>NC_141875.1:745040218-748014385 GCF_056163025.1 Triticum urartu | reverse complement strand
GTGTGGGGCGCAGGAGCTGCTTGCGCCCGATCTGGAGGTCGGCGGGGCTTGAATGGATGGCCGGGGCGGTGCCAAGCACGGCGGTGTGGTGAGGTCGAGGGGAGGGCGCAGGCAGGGGAGGAATACTAGGCTAGTGGTCGCTGGCGTTTCGAGGAAGATTGTCAACACTGACTCGCTGGAGGTAGATGAAGGCGGTCTGCCCGTTCTTTGTACATCGGACGGTGCAGAAAAAATGGACTGGCCTATTTGCTTTCAGTCGACTGTTATTTTCATAGAATCATGTAGTAATTTAGTGAGCCATGCATGTTGTAGAGCTATCATATGTCTCCCATCATTTATTTCTCACCGACCTACTATCTGCTACCTTTACACTGTACTAATTGTGCACACACTTCACCCATACTCACACTATTGTTTTTTTATCCATGGGTATTTCAGACTCTGACGCAGTGTTGATGAAAGCAGAAAAGAAAAGATAGAAGTCGCTCCAGTGTAATTTGAAGATAAGCACTAAGTGTTCAAGCGCTCTAACGGGTGCAGTGTCAGCAGTTGGAGACAGTAAACTTAGCTCTGCAGTTGATGATCTCAATTGCCACACACAACCATCCCAGGTGCTTTCTTTAACTTCGCGCTGTCAAATATGGTTGCATGTTGCATATGGTGTCTAACTTGTATTGCTTTCAATTTGGTTAAATTGCATCTGCTTACTTTACACATTATACCTTTGATAATGACATGCCTTCTTGTTTTTGATACATACTACATACGTCTATTAACCATGTTCGTACATCAAACTAATGCTCTTTTGTATACCTCGTCAATCACTTATGATGAGACAATCACCCGAGTGGGTTTCTGTGAGACGCCATACTCATATAAAGAGTGCAGTGTCATCCTCCCCACATGATTCTCAAGAAACAACAAGGCTAAATGAAGATAGTCAACGTAGCTCTCTAGTTGATCACTGCAATTCCCCCACACCACCATCGCAGGTGCTTGCTCTTACTTGGCAGTGTGATATGTAGTGTTCGTCTTACATGAAAGTAGTGTTTGTCAGTATCATGCATCAGTGAGTTCTGAAGAGCAAATTTTATTCCTTTTTCTTGTGGGTTTGACTTGACAAGGCAAAATCAAGAAAGAGGAAGGAAAAGAGTAAGGAAGGAGATGATGGTGGTCCTCTGCAGCAATGTAAACGGAGCATCTGTACCGATTCTCCTTGTACTGATAGTGCATTACAAGGTCCAAGTCTCCGCTCCCCTACTCCACCATCCAAGGTGCTTGCTCTAACTTGGCAGTGTGATATCTGGTTGCATGTTGCATATGGTGTCTAGCTCGTATTGCTCCTAATTAGTGTAAACTGCATCTTCTTAGCTTACACATGATACATGTGAATATGACACGCTTTCCTGTTTTTGATACATACTATATCTTATGATAAGGCACTTTTCTTGTGTATCCCTCATCAATGCTCCTAATTTGTTAAATTGCATCTCCTTAGCTTACACATTATACATGTGAATATGACACGCCTTCCTGTTTTTGGTACATACTACATCTGCCTATCACACCATGTTCTTACATCAAACTACTGTTCTTGTGTATCCTGCGTCTATCGCTTATGATGAGACAGTCACACGCGTGGGTTAATTTGAGATGCAATACTCTTATAAAGAATGCAATTTCATCCTCTCCACATGATTCTCAAGAAACAGCAAGTCTAAATGAAGATATTGAACGTAGCTCTGTACCTGAAGACCGCACTTCCCCTACACCACCATCACAGGTGCTTGCTCTAACTTCGCAGTGTGATATGTGGTTGCATGTTGCATATGCTGTCTAGCTTGTAATGCTTCTAATTAGGGTAAATTGCATCTGCTTAGTTTACACACTATACCTGTGAATATGACATGCCTTCCTATTTTTGGTACACACTACATCTATGTGTTAACCTTGTTCTTACATGAAACTACATCTCTTCTGTATCCTGCTTCAATCACTTACGATGAGTCACCTTTATTCGTTGCATATTGCATATTATTTCTAGCCTGTTGTCATGTATTGCTTCTAATTTGGTCAAATACATTTATTAGGGCACCCTTTTAATTTGGCAGAGTGATATTGGTTTCATCTTTCATATGGTTTCTAGCTTGCATCGATTCTAACAAGTTCAAGCACCTTGTGCTTAGTTTACACTTTATACATCATACATGTCAATATGTCACGCCGTCCTGTTTTTCATATATATTCCATCCTCCTATCATGCGGCTGCCTTACATGAAAGTAGTGTTCGTCAGTATCATGCATCAATGAGTTCTGAAGAGCAAATTTTATTCTTTTTTCTTGTGGGTTTGACTTGACAAGGCAAAATCAAGAAAGAGGAAGGAAAAGAGTAAGGAAGGCGATGATGGTGGTCCTCTGCAGCAACGCAAACGGAGCATCTGTACTGATTCTCCTTGTACTGATAGTGCATTACAAGGTCCAAGTCTCCGCTCCCCTATTCCACCATCCAAGGTGCTTGCTCTAACTTGGCAGTGTGATATCTGGTTGCATGTTGCATATGGTGTCTAGCTCGTATTGCTCCTAATTAGTGTAAACTACATCTTCTTAGCTTACACATGATACATGTGAATATGACACGCTTTCCTGTTTTTGATACATACTATATCTTATGATAAGGCACTTTTCTTGTGTATCCCTCATCAATGCTCCTAATTTGTTAAATTGCATCTCCTTAGCTTACACATTATACATGTGAATATGACACGCCTTCCTGTTTTTGGTACATACTACATCTGCCTATCACACCATGTTCTTACATCAAACTACTGTTCTTGTGTATCCTGCGTCTATCGCTTATGATGAGACAGTCACACGCGTGGGTTAATTTGAGATGCAATACTCTTATAAAGAATGCAATTTCATCCTCTCCACATGATTCTCAAGAAACAGCAAGTCTAAATGAAGATATTGAACGTAGCTCTGTACCTGAAGACCGCACTTCCCCTACACCACCATCACAGGTGCTTGCTCTAACTTCGCAGTGTGATATGTGGTTGCATGTTGCATATGCTGTCTAGCTTGTAATGCTTCTAATTAGGGTAAATTGCATCTGCTTAGTTTACACACTATACCTGTGAATATGACATGCCTTCCTATTTTTGGTACAACTACATCTATGTGTTAACCTTGTTCTTACATGAAACTACATCTCTTCTGTATCCTGCTTCAATCACTTACGATGAGTCACCTTTATTCGTTGCATATTGCATATTATTTCTAGCCTGTTGTCATGTATTGCTTCTAATTTGGTCAAATACATTTATTAGGGCACCCTTTTAATTTGGCAGAGTGATATTGGTTTCATCTTTCATATGGTTTCTAGCTTGCATCGATTCTAACAAGTTCAAGCACCTTGTGCTTAGTTTACACTTTATACATCATACATGTCAATATGTCACGCCGTCCTGTTTTTCATATATATTCCATCCTCCTATCATGCGGCTGCCTTACATGAAAGTAGTGTTCGTCAGTATCATGCATCAATGAGTTCTGAAGAGCAAATTTTATTCTTTTTTCTTGTGGGTTTGACTTGACAAGGCAAAATCAAGAAAGAGGAAGGAAAAGAGTAAGGAAGGCGATGATGGTGGTCCTCTGCAGCAACGCAAACGGAGCATCTGTACTGATTCTCCTTGTACTTATAGTGCATTACAAGGTCCAAGTCTCCGCTCCCCTACTCCACCATCCAAGGTGCTTGCTCTAACTTGGCAGTGTGATATTTGGTTGCATGTTGCATATGGTGTCTAGCTCGTATTGCTCCTAATTAGTGTAAACTGCATCTGCTTAGCTTACACATGATACATGTGAATATGACACGCTTTCCTGTTTTTGGTACATACTATATCTGTCTATCACACCATGTTCTTACATGAAACTACTCTTCTTGTGTATCCTGCATCAGTCACTTATGATGGGACACCTTTAGGTTGGCAGTGTGGTATTGGTTTGCGTCTTGAATATGATTTCTAGCATGTATTGCTTCTAGTTTGATGAATGCCACCTATGACGAGACAGTTTTAACTTGGCAGAGTGATATTGACGGCACCTTCCATATGGTGTCTTTAAGTGTTTCTAATTTGTTGAAGTGCCTTCTGCTTAGTTACCACATCATAGGTGTGAATATGTCAAGCCGTCCATTTTTTCGTACATATTCCATCCTCGTATCATGACTTTGCCTTTCATCAGAGTAGTGTTCGTCAGTATCATGCATGAATGAGTTCTGAAGAGCGAATGATATTCCTTTTTCTTGTCGGTATGACCTCACAATGCAAAATCAATAAAGCTGAAGGAAATTGGCAAGGCATTGGATGATGGTGGTCCTTCCGAGCAACTGAAACGGAGGTTCTCTATAGATTTTACTCCGCCATCCTCCCAACAAGATTCGGAAGACAACGCAAGGCTAGACAGTCAACATAGCTGTGTAGATGATGAGCACATCTCCCCTACTCCACCATCACAGGTGCTTGCTCTAACTTGGCACTATTATATGTGGTTGCATGTTGCGTATGATGTCTAGCTTGTATTGCTTCTAACTTTGTTGAATTGCATCTGATTACTTTACACATAATGCCTATGAATATGACATGTGTTCCTGTTTCTACATCAGACTACTATTCTTGCATATCCCGCATCAGTCACTTATGATAAGGCACCTTTAAGTCGCCACTGTGATATTGGTTGTGTCTTGCATATGATTTCTAGCATGTACTGCTTCAAATTTGTTGAAACGCCATACAGTTTGAACTTGGCAGAGTGATATTGGTTGCATCTTTCATATGGTGTCTAGCTTGCAGTGCTTCTAATTTGTTGAAATGCCTTCTGCTTAGTTTCCACATCATAGGTGTGAATATGTCACACCATCCTGTTTTTCATACATATTCCATCCTCGCATCATGTGTTTGCCTTTCATCCGAGTAGTGTTTGTCAGTACCATGCATGAATGAGTTTTGAAGAGCAAAATCATTACAGCTGAAGGAAATTAGTCCGGCAGTGGATGATGGTGGTCCTTCAGAGCAACTCAAACAGGGGGTCTCTACAGATTCTACTCCGCCATCCTCCCAACAAGATTCGCAAGACAACACAACGCTGGACAGTCAACGTAGCTGTGTAGATGATGAGCACATCTCCCCTACTCCACCATCACAGGTGCTTGCTCTAACTTGACACTATTATATGTGGTTGCATGTTGCGTATGATGTCTAGCTTGTATTGCTTCTAACTTGAATTGCATCTGCTTACTTTACACATAATGCATGTGAATATGACACGTGTTCCTGTTTCTAGAACATACGTGTACATGATGTGCACATCTCCCCTACTCCACCATCACAGGTGCTTGCTCTTACTTGGAACTGTTATACGTGGTTGCGTTTTCCGTATGATGTCTAGTTTGTATTGCTTCTGATTATGTTGAATTGCATCTGCGTAGCTTACAACTTATACCTGCAACGATCACTTACCCATAAGACACATTTAACTTGGGACCGTGATGTAGGTTGCATCTTGCATTGTCTTCTAGCTTGTACTGCTTCTAATTTCTTGAAATGGCTCTTATGACGAGACACTTTTTACCTGATAGAGTGATATTGGTTGCATGTTCATATGGTGCCTAGCTTTCATTTCTTCTAATTTTGTTGAAATGCCTTCCGCTTACTGTTTTTTCATACATATTCCATCCTCCTATCGTACGTGTGAATATGAAACGCTATCTTTTTTGTATATATTCCATCCTCCTATCCTGCGCTTGCCTTACATCAAAGTAGTGTTCGTCTGTATCATGCATCAACCAGTTATGTAGAGCTAATTTTATTCATCTTCTTGTGGTTTTGACTTCATAAGGCAATACCAGAAAATAGGAAGGAAAAGAGTAAGTTAGGGGATGTTGGTGGTCCTCCCCACCGACGCAAACAGAGACTCCCTAGATTTGCCACTGCTACTGCTAATGAAGTTGAAGTCCCAAGTCTACATGATGAGTTCATCTCCGGTACTCCACCATCGCAGGTGCTTGCTCTAAGTTGACAGTGTGATAATTGGTTTCATGTTGCATATGTTGTCTAGCCTGTATTTCTTCTATTTTGATTAAATTGCACCTGCTGAGTTTATACGTTATACATGTGCATATGACATGGCTTTTTGTGTCTAGAATACACTGCATCTATCTATCATACCATGTTCTTACATCAAAGTACTGCTGTTGTGTATCCTGCATCAGTCACTCGTGATTGGACGCTTCTAACATGGTAGTTTGATAGTAGTTGCATCTTGCATTGATTTCTACGTTGTACTGCTTCTATTTTTTTGAATTGCCACTTATGACAAGACACTTTTAACTTGGCAGAGTAATATTGGTTGCATCTTTCATACGGTGTCTAGCTTGCATTACTTCTATTTTCTTGAAAATCCTTCTGCTTAGTTTGCACATCGTAGCTGTGAATATGTCATGCCGTCCTGTTTTTCTTACATATTCCATCCTCATACGGTTGTCTTACATCAAAGTATTGCTTGTCTGTATCATGCATCAATGAGTTCTAAAGAGTGATTTTATTCTTTTGTGTTGTGGGTACAGCTTGACACGGCAAAGTCAAAAAAGAGCAAGGAAAATAATATAGTAGGGAGTGCTGTTACTCGTCGGGTGAAACGGAAAAGGTTCTGCCGCCGAGATTCTGCTAGTACTTATAGTGCAGTAGAAGGTCCAAGTCCACCGGCTAAATCTACAAACACAGTATCACCTGCTCCACCAGCTGCAGCATCCGCTTCAATTGTACCAGCATCTCAACCAGTTACTCGTTCATTTGCTCCGGAACTGGCCAGTTCCCAAGCTGCCTTCATGTTGGAAATATGCCCTAGAGGAAATAATAAAATGGTTATTATTATATTTCTTTGTTCATGATAATTGTCTATTGTTCATGCTATAATTGTGTTATCCGGAAATCGTAATACATGTGTGAACACATAGACCACAACACGTCCCTAGTGAGCCTCTAGTTGACTAGCTCGTTGATCAAAAGATAGTCATGGTTTCCTGACTATGGACATTGGATGTCATTGATAACGGGATCACATCATTAGGAGAATGATGTGATGGACAAGACCCAATCCTAAGCTTAGCTCAAAGATCGTGTAGTTCGTTTGCTGTAGCTTTTCTGAATGTCAAGTATCATTTCCTTAGACCATGAGATTGTGCAACTCCCGGATACCGTAGGAGTGCTTTGGGTGTGCCAAACATCACAACGTAACTGGGTGACTATAAAGGTACATTACAGGTATCTCCGAAAGTGTCTGTTGGGTTGGCACGAATCGAGACTGGGATTTGTCACTCCATATGACGGAGAGGTATCTCTGGGCCCACTCGGTAATGCATCATCATAATGAGCTCAATGTGATCAAGTGGTTGATCACGGGATCATGAATTACAGTACGAGTAAAGTGACTTGCCGATAATGAGACTGAACAAGGTATTGGGATACCGACGATCGAGTCTCGGGCAAGTAACGTACCGATTGACAAAGGGAATTGTATACGGATTGATTGAATCCTCGACATCGTGGTTCATCCGATGAGATCATCATGGAGCATGTGGGAGCCAACATGGGTATCCAGATCCCGCTATTGGTTATTGACCGGAGAGGCTTCTCGGTCATGTCTGCATGTCTCCCGAACCCGTAGGGTCTACACACTTAAGGTTCGGTGATGCTAGGGTTGTAGAGATATTAGCACATGGTAACCCGAAAGTTGTTTCGGAGTCTCGGATGAGATCCCGGACGTCACGAGGAGTTCCGGAATGGTCCGGAGGTAAAGATTTATATATAGGAAGTCCAGTTTCGGCCATCGGGAAGGTTTCGGGGGTCACCGGTATTGTACCGAGACCACCGGAAGGGTCCCGGGGGTCCACCGGGTGGGGCCACCTATCCCGGAGGGCCCCATGGGCTGAAGTGGGAGGGGAACCAGCCCCTAGTGGGCTGGTGTGCCCCCCCTTGGGCCTTCCCTGCGCCTAGGGTTAGAAACCCTAGGGGTGGGGGCGCCACCCTTGCCTTGGGGGGCAAGGCACCCCCCTTGGCCGCCGCCCCCCCTAGGCACCCTATATATAGTGGAGGGGAGGGAGGGCTGCGCACCCAAGCCCCTGGCCTCTCCCTCTCCCTCCCTTGACACTCCTCCATCTCCCTTGCGCTTGGCGAAGCCCTGCTGAGATCACCGTTGCTTCCACCACCACGCCGTCGTGCTGCTGGATCTTCATCAACCTCTCCTTCCCCCTTGCTGGATCAAGTTGGAGGAGACGTGTTCCCAACCGTACGTGTGTTGAACGCGGAGGTGCTGTCCGTTCGGCACTTGGTCATCGGTGATTTGAATCACGTCGAGTACGACTCCATCAACCCCGTTCTCTTGAACGCTTCCGCTCGTGATCTATAAGGGTATGTAGATGCACTCCTCTTTCCCTCGTTGATAGATGACTCCATAGATTGATCTTGGTGATGCGTAGAAAATTTTAAAATTCTGCTACGTTCCCCCAACACTTCACACCTAACACTACTTCTGAAGCACTGCTGACACAACATGACTTGGCAAGATCAGATGAACCTCATGAGCATCAACACCAAGACAGTACTTGACCGAGTCAAGTTGCAGTTGCATGCTCCTTTATATGTACTCTCACAGTTTGATGTACACTAACACTTTCCATATTCATTGTTGAACTAGCACCACGGCGCAAGCGGAAACAGACATCAGAGATAATGCTTGACAGATTAAAAAAATCTAAAGGAGGAAGAATGGAGATCCATTTTGAGGCAGGTTTAAAAAGGCCACGTGATGCTACAGAGTCAGCCAAGTTAGTATCAGAGGCAGCCGTTGCCGTTAGGTGTCATGCACGTATCCTCCCAACGTGGATCCAGTACAGGAATGAGAAAGACAATACCCAGTTTAACACCTTCCTTGACCATTTATCCGTAAGTAATGTTATTCATCGCAATTAGTAATATTGTCTTGCTCTGTCCCATACTTTCTAGCTTCCTCCTAATAAGACTTACATTCTTTTTTCAACAGATGAGGTTCAAGTTGGATCCGAAAGATGATGCAACTAGACAAGCATGCACTCATGTTTTTCAGTCTGCTCTGCGACAGTATCGGTACCACCTTAGAAAATCTCACTTTGAAGGCAAGGCTAACAATGAAATCGCCCAAACATCTCCAGTGGAATATATTACAGATGAAGACTAGACAGCCCTCGTTAAACACTGGTCTGATCCAAAGTATCAGGTAGGCTATATGTATTTGATCAGAACACATATTGAACTTGTATTTATGTATGTGCCTTACAAGTGTATCTTCTTCTAGGCTAATTGTTTGAAGAACAAAACCAACCGTTCTAAAGTGAAATTCCAACAGACCACAGGATCTCGTAGCTATATTGCACACTGCGAGGCTCTTGTAAATAGCTGCTACTTCCTTCTTTTTTTGTGCCATATTATCGTATCTATATTGACTTGTTCCAAATACAGAGGAAATCCCGTGCGGACCAAAAAGAACCTGAACCAAATGCAGTGCAAATCTTCAAGGATTTCCACACCAGCAAGATGAAGGGCATGAGCACACCAGTTCAAGCCGCTGTTGTAAGTCCTTACTCCTCCTGCCTTGAACTGATTGGTACTGTGATGTGTTCATTTAACTACTTGGTTTGCAGCCAATGTCAGTTAGTCTGTTCACTTTTATTCACAGTTGTCTTAACGTATCATTTCACCTTACATGGTTTAAAAGAGATGAAGGATATTCTTTTGGTCTTGATCTGTAATCTAGTTGTTATGTTCACGTGCGCACACAATGATAAAATAGCCTGTTTGTTTTATATCTGTTTGCCCATGATATGAATGATGTCATACTATGTTCATCCTACTTTAAACCATGTCTCTTTATCCTTAGATGTCAATGAATGTGAGGAAATAGACAATACAGTAGGCATGCTACATGGACATATGTTCCGAAAGTGATTTTACTATGTAGTTGGCACTACAATACATGCTAATGTATTATGGTAGTTCACCAAAATAAGTTATGTATAAACGTTTAACCTACTTTGTTTGTTTTTGTCTCATTAGTAACTTATCTGGTACACTAACCTACAAGTTCAAACTTTCAGGAAGCTATGGAACAAATGATTGAATAGCCACAACCACCTGAAGGTGACGAGGCTACTACAGGCACAATGTCACCTCTTGCTGCAGTGCATCAGTATCTCTCCACTAACAGTGCAAAAAGCACCTTCCTGCATAATTCTGGGTCGGTTGTCAAGGTAACCTCGTCCAAATCGCCTACTGAACAAAATCTTCCTGCTAGACAGAGTGATATATCTGTGCTCCAGACACAAGTCCAATCCCTAGTGCACGTTGTTTCGGAAACAAGAATAGTGGTTGAGAAATGTCGTCAAGATATGAATGGTTTTGAAACCAGACTATCAGACATTCGCTTTGTTGTTCAAGAGCAATGGCGGAAAAAGGTGGAGATCGTGCTGCTCCATTAGATTCTACAGCCTGAAACATTAGCACTCAGGTCAAATGATCTGTGCTTCTATACATCTGATGGTGCTTTTATCTGGAAGGACTGTAAACTTTATGCCAATAGGCCTTTTGTTGTATGGTTGGAATTTATTTTGTTGTGATACAACATTTATGATGCTGCCTCAGGCTGCAGTAATTACGACGCTATTTTTGTATAGTGTAGGTTTATCTTAGTAATGTATTCGGCCTAAAGCTTCGTAGGAGCCCAACATGCCAACATTCATCGGGCCCATTCCAATTGGGCTAAAAACGATTATGGGCCGAAATTGGCATGTAGCCCACTAAAAATATCTGGGCCTAAATCAGCATAAGCTTTCATATTTTTCTGGTAGCCCTATGCCCATAGTGGGCCTTTAACAGGCCTAAACATAATTTGGGCCCTCAGTAAAAATAGGCTGTTTACAGGTGTAAATATCTCGAGCCCATATAATACATGGGTCTTTAATAGACCGAAAGTGAGATTGGGCCCTGATTGTGCCAAATAACCCATTGGACTTTAATAGGCCGAAATTCGGACGGGCCGTAAATGCGCCGACCTAATACACGGGCCTTTAACAGGCCGGAACTTCGGTCGGGCTAGATTATCATCATTTTTATATGGGCCGTTAATGGGCCCGATATGACGTTGGGCCACATATGGCCCATGATTTACGTCTGGCGTTAACATGCCGAAAATGACAACAGGCCGAAAGTGGCCCAAAGCTATAGTGGGCCTCTAACAGGCCGAATGTCAGACATGGCCGAATATGAGCCAAATCCTTCATGGTCGTTTATGGGCCGAAAGTTTTGATGGCCTGTAAATGGGCCCAAATGAAGTCGGACCTTTAACAGGCCGGAAATACACCGGGCCGTAATTCGGCCCAATTACTTAGCGGACTGTTAACGGGCCAGAAGTGACCATGGGCCGCGTTGATGACAAGTTTAGGACAAGCCGTTGATGGGCCGATTTGACAGAGAATGTTGGGCCTTTAGCTGGGCCGGCCCATTATGGTCGGCACAATCTAGTGGGCCTTTAGCTGGGCCGGCCCATTGTGGTCCGCAAAATCTTGTGGGCCTTTAGCTGGGCCGGCCCATTATGGTCTGCAAAATTGTGTGGGCCTTTAGCTGGGCCGGCCCATTATGGTCCGCTAAATTTTGTGGGCCTTTAGCTGGGTCGGCCCATTATGGTCCGCTAAATCTTATGGGCCTTCGGTTGGGCCGGCCCATTTACTCTTTGTGGGCCACTTTTGGGCCGGTCCACGTGTCAACATATCATAGGCCCATCTCGACCGTTGGAGGAGTGACACCTGTGCCAACGCGGAGCTGACGCGTGGATCCGTCAGCCAATGAGAATTTTACACGTGGAAAATTGGCATTGGTCGTGGCTGTTAACAGGTTATCGGATCCAAAATCCGACCCGATAGCTTAATGGCGTTCCGTTACGGTGGATGCCACGTGTCGGTCACCCTTGACGAAAGCACTTCTGTGACGCGCGATTTATCGTCATGGAAGTGGACAATTCCGTGATGATAATTTTGGCAATGTCATGGAACACTTCTACGACCGCACAGGTATGACTATCTTGATTCTGTCATAAATTTGTCATGGATGTACATGCATGACAGAAAACGCGACCTACTATGACAAACACGTATCATCACGAAAGTGTATTTTTTTGTAGTGGAGGTCAACAACAACTATAGGATGCAACATGTAGCACAAGGAAATTTAGTATCTCTCAAACTCCTAGGACAATTCCGGCAGCATAACGGCGGTAAAATGCTCAAAATGAGACATTCTGCAAAAGACGGGGTAGCACCATACTCAACATCATCACTCAAGGTTCTGAGATATTACTAAACAGGCTACACCAGAGGTACTCGAACTGGGATATGACT
This sequence comes from Triticum urartu, assembly GCF_056163025.1. NCBI lineage: Eukaryota > Viridiplantae > Streptophyta > Magnoliopsida > Poales > Poaceae > Triticum > Triticum urartu. Next base: position 748,001,904 of record NC_141875.1, on the reverse strand, counting down.
CTGATCAACCAATCCTAAGAGACTACGGAGTAGTAACACGTGATCCGGATAGACAGAAAAGGAAGCCTAGTTCCTTAACCCCGTAGGAAAGATAGGATGACTCTGATCAGAGGGGCATGAGGTAAAAGGAGTAAAAGAGCCTTACGTTCCCTTCCACAACCAATTCCCTTATATAACTAAAGAATTTCTAGACTCAACTTCGACCAGGTTGGCTTGGAAATCCTACAGGAAGTCACGCTCTGATACCAAAGCTGTCGGGACCCCGATTCTAAGTCACACCGATCTAGCATGTAACACCGCATATCACTTTGCGGCCTCACGCACGGTATTCCCACGGGTGTCGCCTTACCATGGCCCGGGACCGTTTGCGCCTTTTGGCTCACGTATATGATAGTGTCGCTAGCATCCATATGACAGAGAACCCGGGCCAACATGACTAGTCGTGAACCCAAAGTGGCACTAACTTATGGGGACAGGCATACATGAAACAACATCGAGCATGTCGGTCAGCAGCGTGTGAATCCGGGCTATAGCAACTGGGCTAACAGGAGTCCGGATGTCACCGCGTGACATTTCCCCGAAGGGACAGACACAGGAATGAAGTGAATCACATGCTGACTAGTCTAAGTGTTCCGGAGCAGTAGTGCTGGGCTAGCAGGACTCCGGTAAACCGGGCTGTAGCGGACTACCATGGCTCGGTGGAAGCACTAGACTACATTTCCCCATAAGAGAGGCTACCAAGGATAGACAACTAGGTTGTCGGATCCCACACATAGCAATACACGTTACACGTACGCATAACATGCAAGTATGTGTTGTACAACATGGCATCACAACATAACGCAAACTCATATAGATAAAGGCCCAGAAGAGCCACATAGCATTAAATACAAACAGGGGTCACATGACGCATCATTCAGAGCATACAAGCAACGGAAGCATTACATGTCTGAGTACAGACAACTACAAAAGAAAAAGGATGAGAAGCCTGACTATCTACAAGACCTTCCCAAGGGTACAAGATCATAGCTGAGGTAACAAGCTATTCGTCGAAGTCCACGTAAACTAGTAAGACCGAAGTATCCGCTGCAAAAACATAAATAAAGCAACATGAGTACAAAGGTATTCAGCAAGACTTACATCAGTTCCTATCATAAATGCATTTGTATCAAGAAGGTAATGTGGGGTTTACTTGCAGCAAGCCAGCTTTGACTCAGTGGCTATCCTGTACTACGACTGCTGGTAACTCTTTTGAGGTGGCGCACACGAGTCCACTAATCACCACATCAATACTCTACTACGGATTCATTCCCGTCTCCCTATGAGAAGGCCATCCATAGCACTCACACTTGTCTTGAGCATTTTAGGGTATCCACTTTAAGTTGTCTATGTACCACGTAAGCATCCAAGAAGTCCATAACCGCGGACCCGGCTATTCGAATAGATCATGTTAACCCTGCAGGGGTGTACTTCTTCACACACACTCTCGCCACTTACCGCCATGTACACGTCATGTATCTCGGCAACCTTCAAGCAGAAGCCTGACGAGGGAGTCGGCCACGACATAACTAACCACACAAGACTCTAGTCCAGGTTTATCGCCTATTCGGGTTCCATCCGCATGGAGATCTGGCCGGGGTTTCGCTCAAGGCCCCAAACGATGTGTGCAGGGTTCCCAAGCCCACCTCGCCGGATGGATCTACGCTTGGTACACCGTGCCACTTGTGCCTAGTCTGTCCCAAGCCCACCTGGCCGGGTGCCACTTGGTAGACTACTAACACTACCTACAAACACTAGAAACTAATTGCAACTCCTGGACAGAGACCAAGTTGGTTAATAAGTTGAGAGGGGCACTTAAGCATTCCAATGTGTGGTAGTAGCTAGTCATTGGACAACATACACAGAACTCAGTGCTTAAGGACGGTTCCAGTGAGACAACCCACCATGTACTCCTACATGGCCTCTCACCGCTACCTTTACCAAATCGTGTTCACACACTTAACTCTCAGCACCAGAACATATCGTAACACTCCAATTCATTCCCAATGAATCAGACCTGACACAACTCTAAGCAATAGCAGGCATGGCATGGTAGGAACACAACGTGGCTCAATCAACTCCTACACATGCTAGTGGGTTTACTGTGGCCATGACAGGTCATGCAGAGGAATGGGTTCAACTACCACAGCATAAAGTAGCAGTTGAATCGTTGTTGTCCTAATGCAATAAAAGCGAGCAGGAGCAAGAGAGTGGGATCATATCGAAATGAACAAGGGGGTTTGCTTGCCTGATAAATCGACAGTAGAACACTGCTCTTCAGACAGGTACTCTCGAACACTCTCCGGAGCAGGACCTATCGAGAAGAACGGTGCCGGCAATCAATACACAAGCATAAGCAACAATATGATGCATGATCATGGCATGTAGATGTGATCTTGTTTGAGCTAATGCAGCTAGCATTCATTTGGATGAAGTCCATTTGAACCAACAATTCAAATGCAACTCCAAGTTAAGTCTTTATAAATGCCATTTATGTGTTTTCACCTATACAGCAAGTATAAGTTGGTGTATCATGCATGAAAATGGTATAGATGGATAGATTGAATTTTTCTGATAATTTTTCATATATAAATTATTTCAATCTGAGCTACGGTTGAATTTCTGTGAATTTTAGAAGTTTTGCTAATTTTCTAGAATTTCCAAAATAGAAAAATTCCAGAAAATGGTTAATTGCATCAGCACTGCGTCATGCTTGCGTCAGCAAGTCAACAGCGCTGACTGGATCAAACCTGGCGCGCGGGGTCCACACGTCAGTGACACAGGTTTTAAACAGGGGGGTTATCTCTAATCTAATTAAAAGATTAGGGCACTGGGGCCCACTGTCAGTGTCTCAAGGTTAACTAAGTGGTGATTAGCTTAAGCTAATCACCTAGCAGGTCGGGCCCACATGTCGGGCCGGCGAGGTTAACGCCGGCGACCTCTAGACGCGGCGGCATCCGTGTTACAGGCCACGGGGGCGGCGACTAAGGGCATCGGGGCGTAGCCCGGGCTCTCGCGCATCCAGCGGAGTAGGTAGGAGGAGCTGGGTGGCCGGAGCTCACCGGAGCGAAGCTCAGGGGGCGACCGGTGCGCGGGTTTGGGAGGGATCGAGCTACGGGCACGGCAGGGGCTGCGGAGTGCCTCTATGGCCTCCTGGCTTCACCAGGAGCACGGTGACGCGCTTGGTTTGGGCGGAAGCGGGTCAGAACAACGACAGCGACATGGATGACGGCGAGGTGCTCGCGGGCGCAGTGGTTGAGCTATCTTGATGGGGAAAACGAGCACGGGTAGGAGGGGGAAACGAAGTAGAGCTCACTGCGGATCCAGCGGAGGCGTCAGCGAGCTCGGGGAAGCACTGGTGCGGCCGGAGCGTCGTCGGCGATCTCGGGCAGCCGGTGATGAAGACGATGGCGATGGCGGCGCTCTAGGGCCTCCCGAGGCGCGTGGCTTGGCTTCGAGGACGAGGAAGACGGCGCAGAGCTCTTGGGCACGTCGGAGGGGCGAGGCCGTGGCGGTGGGCGTGGTAATGGCGAACGGCGGCGACGGCAGCGCTCGGGGTTCGCAGGAGAGAGCGAGGGAGAGGAGGGGAGGCCATGAGAGAGAGAGAGGTGCGGGGCGGTGTGTGGCGTCGCGCGGGGCATCCAGAGCGACGAGGGGGGAGGACAGGCAGGCAGGAGGTGGCCGGATGCGTGCGTGCGCGCCGCGGGCACACGTCCCTGTCCTCGTGGCACTGGCCAGTCGGCTGGGCCGGCCAGCTGGGCCGCACAGTGCCAGGCCTCAGGTGAGCACAGGTAAGTTTTTCCATTTTGTTTCTTTTCTATTTTTCTGACATTTGTTCTGATTTAGTAAAAATACTAAATCACTTTATTTTCTTCTGACAATTTTTGCAGGGACCTAAGGGAATAATCCAAAGCCCCTCACCAAAATTCAGAATTTTTGGACATATATATATCCAATGCAAATAATTACTGGATTAACTCAAATGGCCAAAAATAAATACTTCTGAGCTCTCAAAAATATTGGTTGGAATTTTACCTCTGGCCAATATTTTTAAAGAAAATCAGGAAGATTTTCTTGGGACAAATTGAAGCAATTTTTATCTTGATCATTTTGAAAAAGATTTCTGAGGGTTTCACAAATCCCCATTTCAAATTTAAATGAAATTTAAACATGATGCACACATGACTAGCTAGTCTATGTCATACCAGAACTAGGGATGTGACAACTGCTTGAGTTTATCCCTCTACATCATGTCATCTTGCATAATGCGTTATTTTGTTCTTATGAACTTAATACTCTAGATGCATGCTGGATAGCGGTCAATGTGTGGAGTAATAGTAGTAGATGCAGAATCGTTTCGGTCTACTTGACACGGACGTGATGCCTATGTTCATGATCATGCCTAGATATTCTCATAACTATGCACTTTTCTATCAATTGCTCGGCAGTAATTTGTTCATCCACCGTAATATATGCTATCATGAGAGAAGCCACTAGTGAAACCTATGACCCCCGGGTCTACTTCATATCATATAAGTTTCCGATCTACAATTCTAGTTTACTATTTATTTTGCAATCTTTATTTTCCAAACTATACAACAAAAATACCAAAAATATTTATCTTATTATCTTTATCAGATCTCACTTTTGCAAGTGGACGTGAAGGGATTGACAACTCCTTTATCATGTTGGTTGCAAAGTTCTTAATTGTTTGTGCAGTTACTAGGCGACTTGCATGTAGTCTCCTACTAGATTGATACCTTGGCTCTCAAAAACTGAGGGAAATACTTAAGCTACTTTGCTACATCACCCTTTCCTCTTCAAGGGAAAACCAACGCATGCTCAAGAGATAGCAATGAGGAGTCGTCCCCGGTACCGAGTGAGGATTTCATCATGGAGCGGAGCGAAGGGCCTACTTTGCGGAGATTGATGCGTTGGAGCTAGTTGAGGAGTTTGTTTTGTCGAGGAGCGATGCAGATGCAGAGTAGAGGATGTCTGTCGGTGTCAAAACCGGCGGATCTCGGGTAGGGGGTCCCGAACTATGCGTCTAGGATCGATGGTAACAAGAGATGGGGGACACGATGTTTACCCAGGTTCGGACCCTCTCTACGGAGGTAATACCCTACGTCCTTCTTGATTGATCTTGATGAATATGTGTGTTACAAGAGTTGATCTACCACGAGATCGTAATGACTAAACCCTAGAAGCCTAGCCTGTATGATTATGGTAATGAATATATATCCTTTCCGGACTAACCCCTTCGGTTTATATAGACACCGGGGGGATCTAGGGTTTACATAGAGTCGGTTACATGAGAAGGAATCTTGATAGTCGGTCGCCAAGCTTGCCTTCCATGCCAAGGAGAGTCCAATCCGGACACAGGTACAGTCTTCGGTCTTCATGTCTTCACAGCCCATCAGTCCGGCCCATCGATAATAGGCTGGACGCTCGAGGACCCCTTAGTCCAGGACTCCCTCAGTAGTCCCTGAACCTAGCTTCAATGATGAGGAGTCCGGCGCGCAGATTGTCTTCGGCATTGCAAGGCGGGTTCCCTTCTATCCGAACTTCAAGATAGTCTTTGGATGCGATGATAGTATCTGGACCTGTCACACACACATGCCATACATAACCGCAAAGAGGATATACTTTTACACGAGTCTAATCTGCTGACAACTTTTTACAACATGACATCATGTCTGCCCGGTCACAATTCCAAACCGCTTTCATGTTTCAACGCCCCACGTCCCAAGACGCGGTTGCCATTGGAACGTCTTGTCAAAGCAGAGATCGTGTCCCCTTATCGCGGGATTCTCATCAATGCGGGCATGGGTAACCCAACCATGTCGTTTATACAGCCCTTGGGAATAGGCGAATCTTAAGGCGAGTGAGGAGGCGTTTAATATCCATTGCCTTTATAAAGGGATAAGGATTCCCTCTTCCCCTCTCACGCCCTCTCTCTGTCTCCGCCTTTCCAATCTCGAGCTCCAGCGCCCAAGTTCTCATCTCCTTTCCACTCAAGCAACCATGTCAGAATCCGAAGGTCAAGGCAAGTGGATGGTTTCTTCCGTCAAGGAGGAGAACATTACAGAGCTTCGGGCGGTCGGATACTTGGCGAAGGAGATCACTCACCGCCTGCCAACCGAGGGACAACTCGTCCCCACGCCAAAGCCCACCAAGAGGGTAGTGTTCCTCCCTGATTTCTTCTGTGGGCTAGGGTTTCCACTCCACCCTTTAGTCCGCGGGCTGATGTATTATTACGGGATAGATTTCCATGATCTGTCCCCGAATTCCTTCCTCAACATCTCGGCGTTTATCGTCATGTGTGAGGCCTTCCTCTGCATCCAACCCCACTTCAGGTTGTGGCTCAGAGTCTTTAACGTGAAGCCGAAGGTGGTGGATGGCCAGCACGCGGAGTGCGGAGGAGCTATGGTGAGCAAGCTGTCCAACGTCTCCTGGCCCAAAGGTACTTTTGTGGACACAGTAAAGGAGTGGCAGAAGTAGTGGTTCTACATCACAGAACCTCGCGGCACCACCTGGGCCGCAGCTGCGGAATTCCGCTCCGGCTCCCATGCGACTCACCTCCTGGGTCAAGAAGAGTCCGGACTGGGGTTCCCCTGACGAGGTGATAGCGCTGCAGACGTGCGTTCAAAGCATGGCAACCAAGAAAGTCAAGCTCATTGATGTGATCCAGGTGATGCTGGTTCGCCGGATCCTTCCGTGCCAGCGCCAAAGCCGTCCTCTGTGGGAGTTCAACCCAAAGAAGCATCAGACCCTGGTGAGGCTCTTCGAGACTACTCACGAAGGCGCATGGAAGTTGCTCTTTAAGGGCAACGAGAAACCACCAGTCACAATTGTAAACACCTCGCCAGCGAGGTATGCTATTTTTCGATGTATCCCCAACTTAATCGTTTCAAGGATGATGTCTGAGCTTATCATTGCATTTCCAGGACTGGATGGAGAGGGCGAAGCGGATCCAGTGTCTGGCTCCGCTGCCTAAAGAATCGGTCATCCTGCATCTAGCGAAGATGCTGGTGCGGGCACCTTATAAGGCGCCGGAGAAGAAGGCCAAGAAGAAGGCCAAGGGGGCCAAGAGTGGCCCCCGTCGCAAGGGCACTTCGGACATGATGTTTGAAGACGACGAAGCTCATTCCTCTGTCCCTGAGGACAATGGCGAGGAAGAGGAGGAGGAGGAGGAAAACAACCCTCCCCCTGAGGAGAGGAAGAAGAGCGTCCCAGCGGTCAACACCGCATGGGACGTTGATAGCAGTCCGGAAAGACGCCCCCGCACTAAGCCCCAGGCCGCATCGTAAGTGACACGGCTCGCTCGTGCACGCATCCGGCCCTTTCTCTTCATTATCTTGACATAGTTAATTGTGCTATTGCAGTCTGGCCCGCGACCATATCTAGCCATACTCATTTGGAGGTTCGTTAGCTCCGTCGGAGATGGCGAGCATGTCGCCACCGCCTGCTTCTTCCCCCGGGGCCAGGGACGACACCGGAGTGTTATCCTAGAGGACCACTCCGGACTGGGGAGGAGCCCAGGACGCTGTCCGGGAGGCGCCACATGGCGAGACCTCCACTACCGGACACATGGGGGAGCCGATCCCCATGGAGATTGGCGAAGAGGGCCGCATCCAGTTCATCCCTCAGCCGAATACGATTCCGGAGGCCCATATGGCTCCGGAGTCGGGCGAGCAGCCCCCTTTGGAGGGGGATGCGCCGCTTCCACCGATGGCCCCTGTCCATCCAGGGGCGCCGGATAACCAGATGGAGGTGCTTCGAGGCGCCTCCATCGTGGACGAGCACCATGTCCTTATGGGTGCGGTGATCGAGAAGATTCAGTCCGCTAGGAGTGGACTGAATGAAGCCTGCTGACAGGTTTCGAGGTAAGAAAGAGAAAAAAACCCGGGTAGACAGTAGCCCCTGAGACACTGTCCGGTGTTCGGCAAGAATAACCGGACAGAGGGTCAATCTTTTTGTAGGAGACTAACGTAATATGTATGAATAAGCAGGCGTCGCTGTTAGCCGCAACCTCGCATGCTGCCAAAGTCTCTGAACTGAGGCAGAGGCTGGAGCGGACCAAGAACGAGCTCGGCGAGGTTAAGGTTCAGCTCCAGGAGAAGCAAGGTGAGTGACGACTTGCTGTGTATTCGGAAGGAGTAGGCGCTGTATATTGACCGCGGTGTCGTAATATGTGTAGGAGACGTGACCGAGGTCGAGGCCCTGGAGAAGGCCCTGGGCGAGGCCGAGGAGAAGGCTGTCCAGCAGCAAGCCGCACGCAATAAGTCCAAGGCCCGGGTCAAAGAAGTCCAGCAGGAGCTCCAGGATGCGGTGAAAAAATGCGAGGCCTTGGAGCATGATGTGTCGGTTCAAGGGGCCAAACTCACCAAGGCTCGCCAGAGCACGGAGACCGCACGGAATGAGGCCCAGACCGCCCTCCAGGAGATCCAGGAGGCCAAGAAGATCACGGCGGGTAAGGCATTTAAGATGCAAAGCAAGTACGCGGAGAAGCAGTACCTTTTACTAACCCGGGTTCGGAGTTCCCCAGGAGCTTTTGCGGATTTACCACGCAGTGTATCAGACGCCGCGGAGTTCTATCGAGCCGAAGGAGGGGATCTACAGAGAAGCTATTCTGGTCACAGTATGCGGCTGATAACCGACAAGTATATGGGATTGCAACAGTTTTTGAGGGTAGAGTATTCAACCCAAATTTATTAATTCGACACAAGGGGAGCCAAAGAATATTCTCAAGTATTAGCAGTTGAGTTGTCAATTCAACCACACCTGGATAACTTAGTATCTGCAGCAAAGTGTTTAGTAGCAAAATAATATGATAGTAGTGGTAACGGTAATAAAAGTAACCGAAGCAAAAGTAATATTTTTGGTGTTTTGTAGTGATTGTAACAGTAGCAACGAAAAAGTAAATAAGCGAGAACCAATATAGGAAAAGCTCGTATGCATTGGATCGGTGATGGATAATTATGCCGGATGCGGTTCATCATGTAACAATCATAACATGGGGTGACACAGAACTAGCTCCAATTCATCAATGTAATGTAGGCATGTATTCCGAATATAATCATACGTGCTTATGGAAAAGAACTTGCATGACATCTTTTGTCCTACCCTCCCGTGGCAGTGGGGTCGTAATGGAAACTAAGGGATATTAAGGCATCCTTTTAATAGAGAACCGGAACAAAGCATTAGCACATAGTGAATACATGAACTCCTCAAACTATGATCATCACCGGGAGTGGTCCCGATTATTGTCACTTCGGGGTTGTCGGATCATAACACATAGTAGGTGACTATAGACTTGCAAGATAGGATCAAGAACACACATATATTCATGAAAAGATAATAGGTTCAGATCTGAAATCATGGCACTCAGGCCCTAGTGACAAGCATTAAGCATAGCAAAGTCATAGCAACATCAATCTCAGAACATAGTGGATACTAGGGATCAAACCCTAACAAAACTAACTCGATTACATGATAGATCTCATCCAACCCATCACCGTCCAGCAAGCCTACGATGGAATTACTCACACACAGTGGTGAGCATCATGAAATTGGTGATGGAGGATGGTTGATGGTGACGACAGCGACGATGAATCCCCCTCTCCGGGCCTCGAACGGACTCCATATGAGCCCTCCCGAGAGGTTTTAGGGCTTGGCAGTGGCTCCGTATCGTAAAACACGATGATTTCTTCTCTTTGATTTTTTTCACCCCGAAAGCAAATATATAGAGTTGGAGTTGGCGTCGGAGGAGCTCCAGGGGGCCCACGAGGTAGGGGGCGCGCCCTAGGGGGGCACCCCCACCCCATGGACAGGGTGTGGGCCCCCCAGTCTTCATCTTTGGCAAGGATTTTTTATTAGTTTTGAAAAGTTTTTCCGTGGAGTTTCAGGTCATTCCGAGAACTTTTGTTTCTTCACATAAATAACAACATGGAAAGTCTGCTGAAAACAACGTTAGTCCGGGTTAGTTCCATTCAAATCATGCAAGTTAGAGTCCAAAACAAGGGCAAAAGTGTTTGGAAAAGTAGATACGGCGGAGACGTATCAACTCCCCCAAGCTTAAACCTTTGCTTGTCCTCAAGCAATTCAGTTGATAAACTGAAAGTGATAAAGAAAAACTTTTACGAACTTTGTTTGCTCTTGTTGTTGTAAATATGTAAAGCCAGCATTCAAGTTTTCAGCAAAGATTATAACTAACCACATTTGCAATAACTCTCAGGTATCATGTTTACTCATATCAATAGCATAATCAACTAGCGAGCCATAATAATACATCTCGGATGACAACACTTTCTCAAAACAATCATAATATGATATAACAAAATGGTATCTCGCTAGCCCTTTCTGAGACCGCAAAACATAAATGCAGAGCACCTTTAGACACCAAGGACTGACTAGACATTGTAATTCATGGTAAAAGAGATCCAATCATAGTCATACCCAATATAAATTAATAGTAATGAATGCAAATGATAGTTGTGCTCTCCAGCTAGTGCTTTTTAATAAGAGGGTGATGGCTCAACATAAAAGTAAATAGATAGGCCCTTCGCAGAGGGAAGAAGGGATTTGTAGAGGTGCTAGAGCTCGGTTTTGAAATAGAGATAAATAATATTTTGAGCGGCAAACTTTCATTGTCAACATAACAACTAAGAGATGGCGATATCTTCCATGCTACACTCATTATAGGCGGTTCCCAAACAGAATGGTAAAGTTTATACTCCCCCTCCACCAACAAGCATCAATCCATGACTTGCTCGAAACAACGGGTGTCTCCAACTAGCAACAGTCCCAGGGGGAGTTTTGTTTGCAATTAATTTTGATTTAGTTTGCATAAAGCATGGGACTGGGCATCTGGAGACCAGCCATTTTCTCGTGAATGAGGAGCGGAGTCCACTCCTCTTGAGAATAACCTGCCTAACATGGAAGATAAGGGCAGCCCTAGTTGATACATGAGCTATTCGAGCATACAAAATAGAATGTTTATTTGAAGGTTTAGAGTTTGGCACATACAAATTTACTTGGAACGGTAGGTAGATACCGTATATGGGAAGGTATGGTGGACTCATATGGAATAACTTTGGGGTTTAAGGGATTGGATGCACAAGCAGTATTCCCGCTTAGTACAAGTGAAGGCTAGGAAAAGACTGGGAAGTGACCAACTAGAGAGCGACAACAGTCATGAACATGCATTAAAATTAATAAACATTGGATGCAAGCATGAGTAGGATATAATCCACCATGAACATAAATATCGTGAAGGCTATGTTGATTTTGTTTCAACTACATGTGTGAACATGTGCCAAGTCAAGTCACTTAAATCATTCAAAGGAGGATACCACCCCACTATACCACATCACAACCATTTTAATAGCATGTTGGAACGCAAGGTAAACCATTATAACTCATAGCTAATCAAGCATGGCATGAGCAACTATGATCTCTAATTGTCATTGCAAACATGTTTATTCATAATAGGCTGAATCAAGAACGATGAACTCATCATATTTACAAAAACAAGAGAGGTCGAGTTCATACCATCTTTTCTCATCTCAGTCAGTCCATCATATATCATTATAATTGCCTTTCACTTGCACGACCGAACGAAGTGAATAATAATAAGAGTGCACATGCATTGGACTAAGCTAGAATCTGCGAGCATTCAATAAACAGGACAAGACAGGGCAATATGGGCTCTTGGTTGAATCAACAATAATGCATGTAAGAACCACTTCAACAATTTAATCATGGTCTTCTCCTATCGACCCCCAAAGAAAAGAAAAGAAATAAAAACTATTTACATGGGAAAGCTCCCAACAAGAAAAAGAAGAATGGGAAATATTTTTGGGTTTTCCTTTTTAATTATTACTACTACAGCAAGAGAAGTAAACTAGCTAAAAGCTACACTAATTGTTTTAAGGTTTATCAAACACACAAGAAGAAAGCAAGAAAAAGAAAATAAACTAGCATGGATATTACAGTGAAAGAGTATGAGCACCGACATCTAGCAATGAGTGTGTGTAAATATAAATGTAATGTCGGTAGGAAATACGTACTCCCCCAAGCTTAGGTGTCGGTGTCAAAACCGGCGGATCTCGGGTAGGGGGTCCCGAACTATGCGTCTAGGCCGGATGGTAACATGCGGCAGGGGACACGATGTTTTACCCAGGTTCGGGCCCTCTTGATGGAGGTAAAACCCTACGTCCTGCTTGATTAATATTGATGATATGGGTCGTACAAGAGTAGATCTACCACGAGATCAGAGAGGCTAAACCCTAGAAGCTAGCCTATGGTATGATTGTAGGTTGTGATTGTTGTATATCTCTATCGACTAGCCTGGCCTCGGTTTATATAATGCACCAGAGGCCTAGGATAACAAGAGTCCTAGACGAATACTCCGGTGGGGTGGAGTCCTTGTCTTGATCGCCAAGTCTTGTGGAATCTTCCTTGTATGCGGCAGCTGTCCGAACTGGCCCATGAGTATGCGGCCATGGGGGTCCTCGGCCCAATCCAACTGATCAGGAGACGATGTGATGAGTACCCCCTAGTCCAGGACACCGTCAGTAGCCCCCTGAACCGGTCTTCAAGTTAGGGACGCTCCTCAATTCTTCCGAACTGTTCTTCATCTTTGGTTGACGGTCTTGAAAACTGGTTCAACAAATCTTCTCATCTTCGATCTTGAGGATCGCCGAAATGCATTCGGCAAGTTTACACGTCGGGTATCCGAGGAGCCCCTTTAAGTTTCCGGCCTTTATCAATGCCTTGTTATTTTTATGCCACACCTCGGGTTTGAAGTTGTTCCCGAGAGGCAGTGTCCTCTTGCGTCCGAGCTCTAACGCCGGAGTGCATTTGAGGTATCTTTTGCGGCCGAGCACCAATGCCGGACCGCTTCCGAGCTCCAACGCCGAAATGTATCCGAGCTGCAACGCCGGACTATGTCCAAGCTCCAACGCCAGACTGTATCCGAGCTCCAACGCTGGACTATATCCGAGCTCCAACGCCGGACAGTGTCCTAGCTCCAACGTCGGACTATATTCGAGGTGTCATATCACCTTGGTTCAAAAAAGTTGAAGGAGTTAGCCGAGCTTAATGCCAGAAATGCCCTCTATGGAGCCAGCCACTAGCGCCCTAGCTTTATGCCGGACTGCTTCCGAGGTGGTGCACCACCCCGACTGTGGGCCGATTTTTTGTCAATATTTTTTATTATTGCAATTTATTCTCTGCCGAGATATATGGCCAGTAGCCCTCAAGGTGTGTATCGGTCTAAAACCCGAGATGCACCTGAAGGATGACGTAAGACCGCTGATCCCAGTAGCCGCTGAGACTCAGGTTAATTTGCAAAATCGGCCTGAGGATCAAGTCCTAGCTCGGCAGAATACTTCGGGACACAAAAAGCGGCGTTCTTAGTCCTCGAGACTCAGGTTGGTTGCGGCTGACCAACCTGAGGATCAAAATCTCCTCGGCAACTGAATTGCACTTAAAATTTTCTGCATTGAACAGGCAATGCAGTAGCCCCCGAGACACTGGTCGGGTGGCAACACCAGATCAGGGGATGGATGTGCCCCTTTAATATTTGTAAATAATAAGGCCGAAGCCCAGTAGCCCCCGAGCCTTAATGCGGGCACGGGTGGCCGAATGAAGGATCGATATCCATAGTAAAATCACAAATTATGTGTAATGACTCTATGTATCCAAGTACTTTACGTCATTAATGCTTGGATCCGCATTGTACAAAACTTTGTTGACTGACCATCGACTTCCACCTCCTCGGCTAGTAGCCGAGGAGTGTTTGTCCTACTTTATAAAGCCTTTATGAGGGCAAAGATTTACGACAAACAAGGCAATCTGGCCATACAGTTTTATGAACAAAGGTACGCAGAGAGATATGTTATATTACTGTTTAACATAAGAAATGTCTTCCAAAGAAAATAGTCCCGCTATCGGTTCCTTTCTTTGGGTTGTCATGCTAAGCGTGATCATGCAGCCTCGGCTCTAATGTAAGAGCATAATATCGAGGATTTAGTTTGGGAGGCCAGTTAATAGCCCCCGGTAGTGTTCGGCGACAGTCGAGGTCAAGCCGTAAACACTTCGGCCATTGTTATGAATGGCCATCATTTAACACTGTCATCGGATTGCTGACCAGTTTACGCTTATTGTGACAGTCAGTTTTCGGCTTTCTCCACTGAGGTGCTTAACCATGTGAGCTGGAAGCACAATCATAGTGGTTCTCCCTTTGCACACCTAGCCGAACAAAGCGGAACATAGGAGGCAAGCGCAAGAGCCGGGCAACCCAACTATTGACCGAAGACACAATTCGAAACCAATGCATATATAGTGAGATCCGAGAATGTTTTTGCCGAATCTATAAAGGTGTCCGGCATTGCACTGCGAGACTTGTGCTGAAAACACACAAATAGTTTAAAAGTGCCATGAGCTTGGAAAACCAAAAAAACGTCAGTAAAAACTTGACGTCCGAACAAGATCAAGTGTTCGGTGCCAATCCAAAAATTGGGGAAAAATCGTGCTTCTGTTGTGCATTAATATTACACATCCGATCTCAAGACTTCAAGCGGGTCAGCCTACGGCTGCAGACTCCTATCCCGAAGGCGGAGTGCTTCTCGTTAGACCAGTTTAGCGAACTAAACTCGAGCAGTCACTAGAGAGAAAATGGGTTATCTGGCTATTGACCACACACTCACGTCAAAAAAGGAGCGGTAGAAAAAGACTTTGCAACGACCAAGAAGAAAACACATTTACTATAAAATAGCTCATATAAATTTTAAGAGCCCCCAAGTGACTTGGGTAAAAGATTTTATGTATAATGATTGTATGTATCGAAGTACTTATATCATATCTTTGTTCAACCGAACTTTAAACGCGTCTTAACCGACCGTCAGCTTCTCCCTCTTCGGTCAAGGACTGAAAGTGTTATGTACTCCACCTGTCGAGAATATCAACAGTGTTTCCGATAACCAGGCAACCGGGCCATAAGGCTACAGACAAAGCGCGCTCAGGGAACTTATCCTATATTACAAACGAAGTGTAAGAAGCATCTTCGAAGAAAATAGTACCCCCACCGATACCTTTCTTCGGTGCTCATTATTACTATGAGACTTGTGCAATAGATTTTTTGTACTCATGAGTTCCGTTGTGTGCCGACCATGATTGAAAACAATAAGAGCGCTAGCTTTCGGCTTCACCCAGTCTGAGGTCAGACCTCGGAGGACCCGGTCGTGACAATCGCAGAGGTGCTCCCTTTACTCCCTAGCCGAACAATCGGGAACGTAGGGGTAAGCACAGAAGCCAGGCAACCCAACTTGCAAATCGCTGAAGTCAATATGGTGCATATTGTGGCATAATACCCGAACAAGGAACGAAGCCGTACAAGTATAATCATATGCAAGAGGAAAAGCTTTATAAAGGAAGCCCCCAAATAAACGGGGTATTTGAATATGTGTGTCACAAACAAAGTTTGGACAAGGAAATTTTTTACAAGCAACTTTTTCCCAAAAAAGTATAATGCTTGGTCGAACTGAACACAAGTTAAAAATTAAAACTTTGAGCATGAAAGCGACTTAGCTGGTTAATGTGTTCGGCATTGATGACGCGGTCCGAGCTTGATGCGGGACAAGGTTCCATCCCCCAAGCCGGTCCCGAGGTGGCGGAGCGGAGAGCTCGACACGCCGAAGTGGTGACATAGCACGGTCAATGCAGACCAGCAAAGTGATGCCGAAGTCCCCGGATCATTTTCCTGTGCATAAAAAGTAGTGCAAACAGGAGATAATAGTAATAATAATGAAAAAAATCATTGCATAATAAATAATTTATGCAAAGTGAGTAATAAAAGAAATATGGCCTGGCGCCGAAGTCAATGTCGATGCAGGGCGTCAGCATGATGCGGTAAAGGCGTGGCAAAGTCTGAATTCATAGGTCGGTCCGAGTTCCGGATGCGGCGTTCGCCGGACTATGTACGGAAACTGACCGAACCACCACGCGACCGTCGTTAATGTGGCCATCATTTGATAGACCTGTGTACAGATGATGGACAAACCAGAATAATAATTTCTTGGGAAAATAAACCCAAACAAGCAAAAAATACTAGGATTAATAGCACCTGGTTTATTTGTTGTAGCAATCCGAAGAAAGGTGATTCCCAAAATTGGGACTCGATCCGCACACCCATTGCCTGAATGGCGATAAAGCGACGGTATGGTGATGCTGGCAAAGGTTGGCTCGCCGAGGCAAAGCCCTCGGTCCAGCTAACATGACGGAGCTGGTCGGCTAGTGACGCCGAAGTCTCCGGAGTAGGTTGGTGAAGAGATGACGAAGCCCCCGGTCCAGCCGAGATGTCGAAGCCTCGATGTCAGCCGATGAGTCAAAGTAGGTCGGCGTGATGGACACCAGCTTGAAGAAGCAATTGTGCGGCCCTGCCGATGCAGGTCGTGACGTGGTCGATGCCGGCTTGATGAAGTGACCGTGCAACGATGCTGGTATGCCCGCTCCGTGTAATCCGTGGGGCGGTGATGTTGGTGATGATTTATCCTTCGCGATGCCGAACTCTTGTTCGGCTTGCCGAGATGATGATCGAAGGAATTGAGCTCGGCTCAATAAAGCGGCGACGTGTGTAGCGCAGGTCGGCAGCCGTGGAGCAATTCCGCCGGACTGGTTTGACACCAGTGTGATGGTGAAGATTACCTCAAAGGAGGCTTAAAATTTTATGGGTAAGTGTTTAAAAACAACGCACAATACCATAGAAGAATATTCCTTAAAAATGGTTGTCCAATATCACGTTCATAAAGAAACATGAATTCGGGTCGGATCCGTATTCGCGCAAAAAACAGATCCGAAAATTGGTCCACTCATCGGAAGTTTCCCGGAGTTTGAACGTTGGATCGAGCTGAAATTTGGAGGGGTGGTAGATATAGGATTTCCGCAGTAGATGAATGGTTGGATCTTCCAAAGGACCTCCGAGCTGGGCTCTGGAGACCACGCCCTACACTCGTCCAGATTCTCGTCCAGATTTGACAGGGCTCCGGTATATCGTAGATTGTCGGAGATTCCTCCATCGGAACTCAACGAAATTTTTCAGGGTTGTTGTAGACTCAATTCTGCACAATTCCACCAAAGGCATCGTCAAAGCGATGCTCTAAGAGGTGGTGGCAGCGGATACAAGTTTGCTGTTCGGAAAAACAGCACGGTCGCCCGAGGGCAATGTTGACGTTGAGCCCCCGAGCTCCATGGATGATTCCTCCATAATCTTGATAGAGATCGGAGTTGATGTTGATGAAGGCCCTCGTCTGAACATGACGATCGGAGATGGAGCATGGTCCTCGGTCGAGCCAAGATGACCAGTCGAGCCGGCGACGAAGATGCCGGCATCGTAGTTAACCTGCAGACGAGCCATGGATCCTTTTGCCGATCACACAGCAGAACTCTCAATGAAAGCACCAATGTCGGTGTCAAAACCGGTGGATCTCGGGTAGAGGGTCCCGAACTGTGCGTTTAGGCCGGATGGTAACAGGAGGCAGGGGACACGATGTTTTACCCAGGTTCGGGCCCTCTTGATGGAGGTAAAACCCTACGTCCTGCTTGATTAATATTGATGATATGGGTCGTACAAGAGTAGATCTACCACGAGATCAGATAGGCTAAACCCTAAAAGCTAGCTTATGGTATGATTGTAAGTTGTGATTGTTGTATATCTCTATCGACTAGCCTGGCCTCGGTTTATATAATGCACCAGAGGCCTAGGATAACAAGAGTCCTAGCCGAATACGCCGGTGGGGTGGAGTCCTTGTCTTGATCCCCAAGTCTTGCGGAATCTTCCTTGTATGCGGCAGCTGTCCGAACTGGCCAATGAGTATGCGGCCATGGGGGTCCTCGGCCCAATCCAACTGATCGGGAGACGATGTGATGAGTACCTCCTAGTCCAGTACATCGTCATTAGGCTTTTGGCCTAAGTTGGTTCATTGCCAGGGATGGCCTGGCAGATACCCGTAGGTGTAGTTGGGGTCATATTGCGATGTAGCGGCTATCGCCTCCTGAGCTGCAGCGTGGCGTCGGGCTGCCTTCGCTCTCCTCTCGTACTCATCTGACTCCTCTCTGGTAATAATATATCTTCCTTTTGCCTGGTAATCAAAGAAGGCCAGAGCAGGGAGAGTAATACGAACAACACGCTGTTTGTCAAAGATTAGTCGATATTGGAGAGGTGATTCATTCCTCTCGACAAACTGATGATGGACCATAGAAATAAAATCTAAATAAGTAGGAGGCAACTCCATAACGTCCTCATGAACGTCCACATCAAGAAAATCAGCTAAGCAGTTTGCATAAATTCCTCCAAAGAAATCTCCATTAAATCTATTATGATGCAACCTACGTGCAACAATGGCTCCCATATTATAAGATTGGTCTCCTAACACAGCACTCCTAAGAATACTGAGGTCAGGCACACACATATGACATGCTTCATCCTTACCATTTATGCACCTACCTATGAAGAGAGCAAAATAATGTATAGCAGGAAAGTGAATGCTCCCTATGGTAGCTTGTGCTATATCTCTAGATTCCCCTACAGTTATACTAGCAAGAAAGTTTCTAAATTCAGATTTACGGGGGTCACTAGCACTACCCCATTGTGGAAGTTTGCATGCAGAAGTAAAATCCTCTAAGTCCATGGTATAAGATTTTTCATAAAGATCAAACATGAATGTTGGAGAATTACGTGAAGATGAAAATTCAAACCTCCTCACAAATGAACTAGTGAGTTGATGGTACTGCGGGCATTTGTCTGCCTCAAAGCTCACAAGATCAGCGTTACACAAATATGCGTTAAATTCCTCTTTGATTCCCGCTCGATCCATAAAATTTTCCTAAGGCCATTCACAGGGCCGCACTGGAGCGTCCCTTGGGGGCTCCTCATCGGCATCACGCGTTGCAAGCCTGGGTCCTTGCTTCCTTGAAGAACCACCTTGGAACATTTTCTTAAGCATATTGCTTCCTCTGAAAAATTTCTGAAATTTTTAGTAACTTCAAACAAAAGTGAACCAAGCTCAATAAAATTGATAGCAACTACTCATACAAGTGCCTAGAGACTATATCATGCATTAGAACTACTTGGAACCATATAAATTTGACATGCAAGCTCAAGAACATGGTCACCTAGGCAGCACAAATTTGCAATGAATAAAGCAGTAGAGCAAAAACTAATTAGACCAATGGAGGAGTCACATACCAAGGAACAATCTCCCCAAACAGTTTTGTGAGAGGTGCTTTGAGCAAGGAGATCGAAAATTGCAGCAAAGTGAGCTAGAACTCATGCTTGAGCTAGATATTCGTGTTTGTGGGAGGAAGAAGAACTGTATGAGTGCAGAAATAAGTGGAGGAGGGCCACCGTGGGCCCACGAGGCAGGGGGCGCGCCCTCCACCCTCGTGGCCAGGTGGTTCACCCCCCTGGTGTGTTCTCAGTTCCATAAATCCTCAAATATTCTAGAAAAAATCATATTCCATTTTCAGGGCATTTGGAGAACTTTTGTTTTTGGGGTATTTTTATATTGCACAGATAAATCAGAAAACAAACAGAAAAATACTATCTTACTTTATTTCAACTAAATAACAGAAAGTAGAAAGAGGGTACAGAAGGTTGTGCCTTCTAGTTTCATCCATCTCATGCTCGTCAAAAGGAATCCACTAACAAGGTTGATCAGGTCTTGTTAATAAACTCATTCCCAATAACATGAAACCAGAGAAATTTCGAATAACACTATGTTACCTCAACGGGGATATGCACATCCCCAATAATAAGAATATCATATTTCTTCTTGACAGTAGGAAGAGGAAATTCAAAACCTCCAAATATAATCGATGGAATTTTTCCAATAGAGTTGATACTATGAACTTGAGGTTGTTTCCTCGGAAAGTGTACCGTATGCTCATTACCATTAACATGAAAAGTGACATTGCCTTTGTTGCAATCAATAACAGCACCTGCAGTATTCAGAAAAGGTCTTCCAAGAATAATAGACATACTATCGTCCTCGGGAATATCAAGAATAACAAAGTCTGTTAAAATAGTAACGTTTGCAACCACAACAGGCACATCCTCGTAGATACCAATAGGTATAGCAGTCCATTTATCAGCCATTTGCAAAGATATTTCAGTAGGTGTCAACTTATTCAAGTCAAGTCTACGATATAAAGAAAGAGGCATAACACTAACACCGGCTCCAAGATCACATAAAGCAGTTTTAACATAGTTTCTTTTAATGGAGCATGGTATAGTATGTACTCCTGGATCTCCAAGTTTCTTTGGTATTCCACCCTTAAAATTATAATTAGCAAGCATGGTGGAAATTTCAGCTTCCGGTATCTTTCTTTTATTAGTAACAATGTCTTTCATATACTTAGCATAAGGATTCATTTTGAGCATATCAGTCAATTGCATACGCAAAAAGATAGGTCTAATCATTTCAGTAAAGCACTCAAAATCCTCATCATCCTTTTTCTTGGATGGTTTGGGCGAAAAGGCATGGGTTTCTGAACCCATGGTTCTCTTTCTTTACCATGTTTCCTAGCAACAAAGTCTCTCTTATCATAACATTGATTCTTTGATTGTGGGTTATAAAGATCAACAGCAGGTTCAACTTCTACATCATCGTCATTACTAGGTTGAGCATCATCATGAACATCATCATTAACATTTTCACTAGGTTCATGTTCATTACCAGATTGTGTTTCAGCATCAGACATAGAGATATCATTTGGATTCTCAGGTGGTTCAACAATAGGTTCACTAGAAGTTTGCAAAGTCCTATCATTTTTATTTTTCTTCCTTTTAGAAGAACTAGGTGCATCAATATTATTTCTCTGAGAATCTTGCTCAATTCTCTTAGGGTGGCCTTTAGGATACAAAGGTTCCTGAGTCATTCTACCAGTTCTAGTAGCCACTCTAACAGCATAATCATTTTTCTTACTACTCATTTCATTGAGAAAATCATTTTAAGCTTTAAGTACTTGTTCTACTTGAGTGGTAACCATAGAAGCATGTTTAGTAATGACTTTAAGTTCACCTCTAACATTAGCCATATAATCACATACGTGTTTAAGCATATCGGAATTGTATTTCAATTGTCTACCAAAATAAGCATTAAAATTTTCTTGTTTGACAATAAAATTATCAAACTCATCTAAGCATTGTCTAGCAGACTTATAGTGAGGAATATCACCTTCATCAAATCTATAGAGAGAATTTACCTTTACTACCTGTGTCGAGTTATCAAGACCATGAGGTTCTTCAATAGGTAATGGATTAAGATCATATGTTCCTTCAACAGCGGTAAATTAAGACCATGTATTTCTTCAATATGAGGTAAATTCTTAACATCTTCAGCTTTAATACCTTTTTATTTCATAGATTTCTTTGCCTCTTGCATATCTTCAGGACTGAGAAATAGAACACCTCTCTTCTTTGGAGTTGGTTTAGGAATAGGCTTAGTAATTGGAGCAGGAGCTGGCTCAGGAAGTGCCCAATTATTTTCATTTGTCAACATATTATTCAATAGAATTTCATCTTCATCCGGTG
This sequence comes from Triticum urartu, assembly GCF_056163025.1. Lineage (NCBI taxonomy): Eukaryota > Viridiplantae > Streptophyta > Magnoliopsida > Poales > Poaceae > Triticum > Triticum urartu. The sequence continues at coordinate 747,980,270 of NC_141875.1, read as the reverse complement.
TTCTTTCCCTGAAAACAGAACTAGCACAACTATCCAGGTAATCTCTGGGAGCATCGGTTAGTCCATTATACAAGATATCAAGTATTTCATTTTTCTTAAGATGATGATCAAGCAAATCATTAAGTAACTTGAGAAGCCTCCCCCAAGCTTGCGTGAGACTCTCTTCTTCAATTTGCACAAAGTTGTATATTTCCCTCAAAGCAGCTTGTTTCTTATGGGCAGGGAAATATTTAGCAGAGAAGTAATAAATCATATCATGGGGACTACGCACACAACTAGGATCAAGAGAATTAAACCATATCTTAGCATCACCCTTTAATGAGAACGAAAATATTTTAAGGATATAAAAGTAGCGAGATCTCTCATCATTAGTGAACAGGGTGGCTATATCATTTAATTTAGTAAGATGTGTCACAATAGTTTCAGATTCATAGCCATGAAAAGGATCAGATTCAACCAAAGTAATTATATCAGGATCAACAGAGAATTCATAATCCTTATCGGCAACACAAATAGGTGAAGTAGCAAAAGCAGGGTCAGACCTCATTCTATCTTTAAGAGATTGCTTATTCCATTCAGCTAATAACCTCTTGAGTTCATATCTATCTTTGCAAGCTAAAATAGCTGCAGAAGCTTCCATATCAAAAACATAACCCTCAGGAATAACAGGCCTATCTTCATCATCACTTTCATCAATATAATCAATTTCATTAATTTCTTTCTCTCTAGCCCTAGCAATTTGTTCATCAAGAAATTCACTAAGGGGCACAGTAGTATCAAGCATAGAAGTAGTTTCATCATAAGTATCATGCATAGCAGAAGTGGCACCATCAATAACATGCGACATATCAGAACGAATAGCAGAAGCAGGTTTAGGTGTTGCAAGCTTACTCAAAACAGAAGGTGAATCAAGTGCAGAGCTAGATGGCAGTTCCTTACCTCCCCTCGTAGTTGAGGGATAAATTGTTGTCTTAGCGTCTTTCAAGTTCTTCATAGTGTCAAGCAGATATAAATCCCAAGTGACTCAAAGAATAGAGCTATGCTCCCCGGCAATGGCGCCAGAAAATGGTCTTGATAACCCACAAGTATAGGGGATCGCAACAGTTTTCAAGGGTAGAGTATTCAACCCAAATTTATTGATTCGACACAAGGGGAGCCAAAGAATATTCTCAAGTATTATCAGTTGAGTTGTCAATTCAACCACACCTGGATAACTTAGTATCTGCAGCAAAGTGTTTAGTAGCAAAATAATATGATAGTAGTGGTAACGGTAATAAAAGTAACCGAAGCAAAAGTAATATTTTTGGTGTTTTGTAGTGATTGTAACAGTAGCAACGAAAAAGTAAATAAGCGAGAACCAATATAGGAAAAGCTCGTAGGCATTGGATCGGTGATGGATAATTATGCCGGATGCGGTTCATCATGTAACAATCATAACATAGGGTGACACAGAACTAGCTCCAATTCATCAATGTAATGTAGGCATGTATTCCGAATATAGTCATACGTGCTTATGGAAAAGAACTTGCATGACATCTTTTGTCCTACCCTCCCGTGGCAGCGGGGTCCTAATGGAAACTAAGGGATATTAAGGCCTCCTTTTAATAGAGAACCAGAACAAAGCATTAGCACATAGTGAATACATGAACTCCTCAAACTATGGTCATCACCAGGAGTGGTCCCGATTATTGTCACTTCGGGGTTGCCGGATCATAACACATAGTAGGTGACTATAGACTTGCAAGATAGGATCAAGAACACACATATATTCATGAAAAGATAATAGGTTCAGATCTGAAATCATGGCACTCGGGCCCTAGTGACAAGCATTAAGCATAGCAAAGTCATAGCAACATCAATCTCAGAACATAGTGGATACTAGGGATCAAACCCTAACAAAACTAACTCGATTACATGATAGATCTCATCCAACCCATCACCGTCCAGCAAGCCTACGATGGAATTACTCACACACGGCGGTGAGCATCATGAAATTGGTGATGGAGGATGGTTGATGATGACGACGGCGACGAATCCCCCTCTCCGGAGCACCGAACGGACTCCAGATCAGCCCTCCCGAGAGGTTTTAGGGCTTGGCGGCGGCTCTGTATCGTAAAACGCGATGATTTCTTCTCTTTGATTTTTTTCTCCCCGAAAGCAAATATATAGAGTTGGAGTTGGCGTCGGAGGAGCTCCAGGGGGCCCACTGGGTAGGGGGCGCACCCTAGGGGGGGCGCGCCCCCCCACCCTCGTGGACAGGGTGTTGGCCCCCTAGTCTTCATCTTTGGCAAGGATTTTTTATTAGTTTTGAAAAGTTGTTCCGTGGAGTTTCAGGTCATTCCGAGAACTTTTGTTTTTGCACATAAATAACACCATGGAAAGTCTGCTGAAAACAGCGTCAGTCCGGGTTAGTTCCATTCAAATCATGCAAGTTAGATTCCAAAACAAGGGCAAAAGTGTTTGGAAAAGTAGATACGACGGAGACCTATCAGCGGTGCCAGAGCATCCCATGTCCTTCACTGATCAGCTGAAACAGCTGCCGGAGCTGCATAGGGTGGACGAACTAGCCATGAAGGATTTGATAATCCGGCTATGGCCAGCCGAAGCTATGCCAAGCCACTACTTCGGACTCATGAGGCGGATGGTGAACGCATGTCCTCGGCTGGACGTCGTCAAGCGCTCGGCATGCGTTGAAGGTGCACGCATGGCCTTCGCCTGTTGCAAGATGTGGTGGGCGAAGATGGACGTCGTCGAAGTGACCAGAGGGCCACCGGAGGTCAAGGAGCACCGCACACCCGAACGGTATTTTGTGGATGTCCTAAAGGGGCTCGCCTTGCGGCAGCACAATGTTCGCAGGACGTTGTATTTGAATAAATGTATTCATGTTGCCTTTGCATTGTATTATAAAAAAACAAAGCCTGTTTTGTGATGTAATTTTGTTATGCTTTAATTGTTTCCTCCTGTGCGGCCGTGTTGTATGTAATCTGAGGGTTGGCCAGTCGTCGGCTTCTGCCCTCACGTAGGTAGTACGGAGGTGTTCGGAATGGAATCTAAACAATCTTTATCCAATTATATGGTCCTTGAAGGAGTTGTTTAGTGCAACGAATAAGGCAATCGGACTATACGGCTTAAACGCCCTCACTTAGCCATAGGATTTTTATAATAAAGCATGGTCACAGCCCCTGGTTCAAGTCAGGGTGCTGTCAGCATGTGATCGGGAAGTGCCGATCTTTCGCATAATGCGGAAAAAATCTCCAACGATTTGTAACCCTCGAACAGCTGACCGGCTCTCGCCGTATCATGATAGTCAGTTTTCGGCTTTCTCTACTGAGGTGCTCATCTGGTCAAGGCCAGGGCACAATCGCAGTAGTTATCCCTTTACTACCCTAGCCGATTTGGCGAAACGTAGGGTAGCAAGCACAGGAGCCCGGCAACCCAACTATTGACCAAAGACATGATTCGGAGCCAATGCATATAATGCTAAATTCGGGGTGCCAAACTTATCTTTAAGGATTGTTTAGACTTTGTTGCCATATCATGGGGCGGTGTGGAGCCCCTGGGAAATATGAAACGTACCAGAGTGTACGGTTGCTAGAAAATAAGTAATTTAAAGGAAAACAGAGGAAGACCAGAGATAGGATCTGGGGCCCTTGAACTTGGATCAAGAACTGTTTCTATTATAATTGGATTAGTGCATCCAAGCACATAAGTACAAAATAATGCAATAAGCAAACAATTATTTGACATGCCACAACCGGAGGCGAGCTGCGCGTGGGTCCGAGAACAGTTAGAGTAATCGTTGGATTGGCCTCTAGGGCTGCCCCTGTGCGCTTGTGCTCCATGTCGATCCGGTGTATTTGTCCTTTGACGGGACCATAAATCAGGACGTTGAAAGAGGCTCGCATAAGAGAAACCTATAAAAAAGGGGAAAAGGAAATAGTAAAGTTATATGTGTGTCCGGGATCGGTCTAGCCGAACTGTAGATCCCGGGCTAGCTTGTGCCTCCGTCGATGTCCATGGAATTTTGAGTGCGTAATTATGTACGCGTGGTACGAATGCCACTACTTCATTGGGACTGGGACAGAGGCCGAGTTGCTAATCGAGCTCTTGACGAGCCGCGTTGTCCTGTTGCAGTGTACTCCAGAACCTCTTAGTGATGTCCAGGGGCTCGGCAGCCGTACTATGGTGCTGCTTGCGAAGGCCGCTCTGTACCTCTGCTGCTAGGGCGACAGTGTGCTCCTCTGTTCGGAGGGAGTGTTCAGTATTGCCATTGACTGTTATGACGCCGCGTTGACCGGGCATCTTGAGCTTGAGATAAGCATAGTGTGGTACTGCATTGAATCTAGCAAACACGGTTCGCTCGAGCAGTGCGTAGTAGCCGCTGCAGAAGGGGACGATATCGAAGATTAGCTCTTCACTTCAGAAGTTGTCCGGAGAACCGAAAACCACCTCCAGCGTGATTGAGCCCGTACAGCAGGCCTCTACGCCTGGTATGAATCCTTTAAAGGTAGTCTTTGTTGGTTTGATTCATGAGGGGTTAATGCCCATCTTCCGTACTGTGTCCTGATAGAGCAGGTTGAGGCTGCTACCACCGTCCATTAGGACTCGTGTTAGGTGGAATCCATCGATGATTGGGTCGAGTGTTGGGGAACATAGTAATTTCAAAAAAAATCCTACGCACACGCAGGATCATGATGATGCATAGCAACGAGAGGGGAGAGTGTTGTCCACGTACCCTCGTAGACCAAAAGTGGAAGCGTTAGCACAACGCGGTTGATGTAGTCGTACGTCTTCACGATCCGATTGATCAAGTACCGAACGCACGGCACCTCCGAGTTCAGCACACATTCAGCTCGATGACGTCCCTCGAACTCTGATCCAGCCGAGCTTTGAGGGAGAGTTCCGTCAGCACGATGGCGTGGTGACGATGATGATGTTCTACCGACGCAGGGCTTCGCCTAAGCACCGCTAAGATATTATCGAGGTGGATTATGGTGGAGGGGGGCACCGCACACGGCTAAGAGATCAAGAGATCAATTGATGTGTCTATGGGGTGCCCCCTGCCCCCGTATATAAAGGAGCAAGGGAGGGAGAGGCGGCCGGCCAGGAGGAGGCACGCTAGGAGGAGTCCTACTCCCACCGAGAGTAGGACTCCCTCCTTTCCTAGTTGGAGTAGGAGAAGGGGGGAGGAGAAGGGGGAGAGGAAGGAAAGGGGGCGCCGCCCCCCTCCTTGTCCAATTCGGACTAGAGGGGGAGGGGGCACACGGCCTGCCCTGGCCGCCCCTCCTCTTCTCCACTAAGGCCCATGTAGGCCCATTAAACCCCCGGGGGGTTCCGGTAACCCCCGGTACTCCGATAAAATCCCGATTTCACCCGGAACACTTCCGATACCCAAATATAGGCTTCCAATATATCAATCTTTATGTCTCGACCATTTCGAGACTCCTCGTCATGTCCGTGATCACATCCGGGACTCCGAACTATCTTCGGTACATCAAAACACATAAACTCATAATATAACCGTCATCAAACTTTAAGCGTGCGGACCCTACGGGTTCGAGAACTATGTAGACATGACCGAGACATGTCTCCGGTCAATAACCAATAGCGGAACCTGGATGCTCATATTGGCTCCCACATATTCTACGAAGATCTTTATCGGTCAAACTGCATAACAACATACGTTGTTCCCTTTGTCATCGGTATGTTACTTGCCCGAGATTCGATCGTCGGTATCCCAATACCTAGTTCAATCTCGTTACCTGCAAGTCTCTTTACTCGTTCTGTAATACATCATCCCACAACTAACTCATTAGTTACAATGCTTGCAAGGCTTATAGTGATGTGCATTACCGAGTGGGCCCGGAGATACCTCTCCGACAATCGGAGTGACAAATCCTAATCTCAAAATACGCCAACCCAACAAGTACCTTTGGAGACACCTGTAGAGCACCTTTATAATCACCCAGTTACGTTGTGACGTTTGGTAGCACACAAAGTGTTCCTCTGGTAAACGGGAGTTGCATAATCTCATAGTCATAGGAACATGTATAAGTCATGAAGAAAGCAATAGCAGAATACTAAACGATCGTGTGCTAAGCTAACGGAATGGGTCAAGTCAATCACATCATTCTTCTAATGATGTGATCCCGTTAATCAAATGACAACTCATGTCAATGGCTAGGAAACATAACCATCTTTGATCAACGAGCTAGTCAAGTAGAGGCATACTAGTGACACTCTATTTGTCTATGTATTCACACAAGTACTATGTTTCCGGTTAATACAATTCTAGCATGAATAATAAACATTTATCATGATATAAGGAAATAAATAATAACTTTATTATCGCCTCTAGGGCATATTTCCTTCATCGAGGACTAGTGCGACTGAACCGCCATGTCGGATACTAGTTGGGTGATCTCGACGATCGAAGGTGATCGGAAATGACAACCACGGATTGAATTTTGGGGCAACTAGCTCTACCGCGTAGACGTCCCTAAGTGCTCGCTTACGCTCCCTTTTGGGGATGTGTGTAGCATATATCATGTTCACCGTTTTGACTAGAGGGGAAAATTTCTTCAGCCCCCAAGTGTTCGGCTGCTGGGGCTCTTCGTCCTCGTCCTCACTTTGTGATCCCTTTTCTTTGTTTTCGGCATTTAACTTGCCAGTCTGTTTGAAAACCCAACAGTCTCTGTTGGTGTGATTGGCTTGTTTATCTAGGGTACCATGTATCTGGCACGGACGATCGAGTATGCGATCCAGGCTGGATGGTCCCTCATTGTTCCTTTTGTAGGGCTTCTTTCGCTGGTCGGACTTGGAGCCGCTGAATCCGGCGATAACGGTGGTGTCATCGGTGTTGTCGCCATTGCTTCGGCGTTTGTGTCTGTTGCGCTGGAGCTTGCCGGAGCTGCTCTTGGCCTCGGAGGGGCCTGTCTTGCTGGTTGTGTTTTTACTGCAAGCCAGGCAGCTGTCGTCACCCGCGCAAAAGCGGGTCATGAGTGCCGTAAGGGCTGCCATGGACTTCGGCTTTTCTTGGCCAAGATGGCATGCTAGCCATTCGTCCCGGATGCTGTGTTTAAAGGCCGCTAGGGCTTCGGCATCCGGACAGTCAACGATCTGGTTCTTTTTCGTTAGGAACCTAGTCCAGAATTCTCTGGCTGATTCTCCAGGTTGTTGAACTATGTGGCTTAAGTCATCGGCATCGGGTGGCCGAACATATGTACCTTGGAAGTTGTCAAGGAAGGCCTCTTCCAAGTCCTCCCAGCTGCCGATGGAATTCTCGGGCAGGCTGTTTAGCCAGTGTCGAGCTAGCCCTTTGAGTTTTAGTGGGAGGTATTTGATGGCGTGGAGGTCGTCTCCGCGGGCCATGTGGATGTGGAGAATAAAGTCCGCAATCCATACTGCGGGATCGGTTGTTCCGTCGTATAATTCAATATTGATGGGCTTGAATCCCTCGGCGAATTCGTGATCCAGCACCTCATCTGTGAAGCAGAGAGGGTGTGCGGCGCCTCTATATCGGGCCGCGTCACGGCGCACCTCCGATGAAGTCCGTTTGCGGTTATCGGTCCGGGTGTGACTAGGTTTGTCACGTCCGAATAGGTAGCCGTCATCCCGAGTCGGGAGGCGTCCTCGCGATCTGTAGATTGATCTGGTGTGTCCAGCTCCTGCCGAAGGTCATATGTATGGCCCCGAGCTGTTCTGCCCTGTTTTTGCGAGGCGGTGGGGAGGGTTGTTGTTCGGCCCGAGTTGCCGTTTTATCCCGACCGCGGGGTGGTCAGTCCGCCGCACTATCCCGACCACGTGGTGGTCGGTCCGCATTGCGTGAGGGAGGTATGGGATCTGGTGCCTCCTCATCGAACTGAGGTAGCAGTCTGCGCTTTGGGTAACTCTTGGATGGGCGCTCGAGACTGTATTCCTCGGCTGCCAGGACATCAGTCCACCTGTCAATGAGCAGGTCTTGATCAGCTTGGAGCTGTTGCTTCTTCTTCTTCAGGCTTCTTGCAGTGGCTATTAGTTGGAGCTTGAAGCGCTCCTGCTCGAGGGGTGCCTCAGGCACGATGAAGTCCTCATTGCCGAGGCTCTCATCATCCTCGGAGACTGGACGATAACTATCATCGGCTGGGTCATTGGGCATGGCCTGTTTATCAGGGTTATCTTGCCCGTTGTCTTGTTCCTCCTGTTCGGATGCAGCCCCGACAGGGTCTTCATTGTTTTCGGCGTCGCCCAGAGTACTATTTTCTCTGGTGCCAGTGTTGCCATCATTTGAGCGACGAGGCTTAGAGCGGCGTTTAGGGCGCCGGCGCTTGGACTGTGTCTTAGAAGGTTTATTCGCAACTGGATCTCCTTTGTCATCGTTGCTAGCTTTTTTAGGTGTGTCAACCATGTACACATCGTACGAAGAGGTGGCCGTCCAACGTCCAGTAAACGGCGGGTCTTGGCCTTGCTCCATGTTGACATCGTCGTCCATACTGTCGATGTCTTCGGAGCCGTAATCAAGCACGTCGATTAAGTCATCGACAGTGGCTATGAAGTGGGTGGCGGGTGGGAAGCGAAATTTCCCATCATCAGCCTCTGGCTCGAAGCGAACATAGTTCGGCTGTGAGTCCTTCTCCAAGGACAAGTTCTTTAAAGAGTTTAGCACATCACCCAAAGGTGAGTGCTGGAAGATGTCTGCGGCGCTAAATTCGAGAACCGATAACCGATCCAGCTTGGTGTCCGCAGGCGTACCCGGTCCGGGACTTATAGCTGGAGACGAGTCCGGAGTTCCATTGACGCAAATATTGCGAGGTGTCGGGTCCGTGTGCGGCTCCAACGCCGCGGACTCCATGGTCTTGGATGGCATGATCTGCTCCGTTTCTAAGGCCATTGCAGCAATAGGGATCATCTCCTGGATGTGATCTGATGACAGATTTAAGTCATGTTCATCGAGGCGAGGGGGAGCGATCGCTGCGGTCTCAAATCATTGAAGATCAAGTCTCCACGGATATCCGCGGCGTAGTTCAAGCTTCCAAATCTGACCTGGTGGCCAGGGGCGTAGCTATCGATCTGCTCCAGATGGCCAAGCGAGTTGGCAAGTCGTCGAACACAAAAATCTGTCCGGGGAGGAAGGTTTCTCCTTAAACAGCGTCACTATAGATGATTGAAGGGATCATCGAACCTTTCGTTGATGGCACAGTGGAACTCTCAATGAAATCACCAATGTCGGTGTCAAAACCGGTGGATCTCGGGTAGGGGGTCCCGAACTGTGCGTCTAGGATTGATGGTAACAGGAGACGGGGGACACGATGTTTACCCAGGTTCGGGCCCTCTCTACGGAGGTAATACCCTACGTCCTGATTGATTGATCTTGATGAATATGTGTGTTACAAGAGTTGATCTACCACGAGATCGTAATGACTAAACCCTAGAAGCCTAGCATGTATGACTATGGTAATGAATATATATCCTTTCCGGACTAACCCCTCCGGTTTATATAGACACCGGGGGATCTAGGGTTTACATAGAGTCAGTTACATGAGAAGGAATCTTCATAGTCGGTCGCCAAGCTTGCCTTCCATGCCAAGGAGAGTCCAATCCGGACACAGGTACAGTCTTCGGTCTTCATGTCTTCACAGCCCATCAGTCCGGCCCATGGTTAACAGGCCGGACGCCCGAGGACCCCTTAGTCTAGGACTCCCTCAATGTCCATCATGTTTGCTGCTTCTTGTTGCTTGCTGATTATAAGGGTGGGTGATCTATGAGATACTTACTAGACAGGAAGGAAGGAGAAGAGGAAAGAGGCACGGTTAGTATGCAGGTAGGTAGAGATTAGCGGAGTTTGTTTTGTTAATTGTAGAGCCAGCCATCCATCCATGGTGTTGCCAGTTGTTAATTTGTGTGAGATGTGAACCAGTACGTAGCAGCAAGTTGTGAAGATTGATCGATGCCTGCTTGGTAATTCCTCTGCCTCTGCCTGCTGACATGCCATCCCACTCTACTTTGGTACTCTCTCTATAAAGAAATATATTTTAGTAGGTGTTATATTTCTTTATAGAGGGAGTAGTAAGCACTGAGTCAAGATGCATGGTTTAGCTAGTGTAGGAGAAGAACATTCATTTTAGTAGGTTTTTGTTTTGAGACAAAGTGCATTTTAGTAGGGTTTTTGTTTTGATATAAAGTACATTTTAGTAGGTGTTGGTATGGTATAACACTCTCCAGGAGCACATATGCCCGTGTGTAGCAACGGAAGAGATTTTTTTTTGCTAGAAGCAACGAGAAAGATAATTAATGTATCATCCAAAAAAAGGTCTCCAGAATGGTAGGCCACTGAGCAAGGAGTTATGGTATTCTCGCTGGACATGCTTGACACGCTAAATTGTGATAGTGATGGAGTTGGTCGGTGTGGTGGTGAGCAACCAACTCATGCTTTTTTTGTCCTCCAGGTCTGCCTCCATCTCGGGGGTGTGCCTGTCTCCTCATTTGGTGGTTGCGCGGCGACCTTCGGGGCACAGTTGATTCGACCACTATATCCTACTATAGCGTAACCGGATGGACTATTAATTGCAGCACATAAATCACGTTTCATTAGCATAATCAGGCATGACTATCCCTTCATTTTAAGGGTTATTCTATTTTTATGATTTTACTGCTTAAGTGTCCATAATTTTGCTCTAACTAAAGCGAAACAACATATTCTCTTTTATTGGCACGTGCCTACAATTTGTTTCATCTATAGTCAACCATTATAGAACGAATGTGCACCGCTAACCAATGGTCAACGCGAATATTTAAAAAAACATTATACCGTCAGATTAAAAATATGTTTTCCATATTTTAGAACTATAAAAAAATATGAATTGGTGAATATTCTTGGAAACGTGAACAATTTTTTAAATCCTGAAATATTTTCTAAAAAATTCCAAATTTTTTGGAAAAACACGAACAAAATTAGAAACATGAATAGTTTTTGAAATTTATAAAATATATTTTGAAAACATGAAAATTTTATAAAAATACAATTATTTTGAATATTTTATTTGATTAAAGGGGAACATTCAAAACAATTTTAGAAAATGTTTTCTTAGATTCAAATATTATTTTGCATTTGTGAACAATTCGCTAAATCAATTATATTTTCAAATATAGAACATTTTATAAAATTTAATTTTTATTAAAAAAGTCTCGAAGTATTTTTAAAAACCGATTTTTTTTAAATGAGAACATTTTTGTATGTTGAGAAAATGTCGAACAGATTTTTTTTAAAGTTTCGCACATTTTTCAAAAGAGGAATATAATTTTGGAATTCTGACTATTTTTTGAACATTTGAACAATAATTGAAATCATGAATATTTTTCTAAATTTTTACTTCACAGGAAAAATGAAAGGAAAAAATTGAAAGATATATATAAAAGAGAAAGAGAAAGGAATAGAAAAATAGAAATAAAAATAGTACAACGAAAAAGAGGGCCGGCCCAATCTTAGGCGCACTGTGGGAAGTTTCAACTATTTATCGCTCCATGCGACAAATAATGTCTTCCCAACTGCATGGGCGATAATAAGTTGGTTGGCTTTGTTGGGCGGAAGCACGCGTGCCCAGATACGGACTTCTGGGCAATCCTATTTCTTTTCTAGCGGATAGACGCACTAAAATTTAGTACCACCTTGAATAGAAAAAAAACTTTTTGATGATGAGCGGATGAAAAAAAATGAAGAAATGCACCTTGCTTTATTAGCGGTATAGAATAGGTATAGTTGGGTAGGGGGCAACTTTTTGCAGCTTATTCTAGAAGCCATCAAAAGAACTGGCCCTAAGGGGGGAGACTGGAGGCGTGCTGCCTGGCCCGTCATCTCCTCCAAGCAAAAACACAAGGAAGGTATATATGCATATATGTCACTATGTCCTTTGCTCAAGTATTAGCATGTTACTAACTTTTCTATATATATGGAAATTAATTATGAGATCCCTCCATGTTTGCTACCCAGCAGCGGTTCTTTCTCCATTCGTCACATTCTCTGGCCACTCCCCCCCCCCCCCCCCCCCCCCCCTCTTATTTTCAAAAAGAGCATGAATTCTTTCTTATTACCTTGCTGTTGTGCCTGTGTGTGCATAATTTCAGATAATAAGGAAAGAGCAGCCGCACACGGAGACGGAGCCTCTGATCTCCCCCTTGTATGCCTCCAGCAAAACAAAAGTGAAGACTGTGGTGCGTGACACATCAACACTTGCCAGCAAAAAGGCAATGAAGGTATGCATATATATGAGCTTTCTGGCCAAGTATTAGCATGGTGTTAACCTTTTTTTATTTCGCATCTATCTATACTAAACCCTTGTTGTGGTAATTATGAGGTCTCTCGTGAAACTGCCTTAGGTTTATTTGGAAAAGAAGGCGAATTGTTTCTGATTACCTCGCTAATGTGTGTGCATTTTAAGTAACAAGGAAAGAGCAGCCGTTGATCTCCCCCTTGTATGGCTCCATCAAAACAAAGGCGAGGACTGGAGACGGGGTGTCGGGTAGCAAAAAGACAAGGAAGGTAAATATATCTATCATGTTTGTGGCAGGCCTGTTTTTGCTACCCCGCGGTTGTTTCCTCATTTGTGAAACTGTCTTGGGTTATATTATTTCTAAAAGGGATGGTGAAACTCTTGTTGTCTTATTTTGTTGCTGCTGTGTGTGCATGAATGAATGAATGAATTGTGTAGGTAACAAGCGGCGGCGGCGGCAGGGGCAGGGAAGAAAAGAGAAGGCAGCCATAATGGAGGAGATGAGCTGTGATGAGGAGTCGTCCCCGGTACCGGGTGAGGATTTCATCATGGAGCGGAGCGGAGGGCCTACTTTGCAGAGATTGATGCGTTGGAGCTGGTTGAGGAGTTTGTTTTGTCGGGGAGCGATGCAGATGCAGAGTAGAGGATGTCCATCATGTTTGCTGCTTCTTGTTGCTTGCTGATTATACTCCTAGATACTAGAAAGTCGATAAGGTAAGGGTGGGTGATCTATGAGATACTTACTAGACAGGAAGGAAGGAAGGAGAGGAGGAAAGAGGCACGGGTAGTATGCATGTAGGTAGAGATTAGTGGAGTTTGTTTTGTTAATTGTAGAGCCATCTATCCATCCATGGTGTTGTCAGTTGTTAATTTGTGTGAGATGCGAACCAGTACGTAGCAGCAAGTTGTGAAGATTGATTGCTGCCTGCTTTGGTAATTCCTCTGCCTCTGCCTGCTGACATGCCATCCTACTCTACTTTGGTACTCTCTTTGTAAAGAAATATATTTTAGTAGGTGTTATATTTCTTTATAGAGGGAGTAGTAAGCACTGAGTCGAGATGCATGGTTTAGCTACTGTAGGAGAAGAACATTCTTTTTAGTAGGTTTTTCTTTTGAGACAAAGTACATTTTAGTAGGTTTTTGTTTTGAGATAAAGTACATTTTAGTAGGTGTTGGTATGGTATAACACTCTCCGGGAGCACATATGCCCATGTGTTGCAACGGAAGAGATTATTATTTTTTACGAGAAGCAACGGGAAAGATAATTGATGTATCATTCAAAATAGGTCTCCAGAATGATAGGCCACACAGCAAAGAGTTATGGTCTTCTCGCTGGACATGCTTGACATGCTAAATTGTGCTAGTGGTGGGGTTGGTCGGCGTGGTGGTGAGCAACCAACTCATGCCTTTTTTCCTCCAGGTCTGCCTCCATCTCAGGGGTGTGCCTGCCTCCTCATTTGGTGGCTGTGCGGCGACCTTCGGGACACAGTTGATTCGATCACTATATCCTACTACAGTGTAACCGGATGGACTATTAATTGCAGCACATAAATCATGTTTCATTAGCATAATCGGGCATGACTATCCCTTCATTTTAAGGGTTATTCTGTTTTTATTATTTTAGTGCTTAAGTGTCCATAATTTTGCTCTAATTAAAGCCAAACAACATATTCTTTTTTATTGGCACGTTCCCACAATTTGTTTCATTTATAGTCAACCAGTATAGAACGAATGTGCACCGCTAACCAATGGTCACCGTCAATATTTAAAAAATATTATACCGTCAGATTAAAAATATTTTTTTTCATTTTTTAGAACATTAAAAGATATGAATTGGTGAATATTCTTGGATTTAAATCCTGAAATATTTTCTAAAACATTCCAACATTTTTGGAAAAACAGGAACAAAATTAGAAACATGAATAGTTTTTGAAATTCATAAAATATATTTTCAAAACGTGAAAAATTTATAAATATACAATTATTTTTAAAAAATTTATTTTATTAAAGGGGAACATTCAAAGCAATTTTAGAAAATGTTTTCTTAGACTCAAATATTATTCTGAATTTGTAAACAATTAACTAACACAATTATATTTTCAAATATAGAACATTTTATAAAATATAATGTTTATTAAACAAATCTCTAAATATTTTTAAAAACCGATTTTTTAATGAGAACATTTTTTTGTTGAGAAAATGTCGAACAGAAATTTTTTAAAATTCCGCACATTTTTCAAAAGAGGAATATAATTTTAGAATTCTGACCATTTTTGAACATTTGAACAAAAATTGAAATCATGAATTTTTTTTAATAATTTACTTCACAGAAAAAAGGAAAAAAATGAAACATAAATATAAAAGAGAAAGAGAAAGGACTAGAAAAATGAAAATGAAAATATTACAACGAAAAAGAGGAAACGGGCCGGCCCAGTCTTAGGCTCACTGTGGGAAGTTTCAACTATTTATTCTCCATGTGACAAATAACGTCTTTCCAACTGCATGGGCAATAATAAATTGGTTGGCTTTGTTGGGCCGAAGCGCGCGTGCCTAGATACGGACTTCTGGGCAATCCTATTTCTTTTCTAGCGGATAGACGCACTACAATTTAGTACCACCTTGAATAGAAAAAAAATCTTTTTGATGATGAACGGATGAAAGAAAATGAAGAAATGCACTTTGCTTTATTTGTGGTATATAGAATAGATATAGATATAGATATAGATATATAATATGACCTGGGCCGTGGGAATGAAAAAAACGATTGGTGTGGTGTGGCGTATATATATGCATGTTCGTGTGCTTGCCTAGTTGGTTTTGGTCTGGTCTAGTTTGGTTTGGAAATTAGAAGGAAAAAAACGCATTTGATTACTACAGTAATTTGCTAAGTTCATGACTACAAGTCTTGTATGTATGTCTCGTCTCTGGTGGCTTTAGGGCCATGGCGGCAGGGTGGATATCAGCCCTTGCTGATGAAAGGGCTCCGTTTTTAGATGTTTTTTCAAGTTTTGTTAGAATTGAAGACGAGACGGCGGCGGCTCTCTGAAGATGGAATAAGGTCTTCCCCGCCTATCCTCTGTTTCCTGTGGTGTGTTTAGCATTGTAAGTGGGCGTGTGGAGGTGTGTCTTCGGCGGATCTATCCTTGGTGGATTTGCTCGGATTTGGTCATAGTTCGTCTACGTTTGTGTTTTTGGAGGTTGGATCCTTTCGATCTACGCTACTCTTCATCGACGGCGTTTGCTGTTCTGCTGCGCTGGTCCTATGGGGTCTTAGCACAATGACTTCCCGACTGTCTAGTACAACAAGTTTTGTCTGACTTCAGTGAGGGAGGGGCGATGAAAGCGACACGCCTTCGGCTCGCTTCAGTGCTTGTAGTCGTCGCTAGATGGTCTACGGACCTGGATGTAATTTTTATTATTTCTGATGTTCATTGTATTGTCATGATTAAAGATGAATAGATTGAAAGTTATTTTAAAAACAGAAATATGATGTCTCCTAGCTTCATCCATGATGACATGCATGTCGAATTCATCCATCTATCTAGTATCTATTACTCCTAGGTTTTTGTTTCGCACATGACATGACATGCATGTATGTATGTATGTAATAATAAGTAGGTAGAAGAAAGCATGCGTGTTTTTGTTTCTATACTAGTTTTTCTTTTTGAAAGCATGCATGTTTTTGTTTCTAGTCTGTCTGTCTGTCTAGTTATACTACTATAATGACAAAATGATGGTGGGAAATTAAGAGGATGCGGAAAATATGTGTACGCGCGCGGATGGCCGGCCGGCCGTACGTGTGAATCGGATCATTATTCCATGGGATTCATCGACGGAACAAGGATGCAAACCAAAGCAGCTAGCCATGCCATGGATGGAATCGCCTCTCCAATCCTTAATTATTTGTCTCTCTCTCTCTCTCTGGCCTGCTTGCTGGCTATCTGGCGATGAGTTTGTCGACGGAGACAGAGACACAGTATTATCTTATTAGCTGCTGCAACCTGCCTGCACCTGCAAGGCAGCAAGGCCGGCCATCACCTTCTTCACCTCGGAATTAGCACGGCCGGCCGGCCGGACACAAACAAACAGAGCTAGCTAGGTGGGTATAGCTGGAACGGAAGGGATACGCGCATGCACGCACGTACGTATGCATCAGCCGGCCATGGGTGCGTCGTATCTCCAGCCCAGCCCAGCCCAGCCCAAGCCAGCCATGGAATGGATCATCACATCTTCTTCTATATGCTACATATATAAACCTCCGCATCACCACCGACCCTAAACCCATTCAGATTCAGAGCAAGAAACCAAGCTAATATAGGGAAAAGAAAGAAAGAAAGAAAGAAATATAGCTAGGGAGAGTGAGGATGGCGGAGAAGAACAGTAAGAAGGCGGTGCGCATGGCGCAGCAGGAGCTGGAGGACCTCTACCTCGCCGTCCCCGACGGCTCCGTCGACCTCACCTTCCGAGACTTCGTCGTCGCCCCTGTACAACCACCCACCGCCTCCGTAGCGCCTGCTCCCACCTTGGCCCCCATCCACGAGGTGGAGCAGCCCGACGAGGACGATCCCACCGAGCGCAGCAACAAGGCGCTGCTCAGCAGGACCTCCACCAACATCTTCACCTACAAGATCGAGTCCGCTTCCTCTTCCGACGACGACGGCCAGCGCCAGCAGGACACCGCCACAGCAGGCTTCCAGCTCTCCCCTTCCCCCTCCCCTCCTCCGCCCGGCCGCTCCCACTCGCGCACCACCACCACCACCAGAAGCAGCACAGCAGGACAGCAGCAGCAGCTGAGCCCTCCTCCCGCCCACGCTGGCAGAAGACGGCAGATGCGCCGGGCCGGCATCCCGCACTCCAACCTCTGCGCCACCTGCAGCCGCTACATGCACGTCTTCCGCCACCGCTGCCTCGTCTGCGGCCGCGCCTACTGCCGCCGCTGCGTGGGCGCCGGCATGGGCGACATGACCGAGGGCCGCAAGTGCCTCGGTTGCCTCGGCCGCAAGTACAGCCACCGCTACATCCACCGCGCCGGCCGGGGCGCCACCGCCGCCGCGGGCCTCCTCTGCCTCTGCTGCTGCGCGCTCCACGCCTGGGGCTCCTCCTCCTCCGTCAGGGCGGAGGAGCTGCTCTGGGCTGAGAAGGGCCCCGCACCGCGCCGCCGGCCCTCGTCTTCCTCCACCACTTCCATCTCCGCGTCCTACAGCACGGCCGCGGGTGGCGGCGGGGGATACTCGGCGTCCATGAGCATGACCATGATGAGCATCAACAGCGGCGCCAGCAACAGCAACGGGCACGGTCACAGGAACAGCAACGTCGTCGTCGTGGCGCCGCCGCCTGCATCCTTCTCCCGCGGCAGCGCCAACCCGCACGCCTTCCCTCTCTAAGTCTCTAGCTAGCTAGCTAGGACTTGACACTTGAGCTGCTTAATAATAATACTCTGCTCTGCTCTGCTATGTGATACAATTCCATTTATTCGATTTTCTTTTCTGTTTGATTCCACCGGCCGGTTTTGCTTTGCTTGCATCATTAATTTTCCAACACATGTAGTATGCTCTCTGCCGTCATGTGTTGGTAATAACTAGTCCCTCCATCCCATAATACAAGACATTATTACATCCAATATACTACTCTTCTCTTATGGGACGAAGGGAGTACTTAGGTTGCTTGTGAAATCGTGAAAACATCAATAATGTACTACTCTTCTCTTTCGATCCAAAATTGCGGCGTTGCTTAAATCCCTCTTTCTTTGGTTCAAGATGATCGCCGATTGAGTCAAGAATCAAAAATCAACCAGTGGTAGAAAAGTTAGGATGATCGATGGTTCATTGTATCCAAGCCTGCAGCCAAGGAAAGGATTAAACCTAGCTTGGATCTGACAAATCTATGTTTTAATTTCATCAAGGCGGAATATTATTTCTTTCGCTGGAGGCGACATTTGTGTTGATATTGACTCGCAGTGCGGTTGTTCCTCGGTTTTTACTTTTTAGTAGCCACCATGCATGTAACTATTGAACTCACTGTTTATTTATTCAAAAAAGAAAAGAATAGATGAAGACCAAGTAATTAGACACATGTATGCATAGACCTCATTCTGTTCGGCCCCGTCTGTTTGAGGTAAAACGAACAAATGAGACGGTCCAGCGCGCGACGGTCCGGACCTATCTGGTCCATTTTGTGTCCGGGCCGACCCATTTCGAGCGCAAATTTGCGTCGGGCTTGGGTCACGGCGGACACCAAACGGACGCGCGCCTCGTCCGCGTCGGGGCCGCGTGGACGGCGGCCACCTACCTCCTACCCGCCCCATCAATGCGCACACGCGGGCGGCCCCGCCTGTCATCCGCCCAGGCGAGGGGTCGCGGTCCTTTTTAAATAGGAACCGTGGACCGGTCATCGTCCACACTGCCCCACGCCACCCCGCGGCCTCCTCGAAACCCGACAGCCCCAGTCCCAAACACTAGCCAAGAACTCGCCGGCCGGCCGGCCGCAGCCATGGGGCTATGGAACTACAGCCGCAAAGGCAAGCACGACCGCGAGGTTGGCTCCTCGTCGGACGCCGCCGCTGCTCTGTAAAGAAGGAGGAGCCCGCCTTGCCATCGCCACCGCGTCGGGCCCCCGCGCCGCCCGCGTTCTTCATCGCTCCCACGGCCGCCAGCGAGCGCGACCGGCACTACATTGAGGCGGCCGTCTGTCGCTGTTATTGGGAGACGAGGACGCCGCTACCCTGGAGCGACGTCCACCTCCCCAATAACTGGCACCTGTCGGCCGACCTCGTGCCGATCCCGGCCGCCGGTCCCGCTGAGCGGCCGTGCGCGCCTCCAGGAGATCCAGCGCCGCCGCCGCCTCCTCCCGGACGACCTCTACTACGACGAGAGGTACGCCCCCGACTCGCCATTGTGGGACACTTGGTTTCGCGATGAGCACGACATGCAGCGGGCGTCCTTCTTCGTCGGTGGCGTAGGTGGGTGCGCGGCCTCACGCCCACGCCATCGCCGTCGCCATCTCCATCTCCTCCACCATCTTCTCGCATGACAGCGAAGGAGGAGGCCATGCTCATGGCGCGTGTCATGACGGACTCCATGAACATGCACGATGAGCGCCAGTGGCCGGGCCTCGAGGAGACGATGGCCCTCTCTGCGGTCGGCGACGTCGCCATCCCCGAGGTGGAGATGGTGCCGAAGGAGGAGGTGGTGAAGGAGCCGCCGGTGGCCGCGTTCCACCCTGGCCTGGTGGACCAGGGGTGGAGCTGGTCGTGCATCGCTGAGCAGATGGCGGCCGCCGTGGGGGTGTGAACTGGTGCCCCACGCCGCCGCGGTCGCCGGAGCGAGATGCCTCGCCTTGGGAGGAGGTGGTGCAGGCACCGGCCACCTTCCAGCCCGCCGCCCCCGTGCACCGTGGACCGCCGGCCCACCTGTGGACGACGCCGGACTATGTCGACCTCGTCAGCGACGACGACGACACCGGCTGCCAGTGAATACGGCGACGGCCACGGCATCGACGGGCGCGGCAGGAGCGCGCAGGCGGCGTTTTTTATTTTTCTTTTTATGTTTAATTATTGAACTGGGTTGTTTAATTGGATTATGAAACTAGATCGTTTTATGACCGTAACCTTTATATATGTTTTATATTTTTTAAGTGCGTTTATTTACTTTTTTAGGCATTTTATTTAAGTTTTTTGTTTTTTTAATCACGTCCACTCCGGACATGATTTGAGGGAAGGCCGCGCGTTGGACACACCCACAACCCAACGGACAAACGCGGACATGGACGAACCCATCGCCGTCCCAAAGGGACAAAATCCGGTCAAACCGGACGTCCGTTTGGGATTGTGTGGTGGAGTTGGCCTAACTGGGTCTTGTGGTGGTACCTCGTTGCCCCTCGTCCTCCTATCCATACCATACGCGGTGCCGTTGATGTGCAAGCTCTGAGGCCCGTCCGGCCCCATGGTTGTGTTGTAGTGAGTTTCGTGTCCTCCATGATGTGGTCTTGGCAGATCTCTGCTCTTGGATGGCGCATGCATGACGTGCACCTCACCTTGCCTGCAAAATGAGTGGTGGGTTGTCTCCTTGCATTGTGGTGGAGTTTTTGAATTAGCTAGCTCCAGTATTACATTTTTGTAGTGGTGATAACCAATGACCATGTGGCAATTTGCAAGACTTTGATGTTGCCAATTGCACTCCTCCATACATGCACTGCATGCATGTGATTACTTCTTCTTGTTGTGATGATCATATGTGAGTATATATATATATATATGGTCTAGGCGCTGCTTCGTCATGGCACCCCCATTCCAAATTTCCATTGCTATTCCCTAATTAAGACCCTAACCCGAAGTCTGTAGAGCGGGTCTTGTGATGAGCCCCCACACACGAGAGAAGGCCAATTTTTTTTTTTTTTGAGACAACGAGAGAAGGCCAAATGGCTAGATATATCATGTTCCCGGGCTGATCGATTTATCTCATGCGTCCTTGATAGAGAATGGGCCGGTTAGTATGGGCCTGCACCGTACCCAAACTGAAAAAGAAAAAGAAAAAGAAAAGAAGAAGCAGAAGCAGAAGCATCGGAGAGGGGAGGGGACGAAAAGGGAGCGCCGTCGGCCTGTGCTGTCTTCTCCAGCCGCTATATATGTATGCTGCTTCTCCATCCATCCATCCATCCATCCATGATCTTATCTTGTCCACCAAATCGCCACGCTTACGTACATACTCCCTCCGTCTGAAAAAAGTTGTCCGCGCGTTAGTTCAACTCTAATTTTGCAAAAGGCAGGGCCATGCAAGTCTTCCCTGGTGGCGGGACATGCCGCTGCCGCTGCCGTCCGCCCACCACGTACTGCTGACGCTGCCGCCGCCCGCCACCTACTGCTACCGCTGCAGCCCGCCCGATCGACTCCGTGCGGACCTGCTGCTGCTGTCGGCGACTGCATCTACTGCTGCTGTCGGCGATTGCCTCTGCTACTGTTGTTGGCTGCAGGTACTTTTCCTGAAAAATGATGGACCTGTGTCAATTGCAGTTTCAGTTACAGTGTCAATTGTGGCTGATTGATCTGAACTTGTGTCAATTGCAGTATCAGCACACTTATGTAAGCATTGTACT
The DNA here is from genome assembly GCF_056163025.1 of Triticum urartu. Lineage (NCBI taxonomy): Eukaryota > Viridiplantae > Streptophyta > Magnoliopsida > Poales > Poaceae > Triticum > Triticum urartu. The sequence continues at coordinate 747,958,935 of NC_141875.1, read as the reverse complement.
TTGTGAAATCTTTGCTGTTATATCAGAGTATTGTACCTGAAAATTAGTGAAGTTGATTTACACCAAGAGTACTCCAAAATTGTGCTGTAAGGAGTTGCTCCTTGTGTTGCTGTTGTTGCTCCTGTTCCGGGAAATGAGCATGTCTTGTTGCTAAGGATGTCAGGAAATGAGCATGTATTGCAGAGTACAACAGTAAAGTTGTCATGGTTTAGATTCAAAAAAGGCATAAAACAGAAATAGTGACATCAACACGGAAGCATCATATTGCAACAACACATGTCCAGAATACATGGAACTAACACATGTCCAGAACAACATCCAGTGCTAGGCAAAAAAGAGCAAGAGTAACAAGAGTATACGTTCAGTACTGTCATGGTCTCTACTGCCATATTGTACAAAGAAAAAAAAATTGCAGTTGTGTCAATTACTTGAAGCAATACGTAGTTAAACTATGGAATTCAATCTGATGGAGTACTCCATTTTAAAATCACTGAAAATTCAGTTAGAGAATTCAATCTGATGGAGTACTCATTTACAAATTGAGCTTGAGTAGTTAATTACAAAAGCAAATCCCCATGGACCCGAGTCTTTATTATCACAAAAGGAAGCCATGGAAGTTTTACCTCAACTCCTCAGCCAGTATTTCAAATAGATAAGTGACTTTCAGTTTGATCTGTATCTCCAGTGCAAATAGATAAATGACTTTCACCTGGAGTAGAAGCAAAGCAAAAGTAAGTTGTAATGACTGAGAGAAAACATCGTTGAACTACAATTAGAGAATATTATCACAAAAGGAGTAATTTCCATCAAATTTGCTTCAGGAGTAATTTGACTCAGCAACTTACACTTTAAGTTTCTATTCTTCAGAATATTGTCTAACTTAGATGGGCTGTAGTCATGTCCAAATTTACATCAAAGTACATATTCAGAGTTAAACTGAATTTACTACATTTAGTCAAGCTTAACTAAATTTGAGCTTGCAGCATTCGAAATGCTCGAACAAGGACGTGGTCGCTGAGATTGCAGCATTCGAAATGCTCAAGGCCACGTTCTACCCGTTGCATATATGGTGGTTATGGAGATCTTTGACAAATCTTGTGCATCATCTGTAACAAGCAAGCCATGGACAGTAAGGCCGAAACATGTTCATATTGTGTTAGCTAGAACCACAGGAAATCATCCAATTGTCTGAATCCCAAAATGCCGAGAGAATGAACTCACCTCGTCAAGATTTGCAGCATCGGCAATGTCATCCACGGTGAGGTAAGGCTCGGCCAGGTCGTAAATGCTGCCGGCGGCGGAGCTGGAGGGCGCCTCGTCGTCCATGCTGACGGTGCGGGCGCAGAAGCTCCTGCTTCGCGAGGAGGCCCCGATTAGTGCCCCTGCGGCCAGGAAGCCCTCGCCGACACGCCACGCCGAGGGGCGAGAGGAGAGCATCAGGAGAAGGGGCGGGACGCCGCCGCCGACCAGGGCCGGTCCTTAGATTTTAGGGGCCCGGGACGAAACTAAAACTTGGGGCCCTTTAACTTTCAAAAGCTACTTTCTGTATAATATTTCTGCAACTTTATTTTTTTGCTTGTACAGCATACTACTGAGAAAACATGCAGTAGGAATGATTATGATTTTCTATAGAGGAATAATTATTTGGTCACTAACCTTCAATTACTTCATGTGCACTTGTTTGCATATTAGCATGGTCATGTTTTTCTTATTTTATTGCAGATGCGCCAACTAGTCCTAATTGAGTTGTATCTTGATATTTCGTCGATGGTTTTCCAGGAAAAAAGTGAATGTAATTTCACATTGCAAGTGCATTCGAACACTACCTTTCATCAAACAATTTTACCCAGACAAGATGTACAAAGCTGAAAGCTACAAAACTTCCCTTGCAGAAAAACTCAAGAGTTTTACATGGTATCTAGTACATACCTTGATGTGGCAGTCCAGCGATGTATCACTCATCTCTGTAAAGACCCTTCAAACTGTCCACGGGCTCCCACATTTGGTTCCGAGGACGGAGGACCATGGTCAAGGAGACCATTGCTTTCACTGTGCAGCACTCGGGCGGACAAAAGCGTTCACCATGTCAAGCAAAAAAGGTAGGGAATAAGCTAAAGTGTTTTTTTAGGCTAACTGGCAGGTGTTCTGCCTTTTCATTAAGATTAAGAGTGAACAAAAATTGTTACAAGAAGTGCGGGGGCATGGAAGGAAGAGGGTCCAGTAGCCTTAGGCTCTGGCTGTACATCCAGAATGGCTACATTTCCTGATTATGGGAGAACAACAAGGATAGGTCATCGGAGGTCAGGCGTGAGACAGCGGCAGCCGAGCTAGAGGACTGCCTAAAGATCCTTTTGTTGCGTTCGTTCCAGACATGCCATGCATGGTAGGCAGCGGCAGCAGCAGCGTGTTTGCTCATGGAGGAGAAGTGGAGCCACCATTCTTCAGTTCCCTGGAAGGGAGGCATTGGTAGCAGATGTAGCGTTGGAATGGCAGTTCCAAGAAGGTGCCACACCTCCTTGCTGTACGAGCAATGGGTAGTAAGGTGCAGTGCCGTCTCAGGCTGTTGATCACATAGCACACAGGTCGTCGCCTGCGTACCACCTCTGGTGCGAAGTCTATCAATACTGGGAAGCCTGTTCAGCATCAACAGCCAGGCAAAAAATTTCACCTTGGCCTCCATTCTCATTGACCATATCTTTGCAAGCGGCGGCTGGGCAATGGTACCAAAGAACTGTGCATTATAGGCCGTTTTTGCACTATAGACACCATTAGTCGTCCAATTCCAGCAGATGGAGTCCTCAGTGTTAGATAAAGTGATATGCTGGATGAGGCCCCAGACGTTGATGAATTCATGAAGGGCGTCAGGCGAGTTTAGGCGCTGGAGCCCTTTCATCCACCGGCCATCAGTCAATGCTGCAGGAACCGTTGCACATTTACGTGCAGCCAGCGGAAAGAGGTTGGGCGCAATATCTTTTGGTGCAGAGCCATTCAGCCACCGGTTGGACCAAAAAGATGTTGTTTCTCCGTTGCTAAGGGTGACAGTGATAGATGCGTTAAACAACTGGTAACCGTGGCACCACCGATGCCGCAGCTCCAGCCTACGCCTTCCGCCGCACACCATAAGCTAAAGTGTTAGGGGAAATCATCAAGAAATAGGACAACTTCTATGAAACTGGCGGCGGAAGGCGTAGGCTGGAGCTGCGGCATCGGTGGTGCCACGGTTACCTGTGGGTGTCTTCGCGTCTGCTGCCTGGCGGCCGCCGCAGCCTTGCGGCGATTAGGTTTCCAGAGATCAGGCGAAAACGGAAAGGAGGCGATTTCATCGTGTGTGATGTGAACTTCTGAAATCACTCCCTTACGATGCGCCGCTGAGCCCGCTCTTGCTCGATGTCGATCGATCGATCTCTCCCAAACGTGACTTGTGCACGTAGAATTAGCCCAGTTGTCACTTTTTTTAGAGCAGCCCAGTCCAGTCGTATCAATGCTAGAGCACGAACCTGGGGCCCCCTCGTTTCCGGGGGCCCGGGGCGGCCGCCCCCTGCCCCCCATCAGGGCCGGGCCTGCCGCCGACGCAGCAGCGGCCTACGACCATGTAGGGGGAGCAGAGCGACAGGGCTGGGGGCGAGGAGAGCAGGAGGTGGCGGAGAGGGGCGCGCGCCATCAGCGGCATCTGTACGGCGGCGGCGGCTCAGTCGCCAAGAGTCGTGGTCGTCTTCCCCACGTCGTTGACTTCCGCAGCTGCCGCTTGGAGTCTGGAGGGAGGAGGTGGTGGATGACGAGCTCGAGGACCTGCCATGCCTCCAGATCGATCCCCAACCCCCTGCAGGACATGAGCGCCGCCGTCGGAGCCGACAAGTCGCGGGCTTTGCCGAAAAGGGTATCTGTTTCCTCTTTATCTTCTGGTGCTGATGAAGAGAAGCGGCGAGACGAGGCGGAGAAGGCGGATGGCGCGTGGCGAGGCGCCGGAGCAGGCGGCGTGGCGACGGAACAGGCGGCGAGACGGCGGAACAGGCAGCCGGCGCGAGGCAAGGCGACGCAGAGAGGAGAGACGAGGCGCAGTGGGCTGCGTGGCTTGTGGGAGGAAAAAGAAGGGGGTTTTCGTAAAATATCGGCGAAGACAACTTTTCCCGGACGGAAGGCGTATGTACGTACCTAGGGTTTGATTATTTTACAAGCAATGCTAGACGCACGGAGTTTTACTTGAGGACTTTCCGGGCTAACTGAATTGAACCAATAGAATTGAAGATTAGAGAAGGCTGGGCCCCACCCCGGCTGAAAATCAGGGGGAGAAAGATTAGTTAGTTGAAGATGGTGTAAAACCCCGTAACACGTTCGTGTGTGTAGTATTATTGTTATTTTACCACCTAGCTAGGTTGGTTTTGCCTAGTAATTAAAATGATTGATTGATTGATTTTGTTTGTGTCATATTATAGCTAGTCTCCATCAGAGCAGATTAATTTACTCTAAAATGATCCATCTGCACATCAATCTCCTTGTATTAAGTACTAGTTAATTTGTTATGTTAAAATCACTGCCAAGTTCAGACTGCTTCTTTATGGAGTATCTATAGTCTGTTTATTACTGCGTGTTCTGAACCTCATCATAAATTAGTTCTTGTTTGATTACTCAAAAAGAAGAATTGAACCCATCCAAATTAAATCTACCTTTTGCTCCGTATGCATGCCCACCTCTCCTCCTCTAGCTCGATGCTCGATGCTCGATGCCAGGGTTCGGTTCACCGAAAAAGCTACCAACATGCATGTAAACTCATCGACACATACTCCCTCTGTAAATTAATATAAAAGCATTTAGATCACTAATACATCTTGATGGCTCTTCCTATATATGGCCAGCTCATCTATTATCACTGCGGATTGTGCCATGCGTGTTGTGGATGCCTTGTCCGGCACCGAGGTTACATATATCTCCACATCTTGCATTGAGCAATGATTTTTATTTTATGGGTAGTAAGTATTGTGGCATGTTAATATATAGCTCCCCTCGCATCTCATCTGCCAGCTCCCCCCGCATCTATGTCCTCATCAGCACTCCCTCATCCCTCTTTGATTCTTCTCAGCTGGAGCTTCCTGTACAACTGTGCAACAGATTGTGCCATGGAATGATGCGCTCATCGCTATGGATTGTAACAGAACCCCTAGCCTCCCGGGTCGCTTTAGACGACTCCAGAGGCGCCGCCGCGGCAACCTTCGGAAGCCCTCCCTCGCAGCGCCGTTCACCATGCCGCCGCCGAAGGAGGTCGGCCGCCCGGCGGATGGCAGATGCTTGTACAGGCTGTCGGCTAGCTGCAGCACATATTCATGGCTGCTTGGTCACCTAGGTCTTGGCGGGCAGCGGCATGGCCGGGTCTTCACGACTAGGTGGAGTTGGCAGATCTGCTTTCTCGCTTCTGATTGCGTCACCGGGAATTGGATCCGGGATAGCGTCGGTCTTGCTGTGGTTTGTGGTCACCATCAAAAGATTTTCTGAGAGTTCATCTTCAAAATCCTGTGGTTGACTTCGGCGGTAAAATTCAAACTATGGACGAAGTTTTGATGCAGAGGGATGGTTGTGCGGGGGCGGCGGTCACACCGCATGTTGCTGCTAGGATTGTGGAAAAGTGGTGGCGACAACACATGAATGATTTCGATGGTGGTGTTACTTGAGCACCCGGTCTTGAGCTTCGGGGTGAAAGCCTAGGTTTGGCCCGAGTTGGGTATACCTGGCAATGGCGATGTTTTTACGTCGTTACCTTGTTGAAGGCATTGTTCGAAATACTCGGACTGATTCTTGAGGGTGAAAACCTTAGATTGTAGCCTTGGGTGGCTTGATCCGGTGACAACGACATTCAAGTGTTGCTCCCTTTCTGAAGGCGTTACTGTTGAAGAACCTTATTGTCCGTGTGGTGTTATGAGATGGTCGGTGCAGATATGGTCATTATTATAGTTTGTCGACCCAGGATCGGATTGCTTTGGGCATTTTTTTCTTTTTTCCTCGCCTATACGAATAGCTTTGGTCTTATATGACTTTGCTATTTGCCAGCGTGTTTTTTGTGTGTGTGCGTTGGTGTTGGCTGTGTGCATCCTAACTATGCAGAGACCAGGTGTATGCTCATCGTGTTTGTATCTTCTTAATACTTTATTTTGAGTCAATAAAATCCACTCTTTATCGGGAAAAAATCGCTATGGAGTATCTATAGTTTGCTTATTACTGTGTGTTCTGAACCTCGTCACAAGTTAATTGTTGTTTGATTACTCAAAAAGAAGAATTGAACCCATCCAAATCTACCTTTTGCTCCGTATGCATGCCCACCTCTCCTCCTCTAGCTCGATGCTCGATGCCAGGGTTCGGTTCACCGCAAAAAGCTACCAACATGTAAACTCATTGACACATACACACCACCCTCCGCTGTCAAATGTAGGATAACGCAGCAGAAAACAAAAAAATTCAGACCTACGCACCAGCCCAGGATTACTATAGAGATTGCATACATGGTTTGATCTTTTTTGTTACCGACTCGTAGCGCAGCGGGAAGTAGAGTCGATGACGATCTGCACGTGCAGATCCCCGTAGTTAGGATTTACAACCTCCCAACTACGATGATGTATACCTCATCTGACCCTCGGACAGCCCTCTGGGAGGTGGTCGGACAGTCCCCCGGACGATGTCGCGAACAGCCCTTCAGGAGGACCTTCGAAACTCGGACGGTCACACGGACAGCCCTTCGGGAGGCACTCTCGAACTAAGACCGAAACTACGATCTCTCTACAGAGTTGCATACATACGGTGTCATCTATCCGGTAGGGCTTCGCCGTCCAGAACTAATTCCTGTCGGAACCCAGACAGCCTTTCGGCTCTATGAAACTATTTCGTTGGGAGGGAGAGAGAGAGCCAGATCATGCATGGCATTTGTATGAGAGCAAGAATGTGTGTCTTTAGGTAGCCCCCTCTACCCCTATTTATAGGCCAAGCCCAAGGATGGCTTCTCCAAGAAGCCAAGGGGATAATACCAAAAGGCCCTCAAGGTGGCTTCTCCAATAAGCCAAGCAAAAATCATTTTCACTATTCATGACGACATTTTTCAGCGTCGGTTCGAACTGAAAATATTTATGTGGGCTCAGAACATTTCCAGTACCCACTAAAATAATTTTCAATGCATTGCGAAACAATTCCGGTTTAGTGATTTTCATCTACGAAAAGAAAATAAGAATGCGTTTTCATTATTCATGAAGACAATTTTTCGCGTCCATTAAATCCGAAAATATTTTTGTGGGTCTTAGAATAATTCCAGTACCCACTAAAATGATTTTGGATTCATTCTGAAACAATTTCAGATTAGTGAATTTCATCTGCGGAAAACAATCAAAGTGGTATCGGTAGCTCCGAAACATTTTCGGTTTTTATCCCAAAAATTCCCAGAAGTTTTCAGAATAATTCTGGCACCCTCCAAGAATTATCAGGCGTGTCCTGAAACCAATTTGACTTAATGGTATATCCTGAAACAACTTTTCGGTGTTACGAAACTATTTCGCTATTCTCTCTCCGAAACTCTTCCATTGTCTTCAAAACTTTTTCGGCAAATTTCTCTCAGAATCCCTGTCTAGTATTCAGCAGATAGATGACCCTTAAGCGTGTGACCCTGTAGGTTCGGTGAAGCATAGACATGACCGGAACACTTTCCGATCAATGATCAACATCGGAGCCGTGGACACCCATATTGACCCCTATACCCACACGAATGAATATTCGAGTGAACCTCCAGTTGCAGTGAGCTATTCCTGTTGCTTCGTGATATTTCACAAACACCCGAGGTGAGATTTATTGCATCCCCGTGGACGAACAATTTGTCCACCATGCAAGTTACCTTGTTACCGGTTTTGTTCTCTTTTCTCGTTTCCGTGTTCCGGCATCCCTGTGATCAAATCACATTGCATCTGGCCAGACGATGATGGATACCGTAACACCAAGAGGGCCCGAGAATACCTCTCCATCGTCGGAGGAGCAAATCCCAATCTTGAGCTATCAAGTTACTTGACACACTTTTTCATGAACCCGTAAGCCGTCGTAATAGCCACCCATTTACGGATGACATTTAACAAACCCCAAAGTTCATGAAGCAAGTATGAAGAAACTCGACACTCTCATGGTCTAAGGAATTATGCAAACATTAACCATCTCTGTGTTATCAACCATAAACTTGTGACGAATGAATCTCATAGCATAACATCAATCCGGGTCGATTCAACACAAATGTTCTCTTAACATTGTGCCCTCAAAGTTGCTGGCATTGACATGCCCATGATCAGGAAAACAGAACCATCATGCAACACTTGAGCTAGTCTTAGAGGCCAGACTAAGAATACTTATTACCGTTTATTATTCCACACGTGCATATGAGTCTTCCTCCGAGCCTCGTGTTATTGCAGATTCGAGGACCATAACAGTTATAGCATGGAACATAAACATAATTATGAACTTGGAGATAAATAATATTATTTATTATTGCCTCTAGGGCATATCTCCTACACCAAATTCCTCAACAAGCCCTTGACCACGTGATACATCTTCCTATGGCCGAGAAAGCTCATCTATTATCACTGCGGATTGTGCCATGCATGTTGTGGATATATGCCTTGTCCGACACCGAGGTTACATATATCTCCACATCTTGCATTGAGCAATGATTTTTATTTTATGGGCAGTAAATATTGTGGCATGTTAATATATAGCTCCCCTCGCATCTCATCTGCCAGCTCCCCTCACATGTATGTCCTCATCAGCACTCCCTCATCCCTCTTTAATTCTTCTCAGCTGGAGCTTCCTGTACAACTACAACAGATTGTGCCATGGAATGATGAGCTCATCGCTATGGGTTGTCTTTCGCATATATAAACTCTACAGCTAGCGCCCCAGCTTAGCTTGGCCTGCACAAGATATATAGCATACAAGAGGTCGCCTTCTACAGCAACACCATGGTTAGCGCGCGGTGTGCGGTGACATGCTTGTCATTGTCATGCATTGCCATGCCTTCCGCCGTGATATGTCAACCTAGCCCGCGGAATGGGTAGAGGTGAATATGGACAACTGGGCACTCTTTGAAGCGGGTTATCCGATTCGGAGGAGCACGGTACGTAGTTTCTTGCATGAGCCCGGAACGATGGGGAGGAAGGAACCACTAGTAGAATACAGGGTTTTGGTTGAGGCCAGGATAAGGGCATTAATCCTGATTCACTCACGAATCGGGACCAAAGGGGGCATCAGTCCCGGTTCGTGAGGCCAGGCCATCGGCCGGGCCTCGAGGGCCATCAGTCCCAGTTCGTCTGACCCCTTTTGTTCCGGTTCCAGGCACGAACCGAGATCAATGGGCCTCGCTCCTGGCTCACAACCTTTATCCCGACTGGTGGCTGGAATTGGGACCAAATGTAGTCCTTTAGTCCCGGTTTTAGCCACCAACCGTGACTAAAGAGAGGCCTATATATACCCCCGCCCCTCCCCGCTAGCAGAGCAGTGCACTGCTTTGTTTTTTGGCCGGCCGTGGGAGAGCTTTGTGGTGCTCTAGCTCACCTCCTATGCACATGAGGTGTACGATGAAATGCCCGAGCAACATTTAAGCTTTCTCCTCTCGAAGCTCCTTGTTCAAGCTCCATTTTCCTCAAGATTTGTCTAGATTTGACAGTCCGTCCTGTTACGTCCCCGTCCTCACCGCCGTCGATCGCCCATGCCGATCTTGTCGCCGACACCACCGTGGTGAGCCTCTTGTTCTTATCTTCTTTAAAAAAAATGTACTTGTATGATTTAGATAGATACTTGTATAATTTTCTTACTTTTATTATTGTTTGGTATTATATAGTGCGATGGTTTTGGTATCCGCCTCTGTGGGCCCTCGTCCTGTCTATGATTCGGATGTGGTATATATTATCTTTTATAACAATTTGTTTCATTTAGTGTTTATGACAATTATGCCGACCAACGTGACATAGATGTTTTTATCTAGAAGGTATGTGAACCGAAAATTCTAGCCGACCCATATTGTCTTTTTTTTTTGCGGGTGAACCTAATCTATTGTCGAGAGGTTAAATTTAGTTGAAAAAGAAAACAATTACTTGAATTTCTTTTTGAAAAGAATTGAGGCCCTCTGGAACCGGGACTAGTTCCATGTGTTTCTACTAGTGAACAACAACCATTTGTACTATGCACATAGACCTCACCCTTGAAAACCCGAGCACTCCCATGCCGAAATTATCGCCGATTCGCTCTCAGGACGGCGCTATTTTCAGCCCCTGGGAGGTCAAACGACTGGAGATGCTCTTAGCTTTAGAGGGCATCAGTGAACAAGCCCTCTTCGCACGCACACGTACAGTAAGGCAAAAATAATTTGCAAGCATGGTGTCATCCCCCCTCGGAAAAAAAGAAGAAGTACAATTCTGTTTCTACCTCTCGCACTCAGCTCCCTCTCGATCCGATCTCTCGCTCACCAACCGGATCGTTGAACGTCGCGCGCTGCCTCTCTCCCTTGCAGTCTCTCTCCCTCGCATGCATTTCTAAATTTGTTTTGTCAATATTCTAGCTAGCAATGTGTAACCTCCATGTGTATAAGTAGTACAGATCCTGGGAATGCCAGCTTTGAGAAAAAAAAATAGGGCCATAAGCATATCTCGCACGTCACACTCTATCTAGTTTGATGTATTTGCATGATAATATGGTAGCAGAATCATTCATGATTAATGTTGCTGCCGAATTATGCCCTTCATTTAATCCCAGAATGAAACTAAAGGCATTTGTTTTAAACAGATTTTTTTTGTTTGCGGAGGGTAAAAAGAAAATCCATGAATAAGAAAGAATATTTCACAGGTAGGAGTTCATCCCGCATCTAGTGCCTTTTTCACCTTAAAAGTGGTGCCGGCCCATTTAGTGCCTTTTTCACCGGTTTCTCATTTTTAGTTTTCAATTTTCAATTTTTAAATTATTTTAATTTAAAATTTTCATTTTGTTAATTTCTTGAACGTTTTCACAATTTTTTAAACTTGATTCTATTCAATTTTTTGTGAACTTTTGAATTTTTAAAATTCGTTAAATTTTTTCCTTAAACTTTTTCAATGCTTTTTAAAATAATTCATGATCTTTTCAATTTATCGAACCTTTTTGTCAATTTTCATGAACTGTTTTAAAATTTTTTGTTTCTTAATTTCTGAATTTATTTTTCAAATTTCATGAACTTTTCAATATATTGAACGTTTTTGTCATTTTTCATGAATTTTTATCAAATTGGTTGTTTCTAAGTTTTGTGAATTGTTTTCCCAAATTTTCTAAACTTTTCCAATTTATTGAAATTTTTAAAAAAGTTATGAACTATTCTTAGTTATTTATTATTTTCCCATTTTTGTGAATTTTTCCCAAATTGAAAACTTTCTAAGTATTGAAGTTTTTTTTTAAATTCTTCAACCTTTTCTCAAATTTGTTAACTTTTTTCAATATTCGAAAACTTTTTTATACTTATTGAACTTCTTTTTCAATTTTCACGACATACTTTAAAATTTGGTAAACTGTTTTCGTTTTTGTGAAATTTTATATTTTTCAAATTCATGAAATATTTTCAAATCCAAAAACTTCTTTTGAACCCATGATTTTTCTGATTTTTTTAAAAAATCACATTTTTTATTTTAAAAGTCAACAATGGACTAGTCAACCGCGACCGATGAACTATGGACCGAGCTACCAGGAAAAACTGTGCATCACAGAGTGAGCGCTCCCCTATTGTTTTGTACCGGCCGACAGGCGAAGGCACTGCATTCGCTAAGTCGCGCTTAAGGCGCCGAAGAGGAGGGCTCTATGAGCTCACAAGGGGCCCATGCAAGGACTAGCAACTGATACAAGGCTGAAGTGTGATGCATTGAACAACTCGACTCTCCTCTAAGAACAGCTGAATCCATCTTTTTTCTTAATACTCCCTCCGTTCCGAATTAATTGTCTTAATTTTGTCTAGATACAGAGATATCTAGCACTAAAATGAGTCTAGATACATCCGTATCTAGACAAATCTAAGGAGTAATTCGGAAGGGAGGGAGGGAATAGGTGATCTACTCCCTCTCTTACGAAATATAGGTCGTTTAACGATCTACAGTGCAAATTTTGCCAAGCTACGAATTTTCGCGACTTTTCCTTTCTACCCTCACCAGTCGCTCCCCGTCGCCGCTCTCTCCCCACTCGCCTCTCTCTCTCTCTCTCTCTCTTGCGCGACGCTGTCCTCCCCGTCACCGCCCTCTCCTTGTCGATGCTCCATCTCCCCCCCTCTCACCGGTATCTTGCTCTGCACCGCGGCCTAGCTCACAGCTCCCCACCATCCTGATTCATGTCGCACCGCTAATCCGCCTGCAGCAGTAGAGACACAAAGCTTCCATTTTTATGCGCCGGCGATGCGCTGCTGGGCGAGGAGGAGCTGCATCCGCGTGCGCTGGTGCTAGATCTCAATGCGCCGGCGCTCGATCTGCTTTGTGGAGAGGCGTGAAGGAGGCGCTGAAGCGGAGCCCGAGCGGCGCCGGCGCGGGCGTGAAGACGGCGGCGTGGGGAGCTGGAGCCCGAGCGGGAGGAGTTGGAGCCGCATCTGGACGTCGCCGTGATGAGGAGCTGGAGCCTCATCTGGACGCCGCCATGAGCTGGACTTCCCCCGACCACGACGACCCCGACGCCTTGAGGTTTGTTGATGCTTGAGCTTGCTGTAATGAATGGATTCTTCTTGTACTTCAGCTTGACTGTACTCCAGAGGCTGGATGGATGATGGGGTAGGATTAGTTAGTGGATGCGTTAGTGAGTCTGGATGGAGTAGGATTAGTTAGTGGATCAGACCCAGATTAGTTAGTGGATGCATTAGGAGTAAAATTCAGTAAGATGTGTACTGTCTCAAAATTTAAGAAGTCCAGCTCTGAAATTCAGTAAGATATGTACTGTACTCTCTGAACTCTGAAGTTAATGGATGGAGTATTTGAACTCTGAACTCTGGAATTTGTACTGTCTCAAAATTCAGTAAGATTTGTATTGTACTTGAGCTCTAAAATTCAGTAAGATTTGTACTATACTTGAGCTCTGAAATTTAGTAAGATTTGTACTGTCTCAAAATTCAGTATTTGTACTCGTTAATGTATTGCAGTAGCTGATGCAAGCTGATTTAGGAGTACATCATTTAAAGTAAAGAATGTGTAAGTTTACTGTCAAGTTTCTGGAGTTCCTGTAGTAGCCCTACTGTCAATTTCCTGTTAACTTGCTACCCCTGTCAGTTTCCTGGAGTTCCAGGAGTAGAGTAGTGCACTGCTCTTGTTTGAGTAATTAACTGAAACCTTTTCAGTTAATTAAAATTTGTTGTATACTGCTTGCTTGCATCAGTAGTGCACTACTCTTCTTGCTTGCACTTGAGTGCGCGCACACACACAAGGGTAGCTTCAGGCTCTCTCCTGGCCATGGAGCCATGGGCTGTGAATATTAAGCACGAAACAGGGGTCTCCTTTCCTCTTAAGCAAAGTAAGTACTCCATTATGATGCAAATTGTTGGAATATCTTTCTGAAATTTTGAAAAAGGAATCAAGACCTACAGTTTTACCCAATTTGTCATTCTTTCTGTATGCACACATTTGGCATTCTTCTACTCTTATCATATTGGCGTATTTGTATACTCCATTTTGGCATTTTTGGCATTCTTCTGTCTACACACATTCTGAATTTTGGCATTTGGGAGTATTGATATACAGTTTTACAGGGAGTATTTTGCACTGAAAATTCTGCCAAATTAGTAGCAAGTCTGTACACCGTACAATAATTTGAACAAATACTGATGGAGTATCACTTGAATCATTGGCAACAAATATCTTGAATTACTCATGTCTTGAATTATTGGCAGCAAATACTCCATCAGTACATCTATTGAATCACTGGAGTATCTCTGAATTGTGATACTGATGGAGTACTCTTGTCTTCAAATTATCAGTTCAAATTTAGTGATATCTCTGAATTATACTCCATCAGTACTGCCAGATTCAGTTAGCTTGTTCACATTATTTGTTGAATTATCGGCAGCAAACATCTCCTGAATCAAATGCAGGCAGCAGCTCAGGTTGAGGAGATGAACCTGGGCAGCTGCCGAGCCCAGCAACAGCTTGAGGAAGAGCCTCGACCTGGGCGTGCACGTGCCAGGAGGAGCTCCTGGACGTGGGAGAGGAGGAGTGTCTGGGCTGGAGGTGGAGGCGCCTGGACCTAGGCGCAGTCGCTGGATGTGGGGGCAAGGTGAGGGCGGAGGTGGAGGGCGAGGGCGGAGGTGGGGGCGGAGCTGGAGGGCTGAAGGTAGAAGACGAAGCAGGATTCAAGTTTAAACTCGGGGTAGTACAATCCTTTTGCACGATTTCACCTGGTCGGAACAAGGTCGCCAGCGACCTATATTTCGGAACGGAGGGAATATATTACGTACTCCTAGTAATTGAATGGTTCCATGATTTCTCGCACGTGCTTAATTACCATGCAGATGCAGATGTGATGTGAAGTTGGATTAAGGTTGGTTTAATTATTCGGCATTGTCCTGTCCCGCGTTTTATTAATACTCCCTCTATTTCAAAATATAGTGCGCCCGCGCTTTCCGAGGTCCAACTTTGATCATAAATTTAACCAATGAAACCAGTGATCGGTCTTGGTAGTTAAATTTACGGTTAAAGTTGAAGCACGAGGATAGAGGAAGCACTACATTGTGGAATGGAGGGAGTGCCTCATTAATTATTAATGATGAGATGGCTTGGAAGGAAAATGCGTATTACAAAGTAGTGAGACGGGTGGATGGGCAGGCCGCTATTTGACTGCTTCGTCCTGTTGACTCTTAAGATTTTACGAAGTCACTGTAGGCGTCTCGTAGTTGAGGAGAACGTTTCCTCCCATTGAAAGCGTATCGTCGGAATTTCTGAAATAAATCCAAGATAAATGCGAGCACCAGGATTTGAACCCTGATGGATTGGGAATACCACTGTCCACCTAATCATCTCAATCAGAGGTTGGTTCGCAATTTACTTTTACTTAGAAAAAAAGGAAGATAGTGTTGGCATGGTTTTGTCATGTGAAAGAGGGTATACTCCTTGGTTTGCATAAATAAATAAATAAATAAATACAGTAAATAGTTAGGGTTTAATTTGTGTGACCAACAAACACATCACATTGTGGTGCGGGAGGGAGGGACCCAGGTGTCACTCAGGTGAGACTAGCATCCATCCTACCTCCCTCACCCAACCCTACCCACTGGCCACTGCGCGACCTGAGGTTGGGTTGTTCCCGTCGTGGTGGGATTGCGGCGGCAACGGTAGAGAGGGAGCATGGGCAGTGGCGGCGAGACTTCAGGTATTCCTTCCCATGCCCCCTCCCCCTCTCCCTCTCCCTCTCCCTGTTGACTCCGTCTTATTCTGCCTGCCTGCTGGTATTATGATAGGGTTGTCAAAGTTGGATTAGATTAGGTTTGTTTTGCTGGCCATTGATGTATGGAGGGAGGGAGGAAGCTACCTTGCTTGGTTCGGTTGACATCAATATGAATATGAATGGGAGGGATGGATGGATGGATGGATTCAATGGCCGGCCAAAAGTACTAGGGAGTATTACTAGTCGTCGTCTGAGGTGGGTGGTGAGGTCAGTCAGGGGAAGCAGCAGGGGAGGGGAACAAATGGTGAGGCAGGTGCCACCAACCACGATTACCCTACTACATTAGTAGGGTAATAACATTAGTCAACAATTGCCCTGCCTCCCTCACTTTTCAATTGCTTGCTTTCCCAACTTCATTTTCAATGCCTTTTTTTTGCGTGGAAAGAAAAAAAGAAAAAGGATTGATTTGTTCCTCCTTTGTCTTTGTGGTTGGTTGGATTGATTGATTGATTGATTCAAAGCAAGGACAAGGAACTGGTCTTCACTTGTATTGGATTGGATTGGATTCAACAAATTGAGCAAGAAAGATCAGAGAAAAAAAAACGGCTGTCCCTTTCCTCCCCATTAATCCCCTGCTCTGCTCTGCTCCCCAACCGATCACAATAGAATACTTGACAATTCTCTACTCGACTCCCTCCATCCGTGTTTGTTGCTTACTTACTCCTTGCATTTTTCAATCATTCTTCTTCTTGGTGCATCCCCAACCATCCCTCCCTTCTTCTACCCTTTGCTTGCTTGCTTGCTTGTCCTTTCTGCTGCTGCGGAACCCTCGGCCTATCCCAGTCCTCAGTTTTCCGGTTCTTACCATTACCAGGTGAGTGAGTCCAGCTTCGTCCGTTTCATCGTTCATCTCTATGCTTCCCTCCTTCATGCCATGCTATATATCAAACAATCAATCTATCGATGATGCTGCCTTTCCTTCCATGATTGCTTGCTTGCTTGCTTGTTACCTTCCTTCGCGCTATCTCACAAGGATTTGCTTGCTTGCGCTGCTCTCAGCAACACCAAAATTATTTTCATTCTTTGTATGCTTCTTCCTTCCGCCAAATTCTCCTTTTTATGTGTATTGCTCTTACTTTGGGGTGCTCGCCAAATTCTCCTTCCTTAGAGACTGCATGATTTTCCCTCCCACACAACCGCTCCTTACACAACAAAACCCCCAAATACTACTATAAGATCAGCACAACCACGCTGCTTTCTGTATCTCTGGATCATGACAAGTAACTGTTGTTTCTCCTTTTTTTCAGAATATGAAGACCGCCATCACAGAGAGCCTCCTGCATTGCTGAAACCTGAATATTACTTACTGCCAACAACTTGGGGGAATTTTCTCCTCTCCTCTGCAACGGCGCCATGCTGCCCTTGTATATCTGCTCTGCTATCTTCACATTATTATATTTCGCACATGTGCAGCAACCGACGGCTGCACAGATCACAGCACCATGGGAAGGTAAAATCCATCCATCCATCCATCTTAACCACCACCATACATACCTCTTTTAAATTTTTGTTTGGTATTGTACATATTCTTCTTATGTT
The DNA here is from genome assembly GCF_056163025.1 of Triticum urartu. NCBI lineage: Eukaryota > Viridiplantae > Streptophyta > Magnoliopsida > Poales > Poaceae > Triticum > Triticum urartu. The sequence goes on along the minus strand of NC_141875.1, from coordinate 747,941,961 downwards.
TACATTCTTCTATATCCTCCTTGCATTATCATGAGAGCTAGAGAATGACTAACTAGTTGCTCTGCATTTCATTTGGTTCAACTGCAGTCAATGCTTTGAGAGCTATAAGAGGCAGCTTGAGTGATCCAAATGGATTTCTCAACAACTGGAACCGTGGAGATCCATGCGTCGCGAATTGGACCCGTGTTATCTGTTACAACGTAACAGCAAAAGATGATGGTTACTTCCATGTGCAAGAACTGTATGTCATCTCTCATATATATCCTTCCTGTGATGGAAATATGTTTCACTTGGTGATTGATATATTTTTCCTCCTACTATATATGTGGTTACAGGCAGCTTCTACGGTTGGGTTTATCCGGGACTTTAGCTCCTGAGCTTGGCCAGCTTTCCCGCATGAAAATTATGTAAGTGGAGTCGGTTCAGCTGCGTAATTATCGCATGGATTGCACAATTAATGAAGGGGGGGACTGACTACTTCTTTTAATTTCCTTTCAAAGGGATTTCATGTGGAACAAAATCACTGGGAGCATTCCTAAGGAGGTCGGCAACATTACTTCTCTGGAACTATTGTAAGTCGCTCCAAATCTACACCACTGATTGATTTGATTACAAACAAACATGGTCTGCCTGAATCAGTTTCCTTCATATCCTTCCTGTTGGACATGGTGGTTATCATTTTCCAATAAATACTTGTTCCTCTGACCCTGAGATGATTGCACAATTGATGTTGCTCATGTAACAATGTGTCCATTGCTTATGTTTGCAGGCTCGTAAATGGGAACCAGCTGTCTGGTTCTTTACCAGATGAAATTGGCCTCCTTCCTAATCTTAACAGGATTCAGATTGATCAGAACAATATATCCGGACCCATACCTAAATCATTCGCTAACCTGAACAAGACCAAGCACTTGTAAGTAGAATATGTTTTTGCCTCTCTGTTAACTTGTAATCGTGATCCTTGTTACCCTAATGGATTTCCAATTTCTGTGCAGTCACATGAACAACAATTCATTGAGTGGTCAGATTCCACCTGAATTGTCAAGGTTACCTTCACTTGTTCACATGTAAGTACCTGACCTGACCACTGCACCCACCATAATAATTGTTTTTCATATATACCCTACTGACAGTATAATTCATTTGCAGGTTGTTGGATAACAATAACCTATCGGGCTATCTCCCTCCAGAATTAGCGCAGCTACCGAAACTGCTCATCATGTACGAAGCCTACTATTGTGCAGTAGTTTGAATATTATTCAATCCTTGATCATGAATCGGACTAAAATTTTCGGTTGTAGATGAAGCTCATGAGAAGTAGTTCCTCTGTATTTGTTTTTCTGTAGCTTAAATTAATACTAGTTACTAATCGGACTAGTGTTCTTTATGATAACTTGCTCAATAGTAATACTGGGAAGTTGCTTTAACTGGCATTAGCACAGTTATTAGTTGTTTGGGATTACTTATGATTTCACCCTGACCTTTACGGCTTTATTTCCTGCCATCAGTAAACCACTAGTAATTACGTGTTTTCAAAATGATTCCAGCCAGCTAGACAATAACAACTTCTCGGGAAGCTCGATTCCTCCATCTTATGGCAATATCACCACACTTCTGAAATTGTAAGTATGTTGTATATCTGTCTGCCTTGTTTAGCTATCTGCTCACATGACTAATGGATATGGTCCCTCCATCAGGAGTTTGAGGAACTGCAGCTTGGAAGGCCCTGCTCCTGATGTCAGTGGAATACCGCAGCTTGGCTACTTGTATGCATCCAATTCTGAAACTGCATATTACAGTACCTTATATGGAACAATCTTATACTTGCTCTGATCTCTCTTTCTTTCTTTCTTTCTTTCTTTCTTTCTTGTGCTGGTGTTTCTTTCAGGGATGTTAGTTGGAATCAGTTGACGGGTCCCATACCATCCGGCCAACTAGCAAGCAACATAACTACAATGTATACAACAAATAAAGCTTGTGCCATTTTGTTTCATAGAAACTTCCATTTTAAGTTTGCACTCACTTTTGCAAGCTGTGCAGAGATTTTTCCCACAACCGTCTTAACGGTTCTATTCCTGCAAGTTTCTCCGGCCTTCCTAATCTACAAAGACTGTAGGTCTCACAGTGCTCTTCTTCATTATTTGATATGTACCAAGGAGAACTTTAGAGGGGGGATGCTCTTCTTCATTATTGCTCATTCGGTCAATAGTAGTGATAATATAGTTAACATCAGTCTAACAAAGAAGTTGACTAATCATTGTTACTCCTTAGGGCCTGCTCGTCCATAATAGAGCACTGTTGATGAATGTTCAGTCGAATCAGACAGCTGACCTTATTTTATTTTTGTGGTGTTGATTCAGGTCATTGGACAATAATAACTTGGATGGCTCTGTTCCATCTGATGTTTGGCAAAATATCGATTTCAGTGGAAACAGAACCCTGATATTGTAAGGCCATCACAAGTTGAACCTTTTGTTTCACCTCTTTGACTCCCGAGAACGGTTTAATTAGCATATTTCTTTGGAACTGATAGTCTAATACTCTCCTTTGAATATTTTGCAGGGATTTCCACAACAACGGTCTCACGAATCTGTCAAATCCTCTTACGCCCCCTGCTAATGTTACCATCCTGTATGCATTTCTACTGAACAATTTCTTTGTTCATTTTAAAATTAGAAAAAACTTGACCTACTTGAACCATTAGAAAGATTCTATGTTGACACCCTGGAATTGGTCAGACAATCTTTGTTTGATAAAAGAAAAAAATCTGCTGTTGACTGGTACTATAGCTTGAATAGTAGTCTTAACTTCCACATGTTATCTACGACTATATGCTGCAACTACATACTGGATATTTAACCTCACAATTCGAAAAAAGAGTTTCATTCACACGATTAAGTGGAGAAACAATCGTGTTGGAGTTTTCAGACCCATTTATTTGCTGCAGCAGATTTATTTGACGTTGCCAGTACCTCATATACATTTCCTTTATGCACATGGCATGTTTAGGTTATCTGGAAACCCCGTATGTCAATCCCAGAACCAACTGAACATAGCTCAGTATTGTCAATCAACTCCAGAAGTTACCGCCGAAGGAGGCTCCATAGATAACAGCACACTTTGTGCGCCATGCGCAACCGACTTTCCTTTAGAAAGCGTACTCAAGGCTCCAAATCCATGTTCATGTGGCGTTCCACTGTACGTCGATTATCGGCTGAAGAGTCCAGGATTCTGGGATTTTGTTCCCTATGAAGCGCAGTTTCAGGAGTACCTGTCGTCGGGGCTCTTTCTCAACTCGTACCAGCTGGAAGTTACCACTTTCATGTGGGAAGAAGGCCCAAGGCTGAAGATGACGCTGAAGCTGTTCCCAAACAACACCATTCTTTTCAATTCGCGTGAAGTGGAGAGACTGAGATACATGTTCACAGGGTGGCTCATCGCGGACTCGGATATATTTGGGCCCTATGAGCTTATCAACTTCAACCCAGGGTGGTATGAGAACGGTATGTATGCATGCTATTTTATCTTCACTCCACTCCATATTCCGTTTCGTTGCAATCTTTTGTCGCGATGTTTGTATCAGTGATCAACACGTGCCTACAGCCGTACAGCAGAGCAACATATAGTAGCTTGTTTTCTTAAAATCTTTTCTAGTTAGGGTTACTCGTGGTAGAATTATTGAAGAGATAAGTCACATTTCCCTATGCTTTCTTTTCAGTACTGTCGCGTGGTACAAAGAAAAGTCTCAGTACAGGTGCCATTGTTGGTATTGTCATCGCAGCATTTGCTGCAGCGGCAGTTCTGTCATCACTCATTACTCTCATCATATTGAGAAGGCGTTCAAGACAGTTTTCAAAGAAACGCACCGGTAAGCCCCTCATTTCTACCTTCTTTGGTCTAAAACTGTTAGATGATTCAATCTCGTTTTCAACAAAGTGTAATAATAATGTTTCAGTAGTCCACTTTTATTTATTTATTACTCCCTCCGTCCCATAATGTAAGAACGTTTTTGAAACTATACCAGTGTAAAAAACGTTCTTGTATTATGGGACAGAGGGAGTAGAACACACTTCTTTTTGCTTCTGATTTTGTTAATTAGTACAGAGTTGCGGCACTGTACATATTGTTCTTTTGACTTTTCAATATGAGTTTGCTATTCAGTTGCACGATGAAAATATTCTATTGGCTTTGCAGCGAAAAGGATTCCGATGAAAATTGATGGCGTGAAAGACTTCACTTTCGAAGAATTATCAAACTGTACAAATGATTTCAGTGAGTCGGCACTAATTGGTCAAGGAGGGTATGGAAAAGTATACAGGGGGGTGTTGGCTGATGGAAAAGTAGCAGCAATAAAACGTGCACAGGAGGGATCTCTTCAGGGTTCCAAGGAGTTCTTCACGGAGATAGAATTGTTGTCCAGGCTGCATCACCGAAACCTCGTTTCTTTGCTTGGCTATTGCGACGAAGAGGATGAGCAGGTTGCTATTTTCCCCTGCAACTTTTGTTTTTCTATAAACTAATAATCAAAACTACAAATGTTGCTATGATGATACAAACATACTAATAAAAAAACATGTATTGCAGATGCTGGTGTACGAGTACATGCCAAATGGTACTCTACGTGATCATCTTTCAGGTTAGAACTTGTTTTCGATCTGTAGCCACCTCAAAATTATCATGCTTTTTTGGTCGCTTGCAAACTATTTTTGCCTGTCCTGTGTCGAAAGTTGCTCTAACTTGCCGGTGCTTCATTTACGTAATACTAACAGCTAAAGCTAGAGAGTCTCCAAGTTTTCCCATGAGGCTACGAATCGCACTGGGATCATCACGGGGCATCCTGTATCTGCACACGGAAGCCGACCCTCCGATATTCCATCGCGACATCAAGGCCAGCAACATCTTACTGGACTCCAAGTTTGTAGCCAAGGTTGCTGATTTCGGCCTGTCGCGGCTTGCTCCGCTGCCAGACACAGAGGGGAGCGCCCCTGGCCACGTGTCCACCGTCGTCAAGGGCACTCCGGTGAGCAGACTCTTCTCTTATATATATATATATATATATATATATATATATATATATATCTGCATTATTGATTGGTTGAGTTGGCTTTGTGTACAATTGGCAGGGTTATCTTGACCCGGAGTATTTCCTGACGCACAAGCTGACGGACAAGAGCGACGTGTACAGCCTGGGCGTGGTGTTCCTGGAGTTGCTTACAGGGATGCAGCCCATTTCTCATGGGAAGAACCTTGTGAGGGAGGTTGTGGCGGCGAACCAGTCGGGGATGATCCTGTCGGTGGTGGATCTGCGGATGGGGGCCGTGCCGGGGGAGTGCGTGGAGCGGTTCGCCGCGCTGGGGCTGCGGTGCTGCCGGGACGAGACGGACGCGCGGCCGTCCATGGCGGAGGTGGTCAGGGAGCTGGAGACCATCTGGCAGATGACGCCCGACACGGACGGTGTGCCCTCGGAGTCGGTGGCCATGGACCCCACCCACACGCCGGCGTCGTCGTCGACAGCAACCGGGTCTCGGACGGGCAACGAGCAGTACGACATGTCGACGTCGGACGTGTCTGGCAGCAACCTTCTGAGCGGCGTGGTGCCCAGCATCAACCCTCGCTGAGAAAGATGAATTGTTTGTTTGTGTGGAGCCTGCATATGTATATATATGGTTGCTGGTGTATGGATGTGTGTAGTATGTGTCGTTTGTGCTTTTTTAGGAATTGTGCTCTGCTGCTGCTGATAGAGATTTTCGTTAGAAATTTGTGATTGTTCAAATTTCCATTTGTGTTTTCGCTGCTAGTCAGGAGTATTAGGAATTTGTGAGCTATTAGAAATTTGGTTGAAATTTGTGATCGTTGATGTTTCTATTCCCTTGTGTAATTTGCTTCATTTGGTAGAAATTTCCATCTTCTGGAAAGTGCGTGCATTAGGAAGGAATAACAAACTCGCCTACTTTTTTTTTTGAAGCAATCGTATATTTCATTAGACAATTTGTTCACAGAGATTACACATATGGTCACCGTACGAGACAAAAAGGCTTGTCAAATGAAGCTCACAAATTTCACAAGAAGTAAAACTATTATTCCATCCAAACAAATGAAGCTCACAAATTTCAACCAAATGAAGCTCACAAATTTCTAATAGCTCACATTGCCCTGTAAGTTGTGAAAATAGGAATAACAAATGAAGTGTGTTTAACTAGTAGGACTTTTACAAGCTTGCATTGTGTTTGAAAATAGGAACATGCTTATGTGTAATCTTGGGGATCCTCAGATACAATTCAGATAGATATTGGCATTGCCTACAACTCTGCTCAAGCAGCAACACTAAAGAGTCTATGCATGCTCTGTGCTGCCGCATGACTAAAGAGTGTGCAATGGCAAGTCAAGGGGGTGACTTCCATATTTCAGCTTAGGACTTAATTTATTTTATACTTTATATATAAAGTTAATGAAACTGAAAGTAAAAAAATGAAAGGAATGATTTTTTTATACTTTATATATACACGGATTTCAGTGTTTATACTTTATAAATTTCAACCGGGTCTCGGCCTGGTCTCGGCCTGGCGACAATCTTCTTAATTTATTTTATACTTTATATATACATGGATTTCAGTGTTTTCACAAGGTTACTGATGATTACTAGCAGGGATGGCATGCAAATAGTTACTTTTCATAAAATTAAGAGAAAAGTATACTTTTCGTCCCTCAACTCTTCGCAAAGTTTAGTTTTCGTCCCTCAACTCTAAAACCGGATAAAGTGCACCCCGAACTCTCAAAACCGGTCACTTTTTGTCCCTGCTGCTGAGTCAACCCAGTTTTGACCGCGCGTAAACAGTACACCCGATGAACAGTAAATTCGAAAAAAATAGCAAAAATATTCAAAAAAATCTGAAATTTTATGGCATCGAAAATACTCAGGTGCGCCACGTGCGTGCAAATTTGCATCATGTTTGGAAGTTCGAGAAGCACGCAGCAAAAAAACAAAAGTAAATGTACACTAAAGTGAACAGTAAAATAAAAAAATAGCAAAAAAATTCAAAAAATTCTGAAATTTTTTGGCATCGAGGACGCTCAGGTGGGCAAGGTGCATGCAAAATTTTGTGGTAAAATGACATCCGAGAAGGTCGTGCAAAAAAAAACAAAATAGCGTACGTGTGCGTGCCGCTTTGGGTGGTTTCCAAACCCTCGGATCTTATTTTACCACAAAATTTTGCACGCACCTTGCCCACCTGAGCATCCTCGATGCCAAAAAATTTCAGAACTTTTTTTATTTTTTTGCTTTTATTTATTTTACTGTTCACTTCAGTGTACATTTACTTTTGTTTTTTTTGCTGCGTGCTCCTCGAACTTCCAAACATGATGAAAATTTGCATGCATGTGGCGCACCTAAGTATCTTCGATGCCATAAAATCTCAGATTTTTTTGAATTTTGTTGCTATTTTTTTCAAATTTACTGTTCATCTGGTGCACTGTTCACGTGTGGTCAAAACCGGGTTGACTCAGTAGCAGGGACGAAAAGTGACCGGTTTCGAGAGTTCGGGGTGCACTCTGTCCGGTTTTAGAGTTGAGGGACGAAAACTAAACTTTGCGAAGAGTTGAGGGACGAAAAATATACTTTTCTCTAAAGTTAATGAAACTGAAAGTAAAAAATGTGAAACAGAAACTGGTAGGTGTATCAAAGTTAATGAAACTGGAAAAAAAACTGGTATGTGTAATAATTTTTTGAAAACCCAGTTTTTAAAATGGGCGAAATTGGTTTTGAAAACATATTAAAACGGTTTCTTGGAATTGAGAAACTTTTATTTAAATGAAAGGAATGATTTTTTTCAAATTCAAATATATTTATAACAGATTGCAAATCAATTTAAAGTGAGAGAGTTTGATGTATTGAAGAAAAACTTGTATTGACACTATATATGAAGTGAGAGAGATTGTTCGGTCGTACGTGTAAAGTGAGGGGCATGGCTGAAATCACGTGCGTGGGCCCTGTCTGATGAAATATGGTGAGTAAAATGGAGAAAAGAGTGAAATACAAATATACAAATTTTGAGTTGACAACATCCTATTGGTGGGAGAACCACCGGTAGCTACCGGAACCGGTAAAAAAACACTTTGCGCGCCACCACCACAATAGGAGTTGGACAAGCCTTGTTCATCCCCCTTAGCACCAACAGTTGGGCATGTGTGAGCGAGGCATCATGCCCAACAGTGATGCGGTGGGGAGAAACGCCAAACCTCCAAGGAGTAGGCCGTGTGCGGCCATCCCTTCCTGGTGCAGTGCTCGAAGAGAGCAGGGTACATTGTCGTCAATGGTTCTCCCTCAAGGCATCGGCAATGGTGAGATTCTTCCTGATCTAGTGCTCGAAGAGAGCATGGTACACCGTCGCCAGGATCGTGCGTTGAAGCCAGTGGTCCTTCTAGAGCACGATTCGCCTACCGTTACGGAGGTGGAAGATAACCGAGGCGTTGAAGAGTGCCCCCACCTTCTGGTGGATGGGCAGCTCTAGCCCATGCCACAACTTGTTGTGATCGGTCCAATACTGCCATGGCAAATTTTAACATGCTCCCTCTTACCTCGTCTTTTTACATGTGAGGTAGAGAGTTAATCAAACCACTAATTAATGAGATCAATGGCTCAGATGCATTATATACTCTTACCTCTCATGCGAAAAGAGGAGGTAAGAGCCGGCGAGTCATGTCGTGAGCGCCTCTTGGCCGTGCTCGTTGCCTACAGATTGAAGATGCCGAGGCCGCTAAATTTTTTCTGTGTATATTTCATTTTTCTGTTCCTTTCTCCTTTTCTTTTTTTGCCTTCCAAGTTTAGTTTTCCTTTTTTCATTTTTTGAAACTTCAATTTGAAAAAATGTTCATAATTTCCATTTTGTTTAAATTTTCGAAAATATTCAGAATGCCAAAATTATGTTCCTATTAAAAAAATATCGGGAACTTTAACTTTTTGTTCTCCTTTCAAAATATATTCAGCGTCCAATTGTTTTTCCAATCTTTCAAACATGTTCCGTTTTCAATAGTTATTAAAAAACTCGTGTTTTCATAAAAATATCATGTTTTCAACAAATGTTTACTAATTTCAAAAAATGTTCGTATTTTGATTTTTTTTCATGTTTTTCCAAAAAATACATGAAATTTTCAAAAAAAAAGGTTTTTCTAAAAATATTCGAGAATTACAAATTTTTTTGTTGCCAAGAATATTCGGCAATTCATAATTATTAATGTTATTGCAAATTTTAAAAAGAATCAATACAAAAATCTTTCAAATCTTAGACTGCAGTATGTTCTTAAATATTCACACTGGCCACGGGGTAGAAGGGCGCGTTTGTTCAAGTGCCTACCAACATGTGGTTGGGTCTTTGAAGTCATGAGTTCAATTCTTCAACGCGTTTTTCTTTTGGATTTTTACTCGCGCATTGCAAGCAAACGTCGTTTTGGTGTGTTGGCCGAGACGTGAACTGTTGTGTGTTGCATGCGTTTTTTGGACCGTTTACCATGGGAAAAAAAAATCTATCCAAAACAATACAAAATTTTGTGTGTCCTAGAAAAGGAAAAATAGTTTGTTCGCAATTTCGTATGTGGGCTGCGCGCGCTGTGGCCTAGCGAATCAGCCCACTTATTTTTCTGCCCATGCAGTTGGGAAAACCCTATTTGCCGCACCATATGTTAAATAGTGGGACCTTCGCACAGGTGACCAAGACTGGGCCAGACCGGTTTTATTTTTTTCTGTGTTCTATTTCTATTTCTAGTTTTCGGTTCCTTTCTCTCTTTTATCTTTTTTTGTAAATTAAATATTTTTTGTAATTTTTTTGGAATTTCCATTTTTGATCACATTTTCGAAAATATTCATAATTCCCAAATAAATCCCGTTTCAAAAACTATCCGGATCTTTAAATATATTTTCCCTCTATCTGATTTTTTCAAAATTCAAAAATGTTCTCAATTTTCCAAAAATATTTTGATTTTGCATAATTGTTCAAGATTTATAAAATGCATATTTTTCATGTTCGAAAAATATTCTGTTTTTAGTGGAATTTTGAAAAGTTCCAAATTATGTTCCTGTTTAAAAACACATTTCTAATATGTTTTAAATATGTTCCGGTTTTAAATAATTATTCAAAAAATTTGTTTGTTTACATCATATATATATATATATTCTTCTCTTTTAGATGATGAACTAACTTTTGGCGATCAGGTACGGTAATGGAATATCTGTAAAATGCCTCATCTACAATGCCACCGGTGCGACTCTGAGCTTGGCTACCTACAGCGATTGGCACGGGCATATCTATGATACACCCTACCCATCAGATATTCAGAATGGGCAGTGGGGGGCATTTCTCCACGTCCACCCACGTGGAGCTGCGGCTGGTTCAGCTGGTGCCGTTGTGTATCGTACCAAGCTCCCCTCCGGCGACGACGGCTCCTGCGATTGGTTGTTCAGCAACGGGGTAAATACTGCATGCATACATACGCTTATCTCAAAAACATGGCCAAACTCTACTATGTACGTAGTGCATATTCTTATATATTTTATGTATGCAGGCGTACACCGAAATCCGTGAGGAAGACCACTACCCAAGTGTTGGAAGCTGGGATTTTATCTACAATGAGAAGCTGGAAAATTCAAATGCCAACTCTACTGATGACAACTATGGATATGTTTCCAAGACTGACATCGGTGAAGGCAGTACCATGAACGCCCCTGGAGTTTTCCAGTTTCCCTACTAGCTAGATCTCGTTGCTAGCAGCGAGTGATTTTTGTGGTCTTCAAATCCTTGTGTGCCGAGGTAGTTTGCAGGTGTTATTTTCCTTTACTGTCTTTGTGGTGAATTTTCTAAGATCCGGTGGTCCGTGAATAATCAGGGAAGAGGACAACCAAATAGACATGTTATGTAATTTTATTTTATTTATCAGTCGTTTTGTATCAAGTTGTCCTTCTTTTGTACCGCCTATTGTTTTCCTTAATAAATACTATGTCTGTACCAAAATATTAGATGTTTCAATAATATAACTGTCAAATGGTACATACATTATGGATATTGGTAACTTCAATAGTATTAATCCAGAGATTTAATCGAACCAGTGATGATTGAATCAGATCGGTTGCCTTCTGAACCTTTGGCGCGCGCGACAGCCTTCCAATCTTTGTTCCTTCAGCCTACCGAATACAGTAGAGCCCGGCCGTTTGCAACATTTCTAGTGTTGTGCTCGCCAGTTTGCATCACCAGCCTTGTTGCGTTCGTCCAAAAATGTTTTCTGTCGTTTGCAACTTGGTTCATTCGCAGGCGTCTAGCGAATGTGAAAGATTCACGAAAAAAGTGCACGCATGGAGTCAAACTCCCGACCTCACCCTGGATAGCAGCGTTGCTAACCAGTGAAGCTGGCGACTTAGTGTGGCTAAAACTCAGCGCTAAAGTTGAAGTACCAAGTACAACGGTAGATCCTCTTTTTTTTTTTGCTCGGCTTTTATTTCGAATTGTTTGTGTGGAGCCTGCATATGTATATATATGGTTGCTGGTGTTTGGATGTGTCATGTGTGTGTCGTTTGTGCTTTTTTAGGAATTGTGCTCTGCTGCTGGTAGAAATTTTCGTTAAAAATTTGTGAGCTATTCGAAATTTGGTTGAAATTTGTAATTGTTGACGTTTCTATTCCCCTGTGTAAGTTGCTTCATCTGGTAGAAACTAGCAAAACGGTCCATGCATTGCAATTGGAGGAAAAAAATCATAATCTTTTGTTGCATCACAGAGATACATTATCACTCTAAATTTTGTGAAATCATGAACATTTTTTTAAACTTGTGAACATATTTTAAACCATGAACAATTCTCAAATTCGTTAACATTTTTATTTTTTTTAACATTTTCTAACATCAAGAACATTTTTTGAATTCATGAACATTTTATACTATTTGCAAACATTTTTCAAAAATCATGAACACTTTGTTTAACAATTTTTTTGAATCGGCGAACATTTCTAAAATGGACGAACCTTGTTTTGAAAATTGGTGGAACAAGTTTTGAAATTCACGAACATTTTTTTGACTTAACAAACATTTTCTAAAATGCATGATCATTTTATGAATCAACAACCATTTTATGAATGAATAAACTTTTTGCAAGTCACGAACAATTTTTTAAAATTTTAGGATATTTTTATACTCATGAACACTTTACTGCATCACCGAGATACACTAAATCATAATCTCCACTATCACTCTTGATATCGTGAAATCATGGACAAATTTTGAAATCATGAACAGTTTTTTGAAAACTCATGAACATATTTGAAATCGTGAAAATTTTACAAATTCATGAACACTTTTACAATTTTTTGAGCATTTTCTAAACTGAAGAACATTTTTTCAAGTAAAGAATATTTTAAAAAAATTGAGCATTTTTAAAGAACAAGTTTTTTTACAAAATCATAAACATTTTTTGAATCCACAAACATTTTATGTTTTATTAAACATTTTATTTTAAAATTCTCATTTTTTAATTTTTGGAACTTTTTTGAAGTCCCAAAATATTTAAAGTAGAAAAAAAGAAAACAGAAAAGAAAAATAAAAAATAAAAAACAAAAATTTAAAAACTGGCCGCCCTGACATGTGCCAGCCCAAACGGATCCAAATGTTCTTTGAGTTTATGTTGTGGTGTCAAACTTTCTTTGTTGGTTTGATTCTTTGAGTTTCTGTCCTCGCAGATCCAAATCGGATATGATGAGTTTATGTTGTGGTATCAAACTTTCTTTGTTGGTATGATTCTTTGTGAAGTTGAAATTTTTCATCGACACCATGGTGAAGATATCGTGATCCGATGTCCTGCACTTATAGGGAATCATCCCCGGCCCAAGTACGTTCATCGATCAAGGCTTTCGGATGGGCAACTCAAGGTGCTTTCAAAAACCATTATTGCTAATGTTTGTGCGGGTGAAAGAGTGACAACATTGTTGCTCCAGTTCAATTGCAACCTCTTTACCAAAGTTTTTGGAGTAATTCTTCTAGCAGAGATTGATACAGTTAAGACGGTGTTTCCAAGAAATTTCATTGTAATCTTTGTCATAGAAGTTACTTTATATTTTCTTGGATCTTAGATCCAAATCAGTGTACCTGTAATTGCTATGAGCATGAATAAATTATATGTGTTTCTAAAAAAAGGGTGGCGTTGGTGGGTAATATTTTACAATTTTGAGGGCAATTTTCGTGACGTACTGCCAGAAGTAATAACCCCTTTATTATTAGAAAGGTATAGATATAGATTTCCATCTTATGGACCGGCTCAACCAACATCAACAGGCAAGTGCGTGGATTGAGAAGGAATAACAAACAATCGCCAACTTCCAGCGGATCCCGCAAACAAATGAAGCTCACAAATTTCAACCAAATAAAGCTCACAAATTTCTAATAGCTCACATTGCCCCGGAAGTTTTGAAAATCTATATCTATATCTATACCTATTAATAAAAAGGCTATTGTTTTTTATCACCATGAATTCGTCCGTCCTTGATTTCGTCCGTCGCCGACCCTTGCTAGACTGGGCGAGGCATCGTAGGTTCGCCCATCGCCACACACCATATGGGTCGTACTGGGCCGGCCCTAACTTTTGTTTAAAAAAAGACGGTGCTAGAGGGATGTGGTTCAAACTCACGACCAGGCTCTTTCTCGGGCCAGCAGCCAACTGAGCTACCCAAGTTCTTTGGTCAAAAACAAGGTTGACTTAGTCATTAAATAGTCCCACCTCGGCCCCTTACATGAAATCATCCCAATTTATACTGCGAACACTAAAACTCCTACCATCATCGATGGCGGTGTCGAACATGAAAAGTGGCAACATGAAGGAAGTACTAAACACATGATTTTTTCTTCTTCTGATGCAACACATGGCAAATTAAATTGCATCATACAAAGGTTAAAGGGAACCTTCTTTTGAGAATCATAGTACAACCAAAAATATACATACACTTATGCCTAGAGAGACTGAGCTGACGGGTCTTCAGATTGATGAAGTCACCACAAGCATTTCGCTATCGACCCAAATGTCACCTCCCACTCAAAGAAGAATCCGTGTCTTTACGACACATTAAAGTGTCAAACCTGATTTTTAATTCCTGATCAACATGGCACTGGGTACCCGCAACTCGCAAACCCGATGGGTAAAAACCCTATTAGGGTAAGGGTATGGGAACAGTTTGAAACCCGAGGTGCAGGTACGGGTACGGGTATGGGTGAAAAATAATGAGACGGGTATGATTTGGGCGACCATTACTCGCACTCGAACCCGGTGGGTGCCATGTTGAATTCCTGATGGTATTGGGGTACCACCGTCCTATTAACCCTTCAAGCAAAGGTTGGTTTTAAGGGTTAAAGCGATTGGTCAATCCATACATGGCCACGCATGCATGCGCTGCAGTAATGGACATTAAAGTTGGATATCCATTTCTTCTATACATCGGCATGCGCCTCCATGCTCTTGCCGTGCTGCGCTGATGGGTGTTTTGGTGAACACATCACTCATTGCTATAAAATACTCTTCCAAACCAAACAACTAATCATCTCTAAAAACAACATAATAAAAATCGTGTAATTTTGTAGATACAATTCAGATATGCATGCTCTGGGTAATTGTGCTTAACTACAATCGTGTAATTTTTCAACCACAAACAGTTTAATGAATCTTTGACATTTTTCATTTATCAGGAACTTTTTTATTTTGGCAGTTTAATTTGATTTTTGATTTTTTCGATTTTAAAATCAATGATGTTTTTTTAATTTCCAAACATTTTTTGAAATCATGGACATTTTGTAATCACGAATAATTTTTTATTCACAAATAATTTTTTGAAATTGCCAACGGTTTTTACTCGTGAAGATTTTTTGAATTCCGCAAAGAATTTTATATTTTTTGGATTTAAATCCATCATAAATCAGAGCCCTTTTTTTAGCCCAAGCGCCTGTGAGAAAACAAGAGCTGGCAAACAGTTCTCTGATTTATGATTTTTTAAAGGGCTGGCACAAATGTTCATAGGCGCCTTTTTTTTTTGAAGAGCTGGCAAAAATGTTCATAGGACTACTAGTTAAGCATTTCCACTCGTGGTTTCGCTGCTAGGCAGGAGTATTAGGAATTTGTGAGCTATTAGAAATTTGGTTGAAATTTGTGATTCTTGATGTTTCTATTCCCTTGTGTAATTTGCTTCATTTGGTAGAAATTTCCATCTTCTGGAAAGTGCGTGCATTGGGAAGGAATAACAAACTCGCCTACTTTTTTTTTTGAAGCAACCATATATTTCATTAGACAATCTATTCACAGAGATTACACATATGGTCACCATACGAGACAAAAATGCTTGTCAAATGAAGCTCACAAATTTCACAAGAAGTAAAACTATTATTCCACCCAAACAAATGAAGCTCACAAATTTCAACCAAATGAAGCTCACAAATTTCTAATAGCTCACATTGCCCTGTAAGTTGTGAAAATAGGAATAACAAATGGAGTGTGTTTAACTAGTAGTACTTTAACAAGCTTGCAATGTGTTTGAAAATAGGAACATCAGTCTTTGTGGCATTGCCTACAACTCTGCTCAAGCAGCAACACTAAAGAGTCTATGCATGTTCTGTGCTGCCGCATGACTAAGAGTGTGCAACGGCAAGTCAAGGGGGTGACTTCCATATTTCTAGGCCAGCTTAGGACTTTGGCCTGGTGACAATCTTCTTAATTTATTTTGTACTTTATATTTACACGGATTTCAGTATTTTGACAAGGTTACTGTTGATTACTACCAGGGATGGCATGCATGGAGTTATTTTTTTCATAAAGTTAATGAAACTGAAAGTTAAAAATGTGAAACAGAAACTGGTATGTGTATCAAAGTTAATGAAACTGAAACAAAAACTGCTATGTGTATTAATTTTTTGATGGGCGAAATTTGTTTGAAAAACATATTAAAACGGTTTCTTGGAATTGAGAAACTTTTATTTAAACGAAAGGAATGATTTTTTTTCAAATTCAAATATGTTTTGAACTGATTGCAAATCAATTTAAAGTGAGAGAGCTTGATGCGTTGAAGAAATTCATGATCTGACACTTTATATATGATGAAGTGAGAGAGATTGCTCGGTCGTACGTGTGAAGTGAGGGGTATGGATGAAATCACGTGGGTAGGACATGGCTGAAATGACGTGCGTGGGCTCTGTCTGATCAAATACGGTGAGTAAAATGGAGAAACGAGTGAAATACAAATATACAAATTTTGAGTTGACATCATCAATAGGTGGGAGAACCACCGATGGCTACCGGAACCGGTAAAAAGACACTTTGCGCGCCACCACCACAATAGGAGTTGGACAAGCCTTGTTCATCTCCCTCAGCACCAACAGTTGGGCATGTGCGAGCGAGGCATCATGCCCAACAATGATCCGATGGGGGGCATACACACATGCAAGGGCACGCATGCACCGGTTTAGGGAGAGACGTCAAACCTCCAAGGAGTAGGCCGTGTGCGGCCATCCCTTCCTAGTGCAGTGCTCGAAGAGAGCAGGGTACATCGTCGTCAATGGTTCTCCCCCAAGGCATCAGCAATGGTGAGATTCTTCCTAGTCCAGTGCTCGAAGAGAGCAGGGTACACCATCACCAGGATAGCCCATTGAAGCCAAGGGTCCTTCTAGAGCGCGATTCGTCTGACGTTGCCGAGGTGGAAGATAACCGAGGCATTGAAGAGCGCCCCCACCTTCTGGTGGATGGGCAGCTCTAGCCCATGCCACAACTTGTTGTGATCGGTCTAGTACTGCCATGGCAAATTTTAACATGCTCCCTCTTACCCCGTCTTTTTACATGTGAGGTAGGAAAGTAAGAGTTAATCAAACCACTGATTAATGAAATCATCGGCTCAGATGCATTATATACTCTTACCTCTCATGCGAAAAGAGGAGGTAAGAGCCAGCGATTCATGTCCTGAGCGCCTCTTGGCCGTGCTCGTTGCCTAAAGGTTGGAGATGCCGAGGCCGTTGAATTTTTTTCTGTGTATATTTCATTTTTCTGTTCCTTTCTCCTTTTCTTTTTTGCCTTCCAAGTTTATTTTCCTTTTTTCATTTTATGTAACTTCAATATTTTTCAAAAATATTCACAATTTCCATTTTTATTTAAATTTTCGAAAATATTCAGAATGCCAAAAATATGTTCCTATTTCAAAAAATATCGGGAACTTTACCTTTTTGTTGTCCTTTCAAAATATATTCAACATCAATTTTTTTTCCAATCTTTCAAACATGTTCCGTTTTCAATAGTTATTAAAAAGCTCATGTTTTTATAAAAGTTTCACGTTTTCAACAAATGTTTACTAATTTAAAAAAATGTTCCCATTTCAAATTTTGTTCATGTTTTTCCAAAAATGCATGGATTTTTTTAATCGCATTTTCTAAAAATATTCAAGAATTCCAAAATTGTTCGTTTTCAAGAATATCCGGCAATTCATAGTTGTTAATGTTATTGAAAATTTTAAAAAGAATCATTTTTTTTTCAAAACTTAGACTGCAGTATGTTCTTAAATATTCGCACCGACCTTGGGTTAGAAAGACGCGTTTGTTCGAGTGCCTACCAGTATGTGGTTGGGTCTTTGAAGTTGTGAGTTCAATTCATCAACGCGTCTTTCTTTTGGATTTTTACTCGCGCATTACAAGCAAATGTTGTTTCGGTGCCTGCCAGTGTGTTGGCCGAGACATGAACTGTTGTGTGTCGCATGTGTTTTTTGGTCTTCCATGGAAAAGAAATACAAAATCTATCCAAAATAATACGAAATTTTCTGTGTCCTAGAAAAGGAAAAATCGTTTGGTTGGAATTTCGCATGTGGGTCGCGCGCTGTGGCCCAGCGAACAATCCCACTTATTTTTCTGTCCATACAGTTGGGAAAACCCTATTTGCCGCACAATACGTTAAATAGCGGGAGCTTCGCACAGGCGACCAAGACTGGGCCAGACCTGTTTTTTTTTTCTGTGTTCTATTTCTATTTTTAGTTTTCGGTTACTTTTTTTTTTGCATTCCAGGTTCTTTTTTTTGTAAATTCAATATATATTGTAAAATGCTCATAATTTCCAGTTTTGTTCATTTCGAAAATATTCTTAATTCCAAAATATATCCTGTTTCAAAAACTATCCGGATCTTTAAATATATTTTCCCTCGTTCCACATTTTTTCAAAATTCAAAAAATGTTCCCAATATTTCCAAAAATATTTTGGTTTTGCATAATTGTTCAAGATTTATAAAATGCATATTTTTCATGTTCGAAAAATATTATGTTTTTATTGTAATTTTGAGTAGTTCCACATAATGTTCCTGCTTAAAAACACATTATCTAATTTGTTTTAAATGTTTAAAACATGTTCCCGTTTTCAATAATTATTCAAAAAATGTTTTTTATAAAAGTACCATGTTTTCAGAAAATGTTTACTAATTTAAAAAATGTTCATTTAGTTCGTTGTATTCCAAAAATGTATGAAATTTCGAAAAAAACTATTCTCATTTTCTACAAATGTTCGGGATTTCAAAGATTCTTCACGTTCCCTAGAATATTTTGGAATTCATAATTATTAATGTTTTTAGAAAAGTTTTAAAAGAATCAATAAAAAAATGTATCGAATCTTACAGTACAGTATGTTCGCGCTGGCCTTGGGTTAGAAGGACACGTTTGTTTGAGTGGCTAGAAGCACGTGGTCGGGTCTTTGAAGTCGTGAGTTCGATTCTCCGACTCATCTTTCTTTTGCATTTTTACTCGCGCATTACAAGCAAATGTCGTTTCAGTGCCCGCCAGCATGCTGGCCCAGACGCAAACTGTTGTATGTTCCACTCACTATTTGATGCTACTAGCGTTATATAGTAGCCCATACGAGAGCTAGCCCAAGAAAAGCGAACTAATTGCTCTGTCCCCCATGCTGTATTGGGCCTCAGCCGCACTCCCTTACTGGGCCACCTCCTCATCCGAACTACCGATCCTCGTCGAGGGAGGCAAAAAATATTTTGCGGCCGTAAGGAACCAAACTTACGACGACCCATCCAGTTCTTCGAGCGGATGCTAACTGAGCTAGGTAAGTTTTGTTACATAAAAACGACCGGTCCTCCTATTAAAATATGTATGGATTTTGTTTCATTCGTTCCGCACATGGTTCCCTTTTTTTTCGTTTGTCCCCCGGGTGAGCTGAACTGGGCCTATCAGACATTTCTTTTTCTGTCGGACGGGCATGTAACAAAAAGTTTGGGTCACGAGGGGATTGAACTATGGACCTTCTCTATTGTACCGATGGACAAAAACAACTCAACTAGCTTTCAATTATGATAGGATTGGTCCCACCTAGGATCTTTATACTAAATCCCACTTGTTTTTATATGTCCTCAGGTTGTTTGGAAATAAGGATGTTGTCCGAAAATATGGAAATTGTCTCAAGAATCATGAGTAGAACGATGGACTCCATGACTTATTCTGCACTCTAGGAGGGGATCGTAGTTTGGCCGCATACACATCAACCGTGATAGGGTGGAGGGCCATGCCAAGATCATGAGAGAGACTACTTTACTCTAAATCCAACCGCACTTTTAGATGCACACAAGTCTTTTCCTAACCATTGCAAAAACGTTGAGAAGTATGATGACTGGTTCAAGTTCTGGAGAAATGACGAGGTTCTCCCCCAAGGCATCAGCAATGTTGAGTTTTTTCATGGCGCAGTGCTTGAAGAGAGCAGGTTACGCTGTTGCCAGAATCGCTCGTTGAAGTCTGGGGTCCTTCTAGAGCGCGATGCGTCTGCCGTTGCCGACGTGGAAAATAACTGAGGCGTTGAGGAGCACCTCCACTTCTGGTGGATGGGCAGCTCCTCTAGCCCATGCCACGGGGCAAAATTGACAAATTTGACCTCAAAGCGAAAGTATTTCACAAACTAAACTGCTTTTGAAAGTATATCACACTGCTGACCATTTTGTGTAGCGTCCGACAACAAGGCGCTGCACTCTACTGTGCAACTCCTTACAGCTAGGCGCTGCACAGTGTAGTGCAACTCCTTAGAGTTAGGCGCTGCACAATGTGACGCCTAAGTGTTAGGCGTTGCACAGTAGAGTGCAGCGCCTTGTTGTCAGGCGCTGCACATTAAAGATCAGCCGGATGAAATACTTTCAAGAACAATTTAGTTTGTGAAATAGTTTCGATCTAAGGTCAAATTTGTGCCTTTTGCCATGCCACGGCATGTTGTGGTCGGTCAAGTACTGCCATGAAAAATTTAACGTGCTCCCTCTTATCTTCTATTTTTTCATGTGAGGTAGGAAGATACTCCCTTCATCACAGTTTACTCTTACCTCTCATGTGAAAAGAGGAGGTAAGAGCCAACGAGTCATGTCCTGAGCGCCTTGGCCGTGCTCGTTGCGTGTAGGTTGGAGATGCCGAGGCCGTTGAATTGTTTCGGCTTGCAGGCCGCCTTCCAGCCCATAGGAAGCCACGTCATAGGATGTCAATGGGCTTGATTGGGCATGTGCATGGCAATCATTTAGAAGATGGGCATGGCCGATAGGAAACATGTTGAGGAATGTAGTATTTCAAAAATTTTCTACGATCATAGAAGATCTATCTAGGAGAAGCATAGCAACAAGCAGGGAGAGTGTGTCCACGTACCCTCGTAGATCGAAAGCGGAAGCGTTTAGTAACGCGGTTGATATAGTTGAATGTCTTCACGATCCAACCGATCCAAGTACCGAACGCACGACACCTCTGTGTTCAGCACACGTTCAGCACGATGACGTCCCTTGAGCTCTTGATCCAGTTGAGGTCGAGGGAGAGTTCCGTCAGCACGACGGCGTAGCGACGATGATGATGATGTTATCGACGCAGAGCTTCGCTTAAGAACTACGACGATATGACCGAGGTGTGAAACTGTGAAGGGGGGCACCGCACACGGCTAAGAGAAGACTTGGTGTGTCTTTGGGGTGCCCCCTTTCCACGTATATAGGGGGGTGGGGGGGAGAGGAGGCCGGCCCAAGGAGGGGCGCGCCAAGGGGGGGAGTCCTACTTGGACTCCCGGTCCAAGTAGGATTCGCCCCCTTTCCTATTCCAATAAGGGGGAGAAAGGGAAGGAGGAAGAGGGGAGAAGGAAAGAGGGGGCGTCGCCCCCTCCTAGTCCAATTCGGACCAACCCATGGGGGGGGTGCTGCCTCCCCTTGTGGCCCTTCTCTACTTTCTACTAAAGCCCATTAAGGCCCAATACTTTTCCGGGGGGTTCCGGTAACCTTCCGGTACTCCGAAACTTATCCAATACTTGCCGAAACCATTCCGTTGTCCGAATATAACCTCCCAATATATGAATCTTTACGTCTCGACCATTTCGAGACTCCTGGTCATGTCCGTGATCTCATCCGGGACTCCGAACAAACTTCGGTCATCAAATCACATAACTCATAATACAAATCGTCATCGAACGTTAAGCGTGCGGACCCTATGTGTTCGAGAACTATGTAGACATGACCGAGACACATCTCCGGTCAATAACCAATAGCGGAACCTGGATGCTCATATTGGCTCCTACATATTCTATGAAGATCTTTATCGGTCAAACCGCATAACAACATAAGTTGTTCCCTTTGTCATCGGTATGTTACTTGCCCGAGATACGATCGTCGGTATTCTCATACCTAGTTCAATCTCGTTACCAACAAGTCTCTTTACTCGTTCCGTAATGCATCATCCCGTAACTAACTCATTAGTCACATTTCTTGCAAGGCTTATAATGATGTGCATTACCGAGAGGGCCCAGAGATACCTCTCCGATACACGGAGTGACAAATCCTAATCTCGATCTATGCCAACTCAACAAACACCTTTGGAAACACCTATAGAGCATCTTTATAATCACCCAGTTACGTTGTGACGTTTCATAGCATACAAGGTGTTCCTCTGGTATTCGGGAGTTGCATAATCTCATAGTCAGAGGAACATGTATATGTCATGAAGAAAGCAATAGCAATAAAACTAAACGATCATTTGTTGGGGAACGCAGTATTTCAAAAAAAATTCCTACGATCACGCAAGATCTATCTAGGAGATGCATAGCAACGAGAGGGGAGAGTGTGTCTACGTACCCTCATAGACCGAAAGCGGAAGCGTTAAGTAACGCGGTTGATGTAGTCGAACGTCTTCGCGATCCAACTGATCAAGTACTGAACACACAACACCTCCGCGATTTGCACACGTTCAGCTCGGTGACGTCCCTCGAACTCTAGATCCAACTGAGGCCAAGGGAGAGTTCCGTCGGCATGACAGCGTGGTGATGGTGATGATGAAGTTACCGGAGCAGGGCTTCGCCTAAGCACTACGACGATATGTCCGAGGTGTAAAACTGTGGAGGGGGCACCGCACACGGCTAAGAGATTGTCTGTTGTGCTATTGGGGTGCCCCTGGCCACGTATATAAAGGAGGGAGGGAGAGAGGAGGCCGGCCAGGTTTGGGCGCGCCAGGGGGGAGTCCTACTTGGACTCCTAGTCCAAGTAGGATTCGCCCCCTTTTCCTTTCTTCCACCAGAGGGAAAGGTAAGGGAGAGAGAGAGGGGGAAGGAAAGAGGGGCGCCGGCCCCCTCCCCTAGTCCAATTCAGTTTGGGCAAGGGGAGGGGTGCCCCTCTCACGTGGCCCTTTCTCCTCTCCTCCAGTAAGGCCCACTAGGCCCAATACTTCTCCCAGGGGGTTCCGGTAACCTCCCGGTACTCCGGAAAAATGCCCGAACCACTCGGAACCATTCCGATGTCCAAATGCAACTTTCCAATATATGAATCTTTACCTCTCGACCATTTCGAGACTCCTCGTCATGTCCGTGATCTCATCCGGGAATCCGAACAAGCTTTGGTACATCAAATCACATAACTCATAATACAAATCGTCATTGAACGTTAAGCATGCGGACCCTACGGGTTTGAGAACTATGTAGACATGACCGAGACACATCTCTGGTCAATAACCAATAGCGGAACCTGGATGCTCATATTGGCTCCTACATATTCTACGAAGATCTTTATCGGTCAAACCGCATAACAACATACGTTGTTCCCTTTGTCATCGGTATGTTACTTGCCCGGGATTCGATCGTTGGTATCATCATACCTAGTTCAATCTCGTTACCGGCAAGTCTCTTTACTCGTTCCGTAATGCATTATCCCGCAACCAACTCATTAGTCACATTGCTTGCAAGGCTTATAGTGATGTGCATTACCGAGAGGGCCCAGAGATACCTCTTCGATACATGGAGTGAAAAATCCTAATCTCGATCTATGCCAACCCAACAAACACCTTTGGAGACACTTGTAGAGCATCTTTATAATCGCCCAATTACGTTGTGAAGTTTGATAGCACACATGGTGTTCCTCCGGTATTTGGGAGTTGCATAATCTCATAGTCTGAGGAACATGTATAAGTCATGAAGAAAGCAGTAGCAATGAAACTGTAACGATCATAATGCTAAGCTAACGAATGGGTCTTGTCCATCACATCATTCCCCTAATGATGTGATCTCGTTCATCAAATGACAACACATGTCTATGATTAGGAAACATAACCATCTTTGATAAACGAGCTAGTCAAGTAGAGGCATACTGGGGACACTTTGTTTTGTCTATGTATTCACACATGTACTAAGTTTCCAATTAATACAATTCTAGCATGAATAATAAACATTTATCATGAAATAAGGAAATAAATAATAACTTTATTATTGCCTATAGGGCACATTTCCTTCATAATTATGCTAAGCTAACAGATGGGTCTTGTCCATCACATCATTCTCCAATGATGTGACCCCGTTGATCAAATGACAACACATGTCTATGGTCAGGAAACTTAACCATCTTTGATTAACGAGCTAGTCAAGTAGAGGCATACTAGGGACACTCTGTTTTGTCTATGTATTCACACATGTAGTAAGTTTTTGGTTAATACAATTCTAGCATGAATAATAAAAATTTATCATGATATAAGGAAATATAAATAACAACTTTATTATTGCCTCTAGGGCATATTTCCTTCAATCTCCGACTTGCACTAGAGTCAATAATCTAGTTCACATCGTCATGTGATTTAACACCAGTAGTTCACATCTTTAGGTGATTAGTTCACATCTCCATGTGACTAACACCCAAAAGGTTTACTAGAGTCAATAATCTAGTTCACATCGCTATGTGATTAACACCCAAAGAATATTAAGGTGTGATTATATTTTTCTTGTGAGAGAAGTTTAGTTAACGGGTCTACCACAATCAGAGCCGTATGTATTTTGCAAATTTTCTACGTCTACAATGCTCTACACGGAGCTACTCTAGCTAATTGCTCCCACTTTCAATATGTTTCCATATTGATACTTAGTCATCCAGATCAGTGTCAAAGCTTGCATCGACGTAACCCTTTACGACAAACTTTTTGTCACCTCCATAACCAAGAAACATGTCCTTATTCCACTAAGGATAATTTTGACCGCTGTCCAGTGATCCACTCCTGGATCACTATTGTACCCTCTTGCCAAACTCATGGTGAGGTACACAATAGGTCTGGTACACACCATATCATACTTTATAGAACCTATGACTGAGGCATAGGGAATGAATTTTCGTTCTCTTTCTATTTTCTGTTGTGGTAGGGTTTTGAGTCTTTACTCAACTTCACACCTTGCAACATAGGCAAGAACTCTTTCTTGGACTGTTCCACTCTGAAATACTTCAAAAACTTGTCAAGGTATGTACTCATTGAAAACACTTGTCAAGGTATGTTGGGGATATGACTACGAGATATGACCCGCCTAGGAGGGGCCGGGTCAACCACAATGGCGGTTTACCTAAATGAAGTCCAAGAGTATACAAGATGAAGGTTTACAATTAGGCTTATAATAGGCCCAATCCTGGAGGTGGCTTAAGGCCCGTAAGTATAAACCGCCATGTATGAATAGACTTGTAATACAAGGCATGTAAGATACGTCACCGAGCCGGACACGTTGGATGAGTCGGCCGGGACTCTGTAGGCCGCAGGGCGTCAACCCATGTATATAAGGGGACGACCCGGCGGCGGCTTAGGACAAGAAACAATAGATCGAGAGCCAAGTTAAGCGTATTCGCTCCTTGGTCATCGAAACCTAGCAATACCATATCAACTGGACTAGGCCTTTACCTTCATTGCAAGGGGCCGAACCAGTATAAACCTCTCGTGTCCTTTGTCCCGTTTAACCCCTTTAAGCTTCCTAGTTGCGATGGATCCACGACTAAGTCCTTTCACTAGGACATCTGCCATGACAATTCCACGACAGTTGGCGCCCATCGTGGGGCCATCACACAGTGGATTTGAGTTCTTGAAGGGAAGCTTCGAAGGGCTCTAGGGATACGCTGTGGGCCAGATGACCAAGAGTCGTCGCGGCAAGCTCTACATCGACGACGCAGGCTGGGGCCCTGACGCCGGCTCAATTGAGTACGGATACCGGGTCCCCTTCGGCGGGATCCACGTCTTCATCGGCCGGATTGGCGAGTAGGGTCCTGAGCCGGACATCTGCACCGACATCATCGAGACGGCTCAGCGTGTGAGACCCGCCCGGGCTCGGTCGGCTGTGAAGCCTGCCTTCGTGGGATGCATCCATGGAGGGGAATTTTCTGAAGGATCTGTGTCTGGTGGCGAGACGGCCGTCCAATCTGATGGCGAGTCATCCATGGGTGAGACAGATTCGTTGTATCAACTGCAAGATGGTGGGCTTGGGGGCTGTTCCGATGGCAGCAGTATTCCAGACCCCTTTGAGCCGCCAAGCAGAGCGGGGATGTTCATGACTGGCACGCAACCCACTCAAAACTCTACAGCTGCGGCAGCGATAACTACCGGGTCAGCAGCGGCCGGGGCAGGAGGCCCAACGCGCCCGCCGGCTCAGGTGCTGATGGATCTCATGGATAGGATGACAGCCCTGTTGACTGTCGTGGTTGACCCGGCGGATCCGGCTCAGCACGATGCAGAAGTGGCACGGTTACGTGAGGAGGTAATCCAAGCCAAAGAAAACTTAGCGGCGGAGGACGTCAGGATGGCCACAGAGCGAGCGGCTTTGGATGCTCGAGCTCAGCAGCTTCAATCAGAGGCTTTTCGGCTCACGATGGATCTAAACGCATCAAACGAGGTCATGAGGAGAAGACACCAGAAGACTCAGTCACGTCTGCCTCTGACTTATGATCCTAGAAACCTCTTCCACACACCCGGTGCAGGCCCCAGTAACCCGCCAGAGGTGAATCGGGTCGCAACGCCTGGGGCTGGGGCGCCGGTTTAGCCACGGGCTATGGAACCCCCTCGTGTGAATACTGCTACTCCTCATTATGTACCAACACCACCGGGTCATTTTTCTAACCCTTTGGAGAACATGATCGCTGCGGCGGCGCGATTGGCGGCTCTCCTAGCGAAGGGTGACTCTCCAACGGCAATTGAGACCTGAAGGGTCAGAGAACTTCTTCAGACGGCTCTGGCATAGCAGGAGGCTTATTCTTATAGTCGAGACATGATTCATTCGACCCCTTGCCCAAGCCGGAGCCCGAGTTATAGCAGGCACATGGATTCAGCAGCCGTTTCAAGCAACGCCTGATGCCGTGACCAGCTGCGCGGGCATGACCCGGCGCGGGATGGAGCCCTTAACTTGGTTGACCAGGATAGGATCCGCCAAGAAGCTGAGCGGGCGGTTCAACAGACAGCTAAGCAGGCGGCTCACCAGGCTTTTCCGGTTTATCCGACGACCTCTGTTGAGGTAGGCGTGGCCACAAGGACAGGAGGTGTCCCTTGCTTGGTGCCGGCTCTGCGTAATGAGCGTTTGTCAAAGGATTTCAAGGGGCCTCGGAAGGTGCCCAATTATACGACCGATTTACAGCCAGTGGCATGGATTGAAAGCTATGAGATGGCCATGGAGTTATTGGAGGTCAGTGACGCCACAATGGCCAAGTACTTCACTATGATGTTAGATGGAATGGCTCACACTTGGTTAAAGGGGCTGCCACCCAATTCCATCGGCTCATGGGCAGAATTAAAAGCCTGGTTTATTTAGAACTTTAAAGACACTTGCAAGCAGCCCATGCCAATTGTGGATTTAACTAATTATAAACAAGAGGAAGGAGAGTCCACGACCCATTGGGTGCACCGGGTCAAAGCCATAATACATTCATCCGATAAGATGGATGCCGGCTCTGCAGTCTTAATGTTGGAGAAAAAAATGTCATTTTACGCCTCTAAAACAGAAGCTGGGACGGCTCAAACGCGATTATAATGACATGGGCCAGCTGATGGCGGCTCTAGTCAACTATGCCGACTCTGATAGTACCAAGGATACCGAGTCCGATGAGGAAAAGACAGGGAAGGGGAAGAAGAATGGCAAGGGTCATCAGCATAACCCGACAAACCAAGGAGGCAATAATAAACGTAAGGCTAATGGTAGTTTAGAGTTTGTGGCTAACACCAACGCATAGAGAAACAATCAATGACGTAAGGGGAGGCCACCTCCTCGGTCCGGCGGGTCAGGCCCCACTCTTGAGCAGCTGTTAAATGAGCCTTGTCCAAGGCACGACACTCAGTAGAAGCCAACCACTCACCTGTGGAAGGACTGTACAATCATGAAAGCTTTCAAGAATTCTAACATGTTCAATAGCAATAATGGGCCGGGCGGTGGCTCAGGTGGTGGCGGTTTTCATGGTCCGGCGGCGGTTCAAATTCCAATTTTCAAGGCTCCCAAGGAAATCAAGGTGGGTACAGTCAGCAATCTGGTCAAGGTGGTCAGCAGCAGCAACATCAATCTGGATACCAGAGCAATCCAAAGCAGTTGAGTAGTGGACAACATCATGTGTTCACCACCAGTTTGTTGGAGATATGCCCTAGAGGCAATCATGTATGATGATATTTCCTATGTGTTTATGAATAAAGATAGTCCTTGGACATTATCAATGATGTGTATCAGCAAGTACGTGACTTGTTTGTGGGACTATGCATTGCATGATGACTGTCCTAAAAGGTCCATAGTCGAAAGGGCTGTGTGGACACACAGCCAACTAGACTAGCATATGACATGGTCGATGGCTTGGTCTCACTAGCTGAGGGAGTCCTGGATTAGGGGGTGTCCGGATGGCCGGACTATACCTTCAGCCGGACTCCTGGACTATGAAGACACAAGATTGAATACTTCGTCCCGTGTCTGGAAGGGACTTTCCTTGGCGTGGAAGGCAAGCTTGGCGATACGGATATGAAGATCTCCTACCATTGTAACCGACTTTGTGTAACCCTAACCCTAGCCGGTGTCTATATAAACCGGAGGGTTTTAGTCCGTAGGATAACATACACATCAACAATCATACCATAGGCTAGCTTCTAGGGTTTAGCCTCCTCGATCTCGTGGTAGATCTACTCTTGTACTACCCATATCATCAATATTAATCAAGCAGGATGTAGGGTTTTACCTCCATCGAGAGGGCCCGAACCTGGGTAAAACTTCGTGTCCCTTGCCTCCTATTACCATCCGGCCTAGACGCGCAGTTCGGGACCCCCTACCCGAGATCCACCGGTTTTGACACCGACATTGGTGCTTTCATTGAGAGTTCCTCTGTGTCGTCGCCGTCAGGCTCGATGGATCCTACGTTCATCAAAAGCGATGCAGTACAGGGTGAGACCTTCCTCCCCGGATAGATCTTCATCTTCGGCGGCTTCGCACTGCGGGCCAATTCGCTTGGCCGTCTGGAGCAGATCGAAAGCTACGCCCCTGGCCGTCAGGTCAGATTTGGAAGTTTAAACTACACGGCTGACATCCGCGGAGACTTGATCTTCGACGGATTCGAGCCACTGCCGAGCGCGCCGCTCTGTCACGACGAGCATGATTTAGCTCTGCCGCCGAACAGTGCCCTGGAGGCCGCACCCGCGTCAGCTCCGATCCCTAATTCGGAGCCAACTGCGCCGATCGAGGATGGGCGGTTGGACGCCACCTCGGGGGCTGCGACCCTAACGATGATTGAGCCGAACACCATCCCCTTACTCTGCGAGACTCGTGACTCCAAGGAGCCGGACTCTTCTCCGGACTATGAACCCTCCGCGCCCCTGCCGATCGAATCCGATTGGGCGCCGATCACGGAGTTCACTGCCGCGGATATCTTTCAGCACTCGCCTTTGGGCGATATCCTGAAGTCACTAAAGTCTCTCTCTTTATCAGGAGAGCCCTGGCCGAACTACGGTCAGCAAGGTTGGGGTACGGACGATGAATAAATTCAAAGCCCACCCACCACCCACTTTGTAGCCACTGTCGATGACTTAACCGACATGCTCGACTTTGACTCCGAAGACATCGACGGTATGGACGCCGATGAAGGAGATGATGAAGAACCAGCGCCTACTAGGCCCTGGAAAGCCACCTTGTCATATGACATATACATGGTGGACACCCCAAAAGAGGAAGATGGCGATGGAACAGCGGAGGATGACCCCTCCAAGAAACAGCCTAAGCGCCGACGTCAGTGGCGCCGCTCAAAATCCCGCCAAAACAAATACGGAGATTCCAGCACGGGAGATAATAATAGTCCGGAAAGCGCCGAAGAAAACCCCCTCCAGCAAGATTTAGCACATGAGGATGGCAAAACCAGCCCTCATGAGAGAGCGGCAGACAGAGAGGTCGAGGACGATAATTATATGCCTCCCTCCGAAGACGAGGCAAGCCTCGACAACGACGAATTCGTCGTGCCAGAGGATCCCATCGAGCAAGAGCGTTTTCAACGCAGGCTTATGGCCACGGCAAGAAGCCTCAAGAAAAGACAGCAACAGCTTAGAGCTGATCAAGATTTGCTAGTCGACAGATGGACTTAAGTCCTCGCGGCCGAAGAGCATAAACACGAACGCCCCTCCAAGAGCTACCCAAAGCGCAGGTTGCTACCCCGATTAGAGGAGGAAGCACTTGATGCGTCCGACCGACCACCTCGTGGCCGCGACAGAGAGGCATCTCGGCCCTCCACTCAAGCCGCACCCCGTACCAAGGCACGGGAATATGCGCCGGACTTACGAGACATGTTGGAGGACAAGGCAAGGCAAACAAGATCGATCTACGGATCGCGTGGGCGCCCCACGGCTCGAGACGGCATCCGTCACGCCGGCCACAAATTCGGCAGGGCCGAACACAGTAGACAAGGCTCACTGGAGCTACGTCATGATATAGCCCAGTACAGAGGCGCCGCACACCCACTCTGCTTTACAGACGAAATAATGGATCATCAAATCCCCGAGGGTTTCAAACCCGTAAACATCGAATCATATGATGGCACAACAGATCCTGCGGTATGGATCGAGGATTATCTCCTTCATATCCACATGGCCTGCGGCGATGATTTCCACGCCATCAAATACCTCCCACTCAAGCTTAAAGGACCAGCTCGGCATTGGCTTAACAGCTTGCCAACAGGATCAATCAGTTGTTGGGAGGACCTAGAAGCCGCATTCCTTGACAATTCCTAGGGCACTTATGTGCGACCCCCAGACGCCGATGACCTAAGTCACGTAATTCAGCAGCCAGAGGAATCGGCCAGGCAATTCTGGACACAGTTCCTAACAAAGAAAAATCAAATAGTCGACTGTCCGGACGCTGAGGCCCTATCAGCCTTCAAGCACAATATCCGTGACGAGTGGCTGGCCCGACACCTTGGTCAGGAAAAGCCGAAATCTATGGCAGCACTCACGACACTCATGACCCGCTTTTGCGCGGGAGAAGATAGCTGGCTTGCTCATAGTAACAATATGACCAAGAACCCTGGTAATTCAGACACTAGGGATAGTAGTGGCAGGTCGCGTCGCAACAAGCAGAAGCACCGCATTAACGGGGACAATGCTGATGATACGACAGTTAATGCCGGATTCAGAGGCTCTAAATCTGGTCAGCGGAAAAAGCCATTCAAAAGGAATCCTAGGGGCCCGTCTAGTTTGGACCGGATACTCGACCGCTCGTGCCAGATACATGGCACCCCCAAAAAGCCAGCCAATCACACCAACAGGGATTGTTGGGTGTTCAAGCAGGCAGGCAAGTTAAACGCCGAAAATGAAGACAAGGGGCTGCATAGCGATGACGACGAGGAGCCCCGGCCGCCGAACAATAGTGGACAGAAGGGTTTTCCCCCACAAGTGCGGACGGTGAACATGATATACGCAACCCACGTCCCCAAAAGGGAGCGGAAGCGCGCGTTAAGGGACGTATACGCGGTAGAGCCAGTCGCCCCAAAGTTCAACCCATGGTCCTCCTGCCCGATCACCTTTGATCGAAGGGACCATCCCACTAGCACCCGTCATGGCGGATTCGCCGCATTGGTTCTAGACCCAATTATTGACGGATTTCATCTCACTAGAGTCCTTATGGACGGCGGCAGCAGCCTGAACCTGCTTTACCAGGATACAGTGCGGAAAATGGGCATAGATCCCTCGAGGATTAAGCCCACCAAAACGACCTTTAAAGGCGTAATACTAGGTGTAGAGGCCAACTATACAGGCTCAGTCACACTTGAAGTGGTCTTCGGATCTCCGGATAATTTCCGAAGCGAGGATTTAATCTTCGACATAGTCCCGTTTCGTAGTGGTTATCACGCACTGCTCGGGCGAACCGCATTCGCTAAGTTCATTGCGGTACCGCATTACGCATACCTTAAGCTCAAGATGCCAGGCCCTCGAGGAGTAATTACGGTCAATGGAAACACCGAACGCTCCCTCCGAACGGAGGAGCACACAGCGGCCCTTGCGGCGGAAGTACAAAGCAGCCTCTCCAGGCAGTTCTCCAGTCCGGCCACTAAACGACCGGACACCGTCAAGCACGCCAGGAGTAACCTACAACAAGACCGCCTGGCACGATCCGAGCAGGCATAGCAATGCGGCCCCGACCCCAACCCTCGCAAAAAGGCGACGCCAGTACTTCGCGTACATAACTACGCTCTAGAGATACCATGGGCACAGGGGGAGGGGCACCATCACGGCACGCCCAAAATACGGCTTAAACCATAACATGGGCTGCCGATTTTTTAAATTTTCTCTTACTTTAAGGACTCCATCCTTCGGAAGGCCTGTTCGGCAGTTCAATTGCCGCACAAACGATGCAAGAACCAAGGAAGCAGACAAGCCACGCCGCATTACGGAACTCCCAGGTGGTCTCTATCACGAGCAGTATACCCGTTCCGCATACTATTCCGCAGCTTGCCCCTGAAACGGACATGTTAACTAGTCCAACCTTCCACTTATCACATTACTTGTATCGTTCTGCCTTGATCGCACCCCTTTTTTTAATAAACAATGCATAGCCTTCGTCTATTTTTGCATTACCTTTTTTCTTTATATATGTTCCTTAACGACATGTTGCACCCGTACACGTTGGTACGGCCAAAATACGCCAGGGGCTTTAGTACCCCTCAATATGGTGTGAGAAGTCCGAACACTTTAACAAGTGCGGCACCCTGAACTTATAGCATTATATGCATCGGCTCCGAATCATGTCTTGGGTCAATAGTTGGGTTTGCCCGGCTCCTATGTTTTGGTGCCTTACGTTCCGCTATATCGGCTAAGGTAGCACTAGGAGAACCACTGCGATTGTGCCCCAGTTGAGCTGGGTCGAGCACCTCAGTGGAGAAAGCTAAAACTGACTGTCATGATGAAGCGAGAGCTGATCGCTGTTCGAGAGGTTTTTTCGAGTCCCTAACGACTTATGCCGCTTAGGGCGAGGAGCCGGCTTTATCCGGCCAAGGTGTGGATAGCACCCCGAACTCGGTCTTCCGAATACTAGGGGCTTCGCCGAAATTTAAAATTATAGAATTCTATGGCTAAGTGAGAGTGTTCATGCATTATAGTCCGATTGCCTTGTTCGTTGGGCTGAGCGCCTC
This sequence comes from Triticum urartu, assembly GCF_056163025.1. Classification (NCBI taxonomy): domain Eukaryota; kingdom Viridiplantae; phylum Streptophyta; class Magnoliopsida; order Poales; family Poaceae; genus Triticum; species Triticum urartu. The sequence goes on along the minus strand of NC_141875.1, from coordinate 747,909,069 downwards.
CCTCGAAGGACCCAAACATGGGAAAAAGAGCACTCAGGTTTATCCCCGAACACCCCAGCACTAGCGGCACGGGGGCAGAAGCCGACGACTTGCCATCTCTCAGAATTGATAAACAGCCGCACAGAAGGTAATATTTTAAATTCAAACAGCATTGCTTAGCGCATATGAAAAGTTTTCAGCGCACATGACAAAACGAGTGAGTTTTACTCAAAAATTACATCTCTGGAACATTCATCCGCCACAAGGCAGGCACCCTTCAGAACATCCTTATAATAATTTTCGGGCTTGCGATGCTCTTTCCCCGCCGGAGGCCCGTCCTTCACAAGCTTCTCAGCATCCAACTTGCCCCAGTGCACCTTAGCACGGGCAAGGGCCCTACGGGCACCTTCAATGCAGACGGAGCGCTTGATGTCTTCGAGCCTTGGACAGGCCTCCACCAGCCGCCGCACCAGCCCGAAATAGCTCCCAGGCTGAGGCTCTCCAGTCCATAGCCGAACTATGAGGCCCTTCATGGCCTGTTCGGCCGCCTTGTGGAGCTCGACCAGTTGCTTCAGCTGGTCGCTCAGGGGCACGGGGTGTCCGGCCTCAGCGTACTGAGACCAGAGCACCTTCTCCGTCGAGCTGCCCTCCTCGACTCGATAGAATGCGTCGGCATCGAACACACTCCGGGGAAGATCTGCGAACGCTCCTGGAGAGCTCTGGATTCGGGTAAGTAACAAGTAACTCACGTTTATGTGTTTGCTTTGCATAAAGAATGCCTTACCCGCCGCTATCTTCTTCACCTCATCCAACTCCTGGAGTGTCTTCTGGGATTCGGCCTTGGTAGACTTGGCATTTTAAATAGCCACCGCGAGCTCGGACACTCGCGTCTTTGAGTCAAGCTCCAAACTCTCATGTTTTTCCATGAGAGCCTGGAGCTCTTGCCGCACCTTGCCAACCTCGGCCTCATACTTCTCCCGCTCGGTGCGCTCCGTGGCTGCCTTATTCTCGGCCTCGTCCAGCGCTTGCTTAAGGGTCGCCACCTCAGATGTGGCCCCTACAATAGCCACGATAATCCTGTCATTTTTTGCAATTGCACCTTTATATATATGTATATTTAAACAATGTATTTCTTACCTTCCTCCTCCTCGAGCTGCTTCTTGGCACGCCCGAGCTCTTGCTCGGACAACTCGAGGTTCTGCTTTAGCGTGTCCACTTCCGCAGTCAGTGCGGCGGACGCAAGCAGAGAAGCCTGCATACGCATATTGACTCTTTTTTGTTAGACTCCTGCGAATTCTATTTGATCCTCTATTCGGCTTTTCTTCCCGAACGCCAAACAGAGCATCAGGGGCTATGGTCTATGCGGTAATATTATTTACACATTCTTTACTTACCTCAAAGCCTATTAAAAGGCTAGTACAAGCTTCAGTCAGTCCGCTCTTGGCGGACTGAACCTTCTGGATCACCGCACTCATAATAGTGCGGTGCCCCTCGTCGATGAAGGCGCCTTGGAGCGCCTCCAATAGATTGTCCGGCGCCTCCGGTTGGACGGGGGTCGCCGGCACAGTGGGCTGGCTCCTCTTGGAAGGAGGTCGCCCGCCGGACTCTGGAACCTTTGAAGGTTCCGGAGCAGTGTCCGGCCTAGAGCCGGACTTGGAGCCCTGGGGGGTTTCATCCCCTTTTCTCCTGGAGTCCGGGAGGTCGCCTTGCGGCGCCTCCAGGACCACCTCCTCCCAGCTTGGAACCTGTTGGTACAACACTTCAGTGTCGTCCATAGGGCGGGGAGAGGAAGCCGTTGGAAGTGAGTTCACATCCGACGAGTCCAGTGAGCCGCTCGACGACGCGTCGAGCCGGTCTTTGGGTGGGCTGCATAAACATATTCGACGTAAGGGAAAGCTGTGCAGTAAACAAATACTATGAATTACTTTGGTATCCGGATACTTACGATTTGGCCAGGGGCTTGGCCGTGGGCGCCCACTCCTCTCCGCCGTCGTCAGCGTCGGTGGAATAGTCCGGATGAAGGGTTTTCCCCTTCTTGGACCCTTCGGCCTCCCCAGTTGGGGCGGCCTTCCTTTTCTTCCCTTCCCCCGCTGGAGGGGGAGGGGTCTCTTCTTCCTCCTCCTCATCTTCGCGGGAGGAGTGCGTCTTGGATTCGTCGGATGATGAATCCGACATCTCCGGGCGTCGGGCACTCTTTCGAGTCCCTGTGGCCTTCTTCTTGACCTTCTTCTCCGGCACCACATAGGGTGCCGGAACCAGCAGCCTCGCCAAGCGAGCGTCCGCTGGGCCTTCGGGCAAAGGAGCCGGACAATTGATCTGTCCGGACATCACCTGCCAATCCCGTCAAAGGAAAGTGAGCTTAGATCCCGCATGGGGTCAAACTATGAAAAACTGATACCCTGTAAAAGGAAAAAACAGCTTACCGGAAGAGCGTGACGCTGCGCACTGAATCCACGATCCTCAGTAGCGGATGCGGGAGCCACGGCGCCCTTGAAAAGCACCTTCCAGGCATCTTCGTACGTCGTGTCGAAGAGCCTGCTCAGAGTTTGGTGCCGCGCCGGGTCGAACTCCCACAGGTTGAAATCCTGTTGTTGGCATGGGAGGATCAAGCGGATGAGCATAACCTGGACTACGTTGACAAGTTTGAGCTTCTTGTCCACTAGGGTTTTGACGCATGTTTGGAGTCCGGTCAGCTCTCCTTTTTTACCCCACGATAGGCCCGTCTCCTTCCAGGAGGTGAGCTGCGTAGGGGGTCCGGATTGAAACTCGGGGGGGGGGGGGGCGACCCATTCGGCGTCGCGCGGCTCGGTGATGTAAAACCACCCCGATTGCCACCCCTTCAGGGTCTCCACAAAGGAGCCCTCGAGCCATAGGACATTGGCCATCTTGCCCACCATGGCGCCTCCGCACTCCGCCTGGTTGCCGCGCACCACCTTCGGCTTGACGTTGAAAGTCTTGAGCCATAGGCCAAAATGGGGGCGGATGCGGAGGAAAGCCTCGCACAAGACGATAAACGCCGAGATGTTGAGGACAAAATTCGGGGCCAGATCGTGGAAATCCAGGCCATAGTAGAACATGAGCCACCGGATAAATGGATGGAGAGGGAAACCCAGTCCGTGGAGGAAATGGGGAGGAACACCACCCTCTCATGGGGCCTAGGGGTGGGGATGAGCTGCCCCTTTTCGGGAAGCCGGTACGCGATGTCATTAGACAGGTATCCGGCCTTCCTCTGCTTTTTGATGTGTCCCTCCGTGATGGAGGAGACCATCCACTTGCCTCCCGCTCCGGACATGGCTGGAGAAGGTTGAGGTGGGGAGTGCGGACTTAGGCGCTGGAGCTCGAGTGCGCAAGAATGGATAGGTGAAGAAAGAAGAAGGCGTAGGTGAAAAGATGGATCCTTATCCCCTTATATGGGTGGACGCAACTACATGTCCCCGCCAGCCTGGTAAAACTCGCTTATCTCCAAGCGCCGTAATCAATGGCGCGGTTGGGTTACCCACGCCCGTATTGATGAGAATCCCGGGATAAGGGGACACGATCTCTGCTTTAACAAGACGTGCCAAGGAAACCGCCTCGCATGACGCGCTCAGGTGGGATAATGAAACGACTCGGATAAAGGCTTGGCCGTGGTGTGACACGCTACGGAATACGTCAGCAGATTAGATTTGTGTAAATATTATTCTCTCTATGGCGATATGTGGAAACTTATTTTGCAGAGCCGGACACTATCTTTGTGTTCAAAATCTTCTATGAAGTATTTGGAGGAGGAACCCGCCTTGCAATGCCGAAGACAATATGCGCGCCGGACTCGTCGTCATTGAAGCCTGGTTCAAGGGCTACTGAGGGAGTCCTGGATTAGGGGGTGTCCGGATGGCCGGACTATACCTTCAGCCGGACTCCTGGACTATGAAGACACAAGATTGAAGACTTCGTCCCGTGTCCGGAAGGGACTTTCCTTGGCGTGGAAGGCAAGCTTGGCGATACGGATATGAAGATCTCCTACCATTGTAACCGACTTTGTGTAACCCTAACCCTAGCCGGTGTCTATATAAACCGGAGGGTTTTAGTCCGTAGGACAACATACACATCAACAATCATACCATAGGCTAGCTTCTAGGGTTTAGCCTCCTCGATCTCGTGGTAGATCTACTCTTGTACTACCCATATCATCAATATTAATCAAGCAGGACGTAGGGTTTTACCTCCATCGAGAGGGCCCGAACCTGGGTAAAACTTCGTGTCCCTTGCCTCCTGTTACCATCCGGCCTAGACACACAGTTCGGGACCCCCTACCCGAGATCCGCCGGTTTTGACACCGACACTAGCCATGGAGCATTGGATGCTAACCGGATAATATGGACTTGGAAGGATCTGGTCGGATTCGACGTAGTCGGATCCGAGTCGAGATAAGGTCCGAGTCAGACAGACCCAATTATGAGACGCAGCGAAATGTCATCTGTGAGTCTCTAGTACAACATATGTTCTATGTCCTAAGACCTGAGCTGACGCATGTACTTGGGATGGTGACAGACTTGCTTTGGGCCGACCAAACGCTACTCCATAACTGGGTAGTTATAAAGGTAGGTTTCGGGTTTGTCCAGAACCATGCTGTGAGACATGGTTGAGCAAGATGGGATTTGCCCCTCCGATCAGGAGAGATATACTCTGGGCCCCTCGTGTGATCCGACCAGGATAAGCACAGCCATGCGACAAGGATTATGAGATAATCTGGTTTGTGGTCGGCATCACTGGAACGAGAAAGAGGTCGGGCTAGCACAAGGATGACACACTCGCCTTGAGCCCGACAACATATATCGTGTGGCAAAAGGAATGGAAGTATGATGTACAGGTTCGCCTAACCAGCTTCATAGTCTGTTTGGTGTTCGACATGCCTTGCTAGAGGCCGCTACCAACTGTGCAGTTCGGAGGTGATCCAAACTGCGACCAAGCCGGCTTGAACCTAAGGGGTCGCACGCTTAAGGGAAGGAACCTACGAGGTCGGATCCGAGGACACTGGTCGGATGTGATCCGAGCTGTATTCGTATTGTGGCCGAGTAGACTTATGGGCTTTAGGGTCCGTGCGAGGCCCAAGTGTTGAGCCCGTGACGGACGCCTATATAAAGTGGAGGTGCCGCACACTCACGTGGTTGATCGCTTCGGCGCTGTCACTAGGGTTTGCATGTGTCGCGAATAGACACCTCCACTCGCCGCCGGTTGTGTGATCGGACCTAGCAGTCCGCCGCACGACGTTCCTCCTGCACGCATGGATACCGTTGGAGGCGATGCACTTACGCCGATCCGGCGAACCTGTACGTGGGAACCGACTACCGGCTATACGAGGGAGATCGGACGAGGAGGAGACGATCCACGCGGACGCGCTGCCCCAACTCTTCTTCCGTTGCACGTCACTGCGCTGTTGGGGAACGTAGCAGAATTTTAAAATTTTCTACGCATCACCAAGATCAATCTATGGAGTCATCTAGCAACGAGGGAGAGAGGAGTGCATCTACATACCCTTTTAGATCACGCGCGGAAGCGTTCAAGAGAACGGGGTTGATGGAGTCGTACTCGTCGTGATCCAAATCACCGATGACCAAGTGCCGAACGGACAACACCTCCGCGTTCAACACACGTACGGTTGGGAAGACGTCTCCTCCTTCTTGATCCAGCAAGGGGGAAGGAGAGGTTGATGAAGATCCAGCGGCACGACGGCGTGGTGGTGGAAGCAACGGTGATCTCGGCAGGGCTTCGCCAAGCGCAGGGAGACGGAGGAGTGTCATGGGAGGGAGAGGGAGAGGCCAGGGGCTTGGGTGCGGCTGCCCTCCCTCCCCCACTATATATAGGGTCCCAGGGGGGGGGGGGGGCGCCGACCCTAGGAGATCCAATCTCCTAGGGGGGCGGCGGCCAAGGGGGTGGCTTGCCCCCCAAGGCAAGGGTGGCGCCCCCCACCCCTAGGGTTTCCAACCCTAGGCGCAGGGGGAGGCCCAAGGGGGTGCACCAGCCCACTATTGGCTGGTTCCCCTCCCACTTCAGCCCATGGGGCCCTCCGGGATAGGTGGCCCCACCCGGTGGACCCCCGGGACCCTTCCGGTGGTCCCGGTACAATACCGATTACCCCCGAAACTTTCCCGATGGCCGAAACTTGACTTCCTATATATAAATCTTCACCTTTGGACCATTCCGGAACTCCTCGTGACATCCGGGATCTCATCCGGGACTCCGAACAACTTTCGGGTTACCGTATACTAATATCTCAACAACCCTAGCGTCACCGAACCTTAAGTGTGTAGACCCTATGGGTTCGGGAGACATGCAGACATGACCGAGACGACTCTCCGGTCAATAACCAACAGCGGGATCTGGATACCCATGTTGGCTCCCACATGCTCCACGATGATCTCATCGGATGAACCACGATGTCGAGGATTCAATCAATCCGTATACAATTCCCTTTGTCAATCGGTACGTTACTTGCCCGAGACTCGATCGTCGGTATCCCAATACCTCGTTCAATCTCGTTACCGGCAAGTCACTTTACTCGTACCGTAATGCATGATCCCGTAATCAACCACTTGATCACATTGAGCTCATTATGATGATGCATTACCGAGTGGGCCCAGAGATACCTCTCCGTCATGCGGAGTGACTGAGGGAGTCCTGGATTAGGGGGTATCCGGATGGCCGGACTATACCTTCAGCCGGACTCCTGGACTATGAAGACACAAGATTGAAGACTCCGTCCCGTGTCCGGAAGGGACTTTCCTTGGCGTGGAAGGCAAGCTTGGCGATACGGATATGAAGATCTCCTACCATTGTAACCGACTTGGTGTAACCCTAACCCTCTCCGGTGTCTATATAAACCGGAGGGTTTTAGTCCGTAGGACGACATACACATCAACAATCATACCATAGGCTAGCTTCTAGGGTTTAGCCTCCTCGATCTCATGGTAGATCTACTCTTGTACTACCCATATCATCAATATTAATCAAGAAGGACGTAGGGTTTTACCTCCATTGAGAGGGCCCAAACCTGGGTAAAACTTCGTGTCCCTTGCCTCCTGTTACCATCCGGCCTAGACGCACAGTTCGGGACCCCCTACCCGAGATCCGCCGGTTTTGACACCGACATTGGTGCTTTCATTGAGAGTTCCTCTGCGTCATCGCCGTCAGGCTTGATGGCTCCTACGATCATCAAAAGCGACAGTCCAGGGTGAGACCTTCCTCCCCGGACAGATCTTCGTCTTCAGCAGCTTCGCACTGCGGGACAATTCGCTTGGCCATCTGGAGCAGATCGAAAGCTACGCCCCTGGCCGTCAGGTCAGATTTGGAAGTTGAAACTACACGGCTGACATCTGCGGAGACTTGATCTTCGACGGATTCGAGCCACTGCCGAGCGCGCCGCTCTGTCACGACGAGCATGATTTAGCTCTGCCACCGAACAGTGCCCTGGAGGCCACACCCATGTCAGCACCGATCCCTAATTCGGAGCCAACTGCATCGATCGAGGATGGGCGGTTGGACGCCACCTCGGGGGCTGCAACCCTAACGGCGATTGAGCCGAACACCAGCCCCGCACTCTGTGAGACTCATGATTCCAAGGAGTCGGACTCCTCTCCAGACTCCGAACCATTTGCGCCTCTGCCAATCGAATCCGATTGGGCGCCGATCATGGAGTTTACTGCCACAGACATCTTTCAGCACTCGCCCTTTGGCGATATTATAAAATCACTAAAGTCTCTCTCTTTATCAGGAGAGCCCTGGCCGGACTATGGTCAGCGAGATTGGGATGCGGACGATGAAGAAATTCAAAGCCCACCCACCACCCACTTTGTAGCCACTGTCGACGATTTAACCGACATGCTCGACTTCAACTCCGAAGACATTGACGGTATGGACGCCGATGAAGGAGACGATGAGGAACCAGCGCCTATTGGGCCCTTGAACACCACCTCGTCATATGACGTATACATGGTGGACGCACCAAAAGATGACGACGAGGAGCGGAAGGACGCACCGAAGGCTTGTTCCCTCGAAAAGCACTCAAAGCGGCGATGCAAGCGCCGCCCCAAATCCCGCCTCGACAGAAATAGCAATCACACAGACCCAGCGCTGGAGCAGGGCGAACCGCTGCCGGACAACAGCAATCCGGATAATGAAACCGAACAAACAAATCCTATCAAGGATAATGGTCCGGACGACATAATGCCGGACAGACACCCGGAGCAGCAGACTGCCCGTAAAAGGCTTGTTGCCACCGCGAGGAGCCTGAAAAAGCAGAAGCAAAGGCTCAAGGCCGTGTAAGACACACTCCAATTCAGATGGGGTAAAATACTCAGCACTGCAGCAAGGTACGGTGACAATCGCCCCTCCAAGAGCTACCCAAAGCGGAAGCTGCTACCCGAATTCGATGAGGAGGCCTCAGAACCTCTACAACCAAATATCAAAGCAGCCACCTGGTCGGATAGACGACCCCTCTACCAACACAGAGCGGCATACAATGCCGCTCACAATACAATACGCGACCCATGCGAGGGCTCGCACCCAAAGGACGGCGCAACCAGATCCATCTATGGACCACACAAGCGCGCCCCAGCATACAATGCAACACAACAAACATCCGAGCAACGCGGTATACCCAGCTACAGGGGTGCCGCACACCCCCTATGTTTCACCGATGAGGTGCTGGACCACGAATTCCCAGAGGGATTCAAGCCCGTAAACATAGAGGCATACGACGGAACAACAGACCCGGGGGTCTGGATTGAGGACTACATCCTTCATATCCATATGGCTCGAGGAGATGACCTCCACGCCATCAAGTACCTACCCCTCAAGCTCAAAGGGCCAGCTCGTCACTGGCTCAAAGGCCTCCCGAAAGCTCCATTGGAAGTTGGGAAGAGCTCGAAGACGCCTTTCGGGCAAATTTTCAAGGGACCTATGTCCGACCTCCGGATGCGGATGATTTGAGTCATATAACTCAATAGCCCGGAGAGTCAGCCCAAAAGCTTTGGAACAGGTTTCTTACTAAAAAGAACTAGATTGTCGACTGTGCGGACGCCGAAGCCTTGGCGGCTTTCAAGCATAGCGTCCGTGATGAATGGCTCGCCAGACACCTCGGCCAAAATAAGCCGAGAACGATGGCCGCATTAACAAACCTCATGACCCGCTATTGCGCGGGAGAGGACAGCTGGCTAGCCAGATGCAGCACCAGCGACCCCAGTACATCTGAAGTTAGAGATGGAAACGGGAAATCACGATGCAACAACAATAACAAACGACGGAATAAAGAAGACAACACGAAGGGCACGACAGTAAATGCCGGATTCAAAAGCTCTCGGCCAGGACAAAAGCCGCCCCCTAAAGGCACCAGGGATGAATTGTCCAGCCTCAACAAAATTCTGGACCAAGTATGTTAGATTCATAGTACCCCTGGTAAACCTGCTAATCATACCCACAGAGAATGTTGGGTTTTCAAGCAGTCCGGCAAGCTTAACGCCATACACAAGGGGGAGGATACACCAAGTGAAGACGGGGATGAGCCCCCCAAGCAAGACATGGGGGAACAATAGAAATTTCCACCAGAAGTCAAAACAGTAAACGTGTTACACGTAATCAAGGGAAAAAACAACGCGGCACTCCCAGGAAAATATACCCAAGTGCCTGTCACCACGACGTCCTGCCACTGGTCATCTCAACCGATCACTTTCGACCATCGCGATTACTCAGCAAGTATCCGATACGCAGGATGGGCTGCCCTGGTATTAGATCCAGTAATTGGCGGATATCACTTCACAAGAGTCTTGATGGACGGCGGCAGTAGCCTAAACCTAATATATCAGGATACAATCCGCGGGATGGGGTTAGACCCAACACAAATTCTCCATAGCAATACTACCTTTAAAGGAGTAATGCCAGGCCCAGGGGCTCGTTGTACGGGCTCCCTCCTATTACAAGTTATATTCGGCTCCCCCGACAACTTTCGTCGCGAGCATTTAACTTTCCATATCGCTCCGTTTCAAAGTGGCTATCAAGCACTGCTCGGACGCGAAGCTTTCGCTCGCTTTAATGCAATAGAACACTACGCCTCCCTCACACTCAAGATGCCCGGTCCACATGGCATCATTACAGTGCACGGAAATATCAAGCGATCTCTGCGCGCCGAAGAGAGTGAGGCTGCCTTGGCAGCCGCACACTAAAGGCCCCCGGACAAGCGAAAGCATCCAATAGGTCGTCAAGACCTCAGATACAACTAATCAAGTCCGGCGCCGCTATTTATACGGAATAAGTGGTCACACCCCTATTTTTCAAATACAAGGGGCTCAACGCGCGCAGACAAGTGGCAATTTCTTATCATCTTGAAATATACATGGTTTCTTTCAAAAACTATCTTTTTACACGACAACTTTTTCACTTAACTTCCTCTCTTTTACAGACGATCATTGTGCTACACCCGTCCAGGATACGGCACAATGGAGACACAGGCGCAGACGTGCAGCAGGGACCCGCTCCAAGGATTCTTTTTAGATTAAGACCCTGCATAAACCTTTTTTACTGTCTCTTGTTGATACATATCCACCGTTGAGAAGGATGCTGACGTCTTGGCATGTGGCCACGCCAGAACAATGCACGTACCTGGACACAAGGGGCTTCTTACAAAGGCCACTATCTAGGCCCGGTTTATACCACAAAGACCGAATACCTTAGGGAGTGTTCGGCATCGCGAGTTTGGCCCTATATGCATCAGCTCCGAATCATTGTCTTTGATCAAATGTTGGGTTTGCCCGGCTCCTGTGTTTTGGTGCCTTACGTTCCGCCTTGCCGGCTAAGGTAGCACCAGGAGAACTACTGCGATTGTGCCCTGGTTCATCCGGAGGAGCACCTCAGTAGAGAAAGCCGAAAACTGACTGTCATGATATAGCGTGAGACTGGTCAACCACTTGATGACCTGTGGGAATGTTAGAATTCCTCCGCCTTAACGAAGGGCCGTTTTCCGGCCAGGCATGTACGCACCCCGGAATCGGGAGAGTGCGGAGCCACCAGGGGCTATCTAGTAGCCCCACTATCAAACTCCTATGGCTAAGTGAAAGTGCTAAAGCATTATAGTCCGGTTGCCTCTCTCGCTCCGCTATCACCTCCTTAATAGGACCAAGACGTTGGGTTAAGTGTGAACGCGTGTTTTTGCGAGCACCTCCGCATTATATGCGTGGGGGTTGAAGGCGACGACTCCAATCTTTCAGGTTATACACATGTATACATAAACGGTCGCCCAGGAGGCATCATATTACTTTCAGGCAAAAGTATAAAAATAGCCTTATAAAAATTTATAAAAGCATTTCGCTTACAATGAGATTACATATCACTCAAACATAATATTTTTTGAGCACTCGGTCTCTATCAAACGGGTACCCTCAAGAACTTCTTCAAAGTAGTGCTCAGCAGCCTTTCGACCTATAGCCGAATCCCGCGCTGCAACATTGGTAGCATCCATCTCTGCCCAGTATGCCTTAACATGGGCAAAGGCCATCCGTGCGCCCTCTATGCACGCCGACCTCCTCATCGCATTAATGCGTGGCACCACGTCAAGGACCTGCTGCACCAAGCCGAAATAGCTGTTCGGTTTTGACCTTTCCGGCCATAGCTGATCCACAACATACCTCATGGAGAGTCTGGACAACCTATTTAGTTCGGCCCATTCGGCTAATTGGTCAGTCAATGAAAGTGGACGCTCGGGAGAATGGAATTGTCTCCAAAACAGCTGGTCTACTTCACGGCCCGTCTGACCCTGGAAGTACTTGACCGCATCGGTAGCGCTCGCCGCCAAATCCATATACACATCCTCCGAACTCCACAGCCGATCCAGAGGGGCATACCGTGGATCTTCGAATTTCCTCCGCAACATAAAGGATTTCCCAGCTACAATATCCCTGGCTTCCCGCAGCTCCTTCTGTTTTGCCCTCATAGCAGAGTGGAGATCCTTTTTCGTCCCAGCAGCCTTCTCAAGGTCCGATGCCTTCGCTTGGTTTTCCTTTTCAAGAACCCGGCAACGGTCGGCAGCGGCTTTTAATTCTATAGCCATCTTGGCCATCTTGTCTCGGGTCTCGCCATGCGCGGCCTTCTCGGCTTGCAACTCCTCGGCCGCCTTCATAGCAGCCGCATTACCCAACCTCGCTTGTTCCTTGGCTCGGGCAAGTTCTGCCCGCAAGGCTTCAACAGTGGCAGCTCCATCTGCAGTCACAACATATTAAAGATACTGGCATCATGCTGCTCTTCCTATGTGGCATTTACCAGATAAGGACACTTACCCTGCGCCTCGTCAAGCCTTTTGTTAACAAGCTCGATGTCGGCGTCTGCCGCATCCAACTGCCGTTCTAAATGGGCAAACTCGCTAGTCCGGCTAGCCACCGGAGCTTCCATCACCTGCACATAGAGGCAGTATGGTTATTACCTGGAAATATGATCCTCTGTTCGTCATCATTTCTGACGACAACCAGAGCTCAGGGGCTACTATCTACACAGGGCACACCTAGCATGTGCAGGACTATCATACATTCTTTTACGTACCTCGAAGCCTGTCAGTAGACTCATAAAAGCTTCATGCAATCCGCTTTTAGCGGACGATATTCTCTCCATCACCGTATTCATCAGCACACGGTGTTCATCTGAGATGGCCGCTCGCCCCACCAACTCCCTCAGAACATCCGGTCGCACACCAGACGGTGCCGGACTCTTTTGTCCGCTCTCTTCGGGAGCCGGACACTGGGAGCTTAGGGGGTCGATGGGATTATCTTCTGGCCTCATCGGACTCGGAGAGGCCCTCCGCGATGACACTTCTGGGTCGCCCGCTTCTGGAGCGGAGGAGTCCGGAGGAGGCGTTTCGCTCTCCATCATCTCTGGAAGAAGATCCCCCGAAGACGAGCTCATTTGAGAGGGGCTAAGGCCCAAACTGCAAAAATATATGCGGTGGTTATTTTGTCAGAAGAAAAAGATGGCATATCTGTACTATTAAAAGTATTTTGGGTCACTTACGACTCGCGGGAGAACTGATCCCCCCGCGGACTTTGTGCGGCAATGGCGCCCCCTGAGGTAGGATCCTCTGTGGGAGACTTCTTCTCCCGTTTGGAAGCTTCGGCTTCCGAATCCCCGGGCGCAGTCCTTTTCCTCTTCTGGTCGTCTTCCTTCATGGATACGCTCGCTCCCTCGGCTAGAATGGGCAGTGTTGGGGGCCCGCGTCCGCCCCCATTATCCTCCACAGTATCTTCCTTCAAGGGCTCTGGGCAAGGTGCGGTCTGGAGCATCTTTTCCAATACCGGATTTTCCAAACCCTCAGGGAGGGGGGCCAAACACCGAATCAACTTCGCCTTTGTTAGCCAGTCCTGGTCAAAAAGAGAGCTTTCAGAAATAACTTCGTAACAAAGAGAGATAGTATGTTCGGCCAGAAGATGCTTTACCTGTTCGACGGCACGGTTACTACTCAGGCCCATGTCCTCGGTGATTTCCGGACACTCCACCTGAGGTCCGAAGAATGACTTGTACATCTCCCCGTGTGTCAGGCAGAGGAAATTTTGAATGGCATGCGGTCCCTCGGGATTGAACTCCCACAGGCGAAGAGGCCGGCGTTTGCAAGGCTGGACTTGACGAACTAGCATAACCTGTATTACCGCATCCAAACTGAAATCTCCATTGAAGAGATCTCGAATACGGCTTTGCAGTATAGGCATGTCCTTGGCTGGCCCCCAGCTCAGACCTCTGCTGATCCATGACATCAGCTGTGGTGGGGGGCCCGAGCGGAAAACAGGGGGGCCGCTCACTTGGCACTTCTAGGAGCCGTGATGTAGAACCACTCCTGTTGCCACAATTCAGACACCTCTAGGATGGAACCTTTAGGCCACGGAGCTCCCGTCATCTTGCGTATTGAGGCACCTCCACACGCTGCATGTTGCCCCTCGATCATCTCCGGCTTCACTTCAAAGGTCTTGAGCCATAGGCCAAAGTGAGGGGTAACCCGGAGGAAGGCCTCACACACGACAATAAATGTTGTGATATGAAGAAAGGAGTCCGGATCTAGATCATGAAAGTCTAGCATGTAGTAAAACATCAAACCCCTTACGAAAGGATCCAGAGCAAGGCCTAGACCTTGGAGGAAGAGGGAGACGAACACGACGTTCTCGTTGGGTTCGGGGGTGGGGACGGCCTGCCCTCGGGGAGGCAGCCGATGCAAAATCTCGGCGGTCAGATATCTGGCCTCCCTCAACTTTTTGATGTCTTCTTCCGTGATGGAGGAAGGCACCCATCGGCCTTGAAGGCTAGATCCGGACATGACTGAAGGTTCGGAGCATCTGACCTGAACTTCGGGCGTTTGAGCTTGAGGTGGGGAAAGGATTCGATTGAGAATGGGAGGGAAAAATAAAAGCCTTGTCCCCTTTATAAAGAGGGTGAATATCAAGCGTCCTCTCCGTGTCCGTTTGGACTTGCCTATAATCTAGGAGTCCTAGAAACGGTTGGGTTACCCACGCCCGTATTAATGAGAATCCCGGAATAAGGGGACACGATCTCTGCTTTAACAAGACGTGCCAAGGAAACCACCTCGCATAACGCGCTGAGATGGGACAACAAAACGGTTCGAATAAAAGCTTGGCTGTGGTGTGATTTCACACTACGGAATACATCAGCAGATTCGATTTGTGTAAATATTATTCTCTCTATGGCAATATGTGGAAACTTATTTTGCAGAGCCGGACACTATCTTTGTGTTCAAAATCTTCTATGAAGTACTTGGAGGAGGAACCCACCTTGCAATGCCGAAGACAATCTGCGTGCCGGACTCGTCGTCATTGAAGCCTGGTTCAGGGGCTACTGAGGGAGTCCTGGATTAGGGGGTATCCGGATGGCCGGACTATACCTTCAGCCAGACTCCTGGACTATGAAGACACAAGATTGAAGACTCCGTCCCGTGTCCGGAAGGGACTTTCCTTGGCGTGGAAGGCAAGCTTGGCAATACGGATATGAAGATCTCCTACCATTGTAACCGACTTGGTGTAACCCTAACCCTCTCCGGTGTCTATATAAACTGGAGGGTTTTAGTTCGTAGGATGACATACACATCAACAATCATACCATAGGCTAGCTTCTAGGGTTTAGCCTCCTCGATCTCGTGGTAGATCTACTCTTGTACTACCCATATCATCAATATTAATCAAGAAGGACGTAGGGTTTTACCTCCATCGAGAGGGCCCGAACCTGGGTAAAACTTCGTGTCCCTTGCCTCCTGTTACCATCGGGCCTAGACGCACATTTCGGGACCCCCTACCCGAGATCCGCCGGTTTTGACACCGACAGTGACAAATCCTAGTCTCGATTCATGCCAACCCAACAGACACTTTCGGAGATACCTGTAGTGTACCTTTATAGTCACCCAGTTACGTTGTGACATTTGGCACACCCAAAGCACTCCTACGGTATCCGGGAGTTGCACAATCTCATGGTCTAAGGAATGATACTTAACATTCAGAAAAGCTACAGCTAACGAACTACACAATCTTTGAGCTATGCTTATGATTGGGTCTTGTCCATCACATCATTCTCCTAATGATGTGATCCCATTATCAATGACATCCAATGTCCATAGTCAGGAAACCATGACTATCTTTTGATCAATGATCTAGTCAACTAGAGGCTCACTAGGGACGTGTTGTGGTGTATGTATTCACACATGTATTACGATTTCCGGATAACACAATTATAGCATGAATAATAGACAATTATCATGAACAAAGAAATATAATAATAACCATTTTATTATTGCCTCTAGGGCATATTTCCAACAGTCTCCCACTTGCACTAGAGTCAATAGTCTAGTTACATTGTGATGAATCGAACACCCATGCAGTTCTGGTGTTGATCATGTTTTGCTCTAGGGAGAGGTTTAGTCAACGGATCTGCCACATTCAGGTCCGTATGTACTTTACAAATCTCTATGTCTCCATTTTGAACACTTTCACGAATGGAGTTGAAGCGACGCTTGATATGCCTGGTCTTCCTGTGAAACCTGGGCTCCTTGGCAAGGGCAATAGCTCCAGTGTTGTCACAGAAGAGAGTCATCGGGCCCGACGCATTGGGTATGACTCCTAGGTCGATAATGAACTCCTTCACCCAGACTGCTTCTTGTGTTGCCTCTGAGGCTGCCATGTACTCCGCTTCACATGTAGATCCTGCCAGAACGCTTTGCTTGCAACTGCAACAGCTTACTGCCCCACCATTCAAAATATACACGTATCCGGTTTGTGACTTAGAGTCATCCAGATATGTGTCGAAGCTAGCATCGATGTAACCCTTTACGACGAGCTCTTCGTCACCTCCATAAATGAGAAACATATCCTTAGTCCTTTTCAGGTACTTCAGGATATTCTTGACCGCTGTCCAGTGTTCCATGCCGGGATTACTTTGGTACCTTCCTACCAAACTTACGGCAAGGTTTACATCAGGTCTGGTACACAGCATATCATACTGTTGGGGAACGCAGTAATTTCAAAAATTTTCCGATGCACACGCAAAATCATGGTGATGCATAGCAACGAGAGGGGAGAGTGTGATCTACGTACCCTTGTAGACCGACAGCGGAAGCGTTAGCACAACATAGAGGAAGTAGTCGTACGTCTTCTTCCCGATCCGACCGATCCAAGCACCGTTACTCCGGCACCTCCGAGTTCTTAGCACACGTACAGCTCGATGACGCTCCCCGGGCTCCGATCCAGCAAAGCTTCGGGGATGAGTTCCGTCAGCACAACGGCGTGGTGACGATGATGATGTTCCACCGACGTAGGGCTTCGCCTAAGCACTACAACGATGTGACCGAGGTGGAATATGGTGGCAGTGGGCACCGCACACGGCTAAGGAACGATCACGAGGATCAACTTCTGTGTTCTAGGGTGCCCCCTGCCTCCGTATATAAAGGATCCAAGGGGGGGTGGTGCGCCGGCCTAGAGGAGGGCGCAGGAGGAGTCCTACTCCTACCGGGAGTAGGACTCCCCTCCCCGTTCCTTGTCCAACTAGGAGAGGTGGAGGGAGAATTGGAAAAGGGGGGGCGCCGCCCCTCCCTCCTTGTCCAATTCGGACTAGGGGGAGAGGGGGCGCGCGGCCTGCCCTGGCAGCCCCTTCCTCTTCTCCACATTAGGCCCATAAGGCCCATTAACCCCCCGGGGGGTTCCGGTAACCCCTCCGGTACTCCAGTTTTATCCAAAACTTCTCTGGAACCCTTCTGGTGTCCGAATATAGTCATCCAGTATATCAATCTTTATGTCTCGATCATTCCGAGACTCCTCGTCATGTCCGTGATCACATCCGGGACTCCGAACTATCTTCGGTACATCAAAATGCATAAACTCATAATAACTGTCATCGTAACTTTAAGCGTGCGGACCCTACGGTTCGAGAACAATGTAGACATGACCGAGACATGTCTCCGGTCAATAACCAATAGCGGGACCTGGATGCCCATATTGGCTCCTACATATTCTACGAAGATCTTTATCGGTCAGACCGCATAACAACATACGTTGTTCCTTTTGTCATCGGTATGTTACTTGCCCGAGATTCGATCGTCGGTATCCAATACCTAGTTCAATCTCGTTACCGGCAAGTCTCTTTACTCGTTCCGTAATACATCATCTCACAACTAACATATTAATTGTAATGCTTGCAAGGCTTATGTGATGTGCATTACCGAGAGGGCCCAGAGATACCTCTCCGACAATCGGAGTGACAAATCCTAATCTTGAAATACGCCAACCCAACATGTACCGTTGGAGACACCTGTAATGCTCCTTTATAATCACCCAGTGACTTTCTGACGTTTGGTAGCACCCAAAGTATTCCTCTGGCAAACGGGAGTTGCATAATCTCATAGTCATAGGAACATGTATAAGTCATGAAGAAAGCAATAGCAACATACTAAACGATCGGGTGCTAAGCTAATGGAATGGGTCATGTCAATCAGATCATTCAACTAATGATGTGACCTTGTCAATCAAATAACAACTCTTTGTTCATGGTTAGGAAACATAACCATCTTTGATTAACGAGCTAGTCAAGTAGAGGCATACTAGTGACACTCTGTTTGTCTATGTATTCACACATGTATTATGTTTCCGGTTAATACAATTCTAGCATGAATAATAAACATTTATCATGATATAAGGAAATGAATAATAACTTTATTATTGCCTCTAGGGAATATTTCCTTCAGTCTCCCACTTGCACTAGAGTCAATAATCTAGATTACACAGTAATGATTCTAACACCCATGGAGTCTTGGTGCTGATCATGTTTTGCTCGTGGAAGAGGCTTAGTCAACGGGTCTGCCACATTCAGATCCGTATGTATCTTGCAAATCTCTATGTCTCCCACCTGGACTAGATCCCGGATGGAATTGAAGCGTCTCTTGATGTGCTTGGTTCTCTTGCAAAATCTGGATTCCTTTGCCAAGGCAATTGCACCAGTATTGTCACAAAAGATTTTCATTGGACCCGATGCACTAGGTATGACACCTAGATCGGATATGAACTCCTTCATCCAGACTCCTTCATTTGCTGCTTCCGAAGCAGCTATGTACTCCGCTTCACATGTAGATCCCGCTACGACGCTTTGTTTAGAACTGCACCAACTGACAGCTCCACCGTTTAATGTAAACACGTATCCGGTTTGCGATTTAGAATCGTCCGGATCAGTGTCAAAGCTTGCATCAACGTAACCGTTTACGATGAGCTCTTTGTCACCTCCATATACGAGAAACATATCCTTAGTCCTTTTCAGGTATTTCAGGATGTTCTTGACCGCCGTCCAGTGATCCACTCCTGGATTACTTTGGTACCTCCCTGCTAAACTTATAGCAAGGCACACATCAGGTCTGGTACACAGCATTGCATACATGACAGAGCCTATGGCTGAAGCATAGGGAACATCTTTCATTTTCTCTCTATCTTCTGCAGTGGTCGGGCATTGAGTCTTACTCAACTTCACACCTTGTAACACAGGCAAGAACCCTTTCTTTGCTTGATCCATTTTGAACTTTTTCAAAATCTTGTCAAGGTATGTGCTTTGTGAAAGTCCAATTAGGCGTCTTGATCTATCTCTATAAATCTTTATGCCTAATATGTAAGCAGCTTCACCGAGGTCTTTCATTGAAAAACTCTTATTCAAGTATCCCTTTATGCTATCCAGAAATTCTATATCATTTCCAATCAGTAATATGTCGTCCACATATAATATCAGAAATGCTATAGAGCTCCCACTCACTTTCTTGTAAATACAGGCTTCTCCAAAAGTCTGTATAAAACCAAATGCCTTGATCACACTATCAAAGCGTTTATTCCAACTCCGAGAGGCTTGCACCAGTCCATAAATGGATCGCTGGAGCTTGCACACTTTGTTAGCTCCCTTTGGATCGACAAAACCTTCTGGTTGCATCATATACAACTCTTCTTCCAGAAATCCATTCAGGAATGCAGTTTTGACATCCATCTGCCAAATTTCATAATCATAAAATGCGGCAATTGCTAACATGATTCGGACAGACTTAAGCATCGCTATGGGTGATAAGGTCTCATCGTAGTCAATCCCTTGAACTTGCCGAAAACCTTTTGCGACAAGTCGAGCTTTGTAGACAGTAATATTACCGTCAGCGTCAGTCTTCTTCTTGAAGATCCATTTATTCTCAATTGCTTGCCGATCAGCGGGCAAGTCAACCAAAGTCCATACTTTGTTCTCATACATGGATCCCATCTCAGATTTCATGGCTTCAAGCCATTTTGCGGAATCTGGGCTCACCATCGCTTCTTCATAGTTCGTAGGTTCATCATGATCTAGTAGCATGACTTCCAGAACAGGATTACCGTACCACTCTGGTGCAGATCTCACTCTGGTTGATCTACGAGGTTAAGTAGTATCTTGATCTAAAGCTTCATGATCATCATCATTAGCTTCCTCACTAACTGGTGTAGGTGTCACTGAAACAGTTTTCTGTGATGTACTACTTTCCAATAAGGGAGCAGGTACAGTTACCTCGTCAAGTTCTACTTTCCTCCCACTCACTTCTTTCGAGAGAAACTCCTTCTCTAGAAAGGATCCATTCTTAGCAACGAATGTCTTGCCTTCGGATCTGTGATAGAAGGTGTACCCAACAGTCTCTTTTGGGTATCCTATGAAGACACATTTCTCCGATTTGGGTTTGAGCTTATCAGGTTGAAGCTTTTTCACATAAGCATCGCAGCCCCAAACTTTAAGAAACGACAACTTTGGTTTCTTGCCAAACCATAGTTCATAAGGCGTCGTCTCAATGGATTTTGATGGTGCCCTATTTAATGTGAATGCGGCCGTCTCTAAAGCATAACCCCAAAACGATAGCGGTAAATCTGTAAGAGACATCATAGATCGCACCATATCTAATAAAGTATGATTACGACGTTCGGACACACCATTACGCTGTGGTGTTCCGGGTGGCGTGAGTTGCGAAACTATTCCACAATTTTTCAAATGTACACCAAACTCGTAACTCAAATATTCTCCTCCACGATCAGATCGTAGAAAATTTATTTTCTTGTTACGATGATTTTCAACTTCACTCTGAAATTCTTTGAACTTTTCAAATGTTTTAGACTTATGTTTCATTAAGTAGATATACCCATATCTGCTTAAATCATCTGTGAAGGTGAGAAAATAACGATATCCGCCACGAGCCTCAATATTCATCGGACCACATACATCTGTATGTATGATTTCCAACAAATCTGTTGCTCTCTCCATAGTACCGGAGAATGGCGTTTTGGTCATCTTGCCCATGAGGCACGGTTCGCAAGTACCAAGTGATTCATAATCAAGTGGTTCCAAAAGTCCATCAGTATGGAGTTTCTTCATGCGCTTTACACCGATATGACCTAAACGGCAGTGCCACAAATAAGTTGCACTATCATTATCAACTCTGCATCTTTTGGCTTCAACATTATGAATATGTGTGTTACTACTATCGAGATTCAACAAGAATAGACCACTCTTCAAGGGTGCATGACTATAAAAGATATTACTCATATAAATAGAACAACCATTATTCTCTGATTTAAATGAATAACCGTCTCGCATCAAACAAGATCCAGATATAATGTTCATGCTCAACGCTGGCACCAAATAACAATTATTTAGGTCTAATACTAATCCCGAAGGTAGATGTAGAGGTAGCGTGCCGACCGTGATCACATCGACTTTGGAACCATTTCCCACGCACATCATCACCTCGTCCTTTGCTCGTGTTCGCTTAATCCGTAGTCCCTGTTTCGAGTTGCAAATATTAGCAACAGAACCAGTATCAAATACCCAGGTGCTACTGCGAGCTCTAGTAAGGTACACATCAATAACATGTATATCACATATACCTTTGTTCACCTTGCCATCCTTCTTATCCGCCAAATACTTGGGGCAGTTCCGCTTCCAGTGTCCAGTCTGCTTGCAGTAGAAGCACTCAGTTTCAGGCTTAGGTCCAGACTTGGGTTTCTTCTCTTGATTAGCAACTTGCTCGCCATTCTTTTTGAAGTTCCCCTTCTTCTTTCCTTTGCCCTTTTTCTTGAAACTAGTGGTCTTGTTGACCATCAACACTTGATGCTCCTTCTTGATTTCTACCTCCGCAGCTTTCAGCATTGCGAAGAGCTCGGGAATAGTCTTATTCATCCCTTGCATATTATAGTTCATCATGAAGCTCTTGTAGCTTGTGGCAGTGATTGGAGAATTCTGTCAATGATGCAATCAACTGGAAGATTAACTCCCAATTGAATCAAGTGATTATTATACCCAGACATTTTGAGTATATGCTCACTGACAGAACTGTTCTCCTCCATCTTGCAGCTATAGAACTTATTGGAGACTTCATATCTCTCAATCCGGGCATTTTCTTGAAATATTAACTTCTACTCCTGGAACATCTCATATGCTCCATGACGTTCAAAACGTCGTTGAAGTCCCGATTCTAAGCCGTAAAGCATGGCACACTGAACTACCGAGTAGTCATCAGCTTTGCTCTGCCAGACGTTCATAACATCCGGCGTTGCTCCTGCAGCAGGCCTGGCACCCAGCGGTGCTTCCAGGACATAATTCTTCTGTGCAGCAATGAGGATAATCCTCAAGTTACGGACCCAGTCCGTGTAATTGCTACCATCATCTTTCAACTTTGCTTTCTCAAGGAACGCATTAAAATTCAACGGAACAACAACACGAGCCATCTATCTACAATCAAACATACATAAGCAAGATACTATCAGGTACTAAGTTCATGATAAATTTAAGTTCAATTAATCAAATTTAAAGAATTCCCACTTAGATAGACATCCCTCTAATCCTCTAAGTGATCACGTGATCCAAATCAACTAAACCATAACCGATCATCACGTGAGATGGAGTAGTTTTCAATGGTGAACATCATTATGTTGATCATATCTTACTATATGATTCACGCTCGACCTTTCGGTCTCCGTGTTCCGAGGCCATATCTGTATATGCTAGGCTCGTCAAGTATAACCCGAGTATTCTGCGTGTGCAAAACTAGCTTACACCCGTTGTAGATGGACGTAGAGCTTATCACACCCGATCATCACGTGGTGTCTGGGCACGACGAACTCTGGCAACGGTGCATACTCAGGGAGAACACTTCTTGATAATTTAGTGAGAGATCATCTTATAATGCTAC
This sequence comes from Triticum urartu, assembly GCF_056163025.1. Classification (NCBI taxonomy): domain Eukaryota; kingdom Viridiplantae; phylum Streptophyta; class Magnoliopsida; order Poales; family Poaceae; genus Triticum; species Triticum urartu. Next base: position 747,886,367 of record NC_141875.1, on the reverse strand, counting down.
CGTCAATCAAAGCAAGATAAGATGTATAAAAAGATAAACATCACATGCAATCAATATAAGTGATATGATATGGCCATCATCATCTTGTGCTTGTGATCTCCATCTTCGAAGCACCGTCGTGATCACCATCGTCACCGGCGTGACACCTTGATCTCCATCGTAGCATCGTTGTCTTCTCGCCAATCTTATGCTTCCATGACTATCACTACCGCTTAGTAATAAAGTAAAGCATTACATCGCGATTGCATTGCATACAATAAAGCGACAACCATATGGCTCCTGCCAGTTGCCGATAACTCGGTTACAAAACATGATCATCTCATACAATAAAATTTAGCATCATGTCTTGGCCATATCACATCACAACATGCCCTGCAAAAACAAGTTAGACGTCCTCTACTTTGTTGTTGCAAGTTTTACATGGCTGCTACGGGCTTAAGTAAGAACCAATCTCACCTACGCATCAAAACCACAACGATAGTTTGTCAATTTGACTCCGTTTTAACCTTCGCAAGGACCGGGCGTAGCCACACTTAGTTCAACTAAAGTTGGAGAGACTGTCGCCCGCAAGCCACCTATGTGCAAAGCACGCCGGGAGAACCGGTCTCGCGTAAGCGTACGCGTAATGTCGGTCCGGGTCGTCTCGTCCAACAATACCGCCGAACCAAAGTATGACATGCTGGTAGGCAGTATGACTTATATCGCCCACAACTCACTTGTGTTCTACTCGTGCATATAACATCAACACATAAAACCTAGGCTCGGATGCCACTGTTGGGGAACGCAGTAATTTCAAAAATTTTCCGATGCACACGCAAGATCATGGTGATGCATAGCAACGAGAGGGGAGAGTGTGATCTACGTACCCTTGTAGACCGACAGCGGAAGCGTTAGCACAACATAGAGGAAGTAGTCGTACGTCTTCTTCCCGATCCGACCGATCCAAGCACCGTTACTCCGGCACCTCCGAGTTCTTAGCACACGTACAGCTCGATGACGCTCCCCGGGCTCCGATCCAGCAAAGCTTCGGGGATGAGTTCCGTCAGCACAACGGCGTGGTGACGATGATGATGTTCCACCAACGTAGGGCTTCGCCTAAGCACTACAACGATGTGACCGAGGTGGAATATGGTGGCAGTGGGCACCGCACACGGCTAAGGAACGATCACGAGGATCAACTTCTGTGTTCTAGGGTGCCCCCTGCCTCCGTATATAAAGGATCCAAGGGGGGGTGGTGCGCCGGCCTAGAGGAGGGCGCAGGAGGAGTCCTACTCCTACCGGGAGTAGGACTCCTCTCCCCGTTCCTTGTCCAACTAGGAGAGGTGGAGGGAGAATAGGAAAAGGGGGGCGCCGCCCCTCCCTCCTTGTCCAATTCGGACTAGGGGGAGAGGGGGCGCGCGGCCTGCCCTGGCAGCCCCTTCCTCTTCTCCACATTAGGCCCATAAGGCCCATTAACCCCCCGGGGGTTCCGGTAACCCCTCCGGTACTCCGGTTTTATCCGAAACTTCTCCGGAACCCTTCCGGTGTCCGAATATAGTCATCCAATATATCAATCTTTATGTCTCGATCATTCCGAGACTCCTCGTCATGTCCGTGATCACATCCGGGACTTCGAACTATCTTCGGTACATCAAAATGCGTAAACTCATAATAACTGTCATCGTAACTTTAAGCGTGCGGACCCTACGGTTCGAGAACAATGTAGACATGACCGAGACATGTCTCCGGTCAATAACCAATAGCGGGACCTGGATGCCCATATTGGCTCCTACATATTCTACGAAGATCTTTATCGGTCAGACCGCATAACAACATACATTGTTCCTTTTGTCATCGGTATGTTACTTGCCCGAGATTCGATCGTCGGTATCCAATACCTAGTTCAATCTCGTTACCGGCAAGTCTCTTTACTCGTTCCGTAATACATCATCTCACAACTAACATATTAGTTGTAATGCTTGCAAGGCTTATGTGATGTGCATTACCGAGAGGGCCCAGAGATACCTCTCCGACAATCGGAGTGACAAATCCTAATCTCGAAATACGCCAACCCAACATGTACCGTTGGAGACACCGGTAATGCTCCTTTATAATCACCCAGTTACGTTGTGACGTTTGGTAGCACCCAAAGTATTCCTCTGGCAAACGGGAGTTGCATAATCTCATAGTCATAGGAACATGTATAAGTCATGAAGAAAGCAATAGCAACATACTAAACGATCGGGTGCTAAGCTAATGGAATGGGTCATGTCAATCAGATCATTCAACTAATGATGTGACCTTGTCAATCAAATAAAAACTCTTTGTTCATGGTTAGGAAACATAACCATCTTTGATTAACGAGCTAGTCAAGTAGAGGCATACTAGTGACACTCTGTTTGTCTATGTATTCACACATGTATTATGTTTCCGGTTAATACAATTCTAGCATGAATAATAAACATTTATCATGATATAAGGAAATAAATAATAACTTTATTATTGCCTCTAGGGCATATTTCCTTCACATACATGATAGACCCTATGGCCGAGGCATAGGGGACGACACTATCTTCTGCCGTGGTCAGCAATACATGCAAGAACCCCTTCTTTGACTGATCCATTTTGAACTTCTTCAATATCTTGTCAAGGTACGTACTCTATGAAAGACCAATGAGGCGTCTCGATCTATCTCTATAGATCTTGATGCCTAATATATAAGCAGCTTCTCCAAGATCCTTCATTAAAAAACACTTGTTCAAGTAGGCCTTTATGCTTTCCAAGAATTCTATATCATTTCCCATCAACAGTATGTCATCCACATACAATATGAGAAATGCTACAGAGCTCCCACTCACTTTCTTGTAAATGCAGGCTTCTCCATAAGTCTGCGTAAACCCAAACGCTTTGATCATCTCATCAAAACGAATGTTCCAACTCCGAGATGCTTGCACCAGCCCATAAATCGAGCGTTGGAGCTTGCACACCTTGTCAGCATTCTTAGGATCGACAAAACCTTCCGGCTGCATCATATACAATTCTTCCTTAAGGAAACCATTAAGGAATGCCGTTTTGACGTCCATTTTCCATATCTCATAATCATAGAATGCGGCAATTGCTAACATGATTCAGACGGGTGAGAAAGTCTCATCGTAGTCAACCCTTGAACTTGTCGATAACCCTTAGCGACAAGCCGAGCTTTATAGATGGTCACATTACCATCCGCGTCTATCTTCTTCTTAAAGATCCATTTATTTTCTATGGATCGCCGTTCATCGGGAAAGTCATTCAAAGTCCATACTTCGTTTTCATACATGGATCCTATCTCGGATTTCATGGCTTCCAGCCATTTGTCAGAATCCGGGCCCGCCATCGCTTCTTCATAGTTCGAAGGTTCACCGTTGTCTAACAACATGATTTCCAAGACAGGGTTGCCGTACCACTCTGGTGCGGAACGTGTCCTCGTGGACCTACGAAGTTCAGTAGCAACTTGATCTGAAGTTTCATGATCATCATCATCAACTTCCTCTCTAGTCGGTGCTGGCACCTCAGGAACATTTTCTTGAGCTGCGTCACTTACCTATTCAAGAGGTAATACTTCATCAAGTTCTACTTTCCTCCCACTTATTTCTTTCGAGAGAAACTCTTTCTCTAGAAAGGACCCATTCTTGGCAACAAAGATCTTGCCTTCGGATCTGAGGTAGAAGTTATACCCAATAGTTTCTTTAGGGTATCCTATGAAGACGCATTTTTCTGATTTGGGTTTGAGCTTTTCAGGTTGAAGTTTCTTGACATAAGCATCGCATCCCCAAACTTTTAGAAACGACAGCTTAGGTTTCTTCCCAAACCATAATTCATACGGTGTCATCTCAACGGATTTCGACGGAGCCCTATTTAAAGTGAATGCGACAGTCTCTAAAGCATAGCCCCAAAATGACAGCGGTAGATCGGTAAGAGACATCATAGATCGCACCATATCCAATAGAGTGCGATTACGACGTTCGGACACACCATTACGCTGAGGTGTTCCAGGCGGCGTGAGTTGTGAAACTATTCCACATTTTCTTAAGTGTGTGCCAAATTCGTGACTCAAGTATTCTCCCCCACGATCTGATCGTAAGAACTTGATTTTCCTGTCACGTTGATTCTCAACCTCACTCTGAAATTCCTTGAAATTTTCAAAGGTCTCAGACTTGTGTTTCATTAAGTAGACATACCCATATCTACTCAAGTCATCAGTGAGGGTGAGAACATAACGATAGCCACCGCGAGCCTCAACACTCATTGGACCGCACACATCAGTATGTATGATTTCCAATAAGTTGGTTGCTCGCTCCATTGTTCCTGAGAACGGAGTCTTGGTCATTTTACCCATGAGGCATGGTTCGCACGTGTCAAATGATTTGTAATCAAGAGACTCCAAAAGTCCATATGCATGGAGCTTCTTCATGCGTTTGACACCTATGTGACCAAGGCGGCAGTGCCACAAGTATGTGGGACTATCATTATCAACTTTACATCTTTTGGTATTCACACTATGAATATGTGTAACATTGCGCTCGAGATTCATTAAGAATAAACCATTCACCAATGGAGCATGACCATAAAACATATCTCTCATATAAATAGAACAACCATTATTCTCGGATTTAAATGAGTAGCCATCTCGAATTAAACGAGATCCTGATACAATGTTCATGCTCAAAGCTGGCACTAAATAACAATTATTGAGGTTTAAAACTAATCCCATAGGTAAATGTAGAGGTAGCGTGCCGACGGCGATCACATCGACCTTGGAACCATTCCCGACGCGCATCGTCACCTCGTCCTTCGCCAGGCTCCGCTTATTCCGCAGCTCCTGCTTTGAGTTACAAATGTGAGAAACCGCACCGGTATCAAATACCCAGGAGCTACTATGAGTACTGGTAAGGTACACATTAATCACATGTATATCACATATACCTTTAGTGTTGCTGGCCTTCTTGTCCGCTAAGTATTTGGGGCAGTTTCGCTTCCAGTGACGTCCCTTGCAATAAAAACACTCAGTCTCGGGCTTGGGTCCATTCTTTGGCTTCTTCCCGGCAGCTTGCTTACCGGGCGTGGCAACTCCCTTGCCGTCCTTCTTGAAGTTCTTCTTACCCTTGCCTTTCTTGAACTTAGTGGTTTTATTCACCATCAACACTTGATGTTCCTTTTTGATTTCCACCTCTGCTGATTTCAGCATTGAATGTACCTCAGGAATGGTCTTTTCCATCCCCTGCATATTGAAGTTCATCACAAAGCTCTTGTAGCTCGGTGGAAGCGACTGAAGGATTCTGTCAATGACCGCGTCATCCGGGAGATTAACTCCTAGCTGAGTCAAGCGGTTATGTGACCTAGACATTTTGAGTATGTGCTCACTGACAGAACTATTTTCCTCCATCTTACAGCTGAAGAACTTGTCGGAGACTTCATATCTCTCAACCTGGGCATGAGCTTGGAAAACCATTTTCAGCTCTTCGAACATCTCATATGCTCCGTGTCTCTCAAAACTCTTTTGGAGCCCCGGTTCTAAGCTGTAAAGCATGCCGCACTGAACGAGGGACTAATCATCAGCACGTGACGGCCAAGCATTCATAATGTCTTGGTTCTCTGGGATGGGTGCATCACCTAGCGGTGCTTCTAGGACATAATCTTTCTTGGCAGCTATGAGGATGATCCTCAGGTTCCGGACCCAGTCCGTATAGTTGCTGCCATCATCTTTCAGCTTGGTTTTCTCTAGGAACGCGTTGAAGTTGAGGACAACATGGGCCATTTGATCTACAAGACATATTGTAAAGATTTTAGACTAAGTTCACGATAATTAAGTTTATTTAATCAAATTACTTAATGAACTCCCACTCAGATAGACATCCCTCTAGTCATCTAAGTGAAACATGATCCGAGTTAACTAGGCCGTGTCCGATCATCACGTGAGACGGACTAGCCAACATCGGTGAACATCTTCATGTTGATCGTATCTTCTATACAACTCATGCTCGAACTTTCGGTCTTCCGTGTTCCGAGGCCATGTCTGTACATGCTAGGCTCGTCAAGTCAACCTAAGTGTATTGCGTGTGTAAATCTGGCTTACACCCGTTGTATTCGAACGTTAGAATCTATCACACCCGATCATCACGTGGTGCTTCGAAACAACGAACCTTCGCAACGGTGCACAGTTAGGGGGAACACTTTCTTGAAATTATTACGAGGGATCATCTTATTTAAGCTACCGTCGTTCTAACCAAATAAGATGTAAAACATGATAAACATCACATGCAATCAAATAGTGACATGATATGGCCAATATCATTTGCTCCTTTTGATCTCCATCTTCGGGGCTTCACGACCATCGTTGTCACCGGCATGACACCATGATCTCCATCATCATGATCTCCATCATCGTGTCTTCTTGAAGTTGTCTCGTCATCTATTACTTCTAATACTATGGCTAACGCTTTAGCAATAAAGTAAAGTAATTACATGACGTTTATGTTGACACGCAGGTCATAAATAAATAAAGACAACTCCTATGGCTCCTGCCGGTTGTCATACTCATCGACATGCAAGTCATGATTCCTATTACAAGAACATGATCATCTCATACATCACATATATCATTCATCACATCCTTTGGCCATATCACATCACAAAACACTTGCCGCAAAAACAAGTCAGACGTCCTCTAATTGTTGTTGCAAGTTTTTATGTGGCTGCTATAGGTTTCTAGCAAAACGTTTCTTACCTACGCCAAAACCACAACGTGAATTGCCAATTTCTATTTACCCTTCATAAGGACCCCGTTCATCGAATCCGATCCGACTAAAGTGGGAGAGACAGACACCCGCCAACCAGCTTATGCAACTAGTGCATGTCAGTCGGTGGAACCTGTCTCACGTAAGCGTACGTGTAAGGTCGATCCGGGCCGCTTCATCCCACAATGCCGCTGTTGGTGTCAAAACCGGTGGATCTCGGGTAGGGGGTCCCGAACTGTGTATCTAGGCCGGATGGTAACAGGAGGCAAGGAACACGATGTTTTACCCAGGTTCGGGCCCTCTTGATAGAGGTAAAACCCTACGTCCTGCTTGATTAATATTGATGATATGGGTAGTACAAGAGTAGATCTACCACGAGATCAAGGAGGCTAAACCCTAGAAGCTAGCCTATGGTATGATTGTTGTGTATGAAGTTGTCCTACGGACTAAAACCCTCCGGTTTATATAGACACCGGAGAGGGTTAGGGTTACACAAAGTCGGTTACAATGGTAGGAGATCTTGAATATCCGCATCGCCAAGCTTGCCTTCCACGCCAAGGAAAGTCCCATCCGGACATGGGACGAAGTCTTCAATCTCGTATCTTCATAGTCCTGGAGTCCGGCTGAAGGTATAGTTCGGCTACCCGAACACCCCCTAATCCAGGACTCCCTCAGTAGCCCCTGAACCAGGCTTCAATGACAACGAGTCCGGTACGTAGATTGTATTCGGCATTGCAAGGCGGGTTCCTCCTCCAAATTCATCATAAAAGTTTGTAAACACCAAAAGTAGTGTCCGGCTCTGCAAAATAAGTTTCCATGCATTGCCACAGAGAGAATAATATTAACACAAATCTAATCTGTTGACATATTCCGCAGCGTGATATCACACTACGGCCAAGCCTCTATTCGAATCGTTTTCAGTTTTCCACCTCAGCGTGTTTTGCGAGGCGGTTTCCTTGGCACGTCTTGTCAAAGCAGAGATCGTGTCCCCCAATTATGGGATTCTCATCAATACGGACGTGGTAACCCAACCGCGCCATTTATCACGGCGCTGGGCAAGCGAGTTTTACTAGGCTGGTGGGGACGCACAGTCGCATCCGCCCATATAAGGGGATAAGGATCCACCTTTTTACATACGCCTTCTTCTTCCTTTGCCCATCCATCTTCTGCGCACCCAAGCTCCAGCGCCCAAGCCCGCACTTCCTACCTCAACCTTCTCCGACAATGTCCGGAGCGGGAGGCAAGTGGATGGTCTCCTCCATTACGGAGAGCCATGTCAAAAAGCTAAGGAAGGCCGGATACCTGTCCAAAGACACCGCGCACTGGCTTCCTCAGGAGGGGCAGCTTCTCCCCACCCCAAGGCCCCATGAGAGGGTAGTATTTCTTCCCCACTTCCTCTGCGGACTGGGTTTTCCTCTCCACCCATTCGTCCGCGGGCTCATGTTCTACTATGGCCTAGATTTCCACGATCTGGCCCCGAACTTCATCCTCAATATCTCGGCGTTTATCGTCGTGTGCGAGGCTTTCCTCTGCATCCGCCCCCATTTCGGCCTCTGGCTCAAGACCTTCAGCGTCAAGCCAAAGGTGGTGCACGGCAACCAGGCAGAGTGCGGAGGTTCCATGGCGGGCAAAATAGCCAACGTCCTATGGCTCGAGGGCTCCTTTGTGGAGACCTTGAAGGGGTGGCAGTCAGGATGGTTTTACATCACCGAGCCACGTGATCCGAAGTGGATCGCAGCCCCTGAATTTTGATCTGGACCCCCTACACGGCTCACGTCCTGGAAGGAGACGGGCTTGTCGTGGGGCGACGAAGAAGAGGTGACCGGACTGCAAAAATGCATCCGGTCCCTAGTGAACAAGCAGCTCAGACTTGCCAACGTAGTCCAGGTCATGCTCGTCCGCCGGATCCTTCCGTGTCAAGAACGGGACTTCAATCTGTGGGAGTTCAACCCGGCGCAGCACCGGACTCTGAGCAGGCTCTTCGACATGATGTACGAAGGTGCCTGGAAGGAGCTAACCAAAGGCGCCGAGGCTCCCGCATCCGCCTCCGAGGACCACGGATTCAGCTCGCAGCGTCCTGCTGGCGAGGTAAAATATTTTCATCTTTTACAGGATGTTAAGTTTCTTCATAGTTTGACTCTATGCGGGATCTAAACTCCCTTACCTTTGACAGGATTGGCAGGCGCAGTCCGGACTGATTAACTGTCCGGCTCCCTTGCCCGAAGACCCAGCCCCTGCTCTCCTAGTGAAGCTGCTGGTTCCGGCACCTTATGTGGTGCCGGAGAAGAAGGCCAAGAAGAAGAAGGCCACGGGGACTCGAAAGAGTTCCCGGCATATGATGGTGTCTGACTCGTCATCCGACGAGTCCAAGACGCACTCCTCCCGTGAAGACGAGGAGGAGGAAGAAGAGACCTCTCCCCCTCCAGCGGGGGGAGGAAAGAAGAGGAAGGCCGCGCTAGTAGGGGAGGCCGAAGGGTCCAAGAAAGAGGAAAACCCCTCCGCCGGACTATGCCCCCGACGCCGACGAGGACGAAGAGGAGTGGCCGGACAGGGCCAAGTGTCTGGCGAAATCGTAAGTGTTCGGATACTAGAATAACTCATGATATTCCTTTTGTTGCGCAGCTTTCCCTAATGTCGAATATCATCATGCAACCCGCCCAAGGACGGGCTCGACGAGTCGTTGAGCGGCTCTCTGGATTCCTCGGACGTGAATTCAGTTCCGCTCGCTGCCTGCCCCTGCGCTGCGGATGGCGCCGAGGTGGCGTCACGACAAGCTCCGGGGCAAGAGGAGGTGGTCTAGGAGGAACCGCGAGGCGACCTCCCGGACTCCAGGAGTGAAGGGGACAAGACCCCCAGGGCTCCAAGTCCGTCTTTAAGCCGGACACCGCACCGGAATCATCAACGGTTCCGGACCGCGGCAGGCGAACTCCTGCCAAGAGGAGCAAGCCTATTGAGCCGGCGTCCTCCGTCCAACTGGAGGTGCCGGACAATCTGTTGGAGGTGCTTAAGGGCGCCTCCATTGACGAGGAGCACCGTACCATCATGAGTACGGTGGTCCAGAAGGTTCGGTCCGCCAAAAGCGGACTGACTGAAGCTTGCGCTACCCTTCTAACAGGCTTCGAGGTAAGTAAAAATATATAAAAATATCACCGCATAGACAGTAGCCCCTGATGCTCTGTTTGGCATTCGGAAAGAAAAGCCGAATAGAGGATCTATTATATATCGCAGGAGTCTAACTAAAAAGGAGTCAATATACGTATGCAGGCTTCGCTGCTGGCCACCGCCGCACTGACTGCGGAGGTGGGTGCCCTGAAGCAGGGCCTCGAGCGGACCAAGCAAGAGCTCGGCCTTGCCAAATGGCAGCTCGAGGAGAAAGAAGGTAAGAGATACCTTATAGAAAAAATGCCTATAAGAAGACGCAATTGCAAAAAATGACAGGAGTACACTGCTTATTGTAGGGGCCACAACTGAGGTGGCGACCCTCAAGCAGGCGCTGTCCGAGGCCGTGAAGAAAACGGCCACGGAGCGTACCGAGCGGGAGAAATTTGAGGCGCAGGTCGGTGGGGTGCAGCGAGAGCTTCAGGTTCTCATGAAAAAACATGAGAGTTTGGAGCTCGACTCAAAGACGCGAGCGTCCGAACTTGCTGCGGCCCTTAAAACTGCCGAATCTGCCAAGGCCGAAGCCCAGAAGGCCCTCCAGGAATTGGATGTGGTGAAAAAGATAGCGGCGGGTAAGGCATTCTCTATGGAAAGCAGACATATAAAAGTAAGCTACTTGTTACTTACCCAAATTCGGAGCTCTCCAGGGGCATTCACAGATCTTCCCCGCAGCGTGTCCGATGCCGCCGCATTCTACCGAGCCGAGGAAGGCAGCTTGACCGAGAAGGTGTTCTGGTCTCAGTACGCTGAGGCCGGACACCCTGTGCCCTTGAGCGACCAGCTGAAGCAGCTGGTCGAGCTCCACAAGGCGACCGAACAAGCCCTGAAGGGCTTCATAGTTCGGTTGTGGCCTGGAGAGGCCCTGCCTGGGAGCTACTTCGGATTGGTAGCGGCTGGTGGACTTGTCCAAGGCTCAAGGTCATCAGGTGCTCCGTCTGCATCGAAGATGCCTGTAGGGCCCTTGCCCGTGCAAAGGTGCACTGGGGTAAGCTGGACGGTGAGAAGCTTGTGAGGGACGGGCCGCCGCCGGGGAAGGAGCATCGCAAGCCCGAGAACTATTACAAGAATTTTTGAATGAACTCGCTCGTGTTATCCTGTGCGCTGAAAACTTGTTCATATGCGCTAAGCAATGCTTGTTAAATTTAAAATATTACTTTCTGTGCGGCTGTTTATCAAAAAATTGAGAGATGGCCAGTCGTCGGCTTCTGCCCCCATGCCACTAGTGCTGGGGTGTTCGGGATAAACCTGAGCGCTCTTTTTCCCATGATTGGGTCCGTCGAGGGAGGCGCTCAGCACAACGAACAAGGCAATCGGACTATAATTCTTAAACACTCTCACTTAGCCATAGGACTCTATAGTTTTAAATTTCGGCGAAGCCCCTAGTATTCGGAAGACCGAGTTCGGGACGCTATCCACGCCTTGGCCGAACAAAGCCGGTTCCTCGCTCGAAGCGGCATAAGTCTTTAAGGACTCGAAAAACCTCTCGAACAGCGACCGGTCTCTCGCCTCATCATGACAGTCAGTTTTAGCTTTCTCTACTGAGGTGCTCAGCCCAGCTCAACTGGGGCACAATCGCAGTAGTTCTCCCAGTGCTACCTTAGCCGATAGAGCGGAACGTAAGGCACCAAAACATAGGAGCCGGGCAAACCCAACTATTGACCCAAATCATGATTCGGAGCCGATGCATATAGTGCTATAAGTTCGGGGTGCCGCACTTGTGGAAGTGTACGGACTTATCACGCCATATTGATGGGTACTGAAGCCCCTGGCGTACTTTTGCCGTACCACAGTGTACGGATGCAACATGTTATTAATAAACATATATATAAAAAGAGGATAAGGCAAAAAAATAGACAGAAAGCTATGCATTGTTTATAGAAAGGCTGCTATAAAAGCGGAACGATACAAATAGTGCAATAAGCAAAAGAAATTGGACTATTTAACATGTCCTGGCTAGGGGCAGGCCGCGGAATTGTATTAAAAGACAGGTATACTGCTCGCAATAGAGACCACCTGGGAGTTCCATAATGCGGCGTGGCTTGTCTGCTTTCCTGGATCTTGTATCGTTTGTGCGGCAGTTGAATTGCCGAACGGGTCATCCGAAGTATGGAGTCCTGAGAGTAAGAGAAAAAAGAAAAAAGAGGAATCCGGCAGCCCCTGGTGCGGTTTAGGCCGTATTTCGGGCGTGCCGTGATAGTGCCCCTTCCCCTGTGCCCATGGTATTTCAAGAGCGTAGTTATGTACGCGAAGCACTGGTTTCGCTATATCGCGAGGGCTAGGGTTGGGGCCGTATTGCTACGCTAGCTCAGAACGTGCCAGGTGGTCTTGTTGTAGGGTACTCCGGGCGCGCTTGGCAGTGTCCGGCTTTTTGAAGGCTGAACTGGAGAACTGCCTAGAGAGGCTGCTTTATATTTCTGCTGCGAGCGCTGCCGTGTGCTCCTCCGTTTGGAGGGAGCGTTCAGTGTTCCCATTGACCGTGATTACTCCTCTAGGGCATGGCATCTTGAGCTTGAGGTATGCATAGTGTGGTACCGCGTTGAATTTTGCGAATGCGGTTCGCCCGAGCAGTGCGTGATAGCCACTACGGAACGGGACTATGTCTAAGATTAACTCCTCGCTTCGGAAGTTATCCGGAGATCCGAAGACCACTTCCAGTGTGACTGAGCCTGTACAGTTGGCTTCTACACCTGGTATGATGCCTTTAAAGGTCGTTTTGGTGGGCTTGATCCTCGAGGGATCTATGCCCATTTTTCGCACTGTATCCTAGTAAAGCAGGTTCAGGCTGCTGCCGCCGTCCATGAGGACTCTTGTGAGATGAAATCCGTCAATGATTGGGTCTAGAACCAATGCGGCGAAGCCGCCTTGACAGATGCTAGTGGGGTGGTCCCTTCGATCAAAGGTGATCGGGCAGGAGGACCATGGGTTGAACTTTGGGGCGACTGGCTCCATCGCATATACGTCCCGTAACGCACGCTTCTGCTCCCTCTTGGGGATGTGGGTTGCGTATATCATGTTCACCGTCCGCACTTGCGGGGGAAATCCCTTCTGTCCACTGTTGTTCGGTGACCTGGGCTCCTCCTCGTTGTCGCTATGCAGCCCCTTGTCTTTGTTTTCGGCTCTTAACTTTCCTGCCTGCTTGAACACCCAACAGTCCCTGTTGGTGTGATTGGCTGGCTTTTCGGGGGTGCCATGTATCTGGCACAAGCGGTCGAGTATTCGGTCCAAACTGGACGGGCCCTGAGTATTTCTTTTGAATGGCTTTTTCCATTGACCGGATTTGTAGCCTCGGAATCTGGCATTAACTGCTGTATCCTCGTTGCTGTCGCTATTAACGCGACGCTTTTGTTTGTTCCGACGCGACCTGTCGCTTTTGTCCTTGGTATTCGAATTACCAAGGTTCTTGGTTAAATTGTTTCTGCGAGCTAGCCAACTGTCTTCTCCCGCGCAAAAGTGGGTCATGAGTGTCGTGAGGGCTGCCATAGATTTCGGCTTTTCCTGTCCCAGGTGCCGGGCAAGCCACTCGTCACGGATATTATGCTTGAAGGCCGCTAAGGCCTCTGCGTCCGGACAATCTACTATCTGGTTTTTCTTTGTTAGGAACCGTGTCCAGAATTGCCTGGCCGATTCCTCTGGCTGCTGAATTATGTGGCTTAGGTCATCGGCGTCCGGTGGTCGCACATAAGTGCCCTGGAAGTTGTCAAGGAATGCGGCTTCCAGGTCCTCCCAAGAACCGATTGAGTCTGCTGGCAAGCTGTTAAGCCAATGCCGGGCCGGTCCCTTAAGTTTGAGTGGGAGGTATTTGATGGCGTGTAGATCATCACCACGGGCCATGTGGATATGAAGGAGATAATCCTCGATCCATACTGCAGGATCTGTTGTGCCATCGTACGATTCGATGTTTACAGGTTTGAAGCCCTCAGGGATTTTGTGATCCATTACTTCATCTGTGAAGCATAGTGGGTGTGCGGCACCTCTGTATGGGGCTATATCACGACACAGCTCGAGGGAGTTTTGTCTGTTGAGTTCGGCCCGGCCGGATTTATTGCATCCGGAGTGACGATCACCGTCACGTGCCACGGGGCGCCTGCGCGATCCGTAGATCGATCTTGTTTGCCTTGCCTTGTCCTCCAGTATGTCGCGCAGGTCGGGCGCATTTTCCCATGCCTTAGTATGCTTGATGCGGCGTCGGGGCATGGCTTGAGTGGAGGGCCAAGAGGCCTCTCTGTCGCGGCCACGGGGTGGCCGGTTGGCCATGTCATGCGCTGGTGATGTAGGTGCTTCCTCCTCTAGTCGGGGTAGCAGCCTGCGCTTTGGGTAACTCTTGGAGGGGCGTTCGAGTTCATACTCTTTGGCCGCAAGGACTTCAGTCCATCTGTCCGCTAGCAAATCCTGATCAGCTCTAAGCTGTTGCTGCTTTTTCTTGAGGCTGCTTGCCATGGCCATAAGCCTGCGTTTAAAACGCTCTTATTCGGCGGGATCCTCTGGCACGGCGAACTCGTCGTCGTCGAGGCTTGCCTCATCTTCGGAGGGAGGCGTATAATTATCGTCCTCAACCTCTTGGTTCGTTGCCCTCTCATGAGGGCTGGCTTCTCTGTCCTCCTGTGCTGAATCTTGTTGGAAGGGGTGTTCTTCGATGCTATCCGTAGTAGTATTATCTCCCATGCCGGAATCACCGTTTTTGCTTTGGCGGGATTTAGAGCGGCGCCGTTGACGCTGACGCTTGGGCTGTTTCTTAGAGGTATCGTCCCCTGCTGTTCCATCGCCATCTCCATCCTTTGGAGTGTCCACCATATATATGTCATATGACGAGGTGGCCTTCCAGCGCCCTACAGGTGCTGGTTCTTGTTCGTCTCCTGCATCGTCGTCCATGCCGTCGATGTCTTCGGAGTCGAAGTCAAGCATGTCGGTTAAGTCGTCGACAGTGGCTACGAAGTGGGTGGTGGGTGGGTTTTGAATTTCCTCATCATCCGTATCCCAACCTTGCTGACCGTAGTCCGGCCAGGGCTCTCCTGATAAAGAGAGAGACTTTAGAGAATTCAGGATGTCGCCGAAGGGCGAGTGCTGAAAGATGTCCGTGGTAGTGAATTCCATTATCGGCGCCCAATCGGATTCGATTGGCAGGGGCGCGGGGGGCTCGGAGTTCGGAGAGGAATCCGGCTCCTCGGAGTCACGGGCCATGCGGAGTGCGGGGCCGGAGTTTGGCTCGATCGCCTCTGAGATCGCAGCCCCTGAGGCAGCGTCCAACCGCTGATCCTCGATCGGCGCAGTAGGCTCCGAATCAATGGTCGGAACCGATGCGTGTGCGGCCTCCAAGGCGCTGTTCGGTGGCAGAGCTATATCATGCCCATCGAGACAGTGCAGCGCGCTTGGCTGTGGCTCGAATCCATCGAAGATCAAGTCCCCGCGGATGTCAGCCGTGTAGTTTAGGCTTCCAAACCTGACCTGATGGCCAGGGGCGTAGCTTTCGATCTGCTCAAGGTGGCCAAACGAATTGGCGCACAGTGCGAAGCCGCCGAAGATGAAGATCTGTCTGGGGAGAAAAGTCTCACCCTGGATTGCATCGTTGTTGATGATCGAAGGAGCCATCGGGCCTAAAAGCGACGACACAGAGGAACTCTCAATGAAAGCACCAATGTCGGTGTCAAAACTGGCGGATCTCGGGTAGGGGGTCCCGAACTGTGCGTCTAGGCCGGATGGTAACAGGAGGCAAGGAACATGATGTTTTACCCAGGTTCGGGCCCTCTTGATAGAGGTAAAACCCTACGTCCTGCTTGATTAATATTGATGATATGGGTAGTACAAGAGTAGATCTACCACGAGATCAAGGAGGCTAAACCCTAGAAGCTAGCCTATGGTATGATTGTTGTGTATGAAGTTGTCCTACGGATTAAAAACCTCCGGTTACACAAAGTCGGTTACAATGGTAGGAGATCTTGAATATCCGCATCGCCAAGCTTGCCTTCCACGCCAAGGAAAGTCCCATCCGGACACGGGACGAAGTCTTCAATCTCGTATCTTCATAGTCCCGGAGTCCGGCTGAAGGTATAGTCCGGCTACCCGAACACCCCCTAATCCAGGACTCCCTCAGCCGCCGAATCAAGATAAGACTAGTAACGGCAAGATAATTGACAATATCGACGCCCACAACTGGTTTGTGTTCTACTCGTGCATAGAAACTACTATTAGACCTAGCTCATGATGCCACTGTTGGGGAACGTAGCAGAATTTTAAAATTTTCTACACATCACCAAGATCAATCTATGGAGTCATCTAGCAACGAGGGAGAGAGGAGTGCATCTACATACCCTTGTAGATCGCGCGCAGAAGCGTTCAAGAGAACGGGGTTGATGGAGTCGTACTCGTCGTGATCCAAATCACCGATGACCAAGTGCTGAATGGACAACACCTCTGCGTTCAACACACGTACGGTTGGGAAGACATCTCCTCCTTCTTGATCCAGCAAGGGGGAAGGAGAGGTTGATGAAGATCCAGCAGCATGACGACGTGGTGGTGGAAGCAACGGTGATCTCGGCAGGGCTTCGCCAAGCGCAGGGAGACGGAGGAGTGTCACGGGAGGGAGAGGGAGAGGCCAGGGGCTTGGGTGCAGCTGCCCTCCCTCCGCCCACTATATATAGGGTCCCTAGGGGGGGGGGGGCGCCGGCCCTAGGAGATCCAATCTCCTAGGGGGGGCGGCGGCCAAGGGGGTGGCTTGCCCCCGAAGGCAAGGGTGGCGCCCCCACCCCTAGGGTTTCCAACCCTAGGCGCAGGGGGAGGCCCAAGGGGGCGCACCAGCCCACTAGGGGCTGGTTCCCCTCCCACTTCAGCCCATGTGGCCCTCCGGGATAGGTGGCCCCACCCGGTGGACCCCCGGGACCCTTCCGGTGGTCCCGGTACAATACCGATTACCCCCGAAACTTTCCCGATGGCCGAAACTTGACTTCCTATATATAAATCTTCACCTCCGGACCATTCCGGAACTCCTCGTGACGTACGAGATCTCATCCGGGACTCCGAACAACTTTCGGGTTACCGTATACTAATATCTAACAACCCTAGCGTCACCGAACCTTAAGTGTGTAGACCCTACGGGTTCGGGAGACATGCAGACATGACCGAGATGACTCTCCGGTCAATAACCAACAACGGGATCTGGATACCCATGTTGGCTCCCACATGCTCCACGATGATCTCATCGGATGAACCACGATGTCGAGGATTCAATCAATCCGTATACAATTCCCTTTGTCAATCGGTACGTTACTTGCCCGAGACTCAATCGTCGGTATCCCAATACCTCGTTCAATATCGTTACCGGCAAGTCACTTTACTCATACCGTAATGCATGATCCCATGATCAACCACTTGATCACATTGAGCTCATTATGATGATGCATTACCGAGTGGGCCCAGAGATACCTCTCCGTCATGCGGAGTGACAAATCCCAGTCTCGATTCGTGCCAACCCAACAGACACTTTCGGAGATACCTGTAGTGTACCTTTATAGTCACCCAGTTACGTTGTGACGTTTGGCACACCCAAAGCACTCCTACGGTATCTGGGAGTTGCACAATCTCATGGTCTAAGGAATGATACTTGACATTCGGAAAAGCTACAACTAACGAACTACACGATCTTTGAGCTATGCTTAGGATTGGGTCTTGTCCATCACATCATTCTCCTAATGATGTGATCCCGTTATCGATGACATCCAATGTCCATAGTCAGGAAACCATGACTATCTTTTGATCAACGAGCTAGTCAACTAGAGGCTCACTAGGGACGTGTTGTGGTCTATGTATTCACACATGTATTACGATTTCCGGATAACACAATTATAGCATGAATAATAGACAATTATCATGAACAAAGAGATATAATAATAACCATTTTATTATTGCCTCTAGGGCATATTTCCAACATGCGCGTCTAGTGGTAACGAACTGTGATCCATCTCCCATAGCATGTTCTTGGTTGTTCTACGCGTAGGAAAATTTTAATTTGTAGTCTACGCACCCTACCGTAGAACCCAACAGTGGTATCAGAGCCTCTGCTATAGGATTTGGATTCAGCTTATATGCATATTAGATATGTGGAGGCGATAGATGAGATCTGTTGTCGTTGATGAGATCGGCTATGTGCACGGTTGATGTGATCAACTGCACATGGGGATCGTTGAGGCTATGTTTTCTGATGATCGGAGTCGATGAGGTCATAACACAACCTACCCCTACTGGTCGGTATCTGCCATCGGGGTTAATAGTGAAACGTAAATCCGAATCGAGATCGCGATGATCTCGGTCAGATCAGAAAATTCGGCGTGATCGGAGTTCAGATGTGATATGTGATTTCCGAAAACGTAGCGCCTTGTATTTCGTACACGATCACTCAAACCGGTAGAATGCGATTCTATGCGTAACTTTGTTTTGCAGGTTTGATGTGAATAGTATGGCTCATGTGTATGTTATGCATGTGTGTAAATTATACATGGCCTGCGTGTCATGTTTGTCAGCCGGCAGGAGCCAAAGTGCTATCATTATATTGTATAACAACCTATGTGTCGACTTGTGACTCTATGTAAAATTCATTACTAGTTGTAGTAGTTGGATAATAGAGATCAGGTTGGCGGCTTGGCGGTCCGGCGTGACAAACAAGATGGAGTTTCTAGATGGTCATCGGAGTTGGAGCTGACCTGGAAGAACATCCATGAAGGAGCCATACTATTTCACAATATATGTTTTTCTTGTGATTGTTATGCTTCTTTGTTTCTATGCATGTTAGAATGGTAGAAAGATCCCTCATGAATATCAAGTAAATTGCCATTCCTGATGTTGCACCTTCGCACGTCAAGTACGTCTAGTAGTGGGCTCATAAAATTGGGGTGCTGCTAGGTGTCCTTGAACTGAAGGGTTCGTGTCGGACACGGACATGCACTTCATTAGGTTAACTTGACAAGGCTATCAAAACGGTTTTGGGCCTTGTGGCAAACGAGGTCGGGAGCCGGGGTATGAGATACCTAGACGACCAACAGGAGTCGTATAGAGATATGATTAGCAAGGAGTTGCTTACCGGATAGGCATGTTGTCTAGCAGTGATGCTAAAGCTCACTAGTCGCATGTGCTAGTCGGATCCTGAATCACCGAGAGTTTGCAGAGGGATGCTGACTTCAGTGGGAGTATTTCTGTTTAAGGCTAGAATTACTGTACATAAACACATTTCTTAGTGATTGCATATTTTTCTGTTGTAGATCAATGTCACCACCTACTCAACCCAACTTTGCATTGAAATCAATTATGGAAAAGGATAAACTGAATGGAACAAACTTTACTACCTGGTATAGAAATTTGAGAATTGTTCTCAAGCATGATAAAAAGGAACATGCTCTAGAGGATTCGCTTCCAGAGGAACCTGCCGATAATGCTAGTACCACAACCAAGAATGCCTACCAGAAACTTGTTGATGAATCAAACGAGATCAGCTGCCTCATGTTGGCTTGTATGGAGCCCGATTTGCAGCAGCATTTCAAAGACGTTGGGGCTTTCGATATGATCGAGAGTCTCAAGAGCATGTTTCAGGTGCAGGCTAGGACCGAAAGGTTCAACGTCTGGCGATCCTTGATGGATTGTAAGCTGAAGGAAGGTGATCCACTGAGCCCACATGTGATCAAGATGATCGGATATGTGCAAGCTTTGGATCGGTTGGGCTTCCCGCTCTTGGATGAGCTGGCTACTAATGCAGTTCTGGGTTCTCTTCCGCCCAGCTATGGGACGTTCATCTCGAACTATCATATGCATGGCATGGATAAGAAGCTCACTGAATTGCATGGGATGCTCAAAGTGGCAGAGCAGGATATTAATAAAGGCACGCATCAAGTGTTGATGGTGCAGAAATCGGCTAAGTTCAAGAAGAGTTGGTCCAAGAAAAAGGCTAAGGCAAAGGGCACTGAGACGGTAACCTTCGCCGCTGCGCCGAAGTCTGGACCGGACTCAAAGACCATTTGCTATCATTGCAAGGAAATTGGTCACTGGAAGAGGAACTGTAGCAAGTGGCTTGCAGAGCATGGCAAGAAGGCCGGGAATGCTGCTTCAGGCAAAGGTACACTTGTTGCATATGTTATAGACATTTACCTTGCTGACATACCTAGCAGCTCTTGGGTATTTGATACCGGATCGGTTGTTCACATTTGCAACTTGATGTAGGGGCTGGTAAGAACTAGGCGTGTGGCGCAAGGGGAGATTGACATCAGGGTCGGCAACAAAGCAAGAGTTGCCGCGTTGGAGGTCGGCACGATGCAGCTCCAGCTTCCTTCTGGATTTATTTTGGAATTGAATAATTGTTATTACATTCCTACACTTAGTCGGAACATTATTTCTGCCTCATGCTTGATGATTCAGGGTTATTAATTCAATTTAAAGGACAATGGTTGTTCGATTTATTTGAATGGTATGTTCCATGGGTATGCACCCATTGTTGATGGGTTATTTATATTGAATCTAGAACAGGAACCGGTCTATAACGTGAATGTCAAGAGGCATAAGCCTAATGAGATAAATCCGACATACTTCTGGCATTGCTGGCTTGGACACATTAGTCTGAAACGCATGAAGAAGATCCACGATGATGGACTCCTAACTTGACCGACTTTGGGTCGTTCGAGACATGCGAATCATGCTTGCTCGGTAAGATGACTAAGTCTCCTTTCGCAAAGAGTTGTGAGAGGGCATCCAAGCTGTTGGAACTGATACATAGTGATGTGTGTGGACCAATGAGCACAACTGCCAGAGGTGGCTATTAGTACTTCGTGACTTTTACCGACGACTTGAGTAGATATGGATATATCTATTTGATGAGGCACAAGTCAGAGACTTTTGAAAAGTTCAAAGAGTTTCAAAACGAGGTTGAGAATCAGCTCGACAAGACTATAAAACTTCTATGATCTGATCATGGAGGTGAGTACATGAGCTAGGAGTTTGATGATCATCTGAAAAGCAGAGGTATAGTACCTCAGCGCACACCTCCGGGTACGCCACAGAGAAATGGTGTATCAGAACGGAGGAATCATACCTTGTTGGACATGGTTCGATCTATGATGAGCAAGTCGGATTTACCCTTGTCATTTTGGGGATACGCTCTAGAAACTGCAGCTTTCACACTTAACAGGGTACCATCAAAATCCATAGACAAGACACCACATGAGATGTGGACCGGGAAGAGCCCCAGTTTGTATTTTCTAAATATTTGGGGTTGTGAAGCATTTGTCAAGAAACTTATGTCAGACAAGCTTACACCCAAGTCGGATAAATGCATATTCATGGGATATCCGAGCGAAACCTTGGGGTATAGCTTCTACAACTGGGAAGAGAATAAAGTGTTTGTTGCTCGGAACGGGGTTTTCCTTGAGAAAGAGTTTCTCAGTCGGGAGGCCAGTGGGAGGACAGTTTGACTCAAAGAAATTCGAGGTCCACTCGGACGGCTCGGCTGGTGATGAGATCATACCAGAGTCAGTCATGGAACCCATAGTGGAAGTGACACCAGAACCACGGAGGTCGGAAAGATTGCGCAGAGTGCGTGATGTATTGTTGCTAGAAAGTGACGAGCCGGCCACATATGCGGAAGCCATGGTGAGCCCAGATTCCAAGGCATGGCTGGAGGCCATGAGATCCAAGTTAGAGTCCATGGATGAGAATCAAGTCTGGGACTTGGTTGATCCGCCGCCTGGCGTAACAGCCATTGGTTGCAAAATGGGTCTTTAAGAAGAAAACCGATGTGGATGGAAATGTTCAGATCGGCAAAGCTCGGCTTGTCGCTAAGGGTTATGGACAAGTTCAAGGAATTGACTATGATGAGACTTACTCGCCTGTAGCGATGCTGAAGTCGGTGAGGATCGTACTAGCTATAGCTGCATATTTTGATTACGAGATATGGCAGATGGATGTCAAGATGGCTTTCCTTCACGGAAATTTATCCGAGGACGTGTATATGATACAGCCTGAGGGTTTTGTCGATCCGACTAGCACTAGTAAGGTATGCAAGCTCAAGAGATCCATTTATGGGTTGAGGCAAGCATCTCGGAGCTGGAACATTCGTTTTGATGAGGTAGTCACTGGTTTTGGCTTCATCAAAAGCGAAGATGACTCTTGTTTATACAAGAAGTTAAGTGGGAGCTCGATAGTGTTTTTGATCTTGTATGTGGATGACATACTACTGATCGAAAATGATATTTCGATGCTGAACTCGGTCAAGGAGTCATTGAATGGCAAGTTTTTGATGAAGGACCTTGGTGAGGCAACGCACATTTTAGGCATCAAGATCTATATAGATAGATCAAGGAGGCTGCTCGGCTTAAGCCAGAGCACGTACATAGATAAAGTGTTGAAGCGGTTCAACATGAGTGAGGCAAAGAAATGGTTCTTGCCACTCTCACATGGTATAAGGCTAAGCGAGACTCAGAGTCCTTCGACATCTGATGAGCGAAGCAGGATGAGTAGGATTCCGTATGCCTCGACAATCGGATCCATCATGTATGCCATGATATGTACGCGGCCCGATGTTGCTTTTGCAATAAGCCTAACAAGTAGATACCAGGCCGACCCAGGTGAGAGTGGGCAGCGATAAAGACTATTTTGAAGTACCTGAAAAGGACTAAAGAGAACTTCCTAGTTTATGGAGGTGAGGAAGATCTTGTCGTAAGGGGTTACACCGATGCTAGTTTCCAAACCGACAGAGATGATTGTCGATCACAGTCCGGATTCGTGTACGTCGTGAATGGAGGAGCAGTGAGCTGGATGAGTTCCAAGCAAGATACGGTGGCCGATTCTACTATAGAAGCCGAATGCATTGCGGCTTGTGAAGCTGCAAAGGAAGGTGTTTGGATCTGGAACTTTCTGGATGTTCTTGGTATTTTTCCAGCCTCGGTAAAACAGTTGGACCTTTATTGTGATAATTCTGGTGCCATCGCACAAGCAAAGGAGCCAAGGAATCACCACAAGGTCAGACACATAGATCAGAAATATCACATAATACGAAAGATCGTAAAGAGTGGTGATGTAGAGTTATGCAAAATTCACACGGATGCAAATGTTGCGGATCTGTTGACTAAGCCGCTTCCACAACCCAAGCATGAGGGGCACGTTAGAGCTATGGGCATTCGATGTCTATTTGATTGACTCTAGTGCAAGTGGGAGACTGTTGGAGATATGCCCTAGAGGCAATCATGTATGATGATATTTCCTATGTGTTTATGAATAAAGATAGTCCTTGGACATTATCAATGATGTGTATCAGCAAGTACGTGACTTGTTTGTGGGACTATGCATTGTATGATGACTATCCTAAAAGGTCCCTAGTCGAAAGGGTTGTGTGGACACACAACCAACTAGACTAGCATATGACATGGTTGATGGCTTGGTCTCACTAGCCATGGACCATTGGATGCTAACCGGATAATATGGACTTGGAAGGATCTGGTCGGATTCGACGTAGTCGGATCCGAGTTGAGATAAGGTCCGAGTCGGACAGACCCAATTATGAGACACAGCGAAATGTCATATGTGAGTCTCTAGTACAACATATGTTCTATCTCCTAAGACCTGAGCTGACGCATGTACTTCGGATGGTGACAGACTTGCTTTGGGACGACCAAACGCTACTCTGTAACTGGGTAGTTATAAAGGTAGGTTTCGGGTTTGTCCAGAACCATGCTGCGAGACGTGGTCGAGCAAGATGGGATTTGCCCCTCTGATCAGGAGAGATATACTCTGGGCCCCTCGTGTGATCCGACCAGGATAATCATGGCCATGCGACAAGGATTATGAGATAATCCGGTTTGTGGTCGGCATCACTGGAACGAGAAAGAGGTTGGTCTAGCACAAGGATGACACACTCGCCTTGAGCCTGACAACATATATCGTGTGGCAAAAGGAATGGAAGTATGATGTACAGGTTCGCCTAACCAGCTTCATAGTCTGTTTGGTGTTCGGCATGCCTTGCTAGAGGCCGCTACCAACTGTGCAGTTCGGAGGTGATCCGAACTGCGACCAAGCCGCCTTGAACCTATGGGGTCGCACGCTTAAGGGAAGGAACCTACAAGGTCGGATCCGAGGACACTGGTCGGATGTGATCCGAGCTGTATTCGGATTGTGGCTGAGTAGACTTATGGGCTTTAGGGTCCGTGCGAGGCCCAAGTGTTGAGCCCGTGACAGACGCCTATATAAAGTGGAGGTGCCGCACACTCACGCGGTTGATCGCTTCGGTGCTGTCACTAGGGTTTGCATGTGTTGCGAATAGACACCTCCACTCGCCGCCGGTTGTGTGATCGGACCTAGCAGTCCGCCGCATGACGTTCCTCCTGCACGCGCGGATACCGTTAGAGGTGATGCACTTGCACGATCCGGCAAACCTGTACGTGGGAACCGACTACCGGCTGTACGAGGGAGATCGGACGAGGAGGAGACGATCCACGTGGACGCGTTTCCCCAACTCTTCTTCCACTGCACGACACTACACGTCTAGTGGTAACAAACTATGATCCATCTCCCGTAGCATGTTCTTGGTTGTTCTGCGCGTAGGAAAATTTTAATTTGCAGTCGACGCACCCTACCGTAGAACCCAACATAGTTTGTGCGGACGAGACCAGAAGCTTCATAAGAGGGCTATGAACACTGTTGAGCCGGCAGTCCCTCGTTAGTTGAGATGGTCTGAGCAGCCTATTCTATGGAGTAGGGAGGATCAACTCCCCGGGTTGACAACCTGGGTCATTTGGCTTTGGTGGTGGCGCCTCAGGTTGGTGGATATAAATTCACTAAAGTACTCATGGACGGAGGCAGTAGCATCAACATCCTCTATTATGAGACGTTTCGTCGCATGGGGTTGACTGACAAAAGTCTTAAGACGTCCAACACTGTTTTTCATGGAGTGGTGCCTGGTAAGTCGGCATACCCAGTGGGTAAGATTGAACTGGAGGTAGATTTTGGAGATGAGCATGATTCCAGGACCGAGAAATTAACCTTTGAGGTGGTCAAAATCAAGAGCCCGTATCATGCACTGTTTGGGCGACCGGCTTATGCCAAGTTCATGGCACGGCCTTGTTATGTTTATTTACATCTCAAAATTTCGGGTCATAAGGGCACCATCACAGTGCATGGGAGCCGAAAGATAGCCTTGGAATGTGAGGAAGGCGACGATGCGTATGCTGAATCTACTTGTGCAACAGAGGAGTTAAAGTTCTATAAGGATAATGTTGACCCGACGGACATGACATCTTTGAAAAAGCCAACTACAGAGCATGAGTCATTGTTGAAGTTTAAGTCGGCGGATGATACTAAGCTTGTTGATTTTGTTCTAGGTGACTCATCTAAGCAGTTTAGTATCAGTGCTAATCTGGATCCGAAATAGGAAAGCGCGCTCATCGAGTTCATCCGTGAGAACCGGGACATCTTTGCATGGAAACCTTCTGACATGTCGGGTGTACCGAGGGAACTCGTTGAGCACACTCTCAACTTTGATCCAAAATTTAAGCCGGTCAAGCAGTTTCTACGGTGGTTCAATGAGGAAAGGCACAAGGCCATTGGTGAAGAGGTGGCCCGGCTCTTGGCGGCCGGGTTCATTATTGAAGTTTTTAATATAGAGTGGTTGGCTAACCCGGTGCTCGTGCTTAAAAAGAACGGCACCTGGCGTATGTGTGTGGATTACACGGACTTAAACAAAGCTTGTCCGGCTGATCCTTTTGCTCTCCCTCGTATTGATCAAATCATTGATGTTACGACGGGTTGTGAGGGTTTGAGCTTTTTGGATGCTTATTCTGGTTATCATCAGATCAAGATGGCAGTTAAGGACCAGGAGAAGACAACTTTTATTACTCCATCTGGAGCCTTCTCCTATGTGTCCATGCCTTTTGGGCTTAAGAGTGCCCAGGCGACTTATCAACGGTGTGTGCAGAACTGTCTTCACAATCAGATTGGGCGCTGTAACACCCCGGACACACCTGCCGGTGGTCGTTACTCCTGGCGAGATCTAGACTGGCCCCACAGATCAATACTAGTCTTTTTTGCTCACTTTGTCCTCACTCGTGCGTACCTAGGAGCAACTTCCTAGTCGGTCACCCGTCCTGAAACTACTCCAAGCTGAGCACGCTTAACTTTGGAGTTCTATCCGAATGGGCTCCCGGAAAAGAAGGAATTCCTTATTGATATGAGTAGTCTATCATTCCTAATAAGCCAGGCCATCACATACACCCCCCACTCAGAGGAACCGACGTCCTCGTCGGGCCACATGAACGTTCCCTCTTGGCACATACGTCTGTGCATCCAGTCTGGTACATTTACCATGCCGTGTGCCACGACGGGTCACAAACGTCATGAACAACATGACCGCGCACCTGTTCGCAAACATCCTGTAACCACGAGGGTCGGCTCTAATACCAACTTGTAATGCCCCGGACACACCCGCCGGTGGTCATTACTCCTGGCGAGATCTAGACTGGCCCCACAGATCAATACTAGTCTTTTCTGCGCACTTTGTCCTCACTCGTGCGCACCCGGGAGCAACTTCCCGGTCGGTCACCCATCATGAAACTACTCCAAGCTGAGCACGCTTAACTTTGGAGTTCTATTCCGAATGGGCTCCCGGAAAAGAAGGAATTTCTTATTGATATGAGTAGTCTATCATCCCTAATAAGCCAGGCCATCACAGGCGCAATGTTCATGCTTATGTGGACGATATCGTGGTGAAATCCAGAGAGAAGGAGACCTTGATAGATGATCTGAAGGAAACCTTTGATAACCTCCGGGTCTACAAGATGATGCTTAACCTGGCCAAGTGCATTTTTGGAGTGCCGACGGGCAAGCTTTTGGGTTTTTTGGTTTCTAACAGAGGCATTGAGGCTAACCCGGAGAAAATCAAAGAGATTACGTCTTTGGCTAAGCCGGCGTGCATCAATGACGTTCAGCGGTTGGCGGGTCGTGTTGTAGCTTTAGGCCGGTTCATAAGCCGGTAGGTGAGGAGGCCATACCGCTGTATCAAATGATGAAGAAGACAGATGATTTTGTCTGGAGTGATGCTGCTAACTCTGCCTTTGAAGATCTGAAAAGACAGCCCACTGAGCCGCCGGTTCTTGCTGCTCCCATTGATAAAGAGCCACTGTTGTTATATGTGGCTGCCAACACACATGCTGTCAGTGTGGCCATTGTTGTAGAGCGCAAAGAGGTTGGCAAGGAATATCCGGTTCAACGGCCGGTTTACTACGTCAGCGGGGTGCTCATTGAGTCCAAACAGAGATATCCACATTGGCAGAAACTTGTTTATGGGGTGTTCATGGCGAGCTGGAAGCTTAAGCATTACTTCCAGTGTCATCCTATCACTGTGGTTAGCTCTGCTCCTTTAGGAGATATTATTCAAAATAGAGAAGCCACTGGAAGAGTTGCCAAGTGGGCCATTGAGCTTGGGCCTCATGGTTTAAAGTATGTTCCACGTACTGCCATCAAATCTCAAGCACTATTGGACTTCATCAATGATTGGACAGAACTGCAGATGCCTGAAGAGAAGCCAGGCAACACATATTGGACTATTCATTTTGATGGGTCCAGGCAATTAGAGGGTTCGGGGGCTGGAGTTGTTTTAGCTTCCCCTCGAGGTGGCAAATTTTGTTTTGTACTAAGGTTGATGTTCCCCTGTACTAACAATGCAACTGAGTATGAGGCTTTGCTCCATAGTCTTTGGATGGCTAAAGACATGAGTTTGAGCCAGGTAAGGTGCTTTGGCGACTCGGATTTGGTGGCTCAACAAGTATCAGGCAAGTGGGATTCCAAGGATCCTCTTATGACGGCTTATCGCTGCGAAGTTGATGCCACTGCTGGATATTTCAAGGGTTACCAGGTGGAACGCATTGATCGCAGAAAGAATGAAGCGGCTGATGCTTTAAGCCGACTGGGGTCTCAGCTTAAGCCGGTGCCACCTAACACTTTCTTAGATGTTTTGCATAGCCCTTCTGTCAAGTTGCCTACAGAGGAAGACTTGGCTATTCCAGACCCGTAAGCACAATTGGTGGCGGCTCTTCACGTCATCCTGGATTGGACAGTGCCATATTTGGCTTATATGACCCGGGGTGAGTTGCGTGAGGATGAGACCTTGGCTAGACAGATAACCCGGCGGTCTAAATCAATGACAATTGCCAATGGTGAGTTGCATCATCGCAGTGTCACCGGGGCGTTTCAACACTGTGTCTCTCCTGAGGAAGGTCAAGAAATTCTTCGTGAGATCCATGAAGGAGATTGTGGCCATCATGCCGGGTCAAAGTCTCTTATGGCCAAAGCTTTCTGTCATGGTTTTTACTGGCTGACGGCTGATACGTCTCCAACGTATCTATAATTTTTGATTGCTCCATGCTATATTATCTACTGTTTTGGACATTATCGGGCTTTATTATCCACTTTTATATTATTTTTGGGACTAACCTATTAACCGGAGGCCCAGCACAGAATTGCTGTTTTTTTGCCTGTTTTAGGGTTTCGAAGAAAAGGAATATCAAACGGAGTCCAAACGGAATGAAACCTTCGGGAACGTGATTTTCTCACCGAATACAACTCAGGAGACTTGGACCCTACGTCAAGCCAATCAACAGGAGGCCACGAGGTAGGGGGGCGCGCCTGCCCCCCAGGCGCGCCCTCCACCCTCGTGGGCCCCCTGTTGCTCCACCGACGTACTTCTTCCTCCTACCACTACAAAAAATACACTTCTGTGATGATACGTGTTTGTCACAGTAGGTTGCTTTTTTTGTCATGCATGTACATCCATGACAAATTTATGACAGAATCAAGATAGTCATACCTGTGCTGTCGTAGAAGTGTTCCATGACATTACCAAAATTATCATCACGGAAGTGTCCACTTCCATGACGATAAATCGCGCGTCCTAGAAGTGCTTTCGTCAAGGGTGACCGACACGTGGCATCCACCGTAACGGAACGCCGTTAAGCTATCAGGTCGGGTTTTGGATCCGATAACCCATTAACAGCCCCGACCAATGGGGATTTTCCATGTGTAAAATCATCATTGGCTAGAGGAAACACGTGTCAGCTCATCGCTGGGATAGATGTCATCCACTCACTGGACAGAAGGCGCCTATGATACGTTGACACGTGGCATGACCCAACAAGTTTAAATGGGCCGGCCCAACTAAAGGCCCACAAGATTTTGCGGACCATAATGGACCAGCCCAGCTAAAGGCCCACCAGATTTTGCGGACCATAATGGGCTGGCCTAGCTAAAGGCCAACAAGATTTCGCGGGCCATAATGGGCTGGCCCAAGTAAAGGCCCACCAGATTTTCGTGTGCCATAATAGGCTGGCCCAGGTAAAGGCCCACGGTGACTCTAGCCCATAATGAACAGTAATTTTCTTTATACCCATTAACGGCCCGTGATTTACATGGGCCGTTTCCAGCCCGTGTTAGCTTTCGGCCTATTGACGGCCCATACGTTCTTGGGCTCCTTTTCGGCCCTCGATTACTTCCGGCCCGTTACTGGCCTGTTCCCCTAATGGGCCAAATTCGGCCCATGGCAAGAGTCGGCCCGTTACTTGCCTGTTCCACTAATGGGCCAAATTTGGCCCATGGCAAGAGTCGGCCCGTTACTGGCCTGTTACCCTAATGGGCCAAATTCGGCCCATGGCAAGATTGTGCCCGTTTCTGGCCTGTTAACCCGTTGCGCCATTTCCAGCTCGTCCTATATTCTGGCCCATTAACGACCCGTTATGCCTGTGACAGAATTAAGCCTTTGCTATCCTACGGCCTATTAACGGCCTATTACCGTGCTGGGCCGATACCAATTACGCCCGATTATGGCCCATGTAGACCCATTTATTCGACGGCCTGAGGCCCACCGATTACAGGCCCATTTATCGATGGCCCGTAGGAGACCATGGATCCTACGACCCGTATATGGCCCATGGTAGTTGCGGCCACTAGCAAACCAGGGAAAAAGAAGACTAGGAAATAAATAAGGCCAAAACTAACGCTAGGATATTAAGGCGATTGCACAGATTACATCCACTCGGCATCAAAGATCGCCACCAGTGCAAATATAGGGAACACCCTACACTATGCAAAAATGGCTTGCTGTTTTCTTCAGGCGGTGGCTGCACGTTAAGAATAAATTTTGTATCGCACCAAAACAAATTACAACTATATAACAAAAGGAAGGTTGGCATAAAACTTAACAGTCTAGCAGATAAATGCACTACCAGAAGTTCAGAAGCCCAGTTCATTTGACCTGACTATTACGTTTTCATGCTGTATTGTCCAATGGAGCACCATAACCCTCGCCTTCATTTCCCCTAGGCTCCTGAACAACATAGAAAATGTCTGATAGTCTGGTTTCAAAACCATGCATATCTTGACGACATTGAGCAATGTTTCTCCTTGTTTCACAAAGGGTCTCTGTTAGGGAATGGACTTGTGTCTGGAGCGCAGATACAACATTGCTTTGAGCTTGCATATCTTGATCATGAGGCAGTTTGGACGATATTGCCTTAACAACCAACCCAGTATTACGTAGGAACGTGCTTTTGGCACTGTTAGTGGACAGGTACTGACCCACTACAGCAAGAGCTGACATTGCGGTTATAGTTGCCTCGCCACCTTCAGAAGGTGGCGGTTCCACCATTTTTTCCATAGCTCGCTGAAAAGTTGAGGTTTTACATTAGTAGTACCAGAAGAGAAGATATTAACGAGGCAACAAAACCAAACAAAATAGCTTTGGTCTATATACAGAACTTATTCTGGTGAACCCATGTAAAATATTAGTTGTATTTTATTGCAAAGTACACAATAAAACCAGGTTCCAAACATATGACCATGTACCATCGCTAATGTATTGTCTATTTCTTCACATTGTATTGAGGTCTAAGGATAAAGAGACGAAGTTTATAATACGGTAATCATAGTATGACTTCATTCATATCACAAAACAACTGAGAACAGACAAACAGGCAATTGTAATGTTGTGTGGGCAAGTCCAGCACGGAATTAGATTATGGGTCAAGATCAAATGAACATCACTCCTCTCTTTTAAACCTTGTAAGGTGCAATGATACGCTAAGACAATTGTGTATAAAATTGAAAAGAGTAATAGACATTGGCTGCAAACCATGCATTTCAAGGCACAAGTCAGAGTAAGTAGTAGTTAAAAGGCATGAGGATTAAGGACTTACAACAGCGGCTTGGACTGGTGTAGTCATGCCCTTCTTCTTGCTGGTGTGACAATCCTTGAAGATTTCCACAACATTTGGTTCAGGTACTTTTTGGTCCTTGCGGGCTTTCCTCTGCATTTGGAACAAGTCAATATAGATCTGATAATATGGTACAACGAAAAGAGTGAAACAACAACTAATTACAAGAGCCTCGCAGTGTGCAATATAGCTACGAGATCCTGTCGTCTGTTGGAATTTCACTTTCGTACGGTTGGACTTGTTCTTTGAATAGTTCACCTACAAGAAGATAGATTTGTGTGGCACATGTGTAAATAGGACTTCAACATGTGATCTGATGACATATATATAATGTACCTGATACTTCAGATCGGACCAGTGTTTAACGAGGCCTCTCCAGTCTTCATCAGATATATTTTCCACTGGAGATGTTTGGGCAAGTTCACTGTTAGCCTTGCCTTCAAAGTGAGTTTTCCTCAAGTTACACCGATACTGTCGCAGAGCAGACTTAAAAACATGGGTGCAAGCTTGTCTGGTTGCATCATCTTGGCTATCCAACTTGAACCTCATCTGTTGAAAATTATGGGAGTCTCATTATCAGCAACCTAGAAAGTATTGGATAGAGCAAGACGAGATTACTAGTTTCCATACATAACCATACTTACAGATAAATGGTCGAGGAAGATGTTGAACTGGGTTTCGTCTTTGTCATTCCTGTACTGAATCCATGTTGGGAGGATACGTACATGACACCTAACAACAACCGCTGCCTCTGATACTAACTTGGCTGACTCTGTAGCATCACGTGGCCTTTTTAAACCTGCCTCAAAACGGATCTCCATTCTTCCTCCTCTAGATTTAGTTAACCTATCCAGCATTATCCCTGATGTTTGTTTCCTCTTGCGCCTAGGTACTAGCCCAACAACAAACATAGGAAGTGTTAGTGTACATCAAACTGTGAGACTACATATAAAGAAGCATGCAACTGTAACTTGACTCCAGCAACTACCTTCTTGCTGTTGAAGCTCACAAGGTTCATCTGATATTGCCAACTCTTCCTGTGTCAAGAGTGCTTGGGAAGTAGTGTCAGGTGGCAAGGGAGCTTGGGAACGTGCTGCTAGCTCAGTTGACGCACGAGTACATCGTGCAGCTGGTAGTACTGTGGTAGGTGTTGCAAGAACTAGGGCTGTCTCTGCTTGTTTGGTGGCAGCTATTTGTTTCTGTTTGTCTTTTTTTGCAACTCGTGTAGCATGGGATGCCGTGTTTGTAGAATTTTCTGCTGTACTTTAACCTTCTATTGCACCATCAGTACCAGCAGAATCTGCAGGATTCATCCGCTTCTCATTCCCTGCCATTCTGTGTTTCTTCCTCTTTCTCTGTGCCATGTTAAGTCAAGCCGACAAGAAAAATGAATAACAATTTAGTTCTTCAGAACAAATTGATGCGTGATGCAGACGAACCAAACTTTGATGTTAGACAACCACATGATAGGAGGATGTAATATGTATGAAAAACAGGACGGAAGAGATAACCAGAACTATGATGTGTAAACTAAGAAGAAGATATTTCACCAAATTAGAAGCAATGCAATGGAAGGTAGACACCATATGAAAGATGCTACAAATATCGCTCTGCCAAGTTAACAGTGTCTCATCATAAATGGCATTTAAACAAATGTGAAGCAGTACAAGAAATAAATCATATGCAAGATGCAAACAACATCACACTACCATGTTAGAGGTCTCTCGTCATTAGTGCCATTGCATATTCACAGCATTGCATATTCATAGCTTATGATGTGTAAACTAAGGAGAAGGCATTTCAACAAATTAGAAGCAATGAAAGCTAGAAACCATATGAAAGATGCAACGAATATCACTCTACCAAGTTAAAACTGTCTCGTCATAAGTGCTATTTCAACAAATTAGTAATACAAGCTAGAAAAGAATGTGAGATGTAACCTATATCACACTCCGAAGTCAAACATGTCTTATGATAAGTGATTGTTGCAGGTTACACAATAGTAGTAATTTGATGTAAGAACATGGTGTGATAGACAAATATTGTATGTTCTAGAAACAGGAACACGTGTCTTATTCAAGTATAATGTGTAAAGTAAGCAGATGGAATTCAACAAAATTAGAAGCAATACAAGATAGACATCACACATAACATGCAACCACATATAACAGTGCCAAGTTAGAGGGAGCACCGGTGATGCTGCACTAGGGGAGACGTGCTCATCATAAACACAGCTTTGTTGAGTGTCTATGCATGTGTTGTCTTGGAAATCATCTTGGGGGTGTGGATTAGAAACTGTAGAGGCCCTCCGTTTGGAAGGAGCACCTTTATCCGCTGCCTTGCTAACTTCCTTCCACTTTATTGATTTTGAATTGTCAAATAAAACCAACAAGAAAAAGCAATAAAATTCTCTCTTCAGAACTCATTCATGCATGATACTGACAATCACTACTTTGATGTAAGGCAAACACATGATACCAGGATGGAATATGTACGAAAAATAGGACGGCATGGCATGTTCACAACTGTTTGTGTAAACTAAGCAGAAACCATTCCAGCAAATAAGAAGCAATGCAAGCTAGACACCACATGAAAGATGCAACCAATATGACTCTGCCAAGTTAAAAGCGTCCCATCATAATTGGAATTTCAACAAATTAGAAGCAGCGCATGCTATAAATCATATGAAAGATGCAACTAATATCACACTGCATATACTAAAGGTGTCTCGTCATGTTGATTGATGCGGGATACAAAAAAACAATAGTTTTATGTAAGGACATGCTTAATAGACAGATGTACTATGTACTAAATACAGGAAGGCATGTCACATTAACAGGTATAATGTATAAGCTAAGCAGACTAGCACATGTAGTTTAACCAGATTGGAAGAACTACAATCTAGACACCATATGCAACATGCAACCACATATCACGCTGCCAAGTTAGAGCAAGCACCTGCGATGCTAGTGTAGGGGAAATGCTGTAATCAACTATAGAGCTACGTTCACTATCTTCATCTAGCATTTCTGTTTCTTGAGAATCATGTCGGGAGGCTGACATTGCATTCTTTAAATGAGGAGTAGTCCCCTTGCCTGCCTGCCTCGTCATAAGTGATTGATGAGGGATACACAAGAACATTAGTTTGATGTAAGAACATGGTTAATACACAGATGTACTAGTATGTACCAAAAACAGAAAGGCATGTCATATTCAAAGGTATAATGTGTAAGCTAAGCAGATGCAATTTAACCAAATTGGAAGCAATACAAGCTAGACATCCGGCTAGAGTGGTGAGCATGATCATCTAGGACCTGAGAGCCTGGTGGGAGGCGGGCTGCTTCGCCACCATCGCAGCTTTTTAGTTGGCTTCCAGGTGATGCCTATCTTTGCTGGGCTTGTCACTGGCTCGGCCAGTGCCCTGACTAGCTATTTGTCTTCTGGTGCTCATGGGATGTTGTTCATATAAAAAAATATCTTTCCTTATCTTACCGACTTCGGCCTTTCGTATACAAGCTAGACACCATATGGAACATGCAACCACATATGACACCGCGAAGTTAAAGCAAGCACCTGGGATGGTGGTTCATTGCGAGCGAGGTCATCAACTCCAGAGCTACGTTCCCCGTCTCCATCTGCTGACACTACACCCTTTAAAGCGTTGAAACGTGTCTTTCCTAGCCGCACACCAAACTGGAGCGACTTCTCTCTTTTCTTTTTGGCTTCTCTCATGGCAGCAAAGTCTGAAATACCCTTGCATAAAAACACATCAGTGAGAGTAAGGGTGAAGTGTGTGCAGAACTAGTGCACTGTAAAAGTAGCAGATAGCAGGTGGCTGAAAAATAAATGACAGGAGACATATGATAGCTCTACAACATTGCATGGCAAACAAAATTAGATTCTACTCTGTATGATTTTGTAATATATGAGCACAGGAAATGCAGGTACTCCTCCAGCGCACCACCACATGTGGTCATATCTAAGATAACAGTCGACTGAAAATAAATAGGTCAGTCGATTTTTTAATGAACCGTCCAATCTATAAGGAACGGGCAGATGGCCTTCGTCTACCTCCCGCCAGTCACTGTTGACGATCTTTCTCGAACTGCCAGCGACCACCGGCCCAGACCCCTGCCTCCGCCGCCCCGCCCTCCCATCGACCTCACACCACTGCCGTGCTTGGCAGCGCCCCCAGGCCATCCCTTTAATCCCGGCCGACCTCCAAATGGGGCGCCAATAGCTCTAGGCCGCACACGCCCCTAAGATAAACACCAAGGCGCTGCTTCCTGGCGTAATAGGCGTACTAGCGCCTGTTACGCCGGGGAATGCTTCCGTTAATTGGGAATCAAGTGGCCAGAAATTGAAATTCAGGGGGGCGACGGACCTCTAGCTAAGGTGAAATAGTATGTGAGGAGAAACCTTGTGCATCGCGAGTTACTAGGAACATCTAGTATCAAGAAGAAGCGGTCAACTAGTGTCTTCTGTGGGATGAATACCGTGCAAGCAGAGACGTAAGATTTGCACGAATAAGGGAAGAGGAGTACCTTTTTCGGTTGCCGATGTGATCACCTCCACAAGTCACGCTGATCTTCTTCTTTTTACCGGGGAAATCGATGTTTTGGAGGGTGCAGGCTTGGACGAACCCATGGCCAAATTGTTGACTATGTTGCCGTGGCCCTATGTCGGTGGAGGGGAAGCAGATCTGAGGCGGCGAAGGACGGCATAGCAGGAACAACTCCGATGCGGTGGAGGGTGGCGAAGTTGGAGCGGCAGCGGTGAGGCGCAGGACGGCGTGGTTGAACTGGCTCGGGTACGGACGGCTCGGCCTCGGCTTCAACTACAAGCCGTGGAGGGCGTTGCGGTTGAGGTTGCGGTGGACGACGACGTCGGGGGTATCGGCTCCTGGCGTGATGGAGGAGGGCGGCGGTTGATGGGTGGGATGGGGTGGCGGACAGAGGACGCCGGGGTTTCGCGGCTGGTGGAGAGGTAGTTTTGGCGCCCACGGAGTACGAATGGGGAATCAGACGGGTGGGGGGGGAACCATGTTTCGTTTGGGACGCGCTTGTTTTTGGCTTTTTTGAACAGAAATGGGACGCGCTTGTTTGAAATTTGGGGAAAGTACAAACTTTGCTCCCCTCTTAAATTTCGGACCTACTGCGGGTCGGGGGTAGGATGGTAATCCCAGGTGTCCCAAATAGTGGGCGGGAGCGATTTCGGCCGCACGCATGTGTGCTTAGGCGGCCATTGTGTATGAATGTTTTTCGGATGCGGTTGCGTGGCGGCTAGATGAAGCTACAAACCTACCCCGGTTTAGACCTTTAGACGTCGGGCCGGTAGGTTTCACGGGTCGGAGTTATTAGAAAAGTAATTTCCTTGTACTACCAAACATTGGTCTCACGCGGTTTCGGGCGAGTAGAGGCTCTTTTGGCGCTTCGTTCGAAATTTTGAAACACAAGCATTCACGTTTGTTGACACACGAACATGTCACGTGTACCCTCGACGCCGGGGGTGATGCACCACAGCTCACGTCGAAGGAGACCCGACCGACAACACGATACGCAAGACAGTCAACAGGCGCTTTTGCAGACCCGAAAACCCCACACCCCCGGGAGGGACCCCGTCAGGGAGTGCGGCGGCTATGGGCTGCCCTAGGTCGATTCGCTCGCCCCTCGAGCCTCGGGATTCGCAGCTCTCAAACACGAAGAACAGCGAAGAACGAGATAGAAAAACGGTGGAGAGATAAAACGTAGATGAAAAAGTAGTATATTGATTTGTTCTATTGTGTGTTGTTCAATCGGCCATCACCCCCAACATATATAAGAGGCGGCTGTACTTCCCGTACAAGCAAAGGATTCATCTAGGCTTTCCTTACAAAAAATTACATCAATTCACGTCCTAGAGTCCTAGTTCTATTCCAACTCGGATTCAGTCTGAATCTGGCCCAACTTCTATCTTCCTCCTTGCGCGGGCCGCCGAGCTTGCATATGACCTCCGATCAAGACGGCCCAAATACGAAACTTGTGCGCCTCGACGAGACGAACAATCCTTATGTTGAACACTTTTCCAAATAAGACCATCTTGAATATTCTACGAAGCCATCTTTAATATCCAGTCGGACTCGGTCATGTAACAGACTGGATTGTCCGAGTCTCGTAGTGAACTTACAGGCCGTATACTATCTCATATGATAATGACTCCAAAACCAAAGTTCACCGTTTTGACGATGCACACAACTTCCGTGTTGATCACTTTTCCATCCGAGGTCATCTGGATTACCTTTCGGGCACATCTTCAGTTTCACTCGGATCCAAGCTCATCCACTCGGATATTAGAGTTTTTCGTCCGACTGGACCTTTTCACTCGGATGTTAGAGTCTTTCACTCGGAAGACAATCTTTCACTCGGATGACTATAATTTCACTCGGAAGACAATCTTTCACTCGGATGACTATA
This sequence comes from Triticum urartu, assembly GCF_056163025.1. Classification (NCBI taxonomy): domain Eukaryota; kingdom Viridiplantae; phylum Streptophyta; class Magnoliopsida; order Poales; family Poaceae; genus Triticum; species Triticum urartu. The sequence goes on along the minus strand of NC_141875.1, from coordinate 747,848,786 downwards.
TTTCGCTCGGAAGGCAATATCTTACTCGAACGTCAAGTTTTCATCCCGATGGTAATCTTTTCACTCGGAATAACTTCACTCGGATGATAATTTCACTCGGATTACTATATTTTCACTCGGAAGCCAATCTTTTACTCGATCGATAAGTTTTTCACTCGACCTTTTACTCGATCGGTAGGTTTTCACTCGGATGGTAAACTTTTCACTCGGATTTCCCGACTGAAAACACAGCCTGATCTTGATTTGCCTCTCCAGGTTGCATACGACCTCGGATTGAGACAAATTTTATATGAAAAACAATCGGCTCGACGAGACAAAACTTTTTCGTGTTGAAGGTTTTTCGATTCATGGCCGTCTTGATGGCCGAATTACTCGCGCAACCTATCAGACAAGTGTCTGGCACCTCGCGCCATATTTCCGTTGAGGTTCGGTCTGAAGTGTATTGCCTCTCACTTTTGCATATGAACTCGGATTGAGATGATTTATATATCAAAATTGATTGCCTCGACGAGACGAAGATAATTCCTTAAGAGTGCTCCTTCATCCGAGGTAATCTTGAAGACGTGATTGGCCAGAAACCACTCGGAACATTGAATTATGCCACTCGGAGTATAGTTTCGGTCCGTAAGATAAAGTCGAATGAATATAACCGAAACATCAAAGTGGTTCCACTCGGCGACGTGAATCTTTTCATGCTGAAAACCTGTTCACTCGAGACCATCTTCATTGCAATCTGTATCTTGCCAAAATCAGGTGTCAACACATGCCCCCCTGTTTTTCGGCAAAGCTTGCACGCCGAAAAATAATATGCATAGTGTTTGTTCTAAGGACGATATCAACACTCCATCGGCCATTTATTTTTCTCAGGGCGATAATTATTTATCGGCCATGTTTGTGTTAAGGGCGATAATCGTATATCGGCCATTGCCTACTTAGGCTTCCTGCCACACACTCAGGTGGTACTTCTTCAAATATTTGCCATTGAGAGCTCGAGGTAACAATGCCCCTTGTATTGATTCCACCAAATATGAATTTTTGGGAACAACTCTTGTAATTCTAAAAGGACCTTCCCAACTTGGAGACCACTTCCCGAATTTTCTATCTCTTGAACCAATTGGCAGAATCACTTTCCAGACGAGATCACCAACTTGAAGAATTCTTCAACTTAACTTTCTTATTGTAAGCTCTTGCAACTCTCAACTTGTCTCTCTCTATGGACTTCAAAGCAACCAAACGTTTATCGGCAATCTCATCAATATTGTCCATCATCAAGTTATAAAAGTCTACTGCTGATAAATCATTTTGTTTGGCTATTCTCAAAGCATTCAAATTTACTTCCACTGGTAAAATGGCCTCTTGATCATATACTAGCTCATATGGGGTCACCTTCGTAGCACCATGCCTTGAAATTCTATGTGCCCACAAAGCTTCAGACAACAACTCATGCCATCTCCTTGGATTATCTTCAATCTTTTTCTTGATGAGCTTGATTAAAATTTTATTGCTAGACTCAGCTTGTCCATTAGCTTGGGCATAATATGGAGAGGAATTGAGCAACTTTATGTTATAAGATCCGGCAAACTCTCTGACTTGGTGTGACATGAAAGATGAACCTTGATCTGTTGTTAACGTTTGAGGAATACCGAATCTATGAATAATGTGCTTGGTTATGAGTTGAATTACCTCTGTATGTGTCATGTTCTTGAGAGGTACTGCTTCAGACCATTTAGTGAAATAATCAGTTGCCACCAATACGAACCGATGCCCCTTTGAGGAAGATGGATGAATTTGCCCAATAAAGTCTAAACCCCATCCTCTGAAAGGCCACGGCTTGATAATAGGATGCAACGTAGCAGCAGGAGCCAATTGAATATCACCAAAATTTTGACAAGCTTTGCACCCTTTATAATATCTGAAGCAATCTTTAATCATAGTTGGCCAATAAAACCCAGCACGTCGCAATAACCATTTTATCTTGGGAGCCGACTGGTGAGTGCCACAAATGCCTTCATGTACCTCTCCCATAGCAACTCTTGCCTGGTCCTCATCCAAACACTTTAGAAGAACATCATCGACTGTTCGGCGATAAAGACCATCATCTCTCATTGTATACTTGAAAGCAATACGCCGAACAGCCCTGTCCACCCTTTCACTCGGATTGCACAAGTAATCAACAATGGGCTTCCTCCAGTCGGGATTGTCACCTGCACTAGACTTTTTGTTAATGGCCGAATCAGTGGGTTCAGGTTCGACCTCTCCCATATTGGCAAGACAAGACATCGGTCTTTGAGAGATATGAAACATGCCATGATCAACATGATATCCGGATGCTTGTTGTGCCAATTTATTTGCTTTCCAATTGTCATGTCTAGATATATGAGCAATGCTAAAGCAATCCAAAGTAGAAATTATATCTAGACATTTATCAAGATAAACATTAAGTGATTCGTCCAAACACTGAAAGACTTTGGATATTTGCTGCACCACTAGTAACGAATGGGTTGATTGTTTGTACAAAAATATGCTGAAAGACTTTGGATAAACAGGCCAGACGCACCATACGCCTCAATATGTGTAACACCTATAGCAAGTAACATCCCTAGGCCGAATAATAATGCTTCATATTCGGCTTGATTGTTTGTACAAAAATATTCTAAGCGGCATGAGGCTTCAAAAACAACACCATGAGGAGATATGTAAACAATACCAACACCTTGGCCATTGGTACAAACTGAACCATCAAAATATAATCTCCATGGTAATATTGAGACAAGGTTTATATCAACATCATGCTTGTCATCAATCCGATGTTCAACAATAAAATTAGCAACGATTTGGCCTTTCATGGATTTTAGAGATTCATAGGCCAAATGATATTCAATCAAAGCATAAGTCCACTTGCCAATTCTACCACTAAGAATTGGTCTATGCAACATGTATTTAATGACATCGGTCTGACAAGCTACTATGCAAGCACTCGGTACTAAATAATGTCTCAATTTTGTGCAAGCATAATATAAACATAGACATAATTTTTCAATAAATGTATACCTTGTCTCTGCGTCCAATAGGCGACGGCTCAAATAAGTGATGGCATGCTCTTTTCCTTCGGTCTCTTGAGTTAGAATAACACCAATAACTCCTTCCTCTACTGCAATGTAAAGTCTGAAGGGTTCCCTATGCTTGGGTGCTTTCATCACCGGAGGAGTGCACAAATAATTCTTGTTCATATCAAATGCTTCTTACTGTTTTGCCCCCCAAGTGAAATCAGCATCATTCTTTAACCGAAGGATAGGAGTAAATGCATCAACTTTCCCTGATAGATTAGCTATGAACCTTCTCAAATAATTGACCTTGCTAAGAAACTTTTGCATATCTCTCTTGCATGTTGGAGCCTCCACTTTATGTATGGCCACTATATTTTTGGGATCAATCTCTATGCCATCTTCATGAATAATAAAACCCAAAAACTTGCCAGCTGATACACCGAATGCACACTTTAAAGGATTCATCTTCAGTCCATACTTTTTCATTCTTTCGAAAGCTAAACGCAAATCGGCCAAGTGAGATTCAAAAGCATCCGATTTGACAACAATATCATCAATATAAACTTCAAGTATGACACCGAGTAAATCATGAAAAATTAAATTCATAGCCCTTTGATACGTGGCTCCATCATTTTTTAATCCAAATGTCATCACTGTCCACTCGAATAAACCAAGGAAACTAGGACATCGGAAAGCCGTTTTGTACATGTCCTCTTCGGCCATAAAAGTTTGATTGTATCCGGCATTACCATCTAGAAAGCTAATAACCTTATGTCCAAAAGCATCATTAATAAGCATATCGGCTATTGGAATAGGACACTCATCTTTGGGTGTAGCCCTATTCAAATCTCTGAAATCAATGCACACCCGCAACTTGCCAGATCATTTCTTCTCTACTGGGACAATGTTAGAAATCCACTCGGCATACCTGCAAGGTCGAATGAAATTAGCTTCAAGCAGTCGACCAATCTCTTCCTTGATCCGGTCATATGTTTTCGGATTAAATTTTCTGGCCGACTGTTTATAAGGTTTAAAACCGGCCTTTATAGGCAACCGATGTTCCACTAGCTCTCGGCTTAACCCTGGCATCTCATGATATTCCCATGCAAAGCAACAAACATATTCTTTCAATAGCTCGATTAACTTAGCCTTACAATCGGCTTTCAAATTTTTTTTTTTATAAATGTCGGTCGAGTGACTGAACCATCTCCAATATCTACCTCTTCTAACGGATCGGCTGATGTAAAACCTTGTCCAAGTTTATCCATGTCATCCAACTCCTCTATAGACTCATACATATCGTTCTCACTGGACTGATACTTTACAAGACGTTTTTGTAACCACTCGGAATTAGGATCCATTTAAACATATCATACCTTGGAGCCGATTGCATTCAGTCAGCTTTAAAGAGACAGGCACAGAACCATTCTTGGTCGCGCTGAGAAAATCAAATTCTGATAAGTCACGTCCCGTCAAGCAAGTAGCATTGGGATGTTGCCAATCCACCGATGCATCGGCCAAAGCAACACAAGCCGAGTTATCCGCATGAATGACTTCCACTTCATCATCAACCCACTGAATCAAAAACTGGTGCATAGTGGATGGCACGCACTGGTTTGCATGAACCCAATCATGGCCTAGTATAACGTTGTAGTTACCTTGCACCTCAGCGACAAAGAATGCAGTAGCCAAAGTTTTGCTTCCAATTGTAAGCTCCACATACATTACACCTTTGGCTTCAGTTTTCTCTTTGCCTTCAAACCCGTTGAGCACCATATTGGTCTTGATCAATTCTTCATCAGGCAAACCCAATTTCTTGAAGACCGAATAGGGCATAAGATTTACCACAGTACCACCATCAACAAGCATCCGAGTGAGCGGCAACCCATTGATATGACCTCTGAGATATAATGGTTTTAGATGCGTTACTGGTTCTTTTGGCTTCTCGAATATCGCGTTTTTAGGGACAAAATCCAGCTGAGCCACCTCCCCTTCCTCATCTACAGCACGAAACTCAGCAGGTAAGTAATACACCATATTGATATCCATACCTTCATGAACCGGTGTAGACTCATAGTCCAACATATCAGCCTCCTCCTCAAGTGCATCCACCGATTCAGAAATTTGTCCGAGTGAAGAGGAAGCAATAGGTAACGTAGACGATGCAATGATTGCGTCGTCCTCTTTTGGTAGTGTAGGTGCTGCTGTGATAGGTGTAGAAGCCACAACATCTTGTATTTGTTTGGGCCTCCACACTTGTTTTGTAGGTACCATAGGCCGAGTGTCATTGAACAACTTATCCCTTTGCTTCTCGGCCTCTTGTTCTGCCATCCCTTGACTCCTTAACCTCTGTAATTTCCTCTTTTGTGTCTTTGTTAGCCCTGGAGGACACAACTTTGGCTGAGTGTATTTAGGATCTCTCGTTTTTACTTGGCTGGTGCTTGCTTCATGGTCATTAGCCGAGTGCTTTGGTGCGATAGAAAGTATCGGCTCAGTCGGATTGCTATGCGCAATCGGCTGCTGTATGGCGAATGTTTCGGTGCCCAAGATAAGTGAGTCGGCATCCATTTTCTCCTTGCCTTTTCCCGACTCAACTGCTGCAACTCTTGGTGATTTAACACGCCATTCTTTTCGACTTTCCAGATGCATGAAATTTCCACTCGGGCGCACCTTTTTACTGTGATGGAATCCACTCGAATGGATGTCACTCGGATGGAATCCACTCGGATGGAATTCAGTCGGATGGAATCTACTTGACCACATTTTTTCACTCGGATAACTTCCACCTGGGTGTATTCTTACACTTGGATAATTTCCATCCGGTCGCATGTTTTGACCAGCCGACTGATAGCCACCAATGTTCAGTCGGCCTCTATATGAATAGCCAAGTCGATCCCAAACAGATTGCGTATGCTCTTCTGGAAACGACACCCTTGGTCCACGCGGTTTCATATACTGACTGAACATATCAACTGATGGTGACCTTGGTCGCTTCAGATGAGTCGGCCGATTAAAGCTAGAACCGGCCGACTGATTGGTGTACTTGGACAGCAACATATCAAAAGTTGGCTTGATCCGCTTGCGTTGTACTTTAACTTCATTCCTTTTCCACTTGCCAATTTCTAGACTCTTGGGCTTGACAAATCTCACACGAGCATTTTCTTGCACTTGCAGTTGCCCCACGAGTGTAGGATTCTTGATGGTGATTTTGATCACTTCCTTGCCATCGGGTTGCTTACCAAGCACAACCTGTCTCCCCAAGACCTTGTTGTCCTCCTTGTCTTTCTTGGGCTCACCAACAATGACATTAGCTTTATTAGCAGATTCGGCTACCTCCGGCCGAATGAGTAGCTTCTTCCCCTCCAAATCCATGGTATTCATTGGAAAAGGCTGTTTATCAACTTGCATCTCAGAAAAGTTCAATCGTCCGTCATTAATGACCGATTGTATCTGTCGTCGAAAAACATTGCAATCGTTAGTAGCATGAGAAAAAGAATTATGATACTTGCAATAAGCACGCCGTTTTAGCTCTTCAAACGGTGGTAAAGTATGAGATATTCTAATAATCTTAGCCTGCAGCAAAGCATCAAATATTCTATCACACTTAGCAATGTTAAAAGTGAACTTCATCTCTTCATCACGATTCTTATGAATCCGTTTCAGATCATTGCAAGTAAAGGGTTTGGCCTTAGATGGCCAAACAAATTCAGTAGCAAAAACATCACCCTCATCGTCCGAATGATCACTGTCATATTCCACCATATTCATCTTCGGACGATCGGCTTTGTATCTATGTCCTTCTTTGAGGTCTTTGCTTCGGCTTTCCTGAGCCAAAGCCCTTTGTAAGACTTGGTTGATATTTAAAAACTCGTAGCCTTCTAGCTTTTCTCTAATGGGAGTTCTCAAACCACTCAGCACTAGGTCTGCCAAGTCCCTCTCAGTTATCACCAAACTAAAACACCAGTTTTTTGTTTATCTGAATCTCTTGACGTAATCGGAGACCGATTCATCATGCTTCTGTTTAACCGATGTGAGATGTGACAACTTGAGTTCATTGTCGCCGCTATAAAAGTGATCATGAAACTTCTGCTCTAGCTGCGACCAAACCCGAATGGAACCATGTGGTAAAGAAGAAAACCATGAAAATGCGGTACCAGTTAATGATAAAGGAAATAAACGCACTTTCAATTCATTCAATGAGCCTGCCTCACCCAATTGTGCTAAATATTGACTAACATGCTCCCATGTGGTTTTTGTGCCCTCTCCATTGAACTTAACAAAATCTGGAATCTTATATCCCGGAGGGCACTGGATGGCATCAAAGTACTTGGGGTACGGCTTTTGGTAAATCCGATTCCGAGGTAACTCAACTCCAAAATTTTCTCGAAGCATCTTAGCCATCTCCTCTCTAAGATTAGCTAGACCATCATCCATAGTGGACGATGCAGCTTGTGGCAGTGGCATAGAAGGAGTAGGGTTACTAGCTGTAGGTAGGAATTGTGGTATGTACGCCGACCCATAATTTGGTAGTGGTCGAGTGGATGTAGCTGTAAGTAGGGTTTGGTTCGGCGTTGCCACCGAACCTGTCATGCTCATAATAGGATTAATGGGTGCAACCACAATCTGATTTGTTTGGGTAGGATAATAAGCCATCGGCACGGGAGGCGCCGATGAAATAGGTAAAGCCAGATTAGGGTTTTGCACACTAGCAGCTACACCGTCATTACCACTAGCCGATTGAGATATATTCTTCTGAGCATTAGTATTTTCTATGAAAGTTTGATAGACTAGATTGTTACCATCAGCAATACGACTGTCAATCTCAGCCCACTGCTCAGGAGAAAAAGTAGTACTCACAGAGGGTTTAACCTGCTCGGCTTGAAGAGGAGGGAACTTGATTTCTTCAATCGGAGTGATGTTGCCTTGGCGATCTTTCTTGAATTTTGCAAGGAACTCCTGCAGGTCCTTCTCCTCGCGCGCCTTCTTGTACTCCTCATAGACTTGGCTATGATCGGCCGATATCTCATCAAGACTAGGCTTAATGATGTTATCGGCGTCGCGTCTACCTCAGATGGCTTGGGAAGATCGGACATGGTGGATGATGACGATTGATCTTCGATCCCCAGCGGAGTCGCCAAAAAGTGTGTTGACACACGAACACGTCACGTGTACCCTCGACGCCGGGGGTGATGCACCGCAGCTCACGTCGAAGGAGACCCGACCGACAGCGCGATACGCAAGACAGTCGACAGGCGCTTTTGCAGACCCGAAAACCCCACACCCCCGGGAGGGACCCCGTCAGGGAGTGCGGCGGCTATGGGCTGCCCTAGGTCGATTCGCTCGCCCCTAGAGCCTCGGGATTCACAGCTCTCAAATACGAAGAATAGCGAAGAACGAGATAGAAAAACAGTGGAGAGATAAAACGTAGATGAAAAAGTAGTATATTGATTTGTTCTATTGTGTGTTGTTCAATCGGCCATCACCCCCAACATATATAAGAGGCGGCTGGACTTCCCGTACAAGCAAAGGATTCATCTAGGCTTTCCTTACAAAAAATTACATCAATTCACGTCCTAGAGTCCTAGTTCTATTCCAACTCGGATTCAGTCTGAATCTGGCCCAACTTCTATCTTCCTCCTTGCGCGGGCCGCCGAGCTTGCATATGACCTCCGATCAAGACGGCCCAAATATGAAACTTGTGCGCCTCGACGAGACGAACAATCCTTATCTTGAACACTTTTCCAAATAAGACCATCTTGAATATTCTACAAAGCCATCTTTAATATCCAGTCGGACTTGGTCATGTAACGGACTGGATTGTCCGAGTCTCGTAGTGAACTTACAGGCCGTATACTATCTCATATGATAATGACTCCAAAACCAAAGTTCACCGTTTTGATGATGCACAAAACTTCCGTGTTGATCACTTTTCCATCCGAGGTCATCTGGATTACCTTTCGGGCACATCTTCAGTTTCACTCGGATCCGAGCTCATCCACTCGGATATTAGAGTTTTTTGTCCGACTGGACCTTTTCACTCGGATGTTAGAGTCTTTCACTCGGAAGACAATCTTTCACTCGGATGACTATAAGTTCACTCGGAAGACAATCTTTCACTCGGATGACTATATTTCGCTCGGAAGGCAATATCTTACTCGAACATCAAGTTTTCATCCCGATGGTAATCTTTTCACTCGGAATAACTTCACTCGGATGATAATTTCACTCGGATTACTATATTTTCACTCGGAAGCCAATCTTTTACTCGATCGGTAAGTTTTTCACTCGACCTTTTACTCGATCGGTAGGTTTCACTCGGATGGTAAACTTTTCACTCGGATTTCCCGACTGAAAACACAGCCTGATCTTGATTTGCCTCTCCAGGTTGCATACGACCTCGGATTGAGACAAATTTTATATGAAAAACGATCGGCTCGACGAGAAAAAACTTTTTTGTGTTGAAGGTTTTTCTATTCAAGGCCGTCTTGATGGCCGAATTACTCGCCAACCTATCAGACAAGTGTCTGGCACCTCTCGCCATATTTCCGTTGAGGTTCGGTCTGCAGTGTATTGCCTCTAACTTTTGCATCTGAACTCGGATTGAGATGATTTATATATCATAATCGATTGCCTCGATGAGAGGAAGACAATTCCTTAAGAGTGCTCCTTCATCCGAGGTCATCTTGAAGACGTGATTGGCCAGAAACCACTCGGAACATTGAATTATGCCACTCAGAGTATAGTTTCGGTCTGTAAGATAAAGTCGAATGAATATAACCGAAACATCAAAGTGGTTCCACTCAGCAACGTGAATCTTTTCATGCTGAAAACCCGTTCACTCGAGACCATCTTCATTGTAATCTGTATCTTGCCAAAATCAGGTGTCAACAACGTTTACAGTACTCTTGAACTATGAGGATTGACCTAAATATACAACGTTATATTTGACCTTGTATGTTTGAAAACCTCATTAAATTATCCGCTTATTTTTGAAATTTTGACACTTGAAAATCCTATAACTATAATTATTTTGGAATGGAGGAGCTAAATTGAAATATATTTTGTACACGACTACATATGCTATTATGTACAAAATCAGAGCAAAGATTGGTGCCCCCATAATTTAGGTATGGTTTACAAATGCCATGATATCAAATTCAAATAATTGAATGGACTTCATGTTGAATTAGATTTTTTAAACCACCTTAAGTTGAATTCAAATGTATGCTAGTTCATAGGTAGTAGCTATTTATAATGTCCATTGTATAACTTTCGTATGTATAATGTGCTTTACACACACAACATGAACTATACTCACGTTTATATTCGATTGCTAAAACGATGCATTGTCTGGAGTTCAAAATACTAACTATGTGGATCAATTGTGTCGAATAATAACATAGTCATGCTCAAATTCGATAGAATCTAGATGTCTGATGGATCAATGACCGCTCCTGCGAATTGCAAATATCATGATCCCATCCTAATATTTGGATACAATTTATATCTTTAATCAATGTGTAGAGCAGTCTTTTACGTGTAGTTTCACTCTCCATCGGTGGTCTCTCACACACTCTCTCTTGAGGTGTCTTTCTCACACACATGCTCTAGATATAACCCTCCCTCCCTCTCGTAACCATTTACAACTGTTTTCACTAACCTTTATCACAAGCACTCTTCCTCTCACAAACATACACACGCACAATCCTCATCGACCCTTTCTATATACATGGACCTACCTACGTGTCTCATGTATGCACATTATCTTTACGCCTGTCTCTCATGCATTGTCTCACACCTCTCTTCCTAATCGACGAGTATGATTCTAGCAGAGCATTCTGTATGATGCCCCTTAAAGTTAGGTTGGATGAATAGTAATATCAGAGATAAAGGGGTTACCTTAGTCCGAGAACCTAGGGTTACAAATCCTAGCCGGCTTTGTCAGTGGACACAGAGTCCTTCACAATTCTGCTATCTTTGTCTTGTACGACTAGTCATCCATGGGTCTTCCTAAATGCATCACGGGCCGACCAATGTGGCGCATGACGGAACAGAACGAAGGGCCTCACCTCGACCCACCGGACCTCACGCGGTGACACACCCTCTGCCCCCACATCTCATTATCTTCTCACACCCACACATACCACAAACACCACACACACAGAAAATTTCTCCTGGTGCCTCTATTCCCTCCCCCCTTGCATATACACACTCAAGGGAATGGAATCTCTTGTCGTGACGTCATATTCGTCTCTCTCTTTCTAGACCACTCTCATTTCTCATGCTATCTCTCCCACGCCCCCGTCGGCCCCTCTATCCATGCCTCTCTCGAATACGTAATACACACATACCTCTCTAGGCCCCGCCAAATGCATCAACTACACATTCACACATGTTACATCACGTACCCCATTGATCTAAAAAGCCCTCTCTTCACGTTTATTTCGCATACAACATTCCTTTTGAATAAAGTGTGGCCAAAAAATTATTTTAGAGTTTCTACATATATACAACATTACAAAGTTATATGGAGGAGTACGAACACTAATTTGCATTGCATGGTGCCCACAATGATATTTATTCCGCACTGTGAATTTGTATATTTTTATACTATATACAAAGTTAGTCATAATAAAGAGAAACGAAGAGCATCTCTCTCTCCATCGCATACCCCCTCTGTACGCCCCTTTCACGTATGCACAGAAAACTATCTCCAGGTCCTCTAAAAGTAAGCCCCCAGAAAATTCACGCATGTTTCATCTTTCTCTCGCGATATATGCAATGACGATCATTGTATTTGAAGCGAAAGCATGATACGTACATTGGACTTCAGAATCCACTCATTATGGTCACAATTTACGTTTAGTGGTTATTATGCAGTCACGGGCTCACCGTACAACTCTGTATTTGCTCATGACATGACTAGTTGACGAGTTAAACGCTCCACGTGGCACCTCCAGTGTTGCATCACATTATCTCACTACCATCGTGCCCACCTGTCAACTTGTATCTACTGTACATCTACACTCTTATAAAATACATAAAATACACTCTTATAAAAAACAGAGTTGGTGATGATGGTGTGCCTGCCATCCTGCAATATAGGCCATCCGATTTATATCTGACGGATAGGAAAGAAACTATGGCAATTTTGCAAAAAGGTACCCACACACCTCTCCACATTTGCAAATAAGGCCTTCCCTCGTTCATCCTTTTCTCTCACAAGATAACAAGTCATACAAATGCATCTTGATGTTACATGCAACGCACGGGCATCTTGCTAGTAAGAATGAAAACAAACGACAAAAAAAATATTTGGACGGTGGTTCGAAGTCATGACCGCGGGCACAGCGGACAAGGTGGCCTTGTATTGGTATGCTGAGCCGTCTGTTTTAACACACAGGAGCTGGTGTGGTGATTATACACACACGCACGCATGCACACGAACTGCATCCACACAACACTCACACAAACACATGCACCCATGCACGCACACAACACTCACACGTACACACGCAGCCACGCACGCATGCAACACTCACACGCACGCACGCAACACTCACACGCACACACGCACGCATGCATGCACACACCAGTACACCACACGACCAACACACTCTCTCACGCTCAAGTGCTCAACCTACACGTGCATGTGCACACATCAGGCCCTGACAGACACATACACAACCAGGTGATTCCCGCGCACGGGTTGGAGCCTTGTCGCGCCTGCGTAAATTTGTGTTTATCTGACCTTTTGCCTATGCGAACTGACAGGTGGGACCCACAACGAACGTGGTCAATTTAACTAGTCAACATGGCGCCACACAGACTATTTAGCCGGTCAACAGAGTGCAATCCGATGCTGAGCTGTGAGCAAGTGACCGTATAATCACCGCAAAACGTATATAGTGACCGTAACCAGCTTATTCTGAAGTTCGGTGACCGTATTACGCTTTTCTCTCTGTAGGCCCTCCAAAACTACATCTCTACACGTTCTCGCATGTTACATCTAACAACTATGCAATACAGCACTACTACTACTACACTCTAACACAATAAATCATATGTGTTTTTACTTTTACTAGATATCATATTGTTACTTATAATTATTCAGTTTGCATACATTAAAATTGCCTTTGAAATGTATGGCCAGTATCATCTACCGTGCGGGAAAAATCCCACCCTTTCCTGTTTAATCGGGTTTGTATCGATGGATCGTGCGAAACAGCAAAACTATAGTACTACACAGTACAAGTGACAGTTCACTGGGCCGTCGTGTCGTCTACTCCTCCATCGTAAGAGTGGAGCGCTCGCTTTCATAAATCTTCTAGTCCCTTTTGCCGACATGTGGGACATCAAGCTACCGGGTCCACGTGCCATACCGGAATACAGTGCAGAGCAGCCGGGGTGAAGCACCCCAGTCATGGCGCCGGCGTAGTAATGAGCAATGAGGCGTCAAATCACAAAGCTGCACCTTTCCCGCAGTTAAGTTGGAGGGACGAAGCAACCATCATTTCACTCGTTGCTGAATCCGCTTCTCCCTCATCTTCTTCAACTTAATAACGTGTTGCTTCTGCTGTTGTTCTGCCTCATGTGGGACGCAGATCGGCTTGGTAAAGCACTGACATGTGGGACCGCATGTTAGCAAACCTCCAGGACAACGTCCTCCAAAAATAAGAAGCCTAATCCTAGACTTACAAAGGGCTATGTAGCTGCTACGTATACTTTCCATCTAATCTATATATGCCCCCCTGATTTTCAGGTGGGGTGGGCCTAATCCTCTCCTTTAATCCAATCAAATAGTCCCACATCACATCAGTTTGTAACTTTACGTAAACCATTATGTGGATGTAGCATTGCTCAAATAAGAAACCTCCCCCGCCATCCGCGCGGCAAAATCACCTCCTTTTACTAATCTCGATTCTATAATTTTTTAGATCAATATAATTGAGATTTGTATAGATAGCACACAGGAGCAAAACCAAGTGGTACGGTTAAGGGCATCCACAATGTGTAGCCAAATGTGAAAATAGCTTTTGGCATCGTGGGAACCATTGTGGACGGTGTTGCCAAAGCCAAAAAGATGGAACCGAAGCTCCCTGATTGATTGATTGAAGGAATAGAAAAGTGCAACGTCTCTCCTCTTTCTCCCATGCTTGGACGCATGTAGTACAGTATAGAGCACAGAGTTTACTCCCCTGTCCCTTCTATCACAAATCACAAAGCAGTGAGGCATCAAATCACAAAAGCACGGACGAAGCAACCATCATTTCACTCTTCGCTGACTCCGCTTCTCCATCGTCTTCTTCGAGAAGCCATCTCACCACATTAGTTATAATAGTACTAGTAAAGGACTTCCTGGATGCAAATAAGGCGGTTGTCTCGGCTTGCAGGCGGCACTTGCGAATGACTTACCGTGGTCTTCCTCAATGGTGTTCTCCGTCGAACGCACTTCGCCAAACCACCAAAAAAATATCGTCGACGTCACCGCAATGGGGAAGGAAGTCAAATATAGTTACTACCTCCATTTTTTTGTACACAAGGCCAGTATATCAAAATTACAATTTGCAAAGGGCCACTAACACTAATCGAGGCAAAATTTATGGGGTTAGCAACCAAGGACATTAATATCCCCTGCATGCATGCGGAAGTGAGAAGGTTGCTTTGCATGGCGCTGCATTAATCAATCGATAAGGAGTGAGATGGTTAGCTCTTTGGTCTTTGGAGAAAAAAATACGCATTAATTGACACATGAAACGAGGATTTGTATCGATTAAATCCTGCGAAGGAAAACCCAGCCTTTCTTTTTTAACACTAGTACTCCTAGTATGTACGTACTTATCCTGTTTGGGTCTAGGCCTTGCATTGCCAAACTTCGCCACACAATTTTGCCAAGCTTGCCTAAAGTTTTCAAAATGAGAAGGAGGTACACTTGCGCACGGCTATCACGGTCGAACCGCACCCTCATACGGTCGCTCCTGCACGCCGCGGTCGCACCGCACCCTCACACGGTCGCTCCTACACGCCGCAAACCCAACCAAGGGAACGCACCCTCACTGACACGTGCTGTCGCATGTGAACACACCAAACTCAGCCATCCTATCGTTGACACATAATTTTCGTTCATAGAGTATGTTTATCCAACCGCATGTTGGGGAGTATCCGTACGACCCGTGCGGTGGTCTGTTGGGGAAGAAGAAGAGGTGATGAAGAAGGAAAGAAGGATTAGGGGACGTAGGATATTCATCCAACCGCCTGAAATGGTAGACTGATCCAAGTCAGGCGACTTGCATAACAAATATATGTTTTTACACAGCAAAAGATCCATAAAAACAACAACATAAAGAAAAACTATCACTGCTCGCGGAAAGAGACGACCTCGTCGTCTTTGGCTGCCGGCGCGAACCAGCCGTCGCTGCCAACGTGTGTCTCCGCACCGTGGTTGTCCTCGGCCTCCAGCTACTCGTTCAAGCGGAGCGTGCGGGTGCTCTGCACGGACGAGAGCACAGCCCGGTTCAATTCGAGGACGTCCGGTTCCGCCTGTAGGAGGGCCTCGATGGCAGCGGCATCCGCACGCTCCGCATCGAGTCGAGCCTCCGCCGCCCGGTTCAAGTCCAGGACGTCCAGTTCCGCCTGGAGGAGGGCGTCGATGAGAGCGGCATCCGCGCGCTCTACGTCGAGTCAAGCCTCTGCCGCCCGGTTCAAGTCCAGGACGTCCGGTTCCACCTGCAGGAGGGCCTTGATGGCAGCGGCATCCGCGCGCTCCGCCTCAAGTTAAGCCTCCGCCGCCCGGTTCACATCCACGACATCCGGTTCCACCTGCAGGAGAGCCTCGATGGCAGCGGCATGCGCGCGCTCCGCGTCGAATTGAGCCTCTGCCTCCCGGTCCTCCTTTAGTATTGCCATGTTGAACCGCTGGTCCGCCTGCACCATGGGGGACTCGGACGCCGGCACGAAGTCGACGTCCATCATCTCATACCCATCGGGGGCCTTCTGCGCCGCGACCTCCGCCATGAACATTGGATCGGCTTCCTACTCCTCGTAGCTTGGCTCCAGAGAACTCGGGGATTGGCCCGCCGCAAAGCGAGCTTGGGAACAGAGGTCTGTGGCGCCGACCGCTGCCGCGATTTCTGCGCGGCGCTCCGGCGTCAGCATCTTGTAGTAAGTGATCTTGCGGCGCACCATGGCTTTCCGACGAACTAGGGGACGCTTGATGCGGGCTAGGGGATTGAAAGGTGGGGGAATGGGCTGGAGATTTGGTGTGGTTTTAGGGCAGTGGCTGGCGTAGGCCGAGCAACGAAGGTTCTGGTGTGAATAGTGGTTCCGGTGACGACCGGTCAATCGGTTTTGACTGTACATCGCTCTTGTCGCGTTTGCTTTGCAGCCCGGCATGCTGGACCCTCCACGTCGCTCACCGAATGGAACGCGCTTGGTCTTGCGTTTTCGCTCGCTTGTGGGATCGCAGTTGAGAGCAAACCGACGTCCCTCCCCCTCCCCCGCCCACGTCATTTATTATACCACCACTCCCTCCGTTTTATGCGGAGTAAATAAAAACAGAGGGAGTATACTACGGATGAGGATCCCCTGACGTGGCCGAACCCATTGAGTAACTGACATGCGGAGCCTAGCAAGCATGGGGTCCGCCAGTAAGTGACCGAAAGGGAGGGTAAGGCAGGGATACCTACGTCAGAGGATGCACTTCCACTATACTACTTTGACCAAATGTTAGAGTAATAATATATGACATGCAACTTACACAAATGTTAGAGTAATAATATATGACATGCAACTTACACAAAGCATACAGGGTCTAATGCGTTTTTCAAGGCTAACTCTGACCAAATGTTAGAGTAATAATATATGACATGCAACTTACACAAAGCATACGGTCAAATTCGTATGTGAAAGGAGTTTCCAATGATATAATTTTCACATTATACATCTCATGTACTATTAATCTTGTCAATAGTCAATTTGGAAACCATCTCGAGTACAAATCTAGGAGTACGTACGAATCTAACAATATTGATTGAGCATTGTTGAATGTTGATACCTTTTTGATCAAAGTAGATATACTTTGACTACACATAAAACTTATATGTAAACTAGAAAGGATAGGAGGGAGTATATTGTACGTTCAAAAACGAAACGAACATTGAATACCCTTTATATATGATTTGCGGATGCTATGATCACCGGTTCAAAATTTTGAATCCGCCTTAGGTATCACGTGCCCCCACTCGTTCCCTCTCGATTTTATCTCGGGTTCCGAAGATCTATTGAAAGAGGAGTAGGGTGGGTACATGCGAATGATACTCGGCGGAATGTTCAAATGAGGCATGCGGGAGGATGGACTCGACTGGAGGGCGACATGATCGATGGAGAAGAGGGTTGGAGAGGAATGAGAAATAAGCAAACGCCACATGATTATACTTGAACGGCTCAAATAAACAATAAGTTGTCTCGCTTGGCCTACATAGTGAAAGGCCTAATGCGCAATGCGGAGCACTGACGCTCGAATATGGCCGGGAAAACAGGGAAACAGACATGTGGGGCACACCCGTCGGGACGATGTAGCGCAGACTAGTCCAATGGAGGAGCTGGCCCACGACCTCCTCGCCACCGACAACCGTTCATGTGGGTCGTTGGGGACAACAACGGGGCGCAGCTCCAGCACCGCCTCTAGACACGGCGACCGCAGTGAGCGACACGCTCATATCGTCGCTAGACACGGTCGGTTTCAGTTTGCCGAGGGTGGCGTTAGTGCTGTGGAACGACCAACGGTATGTTTGGTTTGTGCCCAAGGTTGCCCCATCAAAGCATTGGGTAGCCAAAATTTTGGTTGAGGTATTGGTTGCCCATGATTTGGCCGACATTGGCAAGAAAAATGAACTTCAGTTGGCTAGAGTTCATTGGCATGCCAAAGAAATGGCAACCATCCAAACAAAGACCAATCTTTGGGTCATGACCAAAATTTTGGTTGAGGTATTGGTTGCCCATGATTTGGCCGACATTCGCAAGAAAAATGAACTAGATTTGGCTAGAGTTCATTGGCATGCCAAAAAATGGCAACCATCCAAACAAAGACCAATCTTTTGGTCATGACCAAAATTTTGGCAAGGTGCACTTTGGCCACAATCCAAACACACACCAACATCCGGCTTGTCGAGGATGCACGGGGCGCCACGACGCGTCCGCGGAGTGGTGTAGCGCGGCCAACTGCATCCTCTGGACCTAAGACCATGCCGGGTCGTCTTGCTTTTTCAATGACATGCAGGGATCGCATGTGAGCAAAGGGCATCTCCAACGTTGCCACGACCGCAACTGACTACCCTGGCACACCAAAACCCTCGTCCCTTGCACCGTCGCGCGGTGCGTTCCCAGCCGGCGCCAGCTGCCCGCATTCATGCTGTCCGTTCGCATGTCGTCATTAAGAGGCTCGGTGCCCGCGGAACCAACTCCGGCGACTTAATGACGCACCCGGACGCTTGGCCTCACGGGAATGCGCTACTTAAAGCGGCAACGCCCAGCTAACCTCCACACCATAGCACATCGTCCTCCTACCTGGAACCACATCCACCATGACCGCAAGCGCGAACGCTTTGTGGGAGAGCTTGTCTTCGGGGATGGAGCTCGAGGTCGCCGCCCTCGCTCAAGTCGCCGCACAAGCGGTGGCCACGCTGGCGGCCGACGATGGGAGCACCGTCAGCCACGTGTCCTACTTGCCGCCGTCCAACGTCCGACACCGCCGAGGTCAGGGACTCCTCCGAGGATGAGTAGGGCATGGGAGGAAGCAGGGCATGGTGTGCCAACTGGCCGGTCCGTCTCCCGTGTTCTACTTTTCCTCGCCGGAGACCGCACCTTCACTTCACAGGTCTTGAACCCCGCCCCCGTACATGGAGATCATAGATGGAGGACGTCGGTCGCCGCCGTAGAATAGGTTTAGGGTTGGGTTTCTTTTATTTTTTTGTCCTATAAAAGTTCGAAATGTAATGAAAATCTGCCGTGTTTGCATTAATCTTGGCTGGTGTATATGAACTTTCACAATAATATACATATTATAGGAGTACTAGCAAGATGCCCGTGCGTTGCACGGAAGATCAAGATCTTATGGGAGAAAAGGATGAACGAGGGAAAGCCTTATCTGTAAATGTGGAGAGGAGTGCGGGTAAATTGTCATAGTTTCCTTCCTATCCGTTAGATATAGATCGGACGACCTATATTACAGGATCGGACACATCTTTCTACACCTATGGGAACCTACGAAAGGGTTAACGTAAATTGCCTCTCTCTCTCCTCCCCTGATTTTCATGGTGGTGGGCCCCTCCCTCCCCCCAATCTACAATCAACAGCTCACACGTTTCACATTACGTTAATTACGTAACTGGAATTACATAGGTGTAGCATTACTCGTCCTAAAAAACCCAACTAAGCCAACCTCCCAGCATATCGCGCGGGAAAAGACACGGCCGCGCCGTTTTAGTCGGGATTACCGGATTACTACTAGTAGTATCGACGGATAGCGCGAAGCAACCGATTTTTTTGAGGGGGCGAAGCACCTAGTTTAAAAGGAAAAAATGCGGTACACTCACAGCACTCCTGTTGCGGTCACATTGCACCCCACACACGTTCGGTTCTGCACACGGCTCACGCAAACAGAACGCGCTTCAGTTTGCCTCTTCACTGGCACGTGGGACTGCACTTGGAGAAACCGACCATGCGCCAAACTCCCCCCTCCCACCGCGCGAAAATCCTCCCCCCCACACCCAAAAATTCCCCCCAAATCCGATTCAACCGCCCTTCGGCCAACTAGCCAATAATATTCCCCAAAACCCCCTCCCCCCTGTCCCCCTCCACTCCATTCAGTCCGCCAAAGCCGCCCTCCCCGCCGCGCCGGTACGTCGGCACCACGGTTCGGCGATCCTCTCACTCCCACAGCACGCTCTCGTAGACTGCCATCCTCTAGCCGCGTCGCCACCTCTGGCTACGTTCTTGTGGAGGCGCACGGCGGTCAGCGCCGCCACCGCTGGCGACGTTCGTGTGGAGACGCACGGCGGTCAGCTTCTCCCACGGTACGCGCATTCTAGACTGAGGCCCCGTTCATGTCGGTGTAGCACTGAATGTTAGCAGATAGACGCTGTTAATCTCACTGTTTGCCGAAGTAGTTTACTATCAATATGCTCTGCTTAAGAAGCTTCCTTGCCATGTTCTGCACTCAATCTGCTTAGCTGAGATGGCATGCCAAGGCTGATTAGTTGCTAAAATATCCTGCCATATATTTATTGTGACATAGATTTCCATGGTCTAGTAGCCAATCTATTAGCTGAAATAGCTCTACACCGTTTTATACTTGATCTTTGTTGCTGTGATGACCTTCGATAGTTCGATGGCTGTGTGCTCGGCCTCATTGACCGCTGAAACAGCCTGCCATAATTTGGCACTCAAATCTGTTTGCTGAATTAGCTTTACATATATTTCGTTACTTAGATCTGCTCGTCCAAATATCTTGCCATAGCTTTAGACATCGACCTAGGTATTTTTTTCCTGGACTTCATAAAAAAGCATATATGTTTTTCCTGTAATATCTAGTAGAAGAACTAATTTGTATGTCTAACAGATGGACATGACTTGGATAACTTCTGCTCGAAGATTCTCCGCTGCATATGTCGAGGGGGTTGAAAACTTCATGAACTTTATCAGAGCTGAGTACGGTGGTCCGAAATCAGATGTGCTCTGCCCATGTAGCAGTTGTATGAATTCAGTTACAAGACCCTAGTCAACTGTGCAAAATCATCTACACTTGTATGGGATGTCGGTCACATATACTAGGTGGGTTCATCATGGTGAAGTTGTGAACGTCAATGTTATTGACTACGTGGAAGCAACAGATCACCATCTTGATCTGCCTGATGCTCAGGTGGAAGAGGAGGAGGAGGTGGTGGTGGAGCCAGTGAGTTTGACCAACATTGAAACAATGCTACGAAATGCTCGTGCATTCCGTGAACTTTCACCTGCAGAAGAAAAACGGTGGGCTCGCATGTTGGAACAATGCAACATTGCTGTCACCCCAGGAAATAAGCTGTTAGTATTCTCAGCTATGGTCACCTTTCTTCAGGTGAAGACATCTGAGCGGATGACCAACAAATCATTTGATGCGATGTTGGCTGCTTTCCGCGAATCTTTCCCAGATGCGTCTGAGCTGCCACACACCTACAGTAAAATGAAGAATTTCCTTCGTGCAGTTGGAATTGGATATGATATGATCCATGTTTGTAAGAATAATTGTGTTCTGTTCCGGAAGGATTATGCCAACTTAAGTGAATGCCCGAAATGCAAATCATCAAGATGGAAAGATGGCGATGCTGTGAAGAGGATTCCTCATAATGTTCTGAGACATTTTCCAATTACACCAAGATTGCAGAGGTTGTTTCATGATGCTAAAACAAGAGAGGATGTACTTTGGCATTCTAGGAACTAGGAGTACAGAGACCAGAATGTAATGAGCCATCCATCTCATGGTAGTGAGTGGAAAAGCTTCAATGATAAACACAAAGAGTTTGCTGCTGACCCGAGAAACATTAGACTTGGCTTAGCTTCAGATGGATTTAACCCATTTGGCCACCAGAGCGCCACATATAGCATGTGGGCAGTGCTTGTTATCCCTTACAACATGCCTCCAAATGTCTGCACCAAAGAATCAAACTACATGATGGCCTTGCTCATCCCAGGTCCAAAAAGTCCTGGAAAGGATTTTGATTTGTTCATGGAGCCTCTTGTGGAGGAACTTCAACAGCTATGGAAGGGTGTTCTCACTCGAGACCTATATAGCAGCCCACCAGCTGATTTCTTTCTGCGTGCTGTTATAATTTGGTGCATCCATGATTATCCAGCTTTGGGCACTATGTCAGGGCAAACGACACATGGTTACAATGCATGTGTTCGCTGTGATAGGAATCCACTGTCATACGCAATACTTAGCAAGATCTGTTACATTGGACACCGCTGTTTCCTTGCCAAGGACAAGCCGCATCCTAGAAAATACCGAAGACATGTGTTCAATGCAAAGCATGAAAACCATGATGCGCCAAAGAGGCTCACCGCTGATGAGTTGCAAGTGGAATAAGAGAAGGTCAGACATATTATACTAGGAAACCATCCTGGTAATGGTAGCGGGAAAAGGAAGCGTGGCAGGGTAGAAGAGAGATTATTGTTTACCCGCAGGTCCACTTTGTGGGACTTGGAGTATTGGAAAGATTTGGATCTGAGGCATAATCCTGATGTGATGCACATTGAGAAAAATATATGTGACAACATTATCGGCACACTTCTTAATATTGAAGGCAAGATGAATGATACCTTAAAATCTAGGATAGATTTGACACACCTGGGTATCAGAAAGGATTTGTAGGTGCAAGATGAAGGTAAACCACGGGATATGGCACCAGCTGTGTACGTCTTGGACAAGGTAAAAAGAAAAGAATTCTGCGAGGTCCTGTCACGTGTGAGATTCCCACATGGATTTGCTTCCAACCCTGAAAGGAGAGTCAGTGCAGATGGAAACAAGGTACAAGGATTGAAAACTCATGACTGCCACGTCCTACTTCAAAGGGTTTTACCTGTTATCCTTAGAGGATTGGGCCGCCCTGACTTATACAGAGCAGTTGCAGAGTTGGGACAATTCTTCAGGGAACTCTGCAGTAGGAATATCAGGATAGATGCTTTGGAGCGTCTTAGAGACAAGATACCAACTATCCTATGCAACCTTGAGAAGATATATCCTCCAGCCTTCTTTGATGTGATGGTGCATTTGGCTGTTCATCTACCTGATGAGGCACTACTTAGAGGTCCAGTACAGTATGGCTGGATGTACCCTATTGAAAGGCGGCTAGGCACTTTCAAGGGCTATTTTAGGAACAAAGCTAGACCCGAGGGTTCCATTGCAGAGGCCTACATTGCTACAGAAGCATTGACATTCTGCTCAAAATACATTGAAACAACCGATCAACTTAGCAAAGAGGTGGGTGAAGACAATCCCGGGCTCAATCTTTTCGATTATTCTGTTCGAGTTACAGGGAAGAGTCGAAAAGAGGACAAATCTAAAGATTTGGACAAAATGGTTTGGTATGTGTTGAATAACTGTCCTGAGATACTACCTTATATCAAGTAAGTGTAGTACTGCAACTTATACATCGTAATCTACTAAACTTGCAGCACATTCTTATATATTTAGATGTTTGACGTGATCACTATGTTGTGCAGCATCTACAAAGAGGAGTTACTGCCGCAAAATCCAAGAAACATTGACAAACTAGTTATGGCAGGATTTGCGAAATGGTTCAAGAACCATGTAAGCTTTTGAAGTGCACTGTCAGTTTTTCTAATATATTGAGTACATAAGATGATTAGCTTGTCTATTTTCTAACCATAGGTTAAGAAGATGCGGGAGGATGGGCAGGCAGTTGATGATGCCCTTTACTCACTAGCAATGGGTCCTGATACTCGGGTAAGACATTATGAATCTTGCATTGTTGGAGATGTGCGCTACAACACCCTTGCACGAGATGAAGGCAGGAAGACACAAAACAGTGCCATCATGAGCATGGATACATATGGCAAAGAGACAACTGAAATGTATGCTAACATAACAGACATTATTCAGTTGCAGTATATCTCCAGTTTCGAGGATCATCGGTGTGTGGTTCTGTGTGCTGTCGTTGGTATAGCTTGTTTTCCAGGATCGGAAAACCCAGAGCTGATGATTATTTCAAATCCATTAATGTCAAGGCGGCGTACCAGACCAACGAGCCTTTTATTTTGGCAAATCAAGCAACACAGATATTTTTCTTGGAAGACACATTTGCACGTAGCGATGACTGGAGAGTATTGCAAAGGTTTGAGCAGAGGAATTTGTTTAATGAAGTTGCACAACAAGATGATGCTTACACTGCTCCTGATGTACAAGATAAAATAGATGTTCCTATTATCTTTGAGAAGCATCACGTCAATGACGCCGGCGAAAAGATTGCCTGTCGTGCTGTGGACATACAAGAGTTGATCAAGAAGAAGCCAACGTTCGAGGACGTTGAGGACGAAGAAGAAGATGACACCGTGGGGAATTACGATTCAGACATATACACATGGCGAAGATGTTGACGCTGCTACTGCGGATGATGATTACATTGCTTTTGTCGTATTTGCCTGTCAGAAGACGTTTTTTATCTACTATGTGAAATTGTGTTTGCCATGACAACTGAAACCTGATGAACATGTTGTTTAGTATTTTGCTGTGAGAACATCACTTGTTATGTATGCTGATCTGTGTTTGGTGATTGTATGACAACTAAAACATGATGACATTGTTGTTTAGTTGTACTCATATTTGGCTGTGAAACTTGAATTTGATGACATAGTTTGCTGTTGGACTGCAATTTGCTCGACGTCTTCGAATGAGAACAAAGCTGACCCGACAGGGCCTCTGCTATATATTTATTTATATGAGCAAAAGGGGATACCCCCTGATTTCCATTAATAGAAATCATTAGATATTCACAACACTACGCCCAGCCCGCTACACAGGTTTCATTCATTACTAGTTTCAGCAAAGTGCTCATGTCGTAGCCACTGAATACATCACGAGTGCTACATACACTTCAAATAAAGAGACAATCATCCTATAGAGCACATTGATTTTGCCCATTATCTTGACAAGCTCTTTCATCTCCTCATTGCTATCAAGGCCGTTCAGCAGCTGTTGCTTGGCCATGATCAGAGGAACTGCATCTTTAAGCTTCTGCTCTGTATCTTCCTCTTCTGCCGTTCCTACAGTTACTTGTCCAACACCCCAACCTGCTGGTATTGGGATTCCTCGGCTAACCAAATAATCAGCGTAGTTGCATTCCCCCACATGAGCAACTTCCCAAAAATACAAATCACACGAATCTTCCCTTTTCTGGATGAATCAAGTTGGTAGATCATCAACCAAACAATTAAAAAGTTCAGCAACTGAAAGCAGCACAACAACACTTAAACATATTACTACCCCATGATTCGGGCATTTGTAGAAGACTCGGCTAGGGTTGCGGATTGTGGTTGAGACGCGACAGATGACTCTGCGTGATTTGCAGCAGTGGCACCACACCAACGGCAGCGGGTTGCGATGAGCAATCGGCTGCGGTGCGCGTGCCGGCGAGGGTGTGATGAGACCCACAGGTGATGGTACGGGTTGCGACTTAGCGCATATCTGGTTGTTGGCTTCTGAAGAGTAGGTGGACGAGCAGCCAGCGGACATGGTTGCTGCGGCCAGAGCTTTTGATGCTAGGCAGAGTAAGTAGAGAAGAGGAGAAGCGAACGTTGGATATGTCAGTTTCATTACTTGCTGATGAAGACTTGTACCTAGGGTGGGGACACGGACTTGACCAAAGAGTCCTACCCTAGGACATCCCCAGGAGAAGTCCTTTCAATCGACTTAAAGGTATCTCACTCGACGGAGTCAAGACACTCGACCAAGAAGCTACCACTCGACCATGAAGCTAATCACTCGACTGCCAGGAGACCTACAGTCACTCCGTAGGAAAACGGTCAGCTGTTAAGTAGTCTTCATGGTCATCATAGCACTTTATTAGGGGCGTTACCAGTAACGCCCAATCTTAAATGTACCTTAAACCCTGCATTACTGAGGGCAGGAGGGGGCCGGCGAACTCTATATAAGTCACCCCCCTCCTCAGTAGGGAGGGTTCGCACCCCTGTAATCCATACACGCATAATCCAGTCGACCGCCTCCGGGCTCCGAGACGTAGGGCTGTTACTTCCTCCGAGAAGGGCCTGAACTCGTTAATCTCGCCTGTAACAACTTCCCAATAGCTAGGATCTAGCCTCTCCATACTCACCCCCTACATCACTGTCAGAGTTAGAACCACGACAGTTGGCTCCCACCTTGGGGCAGCAGTCTTAGCGCCTGATTGGAGAAGTTGCGATTTTTTCGATCCCTTTGATCATGGTTTCGTGCGGAGTTTTGATGGAGGGCCGCGAGATCCGTCTCGGCGCGCTCACGTTCATCGCCGACGACTCCGCCTGGCTTCAGGAGGCGCCACTCGACATCGACGCTCTCCCCGTCCGTGGTGCGACGCATTTCCGCGCATGCGTTCGTGGCGTCCTCCTGCGGCAATCGTCGACCCAATATCGGTCGGCCCCCGAATCGTCTTCCCACTCTGTCTCCCACCGGCGCAAGCGCTCCGGTCGGTCGAGACTTCAGAGGTGGGTGAGACACGCCGTGGCTCGCCAGTCGGCAGCCCCACAAGTTGCGGCAATCGAGCCCGTCGAGTCCCTCTATGGCCTGTTCGACCTGTCGACTGGCTCCGCGGAGACCGCATCCGAGTGCGACAGAAGCGACCCAGCGGCTGAGGTTCTGGCGGTTGATGGGACGCACAGTCCACCTGGTTTCCCTCGCGCTGGTGGAGGTGCGGGTGGGGGCGACCCGTCGCATCCCCACGATGAGTACCTCTCCGAACCTCTCACATCATTACAGCGAGAGGAGCTTCGCCGTCGGAACATGGACGCGCTCCACACTCCTATTGTTGGAGAAACCCCCGAGGCCCGGGCCTTGGAGGACGCGCGCTTGGCTAACCTGGCCGAGCACACTCGACTGGAGCATCTCCAGCGGATACTCGACGAGCAAGCGCGTCGGCGGGCCCCCGAGTCCAGTCGACGTCAGCAAGCTTCCGAGTCCAGTCGACGTCAGCTCTTCCCTCCGCCTCAGGTATATTGAACCCCAGTTTAGAATTTGGCCGCTGCAGCCCGTATAGCAGAATCAATTCAGCCCTCCCAGTCGGAGGCGGGCAGAGGCTTGTTGCAGATCAGAGCACTGCTCCGGGCGGCGGGAAACCAGAATTTAGCTGCCTCTCAGTCGCAGAACAGGATCCACAGTCGATCCGTCGCAACGGATACAGTCGAGTCGGCTCATAGCCCGAGATCGCCCCCGAGGCGTGAGGGACATGGCGACCGGCATAATCAGTACAGGCGGAATGAGCAGTATGATCACCAATTCGACTGTGATGATCGACGTCGAGTGCCAACCCCTCCCCCAAGGAGTGGGTCCTATGCGCCTCGACGGCAAGATGACAGACGCCCTCATAGTGTCGGGCAGAGGATTCCAGTCGACCCCAGGGACCCAGGCTTTAACGCGAGATCTGTCCTCGTTCAAGGCTTGGTCGACAAGAACAGGGCTCATCGGGAAGGCCACAACAGAGATGTGCCTGCCAGCAGCGGCAGAGTATGTGTTTCAGGACCAGAGTGCTTCAGTCAAGCCATCAGGGCCGCAGTGATTCCTCCCAATTTCAGGCTGGCGACTGGAATCAGCAAGTTCACCGGCGAGTCTAAGCCTGACACTTGGCTCGAAGATTACCGAGTGGCTGTACAGATAGGCGGCGGCAACGACGAGGTGGCCATGAAGCATTTGCCTCTCATGTTAGAGGGCTCGGCCAGGGCGTGGCTAAATCAGTTGGCACCTGGCAGCATCTACACCTGGGAGGACCTCTCCCGAGTGTTTGTCACAACCTTCGAAGGGACATGCAAGCGACCTGCAGGCCTTACAGAGTTGCGGTCTTGCGTGCAGAAGCCGAGCGAAACCCTGAGAGAATACATCCAGAGGTGGATCATGCTACATCACTTGGTTGAGAATGTGCCAGACCATCAAGCCGTTTGTGCCTTCAAGGAAGGCGTTAAATACAGAGAGTTAAATCTGAAGTTCGGTCGAACTGGAGAGATGTCTCTGAATCGGATGATGGAGATTGCCACCAAGTACGCTAACAGAGAAGATGAAGATCGACTCCGGAGTGGCAAGCAGAAAGCAGTCGCCCAGGAAACCGGAGGCAATTCCAGTCGGAAGCAAAAGCGGAAGGCCGAGCCAGCCGCTCCTGGGGAGGCCCTGGCCGTAGCCCAGGGAAACTTCTAGGGAAAACCCAAAGGCCCCTGGAAGCCCAAGAAAGTCAAGGATCAAGATGGAAATGATGTTTAGGATCTGCCATGTCACATCCACACCAAGAAGGATGAAGAGTGTAATTTTATTTACCCAAAGCATACCACTCGACAGTGCCGGCTCCTGATCCAGCAGTTCCAGGGCAAGCAGCCCAAAGATAAGGAAAAAGAGTCGGACAGAGTCGAAGACAAGGAAGACAGTGACGATGGATACCCCCAGATCAATTCCACCCTGATGATTTTTGCTGATGTTGAGAGCAAGAGTCGACTGAAATTCATTAACCGTGAGGTGAACATGGTTGCCCCGGCAACACCCAATTACCTGAAGTGGTCGCAGACTGCCATCACATTCGACCGGTCAGATCACCCGACGCACATTGCCACCCCTGGGAGGCAAGCTTTGGTGGTCGACCAAGTTGTCGAAGGCACTCGACTGACCAAAGTATTGATGGATGGCGGCAGTGGCCTGAACATACTATACTCTGAGACTTTGAAAGGGATGGGCATTCCGATGTCCAGACTTAGCACCAGCAATATGAGCTTCCATGGAGTCATTCCTGGGAAGAAAGCCGAGTCGCTCGGCCAGATTGCTCTTGATGTAGTTTTCGGTGACTCAAAGAATTACCGCAAGGAGAGGTTGACATTCGAGGTTGTAGACTTCCAAAGTGCTTATCACGCCATTTTGGGCAGGCCAGCTTACGCGCGCTTCATGGCTCGACCATGTTACGTGTACCTCAAGCTGAAGATGCCTGGCCCCAAAGGGGTAATCATTGTCACGGGCAATCGGAAGAAGGCGGAAGAATTCTTTCAGAAAGGCTCAAAGATCGCTGACGCTCAGATGGCAGTAGTCGAGTTAAAAGAGTACCAAAAGACTGCCGATCCGAGTGAATTGCTGCGAGCCAAGAAGCCCGCCTCAGAATCAGCTTTTCAGTCGGCGAGCGAAACAAAGACAGTCCAGATTCACCCCACCGACCCCGACGCTGCTCCGACTCATATCTCGACGACGCTCGACTCCAAATAGGAAGAAGCTCTCATCCAGCTCCTCCGTGAGAATTGGGATATCTTCGCATGGAAACCCTCTGACATGCCTGGAGTTCCCAGGGGGCTGGCCGAGCACCGTCTGCGAGTTGACCCGAAGTTCAAGCCTGTGAAAGAACATCTTCGACGGTCCGCCATCCCAAAGAAGCAAGCCATTGGCGAGGAAGTGGCTCGGCTCTTAGCAGCAGAGTTCATCCGAGAGATTTACCACTCCGAGTGGCTCACCAATGTCGTCATGGTCCCCAAGAAAGACAAGTCACTTCGCATGTGCATTGATTTCAAACATATCAATCGGGCCTGCCCGAAAGATCATTTTCCCCTCCCTCGCATCGACCAAATAGTCGACTCGACTGCGGGGTGCGAGAGACTGTCTTTCCTAGAAGCCTATTCCGGGTACCATCAGATCCGTCTGTATGGGCCCGACGAGATCAAAACAGCTTTCATCACTCCGTTCGGGTGCTTCTGTTACGTCACCATGCCGTTCGGCCTCAAGAACGCCGGAGCCACGTTCATGAGAATGATTCAAAAGTGTTTACTCACTCAAATCAGTCGGAATGTGGAGGCATACATGGACGATATCGTGGTCAAGTCCCAAAAAGGCTCCGACCTGCGGGCTGACCTTGCTGAAACCTTTGCCAATCTTAGGAGGTATGATATCAAGCTCAATCCATCAAAGTGCACATTCGGAGTTCCAGGTGGAAAGTTACTCGGTTTTCTCGTTTCCAAACGAGGGATCGACGCTAATCCTGAGAAGATTGGCACCATACTCCGGATGAAGCATCCTGTACGCGTGCACGATGTCCAGAAGCTCACAGCTTGCTTGGCGGCTCTAAGTCGATTCATTTCGCGACTCGGCGAGAAAGCGTTGCCTCTTTACCGACTGATGAAGAAGTCTGACAAGTTCGAGTGGACTCCAGAAGCTGACACAACATTTGCAGAGCTCAAAGCTCTGCTCTCCACCCAGCCGGTGCTCGCTGCCCCAATCAGCAAAGAGCCTCTGCTGCTGTACATTGCGGCCACGGGACAAGTTGTCAGCACAGTACTCACGGTTGAGCGGGAAGAAGAAGGAAAGGCCTTCAGAATTCAGCGCCCAGTCTATTATCCGTCTGAAGTTTTGACCCCTTCAAAACAAAGATACCCTCACTACCAGAAGCTTGTATATGGGATTTACTTGACCACGAAGAAGGTTGCACATTACTTCTCTGACCACTCCATTACAGTCGTCAGCGACGCCCCACTATCAGAGATTCTGCACAACAGAGATGCAACTGGTCGAGTGGCCAAGTGGGCGATTGAACTCCTTCCCTTAGATATCAAGTTCGAGGCAAAGAAGGCCATCAAGTCCCAAGCAATCGCAGATTTCATCGCCGAGTGGATTGAACAGCAACTTCCGACTCAAGTTCACTCGGAACACTGGACCATGTTCTTCGATGGATCTAAGATGCTGAATGGTTCCGGTGCTGGAATAGTTCTAGTCTCCCCCCGAGGAGATAAGCTCAGATATGTTCTCCAGATTCACTTCGATTCCTCCAACAATGAAGCAGAGTATGAAGCACTCCTGTATGGGTTGCGCATGGCCATTTCACTCGGCGTCCGTCGCCTCATCGTCTATGGCGACTCAGATTTGGTGATTAATCAGGTGATGAAGGAGTGGGACGTCAGAAGTCCAGCTATGACCGGTTATTGCAATGCAGTAAGAAAGCTGGAAAAGAAATTCGAGGGGTTAGAGCTTCATCACATCCCCCGACTCAAAAATCAAGTAGCTGACGATCTGGCAAAGATAGGCTCTAAGAGAGAAGCCATTCCCAGCAACGTGTTTTTGGAGCACATCCGCTCGCCGTCAGTCCAGGGAGATCCTTTCATAGAAGAAGCCCCACAACCTAAAAGTGCCACAGATCCGACTGAAGTCGAAGTTCCTGCTATGGTCGACCTAATCATGGAAGTCTTGGCAATCACTCCCGACTGGACGATACCGTACATCGCGTATATCCTAAGGAAAGAGCTCCCAGAATATGAGGAAGAGGCTCAACAGATCGTCCGCCGATCCAAGGCCTTCACAGTCATAAAGGGACAGTTGTATAGAGAAAGCGCGACTGGAATCGGTCAGAAGTGCATAACACCAGAAGAAGGTCGAATGATCCTTGATGATATCCACTCGGGGACCTGTGGCCACCATGCGTCCTCTCGGACCATTGTGGCTAAAGCATACCGAGCGGGATTCTACTGGCCTAGAGCAAATGAGATGGCAAAAGAGATAGTCGACAAGTGTGAGGGGTGTCAATTCTACTCCAACATGTCACACAAGCCGGCATCAGCCCTGAAGACCATTCCACTCGTCTGGCCCTTTGCTGTTTGGGGACTAGACATGGTTGGTCCGCTGAGAACAGGCAGAAGTGGTTTCACTCATGTGCTTGTGGCAGTCGACAAGTTTACCAAATGGATTGAAGCTAAACCCATCAAGAACCTCGATGCTTGCACTGCTATTAGTTTCGTCAGAGGACTAACATTCAGATATGGAGTCCCCCATAGCATTATCACTGACAATGGGTCAAACTTCGATTCAGACTAGTTCAGAGCCTTTTGCGCCTCCCAAGGCACTCGAGTCGACTATGCATCAGTCGCCCATCCCCAGTCGAATGGACAAGCTGAAAGAGCAAATGGTTTGATTCTCAAAGGACTGAAGCCTCGGCTAATGCGTGATCTCAAGCACGTGGCAGGTGCTTGGGTCGACGAGCTTCCGTCAGTTCTGTGGGGATTGAGGACCACCCCTAACCGGTCGACTGGAAGAACCCCATTCTTTCTTGTTTATGGAGCCGAAGCCGTTTTGCCAAGCGATCTCCTTCATAACGCTCCCCGAGTCGAGCTTTACACCGAAGATGAAGCAGAACAGGCTCAGCAAGACGCAGTAGACCTCCTGGAAGAAGAAAGAGAGGTGGCCATGATCAGATCAACCATTTATCAGCAAGACTTGCGTCGATTCCATGCCCGGCATGTGAAGAGTCAAGCCTTCCAAGAAGGAGATTTGGTCCTCCGAGTGGATCAACAGAAACCACACAAGCTTGCTCCTACTTGGGAAGGCCCCTTCATCATCTCTAGAGTCCTCCAGAATGGAGCGTATCACCTCTACAATGTTGATCGCCAGATCGACGTGCCGCGAGCTTGGAACGCGGAGCTTCTCCGCCACTTTTACACTTAAGTTCCTTCCTATAAAGATGTAATAAGAGAAACTTCCGCAGTTCATTTTTGACAAAAGTGTTCCAATGATTGCTGTCACTTTTGTTTACATATGAAAACCCCCAGTGGGTGACTTAGTCGCGAATCCGTTTCGCCTAAGTTCAAAAAAAATCCTACCGAGTGGAGAGCAAACCTCCCACTCGGGGGCTTAGCTGCAGTCCAGCACTCGCCTAAGTTCTCCTACGAAGAGACTTAGCTGCAGTCAGCACTCGCCTAAGTTTGAAAAAAAATCCTACCGAGTGGAGAGCAAACCTCCCACTCGGGGGCTTAGCTACAGTCAGCACTCGCCTAAGTTCTCCTACGAAGAGACTTAGCTGCAGTCAGCACTCGCCTAAGTTTGAAAAATCCTACCAAGTGGAGAGCAAACCTCCCACTCGGGGGCTTAGCTGCAGTCCAGCACTCGCCTAAGTTCTCCTACGAAGAGACTTAGCTGCAGTCAGCACTCGCCTAAGTTTTAAAAATCCTACCGAGCGGAGAGCAAACCTCCCACTCGGGGGCTTAGCTGCAGTCCAGCACTCACCTAAGTTCTCCTACGAAGAGACTTAGCTGCAGTCAGCACTCGCCTAAGTTTGAAAAATCCTACCGAGTGGAGAGCAAACCTCCCACTCGGGG
Organism: Triticum urartu; assembly: GCF_056163025.1. Lineage (NCBI taxonomy): Eukaryota > Viridiplantae > Streptophyta > Magnoliopsida > Poales > Poaceae > Triticum > Triticum urartu. Next base: position 747,815,883 of record NC_141875.1, on the reverse strand, counting down.
GCTTAGCTGCAGTCCAGCACTCGCCTAAGTTCTCCTACGAAGAGACTTAGCTGCAGTCAGCACTCGCCTAAGTTTGAAAAATCCTACCGAGTGGAGAGCAAACCTCCCACTCGGGGGCTGAGCTGCAGTCCAGCACTCGCCTAAGTTCTCCTGCAAAGAGACTTAGCTGCAGTCAGCACTCGCCTAAGTTTGAAAAATCCTGCCGAGTGGAGGACAAACCTCCCACTCGGGGACTTAGCGGCAGTCCAGCACTCGCATAAATTCAAGATTCGACCCAAACCGCGAGTCGACTGCTAACTCCCCCTTCGGAACTGCGCTGCAAATACAAGGTCATTCCGAGTGAAGATCAAGTTCCACTCGACGAATCAAACCATGAAGGTTCACAACGACAAATCAAGTTCAAATAAAGCCTAAAAGGTCCCAGAGACCTCAGATCAAAGTACTCGAGCCCCAGGCTCGGCAGAGTTTAACTGTTACACTTCCACTCGGCATTCCGAGGCAAATTTAAAGCAGAATTTAATGGATTACAAAATGCACTCGGCATTCCGAGGCAAGTTTTTTCATTCCTCAGGAGGAGGAGGACTGGCAGGGGCGACAAACTCATCCAAGTCGATCCCGTCTGCGATACGGGTAGCAGCAGCAGTAAATGTCTCCATGAAGTCCTGGAGGTTGTGCTTCCTCGTGTTGGCGACTTGGATGGCGGCCAGCTTCTCCTCCCGCACCTCCTTGCAATGGACACAGACCAGAGACAGAGCCATGTCAGCGCCACACCGAGCTGAAGACTTCTTCCACTCCTGCACTCGGTCAGGGATTCCATTGAGTCGAGTTATTAGAGACTCGAGATCATTCTGGAGCGTAGACTCTGGCCAAAGCGTCGGGTCGATCCGCGTCATGGCAACCTTCAGTCGAGCCAAGTAATCCACGACGCCGTCAACACGAGATTCTAGTCGGAGCAGGTTCATGGCAGCTTCATCTTTCACCGGAGAGTTGATTGGATCCAGACCTGTTTCGATCCGCCCAGTCTCCTCTTCAAAGTTCTAGCAAAGTTCTTCATACACGACCCAAGGATAAGTCAAATTTCGTAAAACTGAGTCGGCACAAAAAAAAAGAACAGTCGGAACTGAATGTGCACCTTCGAGCTTGATGTACAACTTCTTGGCAAAACTCCTCAAGTAGCCCTCCAGGTCGTCCCTCCTACGAGCGATGCCTTCCATCTTCTCGCCCAAGAGGAGGTTCTCCTTCTTCCAATTTGCAGTCAACCTGTTGGCGTCATTCAGAGCGGTCTGCAACCTGGTATTCTCTTTTTCCAATTGGTCGACCGAAGCCAGCTTCTGTGTGGCCAGAGCAGTCTTGTCATCAGCCTCCTTACGGGCAGCAGCCAAGTCCTGATCTTTCTTCGCCAGAGCTTCTTTCAGTTTTCTGCAAAAAATGATGACTGAGTCGGAGAAAGCGAAAAGATACTCAAGCCTAAAAACTAACCAGTCGACAAAGGCGTCTTACCTGCGGCGCCGTCTCTGACCTTCTGCAGCTCTGTCCTGGCCAGCTCCAGATCAAGGTTCATTTGAATTTGCTGCTTCTCCAAGTCAGCCAAGCGGGTTCCAAGATCACAAGATCTCTGAAGTCAAAGTGGGGGAGTTACAATTTCAGTTAAAAAAAGCAACAAAGGCAATAAATACTAAGACTACGGTCGACTGCCAGCAGTCCACCATAGTCTCGAGGACTACACCCAGTGGGTGCACTTAGCGTGCCCCCACCGGTCCCTATCCCACCCGACCGACCCCTGAAGTCGAGTCCAAGACAAGTTGCTTCCGAGCAGCTAAGAGACAATAATGGAGTTTCTAAGACTACAGCCGAAGCGAAACATTCGACAGTAGCCTCGGGGACTACACCCAGTGGGTGCACTCAGCGTGCCCCCACAGTAAAAAAAAGAAGAGAAAGACGTTGACTACCCGCAGTCGACAGGATACCGTTCCATTCAACATGACCCGATTAGACAGAGCGAAGAAACTCAACTACAACGACTCAATCTAAAGACTACAGTCGACTGCCAGCAGCCCACCGTAGTCTCGGGGACTACATCTAGTGGGTGCACTTAGCGTTCCCCCACTCGTCCAAGAATTGGCAAATACACCCAGTGGGTGTACAAACTTAAAGATCTTCGGAAAAGAGATTCTTCAAAAGACATATCGAAACAGACCAAGTGTGAAGTCGACTGACCTGGACATTGCTCTGAAGAGCCGAGCTTGCGTCATAAGCCGCCTGGCAAGCCTCCCGAGCCACTTTCACCTGTTCCATCATGATTCCAGCCTGGCGTACAGCCTCCTTCGCAGCATCCGCTTGGTCCTCAAGGACGGGGTACGCAGCAAAAAGCAAAGATGGATCCGCAGTCGACGCTGAAGGCCGCACACTCGTTAGAGGAACAGCGAAAGTCACGGAAGCCCGAGTGGGTTCGCCATCGTCCCGAACTACGGCCTCAGGCGCCGGAGTGGATTGCGGAGTCTTGCCAGCCAACGCCTTCTTCTTCCTCTTCACCCTCAGTGGTTCGTTGTCGTCGTCGTCCGGGAGGTCAATAACATGAGGAGGAGCTGCAAGGAAAACATTCAATCGACCAGAATCGTGATAGAGTTTCAGTTGACTCGAAAGCAGGACGTCAGTGATCGTACCAGGGTTGGAGGTGACAGCGTCCTCCATCTCTTGGTCGTCGTTCCTGGCGGAGACCTCAGAAGTTGCACCACTGCAAATCTCGAAAGTTAGTCAGTTGGCCCAGTGAATCGACCAAGGATCCGTCCACAGTCGACAAAGGAAAGCAAGTATTATTGTTACCCGGAAATGGTGGGAACAGCTATCTTCATCTTGGGCAAGGCCTTGGGCGGCTTGGATGGCACCGCTCGTGGGTGCTTGGGAGCCTTCCCGGTCGGCGGAGGAGAAGAAGTCCGAGGGCGTTTCGACGACTGCCCAACAGGAGCAGTCACCTTGCCACGTTCCTGCGCCGGATCGTGGGTGAGCTTGGATCGCCCCTCCGGGCGGGAGGGTTCAGCCTCCTCCTCCTCTTCACTGGAGAAGATGTCGTCGCCTTCCTCTCCCTCACCGTCGGACTCCCACTCGCCCTGGTCGTCCCCGCTCTCGCCTCCGCTTCCCTCACCTTCCTCAGTCGACCCTTGTGCCCCGTTGGGCGTCGAGTACATCTCAGTGGTCGCCTGGAAGACAACAGACAGAACGAAAGTCAATCGACTTACCCAAAGAAGACCAGTACGGAAAGCCAGATATCCGATGCAAAGACATACCTGATCCACTTCGTATGAGTTGTCGAGTGGAATTACCCTTCTGGCTCCTCGGGGGTTGTCTTTGTTCCCCGTGATGCTTGACAGCCACCCCTCCAGCATCTCGTCGGTGACCTCCTCCGGGTGGATCCGAGTGGTGTCGTCAAGGCCAGAATACAGCCACATCGGGTGGTCTCGCGCCTGGAGCGGTTGGATGCGCCTCTGGAGAAAGACCTCTAACAGGTCCATCCCAGTCACCCCCTCACGGACAAGCTCAACCACTCGACCCGCCAATACCTTGACTTGGGCCCTTTCCTCCGGCGTGACTTTCAGAGAGACGGGCTTCTCGGCTCGGTCGAGGGAAAAAGGAGGAAGACCAGTCGACTGTCCGGGGGTCGCCTGGTCCTGGCAGTAGAACCAGGTCGACTGCCAACCGCGGACCGACTCCGGGAAGGTGATAGAGGGGAAACAGCTCTTCCTCCTCGTCTGGATCGCCAGGCCCCCGCACAGCTGGATCACTTGTGTCTTCTCATCACTCGACTTGGCCTTTTTTACCGACTGAGAGCGGCAAGTAAAAATATGCTTGAAAAGTCCCCAATGGGTGCGGCAACCCAAGAAAGCCTCACACATGGAAATGAAAGCGGCAAGGTAGACAATGGAGTTGGGAGTGAAGTGGTGGAGCTGCGCTCCAAAGAAGTTCAAGAAGCTCCAGAAAAAAGGATGGGGCGGCAGAGAAAACCCTCGGTCGATGTGGGTGGCTAGGAGCACGCACTCACCGTCGCGGGGTTGAGGTTCGATCTCTCCCCCCGGAAGACGCGCAGCTTGGTGGGGAATGGCTCCCCCCTCGACCATGTCGTCGAGATCCTCCTACCGGAGCACCGACGGCATCCAGTCGCCCTGGATCCAACCTTTGGGCAGAGCGGTCCTGGAGGAAGATCCGCCCCGAGCTGACCTCTTCCCTTTCCCCGCTGCCGCCGCCTTCTTCGAGCACTCCAGAGCGGAGGTCTTGCTCTTCGTCATCGTCGCCGGTGAAGTCTCGCACGGGCCTGCTGCGCTGGGGTGGGAACGGAGGTGGCAAAAGGACTTGCGAAGGGGGAGAGGCAGAAGAAAGGAGCAGAAGAGAGCGCACTGCTTGGAAACCCCGAGCCGGCGATTTATAAGGGACCGCTTCCGAGTGGCTGACTGGTAGGCCCAGGCTATCCAGTCAAATCCCGCAGCAGACGCGCGCGCAGTACGTGGCAAAAAAGGCAACGCGGGGATCGAGGAGCTTCCGCTTTATCGCTTCCGATTACTGCGGCCGCCCCCGTCCCGCGCGCTTCCCAAAATACGAATCCCGCGACATCCGCGGGCCACAAAACAACTTGTCAAAACAGAAGACCCCGATCGCGCCGGCGCTTGGTATGTCACAAGCAAAGAAATTCACTCGACGGAAGGCCTGGAATGGACCAAGGCGACTGAAAAAGGTTGGCAACGTCATCCGTGACGATCGACCCAAAACGAGGCGCTCACGTAGCCCGAAGATCCAGTCGGAAAGATCTCCAACTCTTTCCCCACTCTAACCTCGATCCATTCGGGGGCTAATGATGAAGACATGTACCTAGGGTGGGGACACGGACCTGACCAAAGAGTCCTACCCTAGGACATCCCCAGGAGAAGTCACCTTTCAATCGACTTAAAGGTATCTCACTCGACGGAGTCAAGACACTCGACCAAGAAGCTACCACTCGACCATGAAGCTAATCACTCGACTGCCAGGAGACCTATAGTCACTCCGTAGGCAAACGGTCAGCTGTTAAGTAGTCTTCATGGTCATCATAGCACTTTATTAGGGGCGTTACCAGTAACGCCCAATCCTAAATGTACCTTAAACCCTGCATTACTGAGGGCAGGAGGGGGCCGGCGAACTCTATATAAGCCACCCCCCTCCTCAGTAGGGAGGGTTCGCACCCCTGTAATCCATACACGCATAATCCAGTCGACCGCCTCCGGGCTCCGAGACGTAGGGCTGTTACTTCCTCCGAGAAGGGCCTGAACTTGTAAATCTCGCGTGTAACAACTTCCCAATAGCTAGGATCTAGCCCCTCCATACTCACCCCCCTACATCACTGTCAGAGTTAGAACCACGACACTTGCAGAGTAGCATAGCACCATATGTAGTCATAGTCTAGGTTTGGATTCAAACCAGCTACAGGAGCACGTCTTTCTTTTTTCTAAAACTCGGCAACGTCTCATTACTGGTACACTAGCTTGTTCTATACGCCTTCCCAAGTCTTTGATTTTCTTTCCCTTTTTTGTGAGGAAGGAAGGAGGACAAAATTGAGAGTTCCTGGGACTCGAACCCAAGACCTCTCGGTTGAAAACCAAGGGTGCTAGTCACTTATGTGGCGAATGTTCCCTGTGAGGAGGACGGCAGACGAACGCATTTTCCTCGCAGTTTTCTTCGTATATAAAAGAAGTATGCTACTTGGTGTCCGCTTAGTCAACAAAACGATTATGCCAACCTTGACCGTTGGATTGACATTCAACGTCTGTCGCGTTTCTTCAGTCTCTTCTTCCTCAAGCCGCCAAAGCCAAACCAGCGCTGCCGGGACCGCCTGCTCCCCCTCCCACGGCTGGCTGTGATCTGCCCCGGCTCCTGTTCGTTCCCGTCCGAGGCCTCACCATCGTCCTCCGCCTTGGTTCGCTCACCGCGGCACCGCCCTTCGGTGTTGTCAACATGGTCAACAACCGAGAGAAATAAGGAGATGACTGTACATGGTGAGGATGACAGTAGGGACCCAGCAGCGCGCGCAGTAATTTTGTTTTTTCGGGACGGAGAAGGGTATCAACTGGGTTGTGCGGGACCCGTGGCCCGTCTAGCCTAGGCTTTTATTTCATATGTTTAGCACATGACCAGCCCAGTTTGTTTTTTTCCTTTCTGAAAATTGCTAGCCAGCTATTTTGTTTTTTGCAAAATAACCAACGTAGGCCTACTTGCTTTTCTATGCCGTGCTGGGCCAGAAATCTTTCAAGACGAGGAGGGATGCATTTTGCCTAGAAAATGGGCTATAAGTAATAAGAAATGGGCTATAAGTAATAATAAATGGGCTGTAAAATGAAAAAAATACAGCAAACAGACAATTAGTTCGAAAATACTGTTTTCTTTCGGATTTTGATATTTTAAATTTCATTGTTTTTGTGCGGGTAAAATTTCATTGAATTTAAATTAAGGTATATTTAGATTTAAAATTAATTTGAATCTGGCTAGAAATTCGGGCTGTATGCTGTTTGGGACAGATTTGGAGGCTGACTTGTGGGTCTACTAGGTTGACGTGTACTTTGGCTTTGCCAACTTAGTCCACAAACGATTCTAGCAGCAGTGATCGCTGGATGTTAATCCAACGGCCGTGCTGCTTCTTCAATATCTGATCTTCTTGCTCCAGCCGCCCAAACCAGCTCCGGCGGGACTGCCTGCTCCCGCCTCCCGTGGCCGGCTGTGCTGCCGCACAGGCCGCACCGCCCCACCCTACTTCATTGCTGGTCAGGCCATTCCTCTACTCACCCACACCTCCTATTATTCCCTTCCTAGTAAACCCTCATACTCCCCACCGCGTGGGCAACCATTGCCGAGTCTTCCCCAGCTCCGTGTCGTTCCCTTCCTAGGCCTCGCCGTCGTCCACCGCCATGGTGCTCTCGGCGCGGCCTGGTCAACTTGGTCAATGAACGACATCCATCGGCCGTGGACTATACGCGCAAAATAATGATTCCTCCACCTGACAGCTGGGACCCACCGGAAGGGCCTCTGTATTTCATGAAAAAAACGTCCCCCCACTGACATGTCGGACCCACCAGCTATATCTTCGCACGCAAGGAAGTGCCTCCTTATTACGCACAAAAAAATGAATACCCCCTGCTAGCTGGGACCCACCATAGTGGGAGGATGACTTGTGGGCCAACAAAGTTGAGGGGGACGGAGGGCTTTGTCAACTTAGTCAATATGAACGATTCTCGCTCTAGTGACCGTACGATGTCCATCAAACGGCCGTAGTGCTTCTTCAACCTCTTGTCTTCTTGCTCCAGCTGCCCAAGGCAGCGCCGGTCGTGCCGCATGCTCCTGCCTCCCGTGGCCGGCTGTGCTGCCGCGGAGGCCTCCTGCCCCCTACTATTCCCACCGCTGGCCAGGCCCTGCGGCCGAACCAGTGAACCCTCGTACTCCTCTAGGCGCGGGCTTCCACTGCCGCGTCTTCCCCGGTTCCACGTGATCCCCTTCCTAGGCCTCGCCGTCGTCCACCGCCGTGGTGCTCTCCACGCGGCGTGGTCAACGTGGTCAAGGAACGACTTCCATCGGAAGAGTACTGTACGTGGAGAGGCTGACAGCTGGGTCCAAGGCCACAACCCAGTTTTTTGTGATTTGCCAAGTAAGTCGCTTTGTCAGGCCTGTTGGGCTGCAAATCTTTCAAGACGAGGAGAGCTTTCATTCGGCTGGCCGAGAAAATGGCCCATCAGTAATGAGAAATGGGCTGTACATTTTTAAAACACATCAAACCGGCAATTAGTTTCAAATATCTTTTTTTTCATTTCAAGATTTTAAATTACATTAATTTTTATGCGTGGAGAATTTGTTGGATTTTATATTGATATACATTTATTTTGAAAATCAGTTTGAATGTGAGTCGAAATTTCGGGATTAAAAACAGTTCGGACCGCACCGAAATATGCAAAATTTCTTATAATTTTTTAACCGTGGCCACAATTTGGGCTGTAATGCTAACAAAAAGAATATGGGCTCCAAGAAAACCTTAAGAATTAGCAAATGGGCTGAAAATTATTAGAAATAATGGCAGATGGGCTGTATGCTGTTTTCCATAGATTTGAGGCTTTCCTAAAAAAAAGGTTGACACACAAGCAGTGACCGTTGGATGTCCATCCAACGACCGTCGTGCTTCTTCAATCTCTGCTCTTCCTGCTCCAGCCGCTCAAACAAGCGCCGGCGGGACTGCCTGCTCCCTCCTCACCGCTGCCGGCTGTGCTGCCGCGCAGGCCTCACCGCCCCACCGTACTCGCATCACTGGCCTAACCATCCTTCTACTCACCCACACCTGCTGTTATTCTCCAGCGATGGCAGACGAACCAGTAAACCCTTGTACAGTCGTACTCCCCTCCGCGTGGGAAACAACTAACGAGTCTTCCCTGCCTCCGTGTCGTTCCCTTCCTAGGCCTCGCCGTTGTCCACCGCCCTGGTGCTCTCAGCGCGGCCTGGTCAACGTGATCAACGACCGACATGCATCTGAAGTGGACTGTACGTGGAGAGGCTGACAACTAGGTCCATGGCCGCACGCAAGGAAATGCCTCCTTATTACGCACAAAATAATGATTCGTCCACCTGACATTAGGGACCCACCGAAAGGGCCTCTGTATTTCGTGAAAAAAACGTTACCGCCGCTGACAGCTCGGACCCACCAGCTACATCTTCGCACGCAAGGAAGTGCCTCCTTATTACGCACAAAAAAATGAATACTCCCCCTGTTAGCTGGGACCCAGTATAGTGGCAGGCTGACTTGTGGGCCTACTAAGTTGACAGGGACGGAGGGCTTTGTCAACTTAGTCAATATGCACGATTCTAGCTCCAGTGACCGTACAATGTCCATCCAACGGCCGTAGTGCTTCTTCAACCTCTGGTCTTCTTGCTCCAGCCGCCCAAACCAGCGCCGGTCGTGCCTCGTGCTCCTGCCTCCCGTGGCCGGCTGCGATGCGGCGGAGGCCTCACCGCACCCTACTACTCCCACCGCTTGCCAGGCCATCCCTCTACTCACCCACACCCCCTGTTATTCTGCGGCGACGGCAGCCTCACATAGCAGCGAACCAGTGCCCTCGTACTCCTCTACGTGTGGGCATCCACTGCCGCGTCTTCCCCGGCCCCGCATCGTCCCCTTCCTTGGCCTCGCTGTCGTCCACCGCCCTGGTGCTCTCGGTGCGGCGTGGTCAACGTGGTCAAGGAACGGCTTCCATCGGACGTGGACTGTATGTGGAGAGGCTGAGAGCTGGGTCCACGGTCGCAGCAAGGAAGTGCCTCCTTATTACGTGCAAAATAATTATTCCTCCACCTGACAGCGGGGACCCACTGGACGGGCCACCGTATTTCGCCCCCCTGACTGATGGGACCCAACAGCTACATCTTCGCACGCTAGGAAGTTCCTGACAGTCGGGACCAACCTGGTCAAAGCGTACGTAGCGTTGTCATTCTGGTCGCGAACGTGTACGTGCATATATACTGGTGGATGTAGAGGCGCGCACGTGTCGTAGTAGAGGCGGCCAGGGTGCAAGAAAGAAAATACAGCCACGTATGTGTACATACGGGCGGGGTCTCGAACGCCTACTCGTGCATACGTACGGCGAGGGCTCGTTGACATGGCTGGGTCGGAACGGAGAAACAACGTCGTTGTCGTGTTCATGGGGAGGCAACGGAATGCGTCATGTTCATGGGGAGGCAACGAAATGCGTCGTGTTCATCGGGAGGCAACAGAACGCGTGGGAGCCAACCGGCTGGGTCGGAACGAAATGCGTGGTCGTGTTCATCGGGAGGGCTTGGACGGAACAGGCGATGGAAACGAGGCCTAGCGTACCGCACAACGGAGGAAACGGACCTCCTACATTCGGAACAGGGTCCTGTTGATCGGGAGGGGTCTGGCGTACCGCAAAACGGAGGAAACGGACCTCCTACGGTCGAAACGGGGGTCCTATTGATCGGGAGGGGTGTGCCGTATCGCAAAACGGATGAAACGGACTTGTGTTTGAGTGCTATGGTCGAAACGGGGGTCCTGTTCATCGGGAGGGGTGTGGCATACCACAAAACGGGACTCAACGGGATACTATTCATCTCCACCGTCGACCCCCTCCAGCCTCCACGAGCTACTGTTCATCCACCGTCGACCTCCTCCAGCCTCCACCTGCGACTGTTCATCCACGGGCTCATGTTCATCATCCAGCCTCCACCGCGTGCTACTCCACTGGCTACTGTTCAACCAACCCTCTCCACGGGCTCCTGTTCAACCACCCCTCCACGGGCTACTGTTCATCCTGCCCTCCACGGGGTGGTCCTGTTGATCCAGCCCTCCACGGGGTGGTCCTGTTCATCCAGCCCTCCATGGGGTCCTGTTCATCCAGAGGAAACACCACGGGGTCCTGTTGATCCACTCCCACCGGGAACTGTTCATCCACCCCCCGCAACGCTCACTGTTCATCCAGAGGCAGCATCGATCGGCTTCAGTTAGCAGCAGTAGCGAAGGAATCGCTCGATCGGGTTCAGTTAACAGCCATCGATCGATCGCTCGGGTTCAGTAACGCGTAGCCTGCAGTGCAATCGCTCGGGTTCAGTTAGAGCCCAACGCCTCGCTCGGGTTCAGTTAGAGCCAACGCCTCGCACACACGCGCGTACGTGTACGAGAGAAACGCGCATCGCTCGGCCCCCGACCTCCCATCGTAACCGGGAACTCCCCGAAATTTTCCTTGCCCTCGCTTCTACCACAGTTTTTTCCGTCATGGACGGTCCAAAGAATGTCATGCAGCTGCGTCTCCGGCCCGCCCAGGACGAAAAGCCCATTTTCTATCATGATTTTTTGCATTGAAGTAGGAGCCCACCACATCTATGATGATACCGGGTTTTGTCACAATTATCGTCATGTATGACAGAAAAAAAATTCGTTCGGCCCAAAATGTCACGGATGTGTCTTTTTTTGTAGTGTATATATACCCACGTACCCCCAAACGATCATATACGGAACCAAAACCCTAATTCCACTGCCGTAACTTTCTGTATCCACGAGATCCCATCTTGGGGCCTGTTTTGGAGCTCCACCGGAGGGGGCATCGATCACGGATGGCTTCTACATCAACACCATAGCCTCTCCGATGAAGTGTGAGTAGTTTACTTCAGACCTACGGGTCCATAGTTAGTAGCTAGATGGCTTCTTCTCTCTTTTTGGATCTCAATACAATGTTCTCCCCCTCTCTTGTGGAGATCTATTCGATGTAATCTTCTTTTTGCGGTGTGTTTGTTGAGACCGATGAATTGTGGGTTTATGATCAAGTCTATCTATGAATAATATTTGAATCTTCTCTGAATTCTTTTATGTATGATTGGTTATCTTTGCAAGTCTCTTCGAATTATCAGTTTGGTTTGGCCTACTAGATTGATCTTTCTTGCAATGGGAGAAGTGCTTAGATTTGGGTTCAATCTTGCGGTGTCCTTTCCCAGTGGCAGTAAGGGCAGCAAGGCACATATTGTATTGTTGCCATCGAGGATAACAAGATGGGGTTTCCTTCATATTGCATGAGTCTATCCCTCTACATCATGTCATCTTGCTTAAGGCGTTACTCTGTTTTTACTTAATACTCTAGATGCATGCTGGATAGCGGTCGATGAGTGGAGTAATAGTAGTAGATGTAGGCAGGAGTCGGTCTACTTGTCTCGGACGTGATGCCTATATACATGATCATACCTAGATATTCTCATAACTATGCTCAATTCTGTCAATTGCTCAACAGTAATTTGTTCACCCATCGTAGAATACTTATGCTCTCGAGAGAAGCCACTAGTGAAACCTATGGCCCCTGGGTCTATCTTTATCATATCAATCTCCTACTACTTAGTTATTTACTTTGCTATTTACTTTGCCTTTATTTTACTCTACATCTTATCATAAAAATACCAAAAATATTATCTTATCATATCTATCAGATCTCACTCTCGTAAGTGGCCCTATAGGGATTGACAACCCCTTTTTGCGTTGGTTGCGAGAATTTATTTGTTTTGTGCAGGTACGAGGGACTTGTGTGTAGCCTCCTACTGTATTGATACCTTGGTTCTCAAAAAACTGAGGGAAATACTTACGCTACTTTGCTGCATCATCCCTTCCTCTTCGGGGAAAACCAACACAGTGCTAAAAGAGGTAGCAAGAAGGATTTCTGGCGCCGTTGCCGAGGAGGTCTATGCAAAAGTCAACATACCAAGTACCCATCACATACCCTAATCTCCCGCATTACATTATTTTCCATTTGCCTCTCGTTTTCCTCTCCCCCAATTCACCCTTGCCATTTTATTTGCCCTCTCTCTCTATCCTTCCTCTCTTTCTCTATTTTCCCTTTTTGTCCGCTTGCTTTTTGTTTGCTTGTGTGTTAGTTTGCTTGTTTGTCGCGATGGCTCAAGATAATACTAAATTGTGTGACTTCACCAATACCAACAACAATGATTTTATTAGCACTCCGATTGCTCCTCTTACCGATACTGAATCTTGTGAAATTAATATTGCTTTGCTGAATCTTGTCATGAAAGATCCGTTCTCCGCCCTTCCTAGTGAAGATGCCGCTACCCATCTAAATAGCTTCGTTGATTTATGTGACATGCAAAAGAAGAAAGATGTGGATAATGATATTGTTAAATTGAAGCTATTTCCTTTTTTGCTTAGAGGTCGTGCTAAAGCTTGGTTTTCGTCTTTGCCTAAAAATAGTATTGATTCATGGAACAAGTGCAAAGATGCTTTTATCTCTAAGTATTTTCCTCCTGCTAAGATCATCTCTCTTAGAAATGATATTATGAATTTTAAGCAACTTGATCATGAACATGTTGCACAAGCTTGGGAGAGAATGAAATTAATGATACGTAATTGCCCTACTCATGGTTTAAATTTATGGATGATTATACAAAAATATTATGCCGGATTGAATTTTGCTTCTAGAAATCTTTTGGATTCGTCCACGGGAGGCACTTTTATGGAAATCACTTTAGGAGAAGCTACTAAACTCCTAGATAATATTATGGTTAATTATTCTCAATGGCATACTGAAAGATCTACTAATAAAAAGGTGCATGCGATAGAAGAAATTAATGTTTTGAGTGGAAAGATGGATGAACTTATGAAATTATTTGCTAATAAGAGTGTTTCTTCTGATCCTAATGATATGCCCTTGTCTACTTTGATTGAGAATAATAATGAATCTATGGATGTGAATTTTGTTGGTAGGAACAATTTTGGTAACAACGCGTATAGAGGAAATTTCAATCCTAGGCCTTATCCTAGTAATCCCTCTAATAATTATGGTAATTCCTACAACAATTCTTATGGAAATTATAATAAGATGACCTCTAATTTTGAATCTAATATTAAAGAATTTATTACTTCACAAAATAATTTTAATGCTTTAATTGAAGAAAAATTGCTTAAGATTGATGAGTTGGCTAGGAACGTGGATGGAATTTCTCTTGATGTTGATTCTTTCAAACTTAGATCTATTCCACCTAAGCATGATATCAATGAGTCTCTCAAAGCCATGAGAATTTCCATTGATGAGTGCAAAGAAAGAACCACTAGGATGCGTGCTAAGAAAGATGCCTTTATGAAAGTGTGTTCTTCTAGTTCCTATGAAAATAATGATGAAGATCTAAAAGTTATTGATGTGTCCCCTATTAAATCTTTTTTTGCAATATGAATCTTGATAATGATGGGACTGAATTGTCAGGACCCCGATTCCAAGTCACATCGATCTAGCCGGTAACACCTCATATCACTTTGCGGCCTCACGCACGGTATTCCCACGGGTGTCGCCTTACCATGGCCCGGGACCGTTTGCGCCTTTTGGCTCACGTATATGATAGTGTCGCTAGCATCCATATGACAGAGAACCCGGGCCGACATTACTAGTCGTGAACCCAAAGTGGCACTAACATATGGGGACAGGCATACATGAATCAACATCGAGCATGTCGGTCAGCAGTGTGCGAATCCGGGCTGTAGCACTGGGCTAACAGGACTCCGGGAACCCGGTCTGTAGCAGGCTAGCAGGACTCCGGATGTCACCGCGTGACATTTCCCCAAAGGGACAGACACAGGAACGAAGTGAATCACATGCCGACCAGTCTAAGTGTTCTGGAGCAGTAGTGCTGGGCTAGCAGGACTCCTGTAAACCGGGCTGTAGGAGACTACCATGGCTCAGTGGAGGCACTAGACTACATTTCCCCATAAGAGAGGCTACCAAGGATAAACAACCAGGTTGTCGGATCCCACACATACCAAGCATTTCAATCATACACACAATATGCTCGATATGTGTAAATACAACATGGCATCACAACATAACTCTACGACTCAAGTATTTATTCATTAGGCTCCGAGGAGCGAGTAATTACAAACATGGGTCTCATGACCCAACATTCAGAGCATACAAGTCAAAGCACATGCAGAAGCTTAACATGCCCGAGTACAGACATCTACAAATGAAAAAGGCTGAGAAGCCTGACTATCTACCAGATCCTGCCGAGGGCACAAGATCATAGCTGAGGTATCAAGCTAAACGTCGAAGTCCACACGGAACTACTAGCGAGACTGAAGTCTCTCTGCAAAAACATAAAATAAGCAAACGTGAGTACAAATGTACCCAGCAAGACTTACATCAGAACTAACTACATATGCATCGGTAACAACAAAGGGGGTGGTGGAGTTTGACTGCAGCAGGCCAGCTTTGACTCAGTGGCTAACCTGAACTACTACTGCAAAACTCTTTGAGGTGGTGCACACGAGTCCACATATTCACCATATCAATACACCACTACGGATCCGCTCCCGTCTCCCTACGAGAACGCCATCCATAGCACTCATGCTTATCTTGTGCATTTTAGAGTATCCACTTTCACTTGTCTATGAACTATGCAAGGGGTCCAAGTTTCCATATCCGAGGAATCCGGCTATTCGAATAGATAATGATAACCCTGCAGGGGTGTACTTCTTCACACACACTCCCGCCACTTACCACCATGTACACGTCGTGTACATCGGCAACCTTCAAGCGGAAGCCTGGCGAGGGAGTCGGCCACGACCTGACTAACCACACAAATCTCTCGTCCAGGTTTATCGCCTATTCAGGTTCCATCCGTAAGGAGATCCGGCCGGGGTGTCGCTCACGGCCCCAAACGATATGTGCAGGGTTCCCAAGCCCACCATCCGGGTGCCACTTGGTACACCGTGCCACTGTGCCTAGTCTGTCCCAAGCCCACCTGTACCGGGTGCCACTTGGTAGACTACTAACACTACCTACAAACACCAGAAAGTAGTTGCAACTCCTGGACAGAGATCGAGTTGATTAATAAGCCGAGAGGGGTCGAGTTACCGGAACCCAATGTGTGGTAGTAACTGTTATGGACCACAAACACAGAACTCAGTTCCTGAGAACGGCTGCAATGAGACAACCCACCATGTACTCCTACATGGCCTCTCACCGCTACCTTTACCAAATCGTGTTCACACACTTAGCTCTCGACGGTAGGACATGTTCACCATGTTCCAATTCATTCCCGATGAATCAGACCTGAGTCAACTCTAAGCAATAGCAGGCATGACAACAAGCATGATAGGCACATCAGGGCTCAAACAATTCCTACTCATGGTAGTGGGTTTCATCTATTTACTGTGGCAATGACAGGTCATGCAGAAGAAAGGGGTTCAACTACCGCATCATGTAACAGTTGAATCGTTGTTGTCCTAATGCAGTAAAAGAGAGCAGGAGTGAGAGAGTGGGATTGTATCGGAATGAACAAGGGGGTTTTGCTTGCCTGGCACTTCTGAAGAAAGTACAGCTCTTCATCGGTGTAATCGAACTCATCGCCGGATCAACGTCTACTGAGGGGGAACAAATACTGGCAACAAAGAGGAAACACAATCAATGCAATGCACAATATGATGCATGATCATGACATGGAAATATGATGTTGATTGAGCTAATGCAACTAGCAACAGGTTAAATGAAGTTGGTTTGAACCCAAGATTCAAATTCAAACTCCATATGTGGATATTCAAATGCCAGACATATGATTTTCCCTATTTAGCAACTATAAGTTGTTCTAACATGCATTAATATAGCATGAATAGATAGATTGGATTTTTCTGGTAATTTTTCATATATAAATTATTTCATTTGGAGTTACGGTTGAATTTCTATGATTTTTAGAAGTTAGCACTATTTTCTGGAATTTCCTGAATAAGAATAATCCAGTAAAAGAGTTATTGCGTTAGCATGACATAATGCTGACGTCAGCGGTCAACGAAGCAGTCCAGGTCAAACCTGACTAGTGGGGCCCACTGGTCAGTGACCCAGTGATTAACAGAGCTAGTTAGTGGTTAAACTAAACTTAACTAAAAGTGTCATTAGGCCTAGGCCCACATGTCATAGACTCAGGGGGGTCAAACCCCGGTCAAACACGGTCAACCCCACCGGAGTTGACTCGCGGCTCGTCTCCGGCGAGGTCAGAGATGGCGGAGGGCTTCGGAAATCGCCCACAGGCGATGGTTTTGGGCGTGGGGAGGCTCTACGAAGAGCTGCTGCTCGCACGCAGCTGATGGAGCAGACGGCGGGAGCTGGGGTGGCCGGAGACGACCGCGGCGAGGTCATCCGCGCCGGCTGGAGTTCGGGCGAACTCAGGTTCGAAGGTGCAGTGGGCGTGGCGATGCGGGCGTAGCACCTACGGCCTCTGCGAGGTGCGGTGAGCACGTGGGTGTGCTCGGTTGGGGGCTACGATGACCGTGGCCACGGCGGCGAGGGACTCAGGCGGCGGCGCGATTCGGTCGTCGGCGAAGCGGCGGCTATGTTGAGGAAAAGAGCACGGGAGAGAGGGGAAAGAGGCAGGGGCTCACAGCGGTTCGGATGAAGGAGACGGTGGGCTCAGGGGTGGCCTGACGGCGACGTACGGGCGACAGCGATCTCGGTCAACCCGAGGTTGAAGACGGTGGCGTGGAGGCGATCCAGGGCATCCAGGCTCGGTTCCTTCGGCTTGGGGAGGCGGAGCTCAATGGCGGTGCTGGTGGACACGACAGATGGGTGAGGAGATGGCTGTGGCCGCGGCAGCGGCGAGCGGCGGCGATGGTGGCGTCCGGTGGTGCTGCGCAGAGAGAGCAGAGGAGGGGGATGGACACGGGGTGAGTGAGAGAGGGGCCAGGGGGTCTGTGTGGCAGCGTTGGAGGCGTCCAGGGCGTCAGGGACGCAGGCAGTCAGGCAGGAGGTGGCACGGGCACGTGCCCGCACGCGCTAGCCACGCGCTCGTCCTCCTGGCGTGAGCTAGGAGATGACTGGCGCTGACCAGTGGCTGGGCCAGATGGGCTACACAGGAGCTGGGCCAGCTAGGTAGGTCCATGTAGGTGGCCCAGTGGCCTTCTCTCTCTCTCTTTTACTATTTGTTTCTGTTTTTCTACTTTTTTGCTGTTTGTTTGTGATTTAGTTTTAACACCAAATCAACTTTAAACTTCATTAAAATAATTGTGCTAGCTAAGTGGACTTATCCAAAGCCACACAACAATTTTCGGAATTATTGAACATATATTTATTATATAATAAATATATATCCAATTCAAATAGTTATTGAAATAATTTCAAATGCCCGAAATAAATATTTCTGAGACTCCAAAAATATTGGTTTGAATTTTACCTCTTGCCAATATTTTTATGAAATAACAGGAACATTTCCTTGGACTCATTTGAAAGGATTTTTAATGTTGATTATCTCTGAAGTAGTTTCTGAGGGTTTCAACTAACCTCGATTCAACTTTCAGAATTTAGACATGATGCATGGATGCTCTCCTATGCAACTATTGCAAACAATTCTAGGGCTGTGACATGAATATGATCCACCTTTACCTGGAAGGCGTTCCAAGAATTCTGAATCTTTTGATCTTGATGCTAAATTTGATAAAAGTGGGATTGAAGAAATTAAAACCCTAGATGTTGCTAAACCCACTATTTTGGATTTCAAGGAATTTAATTATGAAAATTGCTCTCTGATTGATTGTATTTCCTTGTTGCAATCCGTGCTAAATTCTCCTCATGCTTATAGTCAAAATAAAGCGTTTATTAAACATATCGTTGATGCCTTGATGCAATCTTATGAAGAAAAACTTGAATTGGAAGTTTCTATCCCTAGAAAACTTTATGATGAGTGGGAACCAACTATTAAAATTAAAATTAAAGATCATGAATGCTATGCTTTATGTGATTTGGGTGCTAGTGTTTCCACGATTCCAAAGACTTTGTGTGATTTGTTAGGTTTCCATGATTTTGATGATTGCTCTCTAAACTTGCACCTTGCGGATTCCACTATTAAGAAACCTATGGGAAGAATTAATGATGTTCTTATTGTTGCAAATAGGAATTACGTGCCCATAGATTTTATTGTTCTTGACATAGATTGCAATCCTTCATGTCCTATTATTCTTGGTAGACCTTTCCTTAGAACGATTGGTGCAATTATTGATATGAAGGAAGGAAATATTAGATTCCAATTTCCATTAAGGAAAGGCATGGAACACTTTTCTAGAAAGAAAATTAAATAACCTTATGAATCTATTATGAGAGCCAATTATGGATTGCCTACCAAAGATGGCAATACCTAGATCTATTCTTGCTTGTTATGCCTAGCTAGGGGCGTTAAACGATAGCGCTTGTTGGGAGCCAACCCAATTTTATTTTTATTCCTTGATTTTTTCTCCTGATTAGTAATAAAAAATTATTTAGCCTCTGTTTTGGTTGAGTCTTTTGTGTTTAATTAGTGTTTGTGCCAAGTAGAACCGTTGGGAAGACTTGGGGAAAGTCTTGTTGAACTTGTTGTAAAAAACAGAAACTTTAGCGCTCACGAGAACTGCTTTCATTTTTATTTGGAAAGTGATATTTAGTTAATTCTTTTTGAAGATTATTAATAGATAAATTACTCACGTACAGAAATTTATTTTAGAATTGTTGGGGTTCCAGATATTTCTCTAGCTACAGATTACTACAGACTGTTCTGTTTTTGACAGATTCTGTTTTGCGTGTGTTGTTTGCTTATTTTGATGAATCTATGGCTAGTAAAATAGTTTATAAACCATAGAGAAGTTGGAATACAGTAGGTATAACACCCATATAAATAAAGAATGAGTTCATTACAGTACCTTGAAGTGATCTTTTGTTTTCTTTCACTAACGGAGCTCACGAGATTTTCTACTTTAAGTTTTGTGTTGTGAAGTTTTCAAGTTTTGGGTAAAGATTTGATGGATTATGGAACAAGGAGTGGCAAGAGCCTAAGCTTGGGGATGCCCATGGCACCCCCAAGATAATATAAGGACACCTAAAAGCCAAAGCTTGGGGATGCCCCGAAAGGCATCCCCTCTTTCGTCTACTTCTATCGGTAACTTTACTTGGAGCTATATTTTTATTTACCACATGATATGTGTTTTGCTTGGAGCGTCTTGTATGATTTGAGTCTTTGCTTATTAGTTTACCACAATCATCCTTGATGTACACACCTTTTGAGAGAGCCATACATGATTTGGAATTTGTTAGAATACTCTATGTGCTTCGCTTATATCTTTTGAGTTATATAATTTTGCTCTAGTGCTTCACTTATATCTTTTAGAGTACGGTGGTGGATTTGTTTTATAGAAACTATTGATCTCTAATGCTTCACTTAGATTATTTTGAGAGTCTTAAATAGCATGGTAATTTGCTTAAAATCATAATATGCTTGGTATGCAAGATTAATAATAAAAATTCTCTTATGAGTGTGTTGAATACTATGATAAGTTTGATACTTGATAATTGTTTTGAGACATGGAGATGGTGATATTAAAGTCATGATAGTTGAGTAGTTTTGGATTTGAGAAATACTTGTGTTGAAGCTTGTGATTCCTGTAGCATGCATGTATGGTGAACCGTTATGTGATGAAGTCGGAGCATGATTTATTTATTGATTGTCTTCCTTATGAGTGGCGGTCGGGGACGAGCGATGGTCTTTTCATACCAATCTATCCCCCTAGGAGCATGCGCGTAATACTTTGCTTCGATAACTTGTAGATTTTTGCAATAAGTATATGAGTTCTTTATGACCAATGTTGAGTCCATGGATTATACGCACTCTCATCCTTCCACCTTTGCTAGCCTCTCTAATACCGCGCACCTTTCGCCGGTATCATACACCCACCATATACCTTCCTCAAAACAGCCACCATACCTACCTATTATGGCATCTCCATAGCCATTCTGAGATATATTGCCATGCAACTTTCCACCGTTCCGTTTATGACACACTCCATCATTGTCACATTGCTTAGCATGATCATGTAGTTGACATAGTATTTGTGGCAAAGCCACCGTTCATAATTCTTTCATACTTGTCACTCATGCATCATTGCATATCCCGGTACACCGCCGAAGGCATTCATATAGAGTCATAAGTATCGAGTTGTAATTATTGAGTTGTAAGAAAAATAAAAGTGTGATGATCATCATTATTAGAGCATTGTCCCAAGTGAGGAAAGGATGATGGAGACTATGATTCCCCCACAAGTCGGGATGAGACTCCGGACAAAAAAATAAATAAAAGAGGCCAAAGAAGCCCAAATAAAAAAGAAAAGAAAGAAAAGAGGCCATAAAAAAGAGAGAAAAGGCCCAAATAAAAGAATGAGAGAAAAAGAGAGAAGGAACAATGTTAGTATCTTTGTACCACACTTCCGCTTCAAAGTAGCACCATGATCTTCATAGTAGAGAGTCTCTCATGTTATCACTTTCATATACTAGTGGGAATTTTTCATTATAGAACTTGGCTTGTATATTCCAATGATGGGCTTCCTCAAAATTGCCCTAGGTCCTCATGAGCAAGCAAGTTGGGTGCACACGCACTTAGTTTCTTTTTGAGCTTTCATATACTTATAGCTCTAGTGCATCCGTTGCATGGCAATCCCTACTCACTCACATTGATATCTATTGATGGGCATCTCCATAGCCCGTTGATACGCCTAGTTGATGTGAGACTATCTTCCCCTTTTTGTCTTCTCCACAACCACCACTCTATTCCATCTATAGTGCTATATCCATGGCTCACGCTCATGTATTGCGTGAAAATTGAAAAAGTTTTGAGAATGTCAAAAGTATGAAACAATTGCTTGGCTTGTCACGGGGGTTGTGCATGATTTAAATATTTTGTGTGGTGAAGATAGAGCATAGCCAGACTATATGATTTTGTAGGGATAACTTTTGTCGGTGTCAAAACCGGCGGATCTCGGGTAGGGGGTCCCGAACTGTGTGTCTAAGGCGGATGGTAACAGGAGGCAGGGGACACGAGGTTTTACCCAGGTTCGGGCCCTCTTGATGGAGGTAAAACCCTACGTCCTTCTTGATTATTCTTGATAATATGTGTAGTACAAGAGTTGATCTACCACGAGATCGGAGAGGCTAAACCCTAGAAGCTAGCCTATGGTATGATTGTATGTTATCCTATGGACTAAAACCCTCCGGTTTATATAGACACCGGAGGGGGCTGGGTTACACAAGGTCGGTTACAAAGGAGGAGATATACATATCTGTATTGCCTAGCTTGCCTTCCACGCCAAGTAGAGTCCCATCCGGACACGGGATGAAGTATTCAATCTTGTATCTTCATAGTCCAACACTCCGGCCAAAGGATATAGTCCGGCTGTCCGGGGACCCCCTAATCCAGGACTCCCTCAGTAGCCCCTGAACCAGGCTTCAATGACGATGAGTCTGGCGCGCAGTGTTGTCTTTGGCATTGCAAGGCGGGTGCCTCCTCCGAATACACCACGAAAGAGTTTGAATACAAGGATAGTGTCCGACCCTGCAAAATAAGTTCCACATACCACCGTAGAGAGAATAATATTACCACAAATCTAATCTGCTGATATGTTTTGGCGGCATGACATCACGCCACGGCCCGGTAATTATTTGAACCATTTTTCTTCAACCAGCCCCGCACATAACGCGAGGCGGTTTCTTGACACATCTTGTCAAAGTAGAGGTCATGTTCCACTTATTACGGGATTCTCATCAATGCGGACGTGGGTAACCCAACTGCGCCATCAATTATGGCGCTTGGGGGATAAGCGAGTTTTACCAGGCTAGTGGGGGCGCATAGTTTAGTCCTCCCTTATAAAGGGATAAGATCTCACCTTTTTCTACCCACGCCTTCATCCTCCTTGCTCATCCATTCTCCTGTACTCGAGCTCTAGCGCCCAAGTCCGCATCCTCCTCCTTAACTCTCTCCAAACATGTCCCGAGTGGGAGGCAAGTGGATGGCCTCCTCCGTCAGGGAGGGGCACATCAAAAAGTTGCGCGGAGCCGGATACTTAGCCGCAGACATCGCGCACCGGCTGCCAGCCGCGGGGCAGGTCATCCCTACCCCAGAACCTCACGAGATGGTGGTCTTCCTCCCCCACCTCGTCCGCGGACTGGGGTTTCCCCTTCATCCATTTGTCTGCGGCCTCATGTTCTATTATGGGCTGGACTTTCACGATCTAGCCCCAAACTTCATCCTCCACATCTCGGCGTCCATCGTCGTGTGCGAGGCTTTCCTCCGCATCCAGCCCCACTTCGGCCTATGGCTGAAGACCTTCAATATCAAGCCGAAGGTTGTAGGCGGCCAACAAGCGGAATGCGGCGGAGCCATGGTGGGAAAAATGCCCAACGTTGCATGGCTTGAGGGCTCCTTCATGGAGACCATAAAGGGGTGGCAGTCGGGGTGGTTCTACATCACCGAGCCACGCGACACCAACTGGGTGGTGGCCCCCGAGTTTCGATCCGGAATTCCCACGCGGCTCACTTCCTGGAAGGAGAAGGGCCTGTCCTGGGGTTCATCGGTGGAGCTGGACGGACTCCAGAAATGTATCCGGAACATGACAAGCAAGAAACTTAAGCTTGTCAACATAGTCCAAGTCATGCTCTTCCGCCGGATCCTCCCGTGTCAGCAACGGGATTTCAACCTGGCCCGGCACTAGACTCTAAGCAAGGTTTTTGACACGACGCACAAAGACGTCTGGAGGGTGCTGTTCAAGGGCGCCAAGGTCCCTCCCCCTCTCACCGAGGACCGCGGGCTAAGCACGAAGCGCCCTGCAAATCCGGTAAGTTCTGTACATTTGGTAGGATATTTATTTCCCATAGCTTCACCATGTGCGGGGTCTGAGCTCTCGTGCCTTTAACAGGACTGGGTGGAGGCATCAGAGCAGATCGACTGTCCGCCCCCCTGCCCGAAGACACCGCGGGCACTCTCCTAACGGAGATGGTGACTCCGACTCCTTATAAGGTGCCGGAGAAGACCAAGAAGAAGGCCAAGGGAACCCGAAAGAGTTCCCGGTGCCAGGTGGTATCAGACTCATCGTCCGATAACTTTGCGACGCACTCCTCCCATGAAGACGAGGAGGAAGATGAAGATGCTCCCCCTCTAGCCAGGGGAGACAAGAAAAGGAAGGCCGCCCTGACCGGGGAGGCCGAAGGGTCCAAGAAGGGAAGGACTGTTCTTCCGGACTGCTCCACCATCGCCGCCGAAGGCGAAGACGAGTGGCTGCTCAGGGCCAAGCCCCTGGCGAAGTCGTAAGTATTCGGATACCAGAGTAACTCATAGCATACCTTTGTCGCACTGCTTCTCCTAACGCCGAGTATGATTATGCAGACCGCCCCAAGCCCGTATCGACGTATCCTCAACGAACAACTCCTTGGATTCGTCGGATATGGATAGCGATCCACTTCCGACCGCCTCCTCCCCTTGTCCTATGGACAAGCCGAGGTATTGTCTCAAGGGGCACCAAGCCGGGGGGAGACAGTCCCGGAGGCGCCTCAAGGCGACCTTCCGGACTCCAGGAGTAAAGGGAGCAAGGCTCTCGGGGGATCCAAGTTCGGCTCTCCACCGAACACTGCGCCGGAACCTCCAGTGGTTCCGGACTCGGGTAGGCGGCCCCCTTCCAAAAGGGGTAAGACGCCTGTGCCGGTGAATTCTGTCCATCTAGAGGCACCGGACAACCAGCTGGGACGCTTCGCGGTGCTTCCATCAATGAAGAGCACCGCACTATTATGAGTGCGGTGATCAAGAAGGTTCAGTCCACCAAGAGCGGACTGCCTGAAGCCTGTGTCAGCCTTTTAACAGGTTTTGAGGTAAGTATTTAAAATATAGGAAAAATATTACCGCATAGACAGTAGCCCCCGATGCTCTGTTTGGTGTTCACAAAGAAAAGCCGAATATAGGATCAAATAATATCTGCAGGAGTCTAATATAAGTATGTCTATATGCGTATGCAGGCTTCGCTGCTAACCTCTGCCGCACTGACTGTGGAGGTCGCCGCACTGAAGCAGGACCTTGAGGGGTCCGAGAAGGAGCTCGGCCTTGCCAAGAGGCAGCTTGAGGAGAACAGAGGTAAGTAATACCTTGTCTATATATATATATGTGATTGCAGAATGACAGGATCATCATGAATTTGCCAGGGGCCACGACCGAAGTGGCGACCCTAAAGCAAGCGCTCTCCGAGGCCGAAGATAAAGCGGCCAAGGAGCGCACCGAGCGGGAGAAGCAAGAGGCGCGGGTGGGCGAGGTGCAGCAAGAGCTCCAAGCTCTCGTGACGAAGCACGAGGCGTTGGAGCTTGACTCGAAGACGCGAGAGTCTGAGCTTGCCGCAGCCCTTGAGAGCGCAAAGAATGCCAAGGCTGAACCCCACAAGGCCCTTCAGGAGATTGAGGCGATGAGGAAGATAGCGGCGGGTAAGGCATTCAATATGCAAAGCAAGCATGTGAAATTAAATTACTTGTTACTTACCCGAATTCGGAGCTCTCCAGGAGCATTTGCAGATTTTCCCCGTAGCGTGTTGGATGCCTTAAAGTTTTACCAGGCCGAGGAGGGAAGCTCGACGGAGAAGCTGTTCTGGTCTCAGTATACTGGGACCGAACACCCGATGCCTGTGAGCGACCAGATGAAGCAACTGGTCGAGCTGCACAAGGCGGACGAACATGCCATGAAGGGCTTTATAGTCTGGATGTGGCCTGGCGAAGCCCTTCCCAACAGCTACTTCAGTCTGGTGAGGCGGCTTGTGGATGCTTGCCCTTGGCTGGAAGTCATCAAGCGGTCCGTCTGCATCGAAGGTGCACGCCGGGCTTTTGCCCGTGCAAAGATGCACTGGGCCAAGATGGACGCCGAGAAGCTGGTGAAGGAGGGGCCGCCGCAGGGCAAGGAGCATCGCCACCTCGAGATGTACTATGAGGGTGTCCTGAAAGGTGCTCGTCTTGTAGCGGATGAGTGTGCGAAAGATGTAATATTTGAATGAACTTGCTCGTGTGATCTTGTGGTATGAAAACTTGTTCATATGCGCTATGCAACGCTTGTTTGAATTTAAAATATTACCTTCTGTTTGGCTGTTTATCAAATCTGAGAGATGGCTAGTCGTCGGCTTCTGCCCCCATGCCACGAGTGCTGGGGTGTCCGGGATAAACCTGAGCACTCTTGTTCCCATTTTTGGGTCCTTCGAGGGAGGTGCTCAGCGCAACGAACAAGGCAATCAGAATATAATGCTTTATCACTCTCACTTAGCCATAGAATTCTATAATTTTAAATTTTGGCAAAGCCCCTATGAGGGAGTCCTGGATTAGGGGGTCCCCGGACAGCCGGACTATCTCCATTGGCCGGACTGTTAGACTATGAAGATACAAGGTTGAAGACTTCGTCTCGTGTCCGGATGGGACTCTACTTGGCGTGGAAGGCAAGCTAGGCAATACGAATATGGATATCTCCTCCTTTGTAACCGACCTTGTGTAACCCTAACCCTCTCCGGTGTCTATATAAACCGAAGGGTTTTAGTCCATAGGACAACAATCACAACATACAATCATACCATAGGCTTGCTTCTAGGGTTTAGCCTCTCTGATCTCGTGGTAGATCTACTCTTGTACTACCCATATCATCAATATTAATCAAGAAGGACGTAGGGTTTTACCTCCATGAAGAGGGCCCGAACCTGGGTAAAACACCGTGTCCCCTGCCTCCTGTTACCATCCGGCCTAGACGCACAGTTCGGGACCCCCACTCGAGATCCGCCGGTTTTGACACCGACATTGGTGCTTTCATTGAGAGTTCCTCTGTGTCATCGCTGTTAGGCTTGATGGCTCCTACTATCATCGATAGCGATGCGGTCCAGGGTGAGACTTTTCTCCCCGGACAGATCTTCGTATTCGGCGGCTTTGCACTGTGGGCTAATTCGCTTGGCCATCTGGAGCAGATTGAAAGCTACGCCCCTGGCCGTCAGGTCAGATTTGGAAGTTTGAACTACACGGCCGACATCCGCGGAGACTTGATCTTCGACGGATTCGAGCCTCAGCCGGGCGCGCTGCACTGTCGCGATGGGTATGACCTAGCTCTGCCGCCAAACAGTACCCCAGAGGCCGCGCCCGCATCAGCTCCGACCCTTAGCTCGGAGCCAACTGCGCCAATCGAGGACGGGTGGTTAGACACCGCCTCAGGGGCTGCAGTCTCAACGGCGATTGAGCCAAACACCAGCATAATCCTCTGCGCAGCCCGTGACTCCAAGGCGCCGGACTCTTTTTCTGACTCCGAACCGCCTGCGCCACTTCCAATCGAATCCGATTGGGCACCGATCATGGAATTCACCGCCGCGGATATCTTTCAGCACTCGCCCTTCGGCGACATTCTGAATTCACTAAAGTCTCTCTCTTTGTCAGGAGAGCACTGGATGGATTATGGCCAACAGGATTTGGACGCGGACGACGAAGAAATTCGACGCCCACCCACCACCCACTTAATAGCCACTGTCGATAACTCAACCGACATGCTCGACTTCAACTCCGAAGACATCGATAGTACGGACGACGATGCGGGAGGAGAAGAGGAACCACCGCCCACAGGGCGCTGGACGTCCACCTCATCATATGACGTATACATGGTGGACACACCAAAAGAAGACGACGACGAGGAACGGAAGGACGCACCGAAGGCTTGTTCCCTCGAGAGGCAGTCAAAGAGGCGGCGCAAGCGCCGCCCCAAATCCCGCCTCGGCAGAAATAACGATCATACAGACCCAGCGTTGGAGCAGGGCGAACCACTGCCGGACCACGGCAATACAGAGAATCAAACTGAACAAACCAATTCTTTCAAAGATAATAGTCCGGACGACATAACGCCGGACAGGCACCCGGAGCAACAGAATGCCCGTCAAAGGCTTGTTGCCACCGCGAGGAGTCTGAAAAAGCAGAAGCAAAGGCTCAAGGCTGCGCAGGACACACTCCAAATCAGATGGAGTAAAGTACTCAACACAGCATCGAAGTACAGCGACAATCGCCCCACCAAGAGCTACCCAAAGCGGAAGTTGCTACCTGAATTCGATAAGGAGGCCTCAGACCCCCCACAACAAAAATCAAAATAGCCACCTGGCCGGATAGACGACCTCACGGCCAAAATAGAGCGGCAAACAACGCCACTCACAAGCCAATATGCGATCCACGCGAGGGCTCGCACCAAAAGGACGGTGCAACCAGATCCATCTACGGACCACGCAAGCGCGCCCCAGCATACGATGTAACATAACAAACATCTGAACAACGCGGTACACCCAGATACAGGGGTGCCGCACACCCCCTATGTTTCACCGATGAGGTACTGGACCATGAATTTCCAGAGGGATTCAAACCCGTAAACATAGAGGCATACGACGGAACAACAGACCCTGGGGTCTGGATTGAGGACTATATCCTCCATATCCATATGGCTCGAGGAGATGATCTCCACGCCATCAAGTACTTACCCCTCAAGCTCAAAGGGCCAGCTCGTCACTGGCTTAAAAGCCTCCCCAAAAACTCCATTGGAAGCTGGGAAGAGCTCGAAGACGCTTTTCGGGCAAATTTTCAAGGGACTTATGTCTGACCTCCGGACGCGGACGATTTGAGTCATATAACTCAACAGCCCGGAGAGTCAGCCCGAAAACTTTGGAACAGGTTTCTTACTAAAAAGAACCAAATTGTCGACTGTCCGGACGCCGAAGCCTTGGCAGCTTTTAAGCATAGCGTCCGTGATGAATGGTTTGCCAGACACCTCGGCCAAGAAAAGCTGAGAACAATGGCAGCATTAACAAGCCTCATGACCCGCTTTTGCGCGGGTCAGGACAGCTGGCTAGCTAGATGCAGCACCAGCGACCCCAGTACATCTAAAGTTAGAGATGGAAACAGGAAATCACGGCGCAACAGCAATAACAAACGCCGGAATAAAGAAGACAGCACGAAGAGCACCACAGTAAACACCGGATTCAAAAGCTCTCGGCCAGGTCAGCAAAAGCCGCCCTCTAAAGGCGCCAGAGATGAACTGTCCAGCCTAAACAAAATTCTGGACCAAATATGTCAGATCCATAGAACCCCTGGTAAACCTGCTAATCATACTCACAGAGAATGTTGGGTCTTCAAGCAGTCCGGCAAGCTCAACGCCATACACAAGGGGAGGATGCACCAAGCGAAGACAAGGATGAGCCTCTCAAGCAAGACACTGGGGAACAAAATAAATTTCCACCAGAAGTCAAAACAGTAAACGTGTTACACGTGATCAAGGGGAGAAACAAAATGGCACTCCCAGAAAAATATGCCCAAGGGCCTATCACCGCGGAGCCCCGCCACTGGTCGTCTCAACCGATCACTTTCAACCATCGTGATTACTCAGCAAGTATCCGGTGTGCAGGATGGGCTGCCCTGGTATTAGACCCAATAATCGACGGATACCACTTCACACGAGTCCTGATGGACGGTGGCAGCAGTCTCAACCTAATATACCAGGATACAATCCGCGAAATGGGGATAGACCCAACGAAAATTTGCCATAGCAATACTACCATTATAGGGGTAACGCCAGGCCCA
Organism: Triticum urartu; assembly: GCF_056163025.1. Taxonomy (NCBI): domain Eukaryota; kingdom Viridiplantae; phylum Streptophyta; class Magnoliopsida; order Poales; family Poaceae; genus Triticum; species Triticum urartu. The sequence goes on along the minus strand of NC_141875.1, from coordinate 747,786,955 downwards.
GGGGCTCTTTGCACGGGCTCCCTGCTACTAAAGGTTATATTCGGCTTCCCCGATAACTTCCGTAGCAAACATTTAACCTTCCACATCGCTCCGTTCCAAAGCGGCTATCAAGCACTACTTGGACGCGAAGCTTTTGCTCGCTTTAATGCAATACCACATTACGCTTCCCTGACGCTCAAGATGGCCGGTCCACGCGACATCATTACAGTGAACCAAAGTATCAAGCAATCTTTGCACGCCGAAGAGAATGTGACTGCCTTGGTAGCCGCACACTAAAAACGGCCTCACCAACTAAAGCATTTGATAGGTCGTCAAGACCACGGACGCGGTTAGACGAGTCCGGTGCTTCTATATGTAATTTGTACCGGATGGACGGCCACACCCCTATTACAAATACAAGGGGCTCAACACGCACAGACAAGTGGCAATTTGTACTCATTTTTAGTTATACATGGTTTCTTTAAAAACTATCTTTTTGCACGACAACTTTTTCACCTAAATTCCTCTCTTTTACAGATGATCATCGTGCTACACCCGTCCAGGATATTGCACAACGGAGACATAGGCGCAGACGTGCAGCAGGGACCCGTTCCAAGGATTCTTTTTAGATTAAGACCCTGTGTAAACCTTTTTTACTGTCTCTTGTTCATACACATCCACCGAATTCTCAGCACAATTGGGAAGGATGCTAACGTCTTGGCATGTGGCCACGTCAGAATAATGCACATACGTGGACACAAGGGGCTTCTCACAAAGGGAACTATTTAGGCCCGGTTTATACCATAAAGACCGAATACCTTAGGGAGTGTTCGGCGTCGCGAGTTTGGCCTTATATGCATCAGCTCTGAATCATTGTCTTTGGTCAAATGTTGGGTTTGCCCGGCTCCTGTGTTTTGTCGTCTTACGTTCCGCTTTATCGGCTAAGGTAGCACCAGGAGAACTACTGCGATTGCGCCCTGGTTCATCCGGACGAGCACCTCAGTAGAGAAAGTCGAAAACTGACTGTCATGATATAGCGTGAGACTAGTCAACCACTCGATGACCTATCGGAATGTTAGAATTCCTCCGCCTTAACGAAGGGCCGTTTTCCGGCTAGATATGTACGCACCCCGCGATCGGGAGAGTGCGGAGCCACTAGGGGCTATCTAGTAGCCCCACTGTCAAACTCCTATGGCTAAGTGAAAGTGTTAAAGCATTATAGTTCGGTTGCCTCGTTCGCTACTCTATCACCTCCTTAATAGGACCAAGACATTGGGTTAAGTGTGAACACGCGTTTTTCGTGAGCACCCCCGCATTATATGCATGGGGGTTGAAGCCGACGGCTGCAATCTTTCAGGTTATACACATGTATACATAAACAGCCGCACAGGAGGCATCATACTACTTTCAGGCAAAAGTATAACCATAGCCTTACAAATTTCATAAAAGCATTGTGTTTACAATGAGAATACATATCACTCAAACATAATATTGTTCGAGCACTGGGCCTCTATCAAACGAGCACCCTCGAGAACCTCCTCGAAATAGTTCTCGGCAGCCACTCGGCCTATGGCCGAACCCTACGCCGCAACAGTGGTAGCGTCCATCTCCGCCCAGTATGCTTTAACACGGGCAAGGGCCATCCGCGAGCCTTCTATGCACGCCGACCTCTTCATCGCATTAATGCGCGGCAGGCACCAAGGAACTACTGCACTAAGCTGAAATAGCTGTTCGGCTTTGGCTTTTCCGGCCATAGAGGATCCACAACAGACCTCATGGCGAGTCCGGACAACCTATTCAGTTCAGCCCATTCGGCTAGCTGGTCAGTCAATGAAAGCGGACGCTTTGGAACGTCGAATTGCGACCAGAACAGCTTGTCCACTTCATGATCTGTCTGACCTTGGAAGTACTTGGCCGCATCGGCAGCGCTCGCCGCCAAATCCATATACGCATCTGCCGAACTCCACAGCCGATCTAGAGGGGCATACTGTGGATCTCCAAACTTCCTCCGTAACATGAAGGGTTTCCCAGCCGCAATATCCCCGGCTTCCCGCAGCTCCTCCTGCTTCGCTCTCATAGTAGAACGGGTGTCTTTGTCTGCCATCGTGGCCTTCTCAAGGTCTGTTGCCTTCGCTCGGTTTTCTTTTTCAAGGACCCGGCAACGGTCGGCAGTGTATTTTAATTCTACGACCATCTTGGCCATCTTATCTTGGCTCTCGCAATGCGCGGCCTTCTCGGCTTTCAACTCTTCGGCCGCCTTCAAAGCAGCCGCATTACTAATCCTCGCTTGTTCCTTGGCTCGGGCGAGTTCCGCCCGAAGGGTCTCCACTGTGGCAGCTCCGTCTGCAGTCACAACATATTAAAGATACTGGCATCATGCTGCTCTTATTGTGTGACATTCACCAGAAAACATTACTTACCCTGTGATTCGTCAAGCCGCTTGTTAACAAGCTCGATGTCGGTGTCTGCCGCATCAAGTTGCCGTTTTAATTTGGCAAACTCACTAGTCCGGCTAGCCACCGGAGCTTCCACCACCTGCACATAGGGGCAGTCTGGTTATTGCCTGGGAATATGATCCTCTGTTCGCCGCCGTTCTCGAGGACAACCAGAGTCTCAGGGGCTACTATCTACACAGGGCACAACTAACATGTGCAGTACTATCACATACCTCAAAGCATGTCAGTAGACTCATAAAGGCTTCATGTAATCCGCTTTTGGTGGACGAAATTCTCCCCATCACCGTACCCATCAGCGTACGGTGTTCTTCTAAGATGGCCGCTCACCCCACCAGCTCCCTCAGAATGTCCGACCTCATACCAGACGGTGCGGGACTCTTTTGTCTGCTCTCTTCGGGAGCCGGACGCTGGGAACTTCAGGGGTCTATGGGATTATCTTCTGGCCTCACCGGATCCGGAGAGGCCCTCCGTGACGACACTTCGGGGTCGCCTGCTTCTTGAGCGGAGGAGTCCGGGGGTGGCGTTTCGCTCTCCATCATCTCTAGAAGAAGATCCCCCGAAGACAAGCTCAACTGAGAGGGGCTAAGGCCCGAACTGCAAGATATATGCGGTGGTTATTTTCTCAGTAAAGAGATAGCATACCTTTACTATTAAAGTATTTTGGATCACTTACGACTCGTTGGAGGGCTGATCCCCCCGCGAACTTTGTGCGACAAAAGCACCCCCCGAGGCAGGACCCTCTGTGGGAGACTTCTTCTCTCATTTGGAGGCTTCGGCTTCTGAATGCTTGGAAGCAGTCCTTTTTCCTCCCCCGGCTATCCTCCTTCATGGAGACGCTCATCCCTCAGTTGGAACGGGCAGCGATGGGGGCCCGTGTCCACCCGTATTATCCCCCTGTATCTTCCTTCGAGGGCTCTGGGTAAGGTGCGACCTCGAGCAACTTTTCCAATACCGGATTTTCCAAACCCTCAGGGAGGGGGGCCAAGCACCGAATCATCTTCGCCTTTGTTAGCCAGTCATGGTCAAAAAGCAAACTCTCAGAAATAACTTCATGACGAATGAAAGACAGAGTGTTCGGCCAGAGGATTTCTTACTTGTTCGGCGGCGCGGTTACTGCTCAGGCCCATGTCCTCGGTAATATCCGGACACTCTACTTGAGGTCCGAAGAATGACTTGTACATCTCCTCATGCATCAGGCCGAGGAAACTTTCAATGGCACGCGGTCCCTCTGGGTTGAAATCCCACAAGCGAAGGGGCCGGCGTTTGCAAGGCTGGACTTGACGAACCAGCATAACTTGTATTACCACAACCAAATTAAAATCTCCCTCGAAGAGATCTCAGATGCGGCTTTGCAGTATAGGCACGTCCTTGGCTGGACCCTAGCTCAGACCTCTGCTAATCCATGACATCAGTTGTGGTGGGGGGCCCGAGCGGAAAGCGGGGGCAGCCGCCCACTTGGCACTTCTGGTAGCCGTGACGTAAAACCACTCCCGTTGCCATAATTCGGACACCTCTGGAAAGGAACCTTTCGGCCATGGAGCTCCTGTCATCTTGCCTATTGATGCACCTCTGCATGCTGCATGTTGCCCCTCGATCATCTTCGGCTTTACTTCAAAGGTCTTGAGCCACAGGCCGAAGTGAGGGGTAATGCGGAGGAAGGCCTCACACACGACAATAAATGTCGAGATGTGGAGAAAGGAGTTCGGAGCTAGATCGTGGAAATCTAGCCCGTAATAGAACATCAAACCCCTGACGAAGGGATCCAGAGTGAGGCCTAGACCTCAGAGGAAGTGGGAGACGAACACGACGTTCTCGTTGGGTTCGGGAGTAGGGACGATCTGCCCTCGAGCAAGCAGCCGATGCGAAACCTCGGCGGTCAGGTATCTGCCCTCCCTCAATTTCATAATGTCCTCTTCCGTAACGGAGGAGGGGATCCATCGGCCTTGAAGGCTGGATCCGGACATGATTGAAGATCCGGAGCACCAAACCTGGGCTTTGGGTGTTAGAACTCGAGGCAGGGGAAGGGTTTGATTGAGCACGAGAGGGAAAAAGCGAAAACCTCGTCCCTTTATAAAGAGGGTGAATATCAAGCATCCTCTTCGTAGCCGTTTAGGACTTGCCTATAATCTAGGAGTCCTAGACACGGTTGGGTTACCCACGACCGCATTAATGAGAATCCCGTAATTGGGGGAACACGATCTCTGCTTCGACAAGACGTGTCAAGAAACCGCCACGCGTTATGTGTGGAGCTGGTTGAAGAAAAACGGTTCGAATAATCGCCGGGCCATGACACAACGTCATGCTGCCAAAACGAGTCAGCAAATTGGATTTGCGAAAATATTATTCTCTCTACGGTGGTGTGTGGAACTTATTTTGCAGGGTCGGACACTATCCTCGTATTCAAATTCTTCTGTGATGTATTCGGAGAAGCAACCCGCCTTGCAATGCCGAAGACAATACTGCACGCCGGACTCATCGTCATTGAAGCCTGGTTCAGGGGCTACTGAGGGAGTCCTGGATTAGGGGGTCTCTGGACAGCCGGACTATCTCCATTGGCCGGACTATTAGACTATGAAGATACAAGGTTGAAGACTTCGTCTCGTGTCCGGATGGGACTCTACTTGGCGTGGAACGCAAGCTAGGCAATACGAATATGGATATCTCCTCCTTTGTAACCGACCTTGTGTAACCCTAACCCTCTCTGGTGTCTATATAAACCGAACGGTTTTAGTCCGTAGGACAACAATCACAACATATTATGGCCTCTCTGATCTCGTGGTAGATCTACTCTTGTACTACCCATATGATCAATTTTAATCAAGCAGGATGTAGGGTTTTACCTCCATCAAGAGGGCCCGAACCTGGGTAAAACATCGTGTCCCCTGCCTCCTGTTACCATCCGGCCTAGACGCACAGTTCGGGACCCCCTACCCGAGATCTGCCGGTTTTGACATCGGCACCCTAGTATTCGGAAGGCCGAATTTGGGGCACTATACACGCCTTAAGCCGGATAAAGCCGACTCCTCTCCCTAAGCGGCATAAGTCTTTAAGGACTCGGAACCTCTCGAACAGCGACCAGTCTCTCGCCTTATCATGACAGTCAGTTTTAGCTTTCTCTACTGAGGTGCTTAGCTCAGCTGAACCGGGGCACAATCGCAGTAGTTCTCCCAGTGCTACCTTAGCCGATATAGCGGAACGTAAGGTACCAAAACTTGGGAGCTGGGCAAACCCAACTATTGACCCAAGACATGATTTGGAGCTGATGCATATAATGCTATAAGTTCGGGGTGCCGCACTGTCTAAAGTGTTTGGACTTTTCACGCCGTATTATGGGGTATGCTTAAGCCCCTAGCGTATTGGCCGTACCAGAGTGTACGGGTGCTGGATGTCATGAATGAACATATGTATATATAAGAAAAATAGAGAATGCAATAATAGTCTAATGCTATGCATTGTTTATTCAAGAAGGTGCGTTAAAGCAGAATGATACAAGTAGTGCGATAAGCAAAAAGTAGGACTATTTGACATGTCCCCTCCAAGGGCAAGCTGAGGAATGGTATTAAAGCAAGTATTTCACTCGTTATCATAATCCACCTGCGACGTAGCTTTCCGCCTCCTTGGTTGCTGCATCATGTGTTCGACCATCATACTGCCGGACAGGGTTTCCAGATATTGAAGTCCTGAAAGAGAGAAAAATAACAAAGCGGGAAGCCCCTAGTGCGGTTAAGCCGCGTCTTGGGGCGTGCCGTAGTCGTGCCCCCCTCCCCACCTATGCCCATGGTATTTTCAATGCGTAGTTATGTATGCGTGGCATGGATTTCGCTGTTTGGCTGGTACTGGGGTGGGGGCCGCATCGCTATGAGAGCTCGGAACGTGCCAGGCGGTCTTGTTGCTGATTACTCCAGGCGCGCTTGAAGGTGTCCGGGTCTTGAATCGCCGAACTGGTGTTGTGCCTTAAGAGGCTGCTTTGCGCTTCTGCTACGAGGGCCGCAGTGTGCTCCTCCGTACGGAGAGAATGCTCTGTGTTTCCATTAACTGTGATGACCCCCCGAGGTCCTGGCATCTTGAGCTTAAGGTATGCATAATGCGGTACGCATTAAATCTCGCAAATGCGGTTCGCCCGAGCAGTGCATGATAGCCACTGCGGAACGGGACTATATCGAAGATTAACTCCTCACTTCGGAAGTTATCCGGGGATCCGAAGACCACTTCCAGTGTGGCTGAGCTTGTGCAATGGGCCTCTACACCTGGTATGACGCCTTTGAAGGTCGTTTTTGTGGGTTTGATCCTTGAGGGGTCTATACCCATTTTGTGCACTGTGTCCTGATAAAGCAGGTTCAGGATGCTGCCGCCATCCATAAGGACTCGAGTGAGGTGAAATCCGTCAATGATTGGGTCTAGGACCAGTGCGGCGAATCCGCCATGACGGATACTAGTGGGGTGGTCCCGGCGATTGAAGGTGATCGGGCAAGAGGACCATGGGTTGAACTTTGGGGCGACTGGCTCCAACCAATATACGTCCCTTAGCGCACGCTTCCGCTCTCTCTTGGGGATGTGGGTTGCATATATCATGTTCACCGTCCGCACTTGTGGGGGGAACCTTTTCTGTCCTCCAGTGTTCGGCTGCCGGGGCTCCTCCTCATCATCGCTATGTGACCCCTTATCTTTGTTTTCGGCATTTAACTTGCCGGCCTGCTTGAACACCCAACAATCCCTGTTGGTGTGGTTGGCTAGCTTGTCGGGGGTGCCGTGTATTTGACACGAGCGGTCGAGTATACGGTCCAAGCTGGACGGGCCCGGAGTGCTTCTTTTGAATGGCTTTTCCGCTGACCGGGTTTAGAGCCTTTGAATCCGGCATTGACTGATGTATCCTCGGTATTGTCGATGTTAATGTGGCGCTTTTGTTTGTTACAACGTGACCTGCCATTGCCATCCTTGGTATCTGAAGTACCAGGGTTCTTTGATATGTTATTACTGCAAGCCAGCCAGCTGTCTTATCCCGCACAGAAGCGGGTCATGAGTGTCGTCAGGGCTGCCGTAGATTTCGGCTTTTCCTGGCCAAGGTGCCGGATGAGCCACTCGTCGCGGATGTTGTGCTTAAAAGCTGCTAGGGCCTCTGCATCCGGACAGTCGACGATTTGATTTTTCTTTGTTAGGAACCATGTCCAGAATTGCCTGGCCGATTCCTCTAGCTGCTGAATTATGTGGCTCAAGTCATCGGTGTCTGGTGGTCGCACATAAGTGCCCTGGAAGTTGTCGAGGAATGCGGCTTCCAGATCTTCCCAATAGCCAATGGACTCTGCTGGCAAGCTGTTGAGCCAATGCCGAGCCGGTCCTTTGAGCTTGAGTGGGAGGTATTTGATGGTGTGTAGATTATCACCGTGGGTCATGTGGATGTGCAGGAGGAAATCCTCGATCCATACCGCAGGATCCGTCGTGCCGTCGTATGATTCTATATTTACGGGTTTGAAACCCTCTGGGATTTAATGATCCATTACTTCGTCTGTGAAGCATAGGGGGTGTGCGGCGCCTCTGTACTGTGCTATATCGCGACGCAGCTCAAATGAGTCTTGCCCGCTATGTTCGGCCCGGCCGGACTTACTTTTACTGTATCCGGCGTGGCAATTATCATCTCGCATAGTGGCGCGCCCTCGTGATCCATAGATCGATCTTGCATGTTTTGTTTTGTCCTCCAATACGTCTCGCAGGTCTGGCGTATTTCCCCATGCCTTGGCATTTTTATTTGAGTGGCGTCGGAGTGCGGGCTGAGCTTTTGGCTGAAATGCCTCTCTGTCGCGGGCACGAGGTGGCCGGTCAGCCGCGTCATATGTCGGAGATGTAGGCTTGAGTGCATCCTCCTCCAGTCGGGGTAGCAACCTACGCTTTGGGTAACTCTTGGAGGGGCATTCAAGTTTATATTCCTCGCCCGCAAGGACTTCAGTCCATCTGTCAGCTAGCAAATCTTGATCAGCTTGAAGCTGCTGTTGCTTTTTCTTAAGGCTATTTTCCGTGGCTATAAGCCGGCGCTTGAAGCGCTTGTTCGACGGGATCCTCAGGCATGACGAACTCGTCATCGTCGAGACTTGCCTCGTCTTCGGAGGGAGGCATGTAATTATCATCCTCCTCCTCTTCATCTGCCACTCTCTCGGGAGGGCTGGCTTCTCCATCCTCCTGCCCTAAATCTTGCTGGAGGGGATTGTTGTCGTCTTCGGCACTGTTTGGAGTGGTATTATCTCCTGTGCCAGGGTCATCGCTTTTGCTTTGGCGAGACTTAGAGCGGTGCCGCTGACGCCGGCGCTTGGGTTGCTTCTTGGAGGGGCATCCTCCGCTGTCTCGTCGCCATTGCCTTCTTTGGGTGTGTCCACCATGTATATATCATATGATGAGGTGGCTGTCCAGTGCCCTGTGGGCAGTGGTTCCTCTTCTCCTCGCGCATCATTGTCCATACCGTCGATGTCTTTGGAGTCGAAGTCGAGCATGTCGGTTAAGTCGTCGACAGTGGCTACTAAGTGGGTGGTGGGTGGGTGGCGAATTTCTTCGTCATCCGCATCCCAATCCTGCGAACGTAGTTCGGCCAGGACTCTCCTGACAAGGAGAGAGACCTTAATGAGTTCAGTATGTCGCCGAAGGGCGAGTGCTGAAAAATATCCACGGAGGTAAACTCCATGACCGGCGCCCAATCGGATTCGATAGGCACGGGCGCAGGCGGTTCGGAGTCCGTGGCCGGGGAGGAGTCCAGCAATTCGGTGTCATGGCTCTTGTGAAGGGTAAGGTCGATACTTGGCTCGATCGCTGATGAGAGCGCGGCCTCCATGACGGGGTCCATCCACCCACCCATGGAAGGCGTTGTTGGCTCCGAATTGAGGGTCAGAGCAGTTGCCGGCGCGATCTCCTGGACACTGTCCGATGGCAGAGCTAAATCATGCTCATCGTGGCCGTGTGGCGCACTAGGCAGGGGCTCGAATCCGTCGAAGATCAAGTCTCCGCGGATATTGGCCGTATAGTTTAATCTTCCAAACCTGACCTGATGGCCAGGGGCGTAACTCTCGATCTGCTCTAGATGGCCAAGCGAGTTGGCCCACAGTGCGAAGCCGCCGAATATAAAGATCTGTCCGGGGAGAAAAGTCTCACCCTGGACTACATCGCAATCGATGATCGAAGGAACCATCAAGACTAACGGCGACGACACAGAGGAACTCTCAATGAAAGCACCAATGTCGGTGTCAAAACCGGCGGATCTCGGGTAGGGGGTCCCAAACTGTGCGTCTAAGGCAGATGGTAACAGGAGGCAGGGGACACGATGTTTTACCCAGGTTCGGGCCCTCTTGATGGAGGTAAAACCCTACGTCCTGCTTGATTATTCTTGATAATATGTGTAGTACAAGAGTTGATCTACCACGAGATCGGAGAGGCTAAACCCTAGAAGCTAGCCTATGGTATGATTGTATGTTGTCCTACGGACTAAAACCCTCCGGTTTATATAGACACCGGAGGGGGCTAGACTTACACAAGGTCGGTTATAAAGGAGGAGATATGCATATCCGTATTGCCTAGCTTGCCTTCCACGCCAAGTAGAGTCCCATCCGGACACGGGACGAAGTCTTCAATCTTGTATCTTCATAGTCCAACACTCCGGCCAAAGGATATAGTCCGGCTGTCCGGAGACCCCCTAATCCAGGACTCCCTCAACTTTCTTTAGCCATGTTATTTTGAGAAGACATAATTGCTTTGTTAGTATGCTTGAAGTATTATTATTTTCTATGTCAATATGAACTTTTGTCTTGAATCTTTCAGATCTAAATATTCATACCACAATTAAGAAGAATTACATTAAAATTATGCCAAGTAGCACTCCGCATAAAAAATTCTATTTTTATCATTTACCTACTTGAGGACGGGCAGGAATTAAGCTTGGGGATGCTTGATACGTCTCCAACGTATCTATAATTTTTTATTGCTCCATGCTATATTATCTATTGTTTTGGACATTATCGGGCTTTATTATCCACTTTTATATTATTTTTGGGACTAACCTATTAACCGGAGGCCCAGCCCAGAATTGCAATTTTTTGCCTGTTTTAGGGTTTTGAAGAAAAGGAATATCAACCAGAGTCCAAACTGAGTGAAACCTTCAGGAACGTGATTTTCTCACCGAATACAACTCAGGAGACTTGGACCCTACGTCAAGCCAATCAACAGGAGGCCATAAGGTAGGGGGGGCGCGCCTGCCCCCCCCCAGGCGCGCCCTCCACCCTCGTGGGCCCCCGTTGCTCCACCAACGTACTTCTTCCTCCTATATATACCCACGTACCCCCAAACGATCATATACGGAGCCAAAACCCTAATTCCACCGCCATAACTTTCTGTATCCACGAGATCCCATCTTGGGGCCTGTTCCGGAGCTCCGCCGGAGGGGGCATCGATCACGGAGGGCTTCTACATCAACACCATAGCCTCTCCGATGAAGTGTGAGTAGTTTACTTCAGACCTACGGGTCCATAGTTAGTAGCTAGATGGCTTCTTCTCTCTTTTTGGATCTCAATACAATGTTCTCCCCCTCTCTTGTGGAGATCTATTCGATGTAATCTTCTTTTTGCGGTGTGTTTGTTGAGACCGATGAATTGTGGGTTTATGATCAAGTCTATCTATGAATAATATTTGAAACTTCTCTGAATTCTTTTATATATGATTGGTTATCTTTGCAAGTCTCTTCGAATTATCAGTTTGGTTTGGCCTACTAGATTGATCTTTCTTGCAATGGGAGAAGTGCTTAGCTTTGGGTTCAATCTTGCGGTGTTCTTTCCCGGTGACAGTAAGGGCAGGAAGGCACATATTGTATTGTTGCCATCGAGGATAACAAGATGGGGTTTTCCTCATATTGCATGAATTTATCCCTCTACATCATGTCATCTTACTTAATACTCTAGATGCATGTTGGATAGCGGTCGATGAGTGGATTAATAGTAGTAGATGCAGGCAGGAGTCGGTCTACTTGTCTCGGATGTGATGCCTATATACATGATCATACCTAGATATTCTCATAACTATTCTCAGTTCTGTCAATTGCTCAATAGTAATTTGTTCACCCACCGTAGAATACTTATGCTCTCAAGAGAAGCCACTAGTGAAACCTATGGCCCCCGGGTCTATCTTTATCATATCAATCTCCTACTACTTAGTTATTTACTTTGCCTTTATTTTACTTTGCATCTTATCATAAAAATACCAAAAATATTATCTTATCATATCTATCAGATCTCACTCTCGTAAGTGGCCCTATAGGGATTGACAACCCCTATTTGCGTTGGTTGCGAGGATTTATTTGTTTTGTGCAGGTACGAGGGACTTGCGTGTAGCCTCCTACTGGATTGATACCTTGGTTCTCAAAAACTGAGGGAAATACTTACGCTACTTTGCTGCATCATCCCTTCCTCTTCGAGGAAAACCAACGCAGTGCTAAAAGAGGTAGCAACGGCTCATGTTGATGCTGAGGATTTGGTGAGTAGGTGTGATGGTTGTCAGAAATTCGCATGCGGGCGCATGTGCCGGCTCAAGAATTGCGCATGATTACAATTACTTGGCCATTTGCAGTCTGGGGGCTCGATATGGTGGGACCTTTCAAAAGATCCAAAGATAAAAAGACACACCTTTTGGTGGCAGTTGACAAATTCACGAAGTGGGTGGAGGCAGAGCCGGTTAGTAAGTGTGATGCAGCCACAGTGGTTCAATTCATGAAAAAGGTGATCTTTCATTTTGGCTTTCCACATAGCATTATAACTGACAATGGTACTAATCTGTCCAAGGGTGCTATGGAGGAATTTTGTCAACGTGAGCATATCCGGCTTGATGTTTCATCAGTAGCTCGCCCCCAATCCAATGGTCAAGCTGAGAGAGCAAATCAGGAAATCTTGAAAGGTCTCAAGCCCCAGCTTATGGTTCCTTTACAACAGACGCCAGGTTGTTGGGTGGAGGAGTTACCCTATGTGATATGGAGCATTAATACTACCCCTAACAGATCTACGGGTTATACGCCTTTCTTCATGGTTTATGGAGCGGAGGTAGTCCTACCTAGTGACATCCGTCATGACTCACCCCGCGTGGTGGCTTAAATTGAAATTGATAATGAACAAGCCCATCAGGATGCACTTGACCTATTAGATGAAGAGCGTGACTTAGCAGCAGCCCGCTCGGCGATTTACCAACAGGACCTACGCCGTTATCACAGCCGCCGAGTTAAGTCCAGAACCTTCCAGGAAGGTGACTTGGTGCTCTGGCTCATCCAGGACCACCTTGGGAAGGACCCTTTGTGGTCAGCAGAAACTTGAACAATGGGTCATACTACCTCATCGATGTTCGAGAGCACAAAGACTCACGTAAGTCGGAGGAAGAGACCCGCCGGCCATGGAATATCACTCATCTTCGGCCTTACTATACTTGAGCCACCGGCTCTCATAATGTACATACTTTGAGTTGTATATATTATGATAAGTAATAAAGCAGGACCTCTGTCCTTTTTATTCTCAATAATCACATGCCTTTATTATTATACTTTCAAAATGACCAATTAGGGGCTGATTGTGTTCCAATTTAGCTTAACCCTTTGGTCTGGCTCATGATCATATTTGAATCTAGCCGTTAAACCTTATGATCACTAGGGGGCTTCCTGTTCAAACATAGGTCATATTTGAACCAAAGAGAACATAGCTGTCGGTACCCTCTTGATCGGCGCAATGCCAAACTCACTAGGGGGCTTCTTGATCATATTCGAATCATAGCTTAACCCCTTTTGGGTCCGACTTGGATCGTATTCGAATCAGGGTCGTTAAAAACCTCTCAAGGTCATTTGGGGGCTTCCTGTTCGAACATAGGTCGTATTCGAACCAAAGAGAACATAGCTGTCGGTGCCCTCTTGATCAATGCAACGCCAAAGCCACTGGGGGCTACATGATCGTATTTGAATCCTAGCTTAACCCGTTTGATCGGTTTACTGATCGTATTCGAATCAGAAGCCTCCAAATTTCTCTTGGTGTTTGACTTACATTGTTGAAAGACAATCTTTTGTTTTTTCGGTTTTATTGTCTAAATCTAAGTGTAAGTATGGTTTCAATTTAAACCGGCTTGGTTTTTTGACAATGAATTGCCAGTGTATAACAGTCATCATATATATGGAAGTATTGGCTTCTAAAGATTGGGTTATCACCCTTACTGTTCGGGTCACATAAGCCGGTAGTCCAGATTCAAGAATACAGGTATGATATTGTCGTTTAAATTCATAACAGGATTATCTATGTTTTTCTTCAATTACAGGCTTTCCAGCCTTAATTATACTTACATCCAGCCTACAATTATATTAGGTTCCATGGTTGTGCACTAGGCGTTTTGACCCGTCCGGTGATAAACTGCTAGGACAACTTTTATATCTTTCGTGCAGGAACAGATTCACACAATACTGATATTGTAAAGGATGAAAGGCATATCCTCACATTACGGATAAAAGTGATGTACGAGGCACAATATGCACGATGGCATAAGCACAACATGAAGTTTTAAGCTAGCCTATTACAAGGCACTTGGAGCCCAAAAAGATAATATTGTTTTTTCTCATAAGCAGCTGATAACCTAAAGCCGGTTCATTAATCCTGGCCGGGTTGTTTGGATGGTTACGACTCATCCCTCGCCAGTTCATCCTCCTCCACTGTTTGGAAACTGGGCTTGGACCAATCAAATCCATGAAGAGCGACGAACTCAGCCTCATCATCAATTAGACCAGACGGGTTAATTTCTAGGGCAATGGTGTGCTGGCGAACCGGCGGGATTAGATCCGTCACTTTATACGAAGGAGTCGCCATCTTTTCATTCTCAGCATCAAAACCCGGCTGGTACTTATCAACATTGGTTTCTTCACCAAGGATGGTAGCATGAGGACAAATTTCTTTCACGCAAGCAGCAAAATCTTCTTGATCAAAAGGAGTCCCGTCTTCCTTAAAACTGGGGTACCCCTTGGCTACATCCGCCGGGTCTAGCTCCGGTACCCAGGCTTTGGAGCGGCTTAGAGCAGTTAGGGCTCCGGCTCTCGCACAGGAACGCTTGACTTCTTGAAATCTGGTGGGTAAGATGGATAGCTTCTTCAAGACATCACTCAATAGGTTTGGTCCTTGGTTAGCCGGGGAAATAATGGTAAGAGCCCGTTGAGCTCCAGTATACAGTTGCTCTACAAGGGTGTAAACTGCCCTGAGCTTTATCAAGCTGTTTTGACTAAGATTGCTGCTCCGTGGACCTATAAGGTATTTACAAAAGGTTAAGCAGGCAGCTTACATTATGGTGGTAAAAATAGATTTTAAGTAAATAATATGGTGACTCACCGAAGATTGCAGAGACCATCTGAGACACACGGTTCTTTAAACCGGTGAGTTCAGCGGTAACCTTCCTTGAGAGCCGCCTCAGCCGTTTCAGCCCGCTATGTCAGCAAGGCTGTTTCGTCGGCCCAAGATTTTTTCTCTACATTAAAACTGGTCATCAGTTTCTCTGCTTCAGATATGCTCAACTGGAGTTTGGATTCAGTATTCTTTACCTCAGTCTCTTAAGCCGCCAACTGGGTTTTTGCATCAGCTAGTTGAGAATCCAAGTCAGTTATGGCGGTCTGCAGACATGCACAGATGTGTCAAGGTTTATTCCAATAGAGGTCGTAATGATTAAAGTCCCAAGTGCTTTGCAAAGCAATACTGTTGGGGATATTACTGCTGGGCGTAAACCGGCCTATCTGGGCCGAGTCAACTTCATCAGTAGTTCCAGAGTGATAAAGCCCAAGAAGGCAGATGAGGGCCTAAGGCCCGTAGCCGGTTCAAGACTTGTAGCTGTAAACCGGGAATTGTATATAAGCTTGTGTTATAAGTTAGGAATAAGGAGAGACCAACCCGGATACGAATATCGACCGGTGTTGGGACTCTGTGAACCGACGGGTGTCACCCATGTATATAAGGGGACGACCCGGCGGCGGTTTAAGGACAACAGACAACAACTCGAGACATAGGCGAAGCTTGTTTGCTCCCTAGTCATCGAAACCCCATCAATTCCATCACAACTAGACGTAGGCTTTTACCTTCATTGAAGGGGCCGAACTAGTATAAACTCTCTTGCGTCCTTGTGTCCGCTTTAACCCCTTCAAGCTAACCCGTCGCGATGGCTCCATGACTAAGTCCTTTCTCTAGGACATCTGCCGTGACAAAACCACGACAGTTGGCGCCCACCGTGGGGCTATCGCACGATGGTTTCCGGTTCTTGGAGGGCCGCTTTGAAGGACTCGAGGGCTACGTTGTAGGCCGAATGACCAAGAGTCGTCGCGGCAAGCTCTACATCGACGACGCAGGCTGGGGCCCCGAGGCCGGCTCAATTGAGTACGGGTACCAGGTCCCCTTTGGAGGCATTCACGTTTTCATTGGCAAGATCGGTGAACCGGGCCCTGAGCCAGACATCTGCACCGACCTCGTCGAGACGGCTCAGCGTGCGCGATCCGCCCGCGTTAAACCGGCCGTGAAGCGTGCCTTCGTGGGAGTCATCCATGGAGGAAGTTATGAAGATGGATCGGAATCTCGCGGCGATGCCATCGTTTGTTCCGATGATGAGTCATCGACCGGAGAGACCGAATCTCTTTATCAGCTACAAGACGGCCGGATTGGGGGTTGTTCCGATGGCGACAGTATTCCGGACCCCTCTGATCTGCCCAACCGGGTTGGAATATTCATGACTGGCACACAAGCAGCGCTTCATTCTTCGACCGTTGCGGCAACAACCTTCGGTTCAGCAGCAGCGACGGCTTTCGGGCCAGAGGCCCTGTGCGCCCGCCGGCTTAAGTTCTATCAGAGTTGTTTGATGCGTTGGCTGCGCTTATGGCGGAGGCTAATCCGGCGGATTAGGGCGTTCACAACGCCGAGATTGCAAAAGTGAAGGAACAGATTACCCAGGCCAAGGCAGATCTGGCAGCTAAGGACACCAGGATGGCCGCCGAGCGGGCCGCTTTAGACGCACAAGCCTACAGGCTCATGTTGGACCAGAGCGCGTCGCATGAAGTCATGAGGAGGAAGCACCGATCCCGTTTACCTCCGGTTTTCGAGGCCAGAGACCTTTTCAACACTCCAGGGGCAAGAACCGGCAATCCGCTGGAGGGGAACCAGGCAGAAGCCCCTGGGACCGGTGCACCGGTTCAGCCTCGTTAGATGAACCCGCCTCGTCAAAACGCCGTTATACCTCAGGCTGTTTTAACACCTCCGGGTCACTACTCCAACCCGATGGACAATCTCATTGCCGCTGCTGCACGGCTGGAGGCCATTCCAATTGAAGGTGATTCGCCGCAGGCGGTAGAGACGCGACGAGTAAAGGAGCTTCTGAGGACAGCTTTGGTCCAACAAGAAGCATACTCATACAGCCACGACCGGATCCACTCGACCCCCCGTCCAAGCCGGAGCTATAGCAGACATATGGATGAGCCGGCAGTGTCGAGTAACGAACGACATGGAGCATCCCGTGGAGACAACCCGACGGGTGGTGCTGATAATGCACAGGAAGTGGTGGACCGGGCTCGCGCGCGCAGGGAGGCCGAGTTGGCCGCACAGCATCAGGCTCGACAGCTCACGCCGGTTCGTCCAACCATCTCGATTGAACCCGGTGTTACTTCTAGTTCTTTGGGGGTGCCTTGCCTTATCCCCGCTTTACGCAATGTGCGCCTGCCCAAGGATTTCAAGGGCCCACGCAAGGTACCAAATTACATGGCGGATCAGCCTCCAGAGACATGGGTGGAGAGCTATGAGATGGCCATGGAGATGCTTGATGTGGATGACGCAGCGTGTGCAAAATACTTCACCATGATGCATGAAGGAACGGCCCATACTTGGTTAAAAAGCTTGCCGGCTATTTCTATCAGTTCATGGGCCCAATTACGAGCCCGGTTTATCAGCAATTTCAAAGATACATGTAAACAGGCTATGTCCATAATGGACTTGGCTGCATGCGTCCAGGAGGAAGGAGAATCAACGACTCATTGGGTGCGCCGGGTTTCACAAGTGTTGCACTCCTCAGACCGCATCAACGCTGACACCGCAGTATTAACCCTGGAAGGCAACTGCCGGTTTGGGCCCCTGAAGCTGAAGTTGGGACGGATGAAGCGTCATTGCACTGACATGGGGACCCTCATGGCCGCTTTGGTGAAGTATGTGGATTCTGATAGTACCAAGGATCCCGAATCTGATGATGACAAGGCAGGGAAGGGAAAGAGGAACAGCAACTCCAAAGGTCAGCAACATCACTGGGCAGGCAATGGTGGTGGAGGCAAGCGTAAAGCGGATGGTAACATGGACTTTGTGGCTAATACCAACACGCAGGACAATGGCCAGCGACGCAAGGGTAGACCGAAAAACCGCAATGGGGCACCCAACCCTAACCCGGACCGCCTAAATTATCTACTGAGCCAGCCCTGTCCAAGACATGGGACGAAGGAGGCGCCAGCAAACCACCTTTGGAAGGATTGCTTTATTATGTAGGAGTTCAAGAATTCTAATAATTTCCGGTATGATCACGAATCTGGCGGTGGCTCAGGATCTGGGCCGGGTTACGGTGGAGGAAGTTCCGTTTCAGGATTTAATGGCAATCCGGCCGGACGCAATGGTCAAAATAGTCAGAACAACCAGGGTGGTTACAACCAACAGCAGCAACAGTCAGGTTACCAGAGCAACCCAAAGCAGTTGAGTAGTGGGCAGTACCATGTCTTCACCACTAGCTTGGACAAGTGAGACCGGAAGGTTCAGAGGCGGGCGGTCAACTCTGTTGAACCGGCCATACCCCGTTATCTACGTTGGTCTGAACAGCCAATCATATGGAGCAGAGAGGATCACCCTCCCCAGGTCGATAATCCGGGTCAGTTGGCTCTGGTGGTGGCGCCTCAGGTGGGAGGTTGCAAGTTCACCAAGGTGCTCATGGATGGAGGGAGCAGCATTAACATCCTGTACTATGAGACCTTCCGTCATATGGGACTAACAGATAAGAATCTCAAACCGTCTAATACAGTATTCCACGGTGTAGTGCCTGTCTGATCAGCATATCCCGTTGGTAAGATAGCTCTGGAAGTGGCCTTTGGGGATGATCATGATTCCAGGTCCGAGACATTGACATTTGAAGTGGTGAAAATCCAAAGTCCATATCACGCCCTGTTTGGGCGACCGGCCTACGCCAAGTTTATGGCACGGCCCTGTTATGTATATTTGCAGCTCAAGAAGCCGGGTTACAAGGGGACAATAACGGTTCATGGAAGCCACAAGATTGCTTTGGAGTGCAAGGAAGGAGATGCGGCCTATGCAGAGTCGGTCGGTGCCACCGAGGATTTGAAGTATTATGAAGACAATGTTGATCCGGCAGACATGACTCCGTTAAAGAAGCCAACCACGGAGCATGATCCGGCCCTGAAGTTCAAATCGGCAGCAGAAACTAAGCTTGTTGACTTCATATCTGGCGATTCGTCCAAGCAGTTCAGCATCAGTGCCAACTTGGATCCGAAATAGGAAAGCGCGCTCATCGAGTTCATCCGTGAGAATCGGGACATTTTCGCATGGAAGACCTCTGACATGCTAGGTGTATCGAGGCAACTCACTGAGCACA
Organism: Triticum urartu; assembly: GCF_056163025.1. Classification (NCBI taxonomy): domain Eukaryota; kingdom Viridiplantae; phylum Streptophyta; class Magnoliopsida; order Poales; family Poaceae; genus Triticum; species Triticum urartu. The sequence continues at coordinate 747,767,876 of NC_141875.1, read as the reverse complement.
CCCTTAATGTGGATCCTAAATATAAACCGGTGAAACAGTTCCTCCGCCGGTTTAACGAAGAAAGACGCAAGGCGATTGGAGAAGAGGTAGCCAGGCTCTTAACAGCTGGCTTTATTGTTGAAGTTTTTCACCCTGAGTGGTTGGCCAATCCGGTGCTGGTCCTCCAGAAAAACGGCACCTGGCGCATGTTTGTGGATTACACAAATCTTAATAAAGCTTGTCCAGCAGATCCTTTTGCCCTCCCCCGTATTGATCAAATTATTGATGCTACGGCGGGTTGCGAGCGTTTAAGTTTTTTGGATGGATATTCTGGCTATCATCAGATCAAAATGGCAGTTAAGGACTAGGAGAAGACAGCATTTATAACTCCCTTTGGAGCCTTCTGCTATGTGTCTATGCCCTTCGGTCTCAAGAGTGCCCAGGCAACTTATCAATGGTGTGTACAAAATTGTCTTCACAAGCAGATTGGCCGTAATGTGCATGCTTACGTGGATGATATTGTGGTTAAGTCCAGGGAGAAGGAGACTTTGATTGATGATTTGAAGGAAACCTTTGATAACCTGAGGACATACAAGATGATGCTTAATCCGGACAAGTGTGTCTTTGGTGTACCGGCGGGCAAGCTATTGGGTTTTCTGGTGTCCAACAGGGGAATTGAGGCTAATCCGGAGAAGATCACGGCCATCACCTCCCTGACTAAACTGAAGTGTATCAATGATGTTCAACGACTGGTCGGCCGGATTGCAGCGTTAAGCCGGTTTATCAATTGTCTTGGTGAAAAGGCAATCCCTTTGTATTAGATGTTGAAAAAGACGGATCAGTTTGTTTGGAGTTCCGCTGCTGATGAAGCATTTGAGGACTTAAAGCGGCAATTGGTCAATCCGCCTGTGCTCTCCGCTCCCATTGACAAGGAGCCGTTACTACTATATGTTGCTGCCAATGCTCGGGCGGTCAGCGTGGCTATTGTGGTGGAGCGAAAGGAGGCAGGTAAGGAGCATCTGGTTCAACGTCCGGTCTATTATATCAGCGAGGTACTAATTGAGTCCAAGCAAAGGTATCCGCATTGGCAGAAGCTGGTGTATGGAGTTTTTATGGCAAGTCGGAAGCTTAAACAATACTTCCAAGGGCACCCAATTACGGTGGTTAGTTCTGCTCCTTTGGGGGATATCATCCAGAACCGGGAAGCGACTGGCCGGATTGCCAAGTGGGCTATAGAGCTTGGGCCGCACGGTTTGAAGTATGTGCCTCGGACGGCGGTTAAGTCTCAAGCACTTGTTGATTTCATCAATGATTGGACGGAAATGCAAGCACCTGAAGAAAAGCCGGATCACACATATTGGACCATCCATTTTGACGGATCCAGGCAATTGGAAGGTTCAGGGGCTGGAGTCGTATTAACTTCCCCGCGAGGTGATAAGTGTTGTTATGTTCTCCACTTAATGTTCCCTTGTACTAACAATGCAGCCGAGTATGAAGCCTTGCTCCATGGTCTCCGGATAGCTAAGGAGATGAATCTAAGTCGAGTTAAGTGCTTCGGTGACTCGGACCTTGTGGCTCAGCAAGTGTCTGGCACTTGGGACTCCAAGGACCCACTCATGGCAGCATATCGTCGTGAGGTGGATATTGTTGCAGGTCATTTCAAAGGCTATCAGGTGGACATCGTGGACCGGCGGAAAAATGAAGCGGCGGACGCCTTAAGCCGGCTGGGCTCTCAGCGCAAACCGGTCCCGCCCAATGTTTTTCTAGATGTGCTGCACAACCCGTCAGTTAAGATCCCTGGTGAAGCGGATTTCGCTATTCCTGATCCGGAGGTTCAATTGGTGGCGGCTCTTCATGTTATTCCGGATTGGACGCTTCCTTACCTGGCGTACAAGAACCGGGGCGAGTTGCCAGAGGATGAGACTCTGGCCCGACAGATAATCCGGCGATCCAAGTCCATGGTTATTATCAGCGGTGAGTTGCATCATTGCAGTGTGTCAGGAGCATTTCAACGCTGTGTATCTCCTGAAGAAGGCCGTGAAATTTTGCGTGAGATCCACGAAGGAGATTGTGGTCACCACGCCGGTTCAAAGTCTCTGGTGGCTAAAGCGTTTCGCCATGGCTTCTATTGGTTAACTGCTCATGCTAATGCGGAGGATCTGGTCAGACGATGTGATGGTTGTCAAAGATTTTCAAGACGTGCTCATGTACCGGCTCAAGAGTTGAGAATGATCCCAATTACTTGGCTGTTTGTGACTTGGGGGCTGGATATGGTTGGGCCTTTCAAAAGGTCCAAAGATAAGAAGACCCACCTCCTGGTGGCGGTTGACAAGTTTACAAAGTGGGTGGAGGCAGAACCTGTTAGCAAGTGTGATGCGGCCACGGCGGTTCAGTTCATCAAAAAAGTAATTTTCCGGTTTGGCTTTCCACACAATATCATCACAGATAATGGTACCAATTTGTCCAAAGGTGCCATGAAGGAGTTCTGCGAACGGGAGCACACCCGGCTCGACGTTTCATAAGTGGCACACCCATAGTCCAATGGTCAAGCAGAAAGAGCTAATCAAGAGATCTTGAGAGGCATCAAGCCCCGGCTCATGGTTCCTTTGCAGAGAACGCCGGGTTGTTGGGTAGAAGAATTACCATCTGTGTTATGGAGCATCAATACAACACCCAACAGATCAACAGGATACACACCGTTCTTCATGGTTTATGGAGCGGAGGCAGTTCTCCCCAGCGATATCCGTCATGATTCACCTCGTGTGACGGCTTATATTGAAGCGGACAACGAGACGGCACGGCAAGATGCTTTGGACCGGCTGGATGAAGAGCGTGACATCGCAGCCGCCCGATCGACGATTTACCAGCAGGATCTTCGTCGTTATCACAGTCGCCGAGTCAGAACCGGAACCTTTCAGGAAGGAGATTTGGTGCTTCGGCTCATCCAAGATCAGACTGATATGCATAAGCTATCCCCACCTTGGGAGGGGCCTTTCATGGTCAGCAAGAATCTGCACAACGGGTCATACTATCTGATCGATATTCGAGAGCATAAAGACTCACGCACATCAGAGGAGGAGACCAACAGGCCGTGGAACATAGCTCATCTTCGGCCTTACTATACCTGAGCCATTGGCTGTACTTATGTACATATTACGACAATGTATATATTATGATTAAATATAATAAACCGGAACCTCAGCTAAAGCGGGGTATCTGTTCTTTTACATCATGTGAGGTTACACGGAGTTGCTCTAAAGCGGCCTCCGGTTTACCCCTTGAGTTCTCTTTTTAAAAGCATCATGTTATATCACTTGGGGGTTTGGTCGTGTCCGAACCAATACCATACCTCTTGATAGGCGAGAGCCACCAGATCACTTGGGGACTTGGTCATGTCTGAACCAGTCATGCCTCTTGATCGGCCTAAGGCCATAGAATCACTTGGGGGCTTGGTCTTACCCGAACCATGACCATGCCACTTGATCGGCATAAATGCCATGGTTTCATTTGGGGACCTGGCTGACTAGAACCATAGTTACACCTAACGGGAGCTTGGTCGTGTTCGGCCATGGTAACACCATCTGATCAGCTCAAATAAACCTTTTTTTAGCAATGGTTTTGTCATTGCATTTGCTTTACACTTTTCTTGAAGGGTTTTTTTGCTTTTTATTGCGTTTTTTAAACTGACAATTTTTTTCAACCAATCAATTGACGGAACAAAGTTCACGTCAATCCGGAGATTATTTGCCCAGTTTGATCCTTGTTAACATCCTCTTATGGAGTAACATGGTGTTTATTATAACCCGGCATAGTTTACATGGTAAACCAGTGTCATGTATATACAGAAGCTGTTATCTCCTCCAACAGTGTGGGTTGGCAAAACTCCACTTCAAGATTGGCTAAGCCAACTTCACGCTCAACGATGGCAGGTATTATGTATCTCAAAAATTTGGTCATATACTTAAAAATTCTTGGATGTTTTGACTTCATATATGCAGACATCATATTCCGCCTGACGGTACAACCGCGGTGGCACTCGAAGAGTTTCTTATTGCAGAAAGTGCTTTGGAAAGTTCATCACCACAGGAAGAACAAATTATGCACGAAGGCATATCAACATCAAAAGTATCCGCTAGCCTATTACAAGGCAACACGGTGCCTATAATAATATCATTGTTTTTCGCAGAGGACAAGCAGTTTTAAGCCGGCCTCCGGTTCAAGCTTGGTCACCAGCCTGGCCTGATGGTTGCGGGTCATCTTGCGCTGCGTCAGCTTCAGTTTCTTTACCCAGCGGCTGGAAATCAACAGTTGTCCAGTCGATTCCCATTAATGCTCGAAAAACAGCTTCATCATGGATCAGCAATGACGGATCAATATCGGGAGCGTAAGTGTGCTTACGGGTTGGAGGAATAAGATTTTCCGATTCATGAATTGGTGCAGTTATTCGCTTGTTCTGATTGTCATACTGGGCCTGATAATCAGACAAGTCTGCTTCTTCAACCAATTTACAAGCTAGCGGATGCACCTCCCGGTTTATGGCTCGCAGATCCGCTTCACCAAACTCTGACCCGTCTTCCTTTAAGCTGGGATAGCCCTGAGCCGCTTCAACAGGATCAAAATCCGGCACCCAGGCTTTTGCCCGGATTAAAGCATTGATTGCACGGGTTCGAGTAGCAGATTTCTTGAGCTCTTCAACTCAGGCAGGAAGCACTGACAGTTTCATCAGAGTGTCTTGAATCAAAGTGGGCGCTGGTTTGTTGTGGGATGCGGTACAGATGATTCGCTGAGCACCAGTGTATAGTTGTTCGACCAACGTGTAGGCGGCTTTCAATTTCTTCCACACATCTGACCCCAAGTGACCAATGCGTGTCCCTGAAATATCAGGAAGGGTTAAACCGGCAGCTCTGTAAGAAGGCCGAGTCAATTCAGAATTAAAACTGGCTTACCAAAGATAGCAGTGGTCATGGTATGCACGTGCCGCTTTATACTGGTCAGTTCATCTGCCACCGGTTTTAGTGCAGCCTCGGCATCCTCTGCTCGTTTGATTAAAGTGGACTTTTCGGTGGCCCAATCCGCCTACTTCTTCTTGAAGCTCTCCTTAAGCTGCTCCATGGCGCTTAAAGCGCTGGTTAATTCTTCTTGTGCTTTAGAGGTTTCAGCTTGTTGGGTTTTCAGGATTTCTTGGAGATCGGCGATTTGGTTTTCCTTCGTCTTCAGCTCAGCCTGCACGCAGATAGTTATATGCTTCAACAAAACGGTACAAGGATTGAAGTACCAACCACATAACAAGTTATGCACTTGGCACTTGGGGGCTAATGCATATTCGATTTTCATCTTTCAATTGCTTACAAAGTCCCAAGATCAATACAAGTATTCAACTTGGCACCTGGGGGCTAATGGCTATTTGCTCGTATATATTTTGATGCGGCAATCTCAATTACTTAAAGTACTGGTTTAACTATGCTAAGTTGAACCGGCCCTTGGGGGCTACATCCGCGAATTTCAAAGTGACAAGATTTATGTTAGTAAGTCTCGGTTTGAAAGAAGATTACAAACCGGCCCTTGGGGGCTAGGAGAGTCAGCAAGTATTGAAGCATACAAGCAGGAAAGAGCATATGTAAGTTACCTCATATTTATCTTTCATCATATTAACCAGACTGGCTTCATAGTCGCGACTGGTATACAACCGATTCAGATAGCCGGAATGGATATCTTGGGCGTTCAGAGCAGCGTAAGTCGTCAGATCAGCGTTCCACTTGCCTTTGCCAAAGGCAGCAAATTCTTCCTTGGCAGAATGTTTAGACAAAGCGACAGGATTGCTTGGCTCAGTATGGCCAGTGGCAGTAATGAGAACCTCATCATCCTTGGTACCGCCGGTTTGCACTGGAGCTGTTGGCTTGTTAGTAGGTTTTGCTGGACCGGTGGAGCTTTCAATCCAGATGGAGCCTGTGGGCTGATTGACAGGACCTGAGGCATCAGTAGGTCTCTCTTCAGCAATAAGATCGTCGTCTTGCTGCGGCGCATCGTTGGGTATATCCTCAGGAATAGCCGCTTCAAGATCGGGTGTCTTGCCTGGCTCAAGAACGTCATCTTCTTTGGCCGCTTTGTCCAGGCAGGCCTTCTTGCTTGGCCTAGGTTTGGCCCTGAGAAGAATAACAAAATCAAATACAGCATATGTTCCAAGGCGATGTACTGCAAATATCACAATAAGTATAGCTTACCCAAGCACCATTTTGAGCGGTGGCAGCTGAGTAGCCGATGACTCACCAGAAGATGAGTGGGAGGTAACCTGGTAATCGGAGTCAGACGGATTAAGAGGTTGACGAAAGCAGCCCTCTTTAGGACTAGCACTGACAAGCAAATTAGAGACCTCTGAATGGCGTTTTTGAACTGGACTGTTTGGTAAACCGGCGGAGGTAACTACCTGGCCGCTGTGCCGGGTTGTGCGACGAGCTTCATGTTGTTGGGTCTTCATAAGAAATTTAGGATCCAAATAAGCAAGAGGATGAGAAAATTTAACTTTCCGGTTTGCCTGACGGATTTTTTGTGAAGGCAAAGGTTCTGAATCGGAAGAGAGAATAATTACCTCTGCAGCATCTGCGTGGCTGGCTTCGGCATCATCCTGACAAATATCATCATCCTGCCCGTGACTTTTGGAAGCGATCTGAACTACAGGACAGAGAGGATCGTGTTTGATGTTGCCAAGATCCCCTTGCCCTACAACGGGATCCTTGGCCGCCGTGGCCAAGTTCATAGCGGCGTCACACTACACCTACAACACCCTGAAGATGCCAGGACCTGTGACGATCATCACCATCCCCTCCGATAAGAAAGATGCGCTGATTTGCGCTGACCAACTATACCAGCAAGCAGTTGCAGCAGCTGGCGCCACTAGGGCACTTGCTCCTGCCGCTGGGACCCCGGGAGGGAAGAAGAAGAAGAAGACCGGTGAGACCTCGGACACCCACTCCGGCAAGCGCACCTCTTCGGAGTGTAGCGCTCCCGTCGAGGACGTGCCAGAGAGCTCCACCGGCGGAAACAAGAAGCCCAGGGCCATACCGCCGGGAACCAAGAAGGTTTCTGTCAATGAGGACGGCACGGCAGGGGCTTTCACCATAAGCTCCACCCTTGACGACAAATAGGAAGACGCGCTCTTCACCTTCCTGCGGGTGAATGTCGATGTGTTTGCATGGAAAGCTTCCGACATCCCCAGCGTTCCCAGGGAGGTGATTGAGCACCACCTTGCTGTCTGTCCTCATGCGCAGCCCGTCAAGCAGAAGGTCAGAAAGCAAGCTTTGGAATGACAAGAGTTCATCACAGAGGAGATCCGGAAACTGGAAGCAGCAGGTTTGGTAAGAGGAGTGCTCCATCCAACGTGGTTGACCAATCCGGTCATAGTGCGCAAGGCTAATGGGAAGTGGAGGTTGTGTATTGATTACACAGATATCAATAAGGCTTGTCCTAAGGACCCCTTCCCGTTGCCGCGCATCGACCAGATTGTTGACTCCACAGCTGGGTGTGATCTATTGTCATTCCTCGATGCCTACTTCGGCTACCACCAGATCTTCATGACAAGAGAAGACGAAGAGAAAACAGCATTCATCACCCCATGTGGTACGTATTGTTTCATGTGGATGCCTTTCGGGCTGAAAAGTGCTGGTTCGACGTTTGCAAGGGCGGTCCAGATTGGTTTTGAACCCCAGCTCCATAGAAATATGGAAGCTTATATGGATGACATAGTGGTCAAAACCAAGGACAGGGCAACCCTCATATCGGATTTGCAAGAAACATTTGCAAACCTGCACAAGATCAATCTCAAGCTGAACCCTGAGAAGTGCGTCTTTGGTGTCCCGTCCGGCAAGCTTCTCGGGTTCTTTGTGTCACAGCGTGCGATAGAGGCCAATCCGGACAAGATCAAAGCTATAGAGCAGATTGAAGCACCCAAGCGAATCAAGGATGTGCGTCGGCTTGCTGGTTGCGTCGCCGCCATGGGCAGATTCATTTCCAAGTCTGCCGAGAGCGCCCTTCCCTTTTTCAAGATCCTGAAAAAGGCGGTCCCGATGGAGTGGATGCCAGAAGCCGAAGCAGCATTGCAAGATTTGAAGAAGTACCTCTCCTCCACGCCAATACTAGTTGCGCCTAGGCCACAGGAGCCGTTGCTGCTATACCTGGAGGCAACGAACCAGGTGGTCAGCGCCGCACTAGTGGCGCAGAGAGAGGTTGACGACGAGGTAATGGCAGCGACAGAGCCCGACACCACCAATGCAGAGACGACACAGCCAGTTGAAGTGCCGCCGAAGAAGAAAATGATGCAGCACCTGGTCTACTTTGTTAGTTCCCTCCTGCAGGGAGCTAGATCAAGGTACTCCGGCGTGCAGAAACTGCTCTTCGGCCTTCTTATGGCCTCGAGCAAGCTTCGTCACTACTTCCAGGCACACGAGATCACTGTCGTCACTCGCCTCCCTCTGCAACGGATATTGCACAATCCAGATGCAACGGGAAGAATTGTGGAATGGGCATTGGAGCTGTCCAGCTTTGGCCTCAAGTTTGAAAGTACTTCGACGATTCAGAGCCGAGTCCTGGCGGAGTTCATTGCAGAATGGACCGCAACGCCTAAGGAAGAAGCCCAAGAGACTGCTCTCCCCGGCAAAGAGGCAAGTTGCAGTTGGATCATGTACTTTGATGGAGCTTTCTCCTTACACGGCGCCGGGGCTGGCGTACTGCTTGTCGCGCCCACCGGAGAGCACCTCAAGTATGTGATCCAGATGCACTTCCCCAGGGAGGTGTTAACAAACAATACGGCAGAGTACGAAGGGCTGCTTGCCGGTCTTAGGATCGCGGCGGACCTTGGAATCAAGAAGCTCATCATTAGGGGCGACTCGCAGCTCGTCGTCAAGCAAGTCAACAAGGACTACCAGAGCCCGTTGATGAAGGCCTACGTCGATGAAGTGAGAAAGCCGGAAGAGTGTTTCGACGGTATACAGGCTGAATACGTTCCCCGAGCGGAGAACGATATCGCCGATTACCTGTTCAAACGCGCTGCCCTCAAGCTACCTGTGGAACCAGGTACCTTTGTGCTCCAGCTAACTCAGCCATCCGTTGATCCATCAACAGACCAGAACAAGAGGAGGAAATCAGGACCCGGCAAGTACTTTCTCGCCGAGCTCCCCGGAGCCGCCGGCAAGGATGTTGCCGGGGACACTGAGCCCGCCACGGGACGGCTAGCTCCGGCGGAGCGTCAAGCTCTTACCGTCGAGACAACCGCTCCTATAGCGGAGGAAATGCATTTAGTCCTCGCCGTCGAGCCTCAGGCTCCAGCGTGGGCACAGCATACCGTCCGATTCCTCCAAACAGGGGAACTTCTTGAAGAGCAGGAAGAAGCGGAAAAAGTAGCCCGTCACTCTACCATGTACCAGTTCGTCGATGACGTCCTCTACAGAAAGAGGCCGAATGGTGTGAAATTGAAGTGTATCCCTCGGGAGGAAGGACTGGAGCTGTTGGCGGAGATACACGGAGGCATATGTGGATCCCACATCGGGTCAAGGGCCCTTGCCGACAAGGCATTTCGGCAAGGCTTCTTCTGGCCCACCACCCTCCAGGATGCGACAACACTAGTCACTAGGTGTGAAGCGTGTCAGTTCCACTCAAAGAAGCTTCATCAGCTAGCTCAAGCCCTTCAAACCATTCCTCTCTCCTGGCCCTTCTCGGTCTGGGGGCTCGACATACTGGGCCCCTTCCCCCGCGCTGTCGGGGGCTTTGAGTACTTGTACATTGCAATCGACAAGTTCACAAAGTGGCCGGAGGTGGAGGCATTGAGGAAGGTCACAGCTCAGTCAGCCATCAAGTTCTTCAAGGGACTAGTGTGCCGTTTTGGTGTACCCAACAGGGTCATCACCGACAATGGGGCACAGTTCACAAGCCGCACCTTCATGCAATATATCCAAGACCTCGGTAGCAAAGTCTGTTTCGCTTCCGTTGCTCACCCACGAAGCAATGGTCAAGCTGAGAGGGCAAACGTTGAAGTACTGTGAGGCTTAAGGACCAAGACCTTTGACAGGCTGCACAAGAGTGGAAGGCGCTGGATTGATGAGTTGCCGACGGTTCTTTGGTCGATCAGGACGACGCCAAATCAAGCCACCGGCCAGACACCTTTTGCCCTGGTATACGGGGAAGAAGCAGTTCCCCCCACTGAACTCATATACGGGTCACCTCGAGTGCTCGCTTATGATGAGCTTGAGCAAGAGCAACTGCGGCAAGATGACGCAATGCTCCTTGAGGAAGATCGTCTTCGGGCGGCTGTGAAAGCAGCACGCTACCAGCAAGCCTTGTACCGCTACCATAGCCACAAGGTTCATGCCCGAAGCCTTGAGGAAGGCGACCTTGTCCTTCGGCGTGTTCAGTCGGCCAAGAATTCCAACAAGTTGACGCCAAATTGGGAAGGCCCTTATCGGGTAATACGAGTCACCAGTCCCGGCGCAGTCCGCCTGGAGACAGGAGATGCCATTCCAGTGAGTAACTCCTGGAACAATGAGCATCTTCGCAAGTTTTACCCGTGAGGCGCGGCTTGTCGGCCCCCCCGGCAAGCCACCTTTTGTACAAGCATTGCCGATGATGCATGTAACCCTTTGTACAATGCCAGGTGCAGACCCTGAGCATAAATAAATGAAGCGCTGGCGCCCTAAGTTATAGCATGCATGCTAGGTCGAGTCTCATCCTTGGTTAGGGTTGATAGTGCTTAGCGGCGACTAACCCCTAGCTTAGAGGTCGAGTGTGCGTCTCTTTGCCGTTCTTTTGTCTTCTTTGGTTCGCAGGACTCACAGGTATCCTTGCCGGACCACTTGAGGACAAAAAATAGAAGAGGGACGGACCAGCATCTAGACCCCGGCAAGCCAGTATTGCCGGGGGCTGCAAGAGCAAAGATTCACCCACGACAAACCAGAGTTGCTGGGGGCTACAGCTTCAGATAAGTTCTTCATCCCTTATCATGCGTTCCCTTATGGACTGAGGTATGTGAAACCTCGTTTTTTCCTAAAACTACCATGCTCCCCTAACTCTAGGCCCTAGGGCTCGTTCCTGGGGCCAGGTTTGGTAGTAGTCGCGGCAGCGAGAGGATGAAACAAGGAGCCTGAAGCCACTTCATCCCTGCCTCCGCCAAAGGTGTGAGAAAGGTCGAGCGAAGTGGGGAGACGGCAAGGCCTGTTGCCGGGCAAGGAAATGTTTGTCTTAAGGATATCAAGGATTTACTCCTTGTCATGGGTTCTACCCACAAACAAATGACCCGGCAAGCATCCCTTTTTCATTAAAAACATTCCACTCATGTACAGTCCATAGGGAATGAAAAACATGAATGATGGGATTACAAGTTTTAAATTCAGCTAAGGCCCGAAGGCTTACAAACTAAAAAGAGATAAGGTGCCCATAATCCCTTTCTTGTCCCTCTCCTCAGGAGGCAGGTCAAGGAGGCGAAAAGGGCAAAAAGGGCGCCTAGGCGAGCTACGGGTGGCAGAAGACACCAAGAGAACATCTCGGTGGCCGTCCGAAGGCTGGATGGTGATGGCGGCGCCAGAAGCAGAGCTCGAAGACGAGGCGGCAGGACGTCAGCACGCGTCGAAGGCGTCGGTGCCCGCATACTCCGACTTGACGGCCTTGCCGCCCGCCCTCTTCCTCTTCCGCAGCCTCCCAACGCCAACCGCCCAAGGAGACGACCCCGAGAAGTTCAGGGAGCCGGCGACGCGGATGATGGGGTCGCTGGTGCCACACGGAGCAGCGCCCGACACCTAATCGGACCCGTCATCCTACCGCCTACTACCCTCGTCGTCGCTATCGCTGTCCTCCTCGTCACTCCCGCCCGAGGAGGAGTCTTCACTATCAGAATATCTCTCCACGCAGCACCTTGCACCGGTCCCAAAGCACCCGAAGACCTTGACGGAGAGAAGGCCACCCTTCATCAGCTGAAAATGGAGAGTGAGCCCTTCCGTCAAGCGGTGGATATGGGCAAACGTCTTCCATCCCCGACGGAGATACATCACGTGAGGGGCGGGGAAGTCGACGCGGGCCCGCGTGCCACTGATCCCGCAACCCCTCATGTGCAGCCACAACGACTTCGGCGGATCCAGCTCCATCTCCCGCGTGAATGGGGTCGGGTGACGAAGGCGACGGCGAGGTAGCTGACGCAGCCTGACGAAGAACTCGCAAGGATCATCCCCAACGTGGCCCTCCATGGGGGGAGGAACTGCTGGCGGAGGTGAGGCCGGAGGAGGCGAGGCCGGCGCGCCGCCCCGTCCTCCTCTTCCCTGAGCGCATCGGCCTCGCCCACGACCTCGCCCCCTCCCCCTTCCCCTCGCGGCTGGCTCTGCCACCGCGGGTGCAGGAGAAGGAGGGGCGCGTTGTCGAGCGGCGACCCTCGCTGCCACCGTTGAAGGACCAGGATTCCCTCTCTCCATGGCAGATGGAAGGGGGGAGCAGAAGCTGAAGGAAGGAGGAGATGAAGGAATGCGGGACGCCATCCCCCCCCTCCCGCTCCTTATAAAGGAACGGGGTGGGGGCTCGGCCGCCCCGCTCAACCAATCAAGGCGCAGAAGGCGCAGGGAACTGGGACTGACCCGCCGCCCCAGCCCGCGGTGGCACGGTTTCCCGCCTCCACCGTTCGCCACCCCAAGCGCATGAGAGCCATGTGGCAGGCGTGTAGGACCGGGGCGACGGGTGAGGCGACCTCTCCCCTTCCCGTGATCGTGGGGAGTGGACGCCTTGAAGACCACGCCTCGGCCCCGTTCAATAAATGGGCCGTGCCTCCGCGCCTCCCTCCGTTTAGGGGGAAGGCGCGAACCACCCCCTTTACTACGACGTGACGCATGCATGCAGAGCTCAGCCCCACGCATGCCGCCCATGTCACACACGCCTCCCCACGCCGCGCCACGCGCGGGAAGCATGGGACGCACAACGCGCAAAGAGACTTACCGCGGTAAAAACCACCCCGCCTGCCCGCGCATCGTTTTTGGGCCAAGCCCAACGACGCGATTGCGCTTATGTGTGGCCCAGGTCCGGGGGCTCCTGTCGGTGTACAAAAAGAGGGGTACACTTTTTGTACCCCTATAACTGTGCACGGGCAGTCTGGGCCACAAGTACCACCACACTGAGCAAGGCAAGGGAGGTGAGCCAAGGTAAGGCCGAAGCTCAGGAGAAGCAGAACGACGCCAAGACCAAGACCACAAAGAGCGAAGGGGACGAAGCGGACCCCCCGGCAAGATCCTTGCCGGGAGGCGGTTTTAGCAGACCCGGCAAGACCCTTGCCATGGCAGCTCGCCCCACACCTACGGAGTGAGTCACCCTTGAGTCCACTGCCCCCATGGGGCAAGGATTCAGGAGACATCCCCGTGGTGGCATGCAGATCTTTGTGAAGACATTCAAGATCAGATACACCCTTTAGAAGATGATGATCCTTGGCGGGATCCCAGCCAAGGAGGACCACAAGGCCCCCGGCAAGAGCCTTGTCGGGGATGACAGCAGGCTCCCGGCAAGGCCCTTGCCAAGAACACCCGTAGGGCCACCATCAGGCCCACGCCAGTCAAACCTCCAGCACCGTTCGCATGCAGCTGCCGACCCAACCAGCTGGGCAGGCACCTGCGTGGCGGCATGCGGATCTTCGTGGAGACCCACCACTGCGCCACCTCAGCTGCCTGCCTGCCTACATGGCACCGCGGGCGCCGCTGGCCAGGGCGCGTGTCGACACGAGAGGGAGCGGCGATGGACGAGACATGGCTCTCCCCCGTCCCCGATAAAGCAAGGACAACTGGGCAAGATGCATTAAATGCGCCTTGTCATGTACTGCGAGGGATAACCTCACATCACTGTACCCTTTCCACCTCCTGTGTGTCACTGTGGCAACCCCTTTCCTATAAAAGGAGGCCCGAGGTGACTAGGAGGAGGATTCGGCTTTTTGGAGCTCCTCACGCCCCGTAGCTAGCTCAAGAACACAGATATACAATCCACCAAAGCAGGAGTAGGGTTTTACGCATCCCCGCGGCCCGAAACTAGATAAACGAACCGTGTGCTATCTGTTTGATCCGCTCTTCTCACGACCCCGCGCCCCGCAACCATAGTAGGGATTCTTGTGATCCCATAGGTGTCGTTCCCACCGACACTTGGAGATAAGCGAGTTTTACCAGGCTGGAGGGGACACGTAGTTGCGTCCACCCATATAAGGGGATAAGGATCCACCTTTTCACCTACGCCTTCCTCCTCCTTTGCCTATCCATTTTCGCGCACTCGAGCTCTAGCGCCCAAGTCCGCACTCCCCACCTCAACCTTCTCCAGCCATGTCCGGAGCGGGAGGCAAGTGGATGGTCTCCTCCGTCAAGGAGGGACACGTCAAAAAACTGAGGAAGGCCAGATACTTGTCTAATGACATCGCGTACCGGCTTCCCGAAGAGGGGCAGCTCCTCCCCACCCCAAGGCCCCATGAGAGGGTAGTGTTCCTTCCCCACTTCCTCCGCGGACTAGGCTTTCCTATCCACCCATTCGTCCGGGGACTCATGTTCTACTACAGCCTGGATTTCCATGATCTGGCCCCGAACTTCATCCTCAACATCTCCGCGTTTATCGTCATGTGCGAGGCTTTCCTCCACATCCGTCCCCATTTCGGCCTATGGCTCAAGACTTTCATTGTCAAGCCGAAGGTGGTGCGTGGCAACCAGGCGGAGTGCGGAGGCGCCATGGTGGGCAAGATGCCCAACGTCTTATGGCTCGAGGGCTCCTTTGTGGAGACCCTGAAAGGGTGGCAATCGGGGTGGTTTTACATCACCGAGCCGCGCGACCCTGAGTGGGTCGCGGCCCCCGAGTTCCGGCCCGGACCCCCAACGCAGCTCACGTCCTGGAAAGAGACGGGCCTGTCGTGGGGCAGCAAAAGAGAGGTGACTGGACTGCAAACATGCATCCAAACCCTGGTGGACAAGCAGCTCAAGCTCGTCAACGTAGTCCAGGTTATGCTCATCCGCCGGATCCTCCCGTGTCAACAACAGGCCTTCAATCTGTGGGAGTTCAACCCGGCGCAGCACCGAACTCTGAGCAGGCTCTTCGACACGACATACGAAGATGCCTGGAAGGTGCTTTTCAAGGGCGCCGAGGCTCCCGCATCCGCTACCAAGGATCGCGGATTCAGCGCACAGCGTCACGCTAGCGCGGTAAGTTGTTTGTACCTTTACAGGGTATTAGTTTTTCATAGTTTAACTCTGTGCGGGATCTAAGCTCCCTTACCTTTGACAGGATTGGCAGGCGAAGTCCGGACAGATCGACTGTCCGGCTCCTTTTCCCGAAGACCCAGCCGATGCTCGCTTGACGAAGCTGCTGGTTCCGGCACCCTATGTGGTGCCGGAGAAGAACGCCACGAAGAAGGCCACGGGGACTCGAACAAGTGCCCGCCGCCAGGAGGTGTCGGGTTCATCATCCGACGGCTCCAAGGCGCATTCCTCCCGTGAAGACGAGGAGGAGGAAGAAGAGACCTCTCCCCCTCCAGCGGGGGGAGAGAAGAAAAGGAAGGCCGCCCTTACTTGGGAGGCCGAAAGGTCCAAGAAGGGGAAAACCCTTCCTCCGGACTACGCCACCAACGCCGACGACGGCGGAGAGGAGTGGCCGCTCAGGGCCAAGCCCCTGGCGAAATCGTAAGTATCCGGATACCAGAGTAATTCATAGTATTCCTTTATTGCATAGGTTTCCCTTATGTCGAATATGATTATGCAGCCCACCCAAAGACCGGCTCGACGCGTCGTCGAACGGTTCACTGGACTCGTCGGATGTGAATTCACTTCCGCCGGCTACCTCCCCCCGCCCTACGGACGACGCCGAAGTGTTGTCCCAACAGGTTCCAAGCCAGGAGGAGGTGGTCCTAGAGGCGCCGCAAGGCGACCTCTCGGAATCCAGGAGTAAAGGGGATAGAACCCCCCAGGGCTCCAGGTCCGGCTCTAGGCCGGACACCGCTCCGGAACCTTCAAAGGTTCCAAAGACCGGCGGGCGGCCTCCTTCCAAGAGGAGCAAGCCCACCGTGCCGGTGACCCCCGTCCAACCGGAGGCGCCGGACAATCTGTTGGAGGTGCTCAAAGGCGCCTCCATCGACGAGGAGCACCGCTCCATTATGAGTGCGGTGGTCCAGAAGGTTCTTGGCGGACTCACTGAAGCTTGTGCTAGCCTTTTAACAGGCTTTGAGGTAAGTAAAGAATGTGTAAATAATATTACCGCATAGACAGTAGCACCTGATGCTCTGTTTGGCGTTCGGGAAGAAAAGCCGAATAGAGGATCAAATAAAATTCACATGAGTCTAACAAAAAGGAGTCAATATGCGTATGCAGGCTTCTCTGCTGGCGTCCGCCGTACTGACTACGGAAGTGGACATGCTAAAGCAGAACCTCGAGCAGTCCGAGCAAGAGCTCGGACGTGCCAAGAAGCAGCAGGAGGACAAGGAAGGTAAGAAATACCTTGTTTAAATATATATATATAAAGGTACAATTGCAAAAAATGACAGGATTATCGTGGCTATTGTAGGGGCCACGTCCTAGGTGGCGACCCTTAAGCAAGCACTGTTCGAGGCCGAGAAGAGGGCGGCCACGGAGCGCACCGAGCGGGAGAAGTATGAGGCCCAGGTTGGCAAGGTGTAGCAAGAGCTCCAGGCTCTCATGGAAAAACATGAGAGTTTGGAGCTTGACAAAAAGACGTGAGCGTTCGAGCTCGCGGTGGCTATTGAAAATGCCAAGTCTGCCAAGGCCAAATCCCAGAAGACCCTCCAGGAGTTGGATGCGGTGAAAAAGATAGCGGCGGGTAAGGCATTCTCTATGCAAAGCAAACATATAAACGTGAGTTACTTGTTACTTACCCGAATCCGGAGCTCTCCAGGAGCATTCGCAGATCTTCCTCGTAGCGTGTCTGATGCCGCCGCATTCTATCGAGCCGAGGAGGGCAGCTCGACAGAGAAGGTGTTCTGGTCTCAGTATGCTAAGGCCAGACACCCCGTGCCCCTGAGCGACCAGCTGAAGCAACTGGTCGAGCTCCACAAGGCGGCCGAACAGGCCATGAAGGGCCTCATAGTTCGGCTGTGGCCTGGAGAGGCTCTGCCTGGGAGCTATTTCGGGCTGGTGCGGCGGCTGGTGGGGGCCTGTCCAAGGCTCGAAGTCATCAAGCGCTCCGTCTGCATTGAAGGTGCCCGTAGGGCCCTTGCCCGTGCTAAGGTGCACTGGGGCAAGCTGGATGCTGAGAAGCTTGTGAAGGACGGGCCACCGCCGGGGAAAGAGCATCGCAAGCCCGAGAATTATTATAAGGATGTTCTGAAGGGTGCCCGCCTTATGGTGGATGAATGTTCCAGGGATGTAATTTTTGAGTAAAACTCGCTTGTTTTGTCCTGTGCGCTGAAAACTTGTTCATATGTGCTAAGCAATGCTGTTGGAATTTAAAATATTACCTTCTGTGCGGCTGTTTATCAATTCTGAAAGATGGCGAGTCGTCGGCTTCTGCCCCCGTGCCGCTAGTGCTGGGGTGTTCGGGGATAAACCTGAGCGCTCTTTTTCCCATGTTTGGGTCCTTTGAGGGAGGCGCTCAGCACAACGAACAAGGCAATCGGACTATAATGCGTGAACACTCTCACTTAGCCATGGAATTCTATAATTTTAAATTTCGGCGAAGCCCCAGGTATTCGGAAGACCGAGTTCGGGGCACTATCCACGCCTTGGCCGGACAGAGCCGACTCCTCGCTCTAAGCGGCATAAGTCTTTAGGGACTCGAAAAACCTCTCGAACAGCGACCAGCTCTCGCTTCATCATGACAGTCAGTTTTAGCTTTCTCTACTGAGGTGCTCGACCCAGCTCAACTGGGGCACAATCGCAGTAGTTCTCCTAGTGCTACCTTAGCCGACATAGCGGAACGTAAGGCACCAAAACATAGGAGCCGGGCAAACCCAACTATTGACCCAAGACATGATTTGGAGCCGATGCATATAATGCCATAAGTTTGGGGTGCCGCACTTGTTAAAGTGTTTGGACTTCTCACACCATATTGAGGGGTACTAAAGCCCCTGGCATATTTTGGCCGTACCAAAGTGTACGGGTGCAACATGTCGTTAAGGAACATATATTTGTAAAAAAAAGAGTAATGCAAAAATAGACAAAAGCTATGCATTGTTTATTAAAAAGGGGCTGCGATCAAAGCAGAACGATACAAATAATGTGATAAGCAAAAGGTTGGACTATTTAACATGTCTGTTCCAGGGGCAGGCGGCGGAATGGTATGCTAAACAGGTATACTGCTCGTGATAGAGACCACCTGGGAGTTCCGTAATGCGGCATGGCTTGTCTGCTTCCCTGGTTCTTGCATCGTTTGTGCGGCAATTGAACTGCCGAACAGGCCTTCCGAAGAATGGAGTCCTGAAAGTAAGAGAAAATTAAAAAATCGGCGTCCCCTGGTGCGGTTTAAGCCGTGTTTCGGGCGTGCCGTGATGGTGCCCCTCCCCCTGTACCCATGGTATTTCTAGAGCGTAGTTATGTACGCGAAGCACTGGTGTCGCATTTTTGCGAGGGCTGGGGTTGGGGCCGCATTGCTATGCCTGCTCGGAACGTGCCAGGCGGTCTTGTTGTAGGTTACTCCGGGCGTGCTTGACGGTGTCCTGACGTTTAATGGCCGGACTGGAGAGCTGCCTGGAGAGGCTGCTTTGTACTTCCGCTGCAAGGGCCGCCGTGTGCTCCTCCATTCGGAGGGAGCGTTCGGTGTATCCATTCACCGTAATTACTCCTCGAGGGCCTGGCATCTTGAGCTTAAGGTATGCGTAGTGCGGTACCGCATTGAACTTGGCAAATGCGGTTCGCCCGGGCAGTGCGTGATAGCCACCGCGGAATGGGACTATGTCGAAGATTAACTCATCACTTCGGAAATTATCCGGAGATCCGAAGACCACTTCAAGTGTGACTGAGCCTGTACAGTTGGCCTCTACACCTGGTATTACGCCTTTAAAGGTCGTTTTGGTGGGCTTAATCCTCGAGGGATCTATGCCCATTTTCCGCACTGTATCCTGGTAAAGCAGGTTCAGGTTGCTGCCGCCATCCATAAGGACTCTAGTGAGATGAAATCCGTCAATAATTGGGTCTAGAACCAATGCGGCGAATCCACCATGATGGGTGCTAGTGGAATGGTCCCTTCGATCAAAGGTGATCGGGCAGGAGGACCATGGGTTGAACTTTGGGGCGACTGGCTCTACCGCGTATACGTCCCTTAACGCGCGCTTCCGCTCCCTCTTGGGGATGTGGGTTGCGTATATCATGTTCACCGTCCACACTTGTGGGGGAAAACCCTTCTATCAACTGTAGTTCGGCGGCCGGGGCTCTTCATGGTCATCGCTATGCAGCCCCTCGTCTTTATTTTCGGCATTTAACTTGCCTGCCTGCTTGAACACCCAACAATCCCTGTTGGTATTATTGGCCGGCTTTTCGGGGGTGCCATGTATCTGGCACAAGCGCTCGAGTATTCGGTCCAAACTGGATGGGCCCCTAGGATTTCTTTTGAATGGCTTTTTCTGCTGACCGGATTTATAGCCTCTGAATCCGGCATTAACTGTCGTATCCACAGCATTGTCGCCGTTAATGCGGCGCTTCTGCTTGTTGTGACGCGACCTGCCACTACTGTCCCTGGTATTCGAATTACCAGGGTTCTTGGTCATATTGTTGCTATGAGCAAGCCAGCTGTCTTCTCCCGCGCAAAAGCGGGTCATGAGTGTCGTGAGTGCTGCCATAGATTTCGGCTTTTCCTATCCAAGGTGCCGGGCAAGCCACTCGTCATGGATATTGTGCTTGAAGGCTGCTAGGGCCTCTGCGTCCGGACAATCGACTATTTGATTTTTCTTTGTTAGGAACCGTGTCCAGAATTTCCTGGCCGATTCCTTTGGCTACTGAATTACGTGGCTTAGGTCATCGGCGTCTGGTGGTCGCACATAAGTGCCCTGGAAATTGTCGGGGAATGCGGCTTCCAGGTCCTCCCAACAACTGTCTGATCCTGCTGGCAAGCTGTTAAGACAATGCCGAGCTGGTCCTTTAAGCTTGAGTGGGAGGTATTTGATGGCGTGGAGATCATCGCCGCAGGCCATGTGGATATGAAGGAGATAATCCTCGATCCATACCGCAGGATCTGTTGTGCCATCATATGATTCGATGTTTAGGGGTTTGAAACCATCGGGGATTTGATGATCCATTACTTCGTCTGTGAAGCATAGTGGGTGTGCGGTGCCTCTGTACTGGGCTATATCACGACGTAGCTCCAATGAGCTTTGTCTACTATGTTCGGCCCTACCGGATTTGTGTCCGGCGTGACGGTTATCGTCTCGAGTCGTGGGGCGCCCACGCGATCCGTAGATCGATCTTGTTTGCCTTGCCTTGTCCTCCAACATGTCTCGCAGGTCTGGCGCATTTTCCCATGCCTTCGTACGAGGTGCGGCTTGAGTGGAGGGCCGAGAGGCCTCTCTGTCGCGGCCAAGAGGTGGCCGGTCGGCCGTATCAAGTGCTGGTGATGTAGGTTTAAGTGCTTCCTCCTCTAATCGGGGTAGCAACCTGTGCTTTAGGTAGCTCTTGGAGGGGCGTTCGAGTTTATGCTCTTTGGCCGCAAGGACTTCAGTCCATCTGTCGACTAGCAAATCTTGATCAGCTCTAAGCTGTTGCTGTTTTTTCTTGAGGCTTCTTGCCATGGCCATAAGCCTGCGTTGGAAACGCTCTTGCTCGACGGGATCCTCTGGCACGACGAATTCGTCGTCGTCGAGGCTTGCCTCGTCTTCGGAGGGAGGCATATAGTTATCATCCTCGACCTCTCTATCTGCCGCTCTCTCATGAGGGCTGGCTTCTCCATCCTCCTGTGCTGAATCTTGCTGGAGGGGGTTTTCTTCGGCACTCTCTGGAGTATTATTATCTCCCGTGCTAGAATCACCGTATTTTCTTTGGCGGGATTTTGAGCGGCGCCGCTGACGCCGGTGCTTAGGCTGTTTCTTGGAGGGGTCATCCTCCACTGTTCCATCGCCATCTCCTTCTTTTGGGGTGTCCACCATGTATATGTCATATGACGAGGTGGCTTTCCAGGGCCAAATAGGCGCTGGTTCTTCATCATCTCCTGCATCGGCGTCCATACCGTCGATGTCTTCGAAGTCGAAGTCGAGCATGTCGGTTAAATCTTCGACAGTGGCTACAAAGTGGGTGGTGGGTGGGCTTTGAATTTCTTCATCGTCCGTATCCCAACTTTGCTGACCGTAGTCCGGCCAGGGCTCTCCTGATAAAGAGAGAGACTTTAGTGTCTTCAGAATATCGCCGAAAGGCGAGTGCCGAAAGATGTCTGCGGCAGTAAACTCCATGATCGGCGCCCAATCGGATTCGATCGGCAGGGGCGCGGAGGGTTCGAAGTCTGGAGAGGAGTCCGGCTCCTTGGAGTCACGAGTCTCGAGGAGTGCGGGGCTGGTGTTCGGCTCGATCGCCGTTGGGATCGCAGCCCCCGAGGTGGTGTCCAACCACCCATCCTCGATCGGCGCAGTTGGCTCCGAATTAAGGGTCGAAGCCGATGCGGGTGCGGCCTCCAGGGCACTGTTCGGCGGCAGAGCTAGATCATGCTCGTCGTGACAGTGCGGCGCGCTCGGCAGTGGCTTGAATCCATCGAAGATCAAGTCCCCGCGGATGTCAGCCGTGTAGTTTAAACTTCCAAATCTGACCTGACGGCCAGGGGCATAGCTTTCGATCTGCTCCAGATGGCCAAGTGAATTGGCCCGCAGTGCGAAGCCGCCGGAGAAGAAGATCTGTCCGGGGAGGAAGGTCTCACCCTAGACTGCATCGCTATTGATGATCGTAGGAGCCATCAAGCCTAACGGCGACGACACAGAGGAACTCTCAATGAAAGCACCAATGTCGGTGTCAAAACCGGTGGATCTCGGGTAGGGGGTCCCGAACTGTGCGTCTAGGACGGATGGTAACAGGAGGCAAGGGACACGAAGTTTTACCCAGGTTCGGGCCCTCTTGATGGAGGTAAAACCCTACGTCCTACTTGATTAATATTGATGATATGGGTAGTACAAGAGTAGATCTACCACGAGATCGGAGAGGCTAAACCCTAGAAGCTAGCCTATGGTATGATTGTTGTTCTGTATATTGTCCTACGGACTAAAACCCTCTGGTTTATATAGACACCAGAGAGGGTTAGGGTTACACAAAGTCGGTTACAATGGTAGGAGATCTACATATCCGTATCGCCAAGCTTGCCTTCCACGCCAAGGAAACTACCTTCCGGACACGGAACGAAGTCTTCAATCTTGTATCTTCATAGTCCAGGAGTCCGGCTGAAGGTATAGTCCGGCCATCCGGACACCCCCTAATCCAGGACTCCCTTAGCTAGACTTACACAAGGTCGGTTATAAAGGAGGAGATATGCATATCCGTATTGCCTAGCTTGCCTTCCACGCCAAGTAGAGTCCCATCCGGACACGAGATGAAGTCTTCAATCATGTATCTTCATAGTCCGATAGTCCGGCCAAAGGATATAGTCCGGCTGTCCGGAGACCCCCTAATCCAGGACTCCCTTAGTAGCCCCTGAACCAGGCTTCAATGACGATGAGTTCGGCGCGTAGTATTGTCTTCGGCATTGCAAGGCAGGTTCTTCTCCAAATCTTGAGTATCTGTAAATTAGTGTCCGGCTCCCATAAACATTGGACTTCTTGCCTTTTGTGCCCAATAAGGGCCATCTTCCAAGCGTTGAGCGAATGCGAGGAGCCAGGGCGTTTTTACATTCGGCCCCTAGCTAGGCAAATAAATGGTCTATTAAAGGGATGGAGATTCTTAGATCCAATCCATAACATCCTCCCACGGCAAGAATCCATCGGAGCGCGCTTCAGAAAAAATCCATTCCAACATGGCCGACCACCGCAGCTCCTCCTCCCGCCCCCATAGCCCTAAGCCTGGTGATTGGGAGAGGTGTTCCATCCCGCACAGTCGATTAGTAGAGCTGCAGACTCAGGGATTTCTCCCTCCAGCGTATATGCTCCCCGTCCGAGCCGGGCTCGCCACCTATAATGGCGGGAGCAAGCGGAGAGCTTCCCCAGCACCTCTAAGGGGGAGCGGGTATGCCTCGTCCCTTACTTACTAAGGGGACTCAGATTTCCCATCCATCCATTCCTCCGCGGGCTCCTGGAGTTCTACAGCCTCCAACTGCATAATTTCACCCCGCCTTCCATACTACACATCGCCGGTTATGTTGCCCTTTGTGAGCTGTTTCTGGGCTGCGAGGCTCATTTCGAGCTGTGGAAGAGGTTATTTTGCCTTGTGCCCCGCACACAGAAGGCGTCACTTTATCAGGTGGGCGGAGCCGAAATATAGCGCATCACCGAGACCGGATACCTATCCGGCACTCCGAAGAAGACGTCCGAAGACTGGCCTTCGGAGTGGTTTTATATGGAGGACGTTCCCCTTCCAGACCCTGTTCGGTGGGGTCTTCCTGAGTTCAACAATGCTCCTCTGAAGAAACGCCGAAGCTGGCGCCCACGGAGCCCCCAGAAGGAAGACAACGGATAAGTCCTTTACCTGATGAACCGGATTAAAGCGCTGGCTCAACCAGGATTGACAATAGTCGAGGTTATGTCAATATGCATAATGCGGAGAGTGCAGCCACTTCAATATCGAGGGCACCCCCTGTGGTGTTTTAACGGGGAAGATGATGCCACCCGCTGCGGGCGTAAGGGGCCGGACTCCGCTGCTGCTTTAGCAAGAATTCTGTCCGAGTTGTTCAAGGGAGAGGAAGAGGAGTTCATCCGTATCAAGCCATGGGATGGATTCTCCATGTACAACCCTCCAAGCTGGGTGAGTTGTACCTCTTTATTCCCATTCTTCCTGCATTCTTCGTCGTAGGTACTCACCTTGCCATTATATGGCAGGAACTGCGAAAAGCTGTAAGGGAGGTCAACAGCCCATCTCCACAACCAGAGGAACCTAGTCGGGCCCTCGGTCCCGGACTCGAAGAGGATCCGGACATATTCATGGAGCTGATAGACCGGCAATTCTATCAATTGAGCTGTGATGGCGCCATGGTGGCCATAACGGCCGACTATCCCAGACTGCTCCCTACGTCGCACGTAAGAAAAACCAAAATCCCAGCTCCAAAAACAGGATCCCCTTTTAGACACTTCACCTACCGTACACATATGGTGTTTCATAGGGAAGGCATTCGGGACGCCGTGCCGAACCCATAGCAACTCGCCAACAAGAGGCACCGAAGCCGGGTAGGCCAAAAAGGAAGGCAGTTAGGACGGAGACGCCGGCGCAGAGGTATGACACAAAACCTCGCTCCGTGGTTGTCGTCTTTGTCAAAATGTAATGATGTCCATGTTTCTTTAATAGAAAAAACACTCGCCGGACTATATCCGGAGAGGCTGTCGATCACGCCTCCACCAGTCGGGTCCAGGGCCGGACATAGAGGTGGAAGCCAACATGGGGCGGACGCCGGATGCTCCTCCTACAGAGGATGCGGATAGACTATCCGCTACAAATTCAAAAGTGGAGAGCGCCATGAATTACAGGCATCGCTGGGCCATACTCCGTGACGCTTGTTTCTCACCAGAGGCATTTGATGCCTTCAATTCCAGAGACGCGTACATCCGTGCTACTCAAAATGGTCTAGCCAGAGCCACGGACTAGTATGTAAGGGATATACGGGTAAGCAAATCTGACGATCATATGTATCAGTAGCCCCTGAGACTTGAAACAGTTGACGCAACTGATTTAAGGATCATTATTTGTGCAGGTTCTTACGGAGAAGAATTACCAATTGTCTCAACAGCTGGACGAGTGCAAGGCCCAGCTGGAAGCCGCTGTTGCCGCCTTGAAGGAGTCCAAAAAGGGTCCCCCTGGTAACTCTTTTGTCTATTGCAAAGAATATGGGTATCAGATAGTATGCGGCATGTATGCACACCTAACAATAGATGTTGCAGGTGGCCCCGGAGTGAATCCGGAGGCCGTGGAGGCAATACGGCACGTGATGATCGACATCGAAATGCTGGCGAGCACGTGCTGACACGAGTCAGGCAGGAGAAAAATGATTTCCAAGACGCCAATATCCGGCTGGGCGTGGAACTGAAGGATGTCCGAGCCCAACTTGAGGACTCCGTGAAGGAGAATAAACGGCTTAGGCGCGACATTTTTAGTAAGTGCTTGAACGAACTTTCTAAAGGAGTTCGGCGAGGAAGCCTGCTAACAGCGTTATGTCTGCAGGTATGCTGACGGGTCATCCCACGGAAGAGATGCCCGGGTCTTCGGGTGATCTTCTACCAGAGCTCTCACAACTGCACGAACACGCTCGGCAGGTGATGCAGGTTATTGCTCAAGCCTTGTGGCCATCCGCGTCCCCGCCAGGAGGCATGGGGGAGCTTATAGAGAAGCTCAAGGGAGCGCGACGGCGCTTCCGATTATGGAAGATATCCACCTGCCGACAAGGTGCAAGGGAAGCCTGGGCTATGGTGAAGACATGATATACCAAGGCGGACACAAACCACATGGCCAAAGTCGGACTTGTGGGGCCCGATGGGAAAGAGATCCCTGTCAGTTTAGTGTATGATCAAGTAGAATTAGCCGCAAAGTATTCCTAACAGGATTGTAGGCAAGACAGTCTGTTGGATGGTATAGAAGAAGAATTTAATCAGTCTTAGTGACTGTGTACTTCAAGTGACATATGCAATGTCCCTAGCCGGATTGTAAATCATTTGTCATGGCGGACCTTTTCGCTTCGACCTCTGGACCCGATAGTCCAGAGTGTATCTGAATACCCACTCGGTTATATAAAAACCGGGGTATGCGTGGAAACCAGGCATAGGGGTCATAAGTGCTCGAACAGACAAGTACCCAACTAGCTATGTTATATTACATGGATAGTAAGAAACATCTTCCAGGGAGAATAGTTCCGTTAAGGGTTCCTTTCCCTGGGTATGCATGCCCTAATGTGCATGTCTGAGCTGCGAGACGCAGGCTAAAAACATCTGGGGGCGTGTAGTAATTTAAATGAAAGTCATATTTTATT
Organism: Triticum urartu; assembly: GCF_056163025.1. Lineage (NCBI taxonomy): Eukaryota > Viridiplantae > Streptophyta > Magnoliopsida > Poales > Poaceae > Triticum > Triticum urartu. The sequence goes on along the minus strand of NC_141875.1, from coordinate 747,741,845 downwards.
CACCGACCGAATATTCCCTTAAGAACGCTAGCTTTCGGCTTCACCCAGTCTGAGGTACACGTCCGGCTGACCCGGCAGTAACAATCGCAAAGGTGCTCCCCTTATGCCCTAGCCGAATTAACGGGAACGCAGGGCATAAATACAAGAGCGAGGCAACCCAGCTTGGCCAAAACTTAAGTCATATCGATGCATATAATGGCGAAAAAGATACATGCGGAAGAATAACACATGTGCGGGGCATAAAGCCCGGAAGGGTAATTAGATTGAGCTTCTGTATAAGAAGCCCCCAAGTATATTGAGCGCGGTTAGCGCGTCAAGATTGTGTAACCAAGACACAAGTGTAGCCCTTTAGGGCCTTGAAGAGAAAAAAGAGAAAGAAAGAGAGAAAAACAGTTGTGTAAAAAATTGATGGAGGTAAGGAGACGAACATAGAGTCCGGTGCTAGGCATAGAATCTTCAGAGTCTGGCTGCGTTCCATGGGTTTGGCTCGAGTCGATTATCCGATGCATCCCGCAGACGGTACGCTCCACCGGTCAGAACCTGGTCGATAATGAAGGGACCTTCCCATTTGGGCTTGAGCTTGTTCTTTTTCTTCTCCAGCAGGCGTAGAACTAGTTCGCCAACGTTATAGGTTTTGGCCCACACTTCTCTGCTTTGATACCTTCGAGCCTGTTGCTGATAGAATGCGGAACAGGCATTTGCCACGTCGCGCTCCTCCTCCAGGGCATCCAAACTGTCCTGCCGATCGAGCTCGGCCTCTCTTTCTTCGTACATGCGCACTCGAGGTGAGTCATGAATTATGTCGCAAGGCAGCACCGCCTCAGCGCCATACACCATAAAAAATGGTGTGTATCCGATAGTGCGATTCGGCATGGTCCGCAGCCCCCATAGTACGGAGTCGAGATCCTCTACCCAATGAGTGTCTGATTCCTTTAAGGATCGGACTAATCTGGGTTTAATGCCGCTCATGATAAGACCATTCACTCGTTCGACTTGACCGTTAGTTTGCGGATGATAGACAGAAGCATAATTGAGCTTGATGCCCATGTTGCTGCACCAAAGTTTCACCTCGTCGGCTATAAAGTTCGTGCCGTTGTCAGTGATGATGCTGTGGGGGATGCCATAATGGTGTACAACCCCGGATATGAAGTCTATCACGAGTCCGAATTCAGCCGTTTTGATAGGTTTGGCTTCTATCCATTTGGTGAATTTATCCACCATGACCAGTAAGTATTTTTTCTTATGGGTTCCCCCTTTAAGGGGTCCGACCATATCAAGCCCCCAGACCGCAAAGGGCCAACTAATGGGGATTGATTGGAGGGCGCTAGGTGGCATGTGGCTTTGGTTTGCAAAAAGCTAGCAACCGACACAATGTTGTACCAGATGCTGTGCATCTGCCTGGGCCGTCGGCCAATAAAAACCTGTATGGAAGGCCTTGCTTACAAGGGCTCGGGCTGCGGTGTGGTGGCCGCCGAGTCCGGCATGGATTTCTGCCAAAAGCTTCCGCTCTTCCTCTTCGGAGATGCACCTTTGAAGGACTCCAGTTGTGCTTTTCTTATAAAGCTCTCCCTCGTGGACCTTTTAGGCTTTAGATCGCCGCACTATGCAACGTGCCTCATTTTGGTCCTTGGGTAGTTCCTGCCTAGTTAGGTAGGCTAGGAATGGTTCTGTCCACGGGGCCATGATGGCCATTATCACGTGGGCTGAAGGTGTTATTTCGGTGGCAGAGCCTCCGATTGTGTCACAGTGTTCGGTATCTGGGGTTGTGGCCGGGTCCGGACTATTTTTGCCGGTGTCCCCTTCCCATACCACAGATGGTTTAAATAATCTTTCCAGGAAGATGTTTGCTACCTCTTGAGCACTGCGTTGGTTTTCCCCGAAGAGGAAGGGATGATGCAGCAAAGTAGCGTAAGTATTTCCCTCAGTTTTTGAGAACCAAGGTATCAATCCAGTAGGAGGCTACGGACGAGTCCCTCGTACCTGCACAAAACAAATAAATCCTCGCAACCAACGCGGACAGGGGTTGTCAATCCCTACACTGCCACTTACGAGAGTGAGATCTGATAGATATGATAAGACAATATTTTTGGTATTTTTGTGATAAAGATGCAAAGTAAAATAAAGGTAAAGTAAAAAGCAAAGGAAATAACTAAGTAGTATGAGATTAATATGATAAAGATAGACCCGGGGGCCATAGGTTTCACTAGTGGTTTCTCTCGAGAGCATAAGTATTCTACGGTGGGTGAACAAATTACTGTTGAGAAATTGATAGAATTGAGCATAGTTATGAGAATATCTAGGTATGATCATGTATATAGGCATCATGTCTGAGACAATTAGACCGACTCCTGCCTGCATCTACTACTATTACTCCACTCATCGACCGCTATCCAGCATGCATCTAGAGTATTAAGTTAAAAACAGAGTAACGCCTTAAGCAAGATGACATGATGTAGAGGGATAGACTCATGCAATATGATGAAAACCCCATCTTGTTATCCTCGATGGCAACAATACAATACGTGCCTTGCTGCCCCTACTGTCACTGGGAAAGGACACCACAAGATTGAACCCAAAGATAAGCACTTCTCCCATTGCAAGAAAGATCAATCTAGTAGGCCAAACCAAACTGATAATTCGAAGAGACTTGCAAAGATAACCAATCATACATAAAAGAATTCAAAGAAGATTCAAATATTATTCATAGATAGACTTGATCATAAACCCACAATTCATTGGTCTCAACAAACACACCGCAAAAATAAGATTACATCGAATAGTTCTCCACAAGAGAGGGGGAGAACATTGTGTTGAGATCCAAAAAGAGAGAACAAGCCATCTAGCTAATAACTATGGACCCGTAGGTCTGAGGTAAACTACTCACACTTCATCGGAGAGGCTATGGTGTTGATGTAGAAGCCCTCCGTGATCGATGCCCCCTCCGGCGGAGCTTCGGAACAGGCCCCAGGATGGGATCTCGTGGATACAGAAAGTTGCGGCGGTGGAATTAGGTTTTTGGCTCCATATCTAATCATTTGGGGATACGTAGGTATATATAGGAGGAAGGAGTACGTCGATGGAACAACAGGGGGCCCGCGAGGGTGGAGGGTGCGCCTGGTGGGGGTGGGCGCGCCCCCTACCTCGTGGCCTCCTCTTTTGTGTCTTGATGTAGGGTCCAAGTCTCCCGGGTCTTGTTTGTTGAGAAAATCACATTCCCGAAGGTTTCATTCCATTTGGACTCCGTTTGATATTCCTTTTCTTCGAAACCCTAAAACAGGCAAAAAACAACAATTCTGGGCTGGGCCTCCGGTTAATAGGTTAGTCCCAAAAATAATATAAAAGTGGATAATAAAGCCCAATAACATCCAAAATGGTAGATAATATAGCATGGAGCAATCAAAAATTATAGATATGTTGGAGACATATCAATATTCGGTGGGACAGGGTCTCGTTTACCACCGATACGGGCGAGGATGTTCGCCGCCTGGTTGTTTTCCCAAGCCACATGGTGGAATTCAAGCCCCTTGAACTGAGCTGACATTTTGAGAACGGTGTTGCGATATGCTGCCATTTTCGGATCCTTGGCATCAAAGTCTCCATTTATTTGGGATATTGCGAGGTTCGAGTCCCCACGCACCTCTAGGCGTTGGATGCCCATGGAGACTGCCATCCGGAGACCGTGTAATAGGGCCTCGTATTCGGCTGCGTTATTGGAGTCCGTGTATAGTATTTGGAGTATGTATTGCACTGTAACTCCGGTGGGGGACGTCAGGACGACGCCAACCCCCAGACCCGCCAGCATTTTAGAGCCGTCGAAGTGCATGATCCAATTGGAGTATGCACCGTACTCTTTAGGGAGTTCGGCTTCTGTCCATTCGGCGACGAAATCGGCCAATACTTGCGACTTAATGGCTCACCGTGGTTTGTATGTTATGTCGAACGGGAGGAGCTCGATCGCCCATTTGGCAATCTGGCCCGTGGCATCGTGGTTGTTTCTTATGTCGTTGAGTGGTACTTCAGAGGCCACCGTGATTGAACACTCTTGAAAGTAGTGTCGTAATTTCCGGGATGCCATGAATACCGCGTATGCTATCTTTTGATAATGTGGGTACCGTGATTTGCATGGAGTGAGGACGGTGGATACATAATATACCGGCTTTTGAAGTGGGAATTTATGTACGTCCATCTCTCGTTCAACGACGAGCACTGCGCTTACAACTTGGTGAGTTGCCGCTATATATAATAGCATTGGTTCGCCAACAGTTGGCGCAGCCAAAGATTGAGTTGGTGGCCAGGATGCCTTTTATTTCTTCCAGTCCGGCCGTGGCTGCGTCCGTCCACTCGAAGTGTTCGGTACGCCGAAGAAGGCGATAGAGGGGAAGTGCATTTTCTCCTAATCGGGAGATAAAGCGGCTTAAAGCCGCCACACATCCAGTTAATTTCTGGATTTTCTTGAGGTCAGTTGGGATAGCAAACTGCGACAGGGCTCGGATTTTAGCCGGATTTGCTTCAATTCCTCTACTGGAGACGATGAAGCCCAGGAGCTTTCCGGCGGGAACGCCGAAAACGCATTTTTCCGGATTGAGCTTAATCTCGTATGTTCGAGGGATTGGTGAACGTGAGCCTCAAGTCGTCTATTAAAGAGTCGACATGTCTGGTTTTAATGACCACATCATCTACATATGCCTCCACAGTCTTACTGATCTGCTTTTCCAGACATGTCTGGATCATGCGCTGATATGTTGCGCCGGCGTTTTTGAGCCCGAAGGGCATTGTGTTAAAACAGAAGGGGTCGTATGGCGTGATAAATGCCGTTGCGGCTTGATCAGACTCCGCCATCTTAATTTGGTGGTAACCGGAGTATGCGTCGAGGAAGCACAATGATTCGTGTCCTACGGTAGCGTCGATAATTTGATTGATGTGAGGGAGTGGGAAGGGGTCCTTTAGGAAAGCCTTATTAAGGTCTTTGAAGTCGACACATAGGTGCCAGGATTTTTCCTTCTTTGGTACCATCACCAGGTTTGCTAGCCAGTCTGGATGTTTTATTTCTTTAATGAATCCAGCCTCCAGTAGCTTGGCCAACTCCTCTCCCATGGCTTGTCGCTTAGGTTCAGAGAAATGCTGAAGAGTCTACTTGATCGGCTTGAATCCTTTTAGAATATTAAGGCTATGCTCGGCCAATCTGCGTGGGATTCCTGGCATGTCTGAAGGATGCCAGGCGAATATATCCCAATTCTCATGCAGAAACTCCTGTAGTGTGGCGTCTACAGCGGGGTCTAACTATGCCCCAATGGATGCTGTTTTTGTGGGGTCCTGAGGGAGTCCTGGATTAAGGGGTCTCCGGACAGCCGGACTATCTCCATTGGCCGGACTGTTAGACTATGAAGATACAAGATTGAAGACTTCGTCTCGTTTCCGGATGAGACTCTACTTGGCGTGGAAGGCAAGCTAGGCAATACGTATATGGATATCTCCTCCTTTGTAACCGACCTTGTGTAACCCTAACCCTCTCCGGTGTCTATATAAACCGAAGGGTTTTGGTCCATAGGACAACAATCACAACATACAATCATACCATAGGCTAGCTTCTAGGGTTTAGCCTCTCTGATCTCGTGGTAGATCTACTCTTGTAACACCCATATCATCAATATTAATCAAGCAGGACGTAGGGTTTTACCTCCATCAAGAGGGCCCGAACCTGGGTAAAACTTCGTGCCCCTTGCCTCCTGTTACCATCCGGCCTAGACGGACAGTTCGGGACCCCCTACCCGAGATCCGCCGGTTTTGACACCGACATTGGTGCTTTCATTGAGAGTTCCTTTGTGTCGTCGCCGTTAGGCTTGATGGCTCCTACTATCATTGATAGCGATGCGGACCAGGGTGAGACTTTTCTCCCCGGACAAATCTTCGTATTCGGCGGCTTTGCACTGCGGGCTAATTCGCTTGGCCATCTGGAGCAGATTGAAATCTACACCCCTGGCCATCAGGTCAGATTTGGAAGTTTGAATTACATGGTCAACATCCGTGGGGACTTGATCTTCGACGGATTCGAGCCACAGCCGGGCGCGCCACACTGTCGCGATGGGTATGACCCAGCTCTGCCACCGGACGGTACCCCAGAGGCCGCGCCCGCATCAACTCCGACCCTTAGCTCGGAGCCAACTGCGCCAATCAAGGACGGGTGGCTAGACACCGCCTCAGGGGCTGCAGTCTCAACGGCGATCGAGCCAAACACCAGCATAATCCTCCGCGCAGCCCGTGACTCCAAGGTGTCGGACTCTCTTCCGTACCCTGAACTATCAGCGCCCTTGCCAATCGAATCCGATTGGGCGCCGATCATGGAATTCACCGCCGTGGATATCTTTCAGCACTCGCCCTTCGGCGACATTCTAAATTCACTAAAGTCTCTCTCTTTCTCAGGAGAGCCCTGGCCGGATTATGGCCAACAGGGTTGGGATGCAGACGGCGAGGAAATTCGACGCCCACCCACCACCCACTTTGTAGCCACTGTCGATGATTTAACCGACATGCTCGACTTCGACTCCGAAGACATCGACGGTATGGACGACGATGTAGGAGACGAACATGAACCAGCACCTATAGGGCACTAGAAAGCCACCTCGTCGTATGACATATACATGGTGGATACACCCAATGAAGGCAACAGCGACAAGATAGCGGAGGATGACCCCTCCAAGAAGCAACCCAAGCGCCAACGTCAGTGGCGCCGCTCTAAGTCCCGCCAAAGCAGAAGCGGTGATACCGGCACAGGAGGTAATAACACTCCGGATAGCGCCGAAGACAACAACAATTCCCTCCAGCAAGATTTAGAGAAGGAGGATGAAGGAGCCAGCTCTCCTGAGAGAGCGGCTAGCGGAGAGGAGGAGGATGACAATTACATGCCCCCGTACCAGAGGATCCCGTTGAACAAGAGCGCTTCAAGCACAGGCTTATGGCCATGGCAAATAGCCTGAAGAAAAAGCAGCAGCAGCTGCAAGCTGATCAAAATCTGCTAGCTAACAAATGGACTGAAGTCCTCGCGGCCGAGGAATATAAACTCGAGCGTCCCTCCAAGAGTTACCCAAGGCGCAGGTTACTACCCCGACTGGAGGAAGAAGCGTATGATACGGCTGATCGGCCACCTCATGGCCGCGATAGAGAGGCATTCCAGCCAAAAGCTCAGCCCCCACCCCAACACCATTCAAATAAAAAGGCATGGGGAGATACGCCAGACTTGCGAGACATATTGGAGGACAAGGCAAAGCATTCAAGATTGATCTACGGATCACGAGGGCGCACCACTCAGCGAGACGATAAACGTCACGCCGGATACAGTAAAAGCAAACCCAGCCGGGCCGAACACAGTGGGCAAGACCCATTCGAGCTGTGTCGCGATATAGCCCAATACAGAGGCGCCGCACACCCCTTATGCTTCACAGACGAAGTAATGGAACATCAATTCCCAGAAGGTTTCAAACCTATAAACATTGAATCATACGACGGCACAACAGATCCCGCAGTATGGATTGAGGACTTCCTCCTCCACATCCACATGGCCCGCGGTGATGACTTACATGCCATCAAGTACCTCCCACTAAAACTCAAAGGACCAGCGTGGCATTGGCTTAATAGCTTGCCAGCGGACTCCATTAGCTGCTGGGAAGATCTAGAGGCTGCATTCCTCGACAACTTTCGGGGCACTTATGTGCGACCACCAGACGCCGATGACTTGAGCCACATAATTCAGCAGCCAGAAGAGTCGGCCAGGCAATTCTGGACTCGGTTCCTTACAAAGAAAAATCAAATCGTCGACTGTCCGAATGCGGAGGCCTTAGTGGCTTTCAAGCACAACATCCGAGATGAATGGCTAGCCCAGCACCTTGGTCAGGAAAAGCCGAAATCTATGGCAGCTCTCACGACGCTCATGACCCGCTTTTGTGCAGGAGAAGACAGCTGGTTGGCTCGCAGTAACAACATATCAAAAAACCATGGTACCTCAGATACCAAGGACGGCAATAGCAGGTCACGTCGCAACAAGCATAAGCGCCGCATTAACAGCGAAAGTACTGAGGATACGACAGTCAATGCCAGATTCAAGGCTCTAAACCCGGTCAGCGGAAAAAGCCATTCAAACAAAGTATGCCGGGTCCGTCCAGCTTGGACCGTATACTCGATCGCTCGTGTCAAATACACGGGACCCCAGACAAGCTAGCCAATCACACCAACAGGGATTGTTGGGTGTTCAAGCAAGCCGGCAAGTTAATTGCCGAAAACAAGGACAAGGGGCCGCATAGCGATGACGAGGAAGAACCCCGGCAGCTGGACACTGGAGGACAGAAGAGGTTTCCCCCGCAAGTGCGGACGGTGAACATGATATACGCAACCCACATCCCCAAGAGGGAGCGGAAGCGTGCTCTCAGGGATGTATATGCGTTGGAGCCAGTCGCCCCAAAGTTCAACCCTTGGTCCTCCTGCCCGATCACCTTCGATCGCAGGGACCACCCCACTAGTATCCGTCATGGCGGATTTGCCGCACTGGTCCTAGACCCAATCATCGACGGATTTCACCTCACTCGAGTCCTTATGGACGGCGGCAGTAGCCTGAACCTGCTTTATCAGGACACAGTGTGGAAAATGGGTATAGACCCCTCAAGGATCAAACCCACAAAAACGACCTTTAAGGGCATCATTCTAGGCGTAGAGGCCCACTGCACAGGCTCAATTACACTGGAAGTGGTCTTCGGATCCCCGGATAACTTCCGAAGCGAAGAATTAATCTTCGATATAGTCCCGTTTCGAAGTGGTTATCACGCGCTGCTCGGACGAACCGCATTTGCTAGATTCAATGCGGTACCACATTATGCATACCTCAAGCTCACGATGCCAGGACCTCGCGGAGTCATTACAGTCAATGGGAACACAGAGCGCTCTCTCCGAACAGAGAAGCACACCGCGGCCCTTGCAGCAGAAGCGCAAAGCAGCCTCTCAAGGAAATCTACCAGTTCGGCGTTTCAAAGCCCAGACACCTTCAAGCGTGCTCGGGGCAATCGGCAAACAGACCGCCTGGCGCGATCTGAGCTCGCGTAGCAATACGGCGGCCACCCCAATCCCAGCCCAACGGCGTTACTCGTGCCACACGTACATAATTACGCATTAAAAATACGATGGGCACAGGTGGGGAGGGGGCACAACTGCGGCACGCCCCAAAACGCGGCCTAAACCGCACTAGGGGCTTCCCGTTTGGTTATTTTTCTTTTTCTTTCAGGACTTTAATCTCTGGAAACACTGTCCGGCAGCTCTATTGCCGAACACATGATACAGCAACCAAGGAGGCAGACAACTACGGAATTCCCAGGTTGATTACAGATTTCATATCATTCCTCAGCTCGCCCTTGGAAGGGACATAGTCCTACTCTTTTGCTTATTGCACTATCTGTATCACTCTGCTTTCATGCAATTTTTTAATATACAATGCATGACATTACGACTATTATTGCATTCTTGTTATATATATATATATGTGTGTGTGTGTGTGTTCATTAATGATGCCCTGCAACCGTACACTCTGGTACGACCAAATACACCAGGGGCTTACGTACCCCGCAACGCGGTGTGAAAAGTCTGAACACTTTCACAAGTGCGGCACCCCGAACTTATAGCATTATATGCATCAGCTCCAAATCGTGTCTTTGGTCAAATGTTGGGTTTGCCCGGCTCCTATGTTTTGGTACCTTACGTTCCGCTCTATCGGCTAAGGTAGCGCTAAGAGAACTACTATGATTGTTCCCCGGTTCTGCCGGGCTGAGCACCTCAGCAGAGAAAGCTAAAAATGACTGTCATGATAACGCGAGAGACTGGTCGCTGTTCGGCGAGGTTTTTTGAGTCCTTAAAGACTTATGGCGCTTAGGGCGAGGGGCCAGCTCTATCCGGCTTGCAGGCGTGTATCGCGCCCCGAATTCGGTCTTCCGAATACCAGGGGCTTTGCCGAAATTTAAAATTATAGAATTCTATGGCTAAGTGAGAGTGATAAAGCATTATTAGTCCAGTTGCCTTGTTCGTTGTGCTGAGCACCTCCCTCGAAGGACCCAAACATGGGAACAAGAGTGCTCAGGTTTATCCCGAACACCCCAGCACTCGTGGCATGGGGGCAGAAACCAAGGAGTAGCCATCTCTCAGATTGGATAAACAGCCAAACAGAAGGTAATATTTTAAATTCACACAAGCGTTGCATAGCGAATATGACACAAGTTTTCATACATACAGGACAAAACGAGCAAGTCTAATTCAAATATTACATTTTGTGAACACTCATCCGCGAGAAGACGGGCGCCCGGCAGAACACCCTCGTAGTACATCTCAGGGTGGCGGTGCTCCTTGCCCTCCAGCGGCCCCTCCTTGATCAGCTTCACGGCGTCTAGCTTGACCCACTGCGTTTTTACACAGGCGAAAGGCCGGCGTGCACCTTCAATGCAGACAGATCGCTTGACGACCTCCAGCCGTGGGCAGGCATCCACAAGCCGCCTCACCAGGCCAAAGAAACTGTTCGGAAGGGCATCGCCAAGCCACAGCCGGACTATGAAGCCCTTCATGGCCTGATCGGCCGCCTTATGTAGCTCGACCATCTGCTTCAGCTGGTCGCTCATTGGCACTGGATGTTCGGCCTTAGCATACTGAGACCAGAACAGCTTCTCCGTCGAGCTCCCGTCCTCGGCCTGGTAAAATTGTGCGGCATCGGACACACTGCGGGGCAAATTTGCGAATGCTCCTGAAGAGCTCCAGATCCGGGTAAGTAATCGATAATTTACTTTTACATGCTTGCTTTGCATATAGAAAGCCTTACCCGCTGCTATCTACTTCATCGCGTCGAACTCCTGAAGGGCCTTCTGGGCCTCGGCCTTGGCACTCTTCGCGCTCTCATGGGCCGCGGCAAGCTCAGACTCTCGCGTCTTCGAGTCAAGCTCCAACGCCTCGTGCTTCGTCACGAGAGCCTGCAGCTCTTGCTGCACCTCGCCCACCTGAGCCTCGTGCCTCTCTCACTCGGTGCGCTCCTTGGCCGCTGTCTCTTCGGCCTTGGTCAGCGCTTGCTTCAGGGTCGCCACCTCGGCCGTGGCCCCTGGAAAAACATACAATGATCCTGTTATTCTGCAATCGCGTCCTTTCCTATATATACATATATCTATAGACAGGGTATAACTTACCCTCGTTCTCCTCGAGCTGCCTCTTGACAAGGCCGAGCTCTTTCTTGGACCCATCAAGGTCCTGCTTCAGTACGCCGACCTCTGCAGTTAGTGCGGCGGACACCAGCAGAGAAGCCTGCATATGCACATTGACATACTTGCATTAGACTCCTGCGATATTATTTGATCCTCTGTTCGGCTTTTCTATGCGAACACCGAACAAAGCATCAGGGGCTATTTTCTATGCGGTAATACTTCTACTACATTTTAAAACACTTACCTCGAAGCTTGTTAGAAGGCTAGTATAGGCTTCAGTCAATCCGCTCTTGACAGACTGAACCTTCTGGATCACCGCACTCATGATAGTGCGGTGCTCCTCCTCGATGGAAGCGTCGCGAAGCACTTCCAACATATTGTCCGGCGCCTCTGGATGGTCAGAGGTCACCGGCACAGGCGTCTCACCCCTCCTAGAAGGAGACAGCCTGCCCGAGCTCAGAACTGCTGGAGGTTCCGGCGCGGTGTTCGACTGAGGGCCGAACTCGGAGCTCTCAGGGGCCCCGTCCCCTCTGCTCCCGGAGTCCGGAAGGTCGCCTTGAGGCGCCTCCGGAACTGTCTCCCCTCGATCCGGTGCCTCTTGATACAACACCTTGGCGTCGTTGGCTGGATGAGGGTTGGTGGCAGTCAGGACTAGATCGCTATCCATGTCCGATGAACCCAGGGAGCCGTCCGATGATACCTCGATATTGGCTCGTGGCGGCCTGCGTAATTATGTTCGGCGATTAGGGAACGCAATGCGACAAAGGAATCCTATGGGTTACTTTGGTATCCGAATACTTACGATCTCCCCTGGGGCTTGGCCCTGGGAAACCACTCGTCTTCACTTTCGTCGGCGGCGGTGGAGCTGTCCGGAAGGAGAGTCCTTCCCTTCTTGGACCCTCCGGCCTCCCCAGTTGGGGCGGCCTTCCTTTTCTTGTCTCCCCCAGTCGGTGGGGGAGCCTCTTCTTCCTCTTCCTCGTCTTCGGGGGAAGAGTGCGCCACAGAGTCATCGGATGGTGAGTCCGACGACGCCTGGCGTCGGGAACTCTTTCGAGCTCCCTTGGCCTTCTTGGTCTTCTCTGGCACCTTATAAGGGGCCGGAGTCAATATCTTCGCCAGAAGGGCGTCTGCAGGGGCTTCGGGCAAGGGAGCCGGACAATCGATTTGTCCGGCCATCTTCTGCCAGTCCTGTTAATGGCACGGGAGTTTAGATCCCGCATAGAGTCAATCTATATAAAAATGAGTATCCTGTGAAAGGTAAAACAACTTACCACGCTGGCTTGGCGCTTCGCGCTGAATCCGCGATCCTCAGTAATGGGGGGAGGGACCTCGGCGCTCTTGAACAGCACCCTCCAGGCATCTTCATGAGTCGTGTCGAAGAGCCTGTTCAGAGTTCGGTGCTGCGCCGGATTGAACTCCCACAAGGTGAACTCCCGTTGTTGGCACGGGAGTATCCAGTGGATGAGCATAACCTGGACTATATTGACGAGCTTGAGCTTCTTGTCCACCATGTTTTGAATACATGACTGGAATCCAGTCAGCTCCTTTGAATAACCCCAGGATAGGCCCTTCTCCTTCCAGGAGGTGAGCCGCATGGGGGTGCCAGATCGGAACTCGGGGGCCGCTAACCATGCGGGGTCGCGCGGCTCGGTGATATAGAACCACCCCGATTGCCACCCCTTTATGGTTTCCACAAAGGAACCCTCGAGCCATGTTATGTTGGGCATCTTGCCCACCATGGCGCCTCTGCACTCCGCCTGGCGGCCGCCCACCACCTTTGGCTTGACGTTGAAGGTCTTCAGCCATAGGCCGAAGTGGGGCTTGACGCGGAGAAAGGCCTAGCACACGACGATAAACGCCGAGATGTTGAGGATGAAGTTCGGGGCCACATCATGGAAATCCAGGCCGTAATAGAACATGAGCCCCCGAACAAACAGATGGAAAGGGAATCCCAGTCCGCGGAAGATATGGGAGAGGAATACAACCCCCTCATGGGGCCTGGGGGTGGGGATGAGTTGCCCCTCATCTGGGAGCTGGTGCACGATGTCGTCAGGCAGGTATCCGGCTCTCCTCAATTTCTTGATGTCTCCCTCCGTGATGGAGGAGACCATCCACTTGCCTCCCGCTCCGGACATGGTTGGAGAAGGTTGAGATGGAAGTGAGGGCTTGGGCGCTAGAGCTCGAGTGTGCGAGAGCGGATGAGCAGAGGAGGAAGAAGGCGTGGATAGAAAGGTGAGTCCTTATCCCTTTTATGGGCGGACAAAATTAAGCGTCCCCATTTGCCTGGTAAAACTCGCTTATCCACCAAGCACCGTAATTAATGGCGCGGTTGCGTTACCCACGCCCGTATTGATGAGAATCCTGTAATAGGGGGACACGATCTCTGCTTTGACAAGACGTGTCGAAAAACTGCATCGCGTTATGTGCGGGGCTGGTTAAAAGAAACGGTTCGAATAATCACCGGGCCATGACATAACGTCATGTTGCCAAAACAAGCTAGCGAATTAGATCTGCGAAAACATTATTCTCCCTGTGGTGGAATGTGGAACTTATTTTGCAGGGTCGGACACTATCCTCATATTCAAATTCTTCTGTGATGTATTCGGAGAAGGAACTCACCTTGCAATGCCGAAGACAACTGCGCGCCGGACTCATCGTCATTGAAGCCTGGTTAAGGGGCTACTGAGGGAGTCCTGGATTAGGGGGTCTCCGGACAGCCGGACTATCTCCATTGGTCGGACTGTTAGACTATGAAGATACAAGATTGAAGACTTCATCTCATATCCGGATGAGACTCTACTTGGCGTGGAAGGCAAGCTAGGAAATACGTATATGGATATCTCCTCCTTTGTAACCGACCTTGTGTAACCCTAACCCTCTCCGGTGTCTATATAAACCGAAGGGTTTTGGTCCATAGGACAACAATCACAACATACAATCATACCATAGGCTAGCTTCTAGGGTTTAGCCTCTCTGATCTCGTGGTAGATCTACTCTTGTAACACCCATATCATCAATATTAATCAAGCAGGACGTAGGGTTTTACCTCCATCAAGAGGGCCCGAACCTGGGTAAAACTTCGTGCCCCTTGCCTCCTGTTACCATACGGCCTAGACGCACAATTCGGGACCCCCTAGCCGAGATCCGCCGGTTTTGACACCGACAGGTCCGCTGGATGGACTTGGAATTTAACTATTTTGTCCGCTGGTTTAAAGGAGGTGGACTTGGATCTTTTGTCTAGTATCACGTCGTCCCTGTCCACCGTGGAGCGCAGCGCGCTTAACTCCTCCGCCACAATGGCTTCCGATAATGCCTCGAGGGCTAATGCGGTTATTTTGTCTTCGGCGCAGAGTGCTATGTTTGGATCACTAACTAGAGTGATGGTTCCATTGGGTCCGGGCATTTTGAGCTTCATGTACCCGTAATGGGGTATGGCTTGAAAAGTCGTGAATGCCTCCCGCCCTAGAAGGGTGTGGTATCTGCTACTGAACAGGGCCACTTGGAATGTAATTTCTTCGGACCTGTAATTCTCTTGAGTGCCGAATACCACATCAAGTGTGATTTTCCCAGCGCAACGTGCCTCCCGACTAGGGATGATTCCTCGGAAGTTCGTACTGCTTTGCTCAATATAGTTACTATCTATTTCCATTTTTTGGAGAGTTTCCTCATAAATGAGGTTTAATCCACTGCCGCCGTCCATGAGCACCCTAGTGAGCCGAAATCCGTCCACAATTGGACTGAGGACCAAAGCGGCTGGTGTTCGGGCTGTTCGGAATTTAGGTTCGTCACTGGCATTGAAGGTGATAGCCGTGTCGCTCCATGGATTTATTGCTGCCACATGGCAAACTTCGGCAAGACTGTGGAGTGCTCGCTTGTGCCTATTATTTGAGGAGAAGGTCTTGAAGACCGTCAATACTATGTTGTTATCCATGGGAAGGTGCTCTGAGGTATTTTGGGTGAGGAGATCCTCACCGCTTTTGGCCACCTGCCGGAGTACCCAACATGCTCTAAGGCTGTGTGTTGATATGGTATCCGCTGTACTATGGATTTTGCAGGGCCCGTTAAGCCATCCCTCCAATACGGTTCCACGCCCTGTAGTGGGCTTTTGCATCTTTGTAATTGAGTCGGGTGACTTATGAGAGCGCACCCTTTTAGTCCAGACTGGGGGTTTTGTCAGAGCCGGATTATCCCAAAATTGTGTTTGGGTTTTCCAGGCACTTCCCATCGCACAGTATTTCCGTACTATGGCCGCCAAGTCAGCGAAGTGTGTTATGTCACGGCGACTTATGGCATTGAGGACTCCCTTGTCCGTGCAATTGCTACAAAAGAACGAAATTGCGTCTTCCTCGCGACAGTCCTTGACCTTGTTCATTACAAGGAGGAATCTGGCCCAATAGTGATGTATTGTCTCTTGGGGCGCTTGCCTAATGTGGGAAAGATCGTTTTTATCTGGGTAGGTGGGTGGATTTAAGTCCAGACCTTGACCCATTCTGTGATCCCGGGGCACGGGAGTTTCCGATCTTGGAAATTCGGGCTCCGGGATGTTGCCCTGTGGGTTCGGTATGCGGCCTGATTCTGGATTCAGGGTTAGGGCGGTGTCCTTCCGTGAGCGAGTATCCGCTCAGGGAGCTCAGGAATCCGGACATAGTTCGTCCTCAGGATAGAGGGAGAATCGCCGCATTGCTCCTCCACCACCACTATCTGATGGGCGACCGGCGGAGAGTTAACCTCCCTTTGGTCGGGTTTAAGCCTAATCCGATCATAGTTCGTAGTGACTCCTAGAGCGGCGATGCGATCCAAGAGCTCGTTCAAAGAGGAGAACTCCATTGGATCCATCTGCTCGGCAAATTTCGAGCCGATGTGGAGGCTATTTTCGATGACCCGAGAAGTCATCGTCGGCGCCGCGGCCGAGCGGGCGGTCATGACAAAGCGGCCTAGCCGGAGAGTTTGGCCTACAGCCAGGGCTCCCCCAGAGGTGATGTTGTCCTTGACAACGAGGCGAGCCATCCTCCTTATGATGACGACATAGTGGAACTATCAATGAAAGCACCAATGTCAGTGTCAAAACCGGCGGATCTCGGGTAGGGGGTCCCGAACTGTGCGTCTAAGGCGGATGGTAACAGGAGGCAGGGGACACGATGTTTACCCAGGTTCGGGCCCTCTTGATGGAGGTAATACCCTACATCCTGCTTGATTGTTCTTGATGATATGAGTATTACAAGAGTTGGTCTACCACGAGATCAAAGAGGCTAAACCCTAGAAGCTAGCCTATGGTATGATTGTCTATTGTCCTACGGACTAAAACCCTTCCGGTTTATATAGACACCGGAGGGGGCTAGAGTTACACAAGGTCGGTTAGAAAGGAGGAGATATACATATCCGTATTGCCTAGCTTGCCTTCCACGCCAAGTAGAGTCCCATCCGGACACGAGACGAAGTCTTCAATCTTGTATCTTCATAGTCCGACAGTCCGGCCAAAGGATATAGTCCGGCTGTCCGGAGACCCCCTAATCCAGGACTCCCTCAATCACCATGATCTTGCGTGTGTGTAGGAATTTTTTTTGAAATTACTACATTCCCCAACAGTGGTATCAGAGCCAGGTTTTATGCGTTGATGTTATATGCACGAGTAGAACACAAGTGAGTCATGGGCGATACAAGTCATACTGCTTACCAGCATGTCACACTTTGGTTCGGCGGTATTGTTGACATTACGCGTACACTTACATGAGACTGGTTCTACCGACATTCTTTGCACATAGTTGGCTGGCGGGTGTCAGTTTCTCCAAATTTAGTTGAACCGAGTGTGGCTACGCCCCATTCTTGAGAAGGTTAAAACAACACTAACTTGATGAACTATCGTTGTGGTTTTGATGCGTAGGTAAGAACGGTTCTTGCTCAGCCCGTAGCAGCCACGTAAAACTTGCAACAACAAAGTAGAGGACGTCTAACTTGTTTTTGCAGGGCATGTTGTGATGTGATATGGTCAAGGCATGATGCTATATTTTATTGTATGATATGATCATGTTTTGTAACCGAGTTATCGGCAATTGGCAGGAGCCATATGGTTGTCTCTTTATTGTATGCAATGCAATCGCCCTGTAATGCTTTACTTTATCACTAAGCGGTAGCAATAGTCATAGAAGCATAAGTTGGCGAGATGACAATGATGCTACGATGGAGATCAAGGTGTCGCGCCGGTGACGATGGTGATCATGATGGTGCTTCGGAGATGGAGATCACAAGCACAAGATGATGATGGCCATATCATATCACATATATTGATTGCATGTGATGTTTACCTTTTATGCATCTTATCTTGCTTTGTTTGACGGTAGCATTATAAGATGATCTCTCACTAAATTATCAAGGTATAAGTGTTCTCCCTGAGTATGCACCGTTGCGAAAGTTCTTCGTGCTGAGACACCACGTGATGATCGGGTGTGATAGGCCCTACATTCAAATACAACGGGTGCAAAACAGTTGCACACGCGGAATACTCAGGTTAAACTTGACGAGCCAAGCATATGTAGATATGGCCTCGGAACACTGAGACCGAAAGGTCGAGCGTGAATCATATAGTAGATATGATGAACATAGTGATGTTCACCATTGAAACTACTCCATCTCACGTGATGATTGGACATGGTTTAGTTGATTTGGATCACGTGATCACTTACATGATTAGAGGGATGTCTATCTAAGTGGGAGTTCTTAAGTAATATGATTAATTGAACTTTAATTTATCATGAACTTAGTCCTGGTAGTATTAGCATATCTATGTTGTAGATCAATAGCTCGCATTTAGCTCCCCTGTTTATTTTTTGATATGTTCCTAGAGAAAACTAAGTTGAAAGATGTTAGTAGCAATAATGCGGACTGGGTCCGTTATCTGAGGTTTATCCTCATTGCTGCACAGAAGAATTATGTCCTTGATGCACCGCTAGGTGACAGACCTATTGCATGAGCAGATGCAGACATTATGAATGTTTGGCTAGCTCAATATGATGACTACTTGATAGTTGAGTGCACCATGCTTAACGTCTTAGAATCGGGACTTCAAAGACGTTTTGAACGTCATGGACCATATGAGATGTTCCAGAAGATGAAGTTAATATTTCAAGCAAATACCCGAGTTGAGGGATATGAAGTCTCCAACAAGTTCTATAGCTAAAATATGGAGGAGAATAGCTCAAGCAGTGAACATGTGCTCAGATTGTCTAGGTACTACAATCGCTTGAATCAAGTGGGAGTTAATCTTCCAGATAAAATAGTGATTGACAGAATTCTCTAGTCACCATCACCAAGTTAGTAGAACTTCGTGATGAACTATAGTATGCAAGGGATGACGGAAACGATTCCCGAGCTTTTCATGATGATGAAATCGATGAAGGTAGAAATCAAGAAAGAGCATCAAGTGTTGATGATTAACAAGACCACTAGTTTCAAGAAAAGGGCAAAGGGAAAGAAAGGGAACTTCATGCAAAATGGCAAGCAAGTTGTCACTTCCGTGAAGAAACCCAAAGCTAGACTAAAGCCTGAAACTGGGTGCTTCTACTGCAAAGGAAATGGTCACTGGAAGCGAAGATACCCTGAATATTTGGTGGATAAAAAGTATGGCAAAGTGAACAAGGGTATATTTGATATACAGGTTATTGATGTGTACATTACTAGTGTTTACAGTAGCCCCCTCGGTATTTGATACTAGTTCAGTTGCTAAGAGTAGTAACTTGAAACGGGAGTTGCAGAATGAACAGAGGCTAGTTAAGCGTGATGTGACAATGTGTGTTGGAAGTAGTTCCAATAATGATATGACCATCATAGAACACTCCCTATACTTTCGGGATTAGTGTTGAACCTAAATAAATGTTATTTGGTGTTTGCGTTGAGCAAGAATATGATTTGATCATGTTTATTGCAATACGGTTATTCATTTAAGTTAGAGAATAATTGTTATTCTATTTATATGAATAGAACCTTCTATGGTTATACACCCAATGAAAATGATTTGTTGGATCTCGATCGTAGTGATACACATATTCATAATATTGAAGCCAAAAAGATGCAAAGTTAATAATGATATTGTAACTTATTTGTGGCACTGCCGTTTAGGTCATATTGGTGTAAAGTGCATGAAGAAAATCCATGCTGATGGACTTTTGGAATCACTTGATTATGAATCAGTTGATGCTTGCGAACCATGCCTTATTGGCAAGATGACTAAGACTCCATTCTCCGGAACAATGGAGCGAGCAACTGACTTATTGGAAATAATACATACTGATGTATGCGATCCGATGAGTGTTGAGGCTCGCGGCGGGTATCGTTATTTTCTGACCTTCACAGATGATTTGAGCAGATATAGGTATATCTACTTGATGAAACATAAGTCTGAAATATTTGAAAAGTTCATATAAATTCGGAGTGAAGTGGAAAATCATCATAACAAGAAAATAAAGTTTCTACAATCTGATCGTGGAGGAGAATATTTGAATTACGAGTTTGGTCTTCAATTAAAACAATGTGGAATAGTTTCACAAATTCGTGCCACCTGGAACACCACAGCATAATGGTGTGTCCGATCGTCATAACCATACTTTATTGGATATAGTGGAACCTATGATGTCTCTTACTGATCTACCACTATAATTTTGGGGTTATGCATTAGAGACAGCTGCATTCACATTAAATAGGGCACCATCTAAATCCATTGAGACGATGCCTTATGAACTATGGTTTGGCAAGAAACCAAAGTTGTCGTTTCTTAAAATTTGGAGTTGCGATGCTTATGTGAAAAAGTTTCATCCTGATAAGATCAAACCCAAATTGGAGAAATGTGTCTTCATAGGATACCCAAAGGAGACAGTTGGGTACACCTTCTATCACAGATCCGAAGGCAAGACATTCGTTGCTAAGAATGGATCCTTTCTAGAGAAGGAGTTTCTCTCGAAAGAAGTGAGTGGGAGGGAAGTAGAACTTGATGAGGTAACTGTACCTGCTCCCTTATTGGAAAGTAGACATCACAGAAATCAGTTCCAGTGATGTCTACACCAACAAGAGAGGAAGTTAATGATGATGATCATGAAACTTCAGATCAAGTTACTACAGAACTTCGTAGATCAACCAGAGTGAGATTCGCACCAGATTGGTACGGTAATCCTGTTCTGGAGGTCATGTTACTTGACCATGACGAACCTACGAGCTATGAGGAAGCGATGATGAGCCCAGATTCCGCAAAATGGCTTGAGACCATGAAATCTGAGATGGGATCCTTGTATGAGAACAAAGTATGGACTTTGGTTTACTTGCCCGATGATCGGCAAGCCATAGAAAATAAATGGATCTTCAAGAGGAAGACGGACGCTGATAGTAGTGATACTATCTACAAAGCTAGACTTGTCGAAAAACGTTTTTTGACAAAGTTCAAGGAGTTGACTACGATGAGACTTTCTCACCCGTAGTGATGCTTAAGTCCGTCCGAATCATGTTAGCAATTGCCACATTTTATGATTATGAAATTAGGCAAATGGATGTAAAGACTGCATTCCAGAATGGATTTCTGGAAGAAGAGTTGAATTTGATGCAACCTGAAGGTTTTATCGATCCAAAGGATGCTAACAAAGTGTGCAAGCTCCAGCGATCCATCTATGGACTGGTGCAAGCATCTCGTAGTTGGAATATACGCTTTGATGAGTTGATCAAAGCATATTGTTTTATACAGACTTGCGGTGAATCCTGTATTTACAACAAAGTGAGTGGGAGCATTACAGCCTTTTTGATAAGTATATGTGAATGACACATTGTTGATCGGAAATGATGTAGATTTTTCTGTAAAGCATAAAGGAGTGTTTAAAAGGAGTTTTTCAAAGAAAGACCTCGGTGAAGCTGCTTACATATTGAGCATCAAGATCTATAGAGATAGATCAAGACGCTTGATAATTTTTTTCAATGAGTACATACCTTAACAAGTTTTTGAAGTAGTTCAAAATGGAATAGTCAAAGAAAGAGTTCTTGCCTATGTTGCAAGGTGTGAAGTTGAGTAAGGCTCAAAACCCGACCACGGCAGAAAATAGAAAGAGAATGAAAAGTCATTCCGTATGCCTCCACCATAGGTTCTATAAAGTATGCCATGTTGTGAACCAGATCTATTGTATACCTTACCACTGAGTTTGGAAAGGGAGTACAATAGTGATCTAGGAGTAGATCACTGGACAGCGGTCAAAAATTATCCTTAGTGGAATAAGGATATGTTTCTCGATTATGGAGATGACAAAAGGTTCGTCGTAAAGGGTTACGTCGATGCAAGTTTTGACACTGATCCAGATGACTCTAAGTCTCAATCTGGATACATATTGAAAGTGGGAGCAATTAGCTAGAGTAGCTCCGTGCTGAGCATTGTTGACATAGAAATTTGCAAAATACATACGGATCTAAATGTGGCAGACACGTTGACTAAACTTCTCTCACAAGCAAAACATGATCGCACCTTAGTACTCTTTGGGTGTTAATCACATAGCGATGTGAACTAGATTATTGACTCTAGTAAACCCCTTGGGTATTGGTCACATGACGATGTGAACTATGGGTGTTAATCACATGGTGATGTGAACTATTGGTGTTAAATCAGATGGCGATGTGAACTAGATTATTGACTCTAGTGCAAGTGGGAGACTGAAGGAAATATGACCTAGAGGCAATAATAAAGTTATTATTTATTTCCTTATATCATGATAAATGTTTATTATTCATGCTAGAATTGTATTAACCGGAAACATGATACATGTGTGAATACATAGACAAACAAAGTGTCACTAGTATGCCTCTACTAGACTAGCTCGTTAATCAAAGATGGCTATGTTTCCTAGCCATAGACATGAGTTGTCATTTGACTAACGGGATCACATCATTAGGAGAATGATGTGATTGACTTGACCCATTCCGTTAGCTTAGCACTTGATCATTTAGTTTGTTGCTATTGCTTTCTTCATGACTTATACATGTTCCTGCGACTATGAGTTCTGCAACTCCCGTTTACCGGAGGAACACTTTGTGTGCTACCAAATGTCACAACATAACTAGGTGATTATAAAGGTGCTCTACAGGTTTCTCCAAAGGTACTTGTTGGGTTGGCGTATTTCGAGATTAGGATTTTTCACTCCGATTGTCGAAGAGGTATCTCTGGGCCCACTCGGCAACACACATCACTTAAGCCTTGCAAGCATTGCAACTAATGAGTTATTTGCGAGATGATGTATTACGGAACGAGTAAAGAGACTTGCCGGTAATGAGATTGAACTAGGTATTGAGATATCGACGATAGAATCTCGGGCAAGTACCATACCGATGACAAAGGGAACAATGTATATTGTTATGCGGTTTGACCGATAAAGATCTTCGTAGAATATGTAGGAGCCAATATGAGCATCCAAGTTCCGCTATTGGTTATTGACCGGAGACATGTCTCGGTCATGTCTACATAGTTCTCGAACCCGTAGGGTCCACACGCTTAAAGTCCGATGACAGTTATATTATGAGTTTATGTGTTTTTGTACTGAAGTTAGTTTGGAGTCCCGGATACGATCACGAACATGACGAGGAGTCTCGAAATGGCCGAGACATGAAGATTGATATATTGGACGACTATATTCGGACACCGGAATGGTTCCGGGAGTTATCGGATATATACCGGAGTACCGGGGGGTTACCGGAACCCCCCCGGAGGTTATTGGGCCTCATGGGCCCAATTGGTGGAAGAGGAGAGGCGACCAAGGGGCAGCCGCACGCCCCTCCCCTCCCAAGTACGAATTGGACAAGGAAGGGGTGCGGCGCCCCCCCCCCCCTTTCCTTTCTCCCTCTTTCTCCTTCCGTCTCCTCTCCTACTCCAACATGGAAAGGGGGGAGTCCTACTCCCGGTGGGAGTAGGATTCCTCATGGGGCGCGCCAAGGGTGGCCGGCCCCCTCCCCCTCCTCTACTCCTTTATATACAGGGAGGGAGGCACCCCCTAGAGACACAACAATTGATCCCTTGGATCTCTTAGCCGTGTGTGGAGCCCCCCTCCACCATAATCCACCTCGGTCATATCGTAGTGGTGCTTAGGCGAAGCCCTGCGTCGGTAGAACATCATCATCGTCACCACGCTGTCGTGCTGACGGAACTCTCCCTCAAAGCTCGGCTGGATCGGAGTTCGAGGGACGTCATCAAGTTGAACGTGTGCAGAACTCGGAGGTGCTGTGCATTTGGTACACTAGTAGAAAAAGGGCCTATAGTCCCGGTTCGTAAGGGCCTTTTGTCCGGTTCCTGAACCGGGACTAAAGGGTCGGTACTAATGCCCTATCCCTTTAGTCCCGGTTCAATCCAGAACCAGGACAGATGGGCCTCCACGTGGCCTGTGTGCGGAGCCCAGGTAGGAGGGCCTTTGGTCCCGGTTGGTGGCACCAACCGGGACCAATAGGCATCCACGCGTCAGCATTTCTGTGGCTGGGGTTTTTGTTTTTTTGAAAGGGGGGTTTGGGGGGTTTTGGGGGGTTAATTTAGGTGTTTCATATATTGTGTTATCTAGCTATAATTAATAGAGAGAAGTGTCCTCTCTTATGTCCGTGCTTGGTCGACGCTACGTACTATACATACGTATAGAGAGGACTAGACACGCTAGCTAGCTAGTAAGCAAACGAAGGAAACAGAAGATCGTCATGAACATATATGCATACAGAGAGAAGTGGTATCGACCACCTCTCCTTCTCCGAGAGATTGGTCGAACAACAAGTTCTCGTATATCTATCCGACACTACCGGCTATATATATACAATAATTATCTCTTACAAATATAATCTCCTGACATACGGACGCATGGTCCACATAGTACTCTCCGTCTTCAGCGATCACATGGTCAAGAAAGAATGCCGCCAATTCCTCTTGAATTGCTCGCATGCGAGCTGGTGCTAGGAGTTCATCCCGCTTCCGAAACATCTAATTTGAAGAAGGGGGTCAATACATATATATATGAATGAATGAAACTCAACACAAATGATGGTAATAAAATAAAATTGTGAATGTTGTTATTTACGCACTCCATATTGTTCGTCAAGGTAGCCCCGCTCACAGGTCGTGTGGCGGATGGACTCGCAAACGTAGTATCCATAGAAATCATTCCCTTGTTCCTGCCACAACCACTTTACAAGAAATAGAGGTCAATCAAACTGATAAGCAAGAATGCCAAATGGTATTGATGAAACTAGCGCTTGAATCAATAGGAGATGCGCGGAACATGCTACTATAGTACTTACTTTTGGGTGTCTAAATTGCAGCTTCTTCGGGAGTCCCGGAGCTTTTTTGGTGAATTTTTTCCAAACCCTGCTAGACAAAGAAAACAATTACTTGATATATCAGGAAATGAACAAAGTTGCTGATATGGTGGATAATGATCGACTTAACTTACTTCTCGAGCATTTGAGTCATGTCCGCATAGTCCTGGGGATCTTTTCGTCTTGAGTCTAAGATGGTTACTAGTCCTTGCTCAAGCTTAATCTCTAGGAGAATATAATGGAAACTGCACACACATGCATAACTCATCAATTACATTACTATAACCTTGACTAATATATAAGGGAAACCGAATATGCACAAGATAATAACACTCACCTGAAGTTGTAAGGAAAGAGTATTATATCTTTGTTTTCATTTATGACCAACGATCGTAGCAAGTTGGCCTCGGTATCTGCGGCATGAAATTTAAACTGAGTTGCATCTATGAGATTTGTGTTAATGAACCCAATATCACCGATTTGTCTTTTCTTCAATTCGACGATCTTCAATCTGCATAATATAGTGAGAATAATTATAAATACATGCAATGAAAGAGCTGAGCTATATAGAGAGACTTAATGACAAAAGTAGTACTACTTACAGACAGTAGCAGGTGACCATTGCTTTATCGAGGGCCAATTGATTGAAAAACTGAAAGAAGTCCTCAAATGGAACAGGCAATAGTTCAATTCCAACGAGGTCATGCTCCTTTTTAACTCTCACATACAAAGTACTCCTCCCCCCAGACTCTCTGCAGATTTTCAAGTACCAATCATGCAATCTTTGCGTCATCGTTGATAGAGATCTTTCATCTTTGATGAGAGGCTTCCCGTACTCGTATCTTTGTATCTGCACCTCCATGAAATCATAATGCACATCGTCGGGCAGGTAATCTCCAAGATTGCTATAACCGGGCACCATCCTCGGATCATTAGCGACGATGTCGCTAGGCACCTTGAGCGGGGGGGCACGATTGCTTCACTTGTTCGCCGAGTTGGGCAATTTGTTTCCCAGCTTGTCGTTCTTTTAGCCTTTGATCACTGACAGTACTTCCCGACCGCTCCGCTTCGGCAAATTCCTTTCCAATAATGCACTCATAGTTTCCTTTCGGCGGAGACTTGGGTGGTTTTGTCAGGGCAGCCAGAGTGCGCTTCGCTTTCACCGGATCTACCTTCTCCTCCGGAGATGGATGTTTCTTTGCTTTCACCCCTTCAAAGAAGATCCTAACTTATTCTCGCGTGATCTCGGCGTTCTCCTCCGGGGTCCTCTCATACGGTAACTTCTCTGGAGTCTTCACAGAAGGACCGAATCTGTATGTCCTCCCGCCTCTGGCTGTACTGCTAGACGTCGGCAGAGAAGACGGAGCCATTGTCTTCTTTACTTGCTTACGAGGCGGAGGATAAAGACTACGACCCGCCGGAGCAGCCGGAGCGGCGGCAGGTCTCTTCCGCCCTTGCTGACGAGGCAGAAAAGGAGGAGGCTGGCTGCTCGGGCGCGCCGGCGCAGGCAGAGAAGGAGGCGGAGTGCCGCCACGCGCCGGAGAAGGAGCCGGCCGAGTTCCCTGGTCGTCACTCGCCGGAGGAGGAGGCGGTGGAGGAGGCGGAGTGCCCTGACTCACCGGAGGAGGAGGAGGAGGAGGCGGAGGCGTCCAGTTCGGAAGGTTGATGAGCTCCTTCCGCCATAGGCATGGAGTCTTCAGAGGAGAACCCAGCCGAGTCTCCCCTTCACCGGTAGGGTGGTCAAGCTGGAGGTCCTCAAGTCCCTCCATTATTTCATCCACCATCACCCTAGCATATCCTTCTGGAATTGGCCGGCAGTGAAAAGTTGCGTCGGGTTCAGTAGGAAAAATAGAGCCAACAGCCGCCTTGACCTTCATGTTAATCCATTGCGTCATAAAGTGACAATTTTGAGACTCCGTGATAGCATCCACGGGATAGCTGGCAGGAGCCGTCAAGACATGCTCCGGCTGAAGCAGCTAAGTGAAAGCCACGCTGCTTCTCCGCTGAGATGGCGGGGTAGCTTCGGGGGAAGCTTCGGCAGTTCGTTTGCTGCGATTTGCTGCTTGTTCCTCTATCGCTTGTACCCTAGCGTGTAGCACCTGCAGTTGGGTCTGCTCCACTTTCTTCCTCCTCTCGTGGCATTTGTAACCGCATGCGTTCGGAAACCCAACCTTCCACGGAATGGAGCCTGGCGTGCCTCGTGTCAGTCCAGGGTGCTCAGGATTCCCGAGGGCCATTGCGAGCTCGTCGTTCTCTCTGTCTGGAACGAACGTCCCTTATTGTGCTGCTTCGATATACTGCTGAAGCTTCTTGACTGGTATGTCCATTTGATCGTTCATCCAAATGCACTTCCCTGATACAGGGTCCAAGGTTCCGCCAGCCCCGAAGAACCAAGTCCGGCAACGTTCTGGCCAGTTAATTGTCTCTGGTTCAATCCCTTTATCAACCAGATCATTCTCAGTCTTGGCCCACTTAGGCCGAGCTACAAGGTAGCCACCTGACCCCATGCGATGGGGATGCTTCTTCTTCGCAGCATTTTGCTTGTTTGTCGCCGACATCTTCTTACTCTTTTCCGATGTCTTGTGGGCCACAAATGCGGGCTAGTGATCTTTGATCTTCTCATATCTGCCCTTGAATTCTGGTGTCTCTTTATTTTCGACAAACTTATTCAGCTCTTTCTTCCACCTCCTGAATAGTTCTGCCATCCTCTTAAGAGCAAAAGACTTGATTAATTGCTCTTTAACTGGCTTCTCCGGATCATCCTCTGGCGGTAGGGTGAAATTTGACTTCAGCTCAGTCCAAAGATCATTTTTCTGCATATCATTGACATAAGACACCTCAGGGTCTTCTGTAGCAGGCTTTAACCATTGCTGGATGCTGATCGGGATCTTGTCCCTAACCAAAACCCCGCACTGAGCAACAAATGCGCTCTTTGTCCGGAGGGGTTCAATAGGTTGGCCGTCGGGCGCGATTGCTATGATCTCAAACTTTTCATCCGAGGTCAACTTTTTCTTCAGGCCTCGTCTCTTTACCGAAGTTGTGCTTGATGCGGAGGGCTAGAAAAAGGAACAAAGACTTAATTAATATGTGTACATACCAAAACAATGAATGCATCAATTAGCTAGTCAGCAGAAGCTTAACTAATATATATATATACCTGGCCGGACTCGGTTTGGTCACCGGAGACGTCATCACGGTCTCCTTCTTGCACCGACATTGGGTCACCGGAGCCGTCCTCACGGTCTCCTTCTTACACCAACATTAGGTCACCGGAGCCATCATAATCATAGCCAGCTGCTTCCAGACCATCGGTGTCGTTGAGAAACAACGAGCAGACGGCATCACTTCCTCGTGCGATTATGTCCCCCAACAACTCTTCTTGTACTTCGTCTCGGGCGGTGTCCATAGTTTCTACAAATATTTACAACATGGCAATTATTATTCAAACATGAGAGATGGATATATTAGTGGCAAACTTAGAACTAATATTAATTAGTGGCCTCGACGCTGCTTCTCTAGGGTTTGGGGTGGCCTCGACGCTGCTTCTCTAGGATTTGGGGTGGCCTCGACAATGCTTCAAGGATAAAATAAGAAGAGGAAGAAGAAAAAAAGAGGAGAAGAAAGAATAGAGGAGTAAGTACTCCTCTATTCTTTCTTCTCCTCTCTTTTTTTATCGGGAACGAGGGTCGCCGAGCGGTAGAGGAAACCCTAAATAGCAAGTATCGTGGGTGTGAGATACATGTGGCCGTCGGTGTCGGACACTACATCCACGTCCCACAAGTGACGTGGGCGTCGAAGCCCGCGTCACTTGTGGGACGTGGATGTAGTGTCCAACACCGACGGCCACATGTATCCCACACCCACGATACTTGCTATTTAGGGTTTCCTCTACCGCTCGGCGACCCTGACCCTCGACGACCCTCGTTCTCTCCTCTCTTTTTTTCTTCCTCTTTTTTTTATCGGGAACGAGGGTCGTCGAGGGTCAGGGTCACCGAGCGGTAGAGGAAACCCTAAATAGCAAGTATCGTGGGTGTGAGATACATGTGGCCATCGGTGTCGGACACAACATCCACGTCCCACAAGTGACGCGGGTCGACGCCCGTGTCACTTGTGGGATGTGGAAGTAGTGTCCGACACCGATGACCACATGTATCTCACACCGACGATACTTGCTATTTAGGGCTTCCTCTACCGCTCGGCGACCCTGGACGACCCTCGTTCCCGATAAAAAAAAGAGGAAGAAGAAGAAATAAAAGAGGAGAAGAAAGAAAATAGGAGAAGAACTCCTCTATTCTTTCTTCTCCTCTTTTTTTCTTCTTCCTCTTCTTTTTTATCCTCTTCTTCCTCTCATGTTTGACGACCCTCGACCCCTCGGCGACCCTAGACCCCCTCTCGACCCTCGACACCTCGGCGACTGTCGACCCCCTCTCGACCCTCGACCCCTCGGCGACCCTAGACCCCCTCTCGACCCTCGTTCCCGATAAAAAAAAGAGGAAGAAGAAGAAAAAAGAGGAGAAGAAAGAATAGAGGAGTAGAACTCCTCTATTCTTTCTTCTCCTCTTTTTTTTTCTTCTTCCTCTTCTTTTTTTATCCTCTTCTTCCTCTCATGTTCGACCCCCCCTCTCGTGTTGAAGTTATCGAGAGGGGGTATATCGACCCCACCCCACGTGTTGAAGTTATCAGGAGTTTATATCGACACGACATACGCACATGTGGGAAAATAATATTATCGGGAAGGGGTATATATATCGACCCCCTCGTGTTGAAGTTATCGGGAGGGGGTATATCGACCCCCCCCCCCACGTGTCGAAGTTATCGGGAGTTTATATTGACACGACATACGTACATGGGAAAATAATATTATCGGGGACGGGGTATATCGACCCCCCCCTCGTGTTGAAGTTATCGGGAGGGGGTATATCGACCCCCCCCCTCGTGTTGAAGTTATTGGGAGGGGGTATATCGACCCCCCCCCCCACGTGTCGAAGAAAAAAAAAAGAAGAAAAAAAGAGGAGAAGAAGCCTCTTCTTTTTCTTCTTTTTTCTTCTTCTTATTTATTTCTCCTCGTCTTCCTCTCCCCTCTTCTTCTCCTTTCTTCCTCTTCTTATTTCCTTTTTCCTCTCATTCTTTTTCTTCTTCTTCCTTCTTAAAAATACATGAAGTGGTATTGCTTGTTTTTTAAAATAATGTTCAAATAGAAATTTTAGAAAAAAGTAAAGGTTTTGCCTAATTCATTGTTCATATGAATATACAAACATTTGCATATTTACAATAATCAATATCACCAAAAAATCTATGAACAGAAAAAAAATACTATTTTTCTGTTAATCTATCTTTTGCATACATATACACATATACATATACTATACATATACATATAATCAGGAAAAAACATATATATATATATGCAAAAAAACAGGGGGGAGAGGGTGGCGGTGTCGGCCCTGACCAAAGCGAGAGGCGACGACGGCGCGGGGCGGCGACGGCGAGGCAGAGGCGGGGCGGCGACGGTGTCAAGGTGGCGACACGGGGCGGCGACGGCGTCGGGGCACGACGCGGGGCAGCGACGGCATCGGGGCGGCGCGGGGAGGTGACCGCGACGGCAAGGGGTGGTGTGCGGCGACGGAGTCGGGGCGGCGCGGGGTGGTGACGGCGTCTGGGCGGCACGGGACGGCGTCGGAGGCAGGGGCGACGACGGCGACGGCGGGGCGCAGAGGGGCAGCCTGGCGGCGTCATCGGGGCGGGATCGAACTGAACCAATTTTTTCACAAGTGTGGCTTATATAGACGGAGCATTGGCCCCGGTTCGTCCTACCAACCGGGACCAATGCCCCCTTTAGTCCCGGTTGGTGCCACCAACCGGGACCAAAGGCCTCTTTTCAGCAGCCCAAAGGGCGGGAAGCGGCGGCGTTTGGTCCTGGTTGGTGGCACCAACCGGGACTAAAGGGGGGCATTGGTCCCGGTTGGTGCCACAAACCGTGACCAATGCACCCCTTTAGTCCCGGTTGGTGGCACCAACCGGAACCAAAGGTTGTGTGCTAGAACTGGCGCAGTGCGGTGGGATGTTTAGTCCCACCTTGCTAGCCGAGAGGGGCTTGGAGTGGTTTATAAGCTCTGTCGAGCCAACCACTTCGAGCTCCTCTCTACTGCAGGCTTACGGGCCTAAATCCACTGTCTGTGCATGTGGGCCTACTGGGTCTCCTGCGGGCCTGAATCCTGGCCCATGGTAGGGTTTCTAGTCGTATTCAGGCCGTGGGGGCTCAGTAGGAGTCACTTTTTTGTTTTTTTGTTTTCTTTACTTATTGTTGCTATTTTTAATTTTTTCCATTTTTTTGTTTTGTTTTCTGCATTATTTATTTTCTTTTGTTTTTTGCTTTATTTTTTAATTCTTTTTTCTTTTAGTTTTAGAAAAATTATAAACTTTCTATAAGTGCCATTAGTTTTCAAATTTGAAAACACTTTTTTTGTTTTTTTGCTTTTAGTGCCTATTTTTTTCCAGTTTTTTTGTTTTGTTTTCTGCATTATTTATTTTCTTTTATTTTTTGCTTTATTTTTTAATTCTTTTTGCTTTTAGTTTTAGAAAAATTATAAACTTTTTGTTAGTGCCATTAGTTTTCAAATATGAAAACACTATTTTAGTTTTTTTGTTTTCTTTGTTGCTTTATTTATTTTATTTTGTTTCTACTTACAACAAAATACTTATTGTTGCTATTTTTATTTTTTTCAGTTTTTTTGTTTTCTGTATTATTTATTTTCTTTTGTTTTTTGCTTTATTTTTTAATTCTTTTTGCTTTTAAGTCAGCAAAATTATAAACTTTCTGTTAGCGCCATTAGTTTGAGAAAAATTATAAACTTTCTGTTAGTGCCATTAGTTTTCAAATTTGAATAGTTAAAATTTGAATTCTTTGAAATTTGTGTGAATCACAAGTTTGTGATTAATTTTACTAAAAAAATGAACATAGATGCACCTATAGAGACAATTCGACCTAAATTCATAGTTTTCAAATGAACTCTGAAAAAGTTAGCATAGCATACTCGTGTGTTAGAAAGTTGGCATGGTATCATCATAATAGTTGCGGGAGAAAGTCTTCACTTTTTCTTCGCTTGTGTCATTTGCTTATTGCGTCGTAACCATGGATAATCTTCATTGTTTATCAGGATGCTTGGGTCAGCCTTGACATTGAAGGGAGGAATTTCAAGAAACTTTTCATAATCTTTAGACATGTCTGTCTTGCCCTCCACTCCCAGCATATCCCTTTTTCCTGAAAGAACTATGTGGCGCTTTGGCTCATCGTATGATGTATTCGCTTCCTTATCTTTTCTTTTTCTCGGTTTGGTAGACATGTCCTTCACATAGATAACATGTGCCACATCATTGGCTAGGACGAACGGTTCGTCAGTGTACCCAAGATTTTTCAGATCCACTGTTGTCATTCCGTACTGCGGGTCTTTCGTTACCCCGCCTCCTGTCAGATTGACCCATTTGCACCGAAACAAAGGGACCTTCAAATCACGTCCATAGTCAAGTTCCCATATCTCCTCTATGTAACCATAATATGTGTCCTTTGGCCTATTGGTGTTTGCTGCATGAAAGCGGACACCACTTGCACTGTGGGTCTACTTGTACCCCGCCTCCTGACAGATTGACCCATTTGCACTTAAACAAAGGGACCTTAAAATCATGTCCGTAGTCAAGTTCCCATATATCCACTATGTAACCATAATATATGTCCTTTCCGCTCTCGGTTGCTGCATCAAAGCGGACATCGCTGTTTTGGTTGGTGCTCTTTTGATCTTGGGCGATCGTGTAAAATGTATTCCCATTTATCTCGTATCCTTTGTAAGTCAATACAGTCAAAGATGGTCCCCTGGACAACAAGTACAGCTCATCACAAACAGTGTTGTCACCTCTGAGACGTGTTTCCAACCAACTGCTGAAAGTCCTGATGTGTTCACATGTAATCCAGTCGTCGCACTGCTCCGGGTGTTTGGAGCGTAGACTATTCTTGTGTTCATCGACATACGGGGTCACCAAGGTAGAGTTCTGTAGAACTGTGTAGTGTGCTTGAGACCAAGAATATCCGTCCCTGCATATTATTGAGTCACTTCCAAGAGTGCCTTTTCCAGTCAGTCTCCCCTCATACCGCGATTTAGGGAGACCTATCTTCTTAAGGCCAGGAATGAAGTCAACAAAAAACCCGATAACATCCTCTGTTTGATGCCCCATGGAGATGCTTCCTTCTGGCCTAGCGCGGTTACAGACATATTTCTTTAGGACTCCCATGAACCTCTCAAAGGGGAACATATTGTGTAGAAATACGGGCCCTAGGATGACAATCTCGTCGACTAGATGAACTAGGACGTGTGTCATGATATTGAAGAAGGATGGTGCGAACACCAGCTCGAAACTGACAAGACATTGCGCCACATCACTCCTTAGCCTTGGTACGATTTCTGGATCGATCACCTTCTGAGAGATTGCATTGAGGAATGCACATAGCTTCACAATGGCTAATCGGACGTTTTCCGGTAGAAGCCCCCTCAATGCAACCGGAAGCAGTTGCGTCATAATCACGTGGCAGTCATGAGACTTTAGGTTATGAAACTTTTTCTCTGGCGTATTTATTATTCCCTTTATATTCGACGAGAAGCCAGTCGTGACCTTCATACTAAGCAGGCATTCAAAGAAGATTTCTTTCTGTTCTTTCGTAAGAGCACAGCTGGCAGGACCTTTATACTGCTTCGGAGGCATGCCGTCTTTTTCGTGCAAACGTTGCAGGTTCTCCCGTGCCTCGGGTGTATATTTTGTCTTCTCATACATGCCCAAGAAGCCTAGCAGGTTCACGCAAAGGTTCTTCGTCACGTGCATCACGTCGATTGAAGAGCGGACCTCTAGGTCTTTCCAGTAGGGTAGGTCCCAAAATATAGATTTCTTCTTCCACATGGGTGCGTGCCCCTCAGCGTCATTCGGAACAGCTAGTCCGTCGGGACCCTTTCCAAAGATTACGTGTAAATCATTGACCATAGCAAGTACGTGATCACCGGTACGCATGGCGGGCTTCTTCCGGTGATCTGCCTCGCCTTTGAAATGCTTGCCTTTCTTTCGACATTGATGGTTGGTCGGAAGAAATCGACGATGGCCCAGGTACAAATTCTTCCTGCATTTGTCTAGGTATATACTATCAGTGTCATCTAAACAGTGCGTGCATGTGTGGTATCCTTTGTTTGTCTGTCCTGAAAGGTTACTGAGAGCGGGCCAATCGTTGATGGTCACGAACAGCAACGCCTTTAGGTTAAATTCCTCATGTTTGTGCTCATCCCATGTACGTACACCGTTTCCATTCCACGGCTGTAAAAGTTCTTCAACTAATGGCCTTAGGTACACATCAATGTCGTTGCTGGGTTGCTTAGGGCCTTGGATGAGAATTGGCATCATAATGAACTTCCGCTTCATGCACATCCAAGGAGGAAGGTTATACATACATAGAGTCACGGGCCAGGTGCTGTGATTGCTGCTCTGCTCCCCGAAAGGATTAATGCCATCCACGCTTAAAGCAAACCATACATTCCTTGGGTCCTTTGCAAACTCATCCCAGTACTTTCTCTCGATTTTTCTCCACTGCGACCCATCA
Source organism: Triticum urartu (assembly GCF_056163025.1). Lineage (NCBI taxonomy): Eukaryota > Viridiplantae > Streptophyta > Magnoliopsida > Poales > Poaceae > Triticum > Triticum urartu. Next base: position 747,707,699 of record NC_141875.1, on the reverse strand, counting down.
GCGGGTGCTCTCAACTTCCCATATTTCTTCCGGTCCTCACTGTGCCATCGCATCAACTTGGCATGCTCTTCATTTCTGAACAGACATTTCAACCGTGGTATTATAGGAGCATACCACATCACCTTCGTTGGAACCCTCTTCCTGGGGGGCTCGCCATCAACATCACCAAGGTCATCTCGCCTGATCTTATACCGCAATGCACCGCATACCGGGCATGCGTTCAGATCCTTGTATGCACCGCGATAGAGGATGCAGTCATTAGGGCATGCATGTATCTTCTCCACCTCCAATCCTAGAGGGCATACGACCTTCTTTGTTGCGTATGTACTGTCGGGCAATTCGTTATCCTTTGGAAGCTTCTTCTTCAATATTTTCAGTAGCTTCTCAAATCCTTTGTCAGCCACAGCATTCTCTGCCTTCCACTGCAGCAATTCCAGTACGGTACTGAGCTTTGTGTTGCCATCTTCGCAATTGGGGTACAACCCTTTTTTGTGATCCTCTAACATGCGATCGAACTTCAGCTTGTCCTTTTGACTTTCGCATTGCGTCCTTGCATCGACAATGACCCGGCGGAGATCATCATCATCGGGCACATCATCTGGTTCCTCTTGATCTTCAGCAGCTTCACCCATTGAAGCATCATTGGGCACATCGTCTGGTTCCTCTTGATCTTCACCAGCTCCCCCTGTTACAGCATCACCATATTCAGGGGGCACATAGTTGTCATCGTACTCTTCTTCTTCGCCGTCTTCCATCATAACCCCTATTTCTCCGTGCCTCTTCCAAACATTATAGTGTGGCATGAAACCCTTGAAAAGCAGGTGGGAGTGAAGGATTTTCCAGTTAGAGTAAGACCTCGTATTCCCACATTCAGTGCATGGACAACACATAAAACCATTCTGCTTGTTTGCCTCAGCCGCATCGAGAAACTCATGCACGCCCTTAATGTACTCGGAGGTGTGTCTGTCACCGTACATCCATTGCCGGTTCATCTGCGTGCGTTATATATAATTAAGTGTGCAAATTAATAGAAGTTCATCATCACATTAAAACCAAAGTACATACATAGTTCTCATCTAACAACATATAGCTCTCCAGAGCATCTAATTAATTAAACCATACATTGAAACTATGTAAAACATTTCAATGCGAAAACAAATGCGATCATAATCGCAACCAAGGTAACAATTGATCCAACGGCATAATGATACCAAGCCCCGGTATGAATGGCATATTTTCTAATCTTTCTAATCTTCAAGCGCATTGCATCCATCTTGATCTTGTGATCATCGACGACATCCGCAACATGCAACTCCAATATCATCTTCTCCTCCTCAATTTTTTTTATTTTTTCTGTCAAAAAATTGTTTTCTTCTTCAACTAAATTTAACCTCTCGACAATAGGGTTGGTTGGAATTTCCGATTCACATACATCCTACATAAATAAAATCTATGTCACGTTGGTCGGCATAATTTTCATAAAAAATAAATGAACCAATAGTTATAAAGATAATATATATAGCACAACCGAATCATAGACAGGACGAGGGCCGACGGGGGAAGATACCAAAACCATCGCACTATATAAGATGCAATAATGAAAGTAAGAAAATAATACAAGTATCTATGTAAACATACAAGTAAGAATATTTTTTCCTTTCAAAAATAAGATAAGAACAAGAGGCTCACCATGGTGGTGCCGGCGATGAGCTTGGCGCGGGTGATCGACGGCGGTGAAGACGGGGACGGGGCGTGACGGACCGCTAAACCTAGACAAATATTGAGGAAAATGGAGCTTGAAGGTCGAGCTTGGAGAGGAGAAAGCTTAAGTAGTGTGGCTCGGGCATTCCATCGAACACCTTGTGTGCATAGGAGGTGAGCTAGAGCACCACCAAGCCCTCTCCCCCTCGGCCAGAAAAAAACAGAGCAGTGTGCTCTGCTCTTACGCGAGGGGGTATATATAGGCACCTCATTGGTCCCGGTTGGTGGCATGAACCGGGACTAAAGGGGAGCCTTTGGACCCGGTTCATGCCACCAACCGAGACCAATGGTGGTGGGCCAGGAGCGAGGCCATTGGTCCCGGTTTGTCCCACCAACCGGGACCAAAAGGTCTAGACGAACCGGGACCAATGGCCCACGTGGCCCGGCCGGCCCCCTGGGCTCACGAACCGGGTCCAATGCCCCCATGGGTCCCGGTTCTAGACTGAACCGGGACTAATGGGCTGACCTGGCCTGGACCGTTGCCCCCTTTTCTACTAGTGGTACTTGATCGGTCGGATCGTGAAGACGTACGACTACATCAACCGTGTTGTGCTAACGCTTTCGTTTTCGGTCTACAAGGGTATGTGGATAATACTCTCCCCTCTCGTTGCTATGCATCACCATGATCTTGCGTGTGCGTGCGATTTTTTTTGAAATTACTACGTTCCCCAACACCAAGATCTTGTGGATGAAGCTTGAAAAAGTGCATAACATCTCTGAAGAATTTTGAGCCAGGCGGTGAAAAACCCTAGTTCATATGGTCAGTAAAGACGATGACTTCACCATCTTTGGACTGAGGTCTTTCCTCGGCCGGGTCAGGGGCGCAGTAGGACATAATGCTTTTCTCTGGTAAATACCCAATGGTGACAAAATCCTTCAGAGTGTCATCAGTAACTATGGAAGGGACCCAGTTGCAAATTGTCGTCGTTTTTGGCGGCATGGCAAAAGGACAAGCTAAAAAGGAAGTAATTTGCCGGTTCAAGTTAAGTGGTGGAATCACAGGTTAATGATTGCAGTACAGATGAGTAATGGCGGCTTAAATAAGGGCTAATGGTATATGGAGGAAAAATGAGTCGGCATGGTAAGCCGCCATGACTAAAGATATTCAAAAGTTGCTAGTGACAAAAAATTGGTTAAGTACTGAGGTAAACAAGTTTCACAAACTGCAGATTTTACTTTGGATCAACGGTTGTTCAGAAAAGAAAAATAAATCTAGACCTAAAAGTCAGTGCAGATGAGTTCATAAGCTTGTACAAGATTTTTCTTCCAAGAAAGGGGATCTACTGATATTGCAAGTGGAAATAAAACGGCTACCGCATCCGTTTAACACCGTTCTCAGATCAAAGAGGCTTGCAGTATAACCTAAAGGATGAACTAACGATGAACTCTGACAAACTACAAAGAACACGAAGGAGCTCGCAAACCCTAGTACGGATCTAAGGTATGGAAAAGTAGAAACTTACAGCTGCAGATCTGTTGAGGAGGATCGCCGCCGCTGGTCTGGATCGATTCTGGTTGATGCAGCGGTTGAGGTTGAAGAGGACAAAGAAGAATGAGGAAGACCAGCCGTGCCTATTTATAAGGAGACATGCGAACAGGCAGGCGTGAAAAATGAGGAAGGCAAATGAAAGTTATCCAGCTAGATGGACGCCTTGATTTTCGGAAAGACATTAAGATAAAGATCCATTAAGGTGACGTCGTGGCGGGTTTCCAAAATTTCCGGAGATGACGTCATGGCGGGTTACAAGGCTTTCACAGCAGTGGCAGATGGATTTTTCTAAGTGTTGGAGATTGACATGAACAAAGTTCAAATCAACCTGGGGCCTAATGTTGGGGATATGACTACGAGATATGACCCGCCCAGGAGGGGCTGGGTCAACCACAATGGCGGTTTACCTAAATGAAGCCCAAGAGTATACAAGATGACGGTTTATGATTAGGCTTATAATAGGCCCAAGCCTGGAGGCGGCTTAAGGCCCGTAAGTATAAACCGCCATGTATGAATAGACTTGTAATACAAGGCATGTAAGATACGTCACCGATCCGGACACGTTGGATGAGCCGGCCGGGACTCTGTAGGCCACAGGGCGTCAACCCATGTATATAAGGGGACGACCCGGCAACGGCTTATGACAAGAAACAACAGATCAAGAGCCAAGTTAAGCGTATTCGCTCCTTGGTCATCAAAACCTAGCAATACCATATCAACTAGACTAGGCCTTTACCTTCACCGCAAGGGGCCGAACCAGTATAAACCTCTTGTGTCCTTTGTCCCGTTTAACCCCTTTAAGCTTCCTAGTTGCGATGGCTCCACGACTAAGTACTTTCACTAGGACATCTGCCGTGACAATTCCACGACAGTGAGGTACACAATAGGTCTGGTACACATCATATCATACTTTATAGAACCTATGACTGAGGCATAGGGGATGACTTTTCATTCTCTTTCTATTTTCTGCCATGGTCGGGTTTTGAGTCTTTACTCAACTTCACACCTTGCAACATAGGCAAGAACTCGTTCTTGGACTGTTCCACTTTGAACTACTTCAAAAACTTGTCAAGGTATGTACTCATTGCAAAACTTAACAAGCGTCTTGATCTATATCTGTAGATCTTGATGCTCAATATGTAGGTAGCTTCACCAAGGTCTTTCTTTGAAAAACTCCTTTCAAACACCGCTTTATGCTTTCTATTGGGGATATTATTACTTGACGTAAACCAGCCAGGAGCAGCCGGATTAACTTTATGAAGATTAGAAGCCCATGAAGACGTAAGAATGATGGCCCTTTATGAAGTACAGAGACCGAACCGGACACGTTTATGATCCGGCTTCGAGACTCTGTAAACCGGCGGGCGTCAACCTATGTATATAAAGGGACGACCCGGCAGCGGTTTAGGGACAACACACAACAACTCGAGGGCCAGTCAAAGCGAATTCGCTCCCTGGTTATCGAAACCCCAGCAATACCAATCACAACTAGACGTAGGTTTTACCTTCATCGAAGGGGCCGAACTAGTATAAACTCCCCATGTCCCATTATTCGGTTTAACCCCTTTAAGCTAACTTGTTGCGATGGCTCCACGACTAAGTCCTTTCACAAGGACATCTGCCGTGACAAACCCACGACAGTTGGCGCCCACCGTGGGGCTATTGCACGATGGTTTCGAGTTCTTAAAGGGCGGCTTTGATGGACTCAAGGGATACGCTGTGGGCCGGATGACGAAGAGTCGTCGCGGCAAGCTCTACATCGAAAATGCAGGATGGGGCCCGGAGGCCGATTCAATCGAATACGGGTACCGGGTCCCCTTTGGTGGGATTCACGTCTTCATCGGCAAGATTGGCGAACCGGGCCCTGAGCCGGACAGCTGCACCGACATCATCGAGACGGCTCAGCGTGCAAGCCCTTCCCCGGTTAAGCCTGTGGCGAAGCATGTTTTTGTAGATGTCATCCATGGAGCAGAATATGAGGATGGACCGGCATCCTATGGAGAAACCGCTGTCTGCTCCGACGACGAGTCTTCTGGAGAAACCGAATCGCTTTATCAGTTGCAGGATGGCCGGATTGGTGGAGGTTCTGAGGGCAACAGTATTCCGGACTCCCTGATCTGCCAAACCGGGCCGCTATCTTCATGGCTGGTACACAATCAGTGCCCCACTCATCAACCGCCGCAGCAATGCTCTCCGGTTCAGCAATAGCCACGCCGGCGGGGGCAGGGAGCTCTGCGCCACCTTCGGCTCAAGTTCTGTCTGACTTCTTCGATGCTTTGGCAACATTGATGGCCGCAGAGGTGGATGCAGCAGCCCGGGATCAGCACAACGCGGAGATCGCAAAGGTAAATGATCAGATAACTCGGGCTAAAGCGGACCTAGCAGCAGAGAACGCTAGGATGGCTATAGAACGGGCCGAGTTGGAAGCTTAGGCCTACCAGCTTAGGCTGGATCAGAATGCTTCAGAGGAAGTCATGAGAAGAAGATACCGATCGCATCTCCCGCCGAGTTATGAGCCAAGAAATCTCTTCAATACGCCAGGAGCAGGAACGAGTAACCAGCCAATATTAAACCGGGCGGAGGCGCCAGGAACAGGAGCGCCGGTTCAGCCGCGCGCGACGGACCTGCCTCGTCAGAACAACATTGTGCCACAGTATGTTCCAACACCTCCCAGGCATTACTCCAACCCGTTGGACAACATTGTGGCCACCGCTTCACGATTGGTAGCCCTCCCAACCGACAGCGAATCACCAGTTGCGATTGAGGCACGACGGGCCAGGGATCTCCTTCAAACAGCTCTAAACCAGTAGCAGGCATATTCGCACAGTTGTGAGAGGATTCATTCCACCCCCCCGTCCAAGCCGGAGCTACAACAGGCACGTTGAGGATGAACCGGCCATATCAAGAAGTGCACGTCACCGTAATTCGCCGCGAGGGCACAACCCGGCACGGGGAGGTGCTAATGCGCAGGATGTGGTGGACCATGGTCACACACGTCGAGAGGCCGAGTTAGCAGCTCTGCACGGAGCCCGTCAACCTACTCTGGTTCACCCTACCACTTTAGTAGAGCCAGGTGTGGTATTCAGTTCCTTAGGGGTGCCATGTCTTACCCCCGCTTTGCGTAATGTGAGACTGCCCCAAGGATTTCAAAGGACCTCGCAAGGTACCCAATTATACCGCCGATCTACAACCAGAGGCATGGGTTGAAAGCTACGAGATGGCAATGGAGATGTTAGATGTGGATGAAGCAGTATGTGCTAAATACTTCACCATGATGTTGGAAGGAACAGCTCGTACTTGGTTGAAGAGCTTACCAACTAACTCTGTCGGATCATGGGCCGAATTGAAGCACCGGTTTATCCAGAACTTCAAAGATACTTGTAAGCAGCCCATGTCAATTGTGGATCTGGCCGCTTGTGTCCAAGAGGATGGGGAGTCCACAACCCATTGGATAAAGCGGGTCTCAGCTATTTTGAATTCATCATATCGTATCAATGCAGATACCGCAGTGCTAACGTTGGAGGGCAATTGCCATTTTCTACCGCTCAAACAGAAGTTAGGAAGGCTCAAACGTCACTGCAATGATATGTCAACGCTTAGGGCCGCTTTGGTTAAATACGCCAATTCAGATAATACCAAAGACCCTGACTCAGAGGAGGACAAACCGGGGAAAGGGAAAAAGAACGGCAACACCAAGGGTCAGCAGCATAATCCGGCAGGCCATGGGAACAATGGTAAGCGCAAGGCCGACAACAATTTGGACTTTGTGGCTAACACCAATGCTCAGGAGAATGGTCAGCGCCGTAAGGGCAAGCAGCCCCAGAGGGGCGGAGGTTCAGGCCCCAATTTGGAGCGCCTGTTAAATCAACCCTGTCCAAAGCATGGATCAAAGGAGAAGCCAGCATCGCATCTTTGGAAGGATTGTTATATCATGCGAGATTTCAAGAACTCCAATATGTTTCAGTACGATAATGGCCCACCCGGCGGTTCAGGAGGTGGTATCCACGGGCCGGGTTACGGAGGCGGCACCTCCGGTTCAGGATTTCAGGGCAATCAAACCGGACACAACAATCAAGGGAACTGGGGCAACCAGGGAGGTTACAACCATCAGGGGAACCAACAGCAGTCGGGTTATCAGAGCAATCCTAAGCAGTTAAATAGTGGGCAGTATCATGTCTTCACCACTAGCTTGTGTAAGCGTGATCAGAAGCTTCACAAGAGGGCAGTAAACTCTGTTGAACCGGTGGTGCCTCAGTATTTGCGCTGGTCTGAGCAACCCATTTTGTGGAGTAGAGAGGATCACCCCCCCCCCCCCCCGGGGTTGACAATCCGGGTCATCTGGCTTTAGTGGTGGCCCCTCAAGTTGGGGGATATAAGTTCACTAAGGTACTCATGGATGGGGGAAGTAGTATCAACATTCTATACTATGATACCTCCCGTCGTATGGGGTTGACAGATAAGAATCTTAAACCGTCAAACGTCGTTTTCCATGGTGTGGTGCCTGGCAAGTCTGCATATCCAGTGGGCAAGATAGCCTTAGAGGTGGCTTTTTGAGATGACCATGATTCAAGATCAGAAACATTGACTTTTGAGGTGGTGAAAATCAAAAGCCCGTATCACGCTTTGTTTGGGCGACCGGCTTATGCTAAGTTCATGGCGAGGTCGTGTTATGTTTATCTACATCTTAAAATGCCAGGTCATAAGGGGACCATCACAGTACACGGGAGCAGGAAGATCGCTTTGGAATGTGAGGAAGGTGTTGCGGCTTATGTTGAGTCGGTTTGTGCCACGGAGGAGCTGAAGTTTTATAAAGACCGAGTTGATCCGGCAGATATGACCTCTTTGAAAAAGCCAACTAAGGAACACGATCCGGCATTGAAATTTAAATCGGCCACAGATACTAAGATGGTTGATTTTGTTCCTCGCGATTCATCCAAGCAGTTCAGCATCAGTGCTAACCTGGATCCCAAATAGGAAAGCGCGCTCATCGAGTTCATCCGTGATAACCGGGACATCTTTGCATGGAAACCTTCTGACATGCCAGGTGTACCAAGGGAACTCGCTGAGCACGCACTTAACATTGATCCTAAGTTTAAACCGGTCCAGCAGTTTCTCCGCCGCTTCAATGAAGAAAGGCGCAAGGCTATTGGTGAAGAGGTAGCTCGGTTGTTGGCCGCAGGGTTTATCATGGAGGTCTTTCACCCGGAGTGGTTGGGTAATCCGGTGTTGGTTCTTAAGAAAAACGGCACTTGGCGTATGTGTATAGATTACACAGACTTGAACAAGGCTTGCCCTGCAGACCCCTTTGCCCTCCCTCGTATTGATCATATCATTGATGCTATGGCGGGTTTTGACCGTTTGTGTTTTCTGGATGCTTATTCTGGTTATCATCAGATCAAAATGGCAGTTAAGCACCAGGAGAAGACAACTTTCATAACTCCCTTTGGAGCCTTCTGCTATGTCTCCATGCCCTTTGGGCTTAAGCGTGCCCAAGCGACTTATCAACGTTGTGTTCAGAATTGGCATCATAAGCAAATTGGGCGTAATGTTCATGCATATGTGGATGATATTGTGATAAAATCCAGGAAGGAGGAAACATTGATAGATGATTTGAGAGAAACCTTTGACAACCTCCCGGTTTACAAGATGATGCTCAATCCAGAAAAGTGTGTCTTTGGTGTCCCAGCAGGCAAACTCTTGGGTTTTCTGGTATCAAACAGAGGCATTGAGGCTAATCCGGAAAAAATCTCAGCAATTACATCTTTGTCTAAACCGGCGTGTATCAATGACGTTGAACGTTTGGCCGGACGGATTGCGGCTTTGAGCCGGTTTATCAGTCATCTTGGGGAGAAGGCTATCCCTTTATATCAGATGCTAAAGAAAACAGATGATTTTGTCTGGAGCGAGGCGGCTGATAAAGCGTTTGAGGATCTGAAGAGGCAGTTAGCTGAACCACCTGTGCTTGAAGCACCGATCGATATAAAGAGCCGTTATTGCTATATGTGGCTGCTAATGCCCGAGCTATTAGCGTGGCTATTGTGGTGGAGCGCAAGGAAGCTGGAAAGGAGTATCCGGTTCAACGGCCGGTTTATTATATCAGTGAGGTGCTCATTGAATCAAAGAAGAGGTATCCACATTGGCAGAAGCTGGTGTATGGAGTGTTTATGGCAAGCCGGAGGCTTAAACATTATTTTCAGGGCCATCCTATCACAGTGGTTAGTTCAGCCCCTCTGGGAGATATCATTCAAAATAGAGAAGCAACTGGCCGGATTGCCAAGTGGGCTATTGAGCTTGGACCTCACGGGCTCAAATACATACCTCGCATAGCGATCAAATCCCAAGCACTCATGGACTTCATCAATGATTGGACGAAAATGCAGGCACCAGAGGAAAAGCCAGATAATACGTATTGGACTATTCACTTTGTTGGATCCAGACAGTTGGAAGGCTCGGGGGCTGGAGTCAGACTAACTTCCCCACGAGGTGACAAGTTTTGTTATGTCCTCTGTTTAATGTTCCCTTCTACTAACAATGCAGCTGAGTATGAGGCCTTACTCCACGGTCTTCGGATGGCTAAGGAGATGAACTTAAGCCGAGTTAAGTGCTTTGGGGATTCAGATCTGGTGGCTCAACAGGTGTCTGGCACTTGGGATTCTAAAGACCCACTCATGGCTGCATATCGACGAGAGGTGGACCATATAGACCGGCGAAAGAACGAAGCGGCGGACGCTTTAAGCCGCCTTGGTTCTCAGCATAAACCGGTCCCACCAAATGTTTTTCTTGGCGTGCTGCATAATCCGTCGGTCAAGGTACCAACAGAGGAGGAGTTGGCTATTCCTGACCCGGAGGCTCAATTGGTGGCAGCTTTGCATGTCATACCGGATTGGACAATCCCATACCTAGCTTACATGAACCGGGGCGAGTTTCTGGAGGATGAAACATCGGCCCGACAGATAATCCGGCGTTCCAAGTCAATGACCATACTCAACGGAGAGTTACATCGTTACAACGTCATAGGGGCAATTCAGCGTTGTGTCTCTCCTCAAGAGGGTTGTGAGATTTTGCTAGAAATCCATGAAGGGGATTGTGGTCACCACGCCGGTTCAAAGTCTTTGGTAGCTAAAGCTTTTGACCACAGTTTTTATTGGTTAACAGCTCACGCTGATGCGCAGGACTTAGTCAAAAGATGTGACGGTTGTCAAAAATTCGCACGCCGTGCTCATATTCCGGCTTAGGAGTTGAGGATGATTCCAATAACGTGGCCGTTTGCGACTTGGGGGCTTGATATGGTTGGACCCTTTAAGCGCTCCAAGGACAAAAAGACCCACTTATTAGTGGCAGTTGACAAATTCACCAAATGGTTGGAAGCAGAGCCAGTCAGTAAGTGTGATGCGGCCACGGCGGTTCAATTCATGAAAAAGGTGATATTCTGGTTTGGCTTTCCACACAGTATTATAACTGATAATGGTACTAATCTGTCAAAAGGAGAGATGGAGGAATTTTGCCAACGTGAGCACATCCGGCTTGATATAGCATCGGCGGCTCACCCCCAGTCTAATGGTCAAGCGGAGAGGGCAAATCAAGAAATTTTGAGAGGTATTAAACCCCGGCTTATGGTTCCTTTAAAACGGACACCGGGTTGTTGGGTTGACGAGTTACCTTCTGTGTTATGGAGCATCAACACAACACCCAATAGATCTACGAGTTACACGCCTTTCTTCATGGTTTATGGAGCGGAGGCAGTTCTTCCTAGTGACATACGTCACGACTCGCCCCGTGTGGCAGCTTATATTGAAGCTGATAATGAGACAACACGTCAGGACTCACTGGACTTGTTAGATGAGGTGCGCGATCTTGCAGCAGCATGTTCGGCGATTTATCAACAAGATCTCCGACGTTATCACAGCCGCCAGGTTAAGACCAGAACCTTTCAAGAGGGTGATTTGGTGCTCCGGCTCATCCAGGATCAGACTGATATGCACAAGTTATCCCCACCTTGGGAAGGACCCTTTGTGGTCAGCAAGAATCTGCACAACGGGTCATATTACCTCATTGATGTTCGAGAGCAAAAAGACTCACGTAAATCGGAGGAGGAGACCAAGCGGCCGTGGAATATAGCTCTTCTTCAGCCTTACTATACTTGAGCCATAGGCTCTTCTTATGTACATATTTATGACAATGTATATATTATATAATAAAGCGGGGTCTCTGTTCTTTTTCAATCATGTGTGAGCTTACAAGGCGCTTCTGTTGATACAACGGAGTTTTGTTAAACCGGCTTATACGGCCACACGGATATAAAGAAAATCACTAGGGGGCTTGGTTGTATCCGAACCATAGCTACACCTCTTGATCGGTTTAAACACCACAAAGGGATATCACTAGGGGGCTTGGTTGTTGTCACACCATAGCTACACCTCTTGATCGGTTTAAACACCACAAAAGGATGTCACTAGGGGACTTGGTTGTTGTCACACCATAGCTATACCTCTTGATAGGCGTTAAGCCAAAAGGAAATTATGTGGAGCCAAAGAGAGTCTGTTGCATTACGCACAACTCAAACATAGGTAACCACCAAGCACAGCTCACATATTACCTAGGGGCTCTTTGCTTCTCAAAGAACAATGATTTTTGAACCCTTGTAATAGGCTATCAAGCCAGGCTTGGAAGCCAGGTGTATTCACCTAAAACCCCGGGTTATCCTGCCTCTTTAAGTAAGTCACTCCATCCAGGTACACCTGGTATGACCCATCGAACGTTTGACAAGTCAATCCCATGGACCCTGAACTTGTCACAGTTAAATCGGTGATTGGTTAAAGATTGAGGTCCATCTAAAAAGGCTTTGTAAAATGGTTTAACTCAGTGACCTGGCAGCCCATGAAAAGCCTCGATTTGGAGCCTGGCAGCTCGTAAAAAGCCTCGCATGTTCTTTTTGAGTTCTATTTGCCAAGTTTTTCGCCTTTGTTGAGGTTCATAATATATTCTGATAAACCGGCGTCCTTGACCCGGCTTGGCTTTCAACTACAAGTTGTCTGTACATGATCAGTTATAATCCGGCATTCATTAACCTGGTCTGGTTTTGACTAACAAGTCGCCAGTGTTATAAGGAAAACCCGGTGTTTATTATATCCCGATACGGTTTATTATCATAATCCGGCAAATTAAGGATGGAGTGATCAATGCTCCGGGTTGGTGTTTACACCTTTACCATACAAGTAGTTGGTTAGCCAACGAGGTATGTTGCAGATATTATTTTTTATACAAACTTTGATTATCCATCCAAGTATTGTATATTTTTGGGCATCATGACCCGTCCAGTGGTAAACCACTTGGACACTTTCAAGTTCTTGTATCCAGGAACACAAATCATCATGGGCTATGCATAAATAGATCCCAAAAAGTGGAGCAAGTTTTCACAATATCAAAGCACCACAAAACATGCTCGATGGCATGACAAATGAAGGAGTTTTTTCTATCCTATTACAAGAAGCTTCAAAACAGCTCCAATTGAATAATTGTTTTTAAGCATTGGCACACAATAGCTGGTAAACCGGCTGCCGGTTTAAGATGCTTCGTCTGGACGGTTTGACGGTTGAGGGTCATTTGGTGCAATCACTTCTTCTTCATCCCTCCCCAGACGCTGGAAATCAACTGTTGACCAATCGATTCCGATTAAAGCTTGAAACACGACTTATTCATGGATAAGGCTGGAGGGGTTAATGTCAGGAACGTAAGTATGCTTACGGATTGGAGGCACAAGTTCTTCGACTTCATGGATCTCGGCAGGCTGTCTCTTCCCTTCAGTGTCATAAGCCGGCTGGAAATGAGATAAGTCTGTGTCTTCTGCCAGTTTGTTGGCTATTGGCCGCATTTCTTTTGTCAGCCTTCGGAGATCATCATTGTCAAAGTTTGAACCGTCCTCCTTCACACCTGGATATCCTTTAATGATATCATCCGCTTCAAGATCTGGAATCCATGCTTTGGCCCGGATTAGTGCGGTCAGCGCTCCTGCTCTTGCGGCTGCCTTCTTCAGTTCGGTAATCCGGGTTGGTAACATGGCCAGCTTCTCAAGAGTTTCTTTTATCAGTGATGGCGCCGGTTTATTGTAGGCTGTAGTGCATATAGCATGCTGGGATCCAGAGTAAAGCTGTTCTATTAAGGTATACGCCTCTTTAAGCTTCATCCGCATATCAGCACCCAGATGAGTAATGCGAGTGCCTGTCATGGTTTAATATTAGCCAGACTGGTAAACAATAAGGTCTCATGAATTGGACAAACAACATAAGGAGATACTTACCAAATACAGCGGACGTCATAGCGTTGATTTGCTGCTTCAAACCAGTCAGTTCATCTACAACTGGCTTCAGGGCTGCTTCGGCATCCTCAGCTCTTTTGGTTAAACCGGCCTTCTCGGTTTCCCAGTCAGCACATTCTTTGTTAAAAGACTCCTTTAGCTTTTCCATAGCTGTCGGGGCTTTGGTCAACTCCTCCTTGGCTTTCACAGCCTCTGCTTGTTGGGACTTCACGTTCTCTTGCAAATCAGCAGTTCGGGCGTCTCTATTGCTTAGCTCGGTCTGTAACAGCGAAGATATGTCAACAACAGGATATGTTTTTTCTAAGTACTAAGTGTATAACAAGTTATGCACTTCGTACTTGGGGGCTAATGCCTATTTGCTCTGTTATCAATACATCTTTTATAAGTCTCCAGAACAATGCAAGCATTATCCTTGACACTTGGGGGCTAATGTACATCTGTTCAAAACGGACGCATGGATTTCAAGACCCGGATTACCTCGCAAAGCTAAACCGACCCTTGGGGGCTACACTGAGGAAAGCTACATAATTGCATTGGTAAAGTATCAGTTTTGTTTTCACTAAGGACCTTACATTTTGAGGGTCAGCGGGAGAGGATTAAAGTATTACAAAGTCCCGATTTAAGATTAACATCATAAAACGGCCCTTGGGGACTACCTGGGCTAGTGTTTCAACTTTGGAATCAAGAAATAAAGGGAGATGAAAATACCTCATAGAGTTCCTTCATCAGGTTCACAAAACCGGCTTCATAGTCACGGTTTGAGTGCAGACGGTTTAAGAAACCGGAGTGAAGTTCTTCAACACTGAGATGAGCATAGCTTGATAAGTCAGTGCTCCATTTACCCTTTTCCCTGGCAACACGCTCTTCTTTGGCACTATGTTGGGCCAAGATTACAGGATGGCCAGGAGAGCTGTGGCCCATGCCAGTAATGATAACATCATCTCCTTGGCCTTCAGTAGTTTTTGCGGGTGATGATGGAGTATCAGTACCTCTCACCGGACTAGCCCGGTTTGGAGCTGTTGGTTCAATGTCAGGCATAGCAGGATCAGCTTTTGGTTGTTCATCAATATTCTGGTCTTGAAGGGGCGGTTCATCAAAGGTAGCTTCAGGATGAGGACCCTCCAGTTCATGAGTTTGGTCCTGTTCTCCTATTTGCTCTTCTTCAAAAACCGCCTGGTCTTCTGACGGATTGTTGACCCGAGCTTTCTTGTTGGGTATGGCTTTGGCTCTGCAAACAAAATTAAAAAAGGTTTAGCATCTTATTCAAGATTTGCAATGCATTTGAAGATAGGGTTTGAATGCTTACCCAGCTATAGTTTTAAGAGGAGGGAGTTGGGTTGCTGTTGATTGGCTAGAAGATGAGGGAGGTGTCACCTGATAATTTGAATCGGATGGATTAAGAGGTTGTCTGAAATAACCTACATGGGGATAAGAATTGTCAGAAGTGGGGGGAGACCTCAGATCGGCGCTTCCGAACCGGGGTATCAGGTAAACCGGCTAAAGTGACCTCTTGGCCACTGTGTCGGGTCGTCCGGCGAGCTTCATGCTGTTGCGTCTTCAAAATAAATGTTGGATCCAAGTAAGCAAGAGGATGAGAAAAGCTTACTTACCGGACTGCTTGACGTGTTTTTTGTGTTGGCATAGAGTCTGAACCGGAGGAAAGGGTAATTACCTCTACATCATTAGCCTGGCTGCCTTCTACGTCCTCCTGATAAAGATCATTGTTAATGAGGTGCATGAAAAGGGAGCCATGTGAATCAAGTTCTACCTCAACTTCCGGATCATCTACATCTTCATCAAGTTCCATGTTGATCCCGTCAGCCGTTTTCCGCTTTGAGGTATGCTTGACGACTTTGGTTTTGGGACGGGATGGCTTTGCCGCTTTATCTGCGGATTTCCGCTTCCAGAAGGGATCATCACCCTATTCATAAAAAACAGAGGAAAGTTTACAATTTGAACAATTTAAAAGATACCAAAGATAAAAAGGAAGCATAGTGCTTACAGCAGGCGGTTTATTTTGAGTGTAGAAGGGGTTCAATCCGGTTTGGCGACAGACTGATTCCGGTTCATTCAAAATTTTCTTAGCACCTTCAGTGACCTCTTCATCGGTTATCTGAATGTTGATGTGGCGTTGGGGGTCTTCAACCTCACTGGTATACTCACACATTAAACCGGGGCGGCGGCTTAGTGGCAAGACGCTCCAAGATATCCAGCAACGCACAAAATCAACGCCTGATAAACCGTTGATCATAAAGGCCCAGAGCTTGGCGAGTTGAGGGGCATATTTGGCCCGTTCTGCAGAACTTAAACGTTGCGGCATTGGATGAGTGTTGGAAAGCCGGTGATCACGGTAGCCTGGAAGAGGGTTCTCATCTTCAGGAGAGGTATCTATGTAGTAGAACCAAGTCTGGTTCCATTCCTTAGGGTTACTGTGCAGTTTGGCATGAGGGAATTCAACTTCCTTCCGCTTTTGAATAGAGACACCACCAAGTTCAGATGAAAAAAGTCCCGGAACAGCTCACCAGTTGGTTCTTCTTGTAAGTACACTTCACAGAAGACTTGTAAGTTGCATTGATTGGACACCGAGTTGGGTTCGATATCTTGAGGATGGAGTTGGAAACTAGCAAGAACATCCCGGAAAAACTTCGACCGGGGCGGTTTGAAACCACGGCCTATGTGGTCGACAAAGACCACTACCTCACCCTGCCTCGGGGTAGGAGGATTCTCTATTCCTGGAACTTGCCATTGAATTTCCGTTTTCTTGGGCAAGGTGCCGATACTGACCATTCCGTTCAACTGTTCTTCGGTGATCCGGGAAGGAGCCCAGTTGCAAGCGGCAAACAGTTTGGCCATTGTGAAATGAAAAGCTGGAAAAGAAATGCCGGTTTACAAATCATTCATGATGATATGCAAGATGCAATGGGATAAAGATATACAGATATGTGAAATTGCGTAAACCGAAGACTGATACAATAATAACTGACAAGGTCATATCAAGGGTATACATGTGTTGTTAAACTGGACTGTTACAATGAATGTAAAGGGGGTTTGCCGGTTTACCAGGGGACTAATGGTATGAGATAGATTGTTTTTACAAGGGTAACCCGCCTACATGGTAAAGAGGATACAGATCTAAGATGAAAAGGGCTAAGTAAGGTAAAACAGAGTTCACAGTTTGGCATGGAAATTTCAGATCTGCCGTGCGTTGGATAATCAAAATATATTATGTTCTAATTTCAAGTGCTCAAAAGGTTCAGTAAGTTCAGATGAGTTTGATATCAAGCAGGTGCCTTAACAAGAAGAAGGGAGTTTAAACTACAAAGGGCACTGAAAACGATCAGATCTAACTGGCCATTGGTGTTACTAAAGGAGGAACAGTTTCAGGTTATGAAGAACACCGAACCCTAATGGCGGATCTGGGGTGAGGAGAGGAGAAACTTACTGGTGCAGGAGGAAGCAGCGGAGGATCACCACGTGTCTCTGGTAAAGATCAGGTTGATGCAGCGGCCTTTGTCGAAGCAGAGGTGAAGCTCCGTGACGGCAGCGGCGCTCAGGGGCAGAGGTGTCGCGAGGAGGAAGACGAAGTGAAGGAGACGAAGGGGAAAAAGGAGAAGGACCCGTGGTCCTATTTATAAGGCGAAGCGATAAGGCGACAAGTGCGAAAATCGAGGAGCTGGAAATGGATAATTATTAAGGATGATGCCTCGAGGGTTGAAACGATCATTAATGAAGAGCATCTTCGGCTTCAACGGGTAGATGAGATCATAACGATTGGTTGCGGATTTAAAGGATGACGTCATGGCAATTTACCAGATTTATACAAAGATGCCAGAGCAAGAATTTTTCTAAGTGTTGAAGATTGACATGAACAAATTCAAACCAATCTCGGGCCTAATGTTGGGGATATTATTACTGGACGTAAACCGGCCAGGAGCAGCTGGATTAACTTTATGAAGATTAGAAGCCCATGAAGATGTAAGAATGATGGCGCTTTATGAAGGCCCAAGGCCCAAAGGCGAGTTAAAGCCTGTATATATAAACCGACCTTATTATGTAACTTGCATTGTAAGATAGGAAGTATAGAGACCGAACCGGACACGTTTATGATCCGGCTTATTAGAAAGGCTGTAGTGCTCCCACTCACTTTCTTGTAAATACAGGCTTCACCACAAGTCTGTATAAAACTATATGCTTTGATCAACTTATCAAAGTGTATATTCCTACTCCAAGATGCTTGCACCAGTCCATAGATGGATTGCTGGAGCTTGCAGATTTTGTTAGCACCATTAGGATTGACAAAACCTTCTGGTTGCATCATATACAACTCTTTTTTAAGATATCCATTAAGGAATGAAGTTTTGACATCCATTTGCCAAATTTCATAATCATAAAATGCGGCAATTACTAACATGATTTAGACATACTTAAGCATCGCTACGGGTGAGAAGGTCTCATCGTAGTCAACTCCTTGAACTTGTCGAAAACCTTTCGCAACAAGTCGATCTTTATAGATAGTAACACTACCATCACCGTCCGTCTTCCTCTTGAAGATCCATTTATTCTCTATGGCTTGCCGATCATCGGGCAAGTCAACCAAAGTCCACATTTTGTTCTCATACATGGATCCCATCTCAGATTTCATGGCCTCAAGCCATTTCGCGGAATCTGGGCTCATCATCGCTTCCTCATAGTTTGTAGGTTCGTCATGGTCTAGTAACATGACTTCCAGAACAGGATTACCGTACCACTCTGGTGCAGATCGTACTCTGGTTGACCTACAAGGTTTGGTAGTAACTTGATCTGAAGTTTCATGATCATCATCATTAGCTTCCTCAATAATTGGTGTAGGAATCCATGGAACTGATTTCCATGATGAACTACTTTCCAATTAGAGAGCAGGTACAATTACCTCATCAAGTTCTACTTTCCTCCCACTCACTTCTTTCAAGAGAAACTTCTTCTCTAGAAAGGATCCATTCTTAGCAACGAAAATCTTGCCTTCGGATCTTTGATAGAAGGTGTACCCAACAGTCTCCTTTGGGTATCCTATGAAGACGCATTTCTCCGTTTTGGGTTCGAGCTTATCAGGTTGAAGCTTTTTCACATAAGCATCGCAACCCCAAACTTTAAGAAACGACAACTGAGGTTTCTTGCCAAACCACTACTCATACGGGGTCGTCTCAACGGATTTAGATGGTGCCCTATTTAACGTGAATGCAGTTGTCTCTAATGCATAACCCCAAAACAATAGTGGTAAATCGGTAAGAGACATCATAGATTGCACCATATCTAATAAAGTACGACTACGACATTCGGACACACCATTACACTGTTGTAACAGCCTGGATTTTGGCCCTTTTCTTTTTCTTTTGATTTAATTGGTTTTTGCTCTGTTTTTGTTTTTTGAGTGGTTTTGTGGCCTCGTCACCTGGAAATCATCCTCATTTCGTCCCCCAAGTGATTCATGATTCTCAAAACCTTGCCAAGATCATGTCACTTCACTCCATGACCAAACCCTAATTTCTTTCTCTAGGGAAAATTCCTTTTTTCTATTAAAGGAATAACCCCATCTGCCCTAGGTTGTGAAGCAACCTATATTTCTACTCATCCAAAAATCCCCAAATAATTCTTATAATTGTTTGGGTCATATCTTCCTCAAATATGGAAAAAAATTCATTAGCCATATTTGTCATCATGCTCAATAAATTCATTTCCTATTTTGTCCTAAATGGCACATTGTGAAGCAAGTGCTATTTATCTTTTCCCATTTGACCCCAAACTTTTTGGACATCTTTTCCTATCCAAATAACTGACCTGTGCCGAAATTCAAATTTAGTTTCCTAGCCAAACTTCCTCAGTGATTTTTCAAACTTTCTGCCAGACAGAAGGCATTGTGAAGGACGTACTAGCTAGGGTTATCCAAATGAGTAGAAATTTGGCACATTCCTTAATGTGCTCATATTAGCACACTCCTACAAATTTAAGCTCCATCCCTTGATATATGTGAGCACAAGACCAAATCTTTGGTTCTGGCAACACTTTTAGATTGTGAAGCAAGTATATTTTATATTCCTTCATTTTGCCTGAAAATTTTCCAGAGCATTCTCATGACCATAAATCTTCTCTCCACAAAAATTTGGACCAATTCATTATGCCAATACTCCTCTAGAATATTTTCAAGTTTTTGTCCAGAGGATATGTTTGTGAAGCAAGTACCACTTTGACTTGTCCAATTGGTATGAAATTTTTACAACATCTTAGTATGGCCAAATCATTAGGCCTTGCCAAATTTGAGATCAAGTGGCATCACCATATGAGTGCATCATCCTAATCTAGTTTCTGGACCAGTTTATGTGGTTGTTAAGCAACTACATTAAATCTTGATACTAATCCTCTCCAAGTTACCAGGGTGAAAGTCCTTCTTACCCTAAACCTACCAGACTACTCCATTGCCTCCAATCACTTCCCTGTTGATCAGCAGTACACGACTAAGTTTACTGCAGTAAACTTCAGAGGTTAGTCAGCTTTTAACCTGAGCAGTTTGTACCAAGCTACCACATTAGTTGTAGCCTACCCTGGATAAACTACGCACTAGACAACGTTTGCAAGCCTTTGGCACTTTCTCCTCGCCAGCTCACGCGGTCACTACCTCTCTGGCATGCCGTGGCCGCATCCAGGATGGCTTCTTGCTCGGGCCCCTCCTCCTCTCGTCGCCTTCACGCTCGTGAGCATGTCCAACAGCTTCACCACGTCATCGCCATCCCCTTGGAGTCTTCTCCCCCTCCATCAGCCCCTCCGTCAGCTCTCGTCGCCGTGCACCAATGAACGCACTGTGGCCGACCGAGCCTTAATGGCGGCGTGGCCGCTTCTCCTCTGCGCCCTCAGTCCCTCTTGCACTATGCATCGTTGTAGCTCGTCCGCACCCCTCTCGTTGTGATCCCGTGCCCTCCTATGCCCGCTGAGCCTCGCCAGAGCTTTGGCCGAGCTCGAGCGGCGGCACCCGAGTCACGGCCAAGCGTCCACGGCCTCCCCTCCCTCGCCCAGCTATATATTGTAGCGACCTCAAACGGTCAACTCTCTGTGCTTTAGTGTCATCCCTGGATCGGTAATGCTGACACACACAGTACTCCAAGGATTTATAACAGAGTAGCAATCACACACTTATTACATCGAATGTCTCCAAAAGAGAACTTACTACAATAAATATGGCTTAAGGCCATCTAATACGATAACAACGGAAGGCTTGGAAGATAAAGTGAATCCATCAACTCCAACGGCATAGCTGAGCTGCACGGCAACGACCTAGCGAACCTTACTCCTCGTCTGAAAAGTCTGCAACATGATACGTTGCAGCCCGAAAACGGGTCAGCACATGGAATATGTTGGCAACGTAACACAGTATAGCAATGAATAGAATAATGCTAACACTATATGCATATATGGCTGGTGTAGGCTCTATGGTTATAATGTTTTTGCGAAAAGCCAATTTTTCCCTACAACAAAGGAATAAGTTTTATTTTAACTATCATGGTAGTTGAAACATCACTGAGAAGGTTCCTCCAACTCAATCCCAATTAAGGTAATTCATTAAACCCAGTCAAATTATATTAAGAGTGATGAGATACAATAGGATAATCCAAATACTAGATACTCAAGATGTCCATAACCGGGGACACGGCTAACCATGATTAGATTGTACACTCTGCAGAGGTGTGTGCACTTTTACCCACAAGACTCGATCTCCTCCGTTGAATTTCTCGCACTACATGGTGTTTTAGAAACGGATGACCGAGACACAGTCTTTCAGAAGCATTAACTCTTTACTCTGGGTGGATAGTTACACCTACTTTCCCTCTACATCTGCTAGCCCACCACTGAAAGAGGTCACACAACTTACTCAAACTATGCCAGAGCCCATAATGGCTTGTGGCTGCACACGGAAGTTTCTAGCATGAAAAATCTTAAGATCCCTTTGAGCCTGGGTGGCGGACCATAGGAAAATCACACGGGTACTCCGGGATATCCTAGGACAACACTGGATTCTCCAGGTGCCCAAACAAGCAATCCACCCAGATGTGTATTAAAGTTGCCACCTTAAGTTGAACCATTAATTAATAATCTCACATCTATCATGGATACACTCGAACCCAATCCATGTCTACGAGCATAGCATAGCAATATAAGCATAACGTAGAAGTAACTCCCAAGGGTTTGATAATAAAACAGGGCAATAGGTTCTACCTCATCAACTACTTCCCAAACCCACAAGTTAAATCACATCCTAATCATGCAGTGTTTGAGGATTGGAACTAATGCATAAAAACTGGGTATGAAAAGAGTATGATCAATGTGTTACTTGCCTTGCTGACGATCCGCAAAACCTAGGGATTCGTAGTAGCACGCTTCGCACTCCGGGAATTCTATCGCAAACAAACAATAGCATACATAAGCAATCAATCAAAGATGCACGGGTAAAACTCGAATAAGAAGAACTAACCAAAAAGTTCAACTTACGAACTCCGGTTTGCAAAAAGAATCAAAACAAACGGAGCAACGAAACTCAAACTGCGAAAGAAACAAGATCTGATTACTAATCTGAACTAGAGTCAAATTTTACCGTACCAAAATCTTGTTCAAGTTGGTTAAACAGAAAGAGGGTTTTGAGATGAAGAACTAGGCGCTTGAATCGCCTGATTCCGATAAACGAGCGAAAAAATAAACTAAATCAAAAATCGGATCAGAAATCGCGATCGAAAATAATCATGGAAAACCCGAGAAAAAGAAAACGGACGAACAGGCTAACGAACGAACGTTCGTTGTCTGTGACTAACGGGCGAAAACCGTTCTTTAAAACGAACGTACGTACGAACGTCCGCTAAATAAACTAAACCGAGAAAACCAACGAACCGATCTAAAAAAGGTAACTAGGGTTTTTTTTTAAAACTAACAGTTTTTACCTAAACCGAAAAAACCCGAACGGCGAGATTTGCGAACTCCGGCGGCTTCCGGCGAGCGGGGCGGCGGCGCGGGCGACGACGGGATGGCGCAGGTGCTGCGGCGGCGAGGGGGGCGGCGCGCGGGGCGGCGAGGCGGCGGCGCTAGGCGGCTCGGCGGCAGCGGCTGCGCTGCTGCTGCTACGGGCTGCGGTGGCGGGATGGCGTGGTGAAGTGGGGTCGGGGGTGGTGGCTTATAAGGAGGGGAGGGCGGCGGTGGCTTTGCGGGAGGGGGTGGTGGCGGCGGGTCCAAGACGGACACGTCCTGGCGGCAGCGGCGCTGCTCGGGAGTCCTCTCCCGAGCCGGTGCGGGGAGGCGCGCGGCTGGGCCTCGGCCCTGTGCGGTCCGACAGGAGTTCTTTTAAAAAACATATTCCACCGAAATAAAATCCTAGAAAAATAAATAAAAATCTAAAAATACCAAAACCAATTTTCACCGTCTTAATAAAATATTTAGAACAGGGTGAACATTTTCTTGGCCTAAAATGCAATTTTGAAAAATGCACATTTTTTATAATTCAAAATAAAATACCAATAAAATCAAAAAGTTGATTTTAATATTTTTCCTCCAATATTTCGTTTATTTTGGAGAAGTCATATTTTCTCCTTCTCATATATTTTAATATTAAATATTTTCAGAGAGAAAAATAATAAAACCAATGATCCTCGTTTCGATATTTGATCAAAGTCAAATATGAAAACGGTGAAATCCCCAACTCTCTCCGAGGGTCCTTGAGCTGCTTAGAATTTCGAGGATCGCGAAACGAAATGCAACAAAATATGATATGCATGAATGACCTGTGTATAACATTCCAAATTGAAAATTTGGGATGTTACAAACCTACCCCCCCCCCTTAAGATGAATTTCGCCCTCGAGATTCGGGTTGGTTAGAAAATAGGTGTGGGTGGTCTTTGCGAAGATCATCCTCTTGTTCCCAGGTGGCTTCACTAAACTTTGCAAAACTTGATAACTTTACTACGAGTAACTCGGCTGGCAAACTCAAGAATTTTGACTAGTTTCTCTTCATAGGTCAAATCACTGTCCAACTGAATTGCCTCCAGGGGTACTGTAGCTCTCAGCGGCATATCGGCCATCTCAGCATGACACTTCTTCAACTGGGAAACGGGAAACACATCATGAACTCCTGACAGTCCTGCGGGTAACTCCAACTTGTAGGCAACCTCTCCCTTGCGTTCCCAAATACGGTATGGTCCCACAAATCTCAGGGCTAACTTTCCCTTAACTCCAAAATGTTTAACACCTCGCAAAGGTGAAACTCGCAAATACGCTCTGTCTCCGATTTCATAAACTACCTCCTTGCATTTTGAATCTGCATAACTCTTCTGCCTTGACTGAGCTACCTTCAGTCTATCTCGAATCAGTTTAACCTTCTCTTCAGATTCCTTAATCAAATCCGGTCCAAACAACTGGCAGTCTCCAACTTCATCCCACATCAACGGTGTTCGGCATCTTCTCCCATACAAGGCTTCGAACGGTACCATTTTCAAACTGGCCTTATAGCTGTTGTTGTATGAGAACTCTGCGTAGGGCAGGTTGTCATCCCAACTAGATCCGTAGTCTAGTGCACAAGCTCTCAACGTGTCCTCCAGAATCTGATTGATTCTCTCAGTATGTCCATCTGTCTGCGGATGAAAAGATGTACTGAACTCCAGTCTGGTGCCCAAGGTCTGGTGCAACTGATGCCAAAATTTTGAAGTGAACTGCGTTCCTCTATCTGATACGATGGTCCTCGGAACTCCATGCAGACATAGGATCCTGGTCATGTATATCTTGGCCAACTTCGCACTTGTATATGTGGTTTTCACTGGGATAAAGTGAGCCACTTTGGTCAAGCGGTCAACTACTACCCATATAGAATCATATCCTGTTTTGGTCCTGGGCAGTCCGGTGATAAAATCCATGCCAAGCTTATCCCACTTCCATTCGGGTATTGGCATCTTCGAATATATTGACTTTCAAAGGGTACGAGATAAATGGAAATACATTTTACATGATCGCCCAAGATAAAAAGAGCACCAACCAAAACAGTGGTGTCCGCTTTAATGCAGCAAACACCAATAGGCCAAAGGACACATATTATGGTTACATAGAGGAGATATGGGAACTTGACTATGGACGTGATTTGAAGGTCCCTTTGTTTCGGTGCAAATGGGTCAATCTGACAGGAGACGGGGTAACGAAAGACCCGCAGTACGGAATGACAACAGTGGATCTCAACAATCTTGTGTACGCAGATGAACCATTAGTCCTAGCCAATGATGTGGTGCGGGTTTTCTATGTGAAGGACATGTCTACCAGGCTGAGAAAAAGAAAAGATAAGGAAGCGAATACATCATATGATGAGCCAAAGCGCCACATAGTTCTTTCAGGGAAAAGAAACATCATGGGAGTGGAGGACAAGACAAACATATCAGAAGATTATGATAAGTTCCATGAAACTGCTCCCTTCACAGTGAATATTGACCCAAGCATCCAGTTAAATGATGAAGATTGTCCATGGTTTACAGCGCAAAGGGAGACACACGAAGAAAAAGTTTTACACCCAAAGATCCCACTCTGGGATGTGACCGGATTCACTGTCATCACTTTCTTCTCTAGTGAGTTTCCGGACTGATACATCTAGAAAGTCCCACTTCGGACAAACCGGAGGGAATCTTTGTAATAGTTAGGGTACTTGTGTGTTTTGGCATTTGAAATGCGAAGAAATACTATGTACAAACAAATATTATGCATCGTTCAACTCCAGACTTTTTGTGTGTTCGGTATGCACCATTCAAAGCCATGTCATCAATTTTCAACCATTTCTGACTTCATTTGCTATTTTTCATGCATTTACTGATTTTTTTAGCTAAACGACCCTGAAATTGAAAAGCACTACAAATGAAATTTGAAAAGGTTGACGGTTGGCATGATATCATCATTTCATCCACATAGCATGTTCTAAAAAGTTGAGAGGGTTGCGGCAAAAACTGGATGCACTTCGTGTACAAAATGGACAATCTCTTTCGAAGTATCAGGGTTTTGGACAAAAACTAATCTGTTGCAAAGGCATTTCATTTTTCAAACTTATTTCAACTCCAGTATTTTTTTGCATTCAGTATGCACCATTGAAAGCCACATGATCAATTTTTAACCCTTTCTGACTTCATTTGCTATTTTTCATCCATTTAGTAATTTTTTGAGCTAAACGACCCTAAAATGGAAAAGCACTACAAATGAACTCTGAAAAGGTTGACAGTTGGCATTGGTATCATCATTTTACCCACTTAGCATGTGCTAAAAAGTTGAGTGGGTTACGGCAAACACTGGATGCACTTTCGAAGTATCAGGGTTTCGGACGAAAACTCATCTGTTACAAAGGCATTTCATTTTTTTTAAATAACATAAGAATTACCAAATTGAATATAGTGATAAAACACACTAATATTAAATAACATAAAAAGAATCACTGAAAATCTATTTTTAAAGTAAAGTTATTCACAAACTAGTGATTCACAAAAATTTCAAATAATTGAAATTTAAACTATCCAAATTTGAAAACTACTGGCACTAACAGAAATTATATAATTTTTGAGACCTAAAGAAAGAAGATTCACTAAAAAATCCTAAATAAATCAAAAAAAACTCAGAAACAAAAAAAATAAAGGAGAAAACAAAAAATGAAAAATAAATAAATGAAAAAAAAGCCCGCCTACTAGGCCACAACAGCCTGCATACGACTAGAAACCAAGTTGTAGTTGGTCCAGGATGCAGGCTCACAAGGCCCAGTAGGCCCAAAAGGGCGGCGCAGGTAAGGTAGGCACAGAAGGCCTGCTTTAGAGAGGATTTTGATGCAGTGGCTGCGCCGGGGCTTATAAACAGGTGCCGGCTCCTCTCAACTAGCGAGGTGGGACTAAACATCCACCACGCCCCTCGCCTGGCAGCACACCACCTTTAGTCCTGGTTGGTGGCTCCAATAGCGACTAAAGGGGGGTGCATATATATAGGGAATGGATTTGCTACCCACACTAGCTCTAGTGGTTGTTATCGGAACCGTTGGTTGGCTTTAGGATCCGCACTTTTAGGTGGATAAGGTTTCGATTTTCTAGATTACTGAATTTCGCCACGGCATATTAGGAATGGTCGGCTAGACCTTTCTGTGGTGGCAGGCCCGAAGATGGCAACCTACTCTGTGGCTATGGCATGTGCAGTCAGAGTAGGAGCAGCTTTGCGTTTCTGAAAATGCAGACCGCGACATGAACTACTTCGGGTATCTTACAAATTTGACAGACGGTGGCAATTTACTGAAAGTTCTTGGTCCGGCATGAAGGACGCTCATTGTAAGAACTGCCATTTCTATCTGGTCAAAAGGTTCGGCACCTTATGGAACTAGGAATTGGACTGCAACGTGTCCTGTCATTTTTCGTCTAGCAAAAGGTAGGACGGTGCTGCACCGTTCACACCGGTAATGGAATTGCGGCACCATGAATTTGTTTTCGCGAGGAAAAGCCGCGTGTTCGACCACGAATACGTTTTCCAACGTGTCACACTCTAGCAGTTTACTACGCTATCCAGAGCGGTTCTCTTTTTTTAAGTACTCCCTGCAGTCCAAAGCGCTTCTCTTTTTTTACGTAAAGAAGTCCAAAGCAGTTCTGTAGGCACCAATAGCATCTGGAATCATACCACATTCCACAGGGCATGATGGTTTCTAGAGTATGAGTGAAAATTTAATGGTTATGAGGAAAATAAGATTCACACATGTATAATCGTCCAAAACCTCATCAAGGCTTAATGACACCCAAAAAATGCTGAGTTCAGGCAAGAAAAGGTCGAGATCCAGATTGGAGATCTGAAGAGAAGAGAAAACACTGCTCCATTGGTTGCTTCAACAAGTTCAACAAGGAATAAATAAAATTTCTGCGCGCGCAGAGACACACATGTGGAAACTGCACAAAAATCGATGGTAGTATTGCAAAAGTATCTGTTATTAGTATTGTGTACTGAAAAACATCACGCTAGCTGGGCAAGCCAAGATGCACTGTACTTCAACAATCTTCTAAAATGACCAAAAAATTCCAGATCAGAACATAAGGAAGCGTAGGAGCAACAGAAGATGAAGAGGGTGAGGCGGGCCGCATTGTATTATTATCAAGAAAGCTAGCTCTACAAAGTCGAGTGCTGATTAGATGAGGATAATTAATTCATAAGGTTTTGCCCACGCACACATGAGTCTAATAAAAAAATCCATACATCCAGAAGCAACTGGATCACGGAAACGATAGAAGCGGTCGCCAAAGAGATAAACAAAAAGAAACCAAAGCTGCAGTTTAGAGGGAAAGCTCGGCAACCACCATAGGATGATGGGGAAGGGAGGTCGTGACCGTCCTAGTGGTAGTGGGCAGCGGAGTTGCTCGAGGTGAGCTCGGCGGCCGACGCATGCGTAGCGGCACGAACCTCGACGAACACCGGTTACACCGCAAATAGGGCCGAAGCAGCCACCTGAGTGGTGGCCGATGAAGGAGAGGACGCAGCGGTGGTGGGGATCCCACTACGACGACCTCGTGGACCTGCTGTGCTCGGCGGAGGTCGAGGAGGACCAGATCCGGCGACGGTGCGGACTTATCGACCTTGAGCAGATCTAGGAGGACGAGCTCGTGGTCGTGCCCAGGGCGGCTGGATCTGATGGACGAGAGGGAGGAGATGACCTCGTGGCCGAGGCCGGGGCAGTTTGTAGAAGGGATGGGGGTCACGCCGGCTGGACAGGGGGAGGAAGGAAGGATAATTTTTCTGGGGGAGGAACAGCAGCGTTCGGCTCCTCTGCAGTCACGTTATTACTGCACGGGTACTGTACCAACCCACATCAGCCATTCATTTAAATCTCACGGCTCTCATTACCTCCACTCGATTCTGTTAATAAATGGAAACAAACACCTAATTATGTGGTAGAAAATCTCGTTCGGTTGCAAGATTGGCGCCAAACAGAACCACAAAGACTCACATTGGCGCCAAACAAAACACCACCCTAATAATCGCGTTGGCAACAAACAGCGATCTATTTGCCTTCGTCCTGCTCATCTTCCCCGTTCCTCTTGTTCGTCCTTGTAAAAGAACACGGCGGAGGTACGTTCATCTGTGGTCTTTAGGTGGCGAGATCAACTCCCTTTTGCCTTATCTCTCTTCTGATCGTCCCCCATGTTCAGAGTGAAACCAAGGCAAGCTGATCTGTAGGCGATGCAGATTATCTCCCTTTTGTCTTCCTTCTACTAGCAACAAAAAAGAAGACAATAAATCAGAAGGTATGTGACATACACTCTGATTGTATTCATGTTCTCAAGGCACACAACTCGTAGATTGAGTTTGTGATGCTACTATTTTCTTAATAGAGGATGATAAGGACAAGATGCAAAACTTATTTTCTGTATCTTTTAGAGTATGTTAGAGTGAAAAGAAATAATTTTAATAGAGGTGATCTCTATTGTTTTGGACTAGCTCAAGATAAAATGCATGAATGTCTCCAAATATTTACTATGACTGTATTAATGTTCTCAAGACAGCAAGGGAATTTTTGGACTGAGTTTGCTATGATATCACAGATTACACAAAAAGGAGAAGAGAAGGTCCAATGGAGAATATGACTACCTCTAATGAGGATGCTAACAGGTACCGACAATTTTGTTAAATTCTCATGTCATATCACCTTATGATTGTAGTGTAAGCATACAAACAAATAAGTTATGTGTAATTTTTATAGGACAAATGTGATTCCTAGTTGGATGCCTCAGATTGGTATGAAATTTAATTCCACAAAAGAGGCTTGGAACTTTTGGACATGTTATGGAGGTCATATTGGTTTTGATGTAAGGATAAATTATGAAAACAAGAGCAAACTTGATGGAGTAATCACTTCAGCAAGATATGTTTGTTCCAGTGAGGGCTACAGAAGAAAAGACAAAAGGGATAATAATACAAAGCGTCCTCGTGCAGAAACAAGGACCGGCTGCAATGTTCGAATGGGAATCACTATAGACCGAGAAGCAGGAAATTATGAGGTGCATGAGTTAGTTGTTGAACACAACCATGTGTTGCAATTACCTGGGGCAAGCCACTTGATGCCATCACAGAGGAAAATTTCGGCCTTGCAAGCATTTGAAATTGAAACAGCGGATGATTCAGGAATTGTACCTAAAAAAGCCCATGAGTTAGCAAATCGACAAGTTGGTGGTCCACTGAACCTTGGCTACACATGTCGTGATCGCAAGAACCACTTGCGAACCAGGCGTCAAAGGGACTTGATGTATGGTGAAGCTGGAAGTATGCTCAAGTATTTTAGAGATAAAAAGAATGAGAATCCTGCATTTGAATATGACATGTGACTAGATTGTGATGAAAATATAGCAAATATCTTTTGGGCTGATGCAAGGATGATCATTGACTATGCTCATTTCGGTGATGTTGTTACCTTCGATACAACATTTGGGACAAACAAAGAGTAGAGACCCTTCGGTGTGTTTGTTGGCTTCAACCATTTTAGAGAAATGGTCATTTTTGGTGCTGCACTTTTATATGATGAGACATTTGAATCATTCAAATGGCTGTTCAACACGTTCCTATCAGTGCATAACAAAAAGCAACCTAGAACAATCTTTACTGATCAAGATGTAGCAATGGGTAATGCAATTCGGGCAGTATTTATCGAAGCATGGCATGGCTTGTGCACTTTTTACATAATGCAAAATGCCATCAGACACTTACCTCATAAGAAAAAAGACGAGGAAGGACCAAATGTACTTGCTGATTTCAGTGCTTGCATGTACAAGTATGAGGAAGAGGAAGCCTTTGAAGAAGCTTTCAATGCCATAAGAAGCAATGTGGAAACACAAACTTGGTTGGACAGTATCTACAAAGTAAAAGAGAAATGGGCAAGATGTTACATGAGGAATGCTTACACTATAGGCATGAGAAGCACACAATTAAGTGAGAGCTTGAACAGTGACTTGAAAGACCATCTAAAATATGCTCTTGACATCCTTCGGTTTTTCAAGCACGTAGAGAGGGTTGTGCAAGGAAAAAGAGATAACGAGGTAAATGAGGAATACGAGTCTAGGAAAAAATTACCTAGAGTCAGAATGAGGACTCCTATGGTAATACAAGCTAGCAAAGTTTACACACCATGCATATTTGAAGATTTTCAGAATGAGTATGAAAGATCCATCTCAGCATACATCAAGCCATCGGAAGAACACAATGCATATACTGTTGCAATTGCAAGTCTTGACCCAGAATTCCCATATAAAGAAGAGTGCAAAGTACTAGTTGATTATGAAGAGCAAAAAGTTTTCTGCAATTGTGGGCAATTTGAAAGAGTTGGTATATTGTGTAGTCATGCTTTGAAAGCCCTTGATGTCATGAATATTAAGTATCTTCCAGGCCACTATATTTTGAAGCGATGGACTCGAGAAGCGCGAAGCGGCACTATTGAAAACAGCCATGGAAACATTGTTTTGGAAGATCCTAGATCAGAAGATAGACAACAGTTGAAGTTTTTCATGCACGAGTTCCTTGGCATAGCTTCACAAGCAGTAACATCAGAAGAGTGTATCAAACTAGTAGATGATGCTTTGAGGATTCTTAGGAAGCAAGTTGAAGAGAAAACTCGCACTACTACATGCAGAACTGAAGATATATCTAAAGAACCAGAGGATTGTTTAAAGGATGCTTCCCTAAAGAAAAAGGAAATTCCGAAGAAAAATTCAAGAAGAAAGAAAACATGGCTTGACAACCAGCACCCCAATAAAAAGAAGAAGGAGACAACTATAGCAGTACCGAAAAATCAAACTCATTCTGTAAATCTCTTGCACCTATCTAACTACACTACTTATTTAATAGACTGATATAGTAACAAGTCAACTAATATTTGTTTTGATTTTTGTTTTTATGTTTGCATAGAGAGGAAAGAATGACATTCCAGTAGCACAGTATCAAGCACCTATAGAGCAAATGACTGGAACAAATGCAAATGGTTTGCAAGAATATGGGTACTATGCTCGTCTACTAACGGTATTTCCACTTATCATGTCTAACATTCCTTAAATTCGTTGGTAAACAATATGACTTTTTATTAATTAGTTATATCTCCCTTTAATTTGCAGAGTGAAGCTGGTGAACTTTGGAACTTATAAAACTATCCTGGGATATAACGATAGGTTGATGCATGTCTGTTATGTTGTCTTGCCAGATGGACAGATTATGCAGAAGGCATAACTGAATCAGCATACATGAGACCCAATCTGTTGAGTGCTCACTACTTCAATTGGTTTAATTTCAATTGACTCCTAGTTTCCGAAGACAGAACAATCAGTTTAGTTTCATTTAATTGCAACAATGATCTGTTGAGTACTTATCACTTTTAAATATTCCAATGACATGCTCAGCTCTCTCTTGCTATGCTTTCACGCCTGTGTCATCGAGAAATAGCAGCAGTACGGTATGAACTAATGATGAAGAAAGGAATAAATTAGTTATAGGTAACAAGAAGTAATTGACCTTTGGTTTTGCTACTGGGGCTTGGCCAGGCAGGAGGGCGCCGAGGTCCAGCTATCGCGACCCTGCCGTCAGAGGCCTCGTGCA
This sequence comes from Triticum urartu, assembly GCF_056163025.1. Classification (NCBI taxonomy): domain Eukaryota; kingdom Viridiplantae; phylum Streptophyta; class Magnoliopsida; order Poales; family Poaceae; genus Triticum; species Triticum urartu. The sequence goes on along the minus strand of NC_141875.1, from coordinate 747,675,513 downwards.
GCCGTAAGATAGCACGGCGGCCCAGGCATGCCCCTCGTCTGGTTGCTACCCTCATCCTCGTCCAGGTCGGCCGTGCTGCTCCGGGACATCGCCGGCGTCGTATTCCTTCTCGAGCTCGTTGGGAGGAGGCTCCAGCTTGCCGTTGTCGTCAGGCTCGTAGATCTCGTCGTTGCTCTGCTGCTTGTGTACTTCGCCGTCTCCCTGCTGCTAGCAGCGGGATACGTGTGGCGGTGAAGCTGCGCCGTCTCCAGTCAGCTCTCGCAGCAGCCCTCCGGCCATCCCTTGCAGCTGGCTCGGCCGGGTGGAGCAGTCTTGTGGATTTGGGGAAACGGTGGCCAAGCTTCACTAGAGGAAGAAACAGTGGCCAAGCTTCACTGGATTAAAATAGACGGCTGATCCTAGCAGCTACAACACGCGTGCAGTATTAACTATACTATACTGCAGAGGAGCCGAACCCGGAACAGCAATGCAGGATAGGGTCACGGCCTCTCGGTGATTAGATGAATATATGGTTGGTAAATTATTTTTATATCAACTCTCATACTATATTAGTTTAGTTTAAACATTCTTGGCCGCATTAGAGCATTTACATTCACATATGATAAATATGACCCGTTAAACGTCCGCGGGCATGCCTGGACAATTCGCCAACAGTGATCGGGCACTCTTAAATAGTATTGTCCATGCTTGTGTATCTCATATCCATTCCTCTATATCCATACTAAACCATGCAACTTCGATTAAACTACGTAATCAGCAAACGGACATAGGCAAGCACAATACTTTCACAACAAGATCACGATTGGATGTTCAGAGGACCACCAAAATTCACATAAACGACGGATAACTTGAAACTACATCTAAAACTTGAAATTGAACTAAAGAAAAGCGGATCTTCACCACTTACAGGCCGTCCCCTTCCCCTTTCGATCACCGGCGCAGCTATAGCCGTCCGCGGATGGTGGAGCATCGTCCAAGTCGGAGGAGGATGGCGCAGCTGTAGGCCCTTGAGGCATCACACGACCCGGTCCTACTGGTGCTTGAGCTTCGCCACCCGAGCTGCCTCCGCTTCACGTCGTCCTTTGTCTCGCGCTCGGACCGCTCGATAACTAGCCGGAGAGCCTTCGCGTTCTTCTGGCGGAGCCGCCGAGCATCCATCTCCGCTGTCGTAAGTGACCGGTGGTAGACCCACGCGAGGAGCCGCTCGTCCTCATCGGGCCACAGAGCTCCCCGATGCATCCGTCTTCCTTGCCCATTGCCTCTCGCGATGGGCGGCGCACGCCTTCGACTCCAGCGTGCGCATCCGGGCCGGCGGGGCGGGCACAAGCACCCACCGCTGCCCGCGTGGGGGAGCAGCAGTCGGTGGGGGCAGGAGATGGCGTGGGGGAGGCACGGACGGAGCATCCCACCCGAGCCAAGCGCGGGCCGGGAGTAGCCAGCGCCGGCGTCCTTGCCGCGCTGACGGGGGAGAGGCGAACCCTCCTCTTCCCTCCATGTCACGTCGCCCCGGTTCCATGGATGTGGAACACCGGTTGTTTGCAAATCATATTTCACTTTGAGTTGTAGTTCTTTAAGGTTCTTCATGGTGAACACACCTCCTCCCTCCGTGTCACATCGCCCGGTTCCATGGATGTGGAACATCGGTTCTTTGCAAATCGTATTTCAATTCGAAGTGTAGTTTTTGAAGGTTCTTCGTGTAGAACCCAACTCCTTCCTCTGTGTGACGTCGCCCGGTTCCGTTGATGTGGAACACCGGTTCTTTGTGAATCGTATTCCAATTTGAATTCTATTTTTGAAGTTTCTTCACGGCAAACACACCTCCTTCATCTGTGTCACGTCCCCTGGTTTCGTAGATCTGGAACGCCGGTTCTTTGCAAATCGTATTTCAGTTCGAAGTGTAGTTTTTGAAGGTTCTTCATGGCGAACACACCTCCTCCCTCCGTGTCACGTCGCCTGGTTCCATGGATGTGGAACATCGGTTCTTTGCAAACCATATTTCAGTTTGAGTCATAGTTTTTGAAGGTTCTTCATGGCGAACACACCTCCTCCCTCCGTGTCACGTTGCCCGGTTCCATGGATGTGGAACATCGGTTCTTTGCAAACCATATTTCAGTTTGAGTCATAGTTTTTGAAGGTTCTTCATGGCGAACACACCTTCTCCCTCCGTGTCACGTCGCCCGGTTCCAAGGATGTGGAACACCGATTCTTTGCAAATTGTATTTCAGTTCGAAGTGTAGTTTTTGAAGGTTATTCATGTAGAATCCAACTCCTCCCTCCGTGTGACGTCGCCCGGTTCCGCAAAGAAAGATTCCTCGTGGTGGGTTGGCGTGGTGCCGACAATATAAAACGGAGGTTCTTGATGTAATGTAAGCGTTTTGCGGTGATCATTTTTCATCTAAACTAATATTTTTATCATCCTCGTGGTGCGAAAAATGTGGTGCGCGTGAAACCCACAAAGGGAGGGCCCCCCTTGTGCGGATATGTAAGGTTCATCCTATAGAGAAAGTTCTCGAACGCAAAAAAAAGGGTTCTCGGGGTGGGTGGGTGTGGTTTCGATATTGTAAATAGAAGGTTCTTCACATAATGTAAGTGTTTGTAGTGATCATTTTTCATCTAACCCAACGTGCATGCTCCCATCCTTTCTCATCATCCTCATAGGGCAAAAATCTGGTGCGCGTGAAACGCACGAAAGGGAGGGTGGGCAGGCAATTGACGAAATAGGGTTTCCCCCCCTTTGTATTACAAAGCAAACCATCACCGATACAACTAGATAGGTGTTGGGGCGGAAGCAGCACATGCACGCACAAAAGAAAAAAAAAAGAGAAAAAGAAAAGAAATAAATGCCGACACCGGCGGATCAACAAAAATGAAGAAGCTTCGCGACCGCTGCGCCCACCGGGGATCCTCCACCAAGCTCCTATACTCTGAAGTGCTGGTACCAATCAACACCTCCAAGAAGGGATGCGACGATGACGACGCTGCTGCCAAGAGTTTCCCTGGTACGCGACGAGGAGAGAGGAAGGGTACCCCCCGACGCCCTCCAGGAAGCTCCGGCGATACCCTCAGGCACCACCGCATCGGTGTCAGCTCGGCCGACAGGGATCTGTCCCGATCCCAACCTTCACCTCGGGCGCTCCGAAGCACGCCGCCAAACAAATCACCACTCTGCGCCAAAACGGTCTTGAAGCTTCCGCGCCGTCTCACCACGGCGCCGCGAAAGGGGCCTGCTCAACGAAGAAGAGGAGCCGGGACTAGGGACAACAGCATCGTCAGTGCACGGGAGGGCCCAACGTCCACCGTCAACGACGGTAACCGATCGGACGCAACAATAGTAGCATACCAGGCCCGTGAGCCCACAGGCCCGACCGGGACCTCAAGCCCGTAAAGCTCCCGCCGTCGCGCTGCAGAAGGCACGCCGCCGGCAGCTGAACTAAGCAAAGATGACCGGGTTATGTAACTATTCACCATAACCCCCCCCCCCCCCCCCCCCCCCCGTGCGGTTGTGTTGATTAACCTATCCAAAAGAGAACATAATCTTTTTATCATATTAATCTAAAAATGTGGTGTATAAGGTTGATTACGGAGTGGTCACTAATCATTTGCATGTCGTAGCATGCCTAAGACGTAAAGAAGGGTGGGGGTGGAGGAAGTTGCTGTTGTAATGCCTGGCTATGACAGGTAGCTTTGGCTTTAAGGGCATTTCTAGCCGATTCCTAAATCGCGTTACTGAAGTAAAAACAGTATACTCCTCTAAACCGGATCTAGTTGATCGCCTAAAACCCATAGAGAAGTAAGAAAAATTACTCCAAGCGGCCGCCAAGGAGTAAATTAACTCGTCCCCTTGGTGCTGCTCACTCCACCGCCCCCATGTCGCCTTATCTACTCCCCTGTCGCCCATACACGCTACACGAGACCCATCCACAGTCGACGTTGCCGACCATGGCGGCCATGGCGCCGAAGAAGGCGACGGCGGGAACAACGACTGCAATATAGGTATCGGTGGGCGTGTGGCAGTGGGGTCGGCGGGAGCATGTACGGTGCCTAGACGACGACACATACACGTACCCTTGATCGGGGGTCTGTCCAGAGCTAAGTGGAGATCGTTGAATAATCCGATTGCTGAATTACTAAGGTTTAGCTTGACTGACATTTAATTTTTTTTATGAAAACGACACCGAGTTTCAGTTTGTATGTTTGAGTAGTATACTTTGAATCCATTTTGTGTTTGTTTGCATCGGATTAGTTTTTAAGCTTAAAATTTGTGGAGTAATTTTACTTCACTGAAACAAACTCGGCGGTTTTTTAGGGGTCGGCTAGGTTGGATCAAAAAAATAAACACAAACGATGTTAACATGAACGTATTAAAAAACAACAACAGAAAAAGCAGGGGTGCAAGTTCGTGGTCCTACGTGAAGTAAATGGATTGTTAACTAGTATGCTAGTGTACTCACGGGAGATCATGATCTCTAGGGCTCACGGATGCTCCTGTGGCGGCATGTAATCGTCTGTCATACACCCAGTTCGACATCACTATAAAAATACCAACGTCAGGCATTGAAATCATTCAACATCCATTGGGCCAAACGCCTCAACCCATCACCCTCCTCCTGTCATCCGAAGTTCTGCAGTTAGCAGCCATGTCCATCGATAGCTGCCTCATCTCGGTTCGCGGGCAGCAGGAGAGCCCGTCTCCCCTACGTGGGGAACCCGCTGGACTACGAGCCAGCTGTATTTTGCAGCCGCGGCGCGAAGGCAGCCCGCCTGACCTTATGGACAGACACCAACCCGGCCCAGAGATACCTTTCTTGCTCACGGGTGACGGTGAGTGCGCAGTTCGTCTTTTTCGTGTCACAGGGCTTGGTCAATGGACGACGACATGTGTGAAAAGCCGAGCTTTGTAGTGGATGCAGGTTTGCCGCCGTCCTCACTGGCACTTCCGGAAAATATGCATATATGTTTTTATATTAGAATAACATAGATGGTGGTATTGGCTTGGGCGAGTGCGTGAACTGCTCCAAATGCAGACAAATATGGCGCTAACTACACAGTCGTCTCTGCTGTCCAACAGGGTCTAGCAAGAAACCGGCCAGGCAAGCACCAACGGATCTGCCACTCTACTCCGGGCAGCCTTGGTGCAAGATGAGACCCACAAGCACCACCGCTTCCTCCACTGGTCCTCCTCCTATCGAGATTCTGGTCGCACCAAGTCAGCCATAGATCTGATATCCATGGCATCCTCCCTTTCAACTCCATGTTCCTCCTTCCATCATCCACCCCTTGTCGGCACGGCATTGGAGGGGAGGAAACGGAATGGCGGCGTCGCCATCTCCTCCATCGGCTGGCCAGAGAGGGTCACGGTGTCTCCTCCTCTAGCAACTTCGATCGCGGCCAGAGAGGAGAGGAGGAGACGGATCTTGTTGGAAATATGAGCAAATTACTACGAGATTTAATCTGAATAAACAGAAGATAAATCATGACCACAGCAGCAGAGATTAAACTAATCATGCGAACTAGCATAGCAGATGAACATATCACATCTAGGGCACATACTAGAAGCATGAATTCTACCACGATCTCGAACAGGAAGGATAGAATCACATACGGTGCAGCGGGTGCAGCACCGCCGGCGTTGACGTTGTCGCCCATGTCGTCGAGGACGAGGTTGCCGAGGTCGGGGAAGAAGTCGTCGTTCGCCAGCAGTCGCGCGAGTGCGCTCCCCAAAAACCTGATCGCCCCTCTCCCGTACAGGATCACGAGAGGCGGGGTTCCGAAGGCCTGCTGTCCCTTCTCGCGGTGCACGCCGGAAGGAGGGATGGAACGGTGGTGAGAAACCATACGAAGCGGCAGCGGCTAGGGTAGACGTCTGCCTGACTATATAGTGCGGGCCGGGTAGGTCGTGTGAGTAAACCCCACGTCCGAGTCGTCACGATCCAAAATAATCGGAAACGGTTCAGTAATTAATGACTCATTAATTTTCCCATGCAGCAAAAATATAGATAGCTCTGTCCTCGGCTCGGCTCAATCCCGCAACCCGCGGCGCGGCGCGGCACGTCATGACGAGGCGTGGCGTGGCGTGGCGTGGCGTGGCGAGGCGAGCGAGGAGGAGGAGCGCGCGTGTAGGTCTCCTCTTCTCATGCTCATACAAGTGGTAGAAGATATCACCTTATAAAGAGGTGCAACTCTCTCTCAAACTTCCGGGGTGGGACTAAACTTTAGCCTCACTCACTCCACTCACATGTGTGCATGAATGGGCCAAGAGAATTTCAGAATTTTAGTTGGGCTTTGGGCCAAAGGCCTACTAGCAAAATTCCAACAATCCCCCACAAAGTCTCATTGGCACATCTCATCATTTAGTTCCAAAACATTGTTTTATATATCGGTGCTTAGTGGAGACTGTGAAGTTGAACTTCCACTTAAAAATTTATGCTACACTAGATCACAACTTGAATAGTGGACTATGCCTTGAACTACAAGTTTTCTGTGAAACTAGTTTCACATAAATTCTTGACCGATACTGGGCTGCCGCAAGGCTTCCCCGCGGGTGGAGCGTATATGTCATACTCCAGGGCCTTTCATGAATTTATTAGAGAACACCCAATTCTCACAGACTGTGACGTTAACAGTCAAATTCATATAGGTGTGTTCCTCAGAAGATGTTCTGCAGGACAACATCTCTGCTTACCCGAATAAGCCACTTGGAACACATTAAGATAAGTATCAACCTGCCATGCAGATCAGGAGAGTATTGCATCTTCATGGAGTGGGATAATTAATATAGGGATACTCTCCTCCCAGCTGACCAACAGTTTGTCTCCCACTTCTACTTCACGGGATCTCCGATCACATAGAGTGGGTTACCACTATGGACAACTCATGCGGTGGGTCTCAAACCCATCTCCATCGATGCATTATCTATCACATTACGTGATAGACCCTTTGTGAAGGGATCTGCCAAGTTTTTCGACGTTTGGATATAATCCAACGCAATAACTCTGGAGTTCCTCAATTTTCTGACAGATTTTAGTCTCCTCTTCACATTCCTTGAGGACTTCATATTGTGCTTAGAACTGTTTATCTTGACGATCACAGTTTGATTATCACAGTTCATCAGGATAGGGGGTATTGGTTTTTCAACCATAGGTAAGTCCATCAAGAGTTCACGAAGCCGCTCTGCTTCAACAGTGGCAGTGTCTAATGCTGTGAGTTCTGCTTCCATAGTTGACCTCGTTAAGATGGTCTGCTTGCAAGACTTCCAGGAAACAGCGCCACCAGCAAGTGTAAAAACATAACCACTTGTGGCCTTAATCTCATCAGCATCAGATATCCAGTTTGAGTCACTATAACTCTCCAGTACCCTTGGATACCCGGTGTAGTGAATCCCATAGCTCGTGGTGCCTTTCAAATAGCGCATAACTCTCTCAAGCGCATGCCAATGATCATCTCCCGGTTTTGACACAAACCGACTCAGCTTGCTCACAGCAAAAGAGATGTCAGGCCTCGTGGCACTCGCCAAATACATAAGCGAGCCAATAATCTGAGAATACCTCAGTTGATCTCTAGCAATCCGTCGATTCTTTCGAAGCAACACACTAGCATCATATGGAGTTGGAGAAGGCGTGCAGTCGCTATACCCAAAACGACTCAAGACCTTTTCCACATAATGAGACTGAAGCAGTGTGATCCCACCATTCTCATCTCTCAACAGCTTGATGTTTAAGATAACATCAGCTACTCCTAGATCCTTCATCTCAAAACAGCGAGATAAGAAATCCTCACCTCCTTGATTAAATCAAGTTTGGTTCCAAAGATCAATATGTCGTCAACATACAGACAAAGAATAACTCCTTCGCCCCCACCATAGCGATAGTACACGCACTTGTCACCATCGTTTACTACAAAGCCGGCAGCAGTTAATGTTCTTTCGAACTTCTCATGCCACTCCTTAGGAGCTTGTTTAAGGCCATATAAAGACTTTAATAACTTGCACACCTTTCCTTCCTGACCAGGTACTACAAAACCATCTGGCTGATCCATGTAAATTTCCTCCTTCAACTCTCCATTGAGGAAAGCCGTCTTAACGTCCATTTGATGAACGAGAAGACCATGTGAGGCAGCCAGTGATAGTAGCACCCGAATTGTGGTCAGTCTAGCCATGGGTGAGTAAGTATCAAAGAAGTCTTCACCTTCTTTCTGGGTATAACCCTTGGCCACAAGCCGTGCCTTGTACTTTTCAATCGTACCATCAGGTCTAAGCTTCTTCTTGAACACCCACTTACATCCTACAGGTTTGCACCCATAAGGACGGTCAGTGATCTCCCAGGTACCGTTAGCTAAGATGGAATCCATCTCGCTACGTACAGCTTCCTTCCAGTAGTCAGCATCAGGAGATGCATAGGCTTCTGAAATAGTCCTGGGTGTGTCATCCACGAGGTACACAATGAAACCATCACCAAAAGACTTTGCAGTCCTCTGTCTCTTACTCCTCACAGGAGTTCCATTGTTACCCTCAACAGGATTCTCAACGTGTTCCATCGCAATGGTGGGTTCAGGAATTACAGTGAATTCCTCACTAGATGGAGTAGGTATCTCCTGATTTGATGAACTCGACATATCCTTCATAGGAAATATGTCCTCAAAGAAGTTGCATCATTTGATTCCATAATCGTACCAACATGCATGTCAGATACCTCAGATTTTATTATCAAAAATCTATAGCCGATGCTATGAAAAGCATAGCCCAGAAGAACACAATCCACGGTTTTTGGTCCAAGCTTGCGCTTCTTGGGAATTGGTATATTGACTTTCGCCAAACAACCCCAAGTACGTAGGTAAGAGAGTTTCAACCTTTTCCTTTCCCATTCCTCAAACGGAGTCATGGTCTTATGATTTGTGGGAACTCAGTTTAGGACATGACACGCAGTCATTAGCGCCTCCCCCCACCATTCCTTGGATAGACCCGAAGTGTCTAACATGGTGTTAACCATATCAGTTAGAGTTCGGTTCTTTCTTTCGGCTACCCCATTTGACTGGGGTGAGTAGGGAGGCGTCCTCTCATGGATTATACCATGTTCCGCACAAAACAGATCAAATTCATTGGAAAAATACTCTCCACCACGATCGGACCTAAGCCGTTTAATTTTTCGATCAAGTTGGTTCTCTGCCTCAGCTTTATAGTTTTTAAAGACAGTCAAAGCCTCATCTTTTGATTTCAGAAGATACACATAACAATATCTAGTGGAGTCATCAATCAACGTCATGAAGTATCTCTTTCCACCTTTTGTCAACACGCCATTCATCTCACAAAGATCAGAATGTATAAGCTCTAGTGGCGCCAAGTCTCTTGCCTCTGTAGTCTTGTGGGACTTGCGAGGTTGCTTAGCTTGCACACATACTTGGCACTTGGAGCCTTTGACAGTAGAGATTTTCGGAATTAAATTCATATTGGCTAACCGCGTCATGCAACCAAAGTTAATATGACAGAGTCGTGAATGCCAAATATCGGACTCATTATTGTGGCAAACATTATTAATAACTTTAGTGCAAATATCTGACAAAGATAGGCGGAACAAGCCTCCGCACTCATAGCCTTTTCCAATAAATTGTCCACACTTAGAAATTACAACTTTATTGGATTCGAAAACCAACTTAAAACCATCTCGGCATAAACGGGAACCGCTAACGAGATTTTTATTGATGGACGGCACATGATGAACGTTCTTCAGACGCACAGTCTTCCCCGAAGTAAACTTCAGATCGACCGTACCAACACCTCGAACGATGGCATGTGACCCGTTCCCCATCAGCACGGGTGAAGTCCCTGTTGCCTGGTAAGAAGAAAACATGGAGGCGTCAGCACAAACATGTACATTGGCACCGGTGTCAATTAACCAATCAGGGGATTGAAATACTGAAAGGATGGTAGGAAAAATACCGTACCCTGATTCCTTCATATCAGTATCACCGATGACAACATTAGCGGACTTGCCGCTCTTCTCATGTTCGCGCTCCTCAAAGCGGTTAGGACACTTCAGAGCCCAGTGATTAGGATCACCGCAGACATGGCAAAGTCCCTTCCCCTTCTTATGAGAATTCTTCTTGAAGTTGGTAGAATGTGATGGCTTGTTCTTTGTATCAAACTTGCCTTTGCCCTGAGTTTTGTTCTTATTGTTTTTGAACTTGTTGGGTTGGGAGTTCTTCTTCTGTACCATGTGGGCACTAGAACCTCCCTTGGCAACTCGAGCACGTGTGTCCTTTGCTCTCGCCTTCTCTTCAACATCAAGAGTACCAATGAGATCCGCAACGGAAAACTCCTGTCTCTTGTGTTTTAGGGAAGTAGCAAAATTGTTCCACGAAGGTGGAAGCTTGGCAATGATGCCTCTGGCAACAAATTTGTCCGGCAACACACACTTGAAGTACTCAAGTTCTTTTGCGAGCGACTGTATCTCATGAGCCTGCTGTATAACAGGGCGCTCATCAGTCATCTTGTAGTCATAGAATTGCTCCATGACGTACAACTCGCTGCCGGCGTCCAAGGCACCAAACTTGGCCTCGAGCGCAGCCCACATGTCCTTGCCATTGTCAAATGACATATACGAATCCACAATGGAGTCATCAAGAACACTCAGAAGAGCGCCTTTAAAGAGGGTATCGATCTTCTCAAAAGCTTCCAACTGTGCTGGATTAAGATCGCCCTCATGCTTGCCCTTGGTGGCATCATAGCAGCCCATGGTCTGAAACCAGTAGACTGCTCTCGTGCGCCACCTCTTATATTGCGCCCCCTTAAAGGCAGGTGGCTTCAGATGCGCAGCAAAACCACTCGGAGTAAATTGCCTATAATCAGGTTTTTGGATTGTTGGAAATATGAGCAAATTACTACGAGATTTAATCCGAATAAACAGAAGATAAATCATGACCACAGCAGCAGAGATTAAACTAATCATGCGAACTAGCATAGCAGATGAACATATCACATCTAGGGCACATACTAGAAGCATGAATTCTACCACGATCTCGAACAGAAAGGATAGAATCACATACGGTGCAGCGGGTGCAGCACCGCCGGCGTTGACGTTGTCGCCCATGTCGTCGAGGACGAGGTTGCCGAGGTCGGGGAAGAAGTCGTCGTTCGCGAAGTCGTCGCTGCCAGCAGTCGCGCGAGTGTGCTCCCCAAAAACCTGATCGCCCCTCTCCCGTACAGGATCACGAGAGGCGGGGTTCTGGAGGCCTGCTGTCCCTTCTCGCGGTGCACGCTGGAAGGAGGGATGGAACGGTGGTGAGAAACCATACGAAGCGGCACCGGCTAGGGTAGACGTCTGCCTGACTATATAGTGCGGGCCGGGTAGGTCGAATCGGAAACAGTTCAGTAATTAACGCGTCCGTTAATTATTAATTAATGACTCATTAATTTTCCCATGCAGCAAAAATATAGATAGCTATGTCCTTGGCTCGGCTCAATCCCGCAACCCGCGGCGCGGCGCGGCGCGGCGTGACGAGGCGAGCGAGGAGGAGGAGCGCGCATGTAGGTCTCCTCTTCTCATGCTCATACAAGTGGTAGAAGAGCTCACCTTATAAAGAGGTGCAACTCTCTCTCAACTTCCGGGGTGGGACTAAACTTTAGCCTCACTCACTCCACTCACATGTGTGCATGAATGGGCCAAGAGAATTTCAGAATTTTAGTTGGGCTTTGGGCCAAAGGCCTACTAGCAAAATTCCAACAGATCTAGCCAACGTCGGGTTGGGTTGCGGCCGTGGAGGAGCAAGAGAAAGGGTTGACGGTGGGCTAGATGCTTGGATGTCATCTGAGGTGGAGAGGACAGAGTAGGAGAGAGAGGAACACCGTGACCCGACGGCCAAGGGGGCAGAAAGCAGGATGTGCATAGATGATAGAGAAAGAACGTTTTTTCCTTGAGAAACACTCCAACGATAGAACCCTGCTTTCTCTAAAAACGCCTAAGAGAAAAAACTTACGGATAGAAAAGATCCAAACCTTTGCTGGATGGTTGTCCAAACACATCCCGGAACTGTTCGAGCCGAAGGTGAACTGGTCCCTATTTGTCCCTGCCTGCCGGGCTGCCATTGCGACAGCCTAGCTAGTGCCTGCGCACTATTGTCTTCACATAGACAACGTGGTCCATCTATCTCTATAAGAGGAAATAAACATCAAACGATGTATATCATGAAAATGCAAATGAGGTAAGGGGAGGGTCCAGATCCCAACACGCATGTGCGCTTGTGATTGCAGTCGTCCCAGCGAAGTTTCATAAGTTTGCTTTTCCATATATATATATATCACCCCACTGTCACTAACCAAACCGCAACGAAGCCCACCCCACCTCCCCGCACGACACCCACACCTCCCTCTTCCCCCATCCAAACCCCCACCTACCTCCACCTTCTACCGGTGTCGCCGCCATCGGATCACCACCCCGGTGCCGGTGCCGCCCCTGTAGTCTTGTCCACCTTCTACCTCCCGGCGCCCCCCCCCCCCCGCATTCCCCTCCATCTTCCTGCGCTTGACCTCCTAGAACGAACCCGGCGTGGCTGCGAGTGTGGATCCAGCCACGCCAACCTCGGGCACCTCGCGTAGCTGCCGGTGTGGATCGGCCACCGCCGCCCCTAGGCGTCACGGGCGGCTGCCGGCACGGATCCGGGAGCGCCGCCCCTCGGCAACCCCGACCTCCAACGCCGTATTCTCCCCTTCAGGCAAGGCAACCACAGCATGGGATCCCCTTCCCCAATGGCGGCCCCACCACTACGGGCCTCCCCTCCTCCCTGATGAGCTCCGTGATGCAGTTGCAGTCGAGGAGCGCACTGCAGTCTGTCAGCACCCCCGAGCTTCCGTGCCCAGATCATGTACCACAGCCACCGGCCTCCGTCCGTCGACAACATGCTTCACCGGTGGTGCCACCAATCTTGACATGCGGCGAGGTCCCTCCGTCCGCCGCCACTACCCCCTTCCCAAATTCTGTTGACCGCTTGGCGGATCCGCGAGCTCGTGGCCGAAACCGTTGCCATCGGCTCTCCGCGTTGAATTCAGTAGCCCCATTCACCTCTCCTTCCTTCCCTTTCAATGGCGTGGGTGCTGAAGTTCACCACCTCCTATCCTCCAGGTACATCCTTCCTTCCCCTTTCGCTTACTTCTCCTCGCTCCCTGATCTCTAATGCAAGTTCCGGCCGCAGGGGGCGCCAGCGCGTGAGGGGCAGTGGTGTGCCTATGCTCAACCTCGACAACACATCAAGATCCCAGCGATCCCAGGAGCATGCGTTGATGTTCAGAAAGGTGATACGTCTCCAACGTATCTATAATTTTTGATTGCTCCATGCTATATTATCTACTATTTTGGAAACTATTGGGCTTTATTATACACTTTTATATTATTTTTGGGACTAACCTACTAACCGGAGGCCCAGCCCAGAATTGTTGTTTTTTTGCCTATTTTAGGGTTTCGAAGAAAAGGAATATCAAATAGAGTCCAAACGAAATGAAACCTTCTGGAACGTGATTTTCTCACCGAACATGATCCAGGAGACTTGGACCCTACATCAAGCAACCAACAGGGAGGCCACGAGGTAGGGGGAGCGCCTAACCCCCCCCTCCCCAGGCGCGCCCTCCACCCTCGTGGGCCCCCTGTTGCTCCACCGACGTACTCCTTCCTCCTATATATACCTACGTACCCCCAAACGATCAGATACGGAGCCAAAACCCTAATTCCACCGCCGTAAATTTCTGTATCCACGAGATCCCATCTTGGGGCCTGTTCCGGAGCTCCGCCGGAGGGGGCATCCATCACGGAGGGCTTCTACATCAACACCATAGCCTCTCCGATGAAGTGTGAGTAGTTTACCTCAGACCTTCGGGCCCATAGTTATTAGCTAGATGGCTTCTTCTCTCTTTTTGGATCTCAATACAATGTTCTCTCCCTCTCTTGTGGAGATCTATTCGATGTAATCTTCTTTTTGCGGTGTGTTTGTTGAGACCGATGAATTGTGGGTTTATGATCAAGATTATCTATGAACAATATTTGAATCTTCTCTGAATTCTTTTATGTATGATTGGTTATCTTTGCAAGTCTCTTCGAATTATCAGTTTGGTTTGGCCTACTAGATTGATCTTCTTGCAATTGGAGAAGTGCTTAGCTTTGGGTTCAATCTTGCGGTGTCCTTTCCCAGTGACAGTAGGGGCAGCAAGGCACGTATTGTATTGTTGCCATCGAGGATAACAAGATGGGGTTTTTTATCATATTGCATGAATTTATACCTCCACATCCTGTCATCTTGCTTAAGGCGTTACTCTGTTTTCATGAACTTAATACTCTAGATGCATGCTCGATAGCGGTCGATGAGTGGAGTAATAGTAGTAGATGCAGGCAGGAGTCGGTCTACTTGTCTCAGACATGATGCCTATATACATGATCATACCTAGATATTCTCATAACTATGCTCAATTCTGTCAATTGCTCAACAGTAATTCGTTCACCCACCGTAAAATACTTATGCTCTTGAGAGAAGCCACTAGTGAAACCTATGGCCCCCGGGTCTATCTTCATCATATTAATCTTCCAATACTTAGTTATTTCCTTTGCTTTTTACTTTGCTTTTATTTTACTTTGCATCTTTATCACAAAAATACCAAAAGTATTATTCTATCATATCTATCAGATCTCACTCTCGTAAGTGACCGTGAAGGGATTGACAACCCCTTATCGCGTTGGTTGCGAGGAGTTATTTGTTTTGTGCAGGTACGAGGGACTCGCGCGTAGCCTCCTACTGGATTGATACCTTGGTTCTCAAAAACCGAGGGAAATACTTACGCTACTTTGCTGCATCATCCTTTCCTCTTCAAGGAAATCCAACGCAGTGCTCAAGAGGTAGCAAGAAGAATTTCTGGCGCCGTTGCCGGGGAGGTTCGCGCAAGTCAAGATTTGACTCCTGACAACGAGCCATTTCTGGCACCGTTGCCGGGGAGTCTACGCAAAAATCAACATACCAAGTACCCATCACAACCCTTATCTCCCGCATTACATTATTTGCCATTTACCTCTCGTTTTCCTCTCCCCCACTTCACCCTTGCCGTTTTATTCGCCCTCTCTCTCTCTATCCTCCCTCTCTTTTCCGTTCGTCCCTTTTCTGTTTGCTTGTCGTTATGGCTAGTCCCTTATCTTCTCCGTTGTCTCCCGAGAATGAAGTTCTAAATTTTAAACAAAGGGAGGGAGAAAATCTAAAAGACGCTTGGTATAGAATTTGCAATGCTCAAAATAGATCTACCAGGAAGCAATCTACTTCGGTTCTTTTTCGCAATTTTTTTTAGGCGTTACTCCTTGGCACATATATATCCTTGATACCATTATTGGAGGGAACTTCTTGGGTAGCCATACTTTTGATTCTTACAATGCTATGATAGATTTGTTTGGCTCACCACCTCTTTTGGTTAATGGAACTATGTTAACTTTGGAGCATGTAATGCAAAAACTTGAAATTATTGAAAATAAAGTTGCTACCGTTGAGTTAATTGAAAATTTCGATAAAAAGATCCACAACCAAATTACTCAATATGGATCTAAAGTAGGAGTAACTTTGAAAAATATTAAAGAGAAGGAACCTATAGTTAATGAAAGAATAAATCATGATTCCACTAGAATCGATAAACTTGAGGGTATCATTACCAACTTGTGAACCGCTTTTTCTTCCATAAAGAATACTCCAAGTCCTCCAACTAAAATTGCCAAGCTTATGTATGTTCCTAAAAATAAAGGTGAATCCTCTAGCAAATAAACTGCGGATCTCAAATCTATAAGTGTTCACCCTAATCTTTTTGCTATCATTAAGGAACCATTTGCTGCCAATGATTTTTTTGATCTTGTGCCTAAAAGTTTGATAATCAATAAAAGTAAAGAAATTCCTAAGGACGGTAGATGCCTCATTGAAGAATTGCCTACCAAAGATGGAAATACCTAGATCTACCCTTGCTTTTTATGCCTAGCTAGGGGCGTTAAACGATAGCGCTTGTTGGGAGGCAACCCAATTTTATTTTTATTCCTTGCTTTTTGCTCCTGTTTAGTAATAAATAATTTACCTAGCATCTGTTTTGGTTGTGTTTTTTTGTGTTTAATTAGTGTTTGTGCCAAATAGAACCGTTGGGAAGACTTGGGGAAAGTCTTGTTATCTTGCTGTAAAAAACAGAAACTTTAGCGCTCACAATAACTGCTGCCATTTTTATTTGGAAAGTGATATTTAGTTAATTATTTTTGAAGATGATTAATAGATAAATTCCTCACGTCCAGAAATTTATTTTAGAATTTTTGGGGTTCCAGATCTTGCGCTAGCTACAGATTACTACAGACTGTTCTGTTTTTGACAGATTCTGTTTTTCGTGTGTTGTTTGATTATTTTGATGAATCTATGGCTAGTAAAATAGTTTATAAACCATAGATAATTTGGAGTACAGTAGTTTTAACACCAATATAAATAAAGAATGAGTTCATTACATTACCTTGAAGTGGTCTTTTGTTTTCTTTCGCTAACGGAGCTCACGAGATTTTCTACTTTAAGTTTTGTGTTGTGAAGTTTTCAAGTTTTGGGTAAAGATTTGATGGATTATGGAACAAGGAGTGGCAAGAACCAAAGCTTGGGTATGCCCATGGCACCCCCAAGATAATCTAAGGACACCTAAAAGCCAAAACTTGGGGATGCCCCAGAAGGCATCCCCTCTTTCGTCTACTTCTATCGGTAACTTTACTTGGAGCTATATTTTTATTCACCACATGATATGTGTTTTGCTTGGAACGTCTTGTATGATTTGAGTCTTTGATTTTTAGTTTACCATAATCACCCTTGCTGTAAACACCTTTTGAGAGAGCCATACATGATTTGGAATTTGTTAGAATACTCTATGTGCTTCGCTTATATCATTTGAGTTATATAGTTTTGCTCTAGTACTTCACTTATATCTTTTAGAGCACGGTGGTCGAATTGTTTTATAGAAACTATTGATCTCTCATGCTTCACTTAGATTGTTTTGAGAGTCTTAAATAGCATGGTAATTTTCTTAAATAATCCTAATATGCTTCATATTCAAGAATAGTAAAAACTTTCTTATGAGTGTGTTGAATGCTATGAGAAGTTTGATGCTTGATAATTGTTTTGAGATATGAAGATGGTGATATTAAAGTTGTGCTAGTTGAGTAGTTGTGAATTTGAGAAATACTTGTGTTAAAGTTTGTGATTCCCGTAGCATGCACGTATGGTGAACCGTTATGTGATGAAGTCGGAGCATGATTTATTTTTTGATTATCTTCCTTATGAGTGGCGGTCAGGGACGAGCGATGGTCTTTTCCTACCAATCTATCCCCCTAGGAGCATGCGCGTAAATACTTTGCTTTGATAACTTGTAGATTTTTGCAATAAGTTATGAGTTCTTTATGACTAATGTTGAGTCCATGGATTATACGCACTTTTCTTCCTTCCACCATTGCTAGCCTCTCTAATACCGCGCACCTTTCGCCAGTATCATACACCCACCATATACCTTCCTCAAAACAGCCACCATACCTACCTATTATGGCATTTCCATAGCCATTCCGAGATATATTGCCATGCAACTTTCCACCGTTCCGTTAATTATGACACACTCCATCATTGTCATATTGCTTAGCATGATCATGTAGTTGACATCGTATTTGTGGCAAAGCCACCATTCATAATTCTTTCATACATGTCACTCTTGATTCATTGCATATCCCGGTACACCGCCGGAGGCATTCATATAGAGTCATATTTTGTTCTAAGTATCGAGTTGTAATTGTTCAGTTGTAAGAAAATAAAAGTGTGATGATCATCATTATTAGAGCATTGTCCCAGTGAGGAAAGGATGATGGAGACTATGATTCCCCCACAAGTCGGGATGAGACTCCGGACGAAAAATAAAAAAAAGGAAAGAAAAGAGGCCACAAAAAAGAGAAAAGGCCCAAAAAATATTAAAAAATGAGAGAAAAAGAGAGAAGGGACAATGTTACTATCCTTTACCATACTTGTGCTTCAAAGTAGCACCATGATATTCATGATAGAGAGTCTCTCATTTCGTCACTTTCATATACTAGTGGGAATTTTTCATTATAGAACTTGGCTTGTATATTCTAATGATGGGCTTCCTCAAAATGCCCTAGGTCTTCGTGAGCAAGCAAGTTGGATGCACACCCACTTAGTTTCTTTTTGAGCTTTCATATACTTATAGCTCTAGTGTATCCGTTGCATGGCAATCCCTACTCACTCACATTGATATCTATTGATGGGCATCTCCATAGCCCGTTGATATGCCTAGTTGATGTGATACTATCTTCTCCCTCTTTTTGTCTTCTCCACAACCACCATTCTATTCCACATATAGTGCTATATCCATGGCTCACGCTCATGTATTGCGTGAAGATTGAAAAAGTTTGGGAATGTCAAAAGTATGAAACAATTGCTTGGCTTGTCATCGGGGTTGTGCATGATTTAAATACTCTGTGTGGTGAAGATAGAGCATAGCCAGACTATATGATTTTGTAGGGATAACTTTCTTTGGCCATGTTATTTTGAGAAGACATGATTGCTTTGTTAGTATGCTTAAAGTATTATTATTTTTATGTCAATATTAAACTTTTATCTTGAATCTTTCGGATCTGAATATTCATACCACAATTAAGAAGAATTACATTAAAATTATGCCAAGTAGCACTTCACATCAAAAATTATCTTTTTTATCATTTACCTACTCGAGGACGAGCAGGAATTAAAATTAGGGATGCTTGATACGTCTCCAACGTATCTATAATTTTTTATAGCTCCATGTTATATTATCTACTGTTTTGGACACTATTGGGCTTTATTATACACTTTTATATTATTTTTGGGACTAACCTACTAACCGGAGGCCCAGCCCAGAGTTGCTGTTTTTTTTGCCTATTTTAGGATTTCGAAGAAAAGGAATATCAAACGGAGTCCAAACGGAATGAAACCTTCGGGAACGTGATTTTCTCACCGAACATGATCCAGGAGACTTGGACCCCACATCAAGCAACCAACAGGGAGGCCACGAGGTAGGGGGCATGCCTACCCCCTAAGCACGCCCTCCACCCTCGTGGGCCCCCTGTTGCTCCACCGACATACTCCTTCCTCCTATATATACCTACGTACCCCCAAACGATCAGATACGGAGCCAAAACCCTAATTCCACCGCTGTAACTTTCTGTATCAACGAGATCCCATCTTGGGGCCTGTTCCGGAGCTCCGCCGGAGGGGGCATCCATCGCGGAGGGCTTCTACATCAACACCATAGCCTCTCCGATGAAGTGTGAGTAGTTTACCTCAGACCTTCGGGTCCATAGTTATTAGCTAGATGGCTTCTTCTCTCTTTTTGGATCTCAATACGATGTTCTCCCCCTCTCTCGTGGAGATCTATTCGATGTAATCTTCTTTTTGCGGTGTGTTTGTTGAGACCGATGAATTGTGGGTTTATGATCAAGATTATCTATGAACAATATTTGAATCTTCTCTGAATTCTTTTATGTATGATTGGTTATCTTTGCAAGTCTCTTCGAATTATCAGTTTGGTTTAGCCTACTAGATTGATCTTTCTTGCAATGGGAGAAGTGCTTAGCTTTGGGTTCAATCTTGCGGTGTCCTTTCCCAGTGACAGTAGGGGCAGCAAGGCACATATTGTATTGTTGCCATCGAGGATAACAAGATGGGGTTTTATCATATTGCATGAATTTATACCTCCACATCATGTCATCTTGCTTAAGGCGTTACTCTGTTTTCATGAACTTAATACTCTAGATGCATGCTGGATAGCGGTCGATGAGTGGAGTAATAGTAGTAGATGCAGGCAGGAGTCGGTCTACTTGTCTCGGACGTGATGCCTATATACATGATCATACCTAGATATTCTCATAACTATGCTCAGTTCTGTCAATTGCTCAACAGTAATTCGTTCACCCACCGTAAAATACTTATGCTCTTGAGAGAAGCCATTAGTGAAACCTATGGCCCCGGGGTCTATCTTCATCATATTAATCTTCCAATACTTAGTTATTTCCTTTGCTTTTATTTTACTTTGCATATTTATCACAAAAATACCAAAAGTATTATTCTATCATATCTATCAGATCTCACTCTCGTAAGTGACCATGAAGGGTTTGACAACCCCTTATCGCGTTGGTTGCGAGGAGTTATTTGTTTTGTGCAGGTACGAGGGACTCACGCGCAGCCTCCTGCTGGATTGATACATTGGTTCTCAAAAACTGAGGGAAATACTTAGGTTACTTTGCTGCATCATCCTTTCCTCTTCAAGGAAATCCAACGCAGTGCTCAAGAGGTAGCAAAAGGGATAACTTGTTTTTTCTGTTGGATTTTGGTTGTGCATCTGAAGCCTCGTGTGGTCCAGCATTGTAGTTTGAAGTTTGATGCCTTTGTGTGGTCCCCTCGAGCCTCTTCATTTGCTCCCCACTAATGAACATGCAAACATGGGTGAGGTGAAGTTTGCCGTTTCCAGTTTGCTCACTTGATTTTGGGAATTCCATGTCTCGCAGTTCAGTTTGCTATCTTTTTACAGGAGAGGAAAAGTGCGTCGAAAAAGAGCAAGAAAAGTGTTGTTGTCCACCGTCGATGAGAGCCCAACGGGCACTATGATGCAGTTCTGTCCACCTCCGCATGCAGCCCAGAAAAAATCTATGGCCTAATTGTGTTTTTATTTTAAGAAAAGAGTCAAGTGGACTACGGTTGGTTGTTCTGAAGTGTCCTATAGTAGAAGGAGAACCAACCCTTCTACTCTACTTCTGAACAAAAGTTCAGTCCGGCACATACGTGCATGCAGTCAGGCAGGAACGCGGGCGGCGGTTGTGATCAGAAGGAGTACACTTCTAATATGTGTGGGAGTTCGCTTTGAACTCCCTTAAAGCTCACTCGGGCTCAAGACAACACACGTATCACATGCCTCGTTCAAAAATTGTAGCAAAAGCAGTACAGTCAAACCCGAGTGCAATTACTTTGTCGATATTGCAGTGCGGTTTTTGATTTGAAGCAGTGCATGTGATATGTTGTTTTCGATTTGGTTGACAATGCAATGTGATTCACTTACTCCCAGTGTGAAGGGCCGAAAAATTAATGTGGTTCACTTCTTGATGTAGTGCAATTCGCTCGCTCAATCCATCTGGTCCACTTGTTCGGTCTACGCTCGTAGAAAATATTAAGTTTGGAAAAAACTCAAGCGATTCACTTTCGGTAGTGTCGCGGCCCGTTTTACGGTAGTCTTGAGGTTCACTTTTTATAGTATTGTGGTTCACCAATGCTTGACATGAAGTGCACTCCACCTCGTTTGGGAAAAATTACGTCCCACAAAAAAGAAATCATGCAGTGCACTTGTCTATCCAATGAAGTGTGGTTTTTAGTCTAAATAAGTGTGCTTTTCTGTCTGATGCAGTAAGGCCCGTTTACGGTAGTCTCGAGGTTCGCTTTTCATAGTATTGCGGTTCACCAACACTCGACATGAAGTGCACCCCAGCCCGTTTAGGAAAATTTATGTCGCACAAAAAGGAAATCATGCAGTGCACTTGTTTGTCCGAGGAAGTGCGGTTTTTAGTCTAAAAGAAGTGCGGTTTTCTGTCTGATGCAGTACATACGATGATTTTGGTGTCGCGAAAAAACAGAGTGTCCGCTAAAAAGCCAACCGAGCTGCCTAGTAAAAAAACCGCCACTTCTGCTCAACGAGGCCACGAACCCCCACCCCCTCTCCCCACACCGCTCGCACGTCCGCACCTACCTCCCGATCCCCTCTGCAATCTTCCCCCGTCACCAACCTCCCACCACGCCGCCCAGGATCCCCACCACCGGCCACCGCGCTGCGCACCATGCACCCCCCCTCCGCCGGCCGCCGCGTGAGCTATCCCGCCCCGTGCCGTGCATCCCCTTCCCTCCCTTCCCAAAGCCACACGACGGCATGGATCCCACACCTCCCATCCCGACCTCCCTCCCGACGAGGCCCCAGCCGCCCCTCCCCAGACCACCGCCGCCACCCCTCCACAGCCAGCCGCCGCGCCGCCCCTACCTATGCCGGCGTCGCTCCGCCCCTCCCCAGGCCGCCACCGCACCCCTACCCGCGGCGGTTGGATCCAGCTATCCTAATCCCGGCAACCTCCTGCCGCGACGCGGTGGCCAGATGCACCACGCGCCTCCTTCATCCAGCGCCGCGGATCCACCCGCCCGACGACTGGATCCGCCACCTAGCGTCGACACTCCAGCGCTATCCCGCTCCCCTCTCGGTTCACCAGTGGAGGCAGCCACGTATGTGGGTGTCGAGCTAGTGCAGTTCGCCGGCGATGCATGGCGCGGTGCACCTCGCCGTGCGGTGCAGTCCAGAAGAGTTTTGATCATCCTTTTTTCTTGGATTTTGGATGTGCAACTCAGCAGCTACTCCTCCCTCCACCTCCCCTCTTCCATTCCCTGACAGGAGGACGATGAGGCGCACGACCCTACTGTCTCTGGCCAAGGCGAGGATGGCCACATGGCGATGTGCATCCCGACCTAGGGTCCATCTGATGCGTGAAGTTCGATGCTCCCCTTCTTTTTTTGGACTTGTGCCATGCAGTCTTCTGCTTGTGGTGCTTGCTATGCACTACAGTATAATTTTGCAGTGAAAATATTTGTATTTCTTTCACAATAGATGCAGTTCTTAGTAAATCACTTTGTGGTTCAGTTTGCGAAAAAGGAGAAAAAGGAAAATAATGCATCAATATTGCAATACGATTTTGGTCGCGTGGCGGTGCATTTTCGGTGGTTATGCAGTGCGAGGTGTGCACGCATGCAGTCCGGTCACATCAGTTTTCTTGCAAAATGCAGCACAATTGTTTGTTAGTGTGCCCCGACACAGATTTGTGAATTTCTGTTGCAATTCACTCAGCATAATATTTGTGCTTGAACCCAGTGGCGTGGCACTGTGTGAAAGTTGGTGTGGCTCGCTGTCGTGCGTGCTGCAGTTTTGTGTTTTTTTAGTGGTGCAATGTTGTATTAGTGGAAGTGTGGCTGGTAGACTCAGGGGGACCCCACTGGAGGTTCACTTATTTTTCTGATGCAACTTGTTTTCTTTGTGGGACGATTGAAACAAGTAGTTCACTCCATTTGTGTAGCAGCTCATTACCCCTATGTATGAAGTGCAATTTGTTTTGTATGTTTCAAAATTCATTCGACTAAATCAACACTTGCAGTGCGTTTGGTCCTTGGATGTGGCTCACTATTGAGAGCGATGTCGTTCACTTGCACCCAACATAAAAAAGTGCGAAAATTTTAGCGAAACAACAAGATAATAATGCGGTTCACTTCGATATATGCCGCGGTTCACTTGCCCTCACCTTTGCGGTACCCTTGTTCATAAAAAAAAGAAAAAAAGACAACAAAAACTCGTTTGAGAAAAATTTACGTTCGACAAAAGAAATCATATAGTTCACTTGATCGTCTGATGCAGTGTGGTTTTTAGTCTAAAGAAGTGCGGTTTGCTACCTCGTTTGGGAAAATTTATATCTCATAAAAGAGAAATCATGCAGTGCACTTGTCCATCTGATAAAGTGCGGGTTTTAGTCTGAAGAAGTGTGGTTGCCTACCTCGTTTGGGAAACATTTACGTCCCACCAAAAAGAAATCATGCAGTGCACTTGTCGGTCTGATGAAGTGTGGTTTTTGGTCTGAAAGCAGTGCGGTTTTCTCTCTGATGCAGTACATACGCCGATTTTGGGTTGCGAAAAAACAGAGTGTCCGCATTTCATTAAAATCAAAATTACACTTAAACCGTCAGGAATCAGAGAGAGTGTTCTACACTAAAGTTACGCCTCGTCGATATCTTTCCAACGGCGTATAATTCGAATCATTTCGACCAACGGTTTGCAAAAAATTTGCGAAAAACGGCCGCTGCGTCCAGTCGTCAGTTACACGGTTTTTAAAATTAACTAAATACCGTAAGGAATCTCAAAACCATTTCAACATATGAAAGTTGCGCCTCGTCCTTAGCTTTCCAACAGCGTATCATACGTCTCGTTTCGACAAACGGTTAGAAAACTGGAGCGAAAACAGTACCGAAAATTTCAAAAAAATTGAAAATAGAATTCCACGATTTAGTAAATTTGATACTTCTTTTAAACCGTAACGAATTAGAGAAAATAATAGATATGAAAAAGATGCGCCTCCACGATATCTTTCCAACGCTGTATCATTTGCTTCATTCCGCAAGCGGTTTAGAAGAAATCGCGAAAAAAGACTCGCTGTCACTTGTCATAGGACGCATCATTTTCAAAACTGCTCTTAAACCGTGGAAATCTCGAAAAGCGTTCAACATGTCGAAGCTGGTGAGCATGTCCATATATGACACAAACCATTCTTTTTTGCTCAGAGTTCAGAAGGCATCTTTCAATAGAGCTCAGTTTGCTCGGCCTTGCCCTCGCCGTAAGTCCAGAACTGGCTCGGTTCCTATTTAAACGAACAATTAGAACAACAAGAGTCACTAGAGCAGTGTGACAGATTGACTCAGAAAGAAAAGAAATCTTGCAAACAGGCAGACGCTTGATCCATTCAATCTCCACGGAGGCCAATGCGGCATTCAAGGAGTGATAGTGGCACATTTAACTTGACGAAGAAATTAGACAGCAACTTGATGACAACAAGAGAGACGGTGCGCTTCAGCCCGGGTCGTATATAGTGCATATATGCACTTGTCAGCCCGGGTCGACGCCACACGCACCAGCAACTCAAATGCATATCGATATTGATGCATCAATCTAGCTGTAGTACTGTACTTATTATGATCTTGATTCTCCGTTAATTTGTTCATATATATAGTAAGAAGAAGCTAGTATATCTGTTGCTGTCATTTTGGTTTTTTTCTAGTTTGTCACAACTGCCAATCCAATTAAGCCTACTGGTTACATATGTGAAGAGGAAAGAGGCTAGTGTTATTTATGTTAGTTTTTTTTAATCAGACCCAAAGAAACCGGAATTCATTAAGAAGAAAGAAGAGAGTTGCTCAGTTAATTAACGGAAAACCGAATGAAAATCGTCACAACACGCCCGTAAAAGCAAGGCACCCCCGGGCGACCTGGCAACTGACGCAAGAACGCACAAAAGCCGTGGAGGAGAAAAGCGTTGTCGAGGTTACAACATGGTGTTATCGTCATCATACCTTCGTGGGGGCGACTCTCCGACTCCAACATCGACAACCACCAATGTAGCCGTCACCACAAACAAGTGCCGAGGCCTGCGCCGTCCGGTGCCAAACAGTCAACCTCACGCGCTGATGACCAAGCGGGCTTGAGTCTGTCAATGAGCATTGCAAGAGAAAAGCGGTGAGCCCGCGCCATAACTGACCACCCACCTCAAGCCATCATCACCGCAATGACCCTCCTCGGCAACTCCGACTTCAAAGAGACAAAAAGGCACGACGACCCCTCAAAAACGCCAGATAAGATCGACTACCAGAACACAACTGCAACCTAGACTCTGCCCGACGCCGCCATCGTTGCCGCACAAGAAGCCACACAAACATTCACATTACCAGACGGGCAGCTGCTGACCACAATGGCGCGAGTGTCCAGCCGATGGAGCGTGCGAAGGGGCCTGAAGCTCTTTGGGGCAACGCCCCAAAGACGGAAGGGATCATGTCGACACCGTCGCCCGACCGGATGAGGCTTAGGCACCCGTAGAGCAAGATTCGAGTGTTTACGAGGATACCACTCCCCACCGCGACACCTCTAGGGAGGAAGACCGGGGGGGAGCCGGCGGCGGGGGCTAGGTTTTCGTCCGTCTCACCTCAGTCGTGATGACATGGCTTTTTATATTGTTATGAATGAATTATAATATATTAGTTCTAAACCATTAGTGCACTATATCTCATATCCAGGGCTTCAAAAAAAACAAATGGCATATATTTCGTGTTGCACTGTTTACCCTTTCATTTGTTTCACTATTCAATACATGAACTACACGTAATGGTCAACCTAACGTCAAAGCTAATGGTGTTCATTTTTATGCCACGTCAGACCTGACGAGTGGGCCAGCATTGTCATAATTGCGTTTAAAAAATAACAACTCAATCACTTGGGTTTTTAGGAACAGCGAACCAAAATTGTGGTAGCATTTTGGAAAATTAAGAAAAGTGGTAGTTTTCCGTAACCCTAGCCCGTAATATGGTAGTTTTTTGCTATTGACTCGATTTAATGCTACCATTTTTTAACATATGAGCCACTCTAACTAAGAAGAAATCATACATGGCAAAGGGAAATTAAAATGACAAAGGATAAACTAGAACATGGTGCAACACAATTATATACCACACATAAAGTCTCTAGGTATGAAGACACCTCTGCCCAATAGTCCACATAGAAGCAACTTGTTTGTGCTGCCAATAGAACAAAAAGGATGTGTGTTACTCCCTCTGTTCACTATTATAAGACATTTTGGATATTTCAGTATGAATTACATGCGGATTGAAAAGAGTGAACAAAGACACTAAAACTCATGTATATACATCCAATTTAGACATAAGTTAGAACAACTTATAATAGTGAATGTCGGGAGCACTAGATATGAGATACTAATGGTTTAGAACAAATATATTATAACTTGATGTGTGACCACATATAAAGTGGCATGTACTAAGCATCATTGTTAGCTAAAATGGCACCAACATCTTCTCAACTAATAATTCAAAGTGTAGAGTCCATATGCTCCATATCTTAAAGATAACGCCATGGTGTTCATAACCCTAGCTACTGATATGGGGTCTCTCAGGGCCACTTGGGAGTAAAGGTCTCCACCGGCTAAACGTTGTGGGGCCCTTGCCTTGGGATGCCCATAGTAGTAGTGAAGTGGTGCTCGGTAAAGAAATTGAACAAGACAATGTTAGTACACTGAGTTACCCTTCAAAAAAAGTTGTTAGTACAGTGAACGATGCATTGTCTACTAATAATAGCACTTGATCTGAGATATACAAGTTGATGCAGATGATTTGAAAACAAAATGACAACTTGACGAGAACACACGATGTCCACTTTGTAGTTGATTGATTATAGGTTAAGTTTTTATTTGTTAACCACTATTAATATTTGTATTATAAGTCTTAATCATGTATTTAAAAAAATGATGATCATGTATAGAAATATTGGTGATGTATTTTAAAATGTAAAATATGTATAAATATGTGGATAATGTGTTTAACATTTCATAATGGCAATAATTATTATTACGTAAAATTTACATTTTTATATGTTTTTATACAAGAAAAATTGTATACATGTTAGATATTTATAAATAGTTTGGTTATTTTTAATAACTTTTGTAATATCTATGTTTTTGTATACAGGACCAACATTTTTATATACACTTTTAACTTTTTTAAAACAGAGTCAATAATTTTTCATTTTAACAAAGTAAAAATAACCAGAACCATCGAAAACCAAAAAATAAACGAAGGAAATCAAAAGAAAAAAATAAATAAAAACAAAGAAAACATTGCGAAAAGAATGCAAAACATTAAAAACCCAGAAAAATAAATAAAATGAAGAACTGATAAAAATAAGAAAGATACAAAAATAAACCAAGAAAAAGAAGAATAAAATAAAAAAAGTGAAAACCAGGAAAGAAGCAAAAAATGATGTAAAACAGATAAAGAAACAAAGAAAATCAGGAAAACTCAGAAAAATAGAAAATCGGTGAAAATTGAGAAAAAAAAGTTATACTAGGTCGGCCATTCGCGCATCATTGAAAACTTCCGTCGATGGGAGCTATCATCTCCGTATAAGCAAGATATAGGTCCCACAGATTAATTGAGCATCTTTATCTCACTCGAAGCAAGAAACATAGTCATGTCGCCTCAAGGGAGGAAATCTCTAGTGAGTGGACCCGATAGAATATTCCACATGTGTTGTTTCGTTATGTACCTCCGTTTTGTTACTTCTTTGTCATTTTCCTTTTCTCTTTACTCTTAATTATATTCCAATAAACATATTTCAAAAGTTAGTTCAGTTTTTTTAAATATTCCCTGCTCATTAAAAATGTTCACAAAATGTAACAAAAATCTTGAAATTTAGCAAAAAAGATGTAGCAGTAAAAAACAAATAGCTCGTGACCTTAAGAATTGAGTTCACACTTTAAAAAGTGTGTTTCATCATATATTTTAGAATTGTTCGGGAGATGAAAATTTTCATTTATTTTTTAAAAAGGTTTTGGGCCCTCGAAATGTTCAAAAATATGCTCATGAAATTTTTGAAATAATTTCAGTGTTGTGTGCATAAGACATGATCACCATGTAATTTGCAAAATGTACGATGTACATTTGTTAAATGTTCAATGTGTATCTGAAAAATGTACAACTTGTATAATAAAAATGTTCAACATGTATTAAAAACTCGACATGTATTTGAAAATAGAAAATAGGAACAACAATGAAAAATAAAGAGAAGGAAAAATCCAAAAAAACTGAAAATAATAAGAAATCAATGGAGAAATACACAAAAACAAGAGAGAAAAAAATTAAAACTGGTCAGAATATTCCCAAGAATGGTGAAAGGTTACCAAAACAGGCACCTAAATCATTCAAAAATCAATGCTATACGGCCGGCGCATTCTGACGATGTAGGTGATTTGTGCTTCTGTCCCACAAGATATGATGTGCTTGCTCAGGCGCTCCCTATATGTCCTATGCGCGGAGCAGCGTTAGCTCTCTAGCGAAAAAAAATGCCTTCCATTTTTTTCCTTTTTTATTGCTTTTACTTATGTTTCCAAAATATAAAGTCCTTCAATTTTAAAAAGTTCATCGTTCATTCATAAAACATTTATACATCATAAACAAATGTTGTAGTGATAGCATTTAATAAACTTATCTGACATTTTTTGCTGATATTCAAAATTGTTTATGTAATTTATGGAAAAATTATAATTCAAACAAATGTGACATTAAAAAAATGTGTTCACGTGTTACAAAAAAATGTTTTTGACATTTGAAATGGATGTTTATGCGAAGTAAAAAATATGCTTCATACCATTAAAAACAGTACCTGAGATAGTGCCTCGAAAAGTGCAAGTATTGTGGTTATGTAATAGATAAACATAATTCTTGAAAAGCAGTACGTCGATTAGTAAAAGTTCTGCTTTTTAGGGATATTTTTATTTCACATGGATTTATTTTAAGATATGTTCCAAATTTTAAATGATCCTTAAAAATAAAAAAAATGTTCATGGAATTTTAAAAAATATTCACAATTTATAAAAAATGTTAACAATCTAACAACATGCTCCTGAATTTTCAAAATATCTATGAATTTAAAAGCTGTTCAGAAATATTAAATCATATTAAGGAATTATAAAATATTCCAAATGTTTAAATGTTTTCCTGCAGTTAAGAAAATGTTAACAAATTGAATGATATACAAAAATTATAAAAATGGAAGAAAATTGCTAGAAAGACGGAAAGACCCGCGTCACCTTCTGAAAACCAAAAAGGGAAACTGCATTGACACCAATTTTTTCTTGTATTAATAATAAATAAATTCATCCGCCATGACACTGTCAATCTAGTTAAAAGTAGGACCACCCGTTTTATTAGAGAAATATTTTTTGGTTAAAGGAAAGCAAGGACAGACACTCACTTGAGAGTCCCAAGCAGGCCGACGAGGGCCCTTTCTTTCATACTGGGCGAAAAGAAAGTCTTCTCTCTTCCAAAACAAGGTTGAGTCGAGTCGAGTTCCAAAGAAGAGAAGAGAAATCATGCGCGAGCGCGATGCACCACCAAACTCAAACCGACAGCCGAACCTCCCCCGTCCCTCCAGCAGAAGCAGAAGCAGCAGCAGCTCAAGCACCACTCTCGCACACCCGCACCTATTCGACAAAATGCCTGAGCCGACACGCCACACGCATGCATACAACACCCTCATCCGGGCCTTGGTACAACGTTATGATGATGAATGATGATGATACAAACTGATACCGTGAACCATGTATTTGCAGATGCCAGTGTATCACTTCTTCTTTTTTATCCATGATGCGGCTATATCTCCCACATGTCGGAGCACGACTTAGAGACATAACCGCATAATAGGCATGTCGCAAGAGGGGTAATCTTTACACATCTCATATACAGAATAAGAAAGGGATAAAGAGTTGGCTTACAATCGCCACTTCACACAATACATAAATATAGCATTACATCATCCAGAATACAATCAAGGTCCGACTACGGAACCAAATAAAGAAAGACCACCCCAAATGCTAGATCCCTGATCGTCCCGACTGGGCTCCACTACTGATCAACTGGAAACGAAACAACACAACGAACACGATCTTCATCAAGCTCCCACTTGAGCTGGGTAGCATCACCTGCACTGGAATCATCGGCACCTGCAACTGTTTGGAAGTATCTGTGAGCCACGAGGACTTAGCAATTTCACACCCGCGAGATCATGACTATTTAAGCTTATAGGTAGGAAAAGGTAGTGAGGTGGAGCTGCAGCAAGCACTAGCATATATGGTGGCTAACTTACGCAAATGAGAGCGTGAAGAGAAGCAAAGCACGGTCGATAAGGTATCATGATCAAGAAGTGATCCTGAAACTACTTATGTTCAAACATAACACGAGACCGTTTTCTCTTCCCGGACCCCGCCGAAAAGGTACCATCACGGCTACACACGCGGTTGATTCATTTTAATTAAGTTAAGTGTCAGGTTCTCTACAACCGGACATTAACAAATTCCCATCTGCCCATAACCGCGGGCACGGCTTTCGAAAATTCAAAACCCTGCAGGGGTGTCCCAACTTAGCCCATCACAAGCTCTCACGGTCAACGGAGGATATTCCATCTCCCAGGAAGACCCGATCAGACTCGGAATCCCGGTTACAAGACATTTCGACAATGGTAAAACAAGACCAGCAAAGCCGCCCGATGTGCCGACAAATCCCGATAGGAGTCGCACGTATCTCGTTCTCAGGGCACACCGGATGAGCAATCCGTACAACTAAAACCAACCCTTAAGTTTCCCCGAGGTGGCGCTGCAAGGAGCTCTAGTTTGGACCAACACTCAGAGGAGCACTGACCCGGGGGTTTAAAATAAAGATGACCCTTGAGTCTGCAGAACCCAAGGGAAAAAGGCTTAGGTGGCAAATGGTAAAACCAAGGTTGGGCCTTGCTGGAGGAGTTTTATTCAAGGCGAACTGTCAAGGGGTTCCCATTATAACCCAACCGCGTAAGGAACGCAAAATCAAGGAACAAAACACCGGTATGACGGAAACTAGGGCGGCAAGAGTGGAACAAAACACCAGGCATAAGGCCGAGCCTTTCACCCTTGACCAAGTATATAGATGCATTAATTAAATAAGAGATATTGTGATATCCCAACATATCCATGTTCCAACATGGAACAAACTTCATCTTCACCTGCAACTAGCAACGCTATAAGAGGGGCTGAGCAAAGCGGTAACATAGCTAAACAATTGTTTGCTAGGAAAGGTGGGTTAGAGGTTTGACATGGCAATATGGGAAGCATGATAAAGCAAGTGGTAGGTATCGCGGCATAGCAATAGAGTGAGCAACTAGCAAGCAAAGATAGAAGTGGTTTCGAGGGTATGGTCATCTTGCCTACAATCCCGTAATGAAGAAGAACGAGTCCATGAAGAAGACAAACGGACGAAGTTGAACGGATCCTCACAACTCCGGAACGAAACCGAAGCTAACGAGAGAAGCAACCTGGAAAGAAGCAGGCAACATAGTAAAGAACCATCACATAATGATGGCATGATGCACAACCAAGTATGATGCATGTCCGATTTAATGAAGCGTGGCATGGCAATATGCACAAACAATACTACAAATTAAGTGGAGCTCAATATGCAACGAGTTGCATATTGACGAAATGCCACGTGACTTATTTAGTTCTCTCCTGTTTAAATACTCAACAATATTAAATGTTGATTAACATGGCAAGAGGTGAAGCATAATAAAACTACCTAACTAGGCAAGTTTAAATGAGGCCGGAACAACAAGCAACAATTCCGAAAAACCTCATATGCATTTAGCAATTGAAGCAAGCAACAATTTAAACATTCTTGAAGTTGTTATCATGATGCGGATGACATATGCAAGTTTATGCAATTTTATGAAAATGTTGATAAGAGCATATTATGAAGCATTTGTCATCGCGGCGGCAATGAAATCGGTGCCACGGCAACGACTCCGAAAATGATGCCACGGCAACACATCGGTTCTGGTAGCTCATGGAGATACCGATGCAAAAGGAAAAGTGACGGAAGCATGTCAAAAGATGGTGGGGTGATCCCGGTAACCGGGTGTCCCACGAGATGATGGCATGGCAACGGGGAACATGCAAGAAACACGTCAGGCGCGGTGCTAACGCGAGCATTTCATACAACACACACCATTCGTTCACGGGCGTCGTCTCGGTGGTTATACCTTTGAAGCGTGCATTTTCAGAAAGGATCAAGTCGGCGTAGAGGAAGTAGTGGGAGTAGACGTTCTCGTGACGGTAGTGGAAGTAGTGGTACACATCTCAAGCTGAAAATGACGAAGGTGTGGTTGTTGGAAATATGCCCTAGGGGCAATAATAAATTAGTTATTATTATATTTCCTTGTTCATGATAATCGTTTATTATCCATGCTAGAATTGTATTGATAGGAAACTCAAATACATGTGTGGATACATAGACAACACCATGTCCCTAGTAAGCCTCTAGTTGACTAGCTCATTGATCAATAGATGGTTACGGTTTCCTGACCATGGACATTGGATGTCGTTGATAACGGGATCACATCATTGGGAGAATGATGTGATGGACAAGACCCAATCCTAAGCCTAGCACAAAGATCGTGTAGTTCGTATGCTAAAGCTTTTCTAATGTCAAGTATCATTTCCTTAGACCATGAGATTGTGCAACTCCCGGATACCGTAGGAATACTTTGGGTGTGCCAAACGTCACAACGTAACTGGGTGGCTATAAAGGTACACTACAGGTATCTCCGAAAGTGTCTGTTGGGTTGGCACGAATCGAGACTGGGATTTGTCACTCCGTGTGACGGAGAGGTATCTCTGGGCCCACTCGGTAGGACATCATCATAATGTGCACAATGTGATCAAGGAGTTGATCACGGGATGATGTGTTACAGAACGAGTAAAGAGACTTGCCGGTAACGAGATTGAACAAGGTATCGGGATACCGACGATCGAATCTCGGGCAAGTACAATACCGCTAGACAAAGGGAATTGAATACGGGATTGATCGAATCCTCGACATCGTGGTTCATCCGATGAGATCATCGTGGAACATGTGGGAACCAACATGGGTATCCAGATCCCGCTGTTGGTTATTGACCGGAGAACGTCTCGGTCATGTCTGCATGGTTCCCGAACCCGTAGGGTCTACACACTTAAGGTTCGATGACGCTAGGGTTATAAAGGAAGTTTGTATGTGGTTACCGAATGTTGTTCGGAGTCCCGGATGAGATCCCGGACGTCACGAGGAGTTCCGGAATGGTCCGGAGGTAAAGATTTATATATGGGAAGTCCTGTTTTGGTCACCGGAAAAGTTTCGGGTTTTATCGGTAACGTACCGGGACCACCGGGAGGGTCCCGGGGGTCCACCAAGTGGGGCCACCAGCCCCAGAAGGTTGCGTGGGCCAAGTGTGGGAGGGGACCAGCCCCAGGTGGGCTGGTGCGCCCCCCCACCAAGGCCCAAGGCGCAGGGAGAGTGGGAGGGGGCAAACCCTAGGTCCAGATGGGCCTTAAGGCCCACCCTAGGTGCGCCGCCCTCTCTCCCCTCTTGGCCGCCCCCCTCAAACCCATCTAGGGCTGCCGCCCCTCTAGGGGTGGGAACCCTAGAGGGGGCGCACCCTCCTCCCCTCCTCCTATAAATAGTTGAGGTTTGGGGCTGCCCAACAGATGACGATTTGATCTCCCCCTGTTGGTGCAGCCCTACCCCTCTCCCTCCTCGTCTCTTGCGATGCTTGGCGAAGCCCTGCTGGAGTACCACGCTCCTCCACCACCACCACGCCGTTGTGCTGCTGCTGGATGGAGTCTTCCTCAACCTCTCCCTCTCTCCTTGCTGGATCAAGGCATGGGAGACGTCACCGGGCTGTACGTGTGTTGAACGCGGAGGTGCCGTCCGTTCGGCACTAGGATCTCCGGTGATTTGGATCACGACGAGTACGACTCCTTCAACCCCGTTCTCTTGAACGCTTCCGCATAGCGATCTACAAGGGTATGTAGATGCACTCTCCTTCCCCTCGTTGCTGGTTTCTTCATAGATAGATCTTGGTGACACTTAGGAAAATTTTGAATTTCTGCTACGTTTCCCAACAGTGGCATCATGAGCTAGGTCTATTGCGTAGATTCTATGCACGAGTAGAACACAAAGTAGTTGTGGGCGTTGATTTTGTTCAATATTCTTACCGTTACTAGTCCAATCTTGATTCGGCGGCATTGTGGGATGAAGCGGCCCGGACCGACCTTACACGTACTCTTACGTGAGACTGGTTCCATCGACTGACATGCACTAGTTGCATAAGGTGGCTAGCGGGTGTCTGTCTCTCCCACTTTAGTCGGATCGGATTCGATGAAAAGGGTCCTTATGAAGGGTAAATAGCAATTGGCATATCACGTTGTGGTTTTTGCATAGGTAAGAAACGTTCTTGCTAGAAACCCATAGCCGCCACATAAAACATGCAAACAACAATTAGAGGACGTCTAACTTGTTTTTGCAGGGTATGCTATGTGATGTGATATGGCCAAAGGATGTGATGAATGATATATGTGATGTATGAGATTGATCATGTTCTTGTAATAGGAATCACGACTTGCATGTCGATGAGTATGACAACTGGCAGGAGCCATAGGAGTTGTCTTTATTTATTGTATGACCTGCGTGTCAACTTAAACGTCATGTAATTACTTTACTTTATTGCTAAAGCGTTAGCCATAGTAGTAGAAGTAATAGATGACGAGACAACTTCAAGAAGACATGATGATGGAGATCATGATGATGGAGATCATGGTGTCATGCCGGTGACAACGATGATCATGGAGCCCCGAAGATGGAGATCAAAGGAGCTATATGATATTGGCCATATCATGTCACTATTATTTGATTGCATGTGATGTTTATCATGTTTTTGCATCTTGTTTACTTAGAACGACGGTAGTAAATAAGATGATCCCTCATAATAATTTCAAGAAGGTGTTCCCCCTTACTGTGCACCGTTGCGACAGTTCATTGTTTCGAAGCACCACGTGATGATTGGGTGTGATAGATTCTAACGTTCACATACAACGGGTGTAAGACAGATTTACACATGCGAAACACTTAGGTTGACTTGACGAGCCTAGCATGTACAGACATGGCCTCGGAACACAAGAGACCGAAAGGTAGAGCATGAGTCGTATGGTAGATACGATCAACATGAAGATGTTCACCGATGTTGACTAGTCCGTCTCACGTGATGATCGGACACGGCCTAGTTGACTCGGATCATGTAATCACTTAGATGACTAGAGGGATGTCTATCTGAGTGGGAGTTCATAAGATGAACTTGATTATCCTGAACATAGTCAAAAGATCTTCGCAAATTATGTCGTAGCTCGCGCTTTAGTTCTACTGTTTAGATATGTTCCTAGAGAAAAATATAGTTGAAAGTTGACAGTAGCAATTATGCGGACAGTAGAAAGCTTATGTCCTTAATGCACCGCTCAGTGTGCTGAACCTCGAATGTCGTCTGTGGATGTTGCGAACATCTGACATACACATTTTGATAACTACGTGATAGTTCAGTTAAACAGTTTAGAGTTGAGGCACCGAAGACGTTTTGAAACGTCGCAAAACATATGAGATGTTTCGAGGGCTGAAATTGGGATTTCAGGCTCGTGCCCACGTCAAGAGGTATAAGACCTCCGACGATTTTTCTTAGCCTACAAACTAAGGAGAAAAGCTCAATTGTTGAGCTTGTGCTCAGATTGTCTGAGTACAACAATCATTTGAATCGAGTGGGAGTTGATCTTCCAGATAAGATATTGATGTTTCTCCGAAGTCATTACCACCAAGCTGCTAGAGCTTCGTGATGAACTATAATGTATCAGGGACATATATGATGATCCTTGAGATATTCGCGATGTTTGACACCACAAAAGTAGAAATCAAGAAGGAGCATCAATTGTTGATGGTTGGTGAAACCACTAGTTTCAAGAAGGGCAAGGGCAAAAAGGGATGCTTCATGAAACGGCAAATCAGCTGCTGCTCTAGTGAAGAAACCCAAGGTTGAACCCAAACCCGAGACTAAGTGCTTCTGTAATAAGGGGAACAGCCACTGGAGCAGAATTACCCTAGATACTTGGTAGATGAGAAGGCTGTCGATAGAAGTATATTGGATATACATTATGTTAATGTGTACTTTACTAGTACTCCTAGTAGCACCAGGGTATTAGATACCGGTTCGGTTACTAAGTGTTAGTAACTCGAAACAAAAGCTACGGAATAAATGGAGACTAGCTAAAAGGTGAGATGACGATATGTGTTGGAAGTATTTCCAAGGTTGATCATATATCGTATGCTCCCCCTACCATCAAGATTGGTGTTTGCGTTGAGCATAGACATGATTGGATTATGTCTATCGCAATACGGTTATTCATTTAAGGAGAATAATGGTTACTCTGTTTATTTGAATAATACCTTCAATGGTCTTGCACCTAAAATGAATGGTTTATTGAATCTCGACCATAGTGATACACATGTTCATGCCAAAAGATAGTAATGATAGTACCACCTACTTGTGGCACTGCCACGTAAGTCTTATCGGTATAAAACGCATGAAGAAGCTCCATTTGATGGATCTTTGGGCTCACTCGTTTTTGAAAAGTTTGAGACATGCAAACCATGTCTATTGGTGTATATGCATGAAGAAACTCCATGCAAATGGACCGTTTGGACTCACTTGATATTTGAATCACTTGAGACATGCAAATCATACCACATGGGCAAGATGACTGAAAGCCTCGTTTTCAGTAAAATGGAACTAGAAAGCAACTTGTTGGAAGTAATACATTTTGATGTGTGCAGTCCAATGAGTGCTGAGGCATGTAGTGGATATCGTTATGTTCTTACTTCACAGATGATTTGAGTAGATGTTGAGTATATTTACTTGATGAATCACGAGTCTGAATTATTGAAAGGTTCAGTAATTTCAGGGTGAAGTTGAAAGATCATCATGACAAGAGGATAAAATATCTATGATATGATCATAGAGATGAATAACTGAATTACGAGTTTGGCACAGAATTAAGACATTGTGGAAATTGTTTCACAACTAATACAGCCTGGAACACCATAGTGTGATGGTGTGTCCGAACATCATAACTGCACCCTATTGGATATGATGCATACCATGATGTCTCTTATCAAATTACCACGATAGTTCATGGGTTAGGCATTAGAGACAACCACATTCACTTTAAATAAGGCACCGCATAATTCCGATGAGATGACACCGTATGAACTATGGTTTAGAGAAACCTAAGCTGTCATTTCTTAAAAGTTTGGGGCTGAGACGCTTATGTGAAAAAGTTTCAGGCTGATAAGCTCGAACCCAAAGCGGATGAATGCATCTTCATAGGACACCCAAAACAGTTGGGTATACCTCCTGTCTCAGATCCGAAAGCAATAAGGGATTGTTTCTAGAATCGGGTCCTTTCTCGAGGAAAAGTTTCTCTCGAAAGAATTGAGTGGGAGGATGGTGGAGACTTGATGAGATTATTGAACCATCTCTTCAACTAGTGTGTGGCAGGGCACAGGAAGTTATTCCTGTGGCACCTACACCAATTGAAGTGGAAGCTTATGATAGTGATCATGAAACTTCAGATCAAGTCACTAACAAACCTCGTGGGATGACAAGGATGCGTACTACTTCAGAGTGGTACGTAATCCTGTCTTGGAAGTCATGTTGCTAGACAACAATGAACCTACGAGCTATGGAGAAGCGATGGTGGGCCCGGATTCCGATAAATGGCTCGAGGCCATAAAATCCGAGAGAGGATCCATGTATGAAAACAAAGTGTAGACTTTGGCAGAACGGCTCGATGGTTGTAAGGCTATTGAGTACAGATGGATTTTAAAAGGAAGACGGACAATGATGGTAAGTATCACCATTAAGAAAGCTTGACTTGTCGTTAAGATTTTTCCGACAAGTTCAAGGAGTTGACTATGATGAGACTTTCTCACTCGTAGCGATGCTAAGAGTCTGTTGGAATTATATTAGCGATTACTGCATTATTTATGAAATCTTGCAGATAGGATGTCAAAACATTGTTTCCTCGACGATTTTCTTGAGGAAAGGTTCTATGTGATACAACCGGAAGGTTTTGTCAATCCTGAAAGATGCTAATAAGTATGCAAAGCTCCAGCAATCCTTCTAAGGACTGGAGTAAGCATCTCGGAGTTGGAATGTATGCTTTGATGAGATGATCAAAGATTTTGGGTGTATACAAAGTTTATGAGAAACTTGTATTTCCAAAGAAGTGAGTGGGAGCACTATAGAATTTTTGATGAGTATATGTTGTTGACATATTGTGGATCAGAAATGACGTAGAATTTCTGGAAAGCATATAGGGTCATTTGAAAGGTGTTTTTCAATGGAAAACCTGGATTAAGCTACTTGAACATTAAGCATCAAGATCTATAAGGATAGATCAAAAACGCTTAATGGTACTTTCAAATGAGCACATACCTTGACATGATCTTGAAGGTGTTCAAGATGGATCAGCCAAAGAAGGAGTTCTTGCCTGAGTTGTAAGGTATGAAGTTAAGACTTAAAGCTTGACCACGGCAGAAGAAAGAGGAAGGACGAAGGTCATCCCCTATGCTTTTGTCATAGGCTCTATACGGTATGCCATGCTAAGTACCGCACCTGATGTATGCCTTGCCACATGTCTGGAAAGAGGGTACAAAGGTGATCCAGGAGTGGATCACTAGATAGCAGTCAAAAATTGTCCTTGGAGTAATAAGGACATGTTTCTCGATTATGGAGGTGATAAAGAGTTCGGCGTAAAGGGTTACATCGATGCAAGCTTTAACACCTATCCGAATGACTCTGAGTAGCAAACCAGATACGTATAGTGGAGCAACCATTTGGAATAGCTCCAAGTGGAGCGTGGAAGCAGCATTTATAATATGACCTAGAGATTTGCGAAGTACATACAGATCTGAATGTTGCAGACCCATTGACTAAAACCTCTCTCACAAGCAAAACATGATCAAACCCAGAACTCATTGAGTCTTAATCACATGATGATGTGAACTAGTTTAGTGACACTAGTAAACTCTTTGGATGTTGGTCACATGGCGATGTGACCTGTGAGTGTTAATCACATGACGATGTGAACTAGATTATTGACTCTAGTGCAAGTGGGAGACTGTTGGAAATATGCCCTAGAGGCAATAATAAATTAGTTATTATTATATTTCCTTGTTCATGATAATCGTTTATTATCCATGCTAGAATTGTATTGATAGGAAACTCAGATACATGTGTGGATACATAGACAACACCATGTCCCTAGTAAGCCTCTAGTTGACTAGCTCATTGATCAATAGATGGTTACGGTTTCCTGACCATGGACATTGGATGTCGTTGATAACGGGATCACATCATTGGGAGAATGATGTGATGGACAAGACCCAATCCTAAGCCTAGCACAAAGATCGTGTAGTTCGTATGCTAAAGCTTTTCTAATGTCAAGTATCATTTCCTTAGACCATGAGATTGTGCAACTCCCGGATACCGTAGGAATACTTTGGGTGTGCCAAACGTCACAACGTAACTGGGTGGCTATAAAGGTACACTACAGGTATCTCCGAAAGTGTCTGTTGGGTTGGCACGAATCGAGACTGGGATTTGTCACTCCGTGTGACGGAGAGGTATCTCTGGGCCCACTCGGTAGGACAT
Source organism: Triticum urartu (assembly GCF_056163025.1). Lineage (NCBI taxonomy): Eukaryota > Viridiplantae > Streptophyta > Magnoliopsida > Poales > Poaceae > Triticum > Triticum urartu. The sequence goes on along the minus strand of NC_141875.1, from coordinate 747,635,513 downwards.
CATCATAATGTGCACAATGTGATCAAGGATTTGATCACGGGATGATGTGTTACGGAACGAGTAAAGAGACTTGCCGGTAACGAGATTGAACAAGGTATCGGGATACCGACGATCGAATCTCGGGCAAGTACAATACCGCTAGACAAAGGGAATTGAATACGGGATTGATCGAATCCTCGACATCGTGGTTCATCCGATGAGATCATCGTGGAACATGTGGGAACCAACATGGGTATCCAGATCCCGCTGTTGGTTATTGACCGGAGAACGTCTCGGTCATGTCTGCATGGTTCCCGAACCCGTAGGGTCTACACACTTAAGGTTCGATGACGCTAGGGTTATAAAGGAAGTTTGTATGTGGTTACCGAATGTTGTTCGGAGTCCCGGATGAGATCCCGGACGTCACGAGGAGTTCCGGAATGGTCCGGAGGTAAAGATTTATATATGGGAAGTCCTGTTTTGGTCACCGGAAAAGTTTCGGGTTTTATCGGTAACGTACCGGGACCACCGGGAGGGTCCCGGGGGTCCACCAAGTGGGGCCACCAGCCCCAGAAGGTTGCGTGGGCCAAGTGTGGGAGGGGACCAGCCCCAGGTGGGCTGGTGCGCCCCCCCACCAAGGCCCAAGGCGCAGGGAGAGTGGGAGGGGGCAAATCCTAGGTCCAGATGGGCCTTAAGGCCCACCCTAGGTGCGCCGCCCTCTCTCCCCTCTTGGCCGCCCCCCTCAAACCCATCTAGGGCTGCCGCCCCTCTAGGGGTGGGAACCCTAGAGGGGGCGCACCCTCCTCCCCTCCTCCTATAAATAGTTGAGGTTTGGGGCTGCCCAACAGATGACGATTTGATCTGCCCCTGTTGGTGCAGCCCTACCCCTCTCCCTCCTCGTCTCTTGCGATGCTTGGCGAAGCCCTGCTGGAGTACCACGCTCCTCCACCACCACCATGCCGTTGTGCTGCTGCTGGATGGAGTCTTCCTCAACCTCTCCCTCTCTCCTTGCTGGATCAAGGCATGGGAGACGTCACCGGGCTGTACGTGTGTTGAACGCGGAGGTGCCGTCCGTTCGGCACTAGGATCTCCGGTGATTTGGATCACGACGAGTACGACTCCTTCAACCCCGTTCTCTTGAACGCTTCCGCATAGCGATCTACAAGGGTATGTAGATGCACTCTCCTTCCCCTCGTTGCTGGTTTCTCCATAGATAGATCTTGGTGACACGTAGGAAAATTTTGAATTTATGCTACGTTCCCCAACAGTGGTCTGATCAAGCTGTGGCTGCTTTGGGTACAGAAAATTCATAGAGTGGTCTCAACCTACTTGGAAGATGGGGCAGCTACGAGGTGCTGCCCCCATTCTACATGCCCTAAGTACGACACCTGCCACAGCTAAGCACTACTGAGCACGGTCACGTGATAAATGCTAGCAGTGGCAGGCGGAAAGTCGGACACGCCACTATTCTTGCAGGCAGCAGTGGCGGGCATGACAAAAGCCCTGCCATAGATAAATGCCTGCAACCGGCACCAATTTTTTTACCCAGACATTAGCTGTGGTGGGCTACAGATCATGCCCGCCACAACTATGTTACCTATGTCTCTCCAAATTTGACTCAAATATTGCCGCCCACCACCCCAAAGTAGTAGTGGCGGGTCGTCTGGTGTGCCGATCGCACAAGATCACTATCTGCATGCACGCCCCTTCCCCTAACCCACTTCACTCTCACTCTCACTCCCCTCATCTCGCTCTTGCTACCGCCATCGTCGCCTCGCCGTACGTCGTCACCCTTGTCGCCCTCTCCCATCACCCCCGTCGCCCTGGCCGTCGATTTGCCGCCCCGTCACCCTCGCCCTCGATCTGCCCTGTCGCCCTCCGCTCCGGCCAGTAATCCGTCGCCGTCCTCGTCTCTCTTTCTGTTCCTCCTCCTCGCCACCTGTCGGTGTCAAAACTGGCGGATCTCGGGTAGGGGGTCCTGAACTGTGCGTCTAGGCCAGATGATAACAGGAGGCAAGGGACACGAAGTTTTAATCAGGTTCGGGCCCTCTTGATGGAGGTAAAACCCTACGTCCTGCTTGATTAATATTGATGATATGGGTAGTACAAGAGTAGATGTACCGCGAGATCGGGGAGGCTAAACCCTAGAAGCTAGCCTATGGTATGATTGTTGTTCTATATGTTGTATCTTCTATCGACTAGCCTGGCCCTGGTTTATATAATGCACCAGAGGCCTAGGTTAACAAGAGTCCTAGCCGAATACGCCGGTGGGGAGAAGTCCTTGTCTTGATCGCCAAGTCTTTATGGAATCTTCCTTGTATGCGGCAGCTGTCCGAACTAGCACATGAGTATACAGCCATGGGGGGCCTCGGCCCAATCTAATAGATCGGGAGACGACGTGGTGAGTACCCCCTAGTCCAGGACACCGTCAGTAGCCCCCTGAACCGGTCTTCAAGTTAGGGACGCTCCTCAATTCTTCCGAACTGTTCTTCATCTTCGGTCGTCGGTCTTGAAAACTGGTTCAACAAATCTTCTTTATCTTCAATCTTGAGGATCGCCGAAATGCATTCGACGAGTTTACACGTCGGGTATCCGAGGAGCCCCTTTAAGTTTCCGGCCTTTACCAATGCCTTGTTACTTTTATGCCACACCTCGGGTTTGAAGTTGTTCCCAGGCGGCAGCGTCCTCTTGCGTCCGAGATCCAACGCCGGACTGTATTCGAGGTATCTTTTGCAACCGAGCACCAACGCCGGACCGCTTCCCAGCTCTAACGCCGGAATATATCCGAGCTCCAACGCTGGACTATGTATCCGAGCTCCAACACCGGACTGTATATCCGAGCTCCAATGCCGAACTGTATCCGAGCTCCAACGTCGGACTATATCCGAGGTGTCGTAAATCACCTTGGTTCAAAGAAGTTTGAAGGAGTTTAGCCGAGCTTAATGCCAGAAATGCCCTCTATGGAGCCAGCCACTAGTGCCCGAGCTTTATGTCGGGCTGCTTCCGAGGTGGTGCACCACCCCGAATGTGGGCCGATTTTTGTGAATATTTTTTATTGGTGCAATTTATTCTCTGCCGAGATATATAGCCAGTAGCCCTCAAGGTGTGTATCGGTCTAAAACCCGAGATGCACCTGAAGGATGACGTAAGACCGCTGATCCCAGTAGCCGCTAAGACTCAGGTTGATTTGCAAAATCGGCCTGAGGATCAAGTCCAAGCTCGGCAGAATACTTCGGGACACTAAAAGCGGCGTGCTCAGTCCTCGAGACTCAGGTTGGGTGCGGCCGACCAACCTGAGGATCAAAATCTCCTCGGAAACTATATTGCACATAAAATTTTCTGCATTAGACAAGCAATGCAGTAGCCCCCGAGACACTGGTCGGGTGGTAACACCAGATTAGGGGATCAATGTGCCCCTTTAATATTTGTAAATAATAAGCCCGAAGCCCAGTAGCCCCTGAGCCTTAATGCGGGCACGGGTGGCCGAATTAAGGATCAATATCCATAGTAAAATCACAAATTATGTGTAATGACTCTATGTATCCAAGTACTTTATGTCATTAATACTCGGATCCGCATTGTACAAAACTTTGTTGACCGACCATCGGCTTCCACCTCCTCGGCCAGTAGCCGAGGAGTGTTTGTCCTACTTTATAAAGCCTTTATGAGGGCAAAGATTTACAACAAACAAGGCAATCTGGCCATACGGTTTTATAAACAAAGGTACACAGAGAGTTATATTACTGTTTAACAGAAGAAATGTCTTCCAAAGAAAATAGTCCCGCTATTGGTTCCTTTCTTTGGGTTGTCATGCTAAGCATGATCATTAAACCTCAGCTCTAATGTAAGAGCAAAAATATTGAGGATTTAGTTTGGGAGGCCAGTTAATAGCCCCCGGTAGTGTTCGGTGACAGTCGGGGTCAAGCCGTAAACACTTCGGCCAATGTTATGAACGGCCCATCATTTAACATAGTCATCGGATCGCTGACCAGTTTACGCTTATTGTGAAAGTCCGTTTTCGGCTTTCTCCACTGAGGTGCTTAACCATGTGAGCTGGAAGCACAATCGCAGTGGTTCTCCCTTTGCACGCCTAGCCGAACAAAACGGAACGTAGGAAGCAAGTGCAGGAGCCGGGCAACCCAACTATTGACCGAAGACATAATTCGAAACCGATGCATATATAGCAATATCTGAGAATGTTTTTGCCGAATCCCTAAAGGTGTCCGGCGTTGCACTGCGAGACTAATGCTGGAAAAGCACAAATAGTTTAAAAGTGCCAAAAAGCTTGGAAAACCAGGAAACTTCAGTAAAAACATGACGTCCGAACAATATCAAGTGTTCGGTGCCAATCCTAAAGTTGGTCTTAGAAAAAAGAAGTGCTTCTGTCGTGCTTTAACATGATACATCCTATCTCAAGACTTCGAGCGGGTCAGCCTACGGCTTCAACCTCCTATCCCGAGGGCGGAGTACTTCTCATCAGGCCAGTTCAGCAAACTAAACTCTAGCGGGTTTGAGAGAGAAATTAGGCTCCCCGGCTAGTGACCGCACATTCGTGTCGAAAAAAGGAGTGATAAATAATAATAATAAAACTTTGCAATGACTAAGAAGAAGAACACTTATTATAAAACGGCTCAAATAAACTTAAGAGCCCCCAAGTGACTTGGGTAGAAGAATGATTGCATGTACCGAAGTACTTATATCATATCTATGTTCAACCGAACTTTAAACATGTCTTAACCGACCGTCAGCTTCTCCCTCTTCGGTCAAGGACCGAAAAGTGTTATGTACTCCATCGGTCGAGAATATCGACGGTGTTTTCAATAACCAGGCAATCAGGCCATAAGGCTGTAACAGACAAAGCGCGCTCAGGGAACTTATGCTATATTACCGTGAAGTGTAAGAAGCATCTTCGAAGAAAATAGTACCCCCACCGATACCTTTCTTCGGTGCTCATTGTTATTATGAGACTTGTGCAATAGATTTTTTGTACTCATGAGTTCCGTTGTGTGCCGACCATCATTGAAAACTATAAGAGCGCTAGCTTTCGGCTTCACCCAGTCTGAGGTCCGGCTCGGGCGACCCGATCGTGACAATCGCAGAGGTGCTCCCTTTACTCCCTAGCCGAACAATCGGGAACGTAGGGGTAAACACAGGAGCGAGGCAACCCAGCTTGCAAATCGCTTAAGTCAATATGGTGCATATTGTGGCGTAATACACGAACAAGGAACAAAGCCGTACAAGTATAATCATATGCAAGTGGAAAAGCTTCATGAAGGAAGCCCCCAAATGAATTGGGTATTTGAATTTATGCGTCACAAACAAAGTTTGGACAAGGAAATTTTTTACAAGCAACTTTTTTCCAAAAAAAGTATAATGCTTGGTCGAACCAAACACAAGTTAGAAATTAAAGCTTTGAGCATGAAAGCGACTTAGCTGGTTAATGTGTTCGGTATTGATGACGCGGTCTGAGCTTGATGCGGGGCAAGGTTCCATCCCCCAAGCTGGTCCCGAGGTGGCGGAGCGGAGAGCTCGACACGCCGAAGTGGAGACATAGCACGGTCAATGCAGACCGGCAGAGTGACGCCGAAGTCCCCGGATCATTTTCCTGAGCACAAAAAATAGTGCAAACCGGAGATAATAGTAATAATGATAATTAAAAAAAATGTTGCATAATAAATAATTTATGCGAAGTGAGGAATAGAAGAAATATGGCCTGGCGCCGAAGTCAATGTCGATGCAGGGCATCGGCATGATGTAGTAAAGGCGTGGCAAAGCCTGAATTCACAGGTCGGTCCGAGCTCCGGATGCGGCGTTCGCCGGACTATGTACGGAAACTGATCAAACCACCACGCGACCCTCGTTAATGCGGTCACCATTTGATAGACCTGTGTACATATCATGGACAAACCAGAGTAATAATTCTTGGGAAAAATGAACCCAAACAAGCAAAAAATACTGGGATTAATAGCACCTGGTTTATTTGTTGTAGCAATCCGAAGGAAGGTGATTCCCAAAATTGGGACTCGCTTCGCACACCCATTGCCTGATGGGCGATAAAACAACGGCATGGCAATGCTGGTAAAGGTTGACTCGCCGAGGCAAAGCCCTCGGCCCAGCTAACGTGACGGAGCTGGTCGGCTAGTGACGCCGAAGTGTCCGGAGTAGGTTGATGAAGAGATGGCGAAGCCCCTGGTCCAGCCGAGATGTCGAAGCCTCGACGTCAGCCAATGAGTCGAAGTAGGTCGGCATGATGGGCACCAGCTTGAAGAAGCAATAGTGCGGCCCTGTCGATGCAGGTCGTGACATGGTCGATGCCGGCTTGATGAAGCGACCGTGCGGCGATGCCGGTATGCCCGCTCCGTGTAATCCATAGGGCGGCGATGTTGATGATGACTTATCCTTCGCGATGCCGGACTCTTGTTCAGCTTGCCGAGATGATGATCCGAAGAAGTTGAGCTCGGCTAAAGTGACGACGTGTCTAGCGCAGGTCGGCAGCCGTGGAGTAATATTGCCGGACTGGTTTGACACCAGCATGATGTTGAAGATCATGTTCAAAAGATCTTAAAGTTAGTCGGATGTGTTCGGGAACAAAACACAATACCCCATACAAAACTTCCTTCAAAAGGGATGTCCGAAATCCCGTTCATAAAAAAGATGAACTCGGGTCGGATTCGTTTTCGCGTAGAAAACAGATCCGAAAAGTGATGCACTAATCGGAAGGTTCCCGGAGTTTGGACAGTCGGATCGAGCTGAAATTCTGAGAGGTGGTAGATATAGGAATTCCGCAGCCGATCAACGGTTGGATCTTCCAAAGGACGTCCGAGCTAGAAGCTGGACACCACGCCCTAAACTCATCCAAATTCCCGTCCAGATTTGACAGGGCTCCGGTATATCATGGATTGCCAGAGATTCCTCCATCGGAACTCGACGAAATTTTCCAGGGTTGTTATAGACTCAATTCCGCACAATTCCACCAAAGCGATACTCGAGGAGGTGGTGGCGGCAGATACGAGTTCTCTGTCCAAAAAAAAGCACGGTCGCTTGAGGGCAATGTTGGCGTTGAGCCCCCGAGCTCCATAGATGATTCCTCCGTGATCTTGATAGAGATCGGAGTTGATGTTTGATGAAGGCCCTCGTCTGAACATGGTGATCCGAACACGGGGCGCAATTCTTGGTCGAACCAAGGTGACCAGTCGAACTGGTGACGAAGACGCCGAAGTCGCAGTTGATCTGCAGGCGAGCCATCGATCCTTTTGTCGATCACACAGCAGAACTCTCAATGAAAGCACCAATGTCAGTGTCAAAACCGGCGGATCTCGGGTAGGGGGTCCCGAACTGTGCGTCTAGGCCGGATGGTAAAAGGAGGCAAGGGACACGAAGTTTTACCCAGGTCCGGGCCCTCTTGATGGAGGTAAAACCCTACGTCCTGCTTGATTAATATTGATGATATGGGTAGTACAAGAGTAGATCTACCGCGAGATCGGAGAGGCTAAACCCTAGAAGCTAGCCTATGGTATGATTGTTGTTCTGTATGTTGTATCTTCTATCGACTAGCCTGGCCCTGGTTTATACAATGCACCAGATGATGAAGACATGTACCTAGGGTAGGGGCACGGACCTGTCCAAGGAGCCCTACCCTAGGACATCCCTAGGAGAAGTCACCTTTCAATCGACTTGAAGGTATCCCACTCGACAGACTCAAGACACTCGACCAGAAAGCTATCACTCGACCATGAAGCCAACCACTCGACCGCCAGGAGACCTATAGTCACTCCGCAGGCAAACGGTCAGCTGTTAAGTAGTCTTTATGGTCATTATAGCACTTTATTAGGGGCGTTACCAGTAACGCCCAACCTTGAATGTACCTTAAACCCTGCATTACTGAGGGCAGGAGGGGGCCGGCGAACTCTATATAAGCCACCCCCCTCCTCAGTATGAAGGGTTCGCACCCCTGTTATTCACATGCCAGTAATCCAGTCGACTGCCTCCGGGCACCGAGACGTAGGGCTGTTACTTCCTCCGCGAAGGGCCTGAACTCGTACATCTTGGTGTGTTTACAACTTCCCAATAGCTGAGATCTAGCCTCTCCATACATACCCCCATACATCACTGTCAGAGTTAGAACCACGACAGTTGGCGCCCACCTTGGGGCAGGAATCTTAGCGCCTGATTGGAGAAGTTGCGATTTTCCCGATCCCTTTGATCATGGTTTCGTGCGGAGTTTTGGTGAAGGGCCGCGAGATCCGCCTCGGCGCGCTCACGTTCATCGCCGACGACTCCGCCTGGCTTCAGGAGGCGCCACTCGACATCGACGCGCTCCCCGTCCGTGGTGCGACGCATTTCCGCGCCTGCGTTCATGGCGTCCTCCTGCGGCAGCCGTCGACCCAGTATCGGTCGGCCCCCGTATCGTCTCCCCGCTCTGTCTCCCACCGGCGCAAGCGCTCCGGTCGGTCGAGACTTCAGAGGTGGGTGAGGCATGCCGTGGCTCGTCAGTCGGCCGCCCCGCAAGTCGCGGCAATCGAGCCCGACGAATCCCTCTGCGGCCTGTTCGACCTGTCGACTAGCTTCGCGGAGACCGCATCTGAGTGCGACAGCAGCGACCCAGTGGCTGAGATCCTGGCGGTTGATGGAACGCACAGTCCTCCCGGTTTCCCTCGCGCTGATGGAGGCGCGGGTGGGGGCGACCCGTCGCATCCCCACGATGAGTATCTCCCCGAACCTCTCACGTCATCACAGCGAGAGGAGCTTCGCCGCCGGAACACGGACGCCCTCCGCACCCCTATCGTCGGAGAGTCCCCCGAGGCCCGGGCCTTGGAGGACGCGCGCTTGGCTAATTTGGCCGAGCGCACTCGACTGGAGAATCTCCAGCGAGCACTCGACGAGCGAGCGCATCAGCGGGCTCCCGAGTCTAGTCGACGCCAGCTCTTCCCGCCGACGCAGGTATATCGAACCCCAGTTCAGAATTTGGCCGCTGCGGCTCGTATAGCAGAGTCAATTCAGCCCTCCTAGTCGGAGGCTGGCAGGGGCTTGTTGCAGATCAGAGCGTTGCTCCGGGCGGCGGGAAACCAGAATTCCGCCGTTTCTCAGTCGCGGAACAGGATCCACAGTCGATCCGTTGCAACAGATACAGTCCAGTCGGCTCACAGCCCGCGGTCGCCCCCGAGGCGTGAGGGACGTGGCGACTGGCATGATCAGTACAGAAGGAATGATCACCGATCCGATTGTGATGATCGACGTCGAGTGCCAACCCCTCCCCCGAGGAGTGGGTCATATGCGCCTCAACATCGAGATGACAGACGCCCTCATAGCGTTGGGCAGAGGATTCCCATCGACCCCAGGGACCCGGGCTTTGACGCGAGATCTGTCCTCGTTCAAGGCTTGGTTGACAGGAACAGGGCTCATCGGGAAGGCCAGAACAGAGATGCGCCCGCCAGCAGCAGAATACGTGTTTCAGGGCCAGAGTGTTTCAGTCGAGCCATCAGGGCCACGGTGATTCCTCCCAACTTTTGGTTGGCGACTGGAGTCAGCAAGTTCACCGGTGAGTCTAAGCCTGACACTTGGCTCAAAGATTACCGAGTGGCTGTACAGATTGGCGGTGGCAATGATGAGGTGGCCATGAAGCATTTGCCTCTCATGCTAGAGGGCTCAGCCAGAGCGTGGCTAAATCAGTTGGCACCCAGCAGCATTTACACTTGGGAGGATCTCTCCTGAGTGTTTATCACAACCTTTGAAGGAACATGCAAGCGACCTGCAGGCCTTACAGAGTTGCGGTCTTGCGTGCAGAAGCCGAATGAAACCCTGAGGGAATACATCCAGAGGTGGATCACACTGCATCACTCGGTTGAGAATGTGCCAGACCATCAAGCAGTTTGTGCCTTCAAGGAAGGCGTTAAATATAGAGAGTTGAATTTGAAGTTCGGTCGAACTGGAGAGATGTCCCTGAATCGGATGATGGAGATTGCCACCAAGCACGCTAATGGTGAAGACGAGGACCGACTCCGGAGTGGCAAGCACAAGGCAGTCGCCCAAGAAACCGAAGGAAACTCCAGTCGGGAATAGAAGCGGAAGGCCGAGCCAACCGCTCCTGGGGAGGCCCTGGCCATAGCCCAGGCAAACTTCAAGGGAAAACCCAAAGGCCCCTGGAAGCCCAAGAAAGTCAAGGATCAGGATGGAAACGATGTTTTGGATCTGCCATGTCACATCCACACCAAGAAAGATGAAGAGGGTAATTTTATTTACCCAAAGCATACCACTCGACAGTGCCGGCTCCTAATCCAGCAGTTTCAAGGCAAACAGTCTAAGGATAAGGAAAAAGAGTCGGACAGAGTCGAGGACAAGGAAGACAGTGACGATGGATACCCCCAAATCAATTCCACCCTGATGATTTTTGCTGATGTCGAAAGCAAAAGTCGACTGAAAGTCATTAACCGTGAGGTGAATATGGTTGCTCTGGCGACACCCAGTTATCTGAAGTGGTCTCAGACTGCCATCACATTCGACCAGTCCGATCACCCTACGCACATTGCCACCCCTGGGAGGCAAGCTTTGGTGGTCGACCCAGTTGTCGAAGGCACTCGACTGACCAAAGTCCTGATGGATGGTGGCAGTGGCCTGAACATATTGTATGCTGAAACATTGAAAGGGATGGGCATTCCGATGTCCAGGCTCAGTGCCAGCAACATGAGCTTCCATGGAGTCATTCCTGGAAAGAAAGCCGAGTCACTCGGCCATATTGCTCTCGATGTGGTTTTCGGTGATTCAAAGAATTACCGCAAGGAAAAATTGACATTTGAGGTTGTGGACTTCCAAAGTGCTTACCATGCTATCCTGGGCCGGCCGGCTTATGCACGCTTCATGGCTCGACCATGCTACGTGTATCTCAAGTTGAAGATGCCCGGCCCCAGAGGTGTGATCACCGTTACGGGAATAGGAAGAAAGCTGAGGAGTGTTTTCAAAAAGGATCGAAGATTGCTGACGCTTAGATGGCAGTTGTTGAGCTGCAAGAGTACCAGAAGACTGCTGATCCGAGTGAATTGCTACGAGCCAAGAAGCCTGCTTCAGAATCTGCTTTTTAGTCGTCCGGTGAAACTAAGACAGCTCACATTCACCCGACCGACCCCGACGCTGCTCCGACTCACATCTCGACGACGCTCGACTCCAAATAGGAAGAAGCGCTCATCCAGTTCCTGAGAACTAGGACGTCTTCGCATGGAAGCCTTCTGACATGCCTGGAGTTCCCAGGGGACTGGCTGAGCACCGTCTACGAGTCGACCCGAAGTTCAAGCCCGTGAAAGAACATCTTCGACGGTCCGCCGTCCAGAAGAGGAAAGCTATTGGCGAGGAGGTGGCTCGGCTCTTAGCAGCGGAGTTCATCCGACAGATTTACCACTCCGAGTGGCTCGCCAATGTTGTCATGGTCCCCAAGAAGGACAAGTCACTTCGCATGTGCATTGATTTCAAACATATCAATCGGGCCTGCCCGAAAGATCATTTTCCCCTCCCTCGCATCGACCAAATAGTCGACTCGACTGCGGGGTGCGAGAGATTGTCTTTTCTAGATGCCTATTCCGGGTACCATCAGATCCGTCTGTATGGACCCGACGAGATCAAAACAGCTTTCATCACTCCATTCGGATGCTTCTGTTACGTCACCATGCCGTTCGGCCTCAAGAACGCCGGAGCCACGTTCATGAGAATGATTCAGAAGTGTCTACTCACTCAAATCAGTCGGAATGTGGAGGCATACATGGATGATATTGTGGTCAAGTCACGGAAAGGTTCCGACCTGCGGGCTGACCTTGCTGAAACCTTTGCCAACCTCAGGAGGTATGATATCAAGCTCAATCCATCAAAGTGCACGTTCGGAGTTCCAGGTGGAAAGTTACTCGGTTTTCTCGTTTCCGAACGGGGGATCGATGCCAATCCTGAAAAAGTTGGCACCATACTCCGGATGAAGCGTCCTGTACGCGTGCACGATGTCCAAAAGCTTACAGGCTGCTTGGCCGCTCTAAGTCGATTCATTTCTCGTCTCGGTGAAAAGGCGTTGCCTCTTTACCGACTGATGAAGAAGTCTGACAAGTTCGAGTGGACTCCAGAAGCTGACGCAGCATTTGCAGAGCTCAAAGCTCTGCTCTCCACCCAGCCGGTGCTTGCTGCCCCAATCAGCAAAGAGCCTCTGCTGCTTTACATTGCAGCCACAGGACAAGTTGTCAGTACAGTACTTACGGTCGAGCGGGAAGAAGAAGGAAAGGCCTTCAGAGTTCAGCGCCCAGTCTATTATCTGTCTGAAGTTTTGACCCCTTCAAAACAAAGATACCCTCACTATCAGAAGCTTGTATATGGGATTTACATGACCACGAAGAAGGTTGCACATTACTTGTCTGACCACTCCATTACAGTCGTCAGCGACGCCCCACTGTCAAAGATTCTGCATAACAGAGATGCAACTGGTCGAGTGGCCAAGTGGGCGATTGAACTCCTTCCCTTAGATATCAAGTTTGAAGCAAAGAAGGCTATCAAGTCCCAAGCAATCGCAGATTTCATCGCCGAGTGGATTGAACAGCAACTTCCGACTCAAGTTCACTCGGAGCACTGGACCATGTTCTTTGATGGATCTAAGATGCTGAATGGTTCCGGTGCTGGGGTAGTTCTAGTCTCCCCCTGAGGAGATAAGCTCAGATATGTTCTCCAGATTCACTTCGATTCCTCCAATAATGAAGCAAAATATGAAGCACTTTTGTACGGGTTGCGCATGGCCATTTCACTCAGCGTCCGTCGCCTCATGGTCTATGGCGACTCAGATTTGGTGGTTAATCAGGTGATGAAGGAGTGGGACGTCAGAAGTCCGGCTATGACTGGTTATTGCAATGCAGTGAGAAAGCTAGAAAAGAAATTCGAGGGGTTAGAGCTTCATCACATCCCCCGACTGAAAAATCAAGCAGCTGATGATCTGGCAAAGATAGGCTCCAAGAGAGAAGCCATTCCCAGCAATGTGTTTTTGGAGCACATCCGCTCGCCGTCAGTCCAGGAGGATCCTTTCACAGAAGAAGCCCCACAACCGAAAAGTGCCACAGATCCGACTGAAGTCGAAGTTCCTGTTGTGGTCGACCTAATCATGGAAGTCTTGGCAATCACTCCCGACTGGACGATACCGTACATCGCGTATATCCTAAGGAAAGAACTTCCAGAGGACGAGGAAGAGGCTCGACAGATCGTCTGCCGATCCAAGGCCTTCACAGTCATAAAGGGGCAGTTGTATAGAGAAAGCGCGGCTGGAATCGGTCAGAAGTGCATAACACCAGAAGAAGGTCGGATAATCCTTGATGATATCCACTCGGGGACCTGTGGTCACCATGCGTCCTCTCGGACCATTGTGGCTAAAGCATACCGAGCGGGATTTTACTGGCCTAGAGCAAATGAGATGGCAAAAGAGATAGTCGACAAGTGTGAAGGGTGCCAGTTCTACTCCAACATGTCACACAAGCCTGCATCAGCCCTGAAGACCATTCCACTCGTCTAGCCCTTTGCTGTTTGGGGACTAGACATGGTTGGTCCACTGAGAACAGGCAGAAGTGGTTTCACTCATGTGCTTGTGGCAGTCGACAAGTTTACCAAATGGATTGAAGCTAAGCCCATCAAGAATCTTGATGCTTGCACTGCTATCAGTTTTGTCAGAGGGCTAACGTTCAGATATGGAGTCCCACATAGCATCATCACTGACAATGGGTCAAACTTCGATTCGGACAAGTTCAGAGCTTTTTGCGCCTCTCAAGGCACTCGAGTCGACTATGCATCGGTCGCCCATCCCCAGTCGAATGGACAAGCTGAAAGAGCAAATGGTCTGATTCTCAAAGGACTAAAGCCTCGACTGATGCGTGATCTCAAGCACGCGGCAGGTGCTTGGGTCGACGAGCTTCCGTCAGTTCTGTGGGGATTGAGGACCACCCCTAACCGGTCGACTGGAAGAACTCCATTCTTCCTGGTTTATGGAGCCGAAGCAGTTCTGCCAAGTGATCTTCTTCACAACGCGCCCCGAGTCGAGCTTTACACCGAAGATGAAGCAGAACAGGCCCGGCAAGACGCAGTCGACCTCCTAGAAGAAGAGAGGAAGATGGCCATGATCAGATCGACCATTTATCAGCAAGACTTGCGTCGATTCCACGCCCGAAATGTGAAGAGTCGAGCCTTCCAAGAAGGAGATTTGGTCCTCCGAGTGGATCAACAGAAACCACACAAGCTTGCTCCTACTTGGGAAGGCCCCTTCATCGTCACCAAAGTCCTCCACAATGGAGCGTATCACCTCTACAATGTTGATCGCCAGATCGACGAGCCACGAGCTTGGAATGCGGAACTACTCCGCCCCTTTTACACTTGAGTTCTCCCTTGGACGAGATGTAATAAGAAAAATTTCTGCAGTTTATTTTTATCAAAGACAAGAGTGTTCCAATAATTGCTGTCACTTCTGTTTGCTTACGAAATCCCCCAGTGGGTGACTTAGCTGCGAATCCGTTTCGCCTAAGTTTGAAAAAATCCTACCGAGTGGAGAGCAATCCTCTCACTCGGGGGCTTAGCTGCAGTCCAGTACTCGCCTAAGTTCTCTCACTTTGAGACTTAGCTGCAGTCAGGCACTCGCCTAAGTTTGAAAAAATCCTACCGAGTGGAGAGCAATCCTCCCACTCGGGGGCTTAGCTGCAGTCCAGTACTCGCCTAAGTTCTCTCACTTAGAGACTTAGCTGCAGTCAGGCACTCGCCTAAGTTTGAAAAAATCCTACCGAGTGGAGAGCAATCCTCCCACTCGGGGGCTTAGCTGCAGTCCAGTACTCGCCTAAGTTCTCTCACTTAGAGACTTAGCTGCAGTCAGGCACTCGCCTAAGTTTGAAAAAATCCTACCGAGTGGAGAGCAATCCTCCCACATGGGGGCTTAGCTGCAGTCCAGTACTCGCCTAAGTTCTCTCACTTAGAGACTTAGCTATAGTCAGGCACTCGCCTAAGTTTGAAAAAATCCTACCGAGTGGAGAGCAATCCTCCCACTTGGGGGCTTAGCTGCAGCCCAGCGCTCGCCTAAGTGTTTAAAAATCCTACCGAGTGGAGAGCAAACCTCCCGCTCGGGGGCTTAGCTGCAGCCCAGTGCTCGCCTAAGTGTTTAAAAAATCCTACCGAGTGGAGAGCAAACCTCCCACTCGGGGGCTTAGCTGCAGCCCAGTGCTCGCCTAAGTGTTTAAAAATCCTACCGAGTGAAGAGCAAACCTCCCACTCGGAGGCTTAGCTGCAGCCCAGTGCTCGCCTAAGTGTTTAAAAATCCTACCGAGTGGAGAGCAAACCTCCCACTCGGGGGCTTAGCTGCAGCCCAACGCTCGCCTAAGTGTTTAAAAATCCTACCGAGTGGAGAGCAAACCTCTCACTCGGAGGCTTAGCTACAGCCCAGTGCTCGCCTAGGTACAAGACTCAACCCAATCCGCGAGTCGACTGCTAACTTCCCCTTCGGAGCTGCGCCGCAAATACAAGGTTATTCCGAGTGAAGATCAAGATCCACTCGACGAATCAAACCATGAAGATATTCAACGAGAAATCAAGATCAGATAAAGCCTAAAGGGTCCCAGACCTCAGATCAAAGTACTCAAGCCCTCGGCTCGGCGGAGTTTAACGGTTACAAATCCAGTCGGCATTCCGAGGAAAATTTAAAGTGAAGCATAGAAGTTTTTCATTCCTCAGGAGGAGGACTGGAAGGGGCGACGAACTCGTCCAAGTCGATCCCATCTGTAATACGAGTGGCAGCAGCAATAGAAGTCTCCATGAAGTCCTGAAAGTTGTGCTTCCTGGGATTGGCAACTTGGATGGCGGCCAGCTTTTCTTCTCGCGCCTCCTTGCAATGGACGCGGACCAGAGACAGAGCGACATCAGCACCACATCTAGCAGAAGATTTCTTCCATTCCGCCACTCGACCCGGGACTTCATTCAGTCGGACCATCAGGGACTTGAGGTCGTTCTGAAGTGTCGTTCCGGGCCAGAGTGATGTGTCGATCCGCGACATCGCAGCCTTCAGCCGAGCAAGATAATCAACGACGCTGGTAACACGAGACTCCAGTCGGAGCACGTTCATAGCAGCCTCGTCCTTCACGAGAGAATTGGCGGGATCCAAGCCTGGCTCCACTCGACTGGTTTCCTCTTCGAAGCTCTGGCAGAATTCTACAAACACGATTCAAGAATAAGACAGTGTCCGTACGCGGGCTCGGCAACTACAAGACAGCTGGGTTGGAATAATTACCTTCGAGCATGACGAACAGCTTCTTGGCGAGTCCTCCGAGATAAGCCTCCAGATCTTTTGCCTTCCCCGCCAGCTCGCCCGCCTTGTCGTGCAGAGCCATCTTCTCCTTCTTCAGTCGACTGGCATCTCGATTAGCTGTCTCGAGAGCAGTTTTCAGTCTGGAGTTCTCCTGTTCAAGAGCTCCGACCGAAGCCAATTTCTCCTCTGCGAGCTTCGTTTTGCTCGAGGCCTCCTTCTGTGCCTCTGCAAGGTCTTGATCCTTCTTCTTCAGAGCTTCCTCCAGTTTATCTGTGGCGCGTCGAGTGGAACCAACATCAAGAATGGACAAGAAAGAAAAGCCACCCATTAAGAATGGAGAACCTCACCAGCCATACCTTTTGCTTCTTCTTGCGCCTTCTTCAAATTCTCCTGAGCAAGCTTCAAGTTAAGGTTGAGCTGGATCTGCTGATTCTCCAACTCAGTATAGCGAGCTACAAGTTCGCAAGATTTCTGTAAAAAGAAAAATCAGTCGACAGACGTCCAAGATAAGTTGCTTCCGAGTAACTAAGAGACAATGATGACGTTTCTAAGACCACAGCCGAATCAAAAACATTCGACAGTAGTCTCGGGGACTACACCCAGTGGGTGCACTCAGCGTGCCCCCACTGGTTCGACCAAAAAAAAGAGAAAGAGAGAAAAAGTCGACTGCCCGCAGTCGACCGGATACAGTTCCACTCGACCTGGCCCGACCAAAGCGAGTGAAGAAATACAGCTACAGCAACACAATGTAAAGACTACAGTCGACTGCCAGCAGTCCACCGTAGTCTCGGGGACTACACCCAGTGGGTGCACTTAGCGTGCCCCCACTCGACCAAGAATTGGAAGACACACCCAGTGGGTGTACAGATGCAGATGCAAAAGATCTTCGGAAAAGAGACTCTTCAAACAACATATCATAACAGACCAAGTGTTGAGTCGACTGACCTGGACGTTGCTCTGAAGAGCCGAACTCGCGTCATAGGCTGCTTGGCTGGCCTCCCGAGCCATCTTCACTTGCTCCATCATGATCCCCGCCTGGCGTATAGCCTCTTTTGCAGCAGCCGCTTGGTCCTCAGGGACGGGGTATGCGGCAAAAAGCAAAGACGGATCCGTAGTCGACGACGAGGGCCGCGCACTCGCCAGAGGAACGGCGAAGGTCACAGAAGCCCGAGTTGTGTCACCACCATCCCGAGCCACGGCCTTGGACGCCGGAGCGGATTGGGGGGTCTTGTCAGCCGACGCCCTCTTGTGCCTCCTCACTCTCAACGGACCGTTGTCGTCGTCATCCGGGAGGTCGATAACATGAGGAGGGGCTACAAAGAAAAAGTTCAATTGACTAGAGTTGCAATAAATGATCAGTCGACTCAAAGCAGAACGTCAGTAATCGTACCAGGGTTGGAGGTAACAGCATCCTCCATCTCTTGGTCGTCGTCCTTGGCGGAGACCTCAGAAGTAGCAGCACTGAAAGCCTCGAAAGTCAGTCGGTTGGCTCAATGGATCGACCAAGGATCCGTCCACGGTCGACAAAGGAAAACAAGTTTTATTATTACCCGAAAATGGTAGGGATAGCTATCTTCATCTTGGGCAGAGCCTTGGGCGGCTTGGACAGCGTCGTGCGTGGGCGCTTGGGAACCTTCCCAGTCGGCGTAGGAGAAGATGTCCGAGGGCGTTTCGACGACTACCCAACAGAAGCAGTCGCCTTGCCACGTTCCCGCGCTGGGTCGTGTGTGTGCTTGGACTGCCCCTCTGGGCGAGGGGGTTCGACCTCCTCCTCCTCCTCTTCGCTGGAGTCGATGTTGTCGTCTCCCTCTCCTTCACCGTCGGACTCCCACTCGCCTTGGTCGTCCCCACTCTCACCTCCGCTCGCCTCCCCTTCCTCAGTTGGCTCCTGAGCCCCGTTGGGCGTCGAGTACATCTCGGTGGTCGCCTGGAAAGCAATAGACAAGATGAAAGTCAATCGACCAACTCAAAGAAGACCAATGCAGAAAACAAGATTTCAGTCGGGAGCATAAAGACATACCTGGTCCACTTCATACGAGTTGTCGAGTGGAGTTACCCTCCTGGCTCCTCGGGGGTTGTCTTTGTTCCCCGTGATGCTCGACAGCCACCCCTCCAGCATCTCATCGGTGACCTCCTCCGGGTGGATCCGAGTGGTGTCATCGAGACCAGAGTACAACCACATCGGGTGGTCACGGGCCTGGAGCGGTTGGATGCGCCTCTGGAGGAAGACCTCCAGCAGGTCCATCCCAGTCACACCCTCACGGACAAGCTCGACCACTCGACCGACCAACACTTTGACTTGGGCCCTTTCCTCCGGCGTCACTTTCAGAGAAGCGGGTTTTTCAGCTCGGTCGAGGGAGAAAGGAGGAAGACCAGTCGACTGTCCTGGGGTCGCATGGTCCTGACAGTAGAACCAGGTCGCCTGCCAACCACGGACCGACTCCGGGAAAGTAATGGATGGAAAACAGCTCTTCCCCCTCGTCTGGATCGCCAAGCCCCCGCAAAACTGGATCACCTGCGTCCTCTCGTCACTCGACTTGGCCTTCTTGACCGATTGAGAACGGCAAGTAAAGATGTGCTTGAAAAGTCCCCAATGGGGGCGGCAACCCAAGAAAGCCTCACACATGGAAATGAAAGCGGCAAGATATACAATGGAGTTGGGAGTAAAGTGGTGGAGCTGCGCTCCGAAGAAGTTCAAGAAGCTCCGGAAAAAAGGATGGGGCGGCAGAGAAAACCCTCGGTCGATGTGGGTGGCTAGGAGCACGCACTCACCGTCGCGGGGTTGAGGTTCGATCTCTCCCCCCGGAAGATGCGCGGCTTGGTGGGGAATGACTCCCCCCTCGACCATGTCGTCGAGATCCTCTTGCCGGAGCACCGACAGCATCCAGTCGCCCTGGATCCAACCTTTGGGCAGAGCGGTCCTAGAGGAAGATCCGCCCCGAGCAGACCTCTTCCCTTTCCCCGCCGCCGCCTTCTTCGCGCGCTCCAGAGCGGAGGTCTTGCCCTTCGTCATCGTCGCCGGCGAAGTCTCGCACGGGCCTGTTGCGCTGGGGCAAGAACGGAGGTGGCGGAAGGACTTGCGAAGGGAGAGAGGAAGAAGAAAGGAGGAGAAGAGAGCGCACTGCTTGGAAACCCCGAGCTGGCGATTTATAAGGGACCGCTTCCGAGTGGCTGACTGGTAGGCCCAGGCTATCCAGTCAAATCCCGCAGTAGACGCGCGCACAGTACGTGGCGAAAAAGGCGACGCGGGGATCGAGGAGCTTCCGCTTTATCGCTTCCGATTACTACGGCCGCTCCCGTCCCGTGCGCTTCCCAAAATCCGAATCCTGCGACATCCGCGGGCCACAGAACAACTTGTCAAAACAGAAGACCCCGATCGCGCCGGCACTCAGTATGTCACAAGCAAAGAAATTCACTCGATGAAAGGCCTGGAATGGATCAAGGCGACTGAAAAAGGTTGGCAACGTCATCCGTGACGATTGACCCAAAACGAGGCGCTCACGTAGCCCAAAGAACCAGTCGGAAAGACCTCCAACTCTTTCCCCACTCTAACCTCGATCCATTCGGGGGCTAATGATGAAGACATGTACCTAGGGTAGGGGCACGGACTTGTCCAAGGAGCCCTACCCTAGGACATCCCTAGGAGAAGTCACCTTTCAATCGACTTGAAGGTATCCCACTCGACAGACTCAAGACACTCGACCAGAAAGCTATCACTCGACCATGAAGCCAACCACTCGACCGCCAGGAGACCTATAGTCACTCCGCAGGCAAACGGTCAGCTGTTAAGTAGTCTTTATGGTCATTATAGCACTTTATTAGGGGCGTTACCAGTAACGCCCAACCTTGAATGTACCTTAAACCCTGCATTACTGAGGGCAGGAGGGGGCCGGCGAACTCTATATAAGCCACCCCCCTCCTCAGTATGAAGGGTTCGCACCCCTGTTATTCACACGCCAGTAATCCAATCGACTGCCTCCGGGCACCGAGACGTAGGGCTGTTACTTCCTCCGCGAAGGGCCTGAACTCGTACATCTTGGTGTGTTTACAACTTCCCAATAGCTGAGATCTAGCCTCTCCATACATACCCCCCTACATCACTGTCAGAGTTAGAACCACGACACCAGAGGCCTAGGTTAACAAGAGTCCTAGCCGAATACGCCAGTGGGGAGAAGTCCTTGTCTTGATCGCCAAGTCTTTGTGGAATCTTCCTTGTATGCGGCAGCTGTCCGAACTGGCCCATGAATATACGGCCATGGGGGGCCTCGGCCCAATCTAATAGATCGGGAGACGATGTGGTGAGTACCCCCTAGTCCAGGACACCGTCACCACCCATCGCGATGGCCGCCACAGACACGGACAACTGCGGCAACAACCATGTTCGACTAGGGTTAGGGGTCTTACTATTAGTTCGTTATTGTATTGAGTACAATTTGTTCATATTAAGTTCATATTAGGGTTAGGGGTGTTATAATTAGGAGAGGTATATTGGTCTCTTGGGTGAACTAGCAATAGAAGGTGACAATCTAATATTTCCTGAACTCCATTATAGTTGTAGTTTATATTTCCTGAACTCCATTAAGGCACACATCAAAACAAATTATAGATTGAAAGTTGAGGTTAGCAATCAAAAGTAACTGCTATTAAAGGAGGATCGAACGTCGTGATGGTTCGACCTCCTTCGACCCCCTCCTCCCTTCAAACGAAAACCATCGCACGAGGGCCACACGCCCGCAGCAGCCCAAAATCGCCAACTCGGCCCACGTACGAGATCCACATCGAAAAAGCAGACACGAAAAACAATCTACCAAAAACCTCACGCACCACACGGCCTGACCCAATCTCCATCTCCAGAACAAGACCTCTCTCCCAGTCCCGAACTACCCACGAAAAACAAGAGAAAATTTCGCAATCTCCACGACACCCACGATCTCCCCCGATCCAGGCGACGAACATCCCTGCCGCCCTACACCATGCCATGGGTCCGCCGCGTCTTCATCTTAGACGAGCAGCCGGGAGATGGGAAGTGGGCCCGTCCTTTGACGAGGAGGTATCACCGGAGGTCCTCTCTGCCTCTTCCCTCCGCCCAGGCACGCCAACCCGTCGTTAACTAGTGGCGGAGGTGTCGACGTGTTCGTCCCGAGCCTGCGCGTGGAGCACGTCAATGGCTCCATGCCAATCCTGCTGTTACTCAACATCGACCTCGAGACGGCCGGCTGGGGGTTCCTTCTTGCCATTGAGGACTCCCACGACTGAGTCCACAGTGCCACCTGCTTTGGCTGGATAGGGGGTAGTACAAGTACAACTACCAGTAAGCTCCTTTTCTTCCCTTTCCTCTCTGAAATTATGTTTAGTTCTCTTCTTGATCTTGTTCCTAATACAGAACTCGAGCCCGATCTTGATTTCTTGGTTATGACCTGCACTATTATTGTTGATACCAGTTCATCGAATAACTTCTAATGGAGACGTAATAATAGTTATATTGTTCTTCTATTTCACGACTTACTGTGATTTCTTCATGGTTTGTGCCAACTACGGTGCAGGTTCATGTGCCCCTGCTAACCGTCATATTTTTCAGGTTAAAGAAAAGGTGTGAGCATGGACCTCTAATATTTCTCTATACATTTGAAATTTTGATTATTTCTCAAAAAAAAGTAAATCCATCATTGCTGTTATGTAGATGTAGGAGAAATTATATTTTTTCAGTTTTGTAACTACTGATGGAGTTTTGCGTTCTTTGTAGCAGAAATTTGATAGTCTTGTTTATTTTGTGCTGAACATTTTGATATATTATACATTTTTTTGATATGATATTACAAAATCGGATGTGGATTTTCGTGCTGAATATTTTGATATATTATACTTTTTTTTTCGACATCGTATGCAAAAGATATGGTCGTTTTACTTTTTCATCACACCTTTTTGCAAAACATGTCCAAATTTAAGTTTTAAAATTTTCCTAACTAGTAGATGTAGTAACATAACTACATCTCGAAGGATTTTAATTTTTGAACTTTTTATTATTTTCTTTTTTTTTTCAAAATTGAAATAGCGATACACAGGGGGGGTAGAGTTTGAAAATTGCCCTATAGTGCCGGTTTGTGTCTCCAACCAGGACTATAGGTTAAGACCCCTTTAGTGCCGGTTTGTGACACAAACCGGGACTATAGGTTAGACCTTTAGTGCCGGTTTGTGTCATAAACCGGCACTAAAGGGGCTCGTGGGGTCCCAGCCTGATGCCAGCCTGCCACCACCCCTTTAGTACCGGTTCATGGCACGAACCGGTACTAAAGGTTCAACACGAACTGGCACTAATGATAGCCCTTCGAACGCACTAATGATCACATTAGTGCCGGTTTAGTTACAAACCGGGACTAATGTGCTTCACATTAGGCCCTTTTCTACTAGTGTACCTTACATTGACAGTGATTATCAGCCCATTGTGGTGCTTCAAATATGATAAAGAATATATTTCATGACCTAGAGATGGAATTTGGAGAATCTTAATTCTGATATGTACACGAAACTTCTTTTATTTTGTCACACAACTGAAGATATGGGACTATTTGTTCTGTGTGTCTCTTATAAATAATGAAATGGACTATAGGTAAAAAAATATCCTATTCTAATTATATTATGTTGTAGATGATGCATGATTCCTGAATCTTTTTGCTTTGTACTGAACTTGATGCAAACCAGTTGTCTTCTCTGGCACTGCCGATCTGGCTTTTTGGAACAATTTTTGTCATGTGCTTGCAAAATTAATTATCGTATTGACTTTAGTATCCTCATCTTACCATGTTTTTATATCTCTACTGTTTGTGATCTATAATAAACTCATTAGTCCTAAAAGAGTGTCGTAATTTTCTTTGAATGTACAAGATTTATACACGAGTGTTGTAATTTTCTCTGGATGTACAAGATTTATTGGGTCATGACGCATGGACGGGCAACGTGCGCTTCCGATCTAGTGGAGGTGATGCATGGTGGCTTCAGCTGCTTCTCTCCTACTCGTCCACCCTCTTCACCATCTTTATCTCCCAAAACCAGTCCTCAGTTTGGGTTGCAGTCTTCAACTTGGCTGCATGAAGCAGTATAAGACATAGAGTTTGGGAAACTGCTCGACACCCTAAACGGGGTGTGGCTATCTCATTATATAGGAGTACCAAAGGGTACAATACAATTACAGATGTGTACAACGGGTCCACGTATAGATATACAATCTAACACCCTCCCTCAATCTTAACTATGCCCTGAAGTACAAAGTAAGTTAAGATTGCGCCTACAGCCTACAAACTGTGGTTGTGGAAGAGGCTTCGTGAAGATGTCAGCAAGTTGATCTTTTGATGAGATGAACTTGATACTGAGGAGCTTCTGTGCAACACGTTCTCGAATAAAGTGATAGTCTACCTCAATGTGTTTCGTCCGAGAATGAAACACTGGATTAGATGAGAGATAGGTAGCACCAATGTTGTCACACCAAAGCACCGGAGAACGAGCAGGAGGGACTCTCAATTCTCTCAACAAGGACTGAACCCATATGATCTCAGCAGTCGCATCAGCAACTGCTTTGTACTCAGCTTCAGTGCTGCTACGAGAAACCGTAGCCTGCTTACGAGCATTCCAGGCGATCAAATTAGGACCAAGAAACACTGCATATCCCCCCGTGGATCGCCTGTCATCAAGACACCCGGCCCAATCTGCATCTGAGAAGGCTGAGATCTCATAAGATGGTGCAGGTTGGAGAAGTAAACCATAAGAGGTAGTGAAACAGACATAACGCAGAATGCGTTTCACAGCTGACTAATGAGACGTCCTGGGCGCATGAAGATACTGACAGACACGGTTGACTGCATAAGAGACATCTGGCCTGGTGATAGTAAGATACTGCAGACCACCAACAAGACTACGATACTCAGTAGCATCATCAGGTGAAAGAAGATCTCCATCCAGGGCAGACAACCGATCAGTAGCAGACATCGAAGTGATCGCATGTTTACACTTCAGCATACCAGCACGACGCAATAGATCCAGAGAATACTTCTTCTGAGTAAGAGTCAACCCAGCAGAAGATCGTGAGACCTCCAGACCAAGGAAAAAATGCAGAGCACCTAAGTCCTTGACAGCAAAATCCCCACTCAAGGCAGCCACAAGACGATCCACAGCAGCAGCAGAGGAACTGATGAGGATGATATCATCAACATAAACCAGGAGATACATCATAACCTCAGGACGCTAAAGAAGGAACAAGGACGTGTCAGCAGTGGAGGGAAGAAAACCAAGAGCCCGAAGAACAGAGCCGAGACGTGCATGCCACGCACGGGGAGCCTGTTTAAGTCCATATAGCGCCTTAACAAGACGACAAAGATGATGAGGACGTGCAGGATCCACAAACCCCGGTGGCTGACGCATATAAACTTCTTCCTCCAGAACGCCGTGTAGAAAAGCATTCTGCACATCAAGCTGACGAAGAAACCATCCACGGGTAACAGCCAGAGACAGCAGCAAACGAATGGTAGTAGGCTTGATAACTGGACTGAATGTGTCTTCATAGTCAAGACCATACCTCTGTTTGAAACCCTTAGCCACAAGCCGTGCTTTGTAGCGCTCAATAGAACCATCAGCATGTCTCTTGACTTTAAAAACCCACTTGGAATCAATGATATTAACACCAGATGTCGGGGGAACAAGATGCCAAGTGTCATTCTGAAGCAAAGCCTGAAACTCCTGTTCCATCGCAGCACGCCAATGAGGTATACCCAGTGCAGCCTGAAAATGGCGAGGCTCAGCAGTGGGATCTGCAGCAATATGAGCCATGCAAGCGGCAAGCCACGCAACAGTCCCGTCAGTGCATTTCTTAGGCTGAAAAACCCCTGTCTGGCTGCGCGTGCGAGGATGAAGAACAGCGGCAGCCGGTTGTGGCGATGTCGCCGGGCTCAGCACAGGCGACTGCAGAGACGAGGCCTCAGCCGGCGAGCCAGTGCCCGAGCCAGCGTCAGGGCCGCCTGGCTCCAGAGAGAGCAGCGGCATCAGGCCAGGCGTGGCCGGCCGAGCCAGATCCGGCGTTGGACTGGGTGAAGCCAGCCCAGCCGGCGCAGAAGGCCCAGCGGCTGGGCCAGGTGTCGCTGTAGATGACCCAGCCAGGCCAGGTGCGAGCGATGCCTGCGAGGCGGGCGAGGGCGGTTCTGGCGAGGCGGGTGAGGGCGGCGCCCGCGGGTTGGGTGAGGGCGAGGGCGGCACCTGCAGGGCGGCTGCACCCGATCTGCATGGGACATGCATATCCACATCCCGCTCCGGATCATCATCATCCGGCACCTGTTCATCAAGTAGCTCAAGACGAGCACCAAGTCCAATACCTGCAGCATGATTAGGAAGCAACACAGGTGCATTTGCAACATCCACAAATTGATCAGGCACAGGTACGGAAGAGTGGACAGGTGGCATAGGAGTTTTAGAGTTATTCGGAAGTGCATGAAAAGGGAAAACATTCTCATCAAAAACGACGTCACGAGAAATGTAGACGTGATTGGTGGGAACGTGTAGGCATTTGTATCCTTTGTGAAGGGAACTACACCCAAGAAACACACACTTTTTAGACCGAAACTCTAACTTACGTTTGTTGTATGGACGCAAATGGGGCCAACATGCACACCCAAACACTTTGAGAAAAGTGTAATCTGGAATTTCGTTGAGCAAGAGTTCAAGAGGAGTTTTCATATTCAGAAGTCATGAGGGTAGCCTGTTTATCAAGAAACAAGCGGTGGAGAAGGCATCACTCCAAAACCGAAACGGAACGGAGGCATGAGCTAGCAAAGTAAGACCAGTTTCTACAAGATGACGATGCTTACGTTCGGCGGTGCCATTCTGCTGATGTGTATGAGGACAAGACACACGGTGCGAGATCCCAAGCCTGTTGAAAAAAGTGTTGAGGTTGTGATATTCACCCCCCCCCCCAGTCGGATTGGACATGAATAATTTTTTGCTTAAGGAGACGCTCAACATGTGCTTGAAACTGAATGAAAACATCGAACACATCAGATTTTCTCTTAATAAGATAAAGCCAAGTAAACCGGCTATAAGCATCAATGAAACTGACATAATAATTATGGCCACTAACGGATGTTTGGGCATGACCCCATACATCAGAAAACACAAGCTCAAGAGGATGGTTCACAACACAACTAGACTCTGAAAACGGAAGTTGGTGACTCTTGCCCTGCTAACAGGCATCACAAATTGTTTCAGCAGTTTTATTGGACACAACTGGTAGTTCATGACGATGTAGCACATGACGAACTATAGGAGCAGCAGGGTGACCCAGGCGTGCATGCCAATGTGTAGACGACACACGAACACCGCTGAACGCCTAAGGAGAAGAGTGCATAGGAGATGTAGGTGGCGCGTCAAGTGCATATAAGCCATGGCGAAGACGACCACTAAGAAGAACGGCCCTCGTGTCCCGATCCTTGATAAAGAAACGAAAAGGGTGAAACTCAGCAAGGACATTATTATCACGAGTAAGTTGGGGAATAGACAACAAACTACGTGTAGCAGTGGGAACACGAAGAACATTAGAAAGATGCAGTTTGCGAAAGTTATGTGTGAGGAGTGAGGCCTGACCAACATGGGAGATGTGCATACCTGCTCCATTGGCTGTGTGCACCTGATCATGACCGCGATATGGTTCCTTGGTGGAAAGCTTGGCCATCTCGTTGGTGAGGTGGTTCGTGGCTCCCGTGTCCATATACCACGTAGGATCGATGGAGTAGAACGGGGTGCGCCCATGATCATGACTCGTCACCGCGGCAGCCTGTTTTTTCATTCCCCTTGCCATTATTACCCAGGCCGAGGAAATCTTGCTTGTAGCGTCGATGGCACCGGGAGGCAATGTGACGCTCAAGGCCACACAGCTGGCAGGCCTGCTGAGCACCACAGCATGGGCAGCAAGCCACCGGACGGGTGCCTCCAGTGATGGAGGGCGGGGTAGCACGGGCCTGCGAGGATGAGGCTGCCGGTTTCCCGCCAGGCGATGGTGACGGCTTCTGCGGCTTACCGCGGGTCGCGGCGTTGGCAGAGATGAAGCTCGGGGAGGCACGACGCGCTTTAATGCGCTGCTCACGACCAAGAAGATGTGCATATAGCTCTCGTGGCGGAAGTGGCGCCTCACGACCATGAATATTCTCGACGAGATTGTCATAATCATCATCAAGACCATTGAGCACGTGGGTGCTAAACTCCTCATCTCCAAGAGGCTGACCAATTGAGGCCAATGTGTCCGCGAGATCCGACATCTTGTTAAAGTACTCGGTGATAGAGAGACCATCAAGTTTAGTCTCCCCCAACTCGGTGCGTATGGCATGAGCACGCGCCGTAGACTGCGAGGCGAAGCTGCTGTGAAGTGTCGACCAAGCATCTCGGGATGTCGCGGCGAAGATGACCAGCGACAACACGCCCGGAGTGAGCGATGACTGGATAGCGGCGAGAATCGCCTGATCCTGAGCCACCCACACATGGTGCGCCGGATGATACGTCGGCGGGCACGGGATGGAGCCGTCGACGTACCCCTCCAGGTAGTGGCTGCGAAGGAGGGGTAGCACCTGAGCCTGCCAGGACAAATAATTATCCGGCATGAGCTTCACCGGAAGGAGGTGTGAGAAGTAAAACGGCGTCGGTGCGGTCATGTGATCCGCATGAGGCTGTGCTGGTGGCGCGTAGCAGCCCATCATCGGGTCCGTCTCCGGGTTGGGGGCGAGCGCCAGTTGCGCACCAGCGTACGGAGACGCGGAGTAGGCGCCTGCAGGGGCGGAGCCAACACCCGAGCCAGCCAGAGCTCCGGGGGGCACAGATGGCGCAGCCCCGTGAAGCAGCGCAGGCGGCTGCACACCGTAGGGCTGGGGATGTGACGCCCCAGTGCAGCCAGACGCCGGCGACGTGCCATAGGGCAGCGGCCAGGCGGACGAGGATGGAGGCGCGGTGCCGAGGGTTGAGGCAGGGGCGCCGAACCAAGGGGCTTCATAGAGCAGCGACGACGGAGGCGCGGCGCCGAGTGGTGAGGTAGGGGCACCATACGGAGGTGCAGGGCCGCGGAACCCCGGCGGCCCAGCGGCAACGGCTGAGGAGAACCCGCCAGATGGGATCGGCGGGGGCAGGTCGCCCGTCCCGCTCGACCCGATCGGGGAGGCTGCGGGCGGCTGCCGCCAGGGCGTAGCCAGCGGGCGGGAGGCCATGAAAGGCGCGAGGAAGCGAGCGTTGGGGCCGACGCGGCATCAGCGATGGCAGAGGCCGAGGAGTCGGCGGTGGCAGGGGCCGAGGCGGCGGCGGCGTGAGGGGCAGTGGAAGACATCGAAACCCTAATCTGATACCATGTAAGACATAGAGTTTGGGAAACTGCTCGACACCTTAAACGGGGTGTGGCTATCTCATTATATAGGAGTACCAAAGGGTACAATACAATTACAGATGTGTACAACGGGTCCACGTATAGATATACAATCTAACAAGCAGGAATCGCTAGTAATACCGGTCAGCCATACGGCGGTCAATCTGTTCCCGGGCCTTGTACACATCGCCCGTCACACTATAGGAGCTGGTCATATTTGAAGTCATTACCCTTAACCTAAGGAGGGGGATGCCTAAGGCTTGCGAAAGGTGCTACCTCCTTAGCTAGAAGAATTGTATCTCTGAAGTCGATCATTTTCTTCAGGTTTTTTCATTCTTATCATCAACAGACTGGCTGGACACGGTTTTCTCCGCCGGGTTTCGTATGTACATAGCTGATATCCTGGCCGTGAGTAAAGTGTTGATATGCGTGCTGCATGCAGTTGAGGTCCCGCACTGACCCTACTGCTTTTCTTCAGCTTTTTTCATTCTTATCATCCAATTGGTCCTCTCCATTCTTCGTTGCTCGACCTCCATGCTTTTCTTTCATTTTCTTTTTTTTTCTATATAAACTTTACACACATATATACTATATCTATACAAAATTAGAATGCTATCTTCTATATTGTCTCATCGTTTATTCTCTATTTTCTCTCACACTCACAATAATCATTTGTTTTCACACATCCTCTTAGAACATCTACAGCCGGGCGCCTCAAACCCCGCTCAAACTACCAGGCGGAAGGCCCGGCAAAAAAAAGCAACCCAGGCGGGCAGTATAGACCTACGAAGCTTGATGAAATGATTCAAGAAAAAAAAGCCAAGCTGCCGTCAAAGAGAAATGAGAAAAACAGAAAATTGTAACAATTTATGTTAAATATGATGAAAATTTAAAAATATTTTTCAATTTAGTAGGGCTATCAATGTACGTTTATGAGATGAATTTGTCACTCGATGAACAATCATCAGTTGATGGAATGCAATCTAGTGTCAAGCTACCTCATTCACACAACCAGAATTGATAGACCTAATGCAACAACAGAGAAGCTTACCGCAGTCCGGCGACACGGCTATTTAAGCTGGACGGCGTTCACCTAGCGCGGCGAGTGGGACTAAACCACTAGCTACCTTTGACGAGTTCATTATGTTGGGAACTCGGCAAAGCAAGACCCATGGGCCGTGGCATTCGTATTTAAAAAATATATAATATAAAATGTTTACCGAGTCTCTGTTGGGCCGAAACTCAGCAAAGAAACACCGTCGCATGGCTCCCTCGCCAGCTCTACCGCAGGCCCCACATGTCATACTTCATCGAGTTTTTTCTGTCTGGAACTCTGCGAATTTCAGATTCTGTCGAGTTGTTTTTGTTCGTCGAGTCGTTTTTCGTTGGAACCAGACAAAGTCACAGCTCTGCCGAGTCCAATTTTGAATGAAACTAGGCAGACAAAAGCTTGCCGAGTTCCCGATAGAATGAACTCAGTGAAGTTCGATCTGGAATTCAGCACAAAACCAGATTCTAGTAGTGACGTACGGCACCTATGGCTGTCATGGAACGAAAGAAAAAGTAGCATCCAGAGTGCATCTTGGCACTTGCACAAATGTAGTACGGAGCAGGGAATAATTTGCTTTGCGTGATGATGAAGTTAACCTTTTGTTTTTGCGTGATGATGAAAGTAACTAATTACTATTTGCCAGCAGAATAATTTGCACATCCTGCATGGCGCCTATCGCGAGCGATTGGACGAAAGATATCCAAAGTGTAGATGTAGTACGAACCAGGGACAGGGAATAATTTGCTTTGGGTGATGATGAAAGTTCCCAACTATATTTGCCAGCAGGCACATATATCGTACGTACTACAAGGCTACAGGCTTAGGCAGCTGAGCATGCATGCAGAATGGCAGATGCACTAGTCCCTCTTGGGAGAACACCAATGGCAATGACGGCCATGGATCCACTGTTGCTTGCAGCCTCATTCTCTGGTTCCCCGGTAGCACTGCGCCTTCTTCTGGACGGGGAAGGCGAAGGTCCGGCCGTGTGGGCAGACGGGGTGCCAACTCCAGCATTCCTTGACTTGCTCCAGCATGGGGGCACCGACGACGAGGATGGCGTTGGCATGGCGACGTCGCTGCATGCTTCCAATCCAGCGTCACTCTCGCCCTCGCTCCTAGAGGGCGTCACCGCTGAAGGGGACACCGCGTTGCATGTGGTGGCCACCAATGGAGATGGCGCCAGTCGCCAGATACCTGCGCAGCGCCACCTTCGTCCACGGAAAGGCCAGCCACCTCCTCTACAAGGTCAACAGCCACGGCGACACTCCCCTCCACTGCGCCGCCAGGGCCCGGAGATCTTCCATGGTCTCCCACCTCGTCGCCCTAGCTCAAGGCGATGACGACGGTGCCGGAGACCGGCTCAGGGAGCTTGTGAGGACGGAGAATGGGTGCAAACAGACGGCCCTGCATGAGGCTGTCCGCATCGGGAGCGACCACATCGTTGAGCTGCTAATGGCGGCCGACTCGGAATTGGCTTGTTTTCCCAAGGACGGCGGCACTTCGCCCTTGTACCTCGCCGTCTTGCATGATCGCCCCGACATTGCACACACACTGTATCACAAGAGCGGTGGCTATCTCTCGTATTCTGGACCGGATGGGCAAAATGCGTTGCATGCTTCTGCTCTTCGTAGCCAAGGTAACATATACATTAGGGTATTTCTCTCACATTACATTTATTTATGCTCCTTATGAAGTCCATGCCTGCAAAATTAATTCTTTGGTCGTGTTTCCTCCACTAGTTAGAAGAACTACTAGAAAACATGCCCGTGCGTGTTCTGTGAACCGTTTTGTTTCATTCATTTTTTTTTACACTTCTAATAAAGGGTAGGATGGCCATTTCCTTCTCTCTGTACCCCTTCGTAATAAAGGGTAGGATGGTCATTTCCATCAACATTTATTTTGAAATTTTCTAGCAAAAATCATAAAATAAGAACAAAAAATGAAACCAATTTATTTTGAATTTCCGTGAACATTTTTTCTTGTTGTGTAGAAAAAGTTCGAATATAAGATTATTCTCTAAATTTCAAATAAATTCTGAAAGCACCAACATTATTTGAAAATACAGAATTGTCAAAATCACAAAAACTTGCCATGATGCCTTGGAATGGTGATACAAGGCCGTAGAAAACAATTGGTCCATTTGAACGATGTCGAAAAAAGGTACTTTGAGACGGAACCTTCCGGCCAACCTGAACACCCTACCTGAACCTTTTTCCGTTTAAATTCGTGAACATTTTCTTAAATTCGAAAACTTTATTTTCAAATTGATGAACTTTTGCCATATCCAGGAACTCTTTTGAACTTTTACAAACGTTTAATAAAATCCCATAATTTTTTCCAAATTCATAAATATTCTTTTTTAAAATTGATAAACTTTTTTCAAATCGGCGAATGCTTGGGCCGGCTCAACAGGCAGCCAACGGAGGCGATGCTGTCACCCGATTGGACAAGGCCTGGGCGTATATTTTTTCTATTCCATTTTTTTGGTTTTCTCTTTTTCCTTTAATATCATTTTTATATTTTGGAACTTTATTACTCATTTTGAACCTGTTTTAAATTTTGAAATATTTTTGGACTACCAAAAAAATATTTTTATCAAATGTTTTTACAAATTAGAAAAATGTTCCAATTTTTGAATTTTTGTTCATAAATTTAATAAATATTTGTATTTTAAAATTGTTAAAATATTCTGAAAAAGGTATTGGGTTTGCAATTTGTGTACAACATAAATTTTGGGAACTTATTAACAATATTGGGGAAAAATCATGTTTATAAACTTTTCAGACACAATTTGAGTTTCCAAAATTGTTGACAAATTTCAAGAAATATTTCAGATAGAAGATATTTTCATGTTGATTGACAATGACAGCAATTGCAAATAACAAAAGCCTTACCCTACCGGCCTACCAGAACCAGCACCTTCGAACATGAGGTGTTTATTGACATGAATGAATTGACCCCAAATTGTTTTCAGCATGCGGGCATGCTCATGGTAGGCCTCCATGCAAAATTTTAAAGAATTCAAACAGCGAATGCACGTTGCGTCACGTTCGGCTAGTGTTTTGAGGGGGTTTTTCACCAAGGAAACCCTATATAGTGCATAAAATATCAGAACTCAATGAAATATATAATGAATGCTTGGCATGTGGATGCTAGTGTGTGGGAAAAAACTGGGTCCATTTTATTAAAGTGAAAAAAGTGCTTCGGACATGCCCTACCGTCCTACCGGAACCACCACCTTTGAACATGGTGTGCTTCTTGCCATGCATGAAATGACAGCAAATTTTGCCGGCATGTGGAGATTCTCATGGTAGGCTGCCATGCAAAAATTCAAGGAATTTGTACACCGAACGCACATCACGTCATGTTCGGCTAGTGTTTTGAGTTTTTTCACAAGGAAAACCCTAGAAAATGCATAAAAAGTCAGAACTCAATAAAATTTATCATGGATGCTTTGCATGGTGATCTTAGTGTGTGGAAAAAAATTGGTTCTATTTTATTGATGTAAAAAAAAGTACATCCAGACTTGTCCTGCCGGCCTACCCGAAACACCACCTTTGAACATGGTGTGCTTCTTGCCATGCATGAAATTACACCAAAATTCCCAGCATGTGGGCAGCCCTCCGTGCAAAATTGGAAAGAATTCGGACACCGAACGCACGTTGCGTCACGTTCGGCTAGTGTTTTAGGGTTTTTTTTTCACCGACAAACCCCTAAAAAATGCATAAATGTCATAACTCAATAAATTTATCATGGATTCTTTGCATGGTAGTGTGCTAGTGTATTGAAAAATTTGGGTCCATTATATTCATCTGAGCATTTTTTTTTTGAAAAAGAAAAGGAACAAAATAAAAAACAAAAAACAATAAGAATGAAAAATAAACAAAAAAGAACAATAAACCAGTCGCTGATTGATATGTTTTATTTTTATATATCCATTTAACAGATGTTCAAAAATTTAAAAAGCTTTTGATTTTTTATGTGAGCATGTTTATATTTAAATGAAAAATAAACAAACATTTTTTTGTTTAATAGATGTTCAACTTTTAATTATATTGATGTGAGCATTTTTCTATTTAAATGAAAAAACGACATATCTGTACAATTTTTTTAAGATGCGAATATTTTTATTTTATGACCAACATTTCAAAAAGAAAACATTTTTTGGAACTTTCTCCAAAATTTTATAAGTTTGAGCATTTTTTGGAACATAAAAAAGAAACAAAATGAAAAAAGAAAAAGGAAAAAAAAAGAAAAAAGAAATGATGATATAAGGGACGATTCAACAATGGCCCGGCCCAGCCACGAGCTGAAGTAGAAGAAAACAACAAAAATAGTTAAACAGGCTCAAGCGTATTAGGATGTCCTAATTGGTTAGTGTGGTTCTGTTTAGACTAAGAGGTCTTGAGTTGGATTCATGTCCGCACTGTCTTTTTTAGTTTGATAAAAGTGGGTACGATGCCTCGTAGTATACAGTTTCATGAAATGACCATACTGCCCATATACTGTTTGTGTGTGGGGGGGGGGGGGTGAACCGAACCAGGGGGAAACACCTCTCATTCAAGAAACATGCCCATGCATTGAAACAGGAGAAAACAAAATAGCTACCTCCATATACATGCTGCATAGATGAGATTGTGCGTGTGGCAGCTCCTATCACCTCATACTCGTAGTATACCTACCCATGGCCGTCAGTGCGCTTGACAACCATATCTTAGAGGACGTGATTTAGTCCAACAAACAAACATCAAACATCTTAAGATAATCCTCTTAGCGAAGAAGTTTTTCCTATCTTTGTTGCTCTCAAGTATCATATTTCCGTTACTACATGTTTTCACCTCATAGTTTTGGGATGTTTTTCATAAGCCCATAAGAACCATATCTTTTGGTTGTTAAGTTGTCAACAACTACGTTCATGCCTTCCTTGTCAGGATGCCCTTTCAAGTTCCTTGTCGTAGCAGGTGCTGCTTTCTTCTCCATTCAATTGGTTCCAAGTATCTACCTTCCATTCAATTGTTTTGGGAGCATCGTGTTCTTCCTTTATTTTGAAGTTCTTTCAATCTTGTCAACTTCATGTTGGATCCCTTGTTTTTCTTTTCAACCAGAGTGTTGTCCAAGTTCTCTCTTGTTCCATGTGGCCTTTTTTTCATGTCTTCCAACCTCCAAGGTTCTTTGGTATCTCTACTTTGTCAATGATGCAACTATATAACCCCACAAAAAAATGATGCAACTATATAGCTAAACCTCTTCCTCTTTCTTTTCTAGATCTCCGGACGAGATCTATTATAAGTGGGGGAGTGTTGTAACAGCCCGAGACCAATTTCTCTGATTCTTTCCTTAACTATTTTTAATATTTATTTTATTTTATTTTTGAATCAGAATTTCATCATGACATCGAACATCAAATAAATAATAGTGAACATTTTTAGAAATTCTTT
Source organism: Triticum urartu (assembly GCF_056163025.1). Classification (NCBI taxonomy): domain Eukaryota; kingdom Viridiplantae; phylum Streptophyta; class Magnoliopsida; order Poales; family Poaceae; genus Triticum; species Triticum urartu. Next base: position 747,600,384 of record NC_141875.1, on the reverse strand, counting down.
TGAGCCTTCCTTTTATTTTATTTAAGTGTTTTTCCTTTCCCTTTAAAAGCTTTCCACAATTCGCATGCCTTTCCTCAAGTTTGGCCCCCAAACCTTGCCCAAAATTCTTACATCTTTTTCCCAAGCTCCACCAAAATCTCTTGATTTTCGGACACTTAGTATACCTCTAGTTCAAATCCATTTATCTAAATTCAAATGAATTTGAATTCAACTTCATCCAAAATTGCTGGAAACACCTCCGTAGGTTTGCAAATATTCCAGAAGCACTCTCAACAAGTTTCACCTTTTTCTAGAAGTCCTAGCCATTTCTTTCCTTGCCTTTGTTCTTCTCAATTTCTGTAATTACGAAAAGGCAAAGAAAAAAGGAAAAGAAAAGAGTAGTCCCAGCTTCCGAGCGCTGCAGCCCAGCTTGCCCTGGCCTAACTCTCGCCCCAGCCCTGGCTCACATAGCGCTGCAGTCCAGCACTGTAAGGTATTAGTTCTGATGTTATTGCTACAAATATTCATGTCCCATACAACCAAATGCTAATAAATATATTGTAAAAGAAGATCTGGCAACAACGTGTGAGGTATCATCTAGCACTATTAATTTAGGGCTCCAGCCTGCCACAATAAAAAAGCGGAGTACTCCACTATTGGACGAAGACTACAATACTGGATTGAATAAAATGCATTAGTAGTCATTGAACTTTTGTTGATAGCTCACTTTAGCCACTATACTTAAGAATACAATAACTATATACGTCTATTGGTGATTATACAGTCACTGCCTCACCGTAGAGCTTCATATTTTGTCTAGTTGACCCGTCAAACTGTCCAAGTGACACCTCATCAGCTGGTTGTGTTCCCTCTCTGCCTACCCAGTCCCACATGTCAATGGGTTAATAAAGAAATAATTGAAGAAACAAAAATTATGTGCATTGAGGAATCGACTCCTTTGGTAGCGGCGGCCATGGGCATTGCCAGCCAGGGTTTCAATCCCATGGCTTGTCCCTGGTCGCCGATTTGGACCAAGATCCTCCGGCTAGGCTCCCGCGAAACTTCCACTCTGAACTTGGACAGATCGGCGGGTGTGGCATGGTTTGCGGCCAAATCCAGTATGTGTGAGGGTCCAGCCGTGGGTCATCCGCAATTGGCCAGAGCTGCATGTTGGTGCTCAGGATTGGCGTGGGGGCAGCCAGTGGTGAGGATCTCCGTTGTAGGTGTTGGTCCATGATGACCACTCCGTCCTGCGGCGTCGACCTGGCCACGGATTGCGTTGGCGACCGAAGGATCTTTGCAAGGGTTACTCTCTCTAGATCCACTGGCCGCCTTTGACGGATAGATGCATTCTATTGACAATCACTGGACATAGAGGGTATGGTTGTGCAGCAGCAGTCGGTTTCTAGTCCAAAGCATGCGGCTGCTGGGAAAGTGGTGGCAACAACACATGATTGACTCCGATGGTGGTGCTCCTTGAGTACCCAGTCTCAAGCTGTGGTTTGAAAACCTAGGTCTGAGCCGAGTTTGTTGTACCTGGCAATGCGATGTTTTTGTGTCGTTACCTTGTTGAAGGCATTGCTCGAATATGTGCGGACTAGTTCTTCAGGGTGAAAACCTAGACTCTGGCTTTTAGTGGTCGGATCTGTTTAAGAATCTCATTATCCTTGTGGTGTCATGAGATGGTTGATGCAGATTTGATCACTTCAGGGTTTTTTATTTTTCCATGCTTAGGCACAACTTTGGCCTATATGACTTTGCTATCTGCCGACAGGTTTTGTGTGTGTGTGTGTGTGTGTTTATTGGTATTGGTGTTGGTTGTGTGTATCCTAACAATGCAGAGGGCGTGTGTGCTCCTTTTAGTTGTATCCGCTTCATGCTTCATTTTAAGTAATAAAGTCCACCCTTTGTCGAAAAGAAGAAAATATGTGAGGCACATCCTAACCAAACGATATATGGGAATTTTCTAGATAAAATTTTCACGCCAACATGGCTAACGTAACTATTTAGAGTACATAAAAAAGATTGTATCGACCTATATTATGAGTATCCACGCGATGTGCTAGTTCTTTTAATCTTGGCATAAGGGCTTTTCTGAAAACATCTGTTTGGACATAGAAGTAGCACATGTTCAGTAATACTTATCTAAAATTTGCTAGGTGACATACAAATATAATTCTTGATTTTGCAGTTAGATTTAAGATTAGAAACTGAATAATGTTAGCGATATCTTCCTTGGTTTGTGGCAAATGCACTGTGCTAAATATCAAGTCCTAGCTTAAACCTTGAAACATATCTTCATACCATCTCCCTGTGGCGTGGCTAAATATCTATAATAAGTTTGATAGTGGTTTGATTTTATATTTTTGTTAGAATTAAGGAGGCAAAAAAAGAAAAGAAAAAGTAAGTGGTGATAACTTTTGGTGTTTGGCAGCCATGACAGAAATGCTACTGGAATGGAACATTGGCCTTACAGCGCAAAAGGACCGAAATGGGAGCACCCCCCTTCACTTCGCAACATCAATTCTACACGCAAGAGGTGTACACTTCTGGATCTTCCTGTCATTGGTATACATGGTTTCATGGTTTTTGGCATTCAAGCATGCCATTCTATCCTGTGCTGCAAGTCATCTTCCATCCTTGGTTCCCATGGAATCATAGTACTTGGCATTCAGGCATGCCGTTTGATCCAGTGCTGCAAGCTAACCCAATTCCAATGTATCAGTCAGATGGTCAGGGACTATTCCCTATACACATTGCTGCTTCCATAGGTGTGAACAAAGCCATTGTCAAATTTGTAGACAAGTGCCCCAACATTGCTGGTGTGCGCAATATGAAGGGAAGAACTTTCCTTCATGTCGCTGTTGAAAAGAAGAAATGGAACATAGTCGCACTTGCTTGCCAAACTCAATCGTTATCATGGATTTTGAACATGCAAGACAATGAAGGAAACACTGCACTACACCTAAGTGTATTGCTTGGGCATCAGGACATCTTCTGTTTGCTCCTGGAGAATCCGGAAGTGCGGTTAAATCTAACAAATAGAAAGGGGGAAACTCCTCTAGATTTATCGCAGAGTAAGATTCGCGCTGGATGTTTTTGTGCATGGGTAATGTACTTTCTTTCCTTTTATTTCAGGCTTAATTTGCTCCCACAAAGGCAAATGTAGTAGCAATAGTTCATATGGCTGACACGAATTTCTTATTTGCTCTTGCAGAACCCCCGATTTGTGATGAATGCTGATTTAATATATTGTCGCGCTAAACATGGCAATCGCCGATCGGATCACTTTGAAGATCAGTACATTCAAGCAGAGGATGAAGAGAAAGAATCAGACAAACTGACAGCTTCGACTCAAACATTGGGCATTGGGTCAGTGCTAATGGCAACTGTGGCGTTTACTGCAAATTTCACTCCACCAGGGGATTACAGTGACAATGGCACACCCAATCTTTCTAGGAGGTATGTTTTTGATGCATTCATCGCGGCCAACTCGCTGGCATTCGGGTGCTCTGGTTTAACTACTATCAACCTCATGTACTCTGGGACAGCTATCGTCGACGTGCCTTTGCGCAGCAAACACTTTGACGTAGCTGTGGTCTTCGCGTTTTGTTCGGTCACGAGCTTGGCTACAGCCTTTGTGCTAGGCCTATGTGGTGTTGGACCCTGTGTTTTGATTTTCTGTTTGAGCTTTTTTCGCCCTAGGCCGAGATGGCCGAATTTCGGCCATTTTCAAAAATTTCGGCTGAAATTTGATCAAATTTTGACTACAATTTGACTTAAATTTGACCAAAATTTGCCAAATTTGAGCAATTTCGGCCTAAATGTACTTTTCGCCTCAGGCCGAGATGGCCGAAATTCAGCCGAAATCCACTTTTTGCGGCCGAAAATCAAAACACAGGTTGGACCCATTTGCCCATATGACTTCAGTTGCAGTGTGTGTGGTGGCTTCTCTTTTTGTGTCTGTGTGGATACATAGACCCCCTGCGAGGCCAAGCTGTAGCTAGAGCTTTATTTCATAGAATGGGTTATCCAGCACTGGTGATATCCGCACGCATTCTCATCATCCGGACAGCGATGGTGTACTTGTGAGAGGTGTACGAGCTGCGGGCGCGGAGGCGCTATGGCCGAGCGACAGGAGTGAGAGGTGTACGTGTGGGCACGGGAATGCTCGTCGTCGTCCATGGCGAAAACTGGAGCTTGCCCGCGAGGGAGGAGCAAACACGGGGACGCGAAAAAATTCAGCCGGTCACGAACGACGAGCCGACCACAGCTTCTCCCGCAGCCGCGCCTACACTCGCCGCGGTCCGCGGCCTATACTGTACTGCCCGTCGGCCTGGGAGCACGGCGGGGCGGGGCGCTGCTTGTTGGCCGGCGGACCGGCCTGGACACCCGGCGGCGGCGCTGCTCTTCGCCTGCTTCTAGGGGAGTAGCCGGCCATGGGAAGGAACAGCGTGGCAGGCCGGGGCGCTGGTCGTTGGCCAGCAGGCCGGCCTGGGCACGCGGCGACGGTGCTGCTCTTCGCCTGCTTCGAGGAGAGTAGCCGGCCATGGGGAGGAACAGCATCGGCGGCTGCTGTTGGAGATGCTCTTAGGAGCTCCAACCCGTCCTCTCTGCTCTCTCCCGCCCAGGTCCAGGACGCGACCACCGCATCCCGTGGATGGCCGCCTCGGGTGGCAGCAGCTGCTCGTGCCGGCCCTGCTGCACCGCCCGGCCACCGGAGCCGCTGTCAGGGTCAGGGTGCCATGACCCAGCACGGCCGGCCACTCCTTTGCGTTCTCATGGTACCTCTCGCATGCACGCCTCGCGCCGCGCCTGCCGGAGCTGCCGTCAGGGTACTTCGTGGTCATGTTGGTCAACGGCGAGCTCACTCTGGCCACGGGCGACCTCGCGCTGTCGTCTTCATCGCCGGCCTCCTTCTGTCCCGGCGCGAGAAAGCCTACCCCGCCGGCACTCCATGGAGAGGCGGACGAGCTAGCGCTGCTCACTCTCTCCGGCGAGAGGAAAACGATTGGCGCCCAAAAGCTGTTCGATGGAATGCCTCAAAGAAAGAGATATGGGGAGAAGAAGACCGTCTGGTCATTGACAGGTGGGGCCCACCTCTCATTTGCCACAGCAGTTGGTCAAAGCTTTTAGTCGTCGCCACGTCAGCCCGACATGCAGACCCAACTACTCAGTTTCGCTATTTTCGCAAGCTTATCAGACTATTAGTGCTCCGCGTTACAGATTAGGCACATTTTCGGTGGTTTTTCATGCCCTGGTTCAAATGTGGTACCAAGTTGTTACCATAACCCCAAATGTGGTGGTTTTGGGTAAATAACTCACCTTGATCGTCACGATGAGTTGACACAATGAGATGCACCAAGTAGAGTCTGTTGAGATGCCACACCCTGGAACAGACAGATATGTTGCAACATGAGCATATGCAGACTGTAGAGCTTGGATCTGAAGCAGAGGAGACAATTGCCAATGGAAAAAGAGAAGCAAGAACAATACAGGGCACTGAGAGGGACTAAGGGGGTTCTACAGACAGAGGCGGATTACGAGGAAGAAAAATAGCAAGTGCCTTTGATTGAAGATTCAGATGATGAAAACAATTCTGTAATTCAGACTATTAAGCCAACAGCCCAACAAGATTTCATTCAATTCAATACTTAAACAGCAGCTCCTTAACTTCCTGCATAGGGCATGCAGTATCAGCTGGTATTTCAAATCCTTAGGACTTCCAAACTTGACAGCGTCTGGTTGCATACGCCTCCATCAACATGGCTGAAGATGCATATTTGTACCACTGCGACTGTGCACGAATCAAATTCCCTACCTCATCATGAACGACATACATACCCACTACATCCTTTGATATTTTTTCCGCTCGTTGTTTAGTTTTGCTCATCTTTCTCTCTGGTCAGTAAAAGTAAAACACCCCCATATTTCCCACAAAAAAGTAAAAAACGCTCGGCAGCACTTCATCATCCAAAGAAGAAAACCAGATGGGGTTTTCCAAATATAAAAAATTGTACATTAAAACTGTCAAAATTATGAATTTCAATAAATAAAATTCATCAATTTAGACAATATTCATGAATTTGGAAAATGTTCGTGAATTTAAAGTGTTCCTAAACTTACAAAATGCGTGCAGATTTAAAAATATCTTAGATTTTAAAAAGGTTCATGAGTTTAGAAATTGTTCGTGGATGATTTTCATAAAAACTTCCTGAATTTTAAAATTTTAAAACTAGAAAATAAAAGTATAAATAAGTAGAAAAAAGGCAAAAGAAACAAAAAGAAAAAAGAAAACCGAGCAAAAAAAAGAAAAAAAAAGCAGAGAAAAACCAAAGGAAAAACACAGTGCGTTCTCATGGGCCAGCCTGTTTGTCCCAGTGGTGTGCGCTCCGTACAGGTAACCCAATATTTGAGTTTTCTGCGATGGCATGCGCCGCTGGGAGAGCTTCTCCCATCCCTATTTTTTTAAAGTGCATTTTCGTTGGCTGGAGCGTTCATGAAAACTTACTTTTGGTCCTGCTCGACAGCGGCACCAGCTCAAGACCCCACGGGTCGTCCTCAAGCTTGACATCGCGTCGGTGTTGACTCCCACTCTGAGGAGGGGAGGTGTTCGAGGCACTTGCGTAGCGACGAACGGTGTCGGCCGATGGATTGGATGACACGTCTGCGGTCTGTTTTGGTTAGGGTCATGACAATGATCCTTCCATAGGTTCACCTACGAAAACATTGTTACGACTTATCCTTCCTTTAAATGATAAGATTCAATGGACTTTTCGCCTGTCTTCCGGCCTAGTATCCCTTGAACTCTCCAGCACCTGGGTTTCGGCCAACGACGATCCGCCATGCAGAGCGAGCTTCGATGACAGATCAAGGTATTACTTCCGGTCGCGGGGAAGGTTTTACGTCGACTTCACCGCAATCACCGGTGGAGAGATTGGATCCCTAGAAAACCGTAGGGGAAAACGAAAATAAACATAGTTTTGTTCAGCACGATGATACGTTCCAAATTGGTTTTTTTTTTCAAGATTTCTTAGAGCACATGGTGGGCTTTCATGTCCAGCCCAGTTGTGGGCTCCCGGCCACTTCACGTTACGGCCTGCACTGAGTCTGGAGCGCGAGATGGCGGCGGCGTCGTTGGACGACGACCACCTGATGTCGGCTCCTGCCAAGGTTTGATTCAAACGAACCCAATCCCACTTGACATTCCCTTAGTTATGAATTCTGTTACTACTATTTCAATTACTCCTAGTGTATTGATAATTTTTCACAAATTTTATATGGCCAAACGTGGGATTTCAGGATTTTATATGGCAACAATAGTAACTGGAGTAGTATTTTAGGAGCAGGCTATTGATAATTTTTTTCTTCCGTGACCATCTTGGAATCCTGGCTCCACTCCTGACATATTTTGCAAATTTGAAGGTGAGATGAGCGATGATGCAGAAACATCATGACTGCTTACTCTGTTTTCAAGGTACCACCGGACTTTCTTCTATGCTATTGCTAGCGGAACTAGTGTGTCTGCTTACTCTGTCAAGTTTCACTAGTCCATGGAGAAAAAAAAACTTCAGGAGTCTTGATTCTACTTGCTTGAGCAAAGGGTTATTGATCAAGTTGGTGGTTGTAGGAATCAACAACAAAACGTACAATACGCATACGCTGCAAGTCACTACTGCTAACTTATGCAATTAATAATTAATAGTATACGTAGTACGGTAGTAGTACATAGCTATAATACATCTAGATACATTCCCTTTTATTCATTTTGATAACAAGTATTTTCGGACGAAGGAAGTACATGAGTATGCGTGACTTGGGCCACCTGCAGTCGTCCGGCTCTAGGTCGATGTCGTCTTCGGAATTGCTAGTATATATAGATTGCGTTGCTCGTCAAACTAGTACTACTTTCTCTTTTTTATTAAAAATGTTGACTTATATACATGATTAAAAACACTTGTTCAACATTTTTTAAATTCTTGATTAATTTTTTTATATACATGATCAAATTCTTTCATCACTTTTTAATACATGGTCAAAACAAATTCTATACCAGACGGGCGAATGCATAAAGGGAGGTTCGAATTCTTACAATCACGTATGAGCAAGAGACTTGTGGATTGGAGTGAAAGATACTCATTTCGGCGAGTAAAGAAGTTTTGATCAAATCTGTGGCCCAGGCCATCCCCACCTATGTAATGAGTGTTTTCAAACTTCCTTTCTCAGTTTGTGATGATTTGTCCAAGTTGATGAGACATTATTGGTGGGGCGTGCAAAATGGTAAGAAAAAGATGGCTTGGATGGCATGGGATAAATTGGTTCTACCTAAATCCAAAGGAGGGATGGGGTTCAGGGATATAAGGGCGTTTAATCAAGCTTTGCTTGCTAAACAAGCCTGGTGACTCCTTGTTGCACCTGAATCGCTTTGTGCAAGACTACTATGGGCTAAATATTATCCAAATGGGAATCTACTGGATACATTTTTTCCGAGTAACTCATCAGCAGTTTGGAAGGGTATCGAACATGGATTGAACTTGGTGAAAAAAGGTATGATCTCGCGAGTCGGCAATGGTAATCTTATTCGAACTTGGCGAGATCCATGGATTCCTAGGGGTATGCCTTTTACGCCTATTTCCCCTAAAAGAAATTGTCGTCTAAATAAAGTTGCTGATTTTCTGGATACTAATGGTGCGTGGAAGGTAAATTTATTGGAACAATTTTTCTGTCATGTTGATGTTGAAGCTATTTTGAAAATTCGTACGTCACCAAGACAGCGGGAAGATTTTATTGCTTGGCCTTTTGAGAAGTCGGGATCTTTCACTGTTAGGAGCGCATATCATTTAGCTATGGGTGAGCACATGGACCGTTTCTCGCAAGGAGCAAGCAGCACATGTCCTGGTGGTGAACGTGGTATGTGGAATATTGTATGGCGTGCCTTGGTTCCTCCTAAGATGAAAGTTTTTGCATGGAAGGTAATTACTGGTATACTAGCAACTAACTTAGAGAGGAATCGACGTCATATTGGTACAAGGGCAACATGCGGAATGTGTGGGCGAGAAGATGAATCGTCATTTCATGCTTTACTAGTCTGTCCCAACGCGGCAAGCTTATGGGACGCAATGAAGGACCTTTGGCCATTGCTGAACAGGTATGATATTGCATGTATGGGTGATGAATGGTTTCTTCACTTGCTTGCTGGCCAGCAGAGCAATGTCCGGGACATGATCATTATGGTGCTCTGGAGGGTTTGGCATTTACGTAATGAAGTCATGCATGCCAAATCTATTCCACCGACGGAGGTGTCTTATGATTATCTATGCAGCTATCTTAACTCTCTGCTACAATTAGGCTGTATGGGGTGTAGAAGAGGTGATCAAAGGTAAAGCTCCAATGTTGATGAAACCAGTGATTGAGAAAACTCGGGCATCATCGCCATGCCTTCCTTGGCCGTCTCCTCCGCCGGGCTGGGTAGCTCTCTCTGTTGTTGGTTCTTATTGTGCGGAAGACGGAGCTGCAGGATCAGGTATGGTTTTACGTGATGACAAGGGTGGTGTTATTTTTGCGGCTTACCGACGCATTTATCACTGTAATGAGGCACTGGAAGCGGAGTTACATGCGATTATGGAAGAAGTAAGTCTCGCAATTCAACGGTCGAATCGACCAGTTCAGCTACAATCTGATTGTTTGGCAGCTTTATCAGCACTGTCTAATGATTCACTAGACAGATCAGCATATGGTCATCTTTTGGCAGAAATCAAAGGTTTACTGGAGAATAGGGTGTTTGTTCGTGTTAAAGTTTCTCGTGATCAAAACAAAGTTGCACATTGCTTAGCAAATTCTGGTAGATCTGGGGATAGCACTGCGTGCTGGCTTAACCAATCCCCTCCTTTTGTTTCTGAACTTGTTGCTAAGGATTGTAATTCTGTGAGTTTGGAATAAAACACCCTATTTCCATCGCAAAAAAATTGTATACACATGTACCATTTTCCAATTGCTTGATTAATATTTTTCAAATACTTGTTCAACATTTTTTTCAAATGCTTGATTCACATATTTATATACATGATAACAAAATTGCATAATTTTTTAAATAAATGTCCACCTTTTTTTACACACATTTAATTTTCCCCAATTGCTTTATTAACATTTTTCAAATACTTGTTCAGCATCTTTCAAATTCTTGATTAACATATTATATACATTATGATAAAATTGCATTTTTTTAATAAATGGTCAACACTTTTTATATACGCATTTAGTTTTTCCCAAATGCTATATTAACATTTTTCAAATACTCGTTCAAGATGGTTTTTCAAAATGCTTGACTAAAATTTTTATATACATATCAAAAAAATTCATCATTTTTTGAGTACATGATCAACAATTTTTCTATACACATTCAACATTTTTCCAAATGCTTGATTTATATTTTCAAATACTTGTTCAACATTTTTCAGATGTGTTTTATAGAGTGTTTTTTGTAATATATATATATATATATATATATATATATATAAAGTATAAACAAAAGTACAAAAATAAAGCAAAAAACAAAACCTTAAAACAGAAAAGAACAACACAAAGGAAAAAGAGGTTGTAGAATGTCGCGCGTGTGGGACGGCCATCTTGCTCGCCCCTTCAGCGAGTCGGAAAGTGGACTCGCTGAAGGTGAGAAATAGGGCCGGCCGTGATCAAGCCACGTCGGAACAGGCCATAGGTGATGTTTGTTTTTTTGCAATTCATAAGCTTTATTGATTACTCAAGGGTAATACATTATTCACGGGTAATACAATCATGGAGGAAGTTTGGAACATAGTTGATCCAAAGGCACCTCTGACGAACCTCATTAGCCTGTTGAGCATAGAGATGAGCAGCCAGATTGGCTTCTCGTCTAACAAAACATATGTTGAAGCCAGTAAAATTCCCGCGCAGCTCCTCAACTTCTTGCATAGGTCATGCACTATCAGCTATTTCAAATTCTTGGGACTTCCAAAGACTAAGAATGTCCAGCGCGTCACTTTCAATGAGATCTGACGCCATCCCAAGTTAGTGGCCAGCTTGACAACGTCACTGATTGCATACGCCTCCAATAATCTGGCTTGACAGCGCGTCACTTTCAATGGAGAAATTAACGACCTCATCACAAAGCACATACCCAGTACCTCCTTTGTTATTTCTTTCGCTCGTTGTTTTGTTTTGCTCATCTCTGTCTCTGGTCAGTAAAGCACGCTCGTATTTTTCAAAAAAAAAAGAGTAAAAAATGCTCGGCAGCACCTCATCATTTAGAGAAGAAAACCAAATCTGGTTTTTCCAGATATAAAAATATGTACATTAAAAATGTTAAAATCATAAATTTCAATAATGAAATTTCGTCAATTTGAACAATATCCATGAATTTGCAAAATTCATGTATTTGGAAAACATTAGTGAATTTAAAAGTGTTCCCAACTAAAAAATGCATGTAAATTAAAATCTTAGATTTAAAAAATCATGAGTTTTGTAAACACAGTGACTTTAAAAATTATTCCTGGATGATTTTCATATAAACTTCATGAATTTTAAAATTTTAAAAGAAGAAAAGGAAAATATAAACAAAGGAAAAATAAAAAATAAACAAAAGAGAAAGAAAAAAATGAACAAAACCAAGAAAAAAACATATAAAAACCAAAGGCAGAAACACAATGCATTTTCATGAGCCCACTAGGGGAAACGACAGTAAGCGTAGTTTTGGGCTTTTAAGTCCAGCCCAGTTTTGGGCTCCCGACCTCTTCACTTTACGGCCTGCACTGCACTCGGCTCCCCACTCCGCCGCCGCCGGCGCTCCTGCTTGGCCGACGACGACCTGCTCTCGGAGTCGGAGATCCTCCTGCGCCTCCCGCCGCAGCAGTCATCCCTCCCCCGCCCGCGCCTCGCTAGCTCAGTTGTATAAAAAACCGACGGCGTCAGACGGCCAAGGTTTGTTTCAATCAAACTAAATCCCACTTAACATTCTCTTATCTTAGTTATTATGGATTCTGCTACCATTTGTTCCCGTTAGAAGAACATGTCGCCCTGCAACAATATTTTTTGTAAAACACTGGTTAGCGAGCAACAAGTACAGGATGACAGATTTTTGTAAACAGGGTATTCATTCAGTTATAATCAACCTGTCGCCCTGTGGCAAGTTTTAATGGAAAAAAAATTCATAAGAGTGCATGTAAATACGAGTAAAGCAATCTGGAAAGACACATTAAAAGTTTTCGTTCAGAATAATTACCATATCAATTTTCCTTTTTCACAAGCCTCTCCTCTGAGGCTACTCCATGTCCTCCATAGTTTTTGACGGTGCATGTCCTCCTTAGTCACCGTCCTCAGTTCTACGATTGCCCCTGCTACACCGATTGACACAAGGTCTGCACATTCAACAATAGACACTTGCTCCATACTTCTCCTGGAATGAATGTTATGCCCGGACATGCCTCCAGCGTCAGTGAGAACACATGCAGACACATAATCTTCTCCTTCTATGCAGACCACCAGTGAAAAGATGAAGACTCACAGCAATCTTTGTACAGAAGGTGAATAGTATTAATCCTCTCTTCCATTACAAATGGTTTGACGGATCTCCAATCGACACAAGATCCCTAGGTTTAATCTTCTGTTGACGAGTTGTGGAAGAGGAATTCTCATCAATATGAGTCTCAGGATTCTTCTGGAAACTTGGTTGTATAGCGTCCTCTGTTCCGACATAAGATGTGATTGATACAATGAAGATCGTATGGAGAAGGGTCCTTAGTTGTTCTCAACCTTCATAAACCTGCAAGCTTACAACAGATAATGCACAAATTTACATGGTCGCATCCTAATGCCCTCACAGCCGTCAGGCATTTAAGTTTTTTTTGTTAAGTTGTTCAACAATAAGTCACTTAGGTTGCTGTCCAGTTTTGATCTCCTTCAACAAGCATGAGTGCTAAAACTTGTCCCAAGAGTAGTAAGCTTTTAGTGTGGAGTTACTCTTCATGATCTAGAATCTCTCTCAATCACACGTACCTATATGGCTCCTCACTGGCCGTTTGCCAAGATCTCCCTACCACTAAAATATATATGCATGTGTGGAGGCTTATGTATGTGTAGTTTGGTTGGGTAATGGACTAAGCAAACCTGAAATTCAGTTATTGCAAAGTTAATTAAGTATCCGAAACTAGTACAATGAAGCCTTGTCGTTCCAGTCACATGGGGAAAACAATATGTCAAAAGGAAAAAGAATGATCAGAGAGGCAGAAGGTGGTCCCTAGAAATAGTGATGTCGTCATTATCGGATATGGATACCTCATGGACAGCAGCTGATGATTGCACAATGATATGAAGTTTGCGTTAATTGACTCCTCCCACCAAAAAATCAGAGCCTCTTAAATTTTGATTGCCAGCACTCTTTTTTCTTTTTCCTTTCTCTTTTTTCTCTTTTGGCTCTAGATTGCCAACACTCTTTTCCCCTCTTTTTAATAAGTATTTTCTTAAGACTTGCCGACTAGATGGATGCTTCTGTTTACAAAGGATTGTGGGGAGTAAATCAATGCCCGCTGAGCACCCTAAATATGAAAGAGCAGTATGCAAACTCTACATGGCTAATACATGGTGAATGGATACACCAATCAAGTATGCAAGATTGCACTGAAAAGTGTCGAATGGAGTAGCAATCGAAGGAAAGAAGGAGAATGACTGGCTTTCAAGAGCTTCTGACTAGACGGATACATAGTTAACAAAGCTCACCAAATATTCAGATTGCACAAACGGTGGTTTAGTTTTTATTATGTATGGCTCTGGTGGGACAAAATAATAATCTAAACCAATCAGAGTGACACCAACTTATTGCACTCAACTCTTGGGATTTTGATGAGTCAATCTTGGGATTATGTGAGGGCTAGAATGTGACCAAATAAATTATATGCACGATCCAAGGTAAACTAGCATTTGAATAAAGCGAGAAAACCGTTTACCATTCTTTCATTAACTTCATGTCCGCATTCTGGTCTTCAGCTATTTCCTAACCTGCGTTGGTACAACATAATTTAAGTTTTAGTATGAGGGCCTCCGATGATCTAGTAATTTGCATTTTGTACATGACACCCAGACCTGACTCCAGGAATTAGTATAATTTTTTTACACTTTATCCTTGTGCCGTTTGGTTTAAAATCAACAAGATAGGAACGAACGATTACCTTAGCGGAAATTTTTGTTAGTTTGGAAATGGAAGCGTTTCTATTGATTCTTTGTCAACTATCTAGGTTATACAAGCACCAAACGGGAAGGCGTCTTGTTTGTGGCGTCCACCAACATGCAAATCACCCAGTGACAATGCAGCTCTGAGAATTTCAGGTTCAAGACAAATGGCAGATTCATATAGCTTCCTTGACTGCAAATAAGCCAAAGGCCAATATTATTGACGGAAAGCATACAAAGTAAAACCATGAGACAAGCTTTGCAGAAAGCTTACCTTGTGCATCATCGAGACAGTTGACTAACTTGAAATCCGTTGAAGACTAGTCCATATATAACTTTCATTGCTTCACGTGCAGTGAATAATACAATTTTGAATTTATGAAGTGCTAGATAACCAGGAACAAAACCTGAGAATATATTATGTTAGGACTTAGGATCAATGAACAAAGTAGAAAATGATTTCAACATATATTTCTTTGGCAGGAATTCCGAGGTTCCCAAGTCTATAGCAGGTCATTTACCATCTCAAAGTTCCTGACTGATCCATCACTCCTGCCTATTGATGGCTTCAGCGGTAAGGTGGCAAAAGACTAGCATTAATTCACATCTGTTGGAATAAGTATCATACCCAGGACGTACTGCATGGCATTTTCTGCAAAGTTAAATTAGTAAGATTTGAAAATATAAATGAAAAATGAGATGTGATTCTGAAATAAATGGTGAATACATGACAGAATTCATCCAGGAGGTGAGCAAAGAAACTCTGTAATTCCATGATTTCCTCAAACATTTCTTTTGTGGGGGTACGTACGTACGTACTTACCAGATATATAGATTTATGTAGAGGGAGAAGATACCACACATGTCGTGTGCATGGATGGAGATAGTCCTACAAGGGGAGCTAGAAGAATGTACATTGGAATCCCAAGAAGCCCTGTACGTGCAGTAGATGGAATGTACATACTGTTAAGATTAAAAGGTAACGACGAGGTAATTAAACCAAGCGAAAGAAAGTAGTAGCTTACTGTGTGTGTGGTCTTGGATCAGGAAAAGCAAGGAAGTGGTTGTTAATTACCTTGGATCAGGAAAAGTAGTCTAGTCTGATTAATGGGATGCCCCCGATTAACCGTCTGCATTGCTGTGTTAGCTCCTCATTTTTGCAATCGCGGACATCTAACTCTTGCAGCGAGGTGGGGAGGCCATTCTTTGGCAGCGACCTCATGGCTAGACAGTACCAGATCTTCAGTATCCTGAGGTTGGTGAGCTTTTGCAGCCCTGCTAGGAGACACCGGAGGTTGGTGCAACTGTAGACCTCTAATTCTTGCAGCGAGGTGGGGAGGCCATTCTTTGGCAGCGACCTCATGGCTGGACAGGCCCAGATCTCCAATCTCTTGAGGTTGGTGAGCTTGTGCAGCGACTTCATGGCTGGGAGGCACCGCAGCTTGATGCACCACCCAAATTTGAGCTCCTGGAGGGAGGTGAGGAGAGAAAGAGCCTCCTCTTGCTCCTTGCTCAAGCGATCCACCTCTTTATCATGAAAGGATAATTTGGTGAGGGAGGAAGAGAGGAGGCGGCAGATGGGCGCGGTTAAGACTGCTGCGATGTCGTCCGTCACGAGTTCCTGCAGTTTGGAGACCGCCTGAATGCCAGCAAAGAATTTGGGGCTGTCGCTGACACTTAATGCGGTGAGCTGACCTTGGGTAAGGAGAGGCAGCAAGCCGTCGCACCTAAAATCATCCCCCAAATCCCGAATGCTTAATGTCTCGAGAGAGGTGAGGTTGGAGAGGGGAGCCAGCGTCTCCATGCCCTCCATACCACCTCCAAGGCTGAGGGATTGCAGGGTGGACGGGAAAGGGCAGAGATCCGACAAGGCCTTGTAGGCACACAGGAAGTTGGGGCAACCTGCTATTTTCATTGTGTTGAGGGAGCCCATGAATTGCAGACCTGTCCCGTGGCTCCTAAGGACAAGCTCTGGACAATCTTTGATGCCCAACTCCTGGAGAGAGTAGGAGAGATGGGCCGGTAAGAGCAGCAGCCCATCGTCGTCATCTTCTCCTTCTTCTTGTGGATCTGCTGTTCTATATGTATCCTGCTGCTGCAATTTAGCAGCTGAAGATGCTGCTGTTTGTTGCTGCACGTCCAGGCCCAACCCTGTCAATATCTTCTCACGTCCCCTTCCACATATAGACAAGTGAGAGAGCTCGGGGAGATGAGTCAGTAGATGTGTCACTTCCTTCCAGCTACCACTCCAACTACCATTTATCTCTAACCTGTTAACTGGAAGCTGCCAAATAATGGCCTCCCCAACTCCCTGGAACGTAATGCTTGAACCATCTATGTCGAGGGTCTTCAACGAGGTTAGCATTTGAAGGTGTTTCTCCGCCAGAGGTGGGCAATTTTTAATAGTCAAGCTTTGTAGTTGGGTTAAATTATGGAACGCCAAGACTGTCTCATCTAGGCTATGCAGAGCATCACTTCCTTCTATGCTCAAACGGCTTGATTCGTGTGAGTAATCTAGCTCCACCAGACCTCTTCCTACAAGTCCCGATAGTGTAACAAAGCACAAAGTGTGACTATAAGGAATAGGAGGCAGCGACAACAGTTTTGGGCAACCCGCAATTTCAATCGTGTTTAGCCTAGGAAACCAGGTCACATTCAAATCTCTTTCTGAGGGGTAGCGACTAGTATTAGATAAAATTGTTAATTCAGTTAGTTCAGGGCAATCCTCGACAATGAGGACCTTCAATGAGGTTAGCATTTGAAGGTGTGTTTCAGCCAGAGATGGGCTATTTTTGATATGTAGTTCTTGTAGTTGGGTTAAATTATGGAACGCCAAGATTGTATCATCTAGGACATGCAGAGCATCACTTCCTTCTATGATCAAACTGTTTGATTTGTTTGAGTACACTAATCCCTCCAGACCTCTTCCTACAAGTCCCAGTACTATAACAGAGCACAAAGTGTGACTATAAGGAATAGGAGGCAGCGACAACAGTTTTGGGCAATACTCAATATCAATTGTGTTTAACCTAGGAAACCAGGTCACATTCGAATCACTTTCCAGCGGGCAGCAGCTGGTATAAGATGAAAATGGTAACTCGGTTAGTTCAGGGCAATCCTTCACAACGAGTACTTCTATAAGTGAAAAGTACCAAGGGCAAACATCATTTGCTGCCCATCTACTAAATCTTGGCAACCCAATGAGTTCTACCCTTTTCAAGTTACGAAAGCATGTGCCTCTGATGCAACCTAAATACTCTTCTCCAGACTTACGAATCAGATATAGTTCTCCAAGGGGTGGAAGGAATTCCCAATCTGTGTGCTTTAGGCGGAGAGCCTCCAGACCTTTGGTGGACAGATTTGTACCCAGCCATGTAGGGCAAGTAGGGCCCCCATGCCCATCAATGCATAGATCATGAAGATTGCTATGTGGCCGTAGACTTTCCAGTACTTGATCTTCTAAGTCAGGACTCACATTAGGTCGGCCTTTCTTCCAACTGAGTGTTAATTTGTGCAAGCGGTTTTTGTATGATAGTTTTGCGTCATGTGCCTCATTTGCTAATGCTTTCTCAAGACTATGGATGGCAAGTGATCCTCCTAGCTCTTCTAGTTTCCCCAGCTCCCTTAGTTCAAAACCACTACTTTCTCTTCTAACTTCAAAACTCCGTAGTTCTTGTAAGTTATGCAGTCTTCCCACATTACAAATATTCGAATGAAATTCACTATATTCATCATCACAAGCATAAGGTGGGAGAAGAAAATGACGCAATTTTACAAGGTTTGCAATATCTCCGAGCGAACTATGAGGACCATTCCAGCCACTTATATCTAGTACCCTTAAATGATAAAATCTTGATATACTCCTTGGTAAATGTTTTTGAATACTATACGTTGATGCAACCCGTAGGTAGCGAAGATGGACAAGTTTTGAGATGTTGTGCAATAGAGACTCCACAGGGTAGCACATTGTTGACAAATATACAACACGCAACGATTTTGTATCTTTGAATAAAGCACCGAATATACGAACAAACATTGCATCATAGTTTCCAAACAACATCAAAGTGCGCAGGTTCTTAAAATTCAATATGTTCCTTAATTTATCCAAAACTCTCCTAAATTTTTCTTCCACAAATCCATCCTTACTATCGGCAGAATCACTCATACTAATGGACAAATGGTAGACAGATGGTGCAATTTCTACACCTCTTGGAATAGAAAAAGCTATATGTAGACATTCTTGTGAGGAAACCTTCAATGCTAAATCATGTAGCAGATCATGCATAACATAGTGTGTACCGGAATCACCTATTTCTTTTTTGAAAAATCCATAATTAACTAAGTCATTCAAATTGTTAAGCCCTATCTCTTCAGTTCTTTTGATTCTTTTATCTGGGCGTAGAATGTCAAGTCCTATCCAGAAGTGAATTAGCTCCTCGCAGTCAAACTTGTAATCTTCCGGAAATAATGCACAAGAGGAAAAGCATTGCTGCAGGTTAAAAGGGAGGTAGTCATAGCTAAGCTTTAGTGCGGGCATGATATCATGATCACTGGTCTGTGATTCCCATTCTTTACTTTCAAGAACTCTTGTCCAATGTTCTACAGTTAGATTTTTTCTCAACAATCTACCCACTGTTTTTGCCGCAAGGGGAGAGCCCTTCAATTTTTCTACAATCTTTTTCCCGATTTTAATTAAGTCCAAATCATGATCAATTTTATCAACCACAGATGCTAGGAAAAGGCTCCAATATTCTTCCGGTTTCAAACCTTCTAGTTCAAACAATTTATCTCCTGTCTTAACCATTTTAGCTACTTCAAGGAATCTGGTTGTGACTAGAACTGTATCACCGTTTCCTTTCTGTTTTTCAAAGGGAACTAAGAATCTTTTCCACTCATCTTCATTACCATATTTCCATATATCATCCAAAACTACTAAAAATCTTTTATTTTTCAGCCTTTTTTCAATTAATTTCTGAAGTTGGTCCAAGTTTTGTAACTCATTACTTTCTCTATCATTTTGTTCGCCTTCTGCTTTAGGGATGGAGTGCACAATCTCTTGTGTCAACCTATACACACTAAAGTCGGTAGATACACACACCCAAACTCTTATTTTGAAATGATCTTGCACTTCTTTGCTGTTGTATATGTACTGAGTGAGAGTTGTCTTTCCTATGCCTCCTGGACCAACTATAGGAATAATGGTGAGATCTCCACCCATTATAATTTCCCGGACAATATCGTTCTGCTGACGTTCCCTCCCATGCAATCTAGGCTCTAAAGATTGTGAAGTGGTTATGGGTCTACTTGTAGAGGCAACATTACCAATGTCATGGCTAGAGCTCAATAACTCTAGACCAAGAATGGTGGAGACCTTAGCACACATGGGCTTTAGCTCGTCCGCGATATATTTCATTCTTGTAGAGACGTCCACCCTATCAAATTTCAACTTTGGTTCTCTAGGGGCGTGCTTACTATCTTCATCTTCACGAACAGGTAGAAAAGAAGAGCAGAGGAATTGTTTACCGAAGGCATGGGTGGTGGTACGAGCACGGGAGGCGAGGCGGCGCGCACACTTACAGGACTCCTCAGCAGACCCATGAGAATTCGTCAAGCATGAAGCGCACCAGAGCTGCTTGGCGGCGGCACCGGCAGCTTGGGCGGTGGTACGGGCATGGGAGGCCAGCCGGCGCACGCACTTGCAGGACACCCCCTCGACTCGGTCGGTGGAATCACGAACAGAGGCGCACGAGAGCTGCCTGGCGGCAGCAGAGGCCACATGGCGAGCGTCTCGGACGAGGTTGCGGACACACCCGAGGTCATGGATGGTCTCAGAGGTGCCGTCAAGCTCGTCCTGGATGCGGAAGTAGTCGAGCTCGTCCAGGACATCGTCTGCGAGGTACCCCAAGCCCCGCAACATCTGAAGCAACTCCGACAGAGCGGGGTTGTGGATCTCCCTTGTGCCGGCAGTGTGGAGTATGGCCTGTGCATTGAGCAGCTCCATCTTGATGGCCTTGATGTTGGGGTGGAGGTCCTTGGTGGCCGCCCAAGCCTCGACCAGGCCGTCGGATAGCGGGCTCAGCGCCTTCCCCACCACCCATTGCGCCCAGCTGATGGCGCCGCCCTCCATTACAGCTATGGCTAACTACTTTTTTTTTGTCTTTTTTTTTCAGAATATCGTTAACTAGCTGCTGGTAACTACGCCATGGCTAGGTATACATATACTCTCTACTTTTTTTTTTTTGCTTTTTTGGAAGATGGCTGCAATCAAGTGCAAGAAGTGGTTGGAGGCGTTGGCGGTTGTATGCAGGCGTTGCTCAGGACGTATATATATAGTCTGGACGGGAGGGCTTGCTTAAAATGATCACCGACAGCAAAGCATCGTCCCTCGCTCTCTCGACAAAGCATCCCTCCCTCCGATCCCAGCAAAGCATCAAATCAAAGCCGTGTGAATGAGGTGATAAGTTTCCCCTAGATGCTTTCATTTGCTTTATTCTCTCTCTTTCTCTTTCTGATGGTTGGTTGGTGTCGGCACTAAGGCTATGTTTGGTAGCCAAGTATTGTAAAAATCACAGTATTTTAGCCTGTATATACACGATACCGCAGTTTTGACATACCAGTGTATTTTGGAGTATTCAAAATACAGTGACCTGTTTGGCAAGCGATTATATGCAACAACATAAATTAGCCCGGTGCTAGCCGCATGACTGAACGGCCATGCTGCATAACAACCAGCCGGATGCACAAAGCTAGAATACCAAAAAGGAGGCAGTTGAACATGACACGGAGCTGCCAGCGGCATAACCTCCTGCAAGCTCTCCCTGTTGTATTGGATTGGATTGGATCCCTTGTGCTAACCAAGGGCCAACTTCACGACCAGGACAACAAGACAACTTTCGTTCCTCTCTGTTTATAATGGCCCTGATTTCGTTCCTCTCGGCTGGCACTGGGCAGCAGGAACGGGAACGATGCCGCCGTGAGGAGGCAGGCGATGAAGATCAGCATACTCGCGTTCATCTTTTTTTTTTATGAAACAAGGCAATTTTTTTGCCATTTTCATTGATTAAGGAAGAAGATTTAAGACAAGTGACCGCAAAGCGGGATACAAATATCTACTCTCGCGGTATTACAATACTCAAGTGGGTGGCACCGGCGATAGTCTGAAGATGGGTCTCCTCTTCTATCTTAGCGACGAGCATCATCATCGTAGCGGCGGTGTTACGAAAAGCCCTTGCATTACCCTCTTTCCAAATCTCCCAAGACATAAGCATGAACAAGGAAGCGAAAGCCTTTCTCTGATCTCGACGCTCAGTCACATTTTTAATCCACCATTCTCGAACCGAAGCCTCATTTCGCCAGCTCCTCACCATATCACCATGTATACCAAGCCATGTTGCAACCTCGATCCAGACACGCTGGGAGAACCTGCATTGGAAGAGAAGGTGTGCCGTGGTTTACTGGACTTGCTTGCAAAGCGGGCAGAGGTTGCAGTTCGGCCATCCATGACGGTGCAATCGGTCGGCCGTCCAAACTCTGTTTTGAATTATCAACCAAGAAAAAAAATTGCATTTCGGAGGGGCCCAACCCTTCCAAACAGCAGCAGGCATGATGCTTGTCGTGTGTCCTGCAAACTGTGCCATATAGGCAGTCGACGCCGAGTATTCTCCATGAGATATGAACTTCCAAAGGATAGTATCATGCACATCATTGTCGAGAGTAACAGAGGATAGCTTCTCCCAAATCAAGGCAAACTCCTGAATATGCTCCATGGTGAGCCCATGTTGGGTATCAATCTGACTAACCCAATAACTGTTGAGGAGAGCTTTTTGGACCGAGGTAGATTTATTTTTTGAGAGGTCAAAAATCTTTGGAGCAATATCGTTGGGTCTCATGCCTTCAAGCCAAGATGATTCCCATAACTTCGCCTTACATCCATCTCCAACACTAACCGTGGTGGCTGCCGCAAAAAGGTCTCTATCATCATCATTGCACGGTGTTCCCGTCCCAGCCCAAGTCTTGGGGGGGGGGGGGGGGGTCAGCCCACTCATACCAAAGCCATCGCAGTCGAAGGACAGTAGCAAACTTCTCAAGGTTGATGATGCCCAAACCACCGAAGTTCTTGGGCTTACAGACGAGTTCCCAATTGACCTTGCATTTTCCACCGGTCACCTTATCACAACCCGCCCAAAGATAGGCACGCCACAAGCTGTCAATCTTCTTCCTCACTTCCACCGGCAATTTTAGGGGCGTAATATGATATATAGCAATGGCAGTAAGCACTGCCTTGACCAAGACGACACGGCCCGGCGTGGCCACATGTTTGGCAGCCCAAGGTGGTAGCTTCCCAGCAACTTTATCCTCTAAGAATTGAAAGTGAATCCTCTTAAGCCTTGAAACCAAAAGAGGAAGCCCCAAATATCTCATAGGGAAGGTGGAGCAAACCGCTGGGAAGGCTTGTAGGACGTCGTCAAGGTCAATGTTACCGCAGCGAATGGGCGCTACTACACTTTTGGCACAATTAGTGACCAATCCGGTAACATCACCAAAGGATGCAAGAGTTGAAGCCAGGAACTGAATGTCATTTTTTATTGGAGCAATGAAAATGGCAGCATCATCGGCATAAAGGGATGCACAGATGGGGCGACCTCTGAGCGGTTGAAGATGACCTTGAGAAGTCGCCTTGGCAAGGATATGGTGCAACGGGTTGCTACCTCTTGAGCACTGCGTTGGATTTCCCCGAAGAGGAGAGGATGATGCAGCAAAGTAGCATAAGTATTTCCCTCAGTTTTTGAGAACCAAGGTATCAATCCAGTAGGAGGCTACGCGCGAGTCCCTCGTACCTACACAAAACAATAGCTCCTCGCAACCAATGCGATTAGGGGTTGTCAATCCCTTCACGGTCACTTACGAGAGTGAGATCTGATAGAGATGATAGATAATATTTTTGGTATTTTTGGTATAGAGATGCAAAGTGAAAAGTAAAAGGCAAAGTAAAAAAGCAAAGCAATAATAAAGTGATGGAGATTGATATGATGAGAATAGACCCGGGGGCCATAGGTTTCACTAGTGGCTTCTCTCAAGAGCATAAGTATTCTACGGTGGGTGAACAAATTACTGTTGAGCAATTGACAGAATTGAGCATAGTTATGAGAATATCTAGGTATGATCATGTATATAGGCATCACGTCCGAGACAAGTAGACCGACTCCTGCCTGCATCTACTACTATTACTCCACTCATCGACCGCTATCCAGCATGCATCTAGAGTATTAAGTTAAAAACAAAGTAACACTTTAAGCAAGATGACATGATGTAGAGGGATAGTTTCATGCAATATGATAAAAAAAAACCCATCTTGTTATCCTCGATGGCAACAATACAATACGTGCCTTGCTGCCCCTTCTGTCACTGGGAAAGGACACCGCAAGATTGAACCCAAAGCTAAGCACTTCTCCCATTGTAAGAAAAACCAATCTAGTAGGCCAAACCAAACCGATAATTCAAAGAGACTTGCAAAGATAACCAATCATACATAAAAGAATTCAGAGAAGATTCAAATATTATTCATAGATAGACTTGATCATAAACCCACAATTCATCGGTCTCAACAAACACACCACAAAAAGAAGATTATATCGAATAGATCTCCACAAGAGAGGGGGGGAACTTTGTATTGAGATCCAAAAAGAGAGAAGAAGCCATCTAGCTACTAACTATGGACCCGAAGGTCTGAGGTAAACTACTCACACTTCATCGGAGAGGCTAGGATGATGTAGAAGCCCTCCGTGATGACGGCCCTCTCCGGCGGAGCTCCGGAACAGGACCCAAGATGGGATCTCGTGGATACAGAAAGTTGCGGCGGTGGAATTAGGTTTTTGGCTCCGTTTCTGATCGTTTGGAGGTACGTAGGTATATATAGGAGGAAGAAGTACGTCGGTGGAGCTTCGAGGGGCCCACGAGGCAGGGGGGCGCGCCCTAGGGGGGCGCCCTCCACCCTCGTGACCACCTCGTGGCTTTCTTGGCGGAGGGTCCAAGTCTCCTGGGTCTTATCTGATGAGAAAATCACGTTTCCGAAGGTTTCATTCCGTTTGGACTCCGTTTGATATTATGTTTCTCCGAAACACTGAAATAGGCAAAAAAACAGCAATTCTGGGCTGGGCCTCTGGTTAATAGGTTAGTCCCAAAAATAATATAAAAGTGGAAAATAAAGCCCAATATAGTCCAAAACAGTAGATAATATAGCATGGAGTAATCAAAAATTATAGATACGTTGGAGACGTATCAAGCATTCCCAAGCTTAATTCCTGCTCGTCCTCGAGTAGGTAAATGATAAAAAGAGAATTTTTGATGCGGAGTGCTACTTGGCATAATTTCAATGTAAATCTTCTCAATTGTGGTATGAATATTCAGATCCGAAATATTCAAGACAAAAGTTCATATTGACATAAAAATGATAATACTTCAAGCATACTAATTAAGCAATTATGTCTTCTCAAAATAACATGGCCAAAGAAAGCTCATCCCTACAAAATCATATCGTTTAGTCATGCTCCATTTTTGTCACACAAGAATGCTCTCATCATGCACAACCCCGATGACAAGTCAAGCAACTGTTTCATACTTTAATAATCTCAAACTCATAAACCTCCACGCAATACATGAGCGTGAGCCATGGATATAGCACTATAGGTGGAATAGAATATGATGATGGGGGTTATGTGGAGAAGACAAAAAGGGAGAAAGTCTCACATCAACGAGGATAATCAATGGGCTATGGAGATGCCCATCGATTGATGTTAATGCAAGGAGTAGGGATTGCCATGCAACGGATGCACTAGAGCTATAAATGTATGAAAGCTCAACAAAGAAACTAAGTGGGTGTGCATCCAACTTGCTTTCTCACGAAGACCTAGGGCATTTGAGGAAGCCCATCGTTGGAATACACAAGCCAAGTTCTATAATGAAAAATTCCCACTAGTATATGAAAATGACAAAACAAGAGACTCTCTATCATGAAGATTATGGTGCTACTTTAAAGCACAAGTGTAGCAAAGGATAGTAACATCGTCCCTTCTCTCTTTTTCTCTCTTTTTTTGGGCCTTCTCTTTTTTTATGGCCTTTCTCTTTTTTTTATTCCTCACTTGGGACAATGCTCTAGAATGATGATCATCACACTTCTATTTATTTACAACTCAATGATTACAACTCGATACTAGAACAAAGCATGACCCTATATGAATGCCTCCGGCGGTGTACCGGGATATGCAATGAATCAAGATTGACATGTATGAAAGAATTATGAACGGTGGCTTTGCCACGAATACTATGTCAACTACTTGATCATGCTAGCAATATGACAATGATGAATGTGTCATGATGAACGGTATGGTGGAAAGTTACATGGCAATATATCTCAGAATGGCTATGGAAATGCCATGATAAGTAGGTATGGTGGCTGTTTTGAGGAAGATATAAGGAGGTTTATGTGTGAAAGAGCGTATCACATCACGGGGTTTGGATGCACCGGCGAAATTTGCACCAACTCTCAATGTGAGAAAGGGCAATGCACGGTACCGAAGAGGCTGGCAATGATGGAAGGGTGAGAGTGCGTATAATCCATGGACTCAACATTAGTCATAAAGAACTCATATACTTATTGCAAAAATCTACAAGTCATCAAAAACCAAAGCATTATGCGCATGCTCCTAGGGGGATAGATTGGTGGGAAAAGACCATCGCTCGTCCCTAACCGCCACTCATAAGGAGGACAATCAAATAACACCTCATGTTTCAAATTTGTTACATAACGTTTACCATACGTACATGCTACGGGACTTGCAAACTTCAACACAAGCACTACTCATACAAATTTGAGAAGTGCTTGTGTTGAAGTTTGCAAGTTCCGTAGCATGCACGTATGGTAAACGTTATGCTAGATGCTTTAATTTGCTTTATTCTCTCTCTCTTTCTCTTTCTGATGGTTGGTTGGTGTCGGCACTAATTGATCATTTTAAGCAAAGGGTTATTGATCAAAGAAAGGTCGGTCGTTGAGTTTTGGGGGGCCAAATCCATCTTCATTCTGCTTGATTCAGCAAAGGGCCGGTTATTGATTAAGTTGATAGTTGTAGGAATCAACAACAAAACGTATGTACATACATACATACATACATACATACATACATACACGGACAGATGGACAGATTAAGTACGTAGAATACGCATACGCTGCAAGTTATTCCTAACTAGTGCCATGAATTACTCCAGTAGAGTAGCTACATGCATGAGGAACCATCTGTCCTAACTACTTACATGTCGAGGACCAAGAGGCAACAGCCGACGGCAAGGCACGCACCGTACCATCCCGGCGGCCAAGACCCGCTCCACATGTTGTGCGGTTTGGGAGGGTAGGTTTCGGACGCGTCCTAACTCATCAGCTAGATGTGCAAGGCCAACATGGACAGGGTCACCAAACCCATGGCGGTCATCACCCTGCGCCGTCCGCAGTCGTCCGGCTCTCCCGCCTCCATGATTAGGCCGCTATGAAGGCATACACGCACACCCTACCCCTATGAGCACCTCCGATAGACTGAGTCGACATATCATTTTAAGATTTTACAAAGTTACTATAGGTGCCTCGTACCAGGACTTGAACCCTGGTGCATAGAGGATATCACTGTCCTCCAAACCATCCAACTATAGGTTGGTTCGCTGGATCGACGTGTTTTATTATACTCTCTTCGTTCCAAAATATATGTTGTATCAATTTTTCAAAATCAAATTTCCTATATTTGATCAAGTTTAGATAGGAAATATAAATAACTACAATACCAAGTCAGCGTCATTAGATTCATCTTAACATATATTTTCATATTTAATTTATTTTATATTGTAGGTGTTGATAAGATTTACTATATACATGGTCAAACATAACTTTGTTTTATTTTTGGAAAAATAATACACACCTTGTATATTTTAAAATGAAAGGCATCGGTTCTAAACCCAAAAAGCAGCGTCGATGGCTTGGGGACGAGGAGAGCTTGGCGGTTTGCGTGCAAATGAGAGAGATGGGAGTATACCTGGCCAAATCTCGGGCCGGGCCGGGCTTCAGGCCGGGCCAACAAAAACCCGGCGTCTACGGGACAGGCCCGAGCCCAGCCCAGCCCAACGAATTGATACGTTTTCCAGGCCCGAGCCCGGCCCAACGGCCTGACATAATCCAACAAAAACAAGTCAGTACAGCAAAAAACAGAAGAAAACTAAGCTATACAGAACAAGATACTAATATTTGGACAACAAAACATACACCTATCACTTATCAGCAATTTGCAGTAGTAAACAGCAGCAAATCAACACTATTTTTGACAGCACAACATCATAGTTTACAACAAAACAATAACAGAACAACATCCAAGTGTTCCAGTTTCAACAACAGCAAAACAACAGCATTACATCACTATTTTTACAGCACAGCAGCATAGTTTTATAACAAAACAATAACAGAACCCCATATAAATGTTTCAGTTTCAACAACAGCAAAACAGCAGCATTACATTACAAGTTTTGACAGCACAGCAGCATAGTGTTTGAGCAAAAGAATAGCAGAACCACATATAAATGTTTCAGTTTCAAGTCTTTCGACATCTAAACGTTCCAGTTACAACAAACACAAGTGCATGAATAATATTACAGTCCATAACCAAAATAAGACTAGTAGTTTGTTGGCTGCCATCTCGCCATGCCTTCTCTGAACCTTCTTCTCTTCTCATTGCTCTAGCAACAACTCTAGAGGATGGAATGAAGAGAAAGTTAGCGTTAGTATAAACACAACTTGACAATTGACATGAACAAAGAATATAGATGTTACATTCTTCATCCGAAGATGAATCTTCATCATTATCTAGCGCAACCACTTCTGCCTTTCTCTTATTATCTACAACAATAGATTGGGTTAATTATCATTTGGAAGTAAAACATACAAATAAGAATGTGAAACAAACAAGATTACAACACATACCTTCTTTTTTCTGCAGTTTGCAACGATACCAATCTTGCAAACACATTAGGGCCTCAACCGTCTTTGGTTT
Source organism: Triticum urartu (assembly GCF_056163025.1). NCBI lineage: Eukaryota > Viridiplantae > Streptophyta > Magnoliopsida > Poales > Poaceae > Triticum > Triticum urartu. The sequence continues at coordinate 747,572,125 of NC_141875.1, read as the reverse complement.
AAGTGAGTTTCGGTTCGGGGTTATAACCTTCTTACTCAAGCTGAAAGCGGATTCTGAAGCAACACTTGACACAGGAACTGCAAGGATATCACGTGCCATTCTTGCTAGTTGCGGATACCTAGCTGCAGACTTACTCCAGAAATCCAAGATATTGACATTTTCATTCAACCTCTTCGCAGGTTCAGCCAAATACAATTCCAATTCAGATCTCTCTTCATGTGAGCTCGTGCTTTCCACGTACTGATCATAGTCAGAAAAGGCACCAAGTCCACACGTGCTTGATGATGCACTAGTTGCTATGTTTTCATTGACATGTACACCACTACCATACTCATTAAATAAAGAAGTCATTGTAGTTTTAACAAGATTAATGCGTTGAAGGGCATCATCACCATCATATAGCTTGGAGTAGGCATATCCTAAAAACTTGAACTTAATGCAGGGATCAAGAACGGCAGCACAAGACAGAAATATGCTATAGTCAGACCAATATTTCATGAATTTCTCCCTCATAACTGCTAACATTGGAGCCATGTAACTATTTACTCCAGCACTAGCCTCTATAATAGCAGAATGAACAAGATAGACATTCATGAAGTACAAGTTGGCTGTTGGATACTTTGTTCCTGAGAAAGTTGTAGTTACCTCGAAAAAACCCTTCAAGAACTGATACATATGAGATACCTTGGCCCACTCTTCTTTGGATAGCTAAAAGTTGACCTTGAATATGCTGTCCCTCTCAGAATACCAATGCAGCACATCTCTAAAGTACAAACAGCACCCAAGCATAGTGTAGGTTGAATTCCAACGGATGGGCATATCAGGTTTCAACCTTTTTGTTTCTTCCAGGTTGAAAATAGTTGTAGCAGTACTATAAAACTTATGCAGCCTATTGCTTGAAGCCTTTAGGTACATTATACCATCTCTAAGTTTGTCAACACACTTATCAATCAATGCCAAACCGGCTTGAACTACCAAGTTTAGTATGTGTGCACAACAACGAATTTGGAAGAATTTACCGGACAAAGGTAAAGCACCTTTTGCCAAGTGGGTACGCAAGCAAGCTATCATCCTATCATTATAGGCTGCATTATCCAGAGTGATGCACATCACTTTCTTATCGACCCTCCATTCACGAAAGCTAGGTGGACCTCATCGGCAATAGATGCTCCATCATATGGTGGATCTATTTTTTTGAACCATACAATCCTTTTGTTTAGTTTCCAATCAGCATCTATGTAATGACAAGTAATGCAAATATAGCTATGCTTGGTGACTTCAGATTTCCAATTGTCAGATGTGAAACTAACTCTACCAGGGGCAGCAAGAAATATGTCCATCAATTCCTTTTTCTGGCTAAGAAACATTGCCATTATCTCTCTTTTTATTGTGTGCCGACCAATAGACTTGAATTGTGGACAACAAGCAGACATCATTGTTCTAAATCCATCTTCTTCAACTGTTGTAAATGGATGAGCACCGGATACAAGATAAATAGAGACCGAATTTCTAGCAACTTGAGCATCAAATCTACCATTTTTTAATGCAGCTATTCCATCATCATTTGTTTCAGATTTCAAGAAAAAATTATTCATTGTCGCTTGTTCAACCTTATGCTTCTTTTCAGTGTGTCTAAGGAGATGAGATGTACCATTTGTCGATCTAGCCGACAGTTCTTTCTCGCAATGGTTACATCTAGCTATCGTCATTTTATCACCATCTTTCGAGATCTTGGTGAAGTCAAGCCATACATTTGACTTCAGTTTGGAAATAGTAGGTTGCGGCTGCAGTTGCGGCTGCGGCTGCGACTGCGGCTGCCCCCCTCCGGTAGTAGGATGTGCATGTTCTATTGCGGCTCCACTTCCTTGAGCGGCTGGCTGCTTTCCCCTTACACGTTTCTGCCGAGTGCGAGGAGGATCCGCAGGTACAATAAACAATTGCATCCCATCGTCCTGCCCTTCTAATTCTTCGGGATGGTACTCTGGTTCATCACCCTCCGGTCCTTCTAGTCCTCCTGAATTCATCATGATCAAACTGTAGCATGTACACAGCAGTACAACAGAACACGTTATTCGTCATGATCAAACTACAGCATGTACATAGCAGTACAACAGTACAACACCATATAAACAGCACAAATGTTCATCTGCAGTTCTGCACCATATAAACAGCATAAATTTTGCATGGATTTGATCCTGACCATTCTGCACAAGCAGTACGTCTACAACATTAAGCTATGCTTTAACATTCAGCTAACCCTAAAACAAAAAGAGCACAACTTTATCAACAGCAAAACATATACCTTGGGGTGGGGGCTTGGAGTTGCAGGCTTGCTGGTTGCAGCCGATGGGGAGGAAGATATTTGCTGCGGTCGGCGGTTGTTGATGCGGCAGTCGAGGACGAAGCAGGGTGGCTGCAGTTGAGGACGGAGTAGCGTGGCCGCAGTTGAGGACAGTGCAGCGCGGCCACGGTCCAGGACGACGTGCGCCGGCCGTAGTTGAGGACGGACCAGGGCGGCCTCGGTCGAGGATGCAGCGCGGCGGCCGCGGCCGCGGTCGAGGACGAAGTGTGGCGGCCAAGGTCGAGGACGAAGCGCGGCGGCCGCGGTCGAGGATGAAGGGGGCCGGCCACGGTCGAGGACGAAGGGGGCCGGGCGTCGTTTGATGCGGGCGGCTAGGGTTCCGTTGGCGCCGCCATGTCGCGCACGAGGAGAGATGGGGACGGGGTGTGGGATTTGGCAGTTAGGTTAAGCGAGGAGTGGGGAGGGGGCGAGATGCAGAGTCGGGGGGCTGAGGCGCTGGGCGGCTGGGCCGCTCTTGGGCTCTACTGCGGCCAGGCTGGGTGAGTTCAGATTGGGAGCTGCTCGGGCCGGGCCGGGCCTAATTTCGGGCTACATATTGAGGCCCGAGCCCGGCCCGACTTGCTGTTCGGGCTGCATATTAAGGCCCAGGCCCGGCCCAGGGTACCAGTCGGGCCTGGCCCGACCCGAGAATTTCGGGCCGGGTCGGGTCGGGCCGTTCGGGCCGGGTTTCCCATGGCCAGGTATAGATGGGAGACATGAGCATTCTAAGGGACTGTGATTGAGCTCGGGAGTACATATCTAGTGGAAAAGCCATACATTCAATGAAAACATAGGAGCCTGATCTTGTGTTTGTTAGAAATTTAGGGTTTGTGGTCTACCCCCTATTCCTCTGCGCTTATCCGTGGTGCCGCTCACAATTCGCATATATGAGGCTAGGGGGTAGGGACCTTCTTATACTGTCTTTCCAAAGAGTCCATCTCTTATACAGATAAGATTCCTAGTCGTTACAACTAGTTTTTGGGATTGAGTCCAGATCAAATTACCAACCACGATCATATTTGTCTGTTAACGGATTCTACCCGTTATGTCCCCGGAGCACGCGCTTGTGAGCAACGCGCCATAATAGAGTGTAAATTCATGTAATTACGCAGATCAACGTTAGGGCTGTAATCTAACTATACGATCTAGCTCCTTCCAATCATCAGTGTACCCAGGTAATCTTTACGATATAAATAGTATTACCGTATTCCACTAATAGTTGACCAGCATCCTTAAGCATATAATACTTAAGTACATTCCAACAAGTGATAATTCCATGATAATCATGTAAAGTAATTCCATGCGTAAATACATGTATAATTCCATAATGAGGTATTCCGAATATTGACAATTCCAAGTAATTTGAATATAGCTGCAGGACACATAATTTCAACATCTCCCACATGTCCAAAACGATCATTCAAATATTCGTAAACCCATAGACTTAACATGCTTGCCAAATACCACCTGACTAAGAGGCTTAGTCAAGGGACCAACAATCATATTTACACTATGTTGAAAACGCACAAAAATACACGGTGATACTTCCCTTCAATATGTTTTCTTGTTGTGACACCTAAGATCACTAGTGACCTTTAGTTTCTACCTAATAATTCCAGCATAGCTGTCCTCGGTGCCTCGAGTATTATTTCCTCGAGTGTAATTTCACCTTTATAGGCACCTTGAGTATTTTGTTTCCTCAAGTGAAATTCCGCATCAATTATTTTCCATCACATATATAATAATATAATTAATTCCATATCGAGTCAAGTATAAGATAACCATGTTGAATAAATTTTCAAAACCACATAAATATCAAATCCAATCAGTAAATGAAGTTCCATAATTAACCATGTGTTGAAAGAAATTCCTGACTTCGGTCAGTGAACCTGCACCATATTAGTACTAAAAATAGTAATTGAATATGCGTACCTGGACTTATTTCTCATCTCGTAGATACAGTAATAACTTCCTCAATGTGTTTACCTTCAATATAAATTTCAGAACAAGTGATAGGATGTGATGCACTTCCACAATCTTATATGATGTGTGAGATTCCCTTAGCTGCTCGTCTTTCCTTCCACTGCTTGAATGCATCATAAATTCTGAAAGCTAAGGTATGATTTTATAACAAAGATACAATAAATTGAAACACCATTATTATCCCTTTTGTTCTCAGGAGTTCAAACATAATTCCTCACTGAGTTTGGTTCCAGGTACTTTAATAAGTTTGCAATTTTCCATAGGAATCGTTTTAAAACACCTATGTAGTTCCACTCCTAAAACATAGGAAGAGCTTCAAACGTTCCTTTCATATGAAAGTTAAAACATGACCAAGCTTTCACTTCTATCAATGTGACTTTATCATTGCAAAAAAAATTGTTAACATATACAATAATAATGCAAAATATTTTACACTTACGTTCGTAGATGACCACCTTGCTTCATTTAGAAAACCATATGACCTACTATTCCATTGATGCGAAGCTTGTTATAAGACAATACATTAATATACTCAATTAGCAAACCATGTCTTTAGTTCCTCTTCCTGTATTCCAGGAGAGAGAGTTTCCACAAAGTATATTTTCCTTTGTGCAAAGAACCGAATAGCAAGAGTGACATTATAATATTCCAATGAGACAAATTTCCTCACAAATAAATAAAAACACTTACAAACAATGGGCTTGCGGTTGTTTGGTATGATAATAAGTTCCCAAATTATATAATTCCTCATTGAGCTTATTTCTTCCTGCATTTCTTCCACCCATAGTTCACAATGATGAAAGATTCAAGCCTTCTTAGGAGTCTTCCTCTAATATAGCGACTTTCCCCAAAAATCACATAACAATTATCCAGAGATTACATTCCAAGTTAATTCCTCCCACTTATCCTAAGCATGTCATAATAACATATTGTACTTATCCCACTTATCCTAAGCATGTCAGAAAAAATGTCAACAGAGTACTATCTGACGGGGTATATTATATATTCTAATTAATAAGAACATATTGTACTTGCCTTGTATGCTCTGCTATGTACTTACAATGGATTTGATTGCTGTGAAAAAGATGTAGCCACAGTTAAGCCTACTCATCTAGCCATGCATCCATCTTATTCTTACTTACTGTTTCTGTATGCCAACAGGCACAGCAGGGGGTATTGTACTCGTAGTCGTATCTGAATTGGTGTTGGTCACCCCACTATTTGAAGCGAAAACACCTGCAAACCTCAGTGGCTGCTGCATCTGGACCCGGGAGCTGCTGCTGCTGCTGCTGGGATCTTCTTCTTCTTGGTCGTCGCCGTCTCCGGGTCGGCGGCTGTCGCGGCGAGACACCATCCTGTGCTGCACAATGTCGTAGGCGTCGGCGGTTCTGACCTCCTGGGCGAGGGAGCAGGGGCAGCAGCACAGCCACTGGAAGCAGTCCGTCACGTCCGGCTTGCATGGCTAGATGAAGCCGTTACCTATCAACCCATGAATCGTGTATCAGCCAGTTAGTCTTTGGGGTAGGAGTGACACCACGCAGTAAATGCCTTGGTTCTCATATGTTAAGTCTTTTGTTAATCTGGACATATTCGCTTGGTTGTCTATTCGTGGTGTCTATCATACAACAAGGATATAATTGGTTCACTCTTTGTGTACAGGGTGACTTGACACTACAGGCGCGAGAGGAGGTTTCCGCTTTAATGCGGCGCTTTCAGAGGGGAGAAACTATCCCACCGCGAGAGGGCGTCTCATGGTTGAGGCGTCTTGATGACAAGCTACGCGGGATTTACGCAGCTGTTACGTGTAGACGGACTTCGGATGTTGCACTTCCTCCTCCAGCACATCGTCCGCCACGTCCCTCTGTACAGCATTCAGAACCACGACCCTCTGTGCACCGTTCAGAACCACGACCCTCTGTGCACCGTGCAGAACCTCATCCTTCACAGCCAGGGAGATCTTCCTGGCATGAGCCACCTCCTTCACAGCCAGGGAGCTCTTCCTGGCATGAGCCACCTCCTTCACAGCTAGGGAGCGCTTACTGGCATCAGCAGATGAATCTAGGTAACACTACTCACTACATTCTTTTGAACAATGTAGTAATCGTTCTTGCATTCTCAGCAGTCACTGATGCTTACTGGTGGTGCTTCGTTCATGCATTTGTATCAATTTTACTTTACCGCAGGCGGCAACCATTCGCAACCGTTCATGCATTCAGAGCAGTCACCGATCCTTAGTGGTGGTGCTTCGTACTTTGAGGGCGACCGCGAGGATGATGACCAAGCTACAAACATTTATGGCTTCTCGCAGACAGTGTTTCACACTCCACCACCACCACCGACGCAGGAGACACAGACCGTGACAGACGAGGTTAACTATGGTCGTGGTTATCGCGAGCCTCGTCCACCGCCTCAGCGCTTATCGCCTTCCGGTCCTCGCCCGAGGAAGACCCAGACTCGTCGTCGTCCCCCGCAGTGATATGCTTATCTATCTATGTATGACTCATTATCTATGTTAGTTTCAGACTATTCGCAGCTGTGTGTCAGTATTTATGTATGAGACATGCTTCATGTATGTGTTACTATCGCACTTGCTTCTATGTGATCAGAAGACATATATTGTTTTATGTATGCGAGAGACATATTACTATTAATTCGCATTCTTATTTCAGTTACATTTCCAAATAGACTACAACCGATAATTAAGATACAAGTACATCTGAATTAAACAGTGCGGCTGAACTTGTGCAATACATCGTACATACTACAAAATGAAATTCAGATAGAACATAATGCCCTACAATAATACAATACAAACTAATAATGCAAATACATCTGAATAAAACGGTACAACTGGAATACATCTTACATACTACATGAAGTCATCATCGTCATCCTCCGTTGATGCAGCCCTCTTGCCCTTCGACGATGCGCTCCTCTTGCCCTTCGTCGATGCAGAACTCTTGCCCTTGGTCGATACAGAACTCTTGCCCTTCGCGGATGCAGAACTCTTTCCTTTGGACGATGCAGAACTCTTGCCCTTCGATGATGCAGAACCCGGAAGCGGCGGCATGAAGATATCATCGTTGTCCTCGCTCTCCTCAGTCCATAAAGATGGATGCTTTTCTGCAGTCCTTCTGAAAGTTTCACTCTTCGGCTCCACCACCTTCTTCCACCTTTCATGCAACCTAAGAAGTTCTTGACGTACCTCCTCATAGGTCCTTTCAGGCCACCCAGACCTACATAATTGGTGAGCCAACTCATTCATTATGGTGTCACTACCGGTGAGTTCGTCCCATGGTACTATCCTATTGTCCATCCTGAAATCGGTAGCTAGACTCAGCAGAGTGCTGCTCATCTCAGGGTGAAAACTACGATCGAATGGATAATGGGACATCTCGACTACACTACACTAGAATGCTTATCCACCTCCGCCTGAAGCGAGTTTTATAGATACAGAGGAGAAAATGGCGGGAAAGAATAACTGCGGTATGGCGGGAAAGGGTTGGCGGGAAGGGATTGGCGGGCAAATAAGGCAGGAAGGGATTGGCGGGAAAATAAGGCGGGAAGGGATTGGCGGGAAAATAAGGCGGGAACAGATTGGCGGGAAAATAAGGCGGGAAGGGATTGGCGGGGAGGGGTTGGCGAGAAACGGGTGGCGGAAACATATGGCGGGAAGGGGTGGGCGGGAAACGGGTGGTGACAAAATACATTTCAGCATGAGCCATGCAACTTCGGCCTAGGGTTGACCAAAAAGTGACTTTTCGGCCTAGACTAGACCAAAAAGTCTATTTCGGCTTAGAGTTGACCAAAAAGTGCCTTTTCGGCCAGGGGATGGCCGAAAAGTACTACTTCGGCCTAACTGTGGCCGAAAAGTAGTACTTCGACCAAAGAATGGCCGACGGGCTACTAGTTTTGGTTTTTTTGCATTACGTCCTATAGTTTCCGAAATTGCTACAAAAAATAACATAGTTTTGAAAAAAAATCCATAAAGTTCAGGTGCCTGATAGTGAGCCATGGGTACTTTTTTTAAGAGAGAAGTGCATATTTCAACCCTGAACTCTTGCCCTAGTCTATTTTACAACCTTGAACTTTAATACCGTCTAAATTACAAACCCCAAGTCTCAAAACCGGTCAGGATTCAACCCTCCCCTCCCTGTTGACCGGTTTTGACCTGGAGTGACCAGTTTTGACTAGTCAACGGGTCCAATCAGCATGTCACGTCAGAATTGCCATGTTTAGCGCGACAATATATTAAAGCAGCATTCATCACAAATCTGGGGTTCTGCAAGAGCAAATAAGAAATTCATGTCAGCCATATGAACTATTGCTACTACATTTGCCTTTGTGGGAGCAAATTAAGCCTGAAATGAAAGGAAAGAAAGTACATTACCCATGCACAAAAACATCCAGCGCGAATCTTACTCTGCGATAAATCTAGAGGAGTTTCCCCCTTTTTATTTGTTAGATTTAACCGCACTTCCGGATTCTCCAGGAGCAAACAGAAGATGTCCTGATGCCCAAGCATTACACTTAGGTGTAGCGCAGTGTTTCCTTCATTGTCTTGCATGTTCAAAATCCATGATAACGACTGAGTTTGGCAAGCAAGTGCGACTATGTTCCATTTCTTCTTTTCAACAGCGACATGAAGGAAAGTTCTTCCCTTCATATTGCGCACACCAGCAATGTTGGGGCACTTGTCTACAAATTTGACAATGGCTTTGTTCACACCTATGGAAGCAACAATGTGTATAGGGAATAGTCCCTGACCATCTGACTGATACATTGGAGTTGGGTTAGCTTGCAGCACTGGATCAAACGGCATGCCTGAATGCCAAGTACTATGATTCCATGGGAACCAAGGATGGAAGATGACTTGCAGCACAGGATAGAATGGCATGCTTGAATGCCAAAAACCATGAAACCATGTATACCAATGACGGAAGATCCAGAAGTATACACCTCTTGCATGTAGAATTGATGTTGCAAAGTGAAGGGGGGTGCTCCCATTCCGGTCCTTTTGTGCTGTAAGGCCAATGTTCCATTCCAGTAGCATTTCTGTCATGGCTGCCGAACACCAAAAGTAATCACCACTTATTATTTTTCTTTTTTTGCCTCCTTAATTCTAGCAAAAATATATAATCAAACCATTATGAAACTTATTATGGATAATTAGCCACGCCACAGGAAGATGGTATGACGATTTAAACTAGGACTTGATATTTAGCACAGTTCATTTGCCACACACCAAGGATGATATCACAAAAATGATTCAGCTTTTAATCTTAAATCTAACTGCAGACTGAAGAATTATATTTGTATGTAACATAGAAAATTTTAGATAAGTATTACTGAACATTTACTACTTCTATGTCCAAACAGATGTTTTCAGAAGAGCCCTTATGCCAAGATTAAAAGAACTAGCACGTCGTGGATACCCAAAATATTGGTCGATACAATCTTAGTATGTACTGTAAATAGTTACATTAGCCATGTCGCCGTGAAAATTTATCTAGAAAATTCCCATATATCGTTTGGTTAGGATGTGCCCCGCATATTTTCTTCTTTTCAACAAAGGGTGGACTTTATTACTTAAAATGAAGCATGAAGCAGATACAACTAAAAGGAGCACATCCGCCCTATGCATTGTCAGGATGCACACACCCAACATCAATACCTACACACACGCGCGTGCACACACACACACAAAACCTGTCGGCAGATAGCACAGTCATATAAGCCAAAGCTATGCCTAAGCATGGAAAAATAAAATAAAAACTGAAGCAATCAAATCCGCATCAACCATCTGAAGACATCACAAGGACAACGGGATTCTTCAACAGATCTGACCACTAGAAGCCAGAGTCTAGGTTTTCACCATGAAGAACTAGCTCGCACATATTCGAGCAATTCCTTCAACAAGGTAATGACACAAAAACATCGCATTGCAAGGTACAACCAACTCGGCTCAGACCTAGGTTTTCACCCCCATAGCTTGAGACTGGGTACTCGAGGAGCACCACCATCGGAGTCAATCGTGTGTTATCGCCACCACTTTCCTGCGTTCCTAGCAGCGGCATGCTCTGGACTAGAAACCGACCACCGCTGCTGCACAGCTATACACTCTGTGTCAAGTCATCGTCAATAGAATGCATCTCCCCGTCGAAGGCAACCACCGGATCTAGAGAGAGTAACCCTCGCAAAGATCTTTCGGTGGCCAAGGCAATCTATGGCGAGGTTGTCGCCGCATGACGGAGTGGTCATCATGGACCAACACCGACGACGGAGAGCCTCACCACTGACTGCCACCACGCCAATCCTAAGCATCACTGTGCAGTCTGGCCAATTGCGCATGACCCATGGCCGGACCCTCGCACATAGTGGATTTGGCCGCAAACCATGCCACACCCGCCGATCAGTCCAAGTTCATGGTGGAAGTTTTGCGGGAGCCTAGCCGAAGGATCCTAGTCCAAATCGGCGACCTCGGACAAGCCATGCGATTGAAACCCTGGCTGGCAATGCCCATGTACGTGCCCATGGCCGCCGCTGCCAAAGGAGTCGATGCCCCAATGCACACAATTTTTGTTCCTTCAGTTTATTTCTTTACTAGCACATATGCCCATATGCGTTGTAACGGGAGAAAAATTAGTATGCATTTAAAGTTAATGAGAATTATATGTGCAAGAAAAAACCTGTGTGCACGTGAAAAAGGAACATTTTACTTCTCGGTTTCGCCGGGTGTGAAGTAATCAATCCACTATTTTTTTCCATTCATTGATCGAGGGTATTTAAGAGTTTTGTTACGTCATCGTACACTAGAGAAGGTCCACGAATTATTCAATCTACTTTTCCTTTCAATTGAGGAGATTTAAAGGTATGAAGTTTCTAAATATTGTACGAAACATGAACATTTTTTAAATCCTGGACAATTTTTTGAAAATTATGTACAATTTTAGAAAAATGTGAATTTTTTCTTAAACAGGAACATTTTTTAAATTTCACAAACACTTTTTTGAAAAAAACCAACATTTTTTATAAAAACATGAACATTATTTGAATTTGTGAACATTTTTTAGAACGGAAACATACGTTGAAAATTCATAACATTTTTCAAAAATGTGTATCTTTTGAAACAAGAATATTTTCGAATTTGGAGCATTTTTTAAATTGTCATTTGCCTTTTAGAAATCTCGAACAATTTTTTAAAACAATAAATTTTCCAAAAAAATGGGAAACTATTTTCATGTTTCTTTTTTTTAAAATAGCAGCAAAATTTTGAATTTTGAACATTTTCTATAATTTGATTTTTTTAAATTCTAAACTGTTTTTGAGAATTTTGAATTTAGGAAATAAATTCTACATCGCACGTATATGGCGCCATCTCCATTGGTGGCCACCACATGCAACGCGGTGTCCCCTTCAGCGGCGACACCCTCTAGGAGAGAGGGCGAAAGCGACGGTGGACATGAGCATGGAGGCCTTGTATGAGCATGCCGACATGCTGTCAAAATTTGGTATTATTTCATGCATGTCAAGAAACACATCATGTTCAAAGGTGCTGGCACAGATAGGCTGCTAGGGTAAGGCTTTTGTATTTGCCATTTCTGTCATTATCAATCAACATGAACATTTTCCTATATCTGAATTATTTCTTCAAATTTGTCGACAATTTTGGAAATTCAAATTGTGTATGAAAAATTTGTAAACATGAACACTTTTTCCAAAATTATTAATAAGTTCCCAAATATTTCTGTTATACACAAATTGCGAACCACATACTTTTTTTTAAAACTTATCAACATTTTCAAAACACAAACATTTATTAAATTTATGAGAAAATTTGAAAAATGGGAACACTTTTAGAATTTATAAAAAGATATTAGAAAACAATAATCTGTTTTGGTGTTGCAAAAATATTTCAAATTTTAAAACAAGTTTAAAATGAATAATAAATTTCAAAAAGGAAAAAAATTAATGGGACAGGACAAAACGAAAAATTATGATAGAAAAAAAATACGCCTAGGTCTTGCCCAATAGGGCGACAACATCGCTTCCGTTAGGTGCCTGTTGGGCCGGCCAAGCATTCACCAATTTGAATTTTTTTTATCAATTTGAAAAAGGATGTTTATGAATTTGAAAAAATTACAGGATTTTATAAAACTTTTGTAAAAGTTGAAAAGAGTTCCTGGATATGAAAAAAAAATCATGAATTTGAAAACAAAGTTTATGAATTTAATAAAAAGTTCACGAATTTAACAGGTCGCTCGCTTTGGCACCTTCACTCACTAAGCAGCTCCATAGAAGGAACCTATCGTCTTGGCACTCACTAAGCAGCTCCTCCTTTTTCTTCGGTACCCTTGTTACAACGATTCTCTGAGTGGACCGTGGTGGCATAATTCCACCCGCAGGTTTTATGAAGTACCAGGCCACATTTGTTTGCAGGTTTTGTCTATCAAAACCAACATAGTAGTCTGTACTGTTGACTATATTAACTGAAAACAGCAACGGCTTGTTTGGCATCATCATCAAGGGGAGGCTCAGCTCTGGCGGCTCAAACTGGATCAGCTCCTTTGACCTACATGCCGGGCTTTCCTGCCATGCCAAGAAACAACACAACAACAACGTAAATCATCGCTTTTACTGATTTAAATTGACCGCGTAATTAGGAACTCACCTTATTATTAACAATAAAGAGCAGTTTCTTACTCTCTTCCTCAACCATGTAACCAGTGATGTCTCTGCTATCGACACCCTCAGTCACAACACGGCTCCACACAAAGAAATCTTCTACGGCCTCCTCCGTCTCATCAATTATCCAATGTAGTATTTGTCTTTTAGTGGATCGTGGTGCCAGGATTCCTTTCGATGCTCCAACTGCAGGTCTTTTGTCCCGCGCTGCATTCCTGCGGATGATATATACATTGAAAGCAACGTAGAAATCTGTAGTGTTGACTACGTTTACTATGAACTTCATTTCCTTGTTTGGCAAGTGGGGCATGTAGAGCTCAGCGGGATCCAACTTCCATGCAATGTAGTGAGTTTATTTGCAAAACAAACACGACTTCCATGCAATGAGAAAAAAATCTTCGTCAATTCATTTCTCCATGCAATGAGAAACAAACACGACTTCCATGCAGAATAAATAAAGTTGCACAAGTGGGTTTGTGGCGCATCAATCATCACAGAGAGATGGATTCCGTGATCATTTACTACTTAGGCCTCCCCCTTATTTAAGGGAGGGAGGGGGGAGAGAGAGACGTTATGTTGGGTAACGTAGTAATTTTAAAAAATTTCCTACGCACACGCAAGATCATGTGACGCATAGCAACGAGCGGGGGGGGGGGGGGGGGGGGGGGAGTGATCTACATACCTAGTAGATCGACAACGGAAGCGTTTGGTTGATGTAGTCGTACATCTTCACGGCTCGACCGATCAAGCACCGAAACTACGGCACCTCCGAGTTTTAGCACACGTTCAGCTCGATGACGATCTCCGGACTCCGATCCAGCAAAGTGTCGGGGAAGAGTTCCGTCAGCACGACGGCGTGGTGATGATCTTGATGCACTACTACTGCAGGGCTTCGCCTAAGCACCGCTACAATATTATCGAGAACTATGGTGGCAGGGGGCGCCGCACACGGCTAAGGAATAGATCACGTGGATCAACTTGTGTGTCTCTGGGGTGCCCCTGTCTCCGTATATAAAGGACTAAAGGGGGGAGGCTGGCCGGCCAAGGAGGGCGCGCCAGGAGAGTCCTACTCCCTCTGGGAGTAGGATCCCCCCCAATCCTAGTTGGAATAGGATTCGCGGAGGGGGAAAAGAGAGAGAGGGGCCGGTCCCCTCTCCTTGTCCTATTCGGACCAAGGGAGGGGAGGGGCGCGCGGCCCATGAGGGGCTGCCTCTTCTCTTTTCCACTAAGGCCCATCATGGCCCATATAGCTCCCGGGGGGTTCCGGTAACCTCCCGGTACTCCGGTAAAATCCCGATTTCACCCGGAACACTTCCGATATCCAAACATAGGCTTCCAATATATCAATCTTTATGTCTCGACCATTTCGAGACTCCTCGTCATGTCCGTGATCACATCCGGGACTCCGAACAACCTTCGGTACATCAAAATGCATAAACTCATAATACAACTGTCATCGTAACCTTAAGCGTGCGGACCCTACGGGTTCGAGAACAATGTAGACATGACCGAGACACGTCTCTGGTCAATAACCAATAGCGGGACCTGGATGCCCATATTGGCTCCTACATATTCTACGAAGATCTTTATCGGTCAGACCGCATAACAACATACGTCGTTCCCTTTGTCATCGGCATGTTACTTGCCCGAGATTCGATCGTCGGTATTCCAATACCTAGTTCAATCTCGTTGCCGGTAAGTCTCTTTACTCGTTCTGTAATACATCATCCCGCAACTAACTTATTAGTTGCAATGCTTGCAAGGCTTTAAGTGATGTGCATTACCGAGAGGGCCCAGAGATACCTCTCCGACAATCGGAGTGACAAATCCTAATCTCGAAATACGCCAACCCAACATTTACCTTTGGAGACACCTGTAGAGCTCCTTTATAATCACCCAGTTACGTTGTGACGTTTGGTAGCACACAAAGTGTTCCTCCGGCAAACGGGAGTTGCATAATCTCATAGTCATAGGAACATGTATAAGTCATGAAGAAAGCAATAGCAACATACTAAACGATCGGGTGCTAAGCTAATGGAATGGGTCATGTCAATCAGATCATTCTCTTAATGATGTGATCTCGTTAATCAAATAACAACTAATTGTTCATGGTTAGGAAACATAACCATCTTTGATTAACGAGCTAGTCAAGTAGAGGCATACTAGTGACACTTTGTTTGTCTATGTATTCACACGTGTATTATGTTTCCGGTTAATACAATTCTAGCATGAATAATAAACATTTATCATGATTATAAGGAAATAAATAATAACTTTATTATTGCCTCTAGGGCATATTTCCTTCATGTTAGTAGTATGAAATTAAAGTTTAATCAGAAATCACAAGTGGGTCACAACACAACAACGTAAATCTTACTATCTTCACAATGAATGATACTATCAACACAACAACGTATGAATAGTACCATTCATTGCTGCATTGCCTCCATTGCGTGTGGCCGATTGCTTGGCTTTGATCTTCATGACTTCGCGTGACCTTTCCGTGTGGGCTTTCTCGATGGTTGTTTGTGGTGGAGTCGAAGTTGTTTGCTTGAGAAAAAATGATGGCAACGTGCTACCTTGATGATGTTTTCTTTTCAATGGTGTGTGCGCGCAATGTTAGGCCATGTGTACTCAAAATCCACAAAACTAAATCTATGTCAGTACTATATTGAAAAGTTACTATTGCAATATTAGGCCATGTGTACTCAAAATATAGTTCTAAATCATGCAATAGCTATTAAAAAGAACACATTAGTCTGAGTTAGAAAACAGACTGTGATGCCATGCAGGCTAGTTTTTTTTATGGGCTTTGAAGTAGATCACTAGAGCTAAAGAAAGATACAAGTGTTGTTAGTTTGATGATGGTATCAACAAGAAAAACATTGCCTTTTGAAATTTAGGATTTTCTATATAGCTAATTAGAAACATGCATGAAGTAATTATAAGAATTTACGTAATGTTGCAATTCTACAAGTTCAAAGTGAAATTATAGTGAAAATAGCATGTTGGCAACCATATGCCGTTTATTCAATGAAATCCGCAGCACCTGGTAGGATGTAACATCCGAGAAGCACCTATGTTTGTAATAAAATTAAAGCACTAACTTAGTTATCTTTATGCAAAAAATAGTACAAAGTGTCGGTTTTGTCATCATGACAAGAATATTGAACATTTAGTTTTTCTAGTAAAAGTTTGCGTGTTCTGTATGGTCAGTAAACGATGTGCCTTTATCCACCTGTGTTGTGTTGCAAATACCTTTGGGAGCTGGTTGCAAAGCGTTGATTGCAAGAGTAGTATCCTCTTAGGGGTGGGAGTGGTTGACGTATTAGGGATGGATATGTAGAGTTGTTTCCATATTGCTTCTCCTTTTTTTGCTCTCAGTTTTCATTTGAACTAAAATTAATCATGTTTCACCAATTTTTTTGACGAATGATGGACAATTTACCAATTTTTTTTACGAATGATGGATTATTCATTTCAAAATAAAAAAACATGGGAAAAGCAAAGGTGGACTTTCTCGGTTTTTATATAAAACCCAGTAAATAATCATGAATTTCTCCTCAAGAAAAATAGTTAACTAACCTTGTCAATAACAATCGGCAGCTCTTTGCCCTCTTGTTCAGCCATGGAATCACTAAGTTCGCTGTCTTTGACACATTCAGATACAATGCATGTCCACACAAAGTACTTTGATTTTAGAAAGAAAACATTAATATGTACAATACATCATGACATATATTTTAGTGTGATATAGTTGTTGATGGTTTTTTCTTCTTCTGAAAACTTGGTCAAACTTTACATTATTTGATTTTTTTAGAAAACTTATAGGCCTTCTTTGAGTAAATTGCAAAAAACCATCACAATTGGGGACCCTAATTCACAAAACCACCACCATTCGGATTTTTTTTTTCAAAAAACCAACACCATTGGGGTGACAGTTTTCAAAAGACATTGATCTGTCACTAAACACATGTTGACATCATTTCTGACGGATGGGACCCACTGTAAGTGCTGATGTGGCAAAAAAACTTGTCACCGTTAACTTGTCTGTTAAACTAGAAGAAGGGGCCACCCGTCAGCTGCTGCCGGTGGAGGGGGCAGCTGAGGTCAACGGCGAGCAGGGGCCCTCCAGCTCCGGCGACGCCGAAAACCAGGCCGCTGGATCTGGCGGACAGGAGCCGCATCGGGCGAACCTGCGGCCGGTGCGGGAAGCTGATATAGTGACAAAATATCCAGTTCCCATGATTTGTATAAGCATAGGGTAGACAAACCATGTCGGCACGGTTCTGGAATCAAGACATCATTATGCCAACAGGTATGTACACATCATGTTTTTAGATCTCTTTTAAACCGTGGCACCATGAAAAATTCAATATCCATCCGATGCGTGTAATGCAAATTAAGCAGAAGCGCATTAGAGATGCAAATTCCTATTCCGCTAAAACACTTATGGGGTGCTTAATCACTACTTAGCTTATTTCCCCTTTGATTAAATTAATGGATTTTAAACACTTGAAAGAGTATATTCGGTTGTTGACCAAGTTAGTCGACATTGGATCTGTAATTGGGCACAGATTAGACATGTCACAAGATGAATAAAGTTACAAGGTTTCAGACTGGGGGTACCTTGTCTAAGCTCTGGGAATACCCACTTTACAGGAAGCATGAGGAAGAAAAATTAGCAGCACAAAACTGGTGCTTGTTGTGTCACGTGCGGAATTTTGTGGATTGTCATGAAGCTAAATATCCATAAACATGCGACTGTATTAGCCTTCTTAATCGAAAGAGTATGTTTAATCTTTGCATCGAGCCATAGGCATACCAAACCTTCTAACAGTATGCAACAGAAATAATTTTGCTAAATCTGTAAAAACAGGCCACCTACAATATGAAAAACTCTTACATTATTACTATCGGGAGTACTCCTATGTCCTGTCACCAGTTCGATTATTATGATTCCCAAGCTATACACATCATGCTTGACTGACATTTTGCCTTTGTCTATGTATTCTGGAGCGGTGTATCCTCTGCATGAGAATGTATTAATTATAGAACATAGAAAATGAATTGTAACGAAGGTAAAAGAAGCTTTGTTGTTTTGGAAATTGCTTACGGTGATGAAACACGGGTTGTACTTTTGGTTTGTGCATTTTCCTCCATTCTTGATAAGCCAAAATCAGTTATTTTGGCTACCATATTATGATCTATTAGTATGTTTGCCGGCTTCAGATCCATATGAATAATTTGTTTTTCCACATGAAGATACTGCAGACCGTCGCATATTCCCTTTATTATGAAATAGCGAGTGTCCCATTGAAGCCCTCTTAATTCATATGCAGAACAAAAAGGAAGAAGAGCATGAGGTCTTTCAACATTTATTTGTGCACTGTTAGACATAAAAAATGATAGTATAATTGTTTGTCAGTCCCTTATAATCTGTGGCCCTGTTATTGAAGAGTAGAAGTTTAAAAGAGAGAGAAAAGTTTCATATATAGAGTGTACCTGTAATATATTTTTCAAGACTTCCGTTGTTGATGTACTCAAAACAGATTATTCTTTCTCTATTCTCGGCGTAAATGTAATCTCTCGATCCTTCATTTTCGAATACTTTATGTTCTGTGTGAGAACAGAAGCCAAGAAACCGAACTATATTCTTATGGCTGACATTCAGTAAGCTGTTAACCTCGCGACGAAATACATTCTCATCTATTGTATGGTTGTTCTTTATCCTCTTCACAGCAACTTGTCCATTTCGAAGGACACCCTGTTTAAACTTGGATGACATTAGAAATTATCTGAAGATGCAATGCAACAATTTGTTTTGGCAACATAGACACAGCGGTAATATTGAAAAAATTCTGCATCTACCAATGGAACTTTTTTTTTTCCAGTAGTAGTAGTTTTATTTTGTGCTTATATCCAAACAAATAAAAAGTTCGATCAAGCACGCTAGATATTTGGGTTGTTTACACAAAATAAATCCCTAAAAAGTGAAGTTTACCTTGTAAACTTTTCCAAATCCGCCCGTACCAACTAATTGCTCTTGTGAGAAATTTCCGGTGATGATAAGTTGAGATCTGTTGGTTTGATGCTTCCGTCAAATATAGGCTCCAATACGTCGCGTTCCATGATTGCCTCGTCCATCCTAAGTAGAGTACAGAGTGTGCTTAATTCGACATACTTACGTAGTAAACGTAATGCAATTCATCACATCATGAACCATGAGAGACTAAGCATGGATCCAAACTAGGAGTTGCGTACCAAACAACTACGGATCAAACAACCCTACATATTAATTTTACCACTTTACTTTATACTTTGATAATTTGCCACTCCTTACATTGTAAATGATCTACTGCCACTTTTATTTTGCACTTTGATCTTTTACCGCTTGTTCACACAAAAACAATGGTTGCAAAAGATTGACATAATATATACGTAAAACAGTGGACCAAAATACCCTTCGTACTAGTTTGACCGGTACATCCAGCCGATTCACCCATTGAAATCAGAGAATCGGACGGGGGGATGAACTCGTTCACCGCCGCCGCCCCTCCTGCCCTGTCGCCGT
Organism: Triticum urartu; assembly: GCF_056163025.1. Lineage (NCBI taxonomy): Eukaryota > Viridiplantae > Streptophyta > Magnoliopsida > Poales > Poaceae > Triticum > Triticum urartu. Next base: position 747,552,542 of record NC_141875.1, on the reverse strand, counting down.
CGCCTCCCCTCCCTCCTTGCGGCGCTATGCTCCAGTCTGTCCGCGGCTGCGCTGCCGGAGTACCAGATGCCGCCGGTGATGTGGGGCGCCACTCTCCTCTGGTCTGTCCGCTCCCGCGTGTATGTGTCCATGGATTCGATATGTTTCCGCGTGTGTTGCCGGCGTGTCGTGTAACTCGCCGGAATCAATTAAGCTGTGTACGTGCTTGTCTTCCAAAGAATCCATCAAGCAGCCTGTTAGCTTACCTTGGCTAGCTTGTGTACGTACAGCGCGTACATGCATGCTAGCCAGCGCCGCGTGCTGCTGCTTGTGCTCGCTGGAGTTGAGAGGGGAGCGGCGCTTCGGCCCATGGAGAAGAAGCAGAGGAGCAGCAACGTGCATACGGCGGCAACAACGGCTCTCTCCATCATTACCTTGTCGGCGACGAGGCAATGGAGGTCTGCCGGTGCGCGTTCTGGTGTCCGCCCAGCACGTGCGTGGTCATGACTCGTGGTTGTGGGCCGGCCGGTGGCCATGGAGTAGATCAAGGGAGGGAGGGGCAGAGCGGGGCTTGGCCGGGGATGGCGGGTGCCGGCCTGCTGGGGCCGCCACCGACCACCGTCTCCTGGCGTTGTTGCCGGTGAGATTGCGTGCAGGATCATCAATCTATAGGGCAGGGATATTCCAGTCATTTTACATGGGACCCACCAGACAGAGGGTAAAAAATCAAAGTGCAAAATAAAGTATGGCAACAGATCAATTACGATGTAAGTAGGTGGTGGCTAAAATCCTTTAATTTGAGGTCTTGTTCCGTTAGACAGGGTTTGGAGAGGTTTGAAAGGGATTGGAGGGGATTAAATCCCTTGCAAGTCAAAATCCACCTCAAACCCCCAATCCCCTCCAATCCCTGTGGCAAGGGGATTAAACGAACAGGGCCTGACCTGTTTGGTTCCAAGAGGTTTGATAGGGATTAAAGTGAATTGTGGAGGATTAAATCCCCCTCCTCAATTCCCTTCAAACCTCTCAAGAGAGGTTTAACCGAACATTGTCGTACTGGGAAAGGGGGTACCCTCTTGTCAAATCCATCTCTTCCCCAATGTTTCTTTCTCTCTCACACCAAGTCCCGAACGGATCCCATCCATTCAGGTTGACTTGGGTGGTGTTGTTGCTACTTATTTTTACAAAGAATCTAGGTACGTCACTAGTAAATAATAATCTTTTGTGAATTAATACAATTCCGTTGAAGACAGTGGCGGTAAAATTACAATCTATGATTCTAAATTTACTCCTCGTTTAACGTTTCAAACATTATGTCTCAGTCACTGAAGGATGAAGAGAAATGATACAACAAAAACATATTCATTTTTTCTCCAGCCTAACATATTTGTTTTTTAAGGCCATTGCTTCTAACTAAAAAGTTACCGAAAATACAAATCCACCTGAGAAACAACCGGTTGTAGATATATGATAATTCCAACCCCAATCCTGTTGATATGCAACTGGTAGAAATGTAGCTTTTAATATATTATCAGACATATGTTGCAACACAATTATATCAATTCTATTTTAAGGACTATATTCTTGTGTTGTGTCTCTCAAACGATTGTTATCTTTCTCGCCCCTCTCATGTCTAAATCCTGGCTCCGCCCTTGGATGTATCTGGACGTATTTTTAATTTTAAAACATCTATTTTTATCAATTTCTACGACAAACAATTCAGGAAACCAGACGAAGGTAGTAGCTGGCATTACTCTGTTCCTCTGACATGCCGTAGAGTATATCCTGAAATGTTTAATAAAGCTCCATTTATCCAAGATATGTTGCCTAAGATAATTTTGTCATTTCGAATTGTCCTAACTGCTGAAAAAGGATGATATTATGAACACATAGATACAGGAATTGACGTCTCTATAACTAGTGGTCCATGTACGTTGCATCTGAATAAATTTTCCTTGTAAATGAATACCTAGACATTGCGTCGACAACCAGTTAGGGGAGGATTAGTTTGTGGCGTCTTAGCGATGCTACACTAAACGACTACTACCCACTGATGAGTATTGTGCATTATGGTGGACGCGCATGTGACACTGACAACGCATTTGGCCTCTTTGGGGCGTGGTCAACAGTAGCCAATCGGAAACGAAGTGTCAAGCCACAACTGAGAACATTAAGCAATCAAAACAAAACTGATGTTTCTGATTCAATATTTGGGAATTCAGGTTTGGAGAAGCCAGTGAGGCGGCGTGCTGATTACGCTGGACTGTTTGGTTGTGTGCAAGGCTAATTTTGATTAAATATTTGAGAATTTCGGTACATTATCGGCGTCTCACTAATGCAGACGGATAACATGTAGAGGAGCGCTTAGAGAAATGATTGAGCAGTTGGCGAGGCAAGTTACTCTATGTTGGAGTACGGCTGGTCTGGATCGACTTTACCTCACAAATATAGTTCTCTGTGTGCTTTCTTTTTCCTAATTCCCTAAAGGGTTTTGCAAAGGCTGAACTATTTCAAATTTGGATTCTTTTGGCAAGGAGCTAGTGAAAAGACAAAGTACATGCTAGCCAAATGGATGATGGTTTATAGGCCCAATGACCAAGGTGATCTTGGTATTCATGGCCTTCAAGTCAAGAATAATGCCTTACTTAGTAAGTGATTGTTCAAACTAATTAGGGTGGATGACGTTTGGCAAACTCTGTTGCGTAATAAGTATCTTAGCCAAAAAGAGCATCTCACAAGTGTGGGAGGAGCGTTTTGGCTCGCAGGTCCGGGTGATCCTGTTATCTGGGCCGTCCAACTGCGTTTTGGGATTTGGAACAACAATTATTGAATTTGGTATACAGGGACAGAATAAGATGGGAATACGCGTGTACGTATGGTGGCGGCGGCTAGTGGAAACGCCCATGGGGAAGAAAAGTCTGCCAGCCAGTGGACGTCTCTCGCTCCTGGTGGCTGGAACCCTAGTTGCCGCCAGGAGAGTCCAATCTTCTAGCGCCGTCCTCCGGCGACTCCCTTCGTCGGCGACCTCGGTCGTCGGTGGTGAGGGGGGTCGCCGGATCCACGCGTGTGGATCGTTTTTACTCTCTCGCAGTCTAGGTTGTTTAGGTTGTTCATCGTCTTGGCTTCGGCAATGATGATGATGACAGCACTGAATAAAGATTCTTCGGATCCTTCCCTGACAAGGCCATCGGTCCTATGGTTGGGGATAGATTTGGAAACCAGTTTGTTCAAGTAAGGATGGTGTAGCGGCGGCGGCATCCTCGTGATGGACTTGTCGTTGCAACCGTGTTTGCTCCAGCGTCGGCGTGGAGCTTGGGAGCTAGTCTAGGAGCGGATGCAGATTGTGGTCTGCATCGACAACATCTGGAAGACGAAACGTGTGATGGGTTCATGGTTCGTGGATGGAAGGTATGGTTTCCTCCTTCGATGTCTTAGTCGTGGTGGGGTGTCAGATCTGGAGTTCGATGGCGTGTCCGGGGTGTTGCCCCGGTCCGATTCATTCAACGACAAGGGCTTCATTTTTGGTGAGCCACCTTGAAGGTCCGCAAGCTGCATATCAACGATGGAGCCGCGTCAAGCTCGGGTGAGGAGGTGATCCGCCATTCTTTTTTTCGGTGGCTGCTATAGGGGCGCCGGAGGCAGATGACGGGCGTTGGTGTCAAACTTGAAGATGTTCTGTTATCTTTTCAGCTTTTGTCATGTCGGTCCTTACATGACTTGTATTTTGATCTTTATGATATGAATGAGACATGTATTATCATAAAAAAGAAAGTCCGCCAGTGTATCTCGCGGGGCGTGGTCAGGCTGCTACCAAGTACTACGATGAAGCAAGTATTGCCGCCGGCGGGGCGGCCATGTCCTGTTTCAGCGAAGCGAGGGCAAGCGGCTATCGGCCCCTACAAAATATCAAACGATCTCACACCATGATAAGCCACCATGGTTAGCCGGCTGTGTGCACACCAGCGAGCATCCATACAGTCAGTTAGCAGAGAGCCAACAAGTGCTTCAGGCAATGGCGCCATCCATCAGCTGCCCAAGCTCCGGCGTCCTGACGGCCGGCTTGGCTTGGCTTGTCTTGCGTTCTCAAATTGGTTGGCCGTAAGCGGTGAATGGCTGGCTTGTCTGCCGGAGATGTGGCGCACGGATTGGAGGGGGAGGGGGTGTGCTCTGTTCATGGCCAAGATGTCGAAGAGATCGATCTGGTTGCCGATACGGAACCGCTTTCTAAATGCACAAAATTCTGGCATTCTCAATGCAATTACAGGTGCAACCAGAGTTTGTCCCACCAGGGTGCCCGGCTTATAAACCCAACCGGAAGGGTAGCTAAAATGGCATCAACATCTTCTCAAATCATAATTCAACGTGTGTTGTTGACTTGTTAGTGATTGATTAATTTATAGTCGATATACTCTTTATCTTTATGATAGCTCCTAGTTTTTCCTAACCCTAGCCGCTGGTAGGGGGTCTCTCAAGGCTACTTGGAGGTCTCCAACGGTTAAAGGCGAGAGCAATATCGAAGTTTATTGAAAAGGAAAACTGAACAGGATAATGTCCGTATACACTCAACCATCCATTGTCTAATCTAATGATAATAATAGCAGTTGATGGGTTAGATCTCTGAGAGATACAAGTTGAGATGTACTATATGCAGTTGATGCAGATGATTTCAGAATCACAAAATGACAGCTGCACGAGAACACACGATGCCCTCTGTCCAGCTGATTTCCATACTGTTCTGTGTTGGTCAGTTTTTACTAGTATTAGTTTCTCGCAAAAAAAGTTTTTACTATTAGTTAACCGTGGTGTAAAATGACCAACCACACAATCTAAAATATTAATGGGCAGTGCACAGGGACCTTTTCATTTCTTGACCACGTTGATTTTAAAGTTGTATAACCCAACAAATCGTATGCATCTAGGGTTTCCTTGCCTCTCGCCGGCGCCGCCGGTCCGCCTTATCTTCTATGGTCCTCGGATCATGGAGGCACGGTGGATCCCGGCCCTTGCCGGCGGGAGGGCTCCGTTTTTAGATGCTTTTCTGAGTTTTGTTAGGGTTTGTGCCATGCTCAAGAAGATGAGGCGGTGGCGGCTTATTGAAGATGGAATAAGGTCCTCCCCGCTTAGCCCCCGTTCTGGTGATGTTTCAAGCATCGTCGGAAGGCGTGTGGAGGTTTGTCTCCGGCGGATCTCATGGGATCAGGTCGGCGTTTGTCTTCGGTGGATCTGACTGGATCCGGTCTTCGCTCGTCTACGTCTGTGTGTGCAGGTTGGATTCTTCCGGTCCATGCTTCTTTTCATCGGCGGCGGTTGCTGTTCTGGTGCGTTGGTCCTGTGGAGCCTTAGCACGACGACTTCCCGACTGTCTACTACAACAATGTTTGTCCGGCTCCGACGAGGGAGGGGCGATGACGGCGGCGCGCCTTCGGTTCGCTCCAGTGATTGTAGTCGTCGCTAGGTGGTCTACGGACCTGGATGTAATTTTTACTTCTAGTGTTCTTTGTACTATCTTGATAGTTGATGAATAGATCGAAAGTTTTCATGCAAAAAAAATGCAAATTTTTTTTTTGCACAAGGCTTTTAACCTTGTGGTCGTGGGTTCGAGCACCTGCCACGGTGGGCGCTTTTTTTTTTACTTTTACTGTGCCTGCTAACAAAACTCTGCCCTGATATTTGTTGCCTAACAAGAAAAATGCCCTGGAACGTGGATTTTTCCTAACGCCTTGCGCGCGCAACGCGAATCCCTGCCGCTCATCTTATGTGATATCCAATCGATGTGGGCCATCACTATGTCAGCCATGCAATGTATGGTATAGTATTTTATTTTTTGTCACAAGTCGCTGCATTCATCAGGTTTTGGGACGGCATGGTAGACTGCAATTCCTTTTAGTTGTGCCCGTAAACTACGTGGATACTAATTAAAATCTGACATAAAAATTAATATTCCGAAGCTTCCTTTTTTTTAACGCACCACAAAGCAAAAATCATGCTGTATATACAAAGTTCTTCTAATTTTTATGGCAAAGTTCGGAGACCATGTTAACAAAGTTCTTTGGATTTAGATAAAAATTCTAGCAAAGTTTTTTTCATATTTCTTACAAAGTGCAAACCAACTATTCAGAAAGTTCTTCACTGTTTGAAACAAAAATGTGTTTCAAATGTATCCACGACTGGTCTTGTTCTAAAGGGCTTGGCGTCACGAGTTCAAATATGTCAAAAAGATCAAAAATGCAATGTTGGTTTTAAAGATATGAGCCATATAAATTGTCAAAAAAAAGTGATGGAGTTAGAGGACAGAGGGAAGATAAAGTAGGCATGCATGTGTTGATGTAAGACATGCATGTGTCAGTGTGAGCAGTGGAAGAGAGAGGGAGAAGTACCATACACATGCAAGGGCACACATCCACATAAAGTAGCAACGACAGGGATTGGAGTTGTGCGTCTAACCGGTTGGGCATAGACATATTCGTTTTCTGATGCTCTGCTAATGTAACGCCCCGGATGTAACTTTTCCAATTTGTACTCCAACTCTTGCCGTTTCCGGCGTTAAGTTATATTTATTTTCTCAGATTCGGGTCTTTGTCTCCGTGTGTTGTTATCGTTGTCATGCATCTCATATCATGTCATCGTGTGCATTGCATTTGCATACGTGTTCGTCTCATGCATTCGAGCATTTTCCCCGTTGTCCGTTTTGCATTCCGGCGCTTCGTTCTCCTCCGGTGGTCATTTCTAGCTTTCTTTCATGTGTGGGGATTAAACATTTCCGGATTGGACCGAGACTTGCCAAGCGGCCTTAGTTTACTACCGGTAGACCGCCTGTCAAGTTTCGTATCATTTGGACTTCGTTTGATACTCCAACGGTTAACCGAGGGACCGAAAAGGCCTCGTGTGTGTTGCAGCCCAACACCCCTCCAATTTGGCCCAAAACCCACCAAACTCTGCTCCATGTCCTAGAGCGTTCGATCACGATCGCGTGGCCGAAAACCACACCTCATTTGGACTCTCCTAACTCCCCCTATGCCTATATATAGACCCCCCATTTCAAATCCGGATCTCTCCCCGTCCTACCCTAAAAAAAAGAGAGATCTCCGCGCGGCCGGACGTGTCCGCCCACCGCCGGACGAAAATCCCGCCGTCCGCCGCCATGTGGCAGCCTCGCATTCGCCGCGCCCGGTCCCCAGTTCCTCGCCGCCGCCGGCCCGGGAGACCCAGGAGGGGCCCCCGAGGCCCGTTGACCGCGCCGCCGCCCGGGGCCTTCGTCCCCGCTGCCGATCCGCCCCGCCGCCTCCTTCGCCGGCCGCCGCCGCACCAGGCCGAGCTCGCCGCGCCGCCATAGCCGGCCGAGCCCGCCGCGCCGCCCCAGGCCGAGCCGGCCACGCCGCTCGCCGCCGCCTCCCGGCCGCGCCGCCCGCCGCCGGCGACCACCCCGGCCGCCTCCTCCACGCCAGCCCGCCGGCGAGCGACGGATCCGGCGGTGAACAGTGCGCGAGATCCGATCCGGTTCGCAGCTACAGTAACCCTAGATCTAGGTCATTTTTTTTGCGAAGTCCTGAAATTCTTGATCCAAGTTGCTTTGTTCGAGGCCCCGTAACTTTGCCTCCATAGCTCCGATTCATGCATATAGCATATCAAAATGTTCATCTCAGAGAGTACATCATTTCATTACATTGCATAATTTTCATTTGAGCTCATCTTGATGCCCGAAATGCTGTTAGAAGGAGGCTTCGTGAGTTAATTGTCAGATCTGCTAGTTCATCTTAGACTTTTGTCATTTTTGCCATGATTATTTTGTGCATGATATGCCTGTGAGTCCTTCATATGTTTTGTTAAGGATTTTGTTATCTTTCCAGAGGTGCAACCCATGCATTTTTGTGATGTGTGTGGTGACTTGTGCAAGCTTGCAAAGTGAGGCACCCGGTAAATCTGTTTTCAGGGACTTAGTAGTTTTCACTAAGTCTGGGATTATTTAGTTCATGATGCCATATGTTCTTGCTGTTTCCTAGTGATCCGTGCCTCTTTTGAGGATGATCAGTAAAGGAGTTTTGTTAATCTCGTAGTGCTCTATCCATCCATGTCTTTACTTGCAATTATGGAGCACCCTAGCTTGAGTCAAACGAGCTCTACTTTTGCTTCGTTGTGAATCTGGGCAGATCGTCAACTTGTTTGCGATTTTGCCGATGTTATTGTAGTTGATCCGTGCATGCTATGTCTTTGTTCTTGCCATGTCTAGCTTGTATTTTGTGCCTTCTCTATGGGTGTATGCTTGTCTTGCCATGACTTGCACCGTAGTGAGTGCATCGAGCTCGTAAACATGCCTTCGTGAGTTATGTTTCAGCAAGTCCCAGTTTTCACTAAGTCTGAAAACTGATTGTGTTCTTGCTATGTTCGTGTGCTTGTTAGTATATTTTGTGATCCCTTTTGGCTCAAGGTCACTAAGGGACTTTGGTTAAGCTTGTTGAGTAGCTCCATTTCATGTCTTTGTTTGTCATGTTCAGGTCCTGTAGCATGTTGTTTTGTTGCTCCGAAGAGGGCTATATGATCTGAAATTCCAGACAAGTGTTAATTTCACTAAGTCTGAGAACTGTTTGTCATTTGCGTTTTTGCCATGCTTGTTTGAACCTGTTAATGGATGATTTGGCCATGGCTCAGTGCTAGTATTTTGTTAAGCATCTTGTGTGCATCACTGCCATGTATTTTTTTGTCATGTTTGGGTGCTGTAGCATGTTCATTTCATTGCATTTAGATGCCTACTTGCTGTAAATCGCAGACCGGTGTCATATTTGAATCGCTTGCCATTTCCAAACCGTAACTCCAATTCCGGCATTCTTTATATCGTTTTCAAGAAATTTCATCTCATCTTTCCAGTGGCACCATTGGAATTCCAAGTTGAGGCCAGGTTCATGCATTTCCTTTCATATCTTGCATTTTGCATCCCGCATCGTATCCCGCATAGCATATCATCTTTGCTTCGTGTTGATTGAGTTTGCACGTGGTTGATTGTATCCTTGTTGCTTGTTTGTCTTGTTTGGGTAGATCCGGGAGACGAGTTCGCTAATGAGGAGCCCGTTGAGTTGCTCTTGAGGATCCAGTCAACTCTGACAACTGTGCAGGCAAGATGATCATACCCTCGAAATCACTACTATCTTTGCTATGCTAGTTTGCTCGCTCTTTGCTATGCCATTGCTACGATGCCTACCACTTGCTTGCAAGCCTCCCAAATTGCCATGTCAAACCTCTAACCCACCATTGTCCTAGCAAACCGTTGATTGGCTATGTTACCGCTTTGCTCAGCCCCTCTTATAGCGTTGCTACACTAGTAGAAAACAAGGCTATGGTCCAGGCCGGCTCAGCCCATTAGTCCCGGTTCAGTGTAGAACCGGGACTAATGTGGGCATTGGTCCCGGTTCGTGAGCCCAGGGGGCCGGCCGGGCCACGTGGGCCATTGGTCCCGGTTCGTCTGGACCTTTTGGTCCCGGTTGGTGGGACGAACCGGGACCAATGGGCCTCGCTCCTGGCCCACCACCATTGGTCCCGGTTGGTGGCTTGAACCGGGACCAAAGGCTCCCCTTTAGTCCCGGTTCATGTCACCAACCGGGACCAATGAGGTGCCTATATATACCCCCTCGCGCAAGAGCAGAGCACAGTGCTCTGTTTTTTCTGGCCGAGGGGGAGAGGGCTTTGTGGTGCTCTAGCTCACCTCCTATGCTCATGAGGTGTTCGATGGAATGCCCGAGCCATACTACTTAAGCTTTCTCCTCTCGAAGCTCGACCTCCAAGCTCCATTTTCCTCGAGATTTGTCTAGATTTCGCGGTCCGTCACGCCCCGTCCCCGTCTTCACCGCCGTCGATCACCCGCGCCGATCTCATCACCGACACCACCGTGGTGAGCCTCTTGTTCTTACTTGTGTCATTTTCTTACATTTATTACTTGTATGTTTAGATAGATACTTGTATCATTTTCTTACATTTATTATTGCATCTTATATAGTGCGATGGTTTTGGTATCCGCCCCCATCAGCCCTCGTCTTGTCTATGATTCGGATTTGGTATGTATATTATCTTCATAACTATTGGTTCATTTATTGTTTATGAAAATTATGCCGACCAACGTGACATAGATTTTATTTATCTAGGATGTATGTGAATCGGAAATGCCAACCGACCCTATTGTCGAGAGGTTAAATTTAGTTGAAGAAGAAAACAATTTGTTGAAGGAAAAAATTAAAAAAATTGAGGAGGAGAAGATGATATTGGAGTTGCATGTTGCGGATGTCGTCGATGATCACAAGATCAAGATGGATGCAATGCGCTTGAAGATTAGAAAGATTAGAAAATATGCCATTCATACCGAGGCTTGGTATCATTATGCCGTTGGATCAATTGTTACCTTGGTTGCGATTATGATCGCATTTGTTTTCGCATTGAAATGTTTTACATAGTTTCAATGTATGGTTTAATTAATTAGATGCTCTGGAGAGCTATATGTTGTTAGATGAGAACTATGTATGCACTTTGGTTTTAATGTGATGATGAACTTCTATTAATTAGGACACTTAATTATATATAATGCATGCAGATGAACCGGCAATGGATGTATGGTGACAGACACACCCGCGAGTACATTAAGGGCGTGCGTGAGTTTCTCGATGCGGCTGAGGCAAACAAGCAGAATGGTTTTATGTGTTGTCCATGCACTGAATGTGGGAATACGAGGTCTTACTCTAACCGGAAAATCCTTCACTCCCACCTGCTTTACAAGGGTTTCATGCCACACTATAATGTTTGGACGAGGCATGGAGAAATAGGGGTTATGATGGAAGACGGCGAAGAAGAAGAGTACGATGACAACTATGTGCCCCCTGAATACGGTGATGCTGCAACGGGGGGAGCTGGTGAAGATCAAGAGGAACCAGACGATGTACCCAATGATGCTTCCACCGGTGAAGCTGCTGAAGATCAAGACGATGTTCAGGTCCTGTAGCATGTTGTTTTGTTGCTCCGAAGAGGGCTATATGATCTGAAATTCCAGACAAGTGTTAATTTCACTAAGTCTGAGAACTGTTTGTCATTTGCGTTTTTGCCATGCTTGTTTGAACCTGTTAATGGATGATTTGGCCATGGCTCAGTGCTAGTCTTTTGTTAAGCATCTTGTGTGCATCACTGCCATGTATTTTGTTGTCATGTTTGGGTGCTGTAGCATGTTCATTTCATTGCATTTAGATGCCTACTTGCTGTAAATCGCAGACCGGTGTCATATTTGAATCGCTTGCCATTTCCAAACCGTAACTCCAATTCCGGCATTCTTTATATCGTTTTCAAGCAATTTCATCTCATCTTTCCAGTGGCACCATTGGAATTCCAAGTTGAGGCCAGGTTCATGCATTTCCTTTCATATCTTGCATTTTGCATCCCGCATCGTATCCCGCATAGCATATCATCTTTGCTTCGTGTTGATTGAGTTTGCACGTGGTTGATTGTATCCTTGTTGCTTGTTTGTCTTGTTTGGGTAGATCCGGGAGACGAGTTCGCTAATGAGGAGCCCGTTGAGTTGCTCTTGAGGATCCAGTCAACTCTGACAACTGTGCAGGCAAGATGATCATACCCTCGAAATCACTACTATCTTTGCTATGCTAGTTTGCTCGCTCTTTGCTATGCCATTGCTACGATGCCTACCACTTGCTTGCAAGCCTCCCAAATTGCCATGTCAAACCTCTAACCCACCATTGTCCTAGCAAACCGTTGATTGGCTATGTTACCGCTTTGCTCAGCCCCTCTTATAGCGTTGCTACACTAGTAGAAAACAAGGCTATGGTCCAGGCCGGCTCAGCCCATTAGTCCCGGTTCAGTGTAGAACCGGGACTAATGTGGGCATTGGTCCCGGTTCGTGAGCCCAGGGGGCCGGCCGGGCCACGTGGGCCATTGGTCCCGGTTCGTCTGGACCTTTTGGTCCCGGTTGGTGGGACGAACCGGGACCAATGGGCCTCGCTCCTGGCCCACCACCATTGGTCCCGGTTGGTGGCTTGAACCGGGACCAAAGGCTCCCCTTTAGTCCCGGTTCATGTCACCAACCGGGACCAATGAGGTGCCTATATATACCCCCTCGCGCAAGAGCAGAGCACAGTGCTCTGTTTTTTCTGGCCGAGGGGGAGAGGGCTTTGTGGTGCTCTAGCTCACCTCCTATGCTCATGAGGTGTTCGATGGAATGCCCGAGCCATACTACTTAAGCTTTCTCCTCTCGAAGCTCGACCTCCAAGCTCCATTTTCCTCGAGATTTGTCTAGATTTCGCGGTCCGTCACGCCCCGTCCCCGTCTTCACCGCCGTCGATCACCCGCGCCGATCTCATCACCGACACCACCGTGGTGAGCCTCTTGTTCTTACTTGTATCATTTTCTTACATTTATTACTTGTATGTTTAGATAGATACTTGTATCATTTTCTTACATTTATTATTGCATCTTATATAGTGCGATGGTTTTGGTATCCGCCCCCATCAGCCCTCGTCTTGTCTATGATTCGGATTTGGTATGTATATTATCTTCATAACTATTGGTTCATTTATTGTTTATGAAAATTATGCCGACCAACGTGACATAGATTTTATTTATCTAGGATGTATGTGAATCGGAAATGCCAACCGACCCTATTGTCGAGAGGTTAAATTTAGTTGAAGAAGAAAACAATTTGTTGAAGGAAAAAATTAAAAAAATTGAGGAGGAGAAGATGATATTGGAGTTGCATGTTGCGGATGTCGTCGATGATCACAAGATCAAGATGGATGCAATGCGCTTGAAGATTAGAAAGATTAGAAAATATGCCATTCATACCGAGGCTTGGTATCATTATGCCGTTGGATCAATTGTTACCTTGGTTGCGATTATGATCGCATTTGTTTTCGCATTGAAATGTTTTACATAGTTTCAATGTATGGTTTAATTAATTAGATGCTCTGGAGAGCTATATGTTGTTAGATGAGAACTATGTATGCACTTTGGTTTTAATGTGATGATGAACTTCTATTAATTAGGACACTTAATTATATATAATGCATGCAGATGAACCGGCAATGGATGTATGGTGACAGACACACCCGCGAGTACATTAAGGGCGTGCGTGAGTTTCTCGATGCGGCTGAGGCAAACAAGCAGAATGGTTTTATGTGTTGTCCATGCACTGAATGTGGGAATACGAGGTCTTACTCTAACCGGAAAATCCTTCACTCCCACCTGCTTTACAAGGGTTTCATGCCACACTATAATGTTTGGACGAGGCATGGAGAAATAGGGGTTATGATGGAAGACGGCGAAGAAGAAGAGTACGATGACAACTATGTGCCCCCTGAATACGGTGATGCTGCAACGGGGGGAGCTGGTGAAGATCAAGAGGAACCAGACGATGTACCCAATGATGCTTCCACCGGTGAAGCTGCTGAAGATCAAGACGATGTTCAGGTCCTGTAGCATGTTGTTTTGTTGCTCCGAAGAGGGCTATATGATCTGAAATTCCAGACAAGTGTTAATTTCACTAAGTCTGAGAACTGTTTGTCATTTGCGTTTTTGCCATGCTTGTTTGAACCTGTTAATGGATGATTTGGCCATGGCTCAGTGCTAGTCTTTTGTTAAGCATCTTGTGTGCATCACTGCCATGTATTTTGTTGTCATGTTTGGGTGCTGTAGCATGTTCATTTCATTGCATTTAGATGCCTACTTGCTGTAAATCGCAGACCGGTGTCATATTTGAATCGCTTGCCATTTCCAAACCGTAACTCCAATTCCGGCATTCTTTATATCGTTTTCAAGCAATTTCATCTCATCTTTCCAGTGGCACCATTGGAATTCCAAGTTGAGGCCAGGTTCATGCATTTCCTTTCATATCTTGCATTTTGCATCCCGCATCGTATCCCGCATAGCATATCATCTTTGCTTCGTGTTGATTGAGTTTGCACGTGGTTGATTGTATCCTTGTTGCTTGTTTGTCTTGTTTGGGTAGATCCGGGAGACGAGTTCGCTAATGAGGAGCCCGTTGAGTTGCTCTTGAGGATCCAGTCAACTCTGACAACTGTGCAGGCAAGATGATCATACCCTCGAAATCACTACTATCTTTGCTATGCTAGTTTGCTCGCTCTTTGCTATGCCATTGCTACGATGCCTACCACTTGCTTGCAAGCCTCCTAAATTGCCATGTCAAACCTCTAACCCACCATTGTCCTAGCAAACCGTTGATTGGCTATGTTACCGCTTTGCTCAGCCCCTCTTATAGCGTTGCTACACTAGTAGAAAACAAGGCTATGGTCCAGGCCGGCTCAGCCCATTAGTCCCGGTTCAGTGTAGAACCGGGACTAATGTGGGCATTGGTCCCGGTTCGTGAGCCCAGGGGGCCGGCCGGGCCACGTGGGCCATTGGTCCCGGTTCGTCTGGACCTTTTGGTCCCGGTTGGTGGGACGAACCGGGACCAATGGGCCTCGCTCCTGGCCCACCACCATTGGTCCCGGTTGGTGGCTTGAACCGGGACCAAAGGCTCCCCTTTAGTCCCGGTTCATGTCACCAACCGGGACCAATGAGGTGCCTATATATACCCCCTCGCGCAAGAGCAGAGCACAGTGCTCTGTTTTTTCTGGCCGAGGGGGAGAGGGCTTTGTGGTGCTCTAGCTCACCTCCTATGCTCATGAGGTGTTCGATGGAATGCCCGAGCCATACTACTTAAGCTTTCTCCTCTCGAAGCTCGACCTCCAAGCTCCATTTTCCTCGAGATTTGTCTAGATTTCGCGGTCCGTCACGCCCCGTCCCCGTCTTCACCGCCGTCGATCACCCGCGCCGATCTCATCACCGACACCACCGTGGTGAGCCTCTTGTTCTTACTTGTATCATTTTCTTACATTTATTACTTGTATGTTTAGATAGATACTTGTATCATTTTCTTACATTTATTATTGCATCTTATATAGTGCGATGGTTTTGGTATCCGCCCCCATCAGCCCTCGTCCTGTCTATGATTCGGATTTGGTATGTATATTATCTTCATAACTATTGGTTCATTTATTGTTTATGAAAATTATGCCGACCAACGTGACATAGATTTTATTTATCTAGGATGTATGTGAATCGGAAATGCCAACCGACCCTATTGTCGAGAGGTTAAATTTAGTTGAAGAAGAAAACAATTTGTTGAAGGAAAAAATTAAAAAAATTGAGGAGGAGAAGATGATATTGGAGTTGCATGTTGCGGATGTCGTCGATGATCACAAGATCAAGATGGATGCAATGCGCTTGAAGATTAGAAAGATTAGAAAATATGCCATTCATACCGAGGCTTGGTATCATTATGCCGTTGGATCAATTGTTACCTTGGTTGCGATTATGATCGCATTTGTTTTCGCATTGAAATGTTTTACATAGTTTCAATGTATGGTTTAATTAATTAGATGCTCTGGAGAGCTATATGTTGTTAGATGAGAACTATGTATGCACTTTGGTTTTAATGTGATGATGAACTTCTATTAATTAGGACACTTAATTATATATAATGCATGCAGATGAACCGGCAATGGATGTATGGTGACAGACACACCCGCGAGTACATTAAGGGCGTGCGTGAGTTTCTCGATGCGGCTGAGGCAAACAAGCAGAATGGTTTTATGTGTTGTCCATGCACTGAATGTGGGAATACGAGGTCTTACTCTAACCGGAAAATCCTTCACTCCCACCTGCTTTACAAGGGTTTCATGCCACACTATAATGTTTGGACGAGGCATGGAGAAATAGGGGTTATGATGGAAGACGGCGAAGAAGAAGAGTACGATGACAACTATGTGCCCCCTGAATACGGTGATGCTGCAACGGGGGGAGCTGGTGAAGATCAAGAGGAACCAGACGATGTACCCAATGATGCTTCCACCGGTGAAGCTGCTGAAGATCAAGACGATGTTCAGGTCCTGTAGCATGTTGTTTTGTTGCTCCGAAGAGGGCTATATGATCTGAAATTCCAGACAAGTGTTAATTTCACTAAGTCTGAGAACTGTTTGTCATTTGCGTTTTTGCCATGCTTGTTTGAACCTGTTAATGGATGATTTGGCCATGGCTCAGTGCTAGTCTTTTGTTAAGCATCTTGTGTGCATCACTGCCATGTATTTTGTTGTCATGTTTGGGTGCTGTAGCATGTTCATTTCATTGCATTTAGATGCCTACTTGCTGTAAATCGCAGACCGGTGTCATATTTGAATCGCTTGCCATTTCCAAACTGTAACTCCGATTCCGGCGTTCTTTATATCGTTTTCAAGAGATTTCATCTCATCTTTCCAGTGGCACCCTTGGAATTCCAAGTTGAGGCCAGGTTCATGCATTTCCTTTCATATCTTGGATTTTGCATCCCGCATCGTATCCCGCATAGCATATCATCTTTGCATCGTGTTGATTGAGTTTGCACGTGGTTGATTGTATCCTTGTTGCTTGTTTGTCTTGTTTGGGTAGAGCCGGGAGATGAGTTCGCTAACGAGGAGCCCGTTCAGTTTGCTCTTGAGGATCCAGTCAACTCTGACAACTGTGCAGGCAAGATGATCATACCCTCGAAATCACTACTATCATTGCTATGCTAGTTTGCTCGCTCTTTGCTATGCCATTGCTACGATGCCTACCACTTGCTTGCAAGCCTCCCAAATTGCCATGTCAAACCTCTAACCCACCATTGTCCTAGCAAACCGTTGATTGGCTATGTTACCGCTTTGCTCAGCCCCTCTTATAGCGTTGCTAGTTGCAGGTGAAGATTGGAGGTCGTTCCTTGTTGGAACATCTTTTATTTACTTGTTGGAATATCATTGTATTGCTATGTTATCTTAATGCATCTATATACTTGGTAAAGGGTGGAAGGCTCGGCCTCTCGCCTAGTGTTTTGTTCCACTCTTGCCGCCCTAGTTTTCGTCATATCGGTGTTATGTTCCCGGATTGTTGCGTTCCTTACGCGGTTGGGTTATAATGGGAACCCCTTGATATTTCGCCTTGATTAAAGCTTTTCCAGCAATGCCCAACATTGGTCTTACCATTCGCCACCTAGCCTTTTCTTTCCCTTGGGTTCTGCAGACTCAAGGGTCATCTTATTTTAACCCCCCTGGGCCAGTGCTCCTCTGAGTGTTGGTCCCACCGAGCGATGTCCGAGGCTACCAGGGGCAACTCTGGGCTGGCTTACCCGACGTCTGACTCATCTGAGTGTGCCCTGAGAAAGAGATATGTGCAGCTCCTATCATGATTTGTCGGCACATTCGGGCGGTGTTGCTGGTCTTGTTTTAACCTGTCGAAGTGTCTTGAGTTACCGAGATACCGAATCTGATCGGAACATCTTGGGAGGAGGTCTATTCCTTCGTTGACCGTGAGAGCTTGTCATGGGCTAAGTTGGGACTCCCCTGCAGGGATTGAACTTTCGAAAGCCATGCCCGCGGTTATGGGCAGATGGGAATTTGTTAATGTCCGGTTGTAGATAACTTGAACCTTAATTAATTAAAAATAAATCAACCAAGTGTGTTACCCTGATGGCCTCTTCTCGGCGGAGTCCGGGAAGTGGACACGGTGTTGGAGTAATGTTTGCGCAGGTTGCTCTCTAGTTTCTCGCTCGCGCTTTGCCTCCTCTTCTCGCTCTCTTTTGCGAATAAGTTAGCCACCATACTTGCTAGTCGCTTGCTGCAGCTCCACTCATATTTTACCTTGCCTTACCTATAAGCTTAAATAGTCTTGATCGCGAGGGTGCGAGATTGCTGAGTCCCTGTGGCTCACAGATTACTATTACACCAGATGTAGGGCCTGATGATTCCGCTCCAGGTGACGCGTATGAGCTCAAGTGGGAGTTCGACGAAGACTCTCAACGATACTATGTTTCCTTTCCCGATGATCAGTAGTGGTGCCCAGTTGGGGGTGATTGGGACCGTTGTCGCATGTTGGGTTCTGTTTTATTTTGGCGCCGTAGTCGGGCCTTGAGTGTATGGTTGATGTAATGTTATTTATGTTCTTGATTGACGTGGCGAGTGTAAGCCAACTATGTTCTCCCCTTTATTATTCATATTACACGGGATGTTGTGAAGATTGCCTAACTTGCGACATATGCCTTCAATGCGATTATGTCTCTAAGTCGTGCCTCGACACATGGGAGCTATAGTCGCATCGAGGGTGTTACAAGTTGGTAATCAGAGCCTTCCCCGACCTTAGGAGCCCCATTGCTTGATCGTTTTTAGCGGCCGAGTTGTGTCTAGAAAAATGTTTTGAGTCATTTAGGAATTATATATCGGAGAGATTAGGAATTCTTTTTACTTCCCAGTCTCCTCATCGCTCTGGTAAGGCATCCTGACGTAGAGTTTTGACTCTTCTCTTCTCAAATTTCACTAAAAAAAAACTTTAGGGTCACGCGAGTATCTTGGAATCGTTCCGATGGCTTATGATGAGAACATTGTCTTGGTGCCTCCTGTCAGGGGTTTAGTGGAAGTGTCCCGGGGAGTTGAGCTCTGAGGTGTTGTCATCATAATTTCATCGTTGCAATTCTGGAATACTTGAGATATTTTCGCCGACATCGAAAATCTCTTTTATGCAGTTCGTTGGTGAGATAACCTCGACGTCACCCAGTACTGGGGTGGGAGTTCAGGAGTATCGCCATAACTTGTATAACGGATGCTTTTCGAAGGTTGAGGTAGATGGTTTCCGAAGGTTTCTTGGTTATGTGTTGAAGGATGGATACAGCTGGATGTAGGATTTGCTAGTTTGGGTGAGATATTATGCTTCCCCTGTATCTCCAACACCTGATTGCATAACCGGAAAGGTTCGGGAGTTTCATAGGTGGGAATTCTAGTAGCTCTAGTTCTTCTTCCACAAATATTGGTTTGAGATTGGGATTTCTTACCGATTATTCGTTCTTGATCCGTACCTTGTTGATTTATTTCTCTACCTTAATTCTACGTGGCTTCACAATTTATGGATATGTGACCATTTGAAGAGGAATGCATTCGTTCATTTTGTTTGGATGTGAAGACTATATGTTGCAATTTTCATTCCGTTGGATTCAGCTTCAATATTTTATCTGTCAATGTGCTAATGGTGGTCAACCTCTTCAGGATGGCTCCTCCAACGCGCACGACTCCGAATCCTGATCCGCCACCGCCTCCACCTCCTCCAGAGGCATGGCAAGCTGTGATGGCCGCAACCAATGCAAACACACAGCTGATCATGCAAATTCTTCAAGAGCGCAATCAAGACAGTCAAGGGAATCAAGGCAGCAATCAGAGTCACTTTGCTACACTCAACCAGTTCCTTGCTAACAGGCCAAAGACTTTCAGCAATTGTGTTGAGGCAACCGATGCTGACGATTGGCTTGTGGATCTGTGTAAGCATTTCGAGTGCAGTAACGTCAGGCCTGAGGACTTTGTCAAGTTCGCTTCCTTCCAACTCAAAGATCAAGATGCAAAATGGTTCCAGCAGTACAAGGACTCCAGAGGTGGACGTGTTATCACTTGGGATGATTTCCGTCGAGATTTCCGAGCTCATCATATTCCCCAGAGCGCGGTTGAAAGCAAGCGTGAGGTATTCCGCAATCTGAAGCAAGGCTCTTTGTCTGTCTATGACTACAACAAGTTGTTCCAGAAGCTCGCTGGCTTTGCCAAGCAGGACGTCCCTGATGAGAAGAGCATGA
Source organism: Triticum urartu (assembly GCF_056163025.1). NCBI lineage: Eukaryota > Viridiplantae > Streptophyta > Magnoliopsida > Poales > Poaceae > Triticum > Triticum urartu. Next base: position 747,532,912 of record NC_141875.1, on the reverse strand, counting down.
TATATCAGTTCAGGGGTGGTCTCAGAGAAGATATTCAGCTCGTTCTTGTTCTCTTCGAGCCCTTGAGATACGATGAGTTCTACAACATGGCACTGAAGCAAGAGGCTGCTCAGTTGAGGTGTGATGCTTCCAGGAAGCGAGTCAGAGATGTTACTCCTTCTTCCTCTACTCAAGTGGCCAAGCAGCAGAAGTTTTGGCTTCCTCCTCCTCCGCTCCGTCAGCCGTATCAGCAGAAAAGCAAAGGTGGTAGTGGTTCTTCCCACCCACCCAACCCTGGCTTTCAGAACAAGACTTCGTCTCAACCTCCAAGATCGAGTGCTCCGTATCACCGTCCGCTTTCAGAGGTCACGTGCAACAAGTGCCAACAGAAGGGTCACTATGCCCACAAGTGTCTCAACCAGAGGCGTCTTCCTCCTCCTCCTCCTGTCAGATCGACAAGTTCAGTTGTGGTCAAGCATAACCCCAAGTCCGCCAAGGTCAACTTGATGAATGCAGCTCAGGTAGAGGACTCGTCAGATGTGATCATGGGTAACCTTCCTGTTAATGATATTCCTGCTAAAGTTCTTTTTGACACGGGTGCATCGCATTGTTTCATCTCGAGGCCATTTGTTTCTAAGCATGAGTTGCCTTGCAAGATTTGCCTAGACAGTTATCTGTTGTTTCTCCGGGTAAATTTATGAATGCAAGCACTATTGCCCCAGATGTTTCTATTACATTGGGCGATTACAAGTTTCTCTCTTCTCCGGTGGTTCTTGGTAACTCGGATATTGATCTTATTCTCGGAATGGATTGGCTTTCTAAGCACAAGGCTCAGCTTGATTGTGCAGCTAGGCAGATTCAATTGACTCATTCGTCTGAGGATGTAATTGTCTTTGCCGCTCGTGATGATACTATCCGTCTGTTTTCTATCAATGAGAAGGGTGAATTGGATGCTATCTCTCAAATTCCAGTCGTTTGCGAATATCAAGACGTCTTTCCAGAAGAGCTCCCAGGAATGCCTCCGCACCGGCCAGTTGAATTCGTTATTGATCTTGAGCCTGGTACGGAACCTGTGTGCAAACGTCCTTACAAGCTCGGACCTGAAGAGTTGAAGGAGCTGAAGAAGCAACTCGATGAGCAAGAAAGAATGGGTCTTATCCGGCCTAGTTCTTCTCCGTGGGGTTGTGGTGTTCTTTTTGTAAAGAAGAAGGATGGAACGGACCGACTTTGTGTTGATTACCGTCCAGTGAACAAGAAGACCATCAAGAACAAATACCCACTTTCCAACATCAATGAGCTGTTCGAACAACTCAAAGGTGCCCAAGTATTCTCCAAGCTTGATCTCCGTATGGGTTATCACCAGATTCGCATTCGTGAAGAAGATATTCCCAAGACAGCATTCAGAACAAGCTTTGGTTCATATGAATACACTGTCATGTCTTTTGGCCTCGCCAACACTCCTCCGACGTTCTCTCGCATGATGAACTTCATCTTCAACGCCTACACCAATGACTTCATTTTGGTCTATCTCGACGACATTCTGGTTTTCTCCAAGAACAAGGAAGATGATGCCAAGCACTTGCGTTTGGTTCTTGATAAGCTCAGAGAACATCAGTTCTACGCCAAGTTCTCCAAGTGTGAATTTTGGCTTGATGAGGTTCTTTATCTTGGTCATATCATCTCTGCCAAGGGCATTGCCGTGAATCCAGAGAAGGTGTCTGCAATTGTGAATTGGGAACCTCCTCAGAACGTGAAGCAACTCCGCAGTTTTCTCGGTCTCGCAAGCTATTGTCGAAGATTCGTTGAAAACTTTTCTAAGATCGCGAAGCCTCTCTCAAATCTGCTTCAGAAGCACGTCAAGTACGTTTGGTCTCCGGAGTGTGATATTGCTTTCAACACTTTGAAAGAGAAGTTGATCACTGCTCCAGTTCTGACTCCACCTGATGAATGCAAGCCGTACGAGGTCTTTTGTGATGCCTCTCTCCAAGGTCTTGGCGCAGTATTGATGCAAGAGAAGAAAGTTGTTGCTTATACATCTCGCCAGTTGAAGCCTAATGAGAATAACTACCCCACTCATGATCTCGAGTTGGCGGCAGTTGTGCATGCTCTTTTGACTTGGAGACATCTTCTATTGGGAAGAAAAGTGGACATTTTCACTGATCACAAGAGTCTCAAGTACATCTTCACTCAGCCTAATCTCAACCTCAGGCAAACTCGATGGGTCGAAATGATTCAAGAGTATAATCCGAGTATTGAGTACACTCCAGGCAAGGCTAATGTGATTGCTGACGCTTTGAGCAGGAAGGCTTACTGCAACAGTCTGATTCTTAAGCCTTATCAACCCGAGCTTTGTGAAGCTTTCCGCAAACTTAATCTGCAAGTTGTTCATCAAGGTTTCCTCGCCAACCTTCAAGTCTCTCCTACCTTAGAAGACCAGATTCGCCAAGTCCAGCTTCTTGATGCTATGGTGAAAAAGGTGAAGATTGGGATTGCCAAGAGTCAGTCCAAGTACAAGTGCTACCGCCTTGATGACAAGGACACTCTCTTCTTCGAGGATCATATTGTTGTACCCAAAGGTAACCTCCGTAAAGTGATCATGAACGAGGCTCACAATTCTCTCCTCTCCATCCACCCTGGGAGCACGAAGATGTATCAGGACTTCAAGCAAGCTTATTGGTGGACTCGAATGAAGCGCGAGATCGCTCAATTCGTGAATGAATGTGATGTCTGCAGAAGAGTGAAGGCAGAACACCAAAGGCCAGCTGGTCTCCTCCAACCTCTTGCCATTTCAGAATGGAAGTTTGACCACATTGAGATGGACTTCGTGACTGGATTTCCTAAGTCCAAGCGTGGCAATGATGCTATATTCGTTGTCATCGACAAACTCACCAAAGTGGCTCATTTTCTGCCTATCAAAGAGTCGATCACTGCAGCTCAATTGGCGGAACTCTATACCTCTCGAATAGTCTCTCTGCATGGTATTCCTCAAGTGATCTCTTCAGACCGTGGCAACATCTTTACCTCGAAGTTTTGAGATTCTTTTCAGAAAGCCATGGGCACCAACATCCGCTTCAGCACTGCTTTCCATCCTCAAACAAGCGGTCAAGTCGAGCGTGTCAACCAGATTCTTGAAGATATGCTCAGGGCTTGTGTGATCTCCTTCGGCATGAAGTGGGAGGATTGTCTTCCTTATGCTGAATTCTCCTACAACAACAGTTTTCAAGCAAGTTCGAGCAAGGCCCCTTTTGAAATTCTGTATGGCAGGAAGTGCCGTACCCCTCTCAACTGGTCTGAAACCGGTGAACGTCAGCTTTTGGGTAATGACTTAATCACAGAGGCAGAAGAAATGTGCAAAGTCATTCGTGATAACCTCAAAGCAGCCCAATCCCGTCAGAAGAGCTACTATGATAGTAAGCACCGTGATTTGGCTTTCGAGATCGGAGATCATGTTTACCTCCGTGTCTCTCCTATGAAAGGTACTCGTCGCTTCGGTATCAAAGGGAAACTTGCCCCTAGATACGTGGGACCTTTCAAGATTGTCAGCAAGAGAGGCGACCTCGCCTATCAACTCGAGCTTTCTTCAAACTTTACAAATGTTCATGACGTGTTCCATGTCTCTCAGCTTCGAAAGTGCTTCAAGACTCCTGACCGCACCGTCAACTTCGAGGACATTGAGCTCCAAGAAGATCTCTCTTATCGTGAGCACCCAGTTGCTATTCTTGAAGAGACTGAACGCAAGACTCGCAACAAGTCAATCAAATTTCTCAAAGTCAAGTGGTCACACCATTCCGACCGTGAAGCTACCTGGGAACGCGAGGATCACCTCTGTTCTGAGTACCCGGTGTTCTTTCAGTCCTAGATCTCGGGACGAGATCCTTTCGTAGTGGTGGAGTGTTGTAACGCCCCGGATGTAACTTTCCCAATTTGTACTCCAACTCTTGCCGTTTCCGGCGTTAATTTATATTTATTTTCTCGGGTTCGGGTCTTTGTCTCCATGTGTTGTTATCGTTGTCATGCATCTCATATCTTGTCATCATGTGCATTGCATTTGCATACGTGTTCGTCTCATGCATTCGAGCATTTTCCCCGTTGTCCGTTTTGCATTCTGGCGCTTCGTTCTCCTCCGGTGGTCATTTCTAGCTTTCTTCCGTGTGTGGGGATTAAACATTTCCGGATTGGACCGAGACTTGCCAAGCAGCCTTGGTTTACTACCGGTAGACCGCCTGTCAAGTTTCGTATCATTTGGACTTCGTTTGATACTCCAACGGTTAACCGAGGGACCGTAAAGGCCTCGTGTGTGTTGCAGCCCAACACCCCTCCAATTTGGCCCAAAACCCACCAAACTCTGCTCCATGTCCTAGAGCGTTCGATCACGATCGCGTGGCCGAAAACCGCACCTCATTTGGACTCTCCTAGCTCCCCCTATGCCTATATATAGACCCCCCATTCCAAATCCGGATCTCTCCCCGTCCTACCCTAAAAAAAAGAGAGATCTCCGAGCGGCCGGACGTGTCCGCCCGCCACCGGACGAAAATCCCGCCGTTCGCCGCCATGTGGCAGCCTCGCATTCGCCGCGCCCAGTCCCCAGTTCCCCGCTGCCGCCGGCCCGGGAGGCCCAGGAGGGGCCCCCGAGGCCCGTTGACCGCGCCGCCGCCCGGGGCCTTCGTCCCCGCTGCCGATTCGCCCCGCCGCCTCCTTCGCCGGCCGCCGCCGCACCAGGCTGAGCTCGCCGCGCCGCCATAGCCGGCCGAGCCCGCCGCGCCGCCCCAGGCCGAGCCGGCCGCGCCGCCCGCCGCCGCCTCCCGGCTGCGCCGCCCGCCGCCGGCGACCACCCCGGCCGCCTCCTCCACGCTAGCCCGCCGGCGAGCGACGGATCCGGCGGTGAACAGTGCGCGAGATCCGATCCGGTTCGCAGCTACAGTAACCCTAGATCTAGGTCATTTTTTTTGCTAAGTCCTGAAATTCTTGATCCAAGTTGCTTGGTTTGAGGCCCTGTAACTTTGCCTCTGTAGCTCCGATTCATGCATATAGCGTATCAAAATGTTCATCTCAGAGATTACATCATTTCATTCCATTGCAGCATTTTCATTTGAGCTCATCTTGATGCCCGAAATGCTGTTAGAAGGAGGCTTCGTGAGTTAATTGTCAGATCTGCTAGTTCATCTTAGACTTTTGTCATTTTTGCCATGATTATTGTGTGCATGATATGCCTGTGAGTCCTTCATATGTTTTGTTAAGGATTTTGTTATCTTTCCAGAGGTGCAACCCATGCATTTTTGTGATGTGTGTGGTGACTTGTGCAAGCTTGCAAAGTGAGGCACCCGGTAAATCTGTTTTCAGGGACTTAGTAGTTTTCACTAAGTCTGGGATTATTTAGTTCATGATGCCATATGTTCTTGCTGTTTCCTAGTGATCCGTGCCTCTTTTGAGGATGATCAGTAAAGGAGTTTTGTTAATCTCGTAGTGCTCTATCCATCCATGTCTTTACTTGTAATTATGGAGCACCCTAGCTTGAGTCAAACGAGCTCTACTTTTGCTTCGTTGTGAATCTGGGCAGATCGTCAACTTGTTTGCGATTTTGCCGATGTTATTGTAGTTGATCCGTGCATGCTATGTCTTTGTTCTTGCCATGTCTAGCTTGTATTTTGTGCCTTCTCTATGGGTGTATACTTGTCTTGCCATGACTTGCACCGTAGTGAGTGCATCGAGCTCGTAAACATGCCTTCGTGAGTTATGTTTCAGCAAGTCCCAGTTTTCACTAAGTCTGAAAACTGATTGTGTTCTTGCTATGTTCGTGTGCTTGTTAGTATATTTTGTGATCCCTTTTGGCTCAAGGTCACTAAGGGACTTTGGTTAAGCTTGTTGAGTAGCTCCATTTCATGTCTTTGTTTGTCATGTTCAGGTCCTGTAGCATGTTGTTTTGTTGCTCCGAAGAGGGCTATATGATCTGAAATTCCAGACAAGTGTTAATTTCACTAAGTCTGAGAACTGTTTGTCATTTGCGTTTTTGCCATGCTTGTTTGAACCTGTTAATGGATGATTTGGCCATGGCTCAGTGCTAGTCTTTTGTTAAGCATCTTGTGTGCATCACTGCCATGTATTTTGTTGTCATGTTTGGGTGCTGTAGCATGTTCATTTCATTGCATTTAGATGCCTACTTGCTGTAAATCGCAGACCGGTGTCATATTTGAATCGCTTGCCATTTTCAAACCGTAACTCCAATTCCGGCATTCTTTATATCGTTTTCAAGAAATTTCATCTCATCTTTCCAGTGGCACCATTGGAATTCCAAGTTGAGGCCAGGTTCATGCATTTCCTTTCATATCTTGCATTTTGCATCCCGCATCGTATCCCGCATAGCATATCATCTTTGCTTCGTGTTGATTGAGTTTGCACGTGGTTGATTGTATCCTTGTTGCTTGTTTGTCTTGTTTGGGTAGAGCCGGGAGATGAGTTCGCTAACGAGGAGCCCGTTCAGTTTGCTCTTGAGGATCCAGTCAACTCTGACAACTGTGCAGGCAAGATGATCATACCCTCGAAATCACTACTATCTTTGCTATGCTAGTTTGCTCGCTCTTTGCTATGCCATTGCTACGATGCCTACCACTTGCTTGCAAGCCTCCCAAATTGCCATGTCAAACCTCTAACCCACCATTGTCCTAGCAAACCGTTGATTGGCTATGTTACCGCTTTGCTCAGCCCCTCTTATAGCGTTGCTACACTAGTAGAAAACAAGGCTATGGTCCAGGCCGGCTCAGCCCATTAGTCCCGGTTCAGTGTAGAACCGGGACTAATGTGGGCATTGGTCCCGGTTCGTGAGCCCAGGGGGCCGGCCGGGCCACGTGGGCCATTGGTCCCGGTTCGTCTGGACCTTTTGGTCCCGGTTGGTGGGACGAACCGGGACCAATGGGCCTCGCTCCTGGCCCACCACCATTGGTCCCGGTTGGTGGCTTGAACCGGGACCAAAGGCTCCCCTTTAGTCCCGGTTCATGTCACCAACCGGGACCAATGAGGTGCCTATATATACCCCCTCGCGCAAGAGCAGAGCACAGTGCTCTGTTTTTTCTGGCCGAGGGGGAGAGGGCTTTGTGGTGCTCTAGCTCACCTCCTATGCTCATGAGGTGTTCGATGGAATGCCCGAGCCATACTACTTAAGCTTTCTCCTCTCGAAGCTCGACCTCCAAGCTCCATTTTCCTCGAGATTTGTCTAGATTTCGCGGTCCGTCACGCCCCGTCCCCGTCTTCACCGCCGTCGATCACCCGCGCCGATCTCATCACCGACACCACCGTGGTGAGCCTCTTGTTCTTACTTGTATCATTTTCTTACATTTATTACTTGTATGTTTAGATAGATACTTGTATCATTTTCTTACATTTATTATTGCATCTTATATAGTGCGATGGTTTTGGTATCCGCCCCCATCAGCCCTCGTCCTGTCTATGATTCGGATTTGGTATGTATATTATCTTCATAACTATTGGTTCATTTATTGTTTATGAAAATTATGCCGACCAACGTGACATAGATTTTATTTATCTAGGATGTATGTGAATCGGAAATGCCAACCGACCCTATTGTCGAGAGGTTAAATTTAGTTGAAGAAGAAAACAATTTGTTGAAGGAAAAAATTAAAAAAATTGAGGAGGAGAAGATGATATTGGAGTTGCATGTTGCGGATGTCGTCGATGATCACAAGATCAAGATGGATGCAATGCGCTTGAAGATTAGAAAGATTAGAAAATATGCCATTCATACCGAGGCTTGGTATCATTATGCCGTTGGATCAATTGTTACCTTGGTTGCGATTATGATCGCATTTGTTTTCGCATTGAAATGTTTTACATAGTTTCAATGTATGGTTTAATTAATTAGATGCTCTGGAGAGCTATATGTTGTTAGATGAGAACTATGTATGCACTTTGGTTTTAATGTGATGATGAACTTCTATTAATTAGGACACTTAATTATATATAATGCATGCAGATGAACCGGCAATGGATGTACGGTGACAGACACACCCGCGAGTACATTAAGGGCGTGCGTGAGTTTCTCGATGCGGCTGAGGCAAACAAGCAGAATGGTTTTATGTGTTGTCCATGCACTGAATGTGGGAATACGAGGTCTTACTCTAATCGGAAAATCCTTCACTCCCACCTGCTTTACAAGGGTTTCATGCCACACTATAATGTTTGGACGAGGCACGGAGAAATAGGGGTTATGATGGAAGACGGCGAAGAAGAAGAGTACGATGACAACTATGTGCCCCCTGAATACGGTGATGCTTCAACGGGGGGAGCTGGTGATGATCAAGAGGAACCAGACGATGTACCCAATGATGCTTCCACCGGTGAAGCTGCTGAAGATCAAGAGGAACCAGACGATGTGCCCGATGATGATGATCTCCGCCGGGTCATTGTCGATGCAAGGACGCAATGCATTAGTCAAAAGGAGAAGCTGAAGTTTGATCGCATGTTAGAGGATCACAAAAAAGGGTTATACCCCAATTGCGAAGATGGCAACACAAAGCTCGGTACCGTACTGGAATTGCTGCAGTGGAAGGCAGAGAATGCTGTGGCTGACAAAGGATTTGAGAAGCTACTGAAAATATTGAAGAAGAAGCTTCCAAAGGATAACGAATTGCCCGACAGTACATACGCAGCAAAGAAGGTCGTATGCCCTCTAGGATTGGAGGTGGAGAAGATACATGCATGCCCTAATGACTGCATCCTCTACCGCGGTGCATACAAGGATCTGAACGCATGCCCGGTATGCGGTGCGTTGCGGTATAAGATCAGACGAGATGACCCTGGTGATGTTGACGGCGAGCCCCTCAGGAAGAGGGTTCCTGCGAAGGTGATGTGGTATGCTCCTATAATACCACGGTTGAAACGTCTGTTCAGAAACGAAGAGCATGCCAAGTTGATGCGATGGCACAGTGAGAACCGAAAGAAAGATGGGAAGTTGAGAGCACCCGCTGACGGGTCGCAGTGGAGAAAAATCGAGAGAAAGTACTGGGATGAGTTTGCAAAGGACCCAAGGAATGTATGGTTTGCTTTAAGCGCGGATGGCATTAATCCTTTCGGGGAGCAGAGCAGCAATCACAGCACCTGGCCCGTGACTCTATGTATGTATAACCTTCCTCCTTGGATGTGCATGAAGCGGAAGTTCATTATGATGCCAGTTCTCATCCAAGGCCCTAAGCAACCCGGCAACGAAATTGATGTGTACCTAAGGCCATTAGTTGAAGAACTTTTACAGCTGTGGAATGGAAACGGTGTACGTACGTGGGATGAGCACAGACAGGAGGAATTTAACCTTAAGGCGTTGCTGTTCATGACCATCAACGATTGGCCCGCTCTCAGTAACCTTTGAGGACAGACAAACAAAGGATACCATGCATGCACGCACTGTTTAGCTGACACTGAAAGTATATACCTGGACAAATGCAGGAAGAATGTGTACCTGGGCCATCGTCGATTTCTTCCGACCAACCATCAATGTCGAAAGAAAGGCAAGCATTTCAAAGGCGAGGCAGATCACCGGAAGAAGCCCGCCATGCGCACCGGTGATCACGTGCTTGCTATGGTCAATGATTTACACTACGTAATCTTTGGAAAGGGTCCCGGTGGACTAGCTGTTCCGAATGACACTGAGGGACACGCACCCATGTGGAAGAAGAAATCTATATTTTGGGACCTACCCTACTGGAAAGACCTAGAGGTCCGCTCCTCAATCAACGTGATGCACGTGACGAAGAACCTTTGCGTGAACCTCCTAGGCTTCTTGGGCGTGTATGGGAAGACAAAAGATACACCTGAGGCACGAGAGGACCTGCAACGTTTGCACGAAAAAGACGGCATGCCTCCGAAGCAGTATAAAGGTCCTGCCAGCTACGCTCTTACGAAAGAAGAGAAAGAAATCTTCTTTGAATGCCTGCTCAGTATGAAGGTCACGACTGGCTTCTCGTCGAATATGAAGGGAATAATAAATATGCCAGAGAAAAAGTTTCAGAACCTAAAGTCTCATGACTGCCACGTGATTATGACACAACTGCTTCCGGTTGCATTGAGGGGGCTTCTACCGGAAAACGTTCGATTAGCCATTGTGAAGCTATGTGCATTCCTCAATGCAATCTCTCAGAAGGTGATCGATCCAGAAATCGTACCAAGGCTAAGGAGTGATGTGGCGCAATGTCTTGTCAGTTTCGAGCTGGTGTTCCCACCATCCTTCTTCAATATCATGACGCACGTCCTAGTTCATCTAGTCGACGAGATTGTCATCCTGGGGCCCGTATTTCTACACAATATGTTCCCCTTTGAGAGGTTCATGGGAGTCCTAAAGAAATATGTCCGTAACCGTGCTAGGCCAGAAGGAAGCATCTCCATGGGCCATCAAACAGAGGATGTTATCGGGTTTTGTGTTGACTTCATTCCTGGCCTTAACAAGATAGGTCTCCCTAAATCGCGGTATGAGGGGAGACTGACTGGAAAAGGCACTCTGGGAAGAGACTCAATAATATGCAGGGATGGATATTCTTGGTCTCAAGCACACTACACAGTTCTATAGAACTCTACCTTGGTGACCCCGTATGTCGATGAACACAAGAACAGTCTGCGCTCCAAACACCCGGAGCAGTGCGACGACTGGATTACATGTGAACACATCAGGACTTTCAGCAGTTGGTTGGAAACACGTCTCAGAGGTGACAACACTGTTTGTGATGAGTTGTACTTGTTGTCCAGGGGACCATCTTTGACTGTATTGACTTACAAAGGATACGAGATAAATGGGAATACATTTTACACGATCGCCCAAGATCAAAAGAGCACCAACCAAAACAGCGGTGTCCGCTTTGATGCAGCAACCGAGAGCGGAAAGGACACATATTATGGTTACATAGTGGACATATGGGAACTTGACTACGGACCTGATTTTAAGGTCCCTTTGTTTAAGTGCAAATGGGTCCATCTGTTAGGCGGCGGGGTACAGTTAGACCCACAGTACGGAATGACAACAGTGGATCTGAAAAATCTTGGGTACACTGACGAACCGTTCGTCCTAGCCAATGATGTGGCACAGGTTATCTATGTGAAGGACATGTCTACCAAACCGAGAAAAAGAAAAGATAAGGAAGCGAATACATCATACGATGAGCCAAAGCGCCACATAGTTCTTTCAGGAAAAAGGGACATCCTGGGAGTGGACGGCAAGACAGACATGTCTGAAGATTATGAAAAGTTTCATGAAATTCCTCCCTTCAATGTCAAGGCTGACCCAAGCATCCTGATAAACAATGAAGATTATCCATGGTTACGGCGCAATAAGCAAATGACACAAGCGAAGAAAAAGTGAAGACTTTCTCCCGCAATAAGCAAATGCTATGTGGGTGAAATTATGATACCATCCCAACTTTCAACTTTTTCAGAGTTCATTTGAAATGCTTTCATGTCTTATGGTTCGAAACTTTGATACTTCGAAAGTGATTGTCCATTTTGTACACGAAGTGCATCAAGTTTTTGTCGTAACCCTCTCTACTTTTTGGAACATGCTATGTGGGTGAAATGATGATACCATGCCAACTTTCAACCTTTTCAGAGTTCATTTTGAAATGCTTTCCAATTTCAGAGTCATTTAGCTCAAAGAATGAATTAATAGCAAACAGAATGAACTACAAAACTTTTATGAAAATAAAAACAATCAATTAAAATATTATGTTATGATCAAATAAAATAAAACTATAATATTCTTCAATAGCAAAAAGAATATAATTTGTGTGACCTAAAATCAAACTATAAGTATTTAATTGTAAGTATAAATAAAAAATAAATAGCAAAGAAGAAAAAAATTCTAATTTTATAGTAAAGTTATTCATAAACTAGTGATTCACACAAATTTTTAAAAATTCAAATTTAAACTATTTAAAATTTAAAACTAATGGCACTAACAGAAAGTTTATAATTTTTGTGACCTAAAAGCAAAAAGAAATCACTAAAAAACTGTAAGTATTTAGTTTTAAGTAGAAATAAAAAATAAATAGAAAAAAATGTAGAAATAAAAAAGAAAAAACCAAAAAAATGCCACCTACTGGGCCTCCACGGCCTGAATACGACTAGAAACCCTACATGGGCCAGGATTCAGGCCCGCAGAAGGCCCAATAGGCCCACAGGCAAAGCAGTGTCAAATTAGGCCCATAGGCCTGCAGTTCAGAGGAGTTCGAGAGGGAGGAGGCAGCAGAGCTTATAAACTGGTGTTGGGCGCTGTCAACTAGCGATGTGGGACTAAACTTTTGGACGCGGGGCAGCACAAGGGTATTGGTCCCGGTTGGTGGCACCAACCGGGACTAAAGGGGGCATTGGTCCCGGTTCATGGCACCAACCGTGACCATTGCCCCCTTTAGTCCCGGTTGGTGCCACCAACCGGGACCAATGGCCTTCGCTTCCCGCCCTTTGGGCTGCCGAAAAGAGGCCATTGGTCTCAGTTCGTGGCACCAACCGGGACTAATGCCCACCTTTAGTCCCAGTTGCTGCCACGAACCGAGACTAAAGCCTCTTCTATATAAGGCCACACTTTGGAATTTTTCATTCTCATCTTGCAGTTGCCGCCCCTGACGCCGCCAGGCTGCCCCGACACCGCCCGCCCCCATCGTCGCCGTCGCCCGCGCCCATCGTCGCCGTCGCCCACGACGCGCGCCGCCCCGGCCCGCCCCCGTCATCGTCGCCCTCGTCCCTGCCCCGACGCGCACCACCCCGTCCCGCCCTCGCCGTCGCCCGTGCCGGCCCCTTGCCCGACGCCCGCCGCCCCGGCCCGCCGTCGCCCGCGTCTCCTACCCCAAGCGCGCGCCCACTGCCCCGTCGCCATCCTCGCCGCCGACTCCGCGGTCCTCCTCTGGTCCGGCCGGCGCCCTAGCTAGCATTTTTTTCATATATATGCTTTTTTCATATATATGCTTGTTTTTATATATATGTATATATATGTTCTCTGTGTATATATCTATGTTCATGTATATATGCAAAAGATAGTTTTTTAGAAAAATTAGGATTTTTTTCTGTTCATAGATTTTTTGGTGATATTAATTATTGTAAATATGAAAATGTTTGTATATTCATATGAACAAATGAATTAGAAGAGGGAGAAGAAGAGGGGGTCGAGAGGGGGTCTAGGGTCGCCGAGAGGTCGAGGGTCGTCGAATATGAGAGGAGGAAGAGGATAAAAAAAGAAGAGGAATAAGAAAAGAAAAAAGAGGAGAAGAAAGAATAGAGGAGATCTTCTCGTCTATTCTTTCTTCTCCTCTTTTTTTCTTCTTTTTCCTCTTCTTTTTATCGGGAACGAGGGTCGTCGAGGGTCGCCGAGCGGTAGAGGAAGAAGAGGATAAAATAGAAGAGGAAGAAAAAAAAGAGAGGGGTCGACGGTCGCCTAGGGGTCGAGGGTCGAGAGGGGGTCTAGGGTCGCCGAGAGGGGAGAGGAAGACGAGGAGAAATAAATTCTATTTTTCTCTTCTTCTCCTCTGTTCCTTTCTTCTTCTCCTCTTCTTTTTCTTCTTTTTTTCTTCGACACGTGGGGGGGGGGGTCGAGAACGCCGGACATTCATGAGAGAGGCGAGGAAGAAGGGTAAGAAGAGGAGAGGAAGAAGAGGAAGTCTTCTCCTCTATTCTTTCTTCTCTTCTTTTTTCTTCTTCTTCTTCTTTATTTTATCGGGAACGAGGGTCGCCGAGCGGTAGAGGAGAAACCCTAAATAGAAAGTATCGTCGGTGTGAGATACATGTACCTTCGGTGTCGGACACTACACCCACATCCCACAAGTGGCGCGGGCTTCGACGCCCACGTCACTTGTGGGACGTGGATGTAGTGTCCGACACCGAAGGCCACACGTATCTCACACCCACGATACTTGCTAGCTATTTAGGGTTTCCTCTACCGAAAAGAAGAGGAGAAATAAATAAGAAGAAGAAAAAAGAAGAAAAAGAAGAGGAGAAGAAGAAAGGAATAGTGGAGAAGAAGAGAAAATAGAATATATTCTATTTTCTCTTTTCTCCACTATTCCTTTCTTCTTCTCCTCTTTTTTTTCTTCTTTTCTTCTTCTTCTTCTTCTTCTTATTAGCCGGAAGTAGAGAGAGGTTTCCTAGTGTCAAAGTATTGAAGAAATCCATGCCTTCATCATTAGCCGGAAGTAACCAGGGCATGTTGGTACGAAGTTCTGCAAAGTTATTCTGGAATGGAGTCCCGGATAGAATAATCCGCTTTTTGGTACGAATTCAGCAAAGGCCTTCCAAATAGCGATATTCGGAAGGCTCTTGCTGAACTTTGTACCAAAAAGCGAATTATCCTATCTGGGACTCCGTTCCAGAACAACTTTGAAGAGCTTCGTACCATCATGCACATGTTACTTTCGCCTAATGATGAAGACATGGTTTTGTTGAATCCTTTGACACTAGGCAACCTCCCGACCCCTCGGCGATCCTCTCGAACATGAGAGGAAAAAGAGGGTCGTCTAGGGGTCGAGGGTTCCAGGGTCGTCGAGGGTTCGAGGGGTCGAGGATCGCCGAGGGGTCGAGAGAGGTTTCCTAGTGTCAAAGTATTGAAGAAATCCATGCCTTCATCATTAGCCGGAAGTAACCAGGGCATGTTGGTACGAAGTTCTGCAAAGTTGTTTTGGAATGGAGTCCCGGATAGAATAATCCGCTTTTTGGTACAAATTCAGCAAAGGCCTTCCAAATAGCGATATTCAAAAGGCTCTTTCTGAACTTTGTACCAAAAAGCGAATTATCCTATCTAGGACTCCGTTCCAGAACAACTTTGAAGAGCTTCGTACCATCATGCACATGTTACTTTCACCTAATGATGAAGACATGGTTTTGTTGAATCCTTTGACACTAGGCAACCTCCCGAATGTAGCGGATCTGAATGTAGCGGATCCGTTGACTAAACCTCTCCCTAGAGCAAAACATGATCAACACCAGAATTCCATGGGTGTTCGATTCATCACAATGTAACTAGATTATTGACTCTAGTGCAAGTGGGAGACTGTTGGAAATATGCCCTAGAGGCAATAATAAAAGCATTATTATTATATTTCCTTGTTCATGATAATTGTCTTTATTCATGCTATAATTGTGTTATCCGGAAATCGTAATACATGTGTGAATAACAGACACCAACATGTCCCTAGTGAGCCTCTAGTTGACTAGCTCGTTGATCAACAGATAGTCATGGTTTCCTGACTATGGACATTGGATGTCATTGATAACGAGATCACATCATTAGGAGAATGATGTGATGGACAAGACCCAATCCTAAACATAGCACAAGATCGTATAGTTCGTTTGCTAGAGTTTTCCAATGTCAAGTATCTTTTCCTTAGACCATGAGATCGTGTAACTCCCGGATACCGTAGGAGTGCTTTGGGTATACCAAACGTCACAACGTAACTGGGTGACTATAAAGGTAGACTACGGGTATCTCCGAAAGTGTCTGTTGGGTTGACATGGATCAAGACTGGGATTTGTCACTCCGTATGACGGAGAGGTATCACTGGGCCCACTCAGTAATGCATCATCATAATGAGCTCAAGGTGACCAAGTGTCTGGTCACGGGATCATGCATTACGGTACGAGTAAACTGACTTGCCGGTAATGAGATTGAACGAGGTATTGGGATACCGACGATCGAATCTCGGGCAAGTAACATATCGATTGACAAAGGGAATTGCATACGGGGTTGATTGAATCCTTGACATCGTGGTTCATCCGATGAGATCATCATGGAGCATGTGGGAGCCAACATGGGTATCCAGATCCCGCTGTTGGTTATTGACCGGAGAGTCGTCTCGGTCATGTCTGCTTGTCTCCCGAACCCGTAGGGTCTACACACTTAAGGTTCGGTGACGCTAGGGTTGTGAAGATAAGTATATGCAGTAACCCGAATATTGTTCGGAGTCCCGGATGAGATCCCGGACGTCACGAGGAGTTCCGGAATGGTCCGGAGGTAAAGAATTATATATACGAAGTGCTGTTTCGGCCATCGGGACAAGTTTCGGAGTCACCGGTATTGTACCGGGACCACCGGAAGGGTCCCGGGGGTCCACCGGGTGGGGCCACCTATCCCGGGGGGCCCCATGGGCTGAAGTAGGAGGGAACCCAGCCCATAGTGGGCTGGGGCGCCACCCCCCAAGGGCCCATGCGGCTAGGGTTGAGGGGAAACCCTAGAAGGGGCGGCCCCTTGCTTGGGGGGCAAGCCCCCCACCCTAGGCCGCCGCCCCCCTAGTAGATGGCATCTACTAGGGCCGGCGCCCCCCCTGACACCCCTATATATAGTGAGGGAGAGGAGGGACTTCATACCTCAGCCTTGGCGCCTCCCTCTCTCCCCGTTACGTCTCTCTCTCGTAGTATAGGCGAAGCCCTGCTACTGTGACGCCCTGCATCCACCACCACGCCGTCGTGCTGCTGGATCTTCGTCAACCTCTCCTTCCTCCTTGCTGGATCAAGAAGGAGGAGACGTCTCCCGTCCCGTACGTGTGTTGAACGCGGAGGTGCCGTCCGTTCGGCGCTTGGTCATCGGTGATTTGGATCACGTCGTGTACGACTACATCATCACGTTCTTTGAACGCTTCCGCACGCGATCTACAAAGGTATGTAGATGCATCCGATGGCTCGTTGCTAGTTGAACTCCTAGATGGATCTTGGTGAAATGAGTAGGAAATTTTTTGTTTTCTGCAACGTTCCCCAACAGTGGCATCATGAGCTAGGTCTATGCGTAGTTCTTCTTGCGCGAGTAGAACACAATTTGTTGTGGGCGTAGATTTGTCAACTTTCTTGCCGCTACTAGTCTTTTCTTGCTTCAGCGGTATTGTGGGATGAAGCGGCCCGGACCAACCTTACACGTACGCTTACGTGAGACCGGTTCCACCGACTAACATGCACTAGTTGCATAAGGTGGCTGGCGGGTGTCTGTCTCTCCCACTTTAGTTGGAGCGGATTCGATGAACAGGGTCCTTATGAAGGGTAAATAGAAGTTGACAAATCACGTTGTGGCTTTAACGTAGGTAAGAAGACGTTCTTGCTAGAACCCTAATTCAGCCACGTAAAACTTGCAACTACAATTAGAGGATGTCTAACTTGTTTTTGCAGCAAGTGGTTTGTGATATGATATGGCCAAAGTTGTGATGAATGATGAATGATCTATATGTTATGTATGAGATGTTCATGCTATTGTAATAGGAATCACGACTTGCATGTCGATGAGTATGACAACCGGTAGGAGCCATAGGAGTTGTCTTTATTCTTTTATATGACCTGCGAGTCATTGAGAAACGCCATGTAAATTACTTTACTTTATTGCTAAACGCGTTAGCCATAGTAGTAGAAGTAATAGTTGGCGAGCAACTTCATGGAGACACGATGATGGAGATCATGATGATGGAGATCATGGTGTCAAGCCGGTGACAAGATGATCATGGAGCCCCAAGATGGAGATCAAAGGAGCTATGTGATGTTGGCCATATCATGTCACGTTAATTATTTGATTACATGTGATGTTTATCATGTTTTGCATCTTGTTTACTTAGAACGACGGTAGTAAATAAGATGATCCCTCATAACAATTTCAAGAAGTGTTCTCCCCTAACTGTGCACCGTTGCTAAAGTTCGTCGTTTCGAAGCACCACGTGATGATCGGGTGTGATAGATCCTTACGTTCACATACAACGGGTGTAAGACAGTTTTACACATGCAAAACACTTAGGGTTAACTTGACGAGCCTAGCATGTGTATAGACATGGCCTCGGAACACAGAAGACCGAAAGGTCGAGCATGAGTCGTATAGAAGATACGATCAACATGAAGATGTTCACCGACGTTGACTAGTCCGTCTCACGTGATGATCAGACACGGCCTAGTTAACTCGGATCATGTAATACTTAGATGACTAGAGGGATGTTTAATCTAAGTGGGAGTTCATTAATAATTTGATTAGATGAACTTAATTATCATGAACTTAGTCTAAAATCTTTGCAATATGTCTTGTAGATCAAATGGCCAACGTAGTCCTCAACTTCAACGCGTTCCTAGAGAAAACCAAGCTGAAAGACGATGGCAGCAACTATACGGACTGGGTCCGGAACCTGAGGATCATCCTCATAGCTGCCAAGAAAGATTATGTCCTACAAGCACCGCTAGGTGATCCACCCGTCCCACAGAACCAAGACGTTATGAACGCTTGGCAGACACGTGTTGACGACTACTCCCTCGTTCAGTGCGGCATGCTCTACAGCTTAGAGTCGGGGCTCCAAAAGCGTTTTGAGAGACATGGAGCATATGAGATGTTCGAAGAGCTGAAAATGGTTTTTCAAGCTCATGCCCGGATCGAGAGATATGAAGTCTCCGATAAGTTCTTCAGCTGTAAGATGGAGGAAAATAGTTCTGTCAGTCAGCACATACTCACTATGTTTGGGTTACATAACCGCTTGTCTCAGCTGGGAGTTAATCTCCCGGATGATGCGGTCATTGACAGAATCCTCCAGTCGCTTCCACCAAGCTACAAGAGCTTTGTGATGAACTTCAACATGCAGGGGATGCAAAAGACCATTCCTGAGTTGTTCTCAATGCTGAAATCTGCGGAGGTAGAAGTCAAGAAGGAACATCAAGTGTTGATGGTCAATAAAACCACTAAGTTCAAGAAAGGCAAGGGTAAAAAGAACTTCAAGAAGGACGGCAAGGAAGTTGCCGCGCCCGGCAAGCAAGCTTCCGGGAAGAAGCCAAAGAATGGACCCAAGCCTGAGACGGAGTGCTTTTATTGCAAAGGGAAGGGTCACTGGAAACGGAACTGCCCCAAATACTTAGCGGACAAGAAGGCCGGCAACACCAAAGGTATATTTGATATACATGTAATTGATGTGTACCTTACCAGTACTCGTAGTGACTCCTGGGTATTTGATACCGGTGCCGTTGCTCATATTTGTAACTCACAGCAGGAGCTGCGGAATAAACGGAGACTGGCGAAGGACGAGGTGACGATGCGCGTCGGGAATGGTTCCAAGGTTGATGTGATCGCCGTCAGCACGCTGCCTCTACATTTACCTACGGGATTAGTTTTAAACCTCAATAACTGTTATATAGTGCCAGCTTTGAGCATGAACATTGTATCAGGATCTCGTTTAATTCGAGATGGCTACTCATTTAAATCTGAGAATAATGGTTGTTCCATTTATATGAGAGATATGTTTTATGGTCATGCTCCTATGGTGAATGGTTTATTCTTAATGAATCTCGAGCGTATTGCTACACATATTCATAGTGTGAGTACCAAAAGATGTAAAGTTGATAATGATAGCACCACATACTTGTGGCACTGCCGCCTTGGTCACATAGGTGTCAAACGCATGAAGAAGCTCCATACAGATGGACTTTTGGAGTCTCTTGATTATGAATCATTTGACACGTGCGAACCATGCCTTATGGGTAAAATGACCAAGACTCCGTTCTCAGGAACAATGGAGCGAGCAACCAACTTATTGGAAATCATACATACTGATGTGTGCGGTCCAATGAGTGTTGAGGCTCGCGGTGGCTATCGTTATGTTCTCACCCTCACTGATGACTTGAGTAGATATGGGTATGTCTACTTAATGAAACACAAGTCTGAAACCTTTGAAAAGTTCAAGGAATTTCAGAGTGAGGTTGAAAATCAACGTGACAGGAAAATCAAGTTTCTACGATCAGATCGTGGAGGAGAATACTTGAGTCATGAATTTGGCACACACTTAAGAAAATGTGGAATAGTTTCACAACTCACGCCGCCTGGAACACCTCAGCGTAACGGTGTGTCTGAACGTCGTAATCGCACTCTATTGGATATGGTGCGGTCTATGATGTCTCTTACTGATTTACCGTTATCTTTTTGGGGCTATGCTTTAGAGACTGCCGCATTCACTTTAAATAGGGCTCTGTCGAAATCCGTTGAGACGACACCGTTTGAATTATGGTTTGGTAAGAAACCTAAGTTGTTGTTTCTGAAAGTTTGGGGATGCGATGCTTATGTCAAGAAACTTCAACCTGAAAAGCTCGAACCCAAGTCGGAAAAATGCGTCTTCATAGGATACCCAAAAGAAACTGTTGGGTACACCTTCTACCTCAGATCCGAAGGCAAGATCTTTGTTGCCAAGAATGGGTCCTTTCTAGAGAAAGAGTTTCTCTCGAAAGAAGTAAGTGGGAGGAAAGTAGAGCTTGATGAAGTATTACCTCATGAACCGGTAAATGGCGCAACTCAAGAAAATGTTCCTGAGGTGCCTGCACCGACTAGAGAGGAAGTTAATGATAATGAGCAAGATACTTCTGATCAAGCTCTTGCTGAAATTCGAAGGTCCACAAGGACACGTTCCGCACCAGAGTGGTACGGCAACCCTGTCTTGGAAATCATGTTGTTGAACAACGGTGAACCTTCGAACTATGAAGAAGCGATGGCGGGCCCGGATTCCGACAAATGGCTAGAAGCCATGAAATCCGAGATAGGATCCATGTATGAAAACGAAGTATGGACTTTGACTGACTTGCCCGTTGAACGGCGAGCCATAGAGAATAAATGGGTCTTTAAGAAGAAGATAGACGCGGATGGTAATGTGACCATCTATAAAGCTCGACTTGTCGCTAAGGGTTATCGACAAGTTCAAGGGGTTGACTACGATGAGACTTTCTCACCGGTAGCGAAGCTGAAGTCCGTCCGAATCATGTTAGCAATTGCCGCTTTCTACGATTATGAAATATGGCAAATGGACGTCAAAACGGCATTCCTTAATGGTTTCCTTAAGGAAGAATTGTATATGATGCAGCCGGAAGGTTTTGTCGATCCTAAGAATGCTGACAAGGTGTGCAAGCTCCAACGCTCGATTTATGGGCTGGTGCAAGCATCTCGGAGTTGGAACATTCGCTTTGATGAGATGATCAAAGCGTTTGGGTTTACGCAGACTTATGGAGAAGCCTGCGTTTACAAGAAAGTGAGTGGGAGCTCTGTAGCATTTCTCATATTATATGTAGATGACATACTTTTGATGGGAAATGATATAGAACTCTTGGACAGCGTCAAGGCCTACTTGAATAAGAGTTTTTCAATGAAGGACCTTGGAGAAGCTGCTTATATATTAGGCATCAAAATCTATAGAGATAGATCAAGACGCCTCATAGGTCTTTCACAAAGCACATACCTTGATAAGATATTGAAGAAGTTCAATATGGATCAGTCTAAGAAGGGGTTCTTGCCTGTGTTGCAAGGTATGAAATTGAGCTCAGCTCAATGTCCGACCACGGCAGAAGATATAGAAGAGATGAACGTCATCCCCTATGCCTCAGCCATAGGTTCTATTATGTATGCCATGCTGTGTACCAGACCTGATGTAAACCTTGCCGTAAGTTTGGTAGGAAGGTACCAAAGTAATCCCGGCAAGGAACACTGGACAGCGGTCAAGAATATCCTGAAGTACCTGAAAAGGACTAAGGAAATGTTTCTCGTTTATGGAGGTGACGAAGAGCTCGTCGTAAAGGGTTACGTCGACGCTAGCTTCGACACAGATCTGGATGACTCTAAGTCACAAACCGGATACGTGTATATTTTGAATGGTGGGGCAGTAAGCTGGTGCAGTTGCAAGCAAAGCGTCGTGGCGGGATCTACATGTGAAGCGGAGTACATGGCAGCCTCGGAGGCAGCACATGAAGCAATATGGGTGAAGGCGTTCATCACCGACCTAGGAGTCATACCCAATGCGTCGGGGCCGATCAAGCTCTTCTGTGACAACACTGGAGCTATTGCTCTTGCCAAGGAGCCCAGGTTTCACAAGAAGACAAGGCACATCAAGCGTCGCTTCAACTCCATTCGTGAAAATGTTCAAGATGGAGACATAGAGATTTGTAAAGTACATACGGACCTGAATGTAGCGGATCCGTTGACTAAACCTCTCCCTAGAGCAAAACATGATCAACACCAGAATTCCATGGGTGTTCGATTCATCACAATGTAACTAGATTATTGACTCTAGTGCAAGTGGGAGACTGTTGGAAATATGCCCTAGAGGCAATAATAAAAGCATTATTATTATATTTCCTTGTTCATGATAATTGTCTTTATTCATGCTATAATTGTGTTATCCGGAAATCGTAATACATGTGTGAATAACAGACACCAACATGTCCCTAGTGAGCCTCTAGTTGACTAGCTCGTTGATCAACAGATAGTCATGGTTTCCTGACTATGGACATTGGATGTCATTGATAACGAGATCACATCATTAGGAGAATGATGTGATGGACAAGACCCAATCCTAAACATAGCACAAGATCGTATAGTTCGTTTGCTAGAGTTTTCCAATGTCAAGTATCTTTTCCTTAGACCATGAGATCGTGTAACTCCCGGATACCGTAGGAGTGCTTTGGGTATACCAAACGTCACAACGTAACTGGGTGACTATAAAGGTAGACTACGTGTATCTCCGAAAGTGTCTGTTGGGTTGACATGGATCAAGACTGGGATTTGTCACTCCGTATGACGGAGAGGTATCACTGGGCCCACTCAGTAATGCATCATCATAATGAGCTCAAGGTGACCAAGTGTCTGGTCACGGGATCATGCATTACGGTACGAGTAAACTAACTTGCCGGTAATGAGATTGAACGAGGTATTGGGATACCGACGATCGAATCTCGGGCAAGTAACATATCGATTGACAAAGGGAATTGCATACGGGGTTGATTGAATCCTTGACATCGTGGTTCATCCGATGAGATCATCGTGGAGCATGTGGGAGCCAACATGGGTATCCAGATCCCGCTGTTGGTTATTGACCGGAGAGTCGTCTCGGTCATGTCTGCTTGTCTCCCGAACCCGTAGGGTCTACACACTTAAGGTTCGGTGACGCTAGGGTTGTGAAGATAAGTATATGCAGTAACCCGAATATTGTTCGGAGTCCCGGATGAGATCCCGGACGTCACGAGGAGTTCCGGAATGGTCCGGAGGTAAAGAATTATATATACGAAGTGCTGTTTCGGCCATCGGGACAAGTTTCGGAGTCACCGGTATTGTACCGGGACCACCGGAAGGGTCCCGGGGGTCCACCGGGTGGGGCCACCTATCCCGGGGGTCCCCATGGGCTGAAGTAGGAGGGAACCCAGCCCATAGTGGGCTGGGGCGCCACCCCCCAAGGGCCCATGCGGCTAGGGTTGAGGGGAAACCCTAGAAGGGGCGGCCCCTTGCTTGGGGGGCAAGCCCCCCACCCTAGGCCGCCGACCCCCCTAGTAGATGGCATCTACTAGGGCCGGCGCCCCCCCTGGCACCCCTATATATAGTGAGGGAGAGGAGGTACTTCATACCTCAGCCTTGGCGCCTCCCTCTCTCCCCGTTACGTCTCTCTCTCGTAGTATAGGCGAAGCCCTGCTACTGTGACGCCCTGCATCCACCACCACGCCGTCGTGCTACTGGATCTTCGTCAACCTCTCCTTCCTCCTTGCTGGATCAAGAAGGAGGAGACGTCTCCCATCCCGTACGTGTGTTGAACGCGGAGGTGCCGTCCGTTCGGCGCTTGGTCATCGGTGATTTGGATCACGTCGTGTACGACTACATCATCACCGTTCTTTGAACGCTTCCGCACGCGATCTACAAAGGTATGTAGATGCATCCGATGGCTCGTTGCTAGTTGAACTCCTAGATGGATCTTGGTGAAACGAGTAGGAAAATTTTTGTTTTCTGCAACGTTCCCCAACAAGTTTGAGATCATAGCAATCGCACCCGACGGCCAACCTATTGAACCCCTCCGGACAAAGAGCGCATTTGTTGCTCAGTGCGGTGTTCTGGTTAGGGACAAGATCCCGATAAGCATCCAGCAATGGTTTAAGCCGGCTACAGAAGACCCTGAGGTCTCTTACGTCAATGATATGCAGAAAAATGATCTTTGGACTGAGCTGAAGTCAAATTTCACCCTACCGCCTGAGGATAATCCAGAGAACCCAGTTAAAGAGAAATTAATCAAGTCTTTTGCTCTGAAGAGGATGGCAGAACTATTCAGGAGGTGGAAGAAAGAGCTGAATAAGTTTGTCGAAAATAATGAGACACCAGAATTCAAGGGCAGATATGAGAATATCAGAGATCACTGGCCCGCATTTGTGGCCCACAAGACATCGGAAAAGAGTAAGAAGATGTCGGCGACAAACAAGCAAAATGCTGCGAAGAAGAAGCTTCACCATCGCACGGGGTCAGGTGGCTACCTCGTAGCCCGGCCTAAGTGGTCCAAGACTGAGAATGATCTGGTTCATAAAGGGATCGAACCAGAGACAATTAACTGGCCAGACCGTTGCCGGACTTGGTTCTTCGGGGCTGGCGGAACACTGGACCCTGTAACAGGGAAGTGCATTTGGACGAACGATCAAATGGACATACCAGTCAGTAAGCTTAAGCAGTATATCGAAGAAGCGCATGAAGGGACGTTCTTTCCAGACAGAGAGAACGACGAGCTCACAATGGCCCTCGGGAATCCTGAGCACCCTGGACGGACACGAGGCACGCCAGGCTCCATTCCGTGGAAGGTTGGGTTTCCGGACGCAGGCGGTTACAAACCCCATGAGAGGAGGAAAAAAGTGCAGCAGACCCAAATGCAGGCGCTGAAAGCAAGGGTAGACGCGATAGAGGAACGAGAAGCAAATCGCAGCAAACGTACTGCCGAAGCCTCCCCCGAAGCTACCCCGCCATCTCAGCGCAGAAGCAGCGTGGCTTCCACCGAGCTGCTTCAGCCGGAGCATGCCTTGACGGCTCCTTCCAGCTATCCCGTGGATGCTATAACGGAGTCTCAAAATTGCCACCTTATGACGCAATGGATGAATTTGAAGGTCAAGGCGGCTGTTGGCTCTGTTTTTCCTACTGAACCCGGCGCAACTTTTCACTGCCGGCCGATTCCAGAAGGATATGCTAGGGTGATGGTGGATGAGATAACGGAGGGATTTGAGGACCTCCAGCTTGACCACCCTACCGGTGAAGGGGAGACTCGGCTGGGGTCTGCTCTGAAGACTCCATGCCTATGGCGGAAGGAGCTCATCAACCTTCCGAACTGGACGCCACCGCCTCGTCCTCCTCCTCCGCCGAGTCAGGGCACTCCGCCTCCACCGCCTCCTCCTCCGGCGAGTGACGATCAGGGCCCTCGGCCGGCTCCTTCTCCGGCGCGTGGCGGCACTCCGCCTCCTTCTCCGCCTGCGCCGACGCGCCCGAGCAGCCAGCCTCCTCCTTCTCCGCCTCGTCAGCAAGGGCGGAAGAGACCTGCCGCCGCTCCGGCGCGTCGTAGTCCTTCTCCTCCGCCTCTTAAGCAAGTAAAGAAGACAACCGCTACGTCTGTTCGGTCAGCGTCTAGCAGTACAACCAGAGGCGGGAGGACATACAGATTCGGTCCTTCTCTGAAGACTCCAGAGAAGTTACCATACGAGAGGACCCAGGAGGAGAACGCCGAGATCGCACGAGAAGAAGTGAAGAAATTCTTTTGAAGGGGTGAAAGCAAAGAAACATCCACCTCCGGAGGAGAAGGTAGATCGGGTGAAAGTGAAGCGCACTCTGGCTGCCCTGACAAAACCACCGAAGTCTGATCCGCCGAAAGGAAACTATGACCGCATTATTGGAAAGGAATTTGCCAAAGCGGAGCGGTCGGGAAGTACTGTCAGTGATCAAAGGCTGAAAGAACGACGAGCTGGGAAACAAATTGCCCAGCTCGGCGAACAAGCGAAGCAATCGTGCCCCCCGCTCAAGGTGCCTAGCCACAACGTCGATAATGATCTGAGGATGGTGCCCGGTTATAGCAATCTTGCAGATTACCTGCCCGACGAAGTACATTATGAACCCATGGAGATGCAGATACAAAGATACGAGTACGGGAAGCCTCTCGTCAAAGATGAAAGATCTCTATCAACGATGATGCGAAGATTGCATGATTGGTACTTGAAAATCTGCAGAGACTCTGGGGGAGGAGTACTTTGTATGTGAAAGTTAAAAAGGAGCATGACCTCGTTGGAATTGATCTGTTGCCTGTTCCATTTGAGGAGTTCTATCAGTTTTTCAATCAATTGGCCCTCGATAAAACAACGGTCGCCTGCTACTGTCTGTAAGTAGTACTACTTCTGTCATTAAGTTTCTCTATATAGCTTAGCTCTTTCATTGCATGTATTTATAATCATCCTCACTATATTATGCAGATTGAAGATCATCGAATTGAAGAAAAGACAAGTCGGTGATATTGGGTTCATTAACACATATCTCTAGATGCAACTCAGGTTAAATTTCATGCCACAGAAACCGAGGCCAGCATGCTTGAATCGTTGATAATAAATCAAAACAAAGATATAATACTCTTTCCTTACAACTTCAAGTGAGTGTTACTGTCTTGTGCGTATTCGGTTTCCCTTATATATTAGTCAAGGTTATAGTAATGTAATTGATGAGTTATGCATGCGTGTGCAGTTTCCACTATATTCTCCTACATATTAAGCTTGAGCAGGGACTAGTAACCGTCTTAGACTCAAGACGAAAAGATCCCAAGGACTATGCAGACATGACTCAAATACTCGAGAAGTAAGTTAAATCGATCATTATCCACCATATTAGCAACTTTGTTCATTTTCTGATATATCAAGTAATTGTTTTCTTTGTCCGGCAGGGTTTGGAGAAAATTCACCAGAAAAGCTCCGGGACAGCCGAAGGAGCTGCAATTTAGACACCCGAAAGTAAGTACTAGCTATAGTAACATTTTAAGCGCATCTACTAGTCATTCAAGCGCTAGTTTCATCAATACCATTTGGCATTCTTGCTTATCAGTTTGATTAACCTCTATTTCTTGTAAAGTGGTTGTGGCAGGAACAAGGGAATGATTTCTGTGGATACTATGTTTGCGAGTCCATCCGCCACACGACCTGTGAGCGGGGCTACACTGACGAACAATATGAAGTACGTAAATAACAACATTCACAATTTTATTTTATTACCATCATTTGTGTTGAGTTTCATTCATTCATATATATATATATATGTATTGACCCCCTTCTTTAAATTAGATGTTTCGGAAGCGGGATGAACTCCTAGCACCAGCTCGCATGCGAGGAATTCAAGAGGAATTGGCGGCATTCTTTCTTGACCACGTGATCCCTGAAGACGGAGAATTTTATGTGGACCCTGAGTCCGTATGATTATATTTGTAAGAGATAATTATTGTATATATGTAGCCGGTAGTGTCAGATAGATATACGAGAACTTGTTGTTCGACCAATCTCTCGGAGAAGGAGAGGTGGTCGATATCACTTCTCTCTGTATATATGCATATATGTTCATGACGATCTTCTGTTTCCTTCGTTTGCTTACTAGCTAGCTAGCGTGTCTAGTCCTCTCTATATACGTATGTATAGTACGTAGCGTCAACCAAGCACGGACATAACAGAGGACACTTCTCTCTATTAATTATAACTAGCTAACACAATATATGAAACACCTAAATTAACCCCCCAAAACCCCCAACACCCCCCCCTTTCAAAAAAAAACAAAAACCCCAGCCACAGAAGTGCTGACGCGTGGATGCCTATTGGTCCCGGTTGGTGCCACCAACCGGGATCAAAGGGTCTCCTGACTGGGCTCTGCGCACTGCCCACGTGGAGGGCCTTTAGTCCCGGTTCTGGATTGAACCGGGACTAAAGGGGGGAGGTATTAGTACCGACACTTTAGTCCTGGTTCCGGAACCGGGACTAAAGGCCCTTACGAACCGGGACTATAGGCCCTTTTTCTACCAGTGCTAGTTGCAGGTGAAGATTGGAGGCCGTTCCTTGTTGGAACATCTTTTATTTACTTGTTGGGATATCATTATATTGCTATGTTATCTTAATGCATCTATATACTTGGTAAAGGGTGGAAGGCTCGGCCTCTCGCCTAGTGTTTTGTTCCACTCTTGCCGCCCTAGTTTCCGTCATATCGGTGTTATGTTCCCGGATTGTTGCGTTCCTTACGCGGTTGGGTTATAATGGGAACCCCTTGATATTTCGCCTTGATTAAAGCTTTTCCAGCAATGCCCAACATTGGTCTTACCATTCGCCACCTAGCCTTTTCTTTCCCTTGGGTTCTGCAGACTCAAGGGTCATCTTATTTTAACCCCCCTGGGCCAGTGCTCCTCTGAGTGTTGGTCCCACCGAGCGATGTCCGAGGCTACCAGGGGCAACTCTGGGCTGGCTTACCCGACGTCTGGCTCATCTGAGTGTGCCCTGAGAAAGAGATATGTGCAGCTCCTATCGGGATTTGTCGGCACATTCGGGCGGTGTTGCTGGTCTTGTTTTAACCTGTCGAAGTGTCTTGAGTTACCGAGATACCGAGTCTGATCGGAACGTCTTGGGAGGAGGTCTATTCCTTCGTTGACCGTGAGAGCTTGTCATGGGCTAAGTTGGGACTCCCCTGTAGGGATTGAACTTTCGAAAGCCGTGCCCGCGGTTATGGGCAGATGGGAATTTGTTAATGTCCGGTTGTAGATAACTTGAACCTTAATTAATTAAAAATGAATCAACCGAGTGTGTTACCGTGATGGCCTCTTCTCGGCGGAGTCCGGGAAGTGGACACGGTGTTGGAGTAATGTTTGCGCAGGTTTCTCTCTAGTTTCTCGCTCGCGCTTTGCCTCCTCTTCTCGCTCTCTTTTGCGAATAAGTTAGCCACCATACTTGCTAGTCGCTTGCTGCAGCTCCACTCATATTTTACCTTGCCTTACCTATAAGCTTAAATAGTCTTGATCGCGAGGGTGCGAGATTGCTGAGTCCCTGTGGCTCACAGATTACTATTACACCAGATGCAGGGCCTGATGATTCCGCTCCAGGCGATGCGTATGAGCTCAAGTGGGAGTTCGACGAAGACTCTCAACGATACTATGTTTCCTTTCCCGATGATCAGTAGTGGTGCCCAGTTGGGGGTGATTGGGACCGTTGTCGCATGTTGGGTTCTGTTTTATTTTGGCGCCGTAGTCGGGCCTTGAGTGTATGGTTGATGTAATGTTATTTATGTTCTTGATTGACGTGGCGAGTGTAAGCCAACTATGTTCTCCCCTTTATTATTCATATTACACGGGATGTTGTGAAGATTGCCTAACTTGCGACATATGCCTTCAATGCGATTATGTCTCTAAGTCGTGCCTCGACACGTGGGAGCTATAGTCGCATCGAGGGTGTTACAGCTAACAAACTGCATCTCGATGTGTGCTCACTTGTTGACATGTGCAACAATGCAAATAAGAAGAATTAAATTTTCATCATTTCTCAAAATTCAGCAGGGAGAAGTGGATCATAATTCATAACTACTATAGAATACTATCTGACCGGATATATAATATACTCAACTCCCTCCGTCCCATAATATAAAAGCATTTTTGACAACATATAGTACTTGCTTGTATCCTGCCTCTGCTATGTACGTACAATGGATTGCTGTGAAAAAAGATGTACAATTAAGCCTACTCATCTAGCCATGCATCCATCTTATTCTTACTTACTGTTTCAGTATGCCAACAGGGACAGCAGGGGGTATTGTACTCGTACTCGTATCTGAATTGGTGTTGGTGTTGGTCACCCCACCATCTGAAGCGAAAACGCCTGCAAACCTCAGTGGCTGCTGCATCTGGACCCGGGAGCTACTGCTGGCATCTTCTTCTTGGTCGTCGCCGTCTCCGGGTCGGCGGCGAGACACCATCCTGTGGTGCACAATGTCGTAGGCGTCGGCGGTCCTGACCTCCTGAGCAAGCGAGCAGGGGCAGCAGAAGAGCCACTGGAAGCAGTCCGTCACGTCTGGCCTGCCGCAACAGAGCCCACTGCCGGGGAGCCCGAACCTCCGGCGCATCTGGATCCTCCAGAACCCGCCGTAGAGAAGCCCCAGGACGCAGAGCAGGGTGCCGCCGAGGCTGAGCGCCAGCCTGGCCGCCTCGTTGTCGATGTTGATGGCCGCCAGGGTGAAGATGAAGAAGGGCGCCAGGCAGAGGAGGATGAAGGTCGCCGCGTGCACGTACGCGTTGCCAAACCCGAGACGCCCGGCATTCCACCCGAACACGCAGCAGCTGCAGAAGAGCGACAGGTACGCCAGCGAGATGTCCTCCCACAGGTCCGCCACCAGCCCGCCGGACCACTCCGGCGATAACATACCATCTTCTTCCGCGCCGACGGCGACGACAACAGCGGCCGTTTCTAGTCCTTGTCGCTGCGGCGGAGAGGGGGAGAAGGAGTACCTCCTCTCGACGGTCTTGTGCTGGAGCCGCTGCCGCGAGCCCGAAGAAGAAGACTCCTGCTCCTCGTCGTCGGCGGCCTGGACCTCGTAGTCTTTGCCCAGGGGGCTGAGGTTGTTGTACATGCTGGCGACGGCGGGCGCGCAGATGGCGACTGACACGGTGAGGCCGACGCCCACGGGAGGCCGGCGGGTCCTGGAGAGCCCAAGGTTGAGGCCGCAGAGCGCGTACTGCGCCAAGCAGTTGAGGTGGAGCAGCAGGATCACAACCATCATGTGCCTCCTCTCGTTGGGCTTCACGGTGCCGCCCTTGCAGTAGACCTCCCGGAGCGCGGCCATGTCGCCGGCCCGCCACCGGCACAGCAGCGCCAGGTGGTAGAACCTTCTGGGATGGTTGTAGAGGCACATGAGGGTGAACAATGCATTCAATATCTGGTTGTTGACCTCGAACCACGTGTCCTTGTGCGACTTGGTCCGCAGGACGGCGTTGAGCATCCCGGTCATCACCATGAAGAGGATGGCGCCAGAGACGCCGACGGCGACGATCCACACGAAGAGGGCCATGTTCATGGGGTTCTTGATCCACTCCTTGGACTTATCCCACAGTGGTCCCCACTTGATCTTCCTCACGAACGGCACCGCTGCCGCCAAGCGTCGCCTTGTTCTGGACTGTCTTCTTCGTGGTGGGCGGGAAGAGTGTTCATGCTGCTGCTGCTGCTGCTGCGAAGAAGAAGAAGAAGAAGAAGGGGAGCCATTGTTGGTGTTGTAGTGTCTTTGGTCAGCAGCAGCGCCGAGCATGTGGTCCGTGGAGTAGCAGGGCGGCGAGCTTGGTGTTTGCAGGTGGTGCTGAAAGGAGTAATCCTCCTGGCCATTGGTCTTGTCACCCAGGACTTGTCTTTGAGTTTGTTGGGGTGAGTCGATGAAATAGATGGCTATGTGATGATCATTTTTTGCATCTGTGTTTGCAGGCTCCTCTTGGTGCATTATGTCAGCAGCAGGCCTCTTGTGAGTGCCACCACTTGCAATCATGTTTCGACAGACGGACGGGCAGACTTGGAGGATATATATGAAATAACAGGTGCCGTATGATGCTCTGTTTGCAGTATCGCAACTGAAGATAACTTTTTTCACCCTCTGATTGAACCAGTAAGTATAATGTTGCTTCTTTTTCGTAGAGCTAGATGTTCAGATAAGGACTGGACGAAGCCAAAAAGATGCTGATAAATAATCCACTTGTAGTAGCTAGGGTGCTTGATCTTCCCATTTGGTTAGGATTTGCTGCACACAAATTAAAGAGAAAGGTTTTGAAATTGCCACCACTAAGTAATACCAATAATGTTGGATGCACAATCTAATATATCGTCGTAACTTAAGAAGGAGAAAAAGTAAGTCAAGGCATCTAGTTGCACAAGGATATGCCCCTTTTAATTTGTACAAGAGTCTGAATGAAAGAAGAATGGGACTATATGATTGAAAGTTAAATCGGAAAGAAAAAACAAGTTGAGTTTTAGCTTGTTGCAGATAGCCCAGGTCTAGCTTATACTATATATTCTTAAATAAAAGAAAAAGAAAAAAGGAAAGGAAAAGGCCCCTTGTTTAGAATGAATTGCATATGATGGATCGATCGATATTAAGTAGAGGGGGAAATCGCTCATATATGCATCAATCAATCAATCAATCAATCAAAGCAGTCAGTACATACTAGTGTAGCAAGTTTCCAAAGGAAGCTAGAAGAAATTAATTAAAAGGCAGCAGATGTGAATCAAATCAATCATTTAGGCG
This sequence comes from Triticum urartu, assembly GCF_056163025.1. Lineage (NCBI taxonomy): Eukaryota > Viridiplantae > Streptophyta > Magnoliopsida > Poales > Poaceae > Triticum > Triticum urartu. The sequence continues at coordinate 747,500,913 of NC_141875.1, read as the reverse complement.
ATGGTACATACATACCTTGTTAGCTAGCCCTCCTAGGAGGCCTACTACTAATCGTACGTGCGTGCGGCGGCGGCTAACTCAGAGTCCGAGAGACGGACAGATGGTTGGATTGCCCTCTCCTCTGCTCTGCTCTCCTCTTTTGATTGTCTTTTTCTTTTTCTTTTGATTGAGAGAGAGAGAGAGAGAGAGAGAGAGAGAGAGATGACAAGTGAGGAGGAGGATGGATGAAGTTGAATTCTTGCTAGATAGGATTAAGAGATGGAGAGATTTGATTTGATTTGATTTGATTGAGGAGAAGCTTCAAGATAGTGCAGAGGAAGAAAGTAAAGCAGCAGCTCAAGAGAACCAACCGATGAGGAGCCAACTGATGAATGGAACAAGAAGAAGAAGAAAGATTGGGCCGGCGGATATTTTGTTGATTTGGCCTCTCGCCGCCACCAGGCACGCACGCACAACACAAGAGTATTAGTAAATTCTATAACATTTTGATTTCAATATTATTATGCTCTCTGTCTCTGAGTTGTACAAGAGATCAATACAAGGAACAAGAAAGAAAGAAAGAAAAGTCTCTGAGTTGTACAAGAGATCGATACAAGGAACAAGAAAGGAAGAAAGAAAAGTAGTAAGTTGTCTTCGTCAAGTGCCTGCTAAGGTCACACAAAACCAAATCAAAGAAAAAGAAAGGTCCATTCGTCCCTCCAGAGAGTTGGTCTAGAAAATTCAACCAACTAAAACCCGCCTTCCTTCCTTCCTTCCTTCCTTCCTTCACATGATTGACTTTTCTTTCCCTCCCGTATGTATGTATTGAATTCATGCTCCAGCTAATTGCTTCAAAAGTCCCAACTGATGAAGAGAGGCGGACAATATATCTCAACAGCATGGATGTTTGATTTCAGATTCAGATAGATAGATACTCCTCTTGTACTGTATGAATTCCATCCATCTTCATACCTTGCTTGCTTGGTTTGCTTGTTCAACAACTCTCACTATTGTATCTACATGTATGTATGTATGTACTGAAAGAAAAAGAAAATCAAAGCTTCAAGTGCAAGGCAGCTGCACCTTGTTTATTCGTTTGTTTTCACCCCGTCAGTGATAGGCTGCTTGGTCTGTAGCAGTATATTCCAATCCAAATTTATCTTTCAGAATTATTCCTATTTTCACCACATATATATGCATCAACATTTCCTAGTCTTCCGGTGTGCACCAAGATCCGTGCGTGCTAATAGGTGTCTCACTTGGCCGAGGCATGAAAAACCTATTCACACCATCCCGATAAAATATCACTCGGGTTCATAAATCACATGACTACATATTTTTCTCTTACCTTTCATGTGAAAAGAGGGGGTAAGAGGGAGCATGTTAAAACTGCTCCTTTTATAATCTATCTGTTATTACACCTGTGCGGACTTTGGACAAGTGGTGTATGTGCTGATAAAAAAAACAAGGAATGAACATAAGTTTGCTTGAACCACAGAGTTTCTCTGTCTCCCAAATGGGAAGATCACAAGTTAAAGAGAAAAAAGAAGAATGGGACTATATGATTGAAAGTTCATTCATACATCACAAGTACAAAATCGTAAGCAATGCACCACCAATCAATCAATGGCTAATTTGTTTCCTTGTCAAATGCATACACCATATATATATTATACCTTAATAAGCGAAAGGAAAATAAATTGATTTATAACATCATCATCATTTCCCTATACAAATATATCACACTTGTGCCTCAAGAACATGCCGCTGATCCAACATCCATTCTACTAATTGAGCTACTACTCCTTGCTCAAAAACTGCCCCATCGGACATGACGTGTATGGGAATGAATAAAATATGCTGTCTGCGGCGACATGGTCTGGAGGCGGCGCAGCACGTCGGCGGGTAGGCGCTGCGTGAGGTCCTCCGTGGACGACGGCGTCTCCAGCGACTGTGCCATGGTCGCTTTTTTGCTAGTACACAAGTTTGTTTGTGCTGTTCGATCTAGAACCGTTGGATTATACAGTATATTTATAAATAGTAGGGAGAGTCGGAGATACGTGTTGGAATCCGATTGGACCCCGTCGGAGGAGCAAGTAGTCCAGTTAGTGAGCCGGTCCCAATCCCGCACGTGCTTCCCCAAGACCAAGTGGATGAACCAAATCGGGGTCCAAGTCCAACGCGTATGTAATGTACTACGTACCATCAGGAAGACGGACGAGATGCACAAGGCCACGATCAGGTTACGTTGCAGTTCATTCTAAAGGGGTCATTCGGTGGATCAAACCTTTTGTTGTTTGACGGGTTGGACAGTCAAATCAAACTCGTTATTCTTTTCTTTCGGTGGCTATTGTGATAGTGTCTGAGGCAGGTGACGGACGGACGTTGGTGTCAAGCTCAGATATGTTCTATTATTTTTTTTAATTTTGTCATGTCGGTTTTTACGTGGCTTGTATTTTGTTTTTTTGATATGAATGAGATACATATTACCATGAAAAAAAATCAAACTAGTACTTGGATCGACCGACGGAGGTATGCCGGCCGCTGACTCTCTCCATCGTATTCACGCGTTTGCCAATTGGGCTGGACTGGACTGCAGTCAGTACGTATGGCCTGTAAGGCCCATGCCAAACCTGATAGAAGATAAGAAAGGGATTCGGCCTCTACAATTTCCGACTAACCCGGCGTGCTCCTACTAATTTCCGTATCCTAGCCTAAACAAACTAATTTTCGTCTCTGTAAACATTGTGACGAATTAATAAAGCCTAGTGACGTTGCCTCAAAAAAAAACTAATTTCCAAATAAAAAATTGCATAGACAAAACTAATTTCCATATCCAAATATATCCTCCTCTTCAGCCATAAATATACGCCGTCATTTATTACCGTATATTGAATACCAAAATATATCCTCCTCTTCATCTATAAATACACGCCATTATTTATTACCGTATATACAAACACTAAAAGATATCCTCATCTCCAGCAATAAGTGCAGGTCGTTATTTACTTCCATGTATAGAATACAAATACTACTAAAAGATATCCTCATCTCCAGCTATAAATGCACGTCGTTATTTATTTCCATGTAGAGAATACCAAACAATATCCTCCTCTTCATCAGCTACAAATACACACACCAAACCTTCTCACCGAACACATTCTCAATCGCAAACAAATTTTCAGAAGCCACAAGAACTCAAGATGAGAATTCCATTCTTGATCCTCACCATCCTTGTTCTCTCTCTCCAGTGCAAGGCTCCCGTTGCCTCCCCGCTTGTAAGAGATAAGGAGACCAACATCCTCTTCTACTTCCACAACATCCATGCCGATAAGGATTCATCCTCGGTCCTTGTTGCACAAAACGCCAATGCCACGGCCCATGCTCGTGGTATCGTGGCCTTTAGCTCTGTCTACGTGTTTGACAATGTGATCACTGAGGGGCCCTCGATCACGTCTAAGGTGCTTGGGAATGCACAGGGCATGTACGTCGGCACAGCAAAAGATGGGTACACGATTTTGATGGCCATCGATGTTGAGATCACAACTGGCCCATTCAATGGCAGCTCGTTTGTATTGTTCTCGAGAAACCCGTTGAGATCAACCAGGGAGCTCCCCGTCATCGGAGGTCGTGGTGCGTTCCGAATGGCCGAAGGGTACGGCATGCTCCGAACGGTGTGCGTTCACTGTCTCAACTCTGTGAACCCTGCCAGTGGAGATGTCATAGAGTACAACGTGACTCTCTGGCACCATTAAATGAGTTTATGTATTTTGGGTCCTTATGATGATCCCTAATATAATGGATGGTTGAGTTTTCTAGTTATTGACTTGTTGCGCTTTATAAAATTACCACATAAAACTCCCTCAACTTATGTACTCAAATGATTTCATTCAATATTATTAGGATCAGATGATTTTTAGCTAGCTGGAAACTTAAGAGATGGTTATTTGCTCTTACACTGCATTTTTTTCTTTTTTGAGAGAGAGAGAGTAGGAATCGGGAACAAAATGTCTCATCATGTGCATACACATATATAGGGGACAGAAACTCCATCTATAAATCAATCAATCGCATCAAAGAAGAAGAAGCATATGCTACTCCAGGCTAGGCACTCACAACCATTGAAGTAGAAGGATCATGAGCATGAAGATCAACATGCATGGGTCGTCGTGTGGGAGCGTACGTCAGCGCAGATGGACATGGACAGCGTCATCAAACCTAGCTATCTAGGAAGACGAGTGCCGTGCACCGGCCGCGGTCGCTCGCTCTGGCTCTGGCTCTGGATCCACCACCACCACCACGACGGCGACGACGACTTTTGCCTGTCCATTGGGGCGGTCGACTTTGGCCCGTCTGTCGGTCCGTCGCCGGCCCCGTTCCGTGACAATTATTGTGGTGAGGAGGGTGAAGAGGATGCAGGGGCCGGCGACGCACATGATCCTCATGGCCAAATCCAACATCGGAGGGTCGGGGCCCGGCAGCCAGATGGACAAGACCGCCATCTGCAGCGTCACCAGACCCAGGAAGACGATCCCCATGCACCGTTCGCAGTCGTCTGCCTCCCTAAGGCCAAGGCCGCCGCTCTCGATGCCGCCGCCGGCCATCGCTCTGGATCCGATCGTGCCTGTGCGTGCGTCAATTGGACTGTGCCGCAAGCAAGCAACTCGTACCTAGTACGGAACCAAGGCTGACAATAAGGCCCTCTTTGATTCGCAGGATTTTCAAATCGTGGGAATAGGAAAAGTATAGGGTTAGAGTGGCATGCACACATGAATCCTACAGAATTAGCATGGAGTGTTTGATGGCACAGGAAAAGCAAAGGAATTGTAAAAAGAGATTGGAGTGGATGTTAGATTTCCTATGAAATGTAGTATAAAAGATTCCATAGGAAAAATTCCTATGGGATCCAATCCTATGAATCAAAGGACCAGCATAGGAAAAATTCTTAAGGATTTCAATCCTCCAGAAATCCTATAGAATTCCTTTGAATCAAAGGAGCCCTAAAGGGACTTTGATTCATTTATTTTTGAGGGAGGAAAGTATGGTTTTCCCCCTCAAATCATGTCTGATGGACCGATTTCCCCCCATAGTCTAAAACCGGATCAATCAACCCCTAAACTCTCCAAAACCGGATCAATTCTCCCCCATGGTGGTTTTGGACCAGATTTCGGTGGTTTTGACTAGTCTCCTTGCTGACTGGACATATGCAACTTTTCCCAATTCTTAATTGCAATCCCTAGGTCTGTCACCGCCCCCTCGCCGCGTAGCACTGTGTCGCCGTCCCCCTCGCCGCCCCCTCGCCGCCGTCCATGGCGTCTGCTAGCTCGTCAAGCAGTCATCGGTCGCCGCAATCAATGGCCTTCTCAGGGCAGTCGCCGGTGCCATATCGGGAGGCACCGATGGCGTACTCGCCTGAGAAGTTGTGCCACTGCAACGTCAAGGCTCCGAGGTGTATTTCATGGAGCATTGCCAACCCCAGTCATCGATACTACAACTGCAGCCAGTCTCTAGTACCCGTTGATCTGTGCCCGCCGTTTCTGTTTGTTGTTTTCTTGAGCAGCAAAGTTATAGTCTTTGTGCAATTCTCTTGACGAAATTGCACAAATTGTTGAATAGGGATATGACTGTCGGTACTTCAAGTGGCATGATGATCCCCTGGATCAGTTTGTCGGTATGCTACTAGGTGATCTGTGAGATGTTGTGAATCGGCTGAAGACAGAGGTTAGGAAGCTCAAGACCGAGAAATCACAGCTGGAGCATGCTCTCATGGATGCCAAGTGCAGCATTGGTGATGCTGATGTTTATGTGTTGGATTTGAAAGCGCCGCATGCTCAACAAATGGATGTTCTTGCGAAGGAATTTCAGAGAAGCAAGTTGATGTACAACTTTTCCTGCATTGTGTGTGTTGTTATCATGGCTTTTAAGATGTGATGTACTATGTAGGATGCAGTGTCTTAGTCAACCACCTATGTAAGCTGGAGTGAACAATTGTATTTGAGTTTAAAATTTCAAAAGAGGAAGTCTGAACTTGTGTCTGAAGTTAACTGAACTTTTGTCTGAAATTTTCTGAATCGTTGGCTGAAGTTAACTGAACTTTTGTCCGAACTTTCAGCACCCACCGCTTTGACAGCCACCCACCCACCCATTTAAAGCCAGCGCTCGCCCAGACACCAATCGCCCACCCATTCTCATCCACTCGCCCAGTCGTTCCCCATTCTCATCCACTCCCTTCGCCTCTCACCCACTACTCCCACCGCTTCTCAACGCCGGCGATGGCGCCCAAGAAGAAGACTGCAAGAGATGTTCGTCGTGCTCAAGAGCGGTGGGAGGAAACTGTGAGCAGGTTCTGCAAGGGTGATTCAGAGAAAAGGGCCGATGTGGAGGAGATCTGCAACAGATTTCCGAGCTTGCAGATGTGCGTGGACCATGCTAGGGGCCTCATCGATGTGGCAACTGATGTTGAGAAGAAGACAATGTTCCCCAATGGCTGTCCCATTCCAGCTATCTCTGTTTTCCTTTAGGCTATGAATGAGGCGGAGAAGTCACCAGATCCACGTCAGCGTGCCAGGTGGTACGACTACCGCTCCCGCCGTCGCCCCCTCCACCTCCAGTTGAAGGTCTCATCGGCGTCGTGGTCGTTGTACCAGCTGCAGTGAAGCAGGTTATTGTGCACTCTGACAGCGACGGAGAGTGCAGTGAAGATGTGGAGGAGGACAGCGAGCAGGAGCAGGTGGTGCTGGATGTGGAGGACAGCGAGCAGGAGCAGGTGGTGGTGGATGTGGGGGACGACAACGAGGGGGAGGTGGCGCCTGCCGACGATGACGTGTACGTGGTGGCGCCGGCGATCCCACAGCTCGGCGACAGGAGCATGCCAATCGAGGCGGAGACTTACATCCGCGTCGACATTCGCCACTCCGACCGCATCAAGAAGATGAAGGACATGCAGAAGTGAAGACAGAGAAATGAACTGGAGTTAAGTTTCTAGTTAAGTGTCTAGTTCATTATGCACTCAGAGTTTCTATGTTAGGTACTGGAGAGATGCAGTTAAGTTTCTATGCTAAGTTTCTATGTTAGGTACTGGAGAAATGCAGTTAAGTTTCTATGTTAGGTACTGGAGAAATGCAGTTAAGTTTGTAGTTAAGTACTGGAGAAATGCAGTTCTGTATGCACTGTCAGAGTTTCTAGTTAAGTACTGAACAAATGCAGTGATCAAATGTATTGAAGATGTTCAAGCATAAATGTTTTCAACTCTGTTGTCCTCTTTGTTTCAATCCAAAAAATTATATTAGCAGAAATTGTGCCTCAAATGAACAGAAGCAGAAATTTAGGACAAGTGTGAAGGAAATATGCCCTAGAGACAATAATAAAGTTATTATTTATTTTCTTATATCATGATAAATGTTTATTATTCATGCTAGAAATATATTAACCGGAAACATAATACATGTGTGAATACATAGACAAACAGTATGTCACTAGTATGCCTCTACTTGACTAGCTCGTTGATCAAAGATGGTTAAGTTTCCTAGCCATAGACATGAGTTGTCATTTGATTAACTGGATCACATCATTAGGAGAATGATGTGATTGACTTGACCCATTACGTTAGCTTAGCACACGATTGTTTAGTATGTTGCTATTGCTTTCTTCATGACTTATACATGTTCCTATGACTATGAGATTATGCAACTCCCGTTTGCCGGAGGAACACTTTGTGTGCTACCAAACGTCACAACATAACTGGGTGATTATAAAGGAGCTCTACAGGTGTCTCCAAAGGTACATGTTGGGTTAGCGTATTTCGAGATTAGGATTTGTCACTCCGATTGTCGAAGAGGTATCTCTGGGCCCTCTCGGTAATGCACATCACTTAAGCCTTGCAAGCATTGCAACTAATGAGTTAGTTGCGGGATGATGTATTACGGAACGAGTAAAGAGACTTGCCGGTAACAAGATTGAACTAGGTATTGAGATACCGACGATCGAATCTCGGGCAACTAACATACCGATGAGAAAGGGAACAACGTATGTTGTTATGCGGTCTGACCGATAAAGATCTTCGTAGAATATGTGGGAGCCAATATGAGCATCCAGGTTCCGCTATTGGTTATTGACCGGAGACGTGTCTCGGTCATGTCTACATTGTTCTCGAACCCGTAGGGTCCACACGCTTAACGTTACGATGACAGTTTCATTATGAGTTTATATGTTTTGATGTACCGAAGGTTGTTCGGAGTCCCGGATGTGATCACGGACATGACGAGGAGTCTCAAAATGGTCGAGACATGAAGATTGATATATTGGAAGCCTATGTGTTGGACATCGGAAGTGTTCCGGGTGAAATCGGCATTTTACCGGAGTACCGGGAGGTTACCGGACCCCCCCCCCCCGTACTAATGGGCCTTAATGGGCCTAGTGGAGGAAGAGGAGAGGAGGCAAGGGGCAGCCACGCGCCCCTCCCCCCCACCCTCCCAAGTCCGAATTGGACAAGGAGGGGGGGCTGTGCCCCCCCCCTTTTCCTTTCCCCTCTCTCTCTCCTTCCTCCCCAAGTCCTAGTCCAACATGGAAAGGGGGGAGTCCTACTCCCGGTAGGAGTAGGACTCCTCCTGGCGCGCCCCTTGCCTGGCCGCACCTCCTCCCCCTTGCTCCTTTATATACGGGGGCATGGGGCACCCCATAGACACAACAATTGATCATTGATCTCTTAGCCGTGTGCGGTGCCCCCCTCCACCATATTCCACCTCGATAATACTGTAGCGGTGCTTAGGCGAAGCCCTGCGTCGGTAAAACATCAACATCGTCACCACGCCGTCGTGCTGACGAAACTCTCCCTCAACACTCGGCTGGATCGGAGTTCGAGGGACGTCATCAGGCTGAACGTGTGCTGAACTCAGAGGTGCCGTACGTTCGGTACTTGATCGGTCGGATCATGAAGACGTACGACTACATCAACCGCGTTGTGCTAACGCTTCCACTATCGGTCTACAAGGGTACGTGGACAACACTCTCCCCTCTCGTTGCTATGCATCACCATGATCTTGCGTGTGTGTAGGAATTTTTTTGAAATTACTACGTTCCCCAACAGTGGCATCCGAGCTAGGTTTTATGCGTTGATGTAATATGCATGAGTAGAACACAAGTGAGTTGTGGGCGATATAAGTCATACTGCTTACCAGCATGTCATACTTTGGTTCGGTGGTATTGTTGGATGAAGCGGCCCGGACCGATATTACGCGTACGCTTACGCGAGACTAGTTTTACCGCCGTGCTATGCACACAGGTGACTAGCGGGTGTCAGTTTCTCCAACTTTAGTTGAACCGAGTGTGGCTACGCCCGGTCCTTGCGAAGGCTAAAACAGCACCAACTTGACAAACTATCGTTGTGGTTTTGATGCGTAGGTAAGAACGGTTCTTGCTCAGCCCGTAGCAACCACGTAAAACTTGCAACAACAAAGTAGAGGACGTCTAACTTGTTTTTGCAGGGCATGTTGTGATGTGATATGGTCAAGACGTGATGAGATATAAGTTGTTGTATGAGATGATCATGTTTTGTTAAAGTTATCGGCAACTGGGAAAAGCCTTATGGTTGTCTCTCTACTGCATAAGATGCAATCACCAAATAATTGCTTTACTTTATCCCTATGCGATAGCAATAGTTGCAAGAGCAATAGTTAGTGAGACGACCATGTGACGACACATTGATATAGATCAAGATGATGGAGATCATGGTGTCATGCCGGTGACGATGGAGATCATGATGATGCTTTGGAGATGGAGATCAAAGGCACAAGATGATGATGGCCATATCATATCACATATTTTGATTGCATGTGATGTTTATCTTCTATATACATCTTATTTTGCTTAGTTCGACGGTAGCTTTATAAGATGATCCCTCACTAAATTATCAAGGTATAAGTGTTCTCCCTGAGTATGCACCGTTGCGAAAGTTCTTCGTGCTGAGACACCACGTGATGATCGGGTGTGATAGGCTCTACGTTCAAATACAACGGGTGCAAAACAGTTGCACACGCGGAATACTCAGGTTAAACTTGACGAGCCTAGCATATAACATATATGGCCTCGGAACACGGAGACCGAAAGGTCGAGCGTGAATCATATAGTAGATATGATCAACATAGTGATGTTCACCATTGAAACTACTCCATCTCACGTGATGATCGGACATGGTTTAGTTGATTTGGATCACGTGATCACTTAGAGGATTAGAGAGATGTCTATCTAAGTGGGAGTTCTTAAGTAATATGATTAAATTGAACTTAAATTTATCATGAACTTACAACGGGTTCAATTGCTTCATCTTGTCGTCATTTGCATATACTTCTTGTGTTTGCATTCTCGTGCTCATATATATGTTGTTTGCTAGACGGTGATGGCGGCTACTATGTATCACGAGTTCGAGAAGAAGCCGTTTGCTTTTAGCCATTGTTGGATCTTATTGAATGGCAAGCCGAAGTGGAACCAAGTTGTGGCCGAGCTCAAGGCCGGAAAGAAGAGGAATGATGACTCAAGCTCCCACCAATCGATTGGGTTGGACGACGAAGAGGATGATGTTGTCGTCACGAACGGGAGAGCCACTATTATAAAGGATAACCGACAAGTCATGGGAAACAAATGGGAGAAGGCACGGGTCTCTCGTGATGTAACGGCTACAAAAATGGCGTCCACATGGATCTATGATCTATGATCTCGATACCTCAATCTTTAGTGCCTTCTTTATAGCACAATGGCAAGCGTGTATGTTAGAAATTTGCACAGTATTGTTTGTCATGCCTTCTTTATACTACAATGGCAAGCATGTATTCTTTAGTGATGTAAAATGTATCGAAAATAAAGGATGGGCAATTGCCAATTGGGCATGGATGGTAGATTTCTTTGTGAGAAAAAAAATCAATTGGGCATGTATTCTTTAGTTTTTTCGATAAAGGGCGATTTTATTATCTCAAATGTAGCATCAAGCGGATACAAAACATTATGAGTAACACCCGGCCTCTACATAACTAGGATGCACACAGCCAAACACCAAAGTATGACACTAGAAAAAGTAAGAAAACCGACAATACGACAACAGTAGAGTCCTATGGACCGACACTTTGCCTATGTCGAACTCGGCGGTGGATGGATCCGGAGGTTATGCTGCCACCCATGTTGGGAAAAAACCTCCATAGCCGCCTGCTCCAACCGCGTACGCACCGCCTTGAACAGCGGTTGGTGCTCCGCCTGTTGTAGCGTAGACCACGTACGAAGCGAGTGCGTACAACGGAAAATAACCTGCAGAGGAGAAGCATTTTTGTCATTAAAAATCAAATCATTTCTACATAGCCAAAGCGACCATAGTAAGGCATACGCCCCCACCCTTATTAGCGTTTTGAAACTATTTGAAATTCCGTCCAACCAATGACAAAATGTATTGGCAATACTCGTTGGCGGATACAAATTTGACGCTATTTGGATGACTGACCATGTAGACCGTGCAAACTTGCATTGGAAAAAGAGGTGTTTCATTGTCTCGTCATGAGCACAAAAGCAACACTTCTTACTTCCTGGCCAGTTGCGCCGTGCAAGATTGTCTTTGGTTAGCACAACTCCCCTACGAAGATACCACATAAAGATTTTAACTTTTAGTGGAATCTTTGACTTCCAGGATTTCTTGTTATTATTCACTGGCACCTCGGAATGCATAAGCGCACGGTACATCGAGTCTACTGTGTAAGACCCTGATGTTGTGAGTTTCCAGCGAAACACATCCCGACCTTGTGTCAGATTAATCGAATCCAGACGGGATAAAAGATTATGCCATGACAAAAGTTGGGGGCCAATCAAATCCCGCCTGAACGAAATATTCCGTGGGGATGAACTAAGCACTTGCGCAATAGTATTACTCTTATCGCGAGCAATGGCGTATAAGGCTGGGTATTGCTCTCGGAGACTGGCATTGCTTAGCCATATGTCTTCCCAGAAACGAACCTCTGACCCATCCTTTATCGCGAAAGACCCAAAGCGAAAAAGATGTTTCTTTGCCACCATTAGGCCAGCCCAAAAGTGTGAGTCACCAGGTTTCCAATAAGCCTGAGACACCGCCTTTTGGCGTAGGTACTTGTTGCGCAATATGGTTTGCCAAACACCATCCTCAGTAAGAAGTTTGAACAACCATTTACTAAGTAGGGCCTCATTCTTGACCTGCAGGTCATGAATTCCAAGGCCACCTTGGTCTTTCGGCCTACAAACCACGCTCCATTTTGCCAGCCTATATTTTTTCTTTTCACCGTCTCCCTGCCAAAAGAATCTAGATCTAAAATAGTCCAATCTTTGGAGGACCCCTTTTGGGAGTTGGAAGAAAGAAAGCATATAGAGAACCATATTTGTGAGGACAGAGTTAATTAAAACCAACCGTCCTCCAACTGAGAGCAACTTGCCTTTCCAACTGCTCAGTCGTTTCTCTAGACGCTCCTCAACATGCTTCCACTCCGCAATCAGATATTTAATTGGGAATTGACCATGTGCACAACCAAACAGGTCAGCGTAATCTGCAGCCGCCTCAACGGCTTCTCCAAAGAAGAATAGTTCACTTTTATGGAAGTTAATTTTGAGACCCGACATTTGCTCAAATGCTGAAAGCAAGAGTTTCACGTTTCGCGCCTTGTCCAGGTCATGTTCCATAAAAAGAATTGTGTCATCGGCATATTGCAGAATAGAGAGACCACCATCCACAAGGTGTGGCACTACTCCTGCAATCTGGCCGTCCTGCTTGGCGCGCTCAATCAGAATAGCCAACATGTCGACAACAATGTTAAATAACATTGGGGACATGGGGTCACCCTGCCGCAGTCCTTTTTTTGTCTGAAAGTAATGGCCTAAATCATCATTGACTTTGATGGCCACACTACCTCCAGTTACAAAATTTTGGATCCATTGGCGCCATTTATCAGAGAAACCTTTCATTCTTAGGGCCCGTTGGAGGAAAGACCATTTGACCTTGTCATAGGCCTTTTCAAAGTCGATTTTAAATACTACTCCACTCATGTTTTTCCGGTGCATCTCATGAATGGTCTCATGCAAAATTACTACGCCATCGAGTATATTCCTTCCTTGCATGAACGCCGTTTGAGATGGCCTGACAACATGGTCAACTACTGAGTTTAACCTATTCGTAGCCACTTTGGTAAAGATCTTGAAGCTAACATTAAGGAGGCATATGGGTCTGAACTGTTGGATCCGTTCGGCCTCCTTAATCTTTGGCAACAAGACAATCTCGCCAAAGTTAAGTCTGAATAGGTCTAGTCGGTCGGCATGAAGACAATTAAATAACTCCAAAAGGTCAGTCTTGATGATATCCCAGAAATTCTGATAGAATTCTGCAGGGAAACCATCTGGGCCTGGAGCTTTGTTATGTTCCATTTGGAACACCGCTGCTCTCACCTCCTCTTCTGAGAATGGTGCCATTAGGATATCATTTTCTTCTGCCGTGACTTGTGGAATATCATCTGTTCGGGTCTCGTCAAGGGTGAAGTTCCCCTCAGCTGGCGCGCCGAACAAAGATTTATAGTATTTGGTGATATACTTTTTGAGCTCCTCCTGACCTTCGATCAGCCCCTCATCTTGTTGGAGACTGTAAATACATTTCTTCCTATGTCGCCCATTGGCGATCAATTGGAAGTATCTTGTATTACTATCACCCATCAATATTAGGTCAGCTTTGGATCTCTGGTAGTATTTGATCTCCTCTTCTCGCAAAAGACGGGCGACCTTCTCATTAGATTGATTTTTTAATTCGATCTCTTGTTGAGATAAGGTGCGTGTCTCTGCAATCTTGTTGAGGTCGTCAATAATGGTAGAGAGCCGTTGTTTTTCTTTTTTTATATATCCCATTGGTGTGTTTCGCCCATCCAGTGAGGTGTTGCCTCATGGCCCTTATTTTAAAGTTCCATCTCTGAATAGGTGTGCGACCAATGGCGGGCCTCTCCCAAACATTCTTGATTATGTCTACAAATCCATCCCGATGAAGCCATCCCAATTCAAATTTGAAAAGGGCGACGGGCTGCTGGGTTCGTAGAGTTAGAACCCAGAATGATGGGTGCATGATCCGATAATGCCTCGATACGCTCTAGGGCTCGCACGGTTACCATAGGAAATTTTAGTTCCCATTCGGTGTCCACGAGTACCCTATCGAGCTTCTCGTATGTCGGCACAGATTGGTTATTAGCCCAGGTGAACTGCCGCCCCGACATACTGACCTCCTGAAGATCCAAACTGTCTATCACAGCATTGAATAGGAAGGGCCAATGAGTGTCGAAGCGGTCAGTATTTTTCTCTTGTTGGTACCTAAGGATATTAAAGTCCCCTCCAATAATCATTGGATACGGGTTATCCTTAGCCAGGTTCACCAATTCATGAAGGAAGGCCGATTTGTGTTCATCTTGGGAAGCCCCATAGACTGCGACCAGGCTCCATGTAAGATTATCAGCTCTGTTTCGTAAGTGAAATTTGATATGAAATTCACCTGTCAAAAAAGCCAACAAGTCCATGGTCGTGGTCTGTATCCCTAGAAGGATTCCTCTAGACCTTCCACGAGCTGGTAGACTATGCCATGTGTAGTCGAAACCACCTGATAGGTGCTCGAGGACATTTGGCCTGAAGTCACATTTACCAGCCTCGGAAATTGCCACAAAGTCCAACCCATGTTCACGTACACAATCACTGACGTGTCTATGTTTAGCCAAGTCTGAGAGACCTCTGCTATTCCAAAACATGCCTCTCATGTGGAAACTCGGGTCGATGTGGAACATTTCGCCTTCTTGGGCGGTTTTTGTTTCTTTTTCAAGGAATGCGATTTAGATTTCTACGAAGACGCCGTGAAGTCACAAAACATGGACCCATGTCTTGCATCATCTAAACCAACCTCGGTAACCTCACCAACCAAGTGGGAGATAAGCGGACCATCATATTTGGCATCCGTTTCATCTTCCTCCTCGGTCTCAGGGTTAGGTGGGGTGCTATTACACTTTGGAGAAACCTTTAAACGGTCAATCTCCATATGTTTAAGTGCCCCAACCGACATATTAATTTCATTGTCATTTCTCCCCATAGATATACCAACATTATTTAAGCTAGAGGAAATGCCGGTATTCAAAAATGAAAGAAAAGATTGAGGAGACGAGGCACCTGGTGTGGGGTCCAAATTCCTCGAGGCATGTCGACGCATTGCCTTTACAAGTGAATGTTCATCGGTCGCAGAGGAACCATCCGCGGAGACGGCGTGACGGTTACTACGTCGAAGGGGCGAAGCCTGCCCTCCAGACATAGTACACATCGGTGTCTTATGTTGAGATGTTGGTGTTGATTGTTGCGAGCTCGGCGGCGTCTGAACTGTCCCAAAGGTCAGTGAATAGGGATGCGCCGCAAGTCCCACTGAAACGGCCACAAGGGGTGTCGTGGCTGATCCACTCGGACGATCCGCAGCTGGGCCAAGGGGGACCACGGCAACCGGAGCAGGAGCTGAAGAAGTCTGGATGGACGGCGTCGTTGAACATTGCGCATACACCGAAGCAGCAGCTGTAGCCTGCACGGGTGACGGCGCACCCGCACCCACGCCCAGCTGCACAAGCACCGAGGCAGGAGCAGCCGCATGCAGTACCCCACCTCCCACGGCAGGGTGCACAGGTGAGGCGTGCACATGATTAGCAGGAGCCTCTGCATAAGACTGCTTGGGTGCACATGCAGCCACGGGCCCCGCAGCAGCCCTATCCACGGCTTGCTGTCCGGGCGCCATAGGAGCCACTGCATGGCCAAGTGTAGGCGTAGGTTCTGGCCTTTGCATGGGCGCAATAGAAGCCGTTGCATGGCCTGGTGCGGACATAGTTGAGGCCCTCTGCATGGACACAATATTTGCACAGTCAACTGACGCCTGCACCTGTAGCGAAGAAGGCCTCAGATCATTATGCACTAAACTGCCTTTGGTTGGAACTGTAGCATTCTGAAAGCCCGCATGAGTAGTCTGCATGGGAACATTGGGACCTGTGTAAGCTCCAGACGCTGCATTTTCACCAACGGACTGGACACTTTTTGTTCTCTTGTTCGCATCCCTATCTGGCATATCTTCATCCCCGTTAGCACCGTCATTATGTCCATCATCATGGTTTTCCCAAATCCGCGGAATGAAGTCAGCGTCGGGGACAAAATCATCCTCCAGTACAAACCGAAACGCATATCCATTAAGCTTGACGTAAACATCAGAGGAGACCGAGGCTTCATCAGACCCATGCTTTTTGCTGAAAATATCCAAGGAATGAACAGCCACCTGGATTCGCACTATACCATGTCGGCGCAAGCAAACCAAGTCAACGTCCTGAGTGGCGCCTATAACCGATCCAGCCGCCCATAGACCAAGGAAATGGCACAGTGGTGGTGGGACTCCCGTGACATGAACCCATACAG
Organism: Triticum urartu; assembly: GCF_056163025.1. NCBI lineage: Eukaryota > Viridiplantae > Streptophyta > Magnoliopsida > Poales > Poaceae > Triticum > Triticum urartu. Next base: position 747,484,479 of record NC_141875.1, on the reverse strand, counting down.
ACTGCAAAGGAAGAACGGATGGAAGCTCCTCAGCTTTCCATTCACTGAAAGTAATCTTCACGCCATGCGATTTCACATTGTACTCAAAAGTGGCAACACGCTGCAAAATTTCGACAGACGGGAAGGAAACTAAGAAAGTATTGGCTTCATGAGGGACGGCCTCCCACTTCCACGAAGTCTGGACCGAGGCAATCTTAGCAACCTCAACCTCGACCACAGCAGCAGACAAAGAACCACCAGAGATCGTAACCAAAGCTGTCGGCAAAGTTGGTGGTGCAAGATGCTCCTTGAAGAGCGAGTCTGGTAGCTGTACGAACATTGCGTTTACTAGACCACAACCACCGAGGAAAGCACATGGCCTTGGTTGCTTGAGAACATGGCAGCGGTGCATAGGATGCTTGTGGTTGTTGCAGATATGACAATAGTGAACCACCGTACAATCTTTGGAAAGATGACCATCTGATCTGCATTTGAAACACCATAGACCAGTTCTTTTTCCTTTCGGCATTTGTCCAGTTGCGTCAACAGTGGCCAAAGGTACGGACTTGATATCTCTTGTATCTTGTAACTGAGCAGCAGGGGCTGCCACCACTGCCGGCGGTGGAAACGGCGGCGAAGATCGCGCAGCCGTGATGACCGCAGCAGCATCACGACGTCCCCCTTTGCGCTTGTTCCTTGGACGGCGAGCGGGGGGTGCATCAGGCGCAGGTTGGTTGCTGGGTGCACTGAAGACGACCGGTGCCGGCGTCGGAGCCGCGGCCTGCTGGACGGCCCGAGGAGTAGTGGAGTTCGATGCATGCGGCACTCCAAAGCGAAGAGGCCCGGCTTGTACACCAAAACCGGCGGCGATTCCAGGGCTCGGAGCAACTTGAACCAGCGGCGGCGGCCCCTTGGGCTGGCTCCCATTCCGGCCAGCCATGGGTGGCGAGGAGCTCCGGCGCAGCACAGCAGCGTAGGTCGGCGGCGGCGGATCCCGAGATGACGAGGTGTGCCGATGTGGATGACCAAAGACACGGCTAGGGCATCCCAACTCCTCGTACTGGAACAGGTCCACCCTCCTGATCGTACGGCCCAACCGCAAGGCCTGATTGGCCACGCTAGGGCAGGGCCCACGATCCTGCAACAAGGCCGAAGGCCGAGTCTGCATGATCCGAACAGAAGTGCGATCACCGGCAGCTGAAGACCGAGGCTCCATCGGTGAGACCGCGAGCGCAATCATCGCTTGCCGCTGAAAGCGCGGCCGTTTCTTCCGATGGAGATTGCACCGCCGCTGCCAACGCACCCGTCTGGGAAGCCGGCAGGAACGCAGCCAGCGCCACCGGCGGCGTTATCCTGGGGCGCGGGAGCGGTCCCTTCCATGGCCGGATGCAAACCCCGCGACGTTGACGCGCTGGCACCGTCGGCGGCCGTGGCAACTCCGGCGAACCAACCGAACCAGCAGTAGTCTCATTCCTGCACGGCAACAAAGAATCGTGAGGAGAATCTGATTGTTCCTTGCCGGATGAGCTGCCGCTGCCCTTCTCCCACACCCTGGACGCCGGTGTGGGGTATCCCACGTCATTCCAGAACTCCTGCAGTAGCTCTGCGTCCGACTTCTTCTTCCTGGGCCGCACCATTGACCAGGAACCCTCCGGGGTATCATCGCATCCGTGAACATCATCCCTGGAGAGGACAGCGTCCACCACCTCATTTGCTAAGCGCCCGGCAGCCGAGACCTCACCCGTCTCCTCCCCGACGTCAGCTAAGGCTTGAAATCTTGATCCGGAGCATGGCGAGGAGGAAGACAAGGAGGGTGACCGCGAGGCCGGCGAAAGGGCACCCGGAGCTAGCGTCAGCCGCCGCCGATCCAGAAAGACGCGAACGCCGACACGCACGACGCAGCCGAGAAGCACCACCTCATCTCCGCTCTTGATCCTCTCACCTGATCGGAGATGCCGCCCCTCGACGATCTTTCCGTCGCCGTTCCGGAGGAAACACAGGCCGGGTCGATCTAGGAATAGTGAGCCACTTTGCCACTCCGGCGAACCATCTATCCCGGCGGTGGAAAAGGTCGCCGCCCAGCGCAGCGTTGGTAGAGGATCCGGTGGTTTCATCCAGCGCAGCGTTGGTCGCTGCCTACTTGCATGTATTCTTTAGTGAGGTAGATTTCTATCTATGATCATGTATTCTTTGTGACATGTTTGGAACTGCGATTACGTCCAAGGTGCTTGGGAATGCACAAGGCATGTAGTACATCGGAACAGCAAAAGATGGGTGCACGATTGTGATGGCCATCAACGTCGAGATCACAAACGGCCCATTCAATGGCAGCTCATTTGTATTGTTCTCAAGAAACCCATTGCGTTCACCCAAGGAGCTCCCCGTTATTGGAGGCCGTGGTGCATTCCGGATGGCCCAAGGGTATAGCATGCTCCGGACAGTGTGTGTTCACTGTCTCAACTCTGTGAACCCTCCCATTGAATGTGACGCTCTGGCACCATTAGTTGAGTTGATGTATTTTGGGTTTGTTTGTAGCGCGATGATGATCACATAATGGTTGATATTGACTTGTTGTGCTTTGTAAAATTACCACATAAAACTCCCTCAACTTATATACTCAAACGATGGCTATTAATTTTTGTTTACATTGATTTCAAAATTAGACTCGGATGATTTTTAGCTAGTCAGAAATTTATAAATAGTAAATTTGTCTCGTGAAGTGTGCATACTATATTTTTGGAGAGTATAAGAATCAAAGAAGAACAAAATATGTCATCGTGTGCATACACGGAGGGGCCAGAAAATCAATCTATCTATAAATAAATAAAATGAATCAAATCATCAAAGAAGAAGAAAAAGAAGTCCGTCAACGGCCCTGCTCCGTGACGACTAGTGCGAGCACGACGCACAGGATCCTTCCGGACAAGAGCAACATCTGTCGTGTGGGAGGGTCAGGCAGATGGACAAGGCCACGACCGACAGCGTCACCAGACCCATGAAGACGATCGCCATGCACCGGCCGTGAATCAACTTTGTTAAAGTTTTTCAAATCCACAGAATTAGTGAATTTTTCTCAAATTCTTTTCAAATCCATGAACAATTTTCAAATCCACAAAATCTATGAACTTTTTTTAAGCCCGAGAAGGTTTTTCAAATTCGTCAAGTTATTTCAATCGTTGAACATTATTTAAAATTTATGAACATTTATTAAATTCAGAAAAAAAATCAAACTTATGATTTTCTTTGAGTCCACAAACTATTTTAAAATTTGTGAACTTCTCAAAATTCGTTATTTTTTTAATTGGTAAACTTTTCCCAAAATCTCCGCACGGCGTGTGTTCATTGTCTCAATTCTGTGTAGTTATTTTGTGTTGCGCAGCGTGCATACTAGTATAATTGTGGAGAGTAGGAAACATGAGGAAGAAAATATGTCATCATGTGCATACGCGAGCATGAAGAAGCTGCAGGCTGCGGCGATGCACACGATCCTCATGATCAAGTCCAACACTGGATCCTGAGGGCCCGGCAGGCGGATGGTCAAGGCCACCATCGACAGCGTCACCAGACCCAGGAGTAAGATGGCTCGCTTTGGCTCTGGCTCTGGATCCACGACAAGGACGACGACGACGACGACTTTGGGCCGTCCGTTGTGGTGGTCGGCTTTGGCCAGTTGGTCCGTTGGTCGCCGGCCATGTTCCGTGACGATGACTGTGAGCAGGACGATGAAGATGGCGCATGGGGAGAGAACGCAGAGGATCCAAACAAAACAAAGAGCATCGTGGGTGGGCACGCACGAGAGCCCAGACCACTAATTAATAATTAGTAAAAGCTTTCTCGGCCCGCTACAAACATATACATATACAAAATGACAACAACAAGAAGAAGAAGAAGAAGAAGAAGAAGAAAAACATCCATCCATGGATCGATCAGGCTTGGTCCAATGATTAATGATTATGATTGGCCGACGGCGACGCGGAATCGGGCGAGGCCGACCTTGGAGCCGCTGGCCTTCACGTCCGCCTGCACCTGCTCCCGGAACTCACCGTAGCTGAACGCCCTGTACACCTCCTGACGACAAGCTGACGCCGGGCCCACGATCACGGCGTCCTCCTGCGGGAACGCGAAGTAGCAGAGCGACATCCTGTCCACCTCCGTCCAGGCCGGCGCCACCACCCGGTGCTCCGGGCTCCGGTACGCGCCCCCGCTCATCGCCTGCAGCATGTCCCCCACGTTCACCACCAGCGCTCCCTCCACAGGCCGCACCGCAAGCCATCTCGCCTCCTCCTTATCCCGATCCCCACGCCCTCGGCAGAGCACCTGCAGGCCGCCCACCATGTCCTGGTTCAGGATGGACAGCACCGAGCTGTCCGTGTGCGCCTCCATCCCCAGCTGCCGCCGCCCTGACGCAGTAGCCGGGTAGCGGTACGCCCGGAAGATGCTGCCGCGCTCCGTCAGGTACGACGCGCGCTGCTCTTCATCCAGGCCCAGCTCGCCGCTGGCCAGGGCGTCGAACAGCTTCCGGGCGATGCGCGCCATGTGCGCCACGTACTCCCCGCTCACCGCCTCCATGAACTGCGACAAGGCACTGCCGTCTGCTTCACCGTCAGCAGCGTCAGGACAAGAATGACAACGGTCGCCGTCGACGTGCAGCCCCTCTAGCCAGTTGAGCTGTTTGACGGGGAGCGCCGCCAGCGCCGGCGTGCCACAGAAGTAGCCGGGCAGCCGGGACTTGTTGGCCGCGTCCAGCTCAAGCAGGCCGCGCGCCAGCCCGAACAGGCGGGCGGTGAGGTCGCAGGGGACGCCGTGGTTGACCAGCCGGAACACGCCCGGGTCCCGGCACGCCGCCACCAGCTGCCCCGTCAGGCTCGGCTCCTCCGCCTCGAGGTCTACAGTGGGCAGCTCCAGCTCCTCCAGCCCGCACTCGTCCGGCAGCTGCTCCATGGATCCCCTGCTCGGCTGGATCAAGCGCTACTTGAGTTGATGGATCTAGAATTCTACTACTAGAGATAGATAGTACAAGAGAGCAGGCAAAGGGACAACCTTTACTTTTTCTTTATACTCTAGTGGACAACTGATGATGAGCAGACTTTGCTCTTTGTCTGTTACCTTCTTTTGTCGCCTAGTGTGCCTCACTATTTCTTTTTCCCTTTTATCTTGAATCTTTCTGATCTGAATATTCATACCACAATTAAGAAGAATTACATTAAAATTATGCCAAGTAGCACTCCGCATCAAAAATTCTGTTTTTATCACTTACCTACTCGAGGACGAGCAGGAATTAAGCTTGGGGATGCTTGATACGTCTCCAACGTATCTATAATTTTTGATTGCTCCATGCTATATTATCTACTGTTTTGGACATTATTGGGCTTTATTATCCACTTTTATTATTTTTGGGACTAACCTATTAACCGGAGGCCCAGCCCAGAATTGTTGTTTTTTGCCTATTTTAGGGTTTCGAAGAAAAGGAATATCAAACGGAGTCCAAACGGAATGAAACCTTCGGCAACGTGATTTTCTCGCCGAATACAACTCAGGAGACTTGGACCCTACGTCAAGCCAACTAACAGGAGGCCACGAGGTAGGCGGACGCGCCTGCCCCCCAGGCGCGCCCTCCACCCTCGTGGGCCCCCTGTTGCTCCACCGACGTACTTCTTCCTACTATATATACCCACGTACTCCCAAACAATCAGACATGGAGCCAAAACCCTAATTCCACCGCCGTAACTTTCTGTATCCACGAGATCCCATCTTGGGGCCTGTTCCGGAGCTCCGCCGGAGGGGGCATCAATCACGGAGGGCTTCTACATCAACACCATAGCCTCTCCGATGAAGTGTGAGTAGTTTACTTCAGACCTACGGGTCCATAGTTAGTAGCTAGATGGCTTCTTCTCTCCTTTTGGATCTCAATACAATGTTCTCCCCCTCTCTTGTGGAGATCTATTCGATGTAATCTTCTTTTTGTGGTGTGTTTGTTGAGACCGATGAATTGTGGGTTTATGATCAAGTCTATCTATGAATAATATTTGAATCTTCTCTGAATTCTTTTATGTATGATTGGTTATGTTTGCAAGTCTCTTCGAATTATCAGTTTGGTTTGGCCCACTAGATTGATCTTTCTTGCAATGGGAAAAGTGCTTAGCTTTGGGTTCAATCTTGTGGTGTCCTTTCCCGGTGACAGTAAGGGCAGCAAGGCACGTATTGTATTGTTGCCATCGAGGATAACAAGATGGGGTTTTCTTCATATTGCATGAGTCTATCCCTCTACATCATGTCATCTTGCTTAAGGCGTTACTCTGTTTTTAACTTAATACTCTAGATGCATGCTAGATAGCGGTCGATGAGTGGAGTAATAGTAGTAGATGCAGGCAGGAGTCGGTCTACTTGTCTCGGACGTGATGCCTATATACATGATCATACCTAGATATTCTCATAACTATGCTCAATTCTGTCAATTGCTCAACAATAATTTGTTCACCCATCATATAATACTTATGCTCTCGAGAGAAGCCACTAGTGAAACCTATGGCCCCCGGGTCTATCTTTATCATATCAATCTCCTACTACTTAGTTATTTACTTTGCTATTTATTTTGCCTTTATTTTACTTTGCATCTTTATCATAAAAATACCAAAAATATTATCTTATCATATCTATCAGATCTCACTCTCGTAAGTGGCCCTATAGGGATTGACAACCCCTATTTGCGTTGGTTGCGAGGATTTATTTGTTTTGTGCAGGTACGAGGGACTTGCATGTAGCCTCCTACTGGATTGATACCTTGGTTCTCAAAAACTGAGGGAAATACTTACACTACTTTGCTGCATCATCCCTTCCTCTTCGGGGAAAACCAACGCAGTGCTAAAAGAGGTAGCAGTTCGAACCCTCTCTATGGAGGTAATACCCTACTTCCTGCTTGATTGATCTTGGTGAATATGAGTATTACAAGAGTTGATCTACCACGAGATCGTAATGGCTAAACCCTAGAAGTCTAGCCTGTATTGTTGGAAATATGCCCTAGAGGCAATAATAAATTAGTTATTATTATATTTCCTTGTTCATGATAATCGTTTATTATCCATGCTATAATTGTATTGATAGGAAACTCAGATACATGTGTGGATACATAGACAACACCATGTCCCTAGTAAGCCTCTAGCTGACTAGCTCGTTGATCAATAGATGGTTACGGTTTCCTGACCATGGACATTGAATGTCGTTGATAATGGGATCACATCATTAGGAGAATGATGTGATGGACAAGACCCAATCCTAAGCATAGCACTAGATCGTGTAGTTCGTATGCTAAAGCTTTTCTAATGTCAAGTATCATTTCCTTAGACCATGAGATTGTGCAACTCCCGGATACCGTAGGAATGCTTTGGGTGTATCAAACGTCACAACGTAACTGGGTGACTATAAAGGTGCATTACAGGTATCTCCGAAAGTATCTGTTGGGTTGGCACGAATCGAGACTGGGATTTGTCACTCCGTGTAAGCGGAGAGGTATCTCTGGGCCCACTCGATAGGACATCATCATATGCGCAATGTGACCAAAGAGTTGATCATGGGATGATGTGTTACGGAACGAGTAAAGAGACTTGCCGGTAACGAGATTGAACTAGGTATTGGATTCCGACGATCGAATCTCGGGCAAGTAACATACCGCTAGACAAAGGGAATTGTATACGGGATTGATTAAGTCCTTGACATCGTGGTTCATCCGATGAGATAATCGTGGAACATGTGGGAGCCATCATGGGTATCCAGATCCCGCTGTTGGTTATTGACCGGAGAACGTCTCGGTCATGTCTGCTTGTCTCCCGAACCCGTAGGGTCTACACACTTAAGGTTCGGTGACGCTAGGGTTGTGAAGATATGTATATGCAGTAACCCGAATGTTGTTCGGAGTCCCGGATGAGATCCCGGACGTCACGAGGAGTTCCGGAATGGTCCGGAGGTAAAGAATTATATATAGGAAGTGCTGTTTCGGCCATCGGGACAAGTTTCGGGGTTATCGGTATTGTACGGGGACCACCGGAGGGGTCCCGGGGGCCCACCGGGTGGGGCCACCTGTCCCGGGGGGCCACATGGGCTGTAGGGGGTGTGCCTTGGCCTATATGGGCCAAGGGCACCAGCCCCAAAAGCCCATGCGCCTAGGGTTCCACTTAAGGGAAGAGTCCCAATGGTGGAAGGCACCTCTAGGTGCCTTGGGGGGGAGGGAAACCTCCCTTTGGCAGCCGCACCTAGGAGATTGGATCTCCTAGGCTGGCGCACCACCCCCCTTGGCCCTCCTATATATAGTGGGGGAGAGGAGGAACTTCATACACCAGCCCCTGGCGCCTCCCTCTCTCCCCGTTACGTCTCTCTCTCATAGTATAGGCGAAGCCCTGCTACTGTGACGCCCTGCATCCACCATCACGCCGTCGTGCTGCTGGATCTTCCTCAACCTCTCCCTCTCTCCTTGCTGGATCAAGGCGTGGGAGACGTCACCGGGCTGTACGTGTGTTGAACGCGGAGGTGCCGTCCGTTCTGCACTTGATCATCGGTGATTTGAATCACGACGAGTACGACTCCATCGACCCCGTTCACTTGAACGCTTCCGCTTAGCGATCTACAAGGGTATGTAGATGCACTCTCCTTCCCCTCGTTGATGGTTTCTCCATAGATAGATCTTGGTGACACGTAACAAAATTTTGAATTTCTGCTACGTTCCCCAACAGTGGTATCAGAGCTAGGTCTATTGCGTAGATTCTATGCACGAGTAGAACACAAAGTAGTTGTGGGCGTTGATTTTGTTCAATATGCTTGCCGTTACTAGTATTATCTTGATTCGGCAGCATCGTGGGATGAAGCGGCCCGGACCAACCTTACACGTATGCTTACGTGAGACCGGTTCCACCGACCAACATGCACTAGTTGCATAAGGTGGCTAGCGGGTGTCTGTCTCTCCTACTTTAGTCGGATCGGATTAGATGAAAAGGGTCCTTATGAAGGGTAAATAGCAATTGGCATATCACGTTGTGGTTTTTGCGTAGGTAAGAAACGTTCTTGCTAGAAACCCATAGCAGCCACGTAAAACATGCAAACAACAATTAGAGGACGTCTAACTTGTTTTTGCAGGGTATGCTATGTGATGTGATATGGCCAAAAGGATGTGATGAATGATATATGTGATGTATGAGATTGATCATGTTCTTGTAATAGATGATCATGGAGCCCCAAGATGGAGATCAGAGCTATATGATATTGGCCATATCATGTCACTATTATTTGATTGCATGTGATGTTTATCATGTTTATACATCTTATTTGCTTAGAACGACGGTAGTAAATAAGATGATCCCTCATTAAAATTTCAAGAAGTGTTCTCCCCTAACTGTGCACCGTTGCTACAGTTCGTCGTTTCGAAGCACGCCGTGATGATCGGGTGTGATAGATCCTTACGTTCACATACAACGGGTGTAAGACAGTTTTACACATGCAAAAACACTTAGGGTTAACTTGACGAGCCTAGCATGTACAGACATGGCCTCGAAACACAGAGACCGAAAGGTCGAGCATGAGTCGTATGGTAGATACGATCAACATGAAGATGTTCACCGACGTTGACTAGTCCGTCTCACGTGATGATCGGACACGGCCTAGTTGACTCGGATCATGTAATCACTTAGATGACTAGAGGGATGTCTATCTAAGTGGGAGTTCATAAGATGAACTTAATTATCCTGAACATAGTCAAAAGGATTTTGCAAATTATGTCGTATCTCACGCTTTAGTTCTACTGTTTAGATATGTTCCTAGAGAAAAATTAGTTGAAAGTTGATAGTAGCAATTATGCGGACTAGGTCCGTAAACTGAGGATTGTCCTCAATGCTTCTTAGAAGGCTTATGTCCTTAATGCACCGCTCAGTGTGCTGAACCTCGAACGTTGTTTGTGGATGTTGCGAACATCTGACATACACATTTTGATAACTACATGATAGTTCAGTTAAACGGTTTAGAGTTGAGGCACCAAAGACGTTTTTTGAAACGTCGCGAAACATGTGAGATGTTTCGAGGGCTGAAATTAGGATTTCAAGCTCGTGCCCACGTCAAAAGGTATAAGACCTCCGACGATTTTCTTAGCCTGCAAACTAAGGGAGAAAAGCTCAATTGTTGAGCTTGTGCTCAGATTGTCTGAGTACAACAATCATTTGAATCAAGTGGGAGTTGATCTTCCAGATAAGATAGTCATGTTTCTCCGAAGTCATTACCACCAAGCTGCTAGAGCTTCGTGATGAACTATAATGTATCAGGGACATATATGATGATCCTTGAGATATTCGCGATGTTTGACACCGCGAAAGTAGAAATCAAGAAGGAGCATCAATTGTTGATGGTTAGTGAAACCACTAGTTTCAAGAAGGGCAAGGGCAAGAAGGGATACTTCATGACACGGCAATTCAGCTGCTGCTCTAGTGAAGAAACCCAAGGTTGAACCCAAACCCGAGACTAAGTGCTTCTGTAATAAAGGGAACAGCCACTGGAGCAGAATTACCCTAGATACTTGGTAGATTAGAAGGCTGGCAAGGTCGATAGAAGTATATTGGATATACATTATGTTAATGTGTACTTTACTAGTACTCCTAGTAGCACCAGGGTATTAGATACCGGTTCGGTTGCTAAGTGTTAGTAACTCGAAATAAAAGCTACGGAATAAACGGAGACTAGCTAAAGGTGAGCTGACGATATGTGTTGGAAGTGTTTCCAGGGTTGATATGATCAAGCATCGCACGCTCCCTCTACCATCGAGATTGGTATTAAAACCTAAATAATTGTTATTTGGTGTTTGCGTTGAGCATAGACATGATTGGATTATGTCTATCGCAATACGGTTATTCATTTAAGGAGAATAATGGTTACTCTGTTTATTTGAACAATACCTTCAATGGTCTTACACCTAAAATGAATGGTTTATTGGATCTCGATCGTAGTGATACACATGTTCATGCCAAAAGATAGTAATGATAGTACCACCTACTTGTGGCACTGCCACGTAAGTCATATCGGTATAAAACGCATGAAGAAGCTCCATGTTGATGGATCTTTGGACTCACTCATTTTTGAAAAGTTTGAGACATGCGAACCATGTCTATTGGTGTGTATGCATGAAGAAATTCCATGCAAATGGACCATTTGGACTCACTTGATTTTGAATCACTTGAGGCATGCAAATCATACCACATGGGCAAGATGACTGAAAGCCTCGGTTTCAGTAAAATGGAACTAGAAAGCAAATTGTTGGAAGTAATACATTTTGATGTGTGCAGTCCAATGAGTGCTGAGGCATGTAGTGGATATCGTTATGTTCTTTCTTCACAGATGATTTGAGCAGATGTTGAGTACATTTACTTGATGAATCACGAGTCTGAATTATTGAAAGGTTCAAGTAATTTCAGTGTGAACTTGAAAGATCGTCGTGACAAGAGGATAAAAGATCTATGATATGATCATAGAGATGAATATCTGAATTACGAGTTTGGCACAAAATTAAGACATTGTGGAAATCGTTTCACAACTAATACAGCCTGGAACACCATAGTGTGATGGTGTGTCCGAACATCATAACTGCACCCTATTGGATATGATGCATACCATGATGTCTCTTATCGAATTACCACAATAATTTATGGGTTAGGCATTAGAGACAACCACATTCACTTTAAGTAGGGCACCACATAATTCCGATGAGATGACATCGTATGGTTTAGAGAAACCTAAGCTGTCATTTCTTAAAAGTTTGGGGCTACGACGCTTATGTGAAAAAGTTTCAGGCTGATAAGCTCGAACCCAAAGCGGATAAATGCATCTTCATAGGACACCCAAAACAGTTGGGTATACCTCCTGTCTCAGATCCGAAAGCAATAAGGGATTGTTTCTAGAATCGGGTCCTTTCTCGAGGAAAAGTTTCTCTCGAAAGAATTGAGTGGGAGGATGGTGGAGACTTGACGAGGTTATTGAACCGTCACTTCAACCAGTGTATAGCAGGGCACAAAGAGTTATTCCTGTGGCACCTACACCAATTGAAGTGGAAGCTTATGATATTGATCATGAGACTTCGGATCAAGTCACTCCCAAACCTCGTGGGATGACAAGGATGCATACTACTTCAGAGTGGTACGTAATCCTGTCTTGGAAGTCATGTTGCTAGACAACAATGAACCTACGAGCTATGGAGAAGCGATGGTGGGCCCGGATTCCGATAAATGGCTCGAGGCCATATAATCCGAGAGAGGATCCATATATAAAACAAAGTGTAGACTTTGGAAGAACTACTTGATGGTCGTAAGGCTATTGAGTACAGATGGGTTTAAAAGGAAGACGGACAATGATGGTAAATGTCACCATTAAGAAAGCTCGACTTGTCATTAAGATGTTTTCTGACAAGTTCAAGGAGTTGACTACGGTGAGATTTTCTCACTCGTAGCGATGCTAAGAGTCTGTTGGAATTATATTAGCAGTCACTGCATTATTTATGAAATCTTGCAGATAGGATGTCAAAACATTGTTTCCTCGACGATTTTCTTGAGGAAAGGTTGTATGTGATACAAACGAAAGGTTTTGTCAATCCTGAAAAGATGCTAATAAGGATGCAAAGCTCCAGAAATCCTTCTGAGGACTGGAGTGAGCATCTCGGAGTTGGAATGTACGCTTTGATGAGATGATCAAAGATTTTGGGTTTATATAAAGTTTATGAGAAATTTGTATTTCCAAAGAAGTGAGTGGGAGCACTATAGAATTTCTGATGAGTATATGTTGTTGACACAATGTTGATCAGAAATGATGTAGAATTTCTGGAAAGCATATAGGGTTATTTGGAAAGTGTTTTCAATGGAAAGCCTGGATTGAGCTACTTGAACATTGAGCATCAAGATCTATAAGGATAGATCAAAATGCTTAAAAGTACTTTCAAATGAGCACATACCTTGACATGATCTTGAAGAGTTCAAGATGGATCAGTCAAACAAGGAGTTCTTGCCTGAGTTCTGAGGTATGAAGTTAAGACTTAAAGCTCGACCATGGCAGAATAGAGAGAAAGGACGAAAGTTGTCCCCTATGCTTAAGACGTAGGCTCTACAGTATGCTATGCTGTGTACCGCACCTGAAGTGTGCCTTGCCATGAGTCAGTCAAGGGGTACAAGAGTGATCCAAGAATGGATCACAGGACAGCGGTCAAAGTTATCCTTAGTAACTAGTGGACTAAGGAATTTTCTTGATTATGGAGGTGGAAAAAGAGTTCGTCGTAAAGGGTTACGTCGATGCAAGCTTAACACCTATCCGGATAGCTCTGAGTAGAGATACCGGATACGTATAATGGAGCAACAATTTAGAATAGCTCCAAGTAGAACAGTTATTTGGAATAGCTCCAAATAGAACGTGGTAGCTGCATCTAGGAGATGACATAGAGATTTGTAAAGCACACACGGATCTGAAAGGTTCAGACCCGTTGACTAAAACCTCTCTCACAAGCAACATGATCAAACCCAGAACTCATTGAGTGCTAATCACATAGTGATGTGAACTAGATTATTGACTCTAGTAAACTCTTTCGGAGTTAGTCACATGGGGATGTGACCTTGAGTGTTAATCACATATCGATGTGAACTAGATTATTGACTCTAGTGCAAGTGGGAGACTGTTGGAAATATGCCCTAGAGGCAATAATAAATTAGTTATTATTATATTTCCTTGTTCATGATAATCGTTTATTATCCATGCTATAATTGTATTGATAGGAAACTCAGATACATGTGTGGATACATAGACAACACCATGTCCCTAGTAAGCCTCTAGTTGACTAGCTCGTTGATCAATAGATGGTTACGGTTTCCTGACCATGGACATTGAATGTCGTTGATAACGGGATCACATCATTAGGAGAATGATGTGATGGACAAGACCCAATCCTAAGCATAGCACTAGATCGTGTAGTTCGTATGCTAAAGCTTTTCTAATGTCAAGTATCATTTCCTTAGACCATGAGATTGTGCAACTCCCGGATACCGTAGGAATGCTTTGGGTGTATCAAACGTCACAACGTAACTGGGTGACTATAAAGGTGCATTACAGGTATCTCCGAAAGTATCTGTTGGGTTGGCACGAATCGAGACTGGGATTTGTCACTCCGTGTAAGCGGAGAGGTATCTCTGGGCCCACTCGATAGGACATCATCATATGCGCAATGTGACCAAAGAGTTGATCACGGGATGATGTGTTACGGAACGAGTAAAGAGACTTGCCGGTAACGAGATTGAACTAGGTATTGGATTCCGACGATCGAATCTCGGGCAAGTAACATACCGCTAGACAAAGGGAATTGTATACGGGATTGATTAAGTCCTTGACATCGTGGTTCATCCGATGAGATAATCGTGGAACATGTGGGAGCCATCATGGGTATCCAGATCCCGCTGTTGGTTATTGACCGGAGAACGTCTCGGTCATGTCTGCTTGTCTCCCGAACCCGTAGGGTCTACACACTTAAGGTTCGGTGACGCTAGGGTTGTGAAGATATGTATATGCAGTAACCCGAATGTTGTTCGGAGTCCCGGATGAGATCCCGAACGTCACGAGGAGTTCCGGAATGGTCCGGAGGTAAAGAATTATATATAGGAAGTGCTGTTTCGGCCATCGGGACAAGTTTCGGGGTTATCGGTATTGTACGGGGACCACCGGAGGGGTCCCGGGGGCCCACCGGGTGGGGCCACCTGTCCCGGGGGGCCACATGGGCTGTAGGGGGTGTGCCTTGGCCTATATGGGCCAAGGGCACCAGCCCCAAAAGCCCATGCGCCTAGGGTTCCACTTAAGGGAAGAGTCCCAATGGTGGAAGGCACCTCTAGGTGCCTTGGGGGGGAGGGAAACCTCCCTTTGGCAGCCGCACCTAGGAGATTGGATCTCCTAGGCTGGCGCACCACCCCCCTTGGCCCTCCTATATATAGTGGGGGAGAGGAGGAACTTCATACACCAGCCCCTGGCGCCTCCCTCTCTCCCCGTTACGTCTCTCTCTCATAGTATAGGCGAAGCCCTGCTACTGTGACGCCCTGCATCCACCATCACGCCGTCGTGCTGCTGGATCTTCCTCAACCTCTCCCTCTCTCCTTGCTGGATCAAGGCGTGGGAGACGTCACCGGGCTGTATGTGTGTTGAACGCGGAGGTGCCGTCCGTTCTGCACTTGATCATCGGTGATTTGAATCACGACGAGTACGACTCCATCGACCCCGTTCACTTGAACGCTTCCGCTTAGCGATCTACAAGGGTATGTAGATGCACTCTTCTTCCCCTCGTTGCTGGTTTCTCCATAGATAGATCTTGGTGACACGTAAGAAAATTTTGAATTTCTGCTACGTTCCCCAACATGTATGACTACGGTATTGAGTATCTCATATCCGAACTAAGTCCTCCGGTTTATATAGACACCATGAGGATCTAGGATTACACAAGGTCGGTTACAAAAAGGGAAATCTACATATTTCATCGCCAAGCTTGCCTTCCACGTCAAGGAGAGTCCCATCCGGACATGGGTGCAGTCTTCGGTCTTCGTATCTTCACAGCCCATCAGTCCGGCCCATGGCAATAGGCCGGACGCCCGAGGACCCCTTAGTCCAGGACTCCCTCAGCCGTACGTTCGGTACTTGGATCGGTCGGATCGTGAAGTCGTACGACTACATCAACCGCGTTGTTATAACGCTTCCGCTTTTGGTCTACGAGGGTACATGGACAACACTCTCCCCTCTTGTTGCTATGCATCACCATGATCTTGTGTGTGCGTAGGAAAATTTTGAAATTACTACGTTCCCCAACAGTGGGAAACGGCAATTTCAGCAATAGCAGCTCGTCTCGCGGGCGAGTTAAGTCCCCGCACGTTCCAGGACAAGATTGGGCAGAGGTTTTCAATCATGGGGACACCAGATTTTCTCCGAAAGGTTTACTAAATTGATGATACTGAAGTACATGTACACATCCAACCTAACAGGGGGCGCCGGCGACCACCAATAGGCCCCAAATCTTGCCGGCGCCAGCTGAACGACGATCTACAGTTACGGTTACATAGCATCATCAGGAAACTAGAACCTAACTCTAACTGATAGAAGGTCAGCCATCATCGAAGACTAATACTATCGAAGACTAACATAAATAACTACTGGCTGTCAGTGGCAGCTCCATCAGGTCCCGCGAGGCCTGCTACATCATGGAATTGGCGATGAAGAAGGGTTGGTGATGACGAAGAACGAAGATCCCCCTCTTTGGAGCCCCAAACAGACTCCAGATCTGGCCCCCCGATGAAGAACAGGAGGTGACGACAGCTCTGTCTCGTGGATCGCGATAATTCTTTCTCCTTTATTTTTTTCTGGAAAAATAGGATTTTATAGCGTCGGTTTCAGGGTCTGCAGGGCCACCAGGTGGGGACAACCCACCTGGGCGCGCCTGGGAGGGCTGGCGCGCCCTGATGGGTTGTGCCCACCCAGTTGCCCCCCTCCAGTGGCTCTTGGCTCCAGAAATTCTCTTTTATTGTATAAAAAATCCTCGCAAAGTTTCGTTCCATTCCGAGAACTTTTATTTCTGCACAAAAACAACACCATGGTAGTTCTGCTGAAAAAGCGTCAGTCTGGGGTTAGTTTCATTCAAATCATGCAAATTAGAGTCCAAAACAAGAGGAAAGCGTTAGGAAAAGTAGATACGTTGGAGACATATCACTCCTATTGTTGGTCTGGATAGAACAAACACTTTTCAGTACCTAGTTAACAGAGTGTGTAGGAAAGCAGTTGCACAAGCTATGTCATGTTATGCTATGTCGGTCTGAATGGTTGGAAAGAGAAGTTATCTTTTGGAGCGAAAGAAACTTTGCTGAAAGCAGTTGCACAAGCTATGTCATGTTATGCTATGTCGGTCTTCAAGTTTCCTAAGCAGGTATGTTAAGGGTTATCACTGCTATGTCCCAATATTGGTGGGGAGACGAGGACTAACAGAAACATATGCACTGGTTTGCTTGGTGGAAAATGTGTGTTCCAAAAAAAAAACAAGGTGTTATGGGATTCAGGGACTTGCATTGTTTTAATCTAGCCATGTTGTCTAGGCAATGTTGGTGCCTACTTGCAAAACCCGATTCTTTGTGTGCCATGGTTTTTAAAAGCAAAGTAGTTTGCTGATGAAGATTTATTGAATTGCCAACTGAAAAAGGTAGTTCCTTTACTTGGAAAAGTTTGTGGTCAGGAATACACCTTTAAGAGGGGTTATATTTGGCGTGTGGGAGACGATGAGCAAATTAACATATGGAAGGACCCATGTGTCCCTAGCAGACTGAACAGAAGTATAGTTACACGAAGGGGAAACATTGTGCTCACTAAAATATCTGAATTGATTGATCATGAAAACAGAGTTTGGGATGAAGAGCTCATCAAGAACATATTTAGGTCAATTGATGCTCACCGTATTCTCAAAATTCCACTAGCCATTGGGATGATGGATGACTTCATTTCATGGCATTTTAACCAGTTTTTTTTTTTGAAATATCCTCATTTCAGCCGAACAAGTTAGGGAGAGGAAAAAAATGATGAATGCCATAACTTTCCTTCTTTTTGCATACATACTAGGTTAGTGTGTTACTTAATTATTCAGCTAGAAATAGAACTTATAATGTGAATTAATTGGGAACCATATGCTCCAGGTCCTACGAGAACACTGGTGAGCCACCAAGATCAATGTCTTTGCCTGGAGGTCCCATCCATCCTGTTATGTTTTACTTATATTGTATTATCTGGTGAAACAATTAGTTATGTTGTTGTTGTGACTTGTGTGGATCCCTCGCAAAAAAAAAGAAAAAAAAAGACTTGTGTGGATGTAGGTACGCAAGCTTGGGTAGGAGGCGTATCGTCAGAGTTTGCGTGTCCGGGGTGGCGTTACGGAGGGGAGGCAGGAAAGAAAGGCCACGCGGCGGCAAGGCATTGGGCCGGCTACGTGTTCCCCGTCACCCCTCGTCTCGTCTTCTTCTTGCGCTCTCCCTCTCCCTCTCCCTAGGGAAGACGATTGGATTGGAGCCAAATCAAATCGAATCGAATAGAATAGGATCCAACGGGACGGGACTAAGATCTACGGAACGGAACGGAAGGAAGGAAGGAAGGAGGAAGAGGCGGACGCCGGCGAAGAGATGGCGTGGCGGCTGGCGCTGCCGCTGCTGCTCTTCTACTCCCCCATCCTCCTCTGCTCCTCCTCCCAAGGTAAATCCAATCAATCAATCCCCTCTTCTCTTCTCTTCTCTTCTCTTCTCCTCCGATCCATTTGCATGCTCAATACATACATACATAGTACATACATAGATTCGCTCTGCCCCGCTCCTAGTTCTAGTTTTTACCTTACCTATGTTTACAAGATTATGTATGTATGTATGTATGTATGTATGTATGTATGTATGTATGTATGTATGTATGTATGCATGCATGCAAGGAGACTGACTATTAGCGGTAGCGCCCCCATTAGAATTTACTGTAGAATGATTGATGGGATCTTGCTTGCTTCGGGTTGGTACCCTCACCTCCCATCCATGCCCATGCCCATGCCCATGCTCTTTCTCTTCTTGTGCAACACCTCCCTCCTCCTTGGCCCTTGGGAGGAGCACAAGCACAAGCACAAGCAGAGGATGTGCTCATTTTCGATTCTAACCAATTATGAGATTTTTTAACCCTGTACATTCTTCACCCTTCTCTTCTTTTCTCTTCTCTTACCTACACCATCAGTTTTTCTTCTTCTTCTTCTTTCCTTTTTCTTTTTTTTTTACAAGAGAAAGAGAAAACCCTTGCTCCAGAACAGAGCGCAACGAGCAGGAGGCAAACACAAACAAATTATACAAACAAAGAAAGAAGGAAAGACTGAATCATAACCTGTATCCTTTTTCCTTCCCATTCTCCAGAAGTCCAAGACAATGATCCCTCCAAATTGTTCAAGAGCGCCTCCGAGATGATGAGCCTAAGGAAATACGACGGAGCGCTCGGTCTGCTGAACGCTGTCCTTGAGCTCGACCCCAACCATTCCGAAGCTTACAGGCAGCGCGCAACGGTGCTTCGTCACAGATGCAGGTAATCATTTTTCTCCACTAATCAAGACCTACTTTACTTCTTATTTCTAATTTCGGCTGCCATGTCCGCCACTTGTAACTTGTATATGTACTCCCCCTGTTTTTATTTTGTTTACTCCGCATATTAGGTTTGTCTAAAGTCAAACTTTGTACACTTTCAACAAGTTTGTAGAAAAATATACTGTGTTAACATATACACCACTAAATCAATACCATTGGATTCATCATTGCATATATTTTCAAATCAATAGATTTGTTATTGTAAATGTTCATATTGTTTTCTACAAACTTGGTCAAACTTTATATAAAGTTTGATTTCAGTTGAGTAAATAAAAGTGGAGGGAGTACAAACATGAGGATGGCAGGAAAGGTAGAACTAGTACATCTTCCAAACGGTTCCTTTGCACTGCCCGCCCCTAGAAGTAGCTGAGTTTAATGGCGTTCATTTCGTATTTTCACTGTTCCTTCTTCCTCACATCCCTAATTAACGTGCTTTTCTCAACTCTAGACACAAGGAAGCTGAGAGTGACTATAACAAATTCCTGGAGCTCAAGCCTGGGACTGCTTCAGTGGAGAAGGAACTAGCTCAGCTGCTGCAGGCTCAAAACGCGTTGGAATCTGCTTATAGCCAGTCTGATGCTGGAGAATTCTCAAAAGTCCTGGAGTACGTCAATAAAATTGTGCTTGTCTTTTCTCCAGGTTGCTTAAAGGTACACTTTAAGGAGTATGTATACTTCACCTAGTAATCATGTGCAACCACGAATATTATGTGCCATCCTGTCTCATTCAGTAAGCAGCAGTAACACGACAACTGTTGTTTTTTCAGGCAAAGCTTCTCAAGGCTAAAGCGTTGCTAGCACTGAAAGACTATTCAAATGTTATTTCGGAGACAGGATTTATTCTCAAGGAAGATGAAGATAACTTGGATGCACTGTTACTTCGTGGTCGAGCATACTATTACCTTGCTGATCATGATGTTGCCAACAGGTAAAGAATGTCTCGTGCTTTTCATTTGAAAAGGTGCGAGTACAGGCACATAGCGCCGGTAAGATTAAGTATTCGCTACACCAATAACAACACTTTCTGTTTAGGCACTATCAGAAAGGCCTACGTCTAGACCCTGAACATTCAGAATTGAAGAAAGCATATTTTGGGCTGAAAAAACTTCTGAAGAAGACCAAGAGCGTGAGTTTTATTTGGTAATTTCTCTATCGATTAAACTGGGAGTTTAGGACACCGTAATAAGAAAGGAAAGTGGTGTGCATGCAGGCAGAGGATAATGCTGCCAAGAGCAAGTTCCGCGTGGCTGTTGAAGACTACAAGGCAGCACTAGCAATGGATCCAGACCACACTATGTACAACGTACAACTTTATCTCGGGCTATGTAAGACTCTGGTTAAACTTGGGAGAGGCAAGGAGGCAATCAACAGCTGTACAGAAGCACTCAGCATAGATGAAGAACTTGTTGATGCTTTGGCACAGGTAACATTGCTTTCTTAGACTTACACACAATCATGCATTCAAGTTTAGAATGCAAATATAGTACATCTCTGCTGGCACATATACCTGTCTTACATGCATCTTGGCCCCTCTTGCCTTTTACGGCTATTAGACTGTAGCATCAAGGAAATTGTTTGCTCTACGTAGAATTGCAATATCTTGCACTTTCTATATGCTTAGCTTATATCTACAGGGCGCGCAAGTAAATTATGACAGATATGGTAATCAATATATATTTCATTACTGGTGTTATTTCAGGAGATTGAAATTATGCACTATACAACAGAATGAACTTACTCATTATGCCAGATTTTGTAAACCTCTTGATTGAACTGTTTCTCATACTTGCTGCAGAGAGGTGAGGCTAAACTTCTAACAGAAGATTGGGAAGGTGCGGTTGAGGACCTCAAAGAGGCTGCCCAGAAATCCCCACAGGTGAATTTTTCGCAAGTTTGCTTTGCTGTCCTGAGTATATCACAACTGAGGTCATTTGTGAGCATATCTTTTTTTGTTTCTGTCCCAACTGAAGAAGCCTAAGCTCCCAGTCTGTCAGAGCATGCCAATTTGATTTTCATTTTAGTTAAAACTTGCATCTTGCGGTATTTGATTTACTCTCTGATGTTGCTGTATTTGTTTTACTCTCTGATGATGTGCTTCTGTTTGCGTGCATCTTGTTATTCCTATTTCCAATAGTCTGAATACAATTGTGTTCTGAGGAAATCGGTTTGTTATGCTCAGTGAGTACCATACATAAGTAAATATAGTTTCCCAGTGTACAAATCATGTCTTTTAACTGCTTGGATGGATGACGTACACAACAATAGATCCTGCATTAGCTAGATTTCGGTATAATATGGGGTTCAACTTGTGGTTAAAAGTTAGCGATTATGTAAATTGTTTGAAGAGAGACTCTGGCTGAGGTTAGACGCACAGTAGAAACTCTGCTGTCATGCTCTGTTTCCTGTCCCTGTCCCCTTTATTATCTTTGAAATTCCAAAATAAGGATCACGCATCTCCAGTGGATAGTTTTTACTTGCAAGCTTGGTTTATGGCTCGTGTGAACAAATGAACTGTGGTCTGACAGCGAGTTTTCTGTTGACACTGACTCAGGACATGGCAATCAGAGAGGCGCTCATGAAAGCTGAAAGGCAGCTCAAGCTGAGCAAAAGGAAAGACTGGTACAAGATCCTGGGCATCTCAAAGACAGCATCGGCTGCGGACATCAAGCGCGCGTACAAGAGGCTGGCGCTGCAGTGGCACCCGGACAAGAACGTGGAGAACCGCGAGGAGGCGGAGAACATGTTCCGAGAGATCGCCTCCGCATACGAGGTACTGTTTTAAGTGATGAAAAGGGAAAAAGAAAAACAAATAGACACAGCAAGATTGATTGAACTAGGTGCGCGGCTTTGATATGATGTTGTTTCTAACTGTATGTGGGTCGTGTGTGCGCAGGTGCTTAGCGACGAGGACAAGCGTGTGAGGTACGACCGGGGAGAGGACCTGGAGGAGATGGGCATGGGGGGAGGCGGCGGCGGCTTTGACCCGTTCGGCGGAGGCGGTGGGCAGCAGTACACGTTCCACCACGGCGGTGGGTTCCCCGGCGGGGGCTTCCCCGGTGGCTTCCAGTTCAACTTCGGGTAAAAAGCAGGCCAGGCTTACTGTTTAGTTTTCCTGTCACTGCTAGTGAGTAGTGTGTCGTGGTCTTTTGCTTTAGGAGGGAGAGCTTAACGACAACATGTGTTAATTATATATTAGCTAAGAGCTTTTACCATCTTGGCTCTTACTCTGGTTAAAGAAAGTTTTGCTTTAGCACCAATTATACAAGAAATTTTCCCTGAGATGAATTGTACTACTGTATTATGATTTATAGCTGGTGATTCTGTGATTGGGAAAAAAGGTACTCCACTACCATTAGCATTTAGCAGTGTCCTCCTTTTTTCCGAAAGCAACAAAAAGGAAAAGTGGCTGCTTTGTGGATAGGTTGGCATCAACTGTTAGTAACAGTAATGGGGTGGTTCTTCTACGGACAAACAAAGTAACCAATTAACTAATTAATCAATGCTGCTAGGTACGTTAAGATCCAGTGGAGGGTAGTGAGCTAATGGGTTTGAGACAGTGAACTTCAAGAACTGAGGAAGGGACTCGTTTTCTCCCCCTCTCTACCCCGCGCTGCTCCTGCAAGCGGATGGGGGAACCCTAGGCCGCTCCTGCAAGCGGATGGGGGAACCCTAGGCCGCTGGTCCCTTCCCCCTCCTCTTCCAGCCGCTCTCCCCCGCCACCGCCAAGCGGCGCCGCAGGCAGCGGCAGGGCCGTTTCTTCCTCTTCGCTTGGGATCTGGGTTGGCGCGGGACGGCGCACCGGCGGATGCGTCGGGTTGGTGTGGCGCTCAGTGTCCGAGTATGTGCCCTTGTCGCTGCTATGTTGTATGTGGGATCGACAACGATGGCCACAAGTGTGGCAGGGTGTGAGTTTGACTTGGCCAAGGTCAAGGACCAGTGCCAGGCTTTGCCGTGACCGTCGGCAGCTACTACCTTGTGTCCCCATCGATGCACGGGGATTGACTGGGGACGCAGGCGTGGACGCCTCCCACAGTGGAGGCTAGATGTCCTAGATCGTGTCGTGGTGCTGCATTCTGGTCGTCCCCGTCCCATGACTATTTGTTCGGCAACGTAGTTGTGTGCGGTTATGTTGCCCAGTTATTTAGGGTTCTGCTGTATCATGGGGCTATCTCATCATGTTGTGTCGTTTCATCATGCAAATTCAGTCGAGTTAGAGATGGTGCTATGGCATCAAAGTGGTGTTGAAGCAAGTTTGTGAATTGATGAGTAATGAGTCTTGTGGCTGTTGAAGATACAGTAGCTAGAGCTGTTATGGAAGATACTATTCAAATTAGTTATAGTTATGGAATGAATGAATGTTGTTGGTGTGTTGAAGAGGATGGAATTAGTAAGATGCCGTTGGTGGTAGCAGAAGAGATCCAGTACTAGTGAGTCTGCCTGCCTGCCTGCCTGCTCCTTCAACCCAGAAGAGATCCAGTTTGACTTCAAAGAATTTTAATACGCAGAGTAAAAAGGACAGGAGGGAGTAGTTATTAGTGGCAGGCTTGACCGTTGACTGGTGAATCGAATAGAGTTTCAATTCAAGCTCCCTCATCAAAGAAAGAAACGAGGAGGTCTGGTCGCAAGGAAGAGCGAGTCAAAGAGTCAAAGGGTCAGCTCAACCTCAACCTCAGCCCTTGCAACTTGATGCAAGCAAGAGGATGAGGACGAAGAAGAAAGGAAGCAAAGCAGCAGCTGCCGCGACATGGCCCTACACTCCTCTCCTCTCCTCTCCCTCCCTCCAGTGGCTAGTGGCTAGTGGTAGTGGGTCCTTTTTATCGCCACTGAGAGAGGAGAGAGGAGAGAGCTGCTGCAGGTGCGGGGAAGCATCACGCACGCGCAAAATGAGCACCCATCCGCACACGCACACGCACGGGCACCCGCACGCGGTCAAGAGAAGCTTCGCCCCTTCCGACGACGACGACGACAGCGCCACCTCCCTCCCTCCACTAGGCCGGCCCAACCGTGTCCGTCTATATAACCTCCACCCCATCCATGGCTTCCCGGCATCCTCAACCGCATCCACTCATCCATCATCCCCACCTCATCTCACCTCTCACCTCTCACCTCCGTCTCCTTTCCATTCCACCACCAAGCAAACCAAACCATGTGCCCGGGCCTCCGCAACGCCACCGCCGCCATGGCCTGCGCCACCCACGACCACCCCTCCTCCTACCTCCTCGAGCTCGCCGCCGCCGACGACCTGCCCGCCTTCCGCCGCGCCGTGCTGGAGGACAACCTCTCCCTCGTCGCCGCATCCCCGTGGTACGGCCCATCTCCCAAGCCCACCAACACCAGCAACAGGCTGGCGCTCCACCTGCGCACCCCCGCCATGGTCGCCGCGCTCTACGGCAGCACCACCGTCCTCTCCTACGTCCTCTCCATCGCCCCCTCCGAGGCCGCCCGCGCCTCCGCCTCCGACGGCGCCACCCCGCTCCTCCTCGCCCACCAGGGCCGCGCGCCCTACGCGCCACACGCCGCCCGCCTCCTCCTCAGCGCCGGCGCCTCATCCTCCGACCTCCTCGCACTCGACCACCACCTTCAACACCAAAACAGACTCCCCACCAGCCCCACCAAGAAACAACAACAACCAGACTCCTCCTCGCCGGCGGAGGCCACCGCCAGGAGGACAGCCAAAAAGGACTACTCCTCCGCCGCACACGCCCACGCCCACTCCGACTCGGCCCAGACGGAGGACATCAACGCGGGCGTCTTCGCCACCGACGACTTCCGCATGTACAGCTTCAAGGTGAACCCGTGCTCCCGCGCCTACACGCACGACTGGACCGAGTGCCCCTTCGCCCACCCGGGGGAGAACGCCCGCCGCCGCGACCCGCGCCGCGTCCCATACTCCTGCGTCCCCTGCCCGGACTTCCGCCGCGACCCGGCAGCATGCCGCAAGGGCGACGGCTGCGAGTACGCGCACGGCGTCTTCGAGTCATGGCTCCACCCGGCGCAGTACCGCACCAGGCTCTGCAAGGACGAGGTCGGCTGCCCCCGCCGCATCTGCTTCTTCGCGCACGGCACCCGCCAGCTCCGCGCCGTCAACCCGTCCGCCGCCTCCATGGCCTCGCCATCCCCGAGCTCCTCGCCTTCGCCGCCGCGCTCCTCCTCCTCCTCCTCCAGGCCGGCGCTCACCGCGTCGCTCAGCTCGCGGGAGCTCGACTTGGACGCCGACAACCAGAACCAGTACGCGCGCAGGATGATGATGGCCAGGGCCAACTCGCCGCCGGACTACTCGCCCGACCTCGTCGCCGCCTACGTGCAGGCGCTCTCCTCCCTGCAGCACCAGCAGCAGCAACAGCAGCAGCAGCAGCAACAGCAACAACAGCAGAGCAGCGCGCGCGGCAACACGAAGCCGCCCATGGGGATGGGGGGGCTGAGCGCCCGCGCCGCCGCCTTCACCAACCGCAGCCAGACCTTCGTGCACCGCTCCCCGTCCCCGGCGCGGTCGTTCAAGTCCCCGGCGCCGTCGTCGATGCTGGCGGACTGGGGGTCGCCGGACGGGAAGCTGGACTGGGGCGTGCAGGGCGCGGAGCTGCGCAAGTCCACGTCTTTCGGGGTCAGAAGCAGGAGCAACAGGGGCCAGGAGGACATGTACTCGTCGTGGATGAACGACGGCGGCAGCGACATGCTGGCGGCGCGGTGGTCGGACCTGGAGCAGATGGTCGCCTAGTTAATTAATTCACATTTTCGTTTCAGACTCCAGTATATAAGGAGAAAAAGAAATATGTAATCGTTCTTTGTTTTTTTTCAAACTTGTTGTGCTCGAACACTGATAAAAAGAAAATTTCACGCCCAATGATTCATGTGTCGTCGTCTTTGCCTCGTTCCAATTTTGTGCGGCCGCCCTGGATACGAAGCTGCTCAAAGAAAGTTGAATGAATGATTGATTGAGCACAATTTTAATTAAAATAAAAAATGGACAAAACATATACTGTAGTAGAAGATGTCGACACGAGGAGGAGACTTTTCCTCCTAATGGATGGGATGTGATCGGCATTGAGTGAGTAGTGGATGATGAAGGTGAGGTCATTCATTCAACACCATACATACAAAAGTATATATCATCATATTGCTTTTGCTTCCTCCTTTTCTCAAATCAAATCAAATAAATAAAAAAAGGCACATCCTCTAACCAATTCATCCTCATCATAATTTTTCTCTTCTTCAATTCAATGACGAGCGAGACCTTTGCCTTTTATCTGCAAACTACCTTTCTCTCACGCCCTCGTCCTCCTCCACCCTCTCTTTGTAGCCGTCGTATTAGCTTGTTGTCACTTTTGAGGCCATCAAGCCGGAAGGAGCGTTTCAACGCCTTGACCAAATAGTGCCTCTATGCCCGACTCGACACACGCTACTCGTAATGCATCGTATGTACCATTTGACCTTGTCTCGCCAATCCTTCTTCGTGTTTCCTTCCTCCTCTTCCCCTTCTCTTGCACCACCCATCTGCCCACCGTGACGATTGTTTGTGTGTGTCCAATCATTTGCGTTAGGTTTGTCTTTGATGAAAGTTATTATGAAAAGTGACACGTGGAGTTCAATGTCACACTAGGCTATAGAACCCGCTAGCTAGCTAAGACTGTGTGGATATGTGTGTGTCTGATCTAACAACATGTCCTTTTGTCTGGACTTCCACTTTCTATGAATTTCCTTTCATATTTAGTTGCCCGTGTGTTTCTTCTACTTTTCTCCTGCAACATACTAATTGTATTTGCAAACTATTGCAGGCTTTAACCTCTCTATGCAATTCGTTTCATTTTGTGCAATACCTGTATTTATATGAATACAAGTTGTTGAGAGCACTCTAAAGTGCAATCTAGCTACAATGCTAGAAACTAATGCTATCCTATCACCACGAGTATATGTATAGTAGTCAAGACCCACAATGCCACAACACTTTCTACAGTATGTATATGCATATTGATCTATGTTGATTTCATGCTCTTGCAAACCATTTTTTTTATGAACAAAAAGCTCAGAGTACCTCCAATTACATTTCGTCAAATCCTCTCACATAACGCCTTACATTTAATACAAAATTATGTTACATCTAAAACACAATTATGTAACGCCTTACATCTTCTAATTGAAGGAGTACCACAATTATACAAACAACTAATACGTGGCCTCCATCGGCACCATACCTTCTCACAGCAAGAGGCGTGTATGTTTTCCAATATCCTTAAACATATTAGGCCTCTCTCTTTTCGGCACATATGTCCACCCAACTATTACCTCCAGCACCGCACAACCCATCTTGCGAATAAGCACTTGATCGGAATATCCTAGAGTGAGGACAAGGTGTTCACACGCGTCACCACCAACAAGGAAGAGCGCCAACTTCCGATCTAGCGAGATAGCTACCACGCTCCGAGTTAACGGGATGGACTCACCATCGCCGACTACCGTCGGACTGCCCGCTGATTCGTATAGAACGATATGATCCTTGAAGTTTCCGGGAGTCGAAGCGGCTAGTCTTGAGATATTACATGGGCCCTTCAAAACATTGATTGCAATGGTGGCTTCCACGGGTTCGTGAACCAGTGCACATAAAAACTCCACGTCACTCAGGAAACATACACACTGACCGTCATGGTTTGCTTGTATGTAGGGATGCAAACCCAATTGAATTCCGTTATGCCTTTACTGAAAACTCTATCTGCCCCTCCATCACACTTGATCTTTAAATCAGTCTCAAAATAAACGTTGTCTATTGGAACAAGCGCTCGACATGGATCTATCAAAGATAACATATCATCCTGCAAAAGGGTTCAGGGAAAGAAAACATGTCAAACACGCCTTACATTTCCAAGCAAAAACGGTGGAATGATATAATAAGCAGCAATTAACAAGGCGAGGAACAAAGATCAAGGTACATACGGGAGAGCTGATGAGCTGGGGATCATCCCTTTCACGCCTAAACAGATAGACGCATCTGTAGTCGACATAGTCCCTCGCTATAACGGTTCCAAACACGCTGATCGGATAGCCAACATCCGATTCACGCGCCTTGACAGAAATGACATTGAGGCAATATCGTTGGATCGACTCGGGTGAAGGTAACTTGTGGAGCGAGGGACCACGTTGGAAGCTAGCTGCACATGAATAAATAAAAGCCATGATAACAAATCAAAACCAACATGTAACACATGCATACTCATATATTGATATTGTGTCGTGCAGTGAAGACCTAGAAGAAGAAGAAGAAGTTTGATGATGGTGACAAAAAATTGTGGTATCGACACTCACACTCTTTGTCGAAGTCGAAGAAGGCTAGGTTCTCAAAGTTGTGGTATCGACTACACTTGAAAGCATTGAGCTTGGGTTCGTATTGGGTGAAGTCTTGGCAACAGACTATGTTAAGAGCCGCCAACGCCTTCTCCACCAACTTGAGGTCATGATTGGCGTCGTCGAAGACGGGATAATATTTGAGAAGGCATATGCTTCGGAGCGCCTCTATCCTGGCCGCATGTATTCCTTGGGATAGACGAGGTCATGGCACGGTCAAAGCTCATCTTCAGGTTTTGCAGTTCATAACCACGTTGGTATATACAGGTTGTCCACTGTGATCAACCTACGAAGTGGTAGGCCACTGCTCCCCTGACCCTGCTACATGCTACCTAGACAAAAGACACCAGGAAGCGGACAAGGACAAGAAAACTCACAGAAAGTCATTGTGCGCATGCGCGGAAGAGTTCTCTCTCTTTATCTCTCATGTCCTTGCTAGCATTTGGGTTGTGTTGCAGAGAAAGAGGGACGCCGCAGATTGGACCGCCATTAGAGGGCTGGCTACTCCTTCGTTGAGAAAAAAGTGTGGGCTTTGAATGAGAGAGAACTTGGGGCTTAGAGAACAACTCGCTTTGAGAAACTGAAGGGAGAGAACCTGTGAGAGGAGTGAGAGAGAGAAACAGTGTCATTCTGAACTTGCTATTTTTTAACTTGAGTGTGAGAGTATGAGAGAAAGCCTTTTATTTTCGTAGGTAAAAGAGAGCTTGTGCAGCATATGAGAGGGTGAGAAAAGAGATAGCTTGTGTGAGAAAGATTGAGCATGCATGTGACAGAACTTTGAAGGAGAGACATGCATGGACCTCATACAATAATGCTTTTTGTGCTGGGAGATGCTGGCACTGTATGGAAAACAACAAAACCATACAGATCTACTGCCGGCCACTATTACTGGGGGAGGACCTACGAAGCAGACCTACAGAACTACTCCTGCTAATCGAGAGTTTAAGCGCCCACAGGTTCTCCTCGCATCTCGAGACACACAACAGTGACGGATGGCCAAGATAGCAGGGCTCCGAAGCATATGCGTGAAAAATCCGCGTCCGTCGAAGACGCCCCTGATGTCGAGGATATGGCAGGTCTCGCGTGGCGACTTCCCCTTGATCTTGTCGGCGAGGGCCCGGCAGCTCAGGCCGAGGAGCCCTCGGACCTCGAGCTTCTCCGAAGCCTGCGATTTAACAGTAACTAGCACGATCAATATATATGCTTCAAAGCTCAAAAGTTGAATTGTCTCCAAAAAAAAAACTCAAAAGTTGAAGTAAAAAAAATATGGTGCAAGCAAGCACATGATTAGTTGCTGGTTATGTGGTTGTAGAAGAGATGGAGAGGAAACAAATTGATTAATGAATCACCAGGATGAGATCGTAGAGGGTGTCGAGGTCGACGCTGCCGATGAACTCCGCGTCCCAATCGCCGCCGAGGGCCCGGTCGTCGTCGGTGGCAATGGCGTGCCTCTTGCAGTAGTGCAGAACCTTGGGTAGGACGTCGGCTCGGATGGAGCGGAGCAAGATATGGGTGTACTTGGTCTCGTCGCCGTCGGCGGGGACGATGTAGTTGTCGCGGTCGAGCTCCATCCCACGACGTAAGAAGGTGGAACCACGAAATCCACGCCCTCCTGGCTCCGCAGCGCCACCATCTCCATCCTCGTCGTCGTCGTCGTCGTCTCTTCCGCCGCCATGGATTCCTTGGATTTGTTTCTGCCTGCAAATTAAGTGCAGGGCTGCCTACAAGTACAATAGATTGCATAGAGTACCTAGCTGGACGTGGACTCCTACAACTACAATTCAATTCCATCTCGGACAAGGCCTCCGCTGTCCGCTCCGAATCCAATTACAGTACGACCTAGCAAGTACTCCTTTTTCTTTTCTTTTCTTTTCTTTTTTCTTTCGAAAAGGGACTCCCGGCCTCTACATCAGAATGATACATACGTCCACACTTTATTAAATCGAAAATGTTAACGCCCACACGTGTGGGCGTTAGCCAACTCGTCCACACGCCTCCATCACCATCTAGTAACTTCTGCACGAATCTTGGCACGAATTAGCTGATTTTTTATGCCACGTAGGACAACTCGCGTGTGTGCTGTGTGAGAGAGGTCACTCACACATCCGTTTTACCACACGGAGGGGCCGGTGTGTGGGCGTTTAGCAGTTCGCCCACACACCAGTTTTCAGTCACGCACAAGGGCTGGTGTGTGGGCGTTTGCCCTCTCGCCCACACACCTGCCTCCTCTCCCACACCCAAGTTGTCAGTTGCCATGCGTTTTGCAGTGTACATGGCAACTGCCCTAGTATGATTGCAAGCAGATGGCAACTCTCTTTTTTTTTACCCGAACATGTCAGTTGCCATATGTTTTGCATGGTACATGACAAACTGCCCTAGTATGCACGTAAGCAGATGACAACTCTTTTTTTTAAATGGCAACTACCCTAGCGTGCTTGTGAGCACATGGCAACTCTCTCTTTTACCCGAACATGTTTTTGCCATGCCTTTTTTGTAGCGCTACATGACAACTGCCTAGTGTTAGTAGGTGGCAACTCCTAAAGTTTTGAAATCATGGCAACTGCAGTAGACCAGACCACACATGGCAACAGCTGTAGTTGTCCAAAAAATGGCAATCTGGAACTTTGACCTGAGATGGCAACTGCAGTTGAGCAAACATGGCAACTGTAGTTGTCCGACATGGCAACCGTAGTTCAGCGACATGGCAACTGCACTTAAACGAACATGGACGAGGGTCCGGCCCGTGGCAACTGCGGGGCGCGCGGTAAAGTGTCACGTGGGGCCTGCGGGACCACGAGGTACGAGGCCTGACGTACCGCGCGTGTGGGCGTTATCTATTTCGCCCACACGCACGCGTGTAAGAGGGACCGGGAGGGAAAAAAGAGGCGTGTGGGCGCTAATTGCTTTGCCCACACACAAACGTGTGGGCTGGTCCTCTTAGGCACCACAGAGAACGTGTGGGCAGATTTCTTAACGCCCATACGTGTGGCAGTTATCGGCGTCCTATTAAATAAACAAATAGTTCGACAAAGATCTTAACGCCACAAAGAGGTAAAGAAAAGCTCATACAGAGCCTAAAACAAGTGATCAAAAGTGCCACAACCGGCCGACATAAACAAGGAAAGAAAACTAATTGCCTATCTTATTACATGACCGTCATCCAAATCGGTTGAATATATCCCGTGCTACCATCTCCCGCCGGATAGATCCAGTAACCAAACGCTCCCTGGCCTCTGTCGGAGTGGGTAGTGACCACATACGGATCAACTCAGTGGCTCGGAAGATAACCTGCAAAAAGTGAAAGTTTGTTGCTCTGTTAAAAACCATATCATTTCTGCAGTTCCATACTGCCCACAATAAAGCACATACTCCTACGCGAATATGTCACGCTGTATCGGCCTCTATCCCATTAAGCCACGTTCCAAATAATGTGTTGACGAAATTCGGAGGAGTAATATTAAAGGCTATGTGCACCGTCTGCCATAGCACTTTTGCCAGCGGGCAGTCAAGAAAGAGGTGTTTGATAATTTCATCTTGATCACAAAAGCTACATCTAGTAGATCCTGTCCGGTTGCGCTTTGTCAGATTGTCCTTGGTTAAAATGACTTGTTTATGTACAAACCACATAAACACTTTAATTTTCAGGGGAACTTTAACTTTCCAAACATGTTTGGAACTAGGAATGGAACTAGAGTTTATAACATCGAGATACATCGATTTAACTGTAAACTCCCCATTCGTAGTAAGCTTCCATCGCAACTGATCGGTCTGTTCAGACAGTTGGACCTCCATCAATCTACTCACTAAATGGAGCCAAACTTCACAACGGTTACAGATGACCCACAAGTATAGGGGATCTATCGTAGTCCTTTCGATAAGTAAGAATGTCGAACCCAACGAGGAGCAGAAGGAAACGATAAGCGGTTTCCAGCAAGGTATTCTCTGCAAGTACTGAAATAAGTGGTAACAGATAGTTTTGTGATAGGATAATCTGTAACGAGCAACAAGTAACAAAAGTAAATAAAGTGCAGCAAGGTGGCCCAATCCTTTTTGTAGCAAAGGACAAGTCTGGACAAACTCTTATATAGAGAAAAGCGCTCCCGAGGACACATGGGAATACCGTCAAGCTAGTTTTCATCACGTTCATATGATTCGCATTCGGTACTTTGATAATTTGGTATGTGGGTGGACCGGTGCTTGGGTACTGTCCTTACTTGGACAAGCATCCCACTTATGATTAACCTCTATTGCAAGCATCCACAACTACAACAAAAGTATTAAGGTAAACCTAACCATAGCATGAAACATGTGGATCCAAATCAGAAGCAACACATAAACTAGGGTTTAAGCTTCTGTCACTCTAGCAACCCATCATCTACTTATTACTTTCCAATGCCTTCCTCTAGGCCCAAATAATGGTGAAGTGTTATGTAGTCGACGTTCACATAACACCACTAGAGGAGAGACAACATACATGTCATCAAAATATCGAATGAATATCGAACGAATACCAAACTCACATGACTACTAATAGCAAGACTTCTCCCATGTCCTCAGGAACAAACGTAACTACTCACAAAGCATATTCATGTTCATAATCAGAGGGGTGTTAATATGCATATAGGATCTGAACATATGATCTTCCGCCAAATAAACCAACTAGCATCAACTACAAGGAGTAATTAACACTACTAGCAACCTACTAGTACCAATCCCGGCCTTGTAGACAAGAATTGGATACAAGAGATGAACTAGGGTTTTGAGAGGAGATGGTGCTGATGAAGATGTTGATGGAGATTGCCCTCTCCCGATGAGAGGAGCGTTGGTGATGACGATGGCGATGATTTCCCCCTCCCGGGGGGAAGTTTCCCCGGCAGAACAGCTCCACCAGAGCCCTAGATTGGTTCTGCCAAGGTTCTGCCTCGTGACGGCGGAGTTTCGTCCGAGAAGATGGCTTCTTATTTTTTTTCCCCATCGAAAGACTTCATATAGCAGAAGATGGCCACCAGAGGGCCACCAGGGGGGCCCACGAGGTAGGGGGCGCGCCCAGGGGGTAGGGCGCGCCCCCCACCCTCGTGGGCAGGGTGTGGCCCCCCTGGTGAACTTCTTCCGCTGAGTATTTTTTATATATTCTGAAAACGTCTTCCGTGAAGTTTCAGGACTTTTGGAGCTGTGCAGAATAGGTCTCTAATATTTGCTCCTTTTCCAGCCCAGAATCCCAGCTGCCGGCATTCTCCCTCTTTATGTAAACCTTGTAAAATAAGAGAGAATAGGCATAAGTATTGTGACATAATGTGTAATAACAGCCCATAATGCAATAAATATCGATATAAAAGCATGATGCAAAATGGACGTATCAACTCCCCCAAGCTTAGACCTCGCTTGTCCTCAAGCGAAAGCCGAAATTGAAAAATATGTCCACATATTTAGAGATAGAGGTGTCGATAAAAATAAAATACGGACATGATGGCATCATGATCATTATTATAATTCTTGTCATATAATCTCTTATGCTAGAGTAATAATTCAATCACAATTTTAAATATGAATCGTAAACTTCATTGAAAACTAACAAACTATAATCTCAGTCATTGGAGCAATTGCAATTTATCATAACATAGGAAAGAGTCAATGTATAAGAGCTTTTCATCAAGTCCACATACTCAACTATCATATAGTCTTTCATAATTGCTGACACTCACGCAATGCTGACACTCACTCAATACTTATGGGTATGGAGTTTTAATCGGACACAGAGAAAAGATAGGGGCTTATAGTTTTGCCTCCCAACGTTTTACCTCAAGGGTAATGTCAACAATAATAGTTCATGAAAACTCACATCCAATTAGCCATATATACCAGGATCATTCCAACATACTGTGCTTGCCAAAGGATAAAATGTAAAAAGGAAGGGTGAAGATCACCATGACTCTTATGCAAGGTAGGAGATAAAAGTAAAAGGTAGGCCCTTCGCAGAGGGAAGCAGAGGTTGTCATGCGCTTTTATGGTTGGATGCACAAAATCTTAGTGCGAAAGAACGTCACTTTATATTGCCACTTGTGATATGGACCTTTATTATGCAGTTTGTCGCTTTTATTTCTTCCATATCACACGATCATATAAAGCTTATTTTCTCCCACACTAATAAGTCATACATATTTAGAGAGCAATTTTTATTGCTTGCACCGATGACAACTTACTTGGAGGATCTTACTCAATCCATACGTAGGTATGATGGACTCTCATGACAAAACTGGTTTAAGGGTATTTGGAAGCACAAGTAGTATCTGTACTTGGTGCGATGAATTTGGCTAGCATGAGGGAGAAAGGCAAGCTCAACATGTTGGAGGATCCAAGACAATATAATTTATCTCAGATGTAAGAAAACATAACCCATTACGTTGTCTTCCTTGTCCAACGTCAACTCTTTAGCATGTCATATTTTAATGAGTGCTCACAATCATAAAAGATGTCCAAGATAGTATATTTATATGTGAAGACCTCTCTTTCTTTATTACTTCCTATTAATTGCAATCATGACCAAAACTATGTTTGTCAACTCTCAACAACTTTTATTCATCATACTTTCTCTATGTGAGCTCATTACTCTCCATAAGATCCATATGATCTCTTTGTTTCCTTTTTTATTTATTTCTCTTTTCTTTTATTCACTTAGGATCATGGCAAAATAATCAAGCCCTTGACTCAACACTAATCTTTATTATATAGCTCACGGACTCGATTACATAGAGGGATCATAAAGCAATACTCAAAACTAGATCATGCCATAAACTTTATTCTACTAGATCAAGATAATATCAAAAGGATCAAACTAAGAAAACGGTAAAGATAAAAGTGATGGTGATACGATACCGGGGCACTCCCCCAAGGTTGGCAGTTGCCAAGGGGAGTGCCCATACCCATGTGATTATGTTTCTCTTTTGGGGGATGGTGATGTGATGTTCTTGGTGATGATGCCCCTCAAGATATGATTCTCCTCCTCGAGCTTGTTGACTTGATGCTTGAGGTCCATTATTTCCTTTCGGAGTTTTCCTGTAACAGCCAAAGCTCCCTGCACCCAAGGGTGCTGCATAGCTACGGGAGAACCAGTGACACTTTTTTTCATATTCTCATAAGAAAGAAATCTAACATTGGAAGGGATAACCGAGTTTGGAATAGCCGAGCTCTCCAGTTCTCCCATTGTGAATCCAGCTTGGAGGCGGGAAGTGACTTCTTGATCCTCTTCCATCGCATCTATCCTCTTCAAATCAGCCTCCATCTCTTCCTCTGTTGCTGGCCAAGGAGGTCAACATGGTTGTTTGTCGCTGATCTCGGTGCCGGATGAGACACCCGGCTCTCCCCGACTGACTCTTGCGAAGACATCCTGCTCTAATCTGCACCAGCAACAACTCGAAACACAAACAGAGGATAATTGCGTGATGCGGGAGTCAAAACCCCCGAGAGATTATATAATGAATTTTTACCGACCAAAATACATATCGTGCAAGAAAACGGAGTCCGGAAAGCGCACGAGGTGCCCACGAGGTAGGGGGCGCGCCCTCCACCCTCGTGGAGCCCTCGTGTCATTCCCGGACTGCTTCTTATTTTTCTATTTTTCTAAATATTCCAAAACGGAGAAATATTGCCTTTAGAACTGTTTTGGAGTCGGTTTACTTACCGTACCACATACCTATTCCTTTTCGGAGTCTGAAACATTCCGGAAAGTGTCCCTTATGTATTCCCCCGGGGTTACGGTTTCAATAACATTGGTTTCAACATTTATGGGATTACCTGAGATATAATGTTTGATTCTTTGACCGTTCACCACCTTTGTGTTGGGGAACGTTGCAGAAAACAAAAATTTTCCTACTCGTTTCACCAAGATCATCTAGGAGTTCATCTAGCAACGAGTCATTGGATGCATCTACATACCTTTGTAGATCGCGCACGGAAGCGTTCAAAAGAACGGTGATGATGTAGTCGAACACGACGTGATTCAAATCACCGATGACCAAGCGCCGAACGGACGGCACCTCCGCGTTCAACACACGTACGGGACGGGAGACGTCTCCTCCTTCTTGATCCAGCAAGGGGAAAGGAGAGGTTGATGAAGATCCAGCAGCACGACGGCGTGGTGGTGGATGCAGGGCGTCACAGTAGCAGGGCTTCGCCTATACTACGTGAGAGAGAGACGTAACGGGGAGAGAAGGAGGCGCCAGGGGCTGGGTGTGAAGTCCCTCCTCTCCCCCACTATATATAGGGGTGCTAGGGGGGGCGCCGGCCCTAGTAGATGAGATCTACTAGGGGGGGCGGCGGCCTAGGGTGGGGGGCTTGCCCCCCAAGCAAGGGGGCGCCCCTTCTAGGGTTTCCCCTCAACCCTAGCCGCATGGGCCCTAGGGGGTGTGGCGCCCCAGCCCACTATGGGCTGGGTTCCCTCCTATTTCAGCCCATGGGGCCCCCCGGGATAGGTGGCCCCACCCGGTGGACCCCCGGGACCCTTCCGGTGGTCCCGGTACAATACCGGTGACCCCGAAACTTGTCCCGATGGCCGAAACAGCACTTCCTATATATAATTATTTACCTCCGGACCATTCCGGAACTCCTCGTGACGTCCGGGATCTCATCCGGGACTCTGAACAATATTCGGGTTACTGCATATACATATCTTCACAACCCTAGCGTCACCGAACCTTAAGTGTGTAGACCCTACGGGTTCGGGAGACAAGCAGACATGACCGAGACGACTCTCCGGTCAATAACCAGCGGGATCTGGATACCCATGTTGGCTCCCACATGCTCCACGATGAACTCATCGGATGAACTACGATGTCGAGGATTCAATCAACCCCGTATGCAATTCCCTTTGTCAATCGATATGTTACTTGCCCGAGATTCGATCGTCGGTATCCCAATACCTCGTTCAATCTCGTTACCGGCAAGTCACTTTACTCGTACCGTAATGCATGATCCCGTGACCAGACACTTGGTCACTTTGAGCTCATTATGATGATGCATTACCGAGTGGGCCCAGTGATACCTCTCCGTCATACGGAGCGACAAATCCCAGTCTTGATCCATGTCAACCCAACAGACACTTTCGGAGATACCCGTAGTATACCTTTATAGCCACCCAGTTACTTGTGACGTTTGGTATACCCAAAGCACTCCTACGGTATCCGGGAGTTACATGATCTCACGGTCTAAGGAAAAGATACTTTGACATTGGAAAACTCTAGCAAACGAACTATACGATCTTGTGCTATGTTTAGGATTGGGTCTTGTCCATCACATCATTCTCCTAATGATGTGATCTCGTTATCAATGACATCCAATGTCCATAGTCAGGAAATCACGACTATCTATTGATCAACGAGCTAGTCAACTAGAGGCTTACTAGGGACATGTTGGTGTCTGTTATTCACACATGTATTACGATTTCCGGATAACACAATTATAGCATGAATAAAGACAATTATCATGAACAAGGAAATATAATAATAATGCTTTTATTATTGCCTCTAGGGCATATTTCCAACAGTCTCCCACTTGCACTAGAGTCAATAATCTAGTTACATTGTGATGAATCGAACACCCATGGAATTCTGGTGTTGATCATGTTTTGCCCTAGGGAGAGGTTTAGTCAACGGATCTGCTACATTCAGGTCTGTATGCACTTTACAAATCTCTATGTCTCCATCTTGAACATTTTCACGAATGGAGTTGAAGCGACGCTTGATGTGCCTTGTCTTCTTGTGAAACCTGGGCTCCTTGGCAAGAGCAATAGCTCCAGTGTTGTCACAGAAGAGCTTGATCGGCCCCCACGCATTGGGTATGACTCCTAGGTCGGTGATGAACTCCTTCACCCATATTGCTTCATGTGCTGCCTCCGAGGCTGCCATGTACTCCGCTTCACATGTAGATCCCGCCACGACGCTCTGCTTGCAACTGCACCAGCTTACTGGCCCACCATTCAAAATATACACGTATCCGGTTTGTGACTTAGAGTCATCCAGATCTGTGTCGAAGCTAGCGTCGACGTAACCCTTTACGACGAGCTCTTCGTCACCTCCATAAACGAGAAACATTTCCTTAGTCCTTTTCAGGTACTTCAGGATATTCTTGACCGCTGTCCAGTGTTCCTTGCCGGGATTACTTTGGTACCTTCCTACCAAACTTACGGCAAGGTTTACATCAGGTCTGGCACACAACATGGCATACATAATAGACCCTATGGCCGAGGCATAGGGGATGACACTCATCTCTTCTATATCTTCTGCCGTGGTCGGACATTGAGCTGAACTCAATTTCACACCTTGTAATACAGGTAAGAACCCCTTCTTAGAATGATCCATATTGAACTTCTTTAATATCTTATCAAGGTATGTGCTTTGTGAAAGACCTATGAGGCGTCTCGATCTATCTCTATAGATTTTGATGCCTAATATATAAGCAGCTTCTCCAAGGTCCTTCATTGAAAAACTCTTATTCAAGTAGGCCTTGATGCTGTCCAAGAGTTCTATATCATTTCCCATCAAAAGTATGTCATCTACATATAATATGAGAAATGCTACAGAGCTCCCACTCACTTTCTTGTAAACGCAGGCTTCTCCATAAGTCTGTGTAAACCCAAACGCTTTGATCATCTCATCAAAGCGAATGTTCCAACTCCGAGATGCTTGCACCAGCCCATAAATCGAGCGTTGGAGCTTGCACACTTTGTCAGCATTCTTAGGATCGACAAAACCTTCCGGCTGCATCATATACAATTCTTCCTTAAGGAAACCATTAAGGAATGCCGTTTTGACGTCCATTTGCCATATCTCATAATCGTAGAATGCGGCAATTGCTAACATGATTCGGACAGACTTTAGCTTCGCTACCGGTGAGAAAGTCTCATTGTAGTCAACCCCTTGAACTTGTCGATAACCTTTAGCAACAAGTCGAGCTTTATAGATGGTTACATTACCATCCGCGTCTGTCTTCTTCTTAAAGATCCATTTATTTTCTATGGCTCGCCGTTCAACGGGCAAGTCAGTCAAAGTCCATACTTCGTTTTCATACATGGATCCTATCTCGGATTTCATGGCTTCTAGCCATTTGTCGGAATCCGGGCCCGCCATCGCTTCTTCATAGTTCGAAGGTTCACCGTTGTCCAACAACATGATTTCCAAGACAGGGTTGCCGTACCACTCTGGTGCGGAACGTGTCCTTGTGGACCTTCGAATTTCAGTAGGAGTTTGATCAGAAGTATCTTGATCATTATCATTAACTTCCTCTCTAGTCGGTGCAGGCACCTCAGGAACATTTTCTTGAGTTGCGCCATTTACCGGTTCAAGAGGTAATACTTCATCAAGCTCTACTTTCCTCCCACTTACTTCTTTCGAGAGAAACTCTTTCTCTAGAAAGGACCCATTCTTGGCAACAAAGATCTTGCCTTCGGATCTGAGGTAGAAGGTGTACCCAACAGTTTCTTTTGGGTATCCTATGAAGACGCATTTTTCCGACTTGGGTTCGAGCTTTTCAGGTTGAAGTTTCTTTACATAAGCATCGCATCCCCAAACTTTCAGAAACGACAACTTAGGTTTCTTACCAAACCATAATTCAAACGGTGTCGTCTCAACGGATTTCGACGGAGCCCTATTTAAAGTGAATGCGGCAGTCTCTAAAGCATAGCCCCAAAAAGATAGCGGTAAATCAGTAAGAGACATCATAGACCGCACCATATCCAATAGAGTGCGATTACGACGTTCGGACACACCGTTACGCTGAGGTGTTCCAGGCGGCGTGAGTTGTGAAACTATTCCACATTTTCTTAAGTGTGTGCCAAATTCGTGACTCAAGTATTCTCCTCCACGATCTGATCGTAGAAACTTGATTTTCCTGTCACGTTGATTCTCAACCTCACTCTGAAATTCCTTGAACTTTTCAAAGGTTTCAGACTTGTGTTTCATTAAGTAGACATACCCATATCTACTCAAGTCATCAGTGAGGGTGAGAACATAACGATAGCCACCGCGAGCCTCAACACTCATTGGACCGCACACATCAGTATGTATGATTTCCAATAAGTTGGTTGCTCGCTCCATTCTTCCTGAGAACGGAGTCTTGGTCATTTTACCCATAAGGCATGGTTCACACGTGTCAAATGATTCATAATCAAGAGACTCCAAAAGTCCATCTGTATGGAGCTTCTTCATGCGTTTGACACCTATGTGACCAAGGCGGCAGTGCCACAAGTATGTGGTACTATCATTATCAACTTTACATCTTTTGGTACTCACACTATGAATATGTGTAGCAATACGCTCGAGATTCATTAAGAATAAACCATTCACCATAGGAGCATGACCATAAAACATATCTCTCATATAAATGGAACAACCATTATTCTCAGATTTAAATGAGTAGCCATCTCGAATTAAACGAGATCCCGATACAATGTTCATGCTCAAAGCTGGCACTAAATAACAGTTATTGAGGTTTAAAACTAATCCCGTAGGTAAATGTAGAGGCAGGGTGCCGACGGCGATCACATCAACCTTGGAACCATTCCCGACGCGCATTGTCACCTCGTCCTTCGCCAGTCTTCGTTTATTCCGCAGCTCCTGCTGTGAGTTACAAATATGAGCAACGGCACCGGTATCAAATACCCAGGAGTCACTACGAGTACTGGTAAGGTACACATCAATTACATGTATATCAAATATACCTTTGGTGTTGCCGGCCTTCTTGTCCGCTAAGTATTTGGGGCAGTTCCGTTTCCAGTGACCCTTCCCTTTGCAATAAAAGCACTCCGTCTCAGGCTTGGGTCCATTCTTTGGCTTCTTCCCGGCAGCTTGCTTGCCGGGCGCGGCAACTTCCTTGCCGTCCTTCTTGAAGTTCTTTTTACCCTTGCCTTTCTTGAACTTAGTGGTTTTATTGACCATCAACACTTGATGTTCCTTCTTGACTTCTACCTCCGCTGATTTCAGCATTGAGAATAACTCAGGAATGGTCTTTTGCATCCCCTGCATGTTGAAGTTCATCACAAAGCTCTTGTAGCTTGGTGGAAGCGACTGGAGGATTCTGTCAATGACCGCATCATCCGGGAGATTAACTCCCAGCTGAGACAAGCGGTTATGTAACCCAGACATAGTGAGTATGTGCTCACTGACAGAACTATTTTCCTCCATCTTACAGCTGAAGAACTTATCGGAGACTTCATATCTCTCGATCCGGGCATGAGCTTGAAAAACCATTTTCAGCTCTTCGAACATCTCATATGCTCCATGTCTCTCAAAACGCTTTTGGAGCCCCGGCTCTAAGCTGTAAAGCATGCCGCACTGAACGAGGGAGTAGTCGTCAACACGTGTCTGCCAAGCGTTCATAACGTCTTGGTTCTGTGGGACGGGTGGATCACCTAGCGGTGCTTGTAGGACATAATCTTTCTTGGCAGCTATGAGGATGATCCTCAGGTTCCGGACCCAGTCCGTATAGTTGCTGCCATCGTCTTTCAGCTTGGTTTTCTCTAGGAACGCGTTGAAGTTGAGGACTACGTTGGCCATTTGATCTACAAGACATATTGCAAAGATTTTAGACTAAGTTCATGATAATTAAGTTCATCTAATCAAATTATTAATGAACTCCCACTTAGATTAGACATCCCTCTAGTCATCTAAGTATTACATGATCCGAGTTAACTAGGCCGTGTCCGATCATCACGTGAGACGGACTAGTCAACGTCGGTGAACATCTTCATGTTGATCGTATCTTCTATACGACTCATGCTCGACCTTTCGGTCTTCTGTGTTCCGAGGCCATGTCTATACACATGCTAGGCTCGTCAAGTTAACCCTAAGTGTTTTGCATGTGTAAAACTGTCTTACACCCGTTGTATGTGAACGTAAGGATCCATCACACCCGATCATCACGGCGTGCTTAGAAACGACGAACTTTAGCAACGGTGCACAGTTAGGGGAGAACACTTCTTGATATTGTTATGAGGGATCATCTTATTTACTACCGTCGTTCTAAGTAAACAAGATGCAAAAACATGATAAACATCACATGCAATCAAATAATAAACGTGACTTGATATGGCCAATATCACATAGCTCCTTTGATCTCCATCTTGGGGCTCCATGATCATCTTGTCACCGGCTTGACACCATGATCTCCATCATCGTGTCTCCATGAAGTTGCTCGCCAACTATTACTTCTACTACTATGGCTAACGCGTTTAGCAATAAAGTAAAGTAATTTACATGGCGTTCCTCGATGACACGCAGGTCATATAAAAGAATAAAGACAACTCCTATGGCTCCTGCCGGTTGTCATACTCATCGACATGCAAGTCGTGATTCCTATTACAATAGCATGAACATCTCATACATCACATATAGATCATTCATCATTCATCACAACTTTGGCCATATCATATCACAAACCACTTGCTGCAAAAACAAGTTAGACGTCCTCTAATTGTTGTTGCAAGTTTTACGTGGCTGATTTAGGGTTCTAGCAAGAACGTCTTCTTACCAACGTTAAAGCCACAACGTGATTTGTCAACTTCTATTTACCCTTCATAAGGACCCTGTTCATTGAATCCGCTCCAACTAAAGTGGGAGAGACAGACACCCGCCAGCCACCTTATGCAACTAGTGCATGTTAGTCGGTGGAACCAGTCTCACGTAAGCGTACGTGTAAGGTTGGTCCGGGCCTCTTCATCCCACAATACCGCTGAAGCAAGAAAAGACTAGTAACGGCAAGAAAGTTGACAAATCTACGCCCACAACTAATTGTGTTCTACTCGCGCAAGAAGAACTACGCATAGACCTAGCTCATGATGCCACTGTTGGGGAACGTTGCAGAAAACAAAAAATTTCCTACTCGTTTCACCAAGATCATCTAGGAGTTCATCTAGCAATGAGTCATTGGATGCATCTACATACCTTTGTAGATCGCGCACGGAAGCGTTCAAAAGAACGGTGATGATGTAGTCGAACACGACGTGATTCCAATCACCGATGACCAAGCGCCGAACGGACGGCACCTCCGCGTTCAACACACGTACGGGACGGGAGACGTCTCCTCCTTCTTGATCCAGCAAGGGGAAAGGAGAGGTTGATGAAGATCCAGCAGCACGACGGCGTGGTGGTGGATGCAGGGCATCACAGTAGCAGGGCTTCGCCTATACTACGTGAGAGAGAGACGTAACGGGGAGAGAAGGAGGCGCCAGGGGCTGGGTGTGAAGTCCCTCCTCTCCCCCACTATATATAGGGGTGCTAGGGGGGCGCCGGCCCTAGTAGATGAGATCTACTAGGGGGGGCGGCGGCCTAGGGTGGGGGGCTTGCCCCCCAAGCAAGGGGACGCCCCTTCTAGGGTTTCCCCTCAACCCTAGCCGCATGGGCCCTAGGGGGTGTGGCGCCCCAGCCCACTATGGGCTGGGTTCCCTCCTATTTCAGCCCATGGGGCCCCTCGGGATAGGTGGCCCCACACGGTGGACCCCCGGGACCCTTCCGGTGGTCCCGGTACAATACCGGTGACCCCGAAACTTGTCCCGATGGCCGAAACAACACTTCATATATATAATTCTTTACCTCCAGACCATTCCGGAACTCCTCGTGACGTCCGGGATCTCATCCGGGACTCCGAACAATATTCGGGTTACTGCATATACATATCTTCACAACCCTAGCGTCACCGAACCTTAAGTGTGTAGACCCTACGGGTTCGGGAGACAAGCAGACATGACCGAGATGACTCTCCGGTCAATAACCAACAGCGGGATCTGGATACCCATGTTGGCTCCCACATGCTCCACGATGAACTCATCGGATGAACCACGATGTCGAGGATTCAATCAACCCCGT
Source organism: Triticum urartu (assembly GCF_056163025.1). Taxonomy (NCBI): domain Eukaryota; kingdom Viridiplantae; phylum Streptophyta; class Magnoliopsida; order Poales; family Poaceae; genus Triticum; species Triticum urartu. Next base: position 747,440,145 of record NC_141875.1, on the reverse strand, counting down.
ATGCAATTCCCTTTGTCAATCGATATGTTACTTGCCCGAGATTCGATCGTCGGTATCCCAATACCTCGTTCAATCTCGTTACCGGCAAGTCACTTTACTCGTACCGTAATGCATGATCCCGTGACCAGACACTTGGTCACTTTGAGCTCATTATGATGATGCATTACCGAGTGGGCCCAGTGATACCTCTCCGTCATACGGAGCGACAAATCCCAGTCTTGATCCATGTCAACCCAACAGACACTTTCGGAGATACCCGTAGTATACCTTTATAGCCACCCAGTTATGTTGTGACGTTTGGTATACCCAAAGCACTCCTACGGTATCCGGGAGTTACATGATCTCACAGTCTAAGGAAAAGATACTTTGACATTGGAAAACTCTAGCAAACGAACTATACGATCTTGTGCTATGTTTAGGATTGGGTCTTGTCCATCACATCATTCTCCTAATGATGTGATCTCGTTATCAATGACATCCAATGTCCATAGTCAGGAAATCACGACTATTTGTTGATCAACGAGCTAGTCAACTAGAGGCTTACTAGGGACATGTTGGTGTCTGTTATTCACACATGTATTACGATTTCCGGATAACACAATTATAGCATGAATAAACACAATTATCATGAACAAGGAAATATAATAATAATGCTTTTATTATTGCCTCTAGGGCATATTTCCAACACTTTGGATTTGTGCCTTCGAAGTTGTTGGTTTTTATGGCACCGGAACGATAGACCTCCTCGATAACGTAAGGACCTTCCCATTTAGAGAGAAGTTTTCCTGTAAAAAATCTTAAACGAGGATTGTATAGCAATACATAATCACCTACATTAAACTCACGCTTTTGTATCCTTTTATCATGCCATCTTTTAACTTTTTCTTTAAACAACTTGGCATTTTCGTAAGCTTGGGTTCCCCATTCATCAAGTGAGCTAATATCAAATAACCTCTTCTCACCGGCAAGTTTAAAATCATAATTGAGTTCTTTAATAGCCCAATAAGCCTTATGTTCTAGTTCGAGAGGTAAGTGACATGCTTTTCCATAGACCATTTTATACAGAGACATACCCATAGGATTTTTATATGCAGTTCTATAGGCCCATAATGCATCATCAAGTTTCTTGGACCAATTCTTTCTAGACCTATTAACAGTCTTTTGCAAAATTAATTTGACCTCTCTATTACTCAATTCTACTTGACCACTAGACTGAGGGTGATAAGGGGATGCAATTCTATGATTAACATCATACTTACCAAGCATTTTACGGAAAGCACCATGAATAAAATGTGAACCACCATCAGTCATTAAATATCTATGGACTCCAAACCTTGGAAAAATAACTTCTTTAAGCATTTTAATAGAAGTGTTATGATCAGCACTACTAGTTGGAATAGCTTCTACCCACTTAGTAACGTAATAAACAGCAACTAAAATATGTGTATAACCATCAGAGGAAGGAAAAGGTCCCATATAGTCAAAGCCCCAAACATCAAATGGTTCAATAACGAGTGAATAGTTCATAGGCATTTCTTGACGTCTACTAATATTACCAATTCTTTGACATTCATCACAAGATAAAACAAACTTACGGGCATCCTTGAAGAGAGTAGGCCAATAAAAACCAGATTGCAATACCTTATGTGCAGTTCTATCTCCAGCATGGTGTCCTCCATAAGCTTCGGAGTGACACTTGCGTAGGATCTGTTCCTGTTCATGCTCAGGTACACAACGTCTAATAACACCATCTACTCCTTCTTTATAAAGATGTGGGTCATCCCAAAAGTAATGCCTCAAATCATAGAAGAACTTTTTCTTTTGCTGGTATGTGAAACTAGGTGGTATAAACTTAGCAACAATGTAATTAGCATAATCAGCATACCATGGAGCAGTATGAGAAGGATTTATGACATTTAATTTCTCATCAGGAATGCTATCATCAATAGGTAATGGGTCATCAAGCACATTTTCTAACCTAGACAAGTTGTCTGCAACGGGGTTCCCAACTCCCTTTCTATCAACAATATGCAAGTCAAATTCTTGTAGCAATAGAACCCATCTAATAAGTCTAGGTTTAGCATCTTTCTTTTCCATAAGATATTTAATAGCAGCATGATCAGTGTTAATAGTTACTTTAGAATCAACATATAAGGTCTGAACTTATCACAAGCAAATACAACTACTAAGAATTCTTTTTCAGTAGTAGCATTTCTTTGAGCATTGTCTAGGGTTTTACTAGCATATTGAATAATGTTTAATTTCTTATCAACTCTTTGCCCTAGAATAGCACTGAGGGAGTCCTGGATTAGGGGGTGTCCGGATGGCCGGACTATACCTTCAGCCGGACTCCTAGACTATGAAGATACAAGATTGAAGACTTCGTCCCGTGTCCGGAAGGGACTTTCCTTGGCGTGGAAGGCAAGCTTGGCGATACGGATATGTAGATCTCCTACCATTGTAACCGACTTTGTGTAACCCTAACCCTCTCCGGTGTCTATATAAACCGGAGGGTTTTAGTCCGTAGGACAACATATAGAACAACAATCATACCATAGGCTAGCTTCTAGGGTTTAGCCTCTCCGATCTCGTGGTAGATCTACTCTTGTATTACCCATATCATCAATATTAATCAAGCAGGACGTAGGGTTTTACCTCCATCAAGAGGGCCCGAACCTGGGTAAAACTTCGTGTCCCTTGCCTCCTGTTACCATCCGGCCTAGACGCACAGTTCGGGACCCCCTACCCGAGATCCACCGGTTTTGACACCGACATTGGTGCTTTCATTGAGAGTTCCTCTGTGTCGTCGCCGTTAGGCTTGATGGCTCCTACGATCATCAATAGCGATGCAGTCCAGGGTGAGACCTTCCTCCCCGGACAGATCTTCGTCTTCGGCGGCTTCGCACTACGGTCCAATTCACTTGGCCATCTGGAGCAGATCGAAAGCTATGCCCCTGGCCGTCAGGTCAGATTTGGAAGTTTAAACTACACGGCTGACATCCGGCGGGACTTGATCCTCGACGGATTCGAGCCACTGCCGAGCGTGCCGCACTGTCACAACGAGTATGATCTAGCTCTGACGTCGAACAGTGCCCTGGAGGCCGCACCCGCATCGGCTTCGACCCTTAATTCGGAGCCAACTGCGCCGATCGAGGATGGGTGGTTGGACGCCGCCTCGGGGGCTGCGGTCCCAACGGCGATCGAGCCGAACACCAGCCCCGCACTCCGCGAGACTCGTGACTCCAAGAAGCCGGACTCCTCTCCGGACTCCGAACCCTCCGCGCCCCTGCCGATCGAATCCGATTGGGCGCCGATCATGGAGTTTACTGCCACGGACATCTTTCAGCACTCGCCTTTCGGCGATATTCTGAAGACACTAAAGTCTCTCTCTTTATCAGGAGAGCCCTGGCCGGACTACGGTCAGCAAGGTTGGGATACGGACCATGAAGAAATTCAAAGCCCACCCACCACCCACTTTGTAGCCACTGTCGACGATTTAACCGACATGCTCGACTTCGACTTCGAAGACATCGACGGTATGGACGCCGATGCAGGAGACGATGAAGAACTAATGCCTATTGGGCCCTGGAAAGCCACCTCTTCATATGACATATACATGGTGGACACCCCAAAAGAAGGAGATGGCAATGGAACAGCGGAGGATGACCCCTCCAAGAAACAGCCTAAGCGCCGGTGTCAGCGGCGCCGCTCAAAATCCCGCCAAAGCAAATACGGTGACTCCAGCACAGGAGGTAATAATACTCCGGAGAGTGCCGAAGAAAACCCCCTCCAGCAAGATTCAGCACGGGAGGATGGAGAAGCCAACCCTCATGAGAGAGCGGCAGACAGAGAGGTCGAGGACGATAACTATACGCCTCCCTCCGAAGACGAGGCAAGCCTCGACGACGACGAATTCGTCGTGCCAGAGGATCCCGTCAAGCAAGAGCGTTTTCAACGCAGGCTTATGGCCACGGGAAGAAGCCTCAAGAAAAAACAGCAACAGCTTAGAGCTGATCAAGATTTGCTAGTCGACAGATGGACTGAAGTCCTTGCGGCCGAAGAGCATAAACTCGAACGCCCCTCCAAGAGCTACCCAACGCACAGGTTGCTACCCCGATTAGAGGAGGAAGCACTTAAACCTACATCACCAGCACTTGATACGGCCGACCGGCCACCTCGTGGCCGCGACAGAGAGGTCTCTCGGCCCTCCACTCAAGCCGCACCCCGTACCAAGGCACGGGAAAATGCGCCAGACCTGCGAGATATGTTGGAGGACAAGGCAAGGCAAACAAGATCGATCTACGGATCGCGTGGGCACCCCACGACTCGAGACGGTAACCGTCACGCCGTACACAAATCCGGTAGGGCCGAACACAGTAGACAAAGCTCATTAGAGCTACGTCGTGATATAGCCCAGTACAGAGGCGCCGCACACCCACTATGCTTCACAGACGAAGTAATGGATCATCAAATCCCCGAGGGTTTCAAACCCGTAAACATCAAATCATATGATGGCACTACAGATCCTGCGGTATGGATCGAGGATTATCTCCTTCATATCCACATGGCCCGCGGCGATGATCTCCACGCCATCAAATACCTCCCACTCAAGCTTAAAGGACCAGCTCGGCATTGGCTTAACAGCTTGCCAGCAGGATCAATCGGTTGTTGGGAGGACCTGGAAGCCGCATTCCTCGATAATTTCCAGGGCACTTATGTGCGACCACCAGACGTCGATGACCTAAGCCACGTAATTCAGCAGTCAGAGGAATCGGCCAGGCAATTCTGGACACGGTTCCTAACAAAGAAAAATCAAATAGTCGACTGTCCGGACACAGAGGCCCTAGCAGCCTTCAAGCACAATATCCGTGATGAGTGGCTTGCCCGGCACCTTGGACAGGAAAAGCCGAAATCTATGGCAGCACTCACGACACTCATGACCCGCTTTTGCGCGGGAGAAGACAGCTGGCTCGCTCGTAGCAACAATATGACCAAGAACCCTGGTAATTCGGATACCAGGGACAGTAGTGGCAGGTCGCGTCGCAACAAGCAGAAGCGCCGCATTAACGACGATGTAACACCCCAGATGTAACTTTCCCTATTTGTGCTCCAACTCTTGTCGTTTCCGGCGTTAAGTTATATTTATTTCCTCGGGTTCGGGTTTTGTCTCCGTGTGTTGTTGTCTTTGTCATGCATCTCATAACATGTCATCATGTGCATTGCATTTGCATACGTGTTCATCTCATGCATTCGAGCATTTTCTCCGTTGTCCGTTTTGCATTCCGGCACTTCGTTCTCCTCCAGTGGCCATTTCTAGCTTTCTTTCGTGTGTGGGGATTAAACATTTCCGGATTGGACCGGGACTTGCCAAGCGTCCTTGGTTTACTATCGGTAGACCGCCTGTCAAGTTTCGTATCATTTGGACTTCGTTTGATACTCCAACGGTTAACCGAGGGACCGAAAAGGCCTCGTGTGTGTTGCAGCCCAACACCCCTCCAATTTGGCCCAAAACCCACCAAACTCTGCTCCATGTCCTAGAGCGTTCGATCACGATCGCGTGGTCGAAAACCGCACCTCATTTGGACTCTCCTATCTCTCTCTATGCCTATATATACACCCCCCATTCCAAATTCCGGATCCTCCTCGTCCCAAACCCTAAAGTCCGTCTCCGCCGCCGCCGGACGTGTCCGGACGGAGCCGGACACCGTCCGACCCAGCCGCCCGCCGCCACGTGTCCCCCCGCGGGACCACTTCGTCGCCCGCGCCAACGGCCCGCGGAGGCCCAGGTCAGGCCCTCCGTCGCTCCCGCCCGGGCCGAGGCGCTCGCCCGCGCGCGCCGCCGTCTCCTTCCTCCCGCCGCCATCGAGACGCCCGGCCGCCGCCGCACCGGAACCGTGCCACCGCCGCGCCGGGACCTCGCCTCCGCCCGCCGGCCCTCGTCTCCGCCCGCCGCCCAGAGCCGCCCGCCGCCTCCAGCCGCCACCGCGATGCCGCCGCCTCCGCAGCGCCGCCCGCCCGCAGCCGCCGCCGCAGCCGACTCCGGCCGCCATCGTCCATCGTCGCCGGCGACCTCCCTCCGGCCGTCGTTGTCCTCTCCGGCGAGATCCGGTGGATCGGGACGAGATCCACCGGGATCTCATCCAAACGCAGCCCCGCGCTGCCCGGATCCCTCCGTCCCGGGATATCCTCGTCCCGTTGACTTTTTGCAGGGTATAAAATTTGTCTAAGTCCCGAAATTCTTGATCCATATGCTCTTGTTCGAGGCTCCGTAACTTTGCATCCGTAGCTCCGATTCATGCATATAGCATATCAAAATGTTCATCTCAGAGAGTACATCATTTCATTACATTGCATCATTTTCATTTGAGCTAATCTTGATGCCCGAAATGCTGTTAGAAGAGGGCTACTTGAGTTAATTGTCAGATCTGTTACTCCGTTTAGCACTTTTGTCATTTTTGCCATGATTAATGTGTGCATGCTATGCCCGTGAGTTCTTCATATGTTTTGTTAAGGGTTTTGTCATCTTTCCAGAGGTGCAACCCATGTATTTTTAGGATGTGTGTGGTGACTTGTGCAAGCTTGCAAAGTGGTGCACTTGCTAATTCTGTTTTCAGGGACTTAGTAATTTCACCAAGTTCTGGAGCTATTTATCTCACGATGCCATATGTTCATGTTGTTTCCTAGTGATCCGTGCCTCTTTTGAGGATGATCAGTAAGGGAGTTTTGTTAATATTATAGTGCTCTATCCATCCATGTATTTGTTTGCAATTATGGAGCACCCTAGCTTGATTCAATCGAGCTCTACTTTTGCTTCGTTGTGAATCTGGGCAGATCGTCAACTTGTTTGCGATTTTGCCGATGTTATTGTAGTTGATCCGTGCATGCTATGACATTGTTATTGCCATGTCTAGCTTGTATTTTGTGCCTTCTTAAGGGATGTATGCTTGTCTTGCCATGACTTGCACCGTGGTGAGTGCATCGAGCTCGTAAACATGCCTTCGTGAGTTATATTTCAGCATGTCCCAGTTTTCACAAAGTCTGAAAACTGATTATGTTTTTGCTATGTTCGTGTGCTTGTTAGTATATTTTGTGATCCCTTTTGGCTCAAGGTCACTAAGGGACTTTTGTTAAACTTGTTGAGAAGCTCCATGCCATGTCTTTCTTTGTCATGTTCAGGTCCTGTAACATGTTGTTTTGTTGCTCCGAAGAGGGCTATATGATCTGAAATTCCAGACAAGTGTTAATTTCACTAAGTCTGAGATCTGTTTTACCATTTGCGTTTTTGCCATGCTTGTTTGAACCTGTTAATGGATGAATTGGGCGTAGCTCAGTGCTAGACTTTTGTTAAGCATCTTGTGTGCATCCCTGCCATGTATTTTGTTGTCATGTTTGGGTGCTGTAGCATGTTCATCTCATTGCATTTAGATGCCTAGCTGTAAATCGCAGCTCAGTGTCATTTTTGAAACGCTTGCCATTTCCAAACCGTAACTCCGATTCCGGAGTTCTTTATATCGTTTTCAAGCGATTTCATCTCATCTTTCCAGTGGAACACTTGGATTTCCAAGTTGAGGCCAGGTTCATGCATTTCCTGTCATATCTTGCATTTTGCATCCCGCATCGCATCCCGCATAGCATATCATCATTTCATCATATTGCTTGGTCTTGCACGTGGTTGATTGTATCCTTGTTGCTTGTTTGTCTTGTTTGGGTAGAGCCGGAAGACGAGCTCGCTAACGAGGAGCCCGTTGAGTTTGCTCTTGAGGATTCAGTCAACTCTGACAACTGTGCAGGCAAGATGATCATACCCTCGAAATCACTACTATCTTTGCTATGCTAGTTTGCTCGCTCTTTTGCTATGCCATTGCTATGATGCCTACCACTTGCTTGCAAGCCTCCCAAATTGCCATGTCAAACCTCTAACCCACCATTGTCCTAGCAAACCGTTGATTGGCTATGTTACCGCTTTGCTCAGCCCCTCTTATAGCGTTGCTAGTTGCAGGTGAAGATTGGAGGCCGTTCCTTGTTGGAACATCTTTTATTTACTTGTTGGGATATCATTATATTGCCTTGTTATCTTAATGCATCTATATACATGGTAAAGGGTGGAAGGCTCGGCCTCTCGCCTAGTGTTTTGTTCCACTCTTGCGCCCTAGCTTCCGTCATATCGGTGTTATGTTCCCGGATTTTTGCGTTCCTTACGCGGTTGGGTTATAATGGGAACCCCTTGATAGTTCGCCTTGATTAAAGCTTTTCCAGCAATGCCCAACCTTGGTTTTACCATTCGCCACCTAGCCTCTTTTTCCCTTGGGTTACCGGAGCCCAAGGGTCATCTTATTTTAAACCCCCCCCCCCAGGCCAGTGCTCCCTCTGAGTGTTGGTCCGAACTGAGCTGCCTGCGGGGCCACCTCGGGGAAACTTGAGGGTTGGTTTTACTCGTAGCTAGTCTCATCTGAGTGTGCCCTGAGAACGAGATATGTGCAGCTCCTATCGGGATTTGTCGGCACATTCGGGCGGTGTTGCTGGTCTTGTTTTAACCTGTCGAAGTGTCTTGAATTACCGAGATACCGAGTCTGATCGGAACGTCTTGGGAGGAGGTCTATTCCTTCGTTGACCGTGAGAGCTTGTCATGGGCTAATTTGGGACTCCCCTGCAGGAATTGAACTTTCGAAAGCCGTGCCCGCGGTTATGGGCAGATGGGAATTTGTTAATGTCCGGTTGTAGATAACTTGAACCTTAATTAATTAAAATGAATCAACTGAGTGTGTTACCGTGACGGCCTCTTCTCGGCGAAGTCCGGGAAGTGGACACGGTGTTGGAGTAATGTTTGCGCAGGCTGTTCTCTAGCTTCTCGCTCGTGCTTTGCCTCCTCTTCTCACTCTCTTGTGCGAATAAGTTAGCCACCACACTTGCTAGTCGCTTGCTGCAGCTCCACTCATATTTTACCTTGCCAAACCTATAAGCTTAAATAGTCTTGATCGCGAGGGTGCGAGATTGCTGAGTCCCTGTGGCTCACAGATTACTATTACACTAGATGTAGGGCCTGATGATTCCGCTCCAGGAGACGCGTACGAGCTCAAGTGGGAGTTCGACGAAGACTCTCAACGATACTATGTTTCCTTTCCCGATGATCAGTAGTTGTGCCCAGTTGGGGGTGATTGGGACCGTTGTCGCATGTTGGGTTCTCTTTTATTTTGGCGCCGTAGTCGGGCCTTGAGTGTATGGATGATGTAATGTTATTTATGTACTTGATTGACGTGGCGAATGTAAGCCAACTATGTTATCTCCCCTTTATTATTTACATTACATGGGATGTTTGTGAAGATTGCCTAACTTGCGACATATGCCTTCAATGCGATTATGTCTCTAAGTCGTGCCCCGACACGTGGGAGCTATAGTCGCATCGAGGGTGTTACAGGCGACAATGCTGAGGATACGGCAGTTAATGCCGGATTCAGAGGCTATAAATCCGGTCAGTGGAAAAAGCCATTCAAAAGAAATCCTAGGGGCCCGTCCAGTTTGGACCGAATACTCGACCGCTTATGCCAGATACACGGCACCCCCAAAAAGCCGGCCAATCACACCAACAGGGATTGTTGGGTGTTCAAGCAGGCAGGCAAGTTAAATGCCGAAAATACAGACAAGGGGCTGCATAGCGATGATGACGAAGAGCCCCGGCCGCCGAACAATAGTGGATAGAAGGGTTTTCCCCCACAAGTGCGGATGGTGAACATGATATACGCAACCCACATCCCCAAGAGGGAGCGGAAGCACGCGTTAAGGGACGTATACGCGGTAGAGCCAGTCGCCCCAAAGTTCAACCCATGGTCCTCCTGCCCGATCACCTTTGATCGAAGGGACCATCCCACTAGCACCCGTCATGGCGGATTCGCCGCATTGGTTCTAGACCCAACCATTGACGGATTTCATCTCACTAGAGTCCTTATGGACGGCGGCAGCAGCCTGAACCTGCTTTACCAGGATACAGTGCGGAAAATGGGCATAGATCCCTCGAGGATTAAGCCCACCAAAACGACCTTTAAAGGCGTAATACCAGGTGTAGAGGCCAACTGTACAGGCTCAGTCACACTTGAAGTGATCTTCGGATCTCCGGATAATTTCCGAAGCGAGGCGTTAATCTTCGACATAGTCCCATTCCGCAGTGGCTATCACGCACTGCTCGGGCGAACCACATTCGCCAAGTTCAATGCGGTACCGCACTACGCATACCTTAAGCTCAAGATGCCAGGCTCTCGAGGAGTAATTACGGTCAATGGAAACACTGAACGCTCTCTCCGAACGGAGGAGCACACGGCGGCCCTTGCAGCGGAAGTACAAAGCAGCCTCTCCAAGCAGTTCTCCAGTCCGGCCATTAAACATCCGGACACCGTCAAGCGCGCCTGAAGTAACCTACAATAAGACCGCCTGGCATGTTCCGAGCAGGCGTAGCAATGCGGCCCCAACCCCAGCCCTCGCAAAAATGTGACACCAGTACTTCGCGTACATAACTACGCTCTAGAAATACCATGGGTACAGGGAGAGGGGCACCATCAGGGGTACCGAGTTTTGCACAGATGTGAAGAAACTAATCTTGTCTTGAATTGGGAAAAGTGCCACTTTATGGTTAATGAAGGTATTGTCTTGGGGCATAAAGTTTCTGAAAGAGGTATTGAGATTGATAAAGCCAAGGTTGATGCTATTGAAAATATGCCATGTCCCAAGGACATCAAAGGTATAAGAAGTTTCCTTGGTCATGCCGGTTTTTATAGGAGGTTCATTAAGGACTTCCCAAAAATTTCTCGGCCTCTGACCAATTTATTACAAAAATATATACCATTTGTCTTTGATGATGATTGTGTAGAAGCATTTGAAATACTTAAGAAAGCATTGATCTCTGCACCGATTGTTCAGCCACCTGATTGGAATTTACCCTTTGAAATTATGTGTGATGCTAGTGATTATGCTGTAGGTGTTGTTCTAGGGCAAAGAGTTGATAAGAAATTAAATGTTATTCAATATGCTAGTAAAACTCTAGACAATGCTCAGAGAAATTATGCTACTAGTGAAAAGGAATTCCTAGCAGTTATATTTGCTTGTGATAAGTTCAGACCTTATATTGTTGATTCTAAAGTAACTATTCACACGGATCATGCTGCTATTAAATATCTTATGGAAAAGAAAGATGCTAAGCCTAGACTTATTAGATGGGTTCTCTTGCTACAAGAATTTGATTTGCATATTATTGATAGAAAAGGAGCTGAGAACCCCGTTGCAGACAACTTGTCTAGGTTAGAGAACGTTCTTGATGACCCACTACCTATTGATGATAGCTTTCCTGATGAACAATTAAATGTCATAAATGCTTCTTGTACTGCTCCATGGTATGCTGATTATGCTAATTATATTGTTGCTAAATTTATACCACCTAGTTTCACATACCAGCAAAAGAAAAAAATTCTATGATTTGAGACATTACTTTTGGGATGACCCACATCTTTATAAAGACGGAGTAGATGGTGTTATTAGACGTTGTGTACCTGAGCATGAACAAGAACAGATCCTACGCAAGTGTCACTCCGAGGCTTATGGAGGACACCACGCTGGAGATAGAACTGCACATAAGGTATTGCAATCCAGTTTTTATTGGCCTAGTCTCTTCAAGGATGCCCATAAGTTTGTCTTATCTTGTGATGAATGTCAAAGAATTGGTAATATTAGTAGACGTCAAGAAATGCCTATGAATTATTCACTTGTTATTGAACCATTTGATGTTTGGGGCTTTGATTATATGGGGCCTTTTCCTGCCTCTAATGGTTATACACATATTTTAGTTGCTGTTGATTATGTTCCTAAGTGGGTAGAAGTTATTCTAACTAGTAGTGCTGATCATAACACTTCTATTAAAATTCTTAAAGAAGTTATTTTTCCGAGATTTGGAGTCCCTAGATATTTAATGACTGATGGTGGTTCACATTTTATTCATGGTGCTTTCCGTAAAATGCTTGCTAAGTATGATGTTAATCATAGAATTGCATCTCCGTATCACCCGCAGTCTAGTGGTCAAGTAGAATTGAGTAATAGAGAGCTCAAATTAATTTTGCAAAAGACTGTCAATAGATCCAGAAAGAATTGGTCCAAGAAACTTGATGATGCATTATGGGCCTATTGAACTGCATATAAAAATCCAATGGGTATGTCTCTGTATAAAATGGTTTATGGAAAAGCATGTCACTTACCTCTAGAACTAGAACATAAGGCATATTGGGCTATTAAAGAGCTCAATTATGATTTCAAACTTGCCGGTGAGAAGAGGTTATTTGATATTAGCTCACTTGATGAATGGAGAACCCAAGCCTATGAAAATGCCAAGTTGTTTAAAGAAAAAGTTAACAGATGGCATGACAAAAGAATACAAAAGCGTGAGTGTAATGTAGGTGATTATGTATTACTATACAACTCTCGTTTAAGATTTTTTGCAGGAAAACTTCTCTCTAAATGGGAAGGCCCTTACGTTATCGAGGAGGTCTATCGTTCCGGTGCCATAAAAATCAACAATTTCGAAGGCACAAATCCGAAGGTGGTGAACGGTCAAAGAATCAAACATTATATCTCAAGTAATCCCATAAATGTTGAAACCAATGTTATTGAAACCATAACCCTGGAGGAATACATAAGGGACACTTTCCGGGACGTTTCAGACTCCGAAAAGGAATAGGTATGTGGTACGGTAAGTAAACCGACTCCAAAACAGTTTTTATGGCAATATTTCTCCGTTTTGGAATATTTAGAAAAATAGAAAAATAAGAAGCAGTCCGGGAAGGACACGAGGCTCCACGAGGGTGGAGGGCGCGCCCTACCCTACTAGGCGCGCCCCCCTACGTCGTGGGCACCTCATGTGCTTTCCGGACTCTGTTTTCTTGCATGTTACATATTTTGGTCAGTAAAAATTCATTATATAATCTCCCGAAGGTTTTGACTCCTGTATCACGCAAATATCTTTTGTTTTCATTTTGAGCTGTTTTTCTGACAGATCTAGATCATCATGACGTCTCCAAGCGCCCCCAAGGATAAGTTCTTCGAGAAGGTTATCAACCCTTACCTCGCGGAGGGTTGCTGCACATCCGCGATGTTGAGGGACTGAAGGGGACCGGAAGCCTGGAGACGAGGCTCGAAGCAATGGAGCAACAAGTTTTCAAGTGCCAGGGGATGGTGGAACGTGGACTCAACTCCAACCACATGATGATCGCGGAGTTCACCAACAACCACAAGCTGGATGCCAAGAACATTGGGGAGACCATCTTCAAGCTTCACGAGAAGATCGAGCACCTTCAAGCCCAAATCTATGACCTGCAAAACCAAAACTATGAGTATGAATATAGATTCAAAAGGATGAGTTTGGCTGCAGATTTGAGGATCTCGGAGACTCGATCATCCTTCTATGATGGTGAGCCTATGCCTTGGAAGATGGACGACAAGCCCGCATCATCAACAACCCCACCTTCTTCACCAGCGAAGGAGACATAATCACATGGGTATGGGCACTCCCCTTGGCAAACTGCCAAGCTTGGGGGAGATGCCCCGGTATCGTATCACCAACCACATCTCCTATCTTTACCCTTTTTCTTAGTTAAATCCTATTAGGTATTATCTTGATCTAGTAGAATAAAAGTTTATGGCATGATCTATTTTTGAGTTTTGATTTATGATCCCTCTTTGTAATCGAGTCCGTGAGCTATATAATAAAGATTAGTGTTGAGTCAAGGGCTTGATTATTTTGCCATGATCTTGAGTGAATAAAAGAAAAGAGAAAAGAATAAAAAGAAATAAAAGAGATCATATGGATCTTATGGAGAGTAATGAGCTCACATATAAAGAGTATGATGATTAAAAGTTGTTGAGAGTTGACAAACATAGTTTTGGTCATCGTTGCAATTAATAAGAAGTAATAAAGAAAGAGAGGTATTCACATATAAATACACTATCTTGGACATCTTTTATGATTGTGAGCACTTGTTAAAATATGACATGCTAAAGAGTTGACGTTGGACAAGGAAGACAACGTAATGGGTTATGTTTTCTTACATCTGAGATAAATTATATTGTCATGGATCATCCAACATGATTGAGCTTGCCTTTCCCCCTCATGCTAGCCAAATTCTGTGCACCAAGTAGAGATACTACTTGTGCTTCCAAACACCCTTAAACCAGTTTTGCCTGAGAGTCCACCATACCTACCTATGGATTGAGAAAGATCCTCCAAGTAAGTTGTCATCGGTGCAAGCAATAAAAATTGCTCTCTAAATATGTATGACTTATTAGTGTGCGAGAAAATAAGCTTTATACGATCGTGTGATATGGAAGAAATAAAAGCGTCAGACTGCATAATAAAGGTCTGAAGGAAATATGCCCTAGAGGCAATAATAAAGTTATTATTTATTTCCTTATATCATGATAAAAGTTTATTATTCATGCTAGAATTGTATTAACCGGAAACATAATACATGTGTGAATACATAGACAAACAGAGTGTCACTAGTATGCCTCTACTTGACTAGCTCGTTAATCAAAGATGGTTATGTTTCCTAACCATTGACAAAGAGTTGTTATTTGATTAACGGGATCACATCATTAGTTGAATGATCTGATTGACATGACCCATTCCATTAGCTTAGCACCCGATCGTTTAGTATGTTGCTATTGCTTTCTTCATGACTTATACATGTTCCTATGACTATGAGATTATGTAACTCGCGGGGGGCGGAGGAACACTTTGTGTGCTACCAAACGTCACAACGTAACTGGGTGATTATAAAGGTGCTCTACAGGTGTCCCCAAAGGTACATGTTGGGTTGACGTATTTCGAGATTAGGATTTGTCACTCCGATCGTCGGAGAGGTATCTCTGGGCCCTCTCGGTAATGCACATCACTTAAGCCTTGCAAGCAATGCAACTAATGAGTTAGTTACGAGATGATGTATTACGGAACGAGTAAAGAGACTTGCCGGTAACGAGATTGAACTAGGTATTGGATACCGACGATCGAATCTCGGGCAAGTAACATACCGATGACAAAGGGAACAACGTATGTTGTTATGCGGTCTGACCGATAAAGATCTTCGTAGAATATGTAGGAGCCAATATGGGCATCCAGGTCCCGCTATTGGTTATTGACCGGAGACATGTCTCGGTCATGTCTACATTGTTCTCGAACCCGTAGGGTCCGCACGCTTAAGGTTTCGATGACAGTTATATTATGAGTTTATACGTTTTGATGTACCGAAGGTTGTTCGGAGTCCCGGATGTGATCACAGACATGACGAGGAGTCTCGAAATGGTCGAGACATAAAGATTGATATATCGGAAGCCTATGTTTGGATATCGGAAGTGTTCCGGGTGAAATCGGGATTTTACCGGAGTACCGGGAGGTTACCGGAACCCCCCGGGAGCTAAATGGGCCTTAATGGGCCTTAGTGGAAGAAGAGAAGAGGCGGCCAGGGCTAGGGCCGCGCGCCCCTCCCCCCTAGTCCGAATAGGACAAGGAGAGAGGGGGCCGGCGCCCCCTCCTTCTCTCTCTCTCTTTTCCACCTCAGGAATCCTATTCCAACTAGGATTGGGGGAGAAGTCCTACTCCCGGAGGGAGTAGGACTCCTCCTGGCGTGCCCTATGGTGGCCGGCCAGCCTCCCCCTCTTGAACCTTTATATACGGAGGCAGGGGCACCCCAGAAACACACAAGTTGATCCACGTGATCATATTCTTAGCCGTGTGCGGCGCCCCCTGCCACCATAGTCCTCGATAATATTGTAGCAGTGCTTAGGCGAAGCCCTGCGACAGTAGTACATCAAGATCGTCACCACGCCATCGTGCTGACGGAACTCTTCCCCGACACTTTGCTGGATCGGAGTCCGGGGATCGTCATCGAGCTGAACGTGTGCTAGAACTCGGAGGTGCCGTAGTTTCGGTGCTTGATCGGTCGGGCCGTGAAGACGTACGACTACATCAACCGCGTTGTGCTAACGCTTCCGCTGTCGATCTACAAGGGTACGTAGATCACACTCTCCCCTCTCGTTGCTATACATCACCATGATCTTGCTTGTGCGTAGGAATTTTTTTGAAATTACTACGTTCCCCTACAAGGTCCATATCACAAGTGGCAATATAAAGTGATGTTCTTTCGCACTAAGATTTTGTGCATCCAACCATAAAAGCGCATGACAACCTCTGCTTCCCTCTGCGAAGGGCCTATCTTTTACTTTTATCTCCTACCTTGCATAAGAGTCATGGTGATCTTCACCCTTCATTTTTACATTTTATCCTTTGGCGAGCACAGTATGTTGGAAAGATCCTGGTATATATGGCTAATTTGATGTGAGTTTTCATGAACTATTATTGTTGACATTACCCTTGAGGTAAAACGTTGGGAGGCAAAACTATAAGCCCCTATCTTTTCTCTGTGTCCGATTAAAACTCCATATCCATAAGTATTGCGTGAGTGTCAGCAATTATGAAAGACTATATGATAGTTGAGTATGTGGACTTGCTGAAAAGCTCTTATACATTGACTCTTTCCTATGTTATGATAAATTGCAATTGCTCCAATGACTGAGATTATAGTTTGTTAGTTTACAATGAAGTTTACGATTCATATTTGAAATTGTGATTGAATTATTACTCTAGCATAAGAGATCATATGGCAAGAATTATATAAGTTGTTGTTCTAAGAATGATCACGATGCCCTCATGTCCGTATTTTATTTTTATCGACAACTCTATCTCTAAACATGTGGACATATTTTTCGATTTCGGCTTTCGCTTGAGGAAAAGTGAGGTCTAAGCTTGGGGGAGTTGATACGTCCATTTTGCATCATGCTTTTATATCGATATTTATTGCATTATGGGCTGTTATTACACATTATGTCACAATGCTTATGCCTATTCTCTCTTATTTTACAAGGTTTACATAAAGAGGGAGAATGCCGACAGCTGGGATTCTGGGCTGGAAAATGAGCAAATATTAGAGACCTATTCTGCACAGCTCCAAAAGTCCTGAAACTTCACGAAAGTCATTTTTAGAATATATAAAAAATAATGAGCGCAAGAAGTTTCAGAGGGGGCCACACCCTGCCCACGAGGATGGGGGGCGCGCCCTACCCCTGGGCGCGCCCCCTGCCTCGTGGGTCCCCTGGTGGCCCTCCGATGCCCATCTTCTGCTATATGGAGTCTTTCGATGAGGAAAAAAATCATAAGCCATCTTTTCGGACGAGACTCCGTCGCCATGAGGCGGAACCAATCTAGGGCTCTGGCGGAGCTGTTCTGCCGGGGAAACTTCCCTCCGAGAGGGGGAAATCATCGCCATCGTCATCACCAACGATCCTCTCACCGGGAGGGGGTCAATCTCCATCAACATCTTCACCAGCACCATCTCCTCTCAAACCCTAGTTCATCTCTTGTATCCAATTCTTGTCTCCAAGTCCAGGATTGGTACTTGTAGGTTGCTAGTAGTGTTGATTACTCCTTGTAGTTGATGCTAGTTGGTTTATTTGGTGGAAGATCATATGTTCAGATCCTATATGCATATTAATACCCCTCTGATTATGCACATGAATATGCTTCGTGAGTAGTTACGTTTGTTCTTGAGGACATGGGAGAAGTCTTGCTATTAGTAGTCATGTGAATTTGGTCTTCGTTCGATATTTTGATGAGATGTATGTTGTCTCTCCTCTAGTGGTGTTATGTGAACATCGACTACATGACACTTCACCATTATTTGGGCCTAGAGGAAGGCATTGGGAAGTAATAAGTAGATGATGGGTTGCTAGAGTGACAGAAGTTTAAACCCTAGTTTATGCGTTGCTTCGTAAGGGGCTGATTTGGATCCACATGTTTCATGCTATGGTTAGGTTTACCTTAATACTTTTGTTGTAGCTGCGGATGCTTGTAATAGAGGTTAATCATAAGTGGGATGCTTGTCCAAGTAAGGACAGCACCCAAGCACCGGTCCACCCACATACCAAATTATCAAAGTACCGAACGCGAATCATATGATCGTGATGAAACCTAGCTTGACGATAATTCCCATGTGTCCTCGGGAGCGCTTTTCTCTATATAAGAATTTTTCCAGGCTTGTCCTTTGCTACAAAAAGGATTGGGCCACCTTGCTGCACTTTATTTACTTTTGTTACTTGTTGCTCGTTACAAATTATCCTATCACAAAACTATCTGTTACCTATAATTTCAGTGCTTGTAGAGAATACCTTACTGAAAACCGCTTATCATTTCCTTCTGCTCCTCGTTGGGTTCGACACTCTTACTTATCGAGAGGACTACGATAGATCCCCTATACTTCTGGGTCATCATGGGTGAGGAGGGGTGGAGTGGCAGAAGGGGAGGGGGGGGGGGGGGGGATGACGGTGATGGCAAGGGATCCCTCCCGGCTGCACGCGAGGGCAACTCGGTATGGGTAGGGGAAAAGAGAGAATCTCCACCAACCTTTGTGCCCTCTCTTTCAATGTTGCGGATGTCCCTTCCCTTTCCTTCCCTTTCCCTCATGCCATCGCACATCTCCTCATCTTTCCCCCTCCTCCTCCACCTTGAGACGTCGGCCCGCTGTCGACTATTAGCCGTAGCACGAATGCGTCATGTCTCGATTCCGGTCTGATCAAAGTTAATATGACAGGTGGCACTGAAAAAAAGATTACTATCGATGTGCAAAGTTTGTCTCTAGCTCTTTCCAATGCAACTCATCATCAGGTACTCATACAAGTATCATCTAGTTGATCCATCAAAACTAGGTACAACCAATGGCGCCAAAACCAATCAACACGTGCGGTACGGTCGACTCCATCCATCCTAATAATGAATTAATTAAGCTCAAGCTAATTAAGCTATCTCATCTAGGCTTCTTCTTCTTGTCGCAAGGTTTCATCGGCCTGCGGCTGGGGCGGGGGCAACGGCAGCGGCTGCGCGGCGCTGGCGGCGGCGGCCTCCGCGAGGAAGGAGAGCGTGACGGCGGCGTCGCTCATGCACGGCCTGGCGGACGCCTGGTCCTGCAGGCACATGGCGGCCACGGCCACGGCCTGGTTGAGGTCGCGCTCGGGGAAGTCGCCCCGGAGCAGCGGGTCGGCGAGCTCGCGGTAGCGCTTGCTGTCCTTGAACATGGGCGCGGCCCATGTGACGAGCACCTGCTCCGGCGCCGGCCTGGCCGAGTCCACAGCCCTGCGGCCCGTGATGAGCTCGAGCAGGAGGACGCCGAAGCTGTAGACGTCGGACTTGACGCTGAGGCGGCCGGTGCGGATGTACTCGGGCGCGCAGTAGCCGTAGGTGCCCATGACGCGCGGGGAGCGCTCGGCGGGGCCGGGGCCGGCGGCGGAGGAGGAGGTGCTGCAGAGGCGGGCGAGGCCGAAGTCGGAGAGCTTGGGGCAGAAGGCGTCGTCGAGGAGGACGTTGGAGGACTTGAGGTCGCGGTAGATGACGGCCGGGTTGGCCGTCTCGTGGAGGTACTCGAGGCCCCGGGCGGCGCCCAGCGCCACCCGCATCCGCGTTTCCCAGCTCAGCGCCGCCCTCGCCGTCGCCCTGGGGGTGGCGGTGGCGAGGCGGTCGTCGAGGAGGAGGAGGTGGTCGGCGAGGGAGCCGAGGGCCATGTACTCGTAGACGAGCAGCCGCTGGTGGCCGTGGGAGCAGTAGCCGACGAGGCTGACGAGGTTGTGGTGGTGGAGGAGGCTGAGCATGAGCACCTCCACCACGAACTCGCGGTCGCCCTGCAGGCCCTCCAGGTCCAGCTGCTTCACCGCCACCAGCTGGCCGTCCTCCAGGCGCCCCCGGTAGACGCGGCCGAAGCCGCCCTCGCCCAGCAGGCAGTCGGCGCGGAAGTCGCCCGTGGCCGCCGCGAGCTGCTCGTAGGTGAAGGAGCGCGCGCTGCAGCTGGTGATGTTGCTGGGCCGCGTGCTCGGCTGCCGGCTTGCCGCGAAGCTGCCGCCGGACTTGCTGGAGGAGGAGGAGCGCAGGCTTCTTCGCCGGGAGCCGAGCCGCTTGACCGACGGCAGGGGCGCCACCGCCGGTGCCTTGTCCTCCTCCTCCTCCTCCTCCTCGCCGTCCGCCTGCGGTGGCTTGAAGCATGAGAAGCAGCTCATCTCCGGCGGCCGTGCATCGATCGATCGATCCGAGTACGTACGGCGTTTGCTGTCTGTTACCCGGCCGGCGAGGAAACAAGGGAAGAAACCAGATTTAGTCTAGTTTTGCTTGCTTGCTTAATTATGGATGGATGGATGTGTTCCGGTGGTTGTTAGGCTGACTAACTAAAATTAGGACGGACGGCCGGCCGGCCGGCCAGAGATAGATAGATAGATGCACACCAACAATGCAGCAAGTACATTTATTTTTCACACGTGCTTACAGTGTGATGCATAAAAAGAATAAATGATATGATGCTACATTTTCCAGGTTATCACCTGGCCTGCATTTGTTGTTCATGGAATGTAATAATAATAATCATGAACAAAATTCCGGAAAAGAGTAACAAGCATACACAAGAAACATGAAAAAAGAATGTAATAATAGTAAACATGAAAAAATAATTTAATTTCCGGAAAGAGTAGGAAGTATACTAGGGCATCTCACTCAATATTAGCAACACACAAGCCAACCCCTAATTACAATTTAGTGATACACAAACCTCCACATCTCTATTTGTTTGCCTTCCATTTCGGCAAAGCACATATATATTTTTATATAGTCTGGTGGTCAAATGTACAATATGCTGCAGCAGACTGCCACAAAACCTATCAAGCCTTCCTTGCTCACTTCCTGTTATGTCTGCACCAATGTTGAAAACACAAACACACGTCAGTGCATTATTATTTTTCCGATCAATTACACTTCATCACCTGGTAAACAATTTCAATGCATCACTAGCTGAATCTCCACGCGACGAAAAGAAAAAAGGACTACATGAATGATGCTACTCACTGTGCCAGGCTTAAACAGCAACAATGTAAAAATATTGGATAAAGCTTCCCGGTTTTTACCATATGATATCATTGCAACAAGATGCCTATTTTGGAATCTCTCAACTTCATAAACTGAAATCAGTTTAGGACATAATATATTATGCGTGTGAATCAACAAAAACCACAATACGTATGATATATCATCCATGGACTAAGACAGTTAACCTATATAGCATTATAGCATACTTCCGTATCGATGCTGGCAAGCATAAAGCCATCTGTATCTCCTAGTAAAAGAGAAGCAGAAAGCCAGAGCAAACTAATCTTAAAACTTAGCCATGTGCACATTTCTTCCTTCATAAGGTGTAGCTATCTATATGGTCTGAACGGTATATCTAAAAACAATCCAGTTTGAACCTAAATATTCCCATTATTCGCCAAAACTGCAAATTTGCATTCTTAGGAAAACTGTAGTAGTACTCACCGTCAGATGTCCTTCAGGCGCACCCTCATTTCCAGCACTTGAAACTTCTGTAGTTTATACATCAGGTTAAACTATGAAAACATTCATGTTGGTTCTTCTTTACATCGGCCACAAGTACATCATGATTTCACAGCTATCCAAAGTAAGAAAGAAGAACTACTCAACGTCACTGCTGTGTCGTTAGTCGAGGCCTGACGGATCGAGGCTGCCGCGGAGGAGAAAATATCTTTTCAGCCCTTGTTTTTGAATTCCCTTTGTTACGCCTCTCATCATTCAAGCTGGGAGGCGAGCCTTCTGCAAACAACACGGGGAAAAGAAAAACAAAAGGCTGTCAACACTAAACCAACTAAACACTGGCACAAAGTATTGGGCCAGTTTAATCAGTTTATCAGCGGAGTTAATCAATCAGGAGAAAAACGGATAAATAACACAAAAGATAAAACTGAACTCATAGTAAAGAGACGAACCAGCATCACTCAATGGTTCCATCCTTCTCTCTTCCAGTGCAATCTGTGCTTGTGCTTGTCGGTTCGACGTCTCTGCCGGTTCCATTCTTCTTTCTTCCACTGCAATTTGCGCTTGTGGGTTAACAATGTCTGCTGGTTCCATCCTTCTCTCTTCCACTGTAACTTGTGCTTGTGGGCTCAACGCATCTGCTGGTTCCGTCCTCTCTTCCACTGCAATCTGTGCTTGTGGGTTCAACGCATCTGCTGGTTCTATCCTTGTCTCTTCCACTGCAATTTGCGCTTGCGGGTTCAACACATCTGCTGGTTCCATCCTTGTCTCTTCCACCGTCATTTGTGCTTGTGGGTTCAGCGTGTCTGCTGGTTCCATCCTTCTCTCTTCCACTGCGATTTGTGCTTGTGTGCTCACCGTATCTGCTGCCTCAGACTGTTCATTACTACCTCCACCCGCCGCAAGTGTAAGAGATATCCAATCTTCGTCTTCATCGTCATCAACAGGCTGGACCCCATTTGACATGTTGTCATGTCCATTCCGTTCTTCCTGAACGGGAACGCCAGATGGTTGAATAGGAAGAAAAATCCGCAGAGAAGAATCATCATTGCCGAAAGGCAACAGGTTATCGACCAAGCTTCTGGTGCGTACATGGCAGGTAGAAGGATCTCGAACCATGGAAGTGTCACTAGAGCCAGCGTGGCAGCCAAGGGTATAAGCACTTGGCGCTGCATCAGATGAATTGTGAGAACCAAGTAGAACATCAGCTCCGAAAAAATTGAACCCTTGCTCTGGTTGGGGTTGCGCAGACCAGGAAGTTATGTCAAAAATATCGCTGTTGTCGTTGAACAAATCAAGGCCAAGGCCCCCAACTACACCACCCTCCTGGTAACTTTCAGCAACTCCTGGCGCAGAAATGGGAGCAAATCCCAAACCACCAACATCACTATAGGCAGCTGGTGGAGACACTGTCACAACATTGTCATCATCGGAGTCGCTGAGAACAATGACATCTGCATCTTCGAGCTGTTGCTGTAGTCTATCATCAACTCTGTACATCTCACCAATTTGCGTGCTGCACTCACTCACACTTAGGTAGTCCCCATCCCTGTAAATTCCAGTGTGGCTACTGCTCATAGGCTTTGAGGGCTTTATGTCAACAGCTTTACTAGCTTCCCACAATCCATTAAGGCCTAGATTTCCCTTGCTGCCAATTCTTGAAGCTTCAGATTTTACATCACCAGCAACAGGTTTAGCGTCTTGTTTCAGTTCACACAGGGAGCCGTCAGGCAGGTGCCACAGGGACAATTTTATATCTTCAACATCACCCTTCACACGCCAAGAGCCATCAGGCTTCACATCTATCTCAGTGACATCTTCACCGCAATTCCGAGCCTGAATCACAGGAACAGTCTAAGAAAACCATAAAACTGCTAACAATACACAGAAAATGAAAATGACTTATTCAAACCTACCAGAGAAGCGATCCGGTTGAAATACCGATCAATGATCAAGCTCTCAATAGAATAATTCTTCAGACATGTTGGACATTGCCACTGCAAAAACCAACAAGTCTTTAAAAATAGGGCCACGTCAATCTGAAGAAAGTATGCATTTAAATGGACCAACCAATCATAATTACCCCGTCCATTGCCAAATGGACCAACACAAGTTGGACCAAAGTACAATGTTCATTATGCAGAGATCCTAGTTATGGATATGGAGGAATAAAATCTTACCTTTCGTGACCGTTGATTCAGCTCTACAAAAGTTTGCAGATCAAAAGAGCCCATGTGAGCACAAGGCTTGAACCTTCCCGCAGTCCTTATCCGGGATCCACTATTCTGTGAAATATTATCAGATAAAAAAATGTTCAACCCTTGAAGCTTGCATATCAGGAAGCACTGTAGAAAAGCTTATTTTGTACGTTGTGATGATATACTAATATAATGGCAGCCAAATACAGCTAGATAACCACTCGGTTGGAGTCAACTCAGTAATTCTTAACTTTTTTGGATGTCTGTCATTCTTAACTTGAGGGAAAGTGTGGCATGTAAAAGGACAGTATCAAGAGACAACCAGCTCATTGATCAATGACAAAGATACTGTTCATATATGGAATTCTTTCTTAAAATTCAAAACAATAAAGGCAATCTCATAACTAGAGGGAAAACAGAAATATGTAGAGAAATGCTCACAGGACAACGCAGGCTGACAGGAAAGAAGTCGGCAACCACTTCCAAATCACTATCGCTGTCAGCATCATCTGTAGTATTTCCACCTCTGAGACAGCGACAAACACGAGCAAGAGAATCCTCAAAAGACTCGCCATCAGCTTCCTTTGGCACCAAGTTTAGAACCTGAAAAGGTAATGTTTTAGTATAGATGATGGCATGTTTATTATCAGAAAAGTTTGCACCTTCTACAATTCACTTCAACAGCTAGGTAAGTAACAGGAGAGAGAGAAAAAAACCTGGTCAACTGTCCTCCTCTTTGCAATTCTGATCCCAAAACAAAATGGTCGGGCATCATCACTTGATAAAACTATTTTATTCTGTCCTTCTCGGCAAAAGGTTGTTATCTGCAAAGCAGTCCAAAAACATAAAAGCTCTGAACTGTGCAGATGTGTTGTTTACAAGGGACTCACAATTAAATTAAATTGAATTGTTTCTCAAAAAAAAAAAATGAATTGCCAAGAAAAGCAACTGATAACTTTAAGATGACTAAAGACAGATGATAGACATAGTTCTGTTGGTTAAGATGCACTAGCGATGAAATAGGAGTGCACTCACCACCGGCCCATCATCCCGTCCATTAATCCCTAGTAACTGAGTGCTAGGCCTGGGAACTACTCGCACTTGTATACCTGATGAAAACATGAAACCAATATTGAGAATGATCCTCCATGCCTTGCTCATAAAAGAATTTACCAAGATAAATGCATTGCAACACCTAAACAAGGCTCACTGTACATATCTGCATACAGTATATAAAATTATAAATGAACAAATAAAATCTTCAAAAAAATAAATTGATAAATTCACTACTTGATACTAGTGAACTACAGCATGACTCGAGGGCCTCTTTCGAGGTACTACATGTCTACCTCTATTTTGGAGTACAGAAATGACTCAAACTCTGAGTCTGAGGACACAAAAATAGGACCGCATGAATCATATAACAAATCATGTCTGCGATCTCAACTGTACTAGAAAGCTGAAAAGCAAAAGCTGTACCGTTCACTTGTAAGTCTGCATTCTGAGGCCAGTGCATCCTGAACTGAACTTTGTCGTTCAGAAGCATACACCAAACCTGCAAAGGAGCATGCCCTCATCAGCAACATGCTGCATGACATACACAAAAAAACTACTAGTGTGTTGTCTTTACAAACAAACAACTAGGGAGTTTAACCCTATAACGAGAATATAACGCTCCAGCAGCCCAGGCCTACAGGCACTGCACGAGATAAACGTAGGAATTTTGTCCTTGTACAAACATAACGTTAGAAAGTGCATTTATTCTTATTCATAATAACGAGAAAAGCACCATGTAAAAGGTTAAAAATCACAAAAAGAAAATCTGCAATTTGGTTCTCTTGAAGGAGTTTCGCCTTTGACAACATGACAAGCAATCATGAACATGCCACACTCAGTTAATTTTATAGCACCCTCCCCTTTAGAAAAGGTTATGAAAAAGCAGCATCACACTGCTAATAATTTCCATATGACATTATTAAAGTGTCATTGTCCTTGTGGAAAGGAAATGTAAAGGATGACAGTAATCAGTCTCAGAGGAAAAGGGAATCAAACCTGAATATCATATTCCACTCTCTGAACAGTCTCCCTCTCAGCTCGAGTAAGTAGAAAAGTTCTCTCCACACTCTGAGGAACATTCACTCTGCAAATGGTTGAGAATTCTGTAAGATTACTGTGGACTGAATGTAGCACATAATAGTGTGACTGACAAAGCCAACGAAGAGTATTCTACTACAAATAAGGTCACTCCTTCCAATATAATTTGAAATGCTCAGTAAGTGATGATTATAGTGTAGCAATTACCAGACTATCAAGGAATACATTGCCCATAAAGTTACACTCACCCATCATTTGTAATCAGTCTCACAGGTAGTAAAGGATTTCCAGTAGTAATCCAATATCTGCAGGTTCAAAATAGTCACTGTAGCAAATGTGCAGAAAATATTTCAATTCCAAGCAATCCATGCAGGAATAGAGACAAAGTTGTATAGAATCAATAGGAAACTTATTGGGTTAAATCTTGTTCCCTCAGATATTGTCATGATATACTAGAAGACAGTTTTAGAGACAAGGCGCAACATGTAGTGCTACACGAGAGCTCCAAATAAGATCCATAAGGTTCCTTTTCAGCCTACTGGCAAATAATGGGAGTCTGAATCAACCAATCAGTCATACAGTTGATGCAACTCTCGACCTGACAAGTTCGTTAAATTCCTACCTAGGTTACAACAGTAGAGTTGTATATGTATAAGGATCATGATTAAGTTTACCATTAGTGCCCATTTGGTTGGACATGCTAACTTTGAATGCTGGAAGCAACAAATAGTCTGAATTGCTTTGAAGTTTCCAGTAACAGTAGTGCACCATATTTGTCAAGATGGCAAATGACAGAAAGAAATAGCAAATAGAAGTGGATTGTAGGAGGGCATACGGGTCTGCTCGGATTAGTCGGCACAACTGACAAAAGTAATGCTCTGGAGCTTCAGGTCTGACACCCACTGCAGGCTTCTCTGGAATCAGCACACAGTCGATATGCTGCTGGACCTGGCAATCGTCGCACTAGAAGAAGCAAGCACACAAACAATCAAACAAGTGTAGAAAACATGGTCATTTTTTGTACGTTGGAGAGAAGGACAGCCAGGGCAGGGCAGATGGGCACACCTTGACCACATTCCCGAGAACAAAGGATTGACCACAAAGGCAGCCAGAGTCAGGGCCCAATTGTTCCTTTTTAGCTTTGATGATGCGGTTGAAATCCGGCGTGACAGGCAGCTGGCTCTGAGCAGGAGATACCACGAGGTCAGGAGGACCGTGGACTTGCATCTTCCTGCTATGGCAATGAATGAATGGTGTGATAAGCCAAGTACCAGTAGCACTGAAATAGGAAGGAAAGAAGGGTGGACAAGTGGGAAATGGCATGGAAGCTAGCTAACCTGTATATGTCGTCGACTATTTTGAGCACCGCCTCCTTGCTGGGCGCGTTCTTCCTCCCTCGACCAAGGTGCCATTGGGCTGAGGCAGCAACATACATATCAAGGCAAGTTAGTAGGTAGCAGGTGATTTTTTTTCCCTAAAAAAACGCTGCGGCTGCTTTGCAGAGATAAAAAAATGTGGCATTGGTTTAAGTTGATGACAGGGGTGCATTGCACGGGCACGGAGAGGATTGGGAAAGAAGTGGGGCGGCTGACCTTGGTCGTCGGAGAGCAGGGCGAGGATCCTGTCGACGAGGTCCTGCAACAACAACGCATAGATGAGATGATTGGAGATGGATGACAATATAACCTGGTGCAGCATACGTATGAGAAGCTGTTGTGATGGTGGGTAGAGTAGTAGATAATTTGGAAACATGAGAGAGTGGATCCATCCATTGAATTGAATGTAGTTAAAACGGATGGAATAAATAGTGATGGGTACTACTCCTAGAGAGCAGTAATGAACAAGGATATATATATGATAGGTAGTATGGTAGGAGGGAAAGATGTGGTGTGGGGGATGGAGATGAGAGGAGATGAGATGAGATGAGATGAGATGAGATGAGGGGTACCTGCTTCTTGCCGTGCTTGGGGAGGGAGAGGTGGATGAGCACGTCCTTGAGCTCCTTGATCCTGAAGTAGGCTAGCTTCTCCTGCCATCACCAACAAGTAGAAGAGCAACTCAGGATTAGATTAGATTAGATTACTAGACGGGACCCCTGGATGGAACCGGAGAATGGATCCTAAGCAAAGAAGCGAGAGAGAGAGAGAGAGAGGGTGTGTGTGGATCGGATGAGGACCGACCTTGCAGGTGGAGGCCAGGTCCCCCATGGCGGCGGCGGCGGCCCTGGACCCAGTCGAGGCAGCGGCGGCGGCGGCGGTGGCGTGTGAATCGGTTCGATCGATCGGTTTCAGTTTTGTGGCTCCCCCGCCGCCGGACGGGGGGAAGGGGGAAAGGGTGGGGGGACGGACGGACGCGTCCGCCGCAAATCAAATCTGGTTTTCTTCGCCGCCGTACGAGTCCGCCTCTCTGTCTTTTTTTTCCTTTTTGACTCAAACCAAATCTTCCTTCTCTTCCTTGCTATAAACCCCCGTCATTATCCATCTCATTACACCATTTCTTTTTGAGAGTAGCCAGCCATTTCAATGTGATTTAAACCTCATTAATCCCATCATTCATTATTTAGTCGCACTAGTAGTTTGCGTCAAATTAACGGTCATTTTCCACCGGGCGGTGCGGGGTCAACGGCGATGTAAAAAGCTTTCACGACGTATGCCAACTTCCTAATTAGCTTTTTCGCATCCATTCCCTGATAGTTTCAAACTAGAAAAATATGCCATCGATCGACGTCAATACAGCATCTTCGCGCGGTCGACCGCTTTGTTGCGTTGCCTCGTCATTGTGCTTCGCATCTTTTAATCCGTGTCGCTGCGACCGTTCGATAACATCAACCCACCATTTCTAAGTTGTAACCGATAATTTTTGCACAGCCATTATCATATTAGATAACTAACTAGAGTCGGTATTTGCATCAATACTTTATTACGAAATTTGCTACTCGCTAACACCTAGTACTGAAACAATGTCTATATTTTGCAAATTCAAAACCCAGGGCTCCACCCGTTAATTAAGAATAAAAGCATTGCCCTCTTACTTAGCCTAGCTACCCCTCCTCCCCCATGCACACACACTGCCGAGAGAAAATCATCGTCGAGGTTGCTTGCAAGGGTCATCTCATCACCTTTTTTCAAAGAAAGCTACTTCAACTTCGTTACATCGAACAAGCCATGAGGTTATCCGACCTGAGTTCCACGCATCCACGCTTGCCTATGCCAAACAACAAGTCATGAGGTTATCCAGCCCGAGGTCCACGCATCCACCCTCGCCTATGCCAAACAACAAGCTATGAGGTTATTCAGCCCGAGTTCCACGCATCCACGCTCGCCTATGCCAAACATCAAGCCATCTAACACAAGCATATTTGCAAGGAACCTCTGATTTCGAGTACAAGCAACAAATGGGGAAAATAAGCAAATATTGCTCCGCTAGATAAACGGCCATCATCCGTCACCGCTCAGACCCTGCCACGGCAACCACCACTCCAAGAGAAATGTACAAGCCTGGGACCTGTGAGCATGTGGGCAAACCAAGTACCAAGCCATGGAGCGACTCAAACAAGACTCAAAAGTCATGCCTGGCCAACACTGAATTGCAACCCTCTAGTCAAGATGGATGTAAACCTTTTTTAAGAAAACTCGCCTTGTGGAGCTTTACTCAATTGGCGAAGGTAAGCCCAACCGTAAAGTGCGGGGCAAAAAGCTAGGGATTACATCCAAGTTCTTTACAAGATTTCCAAACATTAAAGCTTCTTTAATTGTGTTATGAGTTGCCTCATTTGCCTAACACTAAGCAAAAAAGAAGTTTGAATCCATGGAAAGAGTGTACGATCTCCTTCGTCTGGCATAAAATATGGTAGTCTATTGATTTTTCTGAGCTTGACTTTCATAGTCTTTTAACTTTTAGACAATCAATTTTCAACTGAACATGCTGAAGATCCCTATTGCATCCTTTTTGTCTCCCTAAACTATTAACATCCTTTTTGTCTGTGCTTAAACTTGGCATGGTGGCCCGACCTCCAACTCAACCCAGGTCTCATCTTTTCAGCCTCCGCAAAGGATGGAAAAGTACACCAGGCACCTCGGGCGAGAGAGCCGGGAAGAAGGGACCTCTAGCGTAGAACAAGGGAGCCGACAACCTTATAACCCTACCCGTGCAAGTTGAGAGATTAGGAATCATCCGGGCGCCGCCTCGCTGCTCGAAACTTCTCCTCCTATAGTCTCGGTTTGAGACGTACGTTTCTTTTTTTTGGGGGGGGATTGAATAGTAAAATTGAACGCCCTCACGCGCGCATACATTTATACCGTACGTAATTCACGAGATGTGAGTGGTGGTGTACACACACGGTACCTGGGTTGGTGGAAGCTGGTCTGCTCTGGTGTGGCTGTGAGTGAGAGCGAACGAGTCTTCTTCCACCTTGCAGCTCCTCTCTCTTGTTGTTCCCGTCACGGTGCAGCAAGCAAACAAACAAACAATCAGATCGACACAGATCCGGTGGTTGCCTCACCTCACCGGATCTCCCCATTCCTTCGCCTCTTCTTGCTCTCCACTGGACTGGACTCGAGTGGAAGCAAAGCAATCATCTTCATCTTGGAAGGAAGATTGATTGATGGGGAAGAAGCCCAAGTGGCTGGGCGCCGTCAAGAAGGCTTTCAGCCCTGAATCCAAGGACCAGGTACGTCAGTCAGCAGTAATTTGCAAATCACACACACACACACACACATAGACTCAATCCTGACCCAATTCCTACTGCTGTTCGATCTAGCAGAAACTGCAGAGGAGATTGGCCGCCGCCGGCAGCAGCAGCGCGGCCTACCCGCGGGATCTGACGCCCTCCGCCTCCTACCTCCAGGCCCGCGCCTCCTCCTCAGGCTCCGCCCTCCCCCGCTACCCCGACGACTTCCCGGAGGCCTCACTTCCTGCTCCGGCCCCGCTCCCCGTCGCTCAAACTCTAACTCTAACCCAAGAGGAGGAGCATGAAATTGAGCATGTCGCCGCCGCGCCAGCGCCAGCGCCAGCCACGGATGCGCCGCTCCCTGCCCCTGCCCCTGCTGCCGCCGCACCACCACCACCACCACCACAGGCACAGGCCGCCATTGTGCCGGCTCCTTGTTCCTCTCCCATCCTGTCCAGGGAGCTCGCCGCCACCAAGATCCAGACCGCCTTCCGAGGTCACCTGGTAATACCCCCCACCCCCAAGGCCATCAAATACATACATTCTGCTTTCTTTCTTGACATAGAATCCCTTCCTTTAACATCAAGGCCATCAAATACCAACTCAACTGTCACTGCCAGTTTTATATCATCCTTGATGATCAAAAGCCAGCCCTCAACTTGCGAGCTTGTTTTATAAAATTGGCATCGGCTGATGCATTTGCAAGTTTTGGCCTATAAATAGACCCCATTTTCATTCTGATGCGTTTGCTTACTCTCACGGTTTGCTCATCAACCATGCATGCTACTTCCTCCGTTCCTAAATATAAGTCTTTCTAGAGATTACACTACAAACTACATACGGATGTATATAGACATATTTTAGAGTGTAGATTCACTCATTTTGCTCCGTATGTAGTCCGTAATAGAATCTCTAAAAAGACTTATATTTAGGAACTGAGGGAGTAGAATTAGTTCATTAATTGCAGTGATTTTTTCTTTCTTTCTTTCTTTCTTGGAGTTGTGTACTCATTCATTCCACCATTTTTATTTATGCCAACTCTCTGTTTTTTTTTCTTTTGGCTCCAACTGCCACTGCCTTTGCTGTGTGGTGTGAGGCAGATTGTCTGCCACTGCCTAAGCAGGGAAATCGAATATGACACTTGATGTACCCCCCCTAATGGAGCTTTAACTGAATATTTTCTGTTACGCATTAGCAGAATTTTTTTCTTACACATATTTTTAAGTATGCCAAGCGAAGAATCACCGATACCGGTTTCCCCCATGTATGAATATCTATCTATCTATCCAGGCGATTAATTACTGAAACCATCATTCTTCATAGACATAGGATTCCTGTTACATCAAGACCATCAAATGCCAAGTGAACTGTCAATTTTATATCAGCGATGACTAATTAAAAACTAGTCTTGAACCTGCAAGTTAGTTTTTTTAATTCCCTAAACAATCTATGCTAAGTGTAAGCCTTTGTTGTGTGAGGCAGATTGCCTAAGCAGGAAAATCTAACTTGACACTTCCTGCAGTCCTAATGGAGCTTTAACTGAACCTTTTTTTTTGTTACACACTAGCATCTTTTTACTGATGCTATGAGTGTACCGACTGAATTGCTGCTATCCATTCCCAGGCAAGAAGGGCGCTGCGGGCATTGAAAGGCCTTGTCAGGCTCAAGTCTCTGGTCCAAGGCCACTCCGTCAAGCGCCAGGCCACCAGCACGCTTCGCTGCATGCAGACTCTATCCCGGGTCCAGTCCAAGATACGGACAAGGAGGATCAAGATGGCCGAGGAGAACCAGGCCCTTCAGCGCCAGCTCTTGTTGAACCAGGAACTAGAGACTCTCAGGGTATGCAGCAAACATCATCATTAATCAATAGTAGTAATATTCTTTATAGTAAAACATTTTGAACCTCCATACCGTTTTACTGACTTCCTAGCCAGTGGTAATTCCAGTACCATATGTAGAGCCTGATCTGATATCCTTACTGCTGTTGAAGCAGAAATATGCAGAATACTAGAGCAGTACCGTTGATTGGACCTCAACTTAACACACCGTGGTAAATACTGAGAGTTCTATTGATGATTGTGAATGGGAGCTGTAATACAGAGGGATTGTGTGTTATACGTTACTGGATTTGCTGCGACTGTTTAGCCTCAGTTTTAGTAGTCCGGTGTCGCCTATCTGAAGCCTGAATAACCATTGTCATATTATTGCAGAGTCAGGATTTGTCTGCTAATAAGACTCTTGATACTAAAACATTTTGAACCTCTATACCGTTTACTTAATTCCTAGTGGTATTTCTAGAATCTGATCTGAAATGGTTAGTGCTGTTGACCAGAAATATGCGTTTACAGTAAAACCTTTTTGAACCTCCATACTATTTTACTGAATTCCTAGGTGTGATCCCAGTACAATATGTATAACCGGATCAGATATTGTTAGTGTTGCTGGACCAGAAGTATGCAGAATACTAGAGCACTAGCGTTGATTGGGCCTCAACTTAACCCACTATGGTAAATACAGCGAGCTCTGCTGCTGATTACTGCTGGGAGCTAGAATACAGAGGGATCATCTGTCATGTTGCTGTAGTCCTTGCTCTTTAGCCTCTGTTTTAAGTTCTGACACGGTGGTTTGTACTTGGGTGTTTCCTATCTGAAGTCCGAAGTCAATCACTGTCATACTGCAGGGTTTGAATTACTAGTCAGGATTTGTCTGCTTTTGATTTGATTCAGTATGCTTATTTGCTGCTCTTTACACAAGACAACTTTGGTTTAAATAAATGGTTATAAGAATGAAAAAGCAGTTAGCATTTGCAGAGAATTGAAAGAGTAATGTACCTCTCTGCAGTTCAAGATGAAATCCTTGTGAAATTCAGAACATATCTATACAGTTAAGGGGTCTGAGATTTTAGCACTTTAATGTGTTTATTATTCAGTTAGGGCTATTTTTTGACATTTACTTTTGTAATAAGCATGATAAAAGCACAACCATATGAAAAGACATGTAACAAACTCTTCCCTGTTATTATATATAATAAGATGGGAGATCAGTGGAATACCAGCCTGCAGTCCAAGGAGCAGATCGAGGCCAGCCTTGTGAGCAGGCAAGAGGCCGCAGCTAGAAGAGAACGGGCCCTCGCATACGCGTTTTCCCATCAGGTCAGTTTGGTTGCATCATATTCAGTTCACAGCAGTCCATGCTAGGTTTTCATCAAGAGTCTTAGACAGACAGCATTTTGGTTCTTCTTCTTGACAGTGGAAGAGCACCTCAAGGTCTGCTAACCCGATGTTTGTGGACCCGAGCAACCCGCACTGGGGCTGGAGCTGGCTGGAGCGGTGGATGGCGTCGAGGCCGTTCGACGGCCGGAATGGGACGGCCGAGAAGGATGGCAGCAGCGTCGACCGCACGTCGGTGAACAGCACCAGCCTGAGCATGAACCTCGGCCAAGTGGAGACGGTCACAAAGGCCGACAACCAGGTGGTGGACTCTTTGAAGCCGAACGATGATAAGCCCACGCCGCTTTCGACTCCGAAGCCGTCCAGCCCTGCCCCCAGGCAGTCCCCGTCGACGCCCTCGCCGGTGCTGGCGAGGAAGAAGAGCGCGACGCCCAAGAGCGGAGACGGTGACGGCGACGACGCGAGGAGCGTGGTCAGCACTGTCCGGTCCGAGCGGCCCCGGAGGCACAGCATGGGCGCGTCCAGCGTGCGTGATGACGCGAGCCTGTCGTCGGTGCCGAGCTACATGGCGGCCACCAAGTCGGCGTCGGCCAGGGCCAAGTCGCGTGTGCAGAGCCCGATGCTGACCGAGGGTGCTGCTCAAGCTGAGACGCTGGAGAAAGGATGGTCTTCTGTGGGTTCGGCGAAGAAGCGGCTGTCCTTTCCGGCTGGGACGCCGCCGCCGGCGACGAGGCGGCACTCCGGGCCTCCCAAGGTGCGGCAGGCGGCCGTGGAAGGTGGCACCGCGGAACGGGACTCGTCGCTCGTGTGACATGCTTCGTGGGAAGGAGATTCAGTATGGTCTGGAGCAGATCGGAATTTGTTGCATTTGTTGAGTGATGAAAGGAACATATAGAATGGTGTGTTGTGTGCATCCATTTGATTTGTTTTGTTTTGATTTCTTTTGTATGATGGCAGTATTCTTATTTGATTATTCATCATTGAATAAAAAGTAGTATCTGTCTGTAATGAAGATAAAAAGTACTAGTAGAATTTTAGATTTATTTGCAGGGCAGATCATCATCATGTGTCTGGAGTAGTATGTATGTGTGCGTTGACAAGACGACGAGGAGTTTTTTCTCCAATATATATATACGTATAATCGAATCAACTATGGCGTGGTGTCGAGAGGAGAGATGAGTACGTTGCTAGTCCGGAGCAACGACGGCGTGGATTTCCTGGTGTCCTACCTGGACGCGACCCAATCCATGGTCCTGGATGCCGAGACCATCTGCTACGACGGCGAGCCCATCTACTTCAACATCCACGGAGAAACCCTCTCCAAGGTCTTGCACTACTGCAAGAAGCACGCCGGCGACCACGACGACCTCCACACCCTCTACGACCTCATCCTCGTAATTCATCGACTTGTTCTTCCTCGGATCGATCGCAACCATCAATTACGTACTAATCGTTCGTTTGGTTGACGACGTGCAGGCCTCCAAGGAGCTGGAGGTCCGAGGCCTCATGGACCTGGCATGCGGGGCCATCGCCGGCAGGATCAAGGGGAGGTCGCCGCGCGAGGTCTGCCACCTCCTCCACATCAGGGGCGTCTTCGTCCCGGACTTCCACCACCACCAGCTCTCGTCGGCGGCGAGTAGCGGGTCTCGTTGGACTGACGGAGAAGGCGCTGCGGGCTCTGCACGTGGTCCGCGTCAACGAGTTCACCTCGTACGAGCCCAAGCAGGACTACCACGTGTGCTATCGCTTCCACCACGAGTTCAACATGGCCTTGTTCGACTACCACAAAGAGAGTCAGTGCATATTTCTCTCTATTCACTATTCACTATTGACATCCATCAACAACCTAAGTAAACCCTTACAGCTCGCTTCTGCCGTGGCCCGCCGCTCCACAAGACAACACCAGCGCGCGAGTCGCTCGTGGGAGCATGCCTCAACATCAGATCCTTCAAGGTACGCGAATCGGACGTCGGCTTCCCGATCAACGTGTTTGGCACCGTCGTCGCAAGGGACTCGGTGGACTATAGATGCGTCTATCTCTTTAGGCGTCACAGGGACGATCCCCAACTCATCACCTCCCCGGTATGCGTGCATCTTCATCCCTTATCCGTCCATCGGCGTTTGGCTCTTCCTTCCTTCCTTCCTTCCTAGCTAGTGTGCAACACACGCTTTTTACATGATGTTTCTCCCCTTGATTAAACCCCTTTTGCATGTAGGATGATATGATATCTTTGTCGGACCCATGTCGAGCGCTAGTTCCGCAGAGTAGGGTTCATTTCGAGATCAATTTGAAGATCAAGTGCGATGGAGGGGCGGATCAAGATTTTAGCAAATGCTTGCAAGAATTCGATTCGGTCCGCCTCGCTATAGGAAAGGAGACCATGACCCTCGGTCTAGATAGTTATCTGAGTAGGCTGGAGTTGTCATGTGTGCAGGTTTACGCACCCGTGGAAGCCACCTTTGCCATCAATGTTCTAAAGGGCTCGTGTAATATCTCGAGAGTAGTCGTTGCGACTCGAGGAAACTTTAGTGATCGTAGAATCCTATACGAAGCAACGGGCGACAATATAGTGATTGGTGACGGTGCTTCCGTTCCGTTGACTCGTCGTGTGGTAGCCGTCCCACGGGATCAGAAGCTGGCGCTCTTTCTTGTCGGCGGCGACGACATACTTGGACACCTTGCCCTCACTCTTGGTCATTCTGACGAAGTGGTCAACTGTAAGATGGGTTGCGCTGAGCTTGAGGTGAAAGTTGCTTGGACGGCTGTCCCGAGAAGAAAAAGACCTAACATGTTTAAAGAGGTCGGAGATGTGCGGCTCTTGCTGTGATAATAGCTTTTGTATGGTGCAGTGGTGTATCTCTACCAAAATGCAAGGAGCTGTTTTTGTTTAGGACTAACTAACAGTTATATGATTAATTAATGTATGATTTTATCTGATGAATCTGCAAGCATAAGTAGAGGCCTATCTGGATGTGAATCTAATGATATGATTTGAGATGAGAAATATAGGACACATGCCGGTGCCAGAGGGGATTATAATTTGGACTTATCTCAAAGAAGCAAGGTTGGCATTTCGACAAAGGAAAGGAAAGGGAAAAAAATAAACAATAATCAATTATCTGATGTTACATGATTTGATTCATTGATTGATTACTGGAGTAAGTGTAATTAAAATCAAGAGAAGGGGATATGTGTATAATTTTCATTTTTAGCGGGTAAACAACGTGTCCAGTGATTAGTGTATGCTCCCCATTCCATTTCTAGCAAGATGAGCACACCATTCGACTAATGTTGATGACGTGGGTTGCAATAACATATGGGCTTAGCATTTAGGTTGGGCCTAACCATAATGCAGTCTTCCTTGTGCTGAAGTTCGGGAACCAACCTAAAATCAACATTCTTCTCATCTCATGGGCATCTTCACTGTTTTTTGCGGTGGGTGGACGCTGTCTACTCCCGTAATACCAAAGTCGATGAACTCCACAACGTCCAAGCTCCCGCAGTCTGCCTCCTGCTTCATGATGCTGTGCGTCTGGAACCTCTGGAAGCATCGTAATGATGTCGTCGTTGGCGAGGATGCGCGCACGCTGCCGCGACGATGCCAACACCTGGCGGATCGGGCTTCCCAGGGAGGCGCGGGGCGATGCTCACCTCTGGCTCTTGTGTTTTTTTTTAAAACGAAGGCTCGCGCAGAGCCCGACTTTGAATTAACAAAGCCATCAACCTGCTCACCTCTGGCTCTTGTGTTTTGCCCCAAGCTGATTTACTTCCGCTCTGCTAGCTGTTTAGGGCCTCCCCCACTCTCTACCGTCCTCCCCAACATGTAAAACTGCTAGTACTTGTTGGATCAAGCTCATATCCGGGCATTTTTTTTGGCCTTTAATGAAAATTCAGGCCTTCAACGACACAGATTTTGATAGCCAATTATTCCGGTAGCGGCACCTCATTGCCTTTTTTTGGCAATTGGTTGTGTTTTGGTGGTACTTTCTCCTTACACTAGCATCTGTAAGTTCACATACACATACACGGACTGCGCTTCGGTGCCTTAAGGCAGTGCTACAGATCTTTTCTTTTTTGTATTAAGCATAACTTTTGCCTTATGTATATATGTGTACCACATGTTGTTTCAGTTCAAGAGTAATGCTTGAGGCATGCATGTAACGTAGCCATAGGAAGTTTGAATTTGTCACTTTGATGTATACTTTTGTTAAGCAAACTCCTTTGCTGAAAACCATTCTCTTTGGTCACTTATATTACTTTCCTACTACAGTAGTAAACCACCTGCCATCATATTTGTTGCTTGATGCCACTTATTTACTGCAGATAGATCTGCATGCTAAAAGGAAAGGAGTAACTAACATGGCGACCGTTGAAGGAGAGTTTGGTGTGAGCTCACTAGCATTCTATAGTCGAGTGCTGGGGGTTAGCATGTGCGCTCCTGCGACCTGCCTTATCCCCTCCGCCTACCGCCTGCCATGCCGCTCGCCGTCGTCGCCACCACCCCTACTGCCCCGCATCGAAGGAGAGCGGCCCCGCCTGAGCCCACCCCAGCCTAATGGAGCGCAAGAAGCCACTCCGAGATCTCGAAGGGGAAGAGGAGATGGAGGCGAGGCATCGGGAGCGCATGGCGTGGACGATGCGTCGCCCACTGAGGGGCGATTCGATCCAAAAGCTCATCACCAGGATCTGTGTGGAGGTCTGATAACCCACAAGTATATGGGATCGCAACAGTTTTCGAGGATAGAGTATTCAACTCAAATTTATTGATTCGACACAAGGGGAGTCAAAGAATATTCTCAAGTATTAGCAGCTGAGTTGTCAATTCAACCACACCTGGAAACTTAATATCTGCAGCAAAGTGTTTAGTAGCAAAGTAATATGATAGTAGTGGTAACGATAGCAAAAGTAATATTTTTGGGTTTTGTAGTGATTGTAACAATAGCAACGGAAAAGTAAATAAGCGAAGAACAATATATGAAAAGCTCGTAGGCAATGGATCGGTGATGGATAATTATGTCAGATGCCATTATTCATGCAACAGTTATAACATAGGGTGACACAGAACTAGCTCCAATTCATCAATGTAATGTAGGCATTTATTCCGAATATAGTCATACGTGCTTATGAAAAAGAACTTGCATGACATCTTTTGTCCTACCCTCCCGTGGCAGCGGGGTCCTATTGGAAACTAAGGGATATTAAGGCCTTCTTTTAATAGGGTATCGGACCAAAGCATTAACATATAGTGAATACATGAACTCCTCAAACTACGGTCATCACCGGGAGTGGTTCCGATTATTGTCACTTCGGGGTTGCCGGATCATAACACATAGTAGGTGACTATAAACTTACAAGATAGGATCAAGAACTCACATATATTCGTAAAAACATAACAGGTTCAGATATGAAATCATGGCACTCGGGGCTAATGACAAGCATTAATCATAGCAAAGTCATAGCAACATCAATCTCAGAACATAGTGGATACTAGGGATCAAACCCTAACAAAACTAACTCGATTACATGATAATTCTCATCCAACCCATCATCGTCCAGCAAGCCTACGATGGAATTACTCATGCACGGCGGCGAGTATCATGGAATTGGTGATGGAGGAAGGTTGATGATGATAATGGCGACGGATTCGCCTCTCCGGAGCCCCGAACGGACTCCAGATCAGCCCTCCCGAGAGAGTTTAGGGCTTGGCGGCGGCTCCGTATCGTAAAACGCGATGAATCTTTCTCCCTGATTGTTTTCTTCCCGAACACGAATATATGGAGTTGGAGTTGAGGTCGGTGGAGCGTCAGGGGGCCCACGAGGCAGGGGGGCGCGCCCAGGGGGTAGGCGCGCCCCCACCCTCGTGGACAGGGTGTGGGCCCCCTGACGTGGATTCTTCTTCCAGTTTTTTTATATATTCCAAAAATAATCTCCGTTGATTTTCAGGTCATTCCGAGAACTTTCATTTCTGCACAAAAATAACACCATGACAATTCTGCTGAAAACAACGTTAGTCCCGGTTAGTTCCATTCAAATCATGCAAGTTAGAGTCCAAAATAAGCGCAAAAGTGTTTGGAAAAATAGATACGACGGAGACGTATCAACTCCTCCAAGCTTAAACCTTTGCTTGTTCTCAAGCAATTCAGTTGATAAACAGAAAGTGATAAAGAAAAACTTTTACAAACTCTGTTTGCTCTTGTTGTTGTAAATATGTAAAGCCAGCATTCAAATTTTCAGCAAAGATTATGAACTAACTATATTCACAATAACATTTAGGTCTCATGTTTACTCATATCAATGGCATAATCAACTAGCGAGCAATAATAACAAATCTCGGATGACAGCACTTTCTCAAAGCAATCATGATATGATATAATAAGATGGTATCTCGCTAGCCCTTTCTGAGACCGCACATTGTAATTCATGGTAAAAGAGATCCAGTCACAGTCATACTCAATGTAAACTAACAGTAATGGATGCAAATGACAGAGGTGCTCTCCAACTGGTGCTTTTTAATAAGAGGATGATGACTCAACATGAAAGTAAATAGATAGGCCCTTCGCAGAGAGAAGCATGGATTTGTAGAGGTGCCAGAGCTCGGTTTTGAAATAGAGATGAATAATATTTTAAGCGGTATACTTTCATTGTCAACATAACAACCAAGAGATGGCGATATCTTCCATGCTACACACATTATAGGCGGTTCCCAAACAGAATGCTAACGTTTATACTCCCCCTCCACCAACAAGCATCAATCCATGGCTTGCTCGAAACAACGAGTGCCTCCAACTAATAAGAGTCCCAGGGGGAGTTTTGTTTGCAATTATTTTGATTTAGTTTGCATAAAGCATGGGACTGGGCATCCCGGTGACCAGCCACTTTCTCGTGAGTGAGGAGCGGAGTCCACTCCTCTTGAGAATAACCCGCCTAACATGGAAGATACGTACAACCCTAGTTGATACATGAGCTATTCAAGCATACAAAACAGGATATTTATTTGAAGGTTTAGAGTTTGGCACATACAAATTTACTTAGAACGGCAGGTAGATGCCGTATATAGGAAGGTATAGTGGACTCATATGGAATAACTTTGGGGTTCATGGGATTGGATGCACAAGCAGTATTCCCGCTTAGTACAGGTGAAGGCTAGCAAAAGACTGGGAAACGACCAACTAGAGAGCGACAACAGTCATGAACATGCAAGCATGAGTAGGATATAATCCACCATGAACATAAATATCGTGAAGGCTATGTTGATTTTGTTCAACTACATGCGTGAACATGTGCCAAGTCAAGTCACTTAAATCATTCAGAGGAGGATACCACCCTATCATACCACATCACAACCATTTTAATAGCATGTTGGCATGCAAGGTAAACCATTATAAGCTCCTAGCTAATTAAGCATGGCACAAGAAACTATGATCTCTAATTGTCATTGCAAATATGTATCTTTCATAATAGGCTGAATCAGGAACGATGAACTAATCATATTTACAAAAACAAGAGAGGTCGAGTTCATACCAGTTTTTCTCATCTCAATAAGTTCATCATATAATCATCATTATTGCCTTTCACTTGAACGACCGAATAGTGTGGATAATAATGATAGTGCACGTGCATTGGACTAAGCTGGAATCTGCAAGCATTCAATTCATGGGAGAAGACAAGGTAATATGGGCTCTTCATTAGATCAACAATAATGCATATAAGAGCCACTCAACATTTTCATCGTGGTCTTCTCCTCTCGACCCCCAAAGGAAAGAAATAAAACAAAATATTTACCCGGGAAAGCTCCCAACAAGCAAAAGAAGAACGAGAATTTTTTTTGGGTTTTCTTTTTAATTATTACTACTACAGGCATGGAAAGTAAACTAGCTAAAAGCTACAACTATTTTTTTTGTTTTTTCTTAATGTTTTTCAAACACACAAGAAGAAAACGAGAAAATGAAAATAAACTAGCATGGATGATACAATGAAAGAGTATGAGCACCGACAACTAGCATGAGTGTGTGAACATGAATGTAATGTCGGTGAGAAATACGTACTCCCCCAAGCTTAGGCTTTTGGCCTAAGTTGGTCTATGCCCCTGGATGGCCTGATGGATATCCGAAGTTGAAGATGGGGTCGTACTGAGATGCATCAGCTACTGCCCGAAGAGCTGCAACATGGAGGCGGGCTGCCTCCGCCCTCCTCTCGTACTCGGTCGCCTCCTCCCTGGTTATAACATATCTCCCTTTTGCCTGAAAGTCAAAAAAAGTAGGAGCAGGGAGAGCGACATGATAGGTGCGTCGTCTGTCAAAGATTAGTCGGTACTGGAGGAACTGATTGTTCCTCTCAACAAACTTATGACAAACCATGGCATTATAATCTAAATAAGCAGGAGGCAACTCGATATCATCTCCATGTATGGTATCTCAAGAAAATCAGCTAAACGGGTTGCGTAAATTCCATCAAAGAAATCTCCATTAATTTTGTTATTATGCAACCTACGTGCAACAATGGCCCCCAAGTTATATTGTCTATCTCCTAATATAGCACTCTTGAGAACACTAAGATCTGGCACACACATGTGACATGCCTCATCCTTATCATTTATGCATCTACCTATAAAGAGAGCAAAATAATGTATAGCAGGAAAATGAATGCTCCCTATGGTAGCTTGCGTGATTTTCCTAAATTTCTCCACAGTTATACTAGCAAGAAAGTCTCTATATTCAGATTTGCGAGGTTCACTAACATTACCCCACTGTGGGAGTTTACAAGCAGTGTTAAAATCTTCTAAGTCCATGGTATAAAATTTATCATAAAGATCAAACAGGATAGTTTGAGAATTGCGTGATGATGAAAATTGAAACCTTCTCACAAAGGAATCAGTGAGGTAGTGGTACTGACGGCACTTATGTGCCATGAACCTCTCAAAATCGGCGTTTACACATATGCGTCCAATTCATCCTTGATTCCTGCTTGGACCATGAAATCTTCTGACGGCCTTGGCCATTCACAAGGCCGCACTTGAGCGTCCCTCGGTGGTTCATCGTCTGGCTCACGCATTGCGGGCCTGGGTCCTATCTTCCTTGAAGAACCACCTTGGTACATTTTCCTAAACATATTTCCTGCCCTGAAAAATTTCTGAAATTTTTAGTAACTTAAAATAAAAGTGAACCAAACTCAACAAAATTGATAGCAACTACTCCCACAAGTGCCTAGAGGCCATATCATGCATTAAAACT
Organism: Triticum urartu; assembly: GCF_056163025.1. NCBI lineage: Eukaryota > Viridiplantae > Streptophyta > Magnoliopsida > Poales > Poaceae > Triticum > Triticum urartu. The sequence continues at coordinate 747,397,344 of NC_141875.1, read as the reverse complement.
ACTTTTGACCACATAAATTTGACATGCAAACTCAAGAATAGGGTCACCTAAGCAGCAAAGATTTGCAATAAATAAAGCACTAGAACAAAAACTAATTGGACCATTGGAGGAGTCACATACCAAAGAACAATCCCCCAAAGCAGTTTTGTGAATGGAGCTTTGAGCTAGGAGATCGAAAATGGCAGCAAGATGAGCTAGAACTCGTGCTTGAGCTGGTTGGTGATTTTTTTGGAAGGAAGAAGGAGTGTGTGGTGGCTGTAATAAGTGGAGGGGGGCCACCAGGGACCCACGAGGCAGGGGGACGCGCCCAGGGGGTAGGGCGCGCCCTGGACCCTCGTGGCCAGGTGCTGGCTCCCCCTGATGGTTCTCAGTGCTAGATATTCTCAAATATTCTGGAAAAAAAACATAGTAAATTTTTAGGGCATTTGGAGAACTTTTATTTTTGAGGTATTTTTTTATTGCACGGATAGTTCAGAAAACTGACAGAAATTACTATTTTTGCTTTATTTAATATAAATAACAGAAAGTAAAAGAAGGGTACAGAGGGTTGTGCCTTCTAACTTCATCCATCTCATGCTCATCAAAAGGAATCCACTAACAAGGTTGATCAAGTCTTGTTAACAAACTCATTCCGAATAACATGGAACCAGAGAAATTTCGAATGACACTATGTTACCTCAACGGGGATATGCACATCCCCAACAATAAGAATAGCATATCTCTTTGTGACAGTAGGAAGAGGAAATTGAAAACCTCCAATAGTAATCGATGGAATTTTTCCAATAGAATTGATACTGTGGACTTGAGGTTGTTTCCTCGGAAAGTGTACCGTATGCTCATTACCATTAACATGACAAGTGACATTGCCTTTGTTGCAATCAATAACAGCCCCTGCAGTATTCAAAAAGGGTCTTCCAAGAATAATAGACATACTATCGTTCTCGGGAATATCAAGAATAACAAAGTCCGTTAAAATAGTAACGTTTGCAACCACAATAGGCACATCCTCACAAATACCTACAGGTATAGCAGTTGATTTATCAGCCATTTGCAAAGATATTTCAGTAGGTGTCAACTTATTCAAATCAAGTCTACGATATAAAGAGAGAGGCATAACACTAACACCGGCTCCAAGATCACATAGAGCAGTTTTAACATAGTTTCTTTTAATGGAGCATGGTATAGTTGGTACTCCTGGATCTCCAAGTTTCTTTGGTATTCCACCCTTAAAAGTACAATTAGCAAGCATGGTGGAAATTTCAGCTTCCGGATCTTTCTCTTATTTGTAACAATATCATTCATATACTCAGCATAAGGATTCATTTTAAGCATATCGGTCAAACGCATACGCAAAAAGATAGGTCTAACCATTTCAGCAAAGCGCTCAAAATCCTCATCATCCTTTTTCTTGGATGGTTTAGGAGGAAAAGGCATGGGTTTCTGAACCCATGGTTCTCTTTCTTTACCGTGCTTCCTAGCAACAAAGTCTCTCTTATCATAACGTTGATTCTTTGATTGTGGGTTATCAAGATCAATAGCAGGTTTAATTTCTACATCATTATTATTGCTAGGTTGAGCATCAACATGAACATCATCATTAACATTATCACTAGGTTCATGTTCATTACCAGATTGTGTTTCAGGATCAGAGATAGAAATATCATTAGGATTCTCAGGTGTGTCTACAACAGTGTAACACCCACGATGCGGCTATATCTCCCACGTGTCGGAGCACGACTTAGAGGCATAACCACATTGTAGGCATGCCACAAGAGGGGTAATCTTTACACATCCCATGTACTGAATAAGAAAGGGATAAAGAGTTGGCTTGCAATCGCCACTTCACACAATACATAAATATAGCATTACATCATCCAGAATACAAACAAGGTCTGACTACGGAACCAAATAAAGAAAGACAACCCCTAATGCATAGATCCCCGATCGCCCCGACTGGGCTCCACTACTGATCAACTGGAAACGAAATGAGACTACAAACAAAATCTGCATCGAGCTCCTCCTTGAGCTCGGTTGCGTCACCTGCACGATTATCATCGGCACCTGCAACTGTTTGAAGTAATATGTGAGTCACGGGGACTCAGTAATCTCACACCCTCGCGCTCAAGACTATTTAAGCTTATGGGTAGGAAAAGGTAGTGAGGTAAAGCTGCAGCAAGCACTAGCATATATGGTGGCTAAACTTATGCAAAATGAGAGCGAGAAGAGAAGCAAAGCACGGTCGTGAACTAGAAGTGATCCTGAAACTACTTACGTTCAAGCATAACATAAGAACCGTGTTCACTTCCTGGACTCCGCCGAAAAGAGACCATCACGGCTACACACGCTGTTGATTCATTTTAATTAAGTTAAGTGTCAAGTTCTCTACAACCAGATATTAACAAAATCCCATCTGCCCATAACCGCGGGCACGGCTTTCGAAAGTTCAAAACCCTGCAGGGGTGTCCCAACTTAGCCCATCACAAGCTCTCATGGTCAACGAAGGATATTCCTTCTCCCAGGAAGACCCGATCAGACTCGGAATCCCGGTTACAAGACATTTCGATAATGGTAAAATAAGACCAGCAAAGCCGCCCGAATGTGCCGACAAATCCCGATAGGAGCTGCACATATCTCGTTCTCAGGGCACACCGGATAAGCAATCCGTACAACTAAAACCAACCCTCAAGTTTCCCTGAGGTGGCGCTGCAAGGGGCTCTAGTTTGGACCAACACTCAGAGGAGCACTGACTTGGGGGTTTAAAATAAAGATGACCCTTGAGTCCACGGAACCCAAGGGAAAAAGGCTTAGGTGGCAAATGGTAAAACTGTTGGGGAACGTAGCAGAAATTCAAAATTTTCCTACGTGTCACCAAGATCTATCTATGGAGAGACTAGCAATGAGGGGAAGGAGAGTGCATCTACATACCCTTGTAGATCGCTAAGCGGAAGCGTTCAAGTGAACGGGGTTGATGGAGTCGTACTCGTCGTGATTCAGATCACCGATGACCAAGTGCCGAACGCACGGCACCTCCGCGTTCAACACACGTGCAGCCCGGTGACGTCTCCCACGCCTTGATCCAGCAAGGAGAGAGGGAGAGGTTGAGGAAGACTCCATCCAACAGCAGCACAACGGCGTGGTGGTGGTGGAGGAGCATGGCAATCCTGCAGGGCTTCGCCAAGCACCACGGGAGAGGAGAAGGACTTGGGAGAGAGGGAGGGGCTGCACCAAAGGCATAAGGTGTGTTTGAGAGGCCCTCCTACCCCACTATATATAGGGATCCCAAGGGGGGGGTGCGCCAGCCCCTAGGAGATCCAATCTCCAAGGGGGCGGCGGCCAGGGGAGGAGTCCTCCCCCCCAAGGCACCTAGGAGGTGCCTTCCCCTGCTGGGACTCTTCCTTTAGGGTTTCCCCAGGCGCATGGGCCTCTTGGGGCTGGTGCCCTTGGCCCATGTAGACCAAGGCGCACCCCCTACAGCCCATGTGGCCCCCGGGGTAGGTGGCCCCACCCGGTGGGCCCCCGGGACCCTTCCGGTGGTCCCGGTACAATATCGATGACCCCGAAACTTGTCCCGATGGCCGAAACAGGACTTCCTATATATAAATCTTTACCTCCGGACCATTCCGGAACTCCTCGTGACGTCCGGGATCTCATCCGGGACTCCGAACAACATTCAGTGACCACATATAAACTTCCTTTACAACCCTAGCGTCATCGAACCTTAAGTGTGTAGACCCTACGGGATCGGGAGACATGCAGACATGACCGAGACGTTCTCCGGTCAATAACCAACAGCGGGATCTGGATACCCATGTTGGCTCCCACATGTTCCACAATGATCTCATCGGATGAACCACGATGTCAAGGACTTAATCAATCCCGTATTCAATTCCCTTTGTCTAGCGGTATTGTACTTGCCCGAGATTCGATCGTCGGTATCCCTATACCTTGTTCAATCTCGTTACCGGCAAGTCTCTTTACTCGTTCCGTAACACATCATCCCGTGATCAACTCCTTGATCACATTGTGCACATTATGATGATGTCCTACCGAGTGGGCCCAGAGATACCTCTCCGTTTACACGGAGTGACAAATCCCAGTCTCGATTCGTGCCAACCCAACAGACATTTTTGGAGATACCTGTAGTGCACCTTTATAGTCACCCAGTTACGTTGTGACGTTTGGTACACCCAAAGCATTCCTACGGTATCCGGGAGTTGCACAATCTCATGGTCTAAGGAAATGATACTTGACATTAGAAAAGCTTTAGCATACGAACTACACGATCTTTGAGCTAAGCTTAGGATTGGGTCTTGTCCATCACATCATTCTGATGTGATCCCGTTATCAACGACATCCAATGTCCATGGTCAGGAAACCGTAACCATCTATTGATCAACGAGCTAGTCAACTAGAGGCTTACTAGGGACATGGTGTTGTCTATGTATCCACACATGTATCTGAGTTTCCTATCAATACAATTATAGCATGGATAATAAACGATTATCATGAACAAGGAAATATAATAATAACTAATTTATTATTGCCTCTAGGGCATATTTCCAACAAAAACCAAGGTTGGCCCTTGCTGGAGGAGTTTTATTCAAGGCGAACTATCAAGGGGTTCCCATTATAACCCAACCGCATAAGGAACGCAAAATCAAGGAACATAACACTGGTATGATGGAAACTAGGGCGGCAAGAGTGGAACAAAACACCAGGCATAAGGCCGAGCCTTCCACCCTTTACCAAGTATATAGATCCATTAAAGTAAACAAGATAATATAATGATATCCCAAACAATAATCATGTTCCAACAAGGAACAAACTCCAATCTTCACCTGCATCTAGCAACGCTATAAGAGGGGCTGAGCAAAGCGGTAACATAGCCAAACAACGGTTTGCTAGGACAAGGTGGTTAGAGGTTTGACATGGCAATATGGCAGTCATGATAAAGAATGTGGTAGGTATCGCGACATAGCAATAGAGCGAGCAACTAGCAAGCAAAGATAAAAGTGATTTCGAGGGTATGGTCATCTTGCCTGCAAAGTTCTCCGAGTTGACGTAAGCTTGATCCTCGTAAGCGTACTTAATGGGATCCTCGATCACGAACTCATCTCCCGGCTCTACCCAAGGCAAGAACACAAGCAAAGGGAAACACAATCAACCATGGTGCAATGCGCAAGCAACATGATGCAAAACATGGCATGATATGCGGGATGTGATATGCAATGCATATGCGTGCTCCAGAAGGAAAAGATTGAACCAGGCCTCAACTTGGCAAACCAAGAGTGCCGCTGGAAAGATGAGTTGATTTCGATCGAAATCGATATGAAGATCACCGGAATCGGATGCACGGTTTGCAAATGGCAAGCAAAACGATAATGGCACAATTCTGCGATTAACAACACGATGCCATCTAGAATGCAATAAGAAACTAAGCTACTGCACTCCAACATAGAAACAAAGCACATGGCAGTGATCTACTCAAGATGCTTGACAAAATATGAACACTGAGCTACGGCTAAATCACACAAGAACAGGTTCAAGCAAGCATGGCAAAATTGCAAAAGATATCAGCTTCACAGACTTGGTGAAAATACTAACTTGCCAGGAATTAACATCAGGAAGCAATGTTTAGAGCAAATAAACAACATGCTACAGGAACAGAACATAGCAATACAAGGCATGGCATGAATCTACTCAAAGCATATAGCAAAAGCCCCTTACTGACCATAAGCCAAAAAGGATCATAAGATATGATGGCACCCATGTAAACATAGCAAGTTTCGTAACAGATTCAGACTTAGCAGAAAAACTGGACATGGCAAAAACAGAGTTATGAAGGCGTGTTTGCGAGCTCGATGCACTCAACACAAGGCATTGCATGACAAACTAAGCATATTCCCAGCAAGAAGACATGATCAAAAAGCTAACCATGGCAAGGACAATCTCATAGCATGCATGGATCAACTACAACAACCTTGGCAAAATTGATTAACACGTAAACAATCTGCCAGGAACATTTTATAGCAAAAGTAGAGCAAGATTGAGTCATGCTAGGGTACTCCATAAATGTAAACAAGGACATGGATGGATAGAGAACAACCATATGCCCAAATCATCCTTACTAAACATACTCAAAAGAAGTATGGATCACTCTGTATCAACATGAACACATGGCATTAAAATAACAGCAGGGAAATGACTTAGTGAAATTCTAAGTCCCTGAAATCAGCAACATCACGAGAGCTACTTTGCATGCTTGTGCTAGCCATCACATTGATCACAAAAATACATGGCATACACCCCTGTAAAGATGGCATGGCATAGACCAAAACACATGTAGAGATCATGCCCATAGGAAGCACATAATAATCATGGCAAAAATGACAAATGCTCATAAACTGATAAGAATCAAGAACTAACATTTTATAGCACTCTTGCAACAGTCATTAGGGCATCAAGATGGACTCAAACAAGCATGGTGCAATGGAACAAAATAAAGAGGACATCCAGGTGAACAATTTGATATATCACACGCGCAAAACGGAGCTACGGATGATGAGTTATGGCATGATGAACAGGGCTAGAAAATATTAGGGACTTAGGAAAAAACGGGTCAACCCTAGGGTTTCGGATCCAGATCTGGGCGGCATGGATCCCGAGGTTCGCCGGAGCTCTTGCCGGAGTTGAAGAAGAGGACGGCGGCGCGGGCGCGGAGCTCGCCGGATCGAGGCCGGGGACGCGCGGATCCGGCGCGGTGGAGGTGCGGGGCGGTGCCGGCGTTACGGATATGGCCGGAGACGGGCAAGGGGCGGCGGAGCACCTGTGTCCAGCGAGGTGCGGTGGCTGGAGCACGGATCCTGGCGACGAGGAGCTCCACCACGAGGAACCTGCAGGGCGCGGCGTCGGCCATGGCCGCGGGTGAGAGGCGGAAGGCGAGGCGGGGAGGAAGAAGAGATGGTGGAGCATGACTTGGAGCTCACCGGCGGCGAGGCGTGAGGGCATGGCGGTGGTCGGCGGCGAGAACGACAGGCGGCGGCGCAAGGGTTCCGGCGGAGAAGGCGGTGGCGCTCGGGCGTGGACCTCGTGCATGCGGCGGTGGTTGGCGCGGGCTCCTGCGGGCTCCGCACGAGCCGAGCGGGCCGCGACGGCGGTTGGACGGTGCGCAGCCATGTGGCGGCCTATGAGTGGAGGGAAACGGTGGCTGATGCGTCCGGCTCCGCCCGGACGTGTTCGGCGGCGGCGGGGGAAGAAATTAGGGTTTCGGGACCCGGATTTTGGACGGGGAGGACAAATTTATAGGTAGAGGGAGCTAGGAGAGTCCAAATGGAGTGCGGTTTTCGGCCACGCGATCGTGATCGAACGACCGAGGGGATGGAGGGGGTTTGGATGGGTTTTGGGCCACTTTGGAAGGGTGTTGGGCTGCAACACACACAAGACCTTTACGGTTCCCCGGTTAACCGTTGGAGTATCAAACGGACTCCAAATGGCACGAAACTTGACAGGCAGTCTACCGGTGGTGTACCAAGGCCGCTTGGCAAATCTCGGTCCATTTCGAGAATGTTCAACACCCGCTCACGAAAAGAGGCAAAAGGAGGCGCTGGAGGACATAGGAGTGTCGGATCACAAAACGGACAGCGGGGAAAATGCTCGGATGCATGAGACGAACACGTATGCAAATGCGATGCACATGATGACATGATATGAAATGCATGACATGAACAAAATGCAAAACAAAGACAAAACCCAACCACGGGGGAATATCATAACTTAGAGCCGAAAATGGCAAGAGTTGGAATACAAATATGGTAAGTTACATCCGGGGTGTTACAAACAGGTTCACTAGAAGCATGCAAAGTCCTATCATTTTTCTTTTTCTTCCTCTTAGAAGGACTAGGTGCATCAATGTTATTTCTCTGAGAATCCTGCTCAAGTCTATTAGGATGGCCCTCAGGATACAAAGGTTCCCGAGTCATTTTACCACCTCTAGTCATAACTCTAACAACATTATCAGTATTCTTACTATTAAATTCATTGAGCAAATCATTCTGAGCTTTAAGAACTTGTTCTACTTGAGTGGTGACCATAGAAGCATGTTTACTAATAAGTTTAAGTTCACCTTTAACACTAGCCATATAATCACTCAAGTGTTCAATCATATAAGCATTGCGTTTCAGTTGTCTATCAAAATAAGCATTAAAATCTTCTTGCTTAACCATAAAGTTATCAAATTCATCCAAACATTGGCTAGCAAACTTAGCAGGAGGGATTTCAGCTTTATCATATCTATAGAGAGTTTACCTTTACTACCTATGTCGGGTTATCGAGACCGTGTGTTTCTTCAATAGGTGATGAAATAAGACCATGTATTTCTTCAACAGGAGGTAAATTCTTAACATCTTCAGCTTTTATACCTTTTTCTTTCATAGATTTCTTTGCCTCTTGCATATCTTCAGGACTGAGAAATAGAATACCCCTTTTCTTCGGAGTTGGCTTAGGAGTTGGTTCAGAAAGTGTCCAATTATTTTCATTAGTCAACATATTATTCAATAACAATTCAGCTTGATCAACAGTTCTTTCCCTGAAAACACAACCAGCACAACTATCCAGGTGGTCTCTGGAAGCATCGGTTAGTCCATTATAAAAGATATCAAGTATTTCATTTTTCTTGAGAGGATGATCAGGCAAAGCATTAAGTAATTGGAGAAGCCTCCCCCAAGCTTGTGGGAGACTCTCTTCTTCAATTTGCACAAAATTATATATTTTCCTTAAAGCAGCTTGTTTCTTATGAGCGGGGAAATATTTAGCAGAGAAGTAGTAAATCATAACCTGGGGACTACGCACACAACCAGGATCGAGAGAATTAAACCATATCTTAGCATCACCCTTTAATGAGAACGAAAATAATTTAAGGATATAATAGTATCGAGTTTTCTCATCACTAATGAATAGGGTAGCTATATCATTTAATTTAGTAAGATGTGCCACAACAGTTTCAGATTCATAGCCATAAAAAAGATTAGATTCGACCAAAGTAATTATATCAGGATCAACTGAGAAATCATAATCCTTATCAGTAATAAAGATAGGTGAAGTAGCATAAGCAGGATCATATTTCATTCTAGCATTCAGAGATTTTTCTTTAAGCTTAGCTAATAATTTCTTAAGATCAGATCTATCATTGCAAGCAAGAAAGTCTCTAGCAGTTTCTTCATCCATAACATAACCCCCAGGAACGACACGCAATTCATATCCAGGAGGAGAATCTTCATCATCACTTTCATCAATATTATCAGTTTCAATAATTTCATTCTCTCTAGCCCTAGCAAGTTGTTCATCAAGAAATTCACCTAGTGGCACACTAGTATCAAGCATAGAAGTAGTTTCATCATAAGCATCATGCAAAGCAGAAGTGGCATCATCAATAACATGCGACATATCAGAATTAATAGTAGAAGTAGGTTTAGGTGTCGCAAGCTTACTCAAAACAGAAGGTGAATCAAGTGCAGAGCTAGATGGTAGTTCCTTACCTCCCCTCGTGGTTGAGGAAAAAATCTTGGTTTTTTGATCATTCAAGTTCTTCATAATGATAAGCAGATATAAATCCCAAGTGGCTCAAAGAATAGAGCTATGCTCCCCGGCAACGGTGCCAGAAAATGGTCTTGATAACCCACAAGTATAGGGGATCACAACAGTTTTCGAGGGTAGAGTATTCAACCCAAATTAATTGATTCGACACGAGGGGAGTCAAAGAATATTCTTAAGTATTAGCAGCTGAGTTGTCAATTCAACCACACCTGGAAACTTAATATCTGCAGCAAAGTGTTTAGTAGCAAAGTAATATGATAGTAGTGGTAACAATAGCAAAAGTAATATTTTTTGGTTTTATAGTGATTGTAACAATAGCAACGGAAAAGTAAATAAGCGAAGAACAATATATGAAAAGCTCGTAGGCAATGGATCGGTGATGGAGAATTATGTCGGATGCGATTATTCATGCAACAGTTATAACATAGGGTGACACAGAACTAGCTCCAATTCATCAATGTAATGCAGGCATGTATTCTGAATATAGTCATACGTGCTTATGGAAAAGAACTTGCATGACATCTTTTGTCCTACCTTCCTTATGGAAAAGAACAATGCCAGGAAACAGTCGCCGTATACGCTTGCAATGGTGCATACACCGTGTGGGTGACAAAAACTTGATACTGCCGATATCGATATACACCGTTCCTTCATCCGTATCGGACAGATTATTGCCGAGTATGATACAACTGGAATCGATACACACCGTCCGTTCATCCGTCTCAGACAAACAAATTATTGTCGCATATGATACTACTGGAGTCAATACACACCGCCCTTTCATCGGTATCGGACAAATTACGTTGCATATCTGTTCCCAGCTGGAATCAATAAATGCTATACATAGCGTGTATCCTTAATTATATCGCGCCGCACACACGAATATCTCATTTCGGGATAATTCATTTACTACATTTCTTTCTTCACTTTAAATGAAAGAAAAAGGAAGAAATTCCATCACCAGGCAGGAATAGGGAGGCATCATGTTTTTGGTGTGATTGAACACCCCTTTTTAAAAATACAGGAGAAAGAAGGGGGCCAAATTGCAAAATGAAGCAGAGGCAGAGCCAGGGTGGGATTATTTACCAGTGGCCCCTTGTCCTAACAGGAATTCCCCAAACCCTCCAAGTATTGCTGTTGCTGTTCCTCCTCTCTATAGGCTCTGTGTTCCCATCCATTCTCCCCCGATTGATTCCCCATTCCAGCCAGCCAGCTGCCATCCACCCCCGCCCCCGCCCCCGCCTCCGGCGAGATCCCCGGCGGCCGAGATCTCCCCGACGGTAAGCCCTTTGCCTCTCCTCCCTCCCTCCCTCCCTCCTCGGAATGAAAGCACGGCGAAAAATCGCGCCTTTTTCTTTTGTACGGAACAAACCCCAGCGCGCCGTGCCCTAACCCCTGTCCGTCTTGCTTCTTTCCGCGCAGCCGCCATGGCCGCGCAGGCCCCCGAGGGCGAGGGGCCGGCCCCCGCCCGCCCATCGCGCATCCGCGTCATGCGCCCGGAGGTGGAGGAGGTCCTCAAGAGCCCCCGCCGCGCCCGCGCCAAGCTGCACAAGGAGGGCGGCGGCGAGCAGGAGGACGGCGCCGGCGCGCGCCCGCGGTACGACTGCGCGTTCCAGGACGAGGAGGGGCAGCAGGGGTTCGCGCCGCCCGACGTGGTGTGGTGCAAGGTGCGGAGCCACCCCTGGTGGCCGGCCCAGGTCTTCGACGCCGCCGACGCCTCCGAGCTCGCGCTCCGGCACGCCAGGCCGGGGGCGCCCCTCGTCGCCTACTTCTGGGACCGGACCTTCGCCTGGATGGACCCCTCCGCGCTGCGCCCCTTCCGCGCCCACTTCCCCCGCCTCGCCGCCCAGAGCACCGTCTCCAGCTACGTCGCCTCCGTCGACGCCGCGCTGCAGGAGGTCACCCGCCGCATCGAGGCCGGCCTCTCCTGCTCCTGCTCCCCGCCCGCCGTCGCCAGGAAGCAGCAGATTCACAACTCAGGGATCAGGGAAGGGGCCTACGGCGCCGTGGTGGACGAGGTGTACATGAGGGACACGTTCCGTGCCAAGCCGTTCGTCGACTACATTTCGGCGCTGGGGAGGAGCCCGCTGGCCGGTGCCGATCGTCTCGACCTTGCCACCGCCATGGCGCAGCTCAGGTCTTTCAACCGGTTGAGGTGTCCAATGGAGCTTCCTGAGTTTGTCATCTTCCAGGGGATTGAGGATGTTGCTGCTGCCGTTGCTCCTGAGGCTGATGCTGATGCTGATGTGGCAGCAACACAACAGACAAAGAGGAAGAGGACGGAGGAGAAGGGCGGCGGGGATGGCAATGCTCCGGCCAAGGAGAAGAGATCGAGGCACGGCGAGAGCTCATCGCGCAAGAAAGATGCTCCTGCAGAGGAACAAGAAGAGGCCATTGATGATGCTCCGACCAAGGAGGAGAAGAAATCAAGGAGGCGTGGCGAGAGCTCATCGCGTGAGAGAGATGCTGCTGCAAAGGAACCAGAAGTGGCCATTGATGTTGAGGACAGCCCTCCTATGCCCAGGGACAGAATCATGGACACCTCCGAAGATGCACCGGATAAGGGAGAAGCTCCTGCAAACAAAGATGCCGCCATGGTTGAGGACACCCCTCCTATGCCCAGTACCAAGCAAAGGAAGTCAAAGAGAGGTAGCAAGACTTCAGCTGATAAAAAGAAGAAAGACACCTCCAAAGACGCGGCAGGTAAGGGCGAGTCTCTGCCAGAGGCAGAGCCTGCCAAAGAAGATGATGTGAATGGGGACAGCTCTATGCCGAGTGTGGAGGCGACAGATGATACATTGAGCAAGCAAAGGAAGTCGAAGAGAGTTAGCAGGAGTGCAGCAGAGAGCAAGAAGAAAGACACCTCCAAAGACGCAGCCGATAAGGGCGAGCCTCTACCAGAGGCAGAGCCTGCAAAAGAAGATGATATGGATGAGGACAGCTCTATGCCCAGCAGCGGGGCGGCAGATGATACATTGAGCAAGGGAAAGAAGTCAAAAAGAGCTACTAGGAGTTCAAGAAAGACAAAGAAGAACGACACCTCCAAGGACGCAGATAAGACAGAGTCTGTAACTGAGCCTGCAAAGGAAGTGGCCGAGAACGAGGACAGCTCTATGCCCAGTGCAGAGGCGACAGATGACACAGTGAGCAAGGGAAGAAAGTCGAAGAAAAGTAAGGGTTCAGCAAAGACCAAGAAGAAAGATGCAGATAAGAATGAGTCTCTACCAGAGCCTGCAAAGGAAGTTGCCGAGGATGAGGACAGCTCTATGCCCAGTGCAGAGGCGATAGATGGTGCATTGAGCAAGGAAACGAATTCCAAGAGCAGTACAAGGTCGGCAAAGAAGAAGAAGAAAGACGCAGGTAAAAAAGAGTCTCTACCAGATCCTGCAAAGGAAGGTGCTGAGAATGAGGACAGCTCTATGCCCAGTGGAGGGGCGACAGATGGTGCGTTGAGCAAGGAAACAAATTCCAAGATTAGTACGAGGTCGGCAAAGAAGAAGAAGAAAGACGCAGATAAGAAAGAGTCTCTGCCAGAGCCTGCAAAGGAAAAGGCCACTGGTACTGACAGTTCAACGCTGAGTAGAGTGGTGGCAGATGATACACCGAGCAAGAAAAGGAAGTCCAGTAAGAAGAGTTCAGCCAGTAACAGGATCATAGACACCTCCATGGATGCTGTGGATGGCATGTTGAGTGAGAGAAAATCAGGGCGTAGGCTAAGGTCCAGCCACAAGATTGTAGAGGCTTTGGAGGTTATGAAATGGCCGAGGAAGAAGGATGCTGGTGAAACCACAAAGGTAAAAGATAAAGATGCTGCTTTGCCCAAGGAGAACAATCTAGGGCGTAGAGCGGGCTCTGCACGCCACAAGGATAAAACCACAATCACAAAGGATGGGAACGGACTTACAGTTTCTCCTCTCAAGAAAAGGTTGCACCTTGATGTACACTCAGCAACAGAGAATGCGCCCTTCGCAGTCTCAGAGCTTGGCAGGAAGAAGAAGACGCTTATTGAACTTCTGGCAGAGACAGCTACCCCTAACCCTTCAGCAGGTGGTAAGAGCAAGGCTCGAGCGGAGCGTCCCTTGCCTTCTTCAGTCCTGAAACCTGAGGCTACACCGAACACCAGAGGGAAGCGTTCTTTGCCTGCTTCTACTGAGACACCTGAGGATCCAGGCCGTGATAAGGATACAATTAAGACCAGAGAGAAGCGTTCTGTGGCCGCATCGACCGAGAAACCTGAGCGTGATACGAGAAGTACAGTGAAGGCTAGAAGAAAAAGTTCTTTGCCTTCTTCAGCCGAGGAACCTGAGGACCCAGACCGTGATAAAAATGATGCAATGAAGACTAGAGGGAAGCGTTCTTTGCCTGCATCAGCTGAGAAACCTCAGGATCCTGACCGCGGCACAAAGGGTACAGCGAAGACTAGGGGTAAACGCTCTCTGCCTGAATCAACTGAGGATCCTGACCGTGTTACAAAGGGTTCATCAAAGACTAAGGGGAAAGGTTCTCTGCCTGAATCAACTGAGGAACCAGAGGGTCCTGATGACCGTGATATGAAGGATTCAATGCACACCAGGAAACGAAAGAAGCTCGACACATTGGGGGATTTGTCTTCCCAGCCACAGCCTGTTTCTCCCAAGGGTTCCACGAAAGCTCGAGAAGTGAAGCGCAAAGCTGCTGGGCAGAAGTCACAGGCATCTCCTGTTGTCAAAGCCAATGGTGGCATATCAGGCGATACGTCTTCCAAGAGGTCCGCAAGGCGCAAAGCTGCTGAACCGAAGCCACAGGAAACCCCTGTTGTCAAAGCTAACGGTGAAGCTTCTCAGACGAGATCGCGTAGGGCCATAAACAGTGAAGTGACTGTTCCAGACAAGTCTCCACGCTCTGTTAAGCCGGATAAGGGCAAGAAAGGTGCCGTGGCAGAAGGCTCTCCGTCTTGTGGTGAAATGCTGTCACAGCTTTGTGTCGGAGCAAGTGATGCTGAGAAGATGGGGAAGATCGCCCCTACAAGCGCTAGCTTCTTGACTGATTTCCTGAAGAGCGCTCGTGCCTGTACTTCTGATGTGGAGGAGGCAGCCAACGCAGACTGCCGTGCTTCTAGTCCCCATGCTGACGAGGAGATACCTGAGAAGGCAGCAGCAGACAAAGTTTCTAGTCCCAATGCTGACGAAGAGATACCTGAGGAAGCAGCAGCAGACAAAATTTCTAGTCCTCATGCTGTCGAGGAGATACCTGAGAAGGCAACAGACAATGTTTCTAGTCCTCATGCTGACATGGAGGTGCCCGAGGAGGCAGCAGACAAAGTGTCTAGTCCTCATGCTGACGATGAGGTGATACCTGAGGAGGCAGCAGAGAAAGTTTCTAGTCCCAGTGCCGATGAGGCGATACCCGAGGAGGCAGCAGAGAAAGTTTCTAGTCCCAATGCTGATGAGGTGGTACCCGAGAAGGCAGCAGTTGAAGTTTCCAGTGCCCCTGCTGATGAGGCGATACCTGAGAAGGCAGCAGAGAGAGTTTCCAGTCCCAATGCTGATGAGGTGATACCTGAGGAGGCAGCAGACAAAGTTTCTAGTCCCCATGCTGATGAGGCGATACCTGAGGTGGCAGCAGATGAAGTTTCACTTGCCCCTGCCGACGAGGAGACACTTTTGAAGGTAAAAGAGGAAGTTTCTAGTCCCCTTGCTGACGAGCAGACACTTGAGACGGCAGCAACAGAGAAAGTTTCTAGTGCCCCTGCCGACGAGGAGACACTTGAGACGGCAGCAGCAGAGGAAGTTTCTAGTGCTCCTGCCGACGAGGAGACACCTGAGACGGCAGCAGCAGAGAAAGTTTCTAGTGCCCCTGCCGGCGAGGAGACACTTGAGAAGGTAAAAGAGGAAGTTTCTAGTCCGCATGCTGATGAGGTGATACCTGAGAAGACGGCAGAGAAAGTTTCTAGTCCCCATGCTGAGGAGGCGATACCTGAGAAGGCAGCAGATGAAGCTTCTAGTCCCCCTGCCGACGTGGAGACACCTGAGAAGGCAACAGAGAAAGTTTCTTGCCCCCCTGTCGACGAGGAGATAGCTGAGAAGCCAGCAGACAAAGTGTCTAGTCCTCATGCTGAAGCAGAGATGTCTGAGAAGGCAGCAAAGAGCTCCCCTGCTCCATCAGAGCCGCCGGTGGTGGCTGATAATATGAAGGACGATTACTGGTCTGACATTCTCATAGACGTGGAGGAACCGCTGTCTAGTCTGGCAAAGAAGAAGGACAAGGGCAAGATGAGATCAAGCAAGAAGCAGCGGCGTGACGACGAGATGAAGCAAGATGAGAGCCAGCAAGACAAGGCAGAGGCAGAGAATGGGAAGGCGAACGGGGGTGGCGGCCAGGCAAGCGCGGCCGAGGAGGACGCGTCGCTGATGGGGCTGGTGCTGCACTTCAGCAAGCCAGGTGCGGTGCCCTCGCGTGGCGACCTCATCGAGATCTTCAGCCAGTACGGGCCCGTGAGCGAGGCGAAGACGGAGACGGACCAGCACTCCAGCTCGGCCCAGGTGGTGTTCAGGCGGCGCGCGGACGCGGAGGCGGCGTTCGGCGGCGCGGGCAAGATGGCGGCCCTCAGGCCCAGCCTCGACAGCTTCCGGCTCACCGACTTCCCGTCCGCTGCCGCCGCGTTCCGGGGCGACGACGGGCCGAAGCAGGGGTGAACAGGGCTGCTGGAGGTGGAGGAGAGAGGTAATTGGATATGATGATTTATTTATTGCTGCTGCTGCTGCTGCAGTGTAATGATGATGCTTCCGTTCCCTGTGTTTGTTGCATTGAGCTGCATGTGCTGATGCTGTGTTGCTGTGTTGTTGGTTTCAGGTGAAGGAGGAGTGGAGGAGGTGTTTGTTATTTAGGTGGTGGTAGCTTTGTGGTTGTGTTAAAAGGAGGAGTAAGAAAGCAAGCATTGTGGCTTTGTGGTGTCTTTTTGGAGGATGCTGAGAGGTGTTTGTTATTAAGTAGTAGTATAAGATGTAAAAAGACTATGGCATGGTTGCATGTGAGGATTGGATGCATGTGAGGATGTAAAAACCTGGTGACTTTGTTGGTACCCTACCTGAAAGTCTGTCTGTCTTGTGTTGTGTGTCTGGTTGAATTGTGTGGTGAATGAGAGTGCTCTTGGTTGGGGGTCACTAGTTGTTATTGTTGTTGTTGTGGTTATGTTTGTAGCAGCAGAGGAGTAATAGCAGAGGAGAGGAGCATTGATGCATCTATGTGCTGGTTAGCTAGCTTTTACTATATGATATGATGAGCTGGAGTATCTTAGTTGGCATGACTAGTAATAATTAACTGGTAACTGATAGTGTGATACCCACCAGGCAGGCAGGCATGCTTTAGGCAGGCTTGGTAGATTTGTCAAGTCTTGTGCTGCAGTGGGATGCATATGCAGTGACTTGCATGGGCATGGGCTGATAAAGCAGCAAAGGCAAGCAGTAGATGCCAACTTTTGATATGCATGCATGCATTCTTTGCTTGTTTATATTCTTTTAAACTGAACATGCTCATCTATCTATCTATCTTTCTGCTTTAGTATGTATGTATGCATTGTATTTTTTTTTCCTTTGGAAAAGTAAAGGTAATGTGAAAGGAAGAGAGAACAAGAAAGGGAGGAAGACAGATGCTTCAGTCAGTTTCAGACCAGCTTAATTTGAGTGACAATCACCTTACCTGGCTGGCTGGCTGGCTGGCATGATGGCTCATGGATCCCTCAGCTGCAGCTGGAGCTCAGTCTGATCTCATCTGATGGAGATGGGAGATGGGAGATGGATGCTCCAGCTTCAGCATGAAGAAAAGAGGTTTGGTCCATCTTTCTTTTCATGATGCATGCATGCAGCTGGAGCCTAATCTGATTTCATCTCATATCATACATGGATGGATGGATGCTCCAGCTCAAGTGTGGAAACATTGCATTTTTCGCCAGCTTAGTGGCTAAGAGAGAGTGCAGTTAGTTACAGAGCAGCAGTAATAGTTGCTGGATGCAGTGACTTGCATGGGCATGGGCATGTGAAGAAAAATGAGTAGCAGTAGATGCATGCCAACTTTGCATGCATTGTTTATATTCTTTTTTTGCGGGAATTTATATATATTCTTAATAACATGTTCCTTCATTCTCTCTGCTTTACTTACTAGTGTAGTATGAATGCAATGCATGCATGGTTATTTTCCAAGGGACCCATTGGAAAGGGAATGGAAAAGAAAGGGAAAGGGAAAGGAGAAGGAAAAACAAAGGAAGAAGAATGCATGAAAAGTTGACTGATGGGTTGGCTTAATTTGACCGACTGACAATAATCTGGCTTGTTGGCAGGCCTGGCATGATGGTTGATCATGGGTCCCTCAGCTGGAGCTGGAGTGATCTTGTTTAATCTCATCTCATCTCATCTCTGTGATGGAGCATGAAGAAAAGCTTAATGATCTTTTCATGATGCATGCATGCAGCTGGATCTTTAATCTCATCATATCTCATGGACATGGATGGATGCTCCCTAGTGTTGACGCGTGAAAAGCTTGCTTACTCTTTCCTTGCTTGCTTGCCAGATCTCATGTTAATGTGATGGATATGTACACACATGGACCCAAGCACCTCCTGTAGCATATCCCTTAAGAGCAGCTCCAACACAAACTGACGGCGCTTTTGTTTGCTTTTTGTCCGTTTAGGTCGGCCGACCGCTTGGTGTCCGCCATGTTTATCATTTGGATCGGCAGTGCCGACCCATATTTGCCGGCGTGGCTGGCTGGTCGTCCTTTTTCAACAAATATATAGCTTCACAACCAAATAAAGTATAGTTTCACAACCAAATAAACCTGTATTTGAGGAGGAAAAAAAAACAAGAGTTTTAGGGAGTTAAACACTAGCTAGCAGATTACCTAAAACCAACTTTGCTTGAAAAAAAAATTTAGTCTCACTCCCTACAAACCATCCCAAGATGACTATATTTGGTCCAACGCGTGACCCTAGAGTAAAAGTAGGGAGGCAGCCGTGCCGCCCCGCTCATCGGGGGAATGGAATCCCACACCGCCCCACTGCTCCGGTGACCCTCGCCGCCGACAACGAAGAATTTCATGAATCACGGGCTGAGCCATGGCCGGAATCACGGGCATTCTTCGCCTCGCGCCGTTGTGAGCTACCCACCCGGCTGCCCTTGCCCAAACCCCCTTGTGCCCCGTGGAACAACAAGGGCAACTGTCGGAGCTAAATCCGGCAAATCATCTGATAGGGTATCCTAACTTTGCGACTTGGCACGATGGTAACAGGAGGCAAGGTTTGCCCAGGTTTGGGCTCTCACGGAGGAGATAATACCCTACGTTATGCTTGTGTATATTGCATTGGACCGTGTACAAAGTTTAGGATACGATGAGCCTGACCTCGGCTTATATAGCACACCGGGGGTCCTAGGGTTACAAAACTAGGTCGACTACGTTGGTGGAGGTGAAATCCTTCACGTCTCCGGTATCTTTGGAGTGTACTCCCAAGTCTTCCGGAATCTTCATGTACACCACCATGGTCCGCCCAAAGTGTCCTAGGACGGAACCGACATCCTTAGCCCGATCCACTAGGGCGGGAACCGTTAGGGTGAGAGTCCCCCGCCCTAGATAGGGCATTGTCAATAGTTGTTGGCCTCTGGGGCGTGGCTAGCTGGCCGTATCGTGCAGATAACGCGATGGGCTCTTAGGTCCGTCTCCCAGTCTCCCTCTCATGCTTTCACAGCCAGTGGCGGAGACAGGGGGGACCAGCAGGGGCCATAAGATTACTGATTTGCTGCTAATTACTAGATGAATAATGTACATTTTATACAAAAATACATGTATTAGTATTGTTTGGCCCCTGTTATTAAAACTTTGAGTCATTTGGACCCCCCGATCCTTAATTCCTGGCTCCGCCACTGTTCACAGCAGCAGCTCCGAGGAGAGTGGTCGACGTTTGATATTTTGGCGGGGTGGTGGCAAACGAGGAGGAGAAGATGACTGTGATGGCCATCCTTGTCGGCGCATCGTAGGTGGTCGCGTGAACCAAATGTATACTTTAGGGAAGTAAGTTTTAGAGGGTTCACAAGATGTGGAAAAATGATTTCCCTAAAAAATAATTTGTAGAGTGGGAACAGAACAATATTAAATTGTGCTAGAAATGCTATTGTTGGCTAAGAGAGTGGCATTACCATTTGCTTAATTGGTGCATGCACAGGTAGTATGGTGGTGTAAAAAGGAAGGTGAGATGAATGGATGGAGAGAGCAACAAAACAAAAGGAAGGAAGGACGTTAAGGAAAAAGGCAGCGAGAGAGCGATTCCATGACAACTTTACAGACAGAGCGAGTGTTGCACATCTCTTCTCTCCTCTTGCTCTCTTCACACTGCTTAGCTTAGCTTAGGTTCATTCAGTGAGTGAGTGGTGGTGGTGTGCTTTACTACTTTGCTTTGTTGCTTCGCTTAGCTTTGCTTAACTCCTCCCTCCCTCTTCACACAGCTCTGCTCTGCTTTGAGCTTTCTTCCTCCCTCCCTTCACTTTCCCCATCTCCTCTGTCTGTCTGTCTGTCTGTTTTACTAGCTACTACTCGAGTGGAGTGGAGTGCCATAATCAATCAATCAATCGATCAGTGAGTCACCCAGATAGATAGATTGATTGGAAGAGGAGGCCATCATCATCTCCGGGCAGGCTGCCGATCCACCATAGAATAGGCACATGCTTACTTAGCAACCAAGTAAGTATACTACTAGCAAGAAACACCGACCGACGGCCGGCCGGCGACAACTGGACTGCTCTCCCTTCCTTGGAGCAGCCGGCCAGCTTCCTTCCACAATGGCCGCGGAGACTCCTCCAACGCAACACCGCTCCTCTTGCTCTTCTTCATCTTGCTACCTGCACCGGCGGCTTCCTCTTCTTCATCTTGCTCTGCTGCACATCTTGTTCTTCTTCTTGTGCTCCTCCTTCCCCGCCGTCTCACGAGCTCAGATGCCTGGTTAGTATCTTCTTCTTCTTCTTCTTCTCTGCTAATTCATCCGTCAGTTACCATCGGACTACTCGGCAGCTTCTATCTATCTGTATTTACATATTTACACAACAGCTTCACGCACATGTACTATATCAGTTAGCTAGCACCTCAGATGTACTGCATGATGGGTGATGTGCAATTCATTGGTGTTGAGTACTACTGCACGTACATCTTCATGTGAGATTTATTTAATCACAGTATGCCAATTCATCAGTAACACCAACCACTGATGTACTCCCTTCGTTCGTTCGGAAATACTTGTCCTAGAAAATCGGCAGCTTCTATATACAATCATTTTTAAGACAAGTATTTCCGAACGGAGGGAGTACATTTCACTACTACTGTCTAGTCTAGTGCGGAATACTACCAGTTCAATTTGCATCAGTAACACCAACTAATTCATCCGTCCATGACATGATTTCAATCAATCACTCACTCATCCTCCTAGATCCATCAGTGTAACTAATTCTTAATCTGTTGATGTTCATTAACTCAAGTTGCCTCCCATTGCTATTTGCTGCTGCAGGCTTCCTCAGCATCGACTGCGGCGGCGCCGCCAACTACACCGACTCCCGGGGCCTGCGCTGGACCTCCGACGCCGCCCTCATCGCCACCGGCACCCCCATCAACACCACCTCCACCTCCACCTCCACCTCCCCCCAAGAACAGGAGACGCAGTACACCACCCTGCGCGCCTTCCCGTCCGACGGCGCCAAGCACTGCTACGCGCTGCCCGTCGCCACCCGCGCGCGCTACCTGCTGCGGGCCACCTTCCTCTACGCCGGCTTCGACGGCGACGACGCCTTCCCGGAGTTCGACCTCTACCTCGGCGCCACCCGCTGGTCCCCCATCGTCGTCTACGACGGCGCACGCCTCGTCACAAGGGAAGCCGTCGTCTTGGCCCAGTCTGCAAGCATCTCCGTCTGCCTCTCCAACGCCACCACGGGGCGGCCGTTTATATCCACCCTAGAGCTCCGGCCGCTCAACGGGTCGCTGTACCGCACCGACGCCGAGGCCCGCGCCTTCCTCGCCCTCGCCGCCCGCATCAACTTCGGCGCACCCTCGCCAGATCCGGTCAGGTACTCTACTACTCTGCCGCTTCTTTCTTTTCCCCACTTTCTTCTTCTTCTGTTGATTTGAACATGTATATAATCAAGAGTTAATTACACCTGGGGTACATAAACTTTCGCGGTGGTAACGGATTCATACACAAACAAAAAAACCTATAATCAACTTTCCAGTGTTGCTATATTCGTCCTACAAATCACTGGATTCGTAGAGTTTGCCTACATGCCAAATGGTGATTTTTTTTCCTTTTACATAAGTAAATTGTGGTCAACCAATTTAACCCAAATTTTGTCAACTCCAGCAAAGTAGTGTCTTTTTTTTTCTCTTTCCTCCTTAAGATTTGGAATGCCTAGGCCACCAGAATCCTTCATCTTACAAACCATGCCCCAATTGGTAAAGTCATACCATCAACATTCCCCCAAAAAAACACAAAAAATGAGACATCTATGGCATGATTTTTCCAACCAGGGAGTTTCATAACAGAGGGCAAGTACCAAGGGATTTTGACAAACTGCTAGCCTGAAAAGGAACCCATTTTCCTCCAAAACATGACATTTCTCATCTCTTCCTCGGAGAAAAAGTTTCCATAAAGAATTCTTCTCTGGATCAGAGAGCAGACCAGAGCAGAGTTTTTTCAAAAATAGATCGAACCAACAAGGTGGATGTTGGTCTTAGTTTCATATAAGAAAACAACCTCACCATTTTCCCTTTAACCACTGTCACAAAACATAATTTATGTCAAGAAACCGGTAAGGTTTCAAACTTTTCCTTGTTAAAACCCGACCAAGGTAAGGTTCTACCATCAGAATCTGTTTTCCAAATCCTCTTAACACTCCAAAAAAAAGGCATATCATGTAGGGATTTGATTTCTATGTTTTTTTTTTAGAAAAGGAGGATGACCCCCGGCCTCTTTTTCTAAAAAAAAGCCCCTTGTTTATAATTATAGTATTACAATAACCATCTGGGCTGGGATTCATCCTTAACAGAAACATCAATATTGCCAGGCAGGGAAGTATCAGGGTGTTCATTACCAAAAGCAGCGCCATCTAGTTCACGTGCACCAAAATACCTTTTATTTTTCATTTTTTATGTTTCAAAGAATATAATTTTCTTTTTCTTGTTGTTTCGGTCATAATCAAGTACAGTTCTTAGAGTACACACGTCATACCAAATGGTGATCTTTTTTACTCCCTCTGTTCACTTTTATAAGACCTTGAAGACATTTCAGACAACAAAACAGTCCATTTTGAGTTATCTGAAATGACTTACAAAAGTGAACGGAGGGAGTACTCAAATTGTGGTCCACCAATTTAATCCAAATTTTGTCACCTCCAGCAAAGCATCATTTTTTGTTCTTGGAAAGCATCAAGCTAAGATTAATATCCTCCTTAAGATTTGGAATGCCTAGGCCACCAAAAACTTTTTCTTACAGGTTATCATCAACATCTCCCCCACACAGAAGTATGAGACATCTGTGTGTTAAATGGCATGAATTGCAACAGACGGGAATTTTATTACAGAGAACAAGTAAGAAGGAATTCGAAAAAGGGATAACCTGAAGAAGAAGAACTAATTTTCCCCCACAAGATAGCATTTCTGATCTAGCATAGTCGGCTCTGCTAGACCACATCAGAGTTTTTCCAAAACGATTGTACTGTTCTAGCATAGTCGGCTCTGCTAGAAAATGGGTTGTAAAAAACCAGGAGAAATGTTCTCCTTCCTTGTTTCTTGAAAGCCCACCAAGTCAACCTTGTATGCAGACAAACAATCACATCTACCAGTTTCTCCAGAATCCAAACAAAGAGACCTATCATGGAGGAACATTATTTCCATGTAACAAGTCACAGGACGTTCTATTTCTAATTATAGTTGCCCGGTTACCATCAGGCTATGAGTTGAGGCATGGCAATATCAGGGTTTTCATTACCAAAATAAACTCCATGAGCCGATTCATGTACAACAAAATCTCTTTCTTCTTCTTTTCTGTTTCAAAGAATAGATTTTCTTTCTTCTAGCTCCTGTTGTTTTGATCATAATTAAGTCCAGTTCTTCTTAAAAACTACTGATTTGTTGATCATGGTTAATTCGATGAATGCAGGTATCCTGATGATCCATATGACCGGATATGGGAGTCGGACATGGTACGGCGGGCCAACTACCTGGTCGATGCAGCGCCCGGCACCGTCAACGTATCCACCGACAAGCCGGTGTTCGTCGCCACGAGCGAGAGGCCGCCGGAGAAGGTGATGCAAACCGCCGTCGTAGGCACCCTCGGCGAGCTCACCTATCGGCTCAACCTCAACGGCTTTCCGGGGGATGGCTGGGCCTTCTCCTACTTCGCTGAGATTGAGGAGTCCGTTGTTCCTGAGACGCGCAAGTTCAAGCTCTTCATCCCTGGCCTGCCCGACGTTAGCAAGGCCACCGTTGACGTCGGTGAGAATGCCCCTGGGAAGTTACGGCTCTACCAGCCAGGCTACTATAACGTGTCACTACCCTTCGTGCTATCATTCGCGTTCAGAAAGACTAACGACTCATCCAGGGGGCCAATTCTCAACGCATTTGAGATCTACAAGTATGTCGAGATCGAGCCCGGGTCCCCAGACGCTCTGGCCATGGCAAGCCTCGCGTCGCGGTACGCGTCCTTCGGTGATTGGGCCAACGAAGGCGGCGATCCCTGCTGGCCCTCGCCATGGTCCTGGGTCAGATGCTCCTCAGAACCACAACTAAGAGTGGTTTCAATGTATGTAATCCATTCACTTAGCTCTCTATTTTATTGTTTCCTGATCTTGTGCTAAATATAGCATCTATCTGCATTTTAACAACCTTTAGTTGTCAACAGAAATCTGTCAGGGAAGAACTTGACAGGGAGCATACCTCCGGAACTAGTGGCTTTGTCATTCTTAGCAGAAATGTAATAATTTTCATCATTGCCTTTCTGCTCACAGAATGTTCTTCTGATTAAACCATAAATTATCACCTTTATTCCTTCCATCCATTTCCTGATCGATCATGAATTTCTCTGCAGCCGACTTGATGATAACATGCTGACGGGTCCGATTCCAGACCTTTCTGCCTCTTCGAACCTCTCAATCATGTGAGTCACCTGCCTCATTTCAGATTTTTCACCTCCCACTACCACTGATTTCTCATGAGTGGATGCTTAACTAATTTTCTCACTGAATAAAAATGCAGTCACTTTGAGAACAACCAGCTTACTGGCAGTGTGCCTTCATATTTGAGCAGCTTGCCCAAGCTCACTGAGCTGTGAGTCTTTCATCAAACCCTTGCTTAATTACTGTCCAATTGACTGCAGTTTGCCTGCTATATTAACACCTAGTCAGTTGTAGTACTAAAGATTTGGTCATAACAAAGAGAATAGCAGGCCTTTGAGAACTGACTGTCGACTATTATTCTACATGTAATGCAGCTATCTTCAGAATAACAAGCTGTCTGGTTATATCCCCAAGGCTCTGAAAAGCAGAGGCATTGTTTTCAAGTTGGTATTCTTTGCTTCATACACTACATTAATGAGCATATTATTTCAGCAACAGTTATTTAAAATAGCTTGCTATCAGCGAGTACTAATATTTTTAAGCTTTCCTCGCTGTAAAATTTTCAGCTATGCTGGCAATATGGACCTGAAGGCAGGGAATCAAGAGAAGCACCACCTGATAATCATCATATCTGCGCTGCTTGGAGTATCCTTGCTGCTTGCAGTTTCCCTCTGTTGCTACGTGCTGACACGCAAAGCCAACAAGAAAAACTCACCACCAGAAGGTCGCCTCCTCACATCTTGTTGTATTTTTATTGGAGTGTTTCCTTCTGTGTGCGTGTGAGTGTTCTCAACTCTTCTATAACCTTCATTCATTCTGGTTCAGATGACCTTACCAAGGCGCCCCCGCCCGCGCACAAGCTGCAGAAGTCAGACGCGCCGTCGTGCGAAATCGCCACCGAGACCTGCCATCCCTTCAGATTATGCGACCTCGAAGAGGCGACCAAGAATTTTGAGAACAGGATTGGCTCTGGAGGTTTCGGGATAGTGTACTATGGGAAGCTGCCGGACGGAAGGGAGATCGCGGTGAAGGTGCCGACGAACGACTCGTACCAGGGGAAAAAGCAGTTCACGAACGAGGTAGGTTGTGTTAATTTGTTTGCCAGCAGAATGCTATTGTATTGTAGCCTTGGATGTATGAGGTACGTGCTCAGTAATTCTCGACATGTGTTGCTGCTGTTAATTTGTTCATTCAGGTATCCTTGCTGTCGAGGATACACCACAGGAACCTGGTGGCGTTTCTGGGGTACTGCCATGAAGACGGGAGGAACATCCTGGTCTACGAGTTCATGATGAACGGGACTCTGAAAGAGCATCTTCATGGTAATTTTACTTCTACTCCTGCATGTAGTGGATCGCATATAAACAAAGTGATTTAGAAAAAATAAATCAGACAGCATCAAACCATGTGTTTGTTTGCAGGGCGTGACAAGCACATAAGCTGGATTCAGCGACTTGAGATTGCAGAGGATTCAGCAAAAGGTTAGTATTCAGTAAATTCAGACATAGGCATATGCTCAGATGGTAGTAGTACATTTCTGAACCTGTAGAAACTGAATTTGGATGCAGGGATCGAGTACCTGCACAGCGGATGCACGCCGTCGATCATCCACCGGGACATCAAGACGAGCAACATCCTGCTGGACAAGCAGATGCGGGCCAAGGTGTCGGACTTTGGGCTGTCGAAGCTGGTCGCGGAGGAGTCCCACGCGTCCACCAACGTCCGCGGCACGCTGGGCTACCTGGATCCACAGTCAGTACTCACTTCTCATCAGCCATTTTTACTCTCAGGCCAACTGAACCCAAAACTGTAGACTGCAGTCTCAGCTTGCAAATGGCAAGGTTTCAGACAGTAACGCATGCATGTGTGTGGAAAATGCAGGTACTACATCTCTCAGCAGCTGACGGAGAAGAGCGACGTGTACAGCTTCGGGATCATCCTGCTGGAGCTCATCTCGGGGCGGCCGCCCATCTCCGCCATGACCTTCGGCGACCACTTCCGCAACATCGGGCCATGGGTCGGTCATCATTTTCTTGAGTCATTCATCCAGTGGAATAAACGTGTCATATATGTGCTGCTACTGACATATTGAAAACAACAAAACAAAACAAAACAAAATGTGGCAGGCCAAGTTCTACTACGAGAGCGGTGACATCGAGGCGGTGGTGGACCCGGCCATCTCCGGGGAGTACCGGGACGTGCACTCGGTGTGGAAGGTGGCGGAGACGGCTGTGCGGTGCATCGACGCGGATGCGAGGAGGCGCCCCTGCATGGCGGAGGTGGTGAAGGAGGTGCAGGAGGCGATGGCGCTGGAGCGGCCACCCAGCGAGGCGTCGGCGTTGGCGTTGGAGCGGAGGGCGTCGTTCCCGTTCTCGCCGGCGGGGGCGCGGTCGGGGACGGTGCGGTCCCACGACATGATCATGGACAACCTGATGCGCGAGGACGACGAGTCGTCTTCATTCCCCAACACCCTCCGCCACCCCGAGCTGCGCTGATCCGTCCCTATGGCGTTTCAAAACTGAAACTCAAATTTATTATGTCTCGCCGGGATCGAGTTTTTGATTGATTGATGATGATTCGGGGCTGTATAAACCAAGTAAGTGATGTAGGAGTAGCACTTGGGTATTTATTTTATTATTCTAGACACACACACACAAAGAAAGATTGATTTGGTCCTTTTTTTGGTTTAGAAGGAAAAGGTGTTGATTTTGTATTGGCACGGCACCGGGAGCAGTACAGAAAAAGATTGGGTTTTTTTTCTGGTGGGCCGAACCCGTGCAGCAACAGAAAGCGTTGAATCGGGTGGGCTTTGGATGGGCCGAGCGGGGGGCAGCTTGGTAAATTCACAGTTCGGGCAGTAGGGGGTCGCGATTAGGGTTCCCACGCCCCGCCGCCGCCGCCGCTAAAAAAACAGACGCCTTTCTTTGGCAGCTAAGCTAAACCCTCACCCACAGCCGCAGCAGAGCAGAGGGATAAACCCAAACCCCTCCCTCCATTCGAACCCAAACCAAACCCGAGCCGCCGCCCGCGGAATCGAATCTTCGCCCCCTCCCGCCTTCCTCCTTCCCTTCCCTTCCCTTCCCTTCCCCGCGCGATCAATCAAGCGGGCGATCGGGGAGCAGCGGCGATCAGGAATCGATCCCTCCTCCTCATACAAGATGTCGCCGGCGGAGATGGAGTCCCACAAGATGGTTGAGGTGGAGGCGGCGGCGGATCCTGAGGAGCGCACCGCCTCCGGTGACCCCAAGGCCTGCGACGACTGCAACACCACCAAGACGCCGCTCTGGCGCGGCGGACCCAACGGACCAAAGGTACGCTCTTTTTTACTTCTTGTTTTCTTTTCCCCTTCCGCTGTCCGCTTCGATCTGCTCTGTTCCGGTCGATCCTTGTTACGATCAATGGTTGAATGCCTCATCTTATCCGACCCGATCCATCTGATCAACTGATTTGAATTGATTTGATTTCATTTGATCGCAGTCGCTGTGCAACGCGTGCGGGATCCGGTACCGCAAGAGGCGGCGGGTGGCCATGGGGCTCGACCCGGAGGCCAAGAGGAAGCCCAAGAGGGACGACGCCATCCTATCCAAGGCGGAGGCTTCTAGTACCAAGGAGGAGGAGGAGGAGGACAACAAGGCCAGCACCAACAAGATCAAGACCAAGACGACTACTCACACCGTGGAGCTCCACATGGTGGGGTTCGCCAAGGACGCGGTGCTCAAGCAACGGCGCAGGATGCGGATGCGGCGGAGGAAGCCGTCGTGCCTGGGCGAGGAGGAGCGGGCCGCCATCCTCCTCATGTCCCTCTCCTCAGGCGTAATATACGCCTGATCCATCTCCTTGCATCGGTCCCAGTTGGAACAAGATGAACATGAAGAGGTGTTGTTGGCATCCATCAAATCAAATCAAATCAAATAATCATCTATGCTATGCTGTATGATGATCTAGTCCTAGATCAGCAGCCTACCTACCTAGCTGTGTGTGTGTTGGTTGCTGCTGCTTACCGTTGCTTCTTTCGTTGCTAGCTAGCTAGTGAGTACTTTGATCCCCTGTGCTGTTAATGCCTGTTTGTCCGTCTGTTTGTTTGTTCCAAGTATGTACTGTCTGACTTAATCTGCAATGCAATGCAATGCAAAGTGACAAGAACAAGTCAAGTCAAGAGCTCCCTGTGCTGTGCTGTGCACCTTTTGTCATGTTAATCCTGTCTAGTGTTGCTGTCATTCTTACTTTCCTGAAGCAGCAGGGAGCAGAGTAGGGGTGAAGTAGTAGAGTGGGGCAGGGGATGATGCAAGAGGTGATGGATGATCACATTTCATGTCTGCAGCATCCATTGCATTCCATGGTACACCACTGCGGCATAAGTTAGTTAGTTAGTTATTTCCCAAGTTGGAAAGAAAGAAAGAAAGAAAGAAAGAAAGGGAAGTCAGCCATCGATGCTTCTGCTGCTGTTTACTCTTTTATTTTTTACTTGCACCAGCAAGGAAGCAAAGGAAGGACCAGCAGGCAGCAGGATCTATCTAGCTAGAAATGCTGGAGAGAGAGAGAGATTGCAGAGTGCAGCAAGCAAAAGTGGACAAGAATGTTTCTTCTTGGGGACGGGAGCTTGCTTGCTTGCTCATCCCCCTCCCTGCATCCATTTCCATTCCATACATACATCAAGGAGAGCCTGGCTTTTGTCCCAGCAGCAACACCAACAAGCCCTCCCCTCTTGTTTATTTGTGCACTGTTCCTGTTGCATCCATGCAGATTCTGTGCCTGCCTGCCTTCCTCCTCATCTCCCTGCTGGACTGCTGTCTGTGAACCCACTTAACTTTTCTTTTTTTTTTGCCAATGAACCCACTTATACTGTTACCACTATGCAATAAGAGATTTACATAACTCAACTAGTAGTATGATATAAGTACCTAATGTACACATCAGTGCTGTCTCTGAACCCCTCTTTCTTTCTTTCTTTCTTTCTTTCTTTCTTCTACAACAAAGTATGCTGCAGTCAGCGTGTATACATACATTTGTAGAGACCAATGTCATGTCATGCCATTGATAATTAAAAACATTACAGCTTTATATTATTTTCTTAAAAAGCTGGTCGTCGTGTGCAAGAATCTAGACAGGGCCAGCGGTTTCAGGCATTACCTCTCCTTTTTGTTTTGTTTTTGAGGAGGAGTTCAGACTTCAGACAGTATAATTTCTTCCTAGAGAAAAAAAGGTCTGTGGACTTGTTAAGCTAAACTAATCCAGCTGGCAGCTATACTATACT
Source organism: Triticum urartu (assembly GCF_056163025.1). Lineage (NCBI taxonomy): Eukaryota > Viridiplantae > Streptophyta > Magnoliopsida > Poales > Poaceae > Triticum > Triticum urartu. The sequence continues at coordinate 747,367,383 of NC_141875.1, read as the reverse complement.
ACTGCATCTGGACCACTTGTTGTGCAATAATAAATTAAGAAAATGAAAACCCTGACGACCAGTAGCATACATGCCTCTGGATTTGCGGCGTGTCCACCTAAAGCTTTCACTCACTGACTGACTGCTACTCCTTCCGTCCGGATTCATTACACCCCTTTTATTTTGAGATAAAGTTTGACCATGAATTTAACTAATAAACTACAAACTATATGTCTCAAAAATTATGTTATAGAAACCTCTTTCAAATACAAATCCAACAGTATACTTTTTGTATCATGTTCTTTATATTTTTTTTAGTCAAATACATGGTCAAAGTTGGACCCAAAATATAATAGGGCCTAATAAACCTGGACAGAGGTAGTAATTTTTATTGAGTCAAGGGCGCATCCAGCGCCGGATCAACTATTGGATACCACCAAATGTCCGTGCACACATACTGACATGTTTGAAAAGTGTCAACCGGATGGGAGGTCACCCAACCAGAGTCACCAAATGCCCGCCCCTTATTCGCCCCCGCACTTTGACAAACTTATCTAGATCAACAACAATTCAACCATACATTTAAATAGTTGCAAACGAAAGCAACAAGTTTCTTTCGTTTTACATCCATCGATTTCAAAAGTCACCAGTACGGTTGCCCGTGCCCAAGGCCTTAATTTTTGGCAGCATTTTTACCGTTCTATATGGTAGCACTGTAGTCTTGAACAAACCTTGCCGCACCGGGATCCAGTTCATCGCCTTCACGGACAACAACTTTTGCTCCTCGGAAGAAGCCTTGATAGCAATCTTTTGCTCCTAGAGCTTACTCTTCTTCTTTTGCATCTCCATAAACATGTCCGCATTCGTTTCCTCATTGGGGTCATTGCACTTGGCGCCCCCTCTTCCTTCTTCGCCATGATGACCTCAAACTTGTTCGTCATTTTGGCCGCCATCCCTTCTCGCTTCTCCTTTCTGTCTCCCACTTTCTCCACCTCGACCGAGCCATGCGGGTGGCCGGTGCAAGCCCTCTGGCGGTTGGATCAACGCCATCGTCATTGGCTTTGGCATCGGCGGTCTTGGCGGAATGGGCAATGCTTACGCACTTGCTTTGTCCATTCAACTTCATCCAGCAATGCATCGACATGAAGGGATTCTTCTCCGTCTTTTTGTATAAGCGCATGCGCGCCAGCGATAGCAAAGCAAGACAATGACATGATCAACAAGTTGTAAAATGGAGCAAATCAATCAAATGACTAACAAAAAGGGCAATTACGAAAAAGTGACGTGCCACTTGTCATCGATTTTGAATTTGTTTATTTATACACATTGGCAATTCGTTGACATCATGTTGAATCGTGTATCATCAATGGCTTAGCAACTTCAGATTGCGATCATAGATCACCTCGTTCTTGTAGGGGTCATCGTGTTTGTTTGTCCTAATTTTGTACCGTCTGACTTAATATGGAATGCAATGCGATGGCCGATGGGGCTCTCAAGTCAAGAGTACCTGATCATCATCTGTAATGTTAATCCTCCGTCTGCTGTCATTTACTTTTCCTTACCTGCAGCAGAGTAGAGTAGGGCTCGAGTAGAGTGGGGGTAAGCGATGAAGGAGGATGATGTGATGATCATATTGTCATCTTCCATTCAAGTGATTGGGCACCGGCACTGTTGAAGCTTATGAGTGTTTCATGATTGTGCATGATCCTCTCTCTAGTAGTACTAGTACATGTCACTCATGTTGCAATGATTTTCCTTTAATTATTTTCATCCTGAAGGAAGGAAGCAATGAATGAATGGATGGATGGATGCAAGGAGAGAAGATTCTGCTTGCTTGCTTGCTTGCTTCAGGTGTGGTGTGTTGTGTGTTGGGGAAGCAAGCAAGCAGGTATACAAGTCCCTCCTTTTGAATGATGGTCAGCATCCATTCCATGGTACTAGTGCTAGTGCTGCATAAAAAAAGTTTAAGTTATTTCCCAACTTGGAAAGGAAGGGGAAACAAAGAGGCAGTGGTAGTAAAGTCATTCAGTCATCCATGGATGGTACTACTAGTGCTGTTACAAGGACCAGGACCAGGCCAGGAATGCAGGATCTATCTATCTATCTATCTATCTATCTAGTGGCGTTGTTGCTAGAAAAAAATGGATGGTGTTGCTGGACAGACAGACAGATGAGGCCTGTAAAAGTCGACAAGAATGCATCCATACTACCATAAATCAAGGCTGGCTTTTGTCGCAACAACACCAACAGCCTTCTTTGTGCAATGTTCTAGTAGGAGTATGTGATTTCATTCACAAAAATGAACTAGAGCCGTATAATATAAAAGATTATGTATGTATACAAGCTTCATTATAATACTACAGTACAAATTTGAAAGATGATGTTCCATTGTTCCAATGGGAGGGGAGGGGAGGGGACACAGGGCCAGCGGTTCAGCCAGTATTGGTTTCCAGACACAAAAGTAATTCTGTCTGTCAGTGGACTTATTATATTAACAAGCTAAACTAATCCAGCAGGCAGCTGTGTGTACTTGTTGCCATCGTGTGCACCTGCTCTGGTGTTTTACTTCCGTCCCACCACCCACCCCGTATGACGTGGCTCTCATTTTCACCATATTCCCACCGTTGAGTTGGACCCAACAGGGTTTTTTTTTTGACAAACAAATCAGCTCGTCGGACAGAAGTAAGATGGTATGAGAACCAAAAAATATCTTATTAAAAAGTTCACCGTAAGATTTTTTTTTTGAAAAATCCATGGTATATATATACCACCAGATAGTGAAGGAATAACTATGATTATTGGCAGAGGGTGAAACCAATCCAATGATTGAGAGCTGGCAAACCTGAGCAATGTTGGCCGTTAGATAGTGCTATCCAGAAGATTCCACGCATAAACTTAAGAACAAGGCATGACATGCACACATTAGACACTCCTCCTTTTTTCCGGAGTCCTCCTTGCTTTAATCATCAAACATTTTCTCTTTTTCAAGAATTGTCATTTATTTTTATTTTACTATTTACAATCCAAAATATGAACAAAGCACATACACTTCTCATTTATTATAGACTCTTTTACAATTACATTCTCCTAAGTTTTTTCTTCGAAAATAATTACATTTTTAAGTTTAGATTTTTTGTTTGGTTCACGGCTATGGTAGAATCCACTAAAGTACATTAGTCTTGTAGATGTAATACACACTTTTTTTTTTGCAACATATGCATCGTCATCATCTAAATTAAGCACCTGTAAATCAGTTTTCAATGAGAATGAAATCCACATCTTATGCGCAAGGCACATATAACTTTACTAGTTTGTGTTAAATCCTTGCTCAAATTGAGACATAAAAGAATGCATATGAATCCAAAAGGAGTTACACCAGTGCAAAAATGTATAATAAATAAAGATGTAGTGATTTGTGGGAGGAATAGTTGGGTTTATAAAGTGCATCAGATCTGAAATATAAAAGCATAGTTAATAAAAACATAAAAAATGGTGGTTCATTGGAGTAGGCTGCAAGGCCCAAGCGGCTCAGTAGTACAGCAGCCCGTTATCCTTCCACCGTTGGAAGCGGGCGCGGGCAGTTGTCGCTGCTCTGTGAAGCCAGCCTCACGCTTTGCCTACCACATTATGAACAATGAGGCCCAACTTTCGCATAGGCCCCAGCGGTCCACCACATGATGAGGACATCAATACCATTGTTACACCCACAGCCCCTACCGTTACATATACTGGACCAATTACTAGAGCTCGCGCACGCCAATTAAATTACCAGGTACTTTCGTTTCTTGGTAATGATTCTAATGTTCATGAGATTATGATGCTGCCTAAATTGGATACATTTGTTTTGCTTACAAATGAAGGGCCTAGCTTGGAGAAGGATGAACATTGGAGCAAGAACACGCATGGAGTTGATGGCATGCGCAAGGGGATCAAGAACGGAGTTACAAGTGATGATTTCAGGACTTTGAAGCCGCCATAAGGAGTGCATGAAGCCTTGGACGAAATATACAAGATGCCACTTCATAATATTCGTCCATAGGCTATTCTAGGTGCTGCGTCACCTTATTAATGGGCCAGGCCCATGTAATTTCGAAATACTTAAGTATAGGCTATTTTTAGAGTCCATATGTGTGGGGAAACAAGAGTTAGGGTTGGTTTCGGACCCCACCCTCAAGGGCCACGAAATTCCCCCCTCTTCCTCCATATATACAGCCCTTAGGGCGTCGTTTAGACTTTGGGTTTTGTTTAGATTAAAAGTTCGCCATAGCTGCAACTCCGCGTACTTCGTTTGTGTCCAACGACCAGACCAAGACGTCACAGAACCCCACCTTGATCAATAAAGTTTTCATCTTATATTCGCAATATCCCGATTGCAATCTCAGTTTCTTGCTTGTTCTCCGTTTGCTCGCAGGAAACAGACCCTCGTGGTCAGGTTGATCGTGCTCCGGCGTGGTCAATAACCCTCGGAAGTTGGTTTAGCGATTGCTAAGGCGCGACGTCTCGCACGTTCGTAGTCGGATCGTCAAGGTCGACTCCCATAGAAAACGATAGCCACCATCTCATCGAAACATCGGGACACCTTAGCCTCTATCAAGTGGTATCAGATTTCCAGGTTGCTCGGTGAGATTTTACATTTTTTCGTAGATTAGATCGAGTCTGTTCTTCATACCTACAGTCCACGAAAAAGCCACAAAAAAAATTAGGGTTAGTTCATCATATCCGAACCAATCTGAGCCTTTGCATAATCTTTTTAGGGTTTTTGATTTGTTGAATTTGCGGTTGCATCGTCGTGTCAAGTTGCTGGTCTTAGAGTCTAGTCTTTTAGAGTTTCGAGTTCTGGTCATAAGTTGTCACGCCGTCGCCGCACCATCATCATCGCCCATCTACCACTTTTGCTTATCCGCCACCGCTCTGAATCCATATCCATATACCACTACCAATCCGTATCCATATACCACCACCAATCTCTATCCATGTACCACCACCGCTACCATATACCACCACCGCTGCCATATACCACAACCATATATCCACCACCAATCCGAGTTCTTCTCATATTAGGTTTGTTCTTGAGATCAATCTAATTTCCGATTCGTGTTTCCTTGCCTGCGTAGGTCTCAAAAAAAAAAGAGTCTGGAGACCCCCGGGCAGTTTTTAGGCCAAAATTTTCACGGGCAATTTTTTTTTCACTATCCTATTTTTAGGCTTTTCTGAGTCTTTTGAGCCACGTGCCATCATAGTGATTTTTTGTCGCACTTTTTCGTCGTCGCTGCCCTGATTTCCAAAAAAAAAGTGAATTTTTTTTTTGTGCCCATCCTATCAGTTTGACGAGGGAAGAGTTTTGAGACACTCGCCATTATAGTGATTTTTCGCAAAAAAAAGAGCGCAAAAAAAGGAGCGCAAAAAAAGAGAGAAAAAAAAGAGTTCCAGAGTGTGCTTTTTCCTTATTTACGTGCAGCGCCGTGATTTTGTTAGTGTTCTAGGCTCGCGTCTCTAGCACGGTCTAGCCTAGGACCAGCACAGTACCGTCGTTGAGCGTTTATTCAACTTTGCATCTCTGAATTGATTATTGCTGACCCTTTTTGCTACCATACTATAAGCCTTCCCAGCTCCACATACATCTACGTCGTGCGTTTGCCTCTCCCTGGCAATCGCTCTATCCAAGCTTTTGAGAGTTTTTGACTACAACGGTTGCCGATCACCGCCTGCTGCTGGGTAAGAACTGGTAAGAATTTGATATTTGCTTGACGGATTTGTGACACCCGCCACCACCACCACTTGTTAGTAGTCTGTAGGATCATATTCTTGTGTGTTTCTATTGCTGCTAAGCATGCCAGGATCACAAGCCGACGAGACTGACTGGGAGAACTTGACGAATAAGGAGCTTCATGATACGTTTCAGCAAATGATGAATGGACAGGTGCAAGATGTGATAAACAGATTTGAAGAGGCCATGGAGAAGATAGATGGCATGGAGAAGACGTTTGAAACAAAGCTCGATAACAAGTTTGCTGAATTGCTGTCGCGTTTTCCACCACCACCACCGGCTGCTCCTGCCGCACCTCTGCAACAACAGCAACAACACCGACTACCTCCACGTCGGGAAACAGCCCTCCGCCGAGCGAGCCGTGTCCCTCTTAGTCGGGCCAAACTGCTGGTGTTGCTGTTGATACTTCTGTGGCTCCTACTGCTAATGTGGAGGAGGATGATTATGTGGGAGATTATGAGGATGAGGTTGATCAAAATCAGAACTACGTGCCACCAACAGCACAGCAACCACCAGGTCGTCCACATGCAAATAATGGCAATGGTAGGGCTCACCCTCAGGTACGAGATCATGACCATCTCCCTAAACTAAAATTGAATATTCCACCATTTGAGGGTAGATATGTTCCTGATATATATCTTACTTGGGAGTTAGAAACTGAACAACGATTTACATGTTTACAATATCCCGAGGAGAGACGTGTTCCTGCTGCTGTTTGTGCTTTCACTAGTTTTGCATGTGTTTGATGGTCTGAGCATTGTAGATTATATCCTATTCCGGCTACTTGGGCTGCTTTGAAAACTGCTATGCGTACTCGTTGGGTTCCACCATATTATCAACGTGAATTACTTCAAAAATTGCAGCGCTTAAGACAGGGAAAAAATTCTGTAGAAGAATATTATCAGGAATTACAAACTGGCATGATTAGATGTGGTATTGTTGAGGAGAATGAAGCTATGCTTGCACGTTTTATGGGTGGATTAAATAGAGAGATTCAAACGATTCTAGAGTATAAGGAGTATACTAATATCACTCGTTTATTCCATCTTGCTTGTAAAACTGAACGTGAAGTGCAGGATCGACAGGCATTGGCGCGGACTAACTTTTCTGCAGGTCGACCTTCATCATGGACACCACGTGCATCCTCTACTTCCACACGTTCTGCTACACCGGCGCCTCCGTCGGCTGCCACCTCCAACCGTGATACAATAAAGCAGGCACAATCACCACTATCTGCCAAGAGCACACCTTCTGGGCCTGCAAAGAGCTCTTCTTCATCCATGGCATCAACAGGGCAAACACATGATATTATTTGTCGACGTTGCAAGGGTGGAGGTCATTATGCGAGAGAATGCCCATCTAAGCGTGTGATGATTGTTACTGAGGATGGTGGGTATGAGTCCGCTAGTGACTATGATGAGGAGACTTTGGCTCTTATTACACGTGAAGAACACGGTGGAGACGATTCTGATCATGAGACGCAATACATGGCTCCTGAAGATGCTGACAGGTATGAATGTTTAGTTGCTCAACGTGTTTTGAGTGTGCAGGTTACACAAGCTGAGCAAAATCAGAGGCATAATTTGTTCCATACAAAGGGAGTTGTGAAGGAACGTTCTGTTCGCGTGATCATAGATGGAGGGAGCTGCAATAACTTGGCTAGCATGGAGATGGTGGAGAAGCTATCTCTCACCACAAGACCACATCCACATCCTTACTACATCCAATGGTTCAACAACAGCGGCAAGGTTAAGGTAACACGTACTGTTCGTGTGCATTTTAGTATCTCTACATATGCTGATTATGTTGATTGTGATGTGGTACCTATGCAAGCATGTTCCTTATTACTTGGTAGACCATGGCAATTTGATAAAAATTCTGTACACCATGGTAGAAACAATCAGTATACTCTTGTTCATAACGATAAAAATATTACTTTGCTTCCTATGACTCCTGATTCCATTTTGAAAGATGATATTAATAGAGCTAATAAAGCAAAACAGGAGACAAATAAGAGTGAAAATCAGATTGTGGCAAAAGAATTTGAGCACCAAATGAAGCCTAATAATAAACCATCTACTGTTGTTTCTGAAATTAAATTGAAAAGTGCATGTTTACTTGCCACCAAATCTGATATTGATGAGCTAGATTTTAGAAAATCTGTTTGCTATGCTTTTGTGTGCAAAGAGGCATTATTTTCATTCGAGGACATGCCTTCCTCTTTGCCCCCTGCTGTCACTAACATTTTGCAGGAGTTCGCTGACGTCTTTCCACAAGACGTGCCACCAGGATTACCACCTATTCGAGGGATTGAGCATCAAATTGACTTAATTCCCGGTGCTTCGCTACCCAACCGTGCACCATACCGTACCAATCCAGAGGAGACGAAGGAGATTATGCGTCAAGTACAAGAACTGCTCGACAAAGGTTATATACGCGAATCCCTTAGTCCTTGTGCTGTTCCTATCATTTTAGTGCCGAAAAAGGATGGTACATCGCGTATGTGCGTTGATTGTAGAGGCATTAATAATATTACTATTCGTTATCGTCATCCTATTCCTAGGCTAGATGATATGCTTGATGAATTGAGTGGCTCTACAATATTCTCCAAAGTTGATTTGCGTAGTGGATACCATCAAATTCGTATGAAATTGGGTGATGAATGGAAAACAGCATTTAAAACTAAGTTTGGATTATATGAGTGGTTAGTCATGCCTTTTGGGTTAACTAATGCACCTAGTACTTTCATGAGGTTAATGAACGAAGTTTTACGTGCTTTCATTGGAGGATTTGTGGTAGTTTACTTTGATGACATATTGATTTATAGCAAATCTTTGGAGGAACATTTGGAACATTTACGTTCTGTTTTTATTGCTCTACGTGATGCACGTTTGTTTGGAAACCTTGGAAAGTGCACCTTTTGCACCGACCGAGTATCTTTTCTTGGCTATGTTGTTACTCCACAGGGAATTGAAGTTGATAAAGCCAAGATTGAAGCTATTGAGAGTTGGCCGCAGCCCAAAACGGTCACACAAGTGAGGAGTTTCCTTGGCCTCGCTGGTTTCTATAGGCGTTTTGTGAGAGATTTCAGCACCATTGCTGCACCTCTCAACGAGCTTACAAAGAAGGATGTGCCTTTTGTTTGGGGTACCGCACAGGAAGAAGCCTTCACGGTATTGAAAGATAAGTTGACACATGCTCCTTTACTCCAACTTCCTAATTTCAATAAGACTTTTGAGCTTGAATGTGATGCTAGTGGAATTGGATTAGGAGGTGTGTTATTACAAGATGGAAAACCTGTTGCATACTTTTCTGAAAAATTGAGTGGGCCTAGTCTGAACTATTCTACTTATGATAAAGAATTATATGCTCTTGTTCGGACCTTAGAAACATGGCAACATTATTTATGGCCCAAGGAATTTGTTATACATTCTGATCATGAATCTTTGAAACACATTAAAAGTCAAGCAAAACTGAACCGTAGACATGCTAAATGAGTTGAATTCATTGAGACTTTCCCTTATGTCATTAAACACAAGAAGGGTAAAGAAAATGTTATTGCTGATGCCTTGTCTCGTCGTTATACTATGCTTTCACAACTTGACTTTAAAATATTTGGTTTGGAGACCATCAAAGATCAATATGTTCATGATGCGGAATTTAAAGATGTATTGCAGAATTGTAAGGAAGGGAGAACTTGGAACAAGTTCGTTCTTAACGATGGATTTGTGTTTCGTGCTAACAAGCTATGCATTCCAGCTAGCTCCGTTCGTCTTTTGTTGTTGCAGGAGGCGCATGGAGGAGGATTAATGGGACACTTTGGCGTCAAGAAGACGGAGGATATACTTGCTACACATTTCTTTTGGCCAAAGATGAGACGGGATGTTGAGCGTTTTGTTGCTCGCTGCACTACATGTCAAAGAGCTAAGTCACGACTCAATCCTCATGGTTTATATATGCCTTTGCCTGTACCTAGTGTTCCTTGGGAGGATATATCTATGGACTTTGTTTTAGGTTTACCTCGAACAAAGAAGGGGAGGGATAGCATATTTGTTGTCGTGGATAGGTTCTCGAAAATGGCACACTTTATACCATGTCATAAAAGCGATGATGCTGTTAATGTTGCTGATTTGTTCTTTCGTGAAATTATTCGCTTACATGGTGTGCCAAATACTATTGTCTCAGATCGTGATACTAAATTTCTTAGCCACTTTTGGAGATGTTTATGGGCTAAGTTGGGGACTAAGCTGCTTTTTAGTACTACTTGTCACCCCCAAACTGATGGACAAACTGAAGTAGTCAATAGAACATTGTCTACTATGCTTAGGGCTGTTTTGAAGAATAACAAGAAAATGTGGGAAGAATGCTTGCCTCATATTGAATTTGCTTATAATCGTTCATTGCATTCTACTACTAAGATGTGCCCTTTTGAAATTGTGTATGGTTTCCTACCTCGTGCACCTATTGATTTGTTGCCTCTTCCATCTTCAGAGAAGGTTAATTTTGATGTTAAAGAACGTTCTGAATTGATTTTAAAAATGCATGAGTTAACTAAGGAAAACATTGAGCGTATGAATGCTAAATATAAACTTGCTGGAGATAAGGATAGAAAACATGTTGTGTTTGCGCCTGGAGATCTTGTTTGGTTACATTTGCGTAAAGATAGATTTCCTAATCTGCACAAATCAAAACTAATGCCGCGTGCTGATGGTCCTTTTAAGGTGTTAGAGAAAATAAATGATAATGCATATAAACTTGAGCTACCTGTAGATTTTGGGGTTAGTCCCACTTTTAACATTGCAGATTTGAAGCCTTATTTGGGTGAGGAAGATGCACTTCCGTCGAGGACGACTTCATTTCAAGAAGGGGAGGATGATGAGGACATCAATACCATTGTTACACCCACAGCCCCTACCGTTACATATACTGGACCAATTACTAGAGCTCGCGCACGCCAATTAAATTACCAGGTACTTTCGTTTCTTGGTAATGATTCTAATGTTCATGAGATTATGATGCTGCCTAAATTGGATACATTTGTTTTGCTTACAAATGAAGGGCCTAGCTTGGAGAAGGATGAACATTGGAGCAAGAACACGCATGGAGTTGATGGCATGCGCAAGGGGATCAAGAACGGAGTTACAAGTGATGATTTCAGGACTTTGAAGCCGCCATAAGGAGTGCATGAAGCCTTGGACGAAATATACAAGATGCCACTTCATAATATTCGTCCATAGGCTATTCTAGGTGCTGCGTCACCTTATTAATGGGCCAGGCCCATGTAATTTCGAAATACTTAAGTATAGGCTATTTTTAGAGTCCATATGTGTGGGGAAACAAGAGTTAGGGTTGGTTTCGGACCCCACCCTCAAGGGCCACGAAATTCCCCCCTCTTCCTCCATATATACAGCCCTTAGGGCGTCGTTTAGACTTTGGGTTTTGTTTAGATTAAAAGTTCGCCATAGCTGCAACTTTGCGTACTTCGTTTGTGTCCAACGACCAGACCAAGACGTCACAGAACCCCACCTTGATCAATAAAGTTTTCATGCTTGTTCTTCGTTTGCTCGCAGGAAACAGACCCTCGTGGTCAGGTTGATCGTGCTCCGGCGTGGTCAATAACCCTCGGAAGTTGGTTTAGCGATTGCTAAGGCGCGACGTCTCGCACGTTCGTAGTCGGATCGTCAAGGTCGACTCCCACAGAAAACGATAGCCACCATCTCATCGAAACATCGGGACACCTTAGCCTCTATCACCACACAACTTGAAACGAGCGGGCCAGCAATATCACAACCAAATCAGGCCCGCAACACTACGGCAACGTCCTCACCACTTTAATGCCCCCACTTGGGTTACAAGCTCGCGCAACTAAGCTTGGCGAGTAAGTGCTGTGAAGAAAGCTATTTAAGCTGGGTGATTGCACTCTCGCTTGACGAGGTGGGACTAAAGAAGGTGGGGCGCTGTACACACTGATGGAATGAAATATATTTCTATATCTACAATGGGCGATGTTTGCCTCCGTCACTTTGGGCTTTAGAAAAATGCAGTGCACCTGTACAGATCTCGGCTGTTGTAACACCCCGGATGTAACTTTCCCTATTTGTACTCCAACTCTTGCCGTTCCCGGCGTTAAGTTATATTTATTTCTCGGGTTCGGGTCTTTGTCTCCGTGTGTTGTTTTCGTTTTCATGCATCTCATATCATGTCATCATGTGCATTGCATTTGCATACGTGTTCATCTCATGCATTCGAGCATTTTCCCCGTTGTCCGTTTTGCATTCCGGTGCTTCGTTCTCCTCCGGTGGCCATTTCTAGCTTTCTTTCGTGTATGAGGATTAAATATTTCCGGATTGGACCGGGACTTGCCAAGCGGCCTTGGTTTACTACCGGTAGACCGCCTGTCAAGTTTCATATCATTTGGACTTCGTTTGATACTCCAACGGTTAACCGAGGGACCGAAAAGGCCTCGTGTGTGTTGCAGCCCAACACCCCTCCAATTTGGCCCAAAACCCACCAAACTCCGCTCCATGTCCTAGAGCGTTCGATCACGATCGCGTGGCCGAAAACCGTACTTTTTTGGACTCTCCTAGCTCTACTTATGCCTATATATACCCCCTCCATTTTCGGATCTCGTCTTCCCCCTCGAAACCCTAGTTCTAAAAAAAACAGAAACCTCCGCCGACGAACGTGTCCGCCCCCGGCCGGACAACGTCCGCCGCGCCCCTCGCCTATCCGCTGCCGCCACGTGTCCCCGGCGCGGGACCGCTTCGCCGCCCACCGCGAGGGCCCGCCAGGCCCGAGCCGGCCCCCGACGCCGCTCTCCCGGGCCAAAGGAGCGCCGCCGCCGCCTCCCTTCGTCCCCAGCTTCGCCGACCGCGCCGCCGTCTTCCCCCGGTCGGCCACCGCGCCGCCACGCCGCCGCGGCACGCCTCCCATCGCCACCACCGCTGCCTCGCCGCCCCGTTCCGGCCGCCGCCAACGCCGGCGAGCGCCGCTGCCACTCCGGCCGCCCCCGCCCGAGCCGGCCTCGCCTCCCTTCTCCACCGGCCGGCCTCGCCACGGCCATCTTCTCCGGCGACCTCGATTCGCGCGCCCGATGAACAATGCACCGTTCCAGATCTGAGATCCAAAATATCTAGGGTTGACTTTTTCCCTCTCCCCCTTAATTTTTATGCCTACTTTGACCGCCCGTAACTTTGCATCCATAGCTCCGCTTTGGACATATGATATATGAAAATGTTCGCCTCGACGAGATTTCATTCCATTGCATCATTTTCATTTGAGCTCATCTTGATGCCCAAAATGCTGTTAGAAGGAGGCTTCGTGAGTTAATTGTCAGATCTGCTAGTTCATCTTAGACTTTTGTCATTTTTGCCATGATTATTGTGTGCATGTTATGCCAGTGAGTCCTTCATATGTTTTGTTAAGCATTTTGTCTTCTTTCCAGAGGTGCAACCCATGCATTTTTAGGATGTGTGTGGTGACTTGTGCAAGCTCGCAAAGAGAGGCACCCGGTAAATCTGTTTTCAGGGACTTAGTTGTTTTCACTAAGTCTGGGATATTTTAGTTCATGATGCCATATGTTCAGCTTGTTTCCTAGTGATCCGTGCCTCTTTTGAGGATGATCAGTAAAGGAGTTTTGTTAATCATGTTATGCTCTATCCATCCATATCTTTATTTGAATTATGGAGCACCCTAGCTTGAGTCAATCGAGCTCCACTTTTGCTTCGTGGTGAATCTGGGCAGATCGTCAACTCGTTTGCGATTTTGCCGGCGTTGTTGTAGTTGATCCGTGCATGCTATGCCATTGTTCTTGCCATGACTAGCTTGTATTTTGTGCCTTCTTAATGGATGTATGCTTGCCTTTCTGTGACTTGCACCATGGTGAGTGCATCGAGCTCGTTTACATGCCTTCGTGAGTTATATTTCAGCATGTCTCAGTTTTCACTAAGTCTGAAAACTGATTGTGTTTTAGCTATGTTCGTGTGCCCGTTAATATATTTTGTGAACCCTTTTGGCCCCAGGTCACTTTGGGTATTTTGTTAAGATTGTTTAATAGCTCCATGCCATGTTCTTACTTGTCATGTTCAGGTCATGTATCATGTTGTTTTGCTGCTCCGAAGAGGGCTTCGTGATCTGAAATTTCAGACTAGTGTTAATTTCACTAAGTCTGGAATCTGTTTTGCATTTGCGTTTTTGCCATGCTTGTTTGAACCTTATAATGGATGAATTGGCCGCGGCTCAGTGCTAGTCTTTTGTTAAGAATCTTGTGGGCATCCCTGCCATGTATTTTGTTGTCATGTTTGGTGGATGTAGCATGTTCATTTCGTTGCATTTAGATGCCTACTTGCTGTAAATCGCAGACCGGTGTCATATCTTAAAACGCTTGCCATTTCCAAACTGTAACTCCGATTCCAATGATCTTTATATCGTTTTCAAGAGATTTCATCCCCTCTATCCAGTGGCACCCTTGGAATTCCAAGTTGAGTTCAGGTTCATGCATTTTCTGTCATATCTTGCTTTTTGCATCCCGCATCGCATCCCGCATAGCATATCATCATTTCATCATATTGCTTGTTCTTGCACGTGGTTGATTGTATCCTTGTTGCTTGTTTGTCTTGTTGGGTAGAGCCGGGCGACGAGTTCGCTACCGAGGAGCCCGTTGAGTTTGCTTGTGAGGATCCAGTCAACTCTGACAACTGTGCAGGCAAGATGATCATACCCTCGAAATCACTACTATCTTTGCTATGCTAGTTTGCTCGCTCTTGCTATGCCAATGCTACGATGCCTACCTTTTGCTTGTCAGCCTCCCAATTGCCATGTCAACCTCTAACCCACCTTGTCCTAGCAAACCGTTGATTGGCTATGTCACCGCTTTGCTCAGCCCCTCTTATAGCGTTGCTAGTTGCAGGTGAAGGTTGGAGGCCGTTCCTTGTTGGAACATTTATTTTACTTGTTGGGATATCATTATATTGCTATGTTATCTTAATGCATCTATATACTTGGTAAAGGGTGGAAGGCTCGGCCTCTCGCCTAGTGTTTTGTTCCACTCTTGCCGCCCTAGTTTCCGTCATATCGGTGTTATGTTCCCGGATTTTGCGTTCCTTACGCGGTTGGGTTATAATGGGAACCCCTTGATAGTTCGCTTTGATTAAAGGTTTTTCAGCAATGCCCAACCTTGGTCTTACCATTTGCCACCTAGCCTTTTCTTTCCCTTGGGTTCTGCAGACTCAAGGGTCATCTTATTTTAACCCCCCCAGGCCAGTGCTCCTCTGAGTGTTGGTCCCACTGAGCGATGTCCGAGGCTACCAGGGGCAACTCTGGGCTGGCTTACCCGACGTCTGGCTCATCTGAGTGTGCCCTGAGAAAGAGATATGTGCAGCTCCTATCGGGATTTGTCGGCACATTCGGGCGGTGTTGCTGGTCTTGTTTTAACCTGTCGAATTGTCTTGTTGTACCGGGTTACCGAGTCTGATCGGTATGTCTCGGGTGGAGGTCTATTCCTTCGTTGACCGCGAGAGCTTGTCATGGGCTAAGTTGGGACCCCCCTGCAGGGATTGAACTTTCGAAAGCCGTGCCCGCGGTTATGGGCAGATGGGAATTTGTTAATGTCCGGTTGTAGATAACTTAAACCTTAATTAATTAAAATGAATCAACTGTGTGTGTTACCGTGATGGCCTCTTCTCGGCGGAGTCCGGGAAGTGGACACGGTGTTGGAGTTATGCTTGCGCAGGTTGTCCTTCTAGATTCTCGCTCGCGCTTTGCCTCCTCTTCTTGCTCTCTTTTGCGTATAAGATAGCCACCACATATGCTAGTCGCTTGCTGCAGCTCCACATATATTTGCCTCATCCATTCCTATAAGCTTAAATAGTTTTGATCGCGAGGGTGCGAGATTGCTGAGTCCCTGTGGCTCACAGATACTATAATTCCAGATGCAGGTCCAGGTGATTTCGCTCCAGGTGACGAGTACGAGCTCAAGTGGGAGTTCGACGAGGACTCTTAGTGTTATTATGTTTCCTTTCCCGATGATCAGTAGTGGTGCCTAGTTGGGGTTCGATTCAGGGCCTTGTCGCATGTTGGGTTCTTTTCCATTTTGGCGTCGTAGTCGGGCCATGAGTGTTTGTATGATGGATGTTATTTATGTACTTTGATGTGACGTGGCGAGTGTAAGCCAACTATGTATCTCCCCCTTTAATTATATTATACATGGGATGTTGTAATGATTGCCTGACTTGCGACATTGCTTTCAATGCGGTTATGCCTCTAAGTCGTGCCTCGACACGTGGGAGCTATAGCCGCATCGAGGGCGTTACAGCTGTCACAACCCATATCACGTGTGATGTGCCAGGATGGGCAAGTGTATTTGACTTAGCCCTGGCCATGGGCCGCCCGGCCTGACCCTGCTCTCGGGCCGGGCCTGGGTCTAGGTTTTGAGCCCGAAGACTAGGTCGGGCCGGGCCTGGGCCCGTTGTTTCTGCCATTTACTGAAGAGGCCCGGCCCGAGGCCTGGTGTGTTTTTTGCTGTGTCGGGCCAAACTTGGGCCTAAAAACTAGGCCCGATGATTGGGCCGGGCTTGGGCCTGAGTTTTCTACCTCGGGCTTGGTCAGGCCCGGCCCGAGGCCCGGTGTGTTTTTTGCTGTGTCAGGCCGAACTTGGGCCTAAAAACTAGGCCCGACGGCCGGGCCGGGCTCGGGCCTGATTTTTCTACCTCAGGCTTGGTCAGGCCCGGCCCGGCCCGGAGGATGGCCAGGTCTAATTTGACTATTTGTTACTCTTTTCTTTCCAAAATAGATGATCCAACTATGTACTAACCCCAACTATGTATTAACTTTGTACCAAAGTTAGTACATAGTTGGGTCATCTATTTTGAGACGGAGGGAGTAGATGCTTGTATCAAGTATATTGAAGGAATGCATATTATAAGTTAAATTAAAAAGTAAACCTTTTTTTATTAGGAAAGAGATATTACGTTGTGCAACTACTTAGATTATACACGTTGTGCTTGTGTTAGATATTACATTGTGCAACTACTTACATGAATTAGCTATTTTGACATGCAGGTCTTGCGCAAGAGATAAAGCTTCCCTTACCGCAAAGAGCTTCCAGCGTTGCCGGGTCTTGATTCCTCTGAACATCATAGATGAAGCCTTTTGATTCGTAAAATCTCTTTCGTTGTCGCCCCTATCACTTCGGCCTTTGCAATTAACGTGAAGCGCAAAATGAAGGAAAGAAAAATGCCAGCCTGTTCATGGAAGCCAAGAGAGGCTGTTAGTTGCAGGCTTGCAGCATGCAACCACGACTTGGAATTGGACTGCACACAGTCACGCACCTCTTTGTTTCCAAGCCTGCAAGTGTTGGCTGCTAATCGGATCTATCCACTTCATCACCCGCAATCGAGAGAGAAGGGAAGGGAACACCAGGACAGGCGGGCCGCAGCGTCGATCCACGGATGCGTTGCCGCCTTGCGATTGCGAGTAGACTGGACGTATAGATGAGTTGCAACAACACGAAGGAAAAGGTAATTTTTTTCAACCAAATATTAGTTCGTGCTTTTAGAAATTACAGAAGTATGATCATACAGACTATAGTATAGGTATTAAGAATCAATCGTAATATTTCCAACCGTTTACTCGTGCTTGTGTAGACATGATACACATTAAAACAAGATTTTTTTTTTTTGAATGAAGCGTTTTGAAACGAGAGCTATTTTGACAACAAACAAAAAGGTAGCACAAATCTTAAAGAAACCACGGATGGTGGACCCAAACACGGATATGAATATCCTGTGCATGGTAGATAAAACACTCTCTTGCATGCAAATCATAACCACCAGCGCTGCATCCACGGTAAGCCAGGGGCAAAATAGTTCATATTTGGCAGAAAAAACCTCCCATTGTATATAGACTCAACCTTAGGTTAGTCCTAAGAGCAAGTATAATAAGGTGACACAGGAGGGTTCTAAGACTTTAAATATTATATTTTTACTAAGTTGGAGGAGAGATAAGAGAAGCGAGATGTAAATTTACGACGGGCTGTAGCACGGGCTCCCAATTATTTTATGAGAGTGCAAGATCGATCATGTAGTAATTGAGTAGTACTTTCTTGTAGCTAACTGCTATGCATGTTGGCTATTACATTGGTTATAGATAACATGGCAACATGTTATAGCCTGTAGTTGGCTATATTATTAACCATGCTCTAATGCTTCAAGATGTATTGTATCTAAAGCAAGCTGCCTAGGTAGAAATCTGATGTTGCGGAATTCAACTATATCTTAATCTAGATAGCTCTTAGCACCGAAACCAAGAAAGCTAATGTTTTTCATATCACAAAACGTACCAAGAACCCTTGGACTCAAAGAAAAAACGATCGGAGGGAGTAAATAAATATTAATTATGAGCTAAATCCTTCTAGATTAATTATAAAACAATTATTTGCTCAGGTATTAATCATAAAAAATATCAATAACTAATGTCATGACTTCTATACAGAAAACACTCGGTATCTCGAAGGTGCTCATTGGGTAGGGTGTGCGTGCATGTGTTCATACAGGTGAGTGTATGCGCATGTATGTGAGCATCTTTTCACACACCGTGTTAAAAAAGTTGTCTCAATTAAGTATGAGACATTCTACGCTTTTAAATTATTAGAATGCATTTATTTGATCGACTCCTAATAATCAATAAAAGTATAAGATATTAATATGAATAAATGAATGAATTTGGTCAGCAAGGTACATGCTAAGCCTTTCGTCCTTACAAGCGCACTAAAAATTCATATTTCTGGACCTATAAATACATGTAAAGATACGACACCCAATCCAAGTGTTCGCCATGACAAACAAGATCACTATCATTGTCACATCTATCTTGGTCTTTGCACTCCTCATATCTAGTGGTAAGGAGAAAACACGACATCTTACAAATTTCTGTTTGGTTTTTTCATTTGTTATTTTTGCGTCTATACATCATGTAATAAAGTATTTCTTTTGTTTACAAAGACATGGTGGAAGGCCGATGCAAAGAGTATCCCACCAAGGACAAATGTAGCGACTCCCATAAATGCAATATGTGGTGCGGTATTGCCGAGCAAAATCATGGTGGGTATTGTGATATCCAGAACATTGGAGGTGTATGTGTGTGCGTGAATTGTGGATGATAATTAGTTTCGTTGTAGATCTCGAGCTAGTGGTTTCAGGAATAAAGTGCACGTGTGACGCGCAACTTGTCGCGTCGTTCTTGAGTCATAAGTTAACTTCTTTTTGCACACAATCTCTTTCTGGTGGCCCGGTGTGCGTTTTACCTAGGCTCGGTTGTCATTTAATATGGCTGCAATATAATTGCGTCAGCCGGGTTTTGAACTCAAGATTTCTTGACTCCGATACCATGTAGAAGTGCATGCTCTAGTCAATGCAACCAAAAGACCGATATGATGAAAAAGACTAGGCAGCACATTATACGTCAACATTGTTAATTGTTGTATTTTGTATGGTATGGTCTTGGTGCAGGCGGTATGGTCTTTGTGGTGAAGAGAGGTGTTAGTGGGTCACTGTGATGTTGCTACATATCACAAATTTGTTGTCTGTCGCTGGTGTTCACATAAGCTCTACATGGACACCATGCTTAGAGCATTACTAGTAGAACCCTCAAACCCTCAAATCCTTCAAGCAGTTTTAAGGGTTGAGAAGTGTCACTTTTTGACACTTTTAAGGGTTGAAAAACAGGGGCAAATACTAGAATTCTCAAACCCAACCCTTAAACTGCTTTAAGGATTGGATTTGAGGGTTCTAGTCTTTGCCTCGACCCCAACCTTTAAATCTATCATTTGACATCTCACAATTTATGACAACAGGAACACAATCAACTTCCAAACAAACTACCAAATGACAATAATTGATGCATGGTTTAATAGTTTACATCACAAAATCATAACCTTCCTCCTCTCATCGGCACCATCACCAAAAAGTTGCACCTCGGCGCCATCTCCTAGACCACAAGCGGGCTCCATCAAGCATCTCCATCGGCACCGGTGGAGTCGTACACACCGCCATCACCACAACTACTCATCGGAGTGTCACCTCGAAAAGTAGAGGACGCAACACGGAACATCCTCTTCCTCTCTGCGATGTCCTCCTTGTAGTCCTTCCACCATTGCAATTGGTCTTCATCCATGTCCTTCTTGGACATCATCATGTGCTCTTTCTCTTCCACCATGAGTTCTTTCCATACCTTTGCCTCTTTGAGCTTGATCATCCTCTCCTCCAACTCGGCCTTGCGCTTTGCTTCTTCACGCTTTGCTTCAACTTGTGCAAGCTTGACCTCTGTCTTCTTCTCGGTGATAAGAAGCTTCGTCTCCAATGTCTTCGTTGTCAATTCCTCTCTTGCCTTCATCATGTGGTCCATCTTCTCCCTTAGGCTTGACGCCTCTTCTTCCATCTTCACCCTTAGCTTGCCCTTCTTGGTTCCCTCGGGCTTGCCCAAGTTCCTCTCCTCCTCATCTTCACTATCATCCATCCTTAGCATTGCCGACTTCTTGGGTGTGGTCTCTTGATCCCTCAACTTTCACTTGTCAAAGGTTTGAAGAATTGACCAAACATGCTTAAATGGGAATGGCTTGCCCTTGGAAGCGGCCATCTCCTTGTACCTCATGCCGGCAATTGTCTCCTATCAATATCGGTATACACTAAACATCTAATATGTGTTCAATTACAAGAATCTCAACATCTCCTTCTCACACAATGAATATGTCATATGTGTTCAAATAAACTCAACATCTAATATTTCAAATAAACTCAACATCTAATATATATCTAAACAAACATCTCATATATGTCTACAAAACTCAACATCTCATAGTTATCTATAAAAATAGGCATCTCATATATATCTAAAAAAACTAAACAATCTGGGGTTTCACTAACAAGAACCATATATTGTGAACTAAGCAACAACACTACGGTACTACCACTATGACTACACATCCTAAATCAAGCAAATCAAGAAAATCAAGGGTTCCATCAAATCTTGGACAAATCTCTAAAATGGCAACAAATTTACGGAGGAAAAGAAAAGGAACGGAGGAGTTTACCTAGTAGGATGGATTGGAGATCGAATCCACGGATCAAATCTTCAGATCTGAGAGGGATGGGGGGGAGGGGATTCGATGGGGGCGCCGCCGCTGCTCTTTGTCCAGAGAGCGGAGAGGGGGAAGAACTGCCTGGTCGAGCTGGGTCGATGCGCTTTAAGTCACTGTGCAGCGCCTAAGCGCTAGGCGCTGCACATTACAAGTGTGGCGCCTAAGGCTTAGGCGCTGCAATGCTGTCTGTGGGGCCGCAACTGGACTAGGGCTGCCACGCTAGCAGGAAGTGCGACGCCTAAGGCAGAGACGCTGCATAGTAGTGTGCGGCGCCTAGCTGTCGGGCGCCACACGAAAGGGTCAGCAGAGTGAAATTTTTTCGAAAGCAGATTAGTTTGTGATTTGGTTTCGCCTTCAGGTCAAATATGTGATTTCTGCCGTTAACTGTCTGACTGACTGACTGACTGGTTCAGTTTCAGAAATGCATGACGTGGCTGTCATTTGGACCATGTTTTTACCGTTGCGTTGGTCCATCTGTACTAAGGTGCAGAATTCTACTCTGGCTGTACTAAGGTCCATCTGTACTGGAAAAGGTACATGCAGAAAGGAAATCACTGTCTGTACCAACTTCAACTTGGTTGGGTTGGCTCTGGCTAGTAATTAATTCGAATGCCCACTCAAACCATTTCACCCCCAATTAAGGAGCCTTCTTCAGCTGAATTCCTCAAGAGAGCAAAACACCCCCAATCCCAATCTAGAGGGTATTACACGTTTAATCACAAAGATAGAGTGGAAGCGTTGTTGTCCCGTTGGGGCGGTCTATATCTTACAAACTTCTCTCTTAATAAATGAAAATTCTAAGTCTTTTGCCTTGTCCCGTTGGAGATTCTTGTCCACATGGATAAGGGAGGACGTCACCTCAGGATTATTGCTATTAGTTTCAGTGCTTATCTCTAGCATTGTATTAGTCTTCTTTTAACAATGTTTATAATGACGTCAAGCAGCACAAAAGGTATCAGTTGTCCCTGTTCCACATAGGAGCTACGTTTTGTTTTCCCAAGATACATGTTTTTTCGTGGTACACCCTTGTATATGATGGCCGAAATCGCCTCACTCTTTCCCCACAGGCTGTCCATACTCCCCCCTTCTTTCTTTTCTGGTTGACCACCCGACGAGCATCTTTGGCAAATCTCTTTGCCGCTACTACAATTCATTTTCACATTGGGTGGGCTCGTGTCATACCCCACCTTTCTTATTGCCAATATGCCCTAAATTTTAGCCCACCTTCAAAAATAGCATTGCGGACATGTCAGAGCTGGCACCGGCTTTTCAGACAGAAATATGATGGTACAAGAAGAATCAATATTTCTTAAACAGTTTGACTCCGAGAAAGAAAATGAAAAACAGTTGAGTGATTGCTAACAAAACCATTTATTTAAAAACTATAAGCACACTTCCGCCCAGAAATGTTGCAACGCGGTGATTTCTTTCATCCTGAATGAGTGAATGTAAGAAAATTACGTTTGTTAATGACAATGAGCGATAAAAAGGGTATATGTTATGACTGTTTACGTAGAAATGATATATATAGTATACTAGCTGCCCCCGGTAATATACACCTTTTTCCGTAATAGAACCTCATATATGAATGTCGAAATTGCCCATAGTGTTCACATAAGCTGACCTCCCCCTCTCTCCCTCATCCAGTCCATAGGCTCTCTGCCGCTTTGCTCTCACCTACCCTAGTATGACATTGTCGACCATCCTCCCTCTCTCCCTCTTTCGGACCATCGTATCTCCGCCGCTTGCTCTCACATACACTGGTATGACATCGACAACCCTCCTCCCCATCTCTCCCTCTTCTGGCTCACAGGTCATGTGCCGCTTTGCTCTCACCTACCCTGGTATGAGGTCAACGACCCTCCCCCTCTCTCCCTCTTCCGGCCCACCAGCTCTATGCCGCTTTGCTCTCACCTCCCCCGGTGTGACATCGATGAGGGTCTATGACAAACAACTCCACCGCATGCTACCTCCTCCCCTCTTCTTATCACCACCAAATAGCTTTGTGCCGCCACCTTGTTTTTAGTTTTTTCGCATCGGTGTCGACTTAACAAGCATATACCACCAAAATTAAGGCCTTCGTGCATCACCTCCATTGTCGCCAGTGCAGCGTACGTTTCAGCCCATCTTTGCCATCAGTACCGTGTACATGTCAGCCATATTTGTCAACACTACCACAGACGTGTCGGCAACGTCTTTGGCTCGTCGGACATGAAATAAGATGGTGGACAAAGAATGGGTTTTAAAAAAATAACATGGGATTTAAAATAATAAAAATAAAATAATAATCAAGTGTCTATTAACACAATCATATAAATAAACATCGTGCTCACAGTTCCACCTAATTAAATGACGCAATGCAAACCCGGGTGAATGTAAGAAGACTTCGTTTTCTCGAGATAGTTGGCAAGTAAATAAGTATCTGAGATGGTCAGCAACATCCATGGTACGCAATAAGTCATTTCCTAACTAGGAAAAGAAAAGAACTAGTAGAGTCATTTAGTCATCAATGGTTCCAGGACTAGCTAACTAACATTGCTCTGCTAGAAATGGAAGGTGTGCCATGGTTGATAGATGCTTGCGAAAGTTGACAAGAATGTTTCTTCTTGTGGAAGGTGGCAACTTGGGATCTTATCATCCACTCATTGAGGCTTTCATCCTAGGCAAATTTTAACATGGTCCTAATAAAAATATTTGCGCATTGTTCCATGGTCCTGTTATCCATGTAGTGGTCTTGCCCGTTGATCTACAGTGCTACTGCATTCTTATCGATCTTTATTAAGCTAGAATAATAATGAAAATATGACCTTGCCCATGAATACGGGGAAAAAGTCTTGCATTCCAAGGGAGGGGACACAAGACAAGCGGCAATTCACGCACTATTTCAAGAGACAAAATGTATCCAAACTCAAATAATTGATCCAGCTAAACTTGAGACACGGAAGAGAAAAGAAGAACACTATGTTGTGGTCTGCCTCTGATCTCGACGTAAAATATAGCTCATGCATGCATGCTAAACCTCCTCTGCCTGATTGTCATCCATTTTGCATGACGTGTCTATCATTTTTTCATATAATTAACTTTTTCTTGCGGGTGTTTCATATAATTAACTGGCCATCTTTTCACCATACGTTCCGTTTGATTGACAATGTGGAGGTGCAATCTTTCATGAAAAAAAGGAGGTAGTGGAAACTTACCATGGATTCGTTCATGACAGAGATGTGTCCTAAACTCCTAATCCTAGTCATCAAGAGTTGACAACAACCCATTGCCATTAGTTGGTTAATTGAATAACACTCCTCCTCCTTTGCAATGAGTAACTAATCCTAGTAAGTAGCTAGTTAGTTGTACCACCCGGTCAAACATTTTTCACCATTCTAAATCACTGCTGATCCCTTGAAACAAAAGAGCGAGCCATTGAGACTAGCTTCACCAGATCGAACTCTCAGTGTGATGAGAAAGATGGACAATGGTCACTCAAGCTTGCATGCTGACCGACTTGGACAAGACGAAGAGTAAAAAAAACTAAAACATAACTAGTTCACAACCAACAACATGACAAAAGTTCTATATATGCCTTTTAATTTTGACCTAAAACATGACTTATGCATGCTAAACCCCCTGAGCTTAATCATCTCGCATGATCGATGCATCTGTCGTTTTGACCGGACATATTAATTGGCCACCTTTTTAGCATGTGGATAGAGGTGCAACAATCACGAAGTGTCCACCTTCGCTCAATTTGGGTCAGACATGCTGAATTTGAAAGCATTTCAATCTATCAAAAATCAAGTCAACCGTGGTTGGTGAAAGTTCCGGTGGTGATGGTGGGCGGGCCAGTCGATCCATACCGATGCTTATGTTCGTCTTTGCTCCTATCTTAGCAATCCGAACTTACTATTCAAGATGGGTTCCTGGCAGGCTGGAGCCACCTACTTAACATTTCAATGGAAGAAAACGAGAAGAACGTAGAAAGGAGAAGCAACTTATCATATATGATTCGTTCATGGCGGAGATGCATGATTCGTTCATGACGCTTTGGTACACCCCCTCTAAACACACCAAGGAACGAGATTTCTTCATACCTCTTCATAATAAAGGGTAGGATCGTGTTTTCTAGAAACTTGTTTTTTTTAAGGCAAGGGGCGCCCGCCGATTGGGCCGGCCCATTGGCTGCGCTGCCCAAGCACGCCTGGTAAAAAGTCGGAAAAAAGAGATGGCTGAGAATCAAACTCCAAACCTCACGCATGATGTAGACAGTTCAAAGCCAGTGGAGCTAGCAAGTTTGACTGATTAATAACTTGCGAGAAATTATAAGAACTAGTGCCAGACCTGGTTATTTAAAACATTTTTTTAAAATTCAAACACTTTATTTTTCTGAAAACGCAAACATTTTTGGGGCATCACATATTTTTTTCAAATTTGTTCATGTTTTCAAAAAAGTTTGGAGTTTCAAAATTTGCCCGTGCAGACAATTTTTCAGAAAACTTTCGGAATTTCAATTTTTGTTCTCATTTTTTAAATGTATTCATAATTTTAAAATGTGTTACAATTTTTCAAAGATTATTCTTGGTTTCAGAAAAATGTTCTCATTTCAAAATGTTGTTCACAGATTCAAAAAAATGTTCGCCTATTAAAAAAGTTCATGGGTTTCAAAAAATATTCTTGTTTCCAAATTTTGTTTTACAATTTGGAAAAGGTTTTCATTTTCAAAAATTGTTCATGGAGTCTAAAATATATTCGATAAATGTAGTCATAAAGGACTAGCGCTACAATTAATCAAAAGCAGCTGGTAGACGGTGTGCCTAGCACCACTCGTTCACTTCTCTAAGGGGGTGGTGAGTTCAAATCCTGGTAGCGTCCGTTTTTGTGATTTTACGGCCTGGTATGTTTCTGTTCCTATTACTGGGCCGGCCCAGTAGCGGGTTCTCTCCTGCACAACATACGTAGGGTTTGTGCGAAATCACTAATTAAGAAGTACTCGTTGCAAAGAACACTTCACTTTCTCAGGTCGTGACAAGTGGCGCACATGCAGCGTGCCACTTGTCGCAACCTGGAAGTTTTCCCTTTTTTCGTAGATCCGTTTATTCAAAACGTTTTATCTCTTAAACCCTGCGTCCAAATCTCGAACTGTTTTCATCATTAGATTCCTCGCGTCGAGATCTTTAAAACTAGATTCCATGTTGATATATTTTGACGAACTTTTTTTTTCACGAAAAAACCGGACGAAAAAAACCGGGCGAAAAAACCGAACCGGGAGCACGGTTTTTTCCCTTTCCGAAAGAGGCACGCCCGTGCCTCTCGCGAAATCACAACCGTACCTCTCGTGGAAGCAAAACCGTGACTCTCGTGGAAGGCAAAAAAACAGAAAACGCATTTTTTTTCCGTTTTCGAGAGGCACGATGGTGACTCTCGCGAAAGCACAACCGTGCCTCTCGCGGAAGCATAACCGTGACTCTCGTGAAAGAAAAAAAACAGAAAACGCGTATTTTTCCCCTTTCCGAGAGGCACGGCCGTGACTTTCGCGTAAGCACAACCATGCCTCTCGCGGAAGCAAAACCGTAACTCTCATGAAAGAAAAAAAAACAGAAAACGCGTTTTGTTTTTCCCTTTCCGAGAGGCACGGCCGTGACTCTCGCAAAAGAACAACCGTGCCTCTCGCGGAAGAAAAACCGTGACTCTCGCAAAAGAAAAAAACAGAAACGCGTTTTTTTTTCGTTTCCGAAAGGCACGTCCGTGACTCTCGATAAAGCACAACCGTGCCTCTCACGGAAGAAAAACCGTGACTTTTGCGAAAGGAAAAAAAAGAAAACGCGTTTTTTCGCGCAAATTTTTTTTCCGAATTTTTTTTATCGAAAAGCTAAGAAAGACCGGGGGAAAACCAAAACATCGAAAAAACCCAAAAAAAAACCGTTTAAAAAGCCGAAAACGTGCGTGGAAAAATAAAAAAAATAAATTCGAAGGGAGCGTCCAGAACGCGACACGTGACGAATGGCTTAGAGCACGCCAAGTGGCGCTGATCGTTGCGAGGCTCCCGAAGGAGCTCCTAGTCGGCGGGGAGCTCCTAGTCGGCGCTGTTAGCGCCGATTAGCGATCCTGGCGCTTGCAGGAACGCATAGCGGGCCGGCCCACTTGTTTTTTTTTCTGTTCGAAACTGCAAAAAAGATCTGTAGGGAGGACTCGATCTCGGGACCTCAGCCTTATCTACGGCAATGAACAACCAGTGCTTACTGAGGTTGCTTGCTTTCTTCTATTCTTGCTCAAGTTATTTTTTGTGTATCTCTTTTTCTGTAACGGTTTTGCTCGCCTTTTTTCCTTCTTTTTTTGTTAAATGCGTGCACTGTTATTAAAAAATCAAAGAACGTTTTTTCTTTCAAAATCCACGATTTTTTTTTCAAATATGAAAGAAAATCATTGTTTCTTAAAGTTCATCGAATTTGAAGAAAGTTCATCAAATCTGAAAAAAATCATGAATTTGAGAAAAGTTCATAAAATTTAGGATAAACTTCATGAAATTTCGAAAAAATGTTCACAAATTTGGAAATAGTTCATCAATTTTGAAACAAGTTTACAGATTTTGAACAAAAAGTTCACCAATTTTTTAAAAAATCATAGAATTTGAATAAAAAAGTTCATTAAATTTGAAATAATAGTTCACTGATTTTGAAAAACGTCCTTCGATTCTGAAAAAGTTCATTGATTTAGAAAAATGTTCACTGAAATTGAAAAAAAGTTCATCGATCTATAAAAAATTCATCGAAATTGAAAAGGAGTTTATCGAATTTGAAAAAAAGTTCATCAATTTTAATGAAAAGTTCATCGAAATTGTAAAAAAGTGCACAAAATCTGAAAAAGTTCATAGAATTTCAAAATAGTCCAAAGAATCTGAAAATATGCATTGAATTTTAAAAATATCATCAATTTCAAAAAAAATAGTTCATCGGTTTGAAGAAAAAGTTCATTGAATTTGAAAAGTTTGTGCATTTTTGTAAAAGAAAAAGAAAAATGAAATCTCAATTCAATCGAACTTGAGCTAGAATAGAAAGAAGAAAAAAGAGAATATTAGCCATGATTGTGAACGTGGCTGAGTGGTTGGTTCCCAACTAGACCCGTGAGAAAGCTGTTGCAGGCGCCGGTTTGTGAAAAACTGAAGAATCCGGCGCCGGGTTTGTGACTTTTACGGCCTGCTCTGTTTCTGTTCCTATTAGTGTTTATTAGGGTTTAGTGCCCAATAGTATAGATTATCTTATTTATTGTCATACATAACACAAAGTAGTATAGCATTTATATACATACATATCTTATTTACCTACCTATGCTTTTTTACGAAAAAACTTACAATTTATTCATCTTCAATCATGGTAGTACAACGAACACTATAAATAATAAAAATTACATCCAGATCCGTAGACCACCTAGCAATGACTACAAACACTGTTACTCTAACCCTCTCTTCCTTCTTTAATTCTCTGCAACATCAGCGTGTTTGCTATTCCCATGTACATGATACTGGCTAAGATACCACCACTATGGCCAGCCTAAATCACCGGAGTACTAGCAGAGCAACAGGGAGCCCTTGAAATCAGCTTCACCTGAATTTCTTTCTACCTTTCTAGAAGAGAAGAGAGCAACACAGCAGAAAAATATCTGGACGTTACTCACCAAGTATTACAAATTAACTAATCGTAACTCTAGCCATGCAATACTTAAAGGCGTGAGCTTCCGTGTCACAACTGTAGTCTCTTCAAAAAAAAAACAACAGCTTGGCTATCTATAACATACAAATGGGAGTATATTTTTAATAAACAATACAAAACATGGTACACGTATTTCGGCCATTAAATATGATGTTGAAGCCAAGGCTGATACAATAAAAACACCAGATGGAATATCTAGTTATTCTATGTAAGATGGTTCTTAGAAGCAGAATCCCATGTCCGTCTCACTCTGCTCTCTCATCTTCCTTTCCTGTGGGCAGGGCAGGGCAGCTATAATAACCAGCTTTCTCCGGCCCATTTCTATCCACAGTCACTGCAAAAATCAACACAAACACAGAGAGAAAGTGGTGTAACCCATTGCGGTTAGCTCTAATTAATCGTTTTATTGTGTTGACATGATAAACGATGAGTTTGTAAGTGCACACGTGGCAAAATAAAATAAAATAAAATAAAAGGTCACGTCAGTTGGCTAATAAAAATTGCCAATATCCACAGATTTAGTTGCTCATTGCAATTTTTGGTTTAAGACTTAGCATTTAAAAATTCCATAAAGTTAGTATTGACTTGAGAACTTTTTAGCTTATCTGGACCACAGTTTTTGAAGATATTGACAACTTGTTGGCTCAATAGGATTTTTTCTTTCAAAATTATTTTAAGACAATACAAATAAAATAAAACCATGAATATCAATTATTGATCCGTAAAATTTCGACTCGTGTTGACCATAGTTTTGGGAAAGTTTTAGTTAGGCCAAGCCGGCTGATATGGCATGCTTTTTTTGCCACGTGTACACTTACGAGTAGGACCCGTCTATTAGGAATCATGTCAACAGAGCCAGATATAGTAATTGATTAGAGTTATCTTACGAGTAGGACCCACCTATTAGGAATCATGTCAACAGAACCAGATACAGTCATTGATTAGAGTTATCAACAGCGGATTACACCAAACCTGAAGAGTAGGTGTTTTGAGCAAATTCGACTCCAATAGTTGGCGTTTTGTTCAATTTACTCGGTGTTTCACTCATGGTATATGCTAGAGAGATGCTTGCAAAAGTGGACAAGAATGTTTCTTCTTCGGGAGGGATTGTGCCTACAATTTGGTGGGGTCTTTATTATGATCCATCCATACATCATGGCTTTTGTCGCAGCAACGCCAACAATCTTCTTTATTTGTGCACTGTTGCTGTGCATCCATCATCTTTTATTAGGAAAAGGAGAAAGCGAGAGAGATCTTGTTATCCATGCCATCCAGATGCAGTGGTCTTGCCCGCGCTGTAGTACTACTGCTAGTGGTCTTGATCTGGTTGATGTTAATTACAGAAATGAAATGAACTTGAACTACACTAGTACAGTAGTATGATACTGCAGTCAGCGTTGCAGAGACAAGGCTAAGTCTGTCTGTGGAGTTATTAAACTGAACTTTAGGCAGCCCACTTGTTGTTGTGTAATACTAAAGCAAAAGAAAAGAAGAACCCTTGTGTATTCCTGCGTAAAACTGGACACTGAAGACCTGACTGACTGACTGCTAATTTTGATTCTGTTAACTATGCATGCTAGCTAGTTAAACTACCCTTCATCTCGCATGCATGATGTGTTGATGGGATATTTTTTTCCAAACAATCTCAATAGACGGGAACGAAGGAAGAAGAGCATCCATGTGCAGAAAAATAAGTGTTGATGGGATTAACTAGCCAATCTTTTTAACGTTGCCCATGTCTGGAAAAGCTAACTACTTACACAAAGATTAGTATAGAAAGAGGCGGCCACTTATCATGGGCGGTTTGTTCATGACAGGGGTATGTCCTAGCTAGACGCTAGTCATCATCAGTTAACCCCAACCCATTGCCATTGGTTGGTTAATTGATACTCCTTTGCTTTAATATGGGTAATTAATCTTACTAGCTAGTTTTATCATCCAGCTAAAAATAAATTCACCCCTTTCAGAATTATGCCTCTACGAACAACATGAGGCCTTGAAAATTGGAATCAGCTTCCGCCGAATATCTAGAGGAGAGCAACGTGTCCGATCGGGTAGCTCACCAGGTTTTACAATTATTAGCGGTAACTCGACGGATCATGTATATAATGCATTTTTTCACATTAAAAGGCCCGGTATGCATCCTTTTCCTTATCTTGTAGCTGAATTCGTTCAGCGTGCATGAGATGTATTTTCTAACTGAATTCAATCAGCGTGCATGGGATGTATTTTCTAACGACGTTAAAGTCATGTCATGTGTACAAGAATATATACCAACTTCAAACTAACAAGATAACAATGGAAAAGATGATCTTGTGCAAGAATCTCGGGAAGAAATCTGGAGCAGCATCAATTCAGGCTATATTCCCAGACACAAAAGGTGTCCACTGTCCAG
Organism: Triticum urartu; assembly: GCF_056163025.1. Taxonomy (NCBI): domain Eukaryota; kingdom Viridiplantae; phylum Streptophyta; class Magnoliopsida; order Poales; family Poaceae; genus Triticum; species Triticum urartu. The sequence goes on along the minus strand of NC_141875.1, from coordinate 747,336,412 downwards.
ACTAACTAAACTAATCCAACTACGCCTGTCGCACAGAAGAGAAGAGAAGAGAAATCTGGAGCACCGTTAGATGTGATGTTGAAACCAAGGCGAGATGCAGATCCAAGGACAAGCCGTCCTTGAACAAGAAAAAATAATCCCAGCTAGAGTGCTACGTATTAATTTATCTTGAGCAACAACAGAAAACCCAGCTACAGTACTATACACAGATCCAACGAATACGTATTTGTTTATCTGGAAGTAAGATGCTTCTTAGAAGGAGAATATGATATTTTTTGGCCGTGTAGAATCTCCAGCTTCTTTGAAGTAAGATGCTTCTTAGAAGGAGAATGTGATATCTTTTCCTTCTACTCTGCAAATGTTACCCAGCGCTGTAAGTAGAAAGATAAGTTGAGCTGACAATGACTGTGTGCAACAGCGTTACAATTGCATTTTCACAGAAATTTGTGCATTACTAATTGATGTTTCTTCGTCGGCCGTGCTCGGGTAAACCTCTTGCTGATATGGAGAAGAGAGGACATTGGGCTGTGGCTTGCGTCCTGCCTCGGCTCCTCTGTCGGACACGTAGCGCACATTTCAGCCAGTCTTACCCAACGCCCGATGCAGGCACATCAGAGCTGCTTCTGGCTCACCGGATACAAATAAGATGGGAGAAGAAGAACCGATTTTACCTTAAAAGTTTGATCACGAGAAAATGAGAAGTCTGCAAAAGTCTAGATAGCATTGCTCTGGTACACATGATTGATGGTGTACCTGTCATGCTAGATACATAGATGCCTGCAAAAGTTGACAAGAATGTTTCTGTTCTGGATTGTGTGATCATCCTTCCATTCAATCAAGGTTTAGCTTTTGTGGTTGCTACTTTTTGTGTGCACTGTTCCATCATCTTGTTATCCACGCAGACGTAGTGGTCTTGTTCGTAGATTCACATGACTATTACATTCTTTTTTTTAATACGCATAGCATGCGTATCTTGTATTAAAGAGAGAAAGGGGTACAAGGACCCTCCACCGAAGGTGTTACAACACACCCACGCCACCAAAGGTGCTACAAAACACACTCGCCACCATACCCTAGTGTAGCTCTACGTCTCGTTCGTTGCCCACATGTGAATCCGCCCGAAGAAGTGCTCCATGTCCGTCCTTATGAGGCCCGCCGTCTTCCAGGCTCTACCCTCAGTAAGGCACCTAGCTACGAACTAGTCTAGCGAGCGAAGGGGAATCTCCGTTGAAAACAATCCCGTTGCGATGCTTCCATAGCTCCCAGAGAGCAAGTATGATGATAGCTCTCACGTCCTTATCCGGTGTGATCTCTATGTTCTTGTTGAGCAACCACTCCGGCAATGTGTCGTCAGGTCCTGGAGTCCATCCTGGCTTGCCCAAAACCGTACATATCTGGAACCAAAACTCTCTAGAGAAAGCACATTGCAACATGATATGATTCATCGTTTCCTCCTCCTGGTTGCAAAGCGGGCACGCGTCCTGGTGCGGCAGGCCCCTCCTAGCCAAGCGATCGGAGGTCCAACAACGGTTGCGAACAGCAAGCCACGGGAAGAAACGGCACTGCAGGGGTGCCCGGTTCTTCCATGTCACCATCGCCGTCGGAGCCACTTCCCTGCCCATGAACTTGGCAGCATACGCCGAGCGGGCAGAGTACCTTCCATTGCGCTTCCACGCCCAGGCGATCACATCCGGCACTCCCTCCCGGAGTTGCACCGCGTCGACCCGTGCCCACAGCTCCATGAATTCCCCGAGCGTCGGCCCCTCCATGTTCGGGCCAACCTCGTGCGCCCAAGATCCGCTCGTTACCGCCTCATTAACATGCAGCCGCTTTCGAATGCGTTTGGGGATTCAGGAGTGAATGCTGGGGCGATCTCCTCGATCCTATAGCCATCAAGCCACCGGTCCTCCCAAAACAAAGCATCCCTGCCGTCACTGATTGTCGTGTGCATCGCCGCATTGCATAGCTGTCTGGCCGCTTTCGGTGTTGGTAGCGTGAACTTACTCCACGGCCTCGAGTTGTTGGTCCGAGCCAGCCATGGCCACCTGGCCTGCATGGCCGTGTTCATCCACTGGATATCCGGCACGCCAAGGCCACCAGCCCACTTAGGGGCATAGACCGTCGGCCATGCCACCGCGCAGTTGCCCCCTTTCGCTTCCGCTTTGCCACACCATAGGAATCCACGTAAGATTTTGTTGATAGCTTTGATCGTCTTGGCTGGGAGCTCGAAAGCCAACATCACATGAATTGGCATTGCCGACAGGACAAACTTGACGAGGAGTAGCCAGCCGCTCTTCGGCAGCGCTGATGCTCGCCATGTGGGTAAGCTTGCCGCAATGTGATCAACTAGTCCTTGAAGCTGCGCCGCTGATTGCCGGCGGATGGTCAACGGGAGGCCTAGATATTTGATCGGGAACCGCCCAATGGAGCAGCGAAGGATGTTAGTGACCATGTCCATCTGATCTTGCGAGCATCTGATCGGGAGTGCCGCGCTCTTCGTCAGGTTGACGCGAAGACCCGAAGCAGCAGCAAATATGTCTAGGATCAATGAGCACGCCCGCAAGTCCATCCGGTGGGGCTTAAGAAAGAGCATGACGTCGTCCGCAAAGATGGACACTCTGGTCCGCAGGCCTGATGGAGCTAGAGGTGTGAGCAAGTGCATCTCAGAAGCTCGCTGAAAGAGGCAATGCAATGGCTCCATGACAAGGAGGAAGAGCATGGGCGAAATCGGGTTGCCTTGCCTTAGGCCGCACTTATTGTAGATGGGCTTACCCGGCACCCCATTCACCATGATCCACGTGGATGAAGTAGCAAGGAGTCCACAAATCCACCCAATCCACCTTCGGCCAAAGCCCATAGTATGCAAGACCTCCAACAAGAACGTCCATTTGACGGAATCGAATGCCTTTGAGATGTCCATCTTGAGGAGCACCGTAGCGTCTCGCAGAGCATGGAGATGTCGGGCAGTTCCTTGCACTAGCATGAAGTTGTCGTGCAAATACCTTCCCTTGACAAAGGCACTTTGGTGCTTGCCCACCAAGAACGGGAGATCATCCACTAGTCTGGCTGCTAGTATTTTGTCAAAACAATTGATGGCTCCATGAACCATGCTGACCGGCCTAAAGTCCCGCAGCTCATCCGCTCCATCAATCTTCGGCAGCAAGGAAACTAGGGCTTTGTTGATGGCGGGCATGCCACGAGTATCACCACAATAAAACACATCCAAAGCCCTCATCAAGTCAAGCTTTATGATGCTCCAACAGCTAGCGAAGAACCTGTTGGTGAAGCCATCCGGACCCGGCGACTTGTCCGGTGGCAAGGACTTGACCACCTTCTCAACCTCCTCCTCGGTGAACGGCAGCTCCAGATATGAACTATTACATTCTGCCGACGTACGTGCCGCCATGGTCGGCATCTCCTGCATCGGAAGTATGGAAGGTTCCCAACCAAAGAGGGCGAGGATGGCCACAATATGCGTATCCGAGAGTGGGTTGGAGAAGAGTTCGACATATGCTTGGAGTGTTGCGTCCCCAATGATTTCCCCTGCATGGGCAAGGCAGAGCTTGCGAATGATGGCATGTTGTTGCCTGCTGGCCACAGAGCCACGCCCTACACCTCTGGCAATGCGAGCACTTCGTCGTGGCGTAGTGATGGCGAGCTGCCGCCGTCTATGAGAACGGCCCGTCGTTGTAACAGCCGCGGGTTCTGGTGGCCTGGAGATTAGCGGAGTGATCTCCCTTGCCACTTGCACGCAAAAGTCTTGCAGCCTGCGCTCGTCCGTGCGCCCCATATCCTCATCGGCAGCCTGTGTACCCCTGCTGCGCATGGGTGTACCCACCTCATGCTGAGAGAGAGAGACCATGAAAGTTTCGCGCCCTGGGCCATCCTCCTCGTTGATATGAACTATTACATTCTGCCGACGTATGTGCAAGCCATGTCATGTGTACAAGCATATATATTAATATATGTCGCTTTGAACTAAAACAATAATGAAAGTAAAACATTTTCACCCTTGTAAACTACATGACTCCTCAGCAAGATAAGAGAGCAACACGTTACTCACCAAGGTTTGCCATTAATTACTGTTAGCATGGGTTAACTCATGGTACTATATGCATAGGAAAAAGATAAGCTGACAAGGACAATGCATGCAATAGGTGGTCGACGGACATGGATATAATTTCTTTCACTTTTAGTGTTCTTTGTACTGCCATGATATTGGATAAATAGATTGGAAGTTTTTCTGGCGCAAAAAAGTTATCTCTACCATGGTATTGGGGCATCTATGTACAATGCTAGACGCTTATCGGACAAAAAACACAACATTTTGAAAGCATATACGCGTTCTCTCTTTCAATGCTAGGGGCTTACATGGGCTAAATACGGACTAGAAAGGAAGGCCAGCCAAGCGCTTCACGTTAGTTTCCTCGGTGAATTATTTCGCGCCGATGCCACACCCCACCCAAGCGTTGATGACGCAACTACCTATTGAGATACATTTAGTATCCTTTTACACGGTTTGTTAATGGCACAGAGCTATAAAAAATATATATCAGTTATGCCTATTTACATAGAAACTATATATTTGGCATACATAGATGTTTTTCCTCATATACACTTTTCGTGATACGACCCGTCCCCTTCCCCCCAGCCGACCACCTCTATGCCGCTTTGCCCTCACCTACTCAGGAGTGACATTGATGAGGGTCTCTGACACACCACTCCACCACATGGTACCTCCTTCCATCTTCTTATCACCACTGAATAGCTTGATGTCGCCACCTTGTTCTTGTTTTTTTCTTGCATCGGTGTTGGCTTAACAAGCATATACCACTCTCCTACACCTCATATTCGTATTGGGGTTCCAGCTGGCGTCATGCTTCACCATTGTTGTTGCCAGTGCAACATACGTTTCAACGCAACTTTGCCGGCACCACTGCACACATGTCAGCCATCTTTGTCAGCACTACCATAGACGTGTTGGCACCGCCTTTGGTTCGCTGGACATGGATGAAGAATCGATTTTCCTTCAAAAGTTTGTACATGAGTGTTTTTTTAATAACCGAGTGACTGTTAACATGGCCACTTAAATAAACATCATACTCACAGTTCAACCTTAATTAAATGTTGCACAGTGATTTCTTTCACCCTGAGTATTAGGGCATCTACGTACAAAACTAGATGGCCATCCAACAAAAACATAGAAAAAATAAAATCACAGAAGTGTTCTCTATTTCAATGCTAGATGCTTACATGTGCTAAATACAGACCAAAAACAAAAGTCAGCCAAGTGCTTCGTGTTAGTTCCCTCGATGCATTATTTCGTCTCGATGCGACACCCCACTCGACATTTGATGGTGCAACTACCGATCGAGATGCCTTTAGTCTCAATCAAAATTTTTAGTTAATGGTATTGAGTGATAAAAAAGATATCAATTATGCCTCATTACATATAAACTATATATTGGTATACATAGCTGATTTTCCCCATATACATTTTTCATGATATGACCTCATATATGATGCTCGAAATTGCTCACTGCATTCCCACAAGCTGATCCTCCTTCCCCCTCTTCCCCTCTCCCGGCCTACCACCTCTCTACTGCTTTGCCCTCACCTACTCTAGTGTGACATCGATGAGGGTCTCCAACACACCACTCCACCGCATGTTATCTCGTCCCCTCTTCTTATCACCACCGAATAGCCGGATGTCGCCACCTTGCTCTTCTTTTTCGCCCCGGTGTCAGCTTAACAAGCATACACCACCGCAGTTTGATGCCACTCTCCTACACCTCATATTCACATTGGGGCTCTAGCTGGCATCATGCTTTGCCTTCATTGTCGCCAGCGCAACATACGTTCCAACGAATCTTTGCCAGCACTACCGTGTACATATCATCCATCTTTGTAAGCACTACCAAGGACGTGTCGGCACCGCCTTTGTCAGACGAAGAATCAATTTTGCTTAAGAAGTTTGAACATGAGATTTTTTTGACAAAATAATCAACTGCCTGTTAACCCAACCATATAAATAAACATTGTACACACAATTCCACCGCTAATTAAATAAATGTAGCAATGCAATGATTTCTCTCACTCTTAGTGAACGTAAGAATACTCTGTGTTTCACGAGATGTGTGTGTTGTTCCCAAGTCCTTGAGATGGCCAGCATCCATGGTGCACAATATGTCATTTCCCAAGTAAGAAAGCAAACGAACTAGTTCAGTCATGAATGGTACCAGGGCAAGCTAGCTAGCATTGCTCTACCGGAAAAGGTTGACAACCTAGCAGCCATTTTTGTTGTGGTTGATAGATGAATGCAGAAGTTCACAAAAATGTTTCTTCTTCTGTACTACGGGAACTTGGGGATCTTAATTATCATCCATCCATCCAAGCTTTTGTCCAGTATTTGTGCAATCTTCCATCTGCTGTACATGTTGTCGTCTTGCCCGTCAATCTGCAGTGCTACTACATTCTTATCAATCTTTAAGCCAACATAGCACTCCCTCCGTAAAAAAAACGTAAGACGTTTTTTATACCCTAGGCAAAAAAAGTTAAAAAATATCTTACATTTTGGTACATAGATTTTAATGAATATGGGGATTAAGTCTTGCATTCCAGGGAGGGGACACAAGATGGGCAGCAACTCGGGCACTATTTCAAGAGACAAAAAGTGTCCAAAATCAATAAGTTAATTCGGCTAACTCAAGACAGAGAAGAGAAAAGAAGAAGACTATGATATATGCCTCTTGATTTCCAAATAAAACATGGCTTTATGCATGCATGCTAAACCCCCTCTGCTTGACTGTCATCCATTTCACCTGACATATCTATCCTTTTTTATATGATTAACTGGCCATCTTTTCACCATTACGTTCCATTGGGAAAAAAGGAGCTAGCGGCAACTTATCATGTGCGATTTGTCCATGACAGAGATGTATCCTATTCCTAGTAATCAAGATTTGACCACAACCCATTGCCATTGGTTGGTTGATTGAATGATACTCCTTTACTATGCAATGCCTAATCATCCTAGTATAAGTAGCTAGTTAGTTGTACCGCTCGGTCAAACATTTTCACCATTCTAAATCACTGGAGTGCTAGCAACAAAAGCAGCCCTTGAAACCAACTTTACCCGAATTCTCAGTGCGATGAGAAAGATGGACAATGGTCACTCAAGCCTAAATGCTGACCGGCATGGACAGGAAGAAGAGTAGAAAATTACTAAAACATAACCAGCTCACAACCAACAACATGGCTACTTGGATAGGTTCTATATTTGCCTCTTAATTTCCACTAAGAAATGACTTATGCATGCTAAACCTCCTGAGCTTAACTGCCATTCATCTCACATGATCGATGCGTCCGTCGTTTTAACCATTTTCTACCGTCCAGTCAAATGTTTTCAGCATTCTAAAATACCAAAGTAGTAACAAAAGAGGGAGCCCTTGAAATTATCTTCACCTGGATTTGGTTGATCTTTTTTCTACTATAGAGGTGTGAGTATCTTTTTTGTAAACAATCCAAACATAGTACGAAATACCGTTAAATGTGATGTGATGTTGAAACCAAGGCCGAGATACAATTGTAGTGCGTATGTTTTAAAAAAAAGATCAGCTTGGGTATCTAACAGACAGATGTGAGTATCTTTTATGTAAACTATCCAAACGTATTTCGGCTATTAAATGTGATGTGGTGTTGAAACCAAGGCTGAGATACAATTGTAGTACGTATGTTTTTAAAAAAAGGTCAGCTTGTGTATCTAACAGACAGAGGTGAGTATCTTTTATGTAAACTATCCAAACATATTCCGGCTATTAAATGTGATGTGATGGTGAAACCAAGGCTGAGATACAACAGATCAGCGTAGGCCATCCTTTTGTTGTTTCTATTTATTTTCAGGAATGTTAAAAGATTGACGCCAGAAAGGAAATGAAGTAGTTCAATAATGAATGGTACCAGGGCTAGCTTAGCTAGATGCTTCACCCGATCGAACTCTCAATGTAACGAGGAAGATGGGCAATGGTCACTCAAGCCTACAAGCTGATCGATGTAGACAGGAAGAAGAGTAAAAAAAGTACAACATATGACCAACTCAAAACCAACAACATGGCTACTTGGCTAGTTTCTATATTTGCCCCTTAATTTTCGCTAAGACATGACTTATGCATGCTAAACTTCCTGAGCTTAACTGGCATTCATCTCGCATGAACGATGTGTCCGTCGTTTTGACCGATATATTAACCGGCCTCCTTTTTAGCATGTGGACAGAGGCGCAAAATTTTCATGGAAAAAAAGAGAATAAGGTGGAATTAAAGGAGAGTCAACTTATCATGTGCTATTCGTTCATGACAGAGAGATGTGTGAGTCCTAGTCATCAACACAAGAGTTGACTTGACCCCATTTGCCATTGGTTGGTTGATACTATACTCCTTTGCCATGCTATAGGTAATTGATTAATCGAATCCTAGTGAGTAATGAGTTGTACCATCCATTCAAACATTTTCACCCTTTTAAATTCACTGGGGCAAATTTTAACATGCTCCCTCTAACCTCCTCTTTTTACATGTGACGTAAAAAGGTAAGAGTTAATCAGGATAATAATTAATGAGATCAACGGATCTTTATACTCTTACCTCTCATGTGAAAAGACGAGGTAAGACGGAGCATGTTAAAACTGCTTAGCAACAAAAGAGGGAGCTCTTGAAATTAGGTTCAACCGAATTGCTTTCTGTCTAGAAGAAGAATCTAGGGAGCAACACACCATAAATAAATGTCGATTGAACAAGACGTTGCTCAGCAAGTTTTACAATTGATTAATGGTAACTTGAGCGATTATTTTTCTACACAGTATAAATATTTTAACTAACTCGACTTATATGTAGAGGAAAAGATAAGCTGACAACGACTACACAATAGCTAATTATGGCATGACAAATAAAGTACTCCCACCATTTCATATTAATTATTGCTGCTTGAGTACAACTTTGTACTATGGATTGGGGGAAGTATATATAAAAAATGAGCTTGGGTATCTAACAAACAGATAGGGGATTTTTCTTAAAACAAAACAAAAGAAACATAGTACATGTATTTCGGCTGTTAAATTTGATGTTGAAACCAAGGGGAGATACAGATCCAAAGGACAGTCCAGACGACCCTTTTACAATAAATTAAAACAACAACAATCTATGTAATTATTTTATCAAAGGAGAGATGGATGGAAGTAATATGCTTCTCAGAAGGAGAATATATAATGTATATAAATAATTTAGCCGTGCGGAGAAAAAACGAAATGGAAAATGGAAACCAAAATGTGGACTTGTATGGACAAAGAAGAGTGAAAAAGGTAAAACATGACTAGGTTCTATATATGCCTCTTAATTCGACCTAAAACATGACTTATAACCATGTTAACCCTCCTGATCTTAGCTGGCATTCAGCTCGCATGATCAATGTGTATGTCGTTTTGATCGGGTATATTAACGGGCCACCTTTTAGCATGTGGACAGATGTGCAAATTTCCATGGAAGAAAAAGAGAAGGTGGAATTAAAGGAGAGGCAACTTATCATGCTCGATTCGTTCATGACAGAGATATGTGTGAGTCCTAGTCATGAACACAAGATCAGTTGACTTGAACCCATTTGCCATTGGTTGGTTGATACTACTTTACTCTTTTGTGCCATGCTATTGGTACTTGATTAATCGAATCCTAGTAAGTAGTGAGTTGTAGCACCTAGTCAAACATTTTCACCCTTGTAAATTGCTGGAGTACTAGTAGGTAGCAACAAAAGAGGGAGCTCTTGAAATCAGCTTCACCTGGATTGCTCTCCTTCTAGAAGAAACTAGGGAACAACTCACCATAAATAAATAAATCAAGATGAGACAAGACGTTGCTCAGTTCACAAGTAACTAATGGTAACTCGAGTGATTATTTTTCTATGCAGAGGAAAAGATAAGCTGACAGCGACTACACAATAGCTAATTAAGGCGTGACAAATGTAGTACTTACTCCTTCGACCCATATTAGTTGTTGTTGATTTAGTACATTGAAGACAACTAGTAATATGGACCGAAGGGAGTACTTGAAAAGAAAAACCAGCTTAGGTATCTAATAACATACAAATACCACATGGCGTATGTGGTGAGCACCTGCAACCAATCAAAAAAAGTAATATAACATACAAATGGGAGTGTATTTTCTAAAAAGAAAAGAAAAGAAACATGTACGCGTATTTGGCCGTTAAATTTGATGTTGAAACCAAGGCGACATACAAACAGATCCAAAGGACAGGCCAGGCCGTCCTCTGACAATAAATTAAGAGAAGAGCTATGTATCTAATTATTTTATTTATCTGACAACAGATGCTTCTTAGAAGGAAGGAGAATATGTAGTTATACTCTGTATACAAAATGATCAAGTGCAGCCGAGAGGGGAGAGGGGGACAGAGACCAAACAAAGGCACCATCCTGTGTCTGACTCACTCCCTATTTCTTTCCTGTGGGCAGAGGCAGAGGCTCCATCTAAACAAAAACCCAGCTTTCGTTCTCCCCTTTTCTATCCACATACTCAATGCGGAACAGAGAGATTCCAAATCTAAACTCGAAGGAGAAGGAGAAGAGAAGAAGCAAAGGAGAAAGGTCGTCCGTCACATGGGCTACCTTTTTCTTCTTGTTCTTCTCTCCCAAATCCCACCCCCGACCCACCGCGAAGCATCCTTCTCGGAGCATCTCTAGCAGATCCCGTATGAATCCGGCGAAGTGCGTTTTCCGGCTGTTTTAGCGATTTAGGCCAAAAAACCGTCCCGAGCAGGTTCGCTAAAAAGGGCCCGTCCCATAAAACTTTTACAGGTGGCTCGTAAACCGTCATCGGTTCCTCCATATATGTGGGTGCCAGGGCATTTTAGGGTTATTGTCCCGCAATCCCCTCACCCACCTCCGGCGCAAAATTCATCCTCCGACGACAAATCCCTCAACCTCCGGCGACGTTTTGCGATGTATTTGACCACCGGATCTTGCCGGAGATGGCGTTCGCGGGTTCCGGGCGTGGCGGCGGCGGCGGGTTCGGTGGCCGTAATTGGCGCAACAACGATGGGGCCGGAAGCTCCTCCCTGCATCCTCCGGTGTCGGAAAGGAGCGGGGAGCAGGCTCACTGTCTCGCAGCGCTGACGTGGGCGACTTTCCGTCACCCGGGCGGATGTTCGATCCGTCCATCCAGCGACTCCGGGCGGCCCAGCGCGCGTGGTGGGAGGCGAAGGAGGCCACCGCCACCGGAGGTGCAGTTGCGGTTGCGCTCGTGTTGGCGGGACCTTTATTTTTTTTCCTTTCGTTTTTTTCTTCTTTGACTGTATGCATTTTGGATGATGTCTTGGCGACATCTTATAGGTGCAGAGGCTGGATGTAATTGGTATCTTCGCGATATTAATTTATTTGCCTTTTTTTAAAAAACTGACGGATGTGCATATCTTTCTTTTTTCAACAAACCAAACATAGTATGTGTATTTTGGCCGTTAAATGTGATGTGATGTTGAAATCAAGGATGAGATACAATACAAACAACTACTTGTTGAGTTTCTATTTATTTTTGTAAATGTTAAAAAATTGACGTCAGAAAAGAAAGGAGGTATTTCAGTCATGAATGGTAACCCGATCAAATTCTCAGTGTGATGAGAAAGATGGACAGTTAGCATGGCCACTTAAATAAACATCATACTCACAGCTCAACCGTTAATTAAATGTAATGTTGCACCCCGAGTGAACGTAAGAATACTCAGATGTGTGTGCTGTTCCCAAGTCCTTGAGATGGCCAGCATCCATGCTCATGGTACGCAATAAGTCATTTCCCAACTAAGAAAGGAAAGGAAAGGAAATTAAGTAGTTCAGTCATGAATGGTGCCAGGGCATTGCTCTGCCAGAAACGGAAGGTGTGTGGTGGTTGATAGATGCCTGCAAAAGTTGACAAGAATGTTTCTTCTTCTGTACCGCGGCAACTTGGGGATCTTAATTATCATCCATCCGTCCAAGCTTTTGTCCTAATAACAATATTTGTGCAATGTTGCATTGTCCTGTTATCCATGCATATGCAGTGGTCTTGCCCGTCGATCTGCAATGTTACTACATTTATGCAAAACAAGAAACAGAAACATCTTACATTTTGCTACATATGTTTTAATGAATATGAGGAAGAAGTGTTCACAAGAAGAGGAGCAACTCAGGCACTATTTCGAGAGACAAGAATGTGTCCAAACACAATTAATTAATCCGGCCAACTCGAGACACAGAAGAGAAAATAAGAAAACCATGTTGTCTGCCTCTTGATTTCAACCTAAAAATTGGCTTTATGCATGCATGCTATGCTAAACCTCCTCTGACTGTCATGCATTTCTCGTATCTTCTTTTACACTTCCTCCTTTCCGGTTTATAGGGCTCAAATCAAAAATCTCACCAACCAAGGTAGTATGATTAACTAGCCATCTTTTCACCATTTATTCCATTGGATTGGATCAACAATGTGGAGGTACAATTTTCTATGAGAAAAAGGAGCGAGTTGGTTGTAATACTTCTCCTAGTCATCAAGAGTTGACCCCGGCCCGTTGCCATGAGTAGCTAGTTAGTTGTACCACCGGGTCAAACAATTTCACCGTTCTAAACCAATGGTGTACTACTAGCAACAGATTAAGAGCTTCGGCCGATCGAATTCTGTGTGTGATGAGAAAGATGGACAACGGCCACTCAAGCCTAAATGTGGACCCGCGTGGACATGAAGAAGAGTACAAGGGTAAAACATAACCAGCTCACGACCAACAACACGTCTATTTGCCTCTTAATTTCCACTAAACCTCCTGAGCTTAACTGCCATTCATCTCGCATGATGGATGTGTGTGTCCTTTTGACCGGATATATTATCTGGTCATCTCTTTAGCACGTGGATGGGGGTGCAAATTTCCATGGAAAAAAGAAAAGAAAAGAAGGTGTTTGCCATTGGTTGGTTGATAATTATACTCCTTTGCCATACTATGGGCAATTGATTAACTAGCTAGTTATTTTTACTGCCAGTCAAACATATTCACCCTTGTAAATTACTGGGGTATTAGCAACAAAAGAGGAGGGCCCTTGAAATCAGCTTCACCTGTTTTTGTTTCATTCTAGAAGAGAAGAGAAGAGAAGAGAAGAGAGAAGATAATAAATCTAATTGAGACAAAACGTTACTCACCAAGTTTTACAGTTAACTAATGATAACTAGAGGGATTATTTTTCTATATATTACAGTATAACGCGTATGTGAAGTCCAGTACTACATCCAGAGGAAAAGATAAGCTGACAAGGACTATGCAGTAGATGATGAAGGCGTGAGCTACGGTGTCACTATTGTATGTATTCTCTTAAGAAAAATATGTAACAGCTTGGGTATCTATTCTAACATACAGATGGGAGTATCTTCTTATTTTAAATTTAAAGAAAAAAGGACAATACAAACCATCATACGCGTATTTCTGCCCTTAAATATGATGTTGAAACCAAAGCTAGGATACAAATCCAAATTAAGGACAGCCCAGGCCGTCCTTATATACAATTTTAAAACAACAATGGAACAGCTTCAACAGTATATGTTTATAGTTTGGTGTGAATTTTATAGATGTCATCTTATGCAATCAAACAACGACCAAACTTGATTAGGAACATACTACATTTAAACTAGTTATAATAGGGGCCAAATTTGTTGCATTTACATATATTTTGTGACATTGAAATGTTGTTCATTTTCAAAATATGTGATGTCGTTATTCAACACTGCTAGCTATTGAGAAGACCAGCGACGGTCCTGCTCTGCCTTGATCGTGGCCTCCTCCTCGGAGCGACGAGCGAGTAGCTCGATCTGCTGCCGGTCCTCCTTGTCATTAGTTGCAGGGCTGAAGCGCTGCTCTCCATAGAGGGCATCCTCCCCTTTGTGGACAGAGAAGTCGAGCACGACCTTTGTTGGGTCCCCAGGCTTGGGCTTGGCCTCGACGAGGGTGGGGAAACGAAGGGGACATTGTTGTTCTCATCCGAGTCGGTGTTGGGGACGTACAGGGTGCACGACACGAGTAGGGACAACATCGGTGACAGACGGTACGATGGCGCTTGAGGTGCCAGATCCACGGCGCCCCTGCCACGAGAGACGCTAGTGCCACACGTCCCATGATGTGTCACATAAGGATGCTCCGGCGGCCACGACAAGTGCGGCGCAGGGCACACAGGATCCGCATCAACAGATTCTTTGTTCACGAGAATGCCGAAGCAGTATGCACGATGCGTTCAAGCGGGACAACATTGTTCGGCGACTAGGCGGCGGTGCCTATTTTTTGGTGCCGCTGGTAAATGAGATGACGAACCATAAGAGGTTATTAGTAGAGTGATGACATGTGACATCACCTAGAGCTGCTCTAATAATAAGAAGAATAATGAAAATAGTAATAAAAAAATGGGGAGGAGAAACAAAAAAGAGCGGGTATAAATGGAGAGGGGGACAGGGACCAAACAAGTCCCTCTCACTCTGCTCTCTTCTCATCTCTTCTCTTGCTGTGGGCAGGAGCTAAAAAAACCAGCTTTCTTTCCCTCTTAGTAGTTTTTTCTATCCACAAACTCACTGCAGAAGAGAGAAGGAGAGATTCCAAATCTAAACCTTCCTCACATCATCACATCACATCATATGGCCTCCTCCTCCTCCTTCTTCTTCTTCTTCTTCTCCCCCTCCTAAGTTGTAAATCACCTTCCCCTTCCCCTTCCCCTTCTTCTCTGCCCCCTCCTCCTCTGCCTTGCTTCAACAGCAACAACAACAAGAAGAAAACCAAGCAGCGGCGGCTTCTTTGATCCCCAACCCTTGCTGCCCGGCCGCCCGATCCATTCCCCGGTCTCCCAGCTTCCGATTCGCTCTCTCTGCCCAATCTCTTCTCCGCCGCCCCGATCCAATCCCTACCTCTCTCTGCTTGCTCCGCCACCAACCCTACGCCCAAGACGATTTCTCCCCGCTTCCTTTCCATGCGCCGGAGCTGGAGCCGGCCGACTAGACTACTCTCCCCGTAGAGGATTCCCATAGCCTCCTCCTAGCTTAGCGAGCTACCCCCGACCCGACCCTGCCCTCACCAACACCCCACCCAAGCTCCGATTTTTATTCTATTCCCCTTCCCCCTCCCTCCCTCCAGAGTAGGTTGCTTCTCGCTCGGGTCAACCCGCTCCGGACCTCTCCCTCCCCGCCGGATCTCGCCCACCGATCCCTAGGCCACCGAGAAGAGCAGGGCATGGTGGGGCAGACCATGATGCGCATCGTGCGCCCCTGCTTCAAGCCCTCGCTGCCCGACGGCGCGCAGGTCGTCGCCGCCGGGGCCGGCGGCACCAGGGAGGGCCTGCTCTGGTACAGGGACGCCGGCCGCCACGCCTGCGGCGACTTCTCCATGGCCGTCGTGCAGGCCAACCAGCTGCTCGAGGACGCCAGCCAGCTCGAGGCCGGGCCCCTCGTCGCCGCCGACGGGCCCTGCGCCACCTTCGTCGGCGTCTACGACGGCCACGGCGGGCCCGAGACCGCCCGCTTCGTCGCCGATAACCTCTTCCACCACCTCAAGAGTAAGTAGTAGTATGCATCGCTGTGCTAAACATCTTATGGATTGCTAGGTAGGTGCTAGTTACATGATGAAATGTGATGGGCCTTAGCTTGGAATGACATGGTAGCTCATCCTATATGTTGGTTCTCATTGGACTCTAGTTTCAATGAATATGGCGGCCAATTAGTGTTAGTTTGTTACTCATAGCTGATTGATCATTGCTTCGATGCAGAGTTTGCGACGGAACAACAGACAGTCTCGGCCGACGTGATACGCCGATCCTACGCTGCCACGGAGGAGGGCTTTCTGAACCTTGTGAGGAAGCAGTGGCTCATCAAGCCGCAGATCGCCTCGGTCGGTACATGTTGTTTGGTTGGCATTATCAACGAAGGTGTTCTGTACATAGCAAACGCCGGCGACTCCCGTGCTGTCCTCGGGAGAGTCGAGCGGGGCGCCAAAGACATTAAGGCAGTTCAGCTCTCGTCCGAGCATAACGCGAGCTTTCAGGAGGTAAGGGATGAGCTAAGACAGATGCACCCGGACGACCCCCGGATCGTGGTCCTCAAGCACAACGTTTGGCGCGTCAAGGGCATTATTCAGGTATATTTCATTTTGCCGGCTTCAGTTTAATGGATGATGTCTATAAATATCCATGTAAAATTTGGGCCAGAAGTTTATTTAGTAAGGGTTTCTATTTGTGCCCCCATTTCATGAGTTAATGCTGCCAAGAGCACGCCATTTGTACTTGTATAATTAACTCATGCTCTGGCTTTTCTCTGCTTTGTGTTCAGGTTTCCAGAACGATCGGTGACGCCTACCTAAAAAGTTCGGAGTTTAACCGCGAGCCTCTTCTGGCCCGGTTCCGTATTCCAGGGCCCTTCCATAAACCGATTCTTTGTCCGGAACCATCCATAGAAGAACACAGACTGTGCGCAGAAGATCAGTTTGTTATATTTGCGTCAGATGGACTATGGGAGCACTTGAGCAATCAGGAAGCTGTGGATATAGTTCATTGTTCGCCTCGGAATGTAAGCCACACTTCCTCTTATACAATTCTTTTGCAATGTACTGAACTATGTTCCTGTTTTAGGCTTGTCTTATTATTTTGTTGATTCCAAAAATAGTTCACATCGAGTGTTATATCAGAATGACTTGTAAGGACCATCGAGAGCAACTCTCCTTTACTCCACAACCTTCAGTTTTTTCTGGTTCGTATTGAGTGTCGTAGTTGTGATGGTTTGAGCATATGGCTACCCAGTGTCTTCTCATTATATATCCGATAAAATTTTGTTTGATGAAATTGCTTGAATGGCTCCTCAGGGTAAGGGAAGGACCTGGGTGCACTCTCATTCCTTTAGATGAAAATTGGTGAAATCAGCTCACAGCCTCACACTGAGGTCTGAGAAGTTACAAAAAATTATGAATAAATCTACAACATTGACAGAAGACGCATATGGTCTATCGTAAAATTTCATACCGAATTTGTTTTACACCAGAAAAAGAAGGCAATTTTGGTCTTGAATAAAAGCTAATTCGAATTTGGCTGTTCAACTACTATTGATAGCTAATTTTGTCTCTCTGTTTTCTTCCCAATATGTGAATAAGATTTAAAAAAAATGAAGTTCTGTGAGGTAGCCGCACTATAGCAGATTTGTCCTGCATCAATGTTGTAGAGTTTTTCATAGCTATTTGGTCTTCGATTCGGTATGCTTTTGCTGATTCCACCTAAAGAGGTGAGTGAATTCAAGCGCTCTGTTTGAGAACCGCCAAGTATTATTTGATTGAAACTTTAGCAAAGTGAAGTTGCATTTTAGAAGTTCCAAATTGTAATTCCCTTTCGTCGACTTGTCATATACCCTGAAACTTCAGCTGTGAACTACTGGTTGCTAACTGCTACGAAAATCTTTGCAGGGCATTGCGAGACGACTAATAAAAGCAGCTCTGCGGGAGGCGGCAAAGAAGAGAGAAATGAGATACTCAGACTTGAAGAAGATCGACCGCGGGGTCAGGAGGCACTTCCACGATGATATTACTGTTGTGGTATTATTCATGGACCCTGCGCTTGTCAGCAGGAGGCTCTACGGTGGGCCGTTGCTTTCGCTAAGGGGTGGTGGCAGCACGCCAACGTTTGCACAGAAATGCTGACCATCCATGACTGATGCTTTCTGGAAATATCCTCCTATATATCGTTCATATCTTGGGCTGGTGCTCTCCACACGACTTGCAGACACTGCGTAGAGCGGTGCGTGGAGGAGCCGTATTGTTTTGACTTCTAATATGTACAGATAGAGAGAGAGGCGTTGTTCGATTCGATCGCCGCGTCATCGGTGTGATGACATGACCCTCTGTTGGCTCGCTCGCTCGGAGAAACCTAAGCTGGCAGCTGCAATGCATAATTTGCAGGTATCAGCTGGCGTTTCTCTTTTCGCGGGGTGGATGGACCTCAACTTGAGCAGTACTTTAAGAAACATGGGATTGAGACATTGCTGGATGCTGTTGTTACATCTCATGGCTTCTACTTCATTTTGCAGCTTCTTCGGCTTTCTGTCCCACATTGTATAACTTTTTAAGGTTTATAAGCTGGATGCAGCTCTGTGAAGTGTGGATGTTGGGGCAGAGTTGGATTAGCATTAGCCATGGACTTTGTAAAGAGTATATGTCCATTTTGCCAAGACATGAAGGACTAAAAATATATATTCTACTTTAACTTGTTGAATCATCAGTATTTGCTTCCAGTGTTTTTAAATAGAAATCCACATACATGGCTGTACACATTAGAAAGGAATCGTGATTTTGAGTTGAAACGCCGTGTGGCTCAAGTAGCGTGTTTAGTTGATTGTTTTCTTTTTAAAGTTGCATTGTATGCATTGCATTGGATTTGCAGTCCAAATGAGTGATTGATGATTAAAGTATCATACTGAGATTTTGTCACTCGCTTTGGGATCATCTAATTGATCTTTTATTAGTGTTTGATGAAGATTGTTTTGGCAGTTTCTTGTCTATGAGCCGTTAGTTGTTTGGAGGGATTCCTCATATGAGAATCAAGGAATTTCGAGGCACGTTAGTATCAAAAAAGTGGAAGGAAACAATAGTGAATTGACGTGATGATGAGTCCATTATAGCTGAAATAATGTTGTGGATAGTAACCACAGTGGGATTTTAGCCAGAGTCCATTTCAGGTTCCCTCTGTTTCAGAATGTACACTGTATTTCTGTCAGTTAAAGACAAGCAAGTTACAAGTGATTATTATGCTGTTAATATAAATCATATAATAACCAGTACTAAGGTTTTTTTTAGTCCCCGCCTCTGCTGCTGTTAAAATCTGGGTAAAATCACTGTTGAAATTGAAATTGAAAATTGAAAATTGAAAATTGAATTGGAGAATTAAATCCTGTTTTTAGTGCCCATTTCTGAACCTATGCTAATCTTGCAAGCAGTATAACACCAGGCAATGTACTCCAAAATACTATAATAAGAACTGGAGTAAAAGATGACTGCATCTCACAGAATATAATAAGTGGGGACTCTTGGCTAAATATGATAGTTCTAATTTGTGTTACTCAATGAAAGTAGAAGAAAAATGCGGTGGACATACACTGAAGAAAAATGCAAATAATTTTATCTCACGGCATGAATGTAAGTATCTTTTCCGCATTCATGGTCTTGCAATTGTGGTGTATCTACCCAAGGTAATCCTAGAAATGAGTTATATCAAGGACAATTATGCCTTGAGAGAAATTCAGTTAAAATGATAGGAGTACATACTGTAAGATTTAAGTAGTTAAGATTACACTGTCACTGCTATACAGGGCTGAATCTTACTGTCAGTTTATCCATGACTAGCCACTGCTATAAACTACTCCAACGTACTGTATGCAATTCAAATTCAGCACAAACGTTTGATCATCTCTCTACTTACTGTCAATTGGCAGGAGTATAACTGTGAATTGTCCAGGGCTGAATCTTAAAATGACAGGAGTATGTTAATTATCCAGGGCTGAATCTTGACACTGTATTTATTTGATCATCTCACTCTACTTACTGTCAATTAACACTCTATACACTGTCAACTGTTTGTATGCAATTCAGCAAAAACATATATGCTTTTTATAGAAATGACAGGTATGCAATTCAGCAAAAACATTGCAGCACTGCAACGTTTGTATGCAAGAATCTTAACACCCCATTCATGATTCTGGAGTACATATAGCGCTCATGGTATGAAGCCCCTGCATTCATAATTTTGGAGTACACTGTATGCACTTGTACAGCATTCAACTATAGCGAGTGAAGATTTGAGCCCGGCTAGCTTTTCAACATCCAGGAAGCGCGGCGTGGGGGAAGCAAGGCGGCAGCGGGGAGGCGGCACCCGTCGTCAGGTTCGGTCGGGCAACCCGAGGAGAGCGAGGAAGAAGAGGACTTGGGGTTCGAAAAGCTTTCGAGCATCACATGACAATCACGTATTGTTGGGGATCAAAAGAAAAAACTTGGCAACGTGATCTTCTTTTTTCTCTCATGCTTGTTTGTATTCCCATCAAAGTCTTGTTAGTGAGGCGTTTGTTTATCTAGATGAAGCTCGCGGGAAGCAACAGAAGATACGGATACTTTTTTTTTTTGAGAATCAGAAGATATGTTCTCAGTTCGGCATTGCTGGAGAGCCGGAGGAAGCAGCGGCCCTGCCCTCACCAATGGTTTTTTTTCATTTTAGTTTTCTGTTTTTTCAATTTATTTATATACTTTAGGAATTGGAAAACCCTTTTAAAATCATGAACATTTTTAAAATTCATGATTTTCTTCAAAATCACGAATAATATTCAAATTCATTAACATTTTTTAAAATTTGTCAACATTTTCTAATTTGAGGTCAATTTTTAAAATTCACGAATATCTCGCGAACATTTTCTCAAACCGACAAACATTCTTCAAACTCGTGAACAATTTTTGGAATTCTCAAACATTCTTTTGAAATTCACGAATAGTTTTTAAGCTTGCAAACATTTTCTGAGATGAGTGGACATTTTTTAAACTTGATGGACATTTTCTGAAATTAACGAACCTTGAATCCGTGATGAATTTTGTGAGTTTGCAAACATTTTTTGAAATCATGAGAATTTTTTCAAGACGCAAGAATTTTTTGAATTCACAAACATTTTACAAACATACTTTAGCCGATTCAACACACCGTGGCGTCCTGATTGCAACTTTAGTGGCCGACTGGTACTGTCATCGAAGTTAGTTACTTAATAATTTTTTAATATACTAACTATTTTGAAATTTTCGATTTTTTTTTTGTAAAAACGGAGAAATATAATAAGAACTATAAACGGAGAAATATAATTTTTTTTATAACACCAGGCAATGTACTCCAAAATACTATAATAAGAACTGGAGTAAAAGATGACTGCATCTCACAGAATATAATAAGTGGGGACTCTTGGCTAAATATGATAGTTCTAATTTGTGTTACTCAATGAAAGTAGAAGAAAAATGCGGTGGACATACACTGAAGAAAAATGCAAATAATTTTATCTCACGGCATGAATGTAAGTATCTTTTCCGCATTCATGGTCTTGCAATTGTGGTGTATCTACCCAAGGTAATCCTAGAAATGAGTTATATCAAGGACAATTATGCCTTGAGAGAAATTCAGTTAAAATGATAGGAGTACATACTGTAAGATTTAAGTAGTTAAGATTACACTGTCACTGCTATACAGGGCTGAATCTTACTGTCAGTTTATCCATGACTAGCCACTGCTATAAACTACTCCAACGTACTGTATGCAATTCAAATTCAGCACAAACGTTTGATCATCTCTCTACTTACTGTCAATTGGCAGGAGTATAACTGTGAATTGTCCAGGGCTGAATCTTAAAATGACAGGAGTATGTTAATTATCCAGGGCTGAATCTTGACACTGTATTTATTTGATCATCTCACTCTACTTACTGTCAATTAACACTCTATACACTGTCAACTGTTTGTATGCAATTCAGCAAAAACATATATGCTTTTTATAGAAATGACAGGTATGCAATTCAGCAAAAACATTGCAGCACTGCAACGTTTGTATGCAAGAATCTTAACACCCCATTCATGATTCTGGAGTACATATAGCGCTCATGGTATGAAGCCCCTGCATTCATAATTTTGGAGTACACTGTATGCACTTGTACAGCATTCAACTATAGCGAGTGAAGATTTGAGCCCGGCTAGCTTTTCAACATCCAGGAAGCGCGGCGTGGGGGAAGCAAGGCGGCAGCGGGGAGGCGGCACCCGTCGTCAGGTTCGGTCGGGCAACCCGAGGAGAGCGAGGAAGAAGAGGACTTGGGGTTCGAAAAGCTTTCGAGCATCACATGACAATCACGTATTGTTGGGGATCAAAAGAAAAAACTTGGCAACGTGATCTTCTTTTTTCTCTCATGCTTGTTTGTATTCCCATCAAAGTCTTGTTAGTGAGGCGTTTGTTTATCTAGATGAAGCTCGCGGGAAGCAACAGAAGATACGGATACTTTTTTTTTTTGAGAATCAGAAGATATGTTCTCAGTTCGGCATTGCTGGAGAGCCGGAGGAAGCAGCGGCCCTGCCCTCACCAATGGTTTTTTTTCATTTTAGTTTTCTGTTTTTTCAATTTATTTATATACTTTAGGAATTGGAAAACCCTTTTAAAATCATGAACATTTTTAAAATTCATGATTTTCTTCAAAATCACGAATAATATTCAAATTCATTAACATTTTTTAAAATTTGTCAACATTTTCTAATTTGAGGTCAATTTTTAAAATTCACGAATATCTCGCGAACATTTTCTCAAACCGACAAACATTCTTCAAACTCGTGAACAATTTTTGGAATTCTCAAACATTCTTTTGAAATTCACGAATAGTTTTTAAGCTTGCAAACATTTTCTGAGATGAGTGGACATTTTTTAAACTTGATGGACATTTTCTGAAATTAACGAACCTTGAATCCGTGATGAATTTTGTGAGTTTGCAAACATTTTTTGAAATCATGAGAATTTTTTCAAGACGCAAGAATTTTTTGAATTCACAAACATTTTACAAACATACTTTAGCCGATTCAACACACCGTGGCGTCCTGATTGCAACTTTAGTGGCCGACTGGTACTGTCATCGAAGTTAGTTACTTAATAATTTTTTAATATACTAACTATTTTGAAATTTTCGATTTTTTTTTTGTAAAAACGGAGACATATTCTAAAAAATATTAGCATTTTTTAAAATGGATATACTTTTCAATTTGCGAATATATTTTTGAAACGGATTTTTTTTAAAAGGCAAACATTTTTGAAAATTCCAAACATTTGTTCAATGCGGGAAATTTCTGAAATATGCAAAACATTTTTATAAAATGAAACTTTTTGAAAAATAAAAAAATGGAAAAGAAACCCCCATACGAAAAGACGTAAAGAACAACATGAAAGAGAGAAAAAACATTCTTGAACTGGTCAGGTATCTTCCCAAAAGTGGAGGGGTGCCAAAACCGGGATATGTAGAATGTATAAATCTTATCTATACTAGTAGAATGCATGTGCGTTGCTACTGGCTACAAGGGATATACAAGAATCAAACAAATGATTAAGGTTGTCTTCAAGGTTGGCGCTCATTTCTCCTTCATACGCCCGGGCGTGTTCAGACATCAAACGGGCGCCTAGCGGGCTCCTGAAAATCCAATCGTCTGAACAGTTAGGGCTCCCCCAAATACAGCACATATGCGGGGAAGAAATGTGGTTCCAACATGTTATCCCCAACACACGGCCCACCCCCATGACGCACCCTTCCTATTTGTCCTCTCTTTTAAAACCGGATGATGCCCACCTCACTTTCGCCATGTCACCCTCTCTCCTTCACATCGGACTTCCCCATGGACCGGCACGGAGGAGTCCCCCGCCAACTGCCCTGACCCCCCCACCCCCCGCGCGTGTTCGTGTCGATCCAGCACCGCCATAAAGGTGGATGAGGCGTGCGCCGCCCATGATGGCCCCCGAGTCAAGAAGGCACATCTGATGTCTCTTGAGCCATTGTCACGTTGTAACATATGAATGTTGTGCATTACCACGAAAAAAATATGATGTTCGTTGTTGGGCATGCAACTGATAGACCACCCGTGTCCGTTATTAACTCTTGGAGCAACCAACCAATGCATTTACCCTTTTATCTTAGCCAGAAAACTATCCGAGTTGATGAAAAAAATATATGAACCACCCACTCATGCAATTTGTTGTAAAGCCATCTCTAATGAAATCCAATTTTCCACATTATCTAAAGTAGGAAAATATTCCACTGCATCAGTTTACGAGTAATTCCTAGTATGAAGATGGCACAACAGTCGTCATACATAGATCATGTATGACATACCAAATGAGGAAGCGGCGGCATTGTTGTAAACCATCATAAAGGCATATTATCTCATGGTTCTTAGTTTGTACGATTGTCCCAATGGGTGTTAGATTAATCGGTCATTCAGAGCAACTCCAATGGAGCGATCCATTTCGTCCGCCCGCGTCCGTTTGGGTCGGCGCGGACAAAAGTGGCGGCCCAACGTGCCGACCCAAACTCAAATCGTGTCCGCCCGACGTCCACGCCGACCCATTTCCGGCCCAAAATTGCGCCTGGAATGCGTCGGCGTGGACGCGAAGCGGACTCGCCGCGCGTCTCCTCGCCGTCCGCCGCGTCCCCACCTGGCGGCCACCCAGCCGCCACCGATCGTCTTATTTATGACGACCACCGACAGCGGGCCCACGCGTCAGCCAGTGCGCGCGTCCTTTTTTAACCACGCATGCGGCGGGGTCGGCCTCATCCACTTCTCCTGTCCACATCTGGCCCCCCACCACTTCCTTTGCTTCCACGCCGGCGACCGCAAACCCTAGCGCGCGCCATGGGCCTCTTCGGCAAAAGCAATGGCAAGGGGAAGGGCACCCCCGGCGCCTCGTCATCCCGTGCTCCCCCTCCCCCTCCACCGCCGGCACGTTTCCGCCCTTTATGCCGGCGCCTGCACATCCCGGTGCACCAAGCGCGGTGGCACTGGGAGTACATGCAGCCCCTCCCCTACCCCGACGTGACGCTGCCGCATCATTGGCATTTGGATCCAAACCGGATCCCGGTGCCGGCGGTTCCGCGGACCCAGTGGGCGCACGACGATGAGGTGCGCCGGCGCCGCGCGCTGCTCACGCCGGAGCAGCGTCGGCTGCCTGAGTACGCCGCCGACTCTCCTAAATGGGAGGCTTGGTTCGCTCTCGAACACGAGGAGCAACGGCGCTCGGGTGTCGACGCCGTCCCGCCGCCGTTCCCACCGCCGCCCCTGCAGGTAGAGCCGGAGGACATGGAGGCGGAGGTAGAGTGCCAAGCCGCCCTCGAGGAGGCCCTGCAGCATGCGCTGGAGGATAGCCGCATCGAGGAGGACGAGCACTGAGATGGGCTGGAGCAAGCCCTTGCCCTGTCGGCGGCGGGGGACTCCGTCCACACCCCGCTCTTCGTGTCGCCGTCTCCGCCGTCGCCGCCCGTACAGCCCAAGCCGGAGCTGGAGCCGGAGCCGTCGCGTAAGCGCTCCCCGCCTCCACCCACTTGGCCGGAGGAGGCCTACTCATGGACGGGCCAGTACCGCGAGTGGGTGAGCGCGCCTCCCGTCCACTTCGCCGCGACGCCGGAGGAAGAGGCGGCCCACCTCGAGCGATGGAAGGAGCACTGGCTCCGCCAGGAGCAGGCCGACGCCGAGGAGCAGATGCGCTACGAGGCCATGCTCCAACGCGACGTGGAGGCGCTCCGGCTCGAGGAGGAGGAGGAGCGCGCGCGGCTAGCCGCAATGCCGCCGCCCCAGCAGACGCCGGAGGAGGCTGCCCTGGCAGCGTACCAGGCGGCGTTCGGGTAGGCTGGCCCTGCTCCGGTCTTCATCGACCTCACCGACGACGGCGACGTCGAGGGCAAGGGCAAGGGCAAGGCCGACGACGTCTAGGGCAGCGTGCGGGGCGGCAGCAGGCGGGCGCAGACTTTTTTTAATGTTTTATTTAATGTTTATTAGATCTAGGTGGACTTTGGCCGGCGTTTGACCGGCCACTTTTATGTTTATTTTGTGCAACTTGTTTTTTTCCCATGCCGGCACATTTGGGTCGGCCTTCCCGTTGGGCGGTCAAGCCGACCCATTTTAAAATGCGGACGTCGGCATCTGCCTGGCCGACCCAAACGGACAAAAAACGGACAAAGCGCGTGTCCGTTTGGGTCGCCCCGTTGGAATTTCTCTTACCAACAATAACCATCCTTGATAAAATGAAGGGATAGCCACATGTCCATCAGTATTGTAGCATCTCAAATTTCTCTGAAATAATTGGTCTACTAAAAGAAGAAAACAAAATTCACAACAATACCACACTACCACTGCCATAATCCAGAAAGAGATCATCTACTAATGTGCTCAACAAGGGCAACACCCAATGGAAATCAAATTTATGCCCTTCATGTTCAACTTCAAGGTTTCAACCAATATGAATCCCCTTATTGGCAAGCAACGAACTTTAGTTCCCAAACCAACAAATCACAATTCAACGATAACCAGATCCAGAAAATCATATCTCACCACCCCAAACAATAGTCAGCCGCAATGGACTTGTGCCTTGGCTTAAGGGTGGATCCGAACAGCCGATGTCTGACCATTGGCTTAGGCATACTCTATAGTCGCAATAGGTTAATACATGTCTCTGCTAATTGTATCCTAAAACAATACCTAGTAAGTGTCAGAGTATAGTTGCAATAGGTTAAGTAAAACGCAGATAAGGGGGGTGCAAATTGTCATGAGCTTTCCGCTGAAATTTTTGTCAAAAGAGATCGTTAAACTGGGCTGCTAATGGTGATAGCTTCAGCCATTGGTTTTTGGTGGCCATACAAATTTCTTTGAGTGAAAAGTAAAACAGCCATAGTGATAGCTCCAGCCAACAACCAAAAATGTAGTCTCACAGGATATAAATGAACACGCATAGTCATCATATTCAACAAACTGTTAGATCACAGGCGACCTTGGAAAACTTTGGAGCTTCTCAAGTTATACAGATTTTCTAGCTAATAAGTCCGCACTACTGATAGTTTTTTGTATCTTGTAGAAACGGGTGCGATTTTTTTTACAACATGATGTCTAAGGGGCACCTCCAGAGGAAGCACCGGCCTTGCCCTCACCAATGGTTTTTTCTTTTTAGTTTCCTGTTTTTTCAATTTTTTATATATTTTAGAAATTATAAAACCTTTTTAAAATCATGAATTTTTAAAATTCATGATTTTCTTGAAAATAGTGAATAATTTTCAGATTCATTAACATTTTTTAAAAGTTGTGAACATTTTCTAATTTGAGGTCAATTTTTAAAATTCACGAATATCTTTTTCAAACTCGTGAACATTTTCTCAAACCGACAAACATTCTTTAAACTCGTGAACATTTTTTGGAATTCTCAAACATTCTTTTGAAATTCACGAACAGTTTTTAAGCTTGCAAACATTTTCTGAGATGAGTGGACATTTTTTAAACTTGATGGAAATTTTCTGAAATTCACGAAACTTCTTATTAAAATTCATAAATACTTTTTGAATTCGTGAAATTTTTTCTGAGTTTGCAAACATTTTTTGAAATCATGAAAAAAATTTCAAGACGCAAGAATTTTTGAATTCACAATTTTTTTACAAACATACTTTAGGCGATTCAACACACCGTGACATCCTGATTGCAACTTTAGTGGCCCACTAGTACTGTCATGAAGTTAGTTACTTAACAATTTTTGAATATACTAACTATTTCCAAATTTGCGATTATTTTTGTAAAAACAGAGACATTTTCTAAAATTCCAAACATGTTTTTGAATTTGTGAACATGTTTTTGAAACGGATTTTTTAAAATGCAAACACTTTTGAAAATTCCAAACATTTGTTCAATGCTGGCAATTTCTGAAATTTGCAAAACATTTTTATAAAAGGAAACTTTTTGAAAAATAAAAAATGGAAAAGAAACCCCCATACGAAAAGACGTAAAGAACAACATGAAAGAGAGAAAAAACATTCTTGAACTGGTCAGGTATCTTCCCAAAAGTGGAGGGTTGCCAAAACCGGGATACGTAGAATGTACAAATCTTATCTACATATGCACTGGAATAATTGTTCATGTGTTACAACGGGATATCAATATTTTAGCATGATTAGCCCATGACTTCCCTGCCCATATTAATGCAATTGCATAAATAAGTGTTTACCAAATAATATCTTACTCGTGATTTTCTGCCTGCCCTTATTAAGGCAATTTACTTAAATAAGTGTTTTAAAATAAAATCCTACACGCCATATATCTACCATAGTATTTTATCTAATAAAAATTTACCGGTTTACAAAAGAAAACATAATTTTATTTGCTAAGTCAATAAAAGATGGGGTAGTCGAGACACCTGTGGCGACTTCATAAAATCTCAAGATGCTATGTCGGCTCAGTCTCTCGGAGTTGCTCATAGGGATAGTGTATGCTTATGTATATGAGCGACTTTAATTGTACTGTGTTAAAAATAGGCGATGTTGCAAAGAAAATTGTTGAAAAAACATATATAAGAGGGAAAAATGAAAACCAAGAGAGGGAAGAGGGATCGAGAGAAGTGGGGGGCAACGTACAAATGTACAATCCCCAACACCTTTAATCATTCTTTAGGAAACCGGCAACTCGGCTGGCTTGGGAGTAGTGATTAATCAGCCTATTAACTGGATTAATCAGTCGACCGTTAATCGGTAGATTAAATAGAAACATGCGAATATATATAATACTCCTATGCTATGTAATATACTCCCTTCGATCCATATTAACTATCCCTGATTAGTATAAAGTTGTATTAAATTAGCGACAATTAATATGAATCAAAGGGAGTACTAAAATATGCTAACAGGCATAGAGTAAAATGCACTGGTGGTCATTGAACTTGTCACATACGCTCACTTTGATCACTGTACTTAAGAATACGGTCAATATGGTCACTATATACGTGCTGAGGTGATTATACACTCACTGTAGATCACACTGTGGCGACCCGATTGGAACTTTAGCGGCCCGACTGGTACTGTCATGAAGTTTCTAAAAGTTTCTTAACAAATTTTCAATACACTAACTATTTTCAAAATTGCGATTATTTTTTTGAAAACAGGGATACTTTTTCAAAAACTTGAACATTTTTTGAAACACAGATTTTTTTGAATATGACAACATTTTTTTGAACAGATTTTTTTAAGAAAGGCTAACACTTTTGAAAATTCCAAACATTTGGTCAACATGAGCAATTTCGGAAATTTACAAACATTTCTATAAAAAGGAATTTTTTTGAAAAATAAAAAAGGGAAAAGAAAACACCTAGAAGAAAAGACGTAAAAAACAGCAGGAAAGAGGAAAAAAACAGACTTGAACCGGTCAGGAATCTTCCCAAAGCTGGTAAGAACCTTCTAGATGGTTCCCAAACCGGGATATGTAGAATGTACAAATCTTATCTACATATTCACTGGAATAATTGTTCGTGTGTTGCAACGAGATATAAATATTTTAACATGATTAGCCCATGATTTACCTGATTAATGTGATTGCGTAAATAATTGTTTAGAAATAATATCTTACCCGTGATTTATCGACCTGCCCACATTAAGGCGATTTGCATAAATAAGTCTTTTAAAATAAAATCCTACCCGTGATATATTTACCATAGTATTTCAGCTGAGAAGCATTTGCCTGTTTACCAAAGAAAACATGATTTTATTTGCTAAGTCGATAAAAGATAGGGTAGTAAAGGTGATTTGCAAAGAAAAATGTTGAAAAAAAAGATATAAGAGGAGAAAAAAAAATCAAAACCGAGAGTCGGAAGAGGGACCGAGAGATGCAGGGTGGGCGACGTACGAACATACAATCTCCAACACCTTTTTATCATTGTTTCAGAAATTGGTAACTCGATCGGCTTGGAAGTAGCGATTAATAAACCTATTAACTAGATTAATCAGTTGACCATCACTCGATAGATTAAATAGGAATATGCCATCATATATAATACTATGAATACTATGCTCCCAGTTATGTAATATACTTCCTCCGATCTATATTAACTGTCGCTGATTAGTACAAAGTTGTACTAAATTAGAGATAATTAATATGGATCGGAGGGGTACCAACATATGCTAATAGGCATATAACCAGCATAGACAACAGGTATAATTGTTACCTGATGTAGCCAAACCTGCAAAACTTATAAACATATGCATTAGTATGTGCGCATCCATCGGGCTGGAGCAGGACTAGGTCCAGGTGGTTAAGGGATCGCGAGGCGGACGTGATCGCTACGGGCTCGCCGTGAGTCGTGCGCATTCATGCGCGAGGTGGCCGCGAGCGGAGCGGGCCGATCGGGGCGCCAGCAAGGGTGGGAGCGCGTGGGTTGTGCCCATCGCAGGCCCGGTTATAAAAGCCTCAAGTCGATCGTTGTAACCGTGGCCTATCGAGTCGAGTATGAGCTCGGGAAAACATTGCCGTTCGTGCGGGGGGCGTACGTGCGTCGGAAACTCCACCGTGTCCTCTGTGTATTCCTTTTGTTCTTCTTCTTCTTCTTCTTCTTCTTCTTCTTCTTCTTCTTCTGTCGTGTGAGTGCAGCAGGAGAGAGGGAGAGCCAAGTGAGAGACAGAGAGAGAGAGAGAGAGCTAAGGCAAGGGGTAAACACCAACATTTGGTATCAGAGCCACGTTCAGCTCAGGGCGCCGGCGATGTCGATCGTCCCGTACGCCGGCGGAGCGGGCGGATCGCTGCCGCAGTCGGTGCCACTGCTCACCGGCGACAACTACACGGCGTGGTCGATCAAGGTGGAGGCGAACCTTGATGTGGCTGGGCTGTGGGAGGCGGTGGTGGTGCCGGAGGACGCGGCGGCGGCCGTGATCGCGAAAAAGGACAAGTCGGCGCGGGCTTATCTGCTTGGGGCGCTCGCGGAGGACCTGTTGCTGCAGGTGGCGGTGAAGAAGACTGCCGCGGAGGTGTGGGCGAGCCTAAAAGCGAGGTTTGTGGGTGCTGACCGCGTGCGCGCGGCACGTCTGGGCACGCTCCGGGGGGAGTTTGAGCTCCTGCGCATGTCAGAGAGCGAGACCCTGGATGTGTTCGCCGGCAGGCTCGGAGGCATGGCGGCGCGCTACGCGGCGCTGGGCTCGACCCTAGAGGACGCGGCGCTCGTCAAGAAACTGCTCGACTCGGTGCCGTACCGCCTGTACACGGCGGTGGCCGGGATCGAGCAGTTCTGTGATGTCTTGACGATGCTCTTCGAGGATGCGCCAGGTCGTCTGAAGGCGTTCGATGAGCGGCTTCGACGACGCGGGCAGGCAGGCGGCGAGCGCGCGGATGGGCAGCTGCTGTACACTGCGGCACAGTGGCGGGCGCGCGAGCGGCGTCGGGGTGGTGCGCTCGGAGAGGACGATGACGACGGTACGGCGAGCACATCATCGGGCGGCGGGGACAACCGTCGTGGGAAATGCTACAAGTGCGGCGTCAGGAGGCATTTGAAGCGGGAGTGCCCCCTACTACGGAAGGAACCGGCGGCGGCACGGGCGCTGCTGGCGGACGGCGACGTCGAGGACGCCGGGCTGCTCTGAGCCGCGGCTTAGGGCCTGAATGATGGGCGAATAGGCCACGGCGACGAGCCGGGCACGTCAAGTGCGGGTATGGGGGCGCGTTGGACTTGCCGGGCGTGTCGGGTCCGAGGACTAGGGCGTGCGTGTGTGCGTGCGTTGGGTGCACGGGCGTGTCCGTGCACCAGGGTAGTGTGTGTGTGTGTGTGTGTGTGTGTGTGTTGGCGAGCCGTGCGGGGCGATCGGGTCGCCTGGTTGATGCTCAGCGCGAGACGTGGGCGCACGCGTGTGTGTAGCGGGCGCGGCGAGAGCATGCAGGGCGTGGAGTAAATCGCGGGCAAGTGGAGGCGTGGGTGTGTGCCCAGTGCGCTGGCTCAGGGGTATAAAGCCACAGAGTGATCGTTGTAACAGATGGCACTGTCGAGTTCGTGCTTGAGGAAACCAGGAGGCGTTTGTGCGCCAGCAAAACTACTGTGTCCACCACTTTTCTGAACTTCTGTGAACCCCTTCTTCCTCCTTTCGCTGATCGAGCCACGACAAGCCAGAGCAAGGTGAGTGAGAGGGAGAGGAGAGCTACAGCGAGGCAGTGGCGGTTCCAACATAGGCACTTGGAATCGGAGGGCTTGTCCGGGAAGAGTTGCAGCCCAGCCCAGGTACCTCTATTTATGGGTCCACATCGAATCGATCGTCTGCTCGCTCAAGATAGAAGACAGCGGCGCAGGTGGGAGAAGAAAAGATGGCGGCGGAGGAGAGGACGTTCCTACTCGAGACCCCGGACGGCATGAGTTTCGTGGTGTCGGAGCGGGAGGCGAGCCAATCCGGGGAAATCCATTGCGACACCATCTGCTACGACGGCCAGCCCATCGACGTCAACGTCGAAGGCAACACACTCGCCAAGGCCTTGCACTACTGCAAGAAGCACGCCTACTCAGACGACCATGACCTCCGCGCCTGGGACGCCAAGTTCGTCAGCGACCTAGATCTCGAGACACTATACGATCTCATCCTGGTGAGCTTCAGTAATTTTATTCTGTCACACAAAATCCAATTATCTAGTTTATCATGATTGTCTAGCCCTAGTTCGCTTATGACACACAAAGCGTTTGCATGCGAATGTATTTTCTACTGGCCTAATATCCGTATATACACACAAAGCGCCAGCTTCTTCTCGAATGACAATCAGCACCATTTTTTTTCTTCTTCATTTCTTTAAGCACTTGCTTGCTATTAACAGGCTTCCCACAAACTTGAAATCCAAGGCCTGCTTGCACTCACCTGTCAGACTCTCGCCAATAAGATCAAGGGCAAGTCGCCCCATGAGACCTGTCATGTACTAAACATCAGGGGTGTCTTCACTCCGGAATTACATCAAGAGCATTCAAGTGAATCTTGCGCTAGCCACACGGTATGTATGCCCATTTATAATGTCTTTACACTCTCCAGATGCAATACCACTTAATAATAATGTCTTCCATTGACATCAACAACAAAACTGTACCGTTATCTAGTTTTATTGTTCCTCGGTGGCTTGGATATGGATGAACCGCAAAATCCTACCATCATCCATGTACTCTTTGGTGTTGGTGAGCAGGTTTTAGCGGCTATGAAAATCAACGCAAATTGGTGGCACCTAGAGCGAAAATTGGTAGATAAGGCGTTACGGGCTCTCGACATAGTTCGTTGCCAAGACTTCACCGGATACGAGCCCAAGATCGATGGTTTAGTACGTCATCGATTCAGCGACTTCAACCTTGCCTTCTTCGACTTAGATAAAGAGAGTGAGTATTTTGATGATTGTTCGTTCCATTACGTATGTTTTCTTTGAGGTCTTTATTTATAGTTGGATGCAAAGACTGTACTATGCTGGCTTTGATTTGTGATCGTTGCCTTTATCCGCAGCTAGCTTTTCCCGTGACCCACCGCTTAATAACAAAACACCAATGAGTGAGTCGGTCATGGGATATTGTGTCAATGTTGTTTCCTTGAAGGTAAGGGAATCAGATGTTGGCTTTCCGGTCGACATATTTGGCACTGTTGTTGCAAGGGACACAGAGGACTACCGATGTGTCTATCTGTTTCGGCGTGAAAGGGACGACCCCCAACACATCAGCTCGCCGGTATGCGCCTTTATTCCGTACCCGTGATTGACTCTTGGTGGCGTCCAACACAGAATTTTCACTTTTTTCTTTTGCAGGATGATATGTTATCTTTGACAGATCCGTGTCGAGGGCTTGTCTCAGAAAACAGGGTTTATTTTGAGATCGATTTAAAGATCAAGCATGATGGTTGTGCGGACAAAGACTTTAGCAAAGGCATACTAGAATTCGAACGGACCCGTCTTCGTGAAGGCAAGGCGATCATGACTCTTGAACTAGGTAGTTGGTTGAGTTCGGTGGAATTGTTATGTGCACAGGTCTACAACCCTGTGGAAGCTACAATTGAAATAAATGTTTTGAAGGGGCCGTGCAACATCTCTAGGGTAGCTGCTTCGACTCCTGGAAACTTCAGGGATCATATCATTCTGTATGAAGCAGCGGGTGGTAGCCCGACGGTAATCGGTGATGGCGGCTCTGTTCCGTTGAGTCGTCGTGTGGTCGCCGTCACACGGGAGCAGAAGCTGGCGCTATTTCTTGTGGGTGGTGATGCACTTGAATACCTTGCCCTCACTCTAGGTCATTCTGATGAAGTGGTGAATCGGAGGATGGGCTGTGCCCAAGTGGAGGTGAAAGTTGCCTGGACAGCTGTCCCGGCAAGGAAGAGACCTAATATGTTTAAGGCGGTGGCAAACCAGCTGTTATTGATGTGATATGCTTGCGTTAAATAGTTTGTTGTATGTATAGTGGAGTAGTACACCCTTGTTATCCACCGTCAAAAACTTGGTTGCATTCGTCAGTAAGACACCACCACCTTGTTATCCACCGGGACAGCCACCACACCTACGGCCTGCTGGGTTCAAAGCTGCTGCTGCTGCTGGGCATGCATGCCTTCAAAAATAAATGTGTAGTTTACTTGCTCTGGTTTTTTTTTTCGGTATGGGGATTTTGTTTTGAGTAACTTGCTTCAATTTATCTTGCTGGAACGATCGAAGGCTGATCATTTTGAAAATGCATCATACCAAAGCTGCTTTTTCTGTCACATGTGATCATGGGTATATCAGTCATCAGGTTGTGGAATATATTTTTCAGTTTGATATTATTATTGCAGCACACGCCTATTCTGATGGCTGCTAGTTTGAAAGGAAAAGGTGTATAAAGACCCAAAAGCAAGAAAATGATTTGGGACGCATACTGCTATTCCGGGACTAGAAATAGTAAGATATGATAATTATTGGGAAAAACAGTGGCCTGCAAGCTTAACATGATAGGTTTTATTTTTTGCGGAAGCATCCGATCTATTATAAAAGTTCAAACTAACAAGATAGGTTGAGGGGGTCATGTGATAATTTGACAAAGCACAATAACCAAGAAACTCAATCATCCATTAATGTTATTATCAACTATAAGAAACACATAACAATCATATATAAACTCAATGGAGGTAGAGAGTCACATTATACTTGATGATATCTCCCTTGGACGGGTTCACCGAGTTGATACAGTCAACACAAACGGTCTTGAGCAAGCCGTACCCTTTGGCCATTCGGAACGCACCACGACCTCCAATAACGGGGACCTCCCTGATTGGCTTTCTGAATTCATTTCTTGAGAACATCACGAACGAGCTGCCTTTGAATGGACCATCTGTCATCTCACAGTCAATAGTTAACAATATCGTGTACCCGTCTTTCCCCGTGTCAACGTACATGCCCTGTGCATTCCCAACCACCTTAGATCTACTTGTGGGCCCCTTTGTGAGCACGTCGTCAAACACGTAGACGGAGCTAAAGGGCACTAAGCCACGGGCATGGGCTGTGGCATTGGTGTTTTGTGCGACAAGGACCGAGGATGGATCATTCACCTTATGGGTGTTGTGGAGGTAGAAGCGGATGTTCGTCACCTTCTTGCTTCCACCAACTGGGGAAGTATTGAATTGAAGAGAGAGAAGGAGGATTGTGATGAGAAAGAATGGAATTCTCATATTGTGTTCTTGTGGCTTTTGGATTGTGAGTTGAATGTTATTGGTGAGAAGGTTTGGTATGTGTATTTATAGCTGCGGAGGAGGATATCATTTTGTATCCATTATATGGAATTAATTAATGAATACAGAGTTGAGTATATCTTTTGGTATTATATATATGGAAAATAATTAATGAACATACTTAAGTACTGCCTATCTTTTGGCAGAAATTAATATGATCCATCTATAGGCTACTTGGTACTCCATAATGTATTGGGAGGAACCATTAATTGTACTCCATAATGTATTGTCACCAACATCTTGTGCTCGACCTCGGCACCAACCGCAACACTGTGCGTGCCTTGCCGATGGTTAGGTGACACAGAGAGACTGGAGGTGCGGTGGCAAAATGCGGGAGGATGGGGATGGGTGGCGGAATTGGTAGCAAGGTCTATGGCGGCGGCGTGAGGGGTTTGTTGGTGACTATGGTTGATTTGAGTTGCATGTTATGTTTTCTTGACTATCCTTCGGTGCCCATCATATGAGTGCCCAGTATGTGGATCACACTTTAGCGTTTTGCAGTATGTAATGATGTGCTTAGGAAGGATGGCCGGAGTGGCATACATTACAGTGTCCAAGTTTGTGTATTGTTGCTTATGGGATGTAGAGGACCCTTAGATCTTAATGTTATGGTTCGGTTTTACCTTAATAAATTTCTTAGTATTTGCGGATGCTTGCTAGGGTTTCAATCATAAGTACGTATAATTCCAAGTATAGATAGTATATTAGCGTAGGTCTCTCCCACATATAAAACTGCAATGATGCTTATATTTCTAGTAACCAATTACCTAGGGACAATTATAGAAATATTATCACCGCTACTCCGCACTCGCTTTGTCTAAAACTTGCAAACTATACTCTCTAGAATGTTTAGGCAGAAGAACTTTTGTTGCACATAGGGTTCTATCCGGTGATAGATAGAACATGAGAGAATACAAATCCTACCTTTTGGCTCATTTTGGGTTTGACACTTCATATTGTTCGTCTCCTCTTTGCACAGTGCTATAATACTCCCTGCACTTGGGGATTATGAATGACCTCCTATTTTTCTTTAATTTCTATCAGACGATTTGTCCGACTTCAAGAATGGTCATGTCATAGGCTTACGATGTGACCTCCTTTTGCGCAACCTACCTCTCTCATGTCATCGTTGTCATCCCCTGCCCCTCCCTCTCTCTTTCTCCCGTTTCCCATCCTCCTTCTTTGTGCCTTGGGGGTGTCAAGTTGGAGTGCTTTCATCCCTTCGCTAGACATGACTTTAAATCAGACTCTACACATAGTGTTCATAGTGCTCCATGCGTCGGTTGCCATTAACCTCGTCTCACCGATAAGTTACTATTTCTCCCCTCTTCCCACCTCGCCTTCCCCGCCCCATTCGTTTGTTGACCGTGACTAGTGTTCAGTTAGTTCTTGAGTGTGGTAGAAGCAAACACCTTTAATTACTAGATCTAGATAATATGAGAATCATATATACTCCCTCCGTTTTTATTTTGTCTGCGCCTAAGTGCAATCCCGGATACCAAGGAGGGCTCTGGTGAGAATTTTTTGGACTGGTTTGCCCCTGCTTTGTTGTTAATTGTGTGTATTGGGAACTGACACGCTATAAGCTATAAATAAGGGCATGCAACGGATTGGCTTGTTCCGCTCGTCAGCTCTGCATGCACGCTAACTGCGGCACTAATTGCTTGGGATGGCTCCACACATGCAAGGGATTGGCTAGTCGCTGCTGCTGCATGCAACGGATTGGTTAGCAGTTAATGCTTTAGTTACATGGGAAGCTGAGAATCAGGGGCAGAATTGGAAGGAACCGGGAGAAATGGCTAGCGCGCAGAGCATTTAGGAAAAAACTGCAAAAACTTAGGCGCAGAGTAATAAAAAACGGAGGGAGTACACAAGAGAGCGATCTCCACTGCTATTTATTTCAATATGTAACTATGTCACCTCAACATGCAATCATGCATTGTAAAAGGGCCACCTCAACCTGCGGATGCATGGAAAAAGATCCACAAAACCATTGAGCCATGCATGTGAAAACTATTACACTACTTATTCCCCATAAATATCTTACATATAAACAATAATCAAGTATCCATGTTTGAACTTCGTGAAAATATATAACAAACAATTCCACAACATGCGGGGTATCATCTAGTTAGCTTGTGTCTATTTAGTTTGTTGTCTTCGCATTGAGATTCACATTGAGGTGGCAAATTACAATTGGCACACATAAAGATATGTAAGTCATCCTTAAAAAACCAAATGAACTCAGAGTATCTATAACCACTCCCTCAAAAACCTTTAACTTCTGAAAAAAAGAAGTTAATCTAGAACTAGCCCTTCTCCTAAAAGCTTTAGCCCCTAAAAGATTGAGAAGTTAGTCCTTAAATACATACAACTCAAACTGCTAAATTTTGAGGGACGCCTCAAACTTAACTTCTCAAATCGCCGCAACTTCTTAGGCTACACTGACCCCTTCGGCAAGCTGCGCGGACCCCTCGGCCCACGTCACTAATCATTTATAGTCGCGCCATGCCGCTGTCGAGTTTCGCTACCTCTCAAGCTCTGTTGGCCAGTGCGACCTCCGAAATAATCCTTAAAAGTTTGGGTGTGTGTATCAATCGACTTTACTGTGTATAGGTTGACACAAGAGATTGTGAGCTCCATCCCTAAAGCTAAAGATGAACAAAATGAGAGAGCAGATACCGAGGTACAAAACTTGGACCAACTTCAGAAATTAATTGAAAAAAGGCTGAAAAATAAAAGATTTTTACTTGTTCTGGATGATATATGGAAATATGGTAATGAAGATGAGTGGAAAAGATTCCTAGTTCCCTTTAAAAAACAGCAAGGAAATGGTGATACAGTTCTAGTCACAACCCGATTCCTTGAAGTAGCTGAAATGGTTAGGGTAGGAGATAAACTATTTGAATTAGAAGGTTTGGAACCGGAAGAATATTGGAGCCTTTTCCTAGCATCTGTGTTTAATGAAAGTAATCACCAATGTAACGATGAAAACTTGCTTGGAATTGGGGAAAAGATTGTGGAAAAATTGAAGGGTTCTCCTCTTGCAGCAAAAACCGTGGGTAGATTACTGAGAAAAAACATATATGTAGATCATTGGACAATAGTTCTTGAAAGTAAAGAATGGGAATCACAGACAGGTGATCATGATATTATGCCCGCATTGAAAGTAAGCTATGACTACCTCCCTTTTCACCTGCAACAATGTTTTTCCTCTTGTGCATTATTTCCGGAAGATTACGAGTTTGACTGTGAGGAGCTAATTCACTTCTGGATAGGACTTGACATTCTACGCCCAGACAATAGAATCAAAAGAGTTGAGGATATAGGGCGTAACAACTTGAATGACTTAGTTAATTATGGATTTTTCAAAAAAGAAACAGGCGATTCAGATACACACTATGTTATGCATGATCTGTTACATGATTTAGCATTGAAGGTTTCCTCACAAGAATGTCTACATATAGCTTTTTTAAGTCCAAGAAATGTAGAAATTGCCCCATCTGTCTATCATTTGTCCATTAGTATGAGTGATTCGGACGATAGTAATGATGGAGTTGTCGAAGAAAAATTTAAGGGGGATTTGGATAAAATAAGGAACATATTGAATTTTGAGAACTTGCGCACTTTGATGTTGTTCGGTAAATATGATGCAAGCTTTGTTCATATATTCGGTGATTTATTCAAAGATGCAAAATCATTGCGTGTATTATATTTGTCAACAATGTACTACCCTGTGGAGTCTCTATTGCACAACATCTCAAAGCTTGTCCATCTTCGCTACCTACGGCTTTTGTCGGAGTATGGTCTTAACGAAAATGTAGCAAGGAATATACCAAGATTTTATCATTTAAGGGTGCTAGACATAAGACGCTGGGATGGTGATCATAGTTTGCTCGGAGATATTTATAACCTTGTAAAATTGCGCCATTTCCTTGTCCCATCTGATATTTACCACTCGAATATTTGTAATGTGGGAAAACTACATAACTTACAAGAACTAGAGAGTTTTGAAGTTAGAAGAGAAAGTAGTGCTTTTGAACTAAGGGAGCTGGGGAAACGAGAAGAGCTAGGAGGATCACTTGTCATCCATAACCTTGAGAAAGCATTTGTAAATGAGGCACATGAGGCAAAATTATTATGCAAAAACCGCTTGCAGAAATTAACACTTAGTTGGACGAAAGGCCGATCTATTAATCCTGACTTAGAAGGTCAATTGCTCGAAAGCCTACAGCCACATAGCAATCTTCATGAGCTAAGCATTGATGGGCATGGTGGCCCTACTTGCCCTACATGGCTGTGTACAAATCTGTCGACCAAACGTGTGGTGGCTCTCCGCCTAAACCGCTTAGATTGGGAATTCTTTCCACCCCTTGGAGAGCTACATCTGATTCGTGAGTCTGGAGAGGAGTATTTAGGTTGCACGACAGGCCTAGGCTTTTGTAACTTGAAAAGGCTAGAACTCATTGGGTTGCCAAGATTTAGTAGATGGGCAACAAATGAGTACTTGTCACTTATAGAAGTACTCGTTGTGAAGGGTTGCCCTGAACTAATTGAGTTACCATTTTCATCATATACCTGCTACCCACCGGAAAGAGATTCGAATGTGACCTGGTTTCCTAGGTTAAAAGCGCTTGAAATTCAGGATTGCCCAAAACTGTTGTCACTGCCTCCTATTCCTTATAGTCACACTTTATGCTCTGTTAGGCTGCGACGTGTAGGAAGAGCTCTGGAGTGGTTAGATTACTCACATGAATCAAGGAATTTGAGTATAGTAGGAAGTGATGCTCTGCATAGGCTAGATGAGACCGTCTTGGCGTTCCATAATTTAACCCAACTACAAACGTTGCATATTGAAAATTGCCCACCTTTGTGTGAGAAACACCTTCAAATGCTAACCTCGTTGAAGAGCCTCGACATATTTGATTCAAGCATTACATTCCAGCTGTTAGCAAGAAGTGACGCCATATGGCAGCTTCCAGTTAAGGGTTTAGTGCTAAGTGGTAGTTGGAGTGCTAGCTGGAAGGAACTGACATGTTTACTGACTCATCTCCCTCAGCTCTCTCACTTGTATATATGGGGATGTAAGAAGATAAGAGGGTTGGGTGTGGACGTGCAGCAACAAACGGCAGCATCTTCA
Organism: Triticum urartu; assembly: GCF_056163025.1. Taxonomy (NCBI): domain Eukaryota; kingdom Viridiplantae; phylum Streptophyta; class Magnoliopsida; order Poales; family Poaceae; genus Triticum; species Triticum urartu. The sequence goes on along the minus strand of NC_141875.1, from coordinate 747,295,945 downwards.
GCTGTTAAATTGCAGCAGCAGGATACATATGTAACAACAGATCAACAGGTGGAGGAAGAAGAAGATGATGACGATGGGTTGCTGCTCTTACCGGCCCATCTCTCCTACTCTCTCCAGATGTTGAATATCACCCATTGTCCAGAGAAGCGGCGGGACAGAAGGAGGGGGTCTGCAATCCATGGGTCCCCTCAAGGAAATAGAAATAGAACATTGCCCCGAGTTCCTGTCTGCCTACAGATCCAAGGCCTCAGATCTCTCTTCTTGTTGCCCTTTCCCATCCTCCCTGCTAGACCTCAACCTTCGAGGTCGTATGGAGGGCATGGAGACCTTGGCTCCTCTCTCAAACCTCACCTCTCTCGAGAGCTTAAGCATATTGCAACTCTTTGCTGGTTGGGAGCAGGGGTTTCTTTCTTCAAAACTGCAGGAAGTGGCAACGGGCGACATTGCGCAAGTCCTTACTGAGCCCATCTGCCGCCTCCTCTCTTCCTCCCTCACCAAATTAACCTTTTGTGATAACCAAGAGGTTGAGCGCTTGAGCAAGGAGCAAGAGGAGGCTCTTTCTCTCCTCACCTCCCTCCAGGTGCTACAATTTTATGGCTGCAGCAAGCTGCGGTGCCTCCCAGCAGGGCTGCACAAGCTCACCAACCTCGAGACATTGCAGATCCGTAACTGTCCAGCCATGAGGTCGCTGCCAAACAATGGCCTCCCAACCTCGCTGCAAAAGTTAGATGTCCGCAGTTGCAACAATGAGGAGCTAAAACAGCGATGCAGACGGTTAATGGGGAGCATCCCATTAATCTTAGTAGACTAATCCAAGGTAATTAACAAGCACTTCCTTGCTTTTCCAGAAGAACACATACACAAGCTACTTTCTTTTACTTGGTTTACCTCGTCGTTACCTTTTAATCTTAACAGTATGTCATTCCATCTACTGCACAGGGCTTCTTGGGAGTTTGTTGTACATTCTTCTAGCCTCCATTGTAGGACTCTCTCTATCCATACGCACGACATGTGTGGTATCTTCACCCCCACAAAGAAATATTTTGAGGAAATCATGTAATCCTCGCAGCGGAATTACAGAGTTTCTTTCTTCACCTCCTGGATGAATTCTCTGATGTATACACCATTTATTTTGGATTTTTGTGCAGGTTCGTATGCTTGTACCCATAGCTAGCCTTCTGTATATACACTCTGCATTAATATTTCCGTCATGACTTCTCAAGACTTGGTGCTCTAGTTGTCAGGCTCGCATTCCAATTTCTGCCCATGTTACTCCTGCTTAGTAACTTCCTGAATTGACCCTAACTTTGAGGTACTATGACAATGCATGGTTTTTAGCTTTCACATCCCATTTCCCATTTATCTTTTCAAATCTTACTGATTTAACTTTGCAGAAAATGTCATGCAGACTTCGGAATTCATACTTATTCTAACGGATGTGAATACTAGTCTTTTGCCGCCTTACCGCTTAGTAAGTAACTGAACTTATCAGAACTTTCGGTAGTGCTAGTTGGCATCACTAGTTAGGAATCACCTTTGCTAATTTTGGCATCCACTGTCTCCAGGAAATATTGCCAGAAAATGTGTGTTGCTCCCGTCAAAGGCAGTGTATATGAATACTCAGATGATCTCCATTAAGGATCATCAGTGTGTGCAGCCCATGTAGTCAGCTGCCAAGTTCACTGAAAGAGTTAGACGTCAGTAATTGTGTCAACGAGTTCATACAGCAATACAGAAAGTTAATGGATCCATTCCAAAAGCCATACTATAGACCAATTAATCCAAGGTAACAAATAAATCTGTGTTTGTTTTCACCTCCTTGTTTTTATATATTTCTTTAAATTTGCTTCTTTTGTGCGGTACATAATTCATCTTGACTTTTTTCTGTCGCGGATTTAGTTACTTTTCTTCAAGTGTTGATCCTAATTTTTATGCTTCTTATCCAAGGCTGAAGCCATCTTAGGGAGGAGCGATGGATAAGTCAGGAACGTTGAGATGGTAAATGACCTGCTATAGACTTGGGAATTCCTGCCAAAGAAATATATGTTAAAATCATTTTATGCTATGGTAATTGGTCCTAAACAAAATATATTCGCAGGCTTGGTTCGTGGCTATCTATTACTTTACAAATTCAAAATTGTATTTTTCGCTGCACGTGAAACAATGAAAGTTATGGACCAGTCTTCAATGGATCTCAAGTTAGTCGACTGTCTCGACGATGCACAAGGTAAGCTTTCTGCAAAGGTTGTCTCATGATTTTATTTTGCATGCTTTTCGTCAATAATGTTGCCTTTGGCTTATTTGCAGTCAAAGGAGCTGTATAAATTTGCCATTTGTCTTGAAGCTGTATAAAATTTTCAGAGCTGCATTGTCACAAAAGACGCTTTCCCCGTTGGTGTTTGTATAACCTAGATAATGGACAAAGAGTTAATAAAAAAGGCTTCCGGTTCCAGGCAAACAAAATTTTGGGCTTCTCACCGTCATTCTGCCCTAAGGTAATCCCTTGTTCCTATCTTGTTGATTTTAAACCAAACGGCACAAGGATAATGTGTAAGAATAATATTTAATTCTAGTTCCTGGAGTCAGATCTGGGTGTCATGTATACAAAATACACATTACTAGATCGTCGGAGGCCGTCATCATACTGAAACGTAAATTATGTTTGTACCAACGCAGGCTAGGAAATAACTGAAGGCCAGAATGCAGACATGAGGTTAATGAAAGAATGCTGGGACAAGGAATGGTATAAACTTTTATTGCACAATTCAAATGCCAGTTTACCTTGGATCTTGCATATAATTTATTTGGTCACATTCTAGCCCTCACATAATCCCAAGATGACCTAGGTTGCTATTTTCCTGAATGACTCATAATCAAAATCCCAAGAGTTGAGTGCAATAAGTTGGTGTCACTTTGATTGGTTTAGATTGTTATTTTGTCCCACCAGAGCCATACACATAATAAAAACTGAACCATCGTTTGTGCAATCTAAATATTTGGTGAGCTTTGTTAACTCTGTATCCATACATCTAGTCAGAAGCTCTTGAAAGCCAGTCATTCTCTTTCTTTCCTTCGATTGCTACCCTCTTCGACACTTTTCAGTGCAATATTGCATACTTGGGGTGTATCCATTTACCTTCTATAAGACACTTCCTCCGTTTGTGTATCATTTTCAACCTATCATGTAAGGTTTGTGCACTTGTTCTTGTCCAATAAAATCCAATGTGAGGGTTCATTTCATGGCGCTCATCATAAACTGTGATCTTGCATATTCCATCAGTGTATCCGTTTACCTTCTGTAAGCCACTTCTTTCATATCTAGGGCGCTCAGCATGCATTGATTTACTCCCCACAATCCTTTGTAAACAGAGCCATCCATCTAGTTGGCAAGTCTTAAGAAATAAATACCTATTAAAAGAGGAAAAAAGAGTGTTGGCAATCCAGATCCAAAAGAGAAAAAGGAAAAAGAAACAGAGTGTGATCGCAAGTAAAGAGGCGAAAGGAAAAGAAAAAAGAGTGCTGGCAATAAATTTTTAAAAGGCTCTGACTTTTTGTGTGGGAGGAGTCAATTAGCGCATACTTCATATCCTTGTGCAATCATCAGCTGCTGCCCGCTATCCATGAGGTATCCATATACTATTTCCAGAGATCACCTTCGCTCAGATCAGTCTTTTTTCGTTTTGACATATATTTCCCGCCTGTGACTGGAATGACAAGGCTTCATTGTACTAGTTTCGGATACTTAATTAGCTTTGCAATAACTGAAATTCAGGTTTGCTTACCCCATTTACCCCACCAAACCACACATAAGCCTCCACACTTCCATATATATTTTAGGGGTAGGGTGAGATCTTGGCCAACGGCCAGTGAGAAGCCATGTAGGTATGTGTGATTGAGAGAGATTCTAGATCATGACGAGTAACCCCACACTAAAAGCTCACTCTTGGGAAAGCTTTTAACAATCATGCTTGTTGAAGGAGATCAAAACTGGACAGCAACCTAGTGACTTATTGTTGAACAACTTAACAAAAAAAACAACTTAAATGCCGGACGGCTGTGAGGGCATTAGGATGCGACCATGTAAATTTGTGCATTATCTGTTGTAAGCTTGCAGGTTTACGAAGATCGAGAACAATTAAGGACCCTTCTCCATATGATCTTCGTCAAATCACTCGCATCTTATGTCAGAGCAGAGGAAGCCACACAACCAAGTTTCCAGAATCCTGAGACTCATATTGATGTGAATTCCTCTTCCACCACTAGTCAACAGCAGGTTAAACCTAGGGATCTCGTGTCGACTGGAATTTCTGTACAAAGATTGCTATGTGTCTTCATATTTCCACTGGTGGTTTGCATAGACGGAGGACATGTCAGCATGTGTTCCCAAGTGCCTGAAGAACCTCACATCCCTTGTCTCACTGATGCTGGAGGCATTTCCAGGAGAAGTATGGAGAAGTTGTCTCAAATCACTGGAGCAACTGTCAATTGCGAAATGTCCAGACCTAGTGTCAATTGGTGGAGCAGGGGGCGCTGACTATTGATAAAATTGATACGGAGGACATGGAGCAGCCTCAGCGGAGAGGCTTGTGAAAAAGGAAAATTGATATGGTAATTATTCCGAACGGAAAACTCTGAATGTATTTTTTCAGATTGCTGTACTCGTATTTCCATCCACTCTCTGAAAAAATTTCCAGTAAAATTTGCTGGTAGGGCAACATGTTGATGATAACTGAATGTGTACCCTGTTTCCAAAAATCTAGCCATCCTGTGATTGTTACTCGCTAACCAGTGCTTTTCTTATTTTTATGTATGTAGATCATCCAACGGGAACAAATGGAGGAGAAAAAGCTAATTAAGATTCTGGCCGAATCAACAACTTTAACTGCATGGCAGATTCTCCGTGTTAATCCATCGTACCTTCTTTTTTTCTGATATGAGCATCAGTTGCAACCTATCGTGTCAAAAGCTCAGCTGCAGCTTACGGCCCGGTTGCAAGACATAAAAAAAACATTTGGTGATTTCTGTTATATTCAGTATAAATAAGTGAGGAAAAAAACATGTATGCTATTTGAATATTCTATAATGGTGTATGTATGCCATTAGACATGTATGCTATTTCTATCTGAATGTGCTCCTACGGCAGACCGACTAATATTTTTCCTCGTGCAGTCTCAATTGTGCCAAATTTGCAAAATATGTCAGGGGTGGAGCCCGGATTCGAGGATTAGGGGAACCGAAAAAGTCAATGGTCAACTGCTAAGATGCAATCCATCAAAGAATTATCAATAGCTAATACTAATACTAGCCACTGCCTGCTCCTGAAATCCCCACAAATATATATAATTGCCATATCATAACTTGTGACAAATTATCAATACAGTTATACCATCCCAAAATAGTACGTACTCCCTTCGTCCGAAAAAACTTGTCCCTCAAATGGATGTATTTAACACCAAGTTAGTGCTAGATACATCCATTTGAGGAACATGCTTGGGACAAATTTTTTCGGACGGAGGGATTTGGTTAAGATAAGAGGATGTTAAGTGGGATTTGGTTGGATTGAAACAAGAGTTACCTTGGACAATCTTCCTCGCTCCCGCCTCTGACGCCGTTGGTTTCTGAAATAGTAGCACAATTGCGCTAGCGAGGCGAGAGATGACTGCTGCAGTGGGAGTCGGAGGTCAGGCCGTCATCTCCCTGATGGAGTGGACGGGACCCAAGTGCTGGCGCAGGCCGTAAAGTGAAGAGGCTGGACTTGAAAGCCCACGATGTGCTCTAAGAAAAAAAGAAGAACATAATGTATCATTGTGCTGAACACAAGTACGTTTGTTGTTGTTTTCCCCTCGGGTCTTCTAGGGTTCCAATCTATCCTCCGGCGATTGTGGCGGAGTCCACTTAAAATTTTCCCGGCGGTCGAAAGTAATACCCTGGTCTGCTGTCGGAGCTCTCTATGCATGGCGGATCCTCGTTGACCGAAACACAGGTGCTAGAGAGTTCAGAGGAGACTAGGCCAGAAGATGGAGTCAACACCCCTGCGATGTCAAGCTTGAGGAGCGTGCATGGGGTCTTGAGCTTCGTAGGGGCCAAACCGGGCTGTGGCCCGCCCAGGAATTTGATATTTTTCTTACCTATGCGCATCTTCCCAGCACAGCCCACCTGCAGAGCCCATTAACCAGGCGGCGCTCTCAGGCAGTTAACACATCCCCAACCTCTCTCCGTCTCGGCATGTAGCAGGGAGCACCGGAGCAGCCGCCACCCGTTGGCGTCTCTCGCCATCTCATGGAGCAAGAAGCAGATGCCGCCTGCCGGAATCTCTCGGCACCTCGCGTCGCACAGCCAGGGGCTAGCCCCCCTGCTCGCGCTCCCCGACCCACTGTACGGGCCGGACCTAGCCTGCAGAAAGCGATCGGCAACATCCACGCGGCTGCACCGTCGTGCAGACCCAGTGCTGGCGCAAGAGCCCCCTGCAGAGCCGCACATGCACAGCAGCAGGTACACTAATATCTCTCCCCAAATTCTCCATTTGATACTAATTAATAGCCTGATTTTTTAGTTCATCTTATGCAGGAATTTTGGCACATAATGCAGTCCTAATTTGAGTCTGCATAAGATGTAACGAACTGAAAATAAAACATGATCTTTGGCAACATGTACACTTTGAGTTATGTGCATAGTCTGCATAAGATGCAGACTATTAAACAAGCAACATGCTCTTTGACACATAATGCAGTCTTGAACTTGTACAAATTGCAACGTAGGTAGGTAGTCATGGGCAAAGAATATCAGACTCAAGAGAAGGATTGCTATGGTTTTTAACAGGAAAAGAGATGACATAACTCCAATTGAGAAAGATCATGTTGCCATTGCTTGAATGGGTACAACAACAGCCACTAAGATGTCACAGATTTTAGAAGCACGAAGGGTCAAAAATCATTCAGAATCTTTTTTAAAAAAAGTGCTTTCCTTTAATTCTTGCCAGCCCAGCTTTTCCTTTCAAGCTCCGCCACTGGGGGCATCGTCTCGGAGCGGGCTCCGACTGGGAGACCGGTGGATGCGGATCTTCGCCACGTGGTTTGCTGAGGCGGGGTGTTGGTTTCTGTTTGACAACGATGATATCATTGATTAGCAAATTAACTAAGAATTTAGCATATATGCAATACATCAAAGGGCAAAATTGAAGGAAATATGCCCTAGAGGCAATAATAAAGTTATTAATTATTTCCTTATATCATGATAAAAGTTTATTATTCATGCTAGAATTGTATTAACGGGAAACATAATACATGTGTGAATACATAGACAAACAGAGTGTCACTAGTATGCCTCTACTAGACTAGCTTGTTAATCAAAGATGGTTATGTTTCCTAACCATGGACAAAGAGTTGTCATTTGATTAACAGGATCACATCATTAGTTGAATGATCTGATTGACATGACCCATTCTATTAGCTTAGCACCCGATCGTTTAGTATGTTGCTATTGCTTTCTTCATGACTTATACATGTTCCTATGACTATGAGATTATGCAACTCCCGTTTGCCAGAGGAACACTTTGTGTGCTACCAAACGTCACAACGTAACTGGGTGATTATAAAGGAGCTCTACAGGTGTCTCCAAAGGTACATGTTGGGTTGGCGTATTTCGAGATTAGGATTTGTCACTCCGATTGTCGGAGAGGTATCTCTGGGCCCTCTCGGTAATGCACATCACTTAAAGCCTTGCAAGCATTGCAACTAATGAGTTAGTTGCGGGATGATGTATTACACAACGAGTAAAGAGACTTGCCGGTGACGAGATTGAACTAGGTATGGGATACCGACGATCGAATCTCGGGCAAGTAACATACCATGACAAAGGGAACAACGTATGTTGTTATGCGGTCTGACCGATAAAAGATCTTCGTAGAATATGTAGGAGCCAATATGAGCATCCAGGTTCCGTATTGGTTATTGACCGGAGACGTGTCTCGGTCATGTCTACATTGTTCTCGAACCCGTAGGGTCTGCACGCTTAAGGTTACGATGACAGTTATATTATGAGTTTATGCATTTTGATCTACCGAAGGTTGTTCGGAGTCCTGGATGTGATCACGGACATGACGAGGAGTCTCAAAATGGTCGATACATAAAGATTGATATATTGGAAGCCTATGTTTGGATATCGGAAGTGTTCCGGGTGAAATCGGGATTTTACCGGAGTACCGGGAGGTTACCGGAACCCCCCGGGAGCTATATGGGCCTAAGTGGGCCTTAGTGGAAAAGAGAAGGGGCAGCCCAAGATCGGCCGCACCTCCCCCCCTTGAGCCTTTATATACGGAGGCAGGGGCACCCCAGAGTAACACAAGTTGATCCACGTGATCATATTCTTAGCCGAGTGCGGTGCCCCCTTCCACCATAGTCCTCGATAATATTGTAGCGGTGCTTAGGCGAAGCCCTGCAGCAGTAGTACATCAAGATCGTCACCACGCCGTCGTGCTGACAGAACTCTTCCCCGACACTTTGCTGGATCGGAGTCCGGGGATCGTCATCGAGCTGAACGTGTGCTAGAACTCGGAGGTGCCGTAGTTTCGGTGCTTGATCGGTCGGGCCGTGGAGACATACGACTACATCAACCAAACGCTTCCGTTGTCGATCTACAAGGGTACGTAGATCACACTCTCCCCCTCTCGTTGCTATGCATCACTATGATCTTGCGTGAGCGTAGGAAATTTTTTGAAATTACTACGAAACCCAACAGTGGCATCCAAGCCTAGGTTTTATATGTTGATGTTATATGCACGAGTAGAACACAAGTGAGTTGTGGGCGATATAAGTCATACTGCTTACCAGCATGTCATACTTTGGTTCGGCGGTATTGTTGGACGAAGCGGCCCAGACCGACATTATGCGTACGCTTACGCGAGACCGGTTCTCCCGACGTGCTTTGCACATAGGTGGCTTGCGGGTGACAGTTTCTCCAACTTTAGTTGAACTGAGTGTGGCTACGCCCGGTCCTTGCGAAGGTTAAAATAGCACCAACTTGACAAACTATCGTTGTGGTTTTTGATGCGTAGGTAAGATTGGTTCTTGCTTAAGCCCGTAGCAGCCACGTAAAACATGCAACAACAAAGTAGAGGACGTCTAACTTGTTTTTGCAGGGCATGTTGTGATGTGATATGGTCAAGACATGATGCTAAATTTTATTGTATGAGATGATCATGTTTTGTAACCGAGTTATCGGCAACTGGCAGGAGCCATATGGTTGTCGCTTTATAGTATGCAATGCAATCGCGCTGTAATGCTTTACTTTATCACTAAGCGGTAGCGATAGTCGTGGAAGCATAAGATTGGCGAGACGACAACGATGCTACGATGGAGATCAAGGTGTCGCGCCGGTGACGATGGTGATCATGACGGTGCTTCGGAGATGGAGATCACAAGCACAAGATGATGATGGCCATATCATATCACTTTTATTGATTGCATGTGATGTTTATCTTTTATGCATCTTATCTTGCTTTGATTGACGGTAGCACTATAAGATGATCTCTCACTAAATTATCAAGAAGTGTTCTCCCTGAGTATGCACCGTTGCGAAAGTTCTTCGTGCTGAGACACCACGTGATGATCGGGTGTGATAGGCTCTACGTTCAAATACAACGGGTGCAAAACAGTTGCACACGCGGAATACTCAGGTTATACTTGACGAGCCAAGCATATACAGATATGGCCTCGGAACACGGAGACCGAAAGGTCGAGCGTGAATCATATAGTAGATATGATCAACATAGTGATGTTCACCAATGAAACTAATCCATCTCACGTGATGATCGGACATGGTTTAGTTGATTTGGATCACATAATCACTTAGAGGATTAGAGGGATATCTATCTAAGTGGGAGTTCTTTAAGTAATATGATTAATTGAACCTAAATTTATCATGAACTTAGTACCTGATAGTATCTTGCTTGTTTATGTATGATTGTAGATAAATGGCCCGTGCTGTTGTTCCATTGAATTTTAATGCGTTCCTTGAGAAAGCAAAGTTGAAAGATGATGGTAGCAATTACACGGACTGGGTCCGTAACTTGAGGATTATCCTCATTGCTGCACAGAAGAATTACGTCCTGGAAGCACCGCTGGGTGCCAGGCCTGCTGCTGGAGCAACACCAGATGTTGTGAACGTCTGGCAGAGCAAAGCTGATGACTACTCGATAGTTCAGTGTGCCATGCTTTACGGCTTAGAACAGGGACTTCAACGACGTTTTGAACGTCATGGAGCATATGAGATGTTCCAGGAGTTGAAGTTAATATTTCAAGCAAATGCCCGGATTGAGAGATATGTAGTCTCCAATAAGTTCTATAGCTGCAAGATGGAGGAGAACAATTCTGTCAGTGAGCATATACTCAAAATGTCTGGGTATAATAATCACTTGATTCAAATGGGAGTTAATCTTCCAGATGATTGCGTCATTGACAGAATTCTCCAATCACTGCCACCAAGCTACAAGAGCTTCGTGATGAACTATAATATGCAAGGGATGAATAAGACTATTCCCGAGCTCTTCGCAATGTTGAAAGCTGTGGAGGTAGAAATCAAAAAGGAGCATCAAGTGTTGATGGTCAACAAGACCACTAGTTTCAAGAAAAAGGGCAAAGGGAAGAAGAAGGGGAACTTCAAGAAGAACAGCAAGCAAGTTGCTGCTCAAGAGAAGAAACCCAAGTCTGGACCTAAGCCTGAAACTGAGTGCTTCTACTGCAAGCAGACTGTTCACTGGAAGCGGAACTGCCCCAAGTATTTGGCGGATAAGAAGGATGGCAAGGTGAACAAAGGTATATGTGATATACATGTTATTGATGTGTACCTTACTAATGCTCGCAGTAGCACCTGGGTATTTGATACTGGTTCTGTTGCTAAGATTTGCAACTCAAAACAGGGACTACGGATTAAGCGAAGATTGCCTAAGGACGAGGTTATGATGCGCGTGGGAAACGGTTCCAAAGTCGATGTGATCGCGGTCGGCACGCTACCTCTACATCTACCTTCGGGATTAATATTAGACCTAAATAATTGTTATTTGGTGCCAGTGTTAAGCATGAACATTATATCTGGATCTTGTTTGATGCGAGACGGTTATTCATTTAAATCAGAGAATAATGGTTGTTCTATTTATATGAGTAATATCTTTTATGGTCATGCACCCTTGAAGAGTGGTCTATTCTTATTGAATCTAGATAGTAGTAACACACATATTTATAATGTTGAAGCCAAAAGATGCAGAGTTGATAATGATAGTGCAACTTATTTGTGGCACTGCCGTTTAGGTCATATCGGTGTAAAGCGCATGAAGAAACTCCATACTGATGGACTTTTGGAACCACTTGATTATGAATCAATTGGTACTTGTGAACCGTGCCTCATGGGCAAGATGACTAAAACGCCGTTCTCCGGTACTATGGAGAGAGCAACAGATTTGTTGGAAATCATACATACTGATGTATGTGGTCCGATGAATATTGAGGCTCGTGGCGGATATTGTTATTTTCTCACCTTCACAGATGATTTAAGCAGATATGGGTATATCTACTTAATAAAACATAAGTCTGAAACATTTGAAAAGTTCAAAGAATTTCAAAGTGAAGTTGAAAATCACCGTAACAAGAAAATAAAGTTTCTACGATCTGATCGTGGAGGAGAATATTTGAGTTACAAGTTTGGTGTACATTTGAAACAATGCGGAATAATTTCGCAATTCACGCCACCCGGAACACCACAGCGTAATGGTGTGTCCGAACGTCGTAATCGTACTTTACTAGATATGGTGCGATCTATGATGTCTCTTACTGATTTACCGCTATCGTTTTGGGGTTATGCTTTGGAGACGGCCGCATTCACGTTAAATAGGGCACCATCAAAATCCGTTGAGACAACGCCTTATGAACTATGGTTTGGCAAGAAACCAAAGTTGTCGTTTCTGAAAGTTTGGGGCTGCGATGCTTATGTGAAAAAGCTTCAACCTGATAAGCTCGAACCCAAATCGGAGAAATGTGTCTTCATAGGATATCCAAAGGAGACTATTGGATACACCTTCTATCACAGATCCGAAGGCAAGACTTTTGTTGCTAAGTTCGGAAACTTTCTAGAGAAGGAGTTTCTCTCGAAAGAAGTGAGTGGGAGGAAAGTAGAACTTGACGAGGTAACTGTACCTGCTCCCTTATTGGAAAGTAGTACATCACAGAAAACTGTTTCTGTGACACCTACACCAATTAGTGAGGAAGCTAATGATGATGATCATGAAACTTCAGAACAAGATACTACTGAACCTCGTAGATCAACCAGAGTAAGATCCGCACCAGAGTGGTACGGTAATCCTGTTCTGGAAGTCATGCTACTAGATCATGACGAACCTATGAACTATGAAGAAGCGATGGTGAGCCCAGATTCCGCAAAATGGCTTGAAGCCATGAAATCACTACAAGAAATATGTCAACTTATGACCTTCTGTCAGTGACCCTCGAAGAATTGGTCATAAATTTATGACCATTTTAGACCAATTGGTCAAAAGCTCTTCAGGGGGCTCCAAACCCTAAACCATTGCGACCATTTTGGTTAGAAAGGTCGTAATTTCCTTACACGAAATGGTCACAAAGCAAACAGTGCTAGTCTGCTGCCTTATTTCTAGTTGTTAATGACCAATATAGATGGTCATAGCCTTGTAGATTGTGGTGGGTTGTGATGACTAGGCGCCATCTCATCAGTTTTGCCTATGTGTCATGTCCATGTGGCAGTTTTTGCCCTAGGTTGTGAAGCAACCTATATTTCTATCATTCCCAAAATTCCCAAAAAAATCTCATAAATTCTTTGGGGCACATCTTCATCAAATATGTAAAAATCCTTCCTTGCCTAGTTCAAAACTAATTCAACAATATTCATTTTCCTATTCTGTTCACAACAACACTTTATGAAGGAAGTGCTATTTATATATTCTTGATTGCCCTTGGAATTTTTGGGCACTCTTTCCTATCCAAATCATTACCGCATGACAAAATTCAGCTCCATTTGCCTAGCAAATCTTCCTCGGCAAATTTTCAAAGTTTTTGTCCACCTAGAAGCATTGTGAAGGAAGTACCTTTTTTATATCTCTAAATGACATGAAATGTATACAGTTCCTTCATATGCCCAAATTATCACCCTCCTCCAAATTGCAGTTCAGTAAAATCATCTATGTGAGCCCAGGTTCAATTTATATTTTATGGCCAAATTGGCACGTTGCAAAGCAAGTGTTATATAGACCCCTCCTATTACCCTCAAAATTTTCGGGCACTCTTCCATACCCAAATCATTGCCACATGGTAATATTCAGCTCAATTTTCTTAGTAAATCTTTCTCGGGAAATTTCCAAAGTTTCTACCTCGAGAGAAGCTTTGTGAAGTAAGTACTAGCTAGGCTTACCCAAATGATCTGAAAATTGACCAGCGCATGACCATACCAAAGTAACTTCCGTACACCAATTTTGAGATCATTTCATTCATCCAATCTCTCTCACTAGTTTTCCCAATTTTCTGTCCATAGAAGAGCATTGTGAAGGAACTACTACTTTGGCATGTCCAAATGGTATCAATTTTCTACAATGCTTTCCTATGCCCAAATAACCATCCTCCACAAAATTTCAGCTCACTCCATTCATTATTTTGAGCCCAGCTTCAACATTCATATTTTTGTCCAGCGTGGTACTTTGCAAAGGAAGTACCACCTAGGATCCTCCTTTGGAGCTAAAAATTTGTGAAGACATTCTCCTTAGTAGATGATCATCCTCAGCCAAAACTCACGCCCATTGGCCATGTGCATTTCCCGTACCGCAAATCAAACACTTGGCTGCTAATTCATGTTTGAGCATCGATCAGTCTCCTCGTGAGAATCTTATGTTGTAATTTTCTTCCTAGCACCAACCTGGGGAGTGCCCAACCCACTAGACATGCCTAGGCCGCCCAGAACACAGGGCAACATTACGGTCACGCGGTGACCACGCGACGGGCATGCGAGTTTACACGCTCTAGAGTTGGGGCCCTCGGCCACCGCCCAAACCTTGACGTATCGCCACCAAACCATGTATTTATGATTAAATAGGTCCTTATGTAACTAGAAATGATTTTTGGAAAAAATAAATAGCAAACTATGAGGCAGCTGCAGTTCAAATTTGACCCGCTTCCAACTGAATCGGCGGAAATTTGTCTTTTTCACGAGAGGTGGATCAAAATTTTTTACACCCAACCATTTTGTCAATTGTGCATTAAATATGGCCTAGTATTTTATAAAAATAATTTGGTCCAATTTTGCAACAATTATTTGGTAGTTCCTTCACAAAAAACCTCCTTTTGGGCACTCGAAAAATGGAAAATGGTTTTTTCGTCCAACGAAAATGAAAACTTCCTTAGGCAACATTGTTTGCCATTCCAATATGCACCCTTGTGCACAATATGAGATCATTTGAACAAACTATGCCATGAATGTGGCCATAAGATTGATCATTTTGGCTTGAAAGCCATTGATCTCCACACGTGATAGCTCGTTTCTGAGAACACTTTTTTAAAATAATTGCCATATTACAAGTTTGTTATTTTTCCTGGGAACTTGGCCACAAATAATGACACAATGCGAAGGTTTCCCAATTTTTTGATTTTTTTTGAATTTTTTATGCAAGTTTCAAAATGCGGTCAAAACGGCGAGAATGACCGTTCCTAGCTAGTGGTTGAATCTTGGGATTTTTTTGATGTTTCTCTGATTAAATAGGTACTTATGTAACTAGAAATGATTTTTGGAAAAAATAAATAGCAAACTATGAGGCAGCTGCAGTTCAAATTTGACCCGCTTCCAGCTGAATCGACGGAAATTTGTCTTTTTCACGAGAGGAGGATCAAAACTTTTTACACCCAACCATTTTGTCAATTATGCATTAAATATGTCCTAATATTTTATAAAAATGATTTGGTCCAATTTTGCAACAAATATATGGTAGGTCCTTCACAAAAAGACCTCATTTCGGGCACTCGGAAAATGGAAAATGTATTTTCTGTGCAAAGAAAATGAAAACTCCCTTAGGCAACATTGTTTGGAATTCCAAGATGCATGATTGTGCACAATATGAGATCATTTGAACAAACTATGCCATGAATGTGACCATGAGATTGAGCGTTTGGGTTGAAATCCATGAATCTTCACACATGATAGCTCATTTATGAGAACACTTTTCTAAAATAATTACCGTATTACAAGTTTATTATTTTTCCTGGTAACTTGGCCACATATAATGACGCAATGCGAAGGTTTTCCAATTTTTTGATTTTTTTTGAATTTTTTATGCCCGTTTCAAAGTGCGGTCAAAACGGGGGGAATGACCGTTCCTAGCTAGTGGTTAAATCTTGGAATTTTTTTGGTGTTTCTATGATTAAATAGGTACTTATGTACCTAGAAATGATTTTTGGAAAAAATAAATAGCAAACTATGAGGCAGCTGCAGTTCAAATTTGACCCGCTTCCAGCTGAATCAGCGGAAATTTGTCTTTTTCACGAGAGGTGGATCAAAACTTTTTACACCCAACCATTTTGTCAATTGTGCATTAAATATGGCCTAGTATTTTATAAAAATGATTTGGTCCAATTTTGCAACAATTATTTGGGAGGTCCTTCACAAAAAAACCTCCTTTTGGGCACTCAAAAAATGGAAAATGGTTTTTTCGTCCAAAGAAAATGAAAACGTCCTTAAGCAACATTGTTTGCCATTCCAATATGCACCCTTGTGCACAATATGATATCATTTGAACAAACTATGCCATGAATGTGGCCATAAGATTGATCATTTGGCTTGAAAGCCATTGATCTCCACACGTGATAGCTCGTTTCTGAGAACACTTTTTTAAAATAATTGTCGTATTACAAGTTTGTTATTTTTCCTGGGAACTTGGCCACATATAATGACACAATGCGAAGGTTTCCCAATTTTTTGATTTTTTTTGAATTTTTTATGCCCGTTTCAAAATGCGGTCAAAACGGCGGGAATGACCGTTCCTAGCTAGTGGTTAAATCTTGAATTTTTTTGGTGTTTCTATGATTAAATAGGTACTTATGTACCTAGAAATTATTTTTGGAAAAAATAAATAGCAAACTATGAGGCAGCTACAGTTCAAATTTGACCCGCTTCCAACTGAATCGGCGGAAATTTGTCTTTTTCACGAGAGGTGGATCAAAACTTTTTACACACAACCATTTTGTCAATTGTGCATTAAATATGGCCTAGTATTTTAGGAAATTGAGTTGGTCCAATTTTACAACAAATATTTGGTAGGTTCTTCACAAAAAAACCATTTTTACCACAAGAAAATGATTAAAAATATCTAGAAAGATAAAAAATGCATGCAAATCGGTGATCATCCATAAAGATGGGGTCTAACTTGAGTGAAAAATTTAGTTGTGCCATTTTGCAAAATATTTTGATAGTTGCTTCACAAAATTCCCCTATTTTTAGTACTTAGAAACTATTTTAAATCACTGATCTTCCGAACCAATCAGGGCTCTTCCCACGGATTGATGACATGGCGTCCATCCATCCATCCATCCATCTCTCCATCCCACATCCATCCATCCATCCATCTACAGAAAAAAAGAAACAAAAAAGAAAAAGAGACACCCCACGCACCCCCAACCCTAGATCAAACCCCTCCCCCCATCGCACCCCTCCTCCCTCCTCCCAATCTCCTCGCCGCCGCTGCCACCTCCTCCTCCCCGTCCCCGTCCCCGGCCCCTCCCGATCCACCTCCTCCCCGTCGTCTCCCACCCACCGCCGACCTCGTCGTCCTCCTCACCAACGCCGACCTCGTCCCTCCCTCCCCTACCCTAGCGCCGCGCCCTCCCCGCCAGCCCCTCAGCAATCACACCAACCCCATAGGCACAGATCTGGCGTCTCCGACCTTGATTTCACTTCCCATCCCCCTTCCCCACGCTCCCCTCGAGCTCCAGATCCCCGGCCGCGACGACCCCTTCCTCAGATTCCTCCGGGAACCCTATCCCCTCAGATCCGCCCGCCGCCACGTCATGGTCGAGTTCTACGCGCCCTGGTGCGGCCACTGCCGCGTGCTCGCGCCTCACTACAGGGGATCACGACCTGGCCGGATCCGCACCCACTGGAGCGTCCTTCCTGATGCGGTGGCCTTCTCTCTCTTGACGCCGCCGACCAATTAAGGCCGGTTCTTCCTCGACCTCCACGACGCGCATCTCCTCTCCGGCTGGCCATGGTGGGTGAGCGTGAATCCCTCCCTTGTCTTTTTCTGTTTCTTCATCTGATTCCTCCTGCCTGCCTGCGTGTGTGTGATTTATTTTGTGTCCGATCTGATCTGTAGAAGCTGCTCTGCTCAAGGTGGTGCACAAGGAAGCCCTCATGGCAGCTGCTGCAGCTAGACGTCCTCCTCCAACCCACCCCCTATCTTACGAACTTGGTGAGCTCTACCCAGCCCCCCTGATTGATTTGATTTGATTTGCACATGAACGCTAGCGATTCTTCTTCTTCCGGACACAAATTGGTCATGTTATGCTGTTGCAGGAGGACGCCGGGCCATGGAGCAGCCCTTCCTTGTGTCAACTTGCTGCTTGCATATTTCCCTTCTCTTTTTCTGAATGATTGATTCATTGATGCAGAAAATTATCCATCTTCTCACCGTGTGTGTTGATTCACACTAGTCATGTAAACTGCACATTTACACTGTAACTCCGCTGTAGAACTGTAAATATACTAGTGCATTCAACCGATTCACTACTGTAAATTACAAATGAGGTTCACAAACTTACACTCATTTATAGTGGTATAATCTACAATTCTTACAGTGGTTATATGCAGCAGTTTTTTTCATAATTTTCAAGATGTACTCATGTTAATCACATTGCAATTTTTGTTCTACTGTTCATCTACTTTGTTCTCATGTATACATACTACTGCCTGCCATCATGTGCCACCATATGTTCTAGGTAAGACTAGAAGACTATTAGTGGCGTGTGTACCAATTTTCTCGTGCCCATGGTTGGTGTGCGCTGGGGTAAACACAGGACCACGCACTAGTAACTGCACAACTCTGAAATTCTTCCTAATGATTACTCATCTTTGTTACACCATGCATGCGGTCTAGCTATGCTTGGATCTGCGGTTGTTGTAGGGGTTGTCAGCTAGATTTGGGCCGCTGTTGCTTGTTTGAATCTTTTGCTATATAGTTTGGTTGCATGTAGTTGCCTACATGACCAGTAATTGTGTAGTCCTAGGAAGCTAGGTACTACTACCACTTCGGATCAACTAGGGGGCATGTTTTTTTGCGTAATGAGAATCCTCCTAGTTTCAAGCAAGCAGTTATGCATGAACTCGTGCTGTTAAGAGTGGTTCAAGCGCATCTCAGTACAAGTGGGTATACAATTACCAGATGCGGTTCTGTGTTTTGACATTTGAACTCCTTTGGCACACTGTAGAGTTCGGGCAAATCTTCAGTGCTGGAGAGCGTTGTTGGAAAGGATTTCCTGCCCAGGGTTCAGGTATGGTTATTCAAGCAGCAAGAGCTTGTCCATTTTGGCGTCCTGTTTTGTTTTTGTGACGCATTGATTTGTTTTGTTTGGTTTGATTCTGCAGGCATTGTCACCCGTCGCCCGCTGGTTCTGCAACTCCATAGGATTGATGAAGACAGGGAGTATGCAGAGTTCATGCATGTCCCCAGGAAGAGATTCATCGATTTCGGTAATTCCTCTATTCTTTTTCTTATTTCCAAGTGCTATGCTGATGATGATATTAAGATTGATGCATGATTGAGGGGCTCTCGTGATGATAGTGAACCATATTAGTATATATGGAATGTAATTTGAGTTCGTGAGGCTCATAAAAAATTCCAATTTGATGTCAGAACCCAGTGTTATTCAAACTGTTGCTCTAAGTCGTAGTTTGTTATTTCCTGAAACATAACTGAAGCACTGCAATTGTTGGCAAAATTCTCTATCAGGTGCTTCTTTTAATATCTTTAAATTTTTCTGTTAGAGATAGCAATTCCGATTGTACCCGTTAAACAAGCATCTATTCTTCCTGGAATGTTTGTCTATCAGCTAGTATGATGGCATATTAACATCTTCCTCAGGGTGCTAGAGTCACATACTCTTGGGTTCCATGTTAAAACGAACTAATGGCTATATATCTTAGTAATATTAAACAAAGCTATATGGCTTATCTTTCGCTGCTACCGCCCATCTCTCACACCATCATATCAGGCAGGCAGGCGGGCAGCCTACAGACTCATCTCTTTCCACTACTGTTCTAGACAGCGTGCGGCATGCAACAAGCATTTCGTTTCCCTGTCTAATTTTGGGAATTTTAGGCCTACCACTCTTGTACACTTAACCCGTCCATTTATATAAATAGGCATATTAATTGGCCTATGCATTTGGCAGATATAGTAGTGTTTGTACTAACAGACTGAGCACAAACATTATTTGTTAAGAGGGCCCTGCAGTTATATTTTGGCTGCCTTTTGCTCCTTCATTTTTGTGTGTTTGAAAATCAATACAACTGACATGCTTTACTTCTTTTACGTGCAGTGATTGCTAAAAATGACAGGGATGCGATCCAAAACCAAGAATGATGCATAGCTTAACTGCTGTCGTAGTCGATTTCCAACAGGGAATACCTTTCTAGACTCCAACCTTCACAGTTCTCGTTGATTCATCTTGCTAGCAACTGAGTAGCTTTTTTGCATACTTCTGTCAACATCTCAATGCCACCAAATGTTTTTTTGCCATTCTTCTCTGTTATACAACATCTGGTATACATGATACAATGACGAGCTCGGCATACACCAACCATTGTACAAACATATCATTATTGGTAGGAAATTTTTGAACCTGCAGTATGTCACCTTGTTTTCTAGATGGGCAATAGACGCCGTCGTACTGTACTGTAATAGTGTCTTATTGGGTGTTTTGCTTTGTACAATGCTTGCACTAGAAATGTTGAACGATCGAGGCAATAGACGCCGTCGTACTGTACTGTAATAGTGTCTTATTGGGTCTTAATTTGTTTTGCTTTGTACAATGCTTGCACTGGAAATGTTGAACGATCGAGCCTCCTGTACTCTGTTCTGTCGTATGATTACAATTGCATTAGTATTATTGGATCTGTTAATCAGTGCCTACATGTTAGATCTGATGTTTCTGAATTTTGATGTGAAAGCATGTCTACATCAGTACAACTTTGCATGCATATTTTATTGACTAGATATATACGTGTTGACTGTCTGTTCCTCTAGTTTTCTGATGTGCATGTTTATTTGGATCCACTGAACCTTTGCATGGCTTATCTTTCAAGTTTGTATATAGATAGACAGGTTTTCTGAAAGTGTGACCCCACAGTATTGAGAAGTAATTAAGTTTCCTGTAGTTTTTACAAGAACCACGACCACCGGCTCAACGCCGACCCGACCGTCCTCATCGCCTTGCAGGACGACGAGGATGCCGTAGGCGCGGTCGGCCTCGGCGGCGGCTTCCACCACTACCATGTCGTCGTCACCTACCAGGTCCACGACGGTGTCTGGGCCGTCGAGTCCTTCTGCAGCTGCTGTCACTGCTCCTTCCACAGCTTGGGTGGGACTCGTCGGATTGGCCTCCTAGTTTCCCATTTCAGGTAGTACATCCTTCTTGCTCGAATCTACTATTTGATCTTCCTGCACATCTCCCGCTCCGGCACATAATTGATGGGTCTTCCTG
Organism: Triticum urartu; assembly: GCF_056163025.1. Lineage (NCBI taxonomy): Eukaryota > Viridiplantae > Streptophyta > Magnoliopsida > Poales > Poaceae > Triticum > Triticum urartu. Next base: position 747,275,189 of record NC_141875.1, on the reverse strand, counting down.
GATTCTTGTGTAATGAGCTCTTATTTTTTAGTACTTCTGTAATGGTATTCAGAAATAAAATTCATATGTTTCTATATATGTTCTTTTAGATTAGTATGTCAATACATAACTAGTAATGCAAATGGTGTGACCCAGTTCTAAATATAAATGCAAATAGCTTGTGAATGTCAATCTCATGTATCAGGGTCCTGTTCTTGTAAACCTTATGTAAAGCTAAAATTCTTGTTGTGCAGGGTGACTAGTGATGCAGCACACCAAGCAGTAGCAGGCAACCAAGAAGCAGCAGGGTGAGGGGCTCTCTCGAACGTCGCCGCTGCCACTCATTGCTACTGTCACTGATTGATGATGGATGATCGCTGTTAGTTTAGCTCGGTCGCTGTTCGTTTAGCTCCTTGGTAGTCCCTACTGCTGCTGGTAGAAATAGAAATGGTAGCTGTAGTCCCATGTAGTTGTAGTACCCCATGTAGTTCCTCTACTCGGGCTGCCCTTTGTTGCTTCATTCCTATGTTAATTTAGTCTGTTGAATGTATCTACTATCTACTTTGTGGCTGTGGCTGTTGAAAGAAATAAAATGGTTTGGATACATGCGTACATGCTGATATGTCAAGCTGGAATAGCTGCCCTTATGATGTCAAGCTTCTAAATGTATGTTGTAGAGGCCCAAAATAAATTGGGCCGTAAAAGGGCTGAGGCCCAAAAAAGAAATGAATTATAGAAGGCCACGTCCTAGAAAATAAAATGGGCTAGGCCCATGTAGCTAGCAAAAATTAACAGAAAAATATATATTGAAAAGGCCGAATTGTTGGGCTAGGCCCATGTAGAAAACTGAATTGGACCGGGCTGAATCTTGTGCCACATCAGCTTGCCACGCTGGATGCCTACGTGGCCTGGAGAGGTTGCTAGTGACCAAAACGCCACAGTGGACATATTTTGGTCATAAACGTTTGCGACCATTCCAGAAGAAAGGTCGCTATAGTCAGTTTACGACGCCCAGCTTTTGACCTTATCTTTTTGGTCACAAAAAGGTCATAAATGGAAATTTGTGACCATTCAGTGACCAATAGTGGTGGTCATAAGTTGACATATTTCTTGTAGTGAATTTGAGATGGGATCCATGTATGAGAACAAAGTATGGACTTTGGTTGACTTGCCTAATGATCGGCAAGCAATTGAGAATAAATGGATCTTCAAGAAGAAGACTGACGCCGACGGTAATATTACTGTCTACAAAGCTCGACTTGTCGCAAAAGGGTTTCGGCAAGTTCAAGGGATTGACTACGATGAGACCTTCTCACCCGTAGCAATGCTTAAGTCTGTCCGAATCATGTTAGCAATTGCCGCATTTTATGATTATGAAATTTGGCAGATGGATGTCAAAACTGCATTCCTGAATGGATTTCTGGAAGAAGAGTTGTATATGATGCAACCAGAAGGTTTTGTCGATCCAAAGGGAGCTAACAAAGTGTGCAAGCTCCAGCGATCCATTTATGGAATGGTGCAAGCCTCTCGGAGTTGGAATAAACGCTTTGATAGTGTGATCAAAGCATTTGGTTTTATACAGACTTTTGGAAAAGCCTGTATTTACAAGAAAGTGAGTGGGAGCTCTGTAGCATTTCTGATATTATATGTGGATGACATATTACTGATTGGAAATGATATAGAATTTCTGGATAGCATAAAGGGATACTTGAATAAGAGTTTTTTCAATGAAAGACCTCGGTGAAGCTGCTTACATATTAGGCATAAAGATCTATAGAGATAGATCAAGACGTTTAATTGGACTTTCACAAAGCACATACCTTGACAAGATTTTGAAGAAGTTCAAAATGGATCAAGCAAAGAAAGGGTTCTTGCATGTGTTACAAGGTGTGAAGTTGAGTCGGACTCAATGCCCGACCACTGCAGAAGATAGAGAGAAGATGAAAGATGTTCCCTATGCTTCAGCCATAGGCTCTATCATGTATGCAATGCTGTGTACCAGACCTGATGTGTGCCTTGCTATAAGTCTAGCAGGGAGGTACCAAAGTAATCCAGGAGTGGATCACTGGACAGCGGTCAAGAACATCCTGAAGTACCTAAAAAGGACTAAGGATATGTTTCTCGTATATGGAAGTGACAAAGAGCTCATCGTAAACGGTTACGTTGATGCAAGCTTTGACACTGATCCGGACGATTCTAAATCGCAAACCGGATACATGTTTACATTAAACGGTGGAGCTGTCAGTTGGTGCAGTTCTAAACAAAGCGTCGTGGTGGGATCTACGTGTGAAGCGGAATACATAGCTGCTTCGGAAGCAGCAAATGAAGGAGTCTGGATGAAGGAGTTCATATCCGATCTAGGTGTCGTACCTAGTGCATCGGGTCCAATGAAAATCTTTTGTGACAATACTGGTGCAATTGCCTTGGCAAAGGAATCCAGATTTCACAAGAGAACCAAGCACATCAAGAGACGCTTAAATTCCATTCGGGATCTAGTCCAGGTGGGAGGCATAGTCCAGGTGGGAGGCATAGTCCATGCAAGATACATACGGATCTGAATGTTGGAGACCCGTTGACTAAGCCTCTTCCACGAGCAAAACATGATCAGCACCAAGGCTCCATGGGTGTTAGAATCATTACTGTGTAATCTAGATTATTGACTCTAGTGCAAGTGGGAGACTGAAGGAAATATGCCCTAGAGGCAATAATAAAGTTATTAATTATTTCCTTATGTCATGATAAAAGTTTATTATTCATGCTAGAATTGTATTAACGGGAAACATAATACATGTGTGAATACATAGACAAACAGAGTGTCACTAGTATGCCTCTACTAGACTAGCTTGTTAATCAAAGATGGTTATGTTTCCTAACCATGGACAAAGAGTTGTCATTTGATTAACAGGATCACATCATTAGTTGAATGATCTGATTGACATGACCCATTCCATTAGCTTAGCACCCGATCGTTTAGTATGTTGCTATTGCTTTCTTCATGACTTATACATGTTCCTATGACTATGAGATTATGCAACTCCCATTTGCCAGAGGAACACTTTGTGTGCTACCAAACGTCACAACGTAACTGGGTGATTATAAAGGAGCTCTACAGGTGTCTCCAAAGGTACATGTTGGTTTGGCGTATTTCGAGATTAGGATTTGTCACTCCGATTGTCGGAGAGGTATCTCTGGGCCCTCTCGGTAATGCACATCACTTAAAGCCTTGCAAGCATTGAAACTAATGAGTTAGTTGCGGGATGATGTATTACAGAACGAGTAAAGAGACTTGCCGGTGACGAGATTGAACTAGGTATGGGATACCGACGATCGAATCTCGGGCAAGTAACATACCGATGACAAAGGGAACAACGTATGTTGTTATGCGGTCTGACCGATAAAAGATCTTCGTAGAATATGTAGGAGCCAATATGAGCATCCAGGTTCCGCTATTGGTTATTGACCGGAGACGTGTCTCGGTCATGTCTACATTGTTCTCGAACCCGTAGGGTCCGCACGCTTAAGGTTACGATGACAGTTATATTATGAGTTTATGCATTTTGATGTACCGAAGGTTGTTCGGAGTCCCGGATGTGATCACGGACATGACGAGGAGTCTCGAAATGGTCGAGACATAAAGATTGATATATTGGAAGCCTATGTTTGGATATCAGAAGTGTTCCGGGTGAAATCGGAATTTTACCGGAGTACCGGGAGGTTACCGGAACCCCCTGGGAGCTATATGGGCCTAAGTGGGCCTTGGTGGAAAAGAGAAGGGGCAGCCCAAGATCGGCCGCACCCCCCCTTGAGCCTTTATATACGGAGGCAGGGGCACCCCAGAGTAACACAAGTTGATCCACGTGATCATATTCTTAGCCGTGTGCGGTGCCCCTTCCACCATAGTCCTCGATAATATTGTAGCGGTGCTTAGGCGAAGCCCTGCAGCAGTAGTACATCAAGATCGTCACCACGCCGTCGTGCTGACGGAACTCTTCCCCGACACTTTGCTGGATCGGAGTCCGGGGATCGTCATCGAGCTGAACGTGTGCTAGAACTCGGAGGTGCCGTAGTTTCGGTGCTTGATCGGTCGGGCCGTGGAGACGTACGACTACATCAACCAAACGCTTCCGTTGTCGATCTACAAGGGTACGTAGATCACACTCTCCCCCTCTCATTGCTATGCATCACTATGATCTTGTGTGAGCGTAGGAATTTTTTTGAAATTACTACGAAACCCAACAAAAATGGCACAAGATTTATCTTTGCATTGCTGATTACAAGTATATGCATGCTTGCTCTTCAGGTTTGTCACAGATATGCGTACGCATTGTGGATGTTGAGACAAATCAATGCAATTAACAAGCTATCCCACGAAATTAACTATTAAACAACTTCGAGAAAGTAGATCAGATACAAAGAGAACCTGACATATGTAAATCATCAAGAGGTTGATGACCCTGACACGATGTAGAAGTAGAACATTAATTGGTACACATAAAGTTGATGCATGAAAAATAACATAATCAACTCCTCAATCAGAAAGAGATAAGATACCTTAATGGATTCCTGATCCCAGCATGCATATGCAGCGCTACTAAGTACTAAAACACTACATTTAGCTGCTAGTAAGTACTCCCTCCGTCTCATAATAAGTGATTTGACTCTGTACTAACTTTGTACTCCCTTCGTTTTTGTTTACTTTGCATATTAGGTTTGACTGAAGTCAAACTTCGTAAAGTTTGACCAAGTTTATAGAAAAAATATAAACATTTATCATAACAAATATATATCATGTGAAAAGTACATTAAATAATGAATCTAATGGTATTAATGTGTTATTTTATATGTTAATATTTTTGTTTTGGAGACGTGCTACTGCCTGGACCCCCGACCCCCGCGTCGCGCAGCTCTAGCGACAGGTGGGGAACCTAGCCGCCACCAGCGAGGTCCTCCCCTGCCCCCACCCATGCGTCGCCGCCGCTGGACCCTAGGAAGGCGGCGGCGGGGCGGATCTGGCTCCTCATGCCTCCACCCCCCTCCAACCCACCACCCCGCGACTCCCCCTCCGGCGGCTACCTCCTGTTGGCCCGGCGACGCCGGCTCCGGTGGTCCCCAGACGGTCGTCCCGCGCAGCTCCGGCCAGCCTCCCCCCTCCCCCGGCCTTGGCCGCCGCGGATGCCTCTTCCCCTCGCGCGCCTCTTCCTCTCCGCCCGCGCCCACGCGTCCCCGAGATCCCTCCTGGCGTCTCTCGGGTGTACTCCACCAGCTGCTGCCCAGACTTGCCATCCGGTGTTCTTGGCATTGCCATGGGCGCTCCCTTGCTGCCTCCCCCTCCCCGACGGCGTGACCCAGCCCTGCTGGTGTTCTGTTTCCGGGCGTGGGGCCTGCGGGTGGAGGCGGGGCATCTGCGGCATCACTAGTAGAAAACGGGCCTATTGTCCCGGTTCGTAAGGGCCTTTGGTCCCGGTTCTTGAACCGGGACTAAAGTGTCGTTACTAATGCCCTGACCCTTTAGTCCCGGTTCTAACAAGAACCGGGACAGATGGGCCTCCACGTGGCCTGCGCGCCGAGCCCAGGCAGGAGGGCCTTTGGTCCCGGTTGGTGGCACCAACCGGGACCAATAGGCATCCACGCGTCAGCATTTCTGTGGCTGGGGTTTTTGTTTTTTTTGAAGGGGGGGGGGTTGGGGGTTTTGGGGGGTTAATTTAGGTATTTCATATATTATGTTAGATAGCTAATTAATAGAGAGAAGTGTCCTCTCTTATGTCCGTGATTGGTCGACGCTACGTACTATACATACGTATAGAGAGGACTAGACACGCTAGCTAGCTAGTAAGCAAACGAAGGAAACAGAAGATCATCATGAACATATATGCATACAGAGAGAAGTGATATCGACCACCTCTCCTTCTCCGAGAGATTGGTCGAACAAGAAGTTCTCGTATATCTATCCGACACTACCGGCTACATATATACAATAATTATCTCTTACAAATATAATCTCCTAAATTACGGACGCATGGTCCACATAATATTCTCCTTTTTCAGCGATCACGTGGTCAAGAAAGAATGCCGCCAATTCCTCTTGAATTGCTCGCATGCGATCTGGTGCTAGGAGTTCATTCCGCATCCGAAACATCTATAATTTGAAGAAGGGGGTCAATACATATATATATGAATGAATGAAACTCAACACAAATGATGGTAATAAAATAAAAGTGTGAATATTGTTATTTACGCACTTCATATTGTTCGTCAGAGTACCCGCCCCGCTCACAGGTCGTGTGGCGGATGGACTCGCCGTAGTATCCACAGAAATCATTCCCTTGTTCCTGCCACAACCACTTTACAAGAAATAGAGGTCAATCAAACTGATAAGCAAGAATGCCAAATGGTATTGATGAAACTAGCGCTTGAATCACTAGGAGATGCACGGAACATGCTACTATAGTTCTTACTTTTGGGTGTCTAAATTGCAGCTCCTTCGGCGGTCCCGGAGCTTTTCTGGTGAATCTTCTCCAAACCCTGCCGGACAAAGAAAACAATTACTTGATATCAGGAAATGAACAAAGTTGCTGATATGGTGGATAATGATCGATTTAACTTACTTCTTGAGGATTTCAGTCATGTCCGCATACTCCTGGGGATCTTTTCGTCTAGAGTCCAAGATAGTTACTACTCCCTGCTCAAGCCTAATCTCTAGGAGAATATAGTGGAACCTGCGCACGCATGCATAACTCATCAATTACATTACTATAACCTGGACTAATATATAAGGGAAACCGAATATGCACAAGACAGTAACACTCACTTGAAGTTGTAAGGAAAGAGTATTATATCTTTGTGTTCATTTATTTTGAATGATCATAGCAAGTTGGCCTCGGTATCTTCGGGACGATGTTCAACCTCAGTTGCATCTATGAGATATGTGTTAACGAAACCAATATCACCGATTTGTCTTTTCTTCAATTCGGCGATCTTCAATCTGCATAATATAGTGAGGATAATTATAAATACATGCAATGAAAGAGCTGAGCTATATAGAGAGACTTAATGACAGAAGTAGTAGTACTTACAGACAGTAGCAGGTGACCGTTGCTTTATCGAGGGCCAATTGATTGAAAAACTGATAGAACTCCTCAAATGGAATAGGCAACAGTTTAATTCCAATGAGGCCATGCTCCGGTTTAACTCTCGCATACAAAGTAATCCTCCCCCAGACTCTCTGCAGATTTTCAAGTACCAATCATGCAATCTTCACATCATCGTTGTTAGAGATTTTTCATCTTTGACGAGAGGCTTCCCGTACACGTATCTGTGTATCTGCACCTCCATGGGATCATAATGTACATCGTCGGGTAGGTAATCGTCAAGATTGCTATAACCGGGAACCATCCTCGGATCAACGATGTCGCTAGGCACCTTGAGCTGGGGGCATGATTGCTTCGCTTGTTCGCCGAGCTGGGCAATTTGTTTCCCAGCTCCTCATCGTTCTTTCATCCTCTGATCACTGACTGTACTTCCCGACCGCTCCGCTTCGGCCCATGTCTTTCCAATAATGCGCTCATAGTTGCCTTTCAGCGGAGACTTGGGTGGTTTTGCCAGGGCAGCCAGAGTGCACTTCACTTTCACCGGATCTACCTTCTCCTCCGGAGGTGGATGTCTCTTTGCTTTCAACCCTTGAAACCAGTCATCCACTTTGGTTCGCGCGATCTTCGCATTCTCCTCCGGGGTCCTCTCGTATGGTAACTTCTCTGGAGTCTTCAGAGAAGGACCGAATCTGTATGTCCTCCCGCCTCTAGCTGTACTGCTAGATGCCGGCCGAACAGTGCCGCCACGCGCCGGAGAAGGAGCCGGCCGAGGGCCCTGATCGTCACTCGCCGGAGGAGGAGGCGGTGGAGGAGGCGGAGTGCCCTGACTCACCGGAGGAGGAGGAGGAGGCGGAGGCGTCCAGTTTGGAAGGTTGATGAGCTCCTTCCGCCATAGGCATGGAGTCTTCAGAGAAGAACCCAGCCGAGTCTCCCCTTCTCCGGTAGGGTGGTCAAGCGGGAGGTCCTCAAATCCCTCCGTTATTTCATCCACCATCACCTTAGCATATCCTTCTGGAATCGGCCGGCAGTGAAAAGTTGCGCCGGGTTCATTAGGAAAAACAGAGCCAACAGCCGCCTTGACCTTCATATTAATCCATTGCGTCATAAGGTGGCAATTTTGAGCCTCCGTGATAGCATCCACGGGATAGCTGGCAGGAGCCGTCAAGACAAGCTCCGGCTGAAGCAGCTCGGTGGAAGCCACACTGCTTCTCCGCTGAGATGGCTGGGTAGCTTTAGGCGAAGCTTCGGCAAGTCGTTTGCTGCGATTTGCTTCTCGTTCCTCTATCGCTTGTACCCTTGCGTGCAGCGCCTGCAGTTCGGTCTGCTGCACTTTTTTCCTCCTCTCGTGGCTTTTGTAACCGCCTGCGTCCGGAAACCCAGCCTTCCAAGGAATGGAGCCTGGCGTTCCTCGTGTCCGTCCAGGGTGCTCAGGATTTCCGAGGGCCTTTGTGAGCTCGTCGTTCTCTCTGTTTGGAAGGAACGTCCCTTTCTGCGCTGCATCGATATAATACCGAAGCTTCTTCAAGGGTATGTCAAGTTGCTCGTCCGTCCAAATGCACTTCCCTGTTACAGGGTCCAAGGTTTCGCCAGCCCCGAAGAACCATGTCCGGCAACGGTCTGGCCAGTTCATTGTCTCTGGTTCGATCCCTTTTTCAACCAGATCATTCTCAGCCTTGGCCCACTTAGGCCGGGCTACGAGGTAGCCACTTGACCCCGTGCGATGGTGAAGCTTCTTCTTCGCAACATTTTTCTTGTTTGTCGCTGACATCTTCTTACTCTTTTCCGATGTCTTGTTGGCCACAAATGCGGGCCAGTGATCTCTGATCTTCTCATATCTGCCCTTGAATTCTGGTGTCTCTTTTTTAGTGACAAACCTATTCAGATCTTTCTTCCACCTCCTGAATAGGTCTGCCATCCTCCACTACAAGAAATACAATCAATTATGACTCCTCATTTTGGTCATTGATTCGTCATATTTATCGTTTATTGACCTTTTTTGACCAAATTTAGAAGGTCAACAGTTGGCCGTCAAGAACGAACAAACTTGACCTTTTTGGAATTTTGGTCGTAGCTAGATTGACGACCAAAATTTTAGAAAGGTCACTACCCACTTGCCTGAGCCACGTAGGATCTAACGTGGCTGAGCTGACGTGGCATTGTTAGTGACCAAATGGAATCATCATAAATTTCATAGCCCAGTCCACCAATCTAGTCTACATGGGCCTGGCCCAATACCTATTTTTTTTATTGAAATGGTCTGATTTATTTGGGCTGATGCATTATTTTCAGATGCATGCATATCTCACATATGAAAACAAGTACAACAGAATACAATATTGTAGATAAATTGTATATTTCATTTCAGTAACACATCACATGAAATACAATACATCATCCATTAACTACTCTACACAGCAAGGTCCAAGGTCCAACAAGTGCACAAGTGCACAGCAAAATAATGCTACAAGTGCAAGTGCACAGCAAAAGACCCAACAAGTGCACAGGCGCACAACAACATAGTTCTACAAAGATTGGACGAGATGGGCAAATTTTAGTTGATCACACATAACATCAATGAGAAACGAAGCTTCTTCTGCCCTTCGCTTCTTTTGAGTGCTTCAGATCATCCTGGTAATTTGAACAATCAAACATTAGAAAGCACACAAAATATGAGCAAACAAAAGATAAATGGAGGTTTTACATTCAGCAATTAACACAAGACTAAGACATGCTCCCATAGAAATTGCAGGAATTGCAAGATTATTCTTGTGTTAGCTCAACACTTTGTGCAAAAAAAAACTCACATTAATAACTTCCAACATGAAGAGCAGCACTAACCAATACACAAACCAATACACAAAGCAGCAATACAACAGAGTAGCACTAACCAATACAACAGAGCAGCACTAACCAATACAACAGAGCAGCACTAACCAATACACAAAGCATTACATCATATATGATACAGACTACAAGAGGAACAGATCTGAAACCAGTAGTCCCCCATCAATGAAGATTGAATGGACAGAGAAGCAACACTGTCCAAAGTACAGTACCCAGCTAGCCTAAGTTGCTGCCAATAATCCATATTGGTACAACAGCTAGCATCGTTCAGCATATAACACCTACTAATTTTAGCATCGTTCAGCTAAGCAAGGAATCAAACACAACCATCGCACTTGTACCAGGCCCGTACTTTATTCAACAGAAGAAGAGAATGATGGATGCGCTTGTATCAAGCTAGCCCTCACGGTTGGATGGATGCAAGTGTCCTTCCTGGCATGATTAACCCATTGTCTCTTAACCGACGCCGCCGAATACAGGGGACAAGAACAAAATCAGGTTGTTTCTAATGCGTGCATACTGACTAACTGAAGAATTGCTCGAGTTTCAGTGGCCAAGAAGAATCGGATTTTGCATCACCAAGAGAGCACAAGGAAAGGGGATTGGCGGGGTTACCTGCCCTGATGCAGATGAACGGCGGAGGAGGAGACTGCAGGTCCCGGTGGTGAAGCTGGCGCTGATGAAGGCCCGCGTAGAGCGACCCTTGGTGCCGTTGCCCGTCGAAGGTGCGGGGGTCATGCCGGTGACCCACTGCGGCGGCTAGGGTTCGGACCCGCCGTGGTTGTGGATCCCACCACCATGGCCCCTGCGAGGAGCCCGAGCAGGACCCCACGGGCTTGGCCTTGGATCCGGCCGCGGCAGGAGCGACACGGCCTCCCCTCTCAATCTGGGTGCATGGTCGCGGCCCCCCGATCTGGAGCGTAGGGAGATGAAGGAGAGACTAAGGGCGCCGGCGGTGGGGTGGAGGGCAAAGGATGGGCCTCGGGGAGACGAGCTCGCCGCCGGTGGGGTTGGGATTGGGGGAGAGGGAGGAGGTCGGCGGCGGCGGCGATTGGGTGGGACGAGGAGGAGCAAGCCCCGTGTCTTCATTTTTGGGGCCGGTTGGACGCACGCATGCACGCCGGATGAAGGCGAGGGGAGGGGGATGGCGGAGACAAGGTTGGCGGTGGGGTGGGGGCGGCGGCGGTGTGTGGGGATGGCGGCGGTGGCGGAGACTAGGTCGGGAGAGGATGGCGCGGCAGCCTCGATTGGATCTGGAGAAGGAAAGGGTGGGTGGGTAGGTGGGTTAGGGTTTTGGTCTTTCAGGAGAAGATCCGTTGGATGGGCGCGTGATGGATGGCTCAGATCGTGTCCAACTTGGTGATCCGCGTGGACGTGGTTCCTCGCTTCTCATTGGTTGGCTGGCGCGCGCTCAAATATCCGAAATTTGGACCCAAATTTCTGGAAAAAAATTTAAATGCCTACAAATCTATGTTGCAAAATTGAACCAAATCAAGGGAGTTTGTTCAAATGATCTCATATTTTGCACAAGGGTGCATCTTGGAATGGCAAACAATGTTGCTTAAGGGAGTTTTCATTTTCTTTGCATGGAAAATTCATTTTCCATTTTCCGAGTGCCCGAAATGAGGGTTTTTTGTGAAGGAACTACCAAATAATTGTTGCAAAATTGGACCAAATCATTTTTATAAAATACTAGGCCATATATAATGCGCAATTGACAAAATGGTTGGGTGATAAATGTTTTGATCTACCTATGATGAAAAAGACAAATTGCCGTCGATTCAGATGGAAACGGGTCAAATTTGAACTGTAGCTGCCTCATAGTTTGCTCTTTATTTTTTCCAAAAATCATTTCTAGGTACATAAGTATCTAATTAATCATAGAAACACCAAAAAAATTCCAAGATTCAACCACTAGCTAGGAACGGTCAAGCCCGCTGTTTTGACCGCATTTTGAAACGGGCATAAAAAATTCACAAAAAATCAAAAAATTGGAAAACCTTCGCATTGTGTCATTATATGTGACCAAGTTTTCAGGAAAAATAATGAAATTGTAATACGGTAATTATTTTAAAAAAATGTTCTCAAAAATGAGCTATCATGCGTGAAGATTCATGGCTTTCAAGCCAAATGATCAATCTTATGGCCACATTCATGGCATAGTTTGTTCAAATGATCTCATATTGTGCACGAGGGTGCATCTTGGAATTCCAAACAATGTTGCCTAAGGAAGTTTTCATTTTCTTTGCACGGAAAATTCAATTTTCATTTTCCGAGTGCCTGAAAGGAGGGTTTTTTGTGAAGGAACTACCAAATAATTGTTGCAAAATTGGACCAAATCATTTTTATAAAATACTAGGCCATATATAATGCACAATTGATAAAATGGTTGGGTGAAAAAAGTTTTGATCTACCTCTGGTGAAAAAGACAAATTGCCGTCGATTCAGCTGGAAACGGGTCAAATTTGAACTGTAGCTGCCTCATAGTTTGCTCTTTATTTTTTCAAAAAATCATTTCTAGGTACATAAGTATCTATTTAATCATATAAACACCAAAAAAATTCCAAGATTCAACCACTTGCTAGGAGCGGTCAAGCCCGCCGTTTTGACCGCATTTTGAAACGGGCATAAGAAATTCAAAAAAAATCAAAAAATTGGAAAACCTTCGCATTGTGTCATTATATGTGGCCAAGTTCCTAGGAAAAATAACAAACTTGTAGTACGGCAATTATTTTAAAAAAGTGTTCTCAGAAATGAGCTATCAAGTGTGAAGATTCATGGCTTTCAAGTCAAACGATCAATCTTATGGCCACATTCATGGCATAGTTTGTTAAAATGATCTCATATTGTGCACAAGGGTGCATATTGGAATGGCAAACAATGTTGCCTAAGGAAGTTTTCATTTTCTTTGGACGAAAAAACCATTTTCCATTTTCCGAGTGCCTGAAATGAGTTTTTTTTGTGAAGGACCTACCATATATTTTTTGCAAAATTGGACCAAATCAATTTTCTAAAATACTAGGCCATATTTAATGCACAATTGACAAATTTCCGCCGATTCAGTTGGAAGCGGGTCAAATTTGAACTGCAGCTGCGTCATAGTTTGCTCTTTATTTTTTTTCAAAAATCATTTCTAGGTAAATAAGTATCTATTTAATCAGAAATACATGGTTTGATGGAGAGACATCGAGGTTTGGACGGTGGCCGAGGGCCCCAACTCTAGAGCGCGTAAGCTCGCATGCCCGCCGCGTGGTCACCGCGTGACTGTGGCGTTGCCATGTGTTCTGGGCGGCCTAGGCATGTCTAGTGGGTTGGGCACTCCCCAGGTAGGTGCTAGGAAGAAAATCACAACATAAGATTCTCACGAGGAGACCGATCGATGCTCAAACATGAATAAGCAGCCAAGTGTTTGATTAGTGGTACGGGAAATGTACATGGCTAATGGGCATGAGTTTTGGCTGAGGATGATCAGTTACTAACAAGACCGTCTTCACAAATTTTTAGCTCAAAAGGAGGAGCCTAGGTGGTACTTGCTTTGCAAACCACCACACTGGACATAAATACGAATGTTGAAGCTCGGCTCAAAATAATGAATGGATTGAGCTGGCATTTGGTGGAGGATGGTTATTTGGGCATAGGAAAGCACTGTAGAAAATGGATACTATTTGGACATGCCAAAGTTGTACTTCCTTCACAAACTGTTACTCTGAACAGAATAGGAAAATGAATATTTTTGAATTATTTTTGAACTAGGCAAGGAAGGTTTTTACATATTTGATGAAGATATGACCCAAAGAATTTATGAGATTTTTTGGGAATTTTGGGAATGACAGAAATATAGGTTGCTTCACAACCTAGGGCAAAAACTGCCACATGGACATGACATATAGGCAAAACTGATGAGGTGGCGCCTAATCATAGCAACCCACCACAATTTATAAGGCTATGACCATCTATATTGGTCGTTAACAACTAGAAATAAGGTAGTGGAATAGCGTTGTTTGCTTTATGACCATTTCGTGTAAGGAAATTACGACCTTTCTGACCAAAATGTTCGCAATGGTTTAGGGTTTGGAGCCCCCCGAACAGCTTTTGACCAATTGTTCTGAAATGGTCATAGATCTATGACCAATTCTTCCAGGGTCACTGACAGAAGGTCACAAGTTGACATATTTCTTGTAGTGCTCTTAAGAGCAAAAGACTTGATTAATTGCTCTTTAACTGGCTTCTCTGGATCATCCTCTGGCGGTAGGGTGAAATTTGACTTCAACTCAGTCCAAAGATCATTTTTCTGCATATCATTGACGTAAGACACCTCAGGGTCTTCTGTAGCCGGCTTTAACCATTGCTGGATGCTGATCGGGATCTTGTCCCTAACCAGAACCCCGCACTGAGCAACAAATGCGTTCTTTGTTTGGATGGGTTCAATCGGTTGGCCGTCGGGCGCGATTGCTATGATCTCAAACCTTTCATCCGAGCTCAACTTTTTCTTCGGGCCTCGTCTCTTTACCTCAGTTGTGCTCGATCCGGAGGGCTAGAAAAAAGAACAAAGACTTAATTAATATGTGTACATACCAAAACAATGAATGCATCAATTAGCTAGTCAGCACAGGCTTAACTAATATATATACCTGGCCGGACTCGGTTCGGTCACCGGAGCCGTCATCACGGTCTCCTTCTTGCACCGGCATTGGGTCACCGGAGCCGTCCTCACGTTCTCATTCTTGCACCGGCATTGGGTCACCGGAGCCAGCTTCTTCACCCTCTCCTTCCAGACCATCGGTTTCGTTGAGAAACAACGAGACGGCATCACTTCTTTGTGCGGTTATGTCCCTCAACAACGCTTCGTTTGCTTCGTCTCGGGCGGTGTCCATAGTTTCTACAAATATTTACAACATGGCAATTATTATTCAAACATGACAGATGGATATATTAGTGGAAAACGTAGAACTAGCTAGCTAATCATAGTAAGGAATCATATATATTAATTAGTGGCCTCGACGCTGCTTCTCTAGGGTTTGGGGTGGCCTCGACAACGCTTCAAGGGTTTGGGGTGGCCTCGAGAGAGTTTGTCGGGTAGGGGCGCGGCGGGAGGGGGTAGGAGACCGACATCGTTTTTTTTCTAGGGTTTGGGTGTCTCGAGAGTTTTGGTCGAGCGAGAGGGTCGGGGGGGGGGGTCCTCCCGCGGTATAAGTTATTATCACAGTCGAGAGGGGGTATATATATCGACCGCCCCTCATGTCGAAGTTATCCGAGGGGTATATCGACCCCCCCTCGTGTTGAAGTTATCGGGAGAGGGAATAGAGGAGAAGAAGAAAGGAATAGAGGAGAAGATCGAAGAAAAAAAAGAAGAAAAAAAAGAGGAGAAGAAGAAAGGAATAGAGGAGAAGAAGAAAAAAATAGTCTATTTTTTTCTTCTTCTCCTCTATTCCTTTCTTCTTCTCCTCTTCTTTTTCTTCTTTTTTCCTCTTCTTATTTATTTCTCCTCTTCTTCCTCTCCTCTTCTTCTTTCTTCCCCTTCTTATTTTCTTCTTTCCTATCCTTCTTTTTCTTCTAAATTTTAGCATATTCTAAATTTTCTTCTAACTTTCTATATATGAACAAAAAACTTTCTATGAACAAAAAACTTTATATATATATGAACAAAATTTCTATGAACAAAAAAATTAAACTAACCACATACACATATACATACACATATACATTATACATACACATACACATATACATTATACATACACATATACAATATACATACACATATGAAAAAAATTAAACTAACAAAAATTAAGGGCAGGGGCGGCGGCAGCGAAGGGCAGGGGCGGCGCGCGGCGGCCGCGCAGGCAGGGGCGGCGCGAGGCGGCGGCGAAGGGCAGGGGCGACGGTGCGATGGCAGCGCGCGGCGGCGGCCAGTACAGGGGGAGGAGCAGGGGAACGGGGCGGCGCTCACCGCGAGGTGGCGTCGGCGACGAGGAAGGCTCGGGGATGGCGGAGGCGCGCGCGCTCGGGGGCGAGGGCAGGGGTGCGCGGGCTCGGGGACGACGTCGGCGACGACGACGGCGAGGCACGGGCGACGGCGACGGCGCGGTCGGGGGCGACGACAGGGGTGGCGGACGGCGTCGAGGCAGCCTGGCGGCGTCGATGTGCTCGGCGTCGTCGGGCGGGCCGGGGGGCAACTGGCGATGAGTTCGTCAAATTTTCCTAAGTGCTACTTATATACCCAGGCCTTTGGTCCCGGTTCGTGGCACAAACCGGGACCAATGCCCCCTTTAGTCCCGGTTGGTGCCAGCAACCGGGACCAAAGGCCTCTTTTCAGCAGCCCAAAGGGCGGGAAGCGGCGGCCTTTGGTCCCGGTTGGTGGCACCAACCGGGACTAAAGGTGGGCATTGGTCCCGGTTTCTGCCACGAACCGGGACCAATGCCACCCTTTGGTCCCGGTTCTCCCCACCAACCGGGACCAATGGCCTTGTGCTGCCCCGCGTCCAAAAGTTTAGTCCCACCTCGCTAGTTGAGAGGGCTCGGGAGTGGTTTATAAGCGCTGCTGCGCCCACCCTCTCGAGCTCCTCTCAACTGCAGACTTTCGGGCCTAATCTGTCACTGCAATGCCTGTGGGCCTACTGGGCCTGCTGCGGGCATGAATCTTGGCCCATGGTTGGGTTTCTAGTCGTATTCAGGCCGTGGTGGCCCAGTAGGTGGCATTTTTTTGCTATTTTTTTTTCATTTCTACTTAGAACTAAATACTTATAGTTTTGTAGTGATTTCTTTTTTATTTTATGTCACAAAAATTATAAACTTTCTGTTAGTGCAATTAGTTTTAAAATTAGAATAGTTTAAATTTGAATTTTTTAAAATTTTTGTGAATCACTAGTTTATGAATAACTTTACTATAAAAATTGATTTTTGAGTCATTCTTTTTCCTGCTATTTAATATTACTGTGTTTTATCATTATACTCAATTTGGTAATTTTAGTTAGTCATAACAAATATTATAGGCATTTTTTTCACTTTGAGAGGAGCTCAACAACGCAGAGAGGGACGAGCTTTTGTTTTTGTTTTGTTTTCTGTATTATTTATTTTCTTTTGTTTTTTGCTTTATTTTTTAATTCTTTTTGCTTTTAGGTCAGCAAAATTATAAACTTTCTGTTAGTGCCATTAGTTTTAGAAAAATTATAAACTTTCTGTTAGTGCCATTAGTTTTCAAATTTGAATAGTTAAAATTTGAATTCTTTGAAATTTGTGTGAATTCATAGTTTTCAAATGCACCTATAGAGAAAATTCGACCTAAATTCATAGTTTTCAAATGAACTCTGAAAAAGTTGGCATAGCATACTCGTCTGTTACAAATTTGGCATGGTATCATCATAATAGTTGCGGGAGAAAGTCTTCACTTTTTCTTCGCTTGTGTCATTTGCTTATTGCGCCGTAACCATGGATAATCTTCAGCGTTTATCAGGATGCTTGGGTCAGCCTTGACATTGAAGGGAGGAATTTCATGAAACTTTTCATAATCTTCAGACATGTCTGTCTTGCCCTCCACTCCCAGGGTGTCCCTTTTTCCTGAAAGAACTATGTGGCGCTTTGGCTCATCGTATGATGTATTCGCTTCCTTATCTTTTCCTTTTCTCGGTCTGGTAGACATGTCCTTCACATAGATAACCTGTGCCACATCATTGGCTAGGACGAACGGTTCGTTAGTGTACCCAAGATTTTTCAGATCCACTGTTGTCATTCCGTACTGTGGGTCTACATGTACCCCGCCTCCTGACTGATTGACCCATTTGCACTTAAACAAAGGGACCTTAAAATCTTGTCCGTAGTCAAGTTCCCATATGTCCACTATGTAACCATAATATGTGTCCTTTCCCTTCTCGGTTGTTGCATCAAAGCGGACACCGCTGTTTTGGTTGGTGCTCTTTTGATCTTGGTCAATCGTGTAAAATGTATTCCCATTTATCTCGTATCCTTTGTAAATCAATACAGTCAAAGATGGTCCCCTGGACAACAAGTACAACTCATCACAAACAGTGTTGTCACCTCTGAGACGTGCTTCCAACCAACTGCTGAAAGTCCTAATGTGTTCACATATAATCCAGTCGTCGCACTGCTCCGGGTGTTTGGAGCGCAGACTGTTCTTGTGTTCATCGACATACGGGGTCACCAAGGTAGAGTTCTGTAGAACTGTGTAGTGTGCTTGAGACCAAGAATATCCGTCCCTGCATATTATTGAGTCACTTCCAAGAGTGCCTTTTCCAGTCAGTCTTCCCTCATACCGCGATTTAGGGAGACCTATCTTCTTAAGGCCAGGAATTAAGTCAACACAAAACCCGATGACATCCTCTGTTTGATGGCCCATGGAGATGCTTCCTTCTGGCCTAGCGCGGTTACGGACATATTTCTTTAGGAATCCCATGAACCTCTCAAAGGGGAACATATTGTTTAGAAATACGGGCCCCAGAATGACAATCTCGTCGACTAGATGAACTAGGACATGCGTCATGATATTGAAGAAGGATGGTGGGAACACCAGCTCGAAACTGACAAGACATTGTGCCACATCACTC
Organism: Triticum urartu; assembly: GCF_056163025.1. Lineage (NCBI taxonomy): Eukaryota > Viridiplantae > Streptophyta > Magnoliopsida > Poales > Poaceae > Triticum > Triticum urartu. The sequence goes on along the minus strand of NC_141875.1, from coordinate 747,256,717 downwards.
CTTAGCCTTGGTACGATTTCTGGATCGATCACCTTCTGAGAGATTGCATTGAGGAATGCACATAGCTTCACAATGGCTAATCGGACATTTTCTGGTAGAAGCCCCCTCAATGCAACCAGAAGCAGTTGCGTCATAATCACGTGGCAGTCATGAGACTTTAGGTTCTGGAACTTTTTCTCTGGCATATTTATTATTCCCTTTATATTCGACGAGAAGCCAGTCGGGACCTTCATACTGAGCAGGCATTCAAAGAAGATTTCTTTCTCTTCTTTCGTAAGAGCGTAGCTGGCAGGACCTTCATACTGCTTCAGAGGCATGCCGTCTTTTTCGTGCAAACGTTGCAGGTCCTCCCGTGCCTCAGGTGTATCTTTTGTCTTTCCATACACGCCCAAGAAGCCTAGCAGGTTCACGCAAAGGTTCTTCGTCATGTGCATCACATCGATTGAAGAGCGGACCTCTAGGTCTTTCCAGTAGGGTAGGTCCCAAAATATAGATTTCTTCTTCCACATGGGTGCGTGTCCCTCAGCGTCATTCGGAACAACTAGTGCGCCGGGACCCTTTCCAAAGATTACGTGGAAATCATTGACCATAGCAAGTACGTGGTCACCGGTACGCATGGCGGGCTTCTTCCGGTGATCTGCCTCGCATTTGAAATGCTTGCCTTTCTTTTGACATTGATGGTTGGTCGGAAAAAATCGACGATGGCCCAGGTACACATTCGTCCTGCATTTGTCCAGGTATATACTTTCAGTGTCATCTAAACAGTGTGTGCATGCGTGGTATCCTTTGTTTGTCTGTCCTGAAAGGTTACTGAGAGCGGGCCAATCGTTGATGGTCACGAACAGCAACGCCTTTAGGTTAAATTCCTCTTGTCTGTGCTCATCCCACGTACGTACACCGTTTCCATTCCACAGCTGTAAAAGTTCTTCAACTAATGGCCTTAGGTACACATCAATGTCGTTGCCGGGTTGCTTAGGGCCTTGGATGAGAACTGGCATCATAATGAACTTCCGCTTCATGCACATCCAAGGAGGAAGGTTATACATACATAGAGTCACAGGCCAGGTGCTGCGATTGCTGCTCTGCTCCCCGAAAGGATTAATGCCATCCGCGCTTAAAGCAAACCATACGTTCCTTGGGTCCTTTGCAAACTCATCCCAGTACTTTCTCTCGATTTTTCTCCACTGCGACCCGTCAGCGGGTGCTCTCAACTTCCCGTCTTTCTTACGGTCCTCACTGTGCCATCGCATCGACTTGGCATGCTTTTCGTTTCTGAACTGATGTTTCAACCGTGGTATTATAGGAGCATACCACATCACCTTCGCAGGAACCCTCTTCCTGTGGGGCTCACCGTGAACATCACCAGGGTCATCTCGTCTGATCTTATACCACAATGCACCGCATACCGGGCATGCGTTCAGATCCTTGTATGCACCGCGGTATAGGATGCAGTCATTAGGGCATGCATGTATCTTCTCCACCTCCAATCCTAGAGGGCATACGACCTTCTTTGCTGCGTATGTACTGTCGGGCAATTCGTTATCCTTTGGAAGCTTCTTCTTCAATATTTTCAGTAGCTTCTCAAATCCTTTGTCAGGCACAGCATTCTCTGCCTTCCACTGCAGCAATTCCAGTACGGTACCGAGCTTTGTGTTGCCATCTTCGCAATTGGGGTACAACCTTTTTTTTGTGATCCTCTAACATGCGATCGAACTTCAGCTTCTCCTTTTGACTTTCGCATTGTGTCCTTGCATCGACAATGACCCGGCGGAGATCATCATCATTGGGCACATCGTCTGGTTCCTCTTGATCTTCAGCAGCTTCACCCGTTGCAGCATCATTGGGCACATCGTCTGGTTCCTCTTGATCTTCACCAGCTCCCCCCATTGCAGCATCACGGTATTCAGGGGGCACATAGTTGTCACCGTACTCTTCTTCTTCGCCGTCTTCCATCATAACCCCTATTTCTCCGTGCCTCGTCCAAACATTATAGTGTGGCATGAAACCCTTGTAAAGCAGGTGGGTGTGAAGGATTTTCCGGTTAGAGTAAGACATCGTATTCCCACATTTAATGCATGGACAACACATAAAACCATTCTGCTTGTTTGCCTCAGCTGCATCGAGAAACTCATGCATGCCCTTAATGTACTCGGAGGTGTGTCTGTCACCGTACATCCATTGCCGGTTCATCTGCATGCATTATATATAATTAAGTGTCCAAATTAATAGAAGTTCATCATCACATTAAAACCAAAGTACATACGTGTTGGGGAACGTAGCAGAAATTCAAAATTTTCCTACGTGTCACCAAGATCTATCTATGGAGTCATCTAGCAACGAGGGAGGAGTGGACCTACATACCCTTGTAGATCGCGCGCGGAAGCGTTCAAGAGAACGGGGTTGATGGAGTCGTACTCGTCGTGATCCAAATCGCCGATGATCCTAGCGCCGAACGGACGGCACCTCCGCGTTCAACACATGTACGGAGCAGCGACGTCTCCTCCTTCTTGATCCAGCAAGGGGGGAGGAGAGGTTGATGGAGATCCAGCAGCACGATGGCGTGGTGGTGGAAGTAGCGGGATTCCAACAGGGCTTCGCCAAGCGCCGCGGGAGGAGGGAGATGTGTCATGGGAGGGAGAGGGAGGCGCCAGGGCTTAGATATTGTTGCCCTCCCTTCCCCCACTATATATAGGGGCAAGGGAGAGGGGGGCGCGCAGCCTTGGCCCTTCCTCCAAGGAAGGGTGCGGCCAGGGAGGAGTCCCACCTCCCCACGGCACCTAGGAGGTGCCTTCCCCCTTTAGGACTCTTCCTTTCCCTCTTCTCTTGGCGCATGGGCCTCTTGGGGCTGTTGCCCTTGGCCCATATAGGCCAAGGCGCACCCCCTACAGCCCATGTGGCCCCCCGGGGCAGGTGGCCCCACCCGGTGGACCCCCGGGACCCTTCCGGTGGTCCCAGTACAATACCGGTGACCCCGAAACTTGTCCCGATGGCCGAAATAGCACTTCCTATATATAATTCTTTACCTCCGGACCATTCCGGAACTCCTCGTGACGTCCGGGATCTCATCTGGGACTCCGAACAACTTTCGGGTTACCGCATACTAATATCTCTATAACCCTAGCGTCACCGAACCTTAAGTGTGTAGACCCTACGGGTTCGGGAGACATGCAGACATGACCGAGATGACTCTCCGGTCAATAACCAACAGCGGGATCTGGATACCTATGTTGGCTCCCACATGTTCCACGATGATCTCATCGGATGAACCACGATGTCAAGGACTTAATCAATCCCGTATACAATTCCCTTTGTCTAGTGGTACAATACTTGCCCGAGATTCGATCGTCGGTATCCCGATACCTTGTTCAAGCTCGTTACCGGCAAGTCTCTTTACTCGTTTCGTAACACATCATCCCGCGATCAACTCCTTGATCACATTGTGCACATTATGATGATGTCCTACCGAGTGGGCCCAGAGATACCTCTCCGTTTACACAGAGTGACAAATCCCAGTCTCGATTCGTGCCAACCCAACAGACACTTTCGGAGATACCTGTAGTGTACCTTTATAGCCACCCAGTTACGTTGTGACGTTTGGCACACCCAAAGCACTCCTACGGTATCCGGGAGTTGCACAATCTCATGGTCTAAGGAAATGATACTTGACATTAGAAAAGCTTTAGCATACGAACTACATGATCTTGTGCTAGGCTTAGGATTGGGTCTTCGTCCATCACATCATTCTCCTAATGATGTGATCCCATTATCAATGACATACAATGTCCATGGTCAGGAAACCGTAACCATCTATTGATCAACGAGCTAGTCAACTAGAGACTTACTAGGGACATGGTGTTGTCTATGTATCCACACATGTATCTGAGTTTCCTATCAATACAATTCTAGCATGGATAATAAACGATTATCATGAACAGGGAAATATAATAATAACTAATTTATTATTGCCTCTAGGGCATTTTTCCAACAGTCTCCCACTTGCACTAGAGTCAATAATCCAGTTCACATCGATATGTGATTAACACTCAAGGTCACATCCCCATGTGACTAACACCCAAAGAGTTTACTAGAGTCAATAATCTAGTTCACATTACCATGTGATTAACACTCGATGAGTTCTGGGTTTGATCATGTTATGCTTGTGAGAGATGTTATAGTCAACGGGTCTGAATCTTTCAGATCCGTATGTACTCCGCAAATTTCTTATGTCATCTTGTAGATGCAACTACTACGCTACATTTGGAGCTATTCCAAATAACTGTTCTACTATACGAATCCAGTTTACTACTCAGAATAATCTGGATTAGTGTCAAAGTTTGCATCGGCGTAACCCTTTACGACGAACTCTTTTACCACCTCCATAATCGAGAAAATTCCTTAGTCCACCAGTTACTAAGGATAACTTTGACTGCTGTCCTGTGATCCATTCTTGGATCACTCTTGTACCCCTTGACTGACTCATGGCAAGGCACACTTCAGGTGCGGCACACAGCATAGCATACTGTAGAGAGCCTATGAAAAAAGCATAGGGGACGACCTTCGTCCTTCCTCTTTCTTCTGCCGTGGTCGAGCTTTAAGTCTTAACTTCATACCTTACAACTCAGGCAAGAACTCCTTCTTTGACTGATCCATCTTGAACACCTTCAAGATCATGTCAAGGTATGTGCTCATTTGAAAGTACCATTAAGCGTTTTGATCTATCCTTATAGATCTTGATGCTCAATGTTCAAGTAGCTTAATCCAGGCTTTCATTGAAAAACACTTTTCAAATAACCCTATATGCTTTCCAGAAATTCTACGTCATTTCTGATCCACAATATGTCAACAACATATACTCATCAGAAATTCTATAGTGCTCCCATTCACTTCTTTGGAAATACAAGTTTCTCATAAACTTTGTATAAACCCAAAATCTTTGATCATCTCATCAAAGCGTACATTCCAACTCCGAGATGCTTACTCCAGTCCTTAGAAGGATTGCTGGAGCTTTGCATACTTATTAGCATCTTTCAGGATTGACAAAACCTTCCGGTTGTATCACATACAACCTTTCCTCAAGAAAATCGTCAAGGAAACAATGTTTTGACATCCTATCTGCAAGATTTCATAAATAATGCAGTAATCGCTAATATAATTCCAACAGACTCTTAGCATCGCTACGAGTGAGAAAGTCTCATCGTAGTCAACTCCTTGAACTTGTCGGAAAACATCTTAACGACAAGTCGAGCTTTCTTAATGGTGATACTTACCATCATTGTCCGTCTTCCTTTTAAAATTCATATGTACCTAACAGCCTTACGACCATCAAGTGGTTCTTCCAAAGTCTACACTTTGTTTTCATACATGGATCCTCTCTCGGATTATATGGCCTCGAGCCATTTTGGAATCCAGGCCCACCACCGCTTCTCCATAGCTCGTAGGTTCATTGTTGTCTAGCAACATGACTTCCAAGACAGGATTACGTACCATTCTGAAGTAGTACGCATCCTTGTCATCCCACGAGGTTTGGTAGTGACTTGATCTGAAGTTTCATGATCACTATCATAAGCTTCCACTTCAATTGGTGTAGGTGCCACAGGAACAACTCATGTGCCCTGCCACACACTAGTTGAAGAGACGGTTCAATAACCTCATCAAGTCTCCACCATCCTCCCACTCAATTCTTTCGAGAGAAACTTTTCCTCGAGAAAGGACCCGATTCCAGAAACAATCCCTTATTGCTTTCGGATCTGAGACAGGAGGTATACCCAACTGTTTTGGGTGTCCTATGAAGATGCATTTATCCGCTTTGGGTTCGAGCTTATCAGCCTGAAACTTTTTCACATAAGCGTCGCAGCCCCAAACTTTTAAGAAATGACAGCTTAGGTTTCTCTAAACCATAGTTCATATGGTGTCATCTCATCGGAATTACGTGGTGCCCTATTTAAAGTGAATGTGGTTGTCTTTAATGCCTAACCCATAAACTATCATGGTAATTCGATAAGAGACATCATGGTACGCATCATATCCAATAGGGTGCAGTTATGATGTACGGACACACCATCACACCATGGTGTTCTTGGCTGTATTGGTTGTGAAACAATTTCCACAATGTCTTAATTCTGTGCCAAACTCGTAGTTCAGATATTCATCTCTACGATCATATCATAGACATTTTATCCTCTTGTCACGACGATCTTTCAACTTCACCCTGAAATTACTTGAACCTTTCAATAATTCAGACTCATGATTCATCAAGTAAATATACTCAACATCTACTCAAATCATCTGTGAAGTAAGAACATAACGATATCCACTACATGCCTCAACACTCATTGGACTGCACACATCAAAATGTATTACTTCCAACAAGTTGCTTTCTTGTTCCATTTTACTGAAAATGAGGCTTTCAGTCATCTTGCCCATGTGGTATGATTTGCATGTCTCAAGTGATTCAAAATCAAGTGAGTCCAAACGGTCCCTTTGCATGGAGTTTCTTCATGCATATATACCAATAGACATGGTTCGCATGTCTCAAACTTTTCAAAAACGAGTGAGTCCAAAGATCCATCAACATGGAGCTTCTTCATGCGTTTTATACTGATATGACTTAAGTGGCAGTGCCACAAGTAGGTGGTACTATCATTACTATCTTATACCTTTTGGCATGAACATGTGTATCACTACGATCGAGATTCAATAAACCATTCATTTTAGGTGTAAGACCATTGAAGGTATTATTCAAATAAACAGAGTAACCATTATTCTCCTTAAATGAATAACCGTATTGCGATAGACGTAATCCAATCATGTCTATGCTCAACACAAACACCAAATAACAATTATTTAGGTTTTAATACCAATCTCGATGGTAGAGGGAGCGTACGATATTTGATCAACCTTGGAAATACTTCCAACACATATCGTCAGCTCACCTTTAGCTAGTCTCCGTTTATTCCGTAGCTTTTATTTTGAGTTACTAACACTTAGCAACCGAACCGGTATCTAATACCCTGGTGCTACTAGGAGTACTAGTAAAGTACACATTAACACAATGTATATCCAATATACTTCTATCGACCTTGCCAGCCTTCTCATCTACCAAGTATCTAGGGTAATTCTTCTCGAGTGGCTGTTCCCCTTATTACAGAAGCACTTAGTCTCGGGTTTGGGCTCAACCTTGGGTTTCTTCACTAGAGCAGCAACTGATTTGCCGTTTCATGAAGTTTCCCTTCTTGCCCTTGCCCTTCTTGAAACTAGTGGTTTCACCAACCATCAACAATTGATGCTCCTTCTTGATTTCTACTTTTGTGGTGTCAAGCAGCTTGGTGGTAATGACTTCGGAGAACCATCACTATTTCATCTGGAAGATCAACTCCCACTCGATTCAAGCGATTGTTGTACTCAAACAATCTGAGCACAAGCTCAACAATTGAGCTTTTCTCCCTTAGTTTGCAGGCTAAGAAAAATCATCGGAGATGACGTGGGCACGAGCCTGAAACCCAATTTCAGCCCTCGAAACATCTCATATATTTCGCGACGTTTCAAAACGTCTTCGGTGCCTCAACTCTAAGCCGTTTAACTGAACTATCACGTAGTTATCAAAATGTGTATGTCAGATGTTCGCAACATCCATAGACAACGTTCGAGGTTCAGCACACTGAGCGGTGCATTAAGGACATAAGCCTTCTATGAAGCAATGAGGACAATCCTCAGTTTACGGACCTAGTCCGCATAATTGCTACTACCAACTTTCAACTAAATTTTCTCTAGGAACATATCTAAACAGTAGAACTAAAGCGCGAGCTATGACATAATTTGCGAAGATCTTTTGACTACGTTCATGATAATTAAGTTCATCTTATGAACTCCCACTCAGATAGACATCCCTCTAGTCATCTAAGTGATTACATGATCCGAGTCAACTAGGCCGTGTCCGATCATCACGTGAGACGGACTAGTCAACATCGGTGAACATCTTCATGTTGATCGTATCTACCATACGACTCATGCTCGACCTTTCGGTCTCTTGTGTTCCGAGGCCATGTCTGTACATGCTAGGCTCGTCAAGTTAACCTAAGTGTTTCGCATGTGTTCTGAGGCCATGTCTGTACATGCTAGGCTCATCAACACCCGTTGTATTCGAACGTAAGAATCTATCACACCCGATCATCATGTGGTGCTTCAAAACGACAAACTTTCGCAACGGTGCACAGTTAGGGGGAACACTTTCTTGAAATTTTAATGAGGGATCATCTTATTTACTATCGTCGTTCTAAGTAAACAAGATGCATAAACATGATAAACATCACATGCAATCAAATAGTGGCATGATATGGCCATCATCACTTTGCTCCTCTTGATCTCCATCTTCGGGGCTCCATGATCATCATCGTCACCGGCATGACACCATGATCTCCATCATCATGATCTCCATCATCGTGTCTTCATGAAGTTGTCTCGTCAACTATTACTTCTACTACTACAGCTAACGGTTAGCAATAAAGTAAAGTAATTACATGACGTTTATGTTGACACGCAGGTCATAAATAAATTAAGACAAACTCCTATGGCTCCTGCCGGTTGTCATACTCATCGACATGCAAGTCGTGACTCCTATTACAAGAACATGATCAATCTCATACCTCACATATATCATTCATCACATCCTTTTGGCCATATCACATCACATAGCATATACCCTGCAAAAACAAGTTAGACGTCCTCTAATTGTTGTTTGCATGTTTTACGTGGCTGCTATGGGTTTCTAGCAAGAACGTTTCTTACCTACGCAAAGACCACAACGTGATATGCCAATTTCTATTTACCCTTCATAAGGACCCTTTTCATCGAATCCGATCCGACTAAAGTGGGAGAGACAGACACCCGCTAGCCACCTTATGCAACTAGTGCATGTCAGTCGGTGGAACCAGTCTCACGTAGGAGTACGTGTAAGGTCAGTCCGGGCCGCTTCATCCCACAATGCCGCCGAATCAAGATTGGACTAGTAACGGTAAGCATATTGAACAAAATCAACGCCCACAACTACTTTGTGTTCTACTCGTGCATAGAATCTACGCAATAGACCTAGCTCATGATGCCACTGTTGGGGAACGTAGCAGAAATTCAAAATTTTCCTACGTGTCACCAAGATCTATCTATGGAGTCATCTAGCAACGAGGGAGGAGTGGATCTACATACCCTTGTAGATCGCGCGTGGAAGCGTTCAAGAGAAGGGTTTGATGGAGTCGTACTCGTCGTGATCCAAATCACCGATGATCCTAGCGCCGAACGGACGGCACCTCCGCGTTCAACACACGTACGGAGCAGCGACGTATCCTCCTTCTTGATCCAGCAAGGGGGGAGGAGAGGTTGATGGAGATCCAGCAGCACGACGGCGTGGTGGTGGAAGTAGCGGGATTCCAACAGGGCTTCGCCAAGCGCTACGAGAGGTGGGAGATGTGTCATGGGAGGGAGAGGGAGGCGCCAGGGCTTAGGTATTGTTGCCCTCCCTCCCCCCACTATATATAGGGGCAAGGGATACCCATGTTGGCTCCCACATGTTCCACGATGATCTCATCGGATGAACCATGATGTCAAGGACTTAATCAATCCCGTATACAATTCCCTTTGTCTAGCGGTACGATACTTGCCCGAGATTCGATCGTCGGTATCCCGATACCTTGTTCAATCTCGTTACCGGCAAGTCTCTTTACTCGTTTCGTAACACATCATCCCGCGATCAACTCCTTGATCACATTGTGCACATTATGATGATGTCCTACCGAGTGGGCCCAGAGATACCTCTCCGTTTACACAGAGTGACAAATCCCAGTCTCGATTCGTGCCAACCCAACAGACACTTTCGGAGATACCTTTAGTGTACCTTTATAGCCACCCAGTTACGTTGTGACATTTGGCACACCCAGAGCACTCCTACGGTATCCGGGAGTTGCACAATCTCATGGTCTAAGGAAATGATACTTGACATTAGAAAAGCTTTAGCATACGAACTACATGATCTTGTGCTAGGCTTAGGATTGGGTCTTCGTCCATCACATCATTCTCCTAATGATGTGATCCCATTATCAATGACATCCAATGTCCATGGTCAGGAAACCGTAACCATCTATTGATCAACGAGCTAGTCAACTAGAGGCTTACTAGGGACATGGTGTTGTCTATGTATCCACACATGTATCTGAGTTTCCTATCAATACAATTCTAGCATGGATAATAAACGATTATCATGAACAAGGAAATATAATAATAACTAATTTATTATTGCCTCTAGGGCATTTTTCCAACAATACATAGTTCTCATCTAACAACATATAGCTCTCCAGAGCATCTAATTAATTAAACCATACATTGAAACTATGTAAAACATTTTAATGTGAAAACAAAGGCGATCATAATCGCAACCAAGGTAACAATTGATCCAACGGCATAATGATACCAAGCCTCGGTATGAATGGCATATTTTCTAATCTTTCTAATCTTCAAGCGCATTGCATCCATCTTGATCTTGTGATCATCGACGACATCCGCAACATGCAACTCCAATATCATCTTCTCCTCCTCAATTTTTTTTATTTTTTCCTTTAAGAAATTGTTTTCTTCTTCAACTAAATTTAACCTCTCGACAATAGGGTCGGTTGGAATTTCTGGTTCACATACATCCTAGATAAATAAAATCTATGTCACGTTGGTCCGCATAATTTTCATAAACAATAAATGAACCAATAGTTATAAAGATAATATATATATACCACATCCGAATCATAGACAGGACGAGGGCCGACGGGGGCGGATACCAAAACCATCGCACTATATAAGATGCAATAATAAAAGTAAGAAAATGATACAAGTATCTATCTAAACATACAAGTAAGAATATTTTTCCTTTCAGAAAGAAGATAAGAACAAGAGGCTCACCACGGTGGTGTCGGTGATGAGATCGGCGCGGTTGATCGACGGCGGTGAAGACGGGGGTGGGGCGTGACGGACCGCTAAATCTAGACAAATCTCGAGGAAAATGGAGCTTTGAGGTCGAGCTTCGAGAGGAGAAAGCTTAACTAGTGTGGCTCGGGCATTTCATCGAACACCTCATGTGCATAGGAGGTGAGCTAGAGCACCACAAACCCCTCCCCTCGCCGGCCAGAGAAAAACAGAGCACTGGAGTGCTCTGCTTGCGGGCGAGGGTATATATAGGCACCTCATTGGTCCCGGTTCATGGCATGAACCGGGACTAAAGGGGAGCCTTTGGTCCCGGTTCAGGCCACCAACCGGGACCAATGGTGGTGGGCCAGGAGCCAGGCCCATTGGTCCCGGTTCGTCCCACCAACCGGGACCAAAAGGTCCAGACGAACCGAGACCAATGGCCCACGTGGCCCGACCGGCCCCTTGGGCTCACGAACCGGGTCCAATGCCCCCATTGGTCCCGGTTCTAGACTGAACGGGACTAATTGAACCGGGACTAATGGGCTGACCCGGCCTGGACCTTTGCCCCCTTTTCTACTAGTGCATGCCTTCCGTGCAGGCGGCCCCCTCATCTCCGGCGGCCCTCCCTCGCCCCCGAGCCACGGTGATAGCTCTCGTGCGGAGACGGAGATGCTTCTGTGGTGTGGCTGACACGGGGCTCCTCGCGGTGGATCATTGCTGGTGCTGCTCCGATCCCGGTGGCCTCGGGCCCGCGTCTCTCCGATGTCCCCTGCTGCTGGCGTCCTCTGTCGGGCAGCTCCGGCCTCGGCGACCGTGTACTGCGTCCCCTCCATCTCACTCGCCTCGTCGATGTCATGACGGTTAAGGCCACGGCAGCTCGGATCTGCGTCCTTCTAGTCCTAGTTCGCCGGCGCTGCTGGACGCGCCGCCCATATCCACCTGCGGGGTTTCGCTTCGTCGCCAGCCGCACCCTGTTCGCCTCAAAGCCTCCACCTTTTTCCAGATCCAGTGCTCGTGGGTTCGATGGCAGTGCCACCCTCCGACAGCAAGTGCAGCCCCTCCAACCCCCTCCCGACATGGTGGTTCCGATCAACTTTGGCTTCCTCATCTTCGATTCCAAACTCTACGTCTATGGGATTGCTTAGCTTCAGGCCAGGGAGAGATCCCTGTTCGGCTTGCCGGTGCTGGCAGTGGCGGCACCCCGTGGGTGTCGCTTCCTTCTTGGAGGCGCTGCCAAGTCCTTCAGCTGCGCCCCTCTTCGAGCTCAGGGGAAACCCCAGGTCCGATCCCTCAGACCGGATAGTGACGGTGTCCCAGCCTCGTCTTCCGATCCTTCTTGAAGGCACTATCTTGCAAGCTTGCAGTGTCCCCGATTCTGCCTCGACCGATGTTGGAGTTCTTGTGTTGGTTTGGCATTGCCGCTTGGTTTGGGTTTGGTAGGTCGAGCTGTGATGTATCCTCCGTTCGGGCTGAGCACCCCCTTCTCTCTACTCCGGACACCATGTTCACGCCTACCTGCGTCCGTGTCATGTGTTGTACGCCCTTTTGTACTCATTCTTCTCCTTCTATCAATGAAAGATAGGCAAGCTTTGCGTATTCGCAAAAAAAACAATACTTTTGTTTATAAACTTCGTCAAAGTTTACCATGCTTGACTTTGAGCACTGGATCTGGCAAAAGGGAGGGGAAGAGGCGTACTAAAGTGACTTTGGGACAGAGACAGTAATTGAACAAGTAAACAGTACTACAAATTAAGGTCAAAGTGATCGTGCAACACCAATACTTAAGAAACAAACAGGTTAACATTCTTGGCTGCTGTCGGCGTAGACGGGGATAGCCCGACGGCCATTGTACGCCGACGGCCAGGACCTAGCTGTCGGCATAGCTCAGATTAGGCCGACGGTGGCCGTCGGCATACATTTGGCTGTCGGCTTAGAGCCCTGTTCCGGTAGTGGTAACACATATTTTTGTAGTCTTGTAGATGAAGATTTTATACATATATACCTGGCCCCATTTCACCATTGATTTAATCTAGGGTCGCGAGAACAAAGCTAGGCAGATCTAACTAGCTAATTAATTACCAGGTGCTTTTCTTGAAAAGGATGATGACCCGGCCTAATTACCAGGTGCATTACTGGTTGTGGAATAGAAATTGTAGCCACCGCCGCCATTGCCATTGACGACGTCTCCGTAGATGGCCCTGCTGCTTGTGTAATCCTGCTGCTGCTGCTGGTGGAAGTGGTGGTCTCCTCCGTTGTCGCCACTGGCGCCACTCTGTAGCACTTGTTGGAACATGTCCTGCATCGCCGCCATTGTGGTGGGCATTGCCGCAGCTGGCGGCCCGACCATCTGGTGATCCATGGCTTGCAGGAAAGGGAAGCTCTGCATCAGCGCCGCGCCCCACTGCTCCATGCCGCCGCTCTGTAGCCCTAGGTGGAACATGCCCTGCGTCGCCGCCATTGTGGTGGGCATTGCCACAGCAAGCTGCCCGGCCGTCTGGTGATCCATGGCGTGCGGGAAGCTCTGCATCTGCGCCATGTCGTTCTCGTTCCCCTGCTGCTGGTGGTGCACGTTGCCCTCCACCGCGTAGTCGCCGCCTTCGGCGAAGAGCAGCTTAGCGGGGAAGCTTAGGCCAAGGCTCGCCGGGTCGAAGCTGTCAATTAACAGGCCTTGCGGGGGCGCGCTGCCGAACATGGAGTACTGCAGAGCGGGCGACGAGGTGGTGGTGTTAGGCGTCATTGATGTCACGGACGGCGTCCCTTCTCCGGCTCCGGAGGCGGTCGACGCCGCCTTGGGCTTGGCGCTGCGCTTGGCATGCCGGCGGTACCTGCCGCCGACGGGGACATTGTGGAGCGCGCCGCCGCGGGTCCAGTAGCGGCGGCATGCACGGCAGAAGTGGCGGGGCTGGGTGAGCGAGTAGTTGTTGAAGTAGCAGAACTTGGTGTTGGTGGAGTCGCAGCGCGGGCAGTTGAGCCCCGACTCTGGCTGCGGCACCCCCGCCAGCCGCGCCCGCTCAGACATCGACATCAGCTTACTATTCCTGCCGCCGCCACCACCATCACCACCACCTCCTCCGGCCATTAATCCTTCCAGATTGTTGTTGTTGCCTCCTCCATCACCAGGACCAGCAGTTGAAGGAGCAGTAGTGATATGAGTGTTACCGCCGATTTGCTGCAGCTGCAAGGAGATTAGGAATTACGCATACATCAGCCAAGATGTATGGGAGAATATCATACGGAAACCAATATTCAACAAAACCTTCGTGAAAACATATTTTAAAGTTTTAAAAAAAATCTGAAAAAATATTGGATGTTAAGAGAGGTGATGTTGTATTGCCATGGAGTAGTATAGTATTTCAAGATATATGTAACCATCAGCAGGATACATATTTTCTTTCTTTTCTTCTTGTGTGAACAAGATCTTGCGAGAATAATTAGTTAACGAATTAGCTAGAAGCACAAATATGCATACCTGCAGCTGGTCGTGGTTCATGTTCCAGCAACTTGATGAATCTAGGAAGGCAGGAGCGAAGATCATGGCCGGTGATCTTGAGAGATAGAGAGTTGTTGGGAGAGAGAGGTGTTTGGGCGGCTGGAGGTTGGAGAGATAGTGGGAGGGAGAGACTTAATAGCAGCTGGGGAAATCAAATGGAATCACAGTAAATGGAGAGACTTAATAGCAGCTGGTGCAAGCTAGCTTACCTCTCTTGACTGCTTTGAGGGACACACACACTCACACCTGTGGAGATTTGGAAAGAGGAGGAGTGCTACCCCATGCGAGCTAAATAATGCAATGATTGCTTAATGCACTAATTAGCTAGCTTGCTACTTAATTTGCCGCCGCAAATATAAATATCCAGGCCACCTCATTGAGTTAAATGGTACTAATTAGGTAGGACTATTTTGTTTCAACAATAGCAAGTCATATCACTCACTCTGTTCTGATAGCACTCCACGCATTCCACGTTCAACAAACAATCAAACCAATAAGGACTTTTGCAGGAACAATAGTGGATTAGAGTCCTAAGCAAAATGTGTGTGTGTGTTTGTGTATATGGGTCGCGCTATTCGTCATCCTGGGTGAGGAATAGTTACTCTTCACCCCCCTCTCTCTATTTTAACATCAATGCACCATACTTTTACGCCCGTAAATTTTGTCTTACTTCATACATAAAAAGAGAAGTAAGAAAATATATAATCGCCGTAAAATTTTATGTTAAGTAAGATTAAGAACGTAAAAACATAGTGTAAAGTATACATACAATGCAATTTTTCTGGTCTTATGAACTATATATTTGTTTTCTTATGCCAAAATTTATGTAGTGAATCAATATGAACGTAATTATTTGTACATCAAATGTAATTTATTTATGAAATGATGGTAAAATTACCTCGGGTGAAGAATAATATTACTATACATATACCCTTTGGATCTTAAGATTGCACCAAAATAAATTCATAGGATAGGATTATTTTGGAAATTTTCGAGGAACCAAAACATGAGGTCTAACCTCGTACCAAATTTCATTTGAATTCTTCAATGTATCTTCTGTCTTACTCTCATCAAGCAACACTTAATATCATAATTCCAGCATTTTTTCTTATGGTGCATCGAAAGGCTTCTTCTCAACAATTCCCGTGTTTTTCTTTTTAGTAGGAATCAAGACCTCATGGCATTCTAATCCTGTATTTCTTTCTATTTCTATATTTTAATTTTGAAATCTGGATGTCATGCGTAAAGAAAAAGAGACCATGATCTCTAGTGTTTGTGTTGGATATAAAACATAATTTTAGATGGGAAGAAACTAACATTATATTTGACCATGCAACTGCTGGCTGAGTTTATTTGGGATCCCTAAACTCCAAGTATCAAAAAAATTGATGGTTTGATTTCTGACCTAGTGAAAGTGGTATGACTAATGACGTGGAAGTGGGTTTTCCCAAACCAACCTGCACACATAAACATGAACAAAATACAACACTTAAAGAACAAAATTAGAAAGGAAACTCCACGAAGAAAAGGTAATGAATTTAGAAGTATTACCGAAAATCAGGAAATTATGGTAAACTAGTATCTCCTGCTAGCAGAAACACCTAGCTCAGCGTGAAATGACTGTAGCTGCTATCTGCTAAATTATTGCAATACCAAGGGCACATGGCAAGATTGAGATCCAACGGTATGGCACCCAGTGGGCACCAAATCCTGACTACAAATTATGAGCATTCATGAATATTTTTTAGATAATACTTTTGAATTTTCATTTGAAATAATTCTAGATTTTCTATGGTTTTTTAGAATACTTCTGGTTAGCGATTTTCCTATTTGTTTTAATTCAGTAACAAATCGGTGCAAAACCAAAATAAGGAAAGACATTTCAAGAAAAATAATTAAAAGGGGACAATTTAGAAGTATTTGGGAAAATCAGGAATTTGTGAAAACTCAAAAACAAATTATGGACATTCCCGACGAAATTTTGAATAAAGCTTTTGATGTTTATTCGATACAGTTCTGGATTTTTATGATTCTTTTTTGGAATACTTCAGGTATACAGATTTTTTGTCATTTTATTACTAGCTTTTGGATAAAATTTGCTATTTTTCATGTTGACAAGATTGGCGTCCCCATATCAACCATACTGCTTCTTTTTAAAGTACGCCAATTGCGTATTCAACGGCAACGATTGTGGCTTAGGGGCGCTGGTCCTCAGAGGCACGTGCAAGAAGACTTTCTGGCTATCATCGACATGGTCAGGCCGGCCTTTGTATTGGAGCGGTGACAGCGGCACGTCAACGACTCGTTCTGGCAGCGCAATAGTCATTCGGTGGTCCATGAATCTCGATGTTATTTTTATTATGTTTGACTCACTTTCTACTTCCGGTGAATCTTTTTAATGGATCTGATCATGTTGGTAAAAGAATGTACCATATTTTTATAGAAGGAAACGGAAAAATCTTGGATCGTATTTTCTGTCTTCCGGGAAACGCACACATCAAGCTAGACAGAACTTGCCGAATACTCGCCTGAAGTAGACCTTCTACACATGGAACCATAGGGCCAAGGACCGAATCTGCTCAGCGTCAGAAGCTAATTGTCATATTTTGAACCAACCGTCGAGATAGGTGCGGTTGGCGGCTAGTTTTGTTTTTTCCTCTCAACTTGAATTTGTATTGCCATGGCGAAAGGCCTGGGAGCCAGATACAAAGGAGAATCACATGTGACACGGAAATGGACTGATAGACGACAGAAAGATGAGCTGGCTACGTCGCCTCGCGGCACACGCTGAGACAGCGACCTAGCTAGGCATCCGCATCACTTTTGAAGTTCATCGGAAGGCGCAAGCGGCGGAACCCATAGCAGAAGTAAGGTTGTTGCCTATGCACTGGTGTTTAAATGAGGTGTTAGAATAGATACTTAGCTTCTTGTAGCTAAACTAATTTCTTTCTTTAATGGTTTAGCAACTAAAGTTTTTAATGTACTGATGATTTTTTTTTATGTAAGTGTTTTGTCTAAGTTCACGTGCTTGGCATTATTTCTTTTTAGGATCACCACACTCATCTTTCTTTTCTTGATTAACTTGTCAAATAAGATTTTTCGCTTAGATGGCATGCTTAGCACCTGTACAAGGTGGAGCATTTGGAGGAACCTAACATAAAAGAAGTAACATAAGAGCATGTTAATAATATAGCCAACTGCTGGCTATTATGATATTTTCATGTCATATATAATCATCACTTGTAGTCACTCCTAAAATAAGTAGCTATAAAGTTGGATATAGTGTTAGCGTATGTTCACGTCGTGCGCCTGTACGTGCGTTAGTCATGGGTTAGGCCCAAGTGGCCGGAGTCTGAAGTCTGGCTTTGTGTGTATGGTTAGGCATGTACAGCTATATATATGGTGTAATCTTCAAATCATTCAATACAAAGAGAATTGCACGTTTCCTTTCCCTGCTGTCTTTCCAACTCTAGCATGATATCATCTTGTTAGATCCTCAACTTCCGCTGCCTCCACTCCTTCCTCGCAACATGAGTTCCTCGTCCGATCTCTCTTCCGGCGGCTCCGATTCCGACGAGGAGTTTGGCTCTCCCGTCGCCACCCAGAGCCTCCCCACTCTCCAAATCCAAAGCCTTCGCATCCGTCATCATGTCATGGTCACCCTTGACTTCGAGACAAAGATAGTTTTATTTTAAGTTTTGCATGTAATTTAGAGGTGACAAAAAATATCCACAATGTATCATCTCTTAGCCTTATCTTCAATAACTAGTCATTCTTAAAAACATCATGGGACATATTATGCTAACAAATCATTTCTTGTCTTCTCTTGGATAAGATAAGACAAGCCTTTCCTTATGAGCTCTCTCTCCTCCACCTCATCATTTGTCCTACTAGGCACTCCTAAGATAGCACTATTGTACATGCCCTTACTACTTTTCTCCACCTTCTCTCTATCTCTTTCTTCACATTTATTATATCTATTCAGAAACACGCATATAGTTAGGTTCTTGCATGAGAGCCCACTCCCCTCACTATTTTATTATTTTATGAATCCCTCCTCCAAGGCAAAATTGTCATGTGAGCGAGCTATAAGCCCACTATCATACTTGCTCTTAGTGATAATATCACATATATCTAGGAAAAATAAATGATGTGACAAATAATTAATGAGAAAAAAGAGGCATGTAGTAACATAATATGATAAGTGATAACATCACACATATCTAAGCAAAAATAGATGTTGTGCCAAGTAATTAAGGACTAAAGAGAAGCATGTGGTAACATAATACGTTACTCACACTAAGACAAGATGAGTCTAAACCTAATAGTTGAAGTGTTGCACGACACCACACATATGTTACTCCCCATTATAGAGACAGTAACATAGACTAGGAAACATATGGATGTCACTGGTCTAAATTAGGGCATCTCCAAGGTCGACACCCAAACCTCCCGCATGCGTCCAGACAACGTTGTCCGGACCGCGGAAGCCATCCAACGTGGGCATATTTGCAGGAGCAATCCAAACTTGATTTCTCCCGCCAACGGGAGACAAACGTGGGGATGGTTTGCGGGAGTCTGGACCGCTTCCAAGCCCGCTTCTGACCACCCTAGCCCACAAAACCGCCTCTCACCCGTCTGCCCCGTGCTTTCCATCCCATCCCTCGCGCCGCTTGTTGTGTCGCATTCATGCCTCCCCAGAGCATGCAGCTGTCGGCATTGATGTTTCGTTTTGATTGGACGGGAAGGCGGCGCATATGGACGCGACCTCTTGGGCATCGCTGCCGCTTCAATGCGGACGACGCATCCCGAGAAACCAACTCCGGCCGCTGCGTCGCATTGAAGCGGGATGACCACCCCAGCCCTAGCTGTGGATATTTAAGCCGTGCTCCGAAGTCGTCCAGATCCGCACCTCTCGAGTACTGCACCGTCCTCCTACCCCTTGCCGAGCACTTCCTCCTCTCCAAGCCCAGCGGCGATGTCGAAGTTCTGGTTCTCCACGCCGGCAGGCGGCACCGATGGAAGTTCGTCGTTAGGCGGATCGTGGCGCCGCCGCCCTCGTTCACCTGCACCATCCGCATCCTGGCGGCGGGCTCCTCCTGCGAGGAGGAGATAGTCCTCTGCTCCGGCGACGAAGAGGATCAGCCGTAGCAGCGGCCACGTCTACTCTCGGAGGCGGCTCTCACAGATGAAGTATTCGTCCGTCAGATGGAGATCATGACGGAGCACTCGTTCCGTCAGATGGATCTGGTGCCGCCGCCGCCAGCGCGAGTGAAGGAGGAGAAACCGTCCTCGCCACAGATCCGCATTGAGCGGGAGCCGCCTTCCCCATGCCGTCTAGTGAAGGACGAGCCGACGTCCCCCAGCACCTCCGCATCGGCGGCCGCATGAAGCAAGAGCCGACGTCCCCCAGTGCCTCCGCCGCGTGAAGGAGGAGCCCCTACGCGCGGATCAACAGGCCCTCTTGGCCTCCACGACGCTAACTTCGCCCGACGAAGGAGGAGCTGCCGCTCACGATCGCCCATGCGTGTGGCCGCATCCTCCATTATCTCAGAGGCGGTGGTTATGGCGGTGGCTCCGGCTCTCAGGCCGTGGTAAACGAGGTCGAGCGTGCGGCACAATAGTAGGCGAGGTACGACCAGCGCAATGACGGTCGTCACTCCGAGTTCGCCAAGCCCGACGTGATGCTGGAGTGGGTCCACAACGACCCCGACCTTGCCGCAGCGTGGATGCTCGACCGCTCCGTCACCACGCGGAGACGGTCGCGAGGCGGCGCCGCCGCCTTAACAGGGAGCTCACTAGGATCGGCGAGGTGCGGTCGCTGAGTAACTGCTCCGCCAACGCCGACAGGGGAGGCCACCGCCAGCGCCTTCGGCAGTCGCCGGGGCGGCCATTCACACCGTGCAACAGGAGGTGGAGCGGCTCCTCCATGAGCGTATGGCAGCCGCCGGACAGGGCTGTCACGGCCCTCTGGCATCCTTGCGCTGCTGGAGGGACAATGACAACGACGACGACGACGGCGAAAAGGACGTCGACAGCGGTGCGGCAGGACAGGGCGACCAATAGAGTGTTTAGTGCTTTTTCTATAGTTTTTAGTCCGTTTTATGTAAATTGTATTAGAAATTGAATGAAATCCGTTCGGTTTGCATTATTTTTATCCAGTTTGTTCAGAAAATATTTGAAATGTTTACGGTTAGGGTTGGATGTCGTCTTCATATATTTGTGTCCGGGAACTGATCTCTCTGTTCACGGACAAATACGGGAGGAAATTTGCGAATTGCCGTAGAAGATGTCGTTACTCCTCACTATAGATAGTGTGAAGACGACCCGTTGCTGTATTTCCAAAGCCACCGGTAGCATAGGAGACGGAAGGTCGAGGAGGTCCGGCGCCGCACGCAACCAATAATAAGTCTTGTCTCCACTTTTAAATGGAGACATCTGGGTAAGTTGGCAACCTGACCAATTAATTTCTCTGGTCAATACTAGTAGTACTAATCAATACACCCGACAGTGTTATTGGTTGTGTGTATGTTGGTCCGTGCTATGTTAGTCTAGGACACTGTGCGTAGCCGGACTTATGATAGATATATTGTATGTACAGCACGGTACCTTTTCAGTCATGTTAATAGTTAATAATAAAAAAAAAGGACGCGACTAGCACGTGAACGTGCCCCTTGTATCGCTGTTAAGCGCGACGTCACGTCCGCTCCACGTGATGAAATCGTTCGCGATGTCATCCCGCTGATCAAAATACGCACGTCACCCGCTGACTCCATCGAGCGCCCGGCGTATGTGGCCGCCTCAATTATTTCGGATGGGACGTAGTATGATTTCCTAAATCTTCACCAACCAGACGACAAGAAAAGTTCTAAAACACACCAAAAGAAGGCCTAAGACTACCCGCTGTAGGAGTAACATAAGTAATAACATCACACATATTTAGATAAAATAGATAATGTGGCAAATAATAAATGAAAATGAGAGAAAAGTGGTAACATAGCTAGTTTTTTTTCCACACATATTAAGACAAGATATGTCTATAGCCTAATAAGGGCCCGTTCGGAAGCTCTTCGCTTCCTCGCTTCTCCAGAAGCCTGCGCGGAGTTGGCCCGAACGCCGCGTCTCCTAGAAGCCCGCTCCGCGGAGAAATTGTTCCCGCGGTGTAATTTCCAGTGAAACCCAGCTTCGTCAAAACCAGGAGCAGAAGTTGCTTCTATATTACATCCCAATGCCCTTCCGAAGTGCTACAGCAGCGAACCGTTTCGCAACGAACAGAGCGACGCCCGTGCCTCTCCTGTCGCAACCCTAGCCAGCTGCCACCCTGTCGCCGGCCGGCGATGCGCCCATGCCAGTTTTCGCCGCCCCTGCATATCCGCTGCGTCCGGCAGGACTCCGTCCATCGCCGCTCGCAGTCGCCGCCCGTCCTTCCCCGCGGATTCATCTCCCGCATCTCTGTCGTCCCTTCCTCCGTCGGTCGCCGCTGGCAGCCATAGGACCTGGTCCGTCAAGCCTCCCGCAAGATGCATGCCTGAGAAGCCGTTCCTGGGTCTGGCCAAGCTTCGCTGCAGCCTCCCTCTCTTGTCCCGATGCCTTCTGTCACCCTTGACATGCATGCCTGCTCGTAGACCATGGGAGGAGTTGACCCAACGTCCCGAACGCTTTCAGCTCCGCGCGAGAAGCTGGAAGCGGGCGCGTGGAGGCGGAGTTGAGGATTTGAAGAAGCTGGACAACTTCCGAAAGGGGCCTAAATGAGGTGTTGCATGTTACCGCACATATGTTACTTCCCCCTATAGAGATAGTAACATATACTAGTAACATGTCTATGTTACTACTTTATATTACTATCCATTATGGCTAGTCTAATACATTTTTTGAGGTTGCTTTTGACTATTTGATAAAATTAATAATATATGAGATGTGCAAATTATACCATTAGAAGCCCCTTTCACTTACAAATTTGATGATGTGTTTTGTATAACATGCATGTCATATATTATTGCTCTAACACGTGATCAAAGTTAGCCTCGAAAAATGTATTAAACCATATATGGAAGGAGGGAGTAACAAAAAATTGCCATTATGATTAACTGTGATGAGATAAACTTCCAGGATAATAAAACTTCTAGATATCCTGGAATTCCGTTATATATAGTGCATAAAGATAAGTTGCCATAATCTAAATAGTGAAACTGCCATATATTCAGGAATTTCATAAAAATATCTTTGCCAAAAAATAAACAAAACTTGCCATGATCTACATAATAAAACTAGGATGTACACTACTGCAGAACTGCTTAGCAGCGACGGGAGAGAACAATGGCGGAGACCCCCCAATGATCGAACGAATGTCACATACGAACTTGTTAATTAGCGATCCCATTGCCGTAGAGAAGTACTTTTTTTAGGGGCAACATGATCTCTTAATGTGGAGGTAATTATAATGTAAGGTACTTCTTCGTCCGAAAATATTTGTCATCAAAATGGATAAAAATGGATGTATTTAAAACTAAAATACGTCTAGATACATCTCCTTTTATCCATTTTGATGACAAGTATTTCTGGACGGAGGGAGTACAACTGCCCCCTTATCTTAACGTGAATTCTAGAAAAATTAAAAAGGCTCATGTAAAAGCCCGCCCCTGACTGGCTTTCAGGTCCATGACAAGGCTAGATTGGTGTCCGCAAGTCTCCTGGGTATTGGGAATTACTCCTGTATTAGGGTGGATCCTATTTCCGCTTCATGCGCCCGTTCTTATTGTTTTCGCAAACGGACGTTCACAGGCACGTCTAGTTGGGCTCAGCCCATCTTCCCTTTTTCCTGCTGTAAACCAAGAAAACGCATGCGTGTCCAGTGGTATTCAAACAAGCGACCTCCTCCTGGTCGTTTGCACCCTGCACTAACCACCACGCCGGCCTCACTTCATGATCTCAACTACATCATCTGCACTCTTTTTTCTTATGTCTTTTTCCTTTTCTTTTTTCCTTTTTTTCTTTTTTCTTTTTTCTTTCTCCTTTTTTCTGTTTCCCTTTTTCTGTTTTATTCGGAATGGTTTTGTTCGGTTTTTTATTCTTTTGCTAATTTGAATTATCCCTTTTTCAAAACTGATGAATAGTTTTTTAAAATATGAAGTTTTTTAAAATGCAATGAACTTATTCCAGATTTGATGAACTTTTTTCAAAATTGATGAACTTTTTGCAAATTTGCGAACTATTTTTCAACATGAATGAAACTATAGTCAAATTTGATGAGTTTATTTTAAAAATTGGTGAAGTTTTTCAAAATTGGCAAATATTTTTTTCAAAAATTTCGTTCAACGTTTTTCTAAAGCCATGAACATTTTTGAAATATCTATTTTTTTATTTTTTTGAATTTTAATTTATTTTTTATTTTTTAAAGTCAATGGTAGAACCATGACTGGTCAACCAACGCTCGAGCGAGCGACCAGACGGGGGCGACCCATGCATGAAGTGATCGAGCACTTGCCACATGGGCCGGCGCACGAGCTGGCGGCTGTGAGCGCCAGCTTAGAGAGCTGGCACCTGAAGCGCCAATTAGGAGCCCCCCCTTGATTAGCACTTGCATGGGTTAGCTGCCGTCGAGCGCTGTTGCTGCCTTGCGCCTCTGCTCTCCCTGCTCAGGATCTGATTTCAACTGCTATGCAGACTGCTTCAATCATCAATTCTACTAATCTCTCTACTCTCATTTGTATTATGTCGAATTGATGCGTCAGATTTTTATTATTCTGATTGTGATTTGTGATGCATGGTCTTGCTAGGCCCTAGGCACCCGCGACCATTTTAAAGCTGGAAGTAGTTGATCCTCGTCGAGCCTTGCTAAGCATGGATGGTTCTTGCGTGCCTCCCAACAAGTGACCAACCAATCTACATTGACCTAGCGGCAGAGGGATGAGGAGGGGCTGGATTTGATTCTCTAGGTATGTGTTCTAGCAACATTGATCATTTTTTCCAATACAATAACAAAACATCGTATCAGTGATAATTTCTTTTGAATTGTCTGTAAGTGATAAATTGTCATTCAAACATGTATAGATGCAAGCTAAAAGCCACTAAGCAAACCATTCGGTTATACAATGATTGTTATTGTTCGTGTAACTTAAATTTTCATATGATGATGTTGTTAGCAAGCCATTTAATTCATGTCGTATTTCAGAGTAGTTTGATCATCAACTTCATCTATTAGGCACATATCTGGAGTTGAATAAAGATGGTTAAGGTTTCCTAACCATGGACATGAGTTGTCATTTGATAACGGGATCACATCATTAGGAGAATGATGTGATGGACAAGACCCATTCATTAGCTTAGCATTATGATCGTTCGGTTTTATTGCTATTGCTTTCTTCATGTCAAATACATATTCCTTCGACTATGAGATTATGCAACTCCGGGATACCGGAGGAATGCCTTGTGTGTTATCGAACGTCACAACGTAACTGGGTGATTATAAAGATGCTCTACAGGTATCTCCGAAGGTGTTTGTTGGGTTGGCGTAGATCGAGATTAGGATTCGTCACTCCAAGTATCGGAGAGATATCTCTTGGCCCTCTCGGTAATACACATCATAAGAAGCCTTGCAAGCAAAGTGACTAATGAGTTAGTTACAGGATGATGTATTACGAAACGAGTAAAGGGACTTACCAGTAACAAGATTGAACTAGGTATGAAGATACAGATGATCGAATCTCGGGCAAGTAACATACCGATGACAAAGGGGATAACTTATGTTGTCATAACGGTTCGACCGATAAAGATGTTCGTAGAATATATGGGAGCCAATATGAGCATCCAGGTTCCGCTATTGGTTATTGACTGGAGAGGTGTCTCACTCATGTTTACATAGTTCTCGAACCCGTAGGGTCTGTACGCTTAACGTTCGATGACGATATTGTATTATATGAGTTATGTGATTTGGTGACCGAATGTTGTTCGGAGTCCCGGATGAGATCACGGACATGACGAGGAGTCTCGAAATGGTCGAGAGGTAAAGATTGATATATATGACGATGGTATTCATACACCGGAAGTGTTTCGGGAAGCACCGGGTACTTATCGGGTCACCGGAAGGGGTTCCGGTCACGCCCGGCAAAAGATATGGGTGAGGGAGTCCTGGATTAGGGGGTATCCGGACAGCGAGACTATATCCTTTGGCCGGACTGTTGGACTATGAAGATACAAGATTGAAGACTTCGTCCCGTGTCCGGACGGGACTCTCCTTGGCGTGGAAGGCAAGCTTGGTAATACGGATATGTAGATCTCCTTCTTTGTAACCGACTCTGTGTAACCCTAGCCCCCTCCGTTGTCTATATAAACCGAAGGGTTTAGTCCGTAGAACCAAGAACAACAATCATACCATAGGCTAGCTTCTAGGGTTTAGCCTCTTCGACCTCGTGGTAGATCAACTCTTGTAATACTCATATCATCAAGATCAATCAAGCAGGAGTAGGGTTTTACCTCCATCGAGAGGGCCCGAACCTGGGTAAAAACATCGTGTCCCTTGTCTCCTGTTACCATCCGCCTAGACGCACAGTTCGGGACCCCCTACCCGAGATCCGCCAGTTTTGACACCGACATTGGTGCTTTCATTGAGAGTTCCACTATGCCGTCACCGCAAGGAAGGACGTCTCGTCTCGTCTTTAAAGACAACATTACCACCGGGGGAACCTTGGCTGTCGGCCAAGCTCTCCGGCTAGGCAGTTTCATCATGACCGCCTGTTCGGCTGCTGCACCGACGCTGACTTCTCGGATCATCGAAAACAGCCTCCACGTCAACTCGGAACTTGCCGAGCAGATGGATCCAATGGATCTCTCTTCCCTAAACGAGCTCTTGGATCGCATCACCGCCTTGGGAGTCGCTATGGACTATGATCGGATTGGACTTAAACCCGATCAAAGGGAGATTAACTCTCCACCGGTCACCCATCATATTGCGGTGGTGGAGGAACAATGCGGCGATTCTTCCTCTATATTGAGGACTAACTATGTCCGGATTCCTGAGCTCTCCGAGCCGGACACCTGTTTACGGGAGGAAAACACCCAAGCCCTGAACCTAGAGTCAGGCAGCGGGCCAGACTTATCGGGCAACATCCCGAAACCCGAACTTCCAAGATTGGAAACTCCTCGGCCCCTGGGTCTTAGATCGGGTAAGGGTTCGGACTCAATTCCACCCACCCACCCAAACATAAGCGATCTTTCCCACATCAGGCAAGAGCCCCAGGAAACAGTACATCATTATTGGGCCAGATTCCTCCTTGTGATGAACAAGGTTAAGGACTGTCGCGAGGAAGACGCAATTTTATTTTTCTGCAATAATTGCATAGACAAGGGAATCCTTAACGCCATAAGTCGCCGTGACATATCACGCTTCGCTGACTTGGCGTCCATAGTACGAAAGTATTGTGCGATGGAAAGCGCCTGGAAAACCGAACCGAAATTTTGGGATAATCCGGCCCCCAATATACACCCAGTCCGAAGTAAAAGGGTGCACTATCATAAGACACCCGAGTTAATTCCAAAAAAGCAAAAACCCTCTACAGGGCGTGCAACCGTATTGGAGGGATGGCTCAACGGACCCTGCAAAATTCATAGTACAACGGATACCATACCAACGCACAGCCTTAGAGCATGTTGGATACTCCGGCAGGTGGCCAAAAGTGGCAAGGATCTTCTCATCCCAGATGCCACAGGGCACCATCCCAGGGATAACAATACGGTATTAATAGTCTTTGAGACCTTCACATCAAATAATAGGCGCAAGCGAACACTCCGCAGCCTTGCCGGAATCTGCCACGTGGCAGCAATAAATCCATGGAGTGACACGGCTATTACATTCAATGCCAGTGACGAACCTAAATTCCGAACAGCCCGGGCACCAGCTGCACTGGTCCTCAGTCCAATTGTGGACGGCTTTCGACTCACCAAAGTACTCATGGACGGCGGCAGTGGATTAAACCTCATCTATGAGGAAACTCTTCAGAAAATGGAAATAGACTGGAACCGCATTGAGCAAAGAAGCACAACCTTCAGAGGAATCATCCCCAGTCGGGAAGCACGCTGTGCTGGGAAAATCACACTAGATGTGGTATTCGGCATGCCAGAGAACTATAGGTCCGAAGAAATTACATTCCAAGTAGCCCCGTTCAGTAGCGGATACCACGCCCTTTTAGGGCGGAAGGCGTTAACGATCTTCCAAGCCATACCCCATTATGGGTACATGAAGCTCAAAATGCCTGGGCCCAACGGAATCATCACTCTCGCCAGTGATCCGGACACAGCCCTCTCCGCCGAAAACAAAACAGCCGCATTGGCCCTCGACGAATTATCCGAAGCCCTTGCGGCCGAGGAATTAACTGCACTACGCTCCACAGTAGACAGGGACGACGTGATACTTGACAAGAGATCCAAGTCCACCTCTTTTAAACCAGCGGATGAAATAGTCAAATTCCAAGTCCACCCAACGGACCCTACAAAAACAGCCTCCATCGGGGCACAGTTAAACCCCGCCGTGGACGCCGCACTACGAGAGTTCCTGTGCGAGAATTGGGACATATTCGCCTGTCATCCCTCAGATATGCCAGGAATCCCACGCAGGTTGGCCGAGCACAGCCTTAATATTCTAAAGGGATTCAAGCCGGTCAAGCAGACTCTTCGGCGTTTCTCTGAACCTAAGAGACAAGCTATTGGAGAGGAACTAGCCAAGTTATTGGAGGCCGGATTCACTAGAGAAATAAAACATCCGGACTGGCTAGCAAACCTGGTGATGGTACCAAAGAAGGACAAGTCCTGGCGCCTATGTGTCGATTTCAAGGACCTCAACAAGGCCTGCCCAAAGGATCCCTTCCCCCTCCCCCACATCGGTCAAATTATCGATGCTACCACAGGACACAATTCATTGTGTTTCCTTGACGCATACTCCGGCTACCACCAAATCAAGATGGCGGAGTCCGACCAAGCCACAACGGCATTCATCACACCATATAGCCCCTTCTGTTTCAACACAATGCCTTTCGGGCTCAAAAATGCCGGCGCAACATATCAGTGCATGATTCAGACATGTATGGAGAAACAGATCGACAAAATAGTAGAGGCATACGTAGATGATGTGGTCATCAAAACCAAACAAGTCGACTCTCTAATAGACGACTTGAGGCTCACATTCGATAACCTCCGAACATACGACATCAAGCTAAATCCGGAAAATGCGTTTTCGGTGTACCAGCCGGAAAGCTCGTGGGCTTCATTGTCTCTAGTAGAGGAATTGAAGCAAATCCGGCCAAAATCCGAGCCCTGTCACAGTTGGCTATCCCAACGGACCTCAAACAAATCCAGAAATTAACCGGATGCATGGCGGCTCTAAGCCGCTTTATCTCCCGCTTAGGAGAAAAGGCATTACCCCTTTATCGACTCCTTCGACGCACCGAACACTTCGAGTGAACGGATGCTGCCACAGCCGGATTGGAAGAAATAAAAGCCATACTGGCTACCAACCCAATCCTGGCCGCGCCAAACATCGGTGAACCAATGCTGTTGTACATTGCAGCAACTCATCAGGTGGTAAGTGCAGTGCTCGTCGTCGAACGAGAAACGGACGGACATAAATCCCCCCTTCAAAAGCCGGTATATTATGTATCAACTATCCTCACTCCATGCAAATCACGGTACCCACATTATCAAAAGATAGCCTATGCGGTATTCATGGCATCCCGGAAGCTGCGACACTACTTTCAAAAGTGTTCAATTACAGTGGCCTCGGAGGTGCCACTTAATGATATTATAAACAACCGTGACGCTACGGGCCGGATTACCAAATGGGCCATTGAGCTCCTCCCGTTCGACATAACATACAGGCCTCGGCGAGCCATTAATTCGCAAGTATTGGCCGACTTTGTCACCGAATGGACAGAAGCCGAACTCCCTAAAGAGTACGTCGCATACTCCAATTGGATCATGCATTTCGACGGCTCCAAAATGCTGGCGGGTCTGGGGGCTGGCGTCGTCCTGACGTCCCCAACCGGAGATACAGTTCAATACGTACTCCAGATACTGTATAGAGACTCCAACAACGCAGCCGAATACGAGGCCCTGTTGCATGGTCTTCGAATGGCAGTTTCCATGGGCATCCGACGCCTGAAGGTGCGCGGGGATTCGAACCTTGCAATATCCCAAATAAATGGAGACTTCGATGCCAAGGATCCGAAAATGGCGGCCTATCGCAACGCCGTCCTCAAGATGTCAGCTCGGTTCGAGGCGCTCGAATTCCACCATGTGGCTCAGGAAAACAATCAGGCGGTGGATATCCTTGCCCGCATCGGCGCAAAACGCGATGCGGTCCTGCCCAACATCTTCTTGGAGAGGCTGTTTAAGCCATCCGTGGTATGGGAAGGGGACACCGGTAACAATAGTCTGGACCCAGCCACATTGCCCGATACCAAACACCCTGACATAATCGGAGGCCCTGCCACCGAAATAACACCTTTAGCCCACGTAATAATGGCCATCATCGCCCCGTGGACAGAACCATTCCTGGCCTACCTAACTAGGCAGGAACTCCCCGAGGATCAAAATGAGGCACGCTGCATAGTGCGGCGATCTAAAGCCTACAGGGTCCATGAGGGAGAGCTTTATAAGAAAAGCACTACAGAAGTCCTTCAAAGGTGCATCTCCGAAGAGGAAGGGCGGAAGCTTCTGGCAGAAATTCATGTCGGACTCGGCGGCCACCACGCCGCAGCCCGGGCCCTTGTAAGCAAGGTCTTCTGTATAGGTTTTTATTGGCCGACGACCCGGGCAGATGCACAAGACTTGGTCCAACGCTGCGTTGGTTGCCAGCTTTTTGCAAATCAAAGCCATATGCCGCCCACCGCCCTCCAAACAATCCCCATTACTTGGCCCTTTGCGGTCTGGGCTTGACATGGTTGGACCCCTTAAAGGGGGAACCCATAAGAAAAAATACTTACTGGTCATGGTGGATAAATTCACCAAATGGATAGAAGCCAAACTTGTTAAAACGGCCGAATCCGGACCGGTGATAGACTTCATATCCGGGGTTGTACACCATTATGGCGTCCCCCACAGCATCATCACTGATAACGGCACGAACTTCAATGCCAACGAGGTAAAACTCTGGTGCAAAAACATGGGCATCAAGCTCGCTTATGCTTCTGTCTATCAACCACAAACCAACGGTCAAGTCGAGCGAGCAAATGGTCTTATCATGAGCGGCGTCAAACCCAGATTAGTGCGGTCCTTAAAGGAATGTAACACGCACTGGGTCGAGGAGCTCGACTCCGTACTCTGGGGGCTGTGGACCACGCCGAATCATACTACCGGATACACACCCTTCTTTATGGTGTACGGCGCAGAGGCGGTTCTGCCCTGCGATATAATCCATGACTCACCTCGCGTGCGCATGTATGAAGAAAGAGTGGCCGAGCTCGATCGGCAGGACAGTCTGGACACCCTGGAGGAGGAGCGCGACATGGCAAAAGCCCGTTCCGCATTCTATCAGCAACAGGCTCGAAGATAACAAAGCAGAGAAGTACGGGCCAAAACTTATAACGTTGGCGAGCTAGTTCTACGCCTGCCGGAGAAGAAAAAGACCAAGCTCGAGCCCAAATGGGAAGGTCCCTTCATCATTGACCAAGTTCTGACCGGTGGAGCGTACCGTCTGCGGGATGCATAGGATAATCGACTTGAGCTGAACCCATGGAACGCAGCCAGGCTCCAAAGATTCTACGCCTAGTGCCGGACTCTATGTTCATCTCCTTCCTCTGTCCATTCTTTGCATATACATTATCTGTCTTTTCTTTCTTTCTTTCTTTCTTTCTTTCTTTCTTCTTTCTCAAGGCCTTCAAGGGCCAACTTGTGCCTTGCTTGCGCACTATTGACGCGCTGACCGCGCTCATTATACCTGGGGGCTTCTACACAGAAGCTTAATTATTTCCCGGGGCTTCACGCCCCGCACATGTGTTATTCTTCCGCATGTACCTTTTCTTCGCCATTATATGCATCGATATGACTTAAGTTTTGGCCAAGCTGGGTTGCCTGGCTCTTGTATTTATGCCCTACGTTCCCGTTAATTCGGCTAGAGCATAAGGGGAGCACCTCTGCGATTGTTACTGCCGGGTCAGCCGGATGTGTATCTCAGACTGGGTGAAGCCGAAAGCTAGCGTTCTTAAGGGAATATTCGGTCGGTGAACAAAAGATGATTTTTATTTATTTTCCATATGTGCCCCCAAATGTTTTTGCCTGCGTCTCTTCTCGCAGTCCGGACATGCACTTTAGGGCATGCGTACCCAGGAAAAGGAACCCTTAACGGAACTATTCTCCCTGGAAGATGTTTCTTACTACCCATGTAATATAACATAACTAGTTGGGTACTTGTCTGTTCAAGCACTAATGACCCCTACGCCTGGTTTCCACACATACCCCGGTTCTTATATAACTGAGCAGGTATTCGGGTACACTCCGGACCATAAGGTCCCGAGGTTGAAGCGAAAAGGTCCGCCATGACAATTGATTTACAATCCGGCTAGAAGGCATTGTACATGTCACTTTAATTACATTTTCACTTAGACTGACTAAATTCCTCTTCTATACCATCCAACAGGCTGTCTAGCTTACAATCCTGTTGGGAATACTTTGCGGCTAATTCTACTTGCCCATACACTAAGCTAACGGGGATCTCTTTCCCATCGGGCCCCACAGGTCCGACCTCGGCCATGTGGTTTGGGTCAGCCTTGGTATACCGCGTCTTCACCATGGCCCAGGCTTCCCTGGCACCTTGACGGCAGGCCGATACCTTTCATAATCGGAAGCGCCGCCGCGCTCCCTTGAGCTTCTCCGCAAGCTCTCCAAGGCCTTCGGGCAGGGAGACAGATGGCCACAAGGCCTGGGCAATACCTTGCATCACCTGCCGAACTTGTTCATGCAGTTGTGAGAGCTCTGGTAGAAGATCACCCGCAGACCCGGGCATCTCATCCGCGGGACGACCCATCTGCATACCTACAGACATAACTCTGTTAGCTGGCTTCTTCGCCGAACTCTTTTTAAAGTTCCCTCAAGCACTTACTGAAAATGCCGCGTCGAAGCCGCTTATTCTCCTTCACGGAGTCCGACAGCTGGGCGCGAACATCCTTTAGTTCCACGCTCAGCCGGGTGTTGGCATCCTGGAGATCATTTTTCTCCTGCCTAACTTTTGTAAGCACGCGCTCGCCAGCCTTTAGCTGCCGTATGGCATGTTGCTCATCCGGATTCACTCTGGCGTCATCTGCAATATTTATTGTTACAATTGTGTGCATGCCGCATCCTATATGGTACCTATCATTCTTTAAAACAGGTGTTACCGGAGGGGGCCTTCTCGGACTCCTTCAATGCGGCCATTGCGGCCTACAGCTGGGCCTTGCACTCTTCGAGCTCTTGAGATAATTGGGTATTCTTATTTGTAAGAACCTGCACACGTTATGATCCTTAAATCAGTTATTCTAACTGTTTCAAGTCTCAGGGGCTACTGATATATATAATCATCACATTTTCTTACCCGTATATCCTTTACATACTGGTCCTGGCTCTGGCTAGACCATTTTGAGCTGCACGGATATACGCATCTCCTGAGTTGAAGGCATCGAACGCCTCTTGGGAGAAACAAGCGTCACGGAGTACGGCTCGGCGACGCCTGTGGTTCATGGCGCTCTCCACTTCGGAATTTGTAGCGGATATTTTATCCGCATCCTCTGTAGGAGGAACATCCGGGGTGCGCCTCATGTTAGCTTCTGCCTCTATGTCTAGCCCTGGGGTCCGACTGGT
The DNA here is from genome assembly GCF_056163025.1 of Triticum urartu. Classification (NCBI taxonomy): domain Eukaryota; kingdom Viridiplantae; phylum Streptophyta; class Magnoliopsida; order Poales; family Poaceae; genus Triticum; species Triticum urartu. The sequence goes on along the minus strand of NC_141875.1, from coordinate 747,223,467 downwards.
AGAGGCGTGATTGGCGACCTCTCCGGATATAGTCCGGAGAGCGTTCTTCCTTCTAGGAAGCACGGGTGTTATTATGTTTTTAAAGACGACAACCACGGAGTGAGGTGTTGTATCATACCTCTGCGTCGGCGTCTCCGTCCGGACCGCCTTCCTTTTTCGCCTGTCCGGCCTCGGAGCCCCTTGTTGGCGAATCGCCGCGGGCTCGGCGTGGCGTCCCGAGGGCCTTCCCTATAAAACACCATTTGTATACGGTAGGTGAAGTGCATAAAAAGAAATCCTTTTCAAAGGTTGGGACTCTGGTCTCATTTACCTGTGAGGCTGGGAGTAGCCCAGGGTAGTCGGCTATAATGGCCACCATGGCGTCATCACAGCTCAATTGGTAGAATACCCTGTCAATCAGCTCCACAAATATGTCCGGATCCTCTTTAAGGCCGGGGTCGAGGGACCGTTCAGTATCCTCTGGTTGTGGAGGTGGGCTGTTGATCTCCCTTCCAGCCTTACGCAGCTCCTGCGATGAAATGGCAAGATAAAACATTTGCTGTAAAAATGCGGAAGGGGTGGGTATAAAAAGTGGCAGCTTACCCAGCTCGGAGGGCTGTGCATGGAAAATCCATCCCGTGGCTTGATGTGGAGGAACTCCTCTTCCTCTCCCTTGTACAAACCGGACAGGATTTTTGCTAAGGTAGCAATTGAGTCCGGCCCCTTACGGCCGCAGCGGGTGGCATCATCTTCCCCGTTGAAGTCCCACATAGGGTGGCCTCGATATTGAAGCGGCTGCACCCCCCGCATAATGCATATTGACATAACCTCGGTTATGGTTAGTCCTGATTGAGCCAATAAATTTATCCGGCCCATCAGGTAAAGGACGTCTCTATCATCTTCCTCTTGAGGGCTCCGTGGTCGCGAGCTCAGGCGCTTCTTCAAAGGAGCATTATCAAACTTGGGAAGGCCGATCCGAATAGGATCCGGAAGGGGGACGTCCTCCACATAAAACCACTCTGAAGGCCAGTCTTCGGACGTCTTCTTCGGGGTACCGGATAGGTATCCGGTCCCGGCGATGCGCCATACTTCGGCTCCGCCCACTTGGTATATTGATATCCTCTGTGTACGGGGCACAAGGCAGAGCAGCTTCTTCCACATCACGAAATGAGCTTCGCAGCCCGAAAACAGCTCACAAAGGGCTACGTAACTAGCAATGTGCAGTATGGAGGCAGGGGTGAGGTTGTGCAACTGGAGGCCATAAAACTCCAGGAGCCCTCGGAGAAATGGATGAATTGGAAATCCGAGTCCCCTTGACAAATAAGGGACAAGGCATACCCGCTCTCCCTTAGAGGGGCTAGGAGAGCTCTCCGCTTGCTCCCCGCCATTATAGGTGGCGAGCCCGGCTCGAACGGGACCATATACGTTGGAGGGAGGAATCCCTGGGTCTGTAATTTCACTAATTGGCTGTGCGGGACGGAACACTTCTTCCAATCTCCGGGCTTAGGGCTACGGGAGCGAGACGAGGAGCTGCGCGGTCCGGCCATGTTGGAATGGATTTTCTCGGTGCGCTCCGACGAATGCTCGCTGAGGGAGGATGGTGTGGTTTGGATCTGAGAATCCTCGTCTCTTTAATAGACGGTTCATTCGCATAGATGGGGTGGTAAACGTAAAAACACCCTGGCTCCTCACATTCGCTTGACACGTGGAAGATGGCCATTATTGGACGCAGAAGCCAAGAAGCGCAACATTTACGAGAAGCCGGACACTATTTAACAGGTACTCAGAGTTTGAAGAAGAACCCGCCTTGCAATGCCGAAGACAATCTGCGCGCCGGACTCACCGTCATTGAAGCCTGGTTCGGGGGCTACTGAGGGAGTCCTAGATTAGGGGGTATCCGGACAGCCGGACTATATCCTTTGGCTGGACTGTTGGACTATGAAGATATAAGATTGAAGACTTCGTCCCGTGTCCGGATGGGACTCTCCTTGGCGTGGAAGGCAAGCTTGGCAATACGGATATGTAGATCTCCGTCTTTGTAACCGACTCTGTGTAACCCTGGCCCCCTCCGTTGTCTATATAAACTGGAGGGTTTAGTCCGTAGAACCATAGGCTAGCTTCTAGGGTTTAGCCTCTTCGATCTCGTGGTAGATCAACTCTTGTAATACTCATATCATCAAGATCAATCAAGCAGGAGTAGGGTTTTACCTCCATCGAGGGGGCCCGAACCTGGGTAAAAACATCGTGTCCCTTGTCTCCTGTTACCATCCGCCTAGACGCACAGTTCGGGACCCCCTACCCGAGATCCGCCGGTTTTGACACCGACAATGGGCTTTATGGGCCAAGAGGGAAACCAGCCATAAAAAGGGGCTGGTGCGCCCCCCCCATATGGGCTGGCTAAATTTGAGAAGGAAAGCGGAAGGAGGAAAGGAAAAAGGGAATAGGATTCCCCCTTCCCCCTCTTCCCTTCCTACTCCGAATAGGAATAGGAAAGGGGGGAGGCCGAATTGGGAGGAGGACCCCAAGTAGGATTCCTCCTACTTGGGGCGACCCATTGTTGCCTCTCCTCCCCTCTCACCTATATATACGTGGGGAGGGGGCGCCTAGAACATACAACAACAATTGTTAGCCGTGTGCAGCGCCCCACTCCACAGTTTACGCCTCCGGTCATATCTTCGCAGTGCTTAGGCGAAGCCCTGCACGGATCACTTTACCATCACCGTCACCACACCGTCGTGCTGATGGCACTCTTCCTCGACACTTTGCTGGATCAAGAGTTCGAGGGACGTCATCGAGCTGAACGTGTGCAGAACTCGAAGGTGGTGTACGTTCGGTGCTTGATCGGTCGGAACGGGAAGAAGTTTGACTACATCAACCGCGTTGTCAAACGCTTCCGCTTTCGGTCTACGAGGGTACGTGGACACACTCTCCCCCTCTCGTTGCTACGTTTCCCAGCATCCTCTATCACCCTGAGCTAGAGGCTGGGAACCGTATAGCTATACCTGCATCTTGCCCATCCATGGTATTGCATTTCCTTCTTGTAATCAAAGGTGCTGTGATTTCATCAAGTGAAAAACATCCTTCTGTTTTCTGGTTCTACCTATATTTGACAATGATTTTATCTTCTGATAGCCAATGTACATCACCTTTTGGTCTTTTTAACCTATTACATTTTATAATTGTTTGAGACTACTCAACTTCCGTGGAGAGCTACTAATAGTTCTGGTCTTCATGCAGAGTTCAAAAGGTTGTTAAGGTGCTTCTTTCCAATCGATAGTAGATATAGCATAACCCGTCATGATTATCAAGAAATAAGAATCCAAGAACGCGTGCAACTTCTGGATGTTGGTCTATACCCCATTCCATGCGTGTGATTTTGATGGATGACCTTGTTGATCTTGTTAAAGCTGGAGGTAAGTAGCTTCTTTGGGCTCATCCATTTATAGGATTATGTGAGGACTTGTGTTTTTATGATCTTCAAAAGAAGATCAAAATTCTTAATGTTTACATCAGGAGTTTTACAAATAAGGTTATATGTTGGTTTCTTATTGTTCCCAGCTGAAAAGTGATGTGTTATTTTTGTCGGAATTGCAATCTAAGTGCCCATACATTGTTGATTTCTTCTTGTTCTGTGACATTGATATTCAGTCAAGTGTGTTCTTTCTAAGATGACGTCATTTCCATTTCTAATGTCATTTGAATTGACATCTTTTTGTTACTCATCCATGGATCCTTTCCATATGAGAGGAGATTTGTGTGACTGTAGCCAGTCTTATATGTTTTGTGTTTGAAGCATTGTGAACTTTCATTTGGCTCCCATTCATGTTTTTACAGACAATTGGCGAGCCTCATATCTATTCCATAAGATGTATCAGCTGAATTGAGCCACGTCGCTGAACATATTGGTTGCCCATGAAGCTCTTAGCCATTTTCCCAAAGATACATGTTACTTGATGCTTTCATGGAATACATGCTCTAATATCTTCACTTTAGGATCACTCTCTGGTTTCATGGAGTACATGCTCTAATATGAGAGGAGGTTAGTTTGGCACATGTTCCTTATATTCCTTTGCAATGTTCAATAATCTACAGCTATAATGGTGTTGTTTTGGTATTCCTACTTATGTTAGATAAGGCACATTATTTCTGTTCCATTCATGCCTCTATTGCTGACGGTACTGTTGTGTAAATTAAAAATTGATGTTTAATGTTATGACATGATTTACACAAACTAAAATGTTGATCCCTTGGGATGTTGCAGGTTCCGTTAATCTAATACCAATGGAATGTGCCTTCAAAATTGCAACCAATATTAGAGCTGGCGAACGATTTGCAGTTTATGTAGTCATACCAATGTGGTCTGAAGGAGTCCCTACCTCGGCTTCTGTGCAAGAAATTCTTTTCTTTAAGGTAAGCTCTATTTTGTAAAAGCATTATAGCAGCTATTAGGAAACCTCAAATCCGAGATTTGTTGAGATATCGAAATCCCAATGTGAGATTCACTGAGATACGAAAATGTCATTCGACTTTAATTTCAATCCCAACGAATATATTTCCATTTGAGTGCATGTTGGCATATTCCTTGATGTGTACGGCGTTTTTTGCTTCTAAATTTTAATACAATATTACTCAACTGATGCTCACTTCCCTTTTTTAGTTCAGCGCCATTTCTATTATTGCCTTCTTTTTGGTTAAAAAATCACTCACCACCAAATGTTACCTTATGTGGGAATTTTTTTGCTCAGAAGGCAATGTAATATGTAATGTCGTTATTGATATAAAAGCCGTAGAAGTGTAATGTTGATTATCCATACAAGCCTGCCATATTGTAAAGAGATCTTCCAACTTGTCCCTTTTGTAGACCTTTGATTATCCATGACACGGAAGGCAGGGAATAGCTTTGAAAAATCTAAGGAAGATGATGCAGTCATCTGAACTTTTACATGCATTTATGTTGAATTAGGATCTGGGGCTTGGGAATATTACACAAAGGAGGGGGCAACCCCTGGATCCTATTCATGGTAGACTGTCTAAAGAGCTCAGACTGCTACCTCCGCAAGCAGTTTGAAAGGTCTTAACAGAACAGAAAACAAAACTATCTCCCACATGCCTATCGTAGATGAGGTATACCAACTGTCATCTCCAGCAGTTATCGCAAGCAAAAAAATTGATACAGAACCACACGCCAAAGTATGGAAGTCCATGCTATTGTGTTTTTTTTATCTTGAAGTTAACTTTTTATACACATTCTCTGAGCATGATATTCACCTTTCTGTTTCCGCTTATCACAGGTGAATCATCTACTCCTTCCGTCCCATAATGTAAGACGAGTGTCTGAAAACGTCTTACATTAGGGACGGAGGGAGGAGAGTGGACGATCTGCACACGGGGGCATCTGCACCCGCTTTTCAAAAATGTACTTTTTATGTGTTTTGTAATGTTTAATTTTCTTTAAAAAAAATTATGCATACATGTTGGCAAAGGTATGTCCACGGCACAAAGTTTTGTGTTAAAAAGTATTTTTGTTTTGTCTCGGTAAAAAAGACAAATTTTACTGCTTCTAAATAGCGTTTCACGACAATTTTTTTTGTCTTTTTTGCACAGGCTACAAAATAAGTTGTTTTTCTATGAAACTTTCTGCACACACATAGAAATAGAGATGTCCGCGCGCACCTTTTTTCAGAAGTTTTTGACATTGCAAAATGTGTTTTCCAAAGGGGGTTCATATGTATCCGGGTTCATCCATGCACTTCTCACGGAGGGAGTAGGTTATAAACATGTTGCCTCTGTTCATATGCGCCTATGCGTCTATCAATATCTATGCTGCTACCCAGTGGTGGAGCTTGACAAAAACCTATGGGGGGCCAAAGAGAATTTTTTTAACCAACTACAACAAACTAGAACTTTTAGCTCCAGGCAAATTTATACTTATATTACCCATATTGGTCGCAAAATACATGTATGATTAGCAATATATACATCATAAGGAGCTAACTACACCAAAATATACGACTTCTCTACATGGATATACTGCTCATCCCTCAAACTTCAAAGACATTCTCTGAGCGAACCAACAACTACAAATTTGTGGTCGCAATGCAGGATCTCGCTCCAAGAATTCCATACCTCAAAACACAACAGGAAGAGGAACTGGATTATTTGTTCCAATTCAAGAAGCAGGGGTAAAGGTTGCGCTGGTGGAGGATCTTCTGGTACTGCATCTTGTTGATCTGTCGTTTGTCTTTTGAAGTACTACTGAATGTTGCCGCTGCTGCCATTAACCATGGTCACTTGATCAATCTAATCCCGTTTTGAGATCAAATACAAATCTGTGATGCAAACACAAAAAATCCCGAATTAGATCAGATGAATAGGCATACTAATTGCTATATGACTGATCAAACTCCTACAGGAAGCAACAAAAATAACAAATTTTGGTGCTGCCCCAGTTTCCCCAGTTTCACTATCCTACTCGTACAGATCACACGGACGGGGGATCCAAATTGCAAGTTTCCAACAGTTGCGGGCGCAGCCGCGTGGAGCACTTACAGATTCGGACGGGGAGGACCGGAGGAGTGGACGGCCGGCCGGCCGTCAGATGTGGACGACCACCAGACCCGCGAGGCCAGTGGCGAAGAGCAGCCGTCGCCCGACGACGATGCCCTTGTTCCTCCCTCCTCGGCGCCGGGATGTTCGACGGCGGCGTGCGCGGATCAGGGCGAGCTTCTAGTCGACGCCGCCGCGTCGAGCGAGCGCGGCGGCATGGTGGCAGGTTGACTGGTGGCTGGAGGCGAGCGTGGTTGTGGAATGGCCGAACAGGGAATAGAGGCGAACAGTGGACGGAAGCATGTTACGCTGGCTCTCAGCGTGCGTGCACGATGGTCTGATGGGCCATTAGCCCATTACTTACATTAGTAATACCTAGTAAAAAAAAGTTCCCATTTGGGCTGGGGGGCCACGGCCCCCTAATACCTCTGCATAGCTCCGCCGTTGACTGCTACCGTCTTTGCTTCTAAGCTTGATCTTTTTTATGCATGTGCAGTGGCTGTAATGGATTTCAATTGCTGTAAATTAATATTTTTTAGTGCGTTTGACGTGGTAGGCAGATTTGGGCGTGACGAGATTCTGGTGCACTCCTCTGGCGAGATCCTCCTGATGAATAAGCACGGCGTCCTCATGAAGAACCTGCAAATGGGGGCATGTTTCTACCTGGTAATTTGTTACTTCTTGTGCTGCTAACCAAAGTTGATTGGTTCTAACCTTCTATTTCACTAAAAATGTCAACTTAACCATTTACTCGTTCCTTGATGAGTTTGTAGGTACTCATATCAATCTAATTAATCCGCTTCATATTTAGCCGGTTAGAAGAATCAAGATTTATGTATATGTATGCAAGGCAACAGAAGAAGCATGCGTTTCTGATCAAGCTTCAATGAGAACAATCTTGTCGTCATGATCCTATCAGTGTGTAATGTTGTTCTTGCTTTGTATGTTGATATCAGCTTACAGTTACTGGGAGAAATAAATTATCGAAATGTTCATGTACATCATTATGCCGACACTCGCTACCTAGCATAACTCTTACCATCTTAAACTAGGTTCTAGAATTATTGATTGCTTATGTTATGGCACTTCACATACTTACAATTCAGAGTTGAATTTGGTGTCGGCCAATTCAGTGTCCACCTGTATGACCTGGGTGTGCTGGTGTGACATGTGCAACAACAAAAAAAACAATAAAAAGGGTGAGAAAAGAGCGGAGTGCCTACCTGGCACCGCAGCCGTACACCTCAGGCAGCGCAGCAAGGCTGCGCCCCAACAACTAGTCCTATACGACCCAGGTCGTATCGTTTCAGTCGGGAGACCCACCCAATCGAGCGCCATGTGGCTGCGCGAATCTTGACGCAACAAGGTAACTTCTTCCCCGATTCCCTTTGCCAAATCTCCATTCTCATCTTGCAGCGCCCGTTCCCGACGGTGAAGTCATCGCGGCAAGACGGCCATGACATAGCCAGAGGGCACCAACCAACCAGCAGACTCCATTGGCGTACGTCTTCCCTGACTAGATTGATTTTCTTGGACCGCACCGGTGCCCAGACAAATGAGAGGGCTCACGACGGCGGTGAGCAGTGGAGTTATGCCGGCGGCAAGCAGCGGACTTGCTCGGCTTCACTAGTAGAAAACCGGCCTTTTGTCCCGGTTCGTAAGGGCCTTTAGTCCTGGTTCCCGAACCGGGACTAAAGGGTCGTTACTAATACCCTCACCTTTTAGTCCCGGTTCAAACCAGAACCGGGACAGATGGGCCTCCACGTGGCCTGTGCGCCGAGCCCAGGCAGGAGGGCCTTTGGTCCCGGTTGGTGGCACCAACCGGGACCAATAGACCTCCACGCGTCAGCATTTCTGTGGCTGGGGTTTTTGATTTTTTTTTTGAAGGGGGGGGGGGGTTTGGGGGTTTTGGGGGGTTAATTTAGGTATTTCATATATTGTGTTAGATAGCTAATTAATAGAGAGAAGTGTCCTCTCTTATGTCCGTGCTTGGTCGACGCTACGTATTATACATACGCATAGAGAGGACTAGACACGCTAACTAGCTAGTAAGCAAACGAAGGAAACAGAAGATCGTCATGAACATATATGCATACAGAGAGAAGTGATATCGACCACCTCTCCTTCTCCGAGAGATTGTTCGAACAACAAGTTCTCGTATATCTATCGTGCGACACTACCGGCTACATATATACAATAATTATCTCTTACAAATATAATCTCCTACATTATGGACGCATGGTCCACATAGTATTCTCCGTCTTCAGCGATCACGTGGTCAAGAAAGAATGCCGCCAATTCCTCTTGAATTGCTCGCATGCGATCTGGTTCTAGGAGTTCATCCCGCTGCCGAAACATCTAATTTGAAGAAGGGGGTCAATACATATATATATATATATATATAATGATGGTAATAAACAAAAATTGTGAATATTATTTCTTACGCACTTCATATTGTTTCTCAGAGTACCCGCCCCGCTCACAGGTCGTGTGGCGAATGGACTCGCAGACGTAGTATCCACAGAAATCATTCCCTTGTTCCTGCCACAACCACTTTACAAGAAATAGAGGTCAATCAAACCGATAAGTAAGAATGCCAAATGGTATTGATGAAACTAGCGCTTGAATCAATAGCTAGGAGACGCGCGGAACATGGTACTATAGTACTTACTTTCGGGTATCTAAATTGCAGCTCCTTCGGGAGTCCCGGGGATTTTGTACTGAATTTTCTTCAAACACTGCCAGACAAAAGAAAACAATTACTTGATATCAGGAAATGAACAAATTTGCTGATATGGTGGATAATGATCGATTTAACTTACTTCTTGAGGATTTCAGTCATGTCCGCATACTCCTGGGGATCTTTTCGTCTCGAGTCCAAGACAGTTACTACTCCCTGCTCAAGCCTAATCTCCAGGAGAATATAGTGGAAACTGCGCACGCATGCATAACTCATCAATTACATTACTATAACCTGGACTAATATATAAGGGAAACCGAATATGCACAAGACAACACTCACTTGAAGTTGTAAGGAAAGAGTATTATATCTTTGTGTTCATTTATTTTGAATGATCGTAGCAAGTTGGCCTCGGTTTCTGCGGCATGATCTTTAACCTGAACTGCATCTATGAGATTTGTGTTAATGAACTCAATATCACCGATTTGTCTTTTCTTCAATTCGGCGATCTTCAATCTGCATAATATAGTGAGGACAATTATAAATACATGCAATGAAAGAGCTGAGCTATATAGAGAGAGACTTAATGACAGAAATAGTAGTACTTACAGACAGTAACAGGTGACCGTTGCTTTATCGAGGGCCAATTGATTGAAAAACTGATAGAACTCCTCAAATGGAATAGGCAACAGTTCAATTCCAATGAGGTCATGCTCCGGTTTAACTCTCGCATACAAAGTACTCCCCCCCCCCCCCCCCCAGACTCTCTGCAGATTTTCAAGTACCAATCATGCAATCTTCGCATCATCGTTGTTAGAGATTTTTCATCTTTGACGAGAGGCTTCCCGTACTCGTATCTGTGTATCTGCACGTCCAGGAAATCATAATGTACAGCGTCGGGCAGGTAATCGTCAAGATTGTTATAATCGGGCACCATCCTCGGATCGACGCTAGGCACCTTGAGCGGGGGGCATGATTGCTTTGCTTGTTCGCCGAGCTGGGCAATTTGTTTCCCAGCTCGTCGTTCTTTCATCCTTTGATCACTGACAGTACTTCCCGACCGCTGCGCTTCGGCAAATGCCTTTCCAATAATGCGCTCATAGTTGCCTTTCGGCGGAGACTTGGGTGGTTTTGCCAGGGCAGCCAGAGTGCGCTTCACTTTCACCGAATCTAGATTCTCCTTCGGAGGTGGATTTCTCTTTGCTTTCAACCCTTGAAACCAGTCATCCACCTCGGTTTGCGCGATCCTCGCGTTCTCCTCCAGGGTCCTCTCGTATGGTAACTTCTCTGGAGTCTTCAGAGAAGGACCGAATCTGTATTTCCTCCCGTCTCTGGCTGTAGTGCTAGGCGCCGGCAGAGCAGACGGAGCGGCAGTCTTCTTGACTTGCTTACGAGGCGGAGGAGAAGGACTATGACGCGCCGGAGCAGCTGCCGGAGCGGCGGCGGGTCTCTTCCGCCCTTGCTGACAAGGCGGAGAAGGAGGAGGCTGGCTGCTCGGGCGCGCCGGCGCAGGCGGAGAAGGAGGCGGAGTGCCGCCACGCGCCGGAGAAGGAGCCGGCCGAGGGCCCTGATCGTCACTCGCCGGAGGAGGAGGCGGTGGAGGAGGCGGAGTGCCCTGACTCGCCGGAGGAGGAGGAGGAGGCGGAGGCGTCCAATTTGGAAGGTTGATGAGCTCCTTCCGCCATAGCCATGGAGTCTTCAGAGCAGAACCCAGCCGAGTCTCCCCTTCTCTGGTAGGGTGGTCAAGCGGGAGGTCCTCAAATCCCTCCGTTATTTCATCCACCATCACCTTAGCATATCCTTCTGAAATCGGCTGGCAGTGAAAAGTTGCGTCGGGTTCATTAGGAAAAACAGAGCCAACAGCCGCCTTGACCTTCATATTCATCCATTGCGTCATAAGGTGGCAAATTTGAGCCTCCGTGATAGCATCCATGGGATAGCTGGCAGGAGCCGTCAAGACAAGCTCCGGCTGAAGCAGCTCGGTGGAAGCCACGCTGCTTCTCCGCTGAGATGGCGGGGTAGCTTCAGGGGAAGCTTCGGCAGTTCGTTTGCTGCGATTTGCTTCTCGTTCCTCTATCCTGAGTACCCTTGCTTTAAGCGCCTGCAGTTCGGACTGCTACACTTTCTTCCTCCTCTCCTGGCTTTTGTAACCGCCTGCGTCCGGAAACCCAGCCTTCCACGGAATGGAGCCTGGCGTGCCTCGTGTCCGTCCAGGGTGCTCAGGATTTCCGAGGGCCTTTGTGAGCTCGTCGTTCTGTCTGTCTGGAAGGAACGTTCCTTTCTGCGTTGCAGCGATATAGTACCGAAGCTTCTTCAAGGGTATGTCAAGTTGCTCATCCGTCCAAATGCACTTCCCTGTTACAGGGTCCAAGGTTCCGCCAGCCCTGAAGAACCAAGTCCGGCAACGGTCTGGCCAGCTCATTGTCTCTAGTTCGATCCCTTTATCAAGCAGATCCTTCTCAGCCTTGGCCCACTTAGGCCGGGCTACGAGGTAGCCACCTGACCCCGTGCGATGGTGAAGCTTCTTCTTCGCAGCATTTTTCTTGTTTGTCGCCAACATCTTCTTACTCTTTTCTGATGTCTTGTAGGCCACAAATGCAGGCCAGTCATCTCTGATCTTCTCATATATGCCCTTGAATTCTGGTGTCTCATTTTTCTTGACAAACCTATTCAGGTCATTCTTCCACCTCCTGAATAGGTCTGTCATCCTCTTAAGAGCAAAAGACTTGATTAATCGCTCTTTAACTGGCTTCTCCGGATCATCCTCTGGCGGTAGGGTGAAATTTGTCTTGAGCTCAGTCCAAAGATCATTTTTCTGCATATCATTGACGTAAGACACCTCAGGGTCTTCTGTAGCCGGCTTGAACCATTGCTGGATGCTGATCGAGATCTTGTCCCTAACCAGAACCCCGCACTGAGCAACAAATGCCTTCTTTGTTCGGATGGGTTCAATAGGTTGGTCGTCGGGCGCGATTGCTATGATCTCAAACCTTTCATCCGAGCTTAACTTTTTCTTCGGGCCTCGTCTCTTTACCTCAATTGTGCTCGATCCGGAGGGCTAGAAAAAAGAGCAAAGACTTAATTAATATGTGTACATACCAAAACAATGAATGCAGCAATTAGCTAGTCAGCACAGGCTTAACTAATATATATACCTGGCCGGACTCGGTTCGGTCACCGGAGCCGTCATCACGGTCTTCTTCTTGCACCGGCATTGGGTCACCGGAGCCGTCCTCACGTTCTTCTTCTTGCACCAGCATTACGCATATAAGCGTTGCAGCTTATGCGTTGTCGACTTGTTGTGTGTGACCATAGTGTCCTACATAGTTTGCAACAGATCTTATACGTTGTCATGTATGTGTTGCAAATTATATCTGCTATAAGATTGCAAATATACATAATTAAAAATAAAAAACCAATTAGACGCCGGTACACATACGCACGAAAATCCGTTGGCGCAAAAATCAAATTTATTCTCCAATCCAGATCATTGGAGGAGGCACAGGGTGGGCCACGCTCCACCCTGGAAGTTTGGCCCAGCCTGTATACCACACACACGTAATATAAGAGATGGGCTTGAAGAGAAAAAATAAGCCCAGTAACAGCCTACCCTGCTCGTCGTGTCGTGCCGAAGCGAAAGCAGCCACGCACGGTTTCTCCAGTCTCGGAAATACTCGATCCGCCGCCTGGAAGCCGTCCCTGCCCGGCCGCCCGGAGCCACCGGTAGACTGCCCTTTGACCCTAAGTCCCTGACCGGCCTGAAGGCCCGCTTGGCGCCCGGCAGGCTGCTGTCCGCGCAGTCGCGCAGGCGCACCACCGCGCCCTGCTGACCGGACTGCCGGAGCCGCCCACTTCCAGTGCGCTCCGCGGCCGCTTCCTCAGGTCCTCCCCAATCCCCATCCCCTGCTCAGCTCAGAGAGGTACCACATCCCGGCGTCCCCTGATCTCTGAATCTCCATGCTTTGGACGAAATTACATTATGAAACTTATATGCAGTAATGCCTATGTTTGGTAGTGTAGTTTTTAAAATACAGCAGTATTCCAAAACATCGGTATTGGCAATGAAGATGGGCGGCAGTCTGCCAGGTTCATGCTATGGAAGGGTGAATTTTCACTGAAAGCGATATGCATGTCACCGACCATGTTAATTTATCGCTAAGATTTCCTGATCCTAGTGGTTGTTTTAAGAATGCCGAGTTCCCGTTCGATGTGGACCAAGATACCAGCCTTTCTGTGGCTCTGTAAATGGTCGACACTTTTGGATTGCCCCAAGGGAACATGCAGATCATGGCGCAGCTGACTGAGGTGTTCTTGCTCACCCTGATCCCTGAATGGGTGCCCTGCATTGCTGTCGGACAGGTGGTTGTGGTTCCTGAGAGTGCACACAGCCACGGCTACATCTCCAAAAGAATCATGAACTGCAGGCATCTCAGATTGGCCGTCCTAGGATAGTTCTGCTTTCCCCAACCTAGTGTATCTTCAGGTTTTTTGTTTACTCAGATGAATTTGGCCTTGCTTCAGCCTTTGGTGCGGCTCATATTACAGTGCCCACTCGATGTGTTGCTAGGCACGGCATTTTTCTTTGATGGTGATGAAAGTTAGTGCAGATCTACTAGATTCATTGACTGAGAGTAATCAGTTGGAAGTAGTTCGAATGCATCCCTTTTTTCTCTAAATTGTTGTGTTCAATCCAATTTTGAATGCTAAAATTTTCCTGGTTTCTTCATAAAAATAATACTGCAGTTTCTGAAAACATCAATTTTCTCAGTTTTCATGAAACTACTGATATGTTTGGCTGGTACTGTTTTACCGTAGTTTTGACCCTCACGCAACTGAATCTAACTTAGCTAGCCTACACCTAAGGAGCTACATGACCGGATCAATAAGTGTGTGCGGTGTTGTACAGCCTTCTGATCGCTGACCTAGGAACTTGCGGACGCGATTAACTGTCCGTGGCTAACTACGAAGAATAGGAATCAGTATCATGTTTAACTAGTGTGCAGCATGCTGTGCATAGGAATGGACCACTAGTACGAAAGAGATACTGCCATGTTGTTAATTGTGCTTTCAAGTTACAAACCAAGCTGCATGGTAGTCAGGTTCTAATGTGATTCTGTTATTTACATTCTTAGTATCATTGTTGAACTTATGTCAATCTGGACATGAAACTTACCACTATTGCTTCTGAATGCAGGTTCGATGGTAATGAAAAAGACACCTATCTGAATATGTGGAGCCTAGTTGAAGTGACGAATTCATTAGTGTTATTGCTATTTTTTCTTTGATGTTTATGTACTTTATAATTCAGACAAAAAGATTTGTAGGTGTGACAGGCCTAAAGTGTCAATACTTGATCCCAAATATGTTGGTTCCACGAACAACATAGAAGTGTTAAATAGGCTGGTTCCACGAACTCGATCAATACATTGGTGTTGGTTGTCTTCTTTCCAATACATCATGAGTTGCAATTTCCAGGTTTGGACTTGTAGCTGTTCTTTGCAATTTAGGACCACTAACCTACAGATAATGTTGTCATTCAGTTTATTTCAGTTTTGATGGTGGATACATTTGACAGTGGACACATCTTTGACAGTAAACATATTGCTTACTCCAATTTATTTCAGTTGTAGATATACTCTTGTTCTTGCTCTTCCTCTTCTCCAATTTGCTTGTCTCTCTCCTGTTCATTTGCCATCTCCAACAGGAATGTGCACTTACACAGCAGTAAAAGTAAAAAAACATGTCCAAAAGAAGGGGATGAATGCACAAGAGGATTATTAAATCTAGATGCAATCCTTTGCATAAACAAAATAGCCATGACTGGACATGATCATGATCATGACACTAACTTGTTCTTGAGAATTGCTAGAGTTACAGTCAAATACAGTCAAACAAGAATGTAACAAGCAAATTCATTCACAAAGACAGAAAAGAGTAGTCATTTTGCTGAACTATTGCAGTTCAGTTAACCACTAGTGCAGCAGGACTATTCAGTGCATACTTAGAACACTAACATACTGTACCCACAAGCTTAGTGAGTTTTGAACCTAATTAGGTTCAAATGATAGTGCAGCAGGACTTCCCGGATTGGCGATTTAGGGCTGTAGTGGTTTAGTGTGAATATGCACAGTAACTACCATTTTTATTCAGTTTGCTTTCTGCTATTTCCAAAGCCAGCATACTAAGTCATTTTTATTCAGTTTGCTTTCTGCTATGCCAAAGCCAGCATACTAAGTCATTTTTATTCAGTTTGCTTTCTGCTATGCCAAAGCCAGCATACTAAGTCAATTTATATCATATGTTCTGTAGCATTAAGGCTACATAGCATGCCATTTTTGTGCCTTGTATTAATTGCTTTCCCTACATGTTTGCAGGTTTAAGTGAAAAAAGAGGAAGAAAGGAGAATCAGGGTAGGGTTTCATGGCTAGAAGATATATTGCTGGGTTTTGTCTCCGACCATCGTGTCGTGATGATATTGGGGGGTTTTGTCTAATACCATCGTGTCGTGATGATATTGTGGGGTGTTGTGGGGTTGCAGCGGGGCGGGGGTGGGATAATGATTTTGAAGGTACCCCGAGAGGCCCTTGAGTTTGCCAGAATGTCGATTAACTTCCGTTCCGGAAAATTCGGGAACTCCATATGTCCTATTTTCAGCAAAGGTCATGCTGAAATTTTCAGTGAATTTTAGCATGACTTTGCTTAAAATAGGACATATGGGGTACTTGCGACTAATGCATGGGCCGGGGTATCTTAGTACTTAATTAAGTAGGATCAACTGCCTCTTGTGTTATACATATAGAAGTGTGATATCAACTCATAGTTATTACTAATGTCAGTTGCTCTCTATCGGGGGTATGATCGTCCTGCGGGGGTATGACCGTCCTGCGGTTTGATGACATCTTCGCTATGTTTAACCTTCATCCGCTGTACTACACCTTCATTCGGCTATTTTCGCTGAGTATGGAGATGCGGATCATTAGAGACAAGACCCCGGACATTGTGATAGTCGACCCCTTCTACATGCGTGCCAAGATCTTGGGCAGCGCTGGGGACCGGCAAGTCGCGAGTTCATACCTCGAAGGCGTCATTCTGGCAAACCCAAATAAGGATAACTTCCTCGTGCCTTACTTTCCCGAGTAAGTCATCCCCTCACCGCCCCGTAACATATGATTTCTTAGATTTCGATCGTTTTTTTTCTAACATTCCGTGTTTTGTGTAGTGACACACATTGCACACTCATCCTCTTAAGCCCGAAATATTCCATGGCCACGTATTTCGACTCGGACCGTTAGTCGAGGAAAGACCACAAATATCAAGAAAGTTCTTGATGAAGCTCTCCCCGGCTACGCCAGATCTGGAGGCACCTTCAGCAGGCCAATTCGTAGGTACGGCAAGCACGTGTTCACCGACAATACAATGTTCCCCTGCGTCAAGCAACCGCCTGGCGGTCAGAAGAATGCCTACTACGCCCTCCATCACATGCGGGCGATCGTACGGGACCATAATCACCTTCTGCTACTAAATAATCTCAAAGATTGGGCCGCACGCTTGTCGGCAATCCAGGACGCGTACATCAGACAAGAATTCTTTCGCATCCGGTCGGAGTTTGCGGAAATCATCCATCAAGATGTCCTTCGTACCTCGGGGCAGTTCTACCTCAGATATCAACCGTCCAACAGTGAGATGGAAACAACGCTACAAATGCAGGCTGACAATGACCGCGATTTCATGACCATCATGATAGATGGCGGCTTCATCCACGCTCCGGTCCCTGAGTCGAGTCGAAAGTAGTGATGCTATGTACTTCTGAAATATCTATTAGCTCATGTTGTAATTAAACTTTAATGAACTTGTATGTCTCTTTAGTTTGGACAGTCGTTCAACTTATATGTAATCGATGCTATTTTTTAGTAGGACCGTGAATCGTGCTATTAATGTGTTGCTTTTCTCTTCCGATCCCTTTGTTGCATACTTATATATTGCTTATGTATTGTATGTGAATTGCTACTAACGTTTTGTTTGTCTAGTGCATAGAGATGCCGTCGTATGTCGTGTACAAGGGTAAGGTTCCCGGAGTCAATGACGACTGGGAGGAGTGTCGGAGACAGGTTCACCGTTTCAACGGTAACAGTTACAAAGGGTACACCACTAGGGCGGAGGCGGAAGCTAGATACGCGCACTATCTAGCGGGAGAGAGAGGAGGGAGCGTTGGAGGAACCAGATGAAGACCAGTTTCATCGCGATGATGCTCATCGTGATGACCGCAGCTCTCTTCTATGTGATGGTAGTTTAGATGATCGATATCGAATTGTAATGTGAAGACAAACTCGCTACTCGCGGTCTTGAGACTTGTAATGTTCTAAATTTGTTCGGTATTTTGAATTCGGAGACTAATATGATGAATTGTATTCGGAGACTAATCTTCTGTTGTATTCGATAAATCTGATGTTTATATGTTGTGCTGTCTATATTCTGTGCAGTAATATATTTTGTAACCTGTGCAAATATCAGAGAAGAAAAAATTTCCTAATATTCATACTAGTGGTGCATCATACTGCACTTTAGTGGCGCACTGCAGTAAACACACTAGTGGCGCATTAACTAGATGTGCGCCATTAGTAACACAGAGCACAAGGTATATACGGCCCCCCTGGAAGGCGTAGTAATGGCGCGCCGTTTGACATACTAATGGCGCACTTCCAGGTGCGCCACTATTGTCTGGTGTACTAATGGCGCACCAGGGGTGCGCCATTAGTACTTGTTACTAGTGCCGTGATGATAGTGGCGCACCTGTAGTGCGCCATCAATGGCCAAAACATGTGCGCCACTAATTAGCCTTTTCCTAGTAGTGTTGGCATCAGAGCCACGTGAAGATCAGGGCGCGCCGACGTACGGCACGATGTCGCATCCATCGCTAGTGCTCATGGGGGAGAACTATACCACCTGGGCCATCAAGGTGGAAGCTGACCTGGATGCCGCCGGGCTGTGGGAGGCGGTGGTGCCGCCAGAGGACGCGGCCTCGGTGGTGATCGCTAAGAAGGATAAGCCGGTGCGGGCTTACCTCCTGCGGGCGCTCGCCGACGATCTGCTGTTGCAGGTGGCCGTGAAGAAGACGGCGACGGAGATATGGGCCGGCCTCAACGCACGCTTCGTCGGAACCGATCGCGTGCGGGCGGCGCGGCTGGGCACTTTGCGCGGAGAGTTCGAGCTCCTGCGCATGGCGAGCGGCGACACGCGGACGAGTTCGCCGGCAAGCTTGGGGCCATGGCGGCGCATTTTTCCGGGCTCGGATCGACGCTGGAAGACGCATCGATGGTCAAGAAGCTGCTGGACTGCGTCCCCGACCGCCTGTACGCGGCGGTCGCAGGGATGGAGCAGTTCTGCGACCTGAACACGCTGCTGTTCGACGATGCTTTGGGGCGCCTGAAGGCCTTCGACGAGCGGTTGCGGCGTTGTGGGCAAGCGGACGGCGAGCGAGCGGACGGGGCACTCATGTTCAGGTGGCACAGTGGCGGGCGCGGGAGCGACAGCGCGGCGGAGCTCGGGACGACGACGACGGGGCGCGCAGCGAGGCGTCGGGCTTTGGCGGCAACAGACGAGGCCGGTGCTACTAGTGCGGTGAACGGGGTCACTTCAAACGCGACTGCCCGTAGTGGAAGAAGGCGCTGGCGGCGGAGCATGCATTGCTGGTCGACGACAACGTCGAGGACGCCGGGCTGCTCTGAGCCGTGGGTTAGGGCGCGAGTATTGGGAGAATAAGCCGTGGCGACACACCGGACGCGACCAGCGCGTGTATGGGCGCGAGCTGGCCGGGTCGGGCGCGTCGGGGCCGCGGGTGTTTGTGTGTGCGTGCATGCGTGTGGTGCACGGGGTGAAACGTGCAAGTGTACACCGTAGGCGTGCGTGGGTGTGTGTGTCTGTTGGCGAGCCACACGGCATGATCGGGCACACCGTGAGAAGCGCGCGTTCGGGCGCTGCGCGGGCGCGGGCAGAGCGTGCGGAGCGTGGGCAAGATCGTGGGCGAGTGGAGGCGTTGGGTGCGTGCCGGGTGCGCCGGCTCAGGGCTATAAAGCGATGCGGTGACCGTTGTAACAGACGACACTGTCGAGTTCATGCTCGAGGAAGAAAAGGGGCGTTCGAGCGCCGGAAAACCTACTGTGTCCACCGTGTTCTTCCTCCTCCTTCATTCTTCTTCCTTGAGTGAGCCACGGCGAAGGAGAGCGAGCTGAGTGACAGGGAGAGGAGGGCAGCGGCGAGGGAGGCGCGGTTCCAACAACAATACTATGATGGTCATGGTAGTCAAATATATGCCAGTCGGTTTGTTGTGAGACGAGGATTTATATTGGTTTAGATCTCCCTAACCCACCACTTGTTCGGTTAATCCCCTCGTCAGGGGGATTGTAGGTAATTTGGACTTGCAAGGAAACTAATCCCCATCAACCTCCTGCAAAACTCTCCAAAACGACAATGTTAGGGTTTTTGGGTGAGGGTTCAGTGGTGATGATCGCGGCTCAACGGCGCTGGTCCTTAGGAGGGTTAGGAGCCTATTGTAGCTGCACGTGAACATGGGCTTTCCCCTTCGATTAGTATATGGGCCGGATCAGGATGTAGCTCGTTGTTTTACACTCCTATATACAAACTCATACACTCTTCCTCATGGATATAGTTTACCAATGCATCCCTCATAAATTAATTATTATTGTATGTTGCAGGATGACAAGTACAAGGACAGAGGCAGGAACGCCCATCGAGCAGCCTGTACATGTGTATATGGATGGAGAGTGGTTTTTTTGGAGGTCGAGCTCCACAGGACCTCCTATCGTCCCCGTTCACTCTGCATAGAGATACAAGCCTTGTTATGCAAGGTTGCAGTTTTCTCAGAGAGATCAACGCTAATTACACTGGCGAGAGACATTTTCAAATAGGGAAACTAGACGGGCTCCTAGGCTACTGTTCATGCCATGATGTGGCCTGTCTCCCAGACCTGTCTCCCAGATTTAAATATAGGTATATTAAAGTATATTTTAGCGAAATGGTATATTAGAACTTCAGCGTGGTATAAACTTGTGGGGAAGAATCCATCACTCATCTATATGGCACTCCATTAGAAAAAGATTGGTTCCACAAGTGATTGTCATTTTGATTTTCCCTATAATGTATTATTCAAGCATTAATTTCTTAATTTTAGTTTTTGTTTAATTTCTTTTTTGAGAAAAGGCACTCGGAAGAGTGCCTTATATTTGATATTTATTAGGGAAAACAGTAGTCGATACAAACGACTTATAAAATTACACATGACATCTCTTCTGTTGTCTTTTTCCTTGATTATTCATGAACACTGGATCTTAGGAAATGCACCACAAGGGCAGTAAAGGAAAATAACAATTGCGAACGTCCTCGCCACACAAGACTTTGAAGACCACAATAACCACTTGATATTGGCAACGCGATCTAGTAGGGAAACTAGAAAACTCCACGGGCGTTCATGGTAGAGCCTTCACCGATGTTAGTCTTGGAAACATATCCATAGTTGTTATCAGTAGAGCTGAGATTTGAACTAGCTTAGCCCGCGCGGCGACACGCCGCGCCCGTCGATCAGTCGCGACTATGTAGACTATGGTCCAAGCAATAGAGTAATAAATAGTTATTCGCTATCAATAAAAGGGAGGTACAATACATTATGATGAAGTTTGTTGTATAACTTGAGGCTTTTTAGCAAATTGTTTTGTTCAAGACAATTTATAGACACAAATATCTATCATCATGGAAACTTTTAGTTTATTTTGTACATAGAAAGGGTCTGTCCACAAGCTGAAACAAACACACAACATGGCCAAAAGTAAGGAACTTCAGAACAGTGCTTTCAGTAGCTAAAATTTAATAAATTTCCACTTTCCATAACAAAATAACTTAGATCTGATCCAAAGTACAACCATTGAGGCAGTACAATAATAACTATTTTGATCATCACATAAAAATTGATGTGCATTTCTTGGAACAAAATTAGAGATAAAATAATTTAGCCAAGAGAAAAAACTATTTCAGATCACAAAAGGCGCTCCGAAGAGTAATTGTGTATATTATTCAAAAAAACACTTTGTTACCTTCAGGCTTTAATTAGCCGGTTAAATCTTGTGGAATCAGGCAATGATATAAATTCTTGCCATAAGTAGAAAAATTAAGCAACTCTTAATATTGAAACAACCATATCACTCGGAGTGAAGGGAGCATGATGCGATGAACTGATGATGGGTAATCTATGGTAGCATATACCCAGGAAACAGTGTTCATAGAAAGTTTGTTAAACAACCCATGATCAGCTTAAAAGTATTCCTTCATGTGTCTCCACTGAAACAAAGCAATATTTATACACCCATAGGTCAGAATAATATGAGCCATTGTTGGATATAAACCAACAAGGCTTGAACATAATTGTTTCTCTACCTCACCATGTGGCGTCCAGAAAAAGCTTTAACAAATTAAAAACCACTTGAACTTGAAGTTGGGAGCCTCGTCTTATTTCTCAAAATGGCATGAGGAAGGGCCTTAATTTTTCCCAGTAACCTCATGAATATAATTAGCCAAATATGCAGCATTTCATCTGGTTACACCAGTCATGTTGAAGGAGGGAACATCAATAAAATTAGGCATAAGCAATCCATCAAATGAAGAGAGATGTACTTAGAAATAAGAATAACAAACTTTCTCAGATACTATCCTGCCATTAAGAATCTGTTCAAGAAGATGAAGCATTCACTTTTATGTTACAGTTGCTGACAACGGACAACTGTGAATGGAAACAATATTCTCAGCAATAAATATATGAAACTAAGTTACATGACTTAGAAAATATAATGTAAAAGATCATAATAAACTCCTATTAAGTATGTTCAATAGTAAACAACCCCAGTCTGTAACCGAGAAATTTCTATCAACAAAACATCTTAGAAGGTTCAGTGTCAGTGATGTGCCTGCCATGAAACCGAATGCCAGTTTTCTTCAGTTAAAAAAGAAGCGCAAGACCATAATGTTCTGCCCCCAAGGGTATAAGACCGAGTGGGGCCAACTAAAGACTGGCCCCATGATTCCATTTTTTAATGTATGTTGTTGTATAATTAATGAGGGGCTTGTATGCTTAGATTACTATTTGGTTTTTGATGTGATGAAAATTGGAGGGAAAGATGCTTGACCGACTAATTTGATCAATCGGGTGAGTAGAAGTATTAGAGTGTTGGCCATCTCGTCCATTACATTTGGATGGAGGGAATACATGTTAATATGATAAACGTATATGCATATTGTATGGGTTATGTACATATAAAAATCAGTGCATCAGGCCTTTTTTCTGAAACTAAACATCTTGGTGAAGAGAAGTATATCGCCGAGTTCCAGTGTGAAAATATTGGTTTTAGTCCCTGGTCAAGTTGACCAATGCATATTATGTTTGGTTGTACCACGAAAAATAACTTCACTGCTTGAAGATATTCAACTGAGGTAGATGATGCAATTTTGGCGGACATGATGTTTTACGATCATCAATACAGGAGAATATGCAAAAGATGGGATAAAGCAGGTCCAGCATAATATCTAGTTTGTTTATTTGTTTGAGGAACACTTATTTTCTTGGGGAATAATGAAGTGTGCTTGCACCATTAGACATGAGATAAATTTGAACAAACGATCTTCATTCATATATGTCAGGACCCCGATTCCAAGTCACATCGATCTAGCCGGTAACACCTCATATCACTTTGCGGCCTCACGCACGGTATCCCACGGGTGTCGCCTTACCATGGCCCGAGACCGTTTGCGCCTTTTGGCTCACGTATATGATAGTGTCGCTAGCATCCATATGACAGAGAACCCGGGCCGACATGGCTAGTCGTGAACCCAAAGCGGCACAGACATATGGAGACAGGCATACATGAATCACATCGAACATGTCGGTCATCAGCGAGTGATTCCGGGCTGTAGCACTGGGCTAACAGGACTCCGGGGAACCCGGGCTGTAGCAGGCTAGGCAGGACTCCGGATATCACCGCGTGACATTTCCCCGAAGGGACAGACATAGGAACGAAGTGAAACACATGCCGGCCAGTCAAGTGTCCTGAGCAGTAGTGTTGGGCTAGTAGGACTCCGGTGAACCGGGCTGTAGCGGACTACTATGGCTCGAGGAACACTAGACTACATTTCCCCATAAGAAGGGCTGCCAAGGATAAACAACTAGATTGTCGGATCCCACTTATACCAAGCATTTCAATCATACACACAATATGCCCGATATGAGTACATACAACATGGCATCACAACAAAACTCTATAACTCAAGTACTTTATTTAAAGGCTCCAGCGAGCCATACATAACATGCTCATACAGATAGGGGTCACATGACCCGACACTCAAGTCATACAATCATACAAGCACATGCGGAAGCAACTAGTCTGAGTACAGACTCTAGAAAAAAAGAAGGCTTCTCGAAGCCTGTCTATCTACATAGGGCCCTCCATGGCCAGGATCACCACCTGGGTGGCTAGTCACTCGTCGACGTCAAGGTCTACGTAGAACCCATCGGAGGGGGCGGTGCTGTCGTCTGAAAACAGTAATTAAGAAAACATGAGTACAAAGGTACTCAGCAAGTCTTACATCAGAACCTACTATACATGCTTGTTCTCAAGAAGGTGGTGGGGTTAATGCAGCAAGCCAGCTTTGACTCTTGGCTAAGCTATCCTACGGAACTTCACCAGTAAAATAGTTTTCGCACACGAGTCCACTACTCATCAACACAATACTCCACCGGGGATCCTCCCTCGTCATCCTACGAGAGGGCCATCCTCGGTACTCACACTTATCTTGAGTCTTTTGTTAGCACCCATTAACTTGTCTATGAACTGTATAGGCAACCAAGTAGTCCTTTACCGCGGACGCGGCTATTCGAATAGTTTTATACCCTGCAGGGGTGTACTTCTTCATACACGCTTTCACCACTTACCGCCGCTTACACGACATGTACTCGGCAACCTTCAAGCGGAAGCCCAGCGAGGGTGTCGGCCACGGCCTACCAAAACACTTAAGTCTCTAGTCTAGGTTTATCGCCTATCCAGGTTCCATCCGCAGGGAGTCCGGCCGAGGTTTCCACATACGGCCCCGAACGATGTGAACAGGGTCCCGAGACGCCTAACGGGCGCCCGGCATACCCGGCCACGGTGTATCTACCGCAACATAGCCCACCCCTAGGGTCAGCGCTACGCACGGCCGCCAACACATAACCTACAAACACCAGAAACTAGTTGCAACTCCTGGACAGAGTACTAGGGTGGTTAAGAAGCCGAGAGGGTCAATTAAGGATCCCAATGCATGGTAGTAGCTGAATCTTAAATCACACATACAGATCTCAGTTCTTAGGGACGACCTCAATGAAACAATCCACCATGTAGTCCTACATGGTCTCTCATCGATACCTTTACCAAAACATGTTCAACACATCCCTCACATTACCGGCATAAGCATTTCACTCTGGCCCATCACCCAGATGAACCAGACCTGACACAACTCTAAGCATAGCAGGCATAGCAAGGTAGGAATCACATACATGGCTCAATCAACTCCTACACATGCTAGTTGGTTTCATCTAGTTACTGTGGCAATGACAGGTCATGCAGAGGATAAGGGTTCAACTACCGTAGCACACAGCAGTTTGAATCGCGTTGTCTTAATGCAGTAAACAAGAGCAGAAGCGAGAACATGGGTTTGTATCGGAATGATCAATGGTTGCTTGCCTGATGGAGTGGTAGTGGGATACTGCCCTTCAGTTGGATACTCGTGAATATCCTCGGAGGCAGAACCTACCACGAAGAACACATCGGAACACAATCAACACATGACGATATGCAACAATATGATGCATGCTATGACATGGCAATATGAATGTGTCTTGGCCTAATGCAAGTTATAATAGAAAGGAATGAACTCATTTGAATCAAAGATTCAAATATTAGCTCATTAAACATGGCCTTAATAGTGCATTTCCTTATTCTGCTTAAACAGCAAGGTAAACTTGTTTTGTCATGCATGAAACCATTACAGATGGATAGATTGATTTTTTCTGATCATTTTTCATATATAAATCTTTGCATTTGGAGCTATGGTTGATTTTCTATGATTTTTAGAAGTTTTAACTATTTTCTGGAAATTCCTGAATAAAAATAAATCCAGAAAATGCATTACTGCGTCAGCATTACGTCAAGGTGACGTCAGTGGTCAACGGGGATGTCCAGGTTAAACCTGACTGGTGGGTCCCGTGTGTCAGTAGTTAATTAAGCTAATTATTTTTAATTGAAACTAATCTGATTTAGTTAACAGAGGGGGACCCACTTGTCATTGACTCAGGGGAGTCAAACTGGGGTCAAACCCCTGGTCAGCGGGGCTAATCCCGCCGGCGTTGAGTCGCCGGTGAGGCCGAGACGGCGGAGGGCTTCGGATTTGGTCCTCCGGTGACCAAATCGACGGCGGAGACGTGCTACGCGTAGCTGGGGCTCGCGCGCATCTAGTGGGGCAAGTGGGAGGAGCTGGGGTGGAGCGAGCTCGCCGGAATCGAGCTCGTGGCGGCGGCCGGAGTTCGGGCGGGGTTGGTTTCGAGGCTACGGTGCATGGGAGAAGGAGCTGGTGGTGTCCACGGATTCCTGGTGCTGCGCTGAGCACAACGGCGAGCTTGGCCTCTAGCCACTGTGGCTCTGGCCACGACGGCGCCATGGTCGGCGGCGGGGAGCTCTCGGGTGCGGTGGGAATGGCAGCTACAGAGGCCAAACGAGCACGGAAGCTAGGGAAAATGGAAGAGGAGCTCACAGCGGGGTCGGAGAGGGGGTCAGCGAGCTCGGGGAGGACTTGAGGCCGGCGAATCGAACGACGGCGTCCGGGGGCCGTGGATGGGAAAGAAGGGCACCACGTCGTCTTGGGGTCGTCCGAGCTTGCGTGGGTCGACGGAGAGGTCCAGGGTGACGAGGCGGAGCGATTGGGCTCGCCGGAGGGGTGAGGGAGTGGCTCTGGTGGCAACTACGGCGATCGGCGGCGAGGGACGCGCTCGGCCATCCCGGGAGAGAGTGAGGGAGACGAGGGGGAGAGTGCGAGAGGATGAGAGGGGACGTGGGGGTCGCGTGGCATCTCTGGACGTCTCCATGCGTCGGCAGAAGCAGGAGGTGGCCGGCGTGTGGCCGCGGGCGCCGGCCACGCGCTCCGCGTCCTTCTGGCGGGAGGAGGAGGACGACTGGCAGGGCCAGTCGGCTGGGCCGAGCCAGGTGGGCTGGCCAACACAGGTAAGGCTCAGGTGGGCTTCCCTCTCTCCTTTTTTTAATTTGTTTATGTTTTTTTATTTAACTGCAACTGTTGGGCTTTATTTAAAATACTAAAACGTTTCCAAAAATCCTGAAAATAATTGTGGCCTCTGTTTAGATTATTTCCAACAGCAAACATTTATTTCCAGAATTATTTGAGCATTTAAATTATTTTATAGCATTTAAATGACCAAATTCAAATACTTATGATTTAACTCAATGACCATCTGTTGAACTAGGAAAATGTGCACCAATTTTGCCAGAGGTTCTAACCCAAGACAAAGAGGGTGAACTTTTTAGAAGGGCATTTCAGGTTCATTGAAAAATAATTTTAGTAAACCCTAGTTGTTTCCAGGGGGGTTGGGGGTTCTGTCATCCCCATTTCAAATTTAAGAGGAAAATAAACATGATGCACACTCTAATGCTTGAACTAGCTAGGGTGTGACAACTCACCCCCACTCAAAAGAATCTTGTCCCGAGATTTAGGATCCTCCGGGAAGAAGGTGGGGTACTCAATCGAAGACGATCCTCCCTTTCCCAAGTGGCTTCTTTCTCGGAATGGTGTGACCATTGAACCTTGAGAAACTTGATATTATGACGTCGAGTGGTACGCTCGGCTTGATCAAGGATACGAATGGGATATTCCCGATAGGAGAGGTTATCTTGTAGATCAAGCGTTTCGTGGTCCACTCCACGGATAGGATCCGCGAAGCAACGCCTGAGTTGTGAAACGTGGAAGACATCGTGAACTCTGGAAAGATGTGGAGGTAGTTCCAATTGGTAGGCAACTTCTCCTCGTTTGGCAAGAATGCGAAAGGGTCCAATGTAACGAGGGGCCAATTTGCCTTTGATACCAAAACGATGGGTTCCCTTTAACGGAGTAACCCGAAGGTAAGCCTTCTCGTCGACTTCATAAGTCATAGGCTTATGTTTACGATCATATTGACTCTTTTGACGAGATTGGGCTGTTTTCAATTTCTCACGAATAACGCGAACCTGCTCTTCTGCTTCCTGAATCATATCCGGGCCAAAGAGTTGTCTTTCCCCGGTTTCTGACCAGTTAAGAGGCGTTCGACATTTTCGTCCATAGAGAACTTCAAAAGGAGCCTTGCCTAAGCTGGCTTGATAACTATTGTTATAAGCAAACTCCGCGAATGGAAGGCATTTCTCCCAACTCATTCCGAACGAGATGACAGAAGCTCGGAGCATATCTTCCAGAATTTGATTGACTCACTCTACTTGACCACTTGATTGAGGATGGAAGGCAGTACTAAAAGAGAGACGAGTTCCCATAGCATTTTGGAAACTTTCCCAAAATCGAGAGGTGAAGAGACTCCCACGGTCTGAGTTAATTTCCAATGGAACACCATGAAGAGACACTATTCGGGAGATGTATAAATCGGCTAGCTGGCTAGAGGTGATACTCTCACGAACAGGTAGAAAGTGGGCTACTTTGGAAAGACGGTCGATCACGACGAAGATGGAATTATTCCCTGTCTTGGTCCTGGGAAACCCAGTGATGAAATCCATACTGATTTTATCCCATTTCCATTCGGGGATAGCCAAAGGTTGAAGGGTGCCAGCAGGCCGTTGATGCTCTGCTTTAACACGACGACAAACGTCGCAATTAGCAATATATTGAGCGATTTCTCTCTTCATCCTAGTCCACCAAAACCTCTGGCGTAGGTCTTGATACATTTTAGTACTACCGGGATGAATGGTGAGAGGGGATTCATGAGCTTCCTTAAGGATCAACTGGCGCAGATGTTGTTTCTTGGGAACCACCAATCGGTTCTCGAAGAAGACAGCACCTCGCTCATCCATGGAGAAACATTTAGCAACTCCGCTAGTGATGTTTTCCTTAATCCGGGATATGCCCTTATCATACCGTTGGGCGGTTATGATTTGATCCATAAGGGTAGGTTTCGCCACCAGGGTGGATAGGAATCCTCGAGGAACAATGTGAAGGTTAAGCTTACGGAATTCCTCATGGAGAGGTGGTTGACTCTGTTGTAACATCAGGTTGTTACAATAGGATTTACGGCTTAGTGCATCATCCATGACATTGGCTTTGCCCGGGGTGTAAGTTATTCCTAAGTCGTAATCCGAGATCAACTCAACCCAACGTCTTTGCCTGAGATTCAAGTCTGGTTGGGTGAAGATATATTTCAAACTTTGGTGATCGGTGAAGATCTCGCAACGATTACCGAGGAGGTAATGTCGCCAGGTTTTAAGTGCATGGACTACAGCTGCAAGCTCTAGATCATGTGTGGGATAATTTTCCTCATGTGGGTGTAATTGCCGTGAAGCATAGGCAATTACCTGACGATCCCGCATGAGTATGCAACCTAGTCCTTGTCGCGTGGCGTCGCAGTAGATAATAAAGTCCTTGGAGAAATCTGGTGGTACCAGTACGGGAGCAGATGTCAGGCGTCTTTTCAGTTCCTGAAAGCTGAACTCACACTGTGGAGTCCACTCGAACTTTTTATCTTTCTTGAGGAGTTCAGTTAGAGGTTTAGCAACCTTGGAGAAATTCTCGACGAAGCGGCGGCAATAGCTCGCTAAGCCAAGGAAACTCCGAACTTGCTTGACCGTCTCAGGTGGAGTCCAATCAAGGACGGCTTGAACTCGCTCGGGATTGACAGCAATACCCTTGCCAGAGATTACATGGCCTAAATAGGTCACCTCTGGCAACCAAAATTCACACTTGGAGAATTTGGCATAAAGGCGATGCTCTCGAAGTTTCATCAATACCAGCCTTAGATGTTCGGCATGTTCCTCTTCATTCTTGGAGTAGATGAGTATGTCATCGAGTTATACTACGACGAATTTATCCAACTACTCCATGAAAACCGAGTTCATTAACCGCCAGAAGGTGGCTGGGGCATTGGTTAAACCGAAGGACATGACGGTGTACTCGTATTGGCCATGACGAGTAACAAAGGCCGTTTTGGGAATGTCCCCGTTTCTGATTTTGATTTGATGGTAGCCCAACCTCAAATCCATCTTGGAAAAGACTGAGGATCCAGCGAGCTGATCATACAGATCATTGATCCTGGGAAGAGGGTATTTGTTCTTGATGGTGACCAGGTTGACAGGGCGGTAGTCCACAACCATTCGATCCGTTCCATCCTTCTTCTTGACGAAGAGGACGGGGCAAGCCCAAGGAGAGGAACTAGGACGGATGAAACCCTTTTTCAAGGACTCATCGAGTTGGTTCTTAAGCTCGGCTAGTTCTAAGGGTGCCATCTTGTAGGGTCTTCTAGAAATTGGAACGGTTCCTGGAACAAGGTCTATCACAAACTCGACATCCCTGTCAGGTGGAACACCTGGCAATTCTTCTGGAAGGACATCCGGAAAGTCTCGGACTACCGGAACATGCTCAAGGTCTGGAAGGGGGTTGGCATTTAAGGAGTAAAGCTGGCACTTGGCCACTCGAGTTAAGACATTGACTGTCTTGCCCGATGGGTGAGTAAGTTGAACGGTTCTAGTGGCACAATCGATCTTAGCATAATGAGTTGACATCCAGTCCATACCCGAGATGATGTTTATGTCCGAGGACTTGAGAGCTATTAAGGATGCAAGGAAGACAAGTCTATCGACAAGGATTTCGTCCCCATGGCTTACTCTAGAAGTTTGCCATCTAGAGCCAGGAGTTTGAATTTCCATGGTAGAGGGCATGTCACAGAATGTCGTGTTGTGCAATCGAGCATAGTTCTCGGATATGAATGAATGAGATGCTCCAGTATCGAAAAGAACAGATGCCGGATGGCAGTTAACAAGGAGCGTACCAAGGACGACGTTGGGATCCTCATGAGCCTCCTCGGCTGAAACATAGTTGACATGGCCACGTGCAGTGGTGGCCAGCTTGGCGTAGAATGTTTTTCCCGCGGGCTTACCACGGCCAACGGACTTTCCAGTTTGATTGGGGTTGTTGTTCTGGGGACACTCTCGGCTATAGTGACCCGGCTCTCCACACTTAAAGCATGTCACCACATTGGGGCGTGGAGCAGCATTAGCAGCGGGGCCACCATAGGGCTTGGGCGGTGCAAATTGCTGGTTGGGACGAGGCGCCTGAAAGGATGGCCTCGGGATGAACCTGGGTGGCAGTGCCGTGCTTGGGATCCACACCCGGCGCTTCTGAGCTCCAGAGCCGGATGAAGAGCCAAAGTCACGGGAGTGCTTGCATGAAGCGTCATAATCAGTCTGGCCTGTCTCAGCACTGATGGCTTTATTGACCAACTTCTGAAAGGAGGTGCACTCGTGCAGACGAAGATTGCGGTGAAGCTCAGGGCTAAGTCCCTTGCGGAACCTTGCTTGCTTCTTAGCGTCAGTAGATACCTCTTCGGGAGCATAGCGTGCCAGATT
The DNA here is from genome assembly GCF_056163025.1 of Triticum urartu. Classification (NCBI taxonomy): domain Eukaryota; kingdom Viridiplantae; phylum Streptophyta; class Magnoliopsida; order Poales; family Poaceae; genus Triticum; species Triticum urartu. Next base: position 747,192,567 of record NC_141875.1, on the reverse strand, counting down.
TCCAAATTCACGACTATAAGCATCCACAGCCAGTCTTCCTTGGGTGAAGTTGCAGAACTCCTCCCTCTTGCGATCCATGAGACCTTCCGGAATGTGATGCTCGCGGAAAGCCTCACTGAACTCAGCCCAAGTAGTAACTTGGCCGACCGGGCGCATAGCTTCGAAGTTTTCCCACCAAAGGCTAGCAGGGCCTTCGAGGTGATAGGCAGCATAGGTAACCTTGTCGGCTTCGGCTACGTTGGCAGAACGTAGCTTGTGGGTAATGCTGCGAAGCCAGTCATCCGCGTCAAGGGGTTCGACGGAATGGTTAAACTTTGGTGGGTACAGCTTGATAAAGTCATTGATCGACACCAAGTCATTTCGCGGGTGGCGTGCAGTGTTCTCCTCAATCCTCTCTAGCAGGCGGTTAGTCTCACGCTTGTTTCTTTCCGCCTCCAGCATTACTTCGACCAGAGAAGGCGGGTGAGGCAGATTTTCACCCCTAGCTGCACTGGCTTCCCCCTGCTCCGAGGCAGCAGGGTTGCTGCGGGTGTTGACCATCCTAGGAGAAAACAACACAATGGTTTGGATAAGGATGGCTCAAACTTAGCAAGGAAGTGCAGAATGTAATGGATAACACGGAATGCAGAGATGTTCATCCGTATGTCATGGTAATATAAAACTGCCATATATATACCAACGGTCATACACATCATACATAGTTTAGTACAAGCCCAGGCTACAGTACACTATGATGAAAGACATTACAACTCATCGGAGGCATTCCAAGCTCCTATACATTATTTGTCTACACCTCCGGATTTGATTACACACAAAGTCATATTCCACAAGTCTCGCAGGACAATGGAGATACAATTACTACAATAGTAGTGGTACTACTACTAACTCAGACAGCTCCGTAGTAGTCCTCATAGAAGTCACCTCCGTAGCCTGGAAGTTCAACGTGACCATCTGGGAACAGACGGTCCTGAGGAGCCTGTGGACCATAGGGGCTAGGATGAGGCCTTGGACCAACAAACGGTGGCCTGCGGGGACCACGGGGTGGGGTGATGCCTCCCACATCACGCCAATCCACCACGTCTGGCAGAGCTGATCTCACAGGATACCGATCCCTTGTATCCATACATCCAGCTTGCACCGCAGGTGCAAACCGAGTCAATGTGGCCCAATGATCAGCATGGGTATTGAAAAGCTCCAGCCTCAAGGCCCGATTCTCTCGGTCCTTATCTTCGAGCATCTCGGCAGTGGTACGAGTTAATGAGTCCTCCTGAGTGGAGTCAGCATAGATAGCCTGAAGATACCCTTGCGTTCCCGGAAGTGAAGCTGGCATGTAACGGAAGTCGGTGTTCCGAAGCAGGCCAGTCCGGACTCGCCTAATGGTCATCATGGAATAGGCAGCATCCTGCACAGCCATCTCAACAGTAACCCCCAGTCCATAGGAATAGTGAAGGAGCTCGGTAGATCCAGGATAAGAAGGAAATATCCTGACAGTGCAGAAATATTGGCTTTGATTAAAGTCTCGGAATTGCTCTTCGACGGTGTATTCGGGATACCAACGGTAACCCGTCTCGATCATTACCCGGACTAACATAGCTGTATGACCGGGCACGTCGAGGCACCGGGTCAGGCGAACCACTTGGTTTTGAACACGGTTGGCCATCTGAAAGCACAACCACAATGCAAAGACATCAGAATTTCTAGGGAAAAATTGGACAGCATAACAGCTGTAAATGCCCAGAAAAAGATTTGAGACATCCATAACAGTTTGCAATACCACTCAACAACATCATATCAAGGTTCTGATCCAATTAGCAACATACTAAGAATAGTAGAAACTGAACTAGGACTTGTAACAACAATCCTATAAGCTACTACGGATTAGTAACACGTGAACCTGATAGAAGAAGAGAGCCTAGTCCTTAACCCACGTTGAATGAGAAGAGAATGACTCAGATCAGAGGCATAGGGTAAAGGAGTAAAAGAGCCTTACGTTCCCTCCCACAATCGATTCCCCTACATATAACTAAAGCATTTCTAGACTCGACATCGACCAGTTTGGCTCAACGAACCTATAGGCAGTCCGGCTCTGATGCCAACGCTGTCAGGACCCCGATTCCAAGTCACATCGATCTAGCCGGTAACACCTCATATCACTTTGCGGCCTCACGCACGGTATCCCATGGGTGTCTCCTTACCATGGCCCGGGACCGTTTGCGCCTTTTGGCTCACGTATATGATAGTGTCGCTAGCATCCATATGACAGAGAACCCGGGCCGACATGGCTAGTCGTGAACCCAAAGCGGCACAGACCTATGGAGACAGGCATACATGAATCACATCGAACATGTCGGTCATCAGCGAGTGATTCCGGGCTGTAGCACTGGGCTAACAGGACTCCGGGGAACCCGGCTATAGCAGGCTAGGTAGGACTCCGGATATCACCGCGTGACATTTCCCCGAAGGGACAGACATAGGAACGAAGTGAAACACATGCTGGCCAGTCAAGTGTCCTGAGCAGTAGTGCTGGGCTAGCAGGACCCCGGTGAACCGGGCTGTAGCGGACTACTATGGCTCGAGGAACACTAGACTACATTTCCCCATAAGAAGGGCTGCCAAGGATAAACAACTAGATTGTCGGATCCCACTCATACCAAGCATTTCAATCATACACACAATATGCCCGATATGAGTACATACAACATGGCATCACAACAAAACTCTACAACTCAAGTACTTTATTTAAAGGCTCCAGAGAGCCATACATAACATGCTCATACAGATAGGGGTCACATGACCCGACACTCAAGTCATACAATCATACAAGCACATGCGGAAGCAACTAGTTTGAGTACAGACTCTAGAAAAAAAGAAGGCTTCTCGAAGCCTGTCTATATCTACATAGGGCCCTCCATGGCCAGGATCACCACCTGGGTGGCTAGTCACTCGTCGACGTCAAGGTCTACGTAGAACCCATCGGAGGGGGCGGTGTTGTCGTGTGAAAACAGTAATTAAGCAAACATGAGTACAAAGGTGCTCAGCAAGTCTTACATCAGAACCTACTATACATGCTTGTTCTCAAGAAGGTGGTGGGGTTAATGCAGCAAGCCAGCTTTGACTCTTGGCTAAGCTATCCTACGGAACTTCACCAGTAAAATAGTTTTCGCACACGAGTCCACTACTCATCAACACAATACTCCACCGGGGATCCTCCCTCGTCATCCTACGAGAGGGCCATCCTCGGTACTCACACTTATCTTGAGTCTTTTGTTAGCACCCATTAACTTGTCTATGAATTATATAGGCAACCAAGTAGTCCTTTACCGCGGACGCGGCTATTCGAATAGTTTTATACCCTGCAGGGGTGTACTTCTTCATACACGCTTTCACCACTTACCGCCGCTTACACGACATGTACTCGGCAACCTTCAAGCGGAAGCCCAGCGAGGGTGTCGGCCACGGCCTACCTAAACACTTAAGTCTCTAGTCCAGGTTTATCGCCTATCCAGGTTCCATCCGCAGGGAGTCCGGCCGAGGTTTCCACATACGGCCCCGAACGAGGTGAACAGGGTCCCGAGACGCCTAACGGGCGCCCGGCATACCCGGCCACGGTGTATCTACCGCAACATAGCCCACCCCTAGGGTCAGCGCTACGCACGGCCGCCAACACATAACCTACAAAGACCAGAAACTAGTTGCAACTCCTGGACAGAGTACTAGGGTGGTTAAGAAGCCGAGAGGGTCAATTAAGGATCCCAATGCATGGTAGTAGCTGAATCTTAAATCACACATACAGATCTCAGTTCTTAGGGACGGCCTCAATGAAACAACCCACCATGTACTCCTACATGGCCTCTCATCGATACCTTTACCAAAACATGTTCAACACATCCCTCACATTACCGGCATAAGCATTTCACTCTGGCCCATCACCCAGATGAACCAGACCTGACACAACTCTAAGCATAACAGGCATAGCAAGGTAGGAATCACATACATGGCTCAATCAACTCCTACACATGCTAGTGGGTTTCATCTAGTTACTGTGGCAATGACAGGTCATGCAGAGGATAAGGGTTCAACTACCGTAGCACACAGCAGTTTGAATCGCGTTGTCTTAATGCAGTAAACAAGAGCAGAAGCGAGAACATGGGTTTGTATCGGAATGATCAATGGTTGCTTGCCTGATGGAGTGGTAGTGGGATACTGCCCTTCAGTTGGATACTCGTGAATATCCTCGGAGGCAGAACCTACCACGAAGAACACATCGGAACACAATCAACACATGACGATATGCAACAATATGATGCATGCTATGACATGGCAATATGAATGTGTCTTGGCCTAATGCAAGTTATAATAGAAAGGAATGAACTCATTTGAATCAAAGATTCAAATATTAGCTCATTAAACATGGCCTTAATAGTGCATTTCCTTATTCTGCTTAAACAGCAAGGTAAACTTGTTTTGTCATGCATGAAACCATTACAGATGGATATATTGAATTTTTCTGATCATTTTTCATATATAAATCTTTGCATTTGGAGCTATGGTTGATTTTCTATGATTTTTAGAAGTTTTAACTATTTTCTGGAAATTCCTGAATAAAAATAAATCCAGAAAATGCATTACTGCGTCAGCATTACGTCAAGGTGACGTCAGTGGTCAACGGGGACGTCCAGGTCAAAACTGACTGGTGGGTCCCGTGTGTCAGTAGTTAATTAAGCTAATTATTTTTAATTGAAACTAATCTGATTTAGTTAACAGAGGGGGACCCACTTGTCATTGACTCAGGGGAGTCAAACTGGGTTCAAACCCCTGGTCAGCGGGGCTAATCCCGCCGGCGTTGAGTCGCCGGTGAGGCCGAGACGGCGGAGGGCTTCGGATTTGGTCCTCCGGTGACCAAATCGACGGCGGAGACGTGCTACGCATAGCTGGGGCTCGCGCGCATCTAGTGGGGCAAGTGGGAGGAGCTGGGGTGGAGCGAGCTCGCCGGAATCGAGCTTGTGGCGGCGGCCGGAGTTCGGGCGGGGTTGGTTTCGAGGCTACGGTGCACGGGAGAAGGAGCTGGTGGTGGCTACGGGTTCCTGGTGCTGCGCTGAGCACAACGGCGAGCTTGGCCTCGAGCCACTGTGGCTCTGGCCACGACGACGCCGCCATGGTCGGCGGCGGGGAGCTCTCGGTAGCGGTGGGAATGGCGGCTACAGAGGCCAAACGAGCAAGGAAGCTAGGGAAAAAGGAAGAGGAGCTCACAGCGGGGTCGGAGAGGGGGTCAGCGAGCTCGGGGAGGACTTGAGGCCGGCGAATCGAACGACGGCGTCCGGCGGCCGTGGACGGGGAAGAAGGGCACCACGTCGTCTTGGGGTCGTCCGAGCTTGCGTGGGTGACGGAGAGGTCCAGGGTGACGAGGCGAAGCGATTGGGCTCGTCGGAGGGGCGAGGGAGTGGCTCTGGTGGCAACTACTGCGATCGGCGGCGAGGGACGCGCTCGGCCATCACGGGAGAGAGTGAGGGAGACGAGGGGGAGAGTGCGAGAGGATGAGAGGGGACGTGGGGGTCGCGTGGCATCTCTGGACGTCTCCATGCGTCGGCAGAAGCAGGAGGTGGCCGGCGTGTGGCCGCGGGCGCCGGCCACGCGCTTCGCGTCCTTCTGGCGGGAGGAGGACGACGACTGGCAGGGCCAGTCGGCTGGGCCGAGCCAGGTGGGCTAGCCAGCACAGGTAAGGCCCAGGTGGGCTTCCCTCTCTCCTTTTTTTTAATTTGTTTCTGTGTTTTTATTTAACTGCAACTGTTGGGCTTTATTTAAAATACTAAAACGTTTCCAAAAATCCTGAAAATAATTGTGGCCTCTGTTTAGATTATTTCCAACAGCAAACATTTATTTCTAGAATTATTTAAGCATTTAAATTATTTTATAGCATTTAAATGCCCAAATTCAAATACTTATGATTTAACTCAATGACCTTCTATTGACCTAGGAAAATGTGCACCAATTTTGCCAGAGGTTCTAACCCAAGACAAAGAGGGTGAACTTTTTAGAAGGGCATTTCAGGTTCATTGAAAAATAATTTTAGTAAACCCTAGTTGTTTCGGGGGGGGGGGGAGGGTTGGGAGTTCTGTCATCCCCATTTCAAATTTAAGAGGAAAATAAACATGATGTACACTCTAATGCTTGAATAGCTAGGGTGTGACAATATATGCATCGTACCAGAAACCAGTGCTGCTCTGACTTGCCTCTGCATTACCTCTGAACCAGTGTTGCTCTGTACCGGAAATCGGGAATTTACTCATCGGGTCACTGCATCTACTTTATTGCACCCAAAGAAATGCCTGTAATTTATTTAATAGTCGTATCAGATTTTTTTATTCAGAATGTGTTGAGCTATTTCTTTTGCCAAGCTACATTCTTGTACATTGGATTCTCAAGGAGCATCACTTGCGAGACATGTCTTCACGTGCTACCATTTCAGAACACCACACTCCCTTCACGCACAGGACATACATGTTCTACATCCACCCCTCACAGTCCTAATTTGAAATCAAGTTGGCAGGCTATTGTAAGGCAGGTAAGCAGCCTTCTAGATGGAATGTTGGATTTTACTCTGGCAAGGTAGGTCTTAAACAGATTATGATCTGGATATCTATTGTTTGAGCTCCACATGCTGCTAACACCATCAGATATTGTCTGCTCCGGACATCTTCACGCTCTTATAGGCAGTCACCCATCATTTGACTTAGACTGAAGAAGGTGTCCATCAAAAAAAAGGGAAAAATAAGTAAGTGCAAAGAAATACATATAGGGTTGCACATATTTGTAAGAGATGATCAAGGCATATAGTTGCAGCAAGTAGCAAATGGCATGAATTTATTCATGATGCACTCACGTATCAAGGGTGTAAATCTTCCTTAGCTAGGCCCAAATGCACATAGATACAGTACAGGAATGATGTGTGATATATCATTGTAGGTTTCGGACCTGATGAAAAGTTTATTACAGTACAGGAAAAAAATCATGAAACAATTATACAGTACAGGAATGATGAGAAATCGGAAATTTTTGTACTGGAATGATGTGTAATTAAATTCATGAAAAACTTAATATTGAATTTGTATTCAGAAACGTGTAGCAATCTAGAGTGGAACAAAGAAGATGCAGAATGTCTGAAACTTCTCAAAAAGGGATATAATTATACAAAAGCAACCTGACAGAGTATACGTCTAGGAATCTGCCAAATTCAGTGTCTCTTATATCCCACCAAGGACCACGACGTAATCACCATCACTGCGGCTCAACCAGAATTCGATCGATTAATAAGGAGGCAAATGTAGCAGCTAATATGGCGTAAATGCACACTAACTTGGCAGCAAGAACAGATGGGTTGTAAGCACCTTCAGTGATCCTACGACCTGCAAATGATATCATAGAGACAGTACGCCTTTACTCTCAATAACCGAGGAGGAGTAAAGTTTTGAAGCGTATCGCTCTGAATGGATCAATCGTCCAGCAGCCTTCTGACACGTAAAATAGGCAGAGCGAGCATTACCAGGTCCCATAATTCCAGGCCAGGCTTCTCGAGCACGATGACGCGCACCACTGTGCACCACGCCGACGCCAGGTAGTTGAGCGCCGACGCCAGGTAGTAGAGCGCCAGGGGCTTCGTGTTGAACGCGCGCGCCTTGTAGTCGGCGCGTCGGTATCGGTTCATGAACGTCCGTGCCGGCATGTCCATGTCCCGCGCCAGCACGACGCCCTCGTCACCGTCACCGGTCACCACGAACCCCCACGCCACTGACACCGTCCACGGGTTCGCCACGATGCACTAGTAGAAAACAGGGCTTTGGTCCAGGCCGGGTCAGCCCATTAGTCCGGTTCAGTCTAGAACCGGGACCAATGTGGGCATTGGTCCCGGTTCGTGAGCCCAGGGGGCCGGCCGGGCCACGTGGGCCATTGCTCCCGGTTCGTCTGGACCTTTTGGTTCCGGTTGGTGGGACGAACAGGGACCAATGGGCCTCGCTCCTGGCCCACCACCATTGGTCCCGGTTGGTGGCTTGAACCGGGACCAAAGGCTCCCCTTTAGTCCCGGTTCATGCCACCAACCGGGACCAATGAGGTGCCTATATATACCCCCTCGCGCAAGAGCAGAGCACAGTGCTCTGTTTTTTCTGGCCGAGGGGGAGAGGGCTTTGTGGTGCTCTACTCACCTCCTATGCACATGAGGTGTTCGATGGAATGCCCGAGCCACACTACTTAAGCTTTCTCCTCTCGAAGCTCGACCTCCAAGCTCCATTTTCCTCGAGATTAGTCTAAATTTAGCGGTCCGTCACGCCCCGTCCCCGTCTTCACCGCCATCGATCACCCGCGCCAATCTCATCACCGACACCACTGTGGTGAGCCTCTTGTTCTTATCTTCTTTCTGAAAGGAAAAATATTCTTACTTGTATGTTTAGATAGATACTTGTATCATTTTCTTACATTTATTATTGCATCTTATATAGTGCGATGGTTTTGGTATCCGCCCCCATCGGCCCTCGTCCTGTCTATGATTCGGATGTGGTATGTATATTATCTTTATAACTATTGGTTCATTTATTGTTTATGAAAATTATGCCAACCAACGTGACATAAATTTTATTTATCTAGGATGTATGTGAATCGGAAATGCCAACCGACCCTATTGTCGAGAGGTTAAATTTAGTTGAAGAAGAAAACAATTTGTGGAAGGAAAAAATAAAAAAAATTGAGGAGGAGAAGATGATATTGGAGTTGCATGTTGCGGATGTCGTCGATGATCACAAGATCAAGATGGATGCAATGCGCTTGAAGATTAGAAAGATTAGAAAATATGCCATTCATACCGAGGCTTGGTATCATTATGCCGTTGGATCAATTGTTACCTTGGTTGCGATTATGATCGCATTTGTTTTCGCATTAAAATGTTTTACATAGTTTCAATGTATGATTTAATTAATTATATGCTCTGGAGAGCTATATGTTGTTAGATGAGAACTATGTATGCACTTTGGTTTTAATGTGATGATGAACTTCTATTAATTTGGACACTTAATTATATATAATGCACGCAGATGAACCGGCAATGGATGTACGGTGACAGACACACCCGCGAGTACATTAAGGGCGTGCATGAGTTTCTCGATGCGGCTGAGGCAAACAAGCAGGATGGTTTTATGTGTTGTCCATGCACTGAATGTGGGAATACGAGGTCTTACTTAACCGGAAAATCCTTCACTCCCACCTGCTTTACAAGGGTTTCATGCCACACTATAATGTTTGGACGAGGCACGGAGAAATAGGGGTTATGATGGAAGACGGTGAAGAAGAAGAGTACGATGACAACTATGTGCCCCCTGAATACGGTGATGCTGCAACGGGGGGAGCTGGTGAAGATCAAGAGGAACCAGACGATGTGCCCAATGATGCTGCCACGGGTGAAGCTGCTGAAGATCAAGAGGAACCAGACGATGTGCCCGATGATGATGATCTCCGCCGGGTCATTGTCGATGCAAGGACGCAATGCGAAAGTCAAAAGGAGAAGCTGAAGTTCGACCGCATGTTAGAGGATCACAAAAAAGGGTTGTACCCCAATTGCGAAGATGGCAACACAAAGCTCGGTACCGTACTGGAATTGCTGCAGTGGAAGGCAGAGAATCCTGTGGCTGACAAAGGATTTGAGAAGCTACTGAAAATATTGAAAAAGAAGCTTCCAAAGGATAACGAATTGCCCGACAGTACATACGCAGCAAAGAAGGTCGTATGCCCTCTAGGATTGGAGGTGGAGATGATACATGCATGCCCTAATGACTGCATCCTCTACCGCGGTACATACAAGGATCTGAACGCATGCCCGGTATGCGGTGCATTGCGGTATAAGATCAGACGAGATGACCCTGGTGATGTTGACGGCGAGCCCCCCAGGAAGAGGGTTCCTGCGAAGGTGATGTGGTATGCTCCTATAATACCATGGTTGAAACGTCTGTTCAAAAACGAAGAGCATGCCAAGTTGATGCGATGGCACAGTGAGAACCGAAAAAAGATGGGAAGTTGAGAGCACCCGCTGATGGGTCGCAGTGGAGAAAAATCGAGAGAAAGTACTGGGATGAGTTTGCAAAGGACCCAAGGAATGTATGGTTTGCTTTAAGCGCGGATGGCATTAATCCTTTCGGGGAGCAGAGCAGCAATCACAGCATCTGGCCCGTGACTCTATGTATGTATAACCTTCCTCCTTGGATGTGCATGAAGCGGAAGTTCATTATGATGCCAGTTCTCATCCAAGGCCCTAAGCAACCAGGCAACGACATTGATGTGTACCTAAGGCCATTAGTTGAAGAACTTTTACAGCTTTGGAATGGAAACGGTGTACGTACGTGGGATGAGCACAGACAGGAGGAAATTAACCTTAAGGCGTTGCTGTTCGTGACCATCAACGATTGGCCCGCTCTCAGTAACCTTTCAGGACAGACAAACAAAGGATACCACGCATGCACGCACTGTTTAGATGACACTGAAATTATATACTTGGACAAATGCACGAAGAATGTGTACCTGGGCCATCGTCGATTTCTTCCGACCAACCATCAATGTCGAAAGAAAGGCAAGCATTTCAAAGATGAGGCAGATCACCGGAAGAAGCCCGCCATGCGCACCGGTGATCACGTGCTTGCTATGGTCAATGATTTACACTACGTAATCTTTGGAAAGGGTCCCGGTGGACTAGCTGTTTCGAATGACGCTGAGGGACACGCACCCATGTGGAAGAAGAAATCTATATTTTGGGACCTACCCTACTGGAAAGACCTAGAGGTCCGCTCCTCAATCGACGTGATGCACGTGACGAAGAACCTTTGCGTGAACCTGCTAGGCTTCTTGGGCCTGTATGGGAAGACAAAAGATACACCTGAGGCACGGGAGGACCTGCAACGTTTGCACGAAAAAGACGGCATGCCTCCGAAGCAGTATAAAGGTCCTGCCAGCTACGCTCTTACGAAAGAAGAGAAAGAAATCTTCTTTGAATGCCTGCTCAGTATGAAGGTCACGACTGGCTTCTCGTCGAATATAAAGGGAATAATAAATATGCTAGAGAAAAAGTTTCAGAACCTGAAGTCTCATGACTGCCACGTGATTATGACGCAACTGCTTCCGGTTGCATTGAGGGGGCTTCTACCGGAAAATGTCCGATTAGCCATTGTGAAGCTATGTGCATTCCTCAATGCAATCTCTCAGAAGGTGATCGATCCAGAAATCGTACCAAGGCTAAGGAGTGATGTGGCGCAATGTCTTGTCAGTTTCGAGCTGGTGTTCCCACCATCCTTCTTCAATATCATGACGCACGTCCTAGTTCATCTAGTCGACGAGATTGTCATCCTGGGGCCCGTATTTCTACACAATATGTTTCCCTTTGAGAGGTTCATGGGAGTCCTAAAGAAATATGTCCGTAACCGCGCTAGGCCAGAAGGAAGCATCTCCATGGGCCATCAAACAGAGGATGTTATCGGGTTTTGTGTTGACTTCATTCCTGGCCTTAACAAGATAGGTCTCCCTAAATCGCGGTATGAGGGGAGACTGACTGGAAAAGGCACTCTTGGAAGAGACTCAATAATATGCAGGGACGGATATTCTTGGTCTCAAGCACACTACACAGTTCTACAGAACTCTACCTTGGTGACCCCGTATGTCGATGAACACAAGAACAGTCTGCGCTCCACACACCCGGAGCAGTGCGACGACTGGATTATATGTGAACACATCAGGACTTTCAGCAGTTGGTTGGAAACACGTCTCAGAGGTGACAACACTGTTTGTGATGAGTTGTACTTGTTGTCCAGGGGACCATCTTTGACTGTATTGACTTACAAAGGATACGAGATAAATGGGAATACATTTTACACGATCGCCCAAGATCAAAAGAGCACCAACCAAAACAGCAGTGTCCTCTTTGATGCAGCAACCGAGAGCGGAAAGGATACATATTATGGTTACATAGTGGACATATGGGAGCTTGACTACGGACCTGGTTTTAAGGTCCCTTTGTTTAAGTGCAAATGGGTCAATCTGTTAGGCGGCGGGGTACAGGTAGACCCACAGTATGGAATGACAACAGTGGATCTGAAAAATCTTGGGTACACTGACGAACCGTTCATCCTAGCCAATGATGTGGCACAGGTTATCTATGTGAAGGACATGTCTACCAAACCGAGAAAAAGAAAAGATAAGGAAGCGAATACATCATACGATGAGCCAAAGCGCCACATAGTTCTTTTAGGAAAAAGGGACATCCTGGGAGTGGACGGCAAGACAGACATGTCTGAAGATTATGAAAAGTTTCATGAAATTCCTCCCTTCAATGTCAAGGCTGACCCAAGCATCCTGATAAACAATGAAGATTATCCATGGTTACGGCGCAATAAGCAAATGACACAAGTGAAGAAAAAGTGAAGACTTTCTCCCGCAACTATTATGATGATGCCATGCCAAATTTGTAACAGACGAACATGCTACCATTGTCCGTTTTGTACATGCACATGCTATGTGGGTGAAATTATGATACCATCCCAACTTTCAACTTTTTCAGAGTTCATTTGAAATGCTTTCATGTCTTATGGTTCAAGGTTTTATGTGTTGAGGCAAATGGATCAATATGTCAGGAGGCGGGGTACAGGTAGACCCACAATACGGTATGACAACAGTGGATCTAAACAATCTTGGGTACACAGACGAACCATTCGTCCTAGCCAATGATGTGGCGCAGTTATTGTCCGAAACTTTGATACTTCGAAAGTGATTGTCCATTTTGTACACGAAGTGCATCAAGTTTTTGTCGTAACCCTCTCTACTTTTTGGAACATGCTATGTGGGTGAAATGATGATACCATGCCAACTTTCAACCTTTTCAGAGTTCATTTTTAAATGCTTTCCAATTTCAGAGTCATTTAGCTCAAAGAATGAATTAATAGCAAACAGAATGAACTACAAAACTTTTATGAAAATAAAAACAATCAATTAAAATATTATGTTATGATCAACTAAAATAAAACTATAATATTCTTCAATAGCCAAAAGAATATAATTTTTGTGACCTAAAATCAAACTATAAGTATTTAATTGTAAGTATAAATAAAAAATAAATAGCAAAAAAGAAAAAAATTCTATTTGTATAGTAAAGTTATTCATAAACTAGTGATTCACACAAATTTTAAAAAATACAAATTTAAACTATTCAAAATTTTAAAACTAATGGCACTAACAGAAAGTTTATAATTTTTGTGACCTAAAACCAAAAAGAAATCACTAAAAAACTATAAGTATTTAGTTGTAAGTATAAATAAAAAATAAATAGAAAAAAAATTCTATTTTTATAGTAAAGTTATTCATAAACTAGTGATTCACACAAATTTTTAAAAATTCAAATTTAAACTATTCAAAATTTAAAACTAATGGCACTAACAGAAAGTTTATTATTTTTGTGACCTAAAAGCAAAAAGAAATCACTAAAAAACTGTAAGTATTTAGTTTTAAGTAGAAATAAAAAAATAAAAAACCAAAAAAATGTAGAAATAAAAAAGAAAAAACCAAAAAAAATGCCACCTACTGGGCCTCCACGGCCTGAATACGACTAGAAACCCTACATGGGCCAGGCCCGCAGAAGGCCCAATAGGCCCACAGGCAGTAGCAAGTTTAGGCCCGAAAGCCTGCATTGGAGAGGAGCTCGAATGGGGAGGCACACCAGCGCTTATAAACAAGTGCCGGCGCCCTTCAGCTAGCGATGTGGGACTAAACTTTTGGGCGCGGGGCAGCACAAGGCCATTGGTCCCGGTTGGTGGCACCAACCGGGACTAAAGGGGGCATTGGTCACGGTTCGTGGCACCAACCGGGACCAATGCCCCCCTTTAGTCCCGGTTGGTGCCACCAACCGGGACCAAAGGCCGCCGCTTCCCGCCCTTTGGGCTGCTGAAAATTGGCCTTTGGTCCCGGTTCGTGGCACCAACCGGGACCAAAGGGGGGCATTGGTCACGGTTCGTGCCATGAACCGGGACCATTGCTCCGGTTATATAAGGTAGCACTTGTGAAAATTTCGCCAACCGCTCCCATTCGCCCCCGACGCCCCCAGGCCGTTCGTCGTCGTCGTCGCCGCCCCGATCGAGCCCATCGTCGCCCGCTCCCCGTCGCCGTCGCCGTCGCCCCGCGCCGCGGCAGGCCTTGTCCCCGTCGCTTCTTGCGCCGTCGCCGGCCTCCTCCTCGTCGCTGCGTGCGCCATCTCCGGCCCCCTCCCCGTCGCCCCGCGCCGCGTCGCCGGCCTCCCCCGCGCCGTCGCCCCTGCCCCGCCCGTCGCCGTCGCCCCTGCCCCGCCCGTCGTCGTCGCCCCGCCCCGCCCGTCACCGTCGCCGCGGCCCGCCCGTCACCGTCGCCGTCGCCCTGCCCGTTGGTCCGGCCGGCGCCCCTCCCATGTTTTTTTATATATTATATATGCTTGTGTATATTGCCTCTTTGTGTATATTATGCATATATGTATTGTGTATATTGCTTCTTTTCAGATTTTTTTTCATATATATGTTTGTATTTTGTATTTTTCTTTTTTATAAAAATGTATATATGTTTTTATGTTCTCTGTGTATATATGTTCATATATGCAAAAGTTAGGTTTAAATATTTAGAAAAGGATTATCTATATATGTTCTCTGATTTAGTACATTTTAGCTTACTTTCATTTTTAGAAAAGTTTTATATATTTAGGAGAGGAAAAAGGAAAATAAGAAGAGGAAAAAGGAGAAGAAGAGGAGAGGAAGAAAAGGAAGAGGAGAAGAAGAAAGGAATAGAGGAGAAGAAGAAAAAATAGAATTTTTTTTCTATTTTTTCTTCTTCTCCTCTACTCCTTTCTTCTTCTCCTCTTTTTTTTCTTCTTTTTTTTCTTCGATCTTCTCCCCCTCCCGATAGGAAAGTTTTATATAGAAAGTTGCAATTTTAGAAAAGTTTTATATATGCAAAAGTTACAATTTTAGAAAAAGAAGGATAGGAAAGAAGAAAATAAGAAGAGGAAAGAAAGAAGAAGAGGAGAGGAAAAGAAGAGGAGAAATAAATACGAAGAAGAAAAAAGAAGAAAAAGAAGAGGAGAAGAAGAAAGGAATAGTGGAGAAGAAGAGAAAATTGAATATATTCTATTTTCTCTTCTTCTCCACTATTCCTTTCTTCTTCTCCTCTTTTTTTTCTTCTTTTTTTCTTCGATCTTCTCCTCTAGCTATTCCTTTCTTCTTCTCCTCTATTTTCTTCTTCTTCTTCTTCTTCTTCTTCTTCTTCTTCTTCTTCTTCTTCTTCTTCTTCTTCTTCTTCTTCTTCTTCTTAATTTTTATCGGGAACGAGGGTGTCGAGGATCGCCGAGGGGTCGAGGGTCGAGAACTAGGGTAGAGGGTCGAGGGTCGTTAAGGGGTCAAGGGTCGAGGGTTTCAGGGTCGAGGGTTCGAGGGTTCTATAGGGTCGAGGGTCGAGGGTTCCAGCAGGGTCGTCTAGGGGTCGAGGGTTCCAGGGTCGTCGAGGGTTCGAGGGGTCGAGGATCGCCGAGGGGTCGAGAGAGGTTTCCTAGTGTCAAAGTATTGAAGAAATCCATGCCTTCATCATTAGCCGGAAGTAACCAGGGCATGTTGGTACGAAGTTCTGCAAAGTTGTTCTAGAATGGAGCCCCGGATAGAATAATCCGCCTTTTGGTACGAATTTAGCAAAGGCCTTCGAAATAGCGATATTTGGAAGGCTCTTGCTAAACTTTGTACCAAAAAACGAATTATCCTATCTGGGACTCCGTTCCAGAACAACTTTGAAGAGCTTCGTACCATCATGCACATGTTACTTTCGCCTAATGATGAAGACATGGTTTTGTTGAATCCTTTGACACTAGGCAACCTCCCGACCCCTCGGCGATCCTCTCGAACATGAGAGGAAGAAGAGGGTTTTCTAGGGGTCGAGGGTTCCAGGGTCGTCGAGGGTTCGAGGGGTCGAGGATCGCCGAGGGGTCGAGAGAGGTTTCCTAGTGTCAAAGTATTGAAGAAATCCATGCCTTCATCATTAGCCGGAAGTAACCAGGGCATGTTGGTACGAAGTTCTGCAAAGTTGTTCTGGAATGGAGTCCCGGATAGAATAATCCGCCTTTTGGTACGATTTCAGCAAAGGCCTTCCAAATAGCGATATTCGGAAGGCTCTTTCTGAACTTTGTACCAAAAAGCGAATTATCCTATCTGGGACTCCGTTCCAGAACAACTTTGAAGAGCTTCGTACCATCATGCACATGTTACTTTCGCCTAATGATGAAGACATGGTTTTGTTGAATCCTTTGACACTAGGCAACCTCCCAACCCCTCGGCGATCCTCTCGAACATGAGAGGAAGAAGAGGAAGAAGAAAAAAAAAGAGGAGAAGAAAGAATAGAGGAGTTCTTCTCCTCTATTCTTTCTTCTCCTCTTTTTTTTCTTCTTCTTCCTCTTTTTTTATCGGGAACAAGGGTCGTCGAGGGACATAGATGTAGTGTCGTCGTTGTCGATATATACCCCCTCCCGATAGCTTACTATGATTAGGTAGCTAGTTCTATGTTTGGCACTAATATATCCATCTGTCATGTTTGAATAATACTTGCCATGTTGTAAATATTTGTAGAAACTAGACGAAGCAAAAGAAGCGTTGTTGAGGGACATAATCGCAGAAGGAAGTGATGCCATCTCGTTGTTTCTCAACGAAACCGATGGTCTGGAAGGAGAGGGTGAACAAGCTGGCTACGGTGACCTAATGCTGGTGCAAGAAGAAGAACATGAGGACGGCTCCGGTGACCCAATGCCGGTGCAAGAAGGAGACCGTGATGACGGCTCCGGTGACCGAACCGAGTCTGGCCAGGTATATATATTAGTTAAGCCTATGCTGACTAGCTGATTGATGCATTCATTGTTTTGGTATGTACACATATTAATTAAGTCTTTATTCTTTTTTCTAGCCCTCCGGATCGAGCACAACTTCGGTAAAGAGACGAGGCCCGAAGAAAAAGTTGAGCTCGGATGAAAAGTTTGAGATCATAGCAATCGCGCCCGACGGCCAACCTATTGAACCCCTCAGGACAAAGAGCGCATTTGTTGCTCAGTGCGGGGTTCTGGTTAGGGACAAGATCCCGATAAGCATCCAGCAATGGTTTAAGCCGGCTATAGAAGACCCTGAGGTGTCTTATGTCAATGATATGCAGAAAAATGATCTTTGGACTGAGCTGAAGTCAAATTTCACCCTACCGCCAGAGGATAATCCAGAGAACCCAGTTAAAGAGAAATTAATCAAGTCTTTTGCTCTGAAGAGGATGGCAGAACTATTCAGGAGGTGGAATAAAGAGCTGAATAAGTTTGTCGAAAATAATGAGACACCAGAATTCAAGGGCAGATATGAGAAGATCAGAAATCACTGGCCCGCATTTGTGGCCCACAAGACATCGGAAAAGAGTAAGAAGATGTCGGCAACAAACAAGCAAAATGCTGCGGAGAAGAAGCTTCACCATCGCACGGGGTCAGGTGGCTACCTCGTAGCCCGGCCTAAGTGGTCCAAGACTGAGAATGATCTGGTTCATAAAGGGATCGAACCAGAGACAATTAACTGGCCAGACCGTTGCCGGACTTGGTTCTTCGGGGCTGGCGGAACCTTGGACCCTGTAACAGGGAAGTGCATTTGGACGAATGATCAAATGGACATACCAGTCAGTAAGCTTAAGCAGTATATCGAAGCAGCCCAAGAAGGGACGTTCTTTCCAGACAGAGAGAACGACGAGCTCACAATGGCCCTCAGGAATCCTGAGCACCCTGGACGGACACGAGGCACGCCAGGCTCCATTCCGTGGAAGGTTGGGTTTCCGGACACAGGCGGTTACAAATCCCATGACAGGAGGAAAAAAGTGCAGCAGACCCAAATGCAGGCGCTGCAAGCAAGGGTAGACGCGATAGAGGAACGAGAAGCAAATCGCAGCAAACGTACTGCCGAAGCCTCCCCCGAAGCTACCCCGCCATCTCAGCGCAGAAGCAGCGTGGCTTCCACCGAGCTGCTTCAGCTGGAGCATGCCTTGACGGCTCCTGCCAGCTATCCCATGGATGCTATCACGGATTCTCAAAATTGCCACCTTATGACACAATGGATGAATTTGAAGGTCAAGGCGGCTGTTGGCTCTGTTTATCCTACTGAACCCGGCGCAACTTTTCACTGCCGGCCGATTCCAGAAGGATATGCTAGGGTGATGGTGGATGAAATAACGGAGGGATTTGAGGACCTCCAGCTTGACCACCCTACCGGTGAAGGGGAGACTCGGCTGGGGTCTGCTCCGAAGACTCCATGCCTATGGCGGAAGGAGCTCATCAACCTTCCGAACTGGACGTCTCCGCCTCCTCCTCCTCCTCCGGCGAGTCAGGGCACTCCGCCTCCTCCACCGCCTCCTCCTCCGGCAAGTGACGATCAGGGCCCTCGGCCGGCTCCTTCTCCGGTGCGTGGCGGCACTCCGCCTCCTTCTCCACCTGCGCCGACGCGCCCGAGCAGCCAACCTCCTCCTTCTCCGCCTCGTCAGCAAGGGCGGAAGAGACCTGCCGCCGCTCCAGCTGCTCCGGCGCGTCGTAGTCCTTCTCCTCCGCCTCGTAAGCAAGTAAAGAAGACAACCACTCCATCTGCTCGGTCGGCGTCTAGCAGTACAACCAGAGGCGGGAGGACATACAGATTCGATCCTTCTCTGAAGACTCCAGAGAAGTTACCATACGAGAGGACCCCGGAGGAGAACGCGAAGATCGCGCGAACCGAAGTGGATGACTGGTTTCAAGGGTTGAAAGCAAAGAGACATCCACCTCCGGAGGAGAAGGTAGATCCTGTGAAAGTGAAGCGCACTCTGGCTGCCCTGGCAAAACCACCCAAGTCTCCGCCGAAAGGCAACTATGAGCGCATTATTGCAAAGACATGGGCCGAAGCGGAGCGGTCGGGAAGTACAGTCAGTGATCAAAGGCTGAAAGAACGACGAGCAGCTGGGAAACAAATTGCCTAGCTCGGCGAACAAGCGAAGCAATCGTGCCCCCCCCCCTCAAGGTGCCTAGCGACATCGTCGATCCGAGGATGGTGCCCGGTTATGGCAATGTTGACGATTACCTGCCCGACGATGTACATTATGATACCATGGAGGTGCAGATACACAGATACGAGTACGGGAAGCCTCTCGTCAAAGATGAAAAATCTTTAACAACGATGATGCGAAGATTACATGATTGGTACTTGAAAATCTGCAGAGGTCTGGGGGGAGGAGTACTTTGTATGCAAGAGTTAACCCGGAGCATGACCTCGTTGGAATTGAACTGTTGCCTATTCCATTTGAGGAGTTCTATCAGTTTTTCAATCAATTGGCCCTCGATAAAACAACGATCACCTGCTACTGTCTGTAAGTACTACTACTTCTGTCATTAAGTCTCTCTATATAGCTCATCTCGCATGTATTTATAATTATCCTCACTATATTATGCAGAATGAAGATCGCCAAATTGAAGAAAAGACAAATCGGTGATATTGGGTTCGTTAACACATATCTCATAGATGCAACTGAGGTTGAACATCGTCCCGGAGATACCGAGGCCAACTTGCTACAATCATTCAAAAAAAATGAAAACAAAGATATAATACTCTTTCCTTACAACTTCAAGTGAGTGTTACTGTCTTGTGCATATTCAGTTTCCCTTATATATTTGTCCAGGTTATAGTAATGTAATTGATGAGTTATGCATGCGTGTGCAGTTTCCACTATATTCTCCTAGAGATTAAGCTTGAGCAGGGAGTAGTAACCGTCTTGGACTCTAAATGAAAAGATCCCCAGGAGTACGCAGACATGACTGAAATCCTCAAGAAGTAAGTTAAATCGATCATTATGCACCATATCAGCAACTTTGTTCATTTCCTGATATCAAGTAATTGTTTCCTTTGTTCGGCAGGGTTTGGAGAAAATTCACCAGAAAAGTTCCGGGACTGCCGAAGGAGCTGAAATTTAGACACCCGAAAGTAAGTACTATAGTACCATGTTCCGCACATCTCCTAGTGATTCAAGCGCTAGTTTCATCAATACCATTTAGCATTCTTGCTTATCAGTTTGATTGACCTCTATTTCTTGTAAAGTGGTTGTGGCAGGAACAAGGGAATGATTTCTGTGGATACTACGTCTGCGAGTCCATCCGCCACACGACCTGTGAGCGGGGCGGGTACTCTGACGAACAATATGAAGTACGTAAATAACAACATTCACAATTTTATTTTATTACCATCATTTGTATTGAGTTTCATTCATTCATATATATATGTATTGACCCCCTTCTTCAAATTAGATGTTTCGAAAGCGGGATGAACTCCTAGCACCAGCTCGCATGCGAGCAATTCAAGAGGAATTGGCGGCATTATTTCTTGACCAAGTGATCGCTGAAGACGGAGAATACTATGTGGACCATGAGTCCGTATGATTATATTTGTAAGAGATAATTATTGTATATATGTAGCCGATAGTGTCGGATAGATATACGAGAACTTGTTGTTCGACCAATCTCTCGGAGAAGGAGAGGTGGTCG
Source organism: Triticum urartu (assembly GCF_056163025.1). NCBI lineage: Eukaryota > Viridiplantae > Streptophyta > Magnoliopsida > Poales > Poaceae > Triticum > Triticum urartu. Next base: position 747,171,974 of record NC_141875.1, on the reverse strand, counting down.
ATATCACTTCTCTCTGTATGCATATATGTTCATGACGATCTTCTGTTTCCTTCGTTTGCTTACTAGCTAACTAGCGTGTCTAGTCCTCTCTATACGTATGTATAGTACGTAGCGTCGACCAAGCACGGACGTAAGAGAGGACACTTCTCTCTATTAATTATAGCTAGCTAACACAATATATGAAACACCTAAATTAACCCCCGAAAACCCCCAACCCCCCCCCCTTTCAAAAAAAACAAAAACTCCAGCCACAGAAATGCTGACGCGTGGATGCCTATTGGTCCCGGTTGATGCCACCAACCGGGACCAAAGGTCTCCTGACTGGGCTCTGCGCACTGCCCACGTGGAGGCCCATCAGTCCCGGTTCTGGATTGAACCGGGACTAAAGAGTCGGGGCATTATTACCGACACTTTAGTCCCGGTTCAGGAATCGGGACTAAAGGCCCTTATGAACCGGGACTATAGGCTCTTTTTCTATCAATGATGTAGCATATCGACTGCTGCATCACCCCCGTCGAACAGCCTCCGCAGAGACGCCGGGCGCGAATGCACGTTGGGGATCAGCGGCCGCACTAGGTCGAAGTGGTGCAGCGACACCAGCGGCGCCACCTGGTGAGTGGCGAGGGGGCCAGGAGGTCACTGTACACGTCGTATTGGGTGAATCCTGAGTGTCGTCACGCCCAGCTCCGCCATGCAAGATGTAGTAGGGGACGGCGAGGAGGTTGTCCGGGAGGAAGACCGTGTCGTCGTCGCCCATGACGAACAAGCGTACACCTGGGAGACCGAGGCGGAAGGTCTCGGTGACGACGGTCGACATGTGAAATGCGGATGGCAGAGCGATGACCGCGCGTGTAGGGGAAACCGTGGGTATCCGAGAAGATCTTGATGGCCAGCAGCTCGACTCCCGCATCCATCGTCCAGCCACACGAACCCGGCGCCACCAAATCTTTATGTACTCCTTCCGCTTCTTCAACAGGCGGCGCGCCAACGCCGCGAAGCCAAACACTGCAGCGTAATCATCGTCGTCGACTCCATGGCCGTGGCAGGTTGTGGTGGTGGTGGCGTACTCGTCGTGGACACCACCATGACTGCAGCGGGCGTCGGCGGGAGCCTCGGTAGCGCCAACGTGACTAATCAGGAGGATAGCGTTGTGGGCGGCCTCTTCTGGGTGGAGGCAGCCTGGCGCTGCTGCGCTGGGCAAGATGCAACGTACAACAAAGAGCCCTTTTATAGGCCAGTACGGCGGCGAATAGGTGGCTGAGTTATGCACGGCATTGGAGCAGGGTTTTCAGGAGTGTCCAGAACACACGGCTGAAGCGGTACCGATTTGAAGTTGTACACAGCACACACGTGCCAACCAAAAGGTGCAACTCATGGTGACGTGGAAATATCTCAAGTAGTACAACACATCCGATGTAAATCAACACGTACATACCACCAAACAACAGCACCAAGAAGCAGCCGGTGTGTAGACCCATCCAAACAGGAACAGAACGCACCTTGGCTGGTGCTTGCGACGAGGGCGCCTGTGGGTGTCGTTTCCCTCCGTGGAGGCGTCGCGGTGGTGTGCCGGCATCTTCCCCCACGCTAGGATTGTCTCCGGGCGAAAGCCTTGGTTCATTGTTGGACTAGCGATGGCGGCGTCTCGACGGCGTTACTCCGTTGGGAGCATCGTGTTTGGAGACTCGGTTTCAAGGTTGTGTTGTGGTTCTCCGGTGCTAGTCGCTGGTCCGAGCAGATCTTCTTGGGCGCTATGTACGCAGCTGCCGGAGTATCAAGACGGTGGCTTTCCCGGGTCCGACTGAGTCCCGCTATCCATTCGCCGTCTCCTCTTAGGCATTCATGGAAGGTTAGTGCGTCGACAAAGAAAGCTCGTTTGCAGTTGTTGTTCTTGGTGGCTTTCGGTGCTGGTCGAGACGCGGCTAGATGATGTGCTTAGGGTAAGCTCCTTTGGGTTGTGTCTGTATCTGTTGTAGTGTGCGTGAGTGTGGAGTTTCAACTGCACTTGTTGTTCGCAGCAAGTTGTAGTCTCTTGTACTTGATATTCTGCCTTCTATAAAAATATGGTACGCCTAGGCGTACTCTCGAAAAAAAAAATCAGATACAGATGCCATGCATCACATGCCGAGCAGAAGGGATGTCCTGTTTATGACGCAGGATTGCTAAATCCACCCCATAATGTACCCCCCTAGGGCCCCGGTAGTTATCATGGCAGCACCTCATTGGTCCGCTTTTTACTGCAAGAAAAAGTCAAAAAAACAAGAAAAAAGTATCCTGGCCAGGTTTAGTATATTTACTAGCGAACCCCGCGCGGCGGCACGCCGCGCCCGTTAATAGGGGGGGTATTGTATGTACTGGAATATTGTGCGTGTACATTCTTTTCATCAGATGGCAACTAAAGGGAAACAACTGCATTGTTATCATCCCACAAGGCATTTTAAGAGTAAAGGTTTGCATTCATAACTATATTACAGATGGCATACAATTTAGATGGAAAGAAAACACTATTACATTCCGGAGAAGATTCTTTTATTGTAACTGAACATGGCGTACCGAAAGGTATTAACACGATGGGAACTTGCACAGTGGAAAGACACACAGGATACCAGAGAAGTTCAAACGGGAGTAGAGACGTGACCGGAGCTTGAAATCAAATCATTCTGGTATACCCCCGTCAGTACGTACATGTGTGCCTGCTATTTTTGGTTCATGTGATGAAAAATAAGGGCTTCATGTGTGTAAGCTTGTCATTATAAACTTATAACTCAACAACCACAACAAATCAAGCTATGCACATGAACAATTTTGAAAGGATACATTTAACGTTGTGAGTGCTACATCTTGCAAGATGAAAAATATACATTGCCATTTCTTTCTAGCAAGACTAAACACTAAAAATGTGCAAGCGTATACAGATTGTTAAGCAAACCATCCAGATCATATCCCTCGCTTGCCATGCCCTAAGAAGTCGAATTGATCTACAGGTTCAGATGAAGCATTGTTCACAAAATATCGTACGTGATTGGAGGAGATCATATGCGATGTGAGTATGTGGCCAACTCCACCTGCATGTATCAGATGTCTCCAAATTTTTCTCGAGGATTGGTTATGATGCCATTTGATGGAAAGTTCCACCTGACGATAAATTTGTCAGATCTTCATGATAAATTTACTTACTCGCATCAAACAAAACCCTTTGATTAATTGCCTAGATCTTTTTCGTGTCTGGTGTTAGTGCATGCCACTTGATGTAAGCAGTTGTATCTTTTTCCATTTGGATTGATTCTAGACCCCACTTTATCCGCGTGGATATGACCATGATACGCGACTGCACCAGTAATAGCAAGCACATGCGTTCGTAGAAAGGAAGAAGAAAAAAGCACATCCATCTACTGAACAGAAACATGGACAGAACACTAACACGCCGAAGTGGATGACATGCACGTAGTTGCATCACATGCATATGCAACGCCCACGGACCCCACAGCATGCCACAACACCACGTAGTCAAATCACACATGGGACCCACGTGCAACACTGCATGCATGCACACCCAATTACACGATAAGTTTGACCCACACACAAGTATAAAATATTGGCGGTTTGTTCCTTCGCCACTTTATTCAAATGTTTCTAGGGGTTGCTGGCTCTCTATAAATGGCAAATTTAAGCAGGATTATATGGATTGCCCACAAAATCCACGGAACCAGCGGCGCAACCTGCATAGCGCTCACACATCAACTCTAGCGTGTAGCCCTACTGCCATCCAGCAAAGCTCTTTCCTATGTGTGTCAGACCAGGCTAAGTTGATCAATGTAACAGTGTCTAGCTTGTATACGTGCGTGTTTGTTTCCACTGAAAGAACCAGTCACCCAAAAAATCTATGTAATTCGGTTAAAACGCAGATGCAAAAAGGAAAAATCTCCAATTCAGTTAACATCAAAATGCAAAAACTCTAGGACTGTCAAGAGGAGGAGCTGCACGAGGTGGTGCTGCTGCACCGCCTTTTTGGAAACGCCGTTGGTGGGCTTGCTTGCCCGCACGCGGTGTGAGCCTTCTGCTACTGGAAGAAGGACTTGACATCGCCGCTCATCATGGCTCCCTCTCCGAAGCAGAGGACGCAACCGTTGTGACCTCGCCGTCCTATGGTTCAAGCAGGGGCAGAGCACCTCCTCGCGTCGCTGCCGGCGGTAGCCTACCCGAGGCGATAGTTCCCAACGGTGGCCAGACAGGCCAACAGTGGCCAGACAGGCCATAGAAGGTGGGTCACTGGGTGGGTGCAAGAAAGATGCTGCGACCGCCAGGTCAAGCTGAGGGGCTGACAGCGTGGCCGGGCTCTCTGTCGCTCGTGCTGCGACACCATGCCGAGGCTGCCCGCTACCATGGGCTTCGCAGTCACCGTCCCAAGTCCTATACTATGGTTGCCCCAGACTACTACTTCCCCCGTTTCGAATTACTTGTCACAGGTATGGATGTATCTAGATGTATTTTAATTTTAGGGAAACCACACGTGAGACGACAGGACGTGCACACGCGATAGAACGCTCACGCGGCAGCAGCAACAAAAAACAACTCATCTAGCCCGTGCATGCAACCGACCGCACGAAGGCCATGCAAGGGAAAAACAGGAGTAGCCCACCTGATACGCAACCACCAAAGAAATCTTAGGAAACCAGGTCAAGGCACCACGCTGGCCCACACGCAACCAAAATCGCTAACTGCACCAAAAAAATCGCTACACACGTTAACAAAATTTCTATAGAGAGCCTACAGTCACAAGGTAATTCTACATGCCCGGATCCCAAATTAATACACGTGTCGCCATCCAGTTAGCCAAGAAGTCACAGTCAAACAAGTGGGGGTTAACCTCGTTGCGAAAAAGTTGCCAGATATAGGGTTTTGGTGACTAGCGGGTAGTGTGCGGCGGCACGCCACGCTACATGGATTGATAAGATAATGCTTGGTAACTCGTCCCAAAACTTAATTCCCAGCTAAGTCATTCATTAGATCTAGTTACACTACACCATAGACGACTCAAGTCTGCAACCAATGTAAGAGTCTTCTTAGGGAAGTACGGCTGTCCAACAAGTCATTGAAGATATGCTAGAAAGTACGGCTGTCCAGCAAGTCAATGTTGATACAATCAGAAAATATACTAAAACTCATGTCCCAACTTAATTATAAAAACTCATGTCTCTATATTGTGATGTAAACATAAAACTGTAGAAGTTTTCATGGAGGGCTGTTTGTGCTTCTACTGAAACAGGTGCATTAAACAGAGGTGACTCTCCCGTAAGGGTTGCAGAAATCATTGTGTACATCGCTAACAGGTGAAACACATTGCTAATAAGTGCAGGTATACATCAAGGGCTAACGCCGTGCATGATGGGAGCAGAAGTTAACAACATCTTCATACACTGAAGCTTATTATCCCATATATATCAGTACATGGTAATGTTGTACTGACGGCAAAAATATTCAATATAACCAGAATTCCAACACTTGCATTCCTTTACCAGTACAAAGCGAGAGCAATAAGATGTTCTCAAATGAAAATAAGATAATTAAATTGAGTAAAATGGTCTGTCAACAAAAATTAAACTGCATGTATGACCAAAGAAAGACTGCATGTACTTGTGATGAATCAATTATTTCTCCGTATGCTATGTTTATTTGTCTCTCCTACGGGCATCCCATGGTCACCCACAAGCAGTGTTTCCAAACCCTGTCGCGAAGCCACTTGGACCTACATTTGATTTGCCCAGTATAAAGAAGTTGCTCATAAAAGTTTATCATGCCACATTGGCTGAGTTTACTATTTTGACAACCTTGGTCAACAAACTTAAACGAAAAATGGTACATTTTCTTTTAAAAGGACAATGCTATTTAAATAAACAATAAGTACATAAATCTGAGCCACTGAGATGTTTGAACAGATTTGAAAAGCTCTGCGCAATCTAATCTACAACCACCCAGGTTACAACCTAAAGCCATAATTCTAATACCTGAAACCAAAAAAATTATAGTCCAGATCCGAGTAATATTATTATCCCTCTTTAATTCCAAGCCAATTAATCAATACTATAGGACAAGTAATAGCATCTTGCAGGTGCACAAAATAAATAATCATACTATAATTATTTGTTTATAAGAACCGCCTATGCATAAGCGTCCATATTTATTTAGTTTGACTATTGTTCCCAATTCAGAGATAAAACAACAACTCTTGGATGATCACCAAGGGTAAGCAAACCTTACTTTCATACCTTATGTTGTATTCATGGCATTGTTGTTTAGTGCTGGGAAAATTGACACACGTATCAAAAAGAAAAACAAAGTAATATCATGATTTGGTCATCAGAAAGGGTGGCTACAGAATAAGTGGGCACACTATCATGGAATGCCATAACGTAAAATATTAAAATGGCCAAAAAAGGCATCATTTGATGAGGCAAACTTGAAGCAGTAGATTAACCAAAAATAAGCTTAACCCTTCAGAGACTAATCATTTTATCTAGTGTATAGTTTCTTTGTTTCAGATAGAAACAAGTTGCATGTGTTCTATGATCTTCCCTTGCAGAAAATGCACATGCCCACTATAATTTTGTGATGAGCCCAAGAATCATATATATATTAGTCGCCGGGAATATTATTATCGGCAAGAAAGAATAGCAGGTAAATTATGTTTTTCGCAATCTGAATGTTGCCTATCTAGATCCACTGAGACACGGGTGATGTGCGTGAAAGAGCGCAACTCTACTTTTATAGGAGGATCTTTTTAGGTGTAACCAGCAACCTTTTAAGAACAACATCTGATGAAGAACGCAATTGACAAAATAAATCAAAGATTTCATATATCTAAAGTGAACATAATTGTAAATAGAGGGAACATTTTTCAGTTTGTCTTCCAAGACCGAGAGAAAAGACTTCATACATTAATGCAAACAAAATGAACCGAATGGCCATAATGCAACAGTTTGGTATACCCTACAATTTCAAGTTTCCGATGGGAAATCTTATATATATATTAGGATAGTACCTTAGTAGTTGGCACTCAACTCAGAGCAGCCCATGAAGCTTGCAGGCAAATTGAGATCAGTAATTCCTCCACCGTCAGCAAAAGAAATAGATAGTTCCATTCAGCATTACTCAATAATGCACAGCTTGTTCAACCAATGTAACAGAACCATCTCAACAATAAGACTGTAGGAGTACACATTGAAGCCGCAATTGGTGTTTAATCATGCATAGATCAATGATAAATTCTGCTGGACTTGAAAAAGGCTAGCTACCCACTTCTCCTCCTTTCTAGTGTGAGGTAGCCGAAGGAAAAGCAAGTATGAAAAAAGCTAGCCACCCACTTCTCCCCCTTTCTAGTGTGAGGTAGCCGAAGGAAAAGCAAGTATGAAAATATAGAACAAACAATAGAGTGTAGCCACTCCTTTTTGTTGGTTGCAAGGAATCAAACAGAACATATAATTCTATGTCACTCAAAAAGTTGGAAAATAGTTACGGTTGTTGAAAGGATGAGTTGGAAACAACCGCTCTTTTTTAGTGTGTATACTGAGACCTGGATACTATGTCGACATCTTGCCGTTAGGATCATTCAGTCTCTGCTATATGATAAGAATTGAGAGAGGTAATATCTCCAGAGTATAAAGAAAACCAATTTATATTAGAAAATGATGCTTCAAAATGTCTATCTATTGTCTGTTGAATACAGACTTTTTTCTTTGAGACCTTGCAAAGTATAGTTTCTTATGAGAGAGCAAGAGAGTTGCAAAGAAGATCTGCTACGTGAGATGTAGAAAGGCTCCCTCATAGGAAATAACCACTAATTATTAGGAAAATAGTTGACCTTGTCATATCACTAATGATCATCTGTGTTGAACATGCAGTGTATCTAGTGAACAAAATTTGTACGTATATGCATCAGTTTGTTGTTTACACATCTCTTTATTCAAAAGAGAAAGGTCCATATACTCGCACATTCTTGACTTACGCATCAGTATTAGCAAAGCAAAAACACAGTGCAATGCTCTGAACAGATTGTGCCTAATTAATACTCCCTTTGAGTATACTTATGCTAGGATCAGAATTAGTTGACCCTGGTGCCTCCAAATAAGCATGAAAAGTCTTCCCAAATTCAATGAAACATCCCAAAACAAACTCCCAACCACCCAGCAGAAGAAAAAGAAATATTAACACAAAAGAGCATAAACAGAAATAAATCTTCTGCTACCCTGCTTGGGTTTTCATCAAACACCTTATAGTCACATACACAAAAATCTGCACAACCGAAGATGAAAAAGGGGTTAAATCAAAGCAAAGCAGTGGATATATGCCATGTTTTTTCAGTTGAAATACTATACTAAGTAAATTCAATTGGATTTAGTTTAGATTAGTTTATTTATCAGTATGATATGTTCGTATGAATGAGATGTGAATATGAACATATTCACTTGTCCCTAAACAAAATACATAATTTTAATACGCACACATGTTAACATCTTGTGTACATCCATTGCCGGCTCATCTTCATTACACAACATGCAAGTGACCAAATTAATACAAGTTCATCACATTACAACCAAAGTAGAGTAGTGACCAAATGTTATTACTGCAAAAATATATACATAAAGTTCGTACATACTTCTTATAAAACAACATACACCTATCTAACTAAAGCATTTAAATGCAACAACAAATGCGATCAAAATCGCAACTAAGGTAATAATTGATCCAACAGCATAATGATACCAAGCCTCTTTATTAATGGCACAATTTCTAATCTTTCTAATCTTCAAGCGCATTGCATGCATCTTAATCTTGTGATCATCGACGACATCGACAACATACAACTCCAATTTCATCTTCTCTTCTTTAATTTTTTTCATTTTTTTCTTTCAAATAATCATTTTCTTTTGAACTAAATTTAACTTCTCGACAAGAGGGTTGGTTGCAATTTCTGGTTCAAATACCTCCTAGATAAAAATAACACCAGGATTTTCTCAGTTCATATGACATTCGTTTGAGGACAATAACGGTGGAAGGATATGCATCCAACCAGGCAAAAAGAAGATTTGTCACATTCTTCCTGTTGAATGCGTGGTTACTATTATCCATGAGGCTTATGTTTTTCAACAAGAGATTTCTCACGGACGGACATGTTGAACAGCAAAAAAAAGAAGTTTCAGGTGGACAAATGGGCTTGTGAATGTGCTCGGCTTCTATTTACAACAACTTGTAGTCATCCTCCAATAATTTTTTGCACAGGATGTTGATTTTATGGATCAGACCGATCCATTTGTTTGTGACTGCGAAAAAAAGTGGTTGGGTTAGATGTTATTGCCATGTTCAATCTCGGTTTTGTTTAAATTTGATGAACAATTAATCCTTGGGCTTTTTGTACCGTTTGTAAGCTTGAGTTACATGTTGTTGTCCTCATACTCCCCTCCGCCTGCCACTACACTACCGCATCTTCCATGGCTCCTGTTCGTTCCTGTCCGAGGCCTCGCCATTGTTCTACGCCTTCGTTCGCTCGTTGTGCCCGCCGCCGTGTGGCGTTGTCAACATGTTCAACAACCGAGAGGAATTAGGAGATGACTGTACGTGGAGAGGCTGACAGTAGGGACCCAACACGGTCATTGCATTACGCAAGCAGGTGCCTCGGTATTACAAGACAAAAATATGCTTCCTTTTAATTGTTTGACAACTAGGTCCCATGCCAATATCAATGTAGTCAATAAACGAGAAAATTACACAACGAGCGGATAAAACCAGGGACCCAACAGCTCGCCTACTTGTTTTTTAGTTTTAGAGACGGAGCTCAACTGCGGGCTGTGCGGGGGCTGTGGCCGGTCTAGCCCACGCTTACGCTTTTATGTAAGCACATGACGAGCCCAGTTGATATCTTTTTTCTTTATGAAAATGGCTAGCCCAGTTTTTTTGGAGAATACCCAACCGAGGCCTACTTGTTTTTCTCAGGCTTACTGGGCTGCAAATCTTTCAAGACGAGGAGAGATGTAAGTAGTAAGAAATGGGCTTCCCTATAAAATGGGCTATAAGTAGTAAGAAATGGGCTGTAACTTTTTAAACCAAAGCCAATCGGTAATTACATTCAAATATCGCTTTTTCTGGATTTCTCTACTCTTGTAAATAGTGGAGTTGGTGATGATGGTGTGCCTGCCATCTACAATATAGGTCGTCCGATCTATATCTAACGGATAGGAAGGAAACTATGATAATTTACCCGCACTCCTCTCCACATTTCCAGATAAGGCCTTCCCTCGTTCATCCTTTTCTCCTACAAGATAAACTACTCATACAAATGCATCTTGATATTCCGTGCAACGCACGGGCGTCTTGCTAGTCAAGATTTTAAATTTCATTCATTTTTTAGCGGAGAATTTTTTTTTAATTTATTTCGATATAATTTTTTAAAAATTATTTTAACGTGGCTCGATAATTTGTGATTAAAAGAGTTCGGACCCCATCGAAATATGCAAAAATTCGTTGAATTTTTTAGCAACGCCAAGAAAATGGTCTGTAATGCTAATAAAAAGAATATGAACTTCAAAATATCCTTAAGAATTAGCAAACTAGTCGTCAACCCGTGCACTTGCACGGGCTAGTATTAATTGAAAATCAGTATATGAATCATGCTATGTCATGTACCTGTCCAATAGTTTGACTTGTTCACACTGTTTGAAAAGAAAATGCTTAATGGACACGAACTATGAGATAACAAATAAAATTCAACCACACAACTAACCACGTAGAATTAATCCAGATTACGAACAATGTCATCAACACCATATGATTGATGGCAAATGAAGAATGCATCAAATGGGAATAGAGAGGGCAATCAAATAGAAAAATGAACTTTAGAATACTTAGACTAATAACCAATCATCTAAAATACATGTAAAGCTCCTTACAAAGAAAATAAGAAATTATATTTCATAATGTACTTGAGAATCTGCTGGTGCAGAAGAAATCCTTTCACTTCCGATCTACTTATATATTCTAAGCTCAGATCAATCAGAAAAAACAAACCCACATTTCCTTGGGACAGTTCTTTTGCAGTATAATGTTGGTAAGAATTCATCCCGAACAGGCATAGATGTATATCAGTCTTTATCGAAGTGGTCTTAGCCCGTGATAACATCAGGCAAACATTTGCAGTGGGGATTATTAATTTGAAGTGCTCGAATATATGGTGTATAACATGAATGGGAAGACCTCTCAGGATGAAAGAACTTAGGTATAGAAGTGGAAGTGGGGGCTTAAATACAATCTGGCCAGGTCGAGTCTAGAACGAACACCTCAAAATTAGTCCAATTTCTGGATACAACAACTTATAGCTTATTTCCTTAAGTTTTCCTTTAATTTATGTTCTTACAAATATCTTATATACAACTATACTTTATTTTAATATATTAAAACAATTAGGACACTCTCCTACTGCTTCCCATAAGAAAATATCCTCTGCTTGCACTATTTCAGTTCTACTTGAATCAAGATCAATAGTGCTCTACAGTAAATAGACTGAAAGGTAACACGCCACTTTAAGACAAAGAGATTAATATTGTACAGTTAATATATTAAATGACATCAGTACAATTGAATTGGGATCCAAATATAGTGGTGTAGTTTTCCAACGGAATTACATACCTCTGTACCAATAAAACAGAATACTGCACCTTTAAGAAAACTCCGGAAGAAAAAAAGAAAACTCAGAAAAAGTAGAATATCAACATGCATGAGAAGTGAAACATCTCGTAGCATCTTGAGCACCAGTCTTTGATTAATCTCATTTGTCAAAGCAGCTTCCCCTAGAATGTGAATAGCACAGCCTGCACGCACAGTTATTACTGGGGTTTTCTTGCCACTCCGTCAGACCATCACTACTCTTGTCCATCGCTGATGTATAGAACGCAGAGCCAAGCATGTTGTGGGTCTGCTAACCTGGACATTGGACGCCATGGTGTGCTTCGCTCCACATTGATGACAGTACCATTGTGCCTGTCCTTCTCTGAGAACTTGAGCATGCAGAATGATGGGTCTTGCTGGTGAAGACGATGCTGCATTACAGTCATGTAATTGAGATTGGCACTCCATCATGGTGGCAACAGCGGCATGCTCATGGTGATGTGTGCTGTGGTGATGTCACGAAGGCTTCACAAAGTCGACAGAAATTATCTAGCCATATTTGACCATAGTATAAATTCTCTTATTCTCTGGACCAATTGATCCTCGTTTGATCCAAAGAGTATTGGTCTCCAACTTAATCCCACTCAGGAACATATTTTTATTGTCTTGGAATAGGGAGCTCCAACACACATAATTATCAAAGGAACACCTGAATTTTTGTTAGGAAAGAAGTAGTGCAATATGGGACCATCGATTTTGTTCAAGATCTTCACACCAAAAATAACTTTGGGGCGGTGTATCCACATATGAGAAGGTAACGCTTCAATCAATTATCCAGCTGCCTCCTACGGTCAATGTAGTAAGTATATATAGATAAAATTTAGGAGCTATACCTACCTTGATGTGCTGTGGAATTTAGTTTTTTTATTCGTTCCCACGCATAACAGCATAACTAAGATACGCATGTGTTAATTGTATCTTGATTTGATCCATGCTAACCTGCAAAATAGACACCGGAAACAATAACTTCTAAGCTAATTCTTGGAAAAAAAACAAAAACCATTCTTCGGCAAGGCAAGTTGGCCAGACCAGAGGCTATGTAGATGGTGAGATATGCAAGGGAATATGGAGTATATGTGGCACCTGGCTATTGCGAGCAAGCATCAGCCATTGGGCGAGGATCGGTATAGAAGTGGAGACAGTGAGGTAGCTTAATTTTTGTGAATATATGACATGCAAGCTCGATCATTGCAGGCCTCTACATGCAAGCTTAGGATCAAAGACCATATATTTGGTATTGTTTGAGTTTCTAGTTCCAGCAGACAACCATTGTCACATACCTATTTGTATAGCTCATCACAATGAGAATATGAATCTTGTGAAGTGATTCCTCATTGCAGTTAGTATAGTGTCAATAATGTGTTATCTTTTTGACCACAGATGATTTGTTAGATTTAACCTGCAGACAAAAACGGAATCTATAAGTTACACTTCAATTGGCATTATTTCAATAAATATTTAATTAGATAAAGGTCATAATATAGACCTGCTATTAGCTTGTTAAATCGTATACATAGGTTTGCATCAAACCAAAATCAAATGGAATCATCGTACACAGGTGTTCCAAGAAAATAATAAGCTAAGCGCACATATCATCAATCAGGGAGTTTTGTTTAGGCTCGGTGCATATAAAAATTTAGTGATACATAGGCATCTCACCTCCATGGGAACTATGAAATCTTTTTTCCAAATCAATTTCCGTTTCACGAAATTGTTGCATGGAAAGATACTATTGGATTGGCTGAACAGATCGGTCCAGTTCATCTGCATATGCAACGACAACTATATTTGAGGAAAAGCAAGTAGAAAGTAATTAAGAGAGAAGGAACGTAGAAAAATACACACCAATGGCAAGATATTCTGATAGTCGATCTGTATTGCACGTAATTATAAGAAGAAAGAACCTCTTTAACAGAGAGAGGTGAAAGTTTGGGCGAATCTGCCATGAAGCAAGGGGGCGAAGAACTATTGCATTGACGCCCGATCTATCAAGCCACACCTCGTTAATCTTGCTGGCATGGAGAGCCTGATTGTTGGTCAGCTAGCGCACTTGTTGTGCCTCTAGTAGAGAATAGATGGAAAATAAGGTCGATCTCAAACCCTAGGTGGTGCACACGCAACAAAAGAGGAGAACACGGCGGCTGGTAGATTCAATTGGCAATAGATCCGAGAGGGCGAGAAGGGCTCAAGGAAAGGGAGGAGGTGCTCACGTCCACGACTCCACGTCGTGGGGGAGTGGGGAGACGGGCCAAACCAACGTTGCTGGATTTATTCTCCTAGCTACCTCTTCTAGAGAGACTAACGTGGGGGCTTCTTCTTTTTAGGCATTACCTTTTTTTGGCCACAGTTAACGTGAGGGCTTCAATTATAGGAGTAGGAAAAATCATACATGCATGTCAAAAAGAATGAATCGTACATGACCAGGAGTCCGTCTTTAATCTAAACAGTTATAATCTGGTGCCATTATAACTGTGGCTTGCATTTTTATTACCTTTGTCCTATATAATAACATATGGATTTTTAGGAGTGTCTAATTAGTATTTAATCTGAACAGGTATAATCGAGTCTGCTAGATCAATTGCTTGCAGTTGTTTTTTCTACTAAGATTGGGGTGAGAAAGGTTGTTGATTTTTCTAACGGGAGAAGCTGACGTGGAGCATTAGACAGATTGAGATTGAGCTGGGTTTTTTTTGCTTCTCTTTCTAGAACCGTTAAAAGAGACATGGTGTTGTAGATAGATTAAGTTAGGATTTTTTTTCTTGCGTTTAATTTACTACAAACAAAGAGGATTTTTGGCCTTTTGACTGTTTTTTAGGATTGGAGTTTGTAGGTTGATCTACACCGTTATAATTTGGTCCCACCAGATTAACGGCCTGTAAAATCTAATTAACGTGGTAATTTCTTGGGAGTCTGTAATTAGTATAGAAGGTATAGATATAGATGATGATGTATGATGCGAGCATGCATGAGTTATTATATATATATCTGTGGGTGAAATGAACATAGCAGTAGCGTTGGTAAACCAAGGATGAAGATATAAGAGAGGACACTTCTCTCTATATTAGCTAGCTAATAACAACCTAAAAATAACCCCCTAACCCCCTAAACCTCAGCTCCAGCCAGCTGCTGACGCGTGGAAGCCTTTTGGTCCCGGTTTATGTCATCAACCGGGACCAAAGGCCCCCCTGCCTGGGCTGCTGGCAGCGGCCACGTGGAGCCCCATCTGTCCCGGTTCTGGTTTGAACCGGGACTAAAGGGGAGGTATTAGTAACGACCCTTTAGTCCCGGTTCATGAACCGGGACTAAAGGCCCTTACGAACCGGGACAAATGCCCTGTTTTCTACTAGTGCCCGCTCAACATTTCTAGCGACATCGTTGCTAATGCTCCGGGGATGGTGCCCGGTTATAGCAATCTTAGAGATTACCTGCCTGACGATGTACATTTTGATTTCTTGGAGGTGGACGAACACAGATACGAGTACGGGAAGCCTCTCGTCAAAGATGAAAAATCTCTAACAACGATGATGCGAAGATTCCATAATTGGTACATGAAAACCTGCAGAGAGTCTGGGGGGACTAATACTTTGTATCTGAGAATTAAAGAGGAGCACGACCTCGTTGGAAATGATCTGTTACCTGTTTCATTTGAGGAGTTCTTTGAGTTCTTCAATCAAAAGGCCCTCGATAAATTAACGGTCTTTTGCTACTGTCTGTAAGTACTATTTCTGTCATTAAGTCTCTATATATAGCTCAGCTCTTTCACTGCATGTATTTATAATTAATTATCCTCACTATATTATGCAGATTGAAGATCGTCGAGTGCAGAAAATAAGAAATGTATGATATTGGGTTCATTAACACAAATATCATAGATGAATTTCTGGTTACAAAGAACGCCGAAGAGGCCGAGGCCAACTTGCTACAATCGTTGATCAAAAATCAAAAACAAAGATTTAATACTCTTTCCTTACAACTTCGAGTGAGTGTTACTATCATGTGCATATTTGGTTTCCCTTATTACTCGAGCGAGGTTATAGTAATGTAATTGATGAGTTATGCATGCGTGCGCAGCTTCCACTATGTTCTTCTGGAGATTACGCTTGAGCGGGGACTAGTAACCGTCTTAGACTCGAGACGAAAAGATCCCGAAACCTATGTGGACATGACTAAAATGCTCAACAAGTAAGTTCAATCGATCATTATTGCACCATATCGGCAACTTTTTGTTCATTTCCTGATATCTCAAGTAATAATAATTATTTTCTTTGTCTTGTAGGGTTTGGAAACATTTCACCGCAGAAGCTCCGGGACTGCCGAAGGAGCTGCGATATACATACCCGAAAGTAAGTACTACTAGCTAGCTAGTTGCGTGCATCTCCCATTGATTCTATAGCTATACTTTCATCAATGCCATTTTTAATGCTTCATTATCAGTTTGATTGACCTCTATTTCTCGTAAAGTGCATGTGGCAGGAACAAGGGAATGATTACTGTGGATACTACGTGTGCGAGTTCATCTACAACGCGACTTTGAAAAATAAGTGGGGCTACTCTAAAAGACAATATGAAGTGCGTAAACAATAATATTCACAATTTTATTTTATTACACCATCATTTCTGTTGAGTTTCATTCATATATATGTATTAACCCCCTTCTTCAAATTAGACGTCGCAGATGCAGAATGAACTCCTACCACAAGATCGCATGAAAGCAATTCAAGAGGAATTGGCGGGATTCTTTCTTGACCACGTCATCAATAAAGCCGGAGAATACCATGTCGAAGTTGATTTCAATTGCTAGGGGATTGTAAGAGATCTTACATATTGTATATGTATGTAGCCACTAGCGTCGGATAGATAATACGAAAATTTGTTGTTTGACCAATCTCTCGGAGAAGGAGAGGTCGATCGATCACTTCGCTCGGTATGCATGACGAACTTCTGTACTTAATGGTTTCCTTCATTTTCTTACTAGCTAGCGTGTCGAGGGCCTCTCTATGTATAGTACGTAGCATCGACCAAGCACGGACATAAGAGAGGACACTTCTCTCTATTAATTATCTAGCTAACACAATATATGAAACACCTAAATTAAACCCCCAAAACCCCCAACCCCCCTTTCCCCCCTTTCAAAAAAAAAAAAGCCCAGCCCCTGAAATGCTGACGCGTGGATGCCTTTTGGTCCCGGTTGGTGCCACCAACCGGGACCAAAGGCCCTCCTTCCTGGGCTCGGCGCACCGGCCACGTGGAGGCCCATCTGTCCCGGTTCGTGTTAGAACAGGGACTAAAGGTCTAGGGCATTAGTAACGACCCTTTAGTCCCGGTTCAAGAACCGGGACTAAAGGCCCTAACTAACCGGGACGAATGGGGGTTTTTCTACTAGTGTAATAGTCTGCACTGGTTGGGGCTAACAAGATGAGATGAGGCATGCACTATGATGCCCGGCAGCGTTGCGATATGCTCCATGCGTTAAGCGGCAACGGGAATAGCCTCCTTTTTCTGACAGGGCAACGGAGAAAAGAGAAATAGTAGAAGCAGTGTCACATAGTAGGAGGTTGTTAGATAATAGCAAGAATAAATGAGACACGAGAGACACAGATTTTTACGTGAAAACCCTTGCAGGAGAAAACCACGGATGCATGAAGGCGCAATCACTATGATGGAGGAGTATTACAAGCATGAGACGACAGACCGTCTTAGGTGCGACTACATGGGGTATATATGAGGGGCAACACATAGGAGTCTTTGTTGGACAAGTAAACGAGTTGTACTCGTACGCGTCGGTACCGACTAACAAAGGCCCACACCGTATGTACTACGTCTAGTCCAATACGGTACTAGAATTTAGATCATAATTTAACAATCTCCACCTTGATCCAAATTCCCTCCAGTAGTCGAAGAAAGTGAATAACTCCATCCAAATCAGCATAAACACCTTGTACGTCAAAGTCCATAGGACTAATGAGAAATACCAACTAAGCCTGAGCAAAGCTCAAACTTATTGGTTGGAACTGGCTTTGTCATCATATCAGCAGAATTATCATGAGTACTTATCTTGCATACCTTCAAATCACCTTCAGCAACAACATCTCGAATATAGTGATATCTGACATCAATGTGCTTTGTTCTCTCATGGTACATTGGATTCTTGGTAAGATATATAGCACTTTAACTGTCACTAAATATGGTAGGGCAAGATGAATCTCCACAAAGCTCAGTGTACAAACCTTTCAACCAGATAGCTTCTTTGCATGCCTCAGAAATAGCCATATACTCGGCATCAGTAGTGGAACAAGCCACAATAGACTGCAAAGTTGCTCTCAACCTCACAGCACAATCACCAATGGTGAAAACATAACCTGTGAGTGATCTTCTCTTATCCAAATCACCAGCAAAATCAGAATCAACAAAACCAACAAGTCCATCTCCAGTTTTTCCCAAACTGTAAGTAAGCATTAGAAGTACCTTGCAGGTATCTAAAAATCCACTTAAGTGCTTTCTAATACTCTTTTGCAGGATTAGCCATGTATCTACTGACAATACTCAATGCGTATGATAAATCCGGACGAGAACAAACCATGACATACATAAGTGAACCAACTGCACTCGAATAGGGAACTCTAGACATGTACTCAATATCTGCATCTGACTTAGGACATAAAGCTGATGATAATTTGAAGTGTGCAGATGGTCTAACGGGTTACGGCATCCTGTGCGCCGTCGCAGACGCGACCTGGCGATCCGAAGCCAGATCGATTAATCCGCCGAGACCAACAGGAAAACAATATGCGCTGCTGCGTCGCCCTACAAAGTCGTGCGCTATCCACCGAGCAGTCCGATCCGCCTCGCCGCGCGTTGCTGCAGCTTCACGCCTCCTGTACAGCATCAAGTCCCGAGGAGGTCCAGTACTACTCAAGTGAGATTACAAGGCTACGTCGCTGCTGCTTTGGTTCAACCGGATCATTAGTACTACTACCAGTACCCACGTGAAGCCAAGTAGAGGAGCACTGCTTGGATTTGTTACTACTACATCTGACGTAAAGGCTAGTACAGTTGAGTACTAGTAACCAGTTTTTTCTCCTCAATTGCTATATCCACGCGAAGGCTACCAGGTGCTATCTTCGCTCTGCATATTAATTCTGTCAAGAATTTTTTTCTACAGGCTTGTATTATTTTGTGTACACGGATTTATCTACTCATGACTTCCATGAAATATGATTTTCCGCTGCTGGACCATGACACAAGGTTTATGATACGTCTCCAACGTATCTATAATTTTTGATTGCTCCATGCTATATTATCTACTGTTTTAGGCAATATTGGGCTTTATTATCCACTTTTATATTACTTTTGGGACTAACCTATTAACCGGAGGCCCAGCCCAAATTTGATGTTTTATGCCTATTTCAGTGTTTCGAGGAAAAGGAATATCAGACGGAGTCAAAACGGAATGAAATCAACTGGAGAAGTTATTTTTGGAAGGAAAGCAACCCAGGGAACTTGGAGTGCATGTCGGGGGAGATACGGGCTGCCCACGAGGGTGGGGGGCGCGCCCCCTGCCTCGTGGGGCCCCCGTGGCTCCTCCGACGTACTTCCGGCTCCCATATATATCCACGTACCCTAAAACTTCCAGAACAGAGATTAGATCTGGAGTTCCGCCGCCGCAAGCCTCTGTAGCCACCAAAAACCTCTCGGGACCCTGTTCCAGCACCCTGCCGGAGGGGGGGAACCCTCACCGGAGGCCATCTTCATCATCCCGGCGGTCTCCATGACGAGGAGGGAGTAGTTCACCCTCGGGGCTGAGGGTATGTACCAGTAGCTATGTGTTTGATCTCTCTCTCTCGTGTTCTTGATTTGTCACGATCTTGATGTATCGCGAGCTTTGCTATTATAGTTGGATCTTATGTTTCTTCTCCCCCTCTTCTCTCTTGTAATGGATTGAGTTTTCCCTTTGGAGTTATCTTATCGGATTGAGTCTTTAAAGATTTGAGAACACTTGATGTATGTCTTGCCATGCGTATCTGTGGTGACAATGGGATATCACGTGCCACTCGATGTATGTTTTGGTGATCAACTTGCGGGTTCCGCCTATGAACCTATGCATAGGGGTTGGCACACGTTTTCGTCGTGATTCTTTGGTAGAAACTTTGGGCACTCTTTGAGGTTCTATGTGTTTGTTGAATAGATGAATCTGAGATTGTGTGATGCATATCATATAATCATACCCACGGATACTTGAGGTGACATTGGAGTATCTAGGTGACATTAGGGTTTTGGTTGATTTGTTTCTTAAGGTGTTATTCTTGTACGAACTCTAGGGCTGTTTGTGACACTTATAGGAATAGCCCAACGGATTGATTGGAAAGAATAACTTTGAGGTGGTTTCGTACCCTACCATAATCTCTTCGTTTGTTCTCCGCTATTAGTGACTTTGGAGTGACTCTTTGTTGCATGTTGAGGGATAGTTATGTGATCCAATTATGTTATAATTGTTGAGAGGACTTACACTAGTGAAAGTATGAACCCTAGGCCTTGTTCACTATCATTGCAATACCGTTTACGCTCACCTTTACCGATCGCTACCTTGCTGTTTTTATATTTTCAGTTTACAAAAACCTATATCTACCATCCATATACCACTTATATCACCATCTCTTCGCCGAACTAGTGCACCTATACGATTTACCATTGTATTGGGTGTGTTGGGGACACAAGAGACTCTTTGTTATTTGGTTGCAGGGTTGCTTGAGAGAGACCATCTTCATCCTACGCCTCCCACAGATTGATAAACCTTAGGTCATCCACTTGAGAGAAATTTGCTACTGTCCTACAAACCTCTGCACTTGGAGGCCCAACAACGTCTACAAGAAGAAGGTTGTGTAGTAGACATCAAGCTCTTTTCTGGCACCGTTGCCGGGGAGGTTAGTGCTTGAAGGTATATCTTTAGATCTTGCAATCGAATCTTTTTGTTTCTTGTTTTAGCACTAGTCTAGTTTATAGAAGAAAATTACAAAAAAACGGAATTGAGTTTGTCTCATACGCTTCACCTCTTTAATATCTTTCGTGAGTATGATGGAAAGGAAAATTGTGCCAAAGTGTTAGAAGAAGAATGCATTAAATTGTTTGGCACTAAATCTATGAATGATGAGCATGATTGCAACATTGTTAGTATGAACTCCTTGAATATCCATAGTACTAATGATGATTGCACTAGTTATGATGAAAATGTCTCCTATAAACATGTCAATTTTTGTGGAGTACATTGGGTTTGCAAGTACACACCAAATAGGGAAGATAGATATTGCAAGAGGCATAAGTACTTAGAAACCAAATTGTTGCAAGAAAGGCTAGATGATAGTGCTGAAAATTTAAGATACCTTAACCGTACTTGTGAACTTTGCAATGAACATGGTCATTTAAATATCAAATGCAAATTGTTTCATGATCGAATCGTGTCCAAAAATTGTGATGACTTGATTTCCCTTGCGCATTATAATGAACTAAGTTTGCTTTTCGGTTATGAAGAATTGAAACGTCAAACTAAGCATATTCCAGAATATAACCTCAAGAAATTCCTCGATATTGATCTAGAAGAGATTTATATGTATTGTGCGGTGAATTGCATTGAAAATCCTTATATTGCCAATTACATAAGGAAAAGAAAACAAATAGAAGATGAAGAGAATGCTAATGAAAGGGAAGAGACTTCCCAATATCCTCCTATTATTTCTTATGATGAATCAGGTAATGAGGAGGAGCCTTCTACTCAACCAATCTCATTAATAAGGAGCTCCAAAAAGAGGATTGAACCCACACATGATGTGATGAAGAAGAAGAAAAACAAAGGAAGAGAGGTAAAAAGGTATCTCTCCCAAATAAAGTTGCTCCTATTATTGATGTGCCTCATGAAAATGAAGATGATACACTTGATAATGATCTAGTTATGCATATTGCTTGTTGTGGTGATTATGATTGGGAAGATAATGATACCCCTTATGATCTTGAAAATCTTTTTGGCACTTGCTTGGAAGAATATAATAATTGCTATACTATTGGTGCTATCTATACTATTAATGATGAGAGTGATTATGCTTATGATACAAAAAGGCCCAAGCTTGGGGAAGCTATGTTTGATGAGGATGACATATTTGAGAATATATTTGCTGCAATTAATGTTTGTCCCAAGCTTGGGGATGCTATGCTTAATAATGATAATATTTTTAGCCTCCCAAGTTTTGATATGCAAAGTTGTTATGATGATAGCATGCCTTCTACCTATGATGATTATATTAATGAAAGTGGGTTTGGAAGAGTGTCAACTTTAGGAAGTAGTGATCCCACAATATTGGAGGATGTTGAATCTTATAATATTTATGAAAGTGGATTTGGAGAGGTCATGACTTTATTTAGTGATGTATCCACTATCTTGGAAGAGGTTTCAATCGATTATGATGAGAACAAAGTTGCTACTTATGATGATTATTGTGATAAAACTTATGCTATAAAGAGTAGTGATGATTATATTTATAAAACTTGTCATGATTATGAGTACCCTTTCTCTGAACATTACTCTTTTCATGTGGAAACCATTTATAGTATTCAAGTCTCTTATGATACTCCCACTATTCCGAATGAGAAGAAGTTTGCTTATGTGGAGAGTAGTAAAATTTCTATGCAAGTAGATCATGAAAAGAATGCTTTAGGTGCTGGTTATGTTGTTGAATTCATTCATGATGCTACTAAAAATTATTATGAGGGAGGAATATATGCTTGTAGGAATTGCAATAATATCAAGTTTCCTCTCTATGTGCCTAAATTTTTGAAGTTATGCTTGTTTTGCCTTCCTATGCTAGTTGATTATTGTTTCCATAAGTTGTTTGCTCACAAAATTCCTATGCATAGGAAGTGGGTTAGACTTAAATGTGCTAGTCATATTCTTCATGATGCTCTCTTTATGTTTCAATTCTTATCTTTTATGTGAGCATCATTGAAATCATAATGCCTAGCTAGGGGCGTTAAACGATAGCGCTTGTTGGGAGGCAACCCAACTTTATTTTAGTTTCTTGCTTTTTGGTTATGTTTAGGAATAAATAATCCATCTAATTCTGTTTAGATGTGGTTTTGTGTTTTAATTAGTGTTTGTGCCAAGTAGAACCTTTGGGAAGACTTGGGCGAAGTCTTTATGATCATGCTGTAAAAAACAGAAACTTTAGCGCTCACGAGAATAGCTAGAACTTTTTACTGCAGAGCGATATTTAGTTGATTCTTTTTGCAGATGATTACTAGACAAATTCCTAAGGTCCACCAATTTATTTTAGAATTTTTGGAGTTCCAGAAGTTCGCGTTAGTTACAGATTACTACAGACTGTTCTGTTTTTGACAGATTCTGTTTTCATTGTGTTGTTTGCTTATTTTGATGACTCTATGCCTAGTAAAATAATTTATAAACCATAGAGAAGTTGGAATACAGTAGGTTTAACACCAATATAAATAAAGAATGAGTTCATTACAGTACCTTGAAGGTGGTGTTTTGTTTTCTTTCGCTAACAGAGCTTACGAGTTTTCTGTTAAGTTTTGTGTTGTGAAGTTTTCAAGTTTTGGGTAAAGATTCGATGGACTATGGAATAAGTAGTGGCAAGAGCCTAAGCTTGGGGATTCCCAAGGCACCCCAAGGTAATATTCAAGGATAACCAAGCGTCTAAGCTTGGAGATGCCCCGGAAGGCATCCCCTCTTTCATCTTCGTTCATCGGTAACTTTGCTTGGAGCTATATTTTTATTCACCACATGATATGTGTTTTGCTTGGATGTCATTTTATTTTCTTTTGCTTTGCTTGCTGCTTGAATAAAGTGTCAAGATCTGAAACACTGCTAGGGAAAAGGCTAGCAGCAGCGCGGGTTTTAGGTGTATCAGTAGCGCGGGGACTGGCGCTACTAATAAGGCGCTACAGCTAACACGTAGCAGTAGCGCGTGCTCACCCACGCTACTGCTACACAAGTGTAGCAGCAGTGCGCTTAAAGGAAGCTCTCTACTGCTAATAGCTATAGCGCGCTTCTCCTGTGCGCGCTACTGCTACTACCGCGCTGCTGCTAACTTTTCTCCACTCGCTACTGCTAATTTTAGTAGTTTTTTGTTTTTTTTGGCATATTTGTTTTGTATTTGAACAGGCTTTATAGGAGAATCTTTAGCACATGCAAATGTCATCATGATACACATACAAATGCCTGCGAGACCACAAATGTAATCATAGCATATGCATACAAATAGTCTCGTCATAATCATCATCCAACACAAAGTGGTATGTTGTCATAATCTCGAAAATAGCGATACATGCAAGTCTATAATACTTGCAACTACAACGTCATCCATCTAAACAAAGGTATACGCGAGAAGAGCTATCACTATGAGTGAGAGCGGAACTATGCAGTACATGAGATGGCGGTTACGAGTCCTCTCTCGCGCTAGCGTGAACCTCAAGTAACTAGCTTCTCCTTCTTGTCTGCTTTTGAAGCCTTTATGGCGGGCGTCCGAGAACTTGAATCTCTTGTGCAACTTCGTTAGGAGAAACTGTGTCAAATGTTCTTTACTCCTTAAGTCATCGTCGTTGATGCTTGCGCATTCTCGTAGGATGCATCCTACTTGGTTCCCATAGCACTTGCGAGGTTCTTCCGGCTCTAACGGCTCAAACTTGCCAGGTGCCATCTTTGTGATCACAAGTCGTCCAATTCCTAGTTTGTTAGGTTTCCGTATCCTCTACTTCTTATGCTTCCGCTTTTCGGTACCGGCATCCCCGCCGGTATCTTCCCCGCCGGTACCTTCCCCACCGGTCTCGGCGCCGCCATCGGTGCCGGTGCCGTCGGTGTCGATGTCGGCGCCAGTACCATCATCGAGGCGGACCTGCAAACCTTGCTTAGCAGTCAAAAAGTTGAGGTAGTCTTGTTCACCCTGATAATCCGTCTCATATGCATCTTGGTCAGAAGGCCCAGTTTCTTCGTTGTTCGACATGTTTCTTATGATTAAGTGTCCTCATTTATTTCTAAAAGTATGAATAAATGAGAAATGAAGTAAAAAAGAAATCTATGTGCCAGCACTCGATATGCCAACTATGTAGCACAAATCATGCCTTTATTCACGGGAAATTTCGGCATGACCTTTGCTAAAAAATGGACATATCGAGCGCCTGAAATTCACCGGAACGGAAATGAATCAACATTCCGGCGTAACATAGGCCACTGGGATCATTTACCAAAACATGACATGTCCAAAACATGACATATCCACATATCACATGTCCAGTTCAAAATTGCATATAAATTCAGCTAATTTTGAAACCTATCTAAATTCATAACTAAATAGATAACCTAATTAACATAACTAAAACCTAAGTAAATTAACCGAAGAACCCTAGCTAGCACAGAGAGAGAGGGGGGGGGGTGGTTTACAGAGGGTGCAGGGGCGAGGAGGCAGGCCCGACGACGGCCGAGGTTGGGAGGGGAGGAAGCAGAGGAGGGAGGCGAGGGCCAACGGGTCGGGTGCGAGCGCGCCGGGGTCGGGGGCGAGCGCCGGCGCCGGGTGCGAGAGCGCCTGGGTCGGGCGCGGTGGGGTCGGGGGCGAGCGCGCCGGGGTCGGGCACGGCGGTGCGACGGGGTCGGGGAAGAGAGTGGGGATTTGGGGGAAAAGAGGCGGGATGAAGCAGGGAGAGTGAGAATTTTGGGTTAAGTGGACGTAGCAGTAGCGCGTTTACACGAAGCGCGCTACTACTATTATGGGCAGCTATAGCGGTTTTCTACAGAAACCGCTACTGCTACCTTGACTAGCTGTAGCTCTTTTTTAGTAAAGCGCTACTGCTATAACCAGTTTCCCTTTTTCTTTTCCTCAGCGCTGAACGAAGGGAAGGCAATATATATTGCATCATCTGACGGTTAAATATGTATGCAAAATAGGAACATATATATTACATCATTGGACCCTTGCATAATAATGGCTAAGTGTGTATACAAAATAGGAACATATATATATTACATCATTGGACCCGTGTATAATAATGGCTAAGAGTGTATACAAAACAGGAACATATATATATATATATATATATATATATATATATTACATCATTTGACCGATTCCTCAGCGCTGACGTTTTCGTTTTTGAGTCAGCTTCTTTCCCTTCTTGTTCGTCGAAGAATAATTGAGCCCCTCATTGTGACTTTGCCTTTTCCATGGAGTACGATTTTTCTTTGGTAATGTAGTATTGATTCTTCTTTTGACGTATACTTCATCATCATCGTCATCTTCCCTCATTGGGTTGCCGTACTGATCATAGTCTTCCTCGTTGGCGACTCCATCCATTCCAATGATGTTTCTTTTGCCTTTCCTCACGACAACACGACTGGGATTGCATGGGTCGGTTATGAAGAAGCATTGTGTCACATTCTTAGCCCATCTGACACGGAACATCGTCGTGTTGTGCAGTCCAGAGTAGTCAAGCTCCCAGATCTCCTCGACCCTTCCATAAAATCGTTCAGTTGCGCCGTTGTCACTGCCGGTCATGCATTCCATCGTCACCCCTGAGTTCTGATCATCACTATCCATATCTTTGGCCTCCGTGTAGAACGTGTATCCGTTGATATCATATGCCTGATAGGTTACGTGGTTGGGCGAGGGGCCATGTGCTAAGGCGTATATGAGCAATCCGTCCTTAGAGCCCTCCTCCGGGGGATTAGCAATAATATGCTCTTTGAACCAATGCAGGAAAGTGGAGTTGTGCTCTCTAGTAACTTCGGCGTCCGTCATGCATACCCCCCAGTCATGATACTTCTTTGCGATAATTTCTTTTTGCAGTGCCAGGAAAGGATCTACCTCGTCTAGGTGTTGTAGCACTACCAAGTTTGCTCTGTCAAAGTCGCTGCATCGATCTGAATATGCCACGTGCAGTTCCCTGCGACCGTTGCAGTGACCTTCTCCTTCGAGCCTCCCATCGTGCTTGTTAACGGGCAAACCAACACTAACACCAGGCGGCTGGTCTGCGCCATATAGAAAATTCTCACAGAGAGAGATGCACTCTTGTGTCAAATAGCCCTAGACGATGCTTCCATCCGGACGGGACATGTTATGAACGAATCCTTTGATGATCCCATTCATCCTCTCAAACGGCATCATGTTGTGCAGGAATGACGGCCCCAGGTCTATTATGTCATCCACAATATGGACACACAGATGCACCATCACGTCAAAGAACGTGGGCGGGAAGTGTAGGGTAATGCAGCAGAAAACAAAAATTTTCCAACCTACGCACCAGCCCAGGACCACTATGGAGACTGCATACATGGTTTGATCTTTTTCGTTACCGACTCGTAGCGCAGCGGGAAGTAGAGTCGATGACGATCGGCGGTGCAGATCCCCGCAGCTAGGATTTACAACCTCCCAACCGCGAGGATGTATACCCTCATCTGCTCCTCAGACAGCCCTCCGGGAGGCGGTCGAACAGTCCCCCGGACGGTGTTGCGGACAGCCCTTCGGGAGGACCTTCGAAACTCAGACGGTCACTCGGATAGCCCTTCGGGAGGACTCACAGAACTCGGACCATCACTTGGACAGCCCTTCGGGAGGCATTCTCGAACAGCCCCTCGGGCACTAAGATTGAAACTACGACCTCTCTACAGAGTTGCACACATACAATGTCATCTATCCGGCAGGGCTTCGCCGTCTAGAACTAGTTCCTGCCGGAACCCAGACAGCCTTTCGGCTCTACGATACTGTTTCGCTGGGAGGGAGAGAGAAGCCAGATCATGCATGGCACTTGTATGTGAGAAAGAGTGAGTGTGGAGGGCTGCCCCTCCACCTCTATTTATAAGAAATCCCAAGGGGTAGGGTAGTGTCACACAAAAACCCAAAATGCACATGAATGAAGTCCTTCCACAAGGACCTAGGAGTGAAACCAAGGAACAAGAGGGTCCCCAAGGGGGGATACCCCATGTGGCCGGCCACACCCCCATGAGGGGCCCAAAAATGGCTCCTATCCATCCATGTCATCCCCAAGATCTTTTGGAGCAAAGCCCCAAAAGGTGGCTTTCCATAAAGTAACCATAAAGCTGATTTTCACTATTCACGACGACATTTTTCAGCGTCCGTTCGAACTGAAAATATTTATGTGGGCTTAGAGCATTTCCAGTACCCACCAAAATGATTTTCAATGCATTCCGAAACAATTCCGGTTTAGTGATTTTCATCTGCGAAAAGCATCTGAAGTGGTTCCGGCAGCTCCGGAGCATATCCAGTAATTATCCCGGAAAATTCCAGAAAGCTTCCAGAATGATTCTGGCACCCTCCAAGAATTATCAGGCATGTGCCGAAACCAATTTGACTTAATGGTATCCCCTGAAACAACTTTTCAGTTTCATCGAAACTCATCCGATGACCTCTCTCTGCGGAACCTTTTCTGCTGTCCGAAATTTTTTCCGGTGTCCGAAACTTTTTCGGTGATTTTCTCTTAGACTCCTTGTCTAGTATTCAGCAGATAGATTACCCTTAAGCGTGTGACCCTATAGGTTTGGTGAAGTATAGACATGACCCGGAACCCCTTCCGATCAATGATCAACATCGGAGCCTTGGACACCCATATTGACCCCTATACGCACACGAATAAATATTCGAGTGAACCTCCAGTTGCAGTGAGCTATTCTTGTTGCTTCGCGACATGTCACAAACACCCGAGGTGAGATTTATTGCATACCCATGGACGAACAATTTGTCCACCATGCAAGTTACCTCGTTACTGGTTTTGTTCTCTTTTCTCGTTTCCGTGTTCCGGCATCCCAGTGATCAAATCACACTGTGTCTGGCCAGACGATGATGGATACCGTAATACCGAGAGGGCCCGAGAATATCTCTCCATCGTCGGAGGAGCAAATCCCAATCTTGAGCTATCAAGTTACTTGACACACTTTTCCATGAACCCATAAGCCGCCGTAATAGCCACCCATTTACGGATGACGTTTAACAAACCCCAAAGTTCATGAAGCAAGCATGAAGAAACTCGATACTCTCATGGTCTAAGGAATTATGCAAACGTTAACCATCTCTATGTTATGTACCATTAACTTGTGATGAATGAATCTCTTAGCATAACATCAATCCGGGTCGATTCAACACAAATGTTCTCTTAACATTGTGCCCTCAAAGTTGCTGGCATTGACATGCCCATGATCAGGAAAACAGAACCATCATGCAACACTTGAGCTAGTCTTAGAGGCCAGACTAAAAATACTTCTTACCGTTCATTATTCCACACGTGCATATGAGTCTTCCTCCGAGCCTCGTGGATATTGCAGACTCGAGAATCATTGCAGTTATAGCATGGAACATAAACATAATTATGAACTCGGAGATAAATAATATCATTTATTATTGCCTCTAGGGAATATCTCCTACAGACTCCCACTTGCACTAGAGTCAATAATCTAGTTAATGCTAATGCACTTTACACCTATGGCATACTGGTGTAAAAAATGCTTCGCATGTGGTATAGCCTGATGTCCATCGGATCTGACAATTTCAGCTCCGTGTGTATCTCTGCATATCCTCGCATTTTCATGCTTTCACAAAATTCATATTTTGTGTGGACTTGGCGTTGTATGTATGTGAATCATAGGTCGAACCCGGATTCCTCAGACTGAGTTATCTAGCAATTACCCGCAGTAGTGTCCCATTGACAAAAGCCATCTTGGAACCATACTAAGTTCATGAATGAACTATATGATTCAACATCTTCTTTGTCGCTTCTAAAGCGTCAACATACTTAGTCATTTGGTATAGAATTCGCCACAGTATCCTGTTGGGAACAATTTCCAACTACCATGCCACCATATTGTGTATTACACAAAACCCTTAACTTAAATCGAAAATCACATGGAGAAAAGATGAAGACTTTTCGATGTAACATTTTACAACGAACTCTTCATGATCTCCGCTTGCGAGAAAACACATCATCAGTACTTACTCTAGTACTCAATGACATCTTTCACTGTTGTCCAACGATCAGTACTTTGATCACTTTAGTATGCATACTCGCAACACCTTGGGAGTATCAGACATATCTGGTTGTTTTACATACCATGGAATACATGATTAATCTAAACACAAAAGTGTGTGGAATCTGCATCATGTATTTTGCTCATCAGTGTTTTGGGACGCCGAGTCTTGCAAAAAACTCTTCCATGTGACTCCAGCAAGAATCACTCCTTGGCGGTTTTAAATGCTAAAAGGTTTTAGCACCTTGTCAATATGTATTCATTGCTTAGCCCTATTAGGTAAATCTATCTCCATAGATCATTATGCCTAATAATGAGGCTATTTAGCCTAAGCACTTCATCAAAAAACTATTTTCAAATGAAGTCCTAATTCATGTCAAGAAATTTATTTCCAATTAACAATGTGTCAAGCACACAAGGTTTTTAGAAATATTATTACGCTCCCACTTATTTTCTTGAATTACAAGCATCTTCGTTACCCATTGATGAAGTCAAACCCCTTTGACCATTTCATCAAAGCACGAAGATTCCAACTCCATTTTGCTCTCTTCTGTCCATCGCTGGAACTCTGAAGTTTGCATACCTACTAGCATCCTTTGGATCGACAAATTACTTTGGACTGTATCACATACAAGTCCTAGGTTTCATTTCCATCAGATGGAAATCCTTTTGTTATCCATGTATCATATCTCAAGATTGAAATATGTATTAATTTCTAGTTCAACCCGAACCGACTTTAAGCATCTCTACGGTGAGATAATCTCATTGTAGTCAACTCCTTGAACTTGTTATTGCAACAAGTCAAGCTTTATGGATAAAACATTTTTATCCATTATCAGTTTTAAGTTCCATAAATATTCGATAGACTCTAAGTCTTCCGAAAGGTTTATCAAGGTTTTAATCTTGAATCACTTATATGGAAACTAACTCGGGTTGTATTGGCATTTAGCCAATTCCGGGGTCAGGGCCCATCAACGCTTCCTTGTGTATCGTAGGTATATTGTTGTCTAACAACAATATCTCGTTTGGGCACCTGAGAGGTTTGCACGAGCTTTGCCTACATGGTTCAGCTGCAAGTTCGACCGAAGTCCATACATTTTATTGTAGAGACTTCCGTATCATTCGCAGTAGGAAACTCTGGAATTACTTCCAAGGTTCCTTTCCTTTGACCTGATGACGAAGGTACTGTTATCTCGTCGAGTTTGCACTGTCCTCCCACTCACCCGTTTTGAAAGAACCATTCTCTTTAAAAGCATACCGTTTCGTGGCAAAACTATTTGCCTCGGTATAGTGAGGAGGAATACCCAATTGCTTGGGATAACCTACAAAGTAGCTTTTGTCTGATTTGGAATAGGTTTGTAACCTTTACACAAACCCCATATTCCAAATGTTTAAGAAAAGATATAACATGGTTGGGCGTACCATACCATGGTGTCATTTCAACAGACCCGATGGAGCTCTTTTTAGTGTAAAAGCCGCAGTCTCTAAAGCATCACTCTTTTAAAAGGGATAATGGCAAATTTATTAATGTCATCTTTGATCTTACCATGTCATAAATGGTTTGATTACATCTTCACAGACTTTCCACTTTGCAGTGGTGTTCCGGGAAGTGCAAGTTATGAAACCCCTTTCACAACTCATCAGACATTCGCTAAACTTGTAACTCAAATATTCCTTTCTGCAATTGAATTGTAGAATCATAATTTTCTTGTTACAATAACTTCTACTTCATTTTTGAAAATCTTTCAAATGATTTCAAAAGATCCAGACTTACGTCTCATCAAGTAAATATCCATATATCTACTTGAGTCATTTCTGAAGATAGATAAATCCACTACTAACAACCTATATCGGACTACACACATCAAATGTATGATCACCAATAAGTTTGTTACTCGTTCCTTATGGCCTGTCAACGGTATTTCAGTCACTTCACTTTTCGGAGGAAAGTTGCAAGTGTCAGATGATTCAATATAAAAAAGACATCAAAATCCATCATAATGGAATTTTCCATGCGGGTTTCTCCAATGTGACCAAATGTAGTGCCACACTTGTGTGGTATTCTTTTAGTCTTGCGACATTTTGCGTCAGTGTTACGGATGTATCATATTAACATCAATATTCATAACATACATCCCATCTTGGATGGAAGCATGGCCCTTCATGTTATTCATAATACTTAACAACAATTGTTGTTTTTATGAACAACTCTTTTGCAACAAACATTGTGCAATGGGCTAGAGTGTATGAAACTCTAAAATGAATTATGAAAGTAAACCTAGAGGTATTGTATTATTATCAATATTCATAACATACATCTCATTCATAATGAAAGTATGGCCCTTGTGTTATTCATAACATCGAACATAAGAAGTTCTCTTATGAACAACCTTCTTGCAAGATACCTTATGCAATGGGCTAGAGTTTGTAAAACTTTAAATGAATTATGAAAATAAATATAGATGGCAATACATCGATGGAAGGTATAGTAACATTTACTATGTTACCTGTGTATACCTTAACCTCATTTCTGGCTAGTCTTTTTAGGCCATAGTAGCTCTTACATTGATTCGTAGAAGAATGCAATCGATCGGGTATCTTTGTGATTAACTCACAATACCCAAGAATTAGTGATTAACATGTTTAACCATAATTCCCAAGAACTATATCTTTGACCAGCCTACTATACATCAAAAACTTGTATGACATTCATACATGAGCTGGATATTCCAGTCATCTTTCTTTCTGCCTTTATACTTCTAACAGTTTAACTTTTAGTATTTCTCCTACTCGCAAAAGAAGCACCCAACTTAAGAGTGGCGTTAGCCCCGGACTTCCTAGGCGTGTAAGTCATACTAACACCCTTTGGACACTTCCTTTCTCTTTAAGTTGTTGTTTTATTCACCTTTCATTATATGACAGGCGTTCTTTTGGATCCCTTTCCCAACAGTCAAATGCATAGTAAACACTTCTACTAATACTTGCAAACAAACATTACTTTGTTTGTATCTGAAAATAATTTTCAGTTCCATGAATATCATATAACTATCCCAACTTTCGAAGTTTGGGTTTCATGGAAGCAAACATATTTCACTTGACCATAACAGAATTCTAGCTTTTGGATCGAAGGACGAGAGTCACATGATCCATAGCATAAGCGGGAGGATACGGAAAGCATGCAATAGGACAAAGTCCTTCTCGGCACTCTTGAGGACAATCCTCACATTACGTTACCAACCGTAAAGTTTTAACCAGATATTTAATAGCTATTCAATTTTAATAGGGAGGGTGGAAACGCGAGCCATTATTCTATAACTATTAGGCAAATAACACTTTAGACAATGTTCACAATTAATTGCACTAAGAATTAAACAAGTTAATTCAACAGTGCGCTCCCACTCAAATCAATATCTCTCATAATTGATCGTGAGTGATTCAAGATCCGCATTTTAATTCAACGCCATTGGTGTAACACCACTGATGACGAAAATCTCAACCGGTAGGCCAACTTGCCAATCACATCTCTATGTGACTCTTGTTCATCTTTCGATGCGTGTGTTCCGAGCTCATGACGGTCATGCCTGAACGTCAAGACAACCAAGTGATCTCGCTGCGAGGTCTCAACTCACCCGCCTCACACTTCTCTAATTGTTCGTACCCGTGTGACACGGCGCACCCCGAAAACATAGGTGCCGTGACGGTGCTACACTTGGGAGAACACTAACTACTTGATATTTTTGTGAGAGATCACCCTAATAAAAAGCGACTACGGCACAATCAAGAAGGGTGCATCTAAGGGATAAACATCTCAGGCAATTCATAATTAGCATGATATGGTATAGCCCTTTCTGATGGAGAAGTCTTTCATTTCTTCGTCTTCACACGCGTCGGTGTTCACCTTCGCGAAGATTGCCACCACCTTGTCGATGCACCAGATAATATTGCTATCTCTATAGCTAATAAAATAATGCATTACAACAAGGTTGACACGCAGGTCATTTAAAGTGCAATCATATGGCTCCAGCCATCAAGCCGAATCATGACACGCAGGTCATGTTAATCAATTTACATTATATAGCCATCTCATACATATTCAAATTATTATGAGCACTGCTATACCACATCATATGCACATGCAAACCCTCCTACAAAACCAAGTTAGACTTCTCTAATCGGTTCATGCAAAAGATTATCTTACGTGGCTTCTAAGGTTTTGACTTAAACCGCAGCTACCAACGTTTTATCAAGTATGATTATTCAAGTTGCTAGATTAACATCTCGGGGTGTATGAAACACAAGATAATTAAATCTCAAGCCCCATACTAAACTTCATCATACGCATGACCGCCATGCAGATCATATCTGCAATGCCCTTTCATCTGCGAATTTCATCTTTCTTTTGACTACGGCAGAACCCAAAGAACTGATAGCACTTCCATGATCAATCAGGATCACGGATTGCCAGAACTTTGTCAAATTCCACAATGCTGTCTCGAGATTGAGCAAACGCAAATTCTAGGGAAGCAACAAGAACGTCGGGTAACAGATTTCATCTATCACCCGCATAAATAATTTTCAGCAATAGATCTCATCTACTACCTAATTATATTATGCAATACCCATACATCTCCATGTATTCTAGATCGAAACCTGCATCTACGCATAGCACGGCTCTGATACCACTGTAGGGTAACGCAGCAGAAAACAAAAAATTTCCAACCTACGCACCAGCCCAGGACCACTATGGAGACTGCATACATGGTTTGGTCTTTTTCGTTACCGACTCGTAGCGCAGCGGGAAGTAGAGTCGATGACGATCGGCGGTGCAGATCCCCGCAGCTAGGATTTACAACCTCCCAACCGCGAGGATGTATACCCTCATCTGCTCCTCAGACAGCCCTCCAGGAGGCGGTCGAACAGTCCCCCGGACGGTGTTGCGGACAGCCCTTCGGGAGGACCTTCGAAACTCAGACGGTCACTCGGACAGCCCTTCGGGAGGACTCACAGAACTCAGACCATCACTTGGACAGCCCTTCGGGAGGCATTCTCGAACAGCCCCTTGGGAACTAAGATCGAAACTACGACCTCTCTACAGAGTTGCACACATACAGTGTCATCTATCCGGCAGGGCTTCGCTGTCCAGAACTAGTTCCTGCCGGAACCCAGACAGCCTTTCGGCTCTACGAAACTGTTTCACTGGGAGGGAGAGAGAAGCCAGATCATGCATGGCACTTGTATGTGAGAAAGAGTGAGTGTGGAGGGCTGCACCTCCACCTCTATTTATAGGAAATCCCAAGGGGTAGGGTAGTGTCACACAAAAACCCAAAATGCACATGAATGAAGTCCTTCCACAAGGACCTAGGAGTGAAACCAAGGAACAAGAGGGTCCCCAAGGGGGGATACCCCATGTGGCCGGCCACACCCCCATGAGGGGCCCAAAAAATGGCTCCTATCCATCCATGTCATCCCCAAGATCTTTTGGATCAAAGCCCCAAAAGGTGGCTTTCCATAAAGTAACCATAAAGCTGATTTTCACTATTCACGATGACATTTTTCAGCGTCCGTTCGAACTGAAAATATTTATGTGGGCTTAGAACATTTCCAGTACCCACCAAAATGATTTTCAACGCGTTCCGAAACAATTCCGGTTTAGTGATTTTCATCTGCGAAAAGCATCTGAAGTGGTTCCGGCAGCTCCGAAGCATATCCAGTAATTATCCCGGAAAATTCCAGAAAGCTTCCAGAATGATTCTGGCACCCTCCATGAATTATGAGGCATGTGCCGAAACCAATTTGACTTAATGGTATCCCCTGAAACAACTTTTCAGTTTCATCGAAACTCATCCGATGACCTCTCTCTGCGGAACCTTTTCCGCTGTCCGAAAATTTTTTCGGTGCCCGAAACTTTTTTGGTGATTTTCTCTCAGACTCCTTGTCTAGTATTCAGCAGATAGATGACCCTTAAGCGTGTGACCCTATAGGTTCGGTGAAGTATAGACATGACCCGGAACCCCTTCTGATCAATGATCAACATTGGAGCCTTGGACACCCATATTGACCCCTATACCCACACGAATAAATATTCGAGTGAACCTCCAGTTGCAGTGAGCTATTCGTGTTGCTTCGCGATATGTCACAAACACCCGAGGTGAGATTTATTGCATACCCATGGACGAACAATTTGTCCACCATGCAAGTTACCTCGTTACCGGTTTTGTTCTTTTTTCTCGTTTCCGTGTTCCGGCATCCCAGTGATCAAATCACACTGTGTCTGGCCAGACGATGATGGATACCGTAATACCGAGAGGGCCCGAGAATATCTCTCCATCGTCGGAGGAGCAAATCCCAATCTTGAGCTATCAAGTTACTTGACACACTTTTCCATGAACCCGTAAGCCGCCGTAATAGCCACCCATTTACGGATGACGTTTAACAAACCCCAAAGTTCATGAAGCAAGCATGAAGAAACTCGATACTCTCACGGTCTAAGGAATTATGCAAACGTTAACCATCTCTGTGTTATGTACCATTAACTTGTGATGAATGAATCTCTTAGCATAACATCAATCCGGGTCGATTCAACACAAAAGTTCTCTTAACATTGTGCCCTCAAAGTTGTTGGCATTGACATGCCCATGATCAGGAAAACAGAACCGTCATGCAACACTTGAGCTAGTCTTAGAGGCCAGACTAAGAATACTTCTTACCGTTCATTATTCGACACGTGCATATGAGTCTTCCTCCGAGCCTCGTGGATATTGCAGACTGGAGAATCATTGCAGTTATAGCATGGAACATAAACATAATTATGAACTCGGAGATAAATAATATCATTTATTATTGCCTCTAGGGAATATCTCCTACAGGAAGTACATCTCAAGCTCATTCAGTATCACAGCGATCTCTTCCTGTAGCCTTCGGAGCTGCTTCACACTAATCGACTTTTGAGAGATGATGTCGAAAAAGTTGCAGAGACCAATAAGCGTGTCACGGACGTGCTTGTCCATTACCCCTCTAAGGGCAACAAGTAGTATCTGCATCATCATCACATGACAGTCATGAGACTTCCTCCCGCTGAACCTTTTCTTGTCCGTGTTTAGATATCTACTTATCTTGCCACAGTAACCGGAACTAACTTTGACTCCGGTAAGGCACTTAAAGAATTGATTGATCTCAGCCTGACTTAAGGTGAAGCAAGAAGGGGGGCAATAATCCTCATTCTTTATTTTCTTGCCCTTCTTCTCCCGTGCCTCTGTCTCCGTCTCTGTCTCGTCTAACATTTTATGGGGCGGCATGTGCAGATCTTCCCTGATTTTCAAATCTTGCAAGTCTTTTCTTGCCTTAGGCCCATCCTTGGTCTTATCTGACATGTTCATCAGTGTTGCGAGCAAGATCTCAAGGACATTCTTACAGATATGCATTTGATCAAGGCAATGAGGTGTATCGAGTTTGTGCCAGTACTCCAAGTCCCAGAACACAGACCTCGTCTTCCATACCTTCAGCAGCGGCTCCGGCGCCTTTCTCATCGTCTTTCCCGGCGCGGGGCACTCCTTCCAGTTTTTCAACAGCTCATCGATTTCGGCACCGCTCCGCTTACGTGGAGGTCCTCGATGCTCAGCGTGACCATTGAATAGATCTCCACGGTTTCTCCACGGGTCGTCCTGTTCGAGCCATCTTCGATGCCCCATGTACACGATTTTCCCAGACCCGCCATCTTTCCTTGACGTTAGCTGCTGAGACGTCGTATCATCCATGCACCACGTGCATCCGCAATATCCATGGCACACCTGGCCTGCCACATATCCGTAACCGAGATAGTCGTGCACTGTCGTGATCAGCGCGGCTCTCATGTTGAAATACTCGCCTTTGCTGGCGTCCCATGTCTTGGCCGGTGTTTTCCATAATGTGTTTAACTCCTCCTGAAGTAGCCCCAGATACAAATTAATATTATTTCCTGGTTGTTTCGGCCCTTGAATAAGCATGCTCACGTGAATGTACTTCGATTTCATGCACAACTAGGGGGGAGGTGGTACATCCATACAAACACGGGCCATGTGCTATGGTTGGTGTTCTGGTTGCCAAACGGATTCATGCCATCGGTACACGCGCCGAGCACGATGTTCCTTGCATCACATTCAAAATACCGATAGAAGCTGTTCAACGCTCTCCACTGGCTTCCATCCTTCACGTGTCTCAGCTTCGGATCATCTCCATCGTCGGGCTTCTTCCTCTCCGCGTGCCAGCGCATTAGCTTTGCTTCCTTGGGATCTACAAAATACCTCTGGAGACGGGGAGTGATCGGTAAGTACCATACCACTTTCTGGGGACATTTCTTCCCAGCCTTCTTGTATCGAGAAGCATTGCACACCGGACAACTTGTTTTTTCCGCGTGCTCCTTCCGATAAATTAGGCAATCGTTGATGCATGCATGGTATCTAACGTGTGGTAGATCAAGAGGGCACACGATCTTCTTGGCCTCATCAACACTACTAGGACATAGATTACCCTCGGGAAGAACATCCTTTAGGTAGTTGAGATGCTCATCGAGGCTAGTGTCGGTCCATTTGTTTTTAGCCTTCGTCTTCAGGAGTTGGAGCGTGAAACTCAAGCGGGTCACCTCAGGATTGCAACCATCATACAATGGAGTGTTCGAGTCTACCACTAGTTGCTCTAGCTTAGCCTCCTCTCTAGAAGCAGCTCTCTCAGTACTCGTCTCCTTGCGAAGCAATGCTTGAACATGAGGGTCCCGCACGATTGAACTTAGTACTGACGAACTCTGCTGCGCGGAGTCCATGTCGTTCTCTCCGCCGCCATGTCCGGCCTCTTCCCCGCCGCCATTATCGATCATCTCTTCGTCTTGCCCCGTGTCATCATTGCCTGCCCCGTCGGCATCCTCAACATCGTCATCCTCATCTTCAATTATCCATCGAGTATAGCCATCCATGAAACAAGTCATGAGCAGGTGCGCTTCGACACGACCATCGTCATGGGGGTCAAGCCAAACTATTCCTTTGCATTTTCGACACGGACATAAAACCTCTGTCCGGTTATTTTCCTTCATGTCCTGCACCGCCGACCGCAACCACCTGTCCACCATCGTTCCACTAACCATCGTCAACTCTGCTGCACGGTAATAATAAACAAATTGATTATAAAAATGCGTGCATTCATCAAAGTCATACAAAAATTCGGCATGACCTTCCTTAAAAATAGGACATATATAGATCTAGAGTTTGCCCGGAATTCACCGAAACGGAAATAAATCGACATTTCGGCAAAACATAGGCAACTCAAAAGCACAATTTGGCGTCAACTCATGCCACACACACAATTTCCATAAACATATCACACACACATAAACATATTTCCATTTTGCAAAAGCATGAAATATTAATCACACCTCTATCTCGAGATCGAGCACATGGTGGAGATGATGATGTAGGGAGGTCAAAAGTGCACAAAGCTCTTCTTGACAAAGAAAGATCTAGTTAGGGGGCAAATAGGTCACTTAACTAAATGCTACATCTACCTAGCTAGCTAATTTGGGAGGAGACAACTTCAACTAGTGGAGGGGGTAGGAAAAAGAGAAAGGAGATGAATTAATGGAGGTGGTGTAGTTATAGCTAGGAGTAATGAAGAGAGAGAAAGGTAGGTAGAAGAGGGAGAGTAATGGGGGGAGAAGTATTGAGGAAGAAGAAGAGTGAGAGAGGGAGGATGTGGGAGGTAGGGGAAAGGGAGGAGAGGAGATGGGGAGGGGGAGGTGGAAAAAGGTGGTGGGTGCTGCGTCTTAGCAGTAGCGCGGGAGCAAAAGCGTGCTGCTGCTAAGAGCGTCGCAGCAGCGCGCTTACCTGTCACGCGCTACTGCTAAACGGGCCAACCCTGTGCACAATTTCAAAATTAGTAGCAGCGAAGTGACAAAAAAGCGCGCTACTACTATGGCATTAGCAGCAGCGCGCTTCCTGACGCCGCGCTACTGGTAAACTTATGTCGTTGTGTACTGTCGGTGGATTTTTGTAGCAGCGCGGTTTAAGCATCACACGCTACTGCTAAGTTTGCACCAGTAGCGAGCTTTCCGTAGCCTCGCTGGTACTATTTAGCAGCAGCGCCTCTTTTTATGCCGCGCTGCTTCTGTGTATAAGGTTTTCCCTAGTAGTGAAATCCTAAATGTTAGAGAGTCTTCACATAGTTGCATAATTATTCAACTACTCATTGATCTTCACTTATATCTTTCGAAGTAGTTTGTTGTTTGCTCTAGTGCTTCACTTATAGAGCATGTTGGTAGTTTTATTTTGAAGAAATAGATGAACTCTCATGCTTCACTTATATTATTTTGAGAGTCTTAAATAGCATGGTAGTTTGCTTAAAATCCTAATATGCTAAGCATAAAAGATTTGTAAGAATTCTTATGAGTGTGTTGAATACTAAGAAAAGTTTGATGATTGATAATTGTTTTGAGATATGAAGATGGTGATATTAGAGTCATGCTAGTTGAGTTAGATCCTTAACCTATAAGTCTTCAATACACCAAAATCACTAAGGGGCACTAGATGCACTTACAATCTCCCCCTTTTTGGTGATTGATGACAATATAGGTTAAGTTTTCAATGGGGATAAACATATGAAGTGTAAATACTGATATTGAGGAATTTGATGGCAAGATATAGAAGAACTCCCCCTGAAGATGTGCATAGTGAGGAATTTGCTTTTGAAGCAATGCACACTTGAAGAGTAGAATCATGGAGATCTCCCCCTATATCTTGTAATTCATACACGTAGAATAACGTAGCAGAAGTGTCAGACCACCATCGGGTTTAAGTTTACAACTCGATCCAATAAAGTTTCAGAAGAACGAGAGTTGTAACTTAGCAAAAAAACGCCCATATGGTAGACCCGCTTGAAGACTAACTCAAATTTCTCCCCCTTTGTCATCGAATGACCAAAAGGATAGAAACTGAGGACTAACGCCCCTGAAGATAATCAAGTTGATGAAGGAGCGCCAGCGTTGTCGGGGTCGGTTGTTGTAGTAGGGCCGGCCGCTGTGTCATCCAAGTCTTCATGTTCATCAGTGTCACGCGATGAAGAATACGAGCTGGCCACCAAGGAAGGAACCTTGACCTTCTTGTATTTCTTCGGAGGAGGTGCAGACCAGTCAAATTCTTCCTTGAGACCCATTTTCTTCAGATCTTCAGTGCTGTAGACATGAGACAGAACAGCCCAGGTACGGTTGAAGGTTTCATGGAGGTAGTATTGGTTTTTCTTCACTGCATTGTGTGTTGAGGTCATGTTGTGAAGAATTGAACCAAACTGACGCTTGACCCATTTATGATTGCGATCAACCTTCTGATGAAGACTGAGGAGTAATTCATGATCAGTCATCACCCTAGGTGCTGTGGCTTGAGGATTTTTCTTGGCAGAGTTGTTGGCGGCAGAGTCATGAGTGGCAGAGTCATCATTGGTGGAATAGGATGCAACCTTGCGAAATTGACCATCCAATGGACGAATGCCTTCATCTATCACAGCAGCTGCCTTGCCTTTATCATCAGCTGAGGAAAATGTCCGTTTAAGGACTTCAATTGGAGGCAAGTAGCTGTAGTGGTTCAGAGTGTCAGCTTTGTAGTTGAGTGAAGACCTTGTCCTGATGAATCTCATAATCCATGCTGCATAAGGCTTCAGCTCAAATGGTGACATGGCAATATTTGCCAAAGTCCTCATGAAGAAATCATGGAAGTTGACAGGAACGCCATGAATGATGTTGAAAAGCAGATTCTTCATGATGCCAACGACTTCTTCATCATTTGAGTCATGGCCTTTGATAGGACTCATTGTCTTCGATAGAATGCGATAGATAGTCCGAGGCACATACAGTAATTCCTTGACGAGGAATTTGGTTCGAGGGGCCTGTCCTGGCTTCAAAGGCTTCACCATTACTTGCATGTAGTGATCAGTAAGCTCAGGGTCACTGTAGACACAACGTGCACCTTCAAGGGGAGGACTGAGTGGTAGGGCACGAAGAAATTCAGTTGCTGGTGCCTTGTAATGAGTATTTTCTGTCATCCAGTCCAGCACCCATGAGTTCACATCTTCAGAATCTCCTGTGATGTGCAGCGTTGCATAGAACTGAAGAATGAGTTCTTCATTCCAATCACAGATGTCAGTGCAGAAGTTTAGCAGCCCAGCATCATGAAGAACACTGAGGACTCGCTCGAAGCACGGCAGAGACTCCATGTCCACGTGAGGAATATGTGCATGATCGAAGACTTTGTCTTTGTTGAACATCACTGAGGAATAGAAATTGGCTTGACTAGCAGTCCAGAAACGCCTCTTCCTTATGCGAGCAGAGTCATATGGGTTGTAATCAGTGAAGAATACATGCTCACCAATGAAGTCATCAGCCTTGAACTTTTGCTTCCTTGAGAACGGATCCTTTGGCTTTGGCAGTGGAGTGTCAGTGAGTTGCATCACGACCTCAAGAATCGCGATCTCAGGTTCCTCAGGCTGAGGAATTTCTGGTTCCTCTTCAGTTGCAGTCATATGATCAGCAGCAGCGGTTTCTTCAGCACTAGTGGCTGGAATATCTTCATGCATAGATGCAGTGGGATGAGTTTCTTTAGAGCCCATTTGAATTGTTGGTGCAGGGGACTGAGGAATTTGTTGTAGCGGGGTGAAGAGTGAAGAATTGGGGTGCTGA
Source organism: Triticum urartu (assembly GCF_056163025.1). Lineage (NCBI taxonomy): Eukaryota > Viridiplantae > Streptophyta > Magnoliopsida > Poales > Poaceae > Triticum > Triticum urartu. The sequence goes on along the minus strand of NC_141875.1, from coordinate 747,129,543 downwards.
CTTTCCCAAAAGTCATCATTCATTACTGGCGTTGTACTTCCAATATCCACGTCTTCATCTTCCAATTCTTCAACACCAGCCTCTTCAGCAGTGAACTGAGGCATTGGTGAGGATACAACAGGTGTTGAAGGGATTGCATCCACTTCAATTTTGTCGGGGGTTGGGTGCGACATATGCCAAAGGATGGCTTATCATGGTGGCGGCGAGTAGAACGTCGCCGGTGCCTGGAAGCGGGATGAGGCGTAGACATGCACGCCGGTGAATCTTACCCAGCTTCATGGCTCTCCGAGGAGATAACACCCCTACTGCTGCTCTGCGGGGTCTCCGCATGATCACTGTGGCAAAGTGTATACAAGGTTGCTCCTTGAGCTGTTTCCTGGAGGTAGGAGAAGGCAAGGCCAGCTCTCTCCCCCTGTGTTCTCTGGTCTAGTGCTAAAAGAATCGAACCCTTTGCATGGGTGCCCCGGGGGGTTTATATAGGCCTACCCCCCGGGGGTACAATGGTAATCCGTCTGGGTGCGGGTCCCAGCCGTCTGTCTCTCAGGCCGCCGTCTCCTCCGCCGACTACTGGGGCCCGCCGACTGGTGGGTCCCGCTGACCGGTCTGGTACGGAGCTGACAGGCCTCGTCCGCCGCAGGCGGGTCTTGCCGGTTGCGGATTACTGTATCCACGCTTCTAATGATGCTGGCTTGGTCATGGGGTCATGGCAACAGCGCCGCCGCCTGACGGGCGATCACTGTTGCCATCCCCCGTCTTGTCTGGTTAATGGCGTGCGGGGCCCGTGGGAGGAGTCGGCTGACTCTCGGAGGCCGACTCCCACGGGGTCCGTCTTGTGGCACTCTCGCCGTCTTCTGTAACCCTGCTGACCAGCGGGGCCCGCCGTCTCTAGGTCGTACAGGCAGGCCGATGTGGGCGCAGGGTTCAGCCCACTGGGGCTGATGTCAGGGATGGCATGGCAACAGTACCGCGCCGGACGGAGATCTGTGTTGGTACGGCGCACTGTGGCCATGCCTGCCCTTGGTAAGGGGCGGGTGTGGCTCGTACTAAGGCCAGGCCCCGTCCCGTCCCTCCTCACGAGGGCATGAGGTGGTCTGAGTCGTGGGCCGACTCCCTGTGGCCGGCTTCTCTGGAAGCCGCCGGTTTGGAGTCGGCTCATCTTGTAGTCTCCCCTGGGACTCGGCCACGAGTGGGTAGTCGGCCGCGCTGCTGCCGACTCCCAGAGGCGGCCCTCCGTCTTGGGGTTCCTAAGGGGCGAAGCCTGCCCCGATGTCTTGAAAGGTTCTGGGCTTCGGGTTGGCCTACCCGTGGCCCATTACTCCGACAGTAGTCCCCGAAGCTGGTGTGGCGCCGAGGGAGACACGTCGAGGGGCCTCAAAAGTTTCTTCCTTCCGGTGGCTGGATCTGGGCCTCGCCCGCCGTCTTCCTGGAAGCCGACTATCGGGAGGCGATCTTGCTTAGGCCGTCTCCACCAAGCCGACTATCGGGAGCTGGACTCGTCGAAGGCCGTCTCGTTCCTTAAAGGGTTTTGAAAGTCGCAGCGGGATTCTGACGGCGTGTCTGATAAGCTTCCCGGCTGCCGCCCGTTGCGGACCCGCCGGGTGGCGCCACGTGGCCGGGCCAGTCTGCCCGCCCACGCGCGCGACGGGACAGGCCCGCAGGCGGGGCCCGCTACTACCGCACCTCGGCCTTTGAACGGATCCGTTGTGGCCGTGCGAACAGTTGGGATTCCTGCACAGTAACTGCGCGCAGTAACTTCGTGTGGTAAATCGTGGGGGCCGTGGGGGCCTGGGCGCAGTTAATCCCATGACACCCCCTCGGCCTCTCAGCCTACAGGCCTATAAGTAGGCGGGGGGAGCGGGGCTGCGAAGCGCGCGCGCCCGCTCTCCCTTGCCTCCCTTTTCTTCTTCTTCCTTCTTCTTCCTCCCGCCGCTGCTGCGCCGAACCACGTCGCGCTTGCAGCGATGAGCTCTTCTTCTGCTGCCGTGCCCACCGCCGTGCGCTCCGGCGCGTGGGACGGCTCCGATGTCGACGCGACCACATCAATTTCCTCCGCAAGACGCGTCGCCTCCTCGGCGCGAACTTAGTGCGGGCTCGCGCCCCACCGACGAAGGACGTGTCGCCGGCGCCGGAGGAGGGCGAGCGGGTCGTATTCCACTCGCACTTCATGTGCGGCCTAGGGCTGCCGGCGAGCGGCTTCTTCCGCTCGTTCTTGGAGTTCCACGGCCTCCAACCGCACCACCTCACCCCAAACACGGTGGTGCTGCTGGCTGCCTTCGCCACCTTATGCGAAGGCTTCCTCAGCGTTCTCCCTGAAGGAAATATGCCCTAGAGGCAATAATAAAGTTATTATTTATTTCCTCATATATCATGATAAATATTTATTATTCATGCTAGAATTGTATTAACCGGAAACATAATACATGTGTGAATATATAAACAAACAGAGTGTCACTAGTATGCCTCTACTTGACTAGCTCGTTAATCAAAGATGATTATGTTTCCTAACCATGGACAAAGAGTTGTTATTTTATTAACGAGGTCACATCATTAGTTGAATGATTTGATTGACATGACCCATTCCATTAGCTTAGCACCCGATCGTTTAGTATGTTGCTATTGCTTTCTTCATGACTTATACATGTTCCTATGACTATGAGATTATGCAAATCCTACCAAACGTCACAACGTAATTGGGTGATTATAAAGGTGCTCTACAGGTGTCTCCAAAGGTACTTGTTGGGTTGGCGTATTTCGAGATTAGGATTTGTCACTCCGATTGTCGGAGAGGTATCTCTGGGCCCTCTCGGTAATGCACATCACATAAGCCTTGCAAGCATTGCAACTAATGTGTTAGTTGTGAGATGATGTATTACGGAACGAGTAAAGAGACTTGCCGGCAACGAGATTGAACTAGGTATTGGATACCGACGATCGAATCTCGGGCAAGTAACATACCGATGACAAAAGGAACAACGTATATTGTTATGCGGTCTGACCGATAAAGATCTTCGTAGAATATGTATGAACCAATATGGGCATCCAGGTCGCGCTATTGGTTATTGACCGGAGATGTGTCTCGGTCATGTCTACATTGTTCTCGAACCGTAGGGTCCACACGCTTAAGGTTTCGATGACAGTTATATTATGTGTTTATGTATTTTGATGTACAGAAGGTTGTTCGGAGTCCCGGATGTGATCACGGACATGACGAGGAGTCTCGAAATGGTCGAGACATGAAGATCGATATATTGGACGACTATATTCGGACACCGAAATTGTTCCGGGTGATTTCGGATAAAACCGGAGTGCCGGAGGGGTTACCGGAACCCCCCGGGGAAGTAATGGGCCTTAGTGGGCCTGAGGGGAGAGAGAGGGCAGCAGCCCAGGAGGTGGCGCGCCCCCCCTCATGGGGAGTCCGAATAGGACTAGGAGGGGGGGCGCGGCCCCCCTTTCCCTCTCCCTCTCCCTCTCTTTCCTTCCCCCCTCTCTATTCCTAGTTGGACTAGGAAAGGGGAGTAGGAGGAGGACTCCCCCCCTCTCCTTGGCGCGCCCCAAGGGCCGGCCGGCCTCCCCCTTGCTCCTTTATATACGGGGGCAGGGGGGCACCCTAGAACACACAAGTTGATCTTCGTGATCGTTCCTTAGCTGTGTGCGGTGCCCCCCTCCACCATATTCCACCTCGGTCATATCGTTGCAGTGCTTAGGCGAGGCCCTGCACCGGTAGAACATCAAGATCGTCACCACGCCGTCGTGCTGACGGAACTCCTCCCCGAAGCTTTGCTGGATCGGAGCCCGGGGAGCGTCATCGAGTTGTACGTGTGTCAAGAACTCGGAGGTGCCGGAGTAACGATGCTTGGATCGGTTGGACCGAGAAGACGTACGACTACTTCCTCTATGTTGCGTCAACGCTTCCGCTTCGGTCTACGAGGGTACGTAGACAACACTCTCCCCTCTTGTTGCTATGCATCACCATGATCTTGCGTGTGCGTAGGAAAATTTTGAAATTACTGCGTTCCCCAACAGTGGCATCCGAGCCTAGGTCTTATGGTTGGATGTTATATGCACGAGTAGAACACAAGTGAGTTGTGGGCGATATAAGTCATACTGCCTACCAGCATGTCATACTTTGGTTCAGCGGTATTGTTGGATGAAGCGGCCCGGACCGACATTACGCGTACGCTTACGCGAGACTGGTTCTACCGCCGTGCTTTGCACACAGGTGGCTGGCGGGTGTCAGTTTCTCCAACTTTAGTTGAACCGAGTGTGGCTACGCCCGGTCCTTGCAAAGGTTAAAACGGCATCAACTTGACAAACTATCGTTGTGGTTTTGATGCGTAGGTAAGATTGGTTCTTGCTTAAGCCCGTAGAAGCCACGTAAAACTTGCAACAAACAAAGTAGAGGACGTCTAACTTGTTTTTGCAGGGCATGTTGTGATGTGATATGGTCAAGACATGATGCTAAATTTTATTGTATGAGATGATCATGTTTTGTAACCGAGTTATCGGCAACTGGCAGGAGCCATATGGTTGTCGCTTTATTGTATGCAATGCAATCACCCTGTAATGCTTTACTTTATCACTAAGCGGTAGTGATAGTCGTAGAAGCATAAGATTGGTGAGACGACAACGATGCTACGATGGAGATCAAGGTGTCGCGCCGGTGACGATGGTGGTCATGACGGTGCTTCGGAGATGGAGATGGCCATATCATATCACTTATATTGATTGCATGTGATGTTTATCTTTTTTATGCATCTTATCTTGCTTTGATTGACGGTAGCATTATAAGATGATCTCTCACTAAATTATCAAGAAGTGTTCTCCCTGAGTATGCACCGTTGCCAAAGTTCGTCGTGCCCAGACACCACGTGATGATCGGGTGTGATAAGCTCTACGTCCATCTACAACGGGTGCAAGCCAGTTTTGCACACGCAGAATACTCGGGTTATACTTGACGAGCCTAGCATATGCAGATATGACCTCGGAACACGGAGACCGAAAGGTCGAGCGTGAATCATATAGTAGATATGATCAACATAATGATGTTCACCATTGAAGACTAATCCATTTCACGAGATGATCGGTTATGGTTTAGTTGATTTGGATCACGTGATCACTTAGAAGATTAGAGGGATGTCTATCTAAGTGGGAGTTCTTAAGTAATATGATTAATTGAACTTAAATTTATCATGAACTTAGTCCCTGATAGTATCTTGCTTGTTTATGTTGATTGTAGATAGATGGCCCGTGCTGTTGTTCCGTTGAATTTTAATGTGTTCCTTGAGAAAGCAAAGTTGAAAGATGATGGTAGCAATTACACGGACTGGGTCCATAACTTGAGGATTATCCTCATTGCTGCACACAAGAATTACGTCCTGGAAGCACCGCTGGGCGCCAGGCCTGCTGCAGGAGCAACACCAGATGTTATGAACGTCTGGCAGAGCAAAGCTGATGACTACTCAATAGTTCAGTGTGCCATGCTTTACGGCTTAGAACCGGGACTTCAACGACGTTTTGAATGTCATGGGGCATATGAGATGTTCTAGAGTTGAAGTTAATATTCCAACAGAATGCCCAGAATGAGAGATATGAAGTCTCCAATAAGTTCTATAGCTGCAAGATGGAGGAGAATAGTTCTGTCAGTGAGCATATACTCAAGATGTCTGGGTATTGTAATCACTTGATTCAACTGGGAGTTAATCTTCCGGATGATTGCGTCATTGACAGAATTCTCCAATCACTTCCACCAAGCTACAAGGGCTTCGTGATGAACTATAATATGCAAGGGATGGATAAGACAATTCCCGAGCTCATCGCAATGCTAAAAGCTGCGGAGGTAGAAATCAAGAAGGAGCATCAAGTGTTGATGGTCAACAAGACCACTAGTTTCAAGAAAAAGGGCAAAGGGAAGAAGAAGGGGAACTTCAAGAAGAACAACAAGCAAGTTGCTGCTCAGGAGAAGAAACCCAAGTCTGGACCTAAGCCTGAAACTAAGTGCTTCTACTGCAAGCAGACTGGTCATTGGAAGCGGAACTGCCCCAAGTATTTGGCGGATAAGAAGGATGGCAAGGTGAACAAAGGTATATGTGATATACATGTTATTGATGTGTACCTTACTAGAGCTCGCAGTAGTACCTGGGTATTTGATACTGGTTCTGTTGCTAATGTTTGCAACTCGAAACAGGGACTACGGATTAAGCGAACACTGGCAAAGGACGAGGTGACGATGTGCGTGGGAAATGGTTCCAAAGTCGATGTGATCGCGGTCGGCACGCTACCTCTACATCTACCTTCGGATTAGTATTAGACCTAAATAATTGTTATTTGGTGCCAGCGTTGAGCATGAACATTATATCTGGATCTTGTTTGATGCGAGACGGTTATTCATTTAAATCAGAGAATAATGGTTGTTCTATTTATATGAGTAATATCTTTTATGGTCATGCACCTTTGAAGAGTGGTCTATTTTTGATGAATCTCGATAGTAGTGATACACATATTCATAATGTTGAAGCGAAAAGATGCAGAGTTGATAATGATAGTGCAACTTATTTGTGGCACTGCCGTTTAGGTCATATCGGTGTAAAGCGCATGAAGAAACTCCATACTGATGGACTTTTGGAACCACTTGATTATGAATCACTTGGTACTTGCGAACCGTGCCTCATGGGCAAGATGACTGTGGTACTATGGAGAGAGCAACAGATTTGTTGGAAATCATACATACAGATGTATGTGGTCCGATGAATGTTGAAGCTCGTGGCGGATATCGTTATTTTCTCACCTTTACAGATGATTTGAGCAGATATGGGTATATCTACTTAATGAAGCATAAGTCTGAAACATTTGAAAAGTTCAAAGAATTTCAGAGTGAAGTTGAAAATCATCGTAACAAGAAAATAAAGTTTCTACGATCTGATCGTGGAGGAGAATATTTGAGTTACGAGTTTGGTCTACATTTGAAACAATGCGGAATAGTTTCGCAGCTCACGCCACCCGGAACACCACAGCGTAATGGTGTGTCCGAACGTCGTAATCGTACTTTACTTGATATGGTGCGATCTATGATGTCTCTTACAGATTTACCGCTATCGTTTTGGGGTTATGCTTTAGAGACGGCCGCATTCACGTTAAATAGGGCACCATCAAAATCCATTGAGACGACGCCTTATGAACTATGGTTTGGCAAGAAACCAAAGTTGTCGTTTCTTAAAGTTTGGGGCTGGGATGCTTATGTGAAAAAACTTCAACCTGATAAGCTCGAACCCAAATCGGAGAAATGTGCCTTCATAGGATACCCAAAGGAAACTGTTGGGTACACCTTCTATCACAGATCCGAAGGCAAGACATTCGTTGCTAAAAATGGATCCTTTCTATAGAAGGAGTTTCTCTCGAAAGAAGTGAGTGGGAGGAAAGTAGAACTTGATGAGGTAACTGTACCTGCTCCCTTATTGGAAAGTAGTACATCACAGGAACCGGTTTCTGTGACGTCTAAACCAATTAGTGAGGAAGTTAATGATGATGATCATAGAGCTTCAGATCAAGTTACTATAGAACCTCGTAGATCAACCAAAGTAAGATCCGCACCAGAGTGGTACGGCAATCCTGTTCTGGAAGTCATGCTACTAAATCATGATGAACCTACGAACTATGAAGAAGCGATGGTGAGCCTAGATTCCGCAAAATGGCTTGAAGCCATGAAATCTGAGATGGGATCCATGTATGAGAACAAAGTATGGACTTTGGTTGACTTGCCCGATGGTCGGCAAGCAATTGAGAATAAATGGATCTTCAAGAAGAAGACTGACGCTGACGGTAATGTTACTGTCTACAAAGCTCGACTCGTCGCAAAAGGTTTTCGGCAAGTTCAAGGGATTGACTACGATGAGACCTTCTCACCCGTAGCGATGCTTAAGTCTGTCCGAATCATGTTAGCAATTGCCGCATTTTATGATTATGAAATTTGGCAAATGGATGTCAAAACTGCATTCCTGAATGGATTTCTGCAAGAAGAGTTGTATATGATGCAGCCGGAAGGTTTTGTCGATCCAAAGGGATCTAACAAAGTGTGCAAGCTCCAGCGATCCATTTATGGACTGGTGCAAGCCTCTCGGAGTTGGAATAAACGTTTTGATAGTGTGATCAAAGCATTTGGTTTTATACAGACTTTCGGAGAAGCCTGTATTTACAGGAAAGTGAGTGCGAGCTCTGTAGCATTTCTAATATTATATGTGGATGACATATTACTGATTGGAAATGATATAGAATTTCTGGATAGCATAAAGGGATACTTGAATAAGAGTTTTTTCAATGAAAGACCTCGGTGAAGCTGCTTACATATTAGGCATAAAGATCTATAGAGATAGATCAAGACGTTTAATTGGACTTTCACAAAGCACATACCTTGACAAGATTTTGAAGAAGTTCAAAATGGATCAAGCAAAGAAAGGGTTCTTGCATGTGTTACAAGGTGTGAAGTTGAGTCGGACTCAATGCCCGACCACTGCAGAAGATAGAGAGAAGATGAAAGATGTTCCCTATGCTTCAGCCATAGGCTCTATCATGTATGCAATGCTGTGTACCAGACCTGATGTGTGCCTTGCTATAAGTCTAGCAGGGAGGTACCAAAGTAATCCAGGAGTGGATCACTGGACAGCGGTCAAGAACATCCTGAAGTACCTGAAAAGGACTAAGGATATGTTTCTCGTATATGGAAGTGACAAAGAGCTCATCGTAAACGGTTACGTTGATGCAAGCTTTGACACTGATCCGGACGATTCTAAATCGCAAACCGGATACATGTTTACATTAAACGGTGGAGCTGTCAGTTGGTGCAGTTCTAAACAAAGCGTCGTGGTGGGATCTACGTGTGAAGCGGAATACATAGCTGCTTCGGAAGCAGCAAATGAAGGAGTCTGGATGAAGGAGTTCATATCCGATCTAGGTGTCGTACCTAGTGCATCGGGTCCAATGAAAATCTTTTGTGACAATACTGGTGCAATTGCCTTGGCAAAGGAATCCAGATTTCACAAGAGAACCAAGCACATCAAGAGACGCTTAAATTCCATTCGGGATCTAGTCCAGGTGGGAGGCATAGAGATTTGCAAGATACATATGGATCTGAATGTAGCAGACCCATTGACTAGGCCTCTTCCACGAGCAAAACATGATCAGCACCAAGACTCCATGGGTGTTAGAATCATTACTGTGTAATCTAGATTATTGACTCTAGTGCAAGTGGGAGACTGAAGGAAATATGCCCTAGAGGCAATAATAAAGTTATTATTTATTTCCTCATATATCATGATAAATGTTTATTATTCATGCTAGAATTGTATTAACCGGAAACATAATACATGTGTGAATATATAAACAAACGGAGTGTCACTAGTATGCCTCTACTTGACTAGCTCGTTAATCAAAGATGGTTATGTTTCCTAACCATGGACAAAGAGTTGTTATTTGATTAACGAGGTCACATCATTAGTTGAATGATCTGATTGACATGACCCATTCCATTAGCTTAGCACCTGATCGTTTAGTATGTTGCTATTGCTTTCTTCATGACTTATACATGTTCCTATGACTATGAGATTATGCAACTCCTGTTTACCGGAGGAACACTTTGTGTGCTACCAAACGTCACAACGTAATTGGGTGATTATAAAGGTGCTCTACAGGTGTCTCCAAAGGTACTTGTTGGGTTGGCGTATTTCGAGATTAGGATTTGTCACTCCGATTGTCGGAGAGGTATCTCTGGGCCCTCTCGGTAATGCACATCACATAAGCCTTGCAAGCATTGCAACTAATGTGTTAGTTGTGAGATGATGTATTACGGAACGAGTAAAGAGACTTGCCGGCAACGAGATTGAACTAGGTCTTGGATACCGACGATCGAATCTCGGGCAAGTAACATACTGATGACAAAGGGAACAACGTATATTGTTATGCGGTCTGACCGATAAAGATCTTCGTAGAATATGTAGGAACCAATATGGGCATCCAGGTCCCGCTATTGGTTATTGACCGGAGATGTGTCTCGGTCATGTCTACATTGTTCTCGAACCGTAGGGTCCGCACGCTTAAGGTTTCGATGACAGTTATATTATGAGTTTATGTATTTTGATGTACAGAAGGTTGTTCGGAGTCCCGGATGTGATCATGGACATGACGAGGAGTCTCGAAATGGTCGAGACATGAAGATCGATATATTGGACGACTATATTCGGACACCGGAATTGTTCCGGGTGATTTCGGATAAAACCGGAGTGCCGGAGGGGTTACCGGAACCCCCCGGGGAAGTAATGGGCCTTAGTGCGCCTGAGGGGAGAGAGAGGGCAGCAGCCCAGGAGGTGGCGCGCCCCCCCTCATGGGGAGTCCGAATAGGACTAGGAGGGGGGGCGCGGCCCCCCTTTCCCTCTCCCTCTCCCTCTCTTTCCTTCCCCCCTCTCTATTCCTAGTTGGACTAGGAAAGGGGAGTCCTACTCCCACTAGGAGGAGGACTCCCCCCCTCTCCTTGGCGTGCCCCAAGGGCCGGCCGGCCTCCCCCTTGCTCCTTTATATACGGGGGCAGGGGCACCCTAGAACACACAAGTTGATCTTCGTGATCGTTCCTTAGCCGTGTGCGGTGCCCCCCTCCACCATATTCCACCTCGGTCATATCGTTGCAGTGCTTAGGCGAAGCCCTGCGCCGGTAGAACATCAACATCGTCACCACGCCGTCGTGCTGACGGAACTCCTCCCCGAAGCTTTGCTGGATCAGAGCCCGTGGAGCGTCATCGAGCTGTACGTGTGTCAAGAACTCAAAGGTGCCGGAGTAACAGTGCTTGGATCGGTTGGACCGGGAAGACGTACGACTACTTCCTCTACGTTGCGTCAACGCTTCCGCTTCGGTCTACGAGGGTACGTAGACAACACTCTCCCCTCTTGTTGCTATGCATCACCATGATCTTGCGTGTGCGTAGGAAAATTTTGAAATTACTACGTTCCCCAACACTCCCCACCATCGAGCTGTGGGGGGAATTCTTCCATTCCAAGCTTGGCACGCACGTCGCCGGCGTGCCGGCCCAATGCGGCGCCTACATCGCGATGCGGAGGTCGGTGGCCGACAACCCGTTCCCCGCCATCTCGCTGATTAAGTCGGTGAAGATGTGGCAGCAATCTTACTTCTATGTGAAGAACGTCGCCCCGGAAGGCGACTGGGTCAACCTTCTGCATTACGAAGCCGGCGCGCCAGCTGGAAGGCTACCCAGCTGGTCCCACCGGACCAAGACGCTGACTCCGGCCGGTGCCGCCGCCGTCGCGCGACTCCGAGTGCTGACGCAGTCGGAGGGTCTGACTGGGGCCGACTTGCTGGCCGCCTTCGTGGCGCGCGAGTCCTCCCGCTCCAAGGCCGGCCTCATCTGATCTGTCAGATGAGCAGCCACCGGGACCCCAGTCGGATGTGCTCCAAAGACATGCCCCACGCGGAGGTGGCGGACACGGTGAATTACATCGCGAACTGCGGTCTCTCGGAGGATTGGTGGTTCGGCATGGAGCCGTACTCGCGCGCCAACCCCCCGCCGGTTGTAAGTTGTCTCTCTTCTTCTGTTTCCTTTTTGCAGCCGAATCCGACTCCTGATCTTTTTTAGTTTTCGAATTAGAACCCTCTCGTCCAGCCCTCGGCCGGCACCGCGGGGCCAGCCCGCCAGTTTGTTCCCGATCGAGCGGAGAGCGACATCGACGACCCCGACCTGGGGCGGCGGCAATGGAGGCCGACGCTGACGGAGGCGGCAGAGGAGAGGAAGGCGGCCTCAGGCCCTCAGCCACTTTTGCCGACTGGCCCGTTGATGATGATGGGGAAGTCGCCCCGCGCCACCAATCAAGAGCCGGCCACCACGGCGCGAGCTCGTCCGCCGCCTTGGGCGGTCTAGGCGGTGCGAGGAAGCGCCGGGCCGGGCCGAGTTCCATTGGCGACCGGGAGAAGAAGTTCAAGGGGGCGGCCGCCGCGACCAAGCGGGAAGAGGCGGTCGCGAAGGCCAACCGCTTCCGCAAGGAAGTGAAGAAGCCGCCACTAACCTCTGCGTAAGTGCCTCCGTCTTGTTTTTCTTCTGGTGGATTTTGTCAAAATCTTTTACATGCTTTCGCTGTTCCAGAGCTCCTCTCACCCTTGGGAGGGTTACCGCCGACTCCATCAAGGGGTCGGCAGAGACGTCCGCCACCACTCGGCGCATTGACCCCGCCGCCGACCTCCGGGAGGCGACGGAGCGGAACGCGCAGGAGAAGCGCGACGAGGAAGAAGCTACCCGCCGAGAGAAGACCGAGGCCGAGAAGGCGGCCGCCTCCGCCCAGAAGAGGCTGGATGAAGCCGAAGCCACCATCGCGGCAAAACAGCAGGCCGAAGAAGCCGCGCGCCGCCAGTCGGCGTTGTTCGTCATCCCGCTGAACTCGGCGCGGCCTCCAGATTTCACGGAGCAGACTGGGGAAGTCGGCGGCGAGCATCCCATCATGGAGAGGGAAGGCGGCGAGGCCTTCGTGTCGGACACGGTCGTGCCGCCACCACCGCCTCCGCCGCCGTCTGGGAGCGCGCAAGGAGAACAGCCGGTAGACCCGCCGGTGCCGCCGACTAACGACAAGGCTGTGGCAAATCTGCTCCTCCAAGTCGCCTCGCCAACGCGTCGCTGTCCTGAGAAGGCGATTTCCGCGCCACACCCCCTGGAGACCGGCGCAGCCAGCTCGGCCATCCCAGACGTCAAGGCAACGAGTGCCGCGCCCGTCGGGTGGGTGCGAGGAGGCGGCACAGGCCCACTGAACCAGGCGCTCTTGGACATCCAGGCGAAGCTGCGAGCTGAAGGCGATGCCATCCAGAACTGCACCAAGGCGTATCTGGCGTTGTGAGCGGCCGTCCGGGTATGTTTTCTTCTGACTTTGTTTTTTTCTTGTTCTTCTCTGTGGGGGCGCGCCAGCGCACCCACTGGGTGTAGTCCCCGAGTTCCGGGCCGGCTGCTGAGCAGGCGGGTCGGAACTCCATTGGCGAGTTCCAAACACTTACTCTTGTTTGAAATGTTTATCACAGGATTACCACAACCTCCGGGTCACCGCCTTCAACCGCAACGTTTAGGAGCTGTGCAAGCGGACTGCCGACTTGTCGGAGAGCCAGAGTGAGTTTTCCTTCTTCTTCGCGGGGGCGCGCTGGCGCACCCGCGGGCTGTAGTCCCCGAGATTCGGGCCGACTGCTGAGTAGTCGGGCCGGATCTTCCCAGCGACCTTCTTTGTTGACGACTTACGTCTTTTTTCTTCTTTCTTCAGAGGCCAACGCCGTTCTTCAGAAGCAGCTGGGCGAAGCCAACACCGCCTTGCGTGCCAAGAGGGTGGAGTGCAGCAAGCTCGTCGCAGAGCGCGACCTGCTGGCTACGCAGCTGGCGGAGCAGAAGGAGCTGCTCAAGAAGGCGCAGGAGGAGGCGGAGAAGAAAGAGACTGCGCTCCTGGCCGAGTTCGAGACCGAGCGCTCCTCCTGGACCGACAAGGAGGCAATGCTGACCTCCGGCTTTCATGAGATTGAGGATATCGTCGATGGTGAGTTTTCTTTACTCTCTTTCTTTGAGCCACCGACTGCAGGTCGGGCTGACTCCTGATTTTCTGACTTGCTTCTTTTTTGCCTTGGAAGACTTCTTCCTGGGCCACACGCAAGCTGCCACTCAAGCCATCGAGGCCGATCGCGAGGCGCGGAGGGCAACTGGCGAGGAGGTTTCCGCCTATGCCCCCCGGACCCTTGATGAGCAGCTTCTGAGCATCGAGACTCGCCTACGGCCGACCCACCGGATGCTGCGCCAGCTTCAACGTGTCGGCGCCCAGGCGATTGCTGCCTTGTGGCCAGACATGCCGATTCTGCGCACTCCCAGCCAGACTGCTGACTGGCTGCAGGTCGCAGCTGGCCGTCTTAAGGCTTGGAAGGGCTCCTCGGCACGGGCTGGAGCGTGCCAGGCCTTGGAATTCGTCAAGGCATGGTATCCAGACCTGGACCTGGACCAGCTGGCCACGCTCCGGGCAGAGGCCCAGCCGGAGCTGGCAGCCGTGGAAGGCGCCCTTGTTAAGCGCGCCGCGACGATCGCCGAGTATGCCAATACTAGTGTCTTCATTCTTGAGCGGGCTGACGACGGCGAGGAGGCACCTCCGGAGTGGTTTGGGATGAACCCGGACTACGGCGAGGACTCGGCGGAGGTGATCGGCTCCAGCGCCGAGGAGGGAGGCGAGGCGGAGGTCGGAGACGAGACAGAGGCGCCAGAAGACGGAGCGGACGATCAGCCTCAGCTCGACCGTGCCTCCAGCAACGAGCCGCGCCCAACCGAGCCGGCTGCCGCTGGAGGCGATCAAGCCGAGACTGCTCAGCCGGCCACCGCAACGTCTGACACCGCCATCTCCTCTGAGCCTCCAAACCCGTCTGCTGCTTCCTAGGCTGCTGCCTTGTTTTATCTTATCTTCTTTAATAGTAATTGAAGAACTTGTTAATTCGCAAAATTCCACCCGCGGGGTGTATTTTGAACTTCAGTTTGAAGATTCGGCCAAGGGCCTATGTTATGTAAATATTTATCCGGGTTCTATCGTTTCTTGCTTATTGCTCTTTTGTCTTTTTCCTTTGCCGCCTTCCCTTAGTTGCCGTCTTTGTCAGTCGGACAGCCGCTCCGCGGACTGCCGCTGGGTCAAGTGCTTGGCTACTTTTGGGAAGGCAATTACTTAGCCATTTTTAGAGTCTTTTTAGCAAGTTGAATAGAAGGCGGCAAGCCGACTACTCAAGAGTCGGTTTTCCGAAGAAAGGCTGGAAAGCCGGCTTGAGCTATGTTTGTGCTTTCAATCCTTGGCCATTTTTCGTGTGGGCGCCCATTCTTCCTTACTCCTGCCCACCAAACAGTCGCTCTGCGAGCTGTGGCTTCTGACAGGAGACGGCTTAGGCACCACACATACTTGTCCGACTGCAGGAAGCATTTCATAGCGCAAGGCGGCGAGTCCCCGGGCCGACTAGTCAAGCCCGGTGCCAAGCGGCATGACAAAGAGTAGCATAC
This sequence comes from Triticum urartu, assembly GCF_056163025.1. Lineage (NCBI taxonomy): Eukaryota > Viridiplantae > Streptophyta > Magnoliopsida > Poales > Poaceae > Triticum > Triticum urartu. Next base: position 747,114,505 of record NC_141875.1, on the reverse strand, counting down.
TCGAAGGCATAATTCTTATCATACAGATAACAAAAAGGGCAGTCCCCGAGCTCGTCTCGGGGGGGCCGAAGTTGGTACTTTTAATACAAAAGGGTAGCGAGGTACATACTGCATTAACTGTAAAATCTTCGGAGAAGATTTGCATTCCATGGCCGTTCCGTCTCCTTGCCGGAGTCGTCCCTCTTGCGTGCTCGGGGCTTCTGAGCGTCGATCAAATAGTAGGAGTCGTTGCCCAGCACTTTGCTGTTGATGAAGGGGCCTTCCCAAGGTGCCGACAACTTGTGCTGGCCGGCTGTCCGCTGGATCAGTCGGAGCACAAGGTCGCCCTCTTGGAAAGATCTCGGCCTGACCTTCCTGTTGTAGTATCGGTGTAGGCTCTGCTGGTAGATGCTGGACTGGCTGAGTGCCAACAGCCGGCCCTCTTCCAGCAGATCGACGCCATCTTGTCGTGTTTCTTCTGCTTCCTCCTCGGTGTACATCATGACTCGCGGGGAGTCAAACTCTATATCCGTTGGGATGACGGCTTCAGCGCCGTAGACGAGGAAGAAGGGCGTGCAGCCGGTCGACTTGTTTGGATTCATGCGCGGACTCTAGAGGACGGCTGGCAACTCGTCAAGCCAACAACCGGCCGAACGCTCCAGTGGTTCGACCAGCCGAGGCTTCATGCCAGACAGGATGAGGCCATTCGCCCGCTCCACCTGGCCGTTTGACTGCGGATGGGCAACGGATGCTAAGTCCAGTCGGATGCCCTGCGTCGCGCAGAAACGGGCCAAGGCGCCTTTGGCAAAGTTGGTGCCGTTGTCGGTGATGATACTGTGCGGTATGCCGTACCGAATCGTGATGTCAGAGATAAAGGTCACGGCAGTCGGACCATTCAACTTCTTGATGGGCTTTACTTCTATCCACTTGGTGAACTTGTCCACCGCGACAAGTAGGTGAGTTAGGTCGCCTCACAACATTTTGAATGGTCCCACCATGTCCAGGCCCCAAACTTCGAAGGGCCAGGCGATTGGGATAGTCTTGAGCGCTGAAGCCGGCTGATGCGGCTTGGAACGGAACTTCTGGCACCCCTTGCATTTCTGGACCAATTCCTTGGCCTCTTCTAGGGCAGTCGGCCAGAAAAAACCGTGCCGGAAAGCTTTGGCGACGAGTGCTCTTGAGGCCACATGGTGGCCGCACTCGCCTTGATGGATGTCTCTGAGAATTTCTTGGCCTTGCTCTGGCTCGACGCAACGCTGGTAGACACCAGTGACGCTGCGCCTGACCAGCTCTCTGTTGACTATGGTGTATGCTGCCGCCCGGCGTTGTACTTGCCAAGCCAAGGTTTCGTCAGTTGGCAGCTCTTTGTTCACCAGGAATTTGAGGATGGGCTGTGCCCATGAGGGTGCTGCTATTTCTTCGACTGCCAGAACTGCGACTTGGACGAGGGCGGCTGGGCTGGGAGGCAGCGGGCTGGAGTCCGCGGCCGCTTGCTGGATCAATGAAGTCCCCGGGCCAACTGGTGCAGTCCCCGGGCCGAGCTCTGGAGTCTTTGGTCTGGTCGCCGCAGTCCCCGGGCCGGGTTCTGAAGTCCCCGGGCCGGCTTCGACTGCGGCATTCTTGGAGTCGTCTGCAAGAGTTTTTGTGCCGTCTGCTGGGGCTCTTGAGTCGGATCCGACTTCTTCAGGGGAAGCCGGTACAAAAATGGAGTCTGACTCTGGTGAAGGCTTGATAGACGGCTTGAGGAGGCGCTGAAGAGCGACGCCGGATGGTATTGCTTGGCGGGTGGAGCCGATTCGTGCAAAGTATCTGCTTGGTCGTTGTCGTTTCTTGGCACGTGGAGGAACTCACACCCCTCGAAATATCCGCTGAGTTGCTGCACGAGGAAGCGGTAGCTTGCCATGTTTGCGTCCTTGGCATCCCAGTCGCCAGATGACTGCTGGACCACCAAGTCGGAGTCGCCATAACACAGGATCCGGCGAATGCCAAGTTCTTTGGCAAGCCGAAGCCCGTGAATGAGCACCTCGTATTCAGCGATGTTGTTGGAGGCGGCGAAATGGATTTGCAGCGCATACTTGAGCTTGTCGCCTTTAGGAGAAGTGAGGACAACGCCGGCTCCCAAGCCAGTGCGCATCTTGGAGCCATCGAAATGCATCCGCCAATGGGTGGAGTCGGGTGCGGGCGGCAGGTACTGGGTCTCGGCCCAGTCGACGAGGAAGTCGGCCAGTGCTTGTGACTTGATGGCGGTGCGGGGCTGATAGTAGATCGTGTAGGGGGCCAACTCTATGGCCCATTTGGCCACTCGGCCAGACGCATCTCGGCTTCCGATGATCTCGGCTAGTGGGGCTGTGAAGACCACAGTGATTGGATGCTCTTGAAAGTAAGGCTTCAACTTCTTAGCGGCAAAGTGCACGCCGTAGCACATCTTCTGCTGTGGGGGTAGTTCTGCTTGGAGGTCAACAGTACTTCGCTTAGGTAATATACCGGTCTCTGGACAGGTAGTGCCTTGCCTTCCTCCTTGCACTCAACTACGATGACTGTGTTGACTACCCGGCTGGTGGCGGTGATGTACAGGAGCATGGGCTCTTTGGGAGTCGGAGCCGCTAACACAGGGGGAGTAACCAACATCTTCTTCAGCTGGAGAAAAACCTCGTATGCCTTGTGGTTCCACTCGAAAAAATTGGTCTTCTTCATGAGCTGGTACAAAGGGAGAGCTTTCTCGCCCAACCGACTGATGAACCGGCTAATGGATGCAAGGCAGCCAGTGAACTTTTGCACATCCAACAGTCATCTGGGTACCTCCATCCTCTCGATGGCCTTGATCTTCACAGGGTTGCACTCTATGCCGCGTTCGGAGACCAGGAAGCCAAGGAGTTGGCCGGCTGGTACTCCGAAGACGCACTTTTCAGGGTTGAGCTTGATCTGGAATCGGCGCAGGTTCTCAAAGGTCTCCTTGAGGTCTTCCAGCAGAGTCCCGCGCTTTTCCGTCTTCACCACCACATCATCCACGTAGACGTGGGCATTTCTGCCGAGTTGCTTGAGGAGGCACTTTTGCATGCAACGCTGAAAGGTGGCGCCGGCATTCCTCAAGACGAACGTCATGGTCAGGTAGCAGAAGGCTCCAAACGGCGTGATGAAGGCGGTTTTTAGTCTGTCCGCCGGGTTCAGCTTGATCTGGTGATATCCTGAATAGGCATCTAAGAAGCTCAACAGCTCGCATCCGGCTGTGGAGTCTATCACCTGATCGATTCTCGGCAAAGCAAACGGGTCCTTGGCGCATGCTTTGTTGAGGCTTGTGTAGTCAATACACATCCGCTACTGCTTGTTCTTCTTCAGTACCAAGACTGGGTTCGCTAGCCATTCTGGAAAAAACACTTCCATGATAAAGCCGGCTGCAAGGAGCCGGGCTATCTCTTCTCCAACAACTCTTCTTTTCTCTTATGACAGGCGGCGCAAGGGCTGCCGGACGGGCTTCACATCAGATCGGACATGTAACTTGTGCTTGGCGAATTCCGTCGGTACACCTGGCATGTCTTTGGGGGACCATGCGAAGATGTCCCGATTCTCACGGAGGAAATCGACGAGCTCGCCTTCCTATTTGCTGTCAAGGTTTGCACCTATGACAGCGTATCTCTCTGGGTGCTCTGGGTCCAAGGGTATCTTCTTCGTCTCTTTGGCCGGCTTGAACGAGCCCTCAGCTTCCGATTCCTTGGGGTTGGGCGTCATCTCTGGCTACTTGCCGGCCATCGCCACAACCCGATCAAGAAGCCGCTTCTCAGCTGCAATTACCAGGGACTCGGCCAGCCGACTGCTCTCAGCCGCGCAAGCGGACGACTTTCTGTAGCCGCCGGATATGGTCAGAATTCCCTTGGAACTCGGCATCTTCATCTTGAGGTAGGCGTAGTGGGGGACTGCCATGAACTTGGCCAAAGCAGGTCTGCCAAGCAACACATGGTATGGGCTCTCAAGGTCCACCACTTCAAACCAGACTGGCTCTCGGCGGAAATGATCCTTGTCTCCAAAGAGGACATCTATCAGAATCTTGCCGATTGGTGAGCAGGAAAGGCCGGGCACGATGCCGTGGAACATAGTCTGGCTGTTCTGAAGCTGTTTTTGCTTGATTCCTAACTTCTCCATGGTATCCTTGTACAGGATGTTGATGCTACTGCATCCGTCTATCAGCACTCGCGAGAAGCGAGCGGCCCGCCTATCAGTGGCAAAGGTGGCATCCAAGAACAAGGCGTAGGAGCCTGGATTCGGCATCACCTCTGGGTGATCAGCTCTGCTCCAGCCGATAGGCCTCTCGGAACAATGCATGAACTCTGGAGTATCTGACGCCACTCCATTCACCTCTTGCCGCTGCAGCCGCTTGCTACGTTTATCGTCAGCCACACTGGTGAACACCACATAGGCCCCATGCTTTTCTGGGTACTCGTCTTGTACTGCGCCGACTGGCCTGACAGCCGGCTGCTGGGGTGGAGGCGGAGGCGGCTGCCCAGCAGGCGGAGGAGGCTGGAGGCCGTCTCCCTTGGCGATCCTGGTGAGCCAGTGGCACTTCCGGGTGGTGTGGTTTGACGGCTTCGCGCCGCTGTGGAACTTGCATGGGCCATCTAGAGTCTGCTCGTAAGAGAAAGCCGGCAACCAGTTGGTCTTGCCGCCCTTCTGTCGCTTGGGCGGAGGCTGCCCCTCCGGCAGCTGGTCTTCGACTGTCGCCACCTGCCGGCTACTAGAAGCCGGTTGCGGGGCCTTGCGCTTGTGGTTGCTCTGCTGTTGTCGCCGACTGGCGTCTCCAGCCGGAGTTCTGGGAGCCTGAGGGGCCACCTTGCCGGTCGTACTAACTTGGATCTCCGTCTTCATGGAGGAGTCGGCTGTGGCGTACTTGTCTGCTATGATCAGCAGCTCGTCCAGGGTCTCTGGCTCATCGCAGAGGAGCTTGTGCTTGAGGAGGGTGCCTTCTCTGCACCCGGCGGTGAAGTACTCGATGGCCTGCACCTCATGCACGCCCTTGCAGGAGTTTCGGAGCTCGGCCCAACGCGTGAGGTAGTCGCGAGTCGACTCGTTGGGGACCTGCACGCACAAGGAGAGCTGGCGAGGCTTGGGAGGTCGCTTGTACGTGCTTGTGAAGTTGCGGATAAAAGCTTCGGTGAAGTCGACCCAGCTGTTGATGCTACGGGGCTTCAGGCTGTTCAACCATGTCCGGGCCGTGCCCTGGAGCATGAGTGGAACGTACTTCACGGCAACACGCTTGTTGCCGCTTGCTATGTCGACGGCCGTGGCATAGTCAACCAGCCAATCTTCCAGCTTCACGGAGCCAGTGTACTTGGGAGTATCTCTGGGAAGAGTGAACCCTTTGGGAAAGGGCTCATCTCGAATGCGGGGGCCGAAACACGGCGGACCCAACTCGTCCTCCTCTTCCAGCGCCAGGGGTCGGTGGAGCCGATCGATCTGGTGACGCGCGTCATTTTCTCCGACTCCCTCTAGGTGGCCGAGGCGGTCGCCGAGAGTCGGATGTTCAACGGGTGGCGGGGAGACTCGCCTTTCTCTGCGAGGTCGAGGAGGCAGATAGTCGCCCCGCCGCTCCACTGCTCTTCGGTGGCCATCTTGGTCGCGCTCGATGGTGATGTGAGTCCGACTGCGACTGGCAGCCGGATCCTTGTCTTTCCTTCCGTGGACGCCGTCAGTCGGCGTCCGAGACGTCGCGCCTTGATCTCGGCGGGGTGGCAGGTCGTCGTTCTGTCGTTGCGGCGCCTCAGTGCGGCAACCGGCCGCGTTCTGCACGGCAGCCGCATCGAGGAGTCGCTGGAGTCACTCCATCATCAGGAGGCGCTCTTCGCCTTCGAGGTTGTCCAACTTGTTTGCCCCTGCCTGGGCGACTCGGATGTTCTCAGCGGGCGTGGCGTATACGGGGCAATTGGCCCCGAACATGTTGGCGATGTCCGCGCCGCGTTACCGGACCGCGCCTAGGCGGCTAGGTCCCGTTGGGGACGGCGAGCCGCCCACAGCGCGATCCATCTCACACTGGTAGGCTTCTGACAAGCGTCTCATGCTTGCCAGCTTCTTCGCGCCTTCGACGAGCTGGAGGCGGCGGGCCTCCAGCGTCTCGGTGTCAGCGTCTTCTGGAATGGGCGCATCTAGGTCTTGAAGTGCCGCATCGAGCGGGTCGTGAGCCCCGCCGTCAGAGTGCTCGCCATGAGCGATGACGAGCACGTCTGTGACGGTGCTGCCGCCGCTCTCCGCGCAAGGGAGCGGCTCATCGTAGACTACCACGTTGATAGGGAATGCGTCGAGCGACGCGGTGTCGGAATCAACCAGCATCGGGTCGGTGGAGCCTACGGACTCCAGGTCTGCGGCAGGCTCGCCGGCAACGTGGAGTTTGTCGAGGAGGCCCGCGAGAAGGCTCTTGGGGCCGCCGGTGCCTGCGTCGGATGGAGGCTCGTCGGACAGGCGAACCTCGCCGACAAGTTCGGCGAGGCAACTGGCCACGCAGGCGATCTCAGCGCCGTGCAGCGCGTCGGTGCAAACTCCCTCTGGCGTGCCGGGCTGGCTGCGCTCGCTAGGGAGGAAAAGGGTTCCCGTCTAGAGCAGGTCTCTGTACGACGGTGCACCTCGCCCCGCGGTGGGCGCCAAATGTCGGGGGTTGGGTGCGACATATGCCAAAGGATGGCTTATCATGGTGGGGGCGAGTAGAACGTCGCCGGTGCCTGGAAGCGGGATGAGGCGTAGACATGCACGCCGGCGAATCTTACCCAGCTTCAGGGCTCTCCGAGGAGATAACACCCCTACTGCTGCTCTGCGGGGTCTCCGCATGATCACTATGGCAAAGTGTATACAAGGTTGCTCCTTGAGCTGTTTCCTGGAGGTAGGAGAAGGCAAGGCCAGCTCTCTCCCCCCTGTTTTCTCTGGTCTAGTGCTAAAAGAATCGAACCCTTTGCATGGGTGCCCCGAGGGGTTTATATAGGGCTACCCCCCGGGGGTACAATGGTAATCCGTCTGGGCGCGGGTCCCAGCCGTCTGTCTCTCAGGCCGCTGTCTCCTCCACCGACTACTGGGGCCCGCCGACTCGTGGGTCCCGCTGACCGGTCTGGTACGGAGCTGACAGGCCTCGTCCGCCGCGGGCGGGTCTTGCCGGCTGTGGATTACTGTATCCACGCTTCTAATGATGCTGGCTTGGTCATGGGGTCGTGGCAACAGTGCCGCCGCCTGACGGGCGATCACTGTTGCCATCCCCCGTCTTGTCTGGTTAATGGCGTGCGGGGCCTGTGGGAGGAGCCGGCCGACTCTCGGAGGCCGACTCCCACGGGGTCCGTCTTGTGGCGCTCTCGCCGTCTTCTGTACCCCCGCTGACCAGAGGGGCCCGCCGTCTCTGGGTCGTACAGGCAGGCCGACGTGGGCGCAGGGTTCAGCCCACTGGGGCTGATGTCAGGGCTGGCATGGCAACAGTACCGTGCCGGATGGAGATCTCCGTTGGTACGGCGCACTGTGGCCATGCCTGCCCTTGGTAAGGGGCGGGCGTGGCTCATACTAAGGCCACGCCCCGTCCCGTCCCTCCTCACGAGGGCATGAGGTGGTTGGAGTCGTGGGCCGACTCCCTGTGGCCGGCTTCTCTGGAAGCCGCCAGTTTGGAGTCGGCTCATCTTGTAGTCTCCCCTGGGACTCGGCCACGAGTGGGTAGTCGGCCGCGCTGCTGCCGACTCCCAGAGGCGGCCCTCCGTCTTGGGGTTCCTGAGGGGCGAAGCCTGCCCCGATGTCTTGAAAGGTTCTGGGCTTCGGGTTGGCCTACCCGTGGCCCATTACTCCGACAAATTTCTTCATCAATCTGCTCTGACAAAGCAGCAAAATGATTTTCTTCATCAGATCCACTGGGGATCTCATAGTCTTCACCAAAAGGAACAAGGTCCCTTGATGGCATGGTAGTAATTAGAACAGCATCAATCGGATTTTCAAAAGAGCTGGTCATAGGCTTCATCTTCTTCGGAGCTGAAGATTGTGAAGCACCTGATGCTTTCCTTTTCTTTACTGCAGCTTGCTCTGCAGCCTTGGTCTTCTTCACATCTGATGGAGATGGAAGGATAGGAGTTGGTGTAGGCGCGGGAGGAGCTGAGGAATCTGTTTGAATTTCTTCAGGCACAACTGATGCAGTTGCCCTGACTTCTTCAGTTTCTTCAGGCGCACCACTAGTGGATGCCCTGGCAATTTCTTCAGCGGTTGGAATGGAGTCATCAGCCCTGGAACTAGCATTTTCTTCAGCAGCCTGAAAGTCATCAGCGGTGCTGGCATGTTCTTCAGTGGGCTGAGCGGAAGCTTCAGCTTGAGGAACTTCTGGTTGCGATGGAGCTGCAACCTTGGTGAACTTCTCGGTCAGTTTCACAAACCTGACTTTGGCTCCTTTCCAATCAGCATAGTAAGTATTGAAGTTGTCGCTGAGGGTTTTTATTTCAGACTGAATCTTGATGAGTTCATCAGTTGTCATTTTGACAACGTTGGTCTTCAGATACTTTTCCTTCTTGTACTGGGCCTTCTTGATCTGCCTGGCCTACTCATATTTCCATTTCTCCTCTTGGATGAAATGAGTCAGCATGTGACTTTGACCAGGGGTCAACTTGAAATCTGGCATAGGAGTGTTTGGCTCCTTGTGCTAGAGATCAATGTAATCGAGGATCGCCCTAGGATCCAAAAGCGGTGGCACAGGTGTGCCTTTGGCTCTAGCGACCCTTTCTTGTCTGTCTCTGATGATACCAGCAAGTTCTTCATCATCAGCTTTGTCTTCTTTAGACGGCACGTTGAAGACGACTTGCTTCTTCTTGGGACTTGGCCGAGGACCTCATCCAGCAGTTGCCTTGGTCTTCAGCAGAGTGGGGCCCGATGAAGAATTTGGTGTAGCTGAGGAACTTGCTGAGACACCAGAGGCAAAGGAGATGCCCGCAGTCCTTTGGCATGAGGCCAGATGCGCAGGTGCTGAGGACTTTGTCGGAACACCTGGCGACTTTGGAGGAGCTGAGGATTTCGGAGGAGCAGCAGCAGCATGAGGAATTGGTTTTGAGGACTTTGAAGATTCTGGCCATGAGGGCACAGCTGAGGAACTTGGCCATGAGGGCATTGTTGGTGAAGCACTTGGCTTGTGCGCGGGCTTCTTTGCCATAGCTCTCTTTGGCTTGACAGAGGCCTCAGTGGCAACAGCAGCAGCAGACTCTTCGTTGAATTTCCTCACTGCTTCTTTTGCTTGCTTGGCCAACTTGGCTTGGCGCTTGGCCAATTCTACAGGAAAGTCCTCACCGCGTTTGATGCTGGTGGGATCTTCCTCTTGGCCAGGTGCCAATGGGGCTCTTGGGCATGGAGGATTAAGCGCGAATTTCTTCATGTACTTTGGAGTTACATACCGGTATTCCCTGCATTCTCGTGCCCATCTCCTTTCAATCCTCTGTATGCGCACCTTGCGCTGATTTTTATCTTCTTTGCCAAACTTGGCCTCAATAGGTGTGCAGCATTCTTTGTAAATGTCCTCAAGGATTTCAAAAGCAGTCATAACCTCAGGCTTCTTTCCTCCTTTCTGTGGCCTTTTACCTTCAGCCATTTTCTTCAGTTGAGGAATTTGAACAATTCAATTCTCTGAAGAAGTATGCAACTTTTCTTCGAGGAACGCTGCAAATGAGTTAAGTTGATGAGAACCTAGTGATTCAGCAGCGGACATGTGTACCTATGAACAGAGTATAGTTGCGAGGAATTTGGAGAGGTCATATGCGTTCTCAGAGGGTTTTTCAAAAAGAACAAGTTTGAGGAATTTGACCAGATGAGTCTTGAAGAATTTGACCAAGCGTTATGTCTTAGGTTCCAGAGTTGTATAGACCGAAGATCCACACAATTGAGGAATCAAAAAAATGCTTAGAGAAACGAATCAAGAACAGATGACTTGTGAGGTGTTTTGTGTGTGAGGATTTGAAGAATAAAACACCTTTGAAGATTTTGTAGAAAACTTTTGAATCAAAGTGGGTAGTAAAAATAACTTTTAATTACCCTGCATGAAGAACACGACGAACATAGAGATGGAGAAGTGAAGTTCGTCGGTGTAGATCTTCCACGCCCTAACTTGGCGGAGGAAGACGTCTACGGCGGCGGCGGAGTGAAGATTTCCGCGGTCGGAGCGAGTAGGACGGCGATGAGGTCGAGGCAATGAAGCTCTTCCTCACCGGCGACGATGGAGTAGCGGCGGCGCTAAGGTTTGGGAAGCTCGAGCGGGAGAGAGAGTTCGAGCGGAGTAAAGGAAGTGAGGAAGGGGACGGGGGTATTTATAGCCACGGTGAAAAACTGTTCGCCCGAAGATTTTTGGACGAACGTGCCCCTGACCCTTCTCCTTCGCATGACATGTGTCACCCACGTACAGTGTAGTGGAGATCGTGTAAGATCGTGGGTGAGTAGAATAATGTATCATGGGATGCAGAACGGTTTGAGCGGCAAAACCGAAACTTTGGATAAGATTAGTTTTAAAGTTCCATTCGCAATTTCTTCAGCTGACAAGGACACAGTGAAGATTTTGAACGAGCTTCAAATAGAACGCACATGAAGAATTTGTGAATAGTTTGGGTTGAGTATAGCATAGAGGTGGAAGGGTCTGATCACATTCACTTAGCAGAAAAAACCAATCTTGAAGAAATAGCCATAAGTGAATGTTGTAGAGGACAAAAACTCATATATACATATATAGCCAATCAAGAAAAACAACGAAACAAGTGAAGATTTTGCAAAGTTGAAGAATTTGAACAACTTAGGAATTTCAAAAATGTGGAAAAACTCAAATTAAAGATTTTCAACTTTTGTGTGGTGGCGTGACCCACCGTATAAGAATGATGATTTCAGACACCGCGTACAATTGTCGTAGGGTTCTTAGAATCAAATTCTTCATTAATTTCTTCACACTTAGAGTGTTATTCTTCATTGATTGAAGAAAAACGTTTCTTCATGTGTTGCACATCTAAGTCATCAATTTTGCATAAGTGTTAGGATGAGTGCCTTTTCAAAGTACATTCGAAGACTGTAAGATATTTAGCTCACACCGCAACTTGCTGAATCTTTTCTCATCCAAGGGCTTTGTGAAGATATCGGCTAGCTGTTCTTCAGTCTTCACATGCTCAATAGAAATGTCGCCCTTCAACACATGATCATGAAGAAAATGATGATGAATCTGAATGTGCTTTGTCTTCGAGTGCTGAACTGGGTTGTGAGAAATCTTGATGGCACTCTCATTGTCACAGAGGAGAGGCACATTCTTCACGTTGATGCCATAGTCCTTGAGAGTTTGCTTCATCCATAGCAGTTGAGCACAGCAAGAACCAGCAGCAATGTACTCAGCTTCAACAGTAGACAGTGATACGCAGTTCTGTTTCTTTGAGGACCAACAGACCAAAGATCGTCCGAGGAAATGACATGTACCAGATGTTGACTTGCGGTCCACACGATCACCAGCATAGTCAGAGTCATAATATCCAATGAGATCAAAATCCGAGCCCTTGGGATACCATAATCCTAGTGTTGGTGTGTGAGCTAGATATCGAAGAATATGCTTCACAGCCTTATGGTGTGATTCCTTCGGTGCAGCTTGAAATCAGGCACACATGCAAACACTAAGCATTATATCTGGCCTAGATGCACATAAGTACAATAAAGAGCCAATCATGGAGCGGTATACCTTATGATCGAAGTCAATACCATTTTCATCAGTGCACAGATGACCATTTGTGGGCATAGGAATTTTGATGCCTTTGCAATCTTGCATGCCGAATTTCCTGAGTACATCCTTGAGGTATTTCTCCTGAGATATGAATATGCCATTGCACTGTTGACGAATTTGAAGACCTAAGAAGAATTTCAACTCTCCCATTAGACATTTGATATTCTTCACTCATCATATAAGCAAATTCATCACTATAACGTTGGTCAGTACAGCCAAAGATAATATCATCAACATATATTTGGCACACAAATAGTTCACCATCATAAGATTTAGTAAAGAGAGTAGGATCGAGTGAACCGGGTGTGAAGCCATTCTTCATGAGGAATTCCTTCAAAGTATCATACCACGCCCGAGGGGCCTGCTTGAGGCCATAGAGGGCCTTATTGAGTCTGAAGACTTTGTCAGGATTCTTTGGATCTTCAAAACCTGGGGGTTGAGCAACATATACTTCTTCCTCAAGCTTACCATTGAGGAATGCACTTTTCACATCCATTTGATATAAGATGATATCATGATGGTTAGCATAAGCAAGTAATATGCGAATAGCCTCAAGTCTAGCAACAGGTGCAAAAGTTTCATCAAAATCAATTCCTTCAACCTATGTGTAGCCTTGAGCTACTAGTCGTGCCTTATTCCTCACCACAAGGCCATTTTCATCTTGCTTGTTGCGGTATATCCACTTTGTGCCAATGATATTGTGCTTGCGAGGATCTGGACAATTGACCAGTTCCCAGACGTTGTTGAGCTTGAATTGATGTAATTCTTCTTGCATGACCTGAATCCACTCAGGCTCCTGAAATGCTTCATCTACCTTTGCGGGCTCTGTGATAGAGACAAAGGCATAGTGCCCACAAAAGTTAGATAGATGTGAAGCTTTTGAGCGGGTGAGAGGACCTGGTGCTCTAATGTCATCGATGATCTTCTCCACTTGCACTTCTTTTGCAACGCGAGGATGAGCTGGTTGTTGTTGAGGAATTTGATCAGCATTTTCCTCAGCACCAATTTCTTCAGCATTTTCTTCAGGTGCATCAGCTCGACGTTCTTCACATTCTGGAATGAATTCTTCAGCAGATTCTTCAGTAGGAATGACATCTTCAGTAGCCTTGAACTTGATAGAATCTTCAGGTGCTGGTTCATCTATCACAGAAGGTAGGTGCTGTCTTTGTGAGCCATTAGTTTCATCGAACCGCACATCTAATATTTCAATAACCTTGTGAAGAACGTTGTTGAAGACTCTGTAGGTGTGCGAGTCCTTTCCGTAACCAAGCATAAAACCTTCATGTGCTTTCGGTGCAAATTTTGAGTTATGGTGAGGATCTCTAATCCAGCATTTAGCACTGAAGACTTTGAAATAACTCACATTGGGTTTCTTGTCAGTGAGGAAGGTAGGTGCTGTCTTTGTGAGCCATTAGTTTCATCGAACCGCACATCTAATATTTCAATAACCTTGTGAAGAACGTTGTTGAAGACTCTGTAGGTGTGCGAGTCCTTTCCGTAACCAAGCATAAAACCTTCATGTGCTTTCGGTGCAAATTTTGAGTTATGGTGAGGATCTCTAATCCAGCATTTAGCACCGAAGACTTTGAAATAACTCACATTGGGTTTCTTGTCAGTGAGGAGTTCATAGGCAGTCTTCTTGAAGAATTTGTGAAGATATACTCTATTGATGATGTGGCACGCAGTATCAATTGCATCAACCCAGAAACGATGAGGCGTTTTGTACTCATCGAGCATAGTGCGAGCCATCTCAGCAAGAGTCCTGTTCTTGCGCTCCACGACACCATTCTGTTGAGGAGTATAAGGAGCAGATAACTCATGAGTAATACCAAGTCCATCAAGATAGTCATCGAGATCCGAATTCTTGAACTCAGTTCCATTGTCACTTCTGATGTGCTTGATCTTCACACCAAAGTTGGTTGAAGCCCTCGAGGAAAATCGTTTGAAGACTTCCTGCACTTCATGTTTGTAAGTAACAAGGTGTACCCATGTGTAACAAGAGTAATCATCAACAATAACAAAGCCATATTGAGATGCTTCATTTGAAACGGCAGAATAATGATTAGGACCAAAGAGATCCATGTGAAGCAATTCAAATGGACGAGTAGTGGTCATGATAGTCTTAGCTGGATGCTTAGCCTTTGTCATCTTTCCAGCTTCACAGGCACTGCATAAGTGATCCTTGAGGAATTTGACATTCTCAATGCCAATGACATGCTTCTTCTTTGCAAGCGTGTGCAAATTCCTCATACCTGCATGACCAAGTCGTCGATGCCATAGCCATCCTTCTAAAGCTTTTGCAAGTAGGCACATGGCTGGTTGTGAGCTTGTAGAGAAATCAATAATATACAAGTCTCTTCTCCTAAAGCCTTCGAAGACTTTGGAATTGTCAGCTTCCATAATCACAACACAACAATACTTGCCAAAGACAACAACCATATCAAGATCACAAAGCATTGAGACAGACATAAGGTAGTATCCTAAGGACTCGACAAGCATGACTTTGTCCATGTGTCGATCCTTTGAGATCGCAACCTTACCTAGACCCAATACCTGACTTTTGCCTTTGTCAGCGAAGATGATATGCTTCAGATGCGATGGTGATAAGGGAGCATCCATCAATAGATTCTTGTCACCAGTCATGTGATTTGTACATCCACTATCGAGGACCCACTCAGTGGCTTTGGGTTGATCATCCTGCAGATGAATTAGTGCAGCTCACGAACTTCATATACTTTAGCAATGAAGAATATGATATCACAATTCATCAGATCAATTTCATCAAGAGTAATATAAATAAAGTAGTAGGAGGATGTGTGAAATGACAGTTCATTTCTTCATGATTAGCCTGCGTCCTTTCAGGCATTTTTCAGGTCTCCAACAAATTCTTCAGATGTTTATGCACGTCTGGAGACCTGACCCTGCAGAAGAGATTAGTTATTTTTCTTCACCACCCACATCTGAATGGGTGGCAAAGAGTTCATCACTCTGCGAGCTCCATATGAGAATGGTGGCGTAGATGCCAAACCAGTTCGTTTCACATAAGAGGGGTTAGGATAAGCATATGAATAAGCAGAGAAATTCTTCAAGGACTTATGAACATAATAATTAGAAGAGTAATGCTCATATTCATTGCCTTTGGCTCTTCCCTACGAAACAGAGTTGTTAGCACGATGATATTCATATGAGGACTTTGATCCTTTTGAGGAATTTTATCCACGTGAGGAATATGGTCCATATGAGGACTTGGATCCATATGAAGAATTTGATCTGGGGTTCCTATTCTTCACAGGTGGTGTCATGAGGACATTCACCTGAAGACTTTCAAGGCACCTTTTAGGAACCCAGATTTTCTTCATAGGGGAACCATTCCTGCAGTTAGTCCCAACATATCTAGCAAATACTTCACCATTCTGATTTTTGAACAGCTTATAGTTGGAGTCAAATGACTCATCAGAAGAATGAGACGATTCACATGTAAAGCCAGATAGATTAGATGGATCAACTGGAGGTCCCTTTGCAGCAACCCATGAGGTTTTGGGGTACTGCTCAGGCTTCCAATATGTACCATCAGCATTGAGTTTCATCTCAAAGGCAATACCCTCTTTCCTAGGGTTCCTGTTGAGGATCTACTTTTTAAGCACATCACAAAGAGTCTGATGCCCTTTGAGGCTTTTGTACATGCCTGTCATATACAATTCCTTCAGCCCTGCATCGTCAGTGATACTAGCAATGTCCTCAGATGAGGAATTAGTGATAGCAGAGGCAGGTGAAGAATTTGTAACATTAGAAGCATTTGAACATTCAGGTGAAGAATTAGCAGATTCACGTTCAATGCATTTCAAACATGGAGGAACAAATTCTTCCTGAGTAGCGCTGATTTGTTGAGCAAGTAATGAATCGCGCTCCTTCTGAAGATCTTCATAACTCACTCTTTGCTTCTCAAGATCTTGCTTTCTTTGAAGAAATTCATAAGAAAGTTTCTCATGATTAGATAAGAGAGTGTTATGATGATCTGGAAGGGTGTCATACTTAGTATGAAGTCTCTGAAGACTTTCAGCCAAAGCTTTTGACTGATCCATTTCTTCACCCAACATATCATCGCTCTTATTTAGCATATAATGAACTTTTTCCATAGCTCTTTGTTGTTTAGTGGCAAGGGAAGCAAGTTTGACATAACTGGGTCCAAATTCGTCACCAGATTCTTCATCACTGGACTCAGATAGGTAGCATTTAGTTACCTCAGCACTTTTTGCCATAATGCATGAGTAGAGGATGATGATTCTGGTTCGAATGTCATCGATTTGAGCGATTCCTTGAAATCCTCAAACCAAGGATCATGACGGGTTCGATGACCTTCATAGACCTCAGAGAGACGGTCCCAAATAAGCTTCGCATGATCGAGATGCATGATGTTCCTGAACTAATTTTGAGACAGACATGAGCAGATGACGTCCTTCGCCGTGAGGTTGAGAAGAGTGTACTTGCGAATGTCATCAGCTCCCGGCGTCTTGCACAGATCGGTAAGACCAATCTCAGTGACGGTCCACAGTTCGATGTTCATCGCCATGAGGCGCTTCTTCATCATGGCCTTCCACTTGGGATACTCGTGACCGTCAAAGATGGGGCATGTCACTTTCTTCATACCTACGGTCGACATAACTAAAACTCTAGGCGGTTAAACCAAAATCACACATAACAAGGGAGTACCTTGCTCTGATACCAATTGAAAGTGCGTTATATCGACTAGAGGGTGGGTGAATAGGCGATTTTTATGAATTCTTCACTGAGGAATTTGCTAGTGAGGAAATTCCTTAGCGAAGAACTTCTTGCAGCGGAATAAGTACTCAGAAGTAAACATAGCAAAACACAAGCATGGTCATCATGATGAAATGAAGACTAGCACAGAGTACAGAAAGCGTAATCACAGGATAACACAGAATCAAGACAAACAGACTAAAGAAATTGAATTGAGGAAATTGAGAAAGTCTTCAGTGAAAGTCTTCAAACACAGATATGACAAACGAACAACACAATACTGAGGAAATGAAAGAGTTGAGGAAATAGAACCAGTTGGCTTGGTGAAGACAATGATTTGGTAGACCAGTTCCAACTGCTGTCTCAGTTGTACATCTGGTTGGAGCGGCTGAGTATTTAAACTCGAGGACACAGTCCTGGACACCCAGTCCTGAGCACGCAGCTCGGGACACCAAGTCCTCACCGTATTCTCCTTGAACTAAGGTCACACAGACCTCGTCCAATCACTCGTGGTAAGTCTTCAGGTGACTTCCGAACCTTGACAAACTCGATCACTCGTCGATCCACAATTCCTCTTGGATGCTCTAGACCATGACGCCTAACCGTCTGGAAGAAGCACAGTCTTCAAAGGTAACAAGCGTCGGATCCACGCAGGATCAATCTCTTCAGTGATGCTCAATCACTTTGGGTTTGTAGGTGTTTGGGTTTGGGTTTTTTCCTCACTCGATGATTTTCGCTCAAAGTCCTCAGAGGATGGGTTGCTCTCAAATGACAAGTGTCAGTTTCTCTCGGAGCAGCCAACCAGCTAGTGGTTGTAGGGGCGGCTATTTATAGCCTAGGGAGCAACCCGACATGATAAGACATAAATGCCCTTCAATGATATGACCATTAGGTGGATAAGATATTTTGGGGACAGCTGGCGCGCAGCACAGCAACGGTCGGAAATTTGAGGTTCAAATTCCTCAGGGCTATCATGTTCCTCTCTGTGTAGGCAATCCGCACTAGCGAATTCCTAACTCCTCAGTCAGAACAAATTCCTCAGAGACCAGAAGAGCTTCGTCTCTGTCACTGAAGAAATTGACTGAACTGTATGAGATTTCCAATGGCTTCACTCGAAGGGATTGGTAGGTGTAGGATTTTGAGTTGAGCATCACATGGAAATTTTTCCTTAGTATTTCCTCGACCCCCTTTAACAGTAAGGTGTTTCCTATGATTCAAGAAAGAGAAAACGAAACTACGAAAACAAAAGTCTTCACGCTTCATGTTCCTCGAATGAATACCAAGTCTTCAAGGTCACACCAATTTCTTCACTTTCAAAGTCTTCAGAAAGTCTTCAGAATACCAAAGTCTTTAGTCGAAGAACTTCATTTTTAGGGGTCGACTTTCTCTGTAGATATCAAACTCCTCATAGACTTATAGACCTGTGTACACTCATAAACACATTAAATCCTTAACCTATAAGTCTTCAATACACCAAAATCACTAAGGGGCACTAGATGCACTTACATCCCCCGCAAGGCTAACCTTTCTTGAACTATCTTGGAAGTGGTCTCGGTTCAGTATTATTTTGTTACGCTGCAATCGTGCCTAGTTTTTGTAATATGTTCGTTGCGCTTTATGATCACTGGTGGCAAACTTCGATGCCCAGTGGATGTAATATACCTTAAATCCTTTATTGTATAGTGTAGGTTTATTCTTAGTTACTATGCCGTAATTTCTTTATTGTATAGAGTAGGTTTGTTCTTAATTCCTACTAGTTACTGCCATCATTCGCTATCTGAAAAAAATCAGATGTAGTTGTCCGGGCCGAAACATTCGACTCTAACGGGCCAGGTTTTTAGCGGGCCACAATTGGGCCGGCCTGCGTCTTTCTTGGGCCCGAATGATTGGGGCCTTCACACATTGCGCCAGGCCCAAACTTACACCGGCCTATATTTTAGTTGGGCCTTTTGTCGACCCAGCGCTTAGTTGGCCCAGGTAGCGTTGGGCCATTAATAGGCTGAATATTGTACTGACCTGTTACGGCCGAGATGAAACCACGGGCCTTTAGCAGGCGAAAATGCATGTTGGGCCTCAATTTTCACTAGTCGTCGACGGGCCTTCAGCAGCCGAAATGTAGACCGGGCCATTTTGGGCCCAGTTAGCTCACGGGCCGTTACCAGGCCGAAACATATCTTGGGCCTTAGTTGGCCCACTGATATCATGGGCCTTTAAGAGGCCGAAAACTTAGCACAGGCATCAACGGGCCGAATTACGCGACAGGCCTTTAGCAGGCCCAAAGTCACGTTGGGCTTAACTGTTGCCACCTTTAGCACAGGCCGTTAGTGGGCCCGATGTCCCGTCGGACCATATATGGCCCATGGGCCGCACAGGCCATTCCCAGGCCGAAAGTCACACCGGGCTGAAATGGGCCCATGTCTACATCAGGCCTCTAACAGGCCAAAAGTCACTGGGCTGTAGTTGGGCCCAAATATTCGGCGAACAATTAACGGGTCATATCTGGCTTCGGGCCGCAAATGGGCCCAAATATTGGGCGAACAATTAATGGGCCAGATCTGGCTTCGGGCCGTAAATGGGCCTTTATTAAGCAGGCCATTATTGGGCTGGCCCACTAGTACCTAATTAAGTTCTACGGGCCTTTGACTGGGCCGGCCTTTTTAACCTATATGAGCCTCTGTTGGGCCCAGCCACGTGTCGACGTATCATAGGCATGTCTCCTACAATGGACGGGCGACATCTGGCCCACTGACGAGCTGACAGGTGTTCCCTTCGACCAATCAGAATTTTACACATGGAAATTTCTCATTGGCCAGGGTTGTTAACGGGTTATCGGATCCAAAATCCGACCCGATAGCTTGACGGCGTTCCGTTACTGTGGATGCCATGTGTCGGTCACCCTTGACGAAAGCACTTCTGTGACGCGCGATTTATCGTCATGGAAGTGGACACTTCCGTGATGATAATTTTGGTAATGTCATGGAACACTTCTACGACAGCACAGGTATGACTATCTTGATTCTGTCATAAATTTGTCATGGATGTACATGTATGACAAAAAATGCGACCTACTGTGACAAACACGTATCATTACGGAAGTGTATTTTTTTGTAGTGTGGAGAGCGCCGGGATGATGAAGATGGCCATCGGTGAGGGTTCCCCCCTCAGGCAGGGTGCCGGAACAGGGTCCCAATTGGTTTTTGGTGGCTACAGAGGCTTGCGGCGGCGGAACTCCCGATCTATTCTGTTCCCTGATCGTTTTAGGGTATATGGGTATATATAGGAGGAAGAAGTACGTCAGGGGAGCCACGTGGGTGGAGGGCGCGCCCCCCTACCTCGTGCCTCCCTCGTTACTTTCTTGACGTGGACTCCAAGTCTCCCGGGTTGCTTTCCTTCCAAAAATAACTTCTCCAGAAGGTTTCATTCCGTTTCGACTCCGTTTGATATTCCTTTTTCTTCGAAACACTGAAACAAGGGAAAAACAGGAACTGGCACTGGGCTCTGGGTTAATAGGTTAGTCCCAAAAATAATATAAAAGTGTTTAATAAGTCCCATAAACATCCAAAACAGATAATATAATAGCATAGAACAATCAAAAATTATAGATACGTTGGAGACGTATCAGGCATGTATTCCGAATATAGTCATACGTGCTTATGGAAGAGAACTTGGATGACATCTTTTGTCCCCCCCCCCCCCCCCGTGGCAGCGGGGTCCTATTGGAAACTAAGGGATATTAAGGCCTCCTTTTAATAGAGTACCGGACCAAAGCATTAACACTTAGTGAATACATAAACTCCTCAAATTATGGTTATCACCGGTAAGTATCCCGATTATTGTCACTTCGGGGTTAACGGATCATAACACATAATAGGTGACTATAGACTTGCAAGATAGATCAAAAACCCACATATATTCATGAAAACATAATAGGTTCAGATCTGAAATCATGGCACTCGGGCCCTAGTGACAAGCATTAAGCATAGCAAAGTCATAGCAACATCAATCTCAGAACATAGTGGATACTAGGGGATCAAACCTAACAAAACTAACTCGATTACATGGTAAATCTCATCCAACCCATCACCGTCTAGCAAGCCTACGATGGAATTATCACGCACGGTGGTGAGCATCATGAAATTGGTGATGGAGGAAGGTTAATGATGATGACGGCGACGGATTCCCCTCTCCGGAGCCCCAAACGGACTCCAGATCAGCCCTCCCGAGAGAGATTAGGGCTTGGCGGCGGCTTCGTATCGTAAAACGCAATGAATCCCTCTCTCTGATTTTTTTCTCCCCAAACGTGAATATATAGAGTTGGAGTTGAGGTCGGTGGAGCACCAGGGGCCCACGAGGCAGGGGCGGCGCGCCCCTCACCCTCGTGGACAGGGTGTGGGCTCCCTGGCCTTAATTCTTTCGCCAGTATTTTTTATATATTCCAAAAATATCCTCCGTGAAGTTTCAGGTCATTGCGAGAATTTTTATTTCTGCACAAAAATAACACCAAGGCAATTATGCTGAAAACAGCGTCAGTCCGGGTTAATTCCATTAAATTATGCAAGTTAGAGTCCAAAACAAGGGCAAAAGTGTTTGGAAAAATAGATACGATGAAGACGTATCAAGGTGGTGAGGATTGCCTCTAATGATTGTAACGAGAGTATAATTGAGTAATACAAGTTGTTTTACCCGCAAAAAAAGTCTCTACATCGGACATGCCCTTAGTATTTGAAAATTAGCGCAATGCTTTTTATTAACTCGATAATACCTACGGCAACCACGCCAATCAATCAATTAACAATGCCCCATGAAAATAATGAAGATCGAATATTGATTGTCATTTATAACTTTTTGTTATTTATTATGGGAAAAGCAAAATCCTTAGGGCACAATACCTTGTCTAGAATCAGCTTCTCGTCTCGTTGATGGGGAGTCGCCGACTGAAGTAGTAGTGACAGCATGGCGCATGCTCAGTGGCCATCGCTTGTCCGCCGTTGTTCAATTGGTTCCTACAGTCGCGAGGCAAAGAGACGAAAATCCATCGTCATGAAGTCGTAATTGGTGCGCCTCTCCAAGATGTTTTTGGCTGAATCGTTCAATGATCCGCGGTCGTGCGTAATTAGTAACCAGCCACATAGTAACTTGGGCCAACTTAACACGTTTTTTCAGTCCATGCAAACCCAGCAGCGGGCCTACATACACGTACGTCCCTGGGTGGGCCCCCTGCACTCTGGGACCAGGGATGGGTACCCCCAGGGGCGGAGCCAGGACGAAAAACTAGTGAGGGCAAGAGGTTTACAATTTTTTTTAGAAACATATATACGAACTAAGGGGCAGATAATCTAAAGGACCAACCACACAAGCATACATATGGTGTCGAAGAAGCAAAATCATAGAATTTATTAAAAGATAATGTCATCACACACATAACTATGACATGTTCAGTGCCAAAATAAAAGTAAACTAACCACTTAAGACAGAATAACTTGAGAAATATGGGTATGCCATCCCTTTTTGTTGCTATGTCCCTGATTTCTAGCCTTCAAGCTGCATGAAAAAAAAAACATTTTTAAACATAGAGAGAATGTAAACATAGATAGATGAAAATAAAAGCTTCAGCACATTACCTCCTTCCGCTTCATCCCACGACGATTTTTCGCATGAAAGCGTTTAACTATCACCTCATTAGGAATAGTATCCAGCATTTCTTTTTCCACAAAGCAAATAAGGCTATTGCTCAAATAATCATCACCCATCTTATTCCGCAAAGCATTCTTCACAAGCTTCATTGCCGAGAAGCATCTCTCAACAGTTGCAGTGGCAACAGGAAGAGTCAGTACTAGCTTTAAAAGCCGATAGACAAAAGGATAAGAATGATGCTTCTTTGTAGACACCATCAGCTTAGCCAGATCATTGATAGTCTCCAAGCTAGAAAATCTTGTATCATTGCGTACATTATCTATGTAGAGGCAAAGCTCTTTCTCAAGATAGTCTAGCTCGTTATCACTAAAGTCATTAGGATAGAACTTAGCCAACTTCATCAGCTTCTCATCATCATAGTGACTAAACTGACAACTTGGGTTGAAAGCAGACATACAACAAAGCAACTCATTGTTTACCTCATTGAATCTGCGGTTTAGTTCTTCTACCAATAAATCCAAAACAGCAAAAAAAACAGTCGACCCGGTAATGATGCTCATTATTAATGCCAGTCCTTTGCATTGGCTTCTTTGGATTTACATACTCCTTTTCCATGTCCACAACAGAAATATCATTCTTGTTGCAAAAAGAACATACCTTGCTCAGGAGAGAATTCCATCCTTGCTCAGATCTAAGCTTATCTAGCTCTCGCTTAGCTGATTCCACATCTGATATAGCATTAACAATGTCCATATCCTTTCTTTGAAAGGTTTTTGATAGCCCATTTGTTAAAGCTAATATAATCATCATCATATGTAGGAAGAATGCAGAATCAAATGACTGGAAATATTTTAAAAGGCCACTGGCTTGACGTTGCTTAGTAGCATCTGAACCCTCTTCCTCCACATATTCTAGTACTTTTATCACACAGGGAAACATCTTAGACAAACTCAACAAAGTGGTATAATGAGAATTCCATCTAGTATCACCTGGTCTCTGAAGAGAAAGCTCCTGGTTTAATCCTGATCCTGTAGCAATCTCTCCCTTACCAATCGCTTTCCTTACTTCTTCTCGATGGTTCTCTCTAAGTTTATCCTTTCTCTTGTAAGAAGATCCAACAACAGTCACCAACAATGATATCATATCAAAAAAATCTCCAACATCAAATATCTTTTTTGCAATGGCCACAACAACCAAGTTAAGTTTATGAGCAAAACAATGTACAAAATAAGCTGAACTGTTCTCCCTCATAATCTTGGCTTGCAAACCATTAAACTCACCTGCCATATTGCTCGCTCCATCATAACCTTGTCCTCTCACTTGTTGTAGACTCAAACCAAGTTTTGCAATTATAAAATCAATTTTAGACTTGAGATAAGCAGATGTTGTTTCCTCCACATGAAGAACACCAACAAACCTCTCATTTGACAGTCCATGTGTATCAACATAACGTATAACCACTGCCATTTGCTCTTTGTCGGAAACATCACGACATTCATCAACTAATAAGCTGAACACGCCATTGTCAAGCTCCTTCAAAATACAATTCAATACTTCTTCTGCAAAGCACTCGATGATATCCTTTTGAATTGTTGAAGACAACAACTGATTATGAACTGGGGCATTTTTGAATGCCTTGGCTATAACATCATTGTGCATAATTGTATAGTCCATCAACTCCCGATAATTTCCTTTATTTGTAGACTCTTTTGACTCATAATGGCCCCGAAACAGTTGTCCTTGATGCAACAAGTATCTGCATACAACAATTGCAGCATTTAACTGGATAAGATGCTCATTTTTCTCAAGTTCACTTTGTTTATGAAAGGCTACAGGGATTGATTATTCTGTTTTCATTAGATCCTCACCATTCTTAAGGGCCTTATTATGAAAACTATCACGATCACCAACATGAGTCGCAAATCTCTCTACTGCCTTCTTCCAATTGACAAAGCCATCTGCCACAAATGCATCATGCCCAGGTTTGTTACCTTTAATGTTGTCTCTAAACAAATAGCAATACAAGCAATATGCCTTGTCCTCTTCCTCGCTGTACTCTAGCCAATTACGATGCAGATCATACCATTCAGGATTGAAATACCGCTTACTCTTACCAATCCAGCTAGGTTTAAACTTGGCTGGACAAGGTTGATAAGCCCCCCATGTCAGGTACTTTCTCCTAATCTCCTCATGCTGATTGATATTATAATCTGTAAGTCTCTTCCTTTTAGATGGATCCCGAGTAAGCTTGTCCAGATCAACTATTTCAGGCATACTACCAGTTGTGGATTTTGCAAAATATCTCTCCATTAGCTTTCCTGAAATGTCAAATAGTTAAATGATACATAAATTGATGTACATCAAGTCAGTATAATACTATAGTCTATATATTTTATTCTACTCCCAGCAGAACTGAACCTAGGGTTTCACGAGTGGTTAAACTTATTCATACGAAGTGGTTATATGAAGCAAGATTGAGTCAACGTAATTACTAACTTGTACCTTTTAAACAAGGAAGCAGAGTAGACTAATACTTTGAAAATTAGAAAGGAAAGATCAGAACTGAACCTAGGGCTGATGAGTGGCGCACGTCTTTTTCAGTTTCACTCCTTGGGGACGGCAACTCGGGCCGACCGGCCGGTCGGCGACTCGGCGTGTACGTGCAGGTGCAGAACTGCAGATCGAGGCTGATATTTGGGCGTCGGCGGCGGCGGCGGCGGCTTCGTTTCGCTTCGGCGGTCGTGCGAGAAGCCAGGCGACGGACGAACGATATCGATATGGTTTTCTTTTTGTTTGACGAACGCGTACGCTTCTAGCCTGCATGCATTGCCTCGTGTCTCAATCTCTCTAAGATGGGCTCCTCCGCTGCTGTCTTTTTTCCACAGAAGAAAAGATGGGCTGGGCTTTATATAATAGATCAGTAGAGAAGTAGCCAGGCAGTGGGGGCAAATATTCTGGGCCGAGCGGGGGCAAAGCCACGTATATGAAGCCAGGTATAAGTGGCCCAAAAAATCGAGTGGGGGCATTCGCCCCCACGATCCTGTACGTGTGTTCGCCCTTGGTAACCCCCCCCCCCCCCCCCCCCCCGCGGCCCCGCCATTAGGACCGGGCCTGCTTGCTTCAGAATCTCCTTATTACCACATTCACAGTCAGAGTTATTGGGCTTACCGCTATGACGGTGGAAACTACACTGCGTCCAGCAACTACCAGCAAAACCTTGAAGAGTTGTTCGCCACGTTGCCCTAGGCAGTCGCCTCCTCCCCCTCTTTGTTCTACAGGCAGATAGTTGGTTCCAACCAGGACAGAACATATGCTCTGGTAAGATGTCATGGTAACACAAAGGCCTATGACTGCAAGAGATGTCTCACTCGGGCCTCCCAGGATGCCCGGGTTGTGTGCAGTCTTGGGTTTGCTGAGAGGAACATCATATTTCATTATGGAGATTTGGAAACAGCCTTTAGGATGGATGGTCCCTGCCCAGTGTAAAGCATTCGACAAGGCTGCTAGTGAACTGCCAGTTGATGTGACATATCCTTCAGGAATTTGTGTTGGGCTGGGGGGGGGGGGGGGGGGGAATGCTCCCTCAGCTATAGGCGGTTATCGGCTGGAACAATATCAATTCTTCAAGGCTTTGAACGGTGAGTTAAGCATGAGACACGCATTTCATTACTTTTTTTCCATTGTATTTTTTCCATGCGTTACATGCCAACTACATGTCGGAGGACAGAAGACTCTTTGGATTGTGCTGGGCGTAGTGGGAGGTGTAGTGATATTGCATAATACAAGTTTAGTTGTAGAGTTTGCATTGTTGAAAAACTAAATCTGGACACAGTTTCGAACAATATTAAAAGCTTTTCAACTTTTATTTCTTTGACCTTTTAATTAGCCAAGAATATGATTTTTGAAAGAGTGGATTTACATTTAGTGCCATCATGACGTTCACTGAACTGAATACTGTGCAAACTGTCAGTTCAACTTGTTCATTAATAATTTTTTGAATAAAACTAAGAAGCAACATGTGAGTATGACTAAAAAAATCATTTTTACATGATTAATAGCTACGCTCATCTACTTTTTTCAGGCCACGCCATCACAACCATCAAGACAGCGGCACATGTTGTGGTTGCACTAAATCTCCTTATTACCACAGTCACAGTCAGAGTTACTGGGCTTACCACTGTGACAGTGGAAACTACACTGCGCCCAGCAACTACCAGCAAAACCTCGAAGAGTTGTCCACCACGCTGCCCGAGGCAGACGCCTCCTCCCCCCTCTTTGTTCACTGCATTTACTCGTGTAATCATGGGGAGATCATCTATTATAAGACGCCGGATGTCCTCACTTCCAAGTATTACATGCTCAGGTGTAGCTTCACCTTTCGCTAAACTTTCTGTCCTGCTGTGAGCTTCAAGTGGAAGGAAAGTCAATGAGAGTTTGATATTACCTTCTCATCGTTGAAGGGCATGAGAGGGTCACACCAACATAAACGTGCCTTCAAGTCACTTCCTGAATATCCATCAGTCATATTAAGTGAGTCAAGATCCACATATGGTGCCAATACTTGCTACTGCGCTAACTATGAACCCTATTAGAACAAGCATGAAACATATATTTCAGGGAAACAGAAGGATTATACATTTGAGGATTTATATTGAATTTAGTATCATGCATAATTAATAGTATGTGATAACATGAGTGCTTAGAAGACCAGTTATTAGCTCTAACTATTGGACACCATTTTTAACACAAAACAAAGCTCTCCTTCTAGTACCTGAACAAAAATTCACCCGATGCTCTAGATTTCAATGGAAGGACTCTGAATCTATGTCACTCAGAAAGCCATGCTAATAAGTACGTTAATTAGATAGGTAGCAATATCCACTGAAAGCCTTTTTGCTCCATGAGCAGCAACAAAGATTCAAGTACGTAAAGTTGAAAAATCATCTCTGATCCATCCAGCAGGCTATTTAATTTCTTACGACCTCGTAAGAACATGTGATAAACCCATGTACCTTTCAATAGCACGTATCCTGTCTTGACATGCTGATCGAAGCCGAGGTTGCCCAAGAATCCGCACACCCATCTCCTTGACCATGTGCACCACAAATCCCATGGCATCGTTGGCAATGATGCAGGTAACCAGCGAGACACCCTCCGTCCTACCGAGCCTCTCGACGAGCTCCTTACTTCCGCACCTAGATGTCCTTGTGCTCGTGGTAGCACACACTGTCTCTGATCCATGAACACGTACACAAGTCAGTTTGTGGAGACAACATGAACAAATAAAAGTAGAGGATAACTCTGTCACTCCTTATGCCGGCCTCAGCTCAGTTCGCCGCTTCAGCACTCTAGAGCCCCATATTATAGGCACTCGTTACAATAACCATGAATGTAATTTTGTGCTGGCGGCGGCACGTGTTGGTTGGGATACCATTGTCCATCTAACCATCCAACCACATGTTTGTTGGCGTAAATTTATTTATTTTGTGCTGACGGCGGCACGTCTTCGACTCGTCTCAGTGCTTGTAGTCGTCGCTAGGTAGTCTACACATCTGGATGTAATTTTTATTACTTATAGCATTCATTGTACTGCCATGATTGATGATGAATAGATCGAAAGTATTTCTGCAAAATAAAGATACACTCTTGGTCGTACTAGATTGATACGTTTGTGCCCACTAGCGGACGCCAAGCTCCTCCATTTCTGTTGATTGCCATCGTCACGAGCATAAGTCAGACAAGGCGGAGGTGCTCTTGTCCTTCGTCCCAGGCACCAATGTCTCATGTTCTTTTTTCTACTCTTGCGGTTGCTACCTAGGCATGTATACTTGCTACTGTTGCAGCATAACCACAACTTCTAGTGCCATGTACAAGAGCTCTGTTTGGGCGCAGCACCATCTCCAGATGTTGTCTCGGTTGTAAACACCAAGAAATTGATGCCAAGACCGCAGTTTTAACAATAATAATAAAGACACGGTCCATCAGTGGACAATCTCACAGCATGCAGTCATCAATACTAACTAGGTCAACAACAAACATTAGAGCAAAACTATTCAACAAATTAAAGAATTTTTACCATTGTGCACCGGGTTTTTACATGCGCACAATATCCAGGTAGAATTTGACCAGATATGATGCAAATAGGCTAACATCTTATCCATAGGTTAAATGAACATCAAATTAGAAACATCATCACCACGAATGCTCTCACCTGAACAGTGACATGTCCAACCCCCATGCAGCCCCGGATGTGAAGACCACCAAAGTGTTGCTGCACAATTACATTGTTAGCCGCCTGATGTCTAGGAACCTTCTCGATGACGTCGAGGAAAAATATTCTGTGGTTGTATCCCACATACAAACCCTCCCATCTTCACACGTCGTTGCCATATATTTAGACTGCCCAAGACAACTCAATGGGCCATGTTAAATAAAAAGTGTCCCAAGTTTAGGACACGCCCAACATAACAACAGAGGGGCGGGTTTGTGGAGGTTAGGAAGGGGTTCGCTCGGGTGAGTGGTACCTCATGGAAGCACACACAAAGCACCTTTTGAGTTGTACCTCAAGTTGTTATCTTTGCTTCTAGATGCGATTGCGGGTAAGAGGAAAGATTTGCGGGAGAGGAAGGTGGTGAAGGAAAACAATAATTTATACTAATTTCTTTTACCTCTTTATACACGTTCTTTGCATGTTAGTCTTTTTTATAATTAATACTAAATTCTAAAAAATTATATATTTTATATTATTTATTTAGCATAGTTAACCGCTAAACAAATTTGCCAAAATACATTATAGTGGGCTTTGTTAAACCATTAAAAATAAAAAAATTACTTTCTGGGGTTACACGTCTTTTCTTGAAATAACTTTTATCAATTGCATAAACTATATAGTAGATATCTCTAAATCATATGGTCTATTAGATATATTAATCGAAGTTTTTAGTGTCTGGTTAGGTAAGAATATTTCTAGAAAGTTCTAACTTGTAAATTGGACCATTCATGCAAATCTTTACCCATTTTTTGTAGTCAATTGTGTCTTGGAAGGTTCAGAATAAGTTGTCAATGTGTCTATGCTATGTACTTGGTACGGAAATAGCAATGCTAATAGTAATCACCAAGGAATGAAAAATGTGCTTGATATTATAGTTTTCTATACGTAAAGTTTTGATTATTCGATATGCTCACCTGCATTTGCTCCAACGTAAACTCTTGGAGGTGATAATGATAATTTTCATTAAACATACATTCTTTTTGAGTGGTGCAGTAGAGTATTAGAAAACGTGTGAATAAGGTGCAACAACTAGTCACACATGGTGAAATCCCCATAGCATTGTATATATGGCACGAACAAAATGAGACACATGGGTGGGTCAAAAGTATAACCACCCCACTAGTTACCCAACCAATGGTTGCTACATGGAGTGTTCACCATATTACACAACTCACAAAGCGACTTCACGTTATAAAAAACACATTTCAAAATGTTAACAAATTCTGAAGAATATTTTCGCGTGTACATTCGGAAATTCTATGTTCACACACAAAATTTCACAAAGAGAGAACATTTTTTGTGGCATGTATAAAAAATATTTAAAAAAATATCTCCTGGATAGTTATAATCAAGCATCGAAATTTGTATTTTTTACACAAGCTACAAAAACTACCTTTTTCTTTGAAACTTTATGCACGAACACATAATGTCCGGATGTACACGTGGGATTTTTTTCTTGAATTTTTAAATTTTTTAAAATATGTATTTCGACAATGGGTGCATCTGCACCTATGAGCCAAAGTGAATTTCTCGAATCAAACCCACTAATTAATTCAATCAACGGCTCAGATCTATTTTATACTCTTATCTCTCATGTGAAAAAAGGGGGTAAGAGGGAGGATGTTAAAAAGCATCAATTGCGGCAAGAGTTGTAAAATCAATCTCAAACAGACAAAAAAAGTAGTACAGGATTAGAATGGACATTTCTTAGGATGGATTATTATAGTAAAAAAATTGAGGGCTGCGTGGATTATAGAATGGATTGATAAGGAGAAAATGTAGGAATATCCTATGTGATGCACCCTGCGGCAGACTGTCGAGGAAACGCACAGGGTTCACGCACGAGCGACACTATAATTACTAAGTTTTTTCTTAAAAATTAAAAAAGAAAAAATAACGAGTCACACACTAAGCATAGCAGTTATATTAAATGGTTTAGCAATTTTCATTAAATCTTATAGAAAGAGGTATAATTTCTTCTTTTGCAGGGATTTCAGGAAAAAAGTCTCATGTTATGTTTTATTCTATCAATGGACAGAATCCGACGACAAGATTACTTATTCTTCGTCTACGAATGTCCAAATTTTTACACCTAATACTCCATAGATAATCTGGATTGGATAGCAGCAATAATCAATTTTAGCGTGAATTGTTTGGAGGGGAAGTCTACCCTTTCTAATGGATTCGGCGCGTGCAATTTGTTTTCCTCCGAGACGAGCCACAATTTTTACTTTTACTCCCCTTATATCTGTTTTTTTAGTTAATTCAATGGCTTTTTTCATTGCCTTTCGGAATGAAACTCTATTTTTTAATTGGAAAGCTATATATTCTGCAAGAATGTTAGGCTGTCTATAAGGTTCTTTAACTTTTTCGATATAAATATTGGCCGGCCCATTAGCGGTTAACGTAAGTACGGGCGGGTGGTTTCTCCTGGTTTTGGGAACCTTCTAGAATGTTCTCAGAATCGATTTTTTTCCTGTTGTTTTTCTAGCTGGTTTTCTTATTGATTTTTTTCGTTTATTTTCTCTTCTGTTTCTTTTTTATTTTCGTTTTAGTTTTATCTTTCCTGTTTCTTTCTTCTTTTTTCATTTCTTTCCTTTTTCTGTTTCGTTCTTCAAAAAATCCGAAATTTAAAAAATGTATAGAATTCAAAATTGTTCGCAAATTGGAAAATACGTTCAAGATTTTCAAACAAATGTTCGTGTTTTTGAAAAAATATTAAAAACTCCGAAAATATGATATTGTTTTCAGAAAATGTTCGCTTTTAAAATATAGTTTGGGATTTTCAAAAAATGTTCCAGTTATTGCAAATTCCAAAAATTGTTCATGTTTTCATTTTTTAGGAGTTTCAAAAAATGTTCCAGTTTCAAAAGTTGTTCCTGTTTTCAATAAATGTTTGGGTTTTCAAGATTGTCCATGTTTTAAAAAAAATCAACAGTTTCAGAAAATGTTCCCATTTTCAAAATTTGTTCCGGAGTTTAAAAAATGTTCATCTTTTCAAATTTTGTTTGCTTTTTTTGTTTTGTTTGGGAGTTTAAAATTTTCCCGTTAACAATAAATGTTTGTGTTTCAAAATTGTTCATGTTTTCTGAAAAAACTGAAGTGTTTCATAAAATGTTCCCATTTTCCAAATTTGTTCTTGAGTTTAAAAAAATGTTCGTGTTTTCTAATTTTGTCCGCGTTTATTATTTTCTTCGGGAGTTTAAATTGTTCCTGTTTTCGATAAATGTTTGTGTTTTCAAATTTGTTCGTGTTTTTAAAAAAACTCAAGATTTTCATAAAATGTTCCCATTTTCCAAATTTGTTCCGGAGATTAAAAAAATGTTCGTGTTTTCTATAATTGTCCCCATTTTTATATTTTGTTCTGGAGTTTAAAATGTTCCCGTTTTCAAAATATGTTTGTGTTTTCAAAATTGTTCGTGTTTTAAAAAAACTCAAGAGTTTCATAAAATGTTCCCATTTTCCAAATTTGTTATGGAGGTTGAAAACATGTTCGTATTATCAATAATTGTTCACATTTTTATATTTTGTTCGGGAGTTTAAAATGTTCCCGTTCTAAAAAAATATTTGTGTTTTCAAAATTGTTCATGTTCTTTAGAAAAACAGGAGTTTTGGAAAATGTTCCCATTTTCAAAATTTGTTCCGGAGTATAAAACAATGTTCATGTACTCAAAAATTGTTCGCGTTTTAATATTATTTTCTGAAATACTATTTACTATGTTTTAGAAAACCGCGTTTCAAAATAATATGCACGTTTGCAGAGAAAAGGTTGTGTTTGAACTTTATTTAAAAATCGGATCTGTTGTTGGCGTTCCTTCTTAAAGATTTGCGCTGCAGTTTTAGTCAGTAAGTGATTTTAGGTCAAGTGGCAATGGAGTATCAAGCGTTGCAGGTGGTCTACGGTTTGAACCCACTCCATCACGTATAATTTTTTGCTAATTATTCGCCCGCTGCCCGCTACAGTATCCACACGCCCCGCTACATGCTACAGTATGTCACGCCCCAATGGGCCGGCCCAGTCAGGCGGTCCCCTGTGCGAAGCCCCGACTGTGTGCTGCAATAAGCGGCACATAAGAGCTCCCGAAAATGTATGCCCGACTCTAGGGCAAGCGCGCATCCAAACGGATGGGATGGGATGGTGGCCTAGTAGTGTCGAAAGCCCAACTCTGTTGCGGCCCATCCACTCGTCGTGTCCGTCTCGCTCGCATCCCGGCACACATTCGCCGCTACTCCAACCAAAGACACAAGTGCAAAGGTCCCGTCTTTCGCACCCTGGACGACCCCCAGCGCCGAGACCCTAAGAGGCCGGCCAAAACTGACCTCCATTGACCCGTCCTGCAGCACCGGGCGCGACACGGGCTCGGTCCTGCTGCCGGGCGTGAGACGAGCTCGGTCCTACTGCCGGGCGCGAGACGAGATCGGTCCCGCAGCACCGGGCGCGAGACGAGCGATGGACCGCAGCTAGGACAAGGCCAGCCCTTCGAAGAAGGTAGCGCCTGGACGGCGAGAAGAGGGATCGAAGGCCAATACAGGTCGCTCCCCGATGGACGGATGTCGGAGATGACCTGTCGCCGCCGTGAAACGACCCAGCCCACCGCCATGAGCTACCACCACGCTGTGGCATCCCACATCCATGCCAGGACACCGAGGGGCCACCCTGCAGCGGCTGCGGTGCGCCGCGGAGGTCGCAGCCTGCCCCTGCGCCGCCCATCTGCGCCAGATACCAATTCGGGAGCCGCTGCCGCCATGAGCACGCCAGCCACCGTGCAACCTGCGTCCCAGCCCTGCCGCCACCTCCCGCACTGCACCGGAGCAATCCAGAGTCAGGTGCGGTCGGACCTGACCAAGACGCCCCACCGCGACCCAACGGAAGAGCAACCACCTCCCGCGTCGCCTGGATCCCGCGAATAGAGGAACTCGTCGCTAGCACCAGCGCGCACCACCACCCTTGTGCAGCCCTCCGCACCACCATGAGACACCTAGCACTACCACCTGTCGAGGGCACAGCGTCGCCGCGCTGTCTGCTACCTCTTGAGCACTGCGTTGGATTTCCTTGAAGAGGAAAGGATGATGCAGCAAAGTAGAGTAAGTATTTCCCTCAGTTTTTGACCACCAAGGTATCAATCACTACAAGAAACTTGTTAATACATGACAGACTCAGACCGTCATGGATGTGATCAAAACCATCATGGAAGGCCGTCCATGACGGATTTGAAATCCGTCATGCATATCGCGTCATAATTTGTCCACGACGCAGTCCATGACGGATATTGGCCGTCATGGATCCATGATGGATTTTGACTGTCACAGGTGAGCATTTAACGGACGTGCTCATAACAACGTTAAGATGCATTCCACGTCATCATCTAACGTGGCGGCCTCCGTGAATCTGAGGTGGCAGCCCATTTGATCACCGGCCCAGTTAAAATTTTGGCCCACTACATTTGACTATAATTAAGATTTCAACCCAATAATTCCAATATGGCCCAAATAGCACAGCCCATTCAATTCGCCCAGCTAGCACAGCCCAATACATATAATACAAGTAAGTTTTCACAGCCAAAAATTTATCCATCAGCAAAACACATAATTTTTGCCGAGCCCACAAATTTCCATTAAATTGTTTCATTCAATTACAATAACCATCAGAGGTACATCACTGAAGCCACATTGCCATCATTTACAAAAATATGTCCAAAACATCAGACATTACGCACAATAACCACTAACAAATTACAAATGCCCGTGTCAAATGCAGCACCATGGGTTGCATGAGATTTGTCCTTGAGATGGAGCAGGTAGAAGTCGATGATGTCATTCTTGCTCTGGTATAGGCAGCTCCTGGGCAGCTGTTAAAATACTACACCAATGGGTTTCTAGCTGATATGGAATAAGGAAATAGGAAATGATCATTATATGCATAGTACAATACATATTATGGAGGAAAGGAAATAATTGTGCCTCAAAGAGAATGTGCATCACACGTCTCACTTGTGTTACTATTTTGTAGACAAACCCAGTTTACAATTGTCAGAAGGCATATTTTCTATTCAAAAATATATAATTCTAATGCAATATGTATTTTTCTATTTGATGTTAAGTACATAAATGCAAGTTTCGCACTAGAAATTGTAATCAGATACAACATAAAGTTGGTACAAAAGAGTGGCACCGTCAAAGGATTTTCTATTAATGAAATAGACCAGTTAACTGCTGTGAATGAGATTGAAAGGGACATCATAAAAAATGGAGCTTGTGGAACATATATCACATCTTAAAGTATTGTTGTTGGGGCGGGCAGAAAAGCAAGGCACACGACAGAAAAATGAAACAACTAAATTCTACTAGCTTCAGACCATCTTTTAGCACACCGATAAACCCACGAGCATCACTCTACTGAACAGAAGTTACCATCATGTCCATTGCAGGAATTACCCTGTTTTGAACAAATGGAGTTTGAACTAATAAACCGCTTTACATGTTATCTGCTAGTATTTGCAAAAAAGACCAGCTAGATAATTCAATTGGACTTAATACAGAAGCATGTCATCCTTAAGCAGATAGCTACAGACCAACAAACAGGCTTCTCTGGTCTTCATGTAGAACAATTTTACTGGTTATTTGTGCACTGATAATGATTAATGAATACATAAATTTTCTAAAGATGCACATGTTTAAGAAACGAGATTCCTCCTAATCACACAATTTTGCAACTTTGATGATTGATTTTCGTACACTAAAATAATTTGTAGTTGGTGCCTTCAGGATTCAAAAGGAAGCTAATGTTGTGTTTGGTTCATGCACAGGACAGCAGACTTGACTATGGCTACAAAATTTCTTTTTTTGAAAGACTAAATTTAGTGTTCAAGGCAAACGCAATACTATTGTCACATGTTGATATATATGGCTACTATACGTCTGGATACAAAGCACATCAAGTAAACAAAATTTACATGTGCATGTCACTTAGTTTCAGAAACCAATTACTGAATTTCCCCTCTAATGTAATTTGGCACTTGATTTTTTAGGAGCGTGTAAAGTATGTTGGAATGTAATACTACAGTAAAGCTGTGCTCAATCTATTTTTTCCTGTGAATAAATCGATGTTCAATCTGAAATAGCAAAATCTAATAGTACGCATTATTTCAATCCTCACGTAGCATGCCAACTTAATTCAGGCCATTGATTCTGAAGTATGTAATTTGAGAACCTAACATATAGCAAAAAAAATCTAAGAACAGACAATAGAGATGCAGATATGAACTAATAATAAATCTCAGAAATAGGGGACTACATGGCAGATTTGACAGCAGCTACACCTAATTATTCAAATAACCATGGATCCAACTCCAATTAATCATATCGTGTGCATAGGAATAGAACAATGACTATGCGCACTAGAAGAAAATGCAGATGGATGACGTACAGAAAACGGTGTTGGTGGGGTTCATTGCGACCTGGTTCTTGGCGGCCTCGCCGATGAGGGGCTCGGTGTCGATGAAGGCGACGTATGAGGGCAGCGCTCTCTCCGGCGCGCACTCTCCTGATGAACACAGAACCGCACTCCCGCCGGAGCCCGCGCCTGGGTTCGATGGACCAGAGTTGGGCGCCGGTGTTGGCTGTCGGAGTCGCCCCCCGGTGAAGTGGTGCCCGCCAGTGTAATGCCCAGCTGGACCACGCCCCGTCGTGTCGCACCTCGCGCCCTCCTCTGGCTGGAGCAGTGGCGCGTACCTTGCACGTTTCTGTTGCCTGCCGTCCACGGAGAAGGCGGGGAGGACCAGAAGCTCGGGATCCCAGCACGACCATGGCGGATCCGGCTGCTGAATCGGCGGATCCATGGAGGAGAAGGCGGGGACGACCAGAAGCTCGGGATCCCAGCGCGACCTTGGCGGATCCGGCTGCTGAATCGGCGGATCCGGCAGGGGGGTGGGGCGCCGGCCTTTTCTCGACCAGACCAGCGGAGCACGGGTTAGCCCGGGGAGGGAGCGGAGTTGGGCCTGCCATTGCTTGTCTTGATGCAGCCTCCAGAAGCCTCGACCTGCATATGAATCGGCGCATGTGGGACGGCGGAGATCACAGGAGATGGGGGGAAGACGGAGCACAGGGGAGAGACTGCGGGACTTCGATCCTCTCTGTGGAAGAGCAGCCGGCGGCTCGGGGTGGAGGAAGAAAGGAGATAGAGGGGCAAGTGTGCCTACCGTTGGATCGAGGGGGATGGACGGTGCTTATGCGCGATCTGTGGGAGGGTTGTGTCAACCAATCATAAAGCAGCTTTCGCACCACGCATGACTGATGAAAGTAGGGCAAATCAGCAGGAGCCATTAGTAACGGTCTGTGTGATTTTATATATAAAAAATAGCCCTTTTTAGGCCAAGCTGGTAGATCTGTGACGGATTCTGAGATCGTCATCAGAAATCTGTCATGAATTAACAGGTTTCTTGTAGTGAATCCAGTAGGAGGCTACGCGCGAGTCCCTCGTACCTACACAAAGCAAATAACTCCTCACAACCAACGCGAATAGGGGTTCTCAATCCCTTCACGGTCACTTACGAGAGTGAGATCTGAGAGATATGATAGATAATATTTTTGGTATTTTTGGTATAAAGATGCAAAGTAAAATAAAAAGCAAAGAAATAATAAAGTGATGGAAGATTAATATGATGAAGATAAACCCGGGGGCCATAGATTTCACTAGTGGCTTCTCTCAAGAGCATAAGTATTTTACGGTGGGTGAACAAATTACTGTTGAGCAATTGACAGAATTGAGCATAGTTATGAGAATATCTAGGTATGATCATGTATATAGGCATCACGTCCGAGACAAGTAGACCGACTCCTGCCTGCATCTACTACTATTACTCCACTCATCGACCGCTATCCAGCATGCATCTAGAGTATTAAGTTCAAGAAAACAGAGTAACGCCTTAAGCAAGATGACATGATCTAGAGGGATAAATTCATGCAATATGATAAAAACCCCATCTTGTTATCCTCGATGGCAACAATACAATACGTGCCTTGCTGCCCCTACTGTCACTGGGAAAGGACACCGCAAGATTGAACCTAAAGCTACGCACTTCTCCTATTGCAAGAAAAACCAATCTAGTAGGCCAAACCAAACTGATAATTCGAAGAGACTTGCAAAGATAACCAATCATACATAAAAGAATTCAGAGAAGATTCAAATATTGTTCATAGATAATCTTGATCATGAACCCACAATTCATCGGTCTCAACAAACACACCGCAAAAATAATATTACATCGAATAGATCTCCACGAGAGAGGGGGAGAACATTGTGTTGAGATCCAAAAAGAGAGAAGAAGCCATCTAGCTACTAACTATGGACTCGAAGGTCTGAGGTAAACTACTCACACTTCATCGGAGAGGCTATGGTGATGATGTAGAAGCCCTCCGTGATGGATGCCCCCTCCGGCAGAGCTCCGGAACAGGCCCCAAGATGGGATCTCGTGGGTACAGAAGGTTGCGGCGGCGGAATTAGGTTTTTGGCTCCGTATCTGATCGTTTGGGGGTACGTAGGTATATATAGGAGGAAGAAGTACGTCGGTGGAGCAAGGTGGGGCCCACGAGGGTGGAGGGCGCGCCCCCCTACCTCGTGCCCACCTCCTGGCTTTCTTGACGTAGGGTCCAAGTCTCCTGGATCATATTCGGTGAGAAAATCACGTTCCCGAAGGTTTCATTCCGTTTGGACTCCGTTTGATATTCTGTATCTTCGAAACTTTGAAATAGGCAAAAAAACAGCAATTCTGGGCTGGGCCTCCGGTTAATAGGTTAGTCCCAAAAATAATATAAAAGTGGAAAATAAAGCCCAATTTTGTCCAAAACAGTAGATAATATAGCATGGAGCAATCAAAAATTATAGATACGTTGGAGACGTATCAGGCATCCCCAAGCTTAATTCCTGCTCGTCCTCGAGTATGTAAATGATAAAAACAGAATTTTTGATGCGGAGTGCTACTTGGCATAATTTCAATATAATTCTTCTTAATTGTGGTATGAATATTCAGATCCGAAAGATTCAAGACAAAAGTTCATATTGACATAAAAATAATAATACTTCAAGCATACTAACAAAGCAATCTTGTCTTCTCAAAATAACATGGCCAAAGAAAGTTATCCTTACAAAATCATATAGTGTGGCTATGCTCTATCTTCACCACACAAAGTATTTAAATCATGCACAACCCCGATGACAAGCCAAGCAATTGTTTCATACTTTTGACATTCTCAAACTTTTTCAATCTTCACACAATACATGAGCATGAGCCATGGATATAGCACTATATGTGGAATAGAATGGTGGTTGTGGAGAAGACAAAAAGAGGGGAAGATAGTCTCACATCAACTAGGCGTATCAACGGGCTATGGAGATGCCCATCAATAGATATCAATGTGAGTGAGTAGGGATTGCCATGCAACGGATGCACTAGAGCTATAAGTATATGAAAGCTCAACAAAAGAAACTAAGTGGGTGTGCATCCAACTCGCTTGCTCACGAAGACCTAGGGCATTTTGAGGAAGCCCATCATTGGAATATACAAGCCAAGTTCTATAATGAAAAATTCCCACTAGTATATGAAAGTGACAAAATGAGAGACTCTCTATCATGAAGATCATGGTGCTACTTTGAAGCACAAGTGTGGTAAAAGGACAGTAACATTGTCCCTTCTCTCTTTTTCTCTCATTTTTTTATTTGTTTGGGCCTTTTCTCTCTTTTTTTATGGCCTCTTTTTTTCGTCCGGAGTCTCATCCCGATTTGTGGGGGAATCATAGTCTCCATCATCCTTTTCCTCACTTGGGACAATGCTCTAAAAATGATGATCATCACACTTTTATTTTCTTACAACTCAACAATTACAACTCGATACTTAGAACAAAATATGACTATATGAATGCCTCCGGCGGTGTACCGGGATATGCAATGAATCAAGAGTGACATGTATGAAAGAATTATGAATGGTGGCTTTGCCACAAATACGATGTCAACTACATGATCATGCTAAGCAATATGACAATGATGGAGCGTGTCATAATAAACGGAAGGTGGAAAGTTGCATGGCAATATATCTCAGAGTGGCTATGTAAATGCCATGATAGGTAGGTATGGTGGCTGTTTTGAGGAAGGTATATGGTGGGTGTATGATACCGGCGAAAAGTGCGCGGTATTAGAGAGGCTAGCAATGGTGGAAGGAAGAAAAGTGTGTATAATCCATGGACTCAACATTAGTCATGAAGAACTCATATGCTTATTGCAAAAATCTACAAGTTATCAAAGCAAAGTATTACGCGCATGCTCCTAGGGGGATAGATTGGTAGGAAAAGACCATCGCTCGTCCCCGACCGCCACTCATAAGGAAGACAATTAATAAATAAATCATGCTCCGACTTCATCACATAACGGTTCACCATACGTGCATGCTACGGGAATCACAAACTTTAACACAAGTATTTCTCAAATTCACAACTACTCAACTAGCATGACTCTAATATCACCATCTTCATATCTCAAAACAATTATCAAGCATCAAACTTTTCTTAGTATTCAACGCACTCAAAAGAAAGTTTTATAAATCTTGAATACCAAGCATATTAGATTTTTTTAAGAAAATTACTATGCTATTTAAGACTCTCAAAATAATCTAAGTGAAGCATGAGAGATCAATAGTTTCTATAAAACAAATCCACCACCGTGCTCTAAAAGATATAAGTGAAGCACTAGAGCAAAACTATATAGCTCAAAGGATATAAGTGAAGCACATAGAGTATTCTAACAAATTCCAAATCATATATGGCTCTCCCAAAAGGTGTGTACAGCAAGGATGATTGTGG
The DNA here is from genome assembly GCF_056163025.1 of Triticum urartu. NCBI lineage: Eukaryota > Viridiplantae > Streptophyta > Magnoliopsida > Poales > Poaceae > Triticum > Triticum urartu. The sequence continues at coordinate 747,074,291 of NC_141875.1, read as the reverse complement.
TAAACTAAAAAGCAAAGACTCAAATCATACAAGACACTCCAAGCAAAACACATATCATGTGTTGAATAAAAATATAGCTCCAAGTAAAGTTACCGATAGAAGTAGACGAAAGAGGGGATGCCTTCTGGGGCATCCCCAAGCTTTGACTTTTTGGTGTCCTTAGATTATCTTGGGGGTGCCATGGGCATCCCCAAGCTTAGGCTCTTGCCACTCCTTGTTCCATAATCCATCAAAAGATTTCACCCAAAACTTGAAAACTTCACAACACAAAACTCAACAGAAATCTCGTGAGCTCCGTTAGCGAAAGAAAACAAAAGACCACTTCAAGGTACTTTAATGAACTCATTCTGTATTTATATTGGTGTTAAACCTACTGTATTCCAACTTCTCTATGGTTTATAAACTATTTTACTAGCCATAGATTCATCAAAATAAGCAAACAACACACGAAAAACAGAATCTGTCAAAAACAGAACATTCTGTAGTAATCTGTAACTAAGGCAAACTTCTGGAACTCCAAAAATTCATCCAAAATAGGACGACCTAGAAAATTTGTTTATTGATCAGAAGCAGTTCTAATTACTATTTTATCACGTTCTGGTGATTTTTAACAATTGTTTTCGTGAACAGAATGTTTCTGGAAATTACAGCAAGATCAAATAACTATCATCCAAGAAGATCCTATAGGTTTAACTTGGCACAAACACTAATTAAAACATAAAAACACATCTAACCAGATTCTAGATCAAATATTTATTCCTAAACAGAAGCAAAAGCAAGAAAACTAAAAAATAAAATTGGGTTGCCTCCCAACAAGCGCTATCGTTTAACGCCCCTAGCTAGGCATAAAAGCAAGGATAGATCTAGGTATTGTCATCTTTGGTAGGCAATCCATAAGTGGCTCTCATGATAGATTCATATGGTAATTTTATTTTCTTCTTAGGGAAGTATTCGATGCCTTTCTTTAATGGAAATTGGAATCTAATATTCCCTTCATTCATATCAATAATTGCACCAATCGTTCTAAGGAAAGGTCTACCCAGAATAATAGGACAAGAAGGATTGCAATCTATATCAAGAACGATAAAATCTATGGGCACATAATTCCTATTTGCAACAATAAGAACATCATTAATTCTTCCCATAGGTTTCTTAATAGTGGAATCCGCAAGGTGCAAGTTTAGAGAGCAATCATCAAAATCACGGAAATCTAGCAAATCACACAAGGTTTTGGGAATAGTGGAAACACTAGCACCCAAATCACATAAAGCATAAAATTCATGATCCTTAATCTTAATTTTAATAGTTGGTTCCCACTCATCATAAAGTTTTCTAGGGATAGAAACTTCCAACTCAAGTTTGGTAAAGGCTTTATTTCGACTATAAGCATGAGGAGAATTTAGCACGGATTGCAACAAGGAAATACAATCAATCAAAGAGCAATTTTTATAATTGAATTCCTTGAAATCCAAAATAGTGAGTTTAGCAACATCTAGGGTTTTGCTTCCTTCAATCCCACTTTTATCAATTTCATCATCAAGATCTAAAAACTCCGAATTCTTGGACGCCTTCTAGGTAAAGGTGGATCATATTCAGTCCCATCATTATCAAGATTCATATTACAAAACAAAGATTTAATAGGGGACACATCAATAACTTTTAGATATTCATCTTTATTTTCATGGAAATTGGAAGAACACGCTTTAATAAAGGCATCTTTCGTAGCACGCATCCTAGCGGTTCTTTCCTTGCACTCATCAATGGAAATTCTCATGGCTTTGAGAGACTCATTGATATCATCCTTAGGAGGAATATATCTAAGTTTTAGAGAATCAACATCAAGAGAAATTCTATCAACGTTCCTAGCCAATTCATCAACTTTAAGTAATTTCTCTTCAAGCAAAGCATTAAAATTCTTTTGTGAATTCATAAACTCTTTAACACTAGTCTCAAATTCAGAGAGCATCTTATTAAAATTTCCATAAGAGCTGTTGTAGGAATTTCCATAATTATTAGAAGGATTACTAGGATAAGGCCTAGGATTAAAGTTCCCTCTATACGCGTTGTTACCAAAATTATTCCTACCAACAAAATTCACATCCATAGATTCATTATTATTCTCAATCAAGGTAGACAAAGGCATATCATTAGGATCAGAAGAAACACTGTTAGTAGCAAATAATTTCATAAGTTCATCCATCTTTCCACTCAAAACATTAATTTCTTCTATCGCATGCACTTTTTTATTAGTAGATCTTTCAGTATGCCATTGAGAATAATTAATCATAATATTATCTAGGATTTTAGTAGCATCTCCTAAAGTGATTTCCATAAAAGTGCCTCCCGCGGCCGAATCTAAAAGATTTCTAGAAGAAAAATTCAATTTGGCATAATTTTTTTGTATAATCATCCACAAGTTCAAACCATGAGTAGGGCAATTATGTATCATTAATTTCATTCTCTCCCAAGCTTGTGCAACATGTTCATGATCAAGTTGCTTAAAATTCATAATATCGTTTCTAAGAGAGATGATCTTAGCGGGAGAAAAATACTTAGAGATAAAAGCATCTTTGCACTTGTTCCAAGAATCAATACTATTTTTAGGCAAAGACAAAAACCAAGCTTTAGCACGATCTCTAAGCGAAAAAGGAAGTAGCTTCAATTTAACAATATCATTATCAATATCTTTCTTCTTTTGCATATCACACAAATCAACGAAGCTATTTAGATGAGTAGCGGCATCTTCACTAGGAAGGCCGGCGAATTGATCTTTCGTGACAAGATTCAACAAAGCAACATTTATTTCACAAGATTCAGTATTGGTAAGAGGAGCAATCAGAGTGCTAAGGAAATCATTATTGTTGGTATTGGTAAAGTCACACAATTTGGTATTATCTTGAGCCATCGTGACAAACAAGCAATCCAACACACGAGCAAACAAAAAGGCAAACGGAAAAGAGAGGGCGAATAAAACGGCAAGGGTGAAGTGGGGGAGAGGAAAACGAGAGGCAAATGGCAAATAATGTAATGCGGGAGGTAAGGGATTGTGATGGGTACTTGATATGTTGACTTCTGCGTGGACTCCCCGGCAACGGCGCCAGAAATTCTTCTTGCTACCTCTTGAGCACTACGTTGGATTTCCTTGAAGAGGAAAGGATGATGCAGCAAAGTAGCGTAAGTATTTCCCTCAGTTTTTGAGAACCAAGGTATCGATCCAGTAGGAGGCTACGCGCGAGTCCCTCGTACCTACACCAAGCAAATAACTCCTCGCAACCAACGCGAATAGGGGTTGTCAATCCCTTCACGGTCACTTACGAGAATGAGATATGATAGATATGATAGATAATAGTTTTGGTATTTTTGGTATAAAGATGCAAAGTAAAATAAGAAGCAAAGCAATAATAAAGTGATGGAAGATTAATATGATGAAGATAGACCCGGAGGCTATAGATTTCACTAGTGGCTTCTCTCAAGAGCATAAGTATTTTACGGTGGGTGAACGAATTACTGTTGAGCAATTGACAGAATTGAGCATAGTTATGAGAATATCTAGGTATGATCATGTATATAGGCATCACGTCCGAGACAAGTAGACCGACTCCTGCCTGCATCTACTACTATTACTCCACTCATCGACCGCTATCCAGCATGATCTAGAGTATTAAGTTCAAGAAAACAGAGTAACGCCTTAAGCAAGATGACATGATGTAGAGGGATAAATTCATGCAATATGATAAAAAGCCCATCTTGTTATCCTCGATGGCAACAATACAATACGTGCCTTGCTGCCCCTACTGTCACTGGGAAAGGACACCGCAAGATTGAACCCAAAGCTAAGCACTTCTCCCATTGCAAGAAAAACCAATCTAGTAGGCCAAACCAAACTGATAATTCGAAGAGACTTGCAAAGATAACCAATCATACATAAAAGAATTCAGAGAAGATTCAAATATTGTTCATAGATAATCTTGATCATAAACCCACAATTCATTGGTCTCAACAAACACACCGCAAAAAGAATATTACATCGAATAGATCTCCACGAGAGAGGGGGAGAATATTGTATTGAGATCCAAAAGGAGAGAAGAAGCCATCTAGCTACTAACTATGGACCCGAAGGTCTGAGTTAAACTACTCACACTTCATCGGAGAGGCTATGGTGATGATGTAGAAGCCCTCCGTGATGGATGCCCCTTCCGGCGGAGCTCCGGAACAGGCCCCAAGATGGGATCTCGTGGGTACAGAAGGTTGCGGCGGTGGAATTAGGTTTTTGGCTCCGTATCTGATCGTTTGGGGGTACATAGGTATATATAGGAGGAAGAAGTACGTCGGTGGAGCAAGGTGGGGCCCACGAGGGTGGAGGGCGCGCCCCCCTACCTCGTGCCCACCTCCTGGCTTTCTTGATGTAGGGTCCAAGTCTCCTGGATCATATTCGGTGAGAAAATCACATTCCCGAAGGTTTCATTTCATTTGGACTCCGTTTGATATTCCGTTTCTTCGAAACTCTGAAATATGCGAAAAACAACAATTTTGGGCTGGGCCTCCAGTTAATAGGTTAGTACCAAAAATAATATAAAAGTGAAAAATAAAGCCCAATATTGTCCAAAACAGTAGATAATATAGCATGGAGCAATCAAAAATTATAGATACGTTGGAGACGTATCACTGTCGCACCCCGACGTGCCCCGGCCCGATTGGGGGCACGTTTCAAAATGTTATAGAATTCCGAACAATAATTTCGCGTGTACATTCGGGCATTCTATGTTCACACAGAAAATTTCGCAAAGAGAGAACATTTTTGTGGCATGTATAAAAAATATTTTTAAAATGTCTCCTAGATAGTTATAATCAAGCATCGAAATTTGTCTTTTTTTACACGAGCCACAAAAAATGACCTTCTTTTACCGAAACTTTGTGCACAAACATATAATGTCCGAATGTACACGCGGGGTTTTTTTTTTGAACTTTTTAAAATGTGCATTTAGACAATGGGTGCATCTACACCTATGAGCCAAAGTGAGTTTATCTGATCAAACCCACTACTTAATGCAATCAACGGCCTTTCTTATGTGAAAAAGGGAGGTAAGAGGGAGCATGTAAAAAAACATCAATTGCGGCAAGGTTGTAAAAGCAATCTCAAACAGACACAAAAAAAGGTACAAGATTATAGAATGGGTATTTCTTTTTAGGGTGGATTAGTATATATAGTAAAAAAAATTGAGGGCTGGGTGGATTATAGAGAATGGATTGATAGGGAGAAAATATAAGGACCGACTCTGGTGGCAAGCGCGCATCCAAACGGATGGGAGGATGGTGGCCTACTAGCTAGTGTTGAAAGCCCAACTCTGCTGCGGCCCATCCACCAACTCCTCCATCGCATCGCTTCACTGCACACATCCGCCGTGGCCGCCCGTCGCTCGACCCGGCCAAGGAGCAACATGGTCCGGCGACCGGCCGCCGCGAGGCTGGCGTGGCGTCCTTTGATCCAGCACTCCAGCAGCCTCTTGCATAGACTGTATTTAACTATTGTCAATTCTCTTGATCACTGGTTATGATATTTGAAGTAACGTATGGCGGCATTTCTTCCATTTCAATAACATAACCAGTGATAAAGAGTGTGAGCCACAGGGCTACACAGGGGTACTCTTACTCACATGGAAGAAAAAAATCCCATCCAAATATGCTATAAGTTGGAAAGAAGCGTGCTGCCGAAAAAGGTCATGATTCATGAAACTTTTATTATTGTTATTATTTCAGATGTTGTACTCTGTTGTCCACCAATTCATTATATATCATTGCTATTATCTGAGTTTTGAGAACGGATCTATATATGGATGGTGGCTATACTATTGCGTTTGGGATCAGAAATGTTACACGCATCGTCATCGAGAAAGCTCCGTCAGAAGCTTATAGGTGCGTCACATAAAAATCTCCTCAAGTTTCGACTATCCTGGAAATTAGATGCTTTCTTCTGTTCAAATATTTATATCTGTTCGAACATATAGCTATACCTGATTCTGATTTTCAAACTCCGAATCATTTGCAGGTCTGGATTAAATGTTTTTTCAGGCGATTTGTTGCTGACTGTGTTATGTTTCTTCACATTTAATTTGTTTCCTATGCTTGGAGTTGAGTCATGTGAATGTTCCAATTTCTAAAGACATGTAAGTTTCTTTTTCACTGTTCTAATTATCAACAATTAACAAGCAGATACGTGGGCTACAATTAATTATCAACAATCGCACTGTTCAGTTTCAGCATTTGCACAAAGTACTGCAGCAAAGCTATCATCTGTTAGCAACCGATGTGGCTATGTGTTAAACATCGCTGGAAGTTGCCCTAAATAGGCTCATGTTTATCGTTGTTGTTTACTTGGTACAAATGGAAAATGACCCTTTTTCTGTCTATTGCTTCAGTGAGTACTTTGTTGAAAGTAATGTGAATGTTGTGTTCGACTGTTTCGAGTATTACTCTCTGAACTGTTGGAAGTTCACTGTCCATTTTTTTTCCTAAGAACAGTTACGACGTCTATTCATTTTTTGTGATTCCGGCTGTGGGAGAGCTAGTTGCTGGTGATAGGCAGTCGTACCAGTACTTGGTTGACAGCATTCGTCGGTTCCCAAAACATGTGAAGATTGTCATTTTCCAAGTATTCCCTGCCTGTTACTGAGCTGCCTTCTTTCTTGTAAACTTATGTACATGAGTTTCCATGAATTTTGGCCGAGTATCTAGGAAAATGCTCATTGTTACCTTCTAAAACAGCATGGGTATTGACTGTTCTTGTGATAGCTGAAGATATATGTTCCGCATATCTGCTGAACAAACTACTTTTACTTTCTAGGAAAAGTTGCTCTGATGATCCAGGAAGCTGGATTTGAGGCCGTCGAATATGAAAATCTGGTGGGCGGTGTAGTGGCCATTAACTCTGGTGTGAAACTATAGTAAGGTCAAATAGAAGCACAGCCAGAGACGCTTCGGCTTCGGTGGCGGTGGCGGTGGCGGTGGATCTGAATCAAGTATCTGAGACTAACAATTGACCATTTCTTTGTTAAAAGATCATGTAGCTCGTATTCCTGCTTATGTAACTCAAAATAAGGACAGACGATGATCTGCACAGAGGTCTTGTTTTTGTCACAACTTGGTCTCTACTATATATAAATTTGTAGAAGCAATCTCTGTTTCGTCAGTTTGTGTGCAATACCTTGCAAACAATGTCTTATTTTATGGGACAGAGGGAGTACATCTTTGGAGTTGCAACACTATGTATCAAATAAATTTGTCGAGATCACACAGCACTATGCATCAAGAAAATCTGTCTGAGATTACACAACACTATGTATCAAGTAAATGTAAAGATCACACAACAGTAAAATGTACTTCCTCTGTAAACTTTTATAAGTCATTTTAGATCACTACTTTAGTGATCTAAAACGTCTTATAAAGTTTACAGGGGGAGTACCAAGTAAATTTGTCAAGATCACACAACACTAAAATGTATCAAGTAAATATGTCAAGATCGCACAACAGTAAAATGTATCCAAGAAAATGTACCAGGAAATTACAACTAGGTGTCCTGACAGATGAAAATGGAATGGGAAAACATGATGTGCCTTTACATTGATCTCAGAGGTCACATTGCCCTAGAAAACAAAATATTTGAAGTTGCTATCAAGTAAAAATTTGTCATATGGAGATAACCTAGATAAGCACATCACTGAATTTCCTGGAGGAAACTACAACAAGTGAGTTTGTTTCCTGACAGATGAACATGAAAAAGGGGAAATGATTTGTCTTTCTTCCATTAGATCTCAGAGGTTACAACAAATTACAATGCCCTAGAAAACAAAGCAAGAATAGTTTGGTTCAATCATACATAGCTTGAAGCATTAATTTCATCAAAAAAATGTATCCCATCTGCTAGTTAGTTTAATTAAGCTAAATGACATAACCCTGCTGCTGCTGCTTCTGTGGGTGGCTACTTTGGCATCTTGGGGAGGAACTTCATGTCTAACTTCATGTCTAACTGCTGCTTGTGGAGCACGGCCGGCGTGACGCGCGCGAACAGCGACGGCTTCTTGGGCTTGGTCGGGAACAGGAAGCTCTGCAGCGGCACCTTGGCCTTGGTCGGCACCCGCGCCAGGACCCCGTCCGGCCCAACCACCTCCTCCTCCCCCTCCTCCGCCGGCGAGGAGGAGTAGAGCTTGACGCCCTCGTTGAGCTTCTTCTCGATGGCAAACTGGATCGTCTTGACGTGGTCGAGGCCGCTCTGCAGCTCGTCGGAGACCCGGTTGTTCTCCTGCTGCATGTTGAGCACCTCCCCCTGGAACTTGCCGGCGCTGTAGGAGGTGAAGCGCGGCGCGCCCTCCTCGGCCTGCTCCGCCTGCTCCGTGTCCATCTCCAGCGCCGTCGAGATCTCCTCCTGGATGTCGCACAGCGACGCGAACCTGCACTGCAGCTCGCCCCGCAGCATCGCGTTCTGCTCCGACCACACCTGCAGCTCCGTCTTGAGCGCCCGGAGCTTCTTCTCGCCGTCGGCGCCGTCCGCCGCCACCCTCCTGAGGTCTTCGTACTTGTTCTGGAACTCCTGCACCCGGCCCATGGAGGAGCTGAACTTCATCCAGAACTCGAGGTTCTCCTCCAGCAGCGTGTCAATGTCGCGCCTGAACTTCTCCTCCAGTGGCGACGGTTTCTCCACCTCGGCGATCGCCGGCAGCCTCATGTCGTCAAGGTCAGCAGCAGGAGTTTGGAGAGGAGAAAGCTTAAGTGTGGCTCAGGCATTTCATTGAACACCTCATGTACATAGGAGGTGAGCTAGAGCAACACACACATCTCCCACGGCCGACCAAACAAAACAGAGCAGTGGCTCTGTTCGCGGGTAGGGGTGGGGGTATATATAGAGATCTCTTTAGTCCCGGTTGGTGGCTAAAACTGGGACTAAAGGACAACATTTGGTTCCAGTTCCAGCCACCAACCAGGACTAAAGGTGCTGAGCCAGTAGCGAGGCCCATTGGTCCCGATTTGTGTCTCGAACGGAGACCAAAGGGGTTAGACGAATCGGGACCAATGGCCCCCGAGGCCCGGCCGGCGCCTAGCCTCACGAATTGGGACTGGTGCACCCTTTGGTCCTGGTTCGTGAGTGAATTGGGATTAATGCCCTTACCTAGGCCTCAACCAAAGCCCTATTTTCTACTAGTGTAAACAAAAGATAGTTCATCCAATAGTAACACGGCAAGCTTACCACTAAACTGAATAACCCATACAAAAGGACTTTATATCCCAATATTTCAACGTAGCAAAAGAGAATATTTTCCTTTCACATAAATGCCAAAAAAAGATATTTTATTCAGTAGTAACATGACAAGTTTACCACTAAACGGGACATACCTTACAATCTTTATATCCAAATAGTTTCATAGGTTGGAAAAGAGAATATTTGTCTCTAAGATAAATGACGTCATCTGCGAACAGAAAACAAATATTAGGAATAGCCATTTAAATACTAATGGAGATGGTAAATATAGAAAGGGTGTAAGGTATTAGACCATTACATTTCTCCCACGATCAACAATCACTTCGTTAGTAAATGTGTCCAGCAGCTCCTTCACCACGAAGCAATTAGGATATGGTGGCTCAAATAATCATCACAAATTTTGTGATGCAAATCATTATTTAATGGTGTCCCTAAATAAATAGCATTGTTAGCAATAGGATTTGTGGTGGTATTAGCATTTGTTGATTCCGTATCAAATACTTCTCCATTATCTTGATTCTTCCTCCCTGTAAAGTAATTGAGGTATTAATTGTAAAAGTCTAGATACAAAGTATGCTAGTAGTTGCAGGCTAGCAGGTACTAGTAATAGAATGGCTAGCCGGATTGAATTGCAAAGAAAATTCCCAAATGGTACAAATTAACCTAACAGTCGTGTGTCACTCTAATCCCATAAATTTTTGTTAGAACCAACAGTGCACATGCCTGATAGAGTAGTAGTGCCGTGCTAGTACGGATTGCATATTTTCAATTGATTTGATATGAAATAATACCAAGGAATCAACTGAGGAATAAGGATCGGAGAGGTTAGTACAGTCTGGCAAACCAAATCGAGAAGTGCCTGAGTGTAACATGATACCAAACCGAAGGGTCCTGGGCTCTCAATTGAGATAACATGGGTTCGCCCCTGGATGGGCAAGGACGGTGGTGGGACGGAGGTTTGTGACGATACGAATAAAATTCCTGCCTGTCTCCGATCGGTGCCGGCGGCGATGGGCCCATGGGGATCGTTTCCCTCCTTAAAGGCGTTGCCGAGGTTTGTCGGCATATTCCTCGCTCTCACTTAGGGTTGGTAGTTATCTCTTGACGAAAGCCTAGATTCGAAGTCGTATCGGCGCGATAGTGGCATCCTTGACGTCCTTCCTCCGTTGGGAGCATCATGTATGGAGACACGACTTGAAGGTTCTGTGCGGCGCTCCTCCAATGCTCGCCGCTGTCCAAGGTTGATCCTGAGGGGTGCAATGTACGCCGTCGCCAGTGAGTCTAACAAGACACTTTTCTACATGCCATCTCCTTTTAGGCTCTCAAGGGTGGATGATGCTCGACAAGGGGATTTCAATTGGAGTTGTGGATTTTCGGAGGTGACAGACGTTGGTCGAGATGCGGCTTTGCTGCTCTTGTTAGGGTAGGCTCGTTGGTGTCGTGGTTGTAATGTCTGTGGTGGCTATCTTTGGACTAGGTTGGTGTGGAGTTTGTACTATGCTCGTTGTTGCAGCGAGTGGTATTTGTTTTTTGCCTTCTATAAAAATATGGTACGCCTTGGCGTCTTCTTGAAAAAAAATTCCTTGTCTCTAACGGTGAACCATACATTTCAGTTTCCTGGTGCGCGCTCAGCAATTATGGAACGAGTGGGAGATCCAGTGCCTTGTGTTGCTCAGCTTTTCCTTGCAAGTCTTGCTCCTCTTCTTCACGCTGATGCGGAAGCGCAGCTCTTCCGTGCTGCTCAGAGTGCTGCTGTGGCTCGTGTTGGAATTTGCCCACAGAATTGATCACATCAAATTATGATGAACACGCCGCAAAAACTTTTGTCAAAGGCACTTGTTGTGCCTTGTTCTTTCTTTTTATTTTTTCTTTTTTTTCTCCCACGGTGATACTACAAATCTCACGTACCAGCACGCATATATATATATATATATATATATATATATATATATATATATATATATATGCATCGTCTCAGCAAGGACCGGACATAGTCCAAACCGACTCCAACATATATATATACGGCAACCGACTCGAAGTAGTACTCGTATGGACACAAGTTACTTCCCTAATCTAATGACCCGGCAACGCTGATTACAATTACTAATTCTATGACATGCAATTGACCAAATACAATTCCTAGACGGACTATGACACCTAGACCAGACTTGTAACCGGACTCAACTCTAACTGCTTAAACCAACTACTCTTGCATATACACGTACACTACCAGGACAACAACTAAACTAAGTCAAGATTATTCTAACAATCTCTCCCTAATCTTGACTTGTCATCTCCTCGTGCTCTTCTTCATCTTCACTCGCTGGAGATCCATGACTTGATGATCCAAACTCCGACGTATGATCCGGACTACCAACCCACACGGTCACATCTACGCGTGCAACGTATAAGACTGGACACATCATCAGTCTTCACGTCGTACAACTTAACTGGTCACTGTCCCACTACACGTCGAGCTTGATCTTCAACTGTCATATCCGTACACTAAGTATGACCCGCCTGAAAACATGCAGTGCCTCCTTGCTCTGCCATGTTGTGCCACCGCCATTGCTTGGCTGCTGCCTTGCACTCGGTCCGCACCATACTCCTTGTACTTGCTCGCAATAGATCCACTCTCCACTGCTCGCACACCTCCTCGCTTTACAATGGTTTCACCTACCACCGTCCGCCTTCGGCATCACACCGAACCCACGCTGGCCGCAACCAGGACGCTCCACGAGGACATGGACATGACCCATGGAACACCGTGCACACCGCTTCCACTTAAACGAATCCACATAGAGATGACACTTGGACATGACGACGACTCACACACGCAACGACGACGACTAACTGTGCAAACTCGCACGACTCCTTGCTCATCCGACTCCCCCGGACTATGACCTTGATGAGTCCAGCGCCACACCTCGGCACCACCTCTCCCATCAACGATCTTCCTCCACCGCCTTGCCGACGACAGCCCGCCGTCTCCCTCCATGTCGCTCTGTTGAACGACGATCACAGAACCTCCTGATCGCCGCATCACCCAGCGACTTCATCGCCCGCCCCGAGGCGCTAGTAGGTCGCCACCCGGGGCAAACGCAACTTTGAATCGACCTTACTCTGATACCAATTGTTAGAATTTGCCCACAGGATCGATCACATCAAATCACGATGAACACGCAGACGCAAAAACTTTTGCCAAAGGCACCTGTCGTGCCTTGTTCTTTTTTCTTTATTTCTCCTTTTTTTTCTCCCACGGTGATACTACAAATCTCACGTACCAGCACGCATATATATGTATATATATCTATATATATATATATATATATATATATATATATATATATGCATCGTCTCAGCAAGGACCGGACATAGTCCAAACCGACTCCAACACATATATATACGGCAACCGACTCGAAGTAGTACTCGAAAGGACACAAGTTACTTTCCTAATCTAATGACCCGGCAACGCTGATTACAATTACTAATTCTATGACACGCAATTGACCAAATACAATTCCTAGACGGACTATGACACCTAGACCAGACTTATAACCGGACTCAACTCTAACTGCTTAAACCAACTACTCTTGCATATACACGTATACTACCAGGACAACAACTAAACTAAGACAAGGTTATTCTAACAATCTCTCCCTAATCTTGACTTGTCATCTCCTCGTGCTCTTCTTCATCTTCACTCGCTGGCGATCCATGACTTGATGATCCAAACTCCGACGTATGATCCGGACTACCAGCCCACACGGTCACATCTACGCGTGCAACGTGCAAGACTGGACACATCATCAGTCTTCACGTCCTACAACTTAACTGGTCACTGTCCCACTACACGTCGAGCTTGATCTTCAACTGTCATATCCGTACACTAAGTATGACCCGCCTGAAAACATGCAGTGCCTCCTTGCTCTGCCATGTTGTGCCACCGCCATTGCTTGGCCGCTGCCTTGCACTCGGTCCGCACCATACTCCTTGTACTTGCTCGCAATAGATCCACTCTCCACTGCTCGCACACCTCCTCGCGTTACCATGGTTTCACCTACCACCGTCCGCCTTCGGCATCACACCGAACCCACGCTGGCCGCAACCAGGACGGTCCACGAGGACATGGACATGACCCATGGAACACCGTGCACACCGCTTCCACTTAAACGAATCCACACAGAGATGAGCACTTGGACATGACGACGACTCACACACGCAACGACGACGACTGACTGTGCAAACTCGCACGAATCCTTGCTCATCCGACTCCCCCGGACTATGACCTTGATGAGTCCAGCGCCACACCTCGGCACCACCTCTCCCATCAACGATCTTCCTCCACCGCCTTGCCGACGACAGCCCGCCGTCTCCCTCCATGTCGCTCTGTTGAACGACGATCACAGAACCTCCTGATCGCCGCATCACCCAGCGACTTCATCGCCCGCCCCGAGGCGCTAGTAGGTCGCCACCCCGGGGCAAGCGCAACTTTAAATCGACCTTGCTCTGATACCAATTGTTGGAATTTGCCCACAGGATCGATCACATCAAATCACGATGAACACGCAGACGCAAAAACTTTTGCCAAAGGCACCTGTCGTGCCTTGTTCTTTTTTCTTTATTTCTCCTTTTTTTTTTCTCCCACGGTGATACTACAAATTTCACGTACCAACAAGCATATATATATATGCATCGTCTCAGCAAGGACCGGACATAGTCCAAACCGACTCCAACACATATATATACGGCAACCGACTCGAAGTAGTACTCGTACGGACACAAGTTACTTTCCTAATCTAATGACCCGGCAACGCTGATTACAATTACTAATTCTATGACACGCAATTGACCAAATACAATTCCTAGACGGACTATGACACCTAGACCAGACTTTTAACCGGACTCAACTCTAACTGCTTAAACCAACTACTCTTGCATATACACGTATACTACCAGGACAACAACTAAACTAAGACAAGATTATTCTAACAATCTCTCCCTAATCTTGACTTGTCATCTCCTCGTGCTCTTCTTCATCTTCACTCGCTGGAGATCCATGACTTGATGATCCAAACTCCGACGTATGATCCGGACTACCAGCCCACACGGTCACATCTACGCGTGCAACGTGCAAGACTGGACACATCATCAGTCTTCACGTCCTACAACTTAACTGGTCACTGTCCCACTACACGTCGAGCTTGATCTTCAACTGTCATATCCGTACACTAAGTATGACCCGCCTGAAAACATGCAGTGCCTCCTTGCTCTGCCATGTTGTGCCACCGCCATTGCTTGGCCGCTGCCTTGCACTCGGTCCGCACCATACTCCTTGTACTTGCTCGCAATAGATCCACTCTCCACTGCTCGCACACCTCCTCGCTTTACGATGGTTTCACCTACCACGTCCGCCTTCGGCATCACACCGAACCCACGCTGGCCGCAACCAGGACGCTCCACGAGGACATGGACATGACCCATGGAACACCGTGCACACCGCTTCCACTTAAACGAATCCACACAGAGATGAGTACTTGGACATGACGACGACTCACACACGCAACGACGACGACTGACTGTGCAAACTCGCACGACTCCTTGCTCATCCGACTCCCCCGGACTATGACCTTGATGAGTCCAGCGCCACACCTCGGCACCACCTCTCCCATCAACGATCTTCCTCCACCGCCTTGCCGACGACAGCCCACCGTCTCCCTCCATGTCGCTTTGTTGAACGACGATCACAGAACCTCCTGATCGCCGCATCACCCAGCGACTTCATCGCCCGCCCCGAGGCGCTAGTAGGTCGCCACCCCGGGGCAAGCGCAACTTTAAATCGACCTTGCTCTGATACCAATTGTTGGAATTCGTCTACAGGATCGATCACATCAAATCACGATGAACACGCAGACGCAAAAACTTTTGCCAAAGGCACCTGTCGTGCCTTGTTCTTTTTTCTTTATTTCTTCTCTTTTTTCTCCCACGGTGATACTACAAATCTCACGTACCAGCACGCATATATATATATATATATATATATATATATATATATATATGCATCGTCTCAGCAAGGACCGGACATAGTCCAAACCGACTCCAACACATATATATACGGCAACCGACTCGAAGTAGTACTCGTACGGACACAAGTTACTTTCCTAATCTAATGACCCGGCAACGCTGATTACAATTACTAATTCTATGACACGCAATTGACCAAATACAATTCCTAGACGGACTATGACACCTAGACCAGACTTTTAACCGGACTCAACTCTAACTGCTTAAACCAACTACTCTTGCATATACACGTATACTACCAGGACAACAACTAAACTAAGACAAGGTTATTCTAACAGCTCGCATACCTGTCAGCCGACTATGTGGCAATCTTCATTCTTGGCCGCCTCACGCTTCACGGCAATGCCACGCGGCACCAGCTGGTGGTCTTCTGGGCTCCCTTCTTGCTGCTCCACCTCGGTGGGCCAGACATCATCACCGCCTTCTCCATGGAAGACACCGACCTGTGGAAGCGTCACTTGCTCAACCTCGTCAGCCAGGTGGCGTTGGCAGGCTACGTCGTCGGCAAGCAATGGCGGCACCTAGACAAGCAGCTGCACACTCCTATGGTGCTTATGTTCATCTCGGGGACGATCAAGTACGCCGAGAGAACATGTGCACTATACCGAGTTGGCTCAAAGTCGACACCCACAAGTATTTCCGTTGTCAGTAAGGCCTCGGCTAGCTTTGGCACTAATTCCCCCTATTACCATGCATTGTTTGACACCCTCCCCCCCCATGGAAGAGAAAGATTTAGCACAGCTAGCCATAATCCGGTTTGGAGGAATCTTGGATATTTTTATGGATGTGAGCGCTTACAACTCTAGTGAGGGTGAAGTTTCAGTCATCAAGGAAGGTTTGGAAAAGTTGCAGTCCTCAGCGGATAGAGTCTACATGGCCTACAAGTTGGCGGAGATCCATCTATCATTGATCTATGACTACCTGTACACCAAGTTTGGAACCCGTTATGTCGTCAGAGGCGAAATAGTAGGTTGTCCAATGTGCAATGCAATCCAGCGCCTGGTTTGTTTTGCCTCAACCTCTGCAGCTCTTGTGCTGTTTGTGAGGCGGGTCGATATCACCAAGTACAATGGAGCTGATGTCGTCGTGTCATACATATTGCTAGTCGGCGCCATCACGCTGGAGGTATCTGCCATCTTCCTGGGCTGCATCTCCTCATATTGGTCAGAACCTTCCATAACGGGTGCATGGCATTCTTTTTGGTACTGTTGCATATGTTGTTTCACGTCGATTCCATGGGTATTTCAATGTTCAGATTACATCAGTCAATGGGTAGGTGGAATAATTCGTACCTTAATCAGGCGTCTCCACCTACTGAACAGAGGGGAGTGGTCAGGAAATCTTGCACAGTACAACTTGATTGGTGGGGGCATACAAGAGAAGCGAGCTGGCCGATGGGAGAAGATGCTGCGAAGGATAGGCATCCGAGGGGACACCACAGTTTTTGCAGCCTCTGCTGAGCTAAAGAAGGTGGTCCTTGACAAGCTGCTAGGGGTACTGACCACTCCACGATTGAAGGAGTGGGACTTGACCAGGTTCCATGGCCAGTGGGCCCGGTGGACGCTCGGGGAAATGCAACATGAAGGGAGCTCAATGGCTGCTCAACGAGCACTGGAGGTCAGCTGCATCCAGGACCTGGATTTTGTGTCCAATGTCATCATTTGGCATTACACGACGGACTTATGCTTCTTCACCCAGGACCAGGAGGCAACTGGCGACAACTCATCTGAGCAGCTTAGAGCCACATGCATGGAGTTGTCAAATTACATCTTGCACCTTATCGCAAAGCATAAGCTGGTTGGCAGCTGCGACGTGCTCTACTTAGTCAGCAGGGCTCAAGAAGAGGTGAAATGGTATCTTGACAGCGGTGGCGGCAGCGTTGATAAGTACCGGTTAATCCTTCAGATGCGTGGTGTGTCTCCAGGTAGTGGTCCTGGCCTTGATCAAGCCTGGTCTGTCCGCATGGAATTGCTCAAGATCGATGATGCATATGATAGGTGGGAACTGATAACGGCAGTATGGGTCGAGATGCTTGTCTATTTGGCACATGATTCTGGGGCCAGTTTCCATGCGAAGCATCTAAGCATGGGCGGGGAGTTTGTCACTCATGTTAGGATGCTACTCATAATCTTGGGCCTGCAGTGTCTCACGGAATTGAAGAAAAGGATATCATATGAACCCCCGGGCGAGAAATCAAATTCTCTGGCAGAAGGGTGAGCTCTTTTTTCACTCGGGGTTGGCGCCTGGATTTCATTGTCCTTGCATTTTGTTTTTCGAGGTATCATTTACATTCTGTACCTGTTTGCCCACGAGTGTTGTAAACGTGGACAGGGGCCACATTTTGTACCTCTTTGACCTTAGCGTGTTGACACTGTTTTTACGGCTCACTGTAATCCTGCTGTTGGCAATACTCTGTTTTTCATCAGTTAGTTCAGTGTAGTTTCCGTTAAGTTGCAGATGAATAAACATGGCCTGTAGCACGAGTTCTGTTCGTGTCTGGACCTAGTCTTCAGGTAGTTTTGGTCTCCGTTGATTGCTTCGTGGGATGGTACGTTCAAAAGCATCGATGGCGGCATCATCGGGACACGATCAATGCGTGGGATGTCACGGCCGTAGGACTTGGTCTGTCCACGATTTTCTCGTTTTTCAATTTAGGACTAACAGCTCGCATGTGAGTTTGTTAGAGATGCAATAAAAGGGAGAAATCAGAAAAAGCTGCGGTTGTTGCACGCGGCGCAAAATCACTTGTGTCTTGTGTCTCTTCTTGATGCAGCGGGAATTAGCAACACCAGTAGCTGATCAAGAAATCGAAGAGGCGCATGTCAAGAACAGAGTAAAGGGGTACTAGCAGCGCTGCTGTTGTGAGTTTATTTCAGTAGTGTCTAGTACAGCGAGTGTGAAATAAGTTCCGCCTTCGTTAGTCTTCATCTCTCCATGGTTGTTTTCAATGAAAAAAAATGCAAGTCGCTTAATAAAGCACAGACAATGGTTTCAGGCTTTTTCTTTAGCTAATCGCCCTTATGCACTTGATTAATGAACAGGCGAAAGCATGTCTATAATGTCATTCTAAAGATACAGCTTCCTTAGCAAGCCGGTGAGCCGCCGAGCTCGTTTGGCGACTGGAGTACCCAAGCTTGAATCCCTGGAATAGAGCACTTAGCTCCTTCATCTCACACAAAACGCGCAAACCAACTGACTTCCCCGGTGATTCCTACAAGCGTTGAATATCTTGGCAATCTGTTTCCAGTTGCACTTTCTCAAGCCCTTTCTCTCGCGCTAGTAGCACTGCATCATGGCAGGCTAAAAGCTCAATCACGAGTGGTTCTGTAACAGCTATATACTGAGCCCCCATGAATTGTCCAGATTGGTCACGAGTAATTATTCCCGTCCCACCTAGACCACGAGCAGAATCTGTAGCTCCATCTGTATTAAGCTTTGCCCAGCCCTCATCTGGAGCCCTCCATTGTACTCTCTTCGGTTCCGGCACTTTCTCCTTGACAGGTATTTCCAGAGCCCGCACAATTTCCTCAATCATAATTATGGACTGCTTTGGCTGATATTCCTTTTCTCCACGAGTGTAACTATTCCCGGAATGCCAAATCGACCACATCAAGGTGATTATTAGAGCAGCGTCATCCTTAGAGATAATACCAGGATGGAGTTTAGGCACTTTAATCACAAGAAAAAACTTATGCATGCATGGTTCAAGTAATGGCGCTGGTGTTGTCGATGGAGGGGGCCAACGTGGACGACTGCACAGGGCCCCCAAAAATTTGGGGCCCCAGATTACCGGTTTAGTATACTGAGTGTCGTATAAATCCACGAGGTAACCAAGCCCGTACATGTATCGATCGGGCAGGTTCCATCATGGATCGCCAGCCCACGCCGTCGGTTCGCTTCTGCCAATCGCCCACGCCACCGTCTGCTGGCTGCCTTTCGCCGACGCCGCCTCCATGGCGCCCTCCAATCCTACACTACTAGTGTAGTAGGTATCACTGTCCCGTCTACCCAATTTCGTCCCTGTCTTTGATTACTAATATTTGATTAAATCTGATCTCCCCGATGCTAAGTTAGGAGTAGCCGAGTAGTTCAATATCATTTGTCCATGGGGCTAGATTTTGGTATTCCTGGCTGGCGCTAGGTTAGGTTGACAGGGACGGAGGACCATATTGAGTTCGTCCAGGGAATCTTTGTCATGAATTTATTTGTCAACGGAGATAGGTTAGGAATAGTATGAAACTGAAAGGTTGGGCGCGCTTTGCTTCCCTGTTGCTGTTGTTGGGTTTCTTAGAAACATTACTCACTCTCTTTCAAATATAAGGTGTATTACATTTTTCAAAAGTCAAATATTTTAAAGTTTGATCAAATTTGTAGGGAAATATATCAATATTCATAATACCAAAACGGTATAATTAGATTCATCATAAAATGAATTTCCATATTATTTTTGTTTAATGTTGTGGATGTTGACATTTTTGGCTCTAAACTTGGGCAAAGTTAAAGGAATTTGACTTTCCAAAAAACTAATACCCTTATATTTTGGAATTGATGGAATATTTAGTTTGGCGGGGCGGAGAGATGATGGAGTGTGTTTTAGTTTTTTATAATTCGATGATCTGGTGGGCCTCACTCTCTTTCTCGATGTAATTTCACCCCTGTCTTTGATTACTAATATTTGATTAAACCTGATCTCCCCGATGCTAAGTTAGGAGTAGCCGAGTAGTTCAATATCATTTGTCCATGGGGCTAGATTTTGGTATTCCTCGCTGGCGCTAGGTTAGGTTGACAGGGACGGAGGACCATATTGAGTTCGTCCAGGGAATCTTTGTCATGAATTTATTTGTCAACGGAGATAGGTTAGGAATAGTATGAAACTGAAAGGTTGGGCGCGCTTTGCTTCCCTGTTGCTGTTGTTGGGTTTCTTAGAAACATTACTCACTCTCTTTCAAATATAAGGTGTATTACATTTTTCAAAAGTCAAATATTTTAAAGTTTGATCAAATTTGTAGGGAAATATATCAATATTCATAATACCAAAACGGTATAATTAGATTCATCATAAAATGAATTTCCATATTATTTTTGTTTAATGTTGTGGATGTTGACATTTTTGGCTCTAAACTTGGGCAAAGTTAAAGGAATTTGACTTTCCAAAAAACTAATACCCTTATATTTTGGAATTGATGGAATATTTAGTTTGGAGGGGCGGAGAGATGATGGAGTGTGTTTTATTTTTTTATAATTCGATGATTTGGTGGGCCTCACTCTCTTTCTCGATGTAATTTCGCCCCTGTCTTTGATTACTAATATTTGATTAAACCTGATCTCCCCGATGCTAAGTTAGGAGTAGCCGAGTAGTTCAATATCATTTGTCCATGGGGCTAGATTTTGGTATTCCTGGCTGGCGCTAGGTTAGGTTGACAGGGACGGAGGACCATATTGAGTTCGTCCAGGGAATCTTTGTCATGAATTTATTTGTCAACGGAGATAGGTTAGGAATAGTATGAAACTGAAAGGTTGGGCGCGCTTTGCTTCCCTGTTGCTGTTGTTGGGTTTCTTAGAAACATTACTCACTCTCTTTCAAATATAAGGTGTATTACATTTTTCAAAAGTCAAATATTTTAAAGTTTGATCAAATTTGTAGGGAAATATATCAATATTCATAATACCAAAACGGTATAATTAGATTCATCATAAAATGAATTTCCATATTATTTTTGTTTAATGTTGTGGATGTTGACATTTTTGGCTCTAAACTTGGGCAAAGTTAAAGGAATTTGACTTTCCAAAAAACTAATACCCTTATATTTTGGAATTGATGGAATATTTAGTTTGGCGGGGCGGAGAGATGATGGAGTGTGTTTTAGTTTTTTATAATTCGATGATCTGGTGGGCCTCACTCTCTATCTCGATGTAATTTCGCCCCTGTCTTTGATTACTAATATTTGATTAAATCTGATCTCCCCGATGCTAAGTTAGGAGTAGACGAGTAGTTCAATATCATTTGTCCATGGGGCTAGATTTTGGTATTCCTCGCTGGCGCTAGGTTAGGTTGACAGGGACGGAGGACCATATTGAGTTCGTCCAGGGAATCTTTGTCATGAATTTATTTGTCAACGGAGATAGGTTAGGAATAGTATGAAACTGAAAGGTTGGGCGCGCTTTGCTTCCCTGTTGCTGTTGTTGGGTTTCTTAGAAACATTACTCACTCTCTTTCAAATATAAGGTGTATTACATTTTTCAAAAGTCAAATATTTTAAAGTTTGATCAAATTTGTAGGGAAATATATCAATATTCATAATACCAAAACGGTATAATTAGATTCATCATAAAATGAATTTCCATATTATTTTTGTTTAATGTTGTGGATGTTGACATTTTTGGCTCTAAACTTGGGCAAAGTTAAAGGAATTTGACTTTCCAAAAAACTAATACCCTTATATTTTGGAATTGATGGAATATTTAGTTTGGCGGGGCGGAGAGATGATGGAGTGTGTTTTAGTTTTTTATAATTCGATGATCTGGTGGGCCTCACTCTCTATCTCGATGTAATTTCGCCCCTGTCTTTGATTACTAATATTTGATTAAATCTGATCTCCCCGATGCTAAGTTAGGAGTAGCCGAGTAGTTCAATATCATTTGTCCATGGGGCTAGATTTTGGTATTCCTCGCTGGCGCTAGGTTAGGTTGACAGGGACGGAGGACCATATTGAGTTCGTCCAGGGAATCTTTGTCATGAATTTATTTGTCAACGGAGATAGGTTAGGAATAGTATGAAACTGAAAGGTTGGGCGCGCTTTGCTTCCCTGTTGCTGTTGTTGGGTTTCTTAGAAACATTACTCACTCTCTTTCAAATATAAGGTGTATTACATTTTTCAAAAGTCAAATATTTTAAAGTTTGATCAAATTTGTAGAGAAATATATCAATATTCATAATACCAAAACGGTATAATTAGATTCATCATAAAATGAATTTCCATATTATTTTTGTTTAATGTTGTGGATGTTGACATTTTTGGCTCTAAACTTGGGCAAAGTTAAAGGAATTTGACTTTCCAAAAAACTAATACCCTTATATTTTGGAATTGATGGAATATTTAGTTTGGAGGGGCGGAGAGATGATGGAGTGTGTTTTATTTTTTTATAATTCGATGATCTGGTGGGCCTCACTCTCTATCTCGATGTAATTTCGCCCTTGTCTTTGATTACTAATATTTGATTAAATCTGATCTCCCCGATGCTAAGTTAGGAGTAGCCGAGTAGTTCAATATCATTTGTCCATGGGGCTAGATTTTGGTATTCCTCGCTGGCGCTAGGTTAGGTTGACAGGGACGGAGGACCATATTGAGTTCGTCCAGGGAATCTTTGTCATGAATTTATTTGTCAACGGAGATAGGTTAGGAATAGTATGAAACTGAAAGGTTGGGCGCGCTTTGCTTCCCTGTTGCTGTTGTTGGGTTTCTTAGAAACATTACTCACTCTCTTTCAAATATAAGGTGTATTACATTTTTCAAAAGTCAAATATTTTAAAGTTTGATCAAATTTGTAGGGAAATATATCAATATTCATAATACCAAAACGGTATAATTAGATTCATCATAAAATGAATTTCCATATTATTTTTGTTTAATGTTGTGGATGTTGACATTTTTGGCTCTAAACTTGGGCAAAGTTAAAGGAATTTGACTTTCCAAAAAACTAATACCCTTATATTTTGGAATTGATGGAATATTTAGTTTGGCGGGGCGGAGAGATGATGGAGTGTGTTTTAGTTTTTTATAATTCGATGATCTGGTGGGCCTCACTCTCTATCTCGATGTAATTTCGCCCCTGTCTTTGATTACTAATATTTGATTAAATCTGATCTCCCCGATGCTAAGTTAGGAGTAGACGAGTAGTTCAATATCATTTGTCCATGGGGCTAGATTTTGGTATTCCTCGCTGGCGCTAGGTTAGGTTGACAGGGACGGAGGACCATATTGAGTTCGTCCAGGGAATCTTTGTCATGAATTTATTTGTCAACGGAGATAGGTTAGGAATAGTATGAAACTGAAAGGTTGGGCGCGCTTTGCTTCCCTGTTGCTGTTGTTGGGTTTCTTAGAAACATTACTCACTCTCTTTCAAATATAAGGTGTATTACATTTTTCAAAAGTCAAATATTTTAAAGTTTGATCAAATTTGTAGAGAAATATATCAATATTCATAATACCAAAACGGTATAATTAGATTCATCATAAAATGAATTTCCATATTATTTTTGTTTAATGTTGTGGATGTTGACATTTTTGGCTCTAAACTTGGGCAAAGTTAAAGGAATTTGACTTTCCAAAAAACTAATACCCTTATATTTAGGAATTGATGGAATATTTAGTTTGGAGGGGCGGAGAGATGATGGAGTGTGTTTTATTTTTTTATAATTCGATGATCTGGTGGGCCTCACTCTCTATCTCGATGTAATTTCGCCCTTGTCTTTGATTACTAATATTTGATTAAATCTGATCTCCCCGATGCTAAGTTAGGAGTAGCCGAGTAGTTCAATATCATTTGTCCATGGGGCTAGATTTTGGTATTCCTCGCTGGCGCTAGGTTAGGTTGACAGGGACGGAGGACCATATTGAGTTCGTCCAGGGAATCTTTGTCATGAATTTATTTGTCAACGGAGATAGGTTAGGAATAGTATGAAACTGAAAGGTTGGGCGCGCTTTGCTTCCCTGTTGCTGTTGTTGGGTTTCTTAGAAACATTACTCACTCTCTTTCAAATATAAGGTGTATTACATTTTTCAAAAGTCAAATATTTTAAAGTTTGATCAAATTTGTAGGGAAATATATCAATATTCATAATACCAAAACGGTATAATTAGATTCATCATAAAATGAATTTCCATATTATTTTTGTTTAATGTTGTGGATGTTGACATTTTTGGCTCTAAACTTGGGCAAAGTTAAAGGAATTTGACTTTCCAAAAAACTAATACCCTTATATTTTGGAATTGATGGAATATTTAGTTTGGCGGGGCGGAGAGATGATGGAGTGTGTTTTAGTTTTTTATAATTCGATGATCTGGTGGGCCTCACTCTCTATCTCGATGTAATTTCGCCCCTGTCTTTGATTACTAATATTTGATTAAATCTGATCTCCCCGATGCTAAGTTAGGAGTAGACGAGTAGTTCAATATCATTTGTCCATGGGGCTAGATTTTGGTATTCCTCGCTGGCGCTAGGTTAGGTTGACAGGGACGGAGGACCATATTGAGTTCGTCCAGGGAATCTTTGTCATGAATTTATTTGTCAACGGAGATAGGTTAGGAATAGTATGAAACTGAAAGGTTGGGCGCGCTTTGCTTCCCTGTTGCTGTTGTTGGGTTTCTTAGAAACATTACTCACTCTCTTTCAAATATAAGGTGTATTACATTTTTCAAAAGTCAAATATTTTAAAGTTTGATCAAATTTGTAGGGAAATATATCAATATTCATAATACCAAAACGGTATAATTAGATTCATCATAAAATGAATTTCCATATTATTTTTGTTTAATGTTGTGGATGTTGACATTTTTGGCTCTAAACTTGGGCAAAGTTAAAGGAATTTGACTTTCCAAAAAACTAATACCCTTATATTTTGGAATTGATGGAATATTTAGTTTGGCGGGGCGGAGAGATGATGGAGTGTGTTTTAGTTTTTTATAATTCGATGATCTGGTGGGCCTCACTCTCTATCTCGATGTAATTTCGCCCCTGTCTTTGATTACTAATATTTGATTAAATCTGATCTCCCCGATGCTAAGTTAGGAGTAGACGAGTAGTTCAATATCATTTGTCCATGGGGCTAGATTTTGGTATTCCTCGCTGGCGCTAGGTTAGGTTGACAGGGACGGAGGACCATATTGAGTTCGTCCAGGGAATCTTTGTCATGAATTTATTTGTCAACGGAGATAGGTTAGGAATAGTATGAAACTGAAAGGTTGGGCGCGCTTTGCTTCCCTGTTGCTGTTGTTGGGTTTCTTAGAAACATTACTCACTCTCTTTCAAATATAAGGTGTATTACATTTTTCAAAAGTCAAATATTTTAAAGTTTGATCAAATTTGTAGAGAAATATATCAATATTCATAATACCAAAACGGTATAATTAGATTCATCATAAAATGAATTTCCATATTATTTTTGTTTAATGTTGTGGATGTTGACATTTTTGGCTCTAAACTTGGGCAAAGTTAAAGGAATTTGACTTTCCAAAAAACTAATACCCTTATATTTTGGAATTGATGGAATATTTAGTTTGGAGGGGCGGAGAGATGATGGAGTGTGTTTTATTTTTTTATAATTCGATGATCTGGTGGGCCTCACTCTCTATCTCGATGTAATTTCGCCCTTGTCTTTGATTACTAATATTTGATTAAATCTGATCTCCCCGATGCTAAGTTAGGAGTAGCCGAGTAGTTCAATATCATTTGTCCATGGGGCTAGATTTTGGTATTCCTCGCTGGCGCTAGGTTAGGTTGACAGGGACGGAGGACCATATTGAGTTCGTCCAGGGAATCTTTGTCATGAATTTATTTGTCAACGGAGATAGGTTAGGAATAGTATGAAACTGAAAGGTTGGGCGCGCTTTGCTTCCCTGTTGCTGTTGTTGGGTTTCTTAGAAACATTACTCACTCTCTTTCAAATATAAGGTGTATTACATTTTTCAAAAGTCAAATATTTTAAAGTTTGATCAAATTTGTAGGGAAATATATCAATATTCATAATACCAAAACGGTATAATTAGATTCATCATAAAATGAATTTCCATATTATTTTTGTTTAATGTTGTGGATGTTGACATTTTTGGCTCTAAACTTGGGCAAAGTTAAAGGAATTTGACTTTCCAAAAAACTAATACCCTTATATTTTGGAATTGATGGAATATTTAGTTTGGCGGGGCGGAGAGATGATGGAGTGTGTTTTAGTTTTTTATAATTCGATGATCTGGTGGGCCTCACTCTCTATCTCGATGTAATTTCGCCCCTGTCTTTGATTACTAATATTTGATTAAATCTGATCTCCCCGATGCTAAGTTAGGAGTAGACGAGTAGTTCAATATCATTTGTCCATGGGGCTAGATTTTGGTATTCCTCGCTGGCGCTAGGTTAGGTTGACAGGGACGGAGGACCATATTGAGTTCGTCCAGGGAATCTTTGTCATGAATTTATTTGTCAACGGAGATAGGTTAGGAATAGTATGAAACTGAAAGGTTGGGCGCGCTTTGCTTCCCTGTTGCTGTTGTTGGGTTTCTTAGAAACATTACTCACTCTCTTTCAAATATAAGGTGTATTACATTTTTCAAAAGTCAAATATTTTAAAGTTTGATCAAATTTGTAGAGAAATATATCAATATTCATAATACCAAAACGGTATAATTAGATTCATCATAAAATGAATTTCCATATTATTTTTGTTTAATGTTGTGGATGTTGACATTTTTGGCTCTAAACTTGGGCAAAGTTAAAGGAATTTGACTTTCCAAAAAACTAATACCCTTATATTTTGGAATTGATGGAATATTTAGTTTGGCGGGGCAGAGAGATGATGGAGTGTGTTTTAGATTTTTATAATTCGATGATCTGGTGGGCCTCACTCTCTTTCTCGATGTAATTTCACCCCTGTCTTTGATTACTAATATTTGATTGAACCTGATCTCCCCGATGCTAAGTTAGGAGTAGCCGAGTAGTTCAATATCATTTGTCCATGGGGCTAGATTTTGGTATTCCTCGCTGGCGCTAGGTTAGGTTGACAGGGACGGAGGACCATATTGAGTTCGTCCAGGGAATCTTTGTCATGAATTTATTTGTCAACAGAGATAGGTTAGGAATAGTATGAAACTGAAAGGTTGGGCGCGCTTTGCTTCCCTGTTGCTGTTGTTGGGTTTCTTAGAAACATTACTCACTCTCTTTCAAATATAAGGTGTATTACATTTTTCAAAAGTCAAATATTTCAAATTTTGATCAAATTTGTAGGGAAATATATCAATATTCATAATACCAAAACGGTATAATTAGATTCATCATAAAATGAATTTCCATATTATTTTTGTTTAATGTTGTGGATGTTGACATTTTTGGCTCTAAACTTGGGCAAAGTTAAAGGAATTTGACTTTCCAAAAAACTAATACCCTTATATTTTGGAATTGATGGAATATTTAGTTTGGAGGGGCGGAGAGATGATGGAGTGTGTTTTATTTTTTTATAATTCGATGATCTGGTGGGCCTCACTCTCTTTCTCGATGTAATTTCGCCCCTGTCTTTGATTACTAATATTTGATTAAACCTGATCTCCCCGATGCTAAGTTAGGAGTAGCCGAGTAGTTCAATATCATTTGTCCATGGGGCTAGATTTTGGTATTCCTCGCTGGCGCTAGGTTAGGTTGACAGGGACGGAGGACCATATTGAGTTCGTCCAGGGAATCTTTGTCATGAATTTATTTGTCAACGGAGATAGGTTAGGAATAGTATGAAACTGAAAGGTTAGGCGCGCTTTGCTTCCCTGTTGCTGTTGTTGGGTTTCATAGAAACATTACTCACTCTCTTTCAAATATAAGGTGTATTACATTTTTCAAAAGTCAAATATTTTAAAGTTTGATCAAATTTGTAGGGAAATATATCAATATTCATAATACCAAAACGGTATAATTAGATTCATCATAAAATGAATTTCCATATTATTTTTGTTTAATGTTGTGGATGTTGACATTTTTGGCTCTAAACTTGGGCAAAGTTAAAGGAATTTGACTTTCCAAAAAACTAATACCCTTATATTTTGGAATTGATGGAATATTTAGTTTGGAGGGGCGGAGAGATGATGGAGTGTGTTTTAGTTTTTTATAATTCGATGATCTGGTGGGCCTCACTCTCTTTCTCGATGTAATTTCGCCCCTGTCTTTGATTACTAATATTTGATTAAACCTGATCTCCCCGATGCTAAGTTAGGAGTAGCCGAGTAGTTCAATATCATATGTCCATGGGGCTAGATTTTCGTATTCCTCGCTGGCGCTAGGTTAGGTTGACAGGGACGGAGGACCATATTGAGTTCGTCCAGGGAATCTTTGTCATGAATTTATTTGTCAACGGAGATAGGTTAGGAATAGTATGAAACTGAAAGGTTGGGCGCGCTTTGCTTCCCTGTTGCTGTTGTTGGGTTTCTTAGAAACATTACTCACTCTCTTTCAAATATAAGGTGTATTACATTTTTCAAAAGTCAAATATTTTAAAGTTTGATCAAATTTGTAGGGAAATATATCAATATTCATAATACCAAAACGGTATAATTAGATTCATCATAAAATGAATTTCCATATTATTTTTGTTTAATGTTGTGGATGTTGACATTTTTGGCTCTAAACTTGGGCAAAGTTAAAGGAATTTGACTTTCCAAAAAACTAATACCCTTATATTTTGGAATTGATGGAATATTTAGTTTGGAGGGGCGGAGAGATGATGGAGTGTGTTTTATTTTTTTATAATTCGATGATCTGGTGGGCCTCACTCTCTTTCGCGATGTAATTTCGCCCCTGTCTTTGATTACTAATATTTGATTAAATCTGATCTCCCCGATGCTAAGTTAGGAGTAGCCGAGTAGTTCAATATCATTTGTCCATGGGGCTAGATTTTGGTATTCCTGGCTGGCGCTAGGTTAGGTTGACAGGGACGGAGGACCATATTGAGTTCGTCCAGGGAATCTTTGTCATGAATTTATTTGTCAACGGAGATAGGTTAGGAATAGTATGAAACTGAAAGGTTAGGCGCACTTTGCTTCCCTGTTGCTGTTGTTGGGTTTCTTAGAAACATTACTCACTCTCTTTCAAATATAAGGTGTATTACATTTTTCAATAGTCAAATATTTTAAAGTTTGATCAAATTTGTAGGGAAATATATCAATATTCATAATACCAAAACGGTATAATTAGATTCATCATAAAATGAATTTCCATATTATTTTTGTTTAATGTTGTGGATGTTGACATTTTTGGCTCTAAACTTGGGCAAAGTTAAAGGAATTTGACTTTCCAAAAAACTAATACCCTTATATTTTGGAATTGATGGAATATTTAGTTTGGAGGGGCGGAGAGATGATGGAGTGTGTTTTAGTTTTTTATAATTCGATGATCTGGTGGGCCTCACTCTCTTTCTCGATGTAATTTCGCCCCTGTCTTTGATTACTAATATTTGATTAAACCTGATCTCCCCGATGCTAAGTTAGGAGTAGCCGAGTAGTTCAATATCATATGTCCATGGGGCTAGATTTTGGTATTCCTCGCTGGCGCTAGGTTAGGTTGACAGGGACGGAGGACCATATTGAGTTCGTCCAGGGAATCTTTGTCATGAATTTATTTGTCAATGGAGATAGGTTAGGAATAGTATGAAACTGAAAGGTTGGGCGCGCTTTGCTTCCCTGTTGCTGTTGTTGGGTTTCTTAGAAACATTACTCACTCTCTTTCAAATATAAGGTGTATTACATTTTTCAAAAGTCAAATATTTTAAAGTTTGATCAAATTTGTAGGGAAATATATCAATATTCATAATACCAAAACGGTATAATTAGATTCATCATAAAATGAATTTCCATATTATTTTTGTTTAATGTTGTGGATGTTGACATTTTTGGCTCTAAACTTGGGCAAAGTTAAAGGAATTTGACTTTCCAAAAAACTAATACCCTTATATTTTGGAATTGATGGAATATTTAGTTTGGAGGGGCGGAGAGATGATGGAGTGTGTTTTAGTTTTTTATAATTCGATGATCTGGTGGGCCTCACTCTCTATCTCGATGTAATTTCGCCCGTGTCTTTGATTACTAATATTTGATTAAATCTGATCTCCCCGATGCTAAGTTAGGAGTAGACGAGTAGTTCAATATCATTTGTCCATGGGGCTAGATTTTGGTATTCCTCGCTGGCGCTAGGGTAGGTTGACAGGGACGGAGGACCATATTGAGTTCGTCCAGGGAATCTTTGTCATGAATTTATTTGTCAACGGAGATAGGTTAGGAATAGTATGAAACTGAAAGGTTGGGCGCGCTTTGCTTCCCTGTTGCTGTTGTTGGGTTTCTTAGAAACATTACTCACTCTCTTTCAAATATAAGGTGTATTACATTTTTCAAAAGTCAAATATTTTAAAGTTTGATCAAATTTGTAGGGAAATATATCAATATTCATAATACCAAAACGGTATAATTAGATTCATCATAAAATGAATTTCCATATTATTTTTGTTTAATGTTGTGGATGTTGACATTTTTGGCTCTAAACTTGGGCAAAGTTAAAGGAATTTGACTTTCCAAAAAACTAATACCCTTATATTTTGGAATTGATGGAATATTTAGTTTGGAGGGGCGGAGAGATGATGGAGTGTGTTTTATTTTTTTATAATTCGATGATTTGGTGGGCCTCACTCTCTTTCTCGATGTAATTTCGCCCCTGTCTTTGATTACTAATATTTGATTAAACCTGATCTCCCCGATGCTAAGTTAGGAGTAGCCGAGTAGTTCAATATCATTTGTCCATGGGGCTAGATTTTGGTATTCCTGGCTGGCGCTAGGTTAGGTTGACAGGGACGGAGGACCATATTGAGTTCGTCCAGGGAATCTTTGTCATGAATTTATTTGTCAACGGAGATAGGTTAGGAATAGTATGAAACTGAAAGGTTGGGCGCGCTTTGCTTCCCTGTTGCTGTTGTTGGGTTTCTTAGAAACATTACTCACTCTCTTTCAAATATAAGGTGTATTACATTTTTCAAAAGTCAAATATTTTAAAGTTTGATCAAATTTGTAGGGAAATATATCAATATTCATAATACCAAAACGGTATAATTAGATTCATCATAAAATGAATTTCCATATTATTTTTGTTTAATGTTGTGGATGTTGACATTTTTGGCTCTAAACTTGGGCAAAGTTAAAGGAATTTGACTTTCCAAAAAACTAATACCCTTATATTTTGGAATTGATGGAATATTTAGTTTGGAGGGGCGGAGAGATGATGGAGTGTGTTTTATTTTTTTATAATTCGATGATCTGGTGGGCCTCACTCTCTATCTCGATGTAATTTCGCCCTTGTCTTTGATTACTAATATTTGATTAAATCTGATCTCCCCGATGCTAAGTTAGGAGTAGCCGAGTAGTTCAATATCATTTGTCCATGGGGCTAGATTTTGGTATTCCTCGCTGGCGCTAGGTTAGGTTGACAGGGACGGAGGACCATATTGAGTTCGTCCAGGGAATCTTTGTCATGAATTTATTTGTCAACGGAGATAGGTTAGGAATAGTATGAAACTGAAAGGTTGGGCGCGCTTTGCTTCCCTGTTGCTGTTGTTGGGTTTCTTAGAAACATTACTCACTCTCTTTCAAATATAAGGTGTATTACATTTTTCAAAAGTCAAATATTTTAAAGTTTGATCAAATTTGTAGGGAAATATATCAATATTCATAATACCAAAACGGTATAATTAGATTCATCATAAAATGAATTTCCATATTATTTTTGTTTAATGTTGTGGATGTTGACATTTTTGGCTCTAAACTTGGGCAAAGTTAAAGGAATTTGACTTTCCAAAAAACTAATACCCTTATATTTTGGAATTGATGGAATATTTAGTTTGGAGGGGCGGAGAGATGATGGAGTGTGTTTTATTTTTTTATAATTCGATGATTTGGTGGGCCTCACTCTCTTTCTCGATGTAATTTCGCCCCTGTCTTTGATTACTAATATTTGATTAAACCTGATCTCCCCGATGCTAAGTTAGGAGTAGCCGAGTAGTTCAATATCATTTGTCCATGGGGCTAGATTTTGGTATTCCTGGCTGGCGCTAGGTTAGGTTGACAGGGACGGAGGACCATATTTAGTTCGTCCAGGGAATCTTTGTCATGAATTTATTTGTCAACGGAGATAGGTTAGGAATAGTATGAAACTGAAAGGTTGGGCGCGCTTTGCTTCCCTGTTGCTGTTGTTGGGTTTCTTAGAAACATTACTCACTCTCTTTCAAATATAAGGTGTATTACATTTTTCAAAAGTCAAATATTTTAAAGTTTGATCAAATTTGTAGGGAAATATATCAATATTCATAATACCAAAACGGTATAATTAGATTCATCATAAAATGAATTTCCATATTATTTTTGTTTAATGTTGTGGATGTTGACATTTTTGGCTCTAAACTTGGGCAAAGTTAAAGGAATTTGACTTTCCAAAAAACTAATACCCTTATATTTTGGAATTGATGGAATATTTAGTTTGGAGGGGCGGAGAGATGATGGAGTGTGTTTTATTTTTTTATAATTCGATGATTTGGTGGGCCTCACTCTCTTTCTCGATGTAATTTCGCCCCTGTCTTTGATTACTAATATTTGATTAAACCTGATCTCCCCGATGCTAAGTTAGGAGTAGCCGAGTAGTTCAATATCATTTGTCCATGGGGCTAGATTTTGGTATTCCTGGCTGGCGCTAGGTTAGGTTGACAGGGACGGAGGACCATATTGAGTTCGTCCAGGGAATCTTTGTCATGAATTTATTTGTCAACGGAGATAGGTTAGGAATAGTATGAAACTGAAAGGTTGGGCGCGCTTTGCTTCCCTGTTGCTGTTGTTGGGTTTCTTAGAAACATTACTCACTCTCTTTCAAATATAAGGTGTATTACATTTTTCAAAAGTCAAATATTTTAAAGTTTGATCAAATTTGTAGAGAAATATATCAATATTCATAATACCAAAACGGTATAATTAGATTCATCATAAAATGAATTTCCATATTATTTTTGTTTAATGTTGTGGATGTTGACATTTTTGGCTCTAAACTTGGGCAAAGTTAAAGGAATTTGACTTTCCAAAAAACTAATACCCTTATATTTTGGAATTGATGGAATATTTAGTTTGGCGGGGCGGAGAGATGATGGAGTGTGTTTTAGTTTTTTATAATTCGATGATCTGGTGGGCCTCACTCTCTTTCTCGATGTAATTTCACCCCTGTCTTTGATTACTAATATTTGATTGAACCTGATCTCCCCGATGCTAAGTTAGGAGTAGCCGAGTAGTTCAATATCATTTGTCCATGGGGCTAGATTTTGGTATTCCTCGCTGGCGCTAGGTTAGGTTGACAGGGACGGAGGACCATATTGAGTTCGTCCAGGGAATCTTTGTCATGAATTTATTTGTCAACGGAGATAGATTAGGAATAGTATGAAACTGAAAGGTTGGGCGCGCTTTGCTTCCCTGTTGCTGTTGTTGGGTTTCTTAGAAACATTACTCACTCTCTTTCAAATATAAGGTGTATTACATTTTTCAAAAGTCAAATATTTTAAAGTTTGATCAAATTTGTAGGGAAATATATCAATATTCATAATACCAAAACGGTATAATTAGATTCATCATAAAATGAATTTCCATATTATTTTTGTTTAATGTTGTGGATGTTGACATTTTTGGCTCTAAACTTGGGCAAAGTTAAAGGAATTTGACTTTCCAAAAAACTAATACCCTTATATTTTGGAATTGATGGAATATTTAGTTTGGAGGGGCGGAGAGATGATGGAGTGTGTTTTATTTTTTTATAATTCGATGATTTGGTGGGCCTCACTCTCTTTCTCGATGTAATTTCGCCCCTGTCTTTGATTACTAATATTTGATTAAACCTGATCTCCCCGATGCTAAGTTAGGAGTAGCCGAGTAGTTCAATATCATTTGTCCATGGGGCTAGATTTTGGTATTCCTCGCTGGCGCTAGGTTAGGTTGACAGGGACGGAGGACCATATTGAGTTCGTCCAGGGAATCTTTGTCATGAATTTATTTGTCAACGGAGATAGGTTAGGAATAGTATGAAACTGAAAGGTTGGGCGCGGTTTCATAGAAACATTACTCACTCTCTTTCAAATATAAGGTGTATTACATTTTTCAAAAGTCAAATATTTTAAAGTTTGATCAAATTTGTAGGGAAATATATCAATATTCATAATACCAAAACGGTATAATTAGATTCATCATAAAATGAATTTCCATATTATTTTTGTTTAATGTTGTGGATGTTGACATTTTTGGCTCTAAACTTGGGCAAAGTTAAAGGAATTTGACTTTCCAAAAAACTAATACCCTTATATTTTGGAATTGATGGAATATTTAGTTTGGAGGGGCGGAGAGATGATGGAGTGTGTTTTAGTTTTTTATAATTCGATGATCTGGTGGGCCTCACTCTCTATCTCGATGTAATTTCGCCCTTGTCTTTGATTACTAATATTTGATTAAATCTGATCTCCCCGATGCTAAGTTAGGAGTAGACGAGTAGTTCAATATCATTTGTCCATGGGGCTAGATTTTGGTATTCCTCGCTGGCGCTAGGTTAGGTTGACAGGGACGGAGGACCATATTGAGTTCGTCTAGGGAATCTTTGTCATGAATTTATTTGTCAACGGAGATAGGTTAGGAATAGTATGAAACTGAAAGGTTGGGCGCGCTTTGCTTCCCTGTTGCTGTTGTTGGGTTTCTTAGAAACATTACTCACTCTCTTTCAAATATAAGGTGTATTACATTTTTCAAAAGTCAAATATTTTAAAGTTTGATCAAATTTGTAGGGAAATATATCAATATTCATAATACCAAAACGGTATAATTAGATTCATCATAAAATGAATTTCCATATTATTTTTGTTTAATGTTGTGGATGTTGACATTTTTGGCTCTAAACTTGGGCAAAGTTAAAGGAATTTGACTTTCCAAAAAACTAATACCCTTATATTTTGGAATTGATGGAATATTTAGTTTGGAGGGGCGGAGAGATGATGGAGTGTGTTTTAGTTTTTTATAATTCGATGATCTGGTGGGCCTCACTCTCTTTCTCGATGTAATTTCGCCCCTGTCTTTGATTACTAATATTTGATTGAACCTGATCTCCCCGATGCTAAGTTAGGAGTAGCCGAGTAGTTCAATATCATTTGTCCATGGGGCTAGATTTTGGTATTCCTGGCTGGCGCTAGGTTAGGTTGACAGGGACGGAGGACCATATTGAGTTCGTCTAGGGAATCTTTGTCATGAATTTATTTGTCAACGGAGATAGGTTAGGAATAGTATGAAACTGAAAGGTTGGGCGCGCTTTGCTTCCCTGTTGCTGTTGTTGGGTTTCTTAGAAACATTACTCACTCTCTTTCAAATATAAGGTGTATTACATTTTTCAAAAGTCAAATATTTTAAAGTTTGATCAAATTTGTAGGGAAATATATCAATATTCATAATACCAAAACGGTATAATTAGATTCATCATAAAATGAATTTCCATATTATTTTTGTTTAATGTTGTGGATGTTGACATTTTTGGCTCTAAACTTGGGCAAAGTTAAAGGAATTTGACTTTCCAAAAAACTAATACCCTTATATTTTGGAATTGATGGAATATTTAGTTTGGAGGGGCGGAGAGATGATGGAGTGTGTTTTAGTTTTTTATAATTCGATGATCTGGTGGGCCTCACTCTCTTTCTCGATGTAATTTCGCCCCTGTCTTTGATTACTAATATTTGATTGAACCTGATCTCCCCGATGCTAAGTTAGGAGTAGCCGAGTAGTTCAATATCATTTGTCCATGGGGCTAGATTTTGGTATTCCTGGCTGGCGCTAGGTTAGGTTGACAGGGACGGAGGACCATATTGAGTTCGTCTAGGGAATCTTTGTCATGAATTTATTTGTCAACGGAGATAGGTTAGGAATAGTATGAAACTGAAAGGTTGGGCGCGCTTTGCTTCCCTGTTGCTGTTGTTGGGTTTCTTAGAAACATTACTCACTCTCTTTCAAATATAAGGTGTATTACATTTTTCAAAAGTCAAATATTTTAAAGTTTGATCAAATTTGTAGGGAAATATATCAATATTCATAATACCAAAACGGTATAATTAGATTCATCATAAAATGAATTTCCATATTATTTTTGTTTAATGTTGTGGATGTTGACATTTTTGGCTCTAAACTTGGGCAAAGTTAAAGGAATTTGACTTTCCAAAAAACTAATACCCTTATATTTTGGAATTGATGGAATATTTAGTTTGGAGGGGCGGAGAGATGATGGAGTGTGTTTTAGTTTTTTATAATTCGATGATCTGGTGGGCCTCACTCTCTATCTCGATGTAATTTCGCCCTTGTCTTTGATTACTAATATTTGATTAAATCTGATCTCCCCGATGCTAAGTTAGGAGTAGACGAGTAGTTCAATATCATTTGTCCATGGGGCTAGATTTTGGTATTCCTCGCTGGCGCTAGGTTAGGTTGACAGGGACGGAGGACCATATTGAGTCCGTCCAGGGAATCTTTGTCATGAATTTATTTGTCAACGGAGATAGGTTAGGAATAGTATGAAACTGAAAGGTTGGGCGCGCTTTGCTTCCCTGTTGCTGTTGTTGGGTTTCTTAGAAACATTACTCACTCTCTTTCAAATATAAGGTGTATTACATTTTTCAAAAGTCAAATATTTTAAAGTTTGATCAAATTTGTAGGGAAATATATCAATATTCATAATACCAAAACGGTATAATTAGATTCATCATAAAATGAATTTCCATATTATTTTTGTTTAATGTTGTGGATGTTGACATTTTTGGCTCTAAACTTGGGCAAAGTTAAAGGAATTTGACTTTCCAAAAAACTAATACCCTTATATTTTGGAATTGATGGAATATTTAGTTTGGAGGGGCGGAGAGATGATGGAGTGTGTTTTAGTTTTTTATAATTCGATGATCTGGTGGGCCTCACTCTCTATCTCGATGTAATTTCGCCCTTGTCTTTGATTACTAATATTTGATTAAATCTGATCTCCCCGATGCTAAGTTAGGAGTAGACGAGTAGTTCAATATCATTTGTCCATGGGGCTAGATTTTGGTATTCCTCGCTGGCGCTAGGTTAGGTTGACAGGGACGGAGGACCATATTGAGTCCGTCCAGGGAATCTTTGTCATGAATTTATTTGTCAACGGAGATAGGTTAGGAATAGTATGAAACTGAAAGGTTGGGCGCGCTTTGCTTCCCTGTTGCTGTTGTTGGGTTTCTTAGAAACATTACTCACTCTCTTTCAAATATAAGGTGTATTACATTTTTCAAAAGTCAAATATTTTAAAGTTTGATCAAATTTGTAGGGAAATATATCAATATTCATAATACCAAAACGGTATAATTAGATTCATCATAAAATGAATTTCCATATTATTTTTGTTTAATGTTGTGGATGTTGACATTTTTGGCTCTAAACTTGGGCAAAGTTAAAGGAATTTGACTTTCCAAAAAACTAATACCCTTATATTTTGGAATTGATGGAATATTTAGTTTGGAGGGGCGGAGAGATGATGGAGTGTGTTTTAGTTTTTTATAATTCGATGATCTGGTGGGCCTCACTCTCTATCTCGATGTAATTTCGCCCTTGTCTTTGATTACTAATATTTGATTAAATCTGATCTCCCCGATGCTAAGTTAGGAGTAGACGAGTAGTTCAATATCATTTGTCCATGGGGCTAGATTTTGGTATTCCTCGCTGGCGCTAGGTTAGGTTGACAGGGACGGAGGACCATATTGAGTCCGTCCAGGGAATCTTTGTCATGAATTTATTTGTCAACGGAGATAGGTTAGGAATAGTATGAAACTGAAAGGTTGGGCGCGCTTTGCTTCCCTGTTGCTGTTGTTGGGTTTCTTAGAAACATTACTCACTCTCTTTCAAATATAAGGTGTATTACATTTTTCAAAAGTCAAATATTTTAAAGTTTGATCAAATTTGTAGGGAAATATATCAATATTCATAATACCAAAACGGTATAATTAGATTCATCATAAAATGAATTTCCATATTATTTTTGTTTAATGTTGTGGATGTTGACATTTTTGGCTCTAAACTTGGGCAAAGTTAAAGGAATTTGACTTTCCAAAAAACTAATACCCTTATATTTTGGAATTGATGGAATATTTAGTTTGGAGGGGCGGAGAGATGATGGAGTGTGTTTTAGTTTTTTATAATTCGATGATCTGGTGGGCCTCACTCTCTATCTCGATGTAATTTCGCCCTTGTCTTTGATTACTAATATTTGATTAAATCTGATCTCCCCGATGCTAAGTTAGGAGTAGACGAGTAGTTCAATATCATTTGTCCATGGGGCTAGATTTTGGTATTCCTCGCTGGCGCTAGGTTAGGTTGACAGGGACGGAGGACCATATTGAGTTCGTCTAGGGAATCTTTGTCATGAATTTATTTGTCAACGGAGATAGGTTAGGAATAGTATGAAACTGAAAGGTTGGGCGCGCTTTGCTTCCCTGTTGCTGTTGTTGGGTTTCTTAGAAACATTACTCACTCTCTTTCAAATATAAGGTGTATTACATTTTTCAAAAGTCAAATATTTTAAAGTTTGATCAAATTTGTAGGGAAATATATCAATATTCATAATACCAAAACGGTATAATTAGATTCATCATAAAATGAATTTCCATATTATTTTTGTTTAATGTTGTGGATGTTGACATTTTTGGCTCTAAACTTGGGCAAAGTTAAAGGAATTTGACTTTCCAAAAAACTAATACCCTTATATTTTGGAATTGATGGAATATTTAGTTTGGAGGGGCGGAGAGATGATGGAGTGTGTTTTAGTTTTTTATAATTCGATGATCTGGTGGGCCTCACTCTCTTTCTCGATGTAATTTCGCCCCTGTCTTTGATTACTAATATTTGATTGAACCTGATCTCCCCGATGCTAAGTTAGGAGTAGCCGAGTAGTTCAATATCATTTGTCCATGGGGCTAGATTTTGGTATTCCTGGCTGGCGCTAGGTTAGGTTGACAGGGACGGAGGACCATATTGAGTTCGTCTAGGGAATCTTTGTCATGAATTTATTTGTCAACGGAGATAGGTTAGGAATAGTATGAAACTGAAAGGTTGGGCGCGCTTTGCTTCCCTGTTGCTGTTGTTGGGTTTCTTAGAAACATTACTCACTCTCTTTCAAATATAAGGTGTATTACATTTTTCAAAAGTCAAATATTTTAAAGTTTGATCAAATTTGTAGGGAAATATATCAATATTCATAATACCAAAACGGTATAATTAGATTCATCATAAAATGAATTTCCATATTATTTTTGTTTAATGTTGTGGATGTTGACATTTTTGGCTCTAAACTTGGGCAAAGTTAAAGGAATTTGACTTTCCAAAAAACTAATACCCTTATATTTTGGAATTGATGGAATATTTAGTTTGGAGGGGCGGAGAGATGATGGAGTGTGTTTTAGTTTTTTATAATTCGATGATCTGGTGGGCCTCACTCTCTATCTCGATGTAATTTCGCCCTTGTCTTTGATTACTAATATTTGATTAAATCTGATCTCCCCGATGCTAAGTTAGGAGTAGACGAGTAGTTCAATATCATTTGTCCATGGGGCTAGATTTTGGTATTCCTCGCTGGCGCTAGGTTAGGTTGACAGGGACGGAGGACCATATTGAGTCCGTCCAGGGAATCTTTGTCATGAATTTATTTGTCAACGGAGATAGGTTAGGAATAGTATGAAACTGAAAGGTTGGGCGCGCTTTGCTTCCCTGTTGCTGTTGTTGGGTTTCTTAGAAACATTACTCACTCTCTTTCAAATATAAGGTGTATTACATTTTTCAAAAGTCAAATATTTTAAAGTTTGATCAAATTTGTAGGGAAATATATCAATATTCATAATACCAAAACGGTATAATTAGATTCATCATAAAATGAATTTCCATATTATTTTTGTTTAATGTTGTGGATGTTGACATTTTTGGCTCTAAACTTGGGCAAAGTTAAAGGAATTTGACTTTCCAAAAAACTAATACCCTTATATTTTGGAATTGATGGAATATTTAGTTTGGAGGGGCGGAGAGATGATGGAGTGTGTTTTAGTTTTTTATAATTCGATGATCTGGTGGGCCTCACTCTCTATCTCGATGTAATTTCGCCCTTGTCTTTGATTACTAATATTTGATTAAATCTGATCTCCCCGATGCTAAGTTAGGAGTAGACGAGTAGTTCAATATCATTTGTCCATGGGGCTAGATTTTGGTATTCCTCGCTGGCGCTAGGTTAGGTTGACAGGGACGGAGGACCATATTGAGTCCGTCCAGGGAATCTTTGTCATGAATTTATTTGTCAACGGAGATAGGTTAGGAATAGTATGAAACTGAAAGGTTGGGCGCGCTTTGCTTCCCTGTTGCTGTTGTTGGGTTTCTTAGAAACATTACTCACTCTCTTTCAAATATAAGGTGTATTACATTTTTCAAAAGTCAAATATTTTAAAGTTTGATCAAATTTGTAGGGAAATATATCAATATTCATAATACCAAAACGGTATAATTAGATTCATCATAAAATGAATTTCCATATTATTTTTGTTTAATGTTGTGGATGTTGACATTTTTGGCTCTAAACTTGGGCAAAGTTAAAGGAATTTGACTTTCCAAGAAACTAATACCCTTATATTTTGGAATTGATGGAATATTTAGTTTGGCGGGGCGGAGAGATTATGGAGTGTGTTTTATTTTTTTATAATTCGATGATCTGGTGGGCCTCACTCTCTTTCTCGATGTAATTTCGCCCCTGTCTTTGATTACTAATATTTGATTAAAGCTGATCTCCCCGATGCTAAGTTAGGAGTAGACGAGTAGTTCAATATCATTTGTCCATGGGGCTAGATTTTGGTATTCCTCGCTGGCGCTAGGTTAGGTTGACAGGGACGGAGGACCATATTGAGTTCGTCCAGGGAATCTTTGTCATGAATTTATTTGTCAACGGAGATAGGTTAGGAATAGTATGAAACTGAAAGGTTGGGCGCGCTTTGCTTCCCTGTTGCTGTTGTTGGGTTTCTTAGAAACATTACTCACTCTCTTTCAAATATAAGGTGTATTACATTTTTCAAAAGTCAAATATTTTAAAGTTTGATCAGATTTGTAGAGAAATATATTGCCGGGGTACTGATCCACAGGCACCTATGGGACCGGCGGACCGGGTCCCTTTCGGTTCGGCGGGTGCGGAGATCGCGCAAATAGAAAATCGAGGCGAAGCACGCGAGCGATTTACCCAGGTTCGGGCCGCACGGATGCGTAAAACCCTACTCCTGCTTTGTGGTTTGTATTGATTTCTAGCTCGGGAGCGCTGAGTGCTACAGTACACACCAACAGCTAACGAGAC
Organism: Triticum urartu; assembly: GCF_056163025.1. NCBI lineage: Eukaryota > Viridiplantae > Streptophyta > Magnoliopsida > Poales > Poaceae > Triticum > Triticum urartu. Next base: position 747,032,782 of record NC_141875.1, on the reverse strand, counting down.
CGAGCGTGAGTGTTCGAACCCCCCTCTACGTTGCACACGGGCCTCCTTTTATATGCTCAAGGGGTTACCGACAGGTGGCAACGGAGGTAAAGGGCAAAAATGGAAAGGTGCTGTGGTAGGCATAGCTACCTGCTACAGTGTATCATACCTAACCCTGACGGCAGGGGACAAGGGCCTTAAATGCCCGTCTGTGTCGCCTAAACAGTGTGAAAAGGGACCGCCAGGGACGCCACCGTTCGCCACGATGGCGATCTTGTCAGCGCCGCTTGCCACCGCACGCCCCTGGCTGCACAGCCTTCCGCCACGTACGCCTGGAAGGTCCCAGAGCGACACGTTGGTGGATGTGCTGGAGCGCGGGCTCGGAGAGGTGGCTTGCCGCGGCAAGCGCTTTGCCGCGGTCGTTGTCTTGTCGCGCCCGGGAGGTTGTCGCTCACCGGGCCTTGCCGGGGCGCATGGTGCGCCGCGGCAAGTTCCTTGAAATGCCTTGGATGGCCTTCCCGGCAAGCTCCTCTTGCCGGGGTCTCGAGATGCTTTTGCTAGCCTTCCCGGCAAGCTCCTCTTGCCGGGGTCTTGTTTTCTTAGCTTGGACACTTTGTTCTTGAATGGCTCCAGAGGAACCATGGGGGATCTTGGCGGTCACCCGGCAAGCCTTGCCGCGGGATGCTGCGACTGCCCGTGCACAAGTTCGGGATACTAGGGTACCCCTACTCTAGTACACCGACATGAGCCCCCGGGCCTGGGCCATACACGGTGCCGAGCGCTGTTGGGCCAGGCCCAAAACAGGGCACGGGCACGCGCGGCCTAGGTTACGCCGAATCTCACTCCGTATCCACCGCGCCCTCCCCGAACGGCACGCGTTGAATGCGGCGTCGTGGGAGAGATCGTGGGGGTTTCTTTATTCGGAAATGCGGAACGTCCGCCCCCTCCCCCTTTATAAGCAGGGGAAACAGGGGCAGTTTGCCCACTCGCCCGTTGCCGTTTCCAATCTCAGAAATCTCCGCCGCTCCCTCGCCTTCCCAAAGCTGAGAGAGAAAGAGAGCAGCGCTCCGCCCCCCATCGCCACCAGCACCACCAACGCCGTCGTCCTCCTCCACTGCTTCCGCCATGGCTCCAAAAGCCGACAAGGGGAAGACCGTGAAGACGACCGAGGCGCAGCGGCTCGCGGCTCTGCGGAAGGAGCGGTCCGTTTTCCCCCCCAAGCTCGGCGCGAAGGAGCTGAGGGAGAACTACTATCTGTTCTGGTCGGCGGAGACGCGCGCGCATCCGCGCACAAAGGTTCTCCCCGCCGCCGCTTGGAAGAAGGCTCCGAATGGGTACCCCTTCTTCGCATTGTTCTTCTACTGCGGGCTCTGCCCGCCTTTCTCTGATTTCTTCTGCGACATCATGAACACCTATGGATTCCATCTCCTCGACTTCACCCCCAACGCCGTCCTGACAATGGCAGTTTCCGCACATCTCTGCAAAAACTTTGTCGGAGTCCTTCCCAACGTAGCCCTCTTCCGCCACTTCTTCATACCCCGAGTAGAGAGAGGAGAGCCCCTATCCGGCGGAATTGCCTGGATCTCAAGGCCCAGCAAGAAAGAGACCTATCTGGAGGGAGAATTCCGCGGCAAGTGGGAGGAGTGGAGAGCTGATTGGTGCTGGATTGACAAGGAGAGCCCGCAGCCTTTTACCATCCGACGCCGAACCCTGGTAGCACGCGGCAGCGATTGGAGTGACATGGCCCCGGAGGACGCTAGGCTCAAGATTGCCGTCACCAGGATCCTGCGCATGAGGCTTGCCGGGCTTACTATTGGCGCTGTTGGCGCAGACTTCCTTCGCCGCCGCATCGCCCCCCTGCAGGAACGGGGGAGGCCCACTTGGGAGTTCAAGAACGCGGCAGACATCATGAGGCTGCGGCCAGGCCTCAATTACAACTTCACAGTCCTAGAGCTCAACGCGATGCTGCAGGAGCTGTCCAAATATGACCCCAGTATCCCGAGGTGTTCAGGTTGCCGGGGGGCATCGTGCCTTTGTGCAACAATTCCGCGCTCGACCGCATCCGTGCAATGATGCCGGAGTGCGACTCGCACGGGATTGTGCCAACTTGGCAGGAGCCTGCCGACGAGATCGTTCAGCAGTTCTTCGACGACTTGGTGGAAGTGCCAGTCCGCCTCGACGAGAAGGACGGCCTCACCCGCGACACCACGGATGCGGAGTTGGCGCTCATCGCCACTAGGATGGAGGAGGCAGCGGCAGCCGCAGCCGCGGGCGAATTTGGGTTCACTCTGGAGGAGGCTGACGCAGCGGAAGCGGCGAGCCGTGCCGAGCGAGGGGAGGCCGCCGGCAAGAAGGAGCATGCCGGGCGTGACGCCGAGCCAAGCGAGCCCGCCAAGGACACGAGCGGCTCGTTGGAAATCGACTCCTCTTCCACCTCGTCTTCAGACAGCCCACCAGAAGCAGAGCCTCCATCCCCACCAAGAAGGCGTCTCCGCAAGGCCGGTGACGTGACGGAGCGGCAAGCGGGTCAACAGTCGCCGCGCCGCATGACACGCTCCACCGCGGCAAACACCGTTGCCGCGGGAGCGCCTCATGCTGCGACGGCAACTAGAGCGGAGTCTAGCCGGACCACCGCTCCAGTCCCTACCGCTACTCTCCGGCAAGGGAGGGCTTCCCGGTAAGGGAGAAGTCTCCGGCAAGGGAGGGTTCTCTGGCAAGGGACAGCACCAGCGGCCCCCCGACGGCGGAGACCACTACTGCAGAGCCTGGTGCAGGTACTCCTCTTGCTTCAAAACTTCCCTTGGGTTCTTCTTGAGTTTTTGCTGGATTTTGCTTGATTCTTCTCCCCTTGACGGCTGCCAGACCCATCTGCTACGGAGCAGATGGAGATCGAGGTCGCCGCCGAGGACGTTGCCGGCGCGGGTGATCCCGCTGGCGCCGAGGCCGCCAAGGCTGGCGCCGCGGCGACTGGCGAGGGATCTGGCGATCGTACTGATGGCCCAGAGGCCGCAGGAGCACCAGGCGCTACACCGACCACCGACCCGTCCGCCAAAGCCGCAGCGCCAAGCACCAAGGGCGTTTACTTGAAGGCCGGCGAAGGCGTCTTCATCAACCTCCCCTGGGTGTCAAGCTCCAGGGCGCCGGTCGAGGGGGAGATCTTCGACGGAGAAGTGCTTGCCTCCGCGGGGTTGAAGCTGGTCGACGCGCCAAGCAGCAGCAGCAACGAGCCCGAAGAAGAGCGGCTGCTGCGGAGACTGATGTCGCTCTACCGCGCGCTGCAGGCCAAGCTGGAGTCCCGCGAGGCGCTTGTCACGAAGGCGGGAGCTGATATCGAGAAGCGCGCGGAGGAGCTTGGGGGTTTCCACCAGGAAGCCCTCCGATCCCTGGCGGAGGAGCGGGAGCAGCTCGCTGAAACGCGGAAGGCCTTTCTCCTCGAGAAGGCCGAAGCCGAAGAGGTGCAGCGACTTGCCGCTGTGAAGCTAGCTGCGGAGGAGGGCGAGCTGGCGCAGCGGAAGGTCAACCTCGACTCCCACGAGGAGGAGCTTGCCGCGCGCGAAGGAAAGCTCGGCGAAGCCCTCAAACAAGCAGAGGACGCCGCCGCCGCCGCCGAAGCCGCCAAGGAGGAGTTGAAGACGAAGGTGGCGCAGCTCGAAGCCGATCTCGCCGAGAAGGGCAGAGAGCTCAGCGCCGCCAAGGTCTCCAACGTGGATCTTGAGTTGAAGCTAACCACTTTGACCAAGACTCTGGACAGCGCCAAGAAGCGGGAGGCGGCCTTGAAGGAGGAAATCAAGGCCGACAAGGCGCTGCTGGAGAGCGCTGCCGCCGCCCAGAACACCTTCAGGGAAACTGTGACGCACTGGACGGAGAGTCTGGTGAACGCCGCCACAGATATCGACAAGGAGCTGGCGCAGCTGGGGATGGAAGATCTTGGGTATCCCTCCGACGACAACCTCCAGCCCAGCGCCAAGCTCGTCCTGTTCTTCAAGGGCGTGGCGATGACCCTCCAGCGACTCCGAGAGAGGATCCCCAAGCAGCTGGCCGACGAATCGCGCAAGATCTGCGCAGGGGCCCTTGAGAAAGTGTTGATGAAGGTGGCCTTCCGCAATCCGGGCCTCCGCCTCACCAACATCCTCAGGACCTTGCCGCCAGAAGCTGATTTGGAGGAGCTCAAGGCCCTTGTCGCACCCATCGTGGACAAGGTGAGCGGGATCAAGCGGGTCGAAGGCGATCGCGTAGATTAGGCCGCCCATTTCTTCTTTCCTTGTCACTGTTTGACATGTCATGAAAATAGTCTGTTAGAGCTGCGACAAGTTATCTTTGTAACATAACTTTGTCCTGGGCAATGATCGCAACGTTATTCCCTTTACTTGATTCCTTCCTTTGCATGTTTTTGCCCTACGCTTTTAGGGAACTTGCCGGTGCGGGCACCTTAGCCGCGAGCGCTGAGTGCGGGACGTCAGCAGCCTGCTGGCGGTGCCGCTACCGGCAAGAAACCTTGTCGCAACTAGTCGCAGCTCACTTAAGTTGCTGAGCAAACTTGAAACAAAGTAAGGGCGCTAGCGGCTCACTTAAGTTGCTGAGCGGACTCGAAGCAAAGTAAGGGTGCTAGCAGCTCACTTAAGTTGTTGAGAGGACTCGAAACAAAGTAAGGGCGCAACTAGCTACGAGTTGGTTCCTCCGCGCACAGGTTTTCCATACAAAGTGCGATCGTTCAAGGAAGATAACTTAGAATTTAAAAAATTTGATTGCTCAAACTTTGGCAACTTAGCTTTTCTGTTGTTTACTTCCCGGCAAGGCGAAACTTTCTTGAACGACGCCTGGTCCATACCATCGTCTTCTCCTTTCCCCCCGGCAAACTTGTGGGCGAGGGAACCTTCCTTTTCTTAAGAGAAAAGAAAGAAGAGAAAATAAAGATATGGAGCCTTATGGCTCGTTATTGGTTACCGTGGAGCAGGTGCTGCACAAAGTGTCAGATCATATATGCCAAAAATAGAAAGCATGAAATCGACGAAGTGTGCGGAGCACATGAGCTTTACTTATGCACGGGATCTGCGCCCGGCTTTGTACAAAGGATTACATGCAACAGCGGCAAGACTTGTACAAAAGGTGGTTGCCGGAACAGGTTCCGGCAACCGCGCCTTACGGGTAAAACTTACGAAGATGCTCAATGTTCCAGGAGTTGCTCACCGGAATGCCATCTTCGGTCTCAAGGCGGACAGCGCCAGGCCTAGTGACTCGTTTCACCCGGTAAGGGCCTTCCCACTTCGGCGTCAACTTGTTGGAATTCTTGGCGGACTGAACGCGCCGAAGAACAAGGTCGCCTTCCTCGAGACTTCTGGCATTAACTTTGCGGCTGTGGTAGCGGCGCAAAGCTTGCTGATAGCGAGCAGCTCGCACAGCAGCCTGAAGACGATCTTCCTCAAGGAGCAGCGCGTCATCTTGTCGCAGCTGCTCTTGCTCAAGCTCATCATAAGCGAGCACTCGAGGTGACCCGTACACGAGTTCCGTGGGGATAACTGCCTCTGCTCCATAGACTAGAGCGAAAGGTGTCTGTCCAGTGGCTCGATTTGGCGTCGTCCTGATCGACCAAAGAACCACCGGCAGCTCCTCGATCCAGTTCCTTCCGCACTTGTGCAGCCTGTCGAAAGTTCTGGTCTTGAGCTCACGCAGCACTTCAGCATTTGCCCTCTCCGCTTGACCGTTGCTTCTCGGGTGAGCAACAGAAGCGAAGCAGACCTTGGCGCCAAGATCTTGGACGTACTGCATGAAGGTGCGGCTCGTAAATTGCGTGCCGTTGTCGGTGATTATCCTGTTAGGGATCCCGAAGCGGCAAACAATCGACCAGAAGAACTTGACTGCTGACTGTGTCGTCATGGTTCCACTTCCGGCCACTTTGTGAACTTGTCGATTGCAACGTACAAGTACTCAAAGCCCCCGATAGCTCGGGGAAAGGGGCCGAGGATGTCGAGCCCCCAGACCGAAAATGGCCAGGATAAAGGGATCGTCTGGAGAGCTTGAGCTGGCTGGTGTATCTGCTTGGAATGGAACTGGCACGCTTCACACTTGGTTACTTGTGCAGTTGCATCCTGGAGGGCTGTTGGCCAGAAGAAACCTTGCCGGAATGCTTTGCCAACAAGTGCTCTTGCGCCAATGTGGTGACCACATATGCCTCCATGTATCTCTGCCAACAGCTTTTGTCCATCTTCCCGGTGAATACACTTCAATTTCACGCCGTTGAGTCTTCTTATATACAGTGTCTTGTCGACAAACTGGTACATACTTGACTGCCGGGCTACTCTTTCGGCTTCTTCTTGCTCTTCGGGAAGTTCTCCTGTCTGAAGGAAACGGACAATCTGCTGTACCCATGCTGGAGCTTGTGGCTCGACAACAAGGACTAAAGGCAATTCTGCGGCTGCGAGAACGTCCGCTTCTACGGCAAGAACATGCGGGTCTGCCGGAGCGTGACGTTCCCCGGCAAGCTTGCCGGAGCAAAACTTGTCGGGAGCTTCTGCTACAACAGAACAAACCCTAGGGTTTGCCGGAGCAGACTGCTCCCCAGCGCTACTGGCGTTGATTTTAGGGACTTTCTTGGCGGTGGCTTTGGGAAGCTCTGCCGGCAAATAGTCACCAGAAACCAACTTCCTCTTCTTGCTCTGTCCAGTTGATGGTTTTACGGACGGCTGAATCAGCTTGAGCACAAAGATCCCTGGTTCCACAGGTAACTTAAGTGCGGCACACTTTGACAGGCCATCTGCAATGGCGTTATGAGCTCTTGGAACATGCTCCATTTGTAGGCCGTCAAAGTGTTCTTCTAGCTTTCTCACTTCGTCAACGTAAGCTTCCATCAACGGACTCTGATAATTCTTGTTTACTTGGCGGACGACAAGCTGTGAGTCACCCCTGACAATGAGCTTCTTAATCCCAAGGTCTGCCGCGATCCGGAGACCGGCAAGCAAGCCTTCATACTCTGCAGTATTGTTTGTTGCTTGCTCCTTGGGAAAGTGCATCTGGACTACGTACTTGAGGTGCTCGCCGGTGGGTGCGACAAGCAGCACGCCAGCGCCGGCGCCTTGCAGCGAAAAGGCACCATCAAAGTACATTAGCCACTCTTTGCTTGCTTCATCGACGGGGATGCTCGTTTCTGGAATTTCTTCATCTGGTGTTGGCGTCCATTCTGCTATGAATTCTGCCAATGCTCTGCTCTGGATAGTTGAAGTGCTCTCAAACTTGAGGCCAAAGCTTGACAGTTCCAGTGCCCACTCAACAATCCTGCCTGTCGCTTCTGGATTCTGCAGTATCCTCTTCAGCGGAAAGCGAGTGACAACTGTGATCTCATGTGCTTGGAAGTAATGGCGCAGCTTTCTCGAGGCCATGAGAAGGCCGAAAAGCAATTTCTGCACGCCAGAGTACCTTGACCTAGCCCCCTGCAGAAGGGAGCTGACAAAGTAAACTGGGCGCTGCACCATTTTCTTCTGTATCTCTTCTCGTATCTGCGCAGATTTATCTTTGTCGGGACCAGAGCTTGCCGGGGAAGCCCCCTGCTTGTCGCTGGATGCGCTTGCCGTGGTTGCTGGCTCATCATCTGCCTCCCTCTCTGCTACTAACGCAGCACTAACCACTTGATTGGTTGCCGCTATGTACAGTAGCAACTTCTCTTGTGGCTTAGGTGCGACAAGTATTGGAGGGGAGGACAGGTATCTCTTCAAGTCTTGCAGCGCAGCCTCCGCTTCCGGAGTCCATTTCATTGGACCTGCCTTTTTCAATAATTTGAAAACCGGCAGGGCGCGCTCAGCAGACCGAGAGATAAACCTGCTGAGAGCGGCCACGCAACCGGCAAGTCTCTGTACATCCTTGACGCGCTTTGGTGCTTCAATCTGCTCAATGGCCTTGATCTTGTCGGGATTGGCTTCAATTCCCCGCTGAGACACGAAGAACCCGAGAAGCTTGCCGGAGGGAACTCCAAACACACACTTCTCCGGGTTGAGCTTGAGGCTGATCTTGCGCAGATTTGCAAAGGTCTCGTCTAAATATTGAATCAGGGTTTCTCTGTCTTTGCTCTTGACCACTATATCATCCATGTAGGCTTCCACATTTCTGTGTATTTGCGGCTCAAGAGCGACATGGACTACTCTTGCGAATGTTGAACCAGCATTTTTTAATCCGAAAGGCATCCGTACGAAGCAGTACGTGCCACATGGAGTAATAAATGCGGTCTTCTCCTCATCCTCTTCTGCCATGAAGATCTGATGGTATCCTGAGTATGCGTCAAGAAATGAAAGCAAATCACATCCGGCTATGGAGTCAACAATCTGGTCAATGCGCGGCAAAGGAAATGGGTCTTTGGGACAAGCTTTGTTAACATCGGTAAAATCGATACAAAGTCTCCATTTCCCGTTTGCCTTGCGCACAACTACAGGATTGGCCAACCACGTAGGATGGAGCACTCCTCTGACAAGGCATGCTGCTTCCAGTTTCTTGATTTCTTCTGCAATGAACTCTTGGCGCTCCACTGCCTGCTTCCTGACTTTCTGCTTGACGGGCCGCGCATGAGGACAAACGGCAAGGTGGTGCTCAATCACTTTCCTGGGAACGCCGGGGATGTCAGACGGTTGCCACGCAAACACGTCGACATTCGCCCGCAGGAAAGCAATGAGCGCGCTTTCCTATTTAGGGTCGAGCGTGGCACTGATGGTGAAGGTACCACCAGTGCCGTCCTCCTTGGCGGACACCTTCTTCGTCTCTGGCGGAGCTGCCATCGTCTTCTTACACTTGCCGGTGGAGCTCGATGGTGCGTCCTCGACGGCAGCGCAGCACTCCGAAGAGGTGCGCTTGCCGGAGTGTGCATCAAAACTCTTGCCGGACTTGGTCTTCTTCCCCCGGAGCTTCAGCGGCAAGTGGCTTGTGATCTGTTGCGGCTGCTGCTTCCCGGTAGATCTTGTCGGCATAGATAAGGGCATCTTTCTTGTCGCCGGGGACAGAGATGACGCTTATCGGGCCTGGCATCTTCAGCATGTTATATGCGTAGTGAGAGGCCGCCATGAACTTGGCGAGTGCTGGACGGCCAAGTATCCCATTGTAAGGCAATGGAATATCGGCAACGTCAAATGTGACCCTCTCAGTCCTGTAGTTGAGCTTGCTGCCAAATGTTACCGGCAGCGTGACCTTCCCCTTCGGCTTGCTCCTTCTCGGATTGATTCCTTGAAATGTGCCGGTCTCTTCGAGCTCGCTGTCGGGGATTTGGAGTTTTTGGAGTACAGCGGAGGAGATCAGGTTTAAGCCGGCCCCGCCGTCAACTAGCATCTTGGTGACCTTGAGGTTGCGGATAGTTGGTGAAACCAACATCGGCAAACACCCGACCGCAGTTGTGCGATCAGGGTGATCCTCAATGTCAAAGATGATAGGCATGCTGGACCACTTCAGAAGCTTGCGCAATTCGATGGGCGGTTCTGCTGCATTGACTTCCCGCGCCCACTGTTTCAGTTGGCGGTGCGAAGTATGCAGAGAAGCACCACCGTCAACGCACAAGACCTCTGTGGCTTTTTGAAACTCCTGCTCACTGGTCTCGACATCATCCATGTCTTCGTCGTCGTCGTCGTCTTCATCGTTGTCGCGGCCCCGGGGAGGTCTGTCTCCTTGCCGCTGCTTGGCCTTGCCGCGGCGTCCTCCCCAGCCGGCACGCTTCTTGCCGGATTCTCCAGCACCTCCTTGGGCCCTCTCCTTGTCTCGCCGCTCGTACTCAGCCTTTTGCTGCTGAACAAGCTGCTCGACCTTCTTGCAGCTCTGGAGGTCATGGCCCTTGGTGCGGTGAATCTTACAGTACTGTTTGTCGGAGCCGTCCTGCTTGTCGGCGACCGCCATAGCCTGGCAGTTGGCGCACGCGGCAATCTCCTTGCCGGAGCTACCAACCTTGGCCTGCTTGGCCCCACCTTCGTTGCCGGACTGCTCAACGACTAGCACCTCTTTGCCTTTCTTCTTCCTGTTCCGCCGCCGGTTCTTCTTTGCCGGGGCAGCATCTTCGCTGTCAGATCCTTCTGCTCCTGCATTCTCTCCGGGGAGTTTCCTCCCTTCCTCAGCGCGTGCACACTTGTCGGCCAGGGCATATAGCTCACTGACGTCTCTGATCCTGCACATCGCCATCTCCTCCCGCATCCTGCGGTTACGCACGTTCTGATGAAACGCGCTGATGACCGCGGCGGGGTGGACGTCTGGGATGTTGTACTGTACACGGCTGAACCTCTGAATGTACTTGCGCAGGGGCTCTCCTTCCTTCTGGACGAGCAGATGAAGATCACTCTCTTGGCCATGAGGTTTGTGGCCGCCTGTAAAGGCGCCGACAAACTGCTGGCATAGGTCAGCCCAGGAGGATATGGAGTTGTCCGGCAAGTGCATGAGCCAGGACCTGACGTTGGGCTTGAGCACCAACGGGAAGTAGTTGGCAAGGATCTTGTCGTCCCGTCCCCCAGCAGCCTGCACCGCGATGGTGTAGATGCTGAGGAACTCCGACGGATGCGACTTGCCGTCGTACTTCTCTGGTACATCTGGTTTGAAATTCTTCATACTGGGCCACTAGACTTGCCGCAACTCACGAGTGAATGCAGGGCAACCTACCGCGTACGGCAAGTCGCCTGGTTCCCCTGGCGCATGCATGTCGACAGAGGGCCCAGCGCGCTGGTCAGATTGACGTCGCGCTTCTCTCCGGCGCTCAATGCGAGTACGAGCGTCTTCTTGTTGTCGTTCTTGAAGAACTTGGCGCTGATCGCGGCAAGCTCGCGGGTCTGACGACGCGGTGGAGTTGCTGCAAGGTGGATCCGGCGAGTCGGCGATCTTGGCCTTCGGGGCGGAGAGTGCACAGTAGTTGCGCCCCCACCGGTCTTGTCATCTCCGGCTTGTGCCTGGCTGGCTTGCCGCGGCTGAGACGTGCTCGGCTGCCCTGGAGAGTCGCCGTTGGCGAAGCCGATGAGACTCTGGATGGTGGCCCTCCAGTCGTCGATCTTGTCCGCAGTTGGAGGGTAGTCTAGGAGCAGCTGAGCTCGCGCCAAAGCTTCTGCTGCAGTGGCGGGTGGCGGTGGCGAACGGTGCGAGGAGCGGGATATGCTCGGACTTCTAACCACGTTAGAAGGAGCAGTAGCCCGTCCAGGCGACCGTGCCTCGCTCGTGCCAGCATGCTGGTGTGCATGGTGGTCTTGAGCGCTCCGAGATCCACCAGCTCGATCTTGGTCTAGCGAACGCATGGTACCGTGAGTACCATGACGCTGCCGGTCCCGCGCCTCCTGAGACGGGCGCGGTGCATGTACGGACGCCGAGGTCTTGGAGTGCGCCCGGTCGTTATGGGAGCCGGCTACGCCGCCGACGGGCAGCGCAGCCTTGTCCTTGGACCTGGCAGCACCGTGAGCTCCCTTGTCGACGCGCGTTCTTCCGCCGGCGCCTGCCCCATCAACCGTTTGCTCCGGCGATGGTGGGTTCGGCGCGGACGGAGCAGCTGCCTCCGAAACCTTCTTCTTCGACGGCATGTTGATGAAGAGGATGAAGATCTAGCTCGCGAGGACGTCGGATCTGGTTCGCACAACTTCGACGCCCCCTACCTGGCGCGCCAAAGATGCCGGGGTACTGATCCACAGGCACCTATGGGACCGGCGGACCGGGTCCCTTTCGATTCGGCGGGGGCGGAGATCGCGCAAATAGCAAATCGAGGCGAAGCACGCGAGCGATTTACCCAGGTTCGAGCCACACGGATGCGTAAAACCCTACTCCTGCTTTGTGGTTTGTATTGATTTCTAGCTCGGGAGCGCTGAGTGCTATAGTACACACCAACAGCTAACGAGACCGAGCGTGAGTGTTCGAACCCCCCTCTACGTTGCACACGGGCCTCCTTTTATATGCTCAAGGGGTTACCGACAGGTGGCAACGGAGGTAAAGGGCAAAAATGGAAAGGTGTTGTGGTAGGCACAGCTACCTGCTACGGTGTATCATACCTAACCCTGACGGCAGGGGACAAGGGCCTTAAATGCCCGTCTGTGTCGCCTAAACAGTGTGAAAAGGGACCGCCAGGGACGCCACCGTTCGCCACGATGGCGATCTTGTCAGCGCTGCTTGCCACCGCATGCCCCTGGCTGCACAGCCTTCCGCCACATACGCCTGGAAGGGCCCCAGAGCGACACGTTGGTGGATGTGCTGGGGCGCGGGCTCGGAGAGGTAGCTTTCCGCGGCAAGCGCTTTGCCGCGGTCGTTGTCTTGTCGCGCCCGGGAGCTTGTCGCTCACCGGGCCTTGCCGGGGCGCATGGTGCGCCGCGGCAAGTTCCTTGAAATGCCTTGGATGGCCTTCCCGGCAAGCTCCTCTTGCCGGGGTCTCGAGATGCTTTTGCTAGCCTTCCCGGCAAGCTCCTCTTGCCGGGGTCTTGTTTTCTTAGCTTGGGCACTTTGTTCCTGAATGGCTCCAGAGGAACCACGGGGGATCTTGGCGGTCACCCGGCAAGCCTTGCCGCGGGATGCTGCGACTGCCCGTGCACAAGTTCGGGATACTAGGGTACCCCTACTCTAGTACACCGACATATATCAATATCTATAATACCAAAACGGTATAATTAGATTCATCATGAAATGGATTTCCATATTATTTTTGTTGAATATCGTGGATGTTGACATTTTTTGCTCTAAACTTGGTCAAAGTTAAAGGAATTTGACTTTCCAAAAAACTAATACCCTTATATTTTGGAATTGATGGAATATTTAGTTTTGCGGGGTGGAGAGATGATGGAGTGTGTTTTATTTTTTTATAATTCGATGATTTAGTGGGCCTTTCTTGATCTGATTCTGTGTTATCTGAAGAAACTCATATTTATATGAGAAAATTACTATGCTGCAGTATCACATGGTGGCATTTCTTTTTTCTAAGTGGTAGGAGGGTGCACGGGATTGATATGTCTTTATAGGCGGTTGTTGCTGATTGATTTGAAAACGATTGGCCCGATCAAAATCTTAAACCAAATCTATAATTGAGTACCTCAATCGAATTGAAGAGCCTCAAAATTAGTTTCTTTTCCTGGATTATTGCTTTGCATCTGTGTGTTCCATAGAATATTGCAACGAACATACACAGTCCAATCAATTTAATGGGAAAGCATCTATATATACATTGCAATTAGCTCCAGACGTAGTGACTCCTAGACAGAGGCCATGTAACTATTATTATTTCTACATATGTTTTCTCTAAGCATCACATCAAGGTCTCTATATCGGACATGCCCTTAGTATTTGAAAATTAGCGCAATGCTTTTTGTTAACTCGATAATACCTACGGCAACCACGGCCAATCAATCAATTAACAATGTCCCATGAAAATAATGAAGATCGAATATTGATTGTCATTTATAACCTTTTATTAATTGTTATGGTAAGAGCAAAATTCTTAGGGCACAATACCTTGTCTAGAATCAGCTTCTCGTCTCGTTGATGGGGAGTCACCGGCTGAAGTAGTAGTGACAGCATGGCGCATGCTCGATGGCCATCGCTTGTCCGCCGTTGTTCAATTGGTTCCCACAGTCACGAGGCAAAGAGCCGAAAATCCATCCGGCAGCGGCCGCCAACACCGTGCGTGCGTGAAGTTGTAACTGGTGCGCCTCTCCAAGATGTTCTTGGCTGAATCGATCAATGATCCGCGGTCGTGCGTAATTAGTAGCCAGCCACGTAGTAACTTGGGCCAACTTAACACGTTTTTTCAATCCATGCAAACCCAGTAGCGGGCCTACATACACATACGTACCTGGGTGGGCCCCCCTGCACTCTCGGGGCTAGGGACGGCTCCTCCCCCCCCCCCCCCCCCCCGCCATCAGGACCGGGCCTGCTTGCTTCTCAATCTCCTTATTACCACATTCATAGTCAGAGTTATTGGGCTTACCGCTATGACGGTGCTAACTACACTGCGTCCAGCAACTACCAGCGAAACCTCGAAGAGCTGTTCGCCACGTTGCCCTAGGTAGCCGCCTCCTCCTCCTCTGTTCTACAGGCAAATAGTTGGTTCCATCCAGGACAGAACATATGCTCTAGTAAGATGTCATGGTAACACAAAGACCTATAACTGCAAGAGATGTCTCACTCAGGCCTCCCAGGATGCCCGGGTTGTGTGCAGTCTTGGGTTTGCTGAGAGGAACATCATATTTCATTATGGAGATTTGCAAACAGCCTTTAGGATGGATGGTCCCTGCCCAGTGTAAAGCATTCAACAAGGTTGCTAGTGAGCTGGCCATTGATGTGACATATCCTTCCGGAATTTGTGTTGGGCTGGGGGGGGGGGGGCAAATGCCCCCTCAGCTATAGGCGGTTATCGGCTGGAACAATATCGATTCTTCAAGGCTTTTTTGAACGGTGAGTTAAGCATGAGACGCGCAATGCATTACTTTTTTTACATCATATTTTTTCCATGTGTTACATGCCAACTACATGCCAGAGGACAGAAGACTCTTTGGATTGTGCTGGGCGTAGTGGGAGGTGTAGTGATACTGCATAATACAAGTTTAGATGTAGAGTTTGCATTGTTGGAAAACTGAATTTGGACACAGTTTGGAACAATATTAAAAGCTTTTTAACTTTTATTTCTTCGACCTTTTAATTAGCCAAGAATATAATTTTTGAAAGAGTGGGTTTACATTTAGTGCCATCATGACGTTCCCTGAACTGAATACTGTGCAAACTGTCAGTTCAACTTGTTCATTCAGAATTTTTTGAATAAAACTAAGAAGCAACATGTGAGTATGACTAAAAATCATTTTTACATGATTAATAGCTACATTTATTGAGTTCATGTTTGTGCTTAAAGTGTAGAGTCGTAGAGAATGTAAATAAGGCTAAATTTCAGTTCTTGCTTCTTGAACTGCATCACTTTTCATATGACACTAACCTGGTGCTCATCTACTTTTTCCAGGCCATGCCATCACAACCATCAAGACAATGGCGCATGTCGTGGTTGCACTGAATCTCCTTATTACCACAGTCACAGTCAGAGTTACTGGGCTTACCGCTGTGGCAGTGGAAAACTACACTGCGCCCAGCAACTACCAGCAAAACCTCAAAAGAGTTGTCCGCCACGCTGCCCGAGGCAGGCGCCTCCTCCCCCCCCCCCCCCCCCCCCTCTTTGTTCACTGCATTTACTCATGTAATCATGGGGAGATCATCTATTATAAGATGCCGGATGTCCTCACTTCCAAGTATTACATGCTCAGGTGTACCTTTAGCTTCCGCTAAACTTTCTATCATGTTGTTCCATAGAGCTTCAAGTGGAAGGAAAGTCAATGAGAGTTTGATATTACCTTCTCATCGTTGAAGGGCATGAGAGGGTCACACCAACATAAACGTGCCTTCAAGTCACTTCCTGAATATCCATCAGTCATATTAAGTGAGTCAAGATCCACATATGGTGCCAATACTGCTAACTATGAACCCTATTACAACAAGCAGGAAACATATATTTTAGGGAAACGGAGGGATTATACATTTGAGGATTTATATTGAATTTAGTATCATGCATAAGTGATATAGTATGTGATAACATGGGTGCTTAGAAGACCAGTTATTAGCTCTAACTATTGGAAACCATTTTTAACACAAAACAAAGCTCTCCTTCAATGGAAGGACTCTGAATCTATGTCACTCTGAAAGCCATGCTAATAGGTACGTTAATTAGATAGGCAACAATATCCACTGAAAGCCTTTTTGCTCCATGAGCAGCAACAAAGATTCAAGTACGTACAGTTGAAAAATTATCTCTGATCCAGCCAGCAGGCTATTTAATTTCTTATGACCTCATAAGAACATGTGATTAACCCATGTACCTTTCAATAGCACGTATCCTATCTTGACATGCTGATCGAAGCCGAGGTTGCCCAAGAATCCGCACACCCATCTCCTTTACCATGTGCACCGCAAATCCCATGGCATCATACACTACCAGGAAAAGGCTAATTAGTGGCGCATCTGTTTTGGTCATTAATGACGCACTACAGGTGCGCCACTATTATCACGCCATTAGTAACAAATCTGGCTTAGTGATGGCGCACCACATAGAAGTGCGCCATTAATAACATTTTTTAAAAAAATATATTTTTTTTCAAATTTATTTTCAAAAAAATTTCAAATTTTTTTTTTCGTTTTTTTCTTAATCTCTGGTCAATATATTTAATCTCAAGACAAATCACACTCTGTGGTCGAACTTCCCAAAAGGTTACCCATCCTCACACTACTCCAGCCTGAACATGCTTAACTTCGCAATTCTATCCAACCCCAGCACCAGCTCACTTCAGAGGCACTTGTTGATATATCTATCATATCAATCCTATTAAACCTTGTTGATGTTTAGGACTTTGTTCATGTTCATGAGTGTGATGAAATTTTGAAAAAATATTTCAAACTTCCCGGTCATATTACGTATCATATTTTGAAAAAAATTCAAAAAAAATTTTGAAACCAAATTTTTTTTCTGTTACTAGTGGCCCACCTAGCAAATGGTGCGCCACTAGTAAGTTTGAATTTTTTTTTCATTTTCCCCCTTTAGATCTTAAAAGCCCCGTATCTTTCGTTCTGTTAGGTTTTTGAGGATGTTGAAGATGTTGAATGGGGTTTCCCGTTCAATTCGTATGTAACTTTTCGAGTAGATGATTTTTCATATAAAAAACTTTTAAATCCGAGTTCGTATGCAAAAGTTATGCACATTTTACTAAATTCCAGAGAGATTTTGCAAATAAAGTCGAAATTCATATTTGTTAATTTTCCCAACAATTAGACCACATATCACATGGGAAACTTATTTTCTTTTATTTTTTTTAACTGAAAAGGCGGTCCAGGGGGGTGCATTTAGCACCAGTGTTACTAATGACGCACCTGATGTGTGGTGTGCCATTAGTAGTTTGAAAAAAAATTGTTAGTAATGGCGCACCAGTGGACAGTGCGCCATTACTAGTTTAGTTTGAAAAGAAAATTGTTAGTAATGGCGCACCAGTGGACAGTGCGCCATTACTAATTAAAACTACTAATGGCGCACGGTGTGTGTGGTGCGCCATTACTATGTCAACTAGTAATGGCGCACGCGCCATTACTAACAATTTTTTTTTAATTTTTTTCAAAACTACTAATGGCGCACCACACACCAGATATGCCATTAGTAATATGTCAATAATGGCGCACCTGTATCTGCTGCGCCATTAATGTTCATATCATCTGTAACATTTTTCCTAGTAGTGGTTGGCAATAATGCAGGTAACTAGTGGGACACCCTCCGTCCTACCAAGCCTCTCGACGAGCTTTTTACTTTCGCGCCCAGATGTCCTCGTGCTCGTGGTAGCACACACTGTCTCTGATCCATGAACACATACACAAGTCAGTTTGTGGAGACAACATGAACAAATAAAAGTAGAGGATAACTCTGTCACTGCTTATGTTGGCCTCAGCTCAGTTCGCCGCTTCAGCACTCTAGAGCCACATATTATAGGCACTCGTTACAATAACCATGGATGTAATTTTGTGCTGACGACGGGACGTGTTGATTGGGATATCATTGTCCATCTAACCATCCAACTACATGTTGGTTAGCGTAAATTTATTTATTTTGTGCTGACGGTGGAACGTCTTCGACTCGTCTCAGTGCTTGTAGTCGTCGCTAGGTAGTCTACACATCTGGATGTAATTTTTATTACTTATAGCGTTCATTGTACTGCCATGATTGATGATAAATAGATCGAAAGTATTTCTGCAAAATAACGATGCACTCTTGGTCATACTAGATTGATACATTTGTGCCCACTAGCGGACGCCAAGCTCCTCCATTTCTGGCATGTATACTTGCTACTGCTGCAGCATAACCACAACTTCTAGTGCCATGTACAAGAGCTCTGTTTGGGTGCAGCGCCATCTCCAGATGTTGTCTCGGTTGTAAACACCAGAAATTGATGCCAAGACCGCAGTTTTAACAATAGTAATAAAGACACGGTCCATGAGTGGACAATCTCACAACATGCAATCATCAATACTAACTAGGTCAACAACAAACAGTAGAGCAAAACTATTCAACAAATTAAAGAATTTTTACCCATAGTATACCGGGTTTTTACATGCGCACAATCTTCAAGTAGAATTTGACCAGATATGACGCAAATAGGCTAACATCTTATCCATAGGTTAAATGAACATCAAATTAGAAACATCATCACCACGATCGCTCTCACTTGAACATTGACATGTCCAACCCCCGTGCAGCCCCGGATGTGAAGACCACCAAAGTGTTGCTGCACGATGACATCGTTAGCCGCCTGATGTCTAGGAACCTTCTCGATGACGTCGAGGAAAAATATCATGTGGTTATATCCCATGTATGAACCCTCCCATATTCACACGTCGTTGCCACATATTTAGACTGACCAAGCCAACTCAATGGGTCATGTTAAATAAAAAGCGTCCCAAATTTAGGACATGCCCAACATAACAACAGAGGGCAGGTTTGTGGAGGGTGAGAAGGGGTTCGCTTGGGTGAGTGGTACACAAAGCACCTTTTGAGTGGTACCTCAAGTTGTTATCTTTGCTTCTAGATGCGATTACGGGTAAGAGGAAAGATTTGCGGGAGAGGAAGGTGGTGAAGGAACACAATAATTTATACTAATTTCTTTTACCTCTGTATACACGTTTTTTGCATGTTAGTCTTTTTTTATAATTAATGCTAAATTCTAAAAAATATATTATTTATTTAGCATAGTTAACCGCTAAACAAATTTGCCAAAATACATTATAGTGGGCTTTGTTAAACAATTGTAATGGATATATATACCGTTAAAAATAAATTTGTTTTATACTTTTTGGTTACACGTCTTTTCTTGAATTAACTTTTATCAATTGCATAAACTATATAGTAGATATCTCTAAATCATATGGTCTAGTAGATATGTTAATCGAAGTTTTTAGTTCCTGGTTAGGTAAGAATATTTCTAGAAAGTTCTAGCTTATAAATTGGATCATTCATGCAAATCTTTACCCATTTTTTGTAGTCAATTGTGTCTTGGAAGGTTCAGAATAAGTTGTCAATGTGTCTATGCTATGTACTTGGTACAAAAATAGCAATGCTAATAGTAATCACCGAGGAATGAAAAATGTGCTTGATATTATATACGTAAAGTTTTGATTATTCCATATGCTCACCTGCATTTGCTCCAATGTAAACTCTTGGAGGTGATAATGATAATTTTCATTAAACATACATTCTTTTGAGTGGTGCAGTGGAGTATTAGAAAACGTGTGAATAAGGTGCAACAACTAGTCACACATGGTGAAATCCCCATAGCATTGTATATATGGCACGAACAAAATGAGACACATGGGTGGGTCAAAACTCAAAAGTATAACCACCCCACTAGTTACCCAACCAATGGTTGCTACATGGAGTGTTCACCACATTACACAACTCGCAAAGCGACTTCACGTAATAAAAAACACATTTCAAAATGTTAACAAATTCTGAAGAATAATTTCGCGTGTACATCCGGAAATTCTATGTTCGCACACAAAATTTCGCAAAGAGAGAACATTTTTTGTGGCATGTATAAAAAATATTTTAAAATGTCTCCTGAATAGTTATAATCAAGCATCGAAATTTGTCTTTTTTACACAAGCTACCAAAACTACCTTTTTCTCTGCACGAACACATAATGTCCGGATTTACACGCGGGATTTTTTTCTCGACTTTTTTAACTTTTAAAAATGTGTATTTTGACAATTGGTGCATCTACACCTAGGAGCCAAAGTGAATTTCTCGAATCAAACCCACTAATTAATTCAATCAAGGGCTCAGATCTATTTTATACTCTTATCTCTCATGTGAAAAAAGGGGGTAAGAGGGAGCATGTTAAAAAGCATCAATCGCGGCAAGAGTTGTAAAATCAATCTCAGACAGACAAAAAAAGTAGTACAGGATTAGAATGGACATTTCTTAGGATGGATTATTATAGTAAAAAAATTGAGGGCTGCGTGGATTATAGAATGGACTGATAGGGAGAAAATGTAGGAATATCCTATGTGCCACACGTTGCCGCAAACTGTGAGGAAACGCACAGGGTTCATGCGCGAGCGACGCAGTCTGGGCCAGCACATTAGCCGTTAGCGTAAGTAACGAGGGGGGGGGGGGGGGGGGGGGGGGGGGGTTCAACATTGTCAATAAATGTTTGGGTTTTCAACATTGTCCATGTTTTAAAAAAAAATCAAGAGTTTCAGAAAATGTTCGCATTTTCAAAATTTGTTCCGGAGTTTAAAAATATGATCATATTTTCAAAAAAAATCGCTTTTTTTTATTTTTTTTCGGGTGTTTAAAATGTCCCGTTGTCAATAAATGTTTGTGTTTTCAAAATTGTTCGCGTTTTCTTAAAAAACTGAAGAGTTTCATAAAATGTTCCCATTTTCCAAATTTATTCCGGAGTTTAAAAAATGTTCGTGTTTTCTAATTTTGTTCCCGTTTATTATTTTCTTTGGGAGTTTAAAATGTACCTGTTTTCATTAAATGTTTGTGTTTTCAAAATTGTTCGTGTTTTTTAAAAAAAACTCAAGAATTTCATAAAATGTTCCCATTTTCCAAATTTGTTCCGGAGATTAAAAAAATGTTCCTGTTTTCAATAATTGTCCCCATTTTTATATTTCGTTCGGGATTTTAAAATATTCCCGTTTTCAAAAAATGTTTGTGTTTCCAAATTTTCGCGTTTAAAAAAACTCAAGAGTTTCATAAAATGTTCCCATTTTCCAAATTTGTTCCAGAGATTGGAAAAATGTTCGTATTTTCAATAACTGATCGCATTTTTATATTTTGTTCTGGAGTTTAAAATGTTCCTGTTTAAAAAAATGTTTGTGTTTTCAAAATAGTTTGTGTTTTTAAAAAAATCAGGAGTTTTGGAAAATGTTCCCATTTTCAAAATTTGTTCTGGAGTATAAAAAAATGTTCGTGTACTCAAAAATTGTTCACGTTTTAATATTTTGTTCCGCAGTTTAAAATGTTCCCGTTTTCAAAAAATGTGATCTTTTTTTCCAATTTTCCCGGAATTTCAAAAATACCCGATTTCAAAAAAAATTCGTAGATCCTAAATATGTTAGTACTTTTTGAATTTGTTCAAAGTTTTAAAAAATATTCCTGTTTTGCAAACTTCCTTCAAAGTTTGCAAACCCCGGTGGGCCGGTCCAGTCGGGCGGTCCCCTGTGTGAAGCCCCGACTGTGCCGCAATAAGCGGCACATAGGAGCTCCTGAAAATGTATGCCCGACTATGGGGCAAGCGCGCATCCAAACGGATGGGATGGGTTAGTGGCCTAGTAGTGTTGAAAGCCCAACTATGTTGCGGCCCATCCACTCGTCGTGTCCATCTCGCTCGCGTCCCGGCACACATTCGCCGCTACTCCAACCAAAGACACAAGTGGAAAGGCCCCGTCTTTCGCATCATGGACGACCCCCAGCACCGAGACCCTAAGAGGCTGGCCAAAACTGACCTCCATTGACCCGTCCTGCAGCACCGGGCGCGACACTGGCTCGGTCCTGCTGTCGGGCGTGAGACGAGCTCGGTCTTGCTGCCGGGAGCGAGACGAGATCGGTCCCGCAGCACCGAGTGCGAGACGAGCGATCGCCCGCAGTTGGGACAAGGCCAATCCTTCGAAGAAGGTAGCGCCCGGACGACGAGAAGAGGGATCGAATGCCAATACAAGCTGCTCCCCGACGAGCCGATGTCGGAGATGACCGGCCGCCACCGTGAAACGACCCAGCCCACCGCCATGAGCTACCACCATTAGAGAATGATGTGATTGACTTGACCCATCCATTAGCTTAGCACGATGATCGTTTAGTTTGTTGCTATTGCTTTCTCCATAACTTATACATGTTCCTATGACTATGAGATCATGCAACTGCTGAATACCGGAGGAACACTTTGTGTGCTACCAAACGTCACAACGTAACTGGGTGATTATAAAGGTGCTCTACAGGTGTCTCCGATGGTGTTTGTTGAGTTGGCATAGATCGAGATTAGGATTTTTCACTCCGTCTATCGGATAGGTATCTCTGGGCCCTCTCGGTAATGTACATCACTATGAGCCTTGCAACCAATGTGACTAATGAGTTAGTTGCGGGAAAGGGGGCGCCCCTTCCTTCCTTCTCCTTCTCCCTTCCCTTTTTCCTATTCCATGTGGGAGGTGGAATCCTACTAGGACTATGGGAGTCCTAGTAGGACTCCACACTTTGGGCGCGCCCTATGAGGGCCGGCCTCCTCCTCCCTCCATCCTTTATATACGTGGCCAAGGGGCACCGCATAGACACACAAGTTGATCATTGATCTCATAGCCGTGTGCAGTGCCCCCTCCACCATAATCCACCTCGGTCATATCGTAGCGGTGCTTAGGCAAAGCCCTATTCCGGTAGCATCATCATCATCACCATCATCATCACGCCGTCGTGCTGATGAAGCTCTCCCTCGACACTCTGCTGGATCATGAGTTCGTGGGACGTTACCGAGCCGAACGTGTGCAGATCGCGGAGGTGCCGTACTTTCGGTATTAGGATCGGTCGATCATGAATACGTACGACTACATCAACCGCGTTATCATAACGCTTCCGCTTCCGGTCTACGAGGGTACGTGGACAAGACTCTCCCTCTCGTTGCTATGCATCACGATGATCTTGCGTGTGTGTAGGAATTTTTTTGAAAGTACTGCATTCCCCAACATAAAGCAAGGTTAAAAACTTCCATGTCCCGGAAACCAAGGCCTCCAAGATGTTTTGGCCTTGTCATAATGTCCCAAGCCACCCATGCTGATTTACGTTTCCCCGCTTTACTTCCCCACCAGAATTGCCGAATAAATGGAGGAGATATTCTCACATAGGCCTCTGGGCAATCTGAAGCAGGCCATCGAGTAGACTGGCAGGCCTGTGCGACTGCTTTAATTAGAATCTCTTTTCCTCCTACTGATAAGAGATTCTCCATACATCCCTTCACCTTTTCCCACACTCTATCTTTGAGATATCTAAACGTGCTCATCTTGGACTGCCCCACAGCCGTTGGCATGCCCAGATAGCGCTCATTCAGTGATTCATTTTGGACATGTAGAATTGCTTTGATACTGTCTCTCAACTGTTGCGGGCAACCTTTGCTGAAAAATATGGACGATTTATCATAGTTGATACGTTGCCCCGATGAATTACAGTACAATTCCAGAAGGTTTGAAGCCTCAACTGCCCCCTCTGTACTCGCCTTGAATAACAACAGGCTGTCATCCGCAAAGAGGAGGTGGTTAACAGCTAGAACTGTATTTGCCACCTTAATCCCCTCAAGCACAAACGACTGTGAACTGGTTTTTAGTAGGCACGAAAGGCCCTCTGCTGCAATCAAGAAAAGGTAGGGGGAGATCGAATCTCCTTGTCTGATGCCTCGTGAAGGTTTAAAAGATTCAAGTTTCTCTCCGTTGAACATAACTGAAAATGATACTGATCATGCTCATAATTATATTTACCCATTGTTGTGCAAAACCCAATTTGATCATGACAGCCTGAAGGTAGGACCACTCCAGATGGTCATATGCCTTCATCATGTCCAGCTTCAGCGCACAGTGACTATTTCTCTTTGCTTTACTTCTCTTCATAAAATGCAAGCACTCATAAGCGCAAATAATGTTGTCGGTGATCATCCGACCAGGGATGAACGCAGATTGCTCTTCTGAAATTATGTCCGGCAGGCAGGATAACTTTCAACCTGTTTGCAATAACTTTGGACGCAATTTTGTATAACACATTACATAAGCTAATTGGACGAAATTGTGTGGGGAGCGTTGGATTCATCACCTTGGGAATAAGAACTAGCACCGTGTCATTTACACACTCTGCACTCTCCTCCCCCTTAATAATCCACAGTACTGCCATGGTCACCTCATCTCCACAGATTTCCCAATGTCTTTGGTAGAAGTGTGCTGGGAAACCATCTGGCCCTGGTGCCTTGGTCGATCCCATCTGAAAGAGCGCCGTCCTGACCTCCTCTTTTGTATATGGTGCCATCAGCATATCATTCGTATTCTGCGTCACTTTCGTGGGTACATGTTGCAGGACCTGTTCCATGTTTGTCACCCCCTCAAAGGTATACACGGTCTTGTAAAATTCTGTTACCAATTCCCTTAGTTTAGCCAGGTCCTCAACAGTCACCCCAAGCACGTTAGCAAGTTCTTTTATCATATTTTTCTTTCTCCTCTTACTCGCTCGAAGATGAAAGAATTTTGTATTTTTGTCTCCTAATGCTAACCATTCTATTCTGGAGCGTTGCCTCCACATAAACTCTTCGCGATGGTAAAGTTCAACCAATATTTCATTGATTTTGATCTCAGGGTGTGTCGGTCCTGTCCTCGTGGGATCCCCACGCATCCGCTCAAGATCTTTCAACAACTGTTTGATCTCTTTTCGGACACATCCGAAAGTTTCCCTGATCCACTTGCCTAGATTATTCGCCATGTCATTGAGTTTAGTCCACAATTCCTCTAGGTTCAAGGCCGGCTGATCAACGCTCCAGTAGTGTTTCATAGTATCATTCCATTCCCCGTGTGTTTCCCACATCACCTCGTATCTAAAAGGAGGCTTTGCCGAAGGCCTAACTTGCTCGTTGTCCATCGTGATCAAGATCGGACTGTGATCAGAAGTGGCTGCAGTAAGATGCTTCACCGTTGCATTAGGAAATTTCACCATCCATTCAGACGATGCAAGCGCTCTATCCAAATGGACCCGGGTGTAGCTGCGCCTGTTACCCTTTTTCAATGGTCCAAAAGTTGCCCTGATAGCCAATATCCTCAAGCATGCAAACATCCACCGCCTCTCGAAAGCCCTGGATTTGGGCATTGCTACGCTCCCCAATTCCCTGTTGTTCTTCTGGAGGTAGAACTTCATTGAAATCACCAAAGCAAATCCAAGGAAGAGCACATGAATTTGCAATCCCTTTCATCGTGTCCCACGTGTGGTGATGTAACTGTGTCTGTGCCTCTCCGTAGAAACACGAGGCTCGCCAGGGATCATGGCCTGGTTCATCTATCTTACAATCTATACGATACATTGAGTAGCCCAAATTTTCAACCTTTATTGGATTATTCCAAAATATTCCGAGGCCGCCACTGTGGCCTTGACTGCTAACAGCAAAAGCATTGTCAACCAAGAGTACTTGGTAGATTTTCTACCCTAAATATATCAATTTGGGTTTCGACGATACAAAGCAGGGTAGGGGCAAATTTTTGTGCTAGCTCACAAAGCTCTCGGACTGTCATGGCCTTGCCCACGTTGCGGCAGTTCCAGCTGAGGAGACTCATTGTGCTCGGCGGTACTCCCCGGAGGAGTCCGCCGATGTTGCTTCCAATGACTTGCCACCTTTCTTGTTATCAACCTTCACCTGTGTACTCTTCTTCCCGGCCAGACCCGTTTTCTCCCTCTTCAAATCCTGCTTTGGGGTGGGCTTAGCGGTATCTGAGGCGGTGGCAGCGGCAACACGCCGCCATTATTTGTCCCATCCGAGACGGCAGCCCGAGAGTTCGCCGCTGCGTTCATCTGTGTCCTATTTCTGTTGAGGTCCGCATCAGACATGTGCAAATCATCCTTTGTGACCCAAGCGGCCTCTCCTTCACGAGCATCATTGTGATCATTCTGTGCACTGCTTCCCCGGCCACTACGGCCTCCCCTTCGGCCACCTCGACGTCCTCGGCCACCTCCATGACCCTGACCCGTGCGCATGGCCCAGGTAGCCCTTAGATCCTTGAAGACCAACGCCGAAGGAGGGTGGTTACCGCTGCCGTGTTCCTTAAACAGGTGGCCTAACATGCCACACACCGCACACCAATTAGGGAGCTTTTCGTATTTCACCCTATAGATTTGCCTTCGTCCTTCTCGTATCATCGAGACTGCGTTCTTTAGCGGCTTGGTCACATTGATCCTCACCCATACACGATGAAAGTTCCCCGTAAAATCTTGCGATTGGGGTTCAACAAATAGCACTTCCCCTATCTTTGTTGCCAAAGATGGCACTAGATGAGCATATAGGGGTGGTATATCATGAATTTGCACCCAAATCTCAAAGGAGTCAAGCTGAACAGTGGAAGGTTTAGTCAGTCCATCATACGGCTTGAGAATGATAGCATCTCCTGTAAAGTGCCAAGGCCCGTCTTGGGTTACCCTCTTCCAATCTCCCAAACACGAAAATTGAGATGTATAGAGATTTTCCTCTAAAGGTTTGAACTGGACCGCCTGGGCAAGATCCCATGCTGCTCTCATGTTCTTGAAGAACCAGTATTGGCTATAGGTTTTGGCACTGTTGACCTTCACGAGCGCAATCCATCGAGCCGCCTCCAATGGCACCTCCTTATCATCAAACACCACGTCGTCGAGATCCTCTTCCCGCAGACCCAACTCCTTCATCAGTGTTGCCACATCGTCCATCTCTGGCAATCCAGCCGCAGCAGACCCCGGAGCCCCGTCCGATGCCATCTACCTCCGATCCCTAACTCGACAGATCTATCGGGCCTTCCAGAGGAACCCTAGGTCCTCCCCCTCCCCGCCGCCGCCTGGACCAGCGAGCGCTAGGGTGCCCCCTAATCAAGGATAGGCGGCTGGGGATCGCGGCGGAGACACGGGATCGAAGAACTCAACGGCGGCGACCAGAATCGCCCCGAGAGGAGGACAAAGGACTGGGTTTTTTTTTGAGGGAAACAAAGGACTGGGTGGATTATAGAAGGAAAAAGTCTAAATAAAACCTTGAATTCGTACTCTGAGTCTGAATCAAACCCCGAACTCGAAATCCCTGAAACTGTCACCCTGATCTCTCTGATCCTGGCTAATCCCGGCTGAATGTTCATTTGTGAGAATGGAATTGCTTACGTGGCAGATATGGAGGGGAAATCATGACCAACTGGGCTGACCATGGGCCATACTTGTCGCCTCTTAAACCCACCACCAGACCGGCCCTTCTTTTCCCCCGTTTCTATCTCTGTTCCGTTCCTGTTCTTCCCCATATCTCGCTCGTATCTTCAACTTCAGGCGCACCGACGATGGTGAACGGCGGCTGATCATCAGGAAGGCAAGACGATCGCCGCTGGTGGAATAGACGCAGGTAATGTGCGCCCCCTCCCAGTGTTTTCCTATTTGCATGGGCCGCCGTTTGGTGCATATGGCTAGGGTTTTAGATAGTGGTGGTTGTTGAGGATTCCATGTATTTTACAGAAAAAGTTAGTGGTTTGTGCTTAGTGTGTGGTTCCTTGTCAAAAGTTGTATTGTCCATGGGGTACTTAATTTATCTGTATTACTGTAGGTGTTCTTTCTGTAATCATGGATCCGAGCGAGAAACTGTATGTCCGCTTTCACTTTGGAGGGCAATTTGTCCGGATTGGTCCTGAGTTAGATTATGTAGGAGGCGATGAGGAAATATCAGAGATAGAAAGGGACAAATTGTCCTTACCGGAAATCACAGGGCATTTAGGTGATCATATCACATACAAAGATGCCATGAAGCTTTATTTCTTGCTGCCAGGTAAAGAACTTTCAGATGGCTTGATGTTTCTTTTCAATGATGCTGGTTGTATGAAAATGTCAGAGTACACAGCTGATGGAGGAGTGGCTGATGTATATGTTGAGTACTTTGGAGAGGAACATGAGAAAACTGAAAAGAGTGGGAGCGATTTTGAAGAAGAGATACAGAATGAGGAAGAGGGAGATAGTGAGGAAGCACCTGATGTTATCATCAGTGCTGAAGAACAAGTGGACTTCACTGTTGCCAATGTTAATGGATTGTCTGACACAAATGAGCATGTGCTTGTACCAGATGACACTGGAGTTATAACTTCAGTTATTGCCAGCCCTGTAAGGAGGAGAGTGAGAGAGAGTTTCAGAGTTCAGTATGGACAGAGTTCACAAGTGACTTATGCTATGAAAGCAAGCTCTCAAGTGCTCAATCCTGGGTCAGAAAGTAGGATGATTAATGAAACAGTTCAGCAACCAAGAGTACCAGAAAGAGAAGAACATAACAGTGAGTCTCAACATGACAGTGATTCAAGCAGTGAAGATAGTGATTATGTGGCAGGTAGTGACGACAGTGGACTAGAGGAAGAGTATGTGGAACTTAAGGAAGAAGCAAAGGCATTTAAGAAGAGAATTAGAGATTCTAAGAAGTGGGCATAGAAAAATCCAACAGGTGTTGTTCCAATTGATTTAGTTGCAAATGTTGAAGAGGTGATAGGAGAAGATCACTTCGATTCGGACGATGAAGATTATTCATATGATGAAGATAGTGATCATGATGGCCATGTTGTGAGGAGGAAGAGCAAGTACCCCAGGTATAACCCAAAGGCAGACATTCCAATGTTCGGTTTAGGGATGGTTTTCAGGAGCAAGGAGCAGATGAGAAAGGCGCTAATAAAATATGGACTGCTCACATTTAGAAGTATAATATTCATGAAATCAGAGGAAGATAGGATCAGGGCTAAGTGTGGATGGCCTGGATGCCCATGGCTTATATATGGTGCTAAGACTACCAGGTGTTCTAGGTTCCAGGTGTTAACATTTGAATCTGAACATGAGTGTGCACCTAATAGAGACAATCATCTTGTTACCGCTAAGGTTATATCAAGAAGGTATGAGCACATCTTAAGAGCCAACCCCACATGGAAGATTGACAGCATTAAAGCTACTGTTCTTAAAGATTTCTTTGCTGATGTGTCAACATCCAAGTGTAAGGCTGCCAAGAAGATTGTTTCAGAGAAACTACTAGCAGGTATGAAAGAGGAGTACACCAAGGTATTCGATTACCAGCTAGAACTGCTGAGGAGCAATCCTGGAAGTACAATATTTGTTGGCTTGGACCCTACTAATATGGAGCAAAATATTTTCCAGAGCTTCTATGTGTGTTTCAGTGCTATGAAACAAGGTTTTAAAGCATGTAGAAGGGTGATTGGACTTGATGGTTGTTTTTTCAAAGGAGCATGCCATGGTGAGCTTCTTTGTGCTGTTGGTAGAGATGCTAATAACCAAATGTATCCAGTAGCTTGGGCAGTGGTGGAGAAGGAAACAACAGAAACTTGGGAATGGTTCATTGGTCTTCTTATAAAGGACTTGGATATTAATGATCAAGGTGAAGGTTGGGTTTTCATTTCAGATCAACAGAAGGTATATTCTTCTCTCCATGTTGTTAATTTGTAATCATGTCGACTAGGTTTAGTCGCCTTGACGGAGCACGACCTACTCAATTTAAGCTTATGTTGGCTACATTTAGTCGCCTCGACTAATTATGTTATCAAGTACTTATAATACTAATGTAAATATCTCTGCAGGGGTTGCTAAGTGCCATGAAAGACTATCTACCAAAGGCACAACACAGAATGTGTGCTAGACACATCGATGCTAACTGGAAAAAGAAGTTTAGAGAGCATGCTCTGCAAAAGAAATTCTGGGCAATTGCCAAGGCTGCAAACAGAGAGGATTTCATGTATAGGAAGGCCAAGTTAGCTCAAGATACACCTGAAGGTGCGAGGGAAATCATGAATACAGAGCCTAAGCATTGGGCTAGAGCATTCTTTCCAGTTGGATCCCTATGTGACTCGGTGGATAACAATCTATGTGAGTCCTTCAACAATGCTATAATTGAGGCCAAATTCTATCCTATCATCTCTATGCTAGAGAAGATTAGGCACAAGATGACACTTAGAGTTCAAGAGAACAGAACCAAGAGTGACAAGTGGACTGCTAGTAATACAGAGATATGCCCAAACATTTTCAAGAAGCTTAAGGTGGCCATCAAATTGACTCAGTTCTGTGATGTGCTCTGGAATGGGAAGGAAGGGTTTGAGGTAAAACATGTGAGTGGCAGAGGAAGGAGCTATACTGTTAATTTGGATAAATGGACTTGCTCCTGTGGTTATTTCCAGCTGGCAGGGCTACCTTGCTGCCATGCCATCAGTGCCATATACAAGTGTGGAAAAAAAGTATCTGACTTCATTCACAAATGTTATTCACTTGAGCAATTTAAGAAAGTATACGAGCACTGTTTGGAGCCAGTTGAAGGTGAGGAAAGATGGCCTATCTCTGACAAGCCTAGACCACAAGCACCTGGTTATGTGAGTATGCCTGGTAGGCCTAGGAAGAATGACAGGAAGAGGGAAGAGGGAGAAGCACCAAAAGGCAAGAAAATGTCAAAGCATGGCACTAAAATTACTTGCAGCATGTGTGGCCACAAGGGTCACAACAAGACAGGTTGCAAAAAAAATCCTGAAAAAGGGCAGAAGAAAAATGCCTTCCTGAAGAAAACAGGGACGAAAATTAAGGCAACTGAGGTAAACACTTTTGCACTTCCCAATTAGTCGAGTATTGTTTGAGATGCTTATGTACTGTCTTTTGTTACTCCAGCAAGCAAGCACTGATGCTCAGATCAGAGCAAGCCAACAGGCCAAGAGCAAAGGAAAAGATCAAGCAGAAGCAGGACCAAGTGGAGGGAAGAGGAAGGCTCCGAGGAAAAATAATGTGCAAGCCAAGAAAAAATCAAAGAATTGATCATGCTTTACTCATTCTTCTCTCGTCTTATTAGTATGTTAAATCAGATGTCAGTAGTACTACATAACTGGTTGTTATGTCCTTTTGGTTTAAATTCTTAAGTCAGTATGGCCAATGTACTGGTGGTTATGTGTGTCACTGTTAATGATGCTATTTGCCTGGCACTTATGTGTTAATTTTTTTTCTTTCTAAAATGGCACTACAAATCTCTATTTTGGCCAATATTCTGCTAGTTAAGATGTCAGCAGTACTACAAATCTCCATTTGGCCAATATCTCTGTTAAGATGTCAACAGTACTACAAATCTCCATTATATAATGGACATATTCTGCTAGTTGGTCTTACAAAAGGGTGCCAAATGCATTACAGCACCCAGTCACTTGCTAATTTAGTGTTCCCCTTAATGCCTCAATCTCAACATTGTTCTCTTCTACTTTCTCAATCAGTGGAATAGCTGCTGCAACTCTCTCCCTCATCACTTCAACTTGTTGTCTGTGTGCACCATCTGCTACCTTTCTCTACCATGCTTGCTGTCCATCAAGTTCATCCTCAATCCTGCTCCGTACATCTCGAAGATCAAAAGGCAGGTGCCTGATGAATGGGCTGCAAGGATAATCATGCCATAGAAAATAGTCACTACCATCTCTCTGATTACAGATTCAACAGTAAATTGAATCAGAACCAACAACAGGAAAAGAAGAAGCAAAATTGGTACAGAACAAGATATGGAGAGGGAGAGCTTGCAAGTTCATAGACGCAGCAGTAGTACCTTCTTCCTGCGTTGTCATCACTCCACGAAATCCAGCGGGGCACCTTGTTCGCCGGCTCGTACGCCCTCCTTCGCGTGCCCTCCTCCGCCCGCCGCCCGCCCTCCTCCGCCCGCCGCCCGCCCCCACCTCTAGGGTACGCTGCGCCGGAGGAGGAAGACCTGTGAGTGGTGCCCTCCTTCGCCGCCCGCCCGCCTTCTCTGATTCATGCCGCACGTCCTCGTGTACTTCCACGGCGGCGGTGGTGCTCTCCTCTGATTTATGCCGCCGACGAATCCTTGAAAAATTCCCCACCTCGAGCCCCCTTCTGAACCCCGCGTGGCCGACGAGCTAACTACTGAGCTAGGCCCGCTGTCAGCACTACGTGGCATCTTATTTCCCTTAATCCCTGCCACGTAAGCGATCCCGTTCTCAAAAGCGACTTGTTAGCATAAATCAGCCGGGATTAACCAGGATCAGAGAGATCAGGGTGACAGTTTCAGGGATTTCGAATTCGGGGTTTGATTCAGACTCGGGGTACGAATTGAAGGTTTTTTTCAGACTTTTCCCATTATAGAATGGATTGATATAGGGAGAAAATATAAGGCCCGACTCTGGCCAGCGCGCATCCAAACGGATGGGATGGGATTGGTGGCCTACTAGTGTTGAAAGCCCAACTCTGCTGCAGCCCATCCACTCGTCCGGCCGCAGAGAGAACAAGACGAAAGAACTCTACTCTGCTGCGGCCCATCCACTCGCCGTCGCCGCCTCGCACACATCCGCCGTGGTTGGATAATTTCGTTTTGCACTTTCGTTGTACGTATATATACAGAAATATTATATGTCCATCCGTGTCCGTCCTTTCTCATGCATAGACTGTATTGAACTACTCCCTCCGTTCCGAAATATAAGTCTTTTTAGACATTTTAAATAGACTACAACATACGGATGTATATAGACATATTTTAGAGTATAGTTCACTCATTTTGTTTTGTATGTGGTCACTTATTGGAATTTTCTAAAAGACATATATTTAGGAATGAAGGGAGTATTATATACCAATTCTCTTGATCACTGGTTGGTTGATAAAGCTCCATCAGAAATGCATATCTAGCTTGCTGGAGAAGAATCAGTCTCATTTTCATCTTTTGAACAAGTCCTACTAATGTCTCGTTTTTAATCTTACCTGAGAAAACCCTGTCTCGGTCCTAAAATTTTGACTATGCTGCAAATTATATGTGTCCGTCCGTTCTGATATCTATATTTGATTTTGATTTTCAAACTTTGCATCGTTTGCGAGTTGGGATTAAATGTTGTTTTCTAGGAGATTCCTTGCTGGTAGGACTTGTTGTATGCTTTCTGAAATCTGACTGCTTTATGTTCTTCACATCTACTCCCTCCGTTCGGAAATACTTATCGGAGAAATGTATGTATCTAGACATATTTTAGTTCTAGATACATCCGTTTTTATCCATTTATGCGACAAGTAATTCCGGACAGAGAGGAGATTTCAACAAGTGACTACACACGGAGCAAACTGAGTGAATCTACACACTAAAATATGTCTATATACATCCGTATGTGGTAGTCCATTTAAAATCTCTAAAAAGACAAATATTTAGGAACGGAGGGAGTAATTAGTTTCACATGGATTTGTGTGTTTCAAGGTTCTAAAGAAGGGAGGAAGGTTCCTATGCTTGGAGTTGAGTCATGTGGATGTTCCAATTTTCAAACACATGTAAGTTTTCTCTAGTCAAGTAGGATATATAAATCTGTAAGTAAACAAGCAGATGCCGGAGCTCCAAATAATTATCAACAACTGCACTCTTCATTTTTCAGTATTTGCACTAAGCACTGCAACAAAGTTAGCATCCTATGTGGCTATATGTTAAACTACGTTGTTTATTTGGTACAATTGGAAAATGGCCCTTTTCTGTTTATTGCTTCATGGATAGTTGTCTCATCCTTTCAAAAATAAATATATCCTGCTGGTGCTTTTATGTAAGTAATGTGAATGTTTTGTTCCACTGTTTTGACTATTACTCTCTGAACTGTTGGAATTTCTCTATCCATTTTTTTTTCTACCAACAGTTACGACGTCTGTTCATTTTCTGTGATTCCGGCAGTCGTACCAATATATACTTGGTTGAGAGCATTCGTCGGTTTCTAAAACAGGTGAAGATTGTCATTTTCTAAGCATTTCCTTTCTCTGAGCTGCCTTCTTTCTTATTATGAACTTAAATGTACATTAGTTTCCAAGAATTTTGTCCTCTGAGTGCTTTCTAGCTTGTGTCCAGCCACTAGAGTATCCAAGGAAAATGCTCACTAGTACCTTCTAAAACAGCACAGTGAGAGACACTTTGGCTTCGGTGGCGGTGGATCTGAATCACACATCTGGGGCTAACAATTGACCATTTTCTTTGTTAAAAGATCATGTAACTCTTATTCCTGTTTATGTAACTCAAAATAAGGACAGATGATGGTCTGCACAGAGGTCTTGTTTTTGTCACAACTTGGTCTCTACTATATATAAATTTGTAGAAGCAAACTCTGTTTCGTCAGTTTGTGTGCAATACCTTGCATACTACTCCCTCTGTCCCATAATATAAGACATTTCTGCAACCTAACATAGGTTGCAAAAACGTCTTATATTATGGAACGGAGGGAGTACATCTTTGGAGTTGCTATCAAGTACGTTTCTCATCTGGAGAAAATTACAACACTATGTATCAAATAAATTGGTCAAGATCACACAGCACTATGCATCAAGAAAATTTGTCTGAGATTACACAACACTATGTATCAAGTAAATGTGAAAATCACACAACACTAAAATGTACTTCCTCTGTAAACTTTTATAAGACTTTTTAGATCACTAGTTCTTTTATGAGACTTTTTAGATCACTAACTAGTGATCTAAAAAGTCTTATAAAAGTTTACAAAGGGGGTACCAAGTAAATTTGTCAACATCACACAACACTAAAATGTATCAAGTAAATCTGTCAAGATCACACAACACTAAAATGTATATCAGGTAAATTTGTCAATATCAGTATATCACACAACACAAAAATGTACAAAGTTTGCCAAGATCACAAAACAGTAACAATGTATCAAGTAAATTTGTCAAGATCACACAATACTAAAATGTAGAAAGTATGTTTGTCATGATCACACAAACAGTAAAATGTATCAAGTAAATATGTCAAGATCACACAGCACTATGTATATCAGGTAAATTTATCAATATCACACAACACTAAAATGTATAAGTAGATTTGTCAAGATCAGACAAGACTGATATGTATCAAGTAAATTTTTAAAGATTACACAACACTAAAATGTATCAAGTAAATTTGCCAAGATCACACAACACAAAAATGCACCCAAGAAATTGTACCAGGAAATTAAAACTAGGTGTCCTGACAGATGAAAATGGAAAGGGAAAACATGATGTGTCTTTACAAGTTTACATTGATCTCAGGGGTTACATGGCCCTAGAAACAAAATATTTGAACTTGCTATCAAGTAAGAAATTGTCATCTGGAGATAAGCTAGATAAGCACAGCACTGAATTTCCTGGAGCAAATTACAACAAGTAGGTTTGTTTCCTGACAGATGAAAATGAAAAGGGGAAAATGATTTGTCTTTCTTCCATTGATCTCAGAGGTTACAACAAATTACAATGCCCTAGAAAACAAAACAAGAATAGTTTGGTTCAATCACACATAGCTTGGAGCATTTCATCAAAAAAAAAAAAAGGTATCCCATCTGCTAGTTAGTTAATTTAAGCTAAATGACATATCCCTGCTGCTGCTGCTGCTTGTGTGGGTGGCTACCTTGGCAACTTGGGGAGGAACTTCATGTCTAACTTCATGTCTAACTTCATGTCTAACTGCTGCTTGTGGAGCACGGCCGGCGTGACGCGCGCGAACAGCGACGGCTTCTTGGGCTTGGTCGGGAACAGGAAGCTCTGCAGCGGCACCTTGGCCTTGGTCGGCACCCGCGCCAGCACCCCGTCCGGCCCGACCACCTCCTCCTCCCCCTCCTCCGCCGGTGCGGGGGAGGAGAGGTTGACGCCCTCATTGAGCTTCTTCTCGATGGCAAACTGGATCGTCTTGACGTGGTCGAGGCCGCTCTGCAGCTCGTCGGAGACCCGGTTGTTCTCCTGCTGCATGTTGAGCACCTCCCCCTGGAACTTGCCGGCGCTGTAGGAGGTGAAGCGCGGCGCCCCCTCCTCGGCCTCCTCCGCCTGCTCCGTGTCCATCTCCAGGGCTGTCGAGATCTCCTCCTGGATGTCGCAGAGCGACGCGAACCTGCACTGCAGCTCGCCCCGCAGCATCGCGTTCTGCTCCGACCACACCTGCAGCTCCGTCTTGAGCGCCCGGAGCTTCTTCTCGCCGTCGGCGCCGTCCGCCGTGACCCTCCTGAGGTCGTCGTACTTGTTCTGGAACTCCTGCACCCGGCCCATGGAGGAGCTGAACTTCATCCAGAACTCGAGGTTCTCCTCCAGCAGCGTGTCGATGTCGCGCCTGAACTTCTCCTCCAGCGGCGACGGGTTCTCAACCTCGGCGATGGACGGCAGCCTCATGTCGTCAAGATCAGCAGCAGGAGGGTCGTCTTGCATGTTTGAGCCCATCCTGATGAGCTTAGAGATGGAAGAAAGGCTCTGCTTCCTCTGATGGCTAAGGCTGGGTGTCCTCCTGTGTCCTCCTCTGATGCTGCCCCTCTCCCTCTCCTTCTCCTTCTCCTTCTCTCCGATAAGATTGCGCAGCGACCTGATCTCATTGAGGCACTCCTGGTTCTTCTTCTCCACATCCAGCAGCTTCCTTTTGGTGTCCTTGTAGTCCTCCAGGAGCGAGGTGTACTCGGATAGCAGGACCTTCTCCTTATCTTCCAGGCCATCCATGAGCCGCTCTTGCAGTTTCTTCATGTCACCGTCAACACAGCCCTTCTCCTTTTGCTCCTCAGATTCTTCAGCGTCAGAAGAGATGTGGCGAAGCCGTGCCAGCGAACCCGGCCGCGAAATCTTCTCATGCCCATGATCTGAATTTTTAGTGCCATCTACGACAGACGCACCAGTAGCGCTCGCTGCCGCCCCTGTTTTCACCACATCAACGGGTGCAGGAGCAGCAGCAGCAGCAGCAGCAGCATCTCCAGTGCTGGCTTGTTGGGGTTGAGGAGCAGCAGCAGCAGCATCTCCAGTGCTGGCTTGTTGGGATTGAGGAACAGCAGCAGCATCTCCAGTGCTGGCTTGTTGGGGTTGAGGAGCAGCAGCAGCAGCATCTTCAGTGCTGGCTTGTTGGGGTTGAGGAGTCTGCACGACGGCGGCCTTCTCTTCTTCTACCTGTTGTTTGTCTTCTTCTTCCTCAGGTGGAGGTGGATGGCTCTTGCTGGATGGCTCGGTAGGAGGCGGTGCTTCCTCACCGGTTGGCGCCGACGTGTGAGCAGTAGAACCAGGAGCCTGGTAGTCGCAAACTGGCGACTGCAACATGTCGGCGAAATTACTGAATCTGCTTATCGTTTCGGTGAAGTTTGAACGTATCGTGCTCTCGTCTTTATGGAAGGAGCTTTCGAGAGCCTGCACTCTGACCAGCTCTTCTTCCACCTGCTTCAGCTTCTCGTCCAGTTCGCTCGAGCCTTTCTCTTCCTCCAGGCTCTTGACGGAATTCTCCAGCTCCTCATTTTCGCGGTGCATTCTGTCGATCTGCGAGGTCTGCGACGAAACCATAAGCTCCAAATCGACAACTTTGTTGACAAGCTCGTCGATCTGCTCTGTGATCTCGTCCATGGTGATGTTGCAGTCGCTCGTGAAGTTTTCCTTGATCTTGTCGACTAACGTTTGCATCTGCAGCTCACCCAGCTTCACATGGTACACGTCTCCCATCTCCGTGACATGATTCTTCCGTATGTTTTTCTCCACCAGGTCCGGTAGAGACTTGCCATGTTCGTCCATTATAGGCTTGAGCTTCTCTCTCAACACCTTGACCCGTTCAGATTCGTCCAATGCCTGCTTAGCAGCCGTCTTCCGCTGTTCTTGCAATCTGACAATGGTGTCTTCACAGGATTTGAGGGCCGTCGCTGTCATCAAGGCTCTGGCTTCATCGTCCTCGATCACTGCGCTTACGTCGAACTTGTCTTGGAAGTGGCAAGCTTTTGCCTGCATCTCATTGATTTCCTTCTCAAGATCCCAGTACTTGGCAATGCCACTCTCGTACGAGTTCTTGATGAACTCTTTCTCGGTCTGCATCACAAGTATAGCTTTCTGTAGCCTGCTAATCTCTTCTCGTGCATTCTCCTTGCTCATCGGAGCTTGTTCCTTCTTGTCTCCGCCGGCTCCTGGCACATCTCCTTTCTTCTTCTTCAGCAGCCCATCGACGGTCGACTTGTGGATCTTGCGCGGATCGACCGGGGTGAACGCCTTTGGGACGTTGTCATCCTCCTCTTCTAGCATCGCATACTGAACCTGGTCAGGGAAGGCGGTAGCGATGGTGTGGTTTGCCTTGTGCAGCTCCCCTGACATGATGTCATACCGGTCGGCGAGACCCCTGTACATCCGGTACACTTCTTCCACCTGAGTGATCACCTCAGGCCGCCTCTTGTAGTACATCTCTGCTCGCTTTGAAAAGGAATCGGCTTCCTCTCCAAGGAGTAAGAGCATGCACTTGACCAGGTGCTCCATATCTGCACATCAAACGAAAAATTTCTTAGCATATCAATCAGAAGTATGAAGAGATGTATCATTTTACAGATTTTTTTTACAAAGAATCTGATTGGTTTTAAAGAACTTTAGCAAGGTGCTCCAATCCTCCGAATAGATGCTGACAAATTGTCGGTGTTTGGCTAGTACATTTACATTATCCTGTTGTAAAATAATTGCTGAAAACAAGAAACAAAATATGCAAGATGAGAAACAGTTTCGAGACTTCATGCTATCTAAACTAAAAATAACATCGTTTTTGGTGCAATTAATCAAGACAATTTTCCCACAATGCATAGCATTTTGCATCATCAGAATGGATGAAATAATCAGACCCCGGGTGCTTATTGGAACTAACACTGATCAAGTACCATTTCCATATAGGCAACAAAGGATGAAATCATCAGATCAGGGATGCAACAGGCCTGCACTGATTCCATGGTGCAGATTTTACCCAGACAAGCAGACACAACATGCATGTCAATTTTGAGATGGGACTAATTCCTGAGCCACAAAAAAATATGTATATTGATTTGAAATGTGGCTGATTGAACAACTTGTAGATAGACCTGATCCATAATCCGAAAATTCCCATTTCACATATTCAAGGAATATGTGAAGATAACGTTTAATCCGGAAAGTGGATGAATACCTTGGAGGTGATTGTCGAGCCATTTGGACTGCTTGGTGCGGATGTGGCTCGCCCACCACCATGAGTACGCATTGCTCGCCGCCCGCTGCAGCATCCTGCCTTCTCTGCCTCTTCCTCCTCCAGAATCCAACCCAATCTCTTGGCATTAATCTTTTCCACTATACATGACGACCATACCACGAGAAAAGAGACAAGTGGGAGGTGAAAAGACAAGAAAGGGGGAGGGAGGAGATGCCATTGAGAGGCTGATAGCCAAGTCCATTCATTACAAATATATCAATGCCTAAATATAGCAAAGATGGTGAGAGGTTAAAGAACGCATGCAGAAGTGCAGTGGAAGTGATGGACCAAATACATGCATGCTGTTCCAAGGAGCCATCCGGATGGTAATCAACATTTCGCATGCATGGGGCTGTTGAAAATGCATAAATTTCATTGAAAAACATCAAACCTCCAAAAATCATGTCAATTCCTAGGTTACAAACATGCCTAATATTTCTAGCAGCACACTACACAGTACACACCTCAAATCTATATATCAATAAAAGTGCTCGAGATGCATGTGGCCACCAATTCCCATGCATCTTAACAGGGCTGGCAATCCTACGCTCCCTCTCATGCATGCTCCTATAATTAGGCTGGGATGATCATGTACATGCCACAGTTTTACAGTAGTTTGCAACCCATGCATAAGCACTCTGCAAAATCTGTAGCTCGCCGGCAAGTAAATTTTTAGCCATCTCTTTTCTGAACGGATGCATGCTCCTAGATGCAGCGCCATCAATGGTTTCAAGTTGCTGCAAATAAAGCCAAATCAGAATATCCACATGAATTTAATCTGATGGAACAATCTTCTTATTCAAATTGTTCTCTGCTTCGACAAATGGGTTTCTCTTACAGTCTTTTTCACTATCATAGCCGTCCATACAAAAAAAATTTACAAGTTTAGTTTCAACAAAAAAAGCATGTGTAAAGAAAGTTAATATACAAAGGCCATTCTTTCACCTAACCACCTCTAATCCTATACAAGTGGAACCGTAAGCCGCACTTGGTACTTTGGCAATAATAGTGACATCATTTTAATTCTTCGAACTTATCATACAACACAAGTGCTGAGTACGAACAGAATGTAACACAAAACTGCAACAGGGTAGAGTGCTGTATTTGTTATTTGGCTTTATCAGTATTGCTTTTTAGTGAGACAGAATTCTCAGCTGTAGTCAGTGTCCTCACCTCAATAGCTGTAGAATGACCCTGAATCATGTTGTCGAGGTGCAGAAGCAACTTGCGGTGAGCATGGACTTCTCTCTCCGCATGCTTCAGAGGACGCCTCGCAAGCCGGCCATCATTTTCAGCAGCCTCCACGGCCATCTCTTCCAATTCTAAAGAGGCCATCATTGTTGTGTCACTGAATGATGTAACTAAAATGAAATATACAAATATAATACTCCCTCCAATCCATATTAATTATCGCTGCTTTAGTTGTACTATGAATGGGAGGAAGTAATAGATAATAGCATAGCACCTTCAATTGAGGTGGCACAGAAAATCCGAACAAATGCACGCAAGGCCTGTGGAATCCCAACCCCTTTGTTTCCAGAGTATTTGACTTCCCTGTTTCCATCATTCATATTCAGTGACACAAAACAGAGACCATGCTCTCATCATGCAAAAGCAATCACAGAATTCACCTTTACTTAAACTTGCCAGAGCTATTTCAAACATTAGTTGACTTTCAGAAAGAATCAGTTAATGTATAATGAGAATTAATTCCAGTGCAGATTTTTCAGAGAAAATACTAAAGTTGGTATTTCATTGTTTATTCAAGCATAGCCATGCACTACTTCCAATCCTAGTTCAACATATGCGCTAGTAAGGTGGACAGTTAACACTGCTGGATTTCAAGAAACTCTACCTATTGATCACTGCATTGTAAATCAGTAGACTACAAAAACATTACAAAGCTGGCCTGAAACAAAAACTATCTAGAACTACTACTGTACAAATGTACAATATGGTCGGCACTGGCATAAAGTTCTGCATTTTCAGTGCAGTCAGAAAATATGACTAGTGCCGATTTCAGAATAAATTCCATTCCACCTTAACTGTCCGATGTTTGCATTACTAATGTTGCAAATAAAATCTAGAATATAATCAAATGATGAACTGTATTAGCCATAAATAACTGCCAAACAACATACTTTATAGCAAAAGAAGTTCTAGCGCAGCCAGAGCTGCACATGTGTTGAGATTTTGGAGTACGGTGCTTTTCCCATATGTCAAGCTTCTTTTTATAAAGTGGATCTTGCTCTGACATATCTATCCAAATATGTGCCTGAAAATGCAATGAAAACTTTAAGAACATGCGCAACGGAAAATATCATGGGGGAAATGCTTCAAGAGCAAATATGTATGTATGAAGTCATATGATTGCTTGTTTCATGAAAATCATGTTTACTAGAGCTTAGTAATTAATAGTCTTAACATGTTAAATAGCCATCGATGACCCAATTACTGGTGTCAGAGGACCAAGATGCCATAATTTCTTACAAACAAGTTGTGATGCTTCATTAGTTACCACTATACCAACTAAGATTCCTTAGGAGTTTGACCATCAAACTGTAGTTTTACGGACCTGGTCATATATGTTTCTGGAAAGTGTAAATCCGAAATTAAGTGCTAGCATGGCATTCGAGTATTTCCCATATCTTATCATGACCTGAAAATATAATGAAACCTCACTGAATTATTTTTAAGAAGAGATGGTTCCCGTCATTCCCAGAGACATTTTGTGAAAAGCATAAAGAACGAACCAAAAAAAAGTTGAAGCGAAAAAAATTCTCCAAAACTCACCTGTTCACCAACAGCATAATTCCTGTCGGCAATGACCTGTAAGTAACTGAGAATAAGAGCAGAGTATTGATCCGTATATAAAAAGAACGGAAAATAAGTAAAGTGCATTGAACCAAAGATCATAGATGTACCTCTGAAACAGCTTTCTCTTCATCATACACTAATATAGAATCAGAAGCACCATCATGGTTAAGGAAATCTGCAAATGGAACCTAAATGATGTTTTCAGAGAGTTAAAATGCCGATGCACAATGCATTCAATATATTTAAGTTGCAAACTAGTGATAGGCAAAGATTTAGAAAATTGTACCAGTGATACACCTCTAGAAGTCTGCCAAGCTCGAGATGAAACTGCATGTGCCATGAAAATAGTCTCAGAGGACAAATTTGGGGGGAAAATACAGCAAAGAAGTTCTATTAAACCCTTTGCCGCCTTCTCAAATAAAATCAAACATAACAAAAAGGATCATACAACTGCGTCATGTTAGGATGCAGTCAATCAACCATATAATGATTCAGTATAGTTAGAATAATAAACCACCCAATTTCCAACATGCTCAGCTACCAAGATATCATTTAGTTGTAATGCTAAATGTTCAGTAGCACTTTAAATTTAGAGCCTTATACATACCCAATGCAGAAGAATGCATGAAATCCTCCAGTTTGATTTCTTCAAACAAATGTGGAAAATGTTCAAGAGCCTTGCATATGAAAAAGGGTAAACAGTTATGAGACTAATTAGCCCAAAAAAGTATGTCAATTTGAGAGAGAGAGAGAGAGAGAGAGAGAGAGCGCAAACTGGTTTTGCTGCTGAAAATTGTTTCCTGACTTGTTCCTTCTGTTTGATGGCTTCATCATAGACCGGGCTATGTCGGACCATATCAAGCTCATCCAGATCCCAGAACATCTGGAGGAATTACACATTTAATGCCTCAAATATTTTCAGTTTCCAAATGTGATAATTCATGGGCTCATCAGGATGAACATAAATAATGTACTTAATGTATATGTGGTGCATTGCTACTACATAAGAATTATACTTGGATTGCCCTTATTCTTATCCTACCTCGGCAATTCTGGGTTAGGATAAAATCATGGGGTTTTCCCAGGATAAAACAAAACAAGCCCAGTAAGAAAGAAACCATCAGGCACTTCCACTGGCATGTGAACAATCAGACAGAACTTACAGTCCACAATTTTTCCCACTACAAAATTTAACCATGGAGTGTGTGTTCGTGTCGCTATGTAACATTTCCATTGCATACCATGTTGTGCATCTGATCTTTGGCCGGAAGAGATGTAACATACGGCGCCCATCCCGATTCCTACAAAGCAAACAACCATAAGCCGGTACCCTCAAAACTCCTCTTTTTTTTTTCTTATAATGAGGCATGGAGAAATCTTTGAGAAGGAACAAAGGTGGTGTTGTGGAAAGCAGGCGAATGAACCAAATAAGACCTACATGTCCCAGTCGCTGCTCCATCATAAGGAGCACGGCTACTTTGGCCGCTGTGTCTCCCGCAACAGCAGCATCGTCGTCGAGCAACAGGCGGACCTCTCGAGGAAGTTTATCTTGAGTAAGCTGCTGCACATTACAATAAGACAATTAAACAAGAAACCATCAGAATTAGCAGGATGCTGAATCTTGGAGGGGAGAGAATTGCAGGATACTGTATCTTTGCAGTATATTTTTCAGAAAAAAATAAGGGGAACATACAGCAGTGTGAGGCAGTTGCAGTATGCAGTCCCCCTCCTGGATGGGCTGCGAAGCGAACAAGGACCTGAGGAACAACAAGACCGGACACTGTTACTGCTCTGCTCCAAGTAGCAGATCGACGGTACCCAAGAACAGACCTTCCCAAGGGCGAGGTCCCGATGCGCAGCACCGACGAGATGCCGGACCCCGCCTTGCTCCGCAGCCACCGCAGGAAAGCACCCGAATGCTCGTCCTCATTCACCTGCGGAGTAAATCGAGTCGCTGCTGCTGGGAGGGGAGGGGAGTGGAATGGGGGATTTCTTCCTTTTTTTTTTTCCGGTGAACCATAGCCCAGATAGCTCACCTTGGGGATGGGGATGGGGATGGCGGCGGCGGCGAGCTGGCGGTAGGTGGGAAGAAGAGGGGCGCCGGCGAGGGCGAGGCGGCGGCGCACCACTACCGCCGCCATCCTCCTCCTACTCTGCTTCGGCTGTACAAACAAACAGAGCGACGAGAGCGAGGAGCTGTGC
Source organism: Triticum urartu (assembly GCF_056163025.1). NCBI lineage: Eukaryota > Viridiplantae > Streptophyta > Magnoliopsida > Poales > Poaceae > Triticum > Triticum urartu. The sequence goes on along the minus strand of NC_141875.1, from coordinate 746,989,076 downwards.
ACAAATATCCTTTTTCATAAGGATTAAGGATAAATTTCTACACGCGTTAAAAGTGTTCATACAAGATGTGTGTATTCTATTCTCCTATATACTACTCCCTCTGTCCACGGAGTGCTATATAAAACAAAACGAGCATTTAAATGATAAAATATTGGTTCTACACATGCGCAGCATGGGACCGGACGGCGAGGGAGAAAAAACCGTCCAATCTAATAGGGCGACCATTGTTTTATCGAGGGCCAATTGATTGAAAAACTGATAGAACTCCTCAAATGGAACAGGCAACAGATCAATTCCAATGAGGTCATGCTCCTTTTTAACTTTCACATACAAAGTACTCCTCCCCTAGAGTCTCTGCAGATTTTCAAGTACCAATCATGCAATCTTCGCATCATCGTTGATAGAGATCTTTCATCTTTGACGAGAGGCTTCCCGTACTCGTATCTTTGTATCTGCACGTCCATGGGTTCATAATGTACTTCGTCGGGCAGCTAATCTGCAAGATTGCTATAACTGGGCACCATCCTCGGATCATTAGCGACGTTGTGGCTAGGCACCTTGAGTGGGGGGCATGATTGCTTCGCTTGTTCGCCGAGCTGGGCAATTTGTTTCCCAGCTTGTCGTTCTTTCAGCCTTTGATCACTGACAGTACTTCCCGACCGCTCCGCTTCGGCAAATTCCTTTCCAATAATGCGGTCATAGGTTCCTTTCGGCGGATCAGACTTCGGTGGTTTTGTCAAGGCAGCCAGAGTGCGCTTTACTTTCACCCGATCTACCTTCTCCTCCGGAGGTGGATGTTTCTTTGCTTTCACCCCTTCAAAGAATTTCTTCACTTCTTCTCGCGCGATCTCGGCGTTCTCCTCCTGGGTCCTCTCGTATGGTAACTTCTCTGGAGTCTTCAGAGAAGGACCGAATCTGTATGTCCTCCCGCCTCTGGTTGTACTGCTAGACGCCGACCGAGCAGACGGAGCGGTTGTCTTCTTTACTTGCTTAAGAGGCAGAGGAGAAGGACTACGACGCGCCGGAGCAGCTGGAGCGGCGGCAGGTCTCTTCCGCCCTTGCTGACGAGGCGGAGAAGGAGGAGGCTGGCTGCTTGGGCGCGTCGGCGCAGGCGGAGAAGGAGGCGGAGTGCCGCCATGCGCCGGAGAAGGAGCCGGCCGAGGGCCCTGATCGTCACTCGCCGGAGGAGGAGGCGGTGGAGGCGGAGTGCCCTGACTCGCCGGAGGAGGAGGAGGAGGCGGTGGCGTCCAGTTTGGAAGGTTGATGAGCTCCTTCCGCCATAGGCATGGAGTCTTCAGAGCAGACCCCAGCCGAGTCTCCCCTTCACCGGTAGGGTGGTCAAGCTGGAGGTCCTCAAATCCCTCCGTTATCTCATCCACCATCACCCTAGCATATCCTTCTGGAATCGGCCGGCAGTGAAAAGTTGCGCCGGGTTCAGTAGGATAAACAGAGCCAACAGTCGCCTTGACCTTCAAATTCATCCATTGCGTCATAAGGTGGCAATTTTGAGACTCCGTTATAGCATCCACGGGATAGCTGGCAGGAGCCGTCAAGGCATACTCCGGCTGAAGCAGCTCGGTGGAAGCCACGCTGCTTCTGCGCTGAGATGGCGGGGTAGCTTCGGGGGAGGCTTCGGCAGTACGTTTGCTGCGATTTACTTCTCGTTCCTCTATCGCGTCTACCCTTGCTTGCAGCGCCTGTATTTGGGTCTGCTGCACTTTTTTCCTCCTCTCATGGGATTTGTAACCGCCTGCGTCCGGAAACCCAACCTTCCACGGAATGGAGCCTGGCGTGCCTCGTGTCCGTCCAGGGTGCTCAGGATTCCCGAGGGCCATTGTGAGCTCGTCGTTCTCTCTGTCTGGAAAGAACGTCCCTTCCTGCGCTGCTTCGATATACTGCTTAAGCTTACTGACTGGTATGTCCATTTGATCGTTCGTCCAAATGCACTTCCCTGTTACAGGGTCTAGGGTTCCGCCAGCCCTGAAGAACCAAGTCCGGCAACGGTCTGGCCAGTTAATTGTCTCTGGTTCGATCCCTTTATGAACCAGATCATTCTCAATCTTGGACCACTTAGGCCGGGCTACGAGGTAGCCACCTGACCCCGTGCGATGGTGAAGCTTCTTCTTCGCAGGATTTTGCTTGTTTGTCGCCGACATCTTCTGACTCTTTTCCGATGTCTTGTGGGCCACAAATGCGGGCCAGTGATCTCTGATCTTCTCATATCTGCCCTTGAATTCTGGTGTCTCATTATTTTCGACAAACTTATTCAGCTCTTTCTTCCACCTCCTGAATAGTTCTGCCATGCTCTTCAGAGCAAAAGACTTGATTAATTTCTCTTTAACTGGGTTCTCTGGATTATCCTCAGGCGGTAGGGTGAAATTTGACTTCAGCTCAGTCCAAAGATCATTTTTCTGCATATCATTGACATAAGAGACCTCAGGGTCTTCTGTAGCCGGCTTAAACCATTGCTGGATGCTTATCGGGATCTTGTCCCTAACCAGAACCCCGCACTGAGCAACAAATGTGCTCTTTGTCCGGAGGGGTTCAATAGGTTGGCCGTCGGGCGCGATTGCTATGATCTCAAACTTTTCATCCGAGCTCAACTTTTTCTTCGGGCCTCGTCTCTTTACCGAAGTTGTGCTCGATCCGGAGGGCTAGAAAAAAGAACAAAGACTTAATTAATATGTGTACATACCAAAACAATGAATGCATCAATCAGCTAGTCAGCATAGGCTTAACTAATATATATACCTGGCCGGACTCGGTTCGGTCATCGGAGCCGTCATCACGGTCTCCTTCTTGCACCGACATTGGGTCACCGGAGCCGTCCTCATGTTCTTCTTCTTGCACCGGCATTAGGTCACCGTAGCCAGCTTGTTCACCCTCTCCTTCCAGACCATCGGTTTCGTTGAGAAACAACGAGATGGCATCACTTCCTTCTGCGATTATGTCCCTCAACAACGCTTCTTTTGTTGCTTCGTCTAGGGCGGTGTCCATAGTTTCTACAAATATTTACAACATGGCAATTATTATTCAAACATGACAGATGGATATATTAGTGCCAAACGTAGAACTAGCTACCTAATCATAGTAAGCTATCGGGAGGGGGTATATATCGACAACGATGACACTACATCTATGTCCCTCGACGACCCTCGTTCCCGATAAAAAAAAGAGGAAGAAGAAGAAAAAAAGAGGAGAAGAAAGAATAGAGGAGAAGAACCCTCGAACCCTCGACGACCCTGGAACCCTCGACCCCTAGACGACCCTCTTCTTCCTCTCATGTTCGAGAGGATCGCCGAGGGGTCGGGAGGTTGCCTAGTGTCAAAGGATTCAACAAAACCATGTCTTCATCATTAGGCGAAAGTAACATGTGCATGATGGTATGAAGCTCTTCAAAGTTGTTCTGGAATGGAGTCCCAGATAGGATAATTCACTTTTTGGTACAAAGTTCAGCAAGAGCCTTCCGAATATCGCTATTTGGAAGGCCTTCGCTGAATTCGTACCAAAAGGCGGATTATTCTATCCGGGACTCCATTCCAGAACAACTTTGCAAAACTTCGTACCAAAATGCCCTGGTTACTTCCGGCTAATGATGAAGGCATGGATTTCTTCAATACTTTGACACTAGGAAACCTCTCTCGACCCCTCGAACCCTCGACGACCCTGGAACCCTCGACCCCTAGACGACCCTGCTGGAACCCTCGACCCTCGAACCTATAGAACCCTCGAACCCTCGACCCTGAAACCCTCGACCCTTGACCCCTTAACGACCCTCGACCCTCTACCCTAGTTCCCGACCCTCGACCCCTCGAAGAGGAGAAATAAATAAGAATATTCTATTTTCTCTTCTTCTCCACTATTCCTTTCTTCCTTCTCCTCTTCTTTTTCTTCTTTTTTCTTCTTCTTATTTATTTCTCCTCTTCTTTTCCTCTCCTCTTCTTCTTTCTTTCCTCTTCTTATTTTCTTCTTTCCTATCCTTCTTGTTCTAAAATTGTAATTTTTGCATATATAAAACTTTTCTAAAATTGTAACTTTCTATATAAAACTTTCCTATCGGGAGGGGGAGAAGATCGAAGAAAAAAAAGAAGAAAAAAAAAGAGGAGAAGAAGAAAGGAATAGAGGAGAAGAAGAAAAAATAGAATTTTTTTTCTATTTTTTCTTCTTCTCCTCTATTCCTTTCTTCTTCTCTTCTTCCTTTTCTTCCTCTCCTCGTCTTCTCCTTCTTCTTCTCCTTCTTTCTCTACTTATTTTCCTTTTCCTTATTTTACTTTTTCCTCTCCACTAACATAAAATGCACTAACCTAAAATGCAACAAACATAAAATGCACTAAAGAGGCTCAACTAACCTAAAATCAGTGATAAAATGCACTAACCTAAAATCGATATCTACTAACAACTTAAAAAATTAATACATATATGAAAAAATGCATATATGAAAAAAAAACATCATCATATCAACAGAAAAAAACATCATCATATCATCAACAGAAAAAAAACAGCATCATATCATCAACATCATCAACCTAAAGGGCCGGCGCCGGCGCGGGGCGACGACGGGGCGGGGCGGCGACGGGATTGGGGCGGCGACGGGGCGGGGTGACGGCGGCGGGCTCGGGGCGGCGACGGGGCGGGGCGACGGCGACGGGCGCGGGGCGACGACGGGCTCGGGGCGCCGGCGCGGGGCGACGACATACGGGCTCGGGGCGGCGACGGGGCGGGGCGGGGCGACGGCGGCGGGCGCGGGGCGACGACGGGCTCGGGGCGGCGACGACGATGACGAACGGCCTGGGGGCGTCGGGGCAAATGGGAGGCGGTTGGCCAAAATTTCAGAAGTGTTGGCTTATATAGCCAGAGCAATGGTCCCGGTTCGTGCTACGACCCGGGACTAATGCTTCCTTTAGTCCCGGTTGGTGCGACGAACCGGGACCAAAGGCCAATTTTCAGCAGCCGAAAGGGCGGGAAGCGAAGGCCATTGGTCCCGGTTGGTGGCACCAACCGGGACTAAAGGGGGGCAATGGTCACGGTTGGTGCCACGAACCGGGACTAATGCTCCCTTTAGTCCCCGTTGGTGCCACCAATCGGGACCAATGGCCTTGTGCTGCCCCGCGCCCAAAAGTTTAGTCCCACATCGCTAGCTGAAGGGCGCCGGCACTGGTTTATAAGCGCTGGTGTGCCTGCCCATTCGAGCTCCTCTCTAATGCAGGCTTTCGGGCCTAAACTTGCTACTGCCTGTGGGCCTATTGGGCCTTCTGCGGGCCTGAATCCTGGCCCATGTAGGGTTTCTAGTCGTATTCAGGCCGTGGAGGCCCAGTAGGAGGCATTTTTTTTGGTTTTTTCTTTTTTATTTCTACATTTTTTTGGTTTTTTATTTTTTTATTTCAACTTACAACTAAATACTTATAGTTTTTTAGTGATTTCTTTTTTGCTTTTAGGTCACAAAAATTATAAACTTTCTGTTAGTGCCATTAGTTTTAAATTTTGAATAGTTTAAATTTGAATTTTTAAAAATTTGTGTGAATCACTAGTTTATGAATAACTTTACTATAAAAATAGAATTTTTTTTCTATTTATTTTTTATTTATACTTACAACTAAATACTTATAGTTTTTTAGTGATTTCTTTTTGATTTTAGGTCACAAAAATTATAAACTTTCTGTTAGTGCCATTAGTTTTAAATTTTGAATAGTTTAAATTTGAATTTTTAAAAATTTGTGTGAATCACTAGTTTATGAATAACTTTACTATAAAAATAGAATTTTTTTTCTTCTTTGCTATTTTTTTATTTATACTTACAATTAAATACTTATAGTTTGATTTTAGGTCACAAAAATTATATTCTTTTTGCTATTGAAGAATATTATAGTTTTATTTTAGTTGATCATAACATAATATTTTAATTGATTGTTTTTATTTTCATAAAAGTTTTGTAGTTCATTCTGTTTGCTATTAGTTCATTCTCTGAGCTAAATGACTCTGAAATTGGAAAGCATTTCAAAATGAACTCTGAAAAGGTTGAAAGTTGGCATCGTATCATCATTTCACCCACATAGCATGTTCCAAAAAGTAGAGAGGGTTACGACAAAAACTTGATGCACTTTGTGTACAAAATAGACAATCACTTTCGAAGTATCAAAGTTTCGAACCATAAGACATGAAAGCATTTCAAATGAACTCTGAAAAAGTTGAAAGTTGGGATGGTATCATCATAATAGTTGCGGGAGAAAGTCTTCACTTTTTCTTCGCTTGTGTCATTTGCTTATTGCGCCGTAACCATGGATAATCTTCATTGTTTATCAGGATGCTTGGGTCAGCCTTGACATTGAAGGGAGGAATTTCATGAAACTTTTCATAATCTTCAGACATGTCTGTCTTGCCGTCCACTCCCAGGATGTCCCTTTTTCCTGAAAGAACTATGTGGCACTTTGGCTCATCGTATGATGTATTCGCTTCCTTATCTTTTCTTTTTCTCGGTTTGGTAGACATGTCCTTCACATAGATAACCTGTGCCACATCATTGGCTAGGACGAACGGTTCGTCAGTGTACCCAAGATTTTTCAGATCCACTATTGTCATTCCGTACTGTGGGTCTACCTGTACCCCGCCGCCTAACAGATTGACCCATTTGCACTTAAACAAAGGGACCTTAAAATCAGATCCGTAGTCAAGTTCCCATATGTCCACTATGTAACCAAAATATGTGTCCTTTCCGCTCTCGGTTGCTGCATCAAAGCGGACACCGCTGTTTTGGTTGGTGCTCTTTTGATCTTGGGCGATCGTGTAAAATGTATTCCCATTTATCTCGTATCCTTTGTAAGTCAATACAGTCAAAGATGGTCCCCTTGACAACAAGTACAACTCATCACAAACAGTGTTGTCACCTCTGAGACGTGTTTCCAACCAACTGCTGAAAGTCCTGATGTGTTCACATGTAATCCAGTCTTCGCACTGCTTCGGGTGTTTGGAGCACAGACTGTTCTTGTGTTCATCGACATACGGGGTCACCAAGGTAGAGTTCTGTAGAACTATGTAGTGTGCTTGAGACCAAGAATATCCGTCCCTGCATATTATTGAGTCTCTTCCAAGAGTGCCTTTTCCAGTCAGTCTCCCCTCATACCGCGATTTAGGGAGACCTATCTTGTTAAGGCCAGGAATGAAGTCAACACAAAACCCGATAACATCCTCTGTTTGATGGCCCATGGAGATGCTTCCTTCTGGCCTAGCGCGGTTACGGACATATTTCTTTAGGACTCCCATGAACCTCTCAAAGGGGAACATATTGTGTAGAAATACGGGCCCCAGGATGACAATCTCGTCGACTAGATGAACTAGGACGTGCGTCATGATATTGAAGAAGGATGGTGGGAACACCAGCTTGAAACTGACAAGACATTGCGCCACATCACTCCTTAGCCTTGGTACGATTTCTGGATCAATCACCTTCTGAGAGATTGCATTGAGGAATGCACATAGCTTCACAATGGCTAATCAGACGTTTTCCGGTAGAAGCCCCCTCAATGCAACCGGAAGCAGTTGCATCATAATCACGTGGCAGTCATGAGACTTTAGGTTCTGAAACTTTTTCTCTGGCATATTTATTATTCCCTTTATATTCGACGAGAAGCCAGTCGTGACCTTCATACTGAGCAGGCATTCAAAGAAGATTTCTTTCTCTTCTTTCGTAAGAGCGTAGCTGGCAGGACCTTTATACTGCTTCGGAGGCATGCCGTCTTTTTCGTGCAAATGTTGCAGGTCCTCTCGTGCCTCAGGTGTATCTTTTGTTTTCCCATACACGCCCAAGAAGCCTAGCAGGTTCACGCAAAGGTTCTTCGTCACGTGCATCACGTCGATTGAGGAGCGGACCTCTAGGTCTTTCCAGTAGGGTAGGTCCCAAAATATAGATTTCTTCTTCCACATGGGTGCGTGTCCCTCAGCGTCATTCGGAACAGCTAGTCCACCGGGACCCTTTCCAAAGATTACGTAGTGTAAATCATTGACCATAGCAAGCACGTGATCACCGGTGCGCATGGCGGGCTTCTTCCGGTGATCTGCCTCGCCTTTGAAATTCTTGCCTTTCTTTCGACATTGATGGTTGGTCGGAAGAAATCGACGATGGCCCAGGTAAACATTCTTTTTGCATTTGTCCAAGTATATACTTTCAGTGTCATCTAAACAGTGTGTGCATGCGTGCTATCCTTTGTTTGTTTGTCCTGAAAGGTTACTGAGAGCGGGCCAATCGTTGATGGTCACGAACAGCAACGCCTTAAGGTTAAATTCCTCCTGTCTGTGCTCATCCCACGTACGTACACCGTTTCCATTCCACAGCTGTAAAAGTTCTTCAACTAATGGCCTTAGGTACACATCAATTTCGTTGCCGGGTTGCTTAGGGCCTTGGATGAGAACTGGCATCATAATGAACTTCCGCTTCATGCACATCCAAGGAGGAAGGTTATACATACATAGAGTCATGGGCCAGGTGCTGTGATTGCTGCTCTGCTCCCCGAAAGGATTAATGCCATCCGCGCTTAAAGCAAACCATACATTCCTTGGGTCCTTTGCAAACTCATCCCAGTACTTTCTCTCGATTTTTCTCCACTGCGACCCGTCAGCGGGTGCTCTCAACTTCCCATCTTTCTTTCGGTTCTCACTGTGCCATCGCATCAACTTGGCATGCTCTTCGTTTCTGAACAGACGTTTCAACCGTGGTATTATATGAGCATACCACATCACCTTCGCAGGAACCCTCTTCTTGAGGGGCTCGCCGTCAACATCACCAGGGTCATCTCGTCTGATCTTATACCGCAACGCACCGCATACCGGGCATGCGTTCAGATCCTTGTATGCACCGCGGTAGAGGATGCAGTCATTAGGGCATGCATGTATCTTCTCCACCTCCAATCCTAGAGGGCATACGACCTTCTTTGCTGCGTATGTACTGTCGGGCAATTCTTTATCCTTTGGAAGCTTCTTCTTCAATATTTTCAGTAGCTTCTCAAATCCTTTGTCAGCCATAGCATTCTCTGCCTTCCACTTCAGCAATTCCAGTACGGTACCGAGCTTTGTGTTGACATCTTCGCAATTGGGGTATAACCCTTTTTGTGATCCTCTAACATGCGATCGAACTTCAGCTTCTCCTTTTAACTAATGCATTGCGTCCTTGCATCGGCAATGACCCGGCGGAGATATCATCATCGGGCACATCGTCTGGTTCCTCTTGATCTTCAGCAGCTTCACCCGTGGCAGCATCATTGGGCACATCGTCTGGTTCCTCTTGATCTTCACCAGCTCCCCCCGTTGCAACATCACCGTATTCAGGGGGCACATAGTTGTCATCGTACTCTTCTTCTTCGCCGTCTTCCATCATAACCCCTATTTCTCCGTGCCTCGTCCAAACATTATAATGTGGCATGAAACCCTTGTAAAGCAGGTGGGAGTGAAGGATTTTCCGGTTAGAGTAAGACCTCGTATTCCCACATTCAGTGCATGGACAACACATAAAACCATTCTGCTTGTTTGCCTCAGCCGCATCGAGAAACTCATGCACGCCCTTAATGTACTCGCGGGTGTGTCTGTCACCGTACATCCATTGCCGGTTCATCTGCGTGCATTATATATAATTAAGTGTCCAAATTAATAGAAGTTCATCATCACATTAAAACCAAAGTGCATACATAGTTCTCATCTAACAACATATAGCTCTCCAGAGCATCTAATTAATTAAACCATACATTGAAACTATGTAAAAAAATTCAATGCGAAAACAAATGCGATCATAATCGCAACCAAGGTAACAATTGATCCAACGGCATAATGATACCAAGCCTCGGTATGAATGGCATATTTTCTAATCTTTCTAATCTTCAAGCGCATTGCATCCATCTTGATCTTGTGATCATCGACGACATCCGCAACATGCAACTCCAATATCATCTTCTCCTCCTCATTTTTTTTATTTTTTCCTTCAACAAATTGTTTTCTTCTTCAACTAAATTTAACCTCTCGACAATAGGGTCGGTTGGCATTTCCGATTCACATACATCCTAGATAAATAAAATCTATGTCACGTTGGTCGGCATAATTTTCATAAACAATAAATGAACCAATAGTTATAAAGATAATATACATACCAAATCCGAATCATAAACAGGACGAGGGCCGACGGGGGCGGATACCAAAACCATCGCACTATATAAGATGCAATAATAAATGTAAGAAAATGATACAAGTATCTATCTAAACATACAAGTAAGAATATTTTCCTTTCAGAAAGAAGATAAGAACAAGAGGCTCACCACGGTGGTGTCGGTGATGAGATCGGCGCGGGTGATCGACGGCGGTGAAGACGGGGACGGGGCGTGACGGACCGCTAAATCTAGACAAATCTCGAGGAAAATGGAGCTTGGAGGTCGAGCTTCGAGAGGAGAAAGCTTAAGTAGTGTGGCTCGGGCATTCCATCGAACACCTCATGTGCATAGGAGGTGAGCTAGAGCACCACAAAGCCCTCTCCCCCTCGGCCAGAAAAAACAGAGCACTGTGCTCTGCTCTTGCGCGAGTGGGTATATATAGGCACCTCATTGGTCCCGGTTGATGACATGAACCGGGACTAAAGGGAAGCCTTTGGTCCCGGTTCAAGCCACCAACCAGGACCAATGGTGGTGGGCCAGGAGCAAGGTCCATTGGTCCCGGTTCGTCCCACCAACTGGGACCAAAAGGTCCAGACGAACCGGGACCAATGGCCCACGTGGCCCGGCCGGCCCCCTGGGCTCACGAACCGGGACCAATGCCCACATTGGTCCCGGTTCTAGACTGAACCGGGACTAATGGGCTGAGCCGGCCTGGACCATAGCCCTGTTTTCTACTAGTGCTATCACACCACTGCTGACTCCATCCCCAAGTCCCGAGCTTCGTGGTGGAAGAGCCCTGGGAGGATGCCGTGGTGCAACAACATGATCTGACTTAGTCCAAGCACATGTGTGTCAGCTACTCAATTTTTGTCTCATATGATTCACAAACAGCTGCTCATTAAGGTGGTTTGAGGCAATTCTTATGAGTGGAGGCATCAAGTTCTTTCTGCTATAAGATCAACAAGGAGAAGCATTGGGATTCTAATGCGCCTTGGCCACCATGAAGTTTATCGCCTAAAATTGTCGAGGTATAGGCCGACACCTTGGTAATGATCACATGACTTGCCTGGCATATCTCATCCACTCCACAAAAGCTTAGTTTTTATTCATTTCAAAAAATGAAATCGCTACAGTTAAACCTCAAGATCTTGTAAATCGTCTTGGCATATCATAGAGTATAGTATTCCTTCAAGAGGATCGTTTGGGCGAGTTATGGCTGATGTGTAACGATGAAATGAAAGTCTCTATTCATAGTGCATCTTTTCATGCTATCTTAGATAATGTTGTCCATATAGCCTAGGGTATCAAGTTTGGTCTAGTTTGTATTCATGATGACATGTATCACCTTCAGACTAGTGAGATTTGGGATAATGTTGCAAAATTCGTGTATGATAACTTGGGCAAACCAATGATCTGTATGGGAGACCTGAATGATATCTTGTATGATGTTGATAAGAGAACTTCTAGTGCGAATTATTTTCGCATTAGTGCTTTCTGTGCTTTAGTAAAAAGTGTGGCTTCTTTGACATTGGTTAGTAGTCCTGCTTGTACTTAGCATTGTTGGGTAACGTAGCATGCAATTTCAAAAAATTTCCTACGATCATGCAAGATCTATCTAGGAGATGCATAGCAACAAGAGGCGGGCACTACTAGGGAAAACCTTATACACAGAACTTTAGCAGTAGCGCGGGTCAAAGAAGCGCGCTGGTGCTAAGTAGCAGTAGCGCGCCTGCGCAAACCGCGCTGTAGATAAAGTTTTAGCAGCAGCGCGTCTTGTTCTAAACACGTTACTACTAAAATTCCCACGGCTTAGCCGATAGGCTACACATTGTAGTAGCGACCTATAACGAACCGCGCTACCGCTACTTTCTTTGTAGCAGCGCATTTTAATCTAAACTCGCTACTGCTAGCTAAAGGATATAAAATTAAATGAAAAGCACATAGAAAGGTAATTGAAAATGAAAGAAATAGAATAAGGTGAAAGGAAAAAAATAAAATGTGAAGAAAACTAAATGAAAAAGGGGAAAAAAGAGAAAGGAGTAGCAGTAGCGTGTATCCCAGAACGCGCAGTAGCTAACGTAGCAGTAGCGCGCTTTCTGGAACGCGCTACTGCTACTTCTGACTTAACCACGGGGTTCGTCCTTCCCCACGGCCACTTCCCCCAAATCCAGCCCTCCACTCTCGCCGCCGCTGTCGCCCGTCGGCCGTCGCGCGCTCTCCGCACACCCCGCCCCCGCCCCCGACCTCAACGCCGTCCCGGACGCCGCCCCCGACCCCGACCTCGACGCCGCCATCCGCCGCGCGCCCGAGCCCCGACCCCGACCTCGACGCCGCCTGCCCCTCCCTCGTCGCAGGCACCCGAGGTGAGCATGCCTGCTCCTCCCTCTCCCCTACCTCTGCCTAGGGTTTCTTTATATTTTAGTTGCATCAAATTAGTTAGGGTTCATGTAAGGGTGGAAACGAATCGGATGCGGATGCGGCTCAAATGAGTTAGGGTTCATGTAAGGGTGGAAACGAATCAAATTTCTAAGATGAATCATAAAACGAGTAAAATTTGACCACTTATTTCACTTTATAGTTGGATAATTGGAATATCCGCTACCACTTTCCACCCCTAGCTTCATCAAATTAGATTGTAATTAGGGCAGTAGTTCCTAGGTACTAATTAGTTAGTAAGAACTAGGTACTAATTAGGTACTAGTTTATTTTTATTTATAGTAAGTTTATTTTTAATAAGAACTAGTTGAATTAATAGAACTAGTTAGTAAGAACTTGTTGCTAGTTTTTTAGTTAAAGCAATTTTTCCTGCATCGACGTGGACGATGCCTATCCCGCATCCTCGTCGTCGAGTCGGCGGAGGACGACACCTGCTTGACCAGATGGGCCATGTCCGGGACTAGGCTCCGCCAGGGTGGTACTGGGAGGCGCTACCTACCGGGAGGCGAAGATTGGTGATGAGCCAGCCTGTCGTTGACCCGAACCTTCTTTGGTGGCGGTCGCGTGGGCCAGTGACGGTCCAGAGGCTCGAGGACCCCGCGGAGGTGGTGCGTCACCGTGCCAGTGAGGAGGACGCGCACGTCCGTCGCTACTTGTTTGCGTTGGAGCACAGTTTCTCCAATACCTGGCAGGTTCTCCAGGGATCTCACTAGAGCTATGATCCCGTGATGGTTCCTTCTCTGTGGGTGTCCACCGCCCGCGCCGATACCCGTCATGTGCTAGGGTTTTAGTTGTATTAGTGATGTTATATGTATGACACTATTCGGGATGTATTAGTGATAATATTCGATGATGTATGGATGCATGAGATGATTTACTTTTGCTTATTGAATGCATGCTAATTTGAGTCCTATAAGATATTTTGAAATGTATATCTTGTGTTGCCTCAAATAGGATATGTGCTTGCCCCAGTGGCCGGTCATGTTTGCAGGTTACACCTCCGAGTGGCCTATGTTTTACCGGAGTGTTGATTCATTTCCATTCCGGCAAATTTCAGGCGCTCGATATGTCCTATTTTAGCAAAGGTCATGCCGGATTTTTCCGTGAATTTTGGCATGACTTGTGCCAGAATATGTAGAAAATATCGAGTGCCCCGGATTTGTGTGTTGAGTATCCTGGTAGTTGTCTTCGATCAATTTTCAATTAATGATTTAACTATGAACATAGGAAATGTCTGACGACGAAAAGGATTTCGGTATTTGCAAACACTGCGAAGACGAGCGCGGCCTGTGCGGCGGAATCTTCCTAGATGATGATAGGCGCTTCAGCATCAAGCTGGACGAGAACTTCGAAGTGGATATAGTAAGTCACAACGACAAGTCTTTTTTCGTAATTAAGCATGACATTTGCTTCATTTGCTTCAACTTATAATTTAAGAATGACATTAAGCATGACAAGTCTTTTTTTACTATTCTACTAGCGTATCCCCTGCCATGCAAGAGTTTTTGTATTGGATAAGATAGGTTTCAGTCGTACTATGGAGGAAAAGAAAGTTTACTTGAAGAACGAGCATGGTTATATTTTCCATGCAAAATTATACAATTCAGACGACTACACTTATTTTGGATGCAAAACATGGCGAGCACTATGCAAGACTTATGCATTTGAGCCTGATATGATTATCACCTTTGATATTCGTCCGGAAGATGATATTGAAGGTAATACCGACATCTGGGTCGATGTGCAGACGCCTCCAGTTATACCATTATGTAAGTTTCTCAACCATATTTATGTCTTTGATATTGTTTTTTCAAAATTAGTTGACAACTAATTTGTATTGTCAGCTTTGTGCAAGCAAACATGTCCAGCGCTTGGTAGACAGGAGCTACTACTGCCCCGAGGCTGAACTAAACTGCGAGGAGCTAAGTCATTATGTTTCATGGCTTGAGGATCTTGATACTGTCAAGACAAATTTTCTTCCTGCATTTATAAATGTTAGTACTGAAAACGTGCGACCAATAGTGTTCGTAATGAAATACGGTCACATCTATTTAGAAAGGATGGTAAGATTTTTACTATTTGTCCTCAGTGCATCTTTTCCATACATTATTTTTGAAGCTAAACTTCATTGCTAAGTATGTTACCATACGATGTTCTTCAACAGGGACTCCCGATGAATGTTGTGCCTTATGGGATCGAGACTAAAGTTACCATGAGTATTATTAGCTTACGGCCAAGATATCCTACAGATTACTTTAGTGCATTCAAGATTAGCGACGGATGCTTAATAGTGCAATACTGGACCAAATGTGTGATGGAGAAGCGCAGAGAAGTACTAGGGGGCAGCAAACAGATACACTACCCACGATTAGGATACAGGTTCATCTGCATGCTCCAACTTGATCAAGGAGGAGAGCTACACATGTTTTATGTTATTTTACCTAAGAGAGAGCAGCAGGAGTGATTAGCTAGCTAGAAATAAGTTTGAGGATGATGATGTGCTACACTATTACTATGATGATAAAATAGCTAGTGTTGGTGGTAATGACTATGATGATTATTATTAGCTAGTGTCAGTGGTGATTAAATAAATACTGTTGGTGCTAATGACTATGATGATGATTAAATAACTTGTGCTGGCGGATTAGATTCAAGTCGAGGCAACATGTGGTGCACATTGAAAGTACTACTAGTCCAAACTAGATCAAGTTTGGATTAGTAGTATACTTTTGACATGCACCACATATTGCCTCCACTTGAACCTAATCCACCTTCATTTGACACACTGTTATGGACATAATGATGTAAACCTCATAACTGGTATTGTACCAATATTTGTACGATGGCGCATAAATACAATAAAAATAAAAAATAAAAAAAGAATACTAGTAGCGATGGAGAGAAAACACGCTGCCAGTAGTTACATTAGCAGTAGCGTGGGAGTGAACAAACGCTGCAGCTATTTATCCTAGCAGTAGCGCGTGCGGGCACGCGTTACTGCTAAGCAATAGCTGTAGCGCCTTATTAGTAGCGCGCCTACCCGCGCTACTAGTGAGCACAAAACCAGTGCTACTGCTAGGGTTTTCCCTAGTAGTGGGTGTGTGTGTCCACGTACCCTCGTAGACCGAAAGCGGAAGCGTTAGGTTACCGCGGTTGATGTAGTCGAATGTCTTTGCGATCCAACCAATCAAGTACCGAATGTACGACACCTCCGAGTTCAACACACGTTCAGCTCGATGACGTCCCTCAAACTCTTGATCCAGCAGAGGGTCGAGGGAGAGTTCCCTCAGCACGACGGCGTGGTGATAGTGATGGTGATGTGATCCGCGCAGGGCTTCGCCTAAGCACTACGACGCTATGACCGGAGGAGTAAACTATGGAGGGGGCACCGCACACGGCTAAGAGAACAATTGATGTGCTTTGGGGTGCCCCTGCCCCCGTATACAAAGGAGGGGAGGAGGAGGCGGCCGGCCTAGAGGGGGCGCGCCAAGGGGGGAGTCCTACTAGAACTCCTAGTCCTAGTAGGATTCGGCCCCCCTCTTTTCCTTCTCATGGAGGTGGAAAGGGGGAAGGAGAAGGAGTAGGAGAAGGAAAGGGGGGGGGGGGGTGGCGCCCCCTTCGCTAAACCAATTCGGCCTCCTCCCTTGTGGGGGGTGCACCAGCCCCTTGTGGGCTGGTTAGCCTCCCTCCTATGGCCCATATGGCCCATATATTTCCTCGGGGGGTTCCGGTAACCCCGCCGTTACTCTGGTATGTACCCGATACACTCCTAAACCCTTCCAGTGTCTGTATGCTACCTCTCGACCATTTTGTGGCTCCTCGTCATGTCCGTGATGTCATCCTAGACTCCGAACAATCTTCGGTCACCAAAACACATAACTCATAATACAAATGATCATCGGACGTTAAGCGTGCGGACCCTACGGGTTCGAGAACTATGTAGACATGACCGAGACATATCTCCGGTCAATAACCTATAGCAGAACCTAGATGCTCATATTGGTTCCTACATATTCTACGAAGACCTTTATTGGTCAAACGGCAATGACAACATACGTCATTCCCTTTTGTCATCGGTATGTTACTTGCCCAAGATTCCATCGTCGGTATTCTTATACCTAGTTCAATCTCGTTACTGACAAGTCTCTTTACTCATTCCGTAATGCATCATCCCGCAACTAACTCATTAATCACATTGCTTGCAAGGCTTATAGTGATGTGCATTACCGAGAGGGCCCAGAGATACCTCTCCGATACTCGGAGTGACAAATCCTAATCTTGATCTATGCCAACCCAACAAACACCTTCGGAGACACCTGTAGAGCATCTTTATAATCACGCAGTTACGTTGTGACGTTTGATAGCACATAAGGTGTTACTCCGGTATTCGGGAGTTGCATAATCTCATAGTCATAGGAATATGTATAAGTCATGAAGAAAGCAATAGTAAGAAAACTTAATGATCATTATGCTAAGCTAACGATGGGTCTTGTCCATCACATCATTCTCACAATGATGTGATCTCGTTCATCAAATGACAACACATGTCTATGGTTAGGAAACTTAACCATCTTTGATTAACGAGCTAGTCAAGTAGAGGCATACTAGGGACACTTTGTTTTGTCTATGTATTCACACATGTATCAAGTTTCCGGTTAATACAATTCTAGCATGAATAATAAACATTTATCATGATATAAGGAAATATAAAATAACAACTTTATTATTGCCTCTAGGGCATATTTCCTTCAGTCTCCCACTTGCACTAGAGTCAATAATCTAGTTCACATTGCCATTTGATTTAACACCAATAGTTCACATAACCATGTGATTAACACCCAAAGGGTTTACCAGAATCAACAATCTAGTTCACATCGCCATGTGATTAACACCCAAAGAGTACTAAGTGTGATCATTTTTTGCTTGTGAGAGAAGTTTAGTCAACGGGTCTGCCACATTCAAAGCCGTATGTATTTTGCAAATTTTCTATGTGTACAATGCTCTGCATGGAGCTACTCTAGCTAATTGCTCCCACTTTCAATATGTATCCATATTGAGACTCAGAGTCATCAGGGCCGGTGTAAAATCTTGCATCAACGTAACTCTTTACGGCGAACTCTTTATCACCTCCATAACCGAGAAATATTTCCTTAGTCCTCTTAGGTAACTAAGGGTAACTTTGACTGCTGTCCATTGATCCACTCCTGGATTACTATCGTACCCCCTTGCCAAACTCATGGCAAGGTACACAATAGGTCTGGTACACAACATAGAATACTTTATAGAACCTATGACTAAGGCATAAGCAATGGCTTTCATTATCTTTCTATTTTCTGTCGTGGTCGGGTTTTGAGTCTTACTCAACTTCACACCTTGTAACACAGGCAAGAACCCTTTCTTTGACTGATCCATTTTGAACTTCTTCAAAACTTTATCAAGGTATGTACTTTGTGAAAATCCAATTAAGCGTTGCTACCTCTTCAGCATGCGTTGGTTTTCCCTTGAAGAGGAAAGGGTGATGCAGCAAAGTAGCATAAGTATTTCCCTCAGTTTTTGAGAACGAAAGTATCAATCCAGTAGGAGACTACACGCAAGTCGCCTAGTACCTGCACAAACAATCAAGAACCTTGAAACCAACGCGATAAAGGGGTTGTCAATCCCTTCACGGCCACTTGCAAAAGTGAGATCTGATGAAGATAATAAGATAAATATTTTTGGTATTTTTGTTTTATACATTGGAAAGTAAAGATTGCAAAGTAACGGCGACAGAGATAGCTAGTTGACAGGAGACTAATATGATGTCAAATAGACCCGGTGGCCATAGGTTTCACTAATGGCTTCTCTCAAGATAGCAAATATTACGATGGGTGAACAAATTACTGTCGAGCAATTGATAGAAAAGCGCATAGTTATGAGAATATCTAGGCATGATCATAAACATAGGCATCACGTCCATGACAAGTAGATCGAAACAATTCTACATCTACTACTATTACTCCACACATCGACCACTATCCAACATGCATCTAGAGTATTAAGTTCATAAGAACAGAGTAACGCGTTAGGCAAGATGACATGATGTAGAGGGATAAACTCAAGCAATATGATACAAACCCCATCTTTTTACCCTCGATGGCAACAATACAATACGTGCCTTGCTGCCCCTGCTGTCACTGGGAAAGGACACCGCAAGATTGAACCCAAAGCTAAGCACTTCTCCCATTGCAAGAAAGATCAATCTAGTAGGCCAAACCAAACTGATAATTCGAAGAGACTTGCAAAGATATTAAATCATGCATATAAGAATTCAGAGAAGAATCAAATATTGTTCATAGATAATCTTGATCATAAATCCACAATTCATCGGATCTCGACAAACACACCACAAAAAGAATTACATCGAATAGATCTCCAAGAAGATCGAGGATAACTTTGTATTGAGATCCAAAGAGAGAGAAGAAGCCATCTAGTTAATAACTATGGACCCGAAGGTCTGTGGTAAACTACTCACACATCATCGAAGAGGCTATGGTGTTGATGTAGAAGTCCTCAGTGATCGAATCCCCCTTCGGCGGAGCGCCGGAAAAGGCCCCAAGATGGGATCTCACGGGTACATAAGGTTGCGGCGATGGAAAAGGTGTTTCGTGGCTCTCCCTGATGGTTTCAGGGTATAAGAGTATATATAGGCGAAAGAAGTAGGTCGGTGGAGCTGCGAGGGGCCCACGAGGGTGGGGCGCGCGCCTGCCCCCCTGGGAGCGCCCTCCTGCCTCGTGGCTTCCTCGCTGCTTCCTTGATGTCCACTCCAAGTCTCCTGGATTGCATTTGTTCCAAAGAAGATCCTAGCGAAGGTTTCGTTCCGTTTGATATTCCTTTTCTGCGAAACACTGAAATAGGCAAAAAACAGCAATTTGCACTGGCCCTACAGTTAATAGGTTAGTCCCAAAAATAATATAAAAGTGCATGGTAAGCCCATTAAACATCCAAAACACATAATATAATAGCAGGGAATAATACAAAATTATAGATACGTTGGAGAAGTATCAAGCATCCCCAAGCTTAATTCCCGCTCTTCCTCGAGTAAGTAAATGATAAAAACAATTTTTTTATGTGGAATGCTACCTAACATAATTTTCAATGTAATTTTCTTTATTGTGGCATGAATGTTCAGATCTGAAAGATTCAAGACAAAAGTTTAATATTGACATAATACTACTTCAAGCATACTAACTAAGCAATTATGTCTTCTCAAAATAACATGGCCAAAGAAAGCTTATCCCTACAAAATCATATAGTTTGGCTATGCTTCATTTTTGTCACACACAAATTCTCTCATCATGCACAACCCTGATGACAAGCCAAGCAATTGTTTCATACTTTAGTAATCTCAAACTTTTTCAACTTTCACGCAATACATGAGCATGAGCCATGGACATAACACTATGGGTGGAATAGAATATAATCATGGGAGTTGTGTGGAGAAGACCAAAAAAGAGAAAGTCTCACATTGACGCGGCTAATCAACGAGCTATGGAGATGCCCATCAATTGATGTCAATGCGAGGAGTAGGGATTGCCATGCAACAGATGCACTAGAGCTATAAATGTATGAAAGCTCAACAAAAGAAACTAAGTGGGTGTGCATCCAACTTGCTTGCTCACGAAGACCTAGGGCATTTGAGGAAGCCCATTGTTGGAATATACAAGCCAAGTTCTATAATGAAAAATTCCAACTAGTATATGAAAGTGACAATATAAGAGACTCTCTATCATGAAGATCATGGTGCTACTTTGAAGCACAAGTGTGGAAAAAGGATAGTAGCATTGTCCCTTTTTTATTTGGCCTTCCCCCTTTTTTGGGAGAATGCTCTATTAATGATGATCATCACACTTCTATTTATTTACAACTCAAAGATTAAAACTCGATAGTAGAAGAAAGTATGACTCTATATGAATGCCTCCGGCGGTGTACCGGGATGGGTAATGAATCAAGAGTAACATGTATGAAATTATGCATGGTGGCTTTGCCACAAATATGATGTCAACTACATGATCATGCATGGCAATATGACAATGATGAAGCATGTCATAATAAATGTAATGGTGGAAAGTTGCATGGCAATATATCTCGGAATGACTATGGAAATGCCATAATAGGTAGGTATGGTGGCTGTTTTGAGGAAGATATAAGGAGGTTTATGTGTGATAGAGCGTATCATATCACGGGGGTTGGATGCACCGGCGAAGTTTGCACCAACTCTCAAGGTGAGAAAGGGCAATGCACGGTACCGAAGAGGCTAGCAATGATGGGAAGGTGAGAGTGTGTCCATGGACTCAACATTAGTCATAAAGAACTCACATAATTATTGCAAAAATCTACAAGTCATAAAAACCAATAATTACACGCATGCTCCTAGGGGGATAGATTGGTAGGAAAAGACCATCGCTCGTCCCCGACCGCCACTTATAAGGAGGACAATCAAACAAAAACACCTCATGCTTCAAATTTGTCACACAACATTTACCATACGTGCATGCTACGGGACTTGCAAACTCTAACACAAGTATTTCTCAAATTCACAACTACTCAACTAGCATGACTCTAATATTACCATCTTCATATCTCAAAACAATAATGAAGTATCAAACTTCTCATAGTATTCAATGCACTATATATGAAAGTTTTTATTATACCCATCTTGGATGCCTATCATATTAAGACTAATTTTATAGCCAAAGCAAATTACCATGTTGTTCTAAAGGACTCTCAAAATAATATAAGTGAATCATGGGAGATCAATAATTAATAAAATAAAACCACTACCGTTCTCTTAAAGATATAAGTGACGCACTAGAGCAAATTATCTAGCTCAAAAGATATAAGTGAAGCGCAAAGAGTATTCTAATAAATTCCGATTCATGTGTGTCTCTCCAAAAGGTGTGTACAGCAAGGATGATTGTGGTAAACTAAAAAGCAAAGAATCAAATCATACAAGACGCTCCAAGCAAAACACATATCATGTGGTGAATAAAAATATAGCCTCAAGTAAAGTTACCGATGGACGAAGACGAAAGAGGGGATGCCTTCTAGGGCATCCCCAAGCTTAGGCTTTTGGTTGTCCTTGAATTTTACCTTGGGGTGCCTTGGGCATCCCCAAGCTTAGGCTCTTTCCAATCCTTATTCCAAAATCCACCAAATCTTTACCCAAAAACTTGAAAACTTCATAACCCCCAATACTAGCCATAGATTCATCAAAATAAGCAAACAACACACGAAAAACAGATCTGTCAAAAACAGAACATCTGTAGTAATCTGTAGGTTTTGAATACTTATGTAACTCCAAAAATCCTGAGATTTTAGGACGTCCTAAATAATTTGTATATTGATCTACTGCAGTTGGAATTGGTATTTTATCGCTCTCTGGTAAAAAATGAAAATTATTCTCGTGAGCGCATACTTTCTTTTTTTTCAGCAAGATCAAACAACAATCATCCAAGAAGATCCTAAAGGCTTTACATGGCCCAAACACTAATTAAAACACAAAAAACACAATCATAGCGGTAGATAGATGATTTATTTATTACTAAACAGGAACAAAAACAAGAAACAAAATATAAATTGGGTTGCCTCCCAACAAGCGTTATCGTTTAACGCCCCTAACTAGGCATTGAGATTTCAATGATGCTCGCATGAAAGACAAGAATTGAAGCACAAAGAGAGCATCATAAAACATGTGGCAAACACACTTAAGTCTAAAGTACTTCCTATGCATAGGTATTTTATAAGCAAACAAATTATCATGGCAAGCAAAAACTAGCATATGCAAGGAGGAAGAAAGAAACAATAGCAATCTCAACATAACGAGAGGTAATTTAGTAACATGAAAATTTCTACAACCATATTTTCCTCCCTAATAATAATTACATGTGGTATCATAATCAAATTTAACAATATAGATATCATATAAAATATTCTTAACATGATCCACATTCATGCAAAGTTGACACTCTTCCAAAATAGTGGGATTAACATTAACTAAAGTCATGACCTCTCCAAACCCACTTTTATCAAAAATTTCATAAGATTGAACAATCTCCAAATATGTGGGATCTAAAGTTGACACTCTTCCAAACCCACTTTCAATAATATTGCAAAAACTATTATCAATCTCATATTCATCATGGGGCTTAAATAAATTTTCAAGATCAAAAGAAGAATCACCCCAATCATGATCATTGCAACAAATAGTAGTCATAGCAAAAATAGCATCCCCAAGCTTGAGGTTTTGCATATCATTAACACAATTGACATCAATTGAATTTATAATAACATCATTGCAATAATGCTTTTTATTCAAAGATCTATTCGTGAATCACTTCGTAAAGCACTTCATCACAATTTTCAGATTCACGGATTTCAAGCAAAACTTCATAAAGATAATCTAGTGCACAAAACTCACTAGCAATTGGTTCATCATAATTGGATCTCTTAAAAAGACTAGTAAGCTTGCACGTGCAATGCACGTCTTAGCTACAATACATTAATTCTAGGCAAACGATTCTACCCGGCCGACCGACAGAGTTAGCCGGTCATGCGCGAGGTCGTTGGATCGTGAGAGATCATGTGTCTCCCGTCGTGTCCCGATTCACCATATCTCTCGTCCTCTTGTTTTGCTTGCTCTCACCATCTCATCCTCCCTTGTTCACCCATTCCCCTCCCCTGGCTCCACACCTCCCCCTAGAGCTGCAAGCAGGCAGGGGCGAGGTATACACAGGCGGAGGCAAAGCCAGAGGCAGGGGACGCATGGGGAAGCGGGACATGGAGGCAGGGGCAGAGTCAATCCCGTGCGCGGGGTAGGCGGGCGAAACAGGGACGCGAAATCCATGGTTGCAATCGCTGAAATCAGGCGGCTGGACGGTGACCTGCCCAAATTTGGGCCGATCGGCCCTTAGTTCTATCATTAAATAGACCTACTTTTTTGAAAATTTTAAATCTCATACAGAGTACATATAATACCTAATTTAGGGTCATAAAAATTACTGGAAATGGTGTGTTTAGGAATTAAGATGCCCACGTCCACTTCTTAGCAACTATGAAGAGCATTGACTAATTGGTACTCCCTCCGTCCCACAATATAAAAACGTTTTTCAAGCTCTTGAAAAACGTTCTTATATTGTGGGACGGAGAGAGTAGAATATCAATTCCATGTTTCAGCAGGCAGTATATGACATCATAAATCTATGAGCCAATCTATCTGGATCCCAAACTAAAACTCAAGTACATACAAATGTTTTACATAGGCAGATCAAGGAACAAATCCGAAGATGGGTGCTCGTTATGCTCTAGTTGTAACTATACAGCTAAAATTATATGATCTACATGTCAAAAATGAACTACCTCCGATCCAAATTAGTTGTAGCTCAAACGGATGTATCTAACACAGAAATACGTCTAGATACATCCGTTTCAGTGACAAGTAATATGGATCGGAGGGAGTACATGACCTGAAGACATGGACTACAAACTGATTGAGAACGACAATTGAACAAAGATAGTCGGGGACCGAAGGGTTTACCTTGATGGAAAAGGGAATCAAAGAACATGAATCTGGTTGAGCGCAAAATGTTTCCTGGCCTTGACAAGAAGAAATCAAAGGAGAAAAAAAATGTGTTTTCTCGGCTGAGCTATCCATCTAAATTTTATCTCACTTTTGTAAGTGTTGCATCTAAAATACGTGAAGGTGGCTTAAATTGGGTAGCGAACCTTTTGATAGCTATCGACAAATCAATATCACTCCACAGATGAGGGGTTTACCAATTCTGCAATCGATAGAGATAGACTGGGCATTCAGTTGTTCGCCAGAATCATCACCAAAATCCTTTACAGCCACTGACTCTGTTAACCTAACCAGGTAGCTGACGTGGATAAAAGCAGAGTGTTTATGAAACCAGATGTAATGTGTGTAGGCTAAAAGATTATTAAATCATGCTTTGCATCATCACAACAAAATCTTTTGTAGTACCTCATGAATACGCAATGCATAGAAATATGAAACACGTGAGAATACAGTTGCAAGTAATTTGATTTGAACAGAAATAAAGATCCCCAACTTACACTATTGTTCCAAACATAGAAGTCCCGAAGAGGAAGATTTTGGCCCAATCCTCCACCTCTTATGCCAAACTGATTCGAGCAGGAACTGGAGTACTGTATCTCTAGCACAATCAACAGCTAATAAAAAAATGAACTACAGAGTTAGAGTGCTAAATCACAAATTAGTGCATGTCTGCAGCTGCACAATTTCCAAAAAAATATGGTGGAGAGATGAGTTACCTTCTTGCTGCTTAACTATTGAGCATTGTGCCAACTTTCTGTCTCCGTGGTGCTTCCCAAGCCCCAGCTTGAGGTCTGTACATGGAGAGAAGCATGGAAAGTGAAGGGGACAACTGGAGGTAAAGAAATCAAAAGGATAAATAGTTCACCTGGGCTTGGGGCGACGATGGCATGGCCATGGAGAAGAGATCGAGCAATAGGCCCTAAAAAATCCCATATATTTACATGACAACAGGACCTGGCTAGATCCATCTCCTCTTGGAAAAGATCTCTTGATTCGGTGAAGCAATGAAACTGACACCATAATATTTTGAATTAAAATCAGAAATCATTTTCCTCTCTTGGCTAAGTAAAAGGAAGCTTGTATGTAAAATGGTTATTTTTTAACTGATATCATCAAGAAACCTTTGTTTCTATCATGTTTTCACCTGCATACGTGATGCATAGAAGTACACCATTACATAATAAATTAATAACCAGAGCTTGAATTTACATGAGTCCATTACTCTCCAGATCTAGCAATGGCTCCTATAAGTATGCAATTCCTACAATGCAGTTATATTCTAGACAAGGTCCTGATAAAGAACTTGATTACTACCAGGATAAGAAGATGCTAATGATTAAAAGTAGAAGGTGCCAGTGAACTAAAATAATAGAAGGTGCTAATGCTTTCATGTTTCTGAACTAAAATGCAAAAGTTGAAACAACTGTTTTCAGTCGAGCATTGACGCAAACACTTTTTTTTGCGGGGAGGCGCAAACTCTTGTTGGGCACACATACAACAAATCTGATTACCCGAGTCAACGCGCACGCACAACACACATGTCTGTCGGCCGGCCGGCCACACGTGCCCTTAGTAATCCATCCAACACGCATACCACGTCGGCAACATCATGCACGGACAAGCCGGAATTTGTAGGGGGCATTAGACATTGAGGCGGCCATTACAACGACGATCGAATGATTAGAGTCAGCCTGCTATAATGTGCCCCAGAAATCAGGCTTGCTCTACAGTTCCTATTGTACTGTGAGTCATGCATGAACAAAATCCCATGCGCAAAACCCTAATGTATAGGATTGAGAACCATAAGGCATGAACAAAATCCCCTGTACAGTTCAGCAATAGGAAATCCCCTGAACAAAATCCCCTGCCCTTTGGTTGGAAGTGCAAAAGAAAATCAGTTTGGTATGTTGCAGATTGGTATGTCACACACTATGGCAATACTTTTACTCAGTTTCTTCACTTATCAAATCTTACTTGAAAGAACACATAAATTTATACTCCTTCATCTTCTTCATGCAAGGCATATTTTGATTGCTCAAATCCAAGTACTGACTAATAGTACAGTGGGGTTCATTTAACACAACGGTGAACATTTTCATGCCCTGGTGATCTGATACTTCTATCTCTGCTTCCGTTTTACTGTGAATAAAATAGGACCTTGAGGCATTAGGCATTACCAAAAAAATAAGACAGAGAACTGCCATAATTTACAACAGGCTTTTGGTTTCTAAAACTATTGCATTAAGTGGGTTCCAAAAAAGAAACAAAGAAGAATTTACTAACTTTGAGTTGTAGATGAAGAGTGCAGACCAAAGTGTAGTGGTCATGCACGTAGTATTAAGTTCACTTGTCAGGGATTGCCAGCCAGGTAACGATTATCAAATCAACTGATCTCCAATTTCACAAGTTAGTTCGGCGAGGCATCGATCCACCCAAATTTAATAGAAGTTAAAAGCCTGAAAACAAAAAAACATTTTAGAGTCGTGAAACAAGTGAATCTTCTAACCATACAAGTAAATCTTAAATTATTCTATACACTTGGTTTTGACACCATAAACAAAGTTTCAGACAGCTACATGGAAATATTCTTTCTCTTTCAAATTTCAATAGCCATGATTTATTAAATATACAATTTTTACAAATAATATCAGTATTAGCTTACTTATAATTACTACTGTAGCCTTGACAGCCCATAGCTCATAGATGAATCCATTGGTGATACTCTACTACCATCGATGAATCCCTTAGGAGTGTGCCTGCTGAATCAACACATCTTGCCATGATCGTCCAGTTCTCTGTTAACATAGACTCCAATGCTTGTAGTAGGTTGAGTTCTTCCTAGAGGCATCTGGCAAAAAGAAACTTACTTGTGATGGAGGCGGAGTGGCGGCGAGGCGGAGGCCAAGCTGCAGCTCCGGAGGCGGCGAAGGGCGCGGCGGGGTGGCTCCGGCAGTTGGGGTGGCGGCGACCCGCGGCGGGGACGGCTCCCGCGGCTGGGGAGGCGGCGACACGCGGCGCCGCGGGAGGAGGCGAAGGGCGCGACGGGGCGGCTCCCGCGGGTGGGGAGGCGGCGACCCGCGGCGGCTCCTGTGGCTTCGGTGGCGCGAGGCGACGATGAAGGGCGCGGCTTCCTGTGGCTCAGGGCGAGCCTGCGGCGAAGGGCATGGTTGTGGGAGGCGAACGACGCGGGAGGAGGAGGAGGAGATCGTGCGGGAGAAGGAGGAGGTGGTGCGAGCAAACTGTTTTTTTACTGTGGGGTAGATTAGCGATCGATCGATTGTGGCTTATTGCGTGGTTGGTAGCGTTAAACACAGAAGGATTAAGGGCCATTAGATTTTGATGATGGATGGGTGTGATTGTTTGGATCTGCCCCTCTCTTTCTTTTATAGTGGTAGTAGATTAGCAAGCAGATGAGGATCCATAACAATAGATATTTAGCAAGAGAAGATGCAAGCTAATAGAAGGCACATGGTACCACGAGCAAACAGAAGGACAGACGGAAGATGGGCGAATAAAACGACAAAGGTGAAGTGGGGGAGAGGAAAACGAGAGGCAAATGGAAAATAATGTAATGTGAGGGAGAAGAGTTTATGATGGGTACTTGGTATGTCTTGACTTGGCGTAGATCTCCCCAGCAACGGCGCCAGAAATCCTTCTTGCTACCTCTTGAGCACGCGTTGGTTTTCCCTTGTAGAGGAAAGGGTGATGCAACAAAGTAGCGTAAGTATGTCGGTGGAGCTGCGAGGGGCCCATGAGGGTGGGGGCGAGCCTGGCCCCCCTGGGTGCGCCCTCCTGCCTCGTGGCTTCCTCGCTGCTTCATTGACGTTCACTCCAAGTCTCCTGGATTGCATTTGTTCCAAAAAAGATCCTCGCGAAGGTTTCGTTCCATTTGGATTCCTTTTGATATTCCTTTTTTGCGAAACACTAAAATAGGTAAAAAAACAACAATCTCACTGGGCCTTCGGTTAATAGGTTAGTCCCAAAAATAATATAAAGTGCATAGTAAAGCCCATTAAACATCCAAAATAGATAATATAATAGCATGGAACAATCAAAAATTATAGATACGTTGGAGACGTATCAAGCGTCTTGATCTATCTCTATAGATCTTCATGCCCAATATATAAGCAGCTTCACCGAGGTCTTTCATTGAAAAATTCTTATTCAAGTATCCTTTTCTACTATCCAGAAATTCTGTATTATTCCCAATCAACATTATGTCATCCACATATAATATTAGAAATGCTACAGAGCTCCCACTTACTTTCTTGTAAATACAGGCTTCTCCAAAAGTCTGTATAAAACCATATGCTTTGATCACACTATCAAAGCGTATATTCATAAATGGATCGCTGGAGCTTGCGCATTTTGCTAGCACCTTTAGGATCGACAAAACCTTTTGGTTGCGTCATATACAACTCTTCTTTAAGTAATCCATTAAGGAATGCGGTTTTGACATCCATTTGCCAAATTTCATAATCATAAAATACGGCAATTGCTAACATGATTCGGACAGACTTAAGCATCGCTATGGGTGAGAAGGTCTTATCATAGTCAACTCCTTAAACTTGTCGAAAACCTTTCGCAACAAGTCGAGGTTTGTATATAGCAACATTACCATCATCGTCAGTCTTTTCTTGAAGATCCATTTATTCTCTTTGGCTTTCGATCATTGGGCAAGTCAACCAAAGTCCACACTTTATTTGTTATCATACATGGATCCCATCTCAGATTTCATGGCCTCAAGCCATTTCGCGGAATCTGGGCTCATCATCGCTTCCTCATAGTTCGTAGGTTCGTCATGGTCTAGTAACATGACTTCCAGAATAGAAATACCGTACCACTCTAGTGTGGATCGTACTCTGGTTGACCTAATTGATAGTAACTTGATCTGAAGTTTCATGATCATCATCATTAGCTTCCTCACTAACTAGTGTAGGAATCATTGGAACTGATTTCTGTGATGAACTACTTTCCAATTCTGGAGAAGGTACAATTACCTCATCAAGTTCTACTCTCCTCCCACTCACTTCTTTCGAGAGAAACGCCTTCCCTAGAAAGGATCCATTCTTAGCAATGAATATCTTGCCTTCGGATTTTTGATAGAAGGTGTACCCAATAGTTTCCTTTGGGTATCCTATGAAGACGCATTTCTACGATTTGGGTTTGAGCTTATCAGGTTGAGGCTTTTTCACATAAGCATCGCAGCCCCAAACTTTAAGAAACGTCAGCTTAGGTTTCTTGCTAAACCATAGTTCATATGGTGCCGTCTCAACGGATTTAGACGATGCCCTATTAATGTGAATGCAGCTGTCTCTAATGCATAACCCCAAAATGATAGTGGTAAATTGGTAAGAGACATCATAGATCGCACCATATCTAATAAAGTACGGTTACGACGTTTGGACACACCATTACGATGTGGTGTTCCAAGTGGCGTGAGTTGTGAAACTATTCCATAGTGCTTTAAATGAAGGCCAAACTCGTAACTCAAATATTCGCCTCCGTGATCAGATCGTAGAAACTTTATTTTCTTGTTATGATGATTCTTCACTTCACTCTAAAACTCTTTGAACTTTTCAAATGTTTCACACTTGTGTTTCATTAAGTAGATATACCCATATCTACTCAAATCATTTGTGAAGGTCAGAAAACAACGATATCCACCGCGAGCCTCAATACTTATCGGACCGCATACATCGATATGTATTATTTTCAATAAGTCAGTGGCTCGCTCCATTGTTCCGGAGAACGGGGTCTTAGCTAGTCATCTTGCCCATGAGGCATGGTTCACAAGCATCAGAAGATTCATAATCAAGTGATTCCAAAAATCCATCCGCATGGAGTTTCTTCATGTGCTTTACACAAATATGACCTAAACGGCAGCGCCACAAATATGTTGCACTATCATTATCAACTTTGCATCTTTTGGCATCAATATTATGAATATGTGTATCACTTCGATTGAGATTCAATAAACCATTTACATTGGGTGTATGACCATAGAAGGTTTTATTCATGTAAACAGAACAACAATTATTCTCTAACTTAAATGAATGACCGTATTGCAATAAACATGATCCAATCATATTCATGCTCAACGCAAACACCAAATAACATTTATTTAGGTTCAACACTAATCCTGAAGGTAGAGGGAGTGTGCGATGGTGATCTTATCAACCTTGGAATCACTTCCAACACACATCGTCACTTCGCCCTTAACTAGTGTCTGTTCATTCTGTATCTCCTGTTCATTCTGTATCTTAGCAACTGAACTAGTATCAAATACCTAGGGGCTACTATGAACACTAGTAAGGTACACAATAATCTGTATATCAAATATACCTTTGTTCACTTTTCCATCCTTATTATCCGTCAAATGTTTGGGGCAGTTCCACTTCTAGTAACCATTTCCTTTGTAGTATAAGCACTCAGTTTCAAGCTTGGGTCCAGCTTTGGGCTTCTTCACGGGAGTGGCTGTCGGTGTCAAAACCGGCGGATCTCGGGTAGGGGGTCCCGAACTGTGTGTCTAAGGTAGATGGTAATAGGAGACAAGGGACACAATGTTTACCCAGGTTCGGGCCCTCTCTATGGAGGTAATACCCTACTTCCTGCTTGATTGATCTTGATGAATATTAGTATTACAAGAGTTGATCTACCACGAGATCATAATGGCTAAACCCTTAAAGTCTAGCCTGTCTGACTATGATTATGATGATATATAGGTCTACAGACCTAGCCCTCCGGTTTATATAGACACCAGAGGGATCTAGGGTTTACACAAGGTCGGTTACAGAGAAAGGAATCTTCATATTTGGATGCCAAGCTTGCCTTCTAAATCAAGGAGAGTCTCATCTGAACATGGGTAGAGTCTTCGGTCTTTGTATCTTCACAACCCATCAGTCCGGCTCATGTCTAATAGGTCGGACGCCCGGACCCCTTAGTCCAGGACTCCCTTAGTAACCCCTGAACCAGGCTTCAATGACGAGGTGTGTTGGGGATATTACTATTGGACGTAAACCGGCCAGGAGTAGCCGGATTAGCTTTATGAAGATTAGAAGCCCATGAAGATGTAAGAATGATGGCGTTTTATGAAGGCCCAAGGCCCAGAGTCGAGTTAAGGCTTGTAGATGTAAACCGACCTAATTATGTAACTTGCATTGTAAGATAGGAAGTATAGAGACCGAACCGGACACGTTTATGATCCGGCTTCGGGACTTTGTAAACCGGCGGGCGTCAACCTATGTATATAAAGGGATGACCCGGCAGCGGTTTAGGGACGATAGACAATAACTCGAGAGCCAGACAAAGCGGATTCGCTCCCTGGTCTTTGAAACCCTAGCAATACCAATCACAACTAGACGTAGGCTTTTACATCGAAGGGGCCGAACTAGTATAAACTCCCCGTGTCCCCTTGTCCGGTTTAACCCCTTTAAGCTAACCTGTTACGATGGCTCCACGACTAAGTCCTTTCACAAGGACATCTGCCGTGACAAACCCACGACAGTTGGCGCCCACCGTGGGGCTATCGCACGATGGTTTCGAGTTCTTAAAGGGCAGCTTTGATGGACTCAAGGGAAACGCTGCGGGCCAGATGACAAAGAGTCGTCGCGGCAAGCTCCACATCGACAACGCAGGATGGGTCCCCGAGGCCGATTCAATCGAATACGGGTACCGGGTCCCCTTTGGTGGGATTCACGTCTTCATCGGCAAGATTGGCGAACCGGGCCTTGAGCAGGACACCTGCACCGACATCATCGAGACGGCTCAGCGTGCAAGCCCTTCCCCGGTTCAGCCCGTGGCAAAGCATGTTTTCGTAGGTGTCATCCATGGAGCAGAAAATGAGGATGGACCGGCATCCGATGGAGAAACCGTTGTCTGTTCCGACGACGAGTCTTCTGGAGAGACCGAATCACTCTATAAGTTGCAGGATGTCCGGATTAGTGGAGGTTCCGAGGGCAACAGTATTCCGGACTCCCCTAATCTGCCAAACCGGGCCGCTATCTTCATGGCCGGTACACAGTCAGCGCCTCACTCATCAACTACCGCAGCAATACTCACTGGTTCAACAACGGCCACGCCAACGGGGGCAGGAAGCTCTGCGCTGCCTCCGGCTCAAGTCCTGTCTGACTTGTTTGACACTTTGGCAACATTGATGGCCGTAGAGGTGGATGCAGTAGCCCGGGATCAGCACAACGCGGAGATTGCAAAGGTGAAGGATCAGATATCTCAGGCTAAAGCGGACCTAGCGGGAGAGAATGCTAAGATGGCTATAGAACGGGCCAAGTTGGAAGCTCAGGCCTACCGGATTAGGCTGGATCAGAACGCTTCCGAAGAAGTCATGAGAAGAAGATACCGATCGCATCTCCCATCGAGTTATGAGCCATGCAATCTCTTCAATACGCCAGGAGCAGGAACTAGTAACCAGCCAATATTAAACCGAACGGAGGCACCAGGAACAGGAGCGCCGGTTCAGCCGCGCACAATGGACCCGCCTCGTCAGAACAACATTGTGCCACAATATGTTCCAACACCTCCCCGGCATTACTCCAACCCGTTGGACAACATTGTGGCCGCCACTTAATGGTTAGCAGCCCTCCCAACCGACGGCGAGTCACCAGTTCCGGTTGAAGCACGATGGGCCAGAGATCTCCTTCAATCAGCTCTAAACCAGTAGCAGGCATATTCGCACAATCGTGAGAGGATTCATTCCACCCCCCGTCCAAGCCGGAGCTACAGCAGGCATGTTGAGGAAGAACCGGCCATGTCAAGTAGTGCACGACGCTGTAACTCGCCGTGAGGACACAACCCGGCAGGGTGATGGCCCACAAGTATAGGGGATCGCAACAGCTTTCGAGGGTAGAGTATTCAACCCAAATTTATTGATTCGACACAAGGGGAGACAAAGAATATTCTCAAGTATTAGCAGCCGAGTTGTCAATTCAACCGCACCTGGAAACTTAGTATCTGCAGCAAAGTGTTTAGTAGCAAAGTAATATGATAGTAGTGGTAACGGCAACAGAAGTAAAGACTGCAAAAGTAATGTTTTTGGTATTTTGTAGTGATTGTAACAGTAGCAGCGGGAAAGTAAATAAGCGTAAACCAGTATATGGAAAACTCGTAGGCACCGGATCAGTGATGGATAATTATGCCGGATGCGGTTCATCATGTAACAGTCATAACATAGGGTGACACAGAACTAGCTCCAGTTCATCAATGTAATGTAGGCATGTATTCCGTATATAGTCATACGTGCTTATGGAAAAGAACTTGCATGACATCTTTTGTCCTACCCTCCCGTGGCAGCGGGGTCCTATTGGAAACTAAGGGATATTAAGGCCTCCTTTTAATAGAGAACCACAACAAAGCATTAGCACATAGTGAATACATGAACTCCTCAAACTACGGTCATCACCGGTAAGTATCCCGATTATTGTCACTTCGGGGTTAATGGATCATAACACATAATAGGTGACTATAGACTTGCAAGATAGGATCTAGAACTCACATATATTCATGAAAACATGATAGGTTCAGATCTGAAATCATGGCACTCGGGCCCCAGTGACAAGCATTAAACATAGCAAAGTCATAGCAACATCAATCTCAGAACATAATGGATACTAGGGATCAAACCCTAACAAAACTAACTCGATTACATGATAAATCTCATCCAACCCATCACCGTCCAGCAAGCCTACGATGGAATTACTCACGCACGGCGGTGAGCATCATGAAATTGGTGATGGAGGATGGTTGATGATGAGGACGGCGATGAGTCCCCCACTCCGGAGCCCCGAACGGACTCCAGACCAGCCCTCCCGAGAGGTTTTAGGGCTTGGCGGCGGCTCCGTATCGTAAAACATGATGATTTCTTCTCTCTGACTTTTTTCTCTCCGAAAGCGAATATATAGAGTTTGAGTTGGCGTCGGAGGGTTTCTAGGGGGCCCACGAGATAGGGGGGCGCGCCCTGGGGGGGCGAGCCCCCCACCCTCGTGGAAAGGGTGTGGGCCCCTGGTCTTCATCTTTGGCAAGGATTTTTTATTATTTTTTCTAAGACCTCCCGTGGAGTTTCAGGTCATTCCGAGAATATTTGTTTTCTGCACATAAAACAACATCATGGTAATTCTGCTGAAAACAGCGCCAGTCCGGGTTAGTTCCATTCAAATCATACAAGTTAGAGTCCAAAACAAGGGCAAAAGTGTTTTGAAAAGTAGATACGACGGAGACGTATCAACTCCCCCAAGCTTAAACCCTTGCTTGTCCTCAAGCAATTCAGTTGAGAAACTGAAAGAAAGAAAGAAAAACTTTTACAAACTCTGTTTGCTCTTGTTGTTGTAACTATGTCAAGCTAGCATTCAAGTTTTCAGCATAAATCATAATTAACCACATTTGCAATAATTCTCAGGTCTCATAATTACTCATATCAATAGTATAATCAACTAGCAAGCCATAATAATAAATCTTGGATGACAACACTTTCTCAAAACAATCATAATATGATATAACAAGATGGTATCTCGCTAGCCCTTTCTGAGACCGCAAAACAAAAATGCAGAGCACCTTTAAAGATCAAGGACTGACTAGAGATTGTAATTCATGGTAAAAGAGATCCAATCATAGTCATACCCAACATAAATTAATAGTGATGAATGCAAATGATAGCTGTGCTCTCTAGCTAGTGCTTTTTAATAAGAGGGTGATGACTCAACATAAAAGTAAATGGATAGGCCCTTCGCAGAGGGAAGCAGGGATTTGTAGAGGTGCCAGAGCTCGGTTTTGCAATAGAGATAATTGTATTTTGAGCGGTATACTTTCGTTGTCAACGTAACAACTAAGAGATGGCGATATCTTCCATGCTAAACACATTATAGGCGGTTCCCAAACAGAATGGTAAAGTTTATACTCCCCCTCCACCAACAAACATCAATCCATGGCTTGCTCGAAACAACGAGTGCCTCCAACATACATCAGGTCCCAGGGGGAGTTTTGTTTGCAATTAATTTTGATTTAGGTTGCATAAAGCATGGTACTGGGCATCTCGGTGACCAGCCATTTTCTCGTGAGTGAGGAGCGGAGTCCACTCCTCTTGAGAATAATCCGCCTAACACGGAAGATAAGGACAACCTTTGTTGATACATGAGCTATTCGATCATACAAAACAGAATGTTCATTTGAAGGTTTAGAGTTTGGCACATACAAATTTACTTGGAACGGCAGGTAGATATCGCATATAGGAAGATATAGTGGACTCATCTGGAATAACTTTGGGGTTTAAGGGATTGGATGCACAAGCAGTATTCCCGCTTAGTACAGGTGAAGGCTAGCAAAAGACTGGGAAGCGATCAACTAGAGAGCGACAACAGCCATGTACATGCATTAAAATTAATAAACATTGGATGCAAGCATGGGTAGGATATAATCCACCATGAACATAAATATCGTGAAGGCTATGTTGATTTGTTTCAACTACATGCGTGAACATGTGCCAAGTCAAGTCACTTAAATCATTCAAAGGAGGATACCACCCCATCATACCACATCATAACCATCTTAATAGCATGTTGGAATACAAGGTAAATCATTATAACACATAGCTAATCAAGCATGGCACAAGCAACTACGATCTCTAATTGTCATTGCAAACATGTTTATTCATAATAAGCTGAATCAAGAACGCGGGACTCATCATATTTACAAAAACAAAAGAGGTCGAGTTCATACCAGCTTTTCTCCTCTCAGTCAGTCCATCATATATCATCATAATTGCCTTTCACTTGCACGACCGAACGGTGTGAATAATAATAAGAGTGCACGTGCATTGGACTAAGCTGGAATCTGCGAGCATTTAATAAACAGGAGAAGACAAGGCAATATGGGCTCTTTGGTTAATTCAACAATAATGCATATAAGAGCCACTTCAACAATTTAATTATGGTCTTCTCCTACTGACCCCCAAATAAAAGAAAAGAAGTAAAACTATTTACACGGGAAAGCTCCCAACAAGCAAAATAAGAACGGGAAATATTTTTGGGTTTTCTTTTTAATTATTACTACTACAACAGAAAAATAAACTACTACTAATTTTTTTGGTTTTTCTTAAGGTTTATTAAACACACAAGAAGAAAGCATGAAAAAGAAAATAAACTAGCATGGATATTACAGTGAAAAAGTATGAGCACCGACATCTAGTAATGAGTGTGTGTGAACATAAATGTAATGTCGGTGAGAAATACGTACTTCCCCAAGCTTAGGCTTTTGGCTAAGTTGGTCTATGGCCACGGCTGGCCTGGCAGATATCCATAATAATAGTTGTTGGGGTCGTACTGTGATGAGGAGGAATAGTTGGGATCATACTGTGATGAGGAAGAGGACTCTGACTGCCACTGGCTGACAGTCATCTCTGGATCCCAAGAATAAACAGAATGTCGTGGAGGCTCATTTTGTGGTTCCTGTTCTGGCTCCTCGGTTGGTGCAGGGTTCCGGTAGGCGTGAATAGCCGTCACGGAACAAGATATGTGCCTACAGTCAAATCAAACAAATAAGGAGCAGGCAAGGTAATAGTCTCAGGATGATGTTTATTAAAGAACAATTGATATCTAAGCTCCCCTGCCCTATTCTTAACAATAAAATCATGTGCCAACATACTTTTATGATCTAGATAAACACGGGGCAGCACCTTTCGCGGTAATTTTTGCATAGTAAATCCTCAAATATTCCCGAAAAAATCATATTAAACTGGCATGTCATTCTGAGGACTTTTATATTCGGGCTATTTTTATATTGCACGGATAATCAGATAACAGACAGAAAAATACTAATTTTACTTTATTTAATATAAATAACATAAAGTATAAAGAGGGTACAGGAATTTGTGTTTCTAGTTTCATCCATCTCATGCTCATCAAAAAGAATCCACTAACAAGGTTGATCAATTCTTGTTAACAAACTCATTCCGATAATCATGGAACCGGAGAAATTTCGAATAACACTAAGTTACCTCAAAGGGGATATGCACATCCCCTATAATAAGTATATCATATTTCTTCTTGACAGTAGGAAGAGGAAATTCAAAACCTCCAAATATAATCGATGGAAATTTTCCAATGGAGTTGATATTATGAACTTGAGGTTGTTTCCTCGGAAAGTGTACCGTATGCTCATTACCATTAACATGAAAAGTGACATTGCCTTTGTTGCAATCAATAACAGCCCCTGCAGTATTAAGAAAAGGTCTTCCAAGAATAATAGACATACTATCATCCTCGAGAATATCAAGAATAACAAAGTCCGTTAAAATAGTTACATTTGCAACCACAACAGGCACATCCTCACAAATACCGACAGGTATAGCAGTTGACTTATCAGCCATTTGCAAAGATATTTCAGTAGGTATCAGCTTATTCAAGTCAAGTCTATGATATAAAGAGAGAGGCATAACACTAACACCGGCTCCAAGATCACATAAAGCAGTTTTAATATAATTTCTTTTAATGGAGCAAGGTATAGTAGGTACTCCGGGATCTCCAAGTTTCTTTGGTATTCCACCCTTAAAAGTATAATTAGCAAGCATGGTGGAAATCTCAGCTTCCGGTATCTTTCTTTTATTAGTAATGATATCCTTCATATATTTAGCATAAGGATTTGTTTTGAGCACATCAGTTAATCGCATACGCAAAAAGATAGGCCTAATCATTTCAGAAAAGCACTCAATATCCTCATCATCCTTTTTCTTGGATGGTTTTGGAGGAAAATGCATGGGTTTCTGAACCCAAGGTTCCCTTTCTTTACCATGTTTCCTAGCAACAAAGTCTCTTTTATCATAACATTGATTCTTTGATTGTGGGTTATCAAGATCAACAGCAGTTTCAATTTCTACATCATTGTCATTACTAGGTTGAGCATCACCATGAACATCAGCATTGATATTTTTATTAGGTTCATGTTCATTACTAGATTGTGTTTCAGCATCAGACATAGAGATATCATTTGGATTATCAGGTGGTTCAGCAACAGGTTCACTAGAAGTTTGCACAGTTCTATCATTTTTCTTTTTCTTCTTTTTAGAAGAACTAGGAACATCAATATTATTTCTCTGAGAATCTTGCTCGATTCTCTTAGGGTGGCCTTCAGGATACAAAGGTTCCTGAGTCATTGTACCAGTTCTAGTAGCCACTCTAACAGCATAATCATTTTTCTTACTATTAATTTCTTCAAGCACTTCTTTTTGAGCTTTAAGTACTTGTTCTACTTGCGTGGTAACCATAGAAGCATGTTTGCTAACAAGTTTAAGTTCACCTTTAATATCAGCCATGTAATCACCCAAGCGTCTAATCATATAAGCATTTTCTTTTAATTGTCTACCAAAATAAGCATTGAAGTCGTCTTGTTTAAACATAAAGTTATCAAACTCATCCAAGCACTGACTAGCAATTTTAGTAAGAGGAACTTCAGCTTTATCATATCTATAGAGAGAATTTACCTTTACAACCTGTGTCGGGATATCCGGATCAGGAGGTTCTTCAACAAATAAATAATTGAGATCATAAGTTTCTTCAACAGGCAGTGAATTAAGACCATGTATTTATTCAATAGGAGGTAAATTCTTAACGTCTTTAGCTTTAATACCTTTCTCTTTCATAGATTTCTTTGCCTCTTGCATATCTTCGTGACTGAGAAATAGAACACATCTCTTCTTCGGAGTTGGTTTAGGAATAGGCTCAGTATTTGGGGCAAGAGCTGGCTCTGGAGCTGGCTCAGGAGGTGGCTCAGGAGGTGCCCAATCATTTTCATTTTTCAACATATTATTCAATAGAATTTCAGCTTCATCCAGTGTTCTTTCCCTGAAAAGAGAACTAGCACAACTATCCAGGTAATCTCTGGAAGCATCAGTTATTCCATTATAAAAGATATCAAGTATTTCAGGTTTCTTAAGAGGATGATCAGGCAAAGCATTATGTAACTTGAGAAGCCTCCCCCAAGCTTGTGGGAGACTCTCTTCTTTAATTTGCACAAAGTTGTATATTTCCCTCAAAGCAACTTGTTTCTTATGAGCAGGGAAATATTTAGCAGAGAAGTAATAAATCATATCCTGGGGACTACGCACACAACCAGGATCAAGAGAATTAAACCATATCTTAGCATCACCCTTTAATGAGAACGGAAATATTTTGAGTAAATAGAGGTAACGTGATCTCTCATCATTAGTGAACAGGGCAGCTATATCATTTAACTTAGTAAGATGTGCCACAACAGTTTCAGATTCATAGCCATAAAATGGATCAGATTCAACCAAAGTAATTATGTCAGGATCAACAGAGAATTCATAATCTTTATCAGGAACACATATAGGTGAAGTAACAAAAGCAGGCTCAGTTCTCATTCTATATCTAAGTGATTCCTTGTTCCATTTAATTAATAACCTCTTAAGCTCATATCTATCCTTGCAAGCGAAAATAGCGGCAGAAGATTCCTTATCAAAAAGATAACCTTTAGGAATAACATGCATGTTTTCATCATCACTATCATCATCGTATTCAGATTCAATAATTTCTTTTTCCCTAGCCCTAGCAACTTGTTCATCAAGAAATTCACTAAGGGGCACAGCAGTATCAGACATAGAAGCAGTTTCATCATAAGTATCATGCATAGCAGAAGTGGCATCATCAATAACATACGACATATCAGAACGAATAGCAGAAGCAGGTCTAGGTGTCGCTAACTTACTCATAACAGAAGGTGAATCAAGTGCAAAGCTAGATAGCAGTTCCTTACCTCCCCTCGTAGTTGAGGGATAGATCTTGGTTTTTGGATCTCTCAAGTTCTTCATAATGATAAGCAGATATAAATCCCAAGTGACTCAAAGAATAGCGGTATGCTCCCCGGCAACGGCGCCAAAAAAAGGTCTTGATGGCCCACAAGTATAGGGGATCGCAACACCTTTTGAGGGTAGAGTATTCAACCCAAATTTATTGATTCGACACAAGGGGAGCCAAAGAATATTCCCAAGTATTAACAGCTGAGTTGTCAATTCAACCGCACCTGGAAACTTAGTATCTGCAGCAAAGTGTTTAATAGCAAAGTAATATGATAGTAGTGGTAACGGCAACAAAAGTAAAGACAACAAAAGTAATGTTTTTGGTATTTTGTAGTGATTGTAACAGTAGCAGCGGGAAAGTAAATAAGCGTAAACCAGTATATGGAAAACTCATAGGCACCGGATCAGTGATGGATAATTATGCTGGATGCGGTTCATCATGTAACAGTCATAACATAGGGTGACACAGAACTAGCTCCAGTTCATCAATGTAATGTAGGCATGTATTCCGTATATAGTCATACGTGCTTATGGAAAAGAACTTGCATGACATCTTTTGTCCTACCCTCCCGTGGCAGCGGGGTCCTATTGGAAACTAAGGGATATTAA
The DNA here is from genome assembly GCF_056163025.1 of Triticum urartu. Taxonomy (NCBI): domain Eukaryota; kingdom Viridiplantae; phylum Streptophyta; class Magnoliopsida; order Poales; family Poaceae; genus Triticum; species Triticum urartu. The sequence continues at coordinate 746,948,476 of NC_141875.1, read as the reverse complement.
GGCCTCCTTTTAATAGAGAACCGCAACAAAGCATTAGCACATAGTGAATACATGAACTCCTCAAACTACGGTCATCACCGGTAAGTATCCCGATTATTGTCACTTCGGGGTTAACGGATCATAACACATAATAGGTGACTATAGACTTGCAAGATAGGATCTAGAACTCACATATATTCATGAAAACATAATAGGTTCAGATCTGAAATCATGGCACTCGGGCCCTAGTGACAAGCATTAAGCATAGCAAAGTCATAGCAACATCAATCTCAGAACATAATGGATACTAGGGATCAAACCCTAACAAAACTAACTCGATTACATGATAAATCTCATCCAACCCATCACCGTCCAGCAAGCCTACGATGTAATTACTCACGCATGGTGGTGAGCATCATGAAATTGGTGATGGAGGATGGTTGATGATGATGACGGTGACGAATCCCCCTCTTTGAAGCCCCGAACGGACTCCAGATCAGCCCTCCCGAGAGGTTTTAGGGCTTGGCAGCGGCTCCATATCGTAAAACGTGATGATTTCTTCTCTCTGACTTTTTTCTCTCCGAAAGCGAATATATAGAGTTGGAGTTGGCGTCGGAGGGTTTCCAGGGGGGCCCACGAGTTAGGGGGCGCGCCTTAGGGGGTGGGGGGCGCCCCCATCCTCATGGAAAGGGTGAGGGCCCACTGGTCTTCATCTTTGGTGAGGATTTATTATTATTTTTTCTAAGACCTCCCGTGGAGTTTCAGGTCATTCCGAGAATATTTGTTTTCTGCACATAAAACAACATCATGGTAATTCTGCTGAAAACAGCGTCAGTCCGAGTTAGTTCCATTCAAATCATACAAGTTAGAGTCCAAAACAAGGGCAAAAGTGTTTGGAAAAGTAGATACGACGGAGACGTATCACAGGGGGAGGTGCCAATGCGCATGATGTGGTGGATCATGGTCGCACACGTCGGGAGGCCGAGTTAGCAGCTCTGCACGGAACCCGTCAACCTACTCCGGTTCACCCCACCGCTTCAGTCGAACCATGGGTGGTATTCAGTTCCTTAGGGGTGCCGTGTCTTACCCCCGCTTTGCGTAATGTGAGACTGCCCAAGGATTTTAGAGGACCTCGTAAGGTACGCAATTACACCGCCGATCTGCAACCAGAGGCATGGGTTGAAAGCTACGAGATGGCAATGGAGATGTTGGATGTGGATGAAGCATTATGTGCTAAATACTTCACCATGATGTTGGAAGGAACAACTCGTACTTGGTTGAGGAGCTTACCAACTAACTCTGTCGGATCATGGGCCGAATTGAAGCACTGGTTTATCCAGAACTTCAAAGATACTTGTAAGAAGCCCATGTCAATTGTGGATCTGGCCACTTGTGTCCAAGAGGAGGGGGAGTCCATGACCCATTGGGTAAAGCGGGTCTCAGCAATTTTGCATTCATCGGATCGTATCAATGCAGATACCGCGGTACTAACATTGGAGGGCAATTGCCATTTTTTGCCGCTCAAACAGAAGTTAGGAAGGCTCAAACGTCACTGCAATGATATGTCGACACTTATGGCCGCTTTGGTTAAATATGCCGATTCGGATACTACCAAAGACCCTGACTCAGTGGAGGACAAAGCGGGGAAAGGGAAAAAGAACTGCAACACCAAGGGGCAGCAGCATAATCCGGCAGGCCATGGCAACAATGGTAAGCCCAAGGCCGACAATGGTTTGGACTTTGTGGCTAACACCAACGCTAAGGAGAATGGTCAGCGTCGTTAGGGTAAGCAGCCCTAGAGAGGCGGCGGTTCAGGCCCCAATTTGGAGCGCCTGTTAAATCAACCTTGCCCAAAGCATGGACCCAAGGAGAAGCCAGCATCGCATCTTTGGAAGGATTTTTATATCATGTGATATTTTAAGAACTCCAATATGTTTCAGTATGATAATGGCCCGCCCGGCGGTTCAAGAGGTGGTTTCCACGGGCCGGGTTACGGAGGTGGCAGTTCCGATTCAGGATTTCAGGGCAATCAAACTGGATACAACAATCAAGGGAATCAGGGCAACCAAGGAGGTTACAACCATCAGGGGAGCCAGCAGCAGCAACAGTCGGGTTATCAAAGCAATCCTAAGCAGTTAAATAGTGGGCAGTATCATGTCTTCACCACTAGATTGTGTAAGCATGATCAGAAGCTTCATAAGAGGGCAGTAAACTCTGTTGAACCGGTGGTGCCTCAGTATTTGCGTTGGTCCGAGCAACCCATTTTGTGGAGTAGAGAGGATCACCCCCCGGGTTGACAATCCTTGTCATCTGGCTTTAGTGGTGGACCCTCAAGTTGGGGGATACAAGTTCACTAAGGTAATCATGGACGGGGGAAGTAGTATCAACATTCTATATTACGATACCTTCTGCCGTATGGGGTTGACAGATAAGAATCTTAAACCGTCAAATACCGTTTTTCATGGTGTGGTGCCTGGTAAGTTTGCATATCCAGTGGGCAAGATAGCCTTAGAGGTGGATTTTGGAGATGATCATGATTCAAGATTAGAAACATTGACTTTTGAGGTGGTGAAAATCAAAAGTCCGTATCACGCTTTGTTTGGGCGGCCGGCTTATGCTAAGTTCATGGCAAGGCCATGTTATGTTTATCTGCAGCTTAAAATGCCAAGTCATAAGGGGACCATCACAGTACATGGGAGCAGGAAGATCGCTTTGGAATGTGAGGAAGGTGATGCGGCTTATACTGAGTTGGTTTGTGCCACGGAGGAGCTGAAGTTTTATAAAGACCAAGTTGATCCGGCAGATATGACTTCTTTGAAAAGGCCAACTACGGAACACGATCGGCGTTGAAGTTTAAATTGGCCACAGATACTAAGATGGTTGATTTTGTTCCTGGCGATTCATCCAAACAGTTCAGTATCAGCGCTAACCTGGATCCCAAATAGGAAAGCACGCTCATCGGGTTCATCCGTGAGAACCGGGACATCTTTGCATGGAAACCTTCTGACATGCCAGGTGTACCAGGGAACTCGCTGAGCACACACTTAACATTGATCCTAAGTTTAAATCGGTCCGGCAGTTTCTCCTCCGCTTCAATGAAGAAAGGCGCAAGGCTATCGGTGAAGAGGTAGCTCGGTTGTTGGCCGTAGGGTTTATCATGGAGGTCTTTCACCCGGAGTGGTTGGCTAATCCGGTGCTGGTTCTTAAGAAAAATGGCACTTGGCGTATGTGTGTAGATTACACAGACTTGAACAAAGCTTGCCCTGCAGACCCCTTTGCCCTCCCTCGTATTGATCAGATCATTGATGCTACGGCGGGTTGTGACCGTTTGTGTTTTCTGGATGCTTATTCTGGTTATCATCAGATCAAAATGGCAGTTAAGGACCAGGAGAAGACAACTTTCATCACTCCCTTTGGAGCCTTCTGCTATGTCTCCATGCCCTTTGGGCTTAAGAGTGCCCAGGTGACTTATCAACGCTGTATTCAGAATTGTCTTCATAAGCAAATTGGGCGTAATGTTCATGCATATGTGGATGATATTGTGATAAAATCCAGGAAGGAGGAAACATTGAGAGATGATTTGAGAGAAACCTTTGACAACCTCCGGGTTTACAAGATGATGCTCAATCCGGAAAAGTGTGTCTTTGGTGTCCCGACAGGCAAACTCTTGGGATTTCTGGTATCGAACAGAGGCATTGAGGCTAATCCGGAAAAATCTCAGCAATTACATCTTTGGCTAAACCGACGTGTATCAATGACGTTCAACATTTGGCCGGCCGGATTGCGGCTTTGAGCCGGTTTATCAGTCGTCTTGGGGAGAAGGCTATTCCTTTATATCAAATGCTGAAGAAAATAGATGATTTTGTCTGGAGAGAGGCGGCTGATAAAGCGTTTGAGGATCTGAAGAGGCAGTTAGTTGAACCGCCTGTGCTTGCAGCCCCGATCGATAAAGAGCCATTATTGCTATATGTGGCTGCTAATGCCCGAGCTGTTAGCGTGGCTATTGTGGTGGAGCGCAAGGAAGTTGGAAAGGAGTATCCGGTTCAACGGCCGGTTTATTATATCAGTGAGGTGCTCATTGAATCAAAGCAGAAGTATCCACATTGGCAGAAGCTGGTATATGGAGTGTTTATGGCAAGCCGGAAGCTTAAACATTATTTTCAGGGCCATCCTATCACAGTGGTCACTTCAGCCCCTCTGGGAGATATCATTCAAAACAGAGAAGCAACTGACCGGATTGCCAAGTGGGCTATTGAGCTTGGACCTCACGGGCTCAAATATATACCTCGCACAGCGATTGATACGTCCATTTTGCATCATGCTTTTATATCGATATTTATTGCATTATGGGCTGTTATTTCACTTTATGTCACAATACTTATGGCTATTCTCTCTTATTTTACAAGGTTTACATGAAGAGGGAGAATGCTGGCAGCTGGAATTCTGGGCTGGAAAAGGAGCAAATATTAGAGACCTATTCTGCGCAACTCCAAAAGTTCTGAAACTCCACGGAACATCTTAAAATAAATAAAGAAAAATCCTCGCCAAAGATGAAGGCCAGGGGGCCCACACCCTGCTCACGAGGGTGGGGGGCGCGCCCCCTACCTCGTGGGCCCCCTGGTGGCTCTCCGACGTCCATCTTCTCCTATATGAAGTCTTTCAATGAGAAAAAAATAGGGAGGAACCTTTCGGGACGAGACTCCGCCGCCACGAGGTGGAACCTTGGCGGATCCAATCTAGAGCTCCGACAGAGCTGTTCTGCCGGGGAAACTTCCCTCCCGGAGGGGGAAATCATCACCATCGTCATCACCAACGCTCCTCTCATCGGGAGAGGGCAATCTCCATCAACATCTTCACCAGCACCATCTCATCTCCAAACCCTAGTTCATCTCTTGTATCCTATTCTTTTCTCAAAGTCTGGGATTGGTGCTAGTAGGTTGCTAGTAGTGTTGATTACTCCTTGTAGTTGATGCTAGTTGGTTTATTTGGTGGAAGATCATATGTTCAGATCCTATATGCATATTATTACCCCTCTTATTATGAACATGAATATGCTTTGTGAGTAATTACGTTTGTTCCTGAGGACAAGGGAGAAGTCTTGCTATTAGTAGTCATGTGAATTTGGTATTCGTTTGATATTTTGATAAGATGTATGTTGTCTAGACTCTAGTGGTGTTATGTGAACGTCGACTACATAACACTTCACCATTATTTGGGCCTAGAGGAAGGCATTGGGAAGTAATAAGTAGATGATGGGTTGCTAGAGTGACAGAAGCTTAAACCCTAGTTTATGCGTTGCTTCGTAAGGGGCTGATTTGGATCCATATGTTTCATGCTATGGTTAGGTTTACCTTAATACTTTTGTTGTAGTTGCGGATGCTTGCAATAGAGGTTAATCATAAGTGGGATGCTTGTTCAAGTAAGAACAACACCCAAGCACCGGTCCACCCACATATCAAATTATCAAAGTATTGAACGCGAATCATATGAACGTGATGAAAACTAGCTTGACGATATTCTCATGTGTCCTCGGGAGCGCTTTTCCTATTATAAGAGTTTGTTCCAGCTTGTCCTTTGCTACAAAAAGGATTGGGCCACCTTGCTGCACTATATTTACTTTTGTTACTTGTTGCTCATTACAATTTATCTTGTCACAAAACTATCTGTTACCACTTATTTCAGTACTTGCAGAGAATACCTTGCTGAAAACCGCTTATCATTTCCTTCCGCTCCTCGTTGGGTTCGACACTCTTACTTATTGAAAGGACTACGATAGATCCCCTATACTTGTGGGTCATCAAGACTCTTTTCTGGCGCCGTTGCCGGGGAGTGTAGCGCCTTTGGTAGGTGGAATTTGGTAAGGAAAAATTTATATAGTGTGCTGAAATTTACTGTCACTTGTTACTATGGAAAGTAATTCTCTGAGGGGCTTGTTCGGGGTATCTTCACCCCGTCCAGTAGAGGAAAGAGTTGCTCCTCAACCTACTGAACCTATTGAAAATAAACTCCTTTTGAATTTCCTTCGGGTATGATGGAAAAACTGCTAGCTGACCCTTTTACAGGAGATGGAACAAAGCATCCTGATGAGCACTTAATATATGTGGATGAAGTTTGTGGATTATTTAAGCTTGCAAGTATACCCGATGATGTTGCTAAGAAGAAGGTCTTCCCTTTATCTTTGAAGGGAGAAACATTGATATGGTATAGGCTATGTGATGATATGAGATCATGGGACTATAAAAGATTGAAATCGGAATTCCATCAAAAGTATTACCCTATGCATCTTGTTCATCGTGATCGCAATTATATATATAATTTCTGGCCTCGCGAAGGAAAAGGCATCGCTCAAGCTTGGAGGAGGCTTAAATCAATGTTATATTCATGCCCCAATCATGAGCTCCCCAGAGAAATGATTATTCAAAATTTATATGCTTGGCTTTCTGATAACAATCACACCATGCTCGATACTACTTGTGCTGGCTCTTTTATGGTGAAGACTATTGAATTCAGATGGAATTTATTGGATAGAATTAAACGCAACTCTGAAGATTGGGACCTCGACGAAGGTAAGGAGTCACATATGACACCTAAGTTTGATTGTGTTAAATCTTTTATGGACACCGATATTTTTCGTAAGTTTAGCACTAAATATGGACTTGACTCTGAGATAGTAGCTTCTTTCTGTGAATCCTTTGCTACTTATGTTGATCTCCCTAAGAAGAAGTGTTTTAAATATCATCCTCCCATAGAAGTAAAAGTAGCTGCACCTATTAAAGTTGAAGAAAAGACTGTCACTTATAATGATCCTATTGTTCTACTTCTTATGATGAGAAACCACCTTTCCCTGTTAGAGTAAAGGATCATGCTAAAGCTTCAACTTTGGTTCGTAAAAGCAATATTAGAACATATACACCTCCTGAGCAAGTTAAAGTTGAACCTAATATTGGTATTGTTAAAGATCTCTTGTCTGATAATATAGATGGGTATGTTATTTATTTCTGTGATGAAACTGCTAGAATTGCTAAGCCCCTTGATACAAATAAACCTAGACCCGTGGTAGGTATGCCTGTTATTTCTGTTAGAATAGGAGATCATTGTTATCATGGCTTATGTGATATGGGTGCTAGTGCTAGTGCAATACCTATTGACTTATACAACGAAATTATGAATGACATTGCACCTATTGAGTTAGAAGATATTGATGTCACAATTAAACTTGCTAATAGAGATACTATTTCACCAATTGGAATTGTTAGAGATGTTGAAGTCTTGTGTGGGAAAACTAAATATCCTGCTAATTTTCTTGTTCTTGGTTCCCCACAAGATAGCTTTTGTCCCATTATATTTGGTAGACCCTTCTTGAACACTGTTAATGCTAAGATAGATTGTGAAAAGAATGTTGTTACAATTGGCTTAGATGATATGATTCATGAGTTTAATTTCTCTAAATTTAGTAAACAACATCGTGAGGAGAAATTACCTAGTAAGGATGAAATTATTGGTCTTGCTTCTATTGCCGTACCGCCTAGTGATCCTTTAGAACACTACTTGCTAGACCATGAAAATGATATGTTCAGGAATGAAAGAAGGGAAATAGATGAAGTATTCTTTAAACAGGAACCTATTCTGCAGCACAACTTGCCTGTTGAAATTTTAGGGGATCCTCCTCCACCCAAGGGTGATCCCGTGTTTGAGCTTAAACCTTTGCCTGATAATCTTAAATATGCTTATCTTGATGAAAAGAAGATATATCCTGTTATTATTAGTGCTAACCTTTCAGAGCATGAAGAAGAAAGATTATTGAAAACTCTGAAGAAGCATCGTGCTGCTATTGGATATACTCTTGATGATCTTAGGGGCATTAGTCCCACTCTATGTCAACATAAAATAAATTTGGAAGCAGATGCCAAACCAGTTCATGATCCTCAATGATGTCTGAATCCTAAAATGAAAGAAGTGGTAAGAAAAGAAATACTCAATCTTCTGGAGGCAGGTATAATTTATCGCGTTGCTGATAGTCAGTGGGTAAGTCATGTCCATTGTGTCCCTAAGAAGGGAGGTATTACTGTTGTTCCTAATGATAAAGATGAATTGATTCCACAAAGAATTATCACAGGTTATAGGATGGTAATTGATTTCCGCAAATTAAATAAAGCTACTAAGAAAGATCATTACCCCTTACCTTTTATTGATCAAATGCCAGAAAGATTATGCAAACATACACATTACTGCTTTCTAGATGGTTATTCTGGTTTCTCTCAAATACCTGTGTCGGCTAGAGATCAATCAAAGACTACTTTTACATGCCCTTTTGGTACTTTTGCTTATAGACGTATGCCTTTTGGTTTATGTAATGCACCTGCTACCTTTCAAAGATGCATGATGGCTGTATTCTCTGACTTTTGTGAAAAGATTTGTGAGATTTTCATGGACAACTTTTCCGTCTATGGTTCCTCTTTTGATGATTGCTTGAGCAATCTTGATCGAGTTTTGCAGAGATGTGAAGAAACTAATCTTGTCTTGAATTGGGAAAAGTGCCACTTTATGTTTAATGAAGGTATTGTCTTGGGGCACAAAGTTTCTGAAAGAGGTATTGAAGTTGATAAAGCCAAGGTTGATGCTATTGAAAAGATGCCATGTCCCAAGGACATCAAAGGTATAAGAAGTTTCCTTGGTCACGCTGGATTTTATAGGAGGTTCATTAAGGACTTCTCAAAAATTTCTCGGCCTCTGACTAATTTATTGCAAAAAGATATACCATTTGTCTTTGATGATGATTGTGTTGAAGCATTTGAAACACTTAAGAAAGAATTAGTCTCTGCACCTGTTGTTCAGCCACCTGATTGGAATTTACCCTTTGAAATTATGTGTGATGCTAGTGATTATGCCGTAGGTGCTGCTCTAGGGCAAAGAGTTGATAAGAAATTAAATGTTATTCATTATGCTAGTAAGACTCTAGACAATGCTCAAAGAAATTATGCTACTACTGAAAAAGAACTTTTAGCAGTTGTATTTGCTTGTGATAAGTTCAGATCTTATATTGTTGATTCTAAAGTAACTATTCACACTGATCATGCTGCTATTAAATACCTTATGGAGAAGAAAGATGCTAAACCTAGACTTATTAGATGGGTTCTCTTGCTACAAGAATTTGATTTGCATATTGTTGATAGAAAGGGAGCTGAGAACCCCGTTGCAGACAACTTGTCTAGGTTAGAGAATGTTCTTGATGACCCACTACCTATTAATGATAACTTTCCTGATGAACAATTAAATGTTATAAGTACTTCTCGTAGTACTCCATGGTATGCTGATTATGCTAATTATATTGTTGCTAAGTTTATACCACCTAGCTTCACATACCAGCTAAACAAAAAGTTTTTCTATGACTTGAGACATTACTTTTGGGATGACCCACATCTTTATAAAGAAGGAGTAGATGGTGTTATTAGACGTTGTGTACCTGAGCATGAACAGGAACAGATCCTACGCAAGTGTCATTCCGAGACTTATGGAGGACACCACGCTGGAGATAGAACTGCACATAAGGTATTGCAATCTGGTTTTTATTGGCCTACTCTCTTCAAGGATGCCCGTAAGTTTGTCTTGTCTTGTGATGAATGTCAAAGAATTGGTAATATTAGTAGACGTCAAGAAATGCCTATGAATTATTCTCTTGTTATTGAACCATTTGATGTTTGGGGCTTTGATTATATGGGACCTTTTCCCGCCTCTAATGGATACACACATATTTTAGTTGCTGTTGATTACGTTACTAAGTGGGTAGAAGCTATTCCAACTAGTAGTGCTGATCATAACACTTATATTAAAATGCTTAAAGAAGTTATTTTTCCGAGGTTTGGAGTCCCTAGATATTTAATGACTGATGGTGGTTCACACTTTATTCATGGTGCCTTCCGTAAAATGCTTGCTAAATATGATGTTAATCATAGAATTGCATCTCCTTATCACGCACTGTCTAGTGGTCAAGTAGAGTTGAGCAATAGAGAGCTCAAATTAATTTTGCAAAAGACTGTTAATAGGTCTAGAAAGAATTGGTCCAAAAAACTTGATGATGCATTATGGGCTTATAGAACTGCATATAAAAATCCTATGGGTATGTCTCCGTATAAAATGGTTTATGGAAAAGCATGTCACTTACCTCTCGAACTAGAACATAAGGCATATTGGGCTATTAGAGAACTCAACTATGATTTTAAACTTGCCGGTGAGAAGAGGTTATTTGATTAGCTCACTTGATGAATGGAGAATCCAAGCTTATGAAAATGCCAAGTTGTTTAAAGAAAAAGTTAAAATATGGCATGACAAAAGGATACGAAAGCGTGAGTTTAATGTAGGTGATTATGTATTGCTATACAACTCTCGTTTAAGATTTTTTGCAGGAAAACTTCTCTCTAAATGGGAAGGCCCCTATGTTATCGAAGAGGTCTATCGTTCCGGTGCCATAAAAATCAACAACTTCGAGGGCACAAATCCGAAGGTGGTAAACGGTCAAAGAATTAAACATTATATCTCAGGTAATCCCATAAATGTTGAAAGCAATATTATTGAAACCGTAACCCCGGAGCAATACATAAGGGACACTTTCCGGAATGTTTTAGACTCCGGAAAGGAATAGGTATGTGGTACGGTAAGTAAACCGACTCCAAAACAATTTTTAAGGCAATATTTCTCTGTTTTGGAATATTTAGAAAAATAGAAAAATAAGTAGCAGTCCGGGAAGGACACGAGGGCCCCACGAGGGTGGTGGGCGCGCCCTACCCCCCTGGGCGCACCCCCTTACCTCGTGAGCACCTCGTGTGCCTTCCGGACTCCGTTTTCTTGCACGATACATATTTTGGTCGGTAAAAATTCATTATATAACCTCCCGAAGGTTTTGACTCCCATATCACACAAACCTCCTCTGTTCTTGTTTCGAGCTATTTTCTGTCAGGGTTTTCCAGGCTAGGCATCATGTCGTCTCCCTCCTCCAACAATGGTGACAACGATGCTTGGCTAATGAAGATAGATCTAAAGAGGGAAGAACCCACGAGGGTCAACAAGGATGAAAGGATCAAGAAGGCCGCGAGGATCAAGCTCCGGCAGCAAAAGACATCCTTCAACTTGATCATAACCTTCTTACCCCAACTGAGATCGAAGCTTTCAAGATGATTGAGTTAGCTCATATACAAAACAAGTATCTCACACAAGAAAATATTTTGTTGAAGGAGCATATTGTCGCACTCAAGGGCATTATTCGCAAGCTGGAGGACCTCTTACGCTCGATGTGCGATTATCCGTCACCTCCACCTTCTTCACCGACAAAGGAGATATAATCACATGGGTATGGGCACTCCCCTTGGCAACAACCAAGCTTGGGGGAGTTGCCCCAGTATCGTATCACCATCACAACTCCTATCTTTATCATTTTTCTTAGTTCGATCCTATTAGTACTATCTTGATCTAGTAGAATAAAGTTCATGGCATAATCTAGTTTTGAGTTTTGCTTTATGATCTCTATTTGTAATTGAGTCCGTGAGCTATATAATAAAGATTAGTGTTGAGTCAAGGGCTTGATTATTTTTCCATGATCTTGGGTGAATAAGAGAAAGAAGAAAAGAATAAAAAGAAACAAAAAGTTCATATTGATCTTATTGAGAGTAATGACTTCACATAGAAAGAGTATGATGATTAAAAGTTGTTGGGAGTTGGCAGACATAGCTTTGGTCATTGTTGCAATTAATAGGAAGTAATAAGGAAAGAGAGGTTTTCACATATAGATATATTATCATTGACATCTTTTATGATTGGGAGCACTCATTAAAATATGACATGCTAAAGAGTTGATGTTGGACAAGGAAGACAACGTAATGAGTTATGTCTTTCTTATATCTGAGATAAAGTATGTTGTCATGGATCCTCTAACTTGTTGAGCTTGGCTTTCCCCCTCATGCTAGCCAAATTCTCAGCACCAAGTAGAAATACTACTTGTGCTTCCAAATACCCTTAAACCAGTTTTGCCATGAGAGTCCACCATATCTACCTATGGATTGAGTAAGATCCTTCAAGTAAGTTGTCATCGGTGCAAAGCAATAAAAATTGCTCTAAATATGTATGATTGATTGGTGTGGGAGAAATAAGCTTTATACGATCTTGTGATGTGGAAGTAATAAAAGCGACGGACTGCATAATAAAGGTTCATATCACAAGGGGCAATATAAAGTGACGTTCTTTCGCATTGAGATTTTATGCATCCAACCATAAAAGCGCATGGCAACCTCTACTTCCCTCTGCGAAGGGCCTATATTTTATTATTATCCTCTACCTTATGCAAGAGTCATGGTGATCTTCACCTTTTCTTTTTCATTTTATCCTTTGGAAGCTCAGCATGTTGGAAAGAACATGATCTATATATATATCTAATTGGATGTAGGGGAGTATGAACCATTATTGTTGACATTACCCTTGAGGTAAAAGGTTGTGGGGCAAAACTATAAGCCCCTATCTTCCTCTGTGTCCGATTAAAACTCCGTAACCACAAGTATTGCGTGAGTGTTAGCAATTATGAAGGACTAGATGATAGTTGAGTATGCGGACTTGCTTTTTAGCTCTGACATAGACTCTTTTCGATGTTATGATAAATTGCAATTGCTTCAATGACTGAGATTATAGTTTGTCGGAGCCCAATAAGGTTTATGATTTATACTTTTGCATTGTGAATAGATCATCACTTGAGCATAAGTAATCATATGACAAAATATATATATGTTGTTGTTATGAGAATAATCATGATGCCTTCATGTCCGTATTTTATTTTTATCGACGCCTCTACCTCTAAACATGAGGACATATTTATTGTTATCGGCTTTTCGCTTGAGGACAAGCGAGGTCTAAGCTTGGGGGAGTTGATACGTCCATTTTGCATCATGCTTTTATATCAATATTTATTGCATTATGGGCTGTTATTTCACTTTATGTCACAATACTTATGGCTATTCTCTCTCATTTTACAAGGTTTACATGAAGAGGGAGAATGCCGGCAACTGGAATTCTGGGCTGGAAAAGGAGCAAATATTAGAGACCTATTCTGCGCAACTCCAAAAGTCCTGAAACTCCACGAAACATCTTAAAATAAATAAAGAAAAATCCTCACCAAAGATGAAGGCCAGGGGGCCCACACCCTGCTCAAGAGGGTGGGGGGCGCGCCCCCTACCTCGTGGGCCCCCTGGTGGCTCTCCGACGCCCATCTTCTCCTATATGAAGTCTTTCGATGAGAAAAAAATAGGGAGGAACCTTTCGGGACGAGACTCCTCCGCCACGAGGCGGAACCTTGGCGGATCCAATCTAGAGCTCCAGCAGAGCTGTTCTGCCGGGGAAACTTCCCTCCCGGAGGGGGAAATCATCACCATCGTCATCACCAACGCTCCTCTCATCGGGAAAGGGCAATCTCCATCAACATCTTCACCAGCACCATCTCATCTCCAAACCCTAGTTCATCTCTTGTATCCAATTCTTGTCTCAAAGTCCAGGATTGGTGCTAGTAGGTTGCTAGTAGTGTTGATTACTCCTTGTAGTTGATGCTAGTTGGTTTATTTGGGGGAAGATCATATGTTCAGATCCTATATGCATATTATTAACCCTCTGATTATGAACATGAATATGCTTTGTGAGTAATTACGTTTGTTCCTGAGGACAAGGGAGAAGTCTTGCTATTAGTAGTCATGTGAATTTGGTATTCGTTTGATATTTTGATAAGATGTATGTTGTCTAGCCTCTAGTGGTGTTATGTGAACGTCGACTACATAATACTTCACCATTATTTGGGCCTAGAGGAAGGCATTGGGAAGTAATAAGTAGATGATGGGTTGCTAGAGTGACAGAAGCTTAAACCCTAGTTTATGCGTTGCTTCGTAAGGGGCTGATTTGGATCCATATGTTTCATGCTATGGTTAGGTTTACCTTAATACTTTTGTTGTAGTTGCGGATGCTTGCAATAGAGGTTAATCATAAGTGGGATGCTTGTTCAAGTAAGAACAACACCCAAGCACCGGTCCACCCACATATCAAATTATCAAAGTATCGAACGTGAATCATATGAACGTGATGAAAACTAGCTTGACGATATTCCCATGTGTCCTCGGGAGCGCTTTTCCTATTATAAGAGTTTGTTCCGTCTTGTCCTTTGCTACAAAAAGGATTGGGCCACCTTGCTGCACTATATTTACTTTTGTTACTTGTTGCTCGTTACAATTTATCTTATCACAAAACTATCCGTTACCACTTATTTCTGTACTTGCAGAGAATACCTTGCTGAAAACCGCTTATCATTTCCTTCTGCTCCTCGTTGGGTTCGACACTCTTACTTATCGAAAGGACTACGATAGATCCCCTATACTTGTGGGTCATCATCGATCAAATCCCAAGCACTCGTGGACTTCATCAATGATTGGACGGAGTTGCAGGCACCAGAGGAAAAGCCAGATAATACGTATTGGACTATTCACTTTGATGGATCCAGACAGTTGGAGGGCTTGGGGGCTGGAGTTATACTAACTTCCCCAAGAGGCGACAAGTTTTGTTATGTCCTCCATTTAATGTTCCCTTGTACTAACAATGCAGCTGAGTATGAGGCCTTGCTCCACGGTCTTCGGATGGCTAAGGAGAGGAACTTAAGCCGGGTCAAGTGCTTTGGGGATTCAGATCTGGTGGCTCAACAGGTGACTGGCACTTGGGATTCTAAAGACCCACTCATGGCGGCATATCGGCGAGAGGTGGACACAGTGGCTGGTCACTTCAAGGGTTATCAGGTGGACCATATAGACCGGCGAAAGAACGAAGCGGCGGACGCTTTAAGTCGCCTTGGTTCTCAGCGTAAACCGGTTCCACCAAATGTCTTTCTTGACGTGTTGCATAATCCGTTAGTCAAGGTACCAATAGAGGAAGAGTTGGCTATTCCTGATCCGGAGGCTCAATTGGTGGCGACTTTGCATGTCATACCGGATTGGACAATCCCATATTTGGCTTACATGAACCGGGGCGAGTTACCAGAGGATGAAACCTTGGCCCGACAGGTAATCTGGCGTTCCAAGTCCATGACCATAATCAACGGGGAGTTACATCGTTACAACGTCTCAGGAGCAATTCAGCGTTGTGTCTCTCCTCAAGAGGGTTGTGAGATTTTGCGAGAAATCCATGAAGGGGATTGTGGTCACCACGCTGGTTCAAAGTCTTTGGTTGCTAAAGCTTTTCGCCACGGTTTTTACTGGTTAACAGCTCATGCTAATGTGGGGGATTTAGTCAAAAGATGTGACGGTTGTCAAAAATTCGCACGCCGTGCTCATATTACGACTCAGGAGTTGAGGATGATTGCAAGGCGGGTTCCCCTTTCCGAATACTCCAAGACAGTCCTCAGATGCAATGAACGTGTCCGGATCTACAACACAAGTACCACACACAACCGCATAGAATATAACATTGCACGAGTCCAATCCGCTGACCACTTTTTGTAATGTGACATCAAGTCTGCTTGGTCATCATTTCGAACCTTTTTCGTCTGCCGTTCCACGTTTCGAGACGCGGTTTTCATAGGCACGTCTTGTCAAAGCAGAGACCGTGTCCCCTTATTGCGGGATTCTCATCAATATGAGCGTGGGTAATCTAACCGCGCCGTTTACACAGCCCTTGGGAACAAGTGAGTTTTAAGGCGAATGGGGAGGCGCTTGATATTCACTACCTTTATAAGGAGATAAGGATTCCCTTTTCTTCACCCACACCTTCTCTCTTCCTCTGCCCTTCAATTCTCGAACTCCAGCGCCTAAGTCCTCATTCTTTCCGCCTCAAGAAAGCACTCAACCATGTCCAGATCTGGAGGGCAAGGCAAGTGGATGGCCTCCTCCGTTAGGGAGAAGGACATCACCAGGCTTCGGTAGGCCGGGTATCTGGCGAAAGAAATCGCCCACTGGCTTCCAGCCAAGGGGCAAATCGTCCCCACCCCGAAGCCCAATGAGAGGGTGATGTTCATCCCTCATTTCGCCCACGGGTTAGGGTTTCCTCTCCACCCTTTCGTCCGCAGGATTATGTTATATTATGGGCTAGACGTCCATGACCTAGCCCCAAATTCTTTCCTCAACATCTCGGTTGATCTAGATTTGTTTAGATACGGATGTATACAACACTAAAACGTGTCTAGATACATCCTTATTTAGTAAAATTCGAGCCAGCTAATGCGGGACCGATGGAGCATATGTCTATGTTCAAGAAATCACGACATACCAAAAATAACAACAAAAAAGTAAGAAATCACGATTTACCAAGGAAAAACATTTGAGTGTTTTACGTAATTTCTGGAAGCATTAATTAAATTCTATATTGATTTGGTGGAAGGAAATCACGAGTTCTGGATGCATTAATTAAATTTTATATACAACTGTTACCGCAATTTCCGCATGCACGTTTCCGTGGCTCAGTCAGACGCTTTAAAAGATTTCCATCATAGGCCAGGGCACTCAACTTCTCTCTTTCTTTCTTTCTGTGTGTGAGCGAAAGCCCCTCGTTTTTCATTAAGAAATTCCCCAACCTCGCCAAAATCCTTGCCCCGCCATGTCATGGGCAGATCTGCTGCCAGAGCTTGTCTGCCGCATCGCCGACGGACTTGATGACCTCAAGTGCTACGCGAGTGCGCGGGGAACATGCCCGACTTGGCGTTCCGCGCTCATGCCACCGTCTCCGTCGTTGCTCGTGGACCACGGCGACGACCCCATCAAGCGCTACATCACCACCGCCATCAAGCGTCGTACCACTGCAGCCTCGATCCTCACGCGTCGCTCCTTTGGGCTCAATCCCATCCCTTCAGGCAAGCTCTGCCCCTCCGCGTGCCGCTCATTCAACCTCACCACAATCCCCTCGGTTAGGACCTGTCTTGGCTGCTGTGGCGGATGGCTTTCCCTCTCCGTCTGCATCGACGGTGGTCATAGTCTACTCAGCCTCTTCCACCCAGTCATGGCTGCCGAGATCCTCTTGCCCCCGCTGATCTACGACAGCCGCCTTGTCTCCAAGATGGTCTTTGCGCCCAACCCCACCACTGACGACTTCCTGGCCGCCGTGATATGTGACATCAATAGGCTTGCCTATGTCACCGCTGGGGCCAGGAGGTGGGCCGTCCTCGACCCCATCCGCCTCGCCGCTGGAGACCAGATCGTCGACCTCCTCTACCACAAAAATGGTATGGTCTACTGCCTCACTCGGTTTGGAGATGTCCACGTGCTCCACCTGCCACAGCGCCGCCGCCGTGAACCTGTCATCCTCGAGGTCCACACATTAGCATGTCCTGCAGTGCACAACAAGCGAATCATGCAGATGTATGGGACAGGACCGGATCTAAACGCGCCGGCTACTATGGAGACATTGTTGTCGTCTGTGGGAAGCAACCTACCGTTCGATGCCGCCACCAGTTTCGCCCCGCCATATAATACAATCTCAACTTTCACTAGTGTTAATAACATTGTGTTCTGCGATGGTAACCTATAACAAATCTGGAGGAATGCGGCATGCACGGTTATTTTGCAGCTGCCAGGAGGGGGTCGTTGCCGTGTAGAACATGACGAAATATTTGTTTTAAGGTATGACCCCCAGCGCCGACCATATTGGGACATCGTGGCCGACTTAAGGGGACACTCAGTGTTTGTTGGGAGGAACAATGCAATGTCGATATATGCGGAAGGTGTTCCAGGACTCAAGGGTGATTGTGTGTACTGGATCGGTGGGAGAGGTAGGGACCGGGGCATGGTCTATGACATGAAAACTGGCAGGTCAACACCTTGCATTCCCCTCATGGATGGTGTCGTTCCGGGGTCTCCACAAAGCACAATCTGCTGGTACTTTCTAAGTGATGAATGAAAGAAGGGTTTACCAGATCTGAGCAAGGGCCCATGCTTAATCTGGAAAAAAGTTATGCATCGCTGGGCAGCTTGGCGACATAGTGATAAGGACCACCAACCACATTGGTGGAAGTGATGTTGTACTGTCGGTAGAGGGTTTTGTTCGTGTTTTTTGTATACTACATTTGAAGTTTATTTAATTCATGTGGAATCGTCGGCCTGTCATTTGATTCACTGTTCCCTACATTTGCTAAAAAAAGGTCCACCTTCTAATAAAATGTTCACCATGTTTTAAATATGTTCAGCATGTGCAAGTTTTATATAAGCTACTAAAAGCAGTCCACCATGTTGAAAAATAGTGTTCACTATGTTCACTAGGCTTAAAAAAATCATGATATGTTCAAACAATATTCACCATGTATTCAAAAAAGTTCAGCTGGCTTTAAAACATATTCACAATGTACTTTCTTCACAAATAATCGTATGCTCACATAGACCAACGTGTTTTTTATTAATCAAAAAGGCAATAAAGAGGGAAATGAACAAACTAAAAAAATGAAAGAAATAAACAATGGAAAATGGAAAGATAAGAAAAATATTTGAAAACTGGAAAGAACAAAAGAAATAGACAAAAATGGAGTGAAGAAAAAAACAAAGGAAAACACAAACAAATATCCAGTAGAAGAACAGTAAATTTTATTTCAAAAAAGTTCAGCTGGCTTTAAAACATATTCACAATGTACTTTCTTCTACTGGTTACAAGGGAGAGGAGGAGATAAGTAGTTAAGATTACAACTGAATATATCTCTAAGTCTAACAGACGTAGCCCCTGGCGAGCAGGTCCACCCTGATCTTGGGCAGAAGCACCTGGAGGCAGTCGTCCCCGCCAGTCTTCCTCTTGTCAGCTGGCCAACGACGGCACTGCTCGTCTAGCTGCCGCCTACGCTCCTCGATCCACCCCGGCGGGAACACCCCGCCGGGGAGGTTGTCGATGTTGGGGGCCTCCGACTCCCTGTGGTACATGAACACGGCTATGTCCTCGTCCGACAGCCGGACCATGCCTGCGGCCCGAGACGGCGCTGGCGTTGACGGGTCGGACTGCGACATGATCCGGCCCACCGCTGCCTCCAGCTCCGAGGGGCTCAGCGCCCCCGCCTCTGGGAAGCTCGCCAGGTTCTCCCTGACAATCACCCGCAGTTCAGTGTAGGAGTATTCGGA
Source organism: Triticum urartu (assembly GCF_056163025.1). Lineage (NCBI taxonomy): Eukaryota > Viridiplantae > Streptophyta > Magnoliopsida > Poales > Poaceae > Triticum > Triticum urartu. Next base: position 746,929,403 of record NC_141875.1, on the reverse strand, counting down.
GAAGAGGTCGTCCTCCATCGGCTCGTCCGTCGTCGACAGCAAGCCCTCGCTGCGGTGGATCGGATCAATCGGAAGGCAGACGTACGTAGAAGAATAGAGCGATTGTGATGAGGCGGCTGTGGCGTCGTCTTCGAACCCTCGATCGATACAAGAAGGCAGACGGCAATGGGCTTTGCAGACCAGGCCTGGACAGCTGTACATTGCAATGGGTTTTTTCTTCATTCTCCAAAAAAGTTACTGCACAAACATATGGGACTGTGCTTACGAAAGCCATCATGTAATCACGTGGCTACCAGAGCTTTCTTTTTTGCGGGAAAGCGGAGATTGCAATGCTGTTACTCCAACCAATTCTCGCATATTTATATTTTAACGAATGATTTTTATTCTACACAATATTTTACAGAATAGATGTCCAATACCGCGACAAGCCAAGCATATCGGTTGAATGATGCTGCACGATCAAGGGGTCTGATTCCACACAAAACATTGAGTTTTGCACGGTTGAGGAACACCATCATCATATAAATTTTATTTTTCCTTGTGTTAGTGAGAAATAAGAAAAACTAGAAGATCAAAACCCACATAGTAAGCATACCGTTCCTTGAGATTTTGGTAGCAGCGATAAGTAATTTGTACATGCATAGATTTCCCCGTAACAAAGAATAAGAAATGGCGGCAAGCAGCATAGTAATCCTAACGAGGCCCCGAATAGATCCAAAAGAGTTGATTAAGCTACTAAGGTATTACTTAGCACCCAGCAGGAACACAAAGCAACGATCCTCTCATCAGAAATCAGAAGCAGCAGCTACGTACTGCAAGCATCAACAATGGCGGCTTCAGCTTGGTCGAAGCTCGCCCTTCTTCTCTGCTACTTTGGCTTGAAGGCCTTCGTATTCGGCATCGTTGCCGAAAACAAAAAGGTAAATTGCTCGTCCTGTTCATCTGGTTCACTTGTTCACTTGTGTTGATTATTAGGTTATTATTTCCAAAATACTAAACCTACGGGATGCCTCTATCGATTGCAGCCTCAGTTTGGAACAGGTACCGTCACCGGAGATGGTTATGTCATGTGCGACTTCTCACGTCTCAGCGTGGTCATGGGGATCCTCTCGGTGATCTCGCTGCTAATCACCATCCTCATCGGCCACCGTGCCGTCTTCTACCCCTACCCTACCAACAAGACCAACCAGCAACCTGCATCAGTTCCTCGCCGAGCTCTGCTTCGAAGCACCATCCTCATAGTCTTCTTCATCGTCGCCGAGTAACTAAATGAACCCTTTTATTTAGCTGGCTATCTAAGTACTCCCTCGGTAAAGTAATACAGCGTCGTTTAGATCACTACTTTATTGATCTGAATGATCCTATATTAACGATCCTATATTAGTTTACAAAGGAAGTAATTAATTAAGGTCGTTCATCAATTATCTGTTTTGTGAAGTAACTAATTACCATTTCTCCATGGGATTAATCATGAAAATAGGTTGGTCTCGGTTTCGGCTTTGGTGATGCTGGTGGGAGCGACCAAGACGCAGGCGGCCAACCTCCGGTACCAGCTGCCAATACAACCTGACGGCACCATGAGCTGCCCGTCAAACACGGACAAGATGGACGGCCACTTCGGTGGAGGCGCCCTGCTGGCCCTTGATGCCGCGCTCATCTGGTTCGTCTGCCAGCTGCTCGCGCTCGAGGCCCGGGCTAACTACCTCGACCGTCTCCCCGGGGATGATGAGGACTACGATGACAACAACAAGAAACATGATGACGACAATGTAGCCTCTGAGGACCACAGTCAGCTAGCATAATGGTGCCACCTTATCCACCATGAGTCAAAACCATGCCATGTTGTAATGAAGCCATTTAAACAGGGTGGAAAGACATAAAACCTATACCAGCATTTCAATGACAAAACTATACTCATGTTTGTTAGAAAGCGCTTTGCTAGTTATGTACTGAATAATGATACACAGAGCCAATACCAACACACATATACAAAATATGTCAAAAACTAGTAAAGTCGTAAAAGACCAAAGCTACGTGTAGGTGAGGAAAAATGAAATAGAAAACCCGAAGTGTTTACATCCATGATTGGCAAATTGTATCAAACGACCATATCTATACCAACCAATTTATGACACCACATGACGACGATATTCTTCAAAAGGAATGCCTTCAGAAAGGGAGCGACTTTCATGCGCTGCTGTCATCAGATCCAACCACAAGGCTAGAATCCAGATTTTCACCCTGAAAAATAAGTCTAAGCATATGGAGCAATGCCTTCAACAAGGTAACGACGCAAAGACATCGCCATTGCAAGGTATAACCAACTAGGATCTAGGCTTTCACCCTGGAGTCTCAAGACCGGGTGCACGTAGCACCACAATTGAAGTCAGTCAAGTGTTATCGCCACCACTATTCTGCGATCACAGCAGCTACAAGCGATGTGCGACCGGCGCCACTGCACAACCATTCATTTGCGTCAAGTCTTTGTCCATAGTTTGCACAACAACGCCGTAGTCAACCACCGGATCTGGAGAGACTAACCTTCTCCAAAGACCTTTTGGCGACCACCATCATTGTGGAGCCATAAGAGGTCGCTGTAGCACGGTCTGTAGCCACCATCGATGGCTGACTGGACCTAAATCACCATCAGATCTGAATTAGGACAACCACGCATGATCGACCATGGACGATGCAGAAGCTGCGGCCCCTAACATCAGGGGAAGATCCACTATCGACTCACACCGTTGCTACCACTTCACGAGAGAAACCATGCACCAAATCCATAACCGCCCCGATTGGATCCAGACACAGATTTTTAGAGCACTTGCACCCAGACCCTGCTATCCTGGCTCTCCAATATTGTTTTAAGATCTGTGCGAGACAACTAATTTCGTATATGATTTTTTTCTCTTTTTTGTTTCTCTTATATAGAACACGTCTTGAACTTCAAACTTTGCATCGCGGCAAAACTTACTAACTAGAATGTGGGATAAAACTTTCAGAATTTTTCGTCCGATATAAATACTAAAAATGTGGGATAAAACTAGTGTTAATAACATTGTGTTCTGTGATGGTAACCTATACCAAATCTGGAGGAATGCGGCCTGCACGGTTATTTTGCAGCTGCCAGGAGGGGGTCTTTGCCGTGTAGAACATGACGAAATATTTGTTTTAAGGTATGACCCCCAGCGCCGACCATGTTGGGACATTGTGGCCGACTTAAGGGGACACTCAGTGTTTGTTGGGAGGAACAATGCAATGTCGATATATGCGGGAGGTGTTCCAGGACTCAAGGGTGATTGTGTGTACTGGATCGGTGGGAGATGTAGGGATCGGGGCATGGTCTATGACATGAAAACTAGCAGGTTAACACCTTGCATTCCCCTCATGGATGGTGTCGTTCCGGGGTCTCCACAAAGCACAATCTGCTGGTACTTTCTGAGCGATGAATGAAAGAAGAGTTTACCAGATCCGAGCAAGGGCCGATGCTTAATCTGGAAAAAAGTGATGCGCCGCTGGGGCAGCTTGGCGACATAGTGATAAGGACCACCAACCAAATTGGTGGAAGTGATGTTGTGCCGTCGCTAAAGGGTTTTGTTCGTGTTTCATTCGAAGTTTATTTAATTCATGTGGAATCGTCGGCCTGTCATTTGATTCACTGTTCCCTACATTTGAAGTAACGCATCTAGTTGATATTTAGGTGGTTGCTCATTCAGTTCAATTTGGTTTTAGTTCTCTGAGATTCTTTCATGGTAGAGTTACATCATGTAACTGGTAATGGAGACTGTTTTCAAGCAGGGCAGACTGTGTTTTTGCATTTTCCACCATGTCATCGTGGCTAAGTTAATATTGGTGGGATGCAGCCTGAATTATGGACACGACTAGTGTGGGTAGAGAATCCAGGAGTATGTTATTTTTCAAAAGATAAAAAAGGCCCACTAATATTGTAGCTTGTGTAACAAGAAAGCTAGCGTTGAAATTTTTGGTTTGTTCAATTGCCATTTGCCAGGATGGCTGGTTGTATTTCAGGTTGTTTCTCACTCGTTTGCATTTGCATTAAGAAAATAGTAACTACGGGCGCCACAAATAATACACGCACACGCAGACTATTCAGATACACGGATTACACACATATACAGCAATTAACAAGAAAAACAACCCCTTGAGAATCATTATGAGTAACGAAGTGTAAACTTATTCCTGAATAATCTTTCGCCGTAAGATCGTGAAGTAAATCATCATCTCAGTGCAACGTGCAAAGCTTGCTTACACCCACTATCGAGTAAGCAAATAATTGATAGTGCGATGCAGTAGACATGATAGTGCGATGCAGTAGACAAGTCGACAAGTAACATGTCGGGGTCTTCTATATAATCGAGTAAAACTCTTACAAGGTTGCCTCTTCCTTCAGTTTGAAGGCATCAACAAGAATATATTTATTTCTTTAGGCATCTTAGCCTCGATATGTTGCTCCTGCAGAAATAAAACAAAAGGAACACACTAGATGTCTTGTTTCAAGAAAGTGTACTCAACAAGAACACAACTTCCGCGCGGAAAATGTATATCACAGACAAGACGTATGGGCCTCCCTGAAAAAAGGTTCTAGCGACTTCACTAACTGTTACAGCAACGCGAAACTAGTGAAGGCTGAAAGTCGCTACAACAAATTGTATGGATAACAAGCAATAAGACTAGCCACAATGGAGAGTAACATACACTAGTAACATACACATATCTCTACGCTATATTACTACCTTCATAGTGAGTAGTAACTTAGATGTGGTGTCGTGCAAAGCTTCATTTATTAGGTTATAGACTCATATTGTATTGGGAGATGTGATGTTACAGTAACTAGCTAAGTTACTAGAACTATCTCTCTCTTCATTAACTCATTGCCACATAGATAAATTTACTAAGTTGGACTCGAAGTTACTGCTGAAGTTACTCCCACTATGGCTAGTCTAAGATAAAGGAAAACTGACTAAGAGAAGAAGAGAAAAAAAATGCTCCCTTCCTCCTTGCCACCGTCAGTAGGCCCTGACGGGCAAAACACTGTCGACGTGGCGGCGAAGGGGTCCTTGCCTCTCTTCTGCTCGTGGTGGCCGACCTGGCACGGAGACTTCGGGTGGCTGTGCTAGCGATGATTTCCTTTTTTCCTAATCGATTAACATTTTTTTAAATTTGGAAAGAAAATTTGAAATTCATGAACATTTCTTTGTTGTGACAAATATTTTTTGAAATGCATGAACATTTTTCCAATCTCATGAATATTTTTGAATTCGTGATCTTTTTTTGAAAATTGGGAACAAGTTTTGAAACTTGCTGATTTTTTTTCAATTTTCGTGATTTGTTTTGAAAATTTCATGAAAATTTGTTGAATTCTCAAACAATTTTTGAAATTCACAAATCCTTTTAAATATGCGAATTATTTTTGTAAATCAGGAACATTTGTTTATTTCTCAAATATTTCCTGAAATCATGAACATTATCTTAATGTGAACAGTTTTTCAAAATCGGAGCAGTTTTGAAACCGCAAACATTTTATGATTTCCCGCATATATGTCAAAGTCTTGAACATTTTTGGAATTCAAGGACATTTTATGATTTCCCAAACATTTGTTTTTTCAAGATTCACAAGTTTTTAATGTTGGAACTTTTTGAAATCCCAAGTTAATTTAGATAATAGAAAGAAATAAGAAAACTGAAATAATGAGAAAAAATGAAATAAAAAATGGGTTGTCACGCTCTGTACATACGCTGGCCCAAGAACCTGTACTGGGGAGGAGGAGGGCGCGCTTGGTTCCTATTCAGCCCGCATGTCGCTTAATAGGGCCTTCAGTTTGAGCATGAGCAGCTCGTTCAGGAGCAGCCGCCCGTGGAACTCTTGTTTTGAATACGTCTAAAACGTATTTATAATTTTTCACAGTCAATGCTATTATAATATCTTATATATATGTATATATTATTTTATAGTAATATATTAATTTAGTGCCCAGTGTTAGTTTATATTTTCTGCTTGTTTTTGAATTCACAGAAAATCAATATGCACGTAGGTCTTAACACGTTGCCGATTTAGCATGTTTTTTTTGACAGAAAGAAACACTCGAATCTTCGGGAGGCATTGAGGGGACCCATGAGGCAGCCAAATAGATACACGGCGAGGCCGGGGGTGGCCGCGCCACCTATCCGTGTGCCCCCCTGAGTACTGCCTCCAATTCCACCGTCATAAATCCCTATAAATACGGAAACCATCCGTCGTGTCTCTAAGATAATTTTATCGCCGCCGCAAGCCACTGTTCTGAAGAGATCCCGTCTGGAGCCCTGTTCTGGAGTTCTGTCGGAGGGGGAAGCCATTGCCGGAGGCATCTTCATCAACCATCCTACCTACGTGATGATGTGTGAGTAGTTCCTTTAGGACCCGGGAGTCCATAGTAGTTGCTACATAGCTCTCTCTCTCTCTCTCTCTCTCACTCTCTCTCTCTCTCTCTCTCTCTCTCTTGGATCTTCAATACCATACCCTCTTTTGATATCATACCGATGTAATTCTTATGGTGTGTTTGCTTATATCCGACGAATTGTGGATTTATGATAAGCGATTGTTCATTGAATATTATTAAATCTTTTGAAATTTCTTTGTTGTTTATTAATTAGCCATGTATGCTTTTGGAGTTATTTATCTTCTCTGGCCAAGATAGATGGGTAACCCTTTAGAGGGATTGGTGCATAGTAGTTGGTTCGATCTTGTGGTGCTCTAATCCAGTGACAAAAACGACCAAGACACATATTTTATTGTTGCCACCTAGGATAAAATGACAGGGATTTATCTTATTTCTATATTTCTTCCTGTCTACATTATGTCATCTTTCTTATTATGTTGCTCTGTTTTTCGTTAAACTTAATACCTTGAGATGCATGTTGGATAGAGGTTTTTGAGTGGAGCAATAGTAGCAGAAGCAGTTAGATAACGGTCTACTTATCGCGGATGTAATGCCTATACAAGATTATGTCATGAATGATCATAGTTATAATTTACTGTTTTTTTGTCAATTGCTCAACAATAATTTGTCTACCATGGCATTACCTAATTTCGAGCGATATGTATCTAGTGAACCCATGGCTGCCGGACTTGTTCTTCATAAAAACTTGCTTCTACAAAATTGCAATTTTATTTTCTTTTGGTATTTGTCGTTTTACTATACCACTACCACTATCTATCCACTATTTGCTTTTATCCTTGCAACTAGCAAGACGATGCGATTGACAACTCTCTTGCAAAGTTGGGTGCGAGTATTTATTTTGTTTATGTGCAAGTACTTCTTATTTTGTGAGCTTGATGACTCATACTGGTCGATTAAACCTTGATTATCACCTGAGAGAAATACTTTTGTTGTTGTGCTACATCACCCTTCCTCTTCAAGGAAATTCCACAACTCCTACGGGAGTAGCAGGGCTCCCTGTGCAAAATCCCCGTGAACAATGGGGCGAGTGCTCACACTGTGGAGAGCCGCAGTGATGAACTATGGCCCCAGTGAATTCCTAGCCCTGGCTTTCGGACATAGTAGACAGATGGAATGTCCAGAGGCCCCTTACACTGGTAGAAAAAGGGCCTATAGTCCCGGTTCGTAAGGGCCTTTAGTCCCGGTTCCGGAACCGGGACTAAAGTGTCGGTACTAATACCTCCCCCCTTTAGTCCCGGTTCAATCCAGAACCGGGACTAAAGGCCCTCCACGTGGGCATTGCGCAGAGCCCAGTCAGGAGACCCTTTGGTCCCAGTTGGTGGCACCAACCGGGACCAATATGCATCCACGCGTCAGCACTTCTGTGGCTGGGGTTTTTGTTTTTTTTGAAAGGGGGGGGGGTTGGGGGTTTTGCGGGGTTAATTTAGGTGTTTCATATATTGTGTTAGCTAGTTATAATTAATAGAGAGAAGTGTCCTCTCTTATGTCCATGCTTGGTCGACGCTACGTACTATACATACGTATATAGAGAGGACTAGACACGCTAGCTAGCTAGTAAGCAAATGAAGGAAACAGAAGATCGTCATGAACATATATGCATATATACAGAGAGAAGTGATATCGACCACCTCTCCTTCTCCGAGAGATTGGTCGAACAACATGATTAACGAGCTAGTCAAGTAGAGGCATACTAGTGACACTCTGTTTGTCTATGTATTCACACATGTATTATGTTTCCGGTTAATACAATTCTAGCATGAATAATAAACATTTATCATGATATAAGGAAATAAATAATAACTTTATTATTGCCTCTAGGGCATATTTCCTTCAGTCTCCCACTTGCACTAGAGTCAATAATCTAGATCACATCGCCATGTGATTTAACATCAATAGTTCACATCTTTATGTGATTGGTTCACATCTCCATGTGACTAACACCCAAAGGGTTTACTAGATTCAATAATCTAGTTCACATCGCTATGTGATTAAGACCCAAAAAGTGATCATGTTTTGCTTGTGAGAGAAGTTTAGTCAACGGGTCTGCCATATTCAGATCTGCATGTATTTTGCAAATTTCTATGTCAACAATGCTCTGCATGGAGCTACTCTAGCTAATTGCTCCCACTTTCAATATGTATCCAGATTGAGACTTAGAGTCATCTGGATCAGTGTCAAAACTTGCATCGACGTAACCCTTTACGACGAACCTTTTGTCACCTCCGTAATCGAGAAACATATCCTTATTCCAGTAAGGATAATTTTGACCGCTGTCCATTGATCTACTCCTAGATCACTATTGTACTCCCTATCTTAACACAGTGTATGGTATACAATAGATCTGGTACACAGCATGGCATACTTTATAGAACCTATGACTGAGGCATAGGGAATGACTTTCATTCTCTTTCTATCTTCTGCCGTGGTCGGGCTTTGAGTCTTACTCAACTTCACACCTTGTAACACAGGCAAGAAATTTTTTCTTTGACTGTTCCATTTTGAACTACTTCAAAATCTTGTCAAGGTATGTACTCATTGAAAAACCTTATCAAGCGTCTTGATCTGTCTCTATAGATCTTGATACTCAATATGTAAGCAGCTTCACCGAGGTCTTTCTTTGAAAAACTCCTTTCAAACACTCCTTTATGATTTGCAGAATAATTCTACATTATTTCCGATCAACAATATGCCATTCACATATACTTATCAGAAATGTTGTAGTGCTCCCACTCACTTTCTTGTAAATACAGGCTTCATCGCAAGTCTGTATAAAACTATATGCTTTGATCAACTTATCAAAGCGTATATTCCAACTCCGAGATGCTTGCACCAGTCCATAAATGGATCGCTGGAGCTTGCATATTTTGTTAGCACCTTTAGGATTGACAAAACCATCTTGTTGCATCACATACAACTCTTCTTTAATAAATCCATTAAGGAATGCAGTTTTGTTTATCCATTTGCCATATTTCATAAAATGTGGCAATTGCTAACATGATTCGGACAGACTTAAGCATAGATACGAGTGAGAAACTCTCATCGTAGTCAACACCTTGAACTTGTCGAAAACCTTTTGCGACAATTCTAGCTTTGTAGATAGTAACACTACTATCCGTGTCCGTCTTCCTCTTGAAGATCCATTTATTATCAATGGCTTGCCAATCCTCGGGCAAATCCACCAAAGTCCACACTTTGTTCTCATACATGGATCCTATCTCAGATTTCATGGCCTCAAGCCATTTATCGGAATCTGGGCTCATCATCGCTTCCTCATAGTTCGTAGGTTCGTCATGGTCAAGTAACATGACCTCTAGAATAGGATTACCGTACCACTCTGGTGCGGATCTCACTCTGGTTTACCTACGAGATTCGGTAGTAACTTGATCTGAAGTTACATGATAATCATCATTAGCTTCCTCACTAATTGGTGTAGTAGTCACAGGAACAGATTGCTGTGATGAACTATTTTCCAATAAGGGTACAATTACCTTATCAAGTTTTCTACTTTCCTCCCACTCACTTCTTTCGAAAGAAACTCCTTCTCTAGAAAGGATCCATTCTTAGCAACGAATGTCTTGCCTTCGGATCTGTGATAGAAGGTGTACCCAACTGTCTCCTTTGGGTATCCTATGAAGACATATTTCTCCGATTTGAGTTTGAGCTTATCGAGATGAAACTTTTTCACATAAGCATCGCAACTCCAAACTTTAAGAAACGACAGCTTAGGTTTCTTGCCAAACCATAGTTCACACGGTGTCGTCTCAACGGATTTAGATGGTGCCCTATTTAACGTGAATGCAGCTGTCTCTAATGAATAACCCCAAAACGATAGTGGTAGATTGGTAAGAGACATCATAGATCGCACTATATCTAATAAAGTACGGTTATGACGTTCGGACACATCATTACACTATGGTGTTCTAGGTGGCGTGAGTAGTGAAACTATTTCACATTGTTTTAATTGAATGCCAAACTCGTAACTCAAATATTTTACCTCTGCGATCATATCGTAGAAACTTTTATTTTCTTGTCACGATGATTTTCCACTTCACTCTGAAATTCTTTGAACTTTTCAAATGTTTCAGACTTATGTTTCATCAAGTAGATATACCCATATCTGCTCAAATCATCTGTGAAGGTTAGAAAATAACGATACCCGCCGCGAGCCTTAACACTCATCGGATCGCATACATCAGTATGTATTATTTCCAATAAGTCAGTTGCTCGCTCCACTGTTCCAGAGAACGGAGTCTTAGTCATCTTGCCCATGAGACATGGTTCGCAAGCATCAAGTGATTCATAATCAAGTGATTCCAAAAGCCCATCAGCATGGAGTTTCTTCATGCGCTTTACACCAATATGACCTAAACGGCAGTGCCACAAATAAGTTGCACTATCATTATTAACTTTGCATCTTTTGGTTTCAATATTATGAACATGTGTATCACTATGATCGAAATCCAACGAACCATTTTCATTGGGTGTGTAACCATATAAGGTTTTATTCATGTAAACAGAACAACAATTGTTCTCTATCTTAAATGAATAACCGTATTGCAATAAACATGATCAAATCATATTCATGCTCAACGCAAACACCAAATAACACTTATTTAGGTTCAACACTAATCCCGAAAGTATAGGGAGTGTGCGATGATGATCATATCAATCTTGGAACCACTTCCAACACACATCGTCACTTCACCCTTAACTAGTCTCTGTTTATTCTACAACTCCCGTTTCGAGTTACTAATCTTAGCAACTGAACTAGTATCAAATACTGAGGGGTTGCTATAAACACTAGTAAAGCATACATCAATAACATGTATATCAAATATACTTATGTTCACTTTGCCATCCTTCTTATCCGCCAAATACTTGGAGTAGTTCCGCTTCCAGTGACTAGTCCCTTTGCAGTAGAAGCACTTAGTCTCAGGCTTAGGATCAGATTTGGGCTTCTTCACATGAGTAGCAACTTGCTTGCCGTTCTTTTGAAGTTCCCATTCTCCCCTTTGCCCTTTTCTTGAAACTAGTGATCTTGTCAACCATCAACACTTAATGTTTTTCTTGATTTCTACCTTCGTTGATTTCAGCATCACGAAGAGCTTGGGAGTTGTTTCCATTATCCCTTGCATATTATAGTTCGTCACGAAGTTCTACTAACTTGGTGATGGTGACTAGAGAATTCTGTCAATCACTATCTTATCTGAAAAAGATTAACTCCCACTTGATTCAAGCGATTGTAGTACCCAGACAATCTGAGCACATGCTCACTAGTTGAGCGATTCTCCTCCATCTTTTAGCTATAGAACTTGTTGGAGACTTCATATCTCTCAACTCGGATATTTGCTTGAAATATTAACTTCAACTCCTGGAACATCTCATATGGTCCATGACGTTCAAAACGTCTTTGAAGTCCCGATTCTAAGCCATTAAGCATGGTGCACTAAACTATCAAGTAGTCATCATATTGAGCTAGCCAAACGTTCATAACGTCTGCATCTGCTCCTGCAATAGGTCTGTCACCTAGCGGTGCATCAAGGACATAATTCTTCTGTGCAGCAATGAGGATAAACCTCAGATCACGGATCCAATCCGCATCATTGCTACTAACATCTTTCAACACAATTTTCTCTAGGAACATATCAAAATAAACACAGGGAAGCAACAACGCGAGCTATTGATGTACAACATAATTTGCAAAATACTACCAGGACTAAGTTCATGATAAATTTAAGTTCAATTAATCATATTACTTAAGAACTCCCACTTAGATAGACATCCCTCTAATCCTCTAAGTGATCACGTGATCCAAATCAACTAAACCATGTCCGATCATCACGTGAGATGGAGCAGTTTCATTGGTGAACATCACTATGTTGATCATATCTACTATATGATTCACGCTCGACCTTTCGGTCTCCGTGTTCCGAGGCCATATCTGTATATGCTTGGCTCGTCAAGTATAACCTGAGTATTCCGCGTGTGCAACTGTTTTGCACCTGTTGTATTTGAACGTAGAGCCTATCACACCCGATCATCACGTGGTGTCTCAGCACGAAGAACTTTCGCAACGGTGCATACTCAGGAAGAACACTTCTTGATAATTAGTGAGAGATCATCTTAAAATGCTACCGTCATACTAAGCAAAAATAAGATGTATAAAAGATAAATATCATATGCAATCAAAATATGTGACATGATATGGCCATCATCATCTTGCTTCTTTGATCTCCATCTCGAAAGTACTGTCATGATCTATATTGTCACCGGCATGACACCATGATCTCCATCATTTTGATCTATATCAATGTGTCGTCACGTGGTCGTCTCGCCAACAATTGCTCTTGCAACTATTGCTATCGCATAGCGATAAAGTAAAGCAATTATTGGACGCTTGCATCTTATGCAATAAAGAGACAACCATAAGGCTTTTGCCAGTTGCCGATAACTTCAATAAAACATGATCATCTCATACAACAACTTATATCTCATCACGTTTTGACCATATCACATCACAACATGCCCTGCAAAAACAAGTTAGACGTCCTCTACTTTGTTGTTGCAAGTTTTACATGGCTGCTACGGGCTTAAGCAAGAACCAATCTTACCTACGCATCAAAACCACAACGATAGTTTGTCAAGTTGGTGCTGTTTTAACCTTCGCAAGGACCGGGCGTAGCCACACTCGGTTCAACTAAAATTGGAGAAACTGACACCCGCCAGCCACCTGTGTGCAAAGCACGGCGGTAGAATCAGTCTCGCGTAAGCGTACGCGTAATGTCGGTCCGGGCCGCTTCATCCAACAATACCGCCGAACCAAAGTATGACATGCTGGTAAGCAGTATGACTTATATCGCCCACAACTCACTTGTGTTCTACTCGTGCATATAACATCAAACCATAAAAACCTAGGCTCAGATACCACTGTTAGGTTACGTAGTAATTTCAAAAAATTTCCTACGCACACGCAAGATCATGGTGATGCATAGCAACGAGAGGGGAGAGTGTGATCTACGTACCCTTGTAGATCGACAACGGAAGCGTTTGGTTGATGTAGTCGTACGTCTCCACGACCCGACCGATCAAGCACCGAAACTACGGCACCTCCGAGTTTTAGCACACGTTCAGCTCGATGACGATCCCCAGACTCCGATCCAGCAAAGTGTCGGGGAAGAGTTCCGTCAGCACGACGGCGTGGTGACGATCTTGATGTACTACTGTCGCAGGGCTTCGCCTAAGCACCGCTACAATATTATCGAGGACTATGGTGGCAGGGGGCGCCGCACACGGCTAAGAATATGATCACGTGGATCAACTTGTGTGTCTCTGGGGTGCCCCTGCCTCCGTATATAAAGGCTCAAGGGGGGGGGGGTGCGGCCGGCCTAGAGGTGGCGCGCCAGGAGGAGTCCTACTCCCTCCAGGAGTAGGATTCCCCCCAATCCTAGTTGGAATAGGATTCGCGGAGGGGGGAAAAGAGAAAGGGGGGCCGGCCCCCTCTCCTTGTCCTATTCGGACCAAGGGAGGGGAGGGGCGCGCGGCCCATCTCAGGCTGCCTCTTCTCTTTTCCACTAAGGCCCACTAAGGCCCATATAGCTCCCGGGGGGTTCCGGTAACCTACCGGTACTCCGGTAAAAATCCCGATTTCACCCGGAACACTTCTGATATCCAAACATAGGCTTCCAATATATCAATATTTATGTCTCGACCATTTCGAGACTCCTCGTCATGTCCGTGATCACATCCGGGACTTCGAACAACCTTCGGTACATCAAAACGTATAAACTCATAATATAACTGTCATCGAAACCTTAAGCGTGCGGACCCTACGGGTTCGAGAACAATGTAGACATGACCGAGACATGTCTCCGGTGAATAACCAATAGCGGGACCTGGATGCCCATATTGGCTCCTACATATTCTACGAAGATCTTTATCGGTCAGACCGCATAACAACATACGTTGTTCCCTTTGTCATCGGTATGTTACTTGCCCGAGATTCGATCGTCGGTATCCAATACCTAGTTCAATCTCGTTACCGGCAAGTCTCTTTACTCGTTCCGTAATACATCATCTCGCAACTAACTCATTAGTTGCATTGCTTGCAAGGCTTAAGTGATGTGCATTACCGAGAGGGCCAAGAGATACCTCTCCGACGATCGGATTGACAAATCCTAATCTCGAAATACGTCAACCCAACATGTACCTTTGGAGACACCTGTAGAGCACCTTTATAATCACGCAGTCACATTGTGATGTTTGGTAGCACACAAAGTGTTCCTCCGGCACACGGGAGTTACATAATCTCATAGTCATAGGAACATGTATAAGTCATGAAGAAAGCAATAGCAACATACTAAACGATCGGGTGCTAAGCTAATGGAATGGGTCACGTCAATCAGATCATCCAACTAATGATGTGATCCCGTTAATCAAATAACAACTCTTTGTCCATGGTTAGGAAACATAACCATCTTTGATTAACGAGCTAGTCAAGTAGAGGCATACTAGTGACACTCTGTTTGTCTATGTATTCACACATGTATTATGTTTCCGGTTAATACAATTCTAGCATGAATAATAAACATTTATCATGATATAAGGAAATAAATAATAACTTTATTATTGCCTCTAGGGAATATTTCCTTCAAGGTCGTCCCTACTCCCGAACCCAACGAGAGCGTCGTGTTCGTCTCCCACTTCCTCCGAGGACTAGGCCTCGCACTGGATCCCTTTGTTAGGGGTCTTATGTTCTATTATGGGTTAGATTTTCACGATCTGGCCCCGGATTCCCTTCTTCACATCTCGACATTTATCGTCGTTTGTGAGGCCTTCCTCCGCATTACCCCTCACTTCGGCCTGTGGCTTAAGACCTTCGATGTGAAGCCGAAGATGATCGAGGGGCAGCATGCAGCGTGCGGAGGCGCTTTAATAAGAAAAATCGCTGACACTCCATGGCCTGAGGGTTGCTTCCCAAAGGTGTCCGGATTGTAGCAGCGGGAGTGGTTCTACATCACAGCTCCCCGAAGTGCCAAGTGGGTAGCTGCCCCCACCTTTTGCTCAGGCCTCCCACCACAACTGATGTCATGGATCAGCAGGGGGCTAAGCTGGGGTCTAGCCTAGGACGTGCCAATACTGCAAAGCCGTATCCGAGATCTCTTTGAGAGAGATTTCAGTCTGGTTATGGTAGTGCAAGTTATGCTAGTTCGTCAAGTCCAGCCTTGCAAACGCCGGCTCCTTCGCATGTGGGAATTCAACCCGGAAGGACCGCGAGCTATTCAACATTTCCTCGACACGATGCACGAAGAGATGCACAAATTGTTCTTCGGACCACAAATAATGTGTCCGGACATCACCGAGGATGCAGGTCTGAGCTGCAATCGCCCGGATACCCAAGTAAGTAGCCCCGCATCCGAACACACTGGCCGTTTATTTATAGCAATGTTGCCCTAAAAAAGCCGATCTTTGTCCAAGATTGGATAGCGAAGGCAAAGTTTATCAGGTGTCCGGCCCCCCTCCCTGAGACCTCACCAAATCTCGTGCTAACCAGGATGCTGGAGATTGCGCCTTATCAAGCGCCCTCATGAGAGGATAAAGGGGGGAACAAGGAGGCTAGCGCCTCCGTGAAGGAGGTTAGCCGGGGAGGAGGAACTGAAACTTCCTCTCCCCAGGGAAGGAAGAGAACTGCCTCTGAGGACCCAGAGACAATGGTCTCCAAACGGGGGAAGAAATCTCCACCGGAGGGTCCTGCCCTAGGGGATACCCTGGCCGCACTATGCCCTCAAGGGGACCAGCCCTCCACCGAGCTGTAAGTAAAAGGATACTTAATAATGAAAATGTTGGGGAACGTAGTAATTTCAAAAAAATTCCTATGCACACGCAAGATCATGGTGATGCATAGCAACGAGAGGGGAGAGTGTGATCTACGTACCCTTGTAGACCGACAGCGGAAGCGTTAGCACAACGTGGTTGATGTAGTCGTACGTCTTCACGGCCCGACCGATCAAGCACCGAAACTACGGCACCTCCGAGTTTTAGCACATGTTCAGCTCGATGACGATCCCCGGACTCCGATCCAGCAAAGTGTCGGGGAAGAGTTCCGTTAGCACGACGGCGTGGTGACGATCTTGATGTACTACCGTCGCAGGGCTTCGCCTAAGCACCACTACAATATTATCGAGGATTATGGTGGAAGGGGGCACCGCACACGGCTAAGAATATGATCACGTGGATCAACTTGTGTGTCTAGGGGCGCCCCCTACCTCCGTATATAAAGGATCAAAGCGGGGGTGCGGCCGGCCATGAGGAGGGCGCGCCAGGAGGAGTCCTACTCTCACCGGGAGTAGGATTGCCCCCTTTCCTAGTTGGAATAGGATTCAGGAAGGGGGAAAGAGGAGAGAGAGAAGAAAGGGGGGGGCGCCGCCCCCCTCTCCTTGTCCTATTCATACTAGGGGGGAGGGGCGCGCGGCCCAGCCCTGGCCACCTCTCCTCTCTTCCACTAAAGCCCACCAAGGCCCATATACCTCCCGGGGGGTTCCGGTAACCTCCCGGTACTCCGGTAAAATCCCGATTTCACCCGGAACACTTCCGATATCCAAATATAGGCTTCCAATATATCAATCTTTATGTCTCAACCATTTCGAGACTCCTCGTCATGTCCGTGATCACATCCGGGACTCCGAACAAACTTCAGTACATCAAAAAGCATAAACTCATAATATAACTGTCATCGAAACCTTAAGCGTGCGGACCCTACGGGGTCGAGAACAATGTAGACGTGACCGAGACATGTCTCCGGTCAAAAACCAATAGCGGAACCTGGATGCTCATATTGGCTCCTACATATTCTACGAAGATCTTTATCGGTCAGACCGCATAACAACATACTTTGTTCCCTTTGTCATCGGTATGTTACTTGCCCGAGATTCGATCGTCGGTATCTGAATACCTAGTTCAATCTCGTTACCGACAAGTCTCTTTACTCGTTCCGTAATACATCATCTTGCAACTAACTCATTAGTTGCAATGCTTGCAAGGCTTATGTGATGTGCATTACCGAGAGGGCCCAGAGATACCTCTCCGACAATCGGAGTGACAAATCCTAATCTCGAAATACGCCAACCCAACATTTACCTTTGGAGACACCTGTAGAGCTCCTTTATAATCACCCAGTTATGTTGTGACGTTTGGTAGCACACAAAGTGTTTCTCTGGTAAACGGGAGTTGCATAATCTCGTAGTCATAGGAACATGTATATGTCATGAAGAAAGCAATAGCAACATACTAAGCGATCGGGTGCTAAGCTAATGGAATGGGTCATGTCAATCACATCATTCTCCTAATGATGTGATCCCATTAATCAAATGACAACATATGTCTATGGTTAGGAAACATAACCATCTTTGATTAATGAGCTAGTCAAGTAGAGGCATACTAGTGACGTTTGGTTTGTCTATGTATTCACACAAGTATTATGTTTCCGGATAATACAATTCTAGCATGAATAATAAACATTTATCATGATATAAGGAAATAAAATAATAACATTATTATTGCCTCTAGGGCATATTTCCTTCAGTCTCCCACTTGCACTAGAGTCAATAATCTACATTACACAGTAATGATTCTAACACACATGGAGCTTTGGTGCTGATCATGTTTTGCTCGTGGAAGAGGCTTAGTCAACAGGTCTGCTATATTCAGATCCGTATGTATCTTGCAAATCTCTATGTCTCCCACCTGGACTAGATCCCGGATGGAATTGAAGCGTCTCTTGATGTGCTTGGTTCTCTTGTGAAATCTGGATTCCTTTGCCAAGGCAATTGCACCAGTATTGTCACAAAAGATTTTCATTGGACCCGATGCACTAGGTATGACACCTAGATCGGATATGAACTCCTTCATCCAGACTCCTTCGTTTGCTGCTTCCGAAGCAGCTATGTACTCCGCTTCACATGTAGAACCCGCCACAACGCTTTGTTTAGAACTGCACCAACCGACAGCTCCACCGTTTAATGTAAACACGTATCCGGTTTGCGATTTAGAATCGTCCGGATCAGTGTCAAAGCTTGCATCAACGTAACCATTTACGATGAGCTCTTTGTCACCTCCATATATGAGAAACATATCCTTAGTCCTTTTCAGGTATTTCAGGATGTTCTTGACCGCTGTCCAGTGATCCACTCCTGGATTACTTTGGTACCTCCCTGCTAGACTTATAGCAAGACACACATCAGGTCTGGTACACAGCATTGCATACATGATAGAACCTATGGCTGAAGCATAGGGAACATCTTTCATTTTCTCTCTATCTTCTGCATTGGTCGGGGATTGAGTCTTACTCAATTTCACACCTTGTAACACAGGCAAGAATCCTTTCTTTGCTTGATCCATTTTGAACTTCTTCAAAACTTTGTCAAGGTATGTGCTTTGTGAAAGTCCAATTAAGCTTCTTGATCTATCTCTATAGTTCTTAATGCCCAATATGTAAGCAGCTTCACCGAGGTCTTTCATTGAAAAACTCTTATTCAAGTATCCTTTTATGCTATCCAGAAATTCTATATCATTTCCGATTAGCAATATGTCATCCACATATAATATCAGAAATGCTACAGAGCTCCCACTCACTTTCTTTTAAATACAGGCTTCTCCAAAAGTCTGTACAAAACCAAATGCTTTGATCACACTATCAAAACGTTTATTCCAACTCCGAGAGGCTTGCACCAGTCCATAAATGGATCGCTGGAGCTTGCACACTTTGTTAGCTCCCTTTGGATCGACAAAACCTTCCGGCTGCATCATATGCAACTCTTCTTGCAGAAATCCATTCAGGAATGCAGTTTTGACATCCATTTGCCAAATTTCATAATCATAAAATGCGGCAATTGCTAACATGATTTGGACAGACTTAAGCATCGCTACGGGTGAGAAGGTCTCATCCTAGTCAATCCCTTGAACTTGCCGAAAACCTTTTGCGACAAGTCAAGCTTTGTAGACAGTAACATTACCGTCAGCGTCGGTCTTCTTCTTGAAGATCCATTTATTCTCAATTGCTTGTCGATCATTGGGCAAGTCAACCAAAGTCCATACTTTATTCTCATACATGGATCCCATCTCAGATTTCATGGCTTCAAACCATTTTGCGGAATCTGGGCTCACCATCGCTTCTTCATAGTTTGTAGGTTCATCATGATCTAGTAGCATGACTTCCAAAACAGGATTACCGTACCACTCTGGCGCGGATCTTACTCTGGTTGATCTACGAGGTTCAGTAGTATCTTGTTCTGAAGTTTCATGATTATTATCATTAGCTTCCTCACTAATTGGTGTAGGTGTCACAGAAACAGGTTTCTGTGATGTACTACTTTCCAATAAGGGAGCAGGTACTGTTACCTCATCAAGTTCTACTTTCCTCCCACTCACTTCTTTCGAGAGAAACTCCTTCTCTAGAAAGTTTCCGAATTTAGCAACAAAAGTCTTGCCTTCGGATCTATGATAGAAGGTGTATCCAATAGTTTCCTTTGGATATCCTATGAAGGCACACTTCTCCGATTTGGGTTCGAGCTTATCAGGTTGAAGCTTTTTCACATAAGCATCGCAGCCCCAAACTTTCAGAAACGACAACTTTGGTTTCTTGCCAAACCACAGTTCATAAGGCGTCGTCTCAACGGATTTTGATGGTGCCCTATTTAACGTGAATGCGGCCGTCTCTAGAGCATATCCCCAAAACGATAGCGGTAAATCAGTAAGAGACATCATAGATCGCACCATATCTAGTAAAGTACGATTACGATGTTCGGACACACCATTACACTGTGGTGTTCCGGGTGGCGTGAGTTGTGAAACTATTCCACATTGTTTCAAATGTACACCAAACTCGTAACTCAAATATTCTCCTCCACGATCAGATCGTAGGAATTTTATTTTCTTGTTAGGATGATTTTCAACTTCACTCTGAAATTCTTTGAACCTTTCAAACATTTCAGACTTATGTTTCATTAAGTAGATATACCCATATCTGCTTAAGTCATCTGTGAAGGTGAGAAAATAACGATATCCGCCACGAGCCTCAACATTCATCGGACCACATAGATCTGTATGTATGATTTCCAATAAATCTATTGCTCTCTCCATAGTACCGGAGAACGGTGGTTTTGTCATCTTACTCATAAGGCACGGTTCGCAAGTACCAAATGATTCATAATCAAGTGGTTCCAAAAGCCCATCAGTATGGAGTTTCTTCATGCGCTTTATACCGATATGACCTAAACGGCAGTGCCACAAATAAGTTGCACTATCATTATCAACTCTGCATCTTTTGGTTTCAACATTATGAATATGTGTGTCACTGCTATCGAGTTTTAATAAGAATAGACCACTCTTTAAGGGTGCATGACCATAAAAGATATTACTCATATAAATAGAACAACCATTATTCTCTGATTTAAATGAATAACCGTCTCGCATCAAACAAGATCCAGATATAATGTTCATGCTTAACGCTGGCACCAAATAACAATTATTTAGGTCTAATACTAATCCCGAAGGTAGATGTAGAGGTAGCGTGCCGACTGCGATCACATCGACTTTGGAACCATTTCCCAGGCGCATCGTCACCTCGTCCTTAGCCAATCTTCGCTTAATCCGTAGTCCCTGTTTCGAGTTGCAAATATTAGCAACAGAACCAGTATCAAATACCCAGGTGCTACTGCGAGCATTAGTAAGGTACACATCAATAACATGTATATCACATATACCTTTGTTCACCTTGCCATCCTTCTTATCCGCCAAATACTTGGGGCAGTTCCGCTTCCAGTGACCAGTCTGCTTGCAGTAGAAGCACTCAGTTTCAGGCTTAGGTCCAGGTTTGGGTTTCTTCTCTTGAGCAGCAACTTGCTTGCTGTTCTTTTTGAAGTTTCCCTTCTTCTTCCCTTTGTCCTTTTTCTTGAAACTAGTCGTCTTGTTGACCATCAACACTTGATGCTCCTTCTTGATTTCTACCTCCACAGCTTTCAGCATTGTGAAGAGCTCAGGAATAGTCTTATTCATCCCTTGCATATTATAGTTCATCACGAAGCTCTTGTAGCTTGGTGGCAGTGATTGGAGAATTCTGTCAATGACGCAATCATCTGGAAGATTAACTCCCAATTGAATCAAGTGATTATTATACCCAGACATTTTGAGTATATGCTCACTGACAGAACTGTTCTCCTCCATCTCGCAGCTATAGAACTTATTGGAGACTTCATATCTCTTAATCCGGGCATTTGCTTGAAATATTAACTTCAACTCCTGGAACATCTCATATGCTCCATGACGTTCAAAACGTCGTTGAAGTCCCGATTCTAAGCCGTAGAGCATGGCACACTGAACTATTGAGTAGTCATCAGCTTTGCTTTGCCAGACGTTCACAACATCTGTTGTTGCTCCAGCAGCAGGCATGGCACCCAGCGGTGCTTCCAGGACGTAATTCTTCTGTGCAGCAATGAGGACAATCCTCAAGTTACGGACCCAGTCCGTGTAATTGCTACCATCATCTTTCAACTTTGCTTTCTCAAGGAACGTATTAAAATTCAACGGAACAACAACACGGGCCATCTATCTACAATCAAACATAAACAAGCAAGATACTATCAGGTACTAAGTTCATGATAAATTTAGGTTCAATTAATCATATTACTTAAGAACTCCCACTTAGATAGACATCCCTCTAATCCTCTAAGTGATTACATGATCCAAATCAACTAAACCATGTCCGATCATCACGTGAGATGGAGTAGTTTCATTGGTGAACATCACTATGTTGATCATATCTAGTATATGATTCACGCTCGACCTTTCGGTCTCCGTGTTCCGAGGCCATATCTGTATATGCTTGGCTCGTCAAGTATAACCTGAGTATTCCGCGTGTGCAACTGTTTTGCACCCGTTGTATTTGAACGTAGAGCCTATCACATCCGATCATCACGTGGTGTCTCAGCACGAAGAACTTTCGCAATGGTGCATACTCAGGGAGAACACTTCTTGATAATTAGTGACAGATCATCTTATAATGCTACCGTCAATCAAAGCAAGATAAGATGCATAAAAGATAAACATCACATGCAATCAATATAAGTGATATGATATGGCCATCATCATCTTGTGCTTGTGATCTCCATCTTCGAAGCACCGTCGTGATCACCATTATCACCGGCGCGACACCTTGATCTCCATCGTAGCATCGTTGTCATCTCGCCAATCTTATGCTTCCACGACTATCGCTACCGCTTAGTGATAAAGTAAAGCATTACAGCGCGATTGCATTGCATACAATAAAGCGGCAACCATATGGCTCCTGCCAGTTGCCGATAACTCGGTTACAAAACATGATCATCTCATACAATAAAATTTAGCATCATGTCTTGACCATATCACATCACAACATGCCCTGCAAAAACAAGTTAGATGTCCTCTACTTTGTTGTCGCAAGTTTTATGTGGCTGCTACGGGCTTAAGCAAGAACCAATCTTACCTACGCATCAAAACCACAACGATAGTTTGTCAAGTTGGTGCTATTTTAACCTTCGCAAGGACCGGGCGTAGCCACACTCGGTTCAACTAAAGTTGGAGAAACTGTCACCCGCAAGCCACCTATGTGCAAAGCACGTCGGGAGAACCGGTCTCGCATAAGCGTACGCGTAATGCCGGTCCGGGCCGCTTCGTCTAACAATACCGCCGAACCAAAGTATGACATGCTGGTAAGCAGTATGACTTATATCACCCACAACTCACTTGTGTTCTACTCGTGCATATAACATCAACACATAAAACCTAGGCTCTGATACCACTGTTCGGGAACGTAGTAATTTCAAAACATTTCCTACGCACACGCAAGATCATGGTGATGCATAGCAACAAGAGGGGAGAGTGTGATCTACGTACCCTTGTAGACCGACAGCGGAAGCGTTAGCACAACGCGGTTGATGTAGTCGTACGTCTTCACGGCCCGACCGATCAAGCACCGAAACTACGGCACCTCCAAGTTTTAGCACACGTTCAGCTCGATGACGATCCCCGGACTCCGATCCAGCAAAGTGTCGGGGAAGAGTTCCGTCAGCATGACGGCGTGGTGACGATATTGATATACTACCGTCGCAGGGCTTCGCCTAAGCACCGCTACAATATTATCGAGGATTATGGTGGAAGGGGGCACCGCACACGGCTAAGAATATGATCATGTGGATCAACTTGTGTGTCTAGGGGTGCCCCCTACCTCCGTATATAAAGGATCAAAGGGGGGTGCGGCCGGCCATGAGGAGGGCGCGCCAGGAGGAGTCCTACTCTCACCGGGAGTAGGATTCCCCCCGTTTCCTAGTTGGAATAGGATTCAGGAAGGGGGAAAGAGGAGAGAGAGAAGAAAGGGGGGGCGCCGCCCCCCTCTCCTTGTCCTATTCGGACTAGGAGGGGAGGGTCGCGCGGCCCAGCCCTGGCCACCTCTCCTCTCTTCCACTAAAGCCCACCAAGGCCCATATACCTCCCGGGGGGTTCCGGTAACCTCCCGGTACTCCGGTAAAATCCCGATTTCACCCGGAACACTTCCGATATCCAAATATAGGCTTCCAATATATCAATCTTTATGTCTCGACCATTTCGAGACTCCTCGTCATGTCCGTGATCACATCCGGGACTCCAAACAAACTTCGGTAGATCAAAAAGCATAAACTCATAATATAACTGTCATCGAAACCTTAAGCGTGCGGACCCTACGGGTTCGAGAACAATGTAGACATGACCGAGACACATCTCCGGTCAATAACCAATAGCGGAACCTGGATGCTCATATTGGCTCCAACATACTCTACGAAGATCTTTATCGGTCAGACCGCATAACAACATACTTTGTTCCCTTTGTCATCGGTATGTTACTTGCCCGAGATTCAATCGTCGGTATCTCAGTACCTAGTTCAATCTCGTTACCGGCGAGTCTCTTTACTCGTTCCGTAATACATCATCTCACAACTAACTCATTAGTTGCAATGCTTGCAAGGCTTATGTGATGTGCATTACCGAGAGGGCCCAGAGATACCTCTCCGACAATCGGAGTGACAAATCCTAATCTCGAAATACGCCAACCCAACATTTACCTTTGGAGACACCTGTAGAGCTCCTTTATAATCACCCAGTTACATTGTGACGTTTGGTAGCACACAAAGTGTTCCTCTAGTAAACGGGAGTTGCATAATCTCATAGTCATAGGAACATGTATAAGTCATGAAGAAAGCAATAGCCACATACTAAGCGATCGGGTGCTAAGCTAATGGAATGGGTCATGTCAATCACATCATTCTCCTAATGATGTGATCCCATTAATCAAATGACAACACATGTCTATGGTTAGGAAACATAACCATCTTTGATTAATGAGCTAGTCAAGTAGAGGCATACTAGTGACGTTTGGTTTGTCTATGTATTCACACAAGTATTATGTTTCCGGATAATACAATTCTAGAATGAATAATAAACATTTATCATGATATAAGGAAATAAAATAATAACATTATTATTGCCTCTAGGGCATATTTCCTTCAGAAAATATCTCGCTTTACTTGTGAGAAAAATATTTGAAGCATTTATTTTGCCGTTCGGATCTTAGCCCTTCTCAGCAGAGCTCTTCTTCGGGGGATCTTCTTCCAGAGATGATGGAGAGCGAAACGCCTCCCCCTGCCACACCGCCTCACTAGGTGGGCGACCCCGAGGTGTTGTCGCGGAGGGTTTCTCCTGATCCGGCAAGGCCAGAAGGTAATCCTATGGCCACCCGAAGTCCTCAGTATCCGGCTCTCGAAGAGAGCAATCAAAAGAGTCCAGCATCATCTAGTGTACGGTCGGACGTACTAACGGATCTACTAGAGCAAGCGGCTATCTCAGAAGAGCACCGCACGTTGATGGGTACGGTGATTGAAAGGATTTCGTCCGTCGAAAGCGGGTTGCATGAAGCCTTTATGAGTCTACTGACGGGTTTGGAGGTACGTGAAATGATGTACATTTTTGACAGTACCGCACATTTTTAGATGTGCCCTGTGTAGATAGTAGCCCCTGAGACTCTGGTTGTCGCCGAAAACGGTGGCAAACAGAGGATCATAGTCCCAGGCAATAACCAGACCGCCTTTATGTGCAGGTGGTCGAAGCTCCAGTGGCTAGCTGGACTGATGGGTTTGCCGAACTAAGGCGGCAACTGGATGCGGCAGATGCCGACATCGTGCTTGTTAACAAGAGGCTTGACGAGGCACGGGGTAGGTGATTTTTCTGGTGATTGTCACATAATAAGAGTAGCATGATTCCAGTATCTTTAATATGTTGCGACTGCAGATGGAGCTGCCACCGTGGAGACCCTTCAGGCGGAGCTTGCCCGAGCCAAGGAACAAGCAAGGAGTAGCAATGCGGCCGCTTTAAAGTCGGCCGAAGAGTTAAGGGTCGAACAGGCCACGCATTGAGAGAGCAAAGAAAAAATAGCCAAGATGGTTGTAGAGTTAAAAGATGCTGCTAACCGTTACCAGCTTCTTGAAGAAGAAAACCGGGCGAAAGCAACGGACCTGGAAAAGGCCCGGGTGGCTGCCAAGGAGGCCCGCTCCAAAATTAGAGCAACGAAGGAGGAGCTGCATCAAGTTCCGGATATTGTATTTGGGAAGCCCTTCTTGTTGCGGACTAAGTCCGGGGATCTGAAGTATGCGCCTCTGGACCGGCTATGGAGTTCTGCGGACGAGTACATGGATTTGGCTGCAAGTCCCGATGATGCGGCCGAGTACTTCAAGATTCAGAAAGCTCCTGAAGTGGAGAAGTTGTTCTGGTCACAGTTTCACGCTCCAGTCCGTCCGCTGTTGCTGAATGAGCGATTAACCGGTTGGGCCGAGCTCCATAGATTATCCGGACTTGCCATGAGGTCTGTTGTGGATCATCTGTGGCTAGGAGGGCCAAGGCCGAATAGCTACTTTAGCTTAGTGCAACAATTCCTTGGTGCCGTGCCACGCATCGATGTTGTAAAGAGGTCGGCGTGCATAGAAGGCTCGTGGATAGCCCTTGCCCGTGTCAAAACATACTGGGCGGAGATGGATGCCACCACTGTTGCGGCACAGGGTTCGGCCATAGGCCGAGTGGCTGCCGAGCACTACTTTGAAGAAGTTCTTGAAGGCGCTTGTTTGATAGAGGCTCAGTGCTCGAAGAATACTATATTTAAGTGACATGTATTCCCATTGTCAAAACAATGTTTTATTGAGTTTATCAAGGCTGTATTTATACTTTTGCCTGAAAGTACTATGATTCCTCCTGTGCGGCCGTTTATGTATATATGTATATAACCTGAAACATGGCAGTCGTCGGCTTCATCCCCCACGCATATAATGCGGGGGTGTTCGCAGAAGACGCGTGTTCACACTTGATCCAACATCTTGGTCCATTTGGAGGTGATAGCGCAGCGAACAAGGCAATCGGACTATAATGCTTTAACACTTTCACTTAGCTAGAGGAGTTTGACAGTGGGGCTACTATATAGCCCCTGGTGGCTCCGCGCTCATCCGAATTCGGGGCGCGTACATACCTGGCCGGGAAACGGCCCTTCGTTAAGGCGGAGGATTCCGCTAGGTCATCGAGTGGTTGACCAGTCTCACGCTATATCATGACAGTCAGTTTTCGGCTTTCTCTACTAAGGTGCTCGTCCGGATGAACCAGGGCACAATCGCAGTAGTTCTCCTGGTGCTGCCTTAGCCGATAGAGCGGAACATAAGGCAGCAAAGCACAGGAGCTGGGCAAACCCAACATTTGACCAAAGACATGATTCGGAGCTGATGCATATAAGGCCAAACTCGCGACGCCGAACACTCCCTAAGGTATTCGGTCTTTATGATGTAAACCGGGCTCAAACAGTGCCCTTTGTAATAAGCCCCTGGTGTCCAGGTACGTGCAATATTCTGACGTGGCCACATGCCAATACGTCAGCATCCTTCTCAATTGTACCGAGAATCCGGGGGATGTGTATCAACAAGAGACAGTAAAAAAAGGTTTACGCATGGTCTTAATCTAAAAAGAATCCTTGGAACGGGTCCCTGCTGCACATCTGCACCCGTGTCTCCGTTGTGCCGTATCCTGGACGGGTGTAGCACGATGGTCATCTGTAAAAGTGAGGAACTTAGTTGAAATGTTGTCGTGCAAAAAGGTAGGTTATACTAAATAAACCATGTACAGTTCAAGATGAGTAAAGTTGAGCCTAATTGTCACTTGTTTACACGCGTTGAGCCCTTTGTATTGTTATAGGTTTATAGCCATCAAACCTGTGTCAATTATATATAGCTGCACCGGACTCGTCTAACCGTGTCCGTGGTCTTAACGACCTGTTAGGTGCTCTAGTTGGTGAAGCCGTCTAGTGTGCGGCTGCCAAGGCGGCCACACGGTCTTCCGCGCGCAAGGAGCGCTCAATATTTCCATTTACTGTAATGATGCAACGTGGACCGGGCATCTTAAGCATGAGAGAAGCGTAATGCGGTATTGCGTTAAAGCGAGCGAAAGCTTCGCGTCTGAGTAGTGCTTGATAGCCACTTTGGAACGGAGTGATGTGGAAGGTTAAATTTTCGCTGCGGAAGTTATCGGGAAAGCCGAATATAACCTCTAGTAGCAGGGAGCCCGTGCAATGGGCTTCTGGGCCTGGCGTTACTCCTTTAAAGGTAGTATTGCTATGGCTAATTTTTGTTGGGTCTATTCCCATTTTGCGGACTGTGTCCTCATATATCAGGTTTAAACTACTGCCGCCGTCCATCAAGACTCGTGTGAAGTGGTATCCGTCAATTATCGGGTCTAACACCAAGGCAACCCATCCTGCATGCCGGATACTTGCCGAGTAATCCCGATGGTCAAAGGTGATCGGTTGGGACGACCAGTGGCAGAACTCCGCGGTGATAGGCCCTGGGGCATGTGTCTCTAGGAGTGCCGCTTTGTTTCTCCCCTTTATCACGTGTAACACGTTTACTGTTTTGACTTCTGGTGGGAATTTCTTCTGTTCCCCAGTGCTTTTCTTGCGAGGCTCATCCTCGTCTTCGCTTGGTGTATCCTGCCCCTTGTGTTCGGCGATGAGCTTGCCCGACTGCTTGAAGACCCAACATTCTCTATGGGTATGCTTTGTAGGTTTATCGGGGGTGCTGTGGATCTGACATATTTTGTCCAGAATCTTGTTTAGGCTGGACAGTTCATCTTTGTTGCCTTTGGAGGGCAGCTTTTGCTGACCTGGCCGAGAGCTTCTGAATCCGGCGTTTACCGCCGTGCTCTTCGGGCTGTCTTCTTTATTTTGCTGCGTCGTGGCTTCCCGTTTTCGTCCCTGACTTCGAATGTACTTGGGTCGCTGGTGCTACATCGGGCTAACCAGTTGTCCTCGCCCGCACAAAAGCGGGTCATGAGGTTTGTTAATGCTGCCATTGTTCTCTGCTTTTCTTGGCCGAGGTGTCTGGCAAGCCATTCGTCTCGAACGCTGTGCTTGAAAGCTGCTAAGGCTTCAGCTTCCGGACAGACGACTATTTGGTTCTTTTTAGTGAGAAACCTGTTCCAAAGCTTTCGGGCTGACTCTCCGGGCTGTTGAGTTATATGACTTAAATCGTCTGCATCCGGTGGTCGGACATAGGTCCCTTGAAAATTTGCCCGAAAAGCGTCTTCGAGCTCTTCCCAGCTTCCAATGGAGTTTTCGGGGAGGCTTTTAAGCCAGTGCCGAGCTGGCCCTTTGAGCTTGAGGGGTAAGTACTTGATGGCATGGAGATCGTCTCCTCGAGCCATGTGGATATGGAGGATATAGTCCTCAATCCAGACCCCAAGGTCTGTTGTTCCGTTGTACGCCTCTATGTTTACGGGTTTGAATCCCTCTGGAAATTCATGGTCCAGCACCTCATCGGTGAAACATAGGGGGTGTGCGGCACCCCTATATTTGGGTGTACCGTGGTGTTCAGATTTTTGTTGTGTTGCATTGCGTGCTGGAGCGCGCTTGATTGGCCCGTAGATGGATCTGGTTGCACCGTCCTTTTGATGCGAGCCCTCACGTGGATCGTGTACTGGCTTGTGTGCGGCGTCGTTTGCCGCTCTATGTTGGCCACGAGGTCGTCTATCCGACCGGATGGCTGTTTTTTTGATTGCGGGGGATCTAAGGCCTCCTCATCGAATTCAGGTAGTAGCTTTCGCTTCGGGTAGCTCTTTGTGTGGTGACTACCGCCGTACTTTGCTGCAGTGTTGAGTACTTTACTCCATCTAATTGCGAGTGTGCCGTGTGCAGCCCTGAGCCTTTGCTTCTGCTTTTTCAGACTCCTCACAGCGACGACAAGCCTTTGATGGGTATTCTGTTGCTCCGGGTGCCTGTCCGGTGTGATGTCATCCGGACTGTTATCTTCACCGAAGATAGGTTGTTCGGTTCAATGCCGTGTTTGTCGTCCGCTGGCTCACCCTACTCTATCGCTGGGTCTGTATGATCACCGTTTCTGCTGAGGCGGAATTTGGAGCGGCGCTTACGCTGCCGCTTTGACTGCTTCTCGAGGGAACGATCCTTCGCTGCGTCCTTCCGTTCCTCGTCGTCATTTTCTTTGGGTGTGTCCACCATGTATACATCATATGATGAAGTGGGCGTCTAGTGCCCTGTGGGCGGTGGCTCCTGTTCGTCTCCTGCATCGTCGTCCATACCATCGATGTCTTCGGAGTCGAAGTCGAGCATGTCGGTCAAATCGTCGATAGTGGCTACTAAGTGGGTGGTGGGTGGGCGGCGAATTTCTTCGTCATCCGCATCCCAATCCTGCTGGACATAGTTCGGCCAGGACTATCCTGACAAGGAGAGAGACCTTAATGAGTTCAGTATTTCGCTGCCGGTGTCAAAACCGGCGGATCTCGGGTAGGGGGTCCCGAACTGTGCGTCTAGGCCGGATGGTAACAGGAGGCAGGGGACGCGATGTTTTTCCCAGGTTCGGGCCCTCTTGATGGAGGTAAAACCCTACGTCCTGCTTGATTAATATTGATGATATGGGTAGTACAAGAGTAGATCTACCACGAGATCAGAGAGGCTAAACCCTAGAAGCTAGCCTATGGTATGATTGCTGTTCGTCTTATGGACTAAAACTCTCCGGTTTATATAGACACCGGAGAGGGCTAGGGTTACACAGAGTCGGTTAC
The DNA here is from genome assembly GCF_056163025.1 of Triticum urartu. Lineage (NCBI taxonomy): Eukaryota > Viridiplantae > Streptophyta > Magnoliopsida > Poales > Poaceae > Triticum > Triticum urartu. The sequence continues at coordinate 746,898,783 of NC_141875.1, read as the reverse complement.
AATGGTAGGAGATCTACATATCGTATCGCCAAGCTTGCCTTCCACGCCAAGGAAAGTCCCTTCCGGACACGGGACAAAGTCTTCAATCTTGTATCTTCATAGTCCAGGAGTCCGGCCGAAGGTATAGTCCGGCTATCCGGACACCCCCTAATCCAGGACTCCCTCAGTAGCCCCTGAACCAGGCTTCAATGGCGACGAGTCTGGCGCGTAGATTGTCTCCGGCATTGCAAGACAGGTTCCTCCTCGGAGTACATCATAGAAGATTTTGAACACAAAGGTAGTGTCCGGCTCTGCAAAATAAGTTTCCACATATTGCCATAGAGAGAATAATATTTACACAAATCTAATCTGCTGACGTATTACGTAGCATGACATCACACCACGGCCAAGTCTTTATGCGAATCGTTTTACTCTCCCACCTCAGCGCGTTTAGCGAGGCAGTTTCCTTGGCACGTCTTGTTAAAGCAGAGATTGTGTCCCCTTATTCCGGGATTCTCATCAATACGGGTGCGGGTAACCCAACCGCGCCATTGACTACGGCGCTTGGGAAATAAGCGAGTTTTACCAGGCTGGTGGGGGCGCATAGTCGCGTCCGCCCATATAAGGGGATACGGATCCACCTTTTCATCCACGCCTTCTTCCTCCTTTGCCTATCCATTTCCGCGCACTCGAGCTCCAGCGCCCAAGTCCGCACACCCCACCTCCACCTTCTCCAGCCATGTCCGGAGCGGGAGGCAAGTGGATGGTCTCCTCCGTCATGGAGGGACACATCAAAAAACTGAGGAATGCTGGATACTTGTCTAATGACATTGCGCACCGGCTTCCCGAAGAGGGGCAGCTCATCCCCACCCTAGGCCCCATGAGAGGGTGGTGTTCCTCCCCCATTTCCTCCGCGGACTGGGCTTACCTCTCCACCCATTTGTCTGGGGGCTCATGTTCTACTATGGCCTCGATTTCCATGATCTGGCCCCGAACTTTGTCTTCAATATCTCGGCGTTTATCGTCGTGTGCGAGGCTTTCTTCTGCATCCGCCCCCATTTCGGCCTATGGCTCAAGACTTTCAACGTCAAGCCGAAGGTGGTGCGCGGCACCCAGGCGGAGTGCGGAGGCGCCATGGTGGGCAAGATGCCCAACGTCCTATGGCCCGAGGGCTCCTTCGTGGAGTCCCTAAAGGGGTGGCAATCGGGGTGGTTTTACATCACCGAGCCGCGCGACCCTGAATGGGTCGCAGCCCCCGAGTTCTGATCCGGACCCCCTACGCGGCTTACCTCCTGGAAAGAGAAGGGATTGTCGTGGGGTAAAGAAGGAGAGCTGAGCGGACTCCAAACATGCATCCAAACCCTGGTGGACAAGAAGCTCAAACTTGTCAACGTAGTCCAGGTTATGCTGATCCGCCGGATCCTCCCGTGTTAACAACGGGCTTTCAACCTATGGGAATTCGACCCGGCGCAGCACCGAACTCTGAGCAGGCTCTTCGACACGACGTACGAAGATGCCTGGAAGGTGCTTTTCAAGGGCATCGAGGCCCCCGCATCCTCTATCGAGGATCATGGATTCAGCACGCAGCGTCGCGCTCGTGCGGTAAGCTATTTTTACCTTTTACAGGGTATTAGTTTTTCATAGTTTGACACCATGCGGGATCTTAAGCCCTTACCTTTGACAGGATTGGCAGGAGACGTTCGGACAGATCAACTGTCCGGCTCCTTTGCCTGAAGGCCCAGCGGACGCTCGCTTGACGAAGCTGCTAGTTCCGGCACCCTATGTGGCGCCGGAGAAGAAGGCCAAGAAGAAGGCCACAGGGACTCGGAAGAGTGCCCGGCGCCTAGGGGTGTCGGATTCATCATCCGACGACTCCAAGACGCACTCCTCCCGTGAAGACGAGGAGGAGGAAGAAGAGAGCTCTCCCCCTCCAGTGGGGGGAGAGAAGAAAAGGAAGGCCGCCCCAACTGGGGAGGCCGAAGGGTCCAAGAAGGGGAAAACCCTTCCTTCGGACGGCTCCACCAACGCCGACGACGGCGAAGAGGAGTGGCCGCATAGGGCCAAGCCCCTGGCGAGATCGTAAGTGTCCGGATACCAGAGTGATTCATAGTATTCCTCCATTGCACAGCTTTTCCTTATGTCGAACATGTTTATGCAATCCACCCAAAGACCGGTTCGACGTGTCGTCGAGCGGTTCCTTGGATTCGTCGGATTTGAATTCGCTTCCGACGGCTACCTCCCCCCACCCTACGGACGACGCCGAGGTGCTATCCCAACAGGTTCCAAGCCAGGAGGAGGTGGTCCTGGAGGCGCCGCAAGGCGACCTCCCGGACTCCAGGTGCAAAGGGGATAAAAACCCCCAAGGGCTCCGAGTCCGGCCTTGAGCCGGACACCGCACTGGAACCTTCAATGGTTCCGGACTCCAGTAGGCAGCCTCCTTGCAAGAGGAGCGAGCCTACCGAGCCGGTGACCTCCGTCCAACCGGAGGCACCGAACAATTTGCTGGAGACGCTTAACGGTGCCTCCATCGATGAGGAGCACCGCACTATTATGAGTGCGGTGATCCATAAGGTTCAGTCTACCAAGAGCGGACTGACTGAAGCCTGTGCCAGCCTTCTAACAGGCTTTGAGGTAAGTATAGAATATGGAAAAATATTACCGCATAGACAGTAGCCCCTGGTGCTCTATTCGGCGTTCGGAAAGAAAAGCCGAATAGAGGATTAATAACATTCACAGGAGTCTAACATAATCAAGTCAATATGCGTATGCAGGCTTCGCTGCTGGCCTCCGCCGCACTGACTGCGTAGGTGGATACGCTGAAGCAGAACCTCGAGCGGTCCGAGCAAGAGTTCGGCCTAGCCAAGCGGCAGCTCGAGGAGAAGGAAGGTAAGAAATACCTTATTAAAATATGTGAAAGGTGCAATTGCAAAAAGTGACAGGATTAACAGGGCTATTGTAGGGGCCACAACTGAGGTGGTGACCCTTAAGCAAGCGCTGTCCGAGGCCGAAAAGAGGGCGGCCACGGAGCGCACCGAGCGGGAGAAGCATGAGACGCAGGTTGGCGAGGCGCGGCAAGAGCTCCAGGCTCTCATGAAAAACATGAGAGTTTGGAGCTTGACTCGAAGACGCGAGAGTCTGAGCTCGCGGCGGCCATTGAAGATGCCAAGTCTGCCAAGGCCGAAGCCCAGAAGGCCCTCCAGGATGTTGAGGCAATAAAAAAGATAGCGGCGGGTAAGGCATTCTTTATGCAAAGCAAGCACGTAAAAGTGAATTATTTGTTACTTACCCGAATCCGAAGGTCTCCAGGAGCATTTGCAGACTTGCCCCATAGCGTGTCAAATGCCGCCGCCTTCTACCGAGCCGAGGAGGGAAGCTCGACGGAGAAGGTGTTTTGGTCTCAGTATGCTGAGGCTGAACACCCGGTGCCCTTAAGCGACCAGCTGAAACAGCTGGTCGAGCTCCATAAGGTGGCCGAACAGGCCATGAAGGGCCTCATAGTCCGGCTGTGGCCTGGAGAGGCCATGCCTGGGAGCTACTTCGGGCTGGTGAGGCGGCTGGTGGAGGCCTGTCCAAGGCTCGAAGTCATCAAGCACTCCGTATGCATCGAGGGTGCCCATAGGGCGCTTGCCCGTGCGAAGGTGCACTGGGGCAAGCTGGATGTTGAGAAGCTTGTGAAGGACGGGCCACCGCCGGGCAAGGAGCATCGCAAGCCCGAGATGTACTATGAGGGCGTTCTGAAGGGTGCCCGCCTTGTGGCGGATGAATGTTCCATGAATGTAATTTTTCAGTGAACTCGCTCGTTTTGTCCTGTGCGCTGAAAACTTGTTCATGTGCGCTAAGCAATGCTTTTTGAATTTAAAATATTACCTTCTGTGCGGCCGTTTATCAAATTTGAGAGATGTCGAGTCGTCGGCTTCTACCCCCATGGCACGAGTGCTGGGGTGTTCGGGATAAACATGAGCGCTCTTTTTCCCATTCTTGGGTCCTTCGAGGGAGGCGCTCAACACAACGAACAAGGCAATCAGACTATAGTGCTTGAACACTCTCACTTAGCCATAGAATTCTATAATTTTAAATTTTGGCGGAGCCCCTAGTGTTCGGAAGATCGAGTTCGGGGCGCTATCCACGCCTAGGCCGAAAAAGCTGACTCCTCGCTCTAAGCGGCATAAGTCTTTAGGGACTCGAAAACCTTTCGAACAGCGACCAGCTCTCGCCTCATCATGACGGTCAGTTTTAGCTTTCTCTACTGAGGTGCTTAGCCCAGCTCAACTGGGGCACAATCGCAGTAGTTCTCCTAGTGCTACCTTAGCCGATATAACGGAACGTAAGGTACCAAAACATAGGAGCCGGCCAAACCCAACTATTGACCCAACACATGATTCGGAGCCGATGCATATAATGCTATAAGTTCGGGGTGCCGCACTTGTGAAATTGTTCGGACTTCTCACACCATGTTGTGGGGTACTTAAGCCCCTGGCGTATTGGCCGTACCAAAGTGTATGGGTGCAACATGTCATTAATGAACATATATTCGTAAAAAAGAGGTAATGCAATAATAGACGGAAGCTATGCATTGTTTATTTAAAAAAGCTGCGATCAAAGCAGAACGATACAAATAGTGCGATAAGCAAAAGATGGGACTATCAAATATGTCATTTCCAGAGGCGAGCTGCGGAATGTTATGCAAAACAGGTATACTGCTCGTTATAGAGACCACCTTAGAGTTCCGTAGTGCGGCGTAGCTTTCTGCTTCCCTAGTTGTATCGTTTGTGCGGCAATTGTACTGCCGGACAAGCCTTTCGAAGAATGGAGTCCTGAAATAAGAGAAAATTAAGAAATCGGCAGCCCCTAGTGCGGTTTAAGCCGTGTTTCGGGCGTGCCGTGATGGTGCCCCTACCCCTGTGCCCATGGTATTTCCAGAGCGTAGTTATGTACGCGCAACACTGGTTTCGCAAGTTCGCGAGGGCTGGGGTTGGGGCCGCATTTTTACGCTTGCTCCAAACGTGCCGGGCGGTCTTGGTGTAGGTTACCCCAGGCGCGCTTAACGGTGTACAGACGTTTAATGGCCGGACTAGAGAATTGCCTTGAGAGGCTGCTTTGTACTTCCGCTGCGATAGCCGCCGTATGCTCCTCCGTTCGGAGAGAGCGTTCGGTGTTTCCATTGACCGTGATGACACCTCGAGGGCCTGGCCTCTTGAGCTTGAGGTATGCGTAGTGCGGGACCGCATTGAACTTGGCAAATGCAGTTCGCCCGAGCAGTGCGTGATAGCCACTACGGAACGGGACTATGTCGAAGATTAACTCCTCGCTTCGGAAATTATCCGGAGATCCGAAGACCACTTCAAGTGTAACTGAGCCTGTACAGTTGGCTTCTACACCTGGTATGATGCCATTAAAGGTCATTCTGGTGGGTTTAATCCTCGAGGGATCGATGCCCATTTTCCGCACTGTATCCTGATAAAGCAGATTCAGGCTGCTGCCGCCGTCCATAAGGACTTAGTGAGGTGAAATCCGTCAATAATTGGGTCTAGAACCAATGCGGCGAATCCGCCATGACGGATGCTAGTGGGGTGGTCCCTTCGATCAAAAGTGATCGGGCAGGAAGACCATGGGTTGAACTTTGGGGCGACTGGCTCCATCGCGTATACGTCCCTTAGCACACGCTTCCGCTCCCTCTTGGTGACGTGGGTTGCGTATATCATGTTCACCGTCCGCACTTGTGGGGGAAAACCTTTCTATCCACTGTTGTTCGGTGGCCAGGGCTCCTCCTCGTCATCGCTATGCAGCCCCTTGTCTCTACTTTCGGCATTTAACTTGCCTACCTGCTTGAACACCCAACAATCCCCGTTGGTGTGATTGGCTGGTTTTTCGGGGGTGCCATGTATCTGGCATGAGCGGTCGAGTATTCGGTCCAAACTGGACGGGCCCGGAGTATTTCTTTTGAATGGCTTTTTCCGCTGACCGGGTTTAGAGCCTTTGAATTCGGCATTAACTGTCGTATCCTCAGCATTGTCGCCATTAATGCGGCGCTTTTGCTTGTTGCGACGCGACCTGCCACTGCTGTCCTTGGTATCCGAATTACCAGGGCTCTTGGTCATGTTATTGCTGCGAGCTAGTCAGCTGTCTTCTCCCGCGCAAAAGCGGGTCATAAGTGCCATGAGGGCTGCCATAGATTTCGGCTTTTCCTGTCCTAGGTGCCGTGCAAGCCACTCGTCGCGGATGTTATGCTTGAAGGCTGCTAGGGCCTCTGCGTCCGGACAGTCGGCGATTTGATTTTTCTTGGTTTGGAACCGTGTCCAGAATTGTCTGGCCGACTCCTCTGGCTGCTGAATTATGTGGCTTAGGTCATCGGCGTCTGGTGGTCGCACATAAGTGCCCTGGAAATTGTCGAGGAATGCGGCTTCCAGGTCCTCCCAACAACCAATTGATTCTGCTGGCAAGCTGTTAAGCCAATGTCGGGCTGGTCCTTTAAGCTTGAGTGGGAGGTATTTGATGGCGTGTAGGTCATCACCGCGGGCCATGTGGATATGAAGGAGATAGTCCTCGATCCATACCGCAGGATCTGTTGTGCCATCGTATGATTCGATGTTCACGGGTTTGAAACCCTCGGGGATTTCATGATCCATTACTTCATCTGTGAAGCATAGTGGGTGTGCGATGCCTCTATATTGGGCTACATCACGACGCAGCTCAAGCGAGCTTTGTCTACTGTGTTCGGCCCGGCCGGATTTACTGTATCCGGTGTGACGAGTACCGTCTCGTGCCGTGGGGCGCCCACGTGATCCGTAGATCGATCTTGTTTGCCTTGCCTTGTCCTCCAATATATCTCGCAGGTCTGGCGCATTTTCCCATGCCTTGGTAGTTTTTGAGCGGCGCCGGGGTGCGGCTTGAGTGGAGGGCCGAGAGGCCTCTCTGTCGCGGCCACGGGGTGGCCAGTCGGCCGCATCATGCGTTGGTGATGTAGGTTTAGGTGCTTCCTCCTCTAATTGGGGTAGCAACCTGCGCTTTTTGGGTAGCTCTTGGAGGGGCGTTCGAGTTCATACTCTTTGGCCGCAAGGACTTCAGTCCATCTGTCGGCTAGCAAATCTTGATCAGCTCTAAGCTGTTGCTGTTTTTTCTTGAGGCTGCTCGCCGTGTCCATGAGCCTACGTTTGAAACGCTCTTGTTCGACGGGATCCCCCGGCACGACAAATTCGTCATCGTCGAGGCTTGCCTCGTCTTCGGAGGAAGGCATATAATTATCGTCCTCGACCTCTCTGTCTACCGCTCTCTCATGAGGGCTGGCTTCTCTATCCTCCTGTGCCGAATCTTGCTAGAGGTGGTTGTCTTCGGCACTGTCCGGGGTGTTATTATCCCCCGTGCCGGAATCACCGTTTTTGTTTTGGTGGGATTTAGAGCGGCGCCGCTGACGCCGGCGCTTAGGCTGCTTCTTGGAGGGGTCATCCTCCGCTGTTCCATCGCCATTGACTTCTTTTGGGGTGTCCACCATGTATATATCATACGAAGAGGTGGCTTTCCAGTGCCCTATAGGCGCTGGTTCTTGATCGTCTCCTGCATCGGCGTCCATACCGTCGATGTCTTCGGAGTCGAAGTCGAGCATGTCGGTTAAATCATCGAGAGTGGCTACGAAGTGGGTGGTGGGTGGGATTTGAATTTCTTCATCATCCGCATCCCAACCTTGCCGACCATAGTCCGGCCAGGGCTCTCCTGACAAAGAGAGAGACTTTAGATAATTCAGAATATCGCCGAAGGGTGAGTGCTGAAAGATGTCCGCGGCGGTGAACTCCATGATCGGCGCCCAATCGGGTTCGATCGGTCGGGGTGCGGAGGGCTCGGAGTCTGGAGAGGAGTCCGGCTCCTTGGAGTCACGGGCTTTGCAGAGAATAGGGCTGGTGTTCGGCTCGATCTCCGTAGAGATTGCAGCCCCCGAGGTGGTGTCTAACCACCCATCCTCGGTTGGTGTGATCGGCTCCGAGCTAGGGGTCGGAGCGGACACAGGTGCGGCCTCCACTGCACTGTTCGGCGGCAGAGCTAAATCATGCCCATCGTGACAGTGCGGTGCGCTCGGCTGTGGCTCGAATCCGTCGAAGATCAAGTCTCCGCGGATGTCGGCCGTGTAGTTCAAACTTCCAAATCTGACCTGATGGTGAGGGGCGTAGCTTTCGATCTGCTCCAGATGACCAAGCGAATTGGCCCGTAGTGCAAAGCCGCCGAATACGAAGATCTGTCCCGGGAGAAAAGTCTCACCCTGGATCGCATCGCTGTTGATACAGAGAAGCCACCGGGCCTAAAAGTGATGACACAGAGGAACTCTCAATGAAAGCACCAATGTCGGTGTCAAAACCGGCAGATCTCGGGTAGGGGGTCCTGAACTGTGCATCTAGGCCGGATGGTAACAGGAGGCAGGGGACGCGATGTTTTACCGAGGTTCGGGCCCTCTTGATTGAGGTAAAACCCTACGTCCTGCTTGATTAATATTGATGATATGGGTAGTATAAGAGTAGATCTACCACGAGATCAGAGAGGCTAAACCCTGGAAGCTAGCCTATGGTATGATTGTTGTTCGTCCTATGGACTAAAACTCTCCGGTTTATATAGACACCGGAGAGGGCTAGGGTTACACAGAGTTGGTCACAATGGTAGGAGATCTACATATCGTATCGCCAAGCTTGCCTTCCACGCCAAGGAAAGTCCCTTCCGGACATGAGACGAAGTCTTCAATCTTGTATCTTCGAGTCTGGCCGAAGGTATAGTCCGGCTATCCGAACACCCCCTAATCCAGGACTCCCTCAGTCGCCGAAGGGCGATTGCTGAAAGATATCCGCAGAGGTGAACTCCATGATCGGCGCCCAGTCGGATTCAATAGGCACGGGCGCAGGCAGTTCGGAGTCCGTGGCCAGGGAGGAATCCGATAGTTTGGCGTCACGGCTCTCGTGAAGGGTAAGGTCGATACTTGGCTCGATCGCCGCTGAGAATGCGGCCTCCGTGGCGGGGTCTATCCACCCGTCCATGGATGGCGCAATTGGCTCCGAATTGAGGACCGGAGTGGTTGCCGGTGCGGTCTCCCGAACACTGTCCGATGGTAGAGCTAAATCATGCTCATCGTGACAGTGCGGCGCACTCGGCAGGGGCTCGAATACGTCGAAGATCAAGTCTTCGCGGATGTCAGCCGTGTAGTTTAAGCTTCCAAATCTGACCTGGTGGCCAGGGGCGTAACTCTCGATCTGCTCCAGATGGCCAAGCGAGTTGGCCCGCAGTGCGAAGCCGCCGAATACAAAAATCTGTCCGGGGGGGAAGTCTCACCCTGGACTGCATCTCTATCGATGATTGAAGGAGCCATCAAGCCTAATGATGACGACACAGAGGAACTCTCAATGAAAGCACCAATGTCGGCGTCAAAACCGGTGGATCTCGGGTAGGGGGTCCCGAACTGTGCGTTTAGGCGGATGGTAACAGGAGGCAGGGGACACGATGTTTACCCAGGTTCGGGCCCTCTTGATGGAAGTAATACACTACGTCCTGCTTGATTGTTCTTGATAATATGAGTAGTACAAGAGTTGATCTACCATGAGATCGAAGAGGCTAAACCCTAGAAGCTAGCCTATGGTATGATTGTTGTTGTTAGTCCTACGGACTAAACCCTTCGGTTTATATAGACACCGGAGGGGGCTAGGGTTACACAGAGTCGGTTACAAGGTAGGAGATCTACATATCTGTACTGCCAAGCTTGCCTTCCACGCCAAGGAGAGTCCCATCTGGACACGGGACAAAGTCTTCAATCTTGTATCTTCATAGTCCAACAGTCCGGCCAAAGGATATAGTCCGGCCGTCCAGATAGCCCCTAATCCAGGACTCCCTCAGCGCTCTACAAACTATGCGGTGCCACTGTTCCGTTTTGTCGTACAAAACAAAATGCAAAATGCGCACGTACGCTCTTCTACTCGCTGTCTTGTTATTGTGTGAGTGAAGTCTGATTTAAACCTTGATTTGGTGGAGCTTGTTCGAAACAAACCCTTATTTTGAATCCCTAATATTTCTACCCTGTCATTTCTGATCCTGGTCTAAATGAACCTTCACTCGGTTTTAGGAGTGAATTTGGTGATGTGGCACAGAGAGTCTGGGGTTGTTGACTTTGACCAAATTAAATATTGCCATGCCGAAAAGTCTGAAATTGTTAAAAACCGAGTTGATGGGCAGGAGTTGACCATGAAGAATCTGAGAAAGTGGCGAAAAGTCTGAAATTGTCAAAAACCGTGAGAGTATAAGGCCGTATATTCTGTGGTGTTCAGTGCACATCACAAAGTGCAGATGACAAGTACAAAAGGAGGCGGAGTGCTATAGTTGTGAAACATGTCAGAGACTATCCAGGAAAGGGTGAGACAACTGTGAGTTTGACTCAGGGTGACACATGGCGACGGTGAAATTCCTTCAAGTTTTAGACAGACGGTCGAGAAAGAGTGGTGACATTGAGCTCAGGTAACTCTTATATGTGGTGTTCAATATCTGAGTTGTTCACTTTCACGCAGACAATGGTCGGTGTGTGATGGCATTGAACGAATTCTCTAAAAGTTAAGAGCACAAAGTAGAGTAACAAAGAACTTAATTTTGCTCGAGTCTTGACTGTGAAGAAGACAAGAAGGAATTGCAGGTGGAGTCTGGGAGTAGCATTAGTGCTCATGGTGTATCTTAAGTTTAAGTCCAATGTACATGAAGGTTCAACGTATGAATGAATTTAAGGTGATAAAAATATTTGTCAAGATGGAGTTATTCTAACAGATTTCCCACGGCATCACTTATTTTTTCTGATGGTAGCGACGTACGTACATATGTTTGATGTTTTTTTTGAAAGGCGAGAGATTTGTTTAGTGCATCATCAAGAGCGCCTTTCCACTTCCGCATCCGCGATTGCCACACAGAGACGCTCAGCCGTCGCGGCGCCATATTTGAGTGTGCCATGAGTGTACTTTGTGTAATACCGGGCATGGCGTGCATGCGTATGTACGCCCATGTAGCTTAGTAAATACACATATGTGCATGCAACCACCATTTGGTTACCATGCACGTTTCAGTGCTCCATTATATGTACTCCTTCCACATGCATATGGCGTCTAATGAAAATCAGATGTTCCATATGTATAATAGGGCACCATGTGTGACAGTACCCATCATTTCCTGCGATCATTACTTTTTGATTTGCATGTCGCTCTTTTCGCTGGCCGGTGCATTAAACACGATTTGCATATTTTCTTTTCAAAAGGAGAATGTATTAATATTGTGAAGATACCAATTACATCCAGTCTCTCTGCATCTAAAAAATGTCACAAAGACATTCAAGATGGACACATTCAAAGGAGAAAATAAAAAGAAAAGTCTCATCATCGACCGACTCCTCTCGACAGCAGCACACATACGACCACCTAATACAACACCAAGAAAATATAAAAGGTCTCCAAAAGCAATGCCTCCAATAAGGAAACAGTGCAACTGCACCAATGCCGTCATTGCCCGATTCAAAATCTTAGGTTTTCACCCTGGAGAAAGTCCACACTCTGAAAACAATTCATTCAGCAAGGCAATCTCCAGGCACAACCATTGAAGGTCAGACCTTAGGTTTTCATCCTGAAAGTCACGACTCAGCCCCTGAGGAGTACCTCCAAAAATGAAATCCGTCAGTGTTTCCGCCCCCACTTATCACTGCTGCTCCTGAGAGTTATCAGACACCTGGCTGATGCCATCACCACCAAGGCTCCATCCGACTAATGGATCCGCCGATCTCGGCCACCATGACCTTCTCCATCACTGTCTCCACCATGGAAATCGAGAAGTTGACATTTCCAAGGTGTCATAAACCAACAGAGCTTCGTGCCATGCCCTTAGTACCTTGTAGGCTGATATGGACTTGCACGACCAGAATCTAACCGATCTAGTATCCCGAGCCAGATCTCCGGCGACCGTTTCAGAACACGTCGACGCCCAGATCAAGGAGGACCAATCATGCAGGTAGAAGCCATGATGCGAGAAGAGCACGATGACCGCCACCTTAATCATCAAGGCAGCAGGCCCCCACGTCACCCCGATCCAGCCTGCCGCTGCCAGGCCGGTTGCGGCACGACCATAGTGCCTAGCAGCCGGCACCGTCAGGCACCACCAAGCTCCCACCATGATGTTGACCAACCAATAGAGGAGCAAATCCCACACCTGGGGCAGCCACCGCAGCTGGCGTCGAGCCGCAGCACAGCAGTAGGCAGAACAGGCTAGGCCACCCACCAGCCAACCAAGCACTACCGGAGGACACCGCTCACGCACCTTCTTCTCGGTAGAATTCCTGTCAGCCATATCTGGGACAGCCTTCTCCATCCTTGCCCGCCCCGCCCAACTAGGCTTCACGGCCACCGACACGAATGAACATTAGAACCACTGCCACGCAGCCACCACGACCCAGGCGCACCACCGCACCACCGGCGCAGCCATGCACCGCGCCGCTATCATGCCCAGCATTACAGCATGACGCCCTACCTGGCAGCCACAGCCCGCGCAACAATCCATCTGGAGAGGGGAGGGGAGATCCCCACCGCTCCCGACGCCGGCCAGGCTTTGCCCGATGATGCCCCAAGGTGGCGGCAAGGGGAGGGGATGCGAGTTTGGCCAAGGAAGATGGCGGCTAGGTATTCGCCTGGCCTCTCGCGGGAGAGGCGCGATATGAAACGTTCTCGCCAAACATGTGTTTCATGTTGCTATTTTCGAATAAACTAGCAGGATAACCCACCCATTTGCGCGGCTAGTTATTCCATTTCTTTTTGTATCTATATTGGCATTGAGATGTTGGTAGCTGGTAGAATGTAAAATTACATAAAAGTTATTGTCGACAAAGTGTGGAACCTTATTTGTGAATGTTCTAATTATGTTATCTTAGCATGAGGGAATATTAGTGTACTCACTGAATTTTTTACTATATAAATTAAGTTCTTGGTAACTTACTTGGTATGTGACAACTGAAAAACAAACATTGTGCTGCACGCATGGCATGCTAATCTATATAGTGCTTTGTAGGTTTTTTAATTGTTCCTTGTCATCTTCTAATCAATTGTTTTTTGTATTCTATCTGCACTTTTTAAAACACCACAACCAACATTAAAATCTAACATTAGTGTCTAGTCCAACTGTAACATCATCATTGTTGTTGTTTTGTGCATTATCATGTCTGGACATGCTTCCACACATGCTAATATAATAGTTTTGGTACGCATATTTCCTTCCTTGTCCTTCCATTTGTTGGACCGACAACTAAATGATGAAGCTATGTACCTAGGGTAGGGTCACGGACCTGTCCAGCATACCCTCCCCAAGGACGTCTCTGCAAAGAATCAGAAGCAGTCGAAGAGAAACTGTCATCCACTCGACCATTGAGATGCACTCACTCGACCACCTTGAAGACACTCGACCATTGAGATGCACTCACTCGACCACCTTGAAGACACTCGACCACCAGAAGATGAGGAACCCTCCACTCTGGAACGGTCAGGATTTAAACCATAGCATTATGAGCATTTATGACACTTTACTGTAGATGTTACCAGTAACGTCTTTCCTTTATGTGCATTGAACCCTGTGTAACGGAGGGGAGCTGGGGTCCTGGCGCACTCTATATAAGCCACCCCCCTCCTCTGGGACAGGGGTTCGCACTTTTGTAAACTCACACACACACATATAATCCAGTCGACCGCCTCAGGGCACCGAGACGTAGGGCTGTTACTTCCTCTGAGAAGGGCCTGAACTCGTAAAACTCGTGTGTACAACTACTCCATAGCTAGGATCTTGCCTCCTCATACTTACCCCCTATTCTACTGTCAGTCTAAGATCCACGACAGTTGGCGCCCACCGTGGGGCAGGTGTCTTAGCGACTTATTGGAGAAGTTGCAATTTTTCCGATCCCCATCATCATGGTTCCATGCAAAGGTTTGGCTGAGGGCCGCGAGATCCGTCTCGGCGCGCTCGTGTTTATCGCCGACGACTCCGCTTGGCTTCAAGAGGCACCACTCGACGTCGACGCGCTCCCCCGCACACGGCGTCCTCCTGCGGCAACCGTCAACCCAGTACCAATCGACTCCAACGGCTTTCCCCCTTCCTGCGACCCGTCGGAGCAAGCGCACCGGCCGGTCGAGGATTCAACGGTGGGTGAAGCATGCGGTGGCCCGCCAGTCGGCCACCCCTCAAGTCGCGGCGCTCGAGCCCGACGAGTCTCTCTACGGCCTGTTTGATCTGTCAACCGGCTCCATAGAGACTGCATCCGAGTGCGGCAGCAATGACTCGGCAGTGGAAGTCCTGATGGTCAATGGACCACGCGGTCCTCCTGGCTTCGATCGTGAAGACGGAGGTGACGGGAACGGCGATCCATCGCGCGTTCACGAGGAGTACCGCCCCGAGCCTCTCTCCTCGCAGCAGAGAGAAGAACTTTGTTGCCGAAACATGGATGCCCTGCATACTCCTATAGTTGGAGATACACCCGAGGCCCAGATCTTGGAGCAGGCTCGCCTGGCCAATCTGGCTGAACGTACTCGGCTGGAGAACCTCTAGCGCGCACTCGACGATCGCGCTCGCCAACGTGCTCCTGAGTCCAGCCGACGCCAACTTTTTCCACCTCCGGCTCAGGTATACCGAACACCGATCCAAAACCTAGCAGCCGCTGCCTGGATATCAGAGTCGATTCAACCTTCCCAGTCAGAAGCTGGCCGAGGTCTGGCGCAGATCAGGGCCTTGCTCCGGGAAGTAGGAGCGTAGAATACGGCCGTGTCTCAGTCGCGGGATAGGATCCATAGCAGATCTGTGGTCGCAGATACGGTCCAGTCGGCCCATAGCCCGAGATCGCCCCCGAGGCGTGAGGGACATGGAGAGCGGCGTGATCAGTACAGAATTCAGGAGCAGTATGATCGTCGAGCCGATCGCGATGGCCGCCGTCGAGTGCCCACGCCTCATCCAAGGAGTGGGTCATACGTGCCGCGGCCACATGAAGACAGGCGACCTAACAGCGTCGGAAGAGGTATTCCAGTCGACCCCAGGAGCCAGGCTTTGATGCGAGATCTATTCTCGTGCAGGGCTTGGTCGACAGAAACAGAGCTCACCGAGATGGCCATGACAGAGGCCCGCAAACCAGCAATAGGGTGCATGTCTCTAGCCCAGAGTGCTTCAGCAGAGCTATCAGAGCTGCAGTGATTCCCCCCAACTTCAGGTTGGCGACTGGAGTCAGTAAGTTCACCGGAGAGTCCAAGCCTGACACCTGGCTCGAAGACTACCGAGTGGCTGTCCAGATTGGTGGCGGCAATGATGAGGTGGCCATGAAACACCTTCCTCTGATGTTGGAGGGCTCGGCTAGAGCGTGGCTGAATCAATTGGCACCTGGCAGCATCTATACTTGGGAAGATCCTGCCCGAGTGTTTGTCAGAATGTTTGAGGGTACTTGCAAGCGGCCAACAGGTTTGACAGAATTATAGTGTTGCGTCAGAAACCGAATGAAACTTTGAGAGAATATATCCAGAAGTGGATCACCCTGCACCACACGGTGGAAGATGTGTCTGATCATCAGGCGATCTGTGCTTTCAAGGAAGGCGTCCGGTACCGGGAGTTGAATCTGAAATTCGGTCGGACAGGAAACATGACGCTGACTCAGATGATGGAAATCACCACCAAGTATGCCAATGGTGAAGAGGAAGAGCGACTGCGGAGCGGCAAGCACAAAGCAGTCGCCCACGAAGCCGGAGGAGGAAACTCCAGTCGGAAACAAAAACTCAAGGCCGAACCAGCTGCTCCGGGTGAGGCCTTGGCTGTGGTTCAAGGAAAGTTCAAAGCCCAAAGGGCCGTGGAACCCCAAGAAAGTGAAAGATCAAGATGGAAATGACGTGTTGGATCTGCCGTGCCATATCCACACCAAAAAAGACGAAGAAGGTAATTTCATTTACCCGAAGCATACCACTCGACAATGTCGGCTCCTGATCCAGCAGTTCCGAGAGAAACAGCCCAAGGAAAAGGAGAAGGAGGCAGACAAGGCTGAGAGTGAAGGCGAAGATGATGATGGTTATCCTCACGTGAATTCCACTCTGATGATTTTTGCTGATGTTGAAAACAAGAGTCAATTGAAAGTCATCAATAGAGAAGAGAACATGGTCGCTCCGGCGACACCCAGTTACTTGAAATGGTCGCAGACCGCCATTACGTTTGACCAGTCTAATCATCCAGCGCACATCGCCACCCCTGGGAGGCAAGCGCTGGTGGTCGACCCGGTGGTCGAAGGCACTCGACTGACAAAGGTCCTGATGGACGGTGGCTGTGGCCTGAACATTCTGTATGCAGAAACATTGAAAGGAATGGGCATTCCGATGTCCAGACTCAGTGAAAGCCATATGAGTTTCCATGGGGTCATCCCAGGCAAGAAGGCTGCGTCCCTCGATCAGATTGCACTCGACGTGGTTTTTGGTGATGCCAAAAATTACCGCAAAGAAAAGTTGACGTTCGAAGTCATGGATTTTCAGAGTGCGTATCATGCAATTCTGGGCAGGCCAGCTTATGCACGATTCATGGCTCGACCTTGTTACGTATACCTCAAACTGAAGATGCCTGGTCCCAGAGGAGTGATCACTATCTCTGGTAATCGGAAAAAGGCGGAAGAGTGTTTCCAAAAGGGCTCAAAGATCGCCGATGCCCAGATGGCCGTGGTAGAATTGCAAGAATACCAGAAAAATGCAGACCCGAGTGACTTGTTGCGAGCCAAGAAGCCAGCCATGGATTCGGCATTCCAGTCGTCTGGCGAGACGAAGTCTGTTCACATTCACCCGACGGACCCCAATGCAGCTCCGACCCACATTTCGACCACACTCAACTCCATATAGGAAGAAGCGCTCATCCAGTTCCTCCATGAGAACTGGGACATCTTTGCATGGAAGCCTTCTGACATGCTAGGTGTTCCCAGGGGACTGGCTGAGCATCGTTTGCGAGTCGACCCGAAAGTGAAACCAGTCAAAGAGCATCTTCGATGGTCCGCCGTCCAGAAAAGAAAAGCAATCAGCGAAGAGGTGGCTCGGCTTTTGGCAGCTGAGTTTATCCGAGAGATTTACCACTCCTAGTGGTTAGCCAATGTTGTCATGGTCCCAAAGAAAGATGACTCACTCCGCATGTGCATCGATTTCAAGCATATCAATCGGGCCTGCCCGAAAGATCACTTCCCTCTCCCTCGCATCAATTAGATAGTCGATTCGACTGCTGGGTGCGAGCGTTTGTCCTTTTTGGATGCCTACTCCGGGTACCACCAGATCCGTCTGTACGGACCCGACGAAATAAAGACAGCTTTTATCACCCCGTTTGGGTGCTTCTATTATGTCACAATGCCATTCGGCATGAAGAATGCCGGAGCCATGTTTATGCGGATGATTCAGAAGTGCCTGCTCACTCAGATCAGTCGGAATGTGGAAGCATACATGGATGACATTGTGGTCAAGTCACGTAAAGGTTCCGACCTGCTGACCGACCTCACTGAAACCTTTGCCAACCTCCGAAGGTACGATATCAAGTTCAATCCATCAAAGTGCGCGTTTGGAGTTCCAGGCGGCAAGTTACTCGGTTTTCTCATTTCCGAACGAGGAATCGATGCTAACCCAGAGAAAGTAGGTGCTATACTCCGAATGAAATGCCCTGCGCGTGTGCATGATGTCCAGAAGCTCACAGGTTGCTTGGCCGCCCTAAGTCGATTCATTTCTCGCCTCGGTGAAAAGGCGCTGCCTCTTTACCGACTGATAAAGAAATCAGATAAGTTCGAGTGGACTCCGGAAGCTGATACAGCATTTGCAGAGCTAAAAGCCCTGCTTTCCACCCAGCCGGTGCTTGCTGCTCTAGTCAGCAAAGAGCCTCTACTGCTTTACATAGCAGCCACTGGACAAGTCGTCAGTACAGTACTTATGGTCGAGCGGGAAGAAGAAGGAAAAGAGAACAAAGTCCAACGTCCAGTTTATTATATCTCTGAAGTCTTGACCCCGTCAAAGCAGAGATATCCTCACTATCAGAAGCTTGTCTATGGAATTTACATGACCACGAAGAAGGTTGCACACTACTTCTCAGATCACTCTGTTACAGTCATCAGCAACGCTCCATTGTCAGAGATTCTGCACAACAGAGATGCAACTGGTCGAGTGGCAAAATGGGCGATTGAACTCCTTCCCTTGGATATCAAGTTTGAGGCAAATAAAGCTCTCAAGTCCCAAGCAATAGCAGATTTCCTCGCCGAGTGGATCGAACAGCAACTGCCGACTCAAGTTCACTCTGAGCACTGGACCATGTTCATTGACGGATCCAAGATGTTGAACGGTTCTGGTGCTGGAGTAGTTCTGGTATCCCCTCGAGGAGACAAGCTCAGATATGCCCTCCAGATTCACTTTGATTCCTCCAACAATGAAGCAGAATATGAAGCACTCCTGTATGGGTTGCGCATGGCCATCTCACTCAGCGTCCGTCGCCTCATGGTCTATGGCGACTCAGATTTGGTAGTTAATCAAATGATGAAGGAGTGGGACGTCAGAAGTCCAGCCATGACTGGTTACTGCAACGCGGTGAGAAAGCTTGAGAAGAAGTTCGAGGGGTTAGAACTCCACCACATCCCCCGAATGAAAAATCAAGCAGCCGATGAATTGGCAAAGATAGGTTCCAAGAGAGAGGCCATTCCCAGCAATGTGTTCTTGGAGCATATTCGCACGCCGACAGTTCAGGAAGACCCTTTCACTGAAGAGCCCCCGCAACCAAAGAGCGCCACGGATCCGACTGAAGTCGAGGTCCCAGCTGTGGTCGACCTAATCATGGAGGTTCTGGCCATTACTCCCGACTGGACGGTGCCCTACATTGCGCACATCCTCAGGAAAGAGCTCCCAGAGGATGAATAAGAAGCTCGACAGATCGTCCGCCGATCCAAAGCTTTTACTGTGATAAGAGGGTAGCTGTTCAGGGAAAGTGTGACTGGAGTTGGTCAGAAGTGCATAACACCAGAAGAAGGTCGAATGATTCTCAATGACATCCACTCGGGGACCTGTGGCCACCATGCGTCCTCTTGGGCCATCGTGGCTAAAGCATACCGAGCTGGATTCTATTGGCCACAAGCAAATGAGATGGCGAAAGATATAGTGGACAAATGTGAAGGCTGTCAATTTTACTCCGATATGTCTCACAAGCCAGCGTCATCCATAAAGACCATCCCCCTCGTCTGGCCCTTCGCTGTTTGGGGACTGGATATGGTTGGACCACTGAGGACCGGCAAAAGCGGCTTCACTCACGTGCTCGTTGCAGTCGACAAGTTTACCAAATGGATCGAAGCCAAACCTATCAAAAACCTTGACGCTAGCACCACTGTCAGTTTTATCAGAGATTTGACATTCAGATATGGAGTCCCACACAGCATCATCATGGACAACGGATCGAACTTCGATTCCAATGAGTTCAGAGCTTTCTGCGCCTCTCAGGGCACTCAAGTCGACTATGCTTCTGTTGCTCACCCGCAGTCGAACGGACAAGCAGAAAGAGCCAATGGCCTAATTCTCAAAGGACTGAAGCCCCGACTGATGCGTGATCTCAAACACGCAGCAGGTGCTTGAGTTGATGAACTTCCGTCAGTTCTGTGGGGTTTAAGGACAACTCCTAATCGGTCGACTGGAAGAACTCCTTTCTTCTTAGTCTATGGAGCCGAAGCTGTTCTGCCAAGTGACTTGCTCCACAATGCACCCCGAGTTGAACTCTTCTCCGAAGCGGAAGCAGAGCAGGCCCGGCAAGATTCAGTCGATCTCTTAGAGGAGGAAAGAGAGATGGCCTTGATCCGCTCGACCATTTATCAGCAAGATTTGCGTCGATTCCACGCCAGGAATGTGAGGGGTCGGGCCTTTCAAGAAGGAGACTTGGTTCTTCGAGTGGATCAACAGAAACCACACAAGCTCGCTCCAACTTGGGAAGGCCCCTTCATCGTCACCAAAGTTCTCCACAACGGAGCATACCATCTTTACAGTATCGAGCATCAGAAAGACGAGCCACGGGCTTGGAACGCGGAGCTGCTCCGCCCCTTATATACTTAAACACTTGTTCGAATAAAACGTAATAAGCAACACCTTTTGTAATTCGTTTATCAAAGACAAGAGCTTACGGTTCTCTCATTCGATTGTGTTGTTCTTATTTACTCCTGAAATCCCCCAGTGGGTGGGCTTAGTCGCGAATCCGTTCCGCCTAAGTTTGAAAAAATCCTACCGAGTGGAGAGCAATCCTCCCACTCGGGGGCTTAGCCGCAGTCGAGCACTCGCTAAGTTCTCTCACTAAGAGGCTTAACGGTAGTCCAGCACTCGCCTAAGTTTGAAAAAAATCCTACTGAGTGGAGAGCAATCCTCCCACTCGGGGGCTTAGCTGCAGTCGAGTACTCGCCTAAGTTCTCTCACTAAGAGGCTTAACGGCAGTCCAACACTCGCCTAAGTTTGAAAAAACCCTACCGAGTGGAGAGCAATCCTCCCACTCGAAGGCTTAGCTACAGTCGAGCACTCGCCTAAGTTCTCTCACTAAGAGGCTTAACGGCAGTCCAACACTCGCCTAAGTTTGAAAAAATTCCTACCGAGTGGATAGCAATCCTCCCACTCGGGGGCTTAGCTGCAGTCGAGTACTCGCCTAAGTTCTCTCACGAAGAGGCTTAACGGCAGTCCAGCACTCGCCTAAGTTTGAAAAAATCCTACCGAGTGAAGAGCAATCCTCCCACTCGGGGGCTTAGCTGCAGTCGAGTACTCGCCTAAGTTCTCTCACTAAGAGGCTTAACGGCAGTCCAGCACTCGCCTAAGTTTGAAAAAATCCTACCGAGTGAAGAGCAATCCTCCCACTCGAGGGCTTAGCTGCAGTCGAGTACTCGCCTAAGTTCTCTCACTAAGAGGCTTAACGGCAGTCCAGCACTCGCCTAAGTTTGAAAAAATCCTACCGAGTGAAGAGCAATCCTCCCACTCGAGGGCTTAGCTGCAGTCGAGTACTCGCCTAAGTTCTCTCACTAAGAGGCTTAACGGCAGTCCAGCACTCGCCTAAGTTTGAAAAAACCCTACCAAGTGGAGAGCAATCCTCCCACTCAGAGGCTTAGCTGCAGTCGAGCACTCACCTAAGTTCTCTCACTAAGAGGCTTAACGGCAGTCCAACACTCGCCTAAGTTTGAAAAAACCCTACCAAGTGGAGAGCAATCCTCCCACTCGGAGGCTTAGCTGCAGTCGAGCACTCGCCTAAGTTCTCTCACTAAGAGGCTTAATGGCAGTCCAGCACTCGCCTAAGTTTGAAAAAAATCCTACCGAGTGGAGAGCAATCCTCCCACTCGGGGGCTTAGTTGCAGTAGAGTACTCGCCTAAGTTCTCTCACTAAGAGGCTTAACGGCAGTCCAGCACTCGCTTAAGTTTGAAAAAATCCTACCGAGTGAAGAGCAATCCTCCCACTCGGGGGCTTAGCTGCAGTCGAGTACTCGCCTAAGTTCTCTCACTAAGAGGCTTAACGACAGTCCATCACTCACGTAAGTTTGAAAAAACCCTACCGAGTGGAGAGCAATCCTCCCACTCGGAAGCTTAGCTGCAGTCGAGCACTCGCCTAAGTTCTCTCACTAAGAGGCTTAACGGCAGTCCAGCACTCGCCTAAGTTTGGAAATATCCTACCGAGTGGAGAGCAATCCTCGAGAGCTCCTCGCTGGCGCCTTATGCGCCAGTCCAGGAAACCAGCGCCCGCGCGCCCTGGCTATGTGGGCCGCCCAAGAACGTGCCGATGCGCTCGCGAACGATGCTTCCCCTTCTCGATCATTCTATTTGCTGAAGCGAAAAAAGCTCGATCATTTCGTGGTTAAATTTCAAGCAATAAATTCGGAATCTCAGAAAACATAATTTAAAAACAAAATGCTCACGGATTCTAAAAAGTTCGTTGATTTGAATAAAAAGCATCAAACTTGAAAAAAAGTTCACGAATTTCAAAAAAGTTCATTGATTTAGACAAAAAATCCACAAAATTTTGTAAAAAAAATAATCGAATTTGAAAACAGTTCATAAATTTTGAATAAAGTTCAGCAATTTTGGAAAAAAGTTCATCGATTTGAAAAAAGTTCATCTACTTTCAAGAAAAAAGTTCACGAATTTGAAAAAAGTTCATCGATTTTGAAAAAAGTTCATCAACTTTGAAGAAAAAAGTTCACGAATTTGAAAAAATTTCATCAATTTTGAAAAAAGTTCATCAACTTTCAAAAAAAAGTTCATGAATTTGAAAAAAGTTCATCGATTTTGAAAACAATTCATCAACTTTTAAGAAAAAAGTTCACGAATTTGAAAAAAGTTCATCAACTTTCAAGAAAAAAAGTTCACAAATTTCTTTCGCAATTATTTTCACGGATTTGGAAAAAGAAAGGAAAATGGAACAGAGAGAAAAATAGGAAAAAAGAAGAAGAAGGAGAAAAGGAAAACAACCCTCTATGATAAGACGCGAGATCGATTAGTCGGGTGGTCATGACATCGTAATTTAAGACGGGCGTCTCGGGTTCGAATCCTGCCTTGTGCACGTTCTTTTTGCAGTCTATAGAAACAGAAAGAAAAAAACAGGCAGACGTGGGATGGGCCGGCCCGTTATGAAACCAAAGTGTACGAGGGGGGTATGCGCCCTGTACCAAATGCACTATAATCGGCGCTTAAGGCGCCGAATAGGATTTGGTGCAATCCTCCCACTCGGCGGCTTAGCTGCAGTCCAGTACTCGCCTAAGTTTGAGACCCATCCCTATCCGCAAGGACGACGAGGTGCAGGTCGAATGCAACCTTCTCCTTCGGAGCTGCGGCATAAATACAACGTCCGCTCCATCCTTATTCGCAAGGACGACGAGGTGCAGGTCGACTGCAACCTTCTCCTTCGGAGCTGCGGCACAAATACAACGTCCGCTCCATCCCTATCCGCAAGGACGAAGAGGTGCAGCAAGCAAAGTCCATCCGAAGACAAACACAAGCACATTCGGAGATAAACCAAATTCAGATAAATCCTAAAAAAGTTCCAAGCAGCAAATCGAAAGGTACTTGGGCACCAAGCCCGAAGGAGTTTAACGGTTACAGAAACCACTCGGCATTCCGAGGCAAATTTAAAGCGTATCCAAGTTTCATAAGATTGTTCACTCGGCCGGAGGAGGGCTGGCAGGCTCCACGAATGAGTCCAAATCGATCCCGTCAGCGATCCGAGTGGTGGCAGCAAGGAAAGTCTCCATGAAGGACTGGAAGTCGTGCTTTTTGGTGTTAGCGACTTTGATCGCAGCCAGCTTGTCTTCACGAGCCTCCTTGCAATGGACTCGCACCAGGGACAACGCCACATCAGCACCCGGGCGGAGGATTTCTTCCATTCTTGCACTCGGTCAGGGATCTCGTTCAGTCGAGTCATCAGAGATTCCAAATCATTCTGAAGCGTCACCCCCGGCCAAAGCGTCGAGTCAATTCGAGAGACAACCTCCTTCAGGCGTGCGAGGTAACTTGTGGCGCTGGCGATACGGAACTCCAGTCGAAGCACGTTCATCGCAGTTTCGTCGTAGTCTTGGCAGAGTTCTGCAGCCAAAAGTCAGTTCATCAACCGAGGGAAATCCGATTGCAAGCATCAACACAGTCGGATTAAAAGAAATACCTTCCAGCGCGAGATAAAGCTTCTTGGCGAGGGTCCTCAGATAAGCTTCTGTCTCATACCTCTTGCGGATTGCAGACTCCAACTTTTCGTTCAGGACGACCTTGTCCTTCTTAAGGCTGGTCACTTTGCGGTTAGCTTCATTAAGACAAGATTTCAGTTTATTCACCTCTCCTTCAAGCGTTCCGATTAAAGCAAGCTTCTTGTCTGCGAGAGCGGTTTTGTCTTGGGCTGCTTTTTGCGTGGCGGTGAGGTCTGAGTCCTTCTTGTCCAGAGCCAACTTCATTTTCTCTGCAAAAGAATTAATCGAATCAAAGAAGAGATCAAAGAGATATATTGAAATTCAGTCGACGATCAGTTACCTTCCATACCAGCGGCCTTGTCTTGAGCTTTTTTTAGATTTTGCTGAGCCAATTCCAAGTCTAAGTTGAGTTGCCTCTGCTTCTCTTCGAGTTCGGCAAACTTGGAGATAAGAGTACAAGACTTCTGCAGGAGGCAAGAGACAGATCAATCGATAGGTTCGAAGGCAGTTCATTTCCGAGTGAATAAAACCTAAAGAAGTGGGCAACAAGTTGTTCAGACCCCAGTCGACTGCCAGCAGTCGACCGCGGTCTCGGGAACTACATCTAGTGGTGCACTTGGCGTGCCCCCACCGGTTCTGATCCAACTCGACCGGCCCACCGGAGTCGAGTGCAAAAAAAGAAGAGAGAAAGAACAATTGCGCCGTCAAGAAAGAAGAACTCAGACCACAGTCGACTGCCAGCAGTCGACCGTGGTCTCGGGGACTACACCCAGTGGGTGCACTTAGCGTGCCCCCACCAGTTCTGTTCCCACTCGCCCAGACCGAGTGGAAGAACGAAGCTACCAAAAAAAGACAGCGACACCCAGTGGGTGCTCTAATTCTACGCAAACAACAGAAGATTGTGCAGTAGAAGATTTTTCGAGAACAAAAGCAGTCGGAAAGTCTACTCACCTGGACATTGGCCCGAAGGGCGGCACTAGCGTCGTAGGCAGCATGACTACTCTCGTGCACTATCTTCACCCGCTCCATCATCATATCAGCCTGTCGGATGGCTTCTGCAGCCGCTTCCGACTAGTTGTCTGGGACGGGGTAGCTGGTGAAAAAGTGTGCAGACGACCCAGGTGCGGCTGCTTGAAGCTCTGTGGTGTGGAGTTGGATAGTTGAAGGAACCACAGGCGCGGTCGACCGCGTGGGATGCCCACTCGGCAAGGGTGCAGCGAACGTCACAGTGGCCCTGCCTGCATCTTCAGCTTGACGGACGGGAGGCGTTGCAGTTGGTTCTTGCCGAGCCACCCTGCCAGCTATTACCTTCTTGCTCTTCCTAGGCTTAGGAGCCACATCTTCGCCGTCGTCCGGAAGATCAATGATGTTGGGTGGAGCTGCAAGACAGAACATTCGACCCCAAGTGAACCACTCGACCCTAAAAGGATCAAGAATCGAAATTGCAAGAGTTCATACCTGGGTTAGAGGTTACCACATCCTCCATTTCCTCATCCCGGTACTGGTATGAAGAGGTCCCTGACGTAGCAGCACTGCAAAGGCCCGCATTCAATCGGTTACACCCAGTTAATCGAATCCACATGAAGGACAAGTCAGATGGTTACCCGGAGATAGTAGGAACGGTCACTTTGATCCTGGGCAAAGCTTTTGGCAGTTTGGAGGAGATGGCTTTCGGCACTTTCGGCGCTGGGGGCGGCGTGACCTTAGATTGCTTTGGAGCCTTCTCAGTCGGCGCCGGGGAAGACGTCCTGGGGCGCTTCGAGGACTGCCCGATTGGCGCAGCCACCAAGTCCGGAGCGCTTGTCGGGTCATGAGTGTGCTTGGACCTCCTCTCCCTGCGAGGAGGCGAGTCGACTTCTTCCTCATCAGTCGATTCCTCGCTCTCCTCGTCCTCCTCGGCTTCCGAATGCTCCTCGCCACTCTCGCCCCCGCTCCCTTCTTCCTCAGCGCCTGGGTCCTGCCCTCCGTTGGGCATCGAGTACATTTCAATGAGGGCCTGAAAGGATAACAATCAAAGGAAATTCAGTCAACTACAAATGGGACATCACATGGTGAATCGGAAAGATACTTGATAAAACGGAAATATACCTGCTCCGGCTGGTGCGAGTTGTCGAATGGAATCACCCTCCTGGACCCCCGACGGTTATCTTTGTTGCCAGTGATTCCCCTCAACTAGTTCTCCAAGATATCCTCGATGACCTCCTCCGGGTGGATCCGAGTGGTATCCTCGAGCCTAGAGTACATCCACATCGGATGATCGCGCGCCTGAAGAGGTTGGATGCGTCGACCGAGAAAGACCTCCAGCAGATCCATCCCGGTCACTCCGTCGCGGACAAGCTGGATGACCCGTTCAACCAGCACCTTGACCTGCGCCTTCTCTTCTGGAACTACCTTCAGAGGAGCAGGCTTCTCCACTCGAGCCAAGGAGAAAGGAGGAAGTCCAGTCGATTAGCCAGGGGTTGGCTGATCCTTGCAGTAGAACCAAGTCGACTGCCAGCCCCGGACCGAGTCAGGAAGGATCATGGCTGGGAAAGTACTCTTGCTCCTCATCTGGATCCCCAAACCACCGCACATCTGGATCACCCGCGTCCTCTCGTCACTCGACTTGGCCTTTTTGACCGACTGACAACGGCAAGTGAAGATGTGTTTGAAAAGCCCCCAGTGCGGTCGACAGCCCAAGAAGTTTTCGCACATGGACACGAAAGCGGCCAGATAGACTATGGTGTTCGGAGTGAAATGGTGGAGCTGAGCCCCAAAGAAGTTCAAAAAGCCCCGGAAGAAAGGGTGGGGAGGCAGTGAGAATCCGCGATCTACGTGGGTTGCGAGGAGGACACACTCACCCTCTCTAGGCTGCGGCTCGGTTTCGTCCCCCGGGAGCCGAGCCGACTTGTGAGGGATCAATCCCCCCTCCACCAGGTCGTCGAGGTCGTCTTGCGTGATTGCCGAGCGGATCCAGTCGCCCTGGATCCAGCCCACCGGCAGGCCGGACCTCGACGAGGATCCGCCCCGGCTGGTCCGCTTGCCCTTCGCCTTCGCGGTCGCCTTCTTCGCGCGTTCCAGCGCCGCCGTCTTCTCCTTCCCCATGGTGGTGGATCGAGCTCGAGCAGAGGTCCGGCGACGAGGTGGAAGCGAGAGTGGTGGAGGGATCGGGAGAAAGGGAAGAGAGAATGGGAGCGTGCGGAGCAGAGGCCTGGCCCGAGACCTTTTATAAGGCCTTCCACCGAGTGGCTGACTGGTGGACCCAAGCGATCTTAACAAATCCTGCAACAGTCGCGCGCGCAGTACGTGGCGAAAAAGGTGGTGCAGGGATCGAGGAGACTTGCCTAATCCGTCCCGATAACCTCGGTTCCGCCTGTCTGGCGCACTTCCCAAAATTTGAATCCCGCGAGATCCGTGGAGAGCAGAACAACCTGTCAGACTGAAGACAAACACCCTCTACATCATCATTCGGAATTCTACCATGAAAGTTCACTCGACAACAACCAAGAATGGACCAAGGCGATTGAGAAAGGAGTCGACGTCGTCACCTCAACTCATTGTTCCAGGACAAGGCATATTCATAGCACAAAGAGTGGGACGGAAGTGTTCTCAACCCCTTCCTCACTCAAACCCTGATCCATTCGGGGGCTAATGATGAAGCTATGTACCTAGGGTAGGGTCACGGACCTGTCCAGCATACCCTCCCCAAGGACATCTCTGCAAAGAATCAGAAGCAGTCGAAGAGAAACTGTCATCCACTCGACCATTGAGATGCACTCACTCGACCACCTTGAAGACACTCGACCACCAGAAGATGAGGAACCCTCCACTCTGCAACGGTCAGGATTTAAACCATAGCATTATGAGCATTTATGACACTTTACTGTAGATGTTACCAGTAACGCCTTTTCTTTATGAGCATTGAACCCTGTGTAACGGAGGGGAGCTGGGGTCCTGGCGCACTCTATATAAGCCACCCCCTCCTCTGGGACAGGGGTTCGCACTTTTGTAAACTCACACACACACACATATAATCCAGTCGACCGCCTCAGGGCACCGAGACGTAGGGCTGTTACTTCCTCTGAGAAGTGCCTGAACTCGTAAAACTCGTGTGTACAACTACTCCATAGCTAGGATCTTGCCTCCTTATACTTACCCCCTATTCTGCTATCAGTCTAAGATCCACGACACTAACCGATAATGGATATGAATATAGAAATTCTTAGTTTTTCCTCTTCCACTACACATATTTTGGTGTTCGTCTTCCATCAACATTTTTTTGGGTAATTACATATGAACAGAAGTATCACTTTAGCTTCCGCGGAGTAGAGGAACGACCACAGCCCACAGAACTGTCGCTATTTCCTCTTCCTTCTTTGCATGCACAGTGGACAATCGATTTCTTGGATCCTCTATCAGATGTTGTCATGGCATGCTAAAGGTTCATGGTGGATGAGATGCCGTCATGACATGTTGAATCTCTCGCTTGCCCAGGCGATAGTGTATCGCTTTCTCCTTTTCCTCCTTTGCACCCACAGTGGAGTCTGAATATTTTGTGGGATTTTTGGCATCACGATCCTTCTTTAGGTGATCTATTAGATGTTGCCATGGCATGCTGAAGATTCATGGTGGATTTGGATCCTGCCAAAGTCGTACATGCTAACGACCATATCCCATAGAAGTATCGCTATCTCCTCGTCCTCCTTTGCACGCACAACGGACACTGAATTTCTTTCGTACTCGATGAGATGCTGTCATGACATGCTGAATCTCTTGCCTATCAGAGGTTCATGGTGGGTGTGGATCATGCCAGTACGAATTGCCTGCCATGGAGCGCCGCAGATCCACGCTGGGTTGCCGGAGGGCTGCCGTCTTCGCGGCCTCATCGTCCTACCAAGACGCGGAACGCGGCAGATGCGTGCTGGTTTGCTGGCCGGGCTGCCTATTACTACATAAGATTGGACAGTATCTCCTACTCCAATACGATCACGACTCTTAAACCTGATTTGCCCACAAAAATCAATCAGGACAGGAATCAATCCGGTAACTAACTATCAAATTGTATGCTTTCAAAAGAAAAGAAAAGCGTCAAGTTGTACACGTGCATGTGACCTCCTTTTCTTTAGCTGGAACATAACTAACTTAAATACGTATATTTAGTTTTTTTTTCATGGGACGTATATTTAGCCTGGTTGACTGTTTTTAGCAACCCTGGAAAAACCTGCTTTTAGCACATGGCCACATCGGTGTGTTTATGATGATAAATCTGGACTGTTCAAACCTCTTAATTCTAGTGCATTAAATCTCCACCGTTCTTTTTCTACTGTCTTAATAATAATATAATAGATCTAAAAATTAACTATTTACGGAATTTTGACATATGTATGTATATGAGAACCTTTTTTACTTTTATAATCTAAAAACATGTGTATCTGATACAAATCTATTGTATACAATATGCTTACCAAATTGCTAATAGATAAAGCTGCCCATATTAATTAATTGATAAATGACATGAGCGATGATGTCATGATTTTATACTTTTGGACGGCAATACAAATTGCACCTCGCTCATGCTGGTGCCTATTACGTGTGCCAACCGGACTACTGCTTTTTTTTCACCTTGTTATTCCTGTTTGGCTCCCGTCAGACTACACCCTTTTTCCTATTAATATAATTGTGTTTGGCTCCTGTGTGAATACATATCTGTTTGTACGTGACAGATTGTACCCAATAGATGTTCTACGTAACTTTCTTCATCTTTTTATCTCAACCGTTATAATTAAAATCAATGGATACTATTTTTTTAGCATATGTGGATTAAGGTGACGGCTTGTTTGTCTTCTATTTTAATTATATAGTAGATAGATGACCAAGGAAACCAACATACTGATCGGGTCCTCCACATTTTCTAGTGGGCCTAAAAAGATTAATTATTGTCATTGTTTTTTGTTTTAATATCCTTCGGCAAGCTTTAGTGCTTGTACTCGTCACTGGTGGTCTATGGATCTGGATATAACTTTTTTTTCCCGGCCTTCAGTGTATTGCCATGATTGAGGAAAAAATATTGCACACGACAAAAAAAAAATAGAACATCCAAAATTGGTGATCAATATATTGCACACGAAGATTTTATTATTGGATCCTAACATTTTCCATTCAGTGCAACTCTAGTAGCAGATGATGCAGTCACAATACTTGTGATGGTCGACAACCCTACACTCAGCTCTCTTGACATCAGGTCCCCAAATTTTTTGGCAGGCCGTCTGGCAAGTTGAGCCTGTGCACTTAGGACTTGAAAGAATAGTTCGCATCTCGCAATGATCTGTAGACAAGAATGCACATCATTAAAAGAAGACCAAACTGAGAAAATTACAAAGAAATTCGTGCAATTTCACTGCCAATATTATTATTCTAATCCTGTTTACAGGAGAAAGTAAACATACATGGATAGGGAGATTGATTCCTTACCATCAATGGAGTTTCCTAGCTGCACAAGCACCATAAGGCAAACAAGAATAACTTTCCCCTCCATAAGCGCAGACTAAATTTTCCTATTCCCGGCGTCCACAAGCATACGTGATCGTATCTTTATATATAGACTCGTAGGTAGAGAGCATTTTCTACCATATCACTCAATTAATTCCGAAAGATCTTTTCAATTTGTAAATATGATATCCATATAATTGATTATATTTTCCATATTTATGCCAACATAAATTCTGTAGATATTCTGAATTGAGCTCCATTAAAAGTGTTATCATCAAATCTAGCATTCAATAGCATATCATTTGAGTAGTCGCACATTAGACGTTGTTAGACTACGGTTGACCATCACCAGGCAAACTTTCTTCACCTTGTTGCTCCAAAACATCTCATTTTCCTTTCCTTTTGTTGGACCAATTAAGTTCGGAATCAATGAGTCCCGAACGTTCCATGTTTTGCCATCTTGCCCCGAACGTGCTAGTTGTCATTGGATCGAAACGCACGCATCTTACACTCCTGTCTGGCCGGGTCATCCCTGTGCTCGTTCGTGACAAGGGAGAAGCCGCCCGAACGCTCTTCTCCGCCCACCCTGCACCACTAGTCTGCCACACCCATTCCCAATCTCACCGGCAAGCACAAGAAGGAGCCTGGGCAGGGGGCTCGATCCAATGCGACCCCGCCACATCTCCCGCGCCTCCGGCGACCGCCGAGCGCCTCCAGGTTCATTCACAGCTGCCCCGTGCCGCTCCTCTTTGTATCGTTCTGCTCACCACCCTCTCTCATCCCTCTTCTCCCTTGCTGTGCAGAATGACGTCGCCGCGGCCGTCCATCGCCCGGAACGCCCGCCTTCGGCAAACCATCCTCCGAATCCGTCCATCCCCGCCCTGATCTACAGGCCCCACCGCAGGCGGGGGCAGTGTTTCGATGCGGCCTCCACTCATGCGCTCCTCGTCACCGACGAGCACCAGGACGCTAGCTGCTCTCCGGGGTCCGCAACAACCGTCAAGGTGTGGTCGTGGGCGGAGTCGAGCGTCCCTGCTAGCCCGTGCTACCACGTCAGGCATCAAGGTCTCCTTCCCACTACTGGGGAAGGGCTTATAGATGAACTCTAATAAGTGGCGGGTTCCACTTGTTACCCGCTACAAGTATTTTTTAAAAGAAGTAGTGGCGAGTACCAAAAGCCAGCCGCCACAGTTACAGGAGTAGCTGTGCCGGGCCGAGTTAAGTGCTCACTACAGAAAAATCCTCAGGGGGACTGCCTTGCTTAATTCAGCAGTGATGGGACGTCTCTAGAGCTTGCCGCAAGTGTACGACATTGCAGTGGCGTGCGGTGCCTGGAAACCTCCACTAGTTATCGTGGTCGGGTGCTCAGTTTGATGCACAATGTTAGACATCTCACCATGCTTGGTTATGCACAAAAAAGTTGAAAGAATACAAAACATCCCACCATGACTTTTTTGATGACATTGGTTTTAGTTAAACGGTGCAGAAAGGGCTTCCAGACGAAGGCCACACTCGATGGTAACATCAGTGTAACATTCAGGGTCTCATTCAGAGTAAGCTTCCTCATTCTCGTCATTTTGTCTATCATTATCATTCAATTTGTCCTCATCTTCATTGCTGCCCTCGTCATCTTGTTCATCCTCGTCATTTTGGCTGTCATCGTCATTCGATTTGTCCTCATCTTCACGGCTGCCCTCGTCATCTTGACTGTCTTCATCATCCTGGTGGTCATGGCTATCATCACGATCCTGGTCATCGTCATCGTTGCAAAAATACATTTTCCTAAACCTGTTGACCTCTCCGTTCCGGGAAAAGGATATCTACTCTCCTTGGATGAAATTATTCTGTGCAATGTACTGCTTCCATTCATCGGAATATATGATGGTTCTGTCCTTCCATTTACGCACATCTAGTTCGAATGTGCGCCCCATATCATCGTCAAAGTACATAACGTTACCGCATAAATTGTTGAAGTCAACCCTTATGTTGCATGGGATACACTATGCAGCAGGTCATCATTAACAATAAAGTCAGTACAATAATTATACAAATGGTTTGAATAGAATACTAGTTGAGGTTAAAGAATGTTACAATAATTCGGCATGAACTTTGCTAACTATTGAACATATTTTGAGTACTAGAAGTTTGATGAAACAAAAGTTAATCAACGTTTCATCAAAATATTGGCACTCATTTTGAGAACCCATGCACTTGTCATATGTAAATTCGGCATGTACTTTTTTGACTTTTGAACATATTTTGAGTACCAGAAATTTGATGAATCAGAAGTTAATCAACGTTTCGTCAAAACATTGGCACTCAATTTGAAAACACATGCACTTGTCATATGTAAATTTGGAATCAACTTTTCTTACAAAGCTAAACAATATTGTCATAGCAATTGAAATTCGGCATTAATTTTGCTTACAAAGTTGACGTATGGAGCAAAAGAAATTTGACGAAACGGAAATGAATCAACGTTTCGCAAACTCTTTTTCACTCTTTTTGAAATCCTTGTCAACAAAATGAAGCCCATGCACTTCTCATATGTAAGAAAATTCAAACATCATTGCCACTTGTCATATTTAGCAATTATTTGGTATTGAAAATTCTTATATGTTATACAACCAGTTAATCTACAAATTCATAAGATGCAAATTCTATACCCTAGAGCGTAATTTAGTCACGGAGATTGATTATACCGATGGCCGCTTTTCCAGCCGCTGACGTGATGGCGGTCGAGGGCGGCGGTCGAGCGTGGTGGTCGAGGTGGAGGACGCGGCCGCGGTCGAGGCGGAGGATGGGGGCTACATGCGATCGAGGTGGAGAACGACGCTCACTGCGTCAGATGCGTGGAAGGTATCGCCAGGTAGTTGGAGGGACTGCAGCGGCGGTCCAGTCGCGGGACGACGAGGAAGAGGAAATGGAAGAGAGAAAGACAAAACGGTGGAAATGAAAGTTGCTATCAACGGTTCTTGGGCGGGCACACAAGGGGAACTGTCCGTCGAGAGCAGTGAAGGGAGAGCACGTGCACCCGCCGCAACATACTTTTCCAAAATTTGAATTAGTTGGCGTGCTTGCCAAAATATAATTATGGCGGGCGGCTAGCAATGTCCGCCAATGCTTCCCCACAAACCAGTGGCCGGTACTTGGTCGGCGCTCGCCACTACATTTTCCATCCGGCTGGGGGGGGGGGGGGATATTTGGTAGGGCCTAGCTATGGCGGTTGTGGCCGGCGACCGCCATAGACATGCCCGTAACTGTGACGGGCATGTCCTGTTACCCGCCACTACTCTTTTGGAAAAGTAGGAGTGGCGGGTGACATTCCCTGTCCGCCACTATTTATAGTTGACCTATATTGATTTTGACAGTAGTTCGACACCGTTGGTGGCTTAGACGGCTCGACCATGTGTTTCCCTGGGTAGGGGATACCAATATGGAGATGGCCGAGGCTGGGGCTGGCGCCAGATCTGCGAAATGGATGATAGTCCACGACAGAGGCATGGGCAAGGCAGATAGGAGAAGTAAGAAAACCTAGGGCCAAACTGCTTCAAATGAAGAAGATTATGTGTATCACTTTATGGAAAGGCAATGCGATCAAAGAAACCTATCTATTAAGGAGAGTTCTAACCATAATTTGTAACATAAAGTGGATCATGTGCACAGGCATGAAAAGAAAGTCCATCAATGAAACATACCTAGCAAGGTGAGGAATGTTCTGACACGTTCAGATTTTTGCAAGTTAATTTGTTAAGAGAGGAGATTATGTGTAGTTTTGCATGAAAGGTTCCCATTCATGGAGGGGTGGTGGTGGGAGTTGAAGGCAAAAGTAAGCAATGCGTGTCGGCCTACCAACTCCTTATAATAGTAGAGATATAGGTGATTTGGTAAGATAAGAAAATATATGTGATTTGATAAGATATGAAAAATATATGATGTTTTTGTTGTATAAGTAAAGTTGTGATTGTCATTTAATAGTAGAGATAATGATAATAATAAATGGGATAATGCACTCGATTAGTGATTCGTTATTGAGAATTGTTAGATTTTGTTTTGGAAGAATATTGGGAAAAAAACTTATGTATGTCTTTTAGAAAGATTATCTCACATATATGGTGGGATTTCTGAATTCTTAATTTCCTATTATTTTTGTAAATGAATTGAACCAGCAACTACCAGAGCAAGCATCAAACAAGATCTCCCCCACTAGTGCAGAACCAGGCAATAGCACCGGTTCGTAAGGCCCTTTAGTGCCGGTTCGGTAACCGGCACTAAATTGTGGGCACTAAAGCCCCCTCCCCTTTAGTACCGGTTCAGCACGAACCGGTGCTAAAGGGCAACCATGTGGCACGAGCCAGCTCCGTGGGCACGTAGGACATTAGTACCGGTTGGTAACACCAACCGGTACTAAATGTTTGGGTGTGTTTTGGTTTTATTTTTTATTTTTACTTTAATTTTGTGTTTTCAATTTAATTTAGTGATTGTTTTACATTATAATGAGTTGTTAAATCATTTGGTGAATGTACCGCAGATTAGTTTGACTGGATGCGTGGATACTAGCTAAGTCATCAAGTATATGTCATATCCATATTATATATACTTGATCACCTAATTAAGTGATCGAGGTAATATGGATATGGCATATACTTGATCACTTAGCTAGAATCCATCTAGTTGAAACTAATATGCAGTTTCTTTCATAAATGATATAATAACTCATCATCATCATCATCATCATATTAATATAAAAACTCTTGCAGCATATATATCATCACCAACGGTTTTCATAGCAAAGATATCATCGAGTTCAACATGGTAATGATATTATAAACGTTCATAACACCACAAAAGCAAATCACTCTTTGAGATTAAGTTCAGGACGAAGAACACGGACATGAGAGGACAAGTACTAAGAGCATGAACTAGCTAAGTAATCACTCCTGCTGCTCTCTCTCAGGTAAAATATCATAGAACATGTATAGCTTTGCTGATTCATCATATTGGAGCATGCAGATGAACCTGTCTCCTAATCGTGGGTTGCGCTTCTGATTGCTGCCCCCTAGTACTTCTCTGTGATCGTTCACAATTTTGCTCCAGTCTTTTACTATTAAGCATTCCTCGCTATTAGAAATCCTGAATGCACTAAAGTGCATTGTAGGATATCTTGGCCGTAAGCTAACAATATTCATGGTACCTTTAGTCTCGATCCAATCAGGCACAACATTCATCGGGAGTCCCTGTTGAAGAACATCGTATAGTAACATACTTAGCAATGAAGTTTAGCTTAAAAAAATAATGTATGCAAAAGATGCACCGAGGAGAAATAGTAGAAATCTTACCATCTTTCCTAAATATATGTAACCGTAGTTCAGTACGAACACTATTGCTCGCACATTTTGAGTACTAACATTTCTAAGTGCAGGAAAGAAATTTGTCTTGACATCATCAAGATCCTCAAGCCATGAAACATAATGACTTGTCTCCTCGCAGTTTAGTTCAGCCCCGGGACAGTGGACGGTCCTGTCTACGAAGCGCCAGACATGTTTGCTTGATTGGAAGTAAGCTGTCAATATAAATTGAGATCTATTAATTATTCAACTGGTTCAAATAATCTCATATCGAAGACATAAATATGGTTGAGAAACTCACATAATGGTAGAACTGGAGGCGTCTGCACATCGACCCAGATGTCTCTATTACCTTCAATATCATCTTCCGGACGAATATCAAAGGTGATAACCATATCAGGCTCAATGCATAAGCCTTGCATAGTGCTTGCCAAGTTTTGCATTCAAAATAGGTGTATGTGTCTGCATTGTATAATTTAACGTTGAAGGGTATAACCATGCTCGGTCTTCAAGTAACTCTTTTTACCTCCATAGTTTCGTTAGGACTGAAACATATCTTATCCAAGACAAAAATTCTTGCATGGCAGGGGATACGCTAGTAGAATAGTGAAAAATTAAAATTAAAAGTTGAAGTAAATGAAGCATAAGTCATGCTTAATTACGAAAAAAGACTTGTCGTTGTGACTTACTGTATCTACTTCGAATTTCTTATCCAGCTTGATGCTGAAGCGTCTATCATCAACTAGAAAATTTCTGCCGCACAGGCCGCGCTGGTCTTCGGAGTATTCGCACATAATGAAATCGTGTTCGTCGTCAGACGACATTCCTATGTTCATAGGTGAAACATTAAACACTTATTAGTTCTATTAATTCAACTAATTCTGTTAATTCAACTAGTTCAACTAATTAATTGAACTAATTCAACTAAGCACTTACGAAAAATATACCTAATTAATTGAACTAATTCAACTAACTAGTTCAACTAATTAATTCACCTAATTCAACTAAACTAGTTCTATTAATTTTCTTACTAAAAATAAGGTAGCTAGTTCTATATAATAAAATGTTAATTAGATAATGAAATCTCATATAACTAAATTAAATATATACCTAAATTTTCTTACTAAAAAAACTTTTTCTATTAATTTTCATACTAAAAATAAACTAGTTATATTAATTCAACTAGTTCAAATCTCATATATATACCTAATTAATATCTAGCTATACTAATTCAACTAGTTCAACTTGTTCTAATTCATCTAAAATTGACATTAATATTTAACATCTTTTCCATATAATTCATCTAACATGCATTAACATTCTAACATTATTATCTACGTAATTTATCTAACATTAATCTAAACAACAGAAAATAGAAAATAAGTAAAAACAATGTGTGTGTATGTGTGTGTGTGTCTGTGTGTGTGTGTGTACGAGCGGGGGGCGGCGGCATACGGGCGGCGGCGCGGGCGATGCGACGGGGACGGGCGGCGGGCGAGGCGGCGGCGACGGGCGGCGGGGGCGACGGCGGTGATGGCGACGACGGGTGGCGGGGGCAACGGCGGTGACGGTGACGATGGGTGGCGGGGGCGACGGTGGTGACGGCGACGGCTGGCGGCGGGGGCGGCGAGGGTGGCGCGCGATGGGCGACGGGCGCGGCGAAGAAGTTGGATCGAGAAGAAGTGGTGGTCGATGAAACTGAATTTTTCGTAGTGCCATATATATAGGAGGGGCCTTTAGTACCGGTTGAAGCCACCAACCGGTACTAAAGGCCAATTTTCGCCTGGCCAAGGGGCGGGAAACGGCCCCTTTAGTACCGGTTCGTGCCACGAACCGGTACTAAAGGCCCAATCATTAGTACCGGTTGGAGCCACCAACCGGTACTAATGATTGTGTGCTGCCACCGGCGGTGCACAATGTTTAGTCCCACCTCGCCGAGCAAAGGGCAGCCGCACTGGTTTATAAACCCAGCCACGGCTGTTTCTTCGAGCTTATCTATATATTTGTCTTCTGGGCCTAAATAGGGCGCGCTGCCCTATGAGTCTGCTGGCCCTTCTGGGCCTGCATTTGCACACCCTAGGTCTGGCAGGCCCACTGGGCAGCGCCCCAACAAATTTTTATATAGTTTTTTTCTTTTCTGCATTATTTATTTTCTTTTATTTATTTTTGAGTAATTTTTATATAGTTTTTTTCTTTTCTGCTTTATTTATTTTCTTCTATTTATTTCTGAGTAGTTTTTTGTCACCCTCTCTACTCTGATACTCCGAAATGATAATACCATTGCAAGTTTCAACATTTTCAGAATTCATTTTGTAGTGATTTTCAATTTCACGGTCATTTAACTCTCTAAACAATTAGGTAAATGACCGAAAAACAACAAATGATGTCAGAACATGTTGGAAATTGATGACGTCGCTTTGAATGTTGCATACTGAACACAAAAAAAGTCCGAAGTTCAAATAAGTTTAAAAACATTGAAGTGCCCGTGTAACAGATGAGTTCTCGTCCGAAACCCTGATACTCCGAAAGAGTTTGTCCAGTTTGTACACGAAGTGCGTCCAGTTTTTGCCGTGACCCTCTCTACTTTTTCGCACATGCTATGTGGGTGAAATGATGATACCATGTCAAGTTTCAACATTTTCAGAATTCATTTTGTAGTGATTTTTAATTTCACGGTCATTTAGCTCTCTAAACAATTAGGTAAATGACCGAAAAACAACAAATGATGTCAGAACATGTTGGAAATTGATGACGTCGCTTTGAATGCTGCATACTGAACACAAAAGAAGTCCGGAGTTCAAATAAGTTTAAAAAACATTGAAGTGCCCGTGTAACAGATGAGTTCTCGTCCGAAACCCTGATACTCCGAAAGAGTTTGTCTAGTTTGTACACGAAGTGCGTCCAGTTTTTGCCATGACCCCCTCTACTCTTTCGCACATGCTATGCGGGTGAAATGATGATATCATGCCAAGTTTCAACATTTTCAGAGTTCATTTTGTAGTAATTTTCAATTTCATTGTCATTTAGCTCTCTAAACAATTAGGTAAATGACGGAAAAACAACAAATGATGTCAGAACATGTTGGAAATTGATGACGTCGCTTTGAATGCAGCGTACTGAACACAAAAGAAGTCCGGAGTTCAAACAAGTTTAAAAAACATTGAAGTGCCTGTGTAACAGATGAGTTCTCGTCCGAAACCCTGATACTCCGAAAGAGATTGTCCAGTTTGTACACGAAGTGCGTCCAGTTTTTGCCGTGACCCTCTCTGTTCTTTCGCACATGCTATGCGGGTGAAATGATGATACCATGCTAAATTTCAACATTTTCACAGTTCATTTTGTAGTGATTTTCAATTTCACGGTCATTTAGCTCTCTAAACAATTAGGTAAATGACTGAAAAACAACAAATAATGTCAGAACATGTTGGAAATTGATGACGTCGCTTTAAATGCTGCATACGGAACAGAAGAAGTCCAGAGTTCAAATAAGTTATTAAAAAAAGTGCAATGCTGGTTAATTTGCTTCAAGCCTTTCGGAATAGTGTAGACTGCACTGCACATAGCTCAGTGCAATCTATGCTATTCCGAAAGGCTTGAAGCTAATCAACGTGCAGGTGAGCATTGCGCCTCTTCGTCATTGTCTCTGCACTCACGGCTTATAAACCGCTCATGCTGCCTCTCTCTTGGGGAGGTGGGACTAAAAACCAGTTTACTAAGAAACTCTAGTACCGGTTCATGCCATGAACTGGTACTAAAGGTCTTCGTGGGGGCCCCAGCCTGACCACAGCCGCACTGGCCTCATTAGTACCGGTTCGTGGCATGAACCGGTACTAAAGGTTGCCCACGAACCGGTACTAATGATGCCCTCCCGCCTAGCCGTTGGAACCGGCACTAATGTGCTTCACATTTGACCCTTTTTCTACTAGTGTCCCTTCAATTGGATTTGGTCTTTTAATGTGCGAGAGAAAAATCCAATGGGATGGGGTGTTGAGAGATGAGGCGAAAATAAACCAATGCAAGGGGGATGATGGGAGG
The DNA here is from genome assembly GCF_056163025.1 of Triticum urartu. Classification (NCBI taxonomy): domain Eukaryota; kingdom Viridiplantae; phylum Streptophyta; class Magnoliopsida; order Poales; family Poaceae; genus Triticum; species Triticum urartu. The sequence continues at coordinate 746,859,273 of NC_141875.1, read as the reverse complement.
TTAGACAAAAAATAAATAGGTGAGGCGAAAATAAACCAGGATATCAAGCTACCAACTTCCCTTTTAGAGTAGAGATAAGAGTAGAGATTGATCAATGATAACTGATTTGCACGTATATCTATACCAATATAAAAAAGACCCAAGGAACACATTCAATTAATCTCGACCATCAAAATAGATCAATCAAATGACCTAGATAAGAAATAATTAATGTTTGTGCTTATGTCACAATTAATGTTTAATTTAAATTCTATCTAATATCAACATGCAATTAATTTTCTACATAATATCAACATTCATTACCCGTATACGTATTTACTACTACAACATTTATTCAGGTTATTCACGAACGCACACTAGCGACCTTTGTCATAAGCCACAAGCTGGGGTTAGATATTAGGCAAGTATTAATCAACATTAATGAACACAATTAATTCTGACCAACATGCAACATTTTGATACACATATCCTTCTCAGATATTAATGCAGGGCCAAGAGGCTAAGACTTCCATCACTTGTATAAATAGCACTCCATCATCATGTTCTTATCCTCACACTCCCATCGCATCCAACAATTTCATTGGATCGAGCAATTGGTCATGGCGTTCAACAGCGCTCAACTGCTTGCTGCCTTCTCCTTGGCCCTGCTCCTCATTTCCTCCGGTAAGTTAAGATGCTCGGATCGTAGTACTGAAATTCCGTATTGTAAATTAGGATCATGGAAACACTTATTAACATGATTTTTGGGTGTATCGGTAAATTGTGTGGTTCAGGTGCTGCGCTGAAAGATTGCGCCCGTATTGATATTGGTGAATGCAACCAACATAAATGCATTACAGCCTGCATCAAATTAAACTTCAATACGGCTATCTGCGATAATGACGCAACCAGCAAAGACAGCGGAGGAGACGTTTCCTTGAACGAGATGGGGTTATATGGGTCGTGCGTGTGTTGTTAGATTTTATTTTATGGGCTTCCTCTTCTTAAAATTGTAAACCTTGCCCTGTCAAATAATAAAAATCCAAGGACTCTTCTCGCTCGAATTTGATTTCCTTGTCGTTCGTCGTGCGCGTGTGTGTACAACCGCGGATCGTGTCGTGGGGCCAACAACCTTATGTCTTCCCCTTCCTCTATTCTAGTCCACTCCTTTCTCTAATCCATTCCGGCCGCTCTTATCCATTCCTCAATCCCTTGAGATAGATAGAGAGAGCGAGCGAGACGGAGCTAGCCAGACAGAGTGGTTGTACCCTCCTCCACGGAGGAGAGCTCTAGGAGTGTAGCAAGCGGCTGGGATGGAGATGCGCACGAAGGGGACGCCGACGGCTTGCGTGTTGGTAACGCTGAGAGAGCAGCAGCAGGGGCGCGGCCGCGTAAAAATCCTGAAAAAAGAGCTAGGTCGGGTCTACGCTCCCCTTTTGGTGATAAAAGAAGCACAAGATTTATAAGGACATACTACGCCGGTGCGCAAAACCAGTCCATCGGCCCATCAATCTGGACCACCCAAGAAAAAATTATGTGTTTTATTCACACTTCTCAAGACTCGATTATCAACTGTAGGCTTTCTGCTTGTGGAGATATTTTCTAAAATGCCAAAACGCTATATATATATATATGCCTGTGCGTTGCAACGGGGTAGAATTTGTTGTGTTTATTGACCGCCAACGTCCCATAACAACATTCAAAAGGTACCACCAAAATATGTCCATCAATTGCAATGGAAGAAACAAAAATCACTTTACTCTCCTATCCCAGTAAGCATGTAATGATTTAAGCCTAAACTTGGCCTAAAAACCTAAGCAAAAACTTAAATATACGCTTTTATAATGTTTCTGTCACAAGCGTCAACTTTAGGGGTAAAAAAGGAACTTACTCTTTCATTTATGATAAACTTCAATTATTCCGGCCATGAATATGAATTATGTGCTTTCAGCATGACCAGTTTTGCAAAAATGCTACACCTCCGCATAACTATTCAACAATTAATATTACAGAAAAGCTCACACTGATTGATCAATGTGAGCTTGCATGTGCAGTTGTTGAGTTCCTCGTTCGCATACCTAGCTTGATAGGCAAATTAGTCTAAGTAAGTATCAATTTTCTTCTGTACGAAAAGTACTATGAAAATAAAAGATTTTGACCTTGGAGATGAACAAAAAACATAACATGAATGCTACTAGGTTATGCATTGCGCTGAGGATCTCAACCCTTGCAAAATATCTCTCTAGCACTCTTTTGAGTTATGCAAAACACGTATGAAGTCAGATAGAAATACATCAACAGCTGAAAAATTCAGAATAGTAGGAATACGAAATTCCTCTTTCCTACATCGCAAAAAGAAAGTACCCTCTTTCCTCCTTGTAGAATAGTACTTCCTGTATAATCAATTTAGCTATGGAAAATCTGATTTCACAGGGTGCATGTACTATCGTCTACGAGGAGCAGAAAAACAAGTAGCGTGCGTGTGTATTCATCATTATGCTAGCACAGATCAATCAAGCTAGCCGGGAACTTGTATTTTGCTGCTGATGCGTACGTGTGCTTGTAACGCCCTCGATGCGGCTATATCTCCCACGTGTCGAAGCACGACTTAGAGGCATAACCGCATTGAAAGCAATGTCACAAGTGAGGTAATCTTCACACAACCCATGTAATACATAAGGGAAAGATACATAGTTGGCTTACACTCGGCACTTCACACAATTACATGAATAAAGCATTACATCACCCAAATACAATCAAGGTCCGACTATGGAACCAAAATAAAAGAAGAACCCCAAATGCGACAAGGATCCCCGATCGACCCCAACTGGGCTCCACTACTGATCAACTAGAACGAAACAACACAAAGGACAAGATCTTCATCGAGCTCCTCCTAAGTTTGGTTGCGTCATCTGCACGGTCTCATCGGCACCTGCAAGCTGGTTTTGAAAGTATCTGTGAGCCACGGGGACTCAGCAATCTCGCACCCTCGCGATCAAGACTATTTAAGCTTATGGGTAAGGTAAAGGTATGAGGTGGAGCTGCAGCAAGCGACTAGCATATATGGTGGCTAACATACGCAAATGAGAGCGAGAAGAGAAGGCAAAGCACGGTCGATAAAAGTATGATCAAGAAGTGATCCTAGAACAACCTACGTCAAGCATAACTCCAACACCGTGTTCACTTCCCGGACTCTGCCGGAAAGAGACCATCACGGTTACACACGCGGTTGATGCATTTTAATTAAGGTCAACTTCAGGTTTTCTACAACCGGACATTAACAAATTCCCATCTGCCCATAACCGCGGGCACGGCTTTCGAAAGTTCAAAACCCTGCAGGGGTGTCCCAACTTATCCCATCACAAGCTCTCATGGTCAACGAAGGATATTCCTTCTAGCGGGAAGACCCGATCAGACTCGGAATCCCGGTTACAAGACATTTCAACAAGGTAAAACTAAACCAGCAACACCGCCCGAATGTGCCGACAAATCCCAATAGGAGCTGCACATAACTCTTTCTCAGGGCACACTCAGATTGTCTTAGGTACGGGTAGGCCAGCCCAGAGTTGCCCCTGGTGGCCACCGGCAGCTGACAGGTTGGACCAACACTCAGAGGAGCACTGGACCCTTGAGTCTGCAGAACCCAAGGGAAAGAAAAGGCTAGATGGCGAATGGTAAAACCAATGTTGGGCATTGCTGGAGGAGTTTTACTCAAGGCAAACTGTCAAGGGGTTCCCATTATAACCCAACCACGTAAGGAATGCAAAATCTGGGAACATAACACCGATATGACGGAAACTAGGGGGGCAAGAGTGGAACAAAACACCAGGCATAAGGCCGAGCCTTCCACCCTTTACCAAGTATATAGATGCATTAATTAAATAAGAGATATTGTGATATCCCAACAAGGAACAACATCTCCATGTTCCAACAAGTAACAAACTTCAATCTTCACCTGCAACTAACAACACTATAAGAGGGGCTGAGCAAAGCGGTAACATAGCCAAACAACGGTTTGCTAGGACAAAGTGGGTTAGCGGCTTGGTTCAACAATATGGGTGGCATGATAAGCAAGTGGTAGGTATCGTAGCATAGCCATAGCAAAAGAGCGAGCAACTAGAAAGCAAAGATAGAAGTGATTTCGAGGGTATGGTCATCTTGCCTGAGATCCCGCAAGGAAGAAGAACGAGTCCATGAAGAAGACAAACGGACGTTACCGGAACCAACCCAAAGAAGCAACACCGGAAAGAAGCACACAACATAGTAAACAACCATGACATAAGCATGGCACGATGCGCAAACAAGTATGATGCATGTCCGGTTTAAAGAAGCATGGCATGGCAAAGTGCACAAACAACACTACAAGTTACGTGGAGCTCAATATGCAACGGGTTGCATATTGACGGAACACCACATCAATTATTTAGTTCTCTCTCGTTTATGTACCCCAACAATATTAAATGTTGATTAACATGGCAAGAGGTGAAGCATAATAAAACTACCTATCTAGGCAAGTTTAAATGAGGCCGGAACAACAAACAACAATCCGGAAAAGTCCTCATGTGCATGTTAATGGAATTGGTGCTGGTCTGCCCTAAACACAATTTTAGAGTTGTTAAACATGCAAAGTAAGGCAACCGTGTTAAACTAGGCATTTTTCCACCCCATTTACATATAAAGTTTGCTAAGTTTGGAGCTACGGTTATTTAGTTATGAATTAAATCATTTTAGCAAGTTATTTAAGCAAATTTAAACAACCATCATTTTAAACATTTTAAACATAGATGAAAGTTGCATATTATTAAACTAGATGAAAATCTAAGCAAGTTTCATATATAAAGTTTTTACATATGATGCATGGTTGGAGAGTTATTATATGCATGAAGTTTAGGGGCTAAACCGCAAAACTATTGTCTCAGGATATATAGGAAAAAAACGCAGAGCTGGCAAAAAAACTACACTGGCCGAAACTGGATGGGCTGGGGTTCTCACAATGGTACTTGGGCCGGCTCAGAGCAGTGACTGGGCCCAGCAACGCAGCTACCTGGCGGCTGGGAGGCCCACGGGGGCGAAGGGAGGAAAGAGACGACCCTACTGCTTTATATGCGTGCGTCGTCACATAGTACTGTTTCTCGGTTACATGCATTGGCTTGGAGTAATCAGCACTCGCAAGTATGTGATGCACCATAGTGAACTTGTAATCTGCAAGGAGGATCCTCCTGATTCCCTAACAGCAGCGGCACTGTGTAGAAACAGCGATACGAAGCCGGTGTTCTCTTGGCACACCTTGTTGAGGCGGAAACAGATTCTCTAGATTTGAGACAAAAAATTGATTAAGGGCTTGTTCGGTTAATCCTCCTCCCAAGAGGATTGGCAAGGATTGAGATGTATTTTTGACTTATAAGAGGTTTAAGTCCCCCTCGAACCCCTCGGTTCTACACGCAACCGAACAAGGCCTACTAAACGGGGAGGACACCTCTTTGACTCTTTCCCTCCTTGCCTCCTACATTCATTCATATCAATTATCCTTCTTTCCTTAACCACCATCACGGATAGGATTCAATTTTGCTTCCTTCCTTAATTTTACCAGATGGATTCTTCTTATTCTCTTTCCAATCATGTGGAGGAACGGACCGGCTTATTCTCCTTTCCTTCCTTATTCTCTTTCATTCCTTATTTATCTGAATCTGAACATGACAAATTATTTCCTTGCTTATTGATTCCTGAGAAGGCTCCTTGATACCTAGAAAATTCAAAGATGTATTTAAGTTGAGAGGATTGTGTATAAGGGGCCGAGGTGGGACTAATGTATAGGTCAGGCTTTCTTTCAAACACATAGTTCTTTGTTCCTTAGCTGGTAGTGGCAGTATTTGTTTACCATCAGGCCCTGTGTTCGAATCACCAAACCACCCAATTTTCTTGCCTCCTACGGACTGCACTGGGCCATCCTTTGTTGGGCTGCAGAAGATGGGCTGACAACGACGCTGGTATATGTGGCGTGGGAAAAAATTTGATGGGCCGTCTGAGCTAGACATAGCGACAGCAACGGTGGACGAAATCTGGATGGAACTACAGATGGTTCCCCGAATTAGTACCACCTCGCGTATATATAGTCCCCTACGGCGGCGGCCTAGGGTTTTCCAGTCCTCCGGCGATTTTCGCCGTGAGATCGTTGTTGCTTCCTGGCTATTGAGGAAAGCTTCTCTTATTCCCTCTCCTCCAATCGGGCTGTCTCCAGGGACTCAGATTGTTTGGCTGCAGCCGCAGCGCGAGGGGGGTTCCGATCTAGGGTTTTCTATGGGGAACCTTTGACGCAGTGGTCCTTGTCGTTATGGCGAACATGGGAGATGGCAGCTCCAACCAGGGAGGGGACGTGCAGGGCGCCGGCGACATGCTGGATCGCCTCACCCTTCAGGATGATGAACTAGATGATCTTGTATGGGAAGAGGAGCCTGATACGGCTGAAGTCCGGCCCAAGTGGCTGGCGCTGTGCCGCCTACTGACATCAAAATCCTTTAGCCAGAGTGCTTTGATTGGGGATATGAAGGCTGCTTGGAACCCGGCTCATCCGGTGGTGTGGAGAATCAATCCGAACTTATTTTCTATCCAGTTCAATTGCCTTGGTGATTGGAACAAGGCTATGCACAAGGGGCCGTGGGATTTCAATGGCTATGCTATAATCCTCGCTGAATATGATGGCTTCTCAAAGCCTGAGAAGGTTAAGCTGGATAGGTTGGAAACTTGGGCTCAGATTCACAAACTGCCAGACCTCGTTCTCAAAAGCAAGAGCTTCCTGGAAAACCTAGCGCGGCGTATAGGAGAAGTGCAAGAAGTTCAAGTTACACTTCCTAATGGCTTTGTGGGGGAATTCATTAGAGTTCGGATTAAGCTGGATGTGGGGAAAAAACTTACAAGAGTTGTACAATTTACAAAGGCCGGCGAAACCGAGAAATATAGAGTGAAATATGAAAAGCTGCCCACCTTTTGCTATGAATGTGGCATGATGGGGCACTGGTATGAGGAGTGTGGAACCGGAGAACACGACGCAACAAAGTTTGAATGGGGTCCGTTCATCTTGGCCTCAAGGAGTGCTGGCCCTGGTGGTGGCTGAAGCCATTTCAGCGGAACTGGTAGAGGGGATTCAGGCAGGAACGATCTTGGAGGAGGAAGAGGCCGGGGCCGCGGAAGAAGGGGCGGTCCCCATGATTCGGGCATGCACCCGCATACAAGTGGGGCGGGTTTTGGCACTAATAATGATCTCTCAGCTGTTGTGGATGTAGCTCAAAAACAAACTTCAGGCATGGCCGAGGGGGAGAAGATACTGGAGTATGATGGGTCAACGAGCTGGAGGCACAACGCCCGCGCTGTTACAGCTCAGGAGAAGCAAGTACAGGATGCTAACAATGGTCTTCAAGAAGACTTACTAATTCTGGGGAAACGAATAGCTGATGACTCTAGCACTGGGCAGCTACACAAGCTGGACCCCGTTGATCCAAAGACAGCAATGGTACCACTAGGCAACACCACGACGATTGCTGATCAGTTTGAGAACACAGTGGGTGCTTCCTCGAACGGTGGAGGTACACCACAGAAAAATGCCAACAGGAAGAAGCTGAAGGGACCTGATGGCGTAGCTCTTGAAGTTAACACTTCAAAGGAATCGGCGGCCTCCATGGGTGAGGACCGCCGGGGACAATGAGTATCTTGTGTTGGAATTGTCGTGGGGCGGGCAACCCTGCGACAATTCGTGAGCTTCGTGTTTTGACGAAGCGTTTTGCCCCAACCATCCTTTGTATCCTCGAAACGCAGCTAGAGGGACATAGGGTGGAGTTTTTATCAAATTCTTTAGGTTTCAATAAAAGCTTTGTTGTTAGTAGTTCTGGTAGAAGTGGTGGTTTGTGTGTTTTTTGGAATGATTCAATAAAGTTGGAAGTTATTGGTTACTCGAAATATCACATTGACGCTGAACTAGAGGGGGTTGCTAACACTCCCTTTAGGGTGACTTTTGTTTACGGGGAAGCTCAAGTCCAGAATAGATTCAAAACATGGGACACCTTGAGAGGCATAGCTTCGTCAAGTGCTTTGCCATGGATGGCAATTGGAGATTTTAACAAGGTACTTCACCTCCATGAGCATGATGGAGTCGGAAATCGGAGCCAGGCTCAAATGGATGGATTCCGAGATGCTTTGGATACTGTTGGCTTATCGGATATTGGCTATCGAGGGAATTCATGGACTTTTGAGAAAAGGGTTGCTGGTGGTTCTTACACACGAGTACGACTGGACCGGTGTACGGCGACAGGTTCTTGGTCGCTGATGTTCCCTCAGGTGGAGCTGGTGCACGAAACTGCTGCGTGCTCGGACCACGTTCCGCTGCTTTTGAACCTTGGTCTGCATGCTCCAAGGGCGGGGCCGAAAACATTTAAATATGAATGTGCATGGGAGTCGCATGAGGGACTGCCTGAGGTGATTGGTACTACTTGGGGACATGACTGCGATGGGACTGTTGAGGGGGTGAAACAGCGATTGGACTCCCTATCCTCTGATCTGTCGGTCTGGGACAAGGAGATCTTTGGGAATGTTAAAAGGGAAATTAGCAAACTGCAGAGAGATTTGGTTCTGCTACGAGCAATACTGGGACGAAGGGGACCCTCGCGTGCAGAGGTGAAGATATGTGATAGACTGGTCGAATTGTTTCACCGAGAGGAACTTTTATGGCGCCAACGTGCCCGCATAGAGTGGCTGGCAAGCGGAGACAAGAATACATATTACTTCCACATGCGGGCTAGTCGGCGCCGCCGTAAGAGTCAGATTAAAGCCCTTCAGCTTCCTGATAGGAGGCTAACAGAGAACACCCAGGAGATGGAGGAATTTGCCACAAATTTTTATAAAGAATTATATACCTCGGAACAAGTACTTGATATGGACCGAGTGTTGGACACAGTCCCGGCCAAGGTGACAAACGAGACAGCTGGGTATCCTACCAAGGCACCGGGGCCAGATGGGTATCCTGCCCATTTTTTCCAGAGACATTGGGAGGTGTGCGGTGCAGATGTTACTAAGGCTATTTTGAGGATAGTGAAGGGGGAGAAACAACAGATAGCATCAATGAAACTATCTTGGTTCTAATTCCAAAGGTAAAGAATCCAACATTATTGGCACAATTCAGACCTATCTCGTTATGTAACGTCTTGTACAAGATTGCTTCCAAGGTTATTTCAAATAGGTTCAAGTTGGTGTTACCTGACATAATATCGGAGGAACAATCAGCTTTTGTCCTAGGCAGACTTATCTCTGATAATATCATAACTGCTTATGAATGCCTGCATTTCATGAAGAGAAACACTGCTGTCAGACATAGAAGTGGTGCTCTCAAACTAGATATGATGAAAGCATACGATAGGGTGGAGTGGGAGTACTTACAGGCAATAATGTTGAAATTGGGCTTCTCAGAACAATGGGTCAAGATAGTGATGGGCTTGGTTAAGTCAGTAAAATTTTCTATATTGTTTAATGGTAAGAAGCTACAGGAGTTTCAACCTACACGTGGTATACGACAGGGTGATCCAATTTCCCCGTACCTTTTCTTGATAGCAGCAGAGGGCCTTTTGTGCCTCCTAAAATCTGTTGATGAGTCATCTAATGTGAGTGGTCTTAAAGTGGCTCCCTCGGCGCCACCGGTAAACCATTTACTATTTGCAGATGACAGCCTGCTGTTCTTCAGGGCGAGTGGTGATGGGGCACAGGAGATTAATCAGTTGTTGACCACATATTGTCAAGCGTCGGGGCAACGAATCAATCATGACAAATCTGTAATTTTTTTCAGCAAAGGGTGCCCGGAGAGCACTAAGGAGGAGGTCAAGTTATTGTTGAATGTGCCAAATGAAACACTTAATGCAAAATACTTGGGTATGCCTACAGCGGTGGGGGGCTCCAAAAATGGAGCTTTCAAATACCTAAAGGATTATTTGTGGAGGAGCTGGAAAAGAGGTTTTGATCAAGGCTGTAGCCCAAGCAGTTCCTGTATATTCAATGTCTTGTTTCAAGTTGCCACGGGGACTATGCGAGCACTTAGATATGTTGATCAGGAAATTCTGGTGGGGGAGCAAGGATGGAAAGAGAAAACCAAGTTGGGTCTCTTGGGAAACAATGACATAACCTAAGAGCATGGGTGGTCTAGGTTTTAAGGATTTTGAGCTTTTTAACCTTGCTCTTCTTGTGAAACAAGCATGGCGTATATTGCAGACGCCGGAATCTTTGAGTGCAAGGATCTTGAAGAGCATTTATTTTCCCAATGGGTGTATCTTATCAGCAGAACTTGGAAGTCACCCCAGCCAAATCTGGCGCTCTATTGTCGAGGGACGGGACATACTCAAAATTGGGCTGATTAGACGCATAGGAAATGGTGAGACAACCAATATCTGGGTGGACAATTGGATCCCCAGGGATGTGATGATGAGGCCATACGGGAGGAGATCTGCCAACCCCCCCCCCCCCCCCCCGATCTTGTTTCTGCCTTGATCGACCACACAACAGCTACATGGAATTGGGAGAGGTTGGAGGAAGTTTGCCTACCAATAGATATCCAGGCTATTGTCCAAATTCCAATCTGCACTTTAAATATCCCGGATAGCTGGGCTTGGAACTTTGAAAGAAATGGAAGTTTTACCATCAGGTCGGCCTACAGGATGTTGGTGAACACAAAATACAGAAGAGGCATGTGGATGGAAGGGAGTGCGGGCTCATCAAGCACTGATAGAGATGAGCAATCTTGGAAACTCCTCTGGGGAACTCAAGTACCTGGGAAGATACGTATGTTTTTGTGGAGATTAGCACACCACTGCATCCCAACTGAAGATGTGGGGGCGAAGAGGAATATGGCAACAACGAGTGCTTGCAGCTTTTGCGGTGCGGAGGACTCATGGCGACACTCGTTACTCGAGTGCTCGATGGCAAGATGCGTATGGGCTTTGGTTGATGGGGAGTTGGCGGAACATCTATGCGAAACGACCGAGCTTAGCACTAAGCAGTGGTTATTCACAATGAAAGACACGCTATCGCATGCAGCATTCGTGAAGTTATCGGTAACCCTGTGGGCAATTTGGTGGGCGAGGAGGAAAGCAATACATGATGAAATTTTCCAGAGTCCTTCAACTACTCACCTGTTTATATGCAGTTTTATTAGAGAACTTGATATCCTTTCAGTTAAAAAGGTCATTCAGCAGGAAGTCAATGGGGCGGGTGCACAGCGACCCAAAGCACCCCCACCGGGCTTCATGAAAATTCATGTTGATGCTAGCATTGCAAGAAACCAGAGCAGAGGAGCTGCCTCGGCCGTGTGCAGAGATGCTAATGGGAATTATGTTGGAAGCTCCTCGCTGGTCATCGAGGGATTAAGCAATGCTACAACTATGGAAGCAATTGCTTGCAGGGAGGCTCTCTCCTTGGCAGATGATCTGATGCTACAGAACTTTGTTGTGGCGTCTGACTCGAAGCAGATTGTGGGTGAGATCAATAATGGCGCCAATGGTGTACACGGAGCCATTTTATCAAAGATAAAGAATAGGGCTCTTTTGTTTAACTGCACTTTTACTTTTGAAGGCCGGGCGGTTAATCGCGACGCCGATAGGTTAGCCAAGTTTTCAAACTCTTTAGATCAGGGAAGACATGTTTGGTTGTTGCAACCCCATGATCCGATTGTAATGCCACTCCATGTGGAGTTTGATCAATAAAACTTGGTGATACCCCTCAAAAAAAAAACCTCGCGTATATATGTTTTAAACTAAAACGGAAAACGTAAATTCACGGGAAGAAACGTATTGTGACAGTGAACCCCACAAAGTCAATCCGTGCTTCATTATTATTACTACCAAAAAAGTGCACATGCGTTGCAATGGCTGAACAGCAAAAAAGACATGAACTTTTAGTCCCCAAAACAAAAACAAATCAGATTCAATCAAATTGCACTAATCTACCATCATTGTACAAATCAAGTCAATAATTATTAAGATAATGGTAAGTTTAGGTCCAATCTAGGTAGACATAAGTCTAGTAATACCAATTTCATGTTGTGGATGCTAGCAGTAATTATTTAATTATAGATGGCAAGCTTAGAAATTTGTTGCTGGTCAAAATGCTAAAATGCCCTACATTTTTGGATAGCATAGAATTTTTAACCTGACATTTAATCATACTAATAAGGAGCCAATTAACTCCAGGGCCTTAGCCTTTTGGCAAATAGTGAAGGATGATAATGGATAATTAGGCTTCTTGAGACCAACTTGCACGTACAGACGTGGTTGGTGTTCGTAAAACTATTTCCATAGAATTAAAAGGGAAATTGTGTGAAGAACAAAAAATGCGCTTCAGTAAAACATTGTGTTACAAACTCCAGGAATCATCTAATTTTTTATTATTTCAGGTGAAACAACTGCTATATGTTATAGCTGGGAAGGGAAAGCATAAACTGTTTGGCCCTATAGATATCATCAAGCAGAGCTTATCTGCACTAAACAGAAATGTGATATATGATGAAAGTAATTAGGGAAGAGCAGGGGTACATACTTACCGTGAACATGTACTGAACATGCTTACGGTGAACCCGTAAAGTGATGATGTACTTCCGTTCCCTTGTTGTGATCTCTGTGTCTATTGAAGATTTTTTTAATGTTGTATCGTACATGGCTTTCTTCCTTCTCACATGAAGGATTATATTCCTGTACTCCGATCAACTACTTTTATATATCAGATCATAGATAAGAAATTTGATGAAAGAGCAGCCACCAGTAGTGATTAAGAAGCACCAAGGCCAAATCATAGCTGATAAATCGGAAAAATGCACAGCCAACAGTAGTGATTAAGAAGCTCAAAGGTGAGGAGGAGGGGATCAGTTACAGGTTATGGCGTGCTGATCGCCATGGGGCAGAACAATTTCCTCCACAGAACTGCACACTTCAGAACTGAATGCCTGCTGTCAAATTGGATGCGGTTCTTCCACAACTTAGTTGAGGAGAGGGGGCGGGAGGTAAGACCCAGCACGGTATAAGAAGAGGAGCAGCCCGCCGTCCACGTCGGTGTCGAGTTGCGATGTTCAACCCGGCTGCCTAGTCCAGAACCTGCAGCTAGTCACGGCCGTCTTCCACCTCTTGTGGGAACCAAGCCCAGCCACGTCCAAATGCAACCTCTCCTGCTGGCTATGACCGCTGTGTGTTTGAATTCATCTCGTCCCTAACATTCTTCCCCCGTGATTGCCATTGGCAAAGCCACATGTTGGACTTCTCATCCCTGTATCCCAGCCGACTGGGGCGCTGTAAATCAATGCCGCCAACAGACACCTTCATCCATATGACCGATGGATCAGATCACGACGGAGCCGACAATCGTGTGTCTTTCCGTCCTCGTTGGCCACTCAATGTGGTGAGCTGGTAGCTGGCGCCCCTTTTCCCTGAGATCTCTCTCGCACTTGCTGCTCTCAGACAACTCGTAGACATAAAACTTGATAGAATTTGCTATAGAAATCCAACAAATCACTTTATTCAGAAGATGGCAATGGTGGAACCGAGCAGATCGGCCGGTGCTAAAAGCTCCACCACCACCACACTCGTGAGGAAGAAGAAGCTGACGGCAACATCACCAGCCACCCCAAGTAGGATAAGGAAAAGCCGGTGGATCAAGGCGGCAAGAATCAGCAGAGCAGCGATGTCGCCGCAGGGGGCGCTGCTGTGGGCCTGTGGCTGTGGAGAGCCCTTCCTACAGGCTGGCTCTCAGGAGCCTCTTCTCCTGCCGGAACAACTATGCGGCGCAGCACCAGCACAACCAGCGCGCTGCCCCGCCGTAGCCGGTACCGTTGTCGGCAGATGACGCGGCCAGGAGGTGCAGAAGATGGCTCAGCCGCTCCGCCTCCATCGACAAGCCCCGTGACGCCATCCCATGGTGGGTCACGCTGCACCCCCCGCCTGCCGAGAAGGAGCTGCCCTCCGGCGCTGCAACGGGAGCTGAGGAGACGCAAGCCCCGGGCGTCCGCGAGCTGTGCCGGCGAGCATCGAGTGAAGAAGCTCCTGCCGCAGCAGGGGCAGAGCGGGGTGGCGTTGGGGAGCGGGGAGGGTAGCGGCGGGAGCAGGGAGGGCGGCGGCAGCCGCGGATGTCTGTGCGCTCCGGCCAGCTCCGCGTCGCGTCCGAGACCGCCCCGAGTCTTCCTGCCGAGGCCTCCTGCCCGCCTCGGCGCGGACGCCCGCCGCGACGTCGGCGGCAAGCGACGGCGAGTAATTCGGCCTCACTGTGTGTAGTCCAGGCAGATTCTTTCATCAGATTCGGTTTTGACCATAAATTAGTACCACCTCACGTATATGTTTCAAATTCAAATTGAAAGCATAAATTCACGGGAAGAAGCGTATTACGACGGTGAACTCACGGAGTCAATCCGTGCTTTATTATAACTAGGAAATGTACCCGTGCATTGCAACGGAAGAAACAAAATCCTTGCACACTCGTAACTACCAATTCAATTTTGTTGTCATTTCTTGTTTTCATCGCCATCGCTAATGGGGCTCATATTGTCCATTTATACATGACGAACGTGATCATTCCCAGGACGATGTGCTTTTCACCGTACTTTGGCACAATGTGGGTGCGTCGCTACAGAGTAAACGATGAAGAATGAGTCATCTTCCTCGTGTGTTGGTGACCGGTGCTAGCGGGTTTAGTGCGGCAGGCTTGCGTAAGGTGGCATGTGACGGGAATCGTGAGGTCCTCCTCGTTGATCTGGAGTATATAGCAAAAAGGAGGCTATATTGAGCTTGCCACGATCATATCGTAGCAGTAGTCAATCCACCGTCATTTAAGTCATTTAGATCACCTTGTCGATAGGTCATGGATGCCATTGGAGCACTATCAAACTTTAGTCACATACGCATTGTAAATATATGGATGACTGGGTGCAAAGGTAACAAAAAATACACCGATCAAAATTGTTACCTTTTTACGTTAATGAGATGCAAAAGATGCACCCTGGTCGCATCAGATCAGGACGTGCGATAGGAAACTACTCCCGTTGGGCGATAGAGGCTGAATGTATGTGCCGTAGCCGACGAAGCGGCTCCTTTTATATGCAATTAACATATATTTCCTATCTCTTTCTTTCCTTTCTCAGAAGCTACTCCTTCCTTCTTGTATATACATTTAGCATATATTTTCTTTCCCTTTCTTTATTTCCCAGCAGCGACTCCTTCCTTCTTTTATTTTTCTCATGCCCCCTCTATTTGGCCGACCCGCGTCTCATCCTTCCTTAGTTAATCTTCGAGGCTCCTTGTTGATTATCATACAACTCATATACCTATATAAATCAGTGAAAAGTGCGAGGTTGAATTTTTGTACGAAGTGATATATGAATAGATTAGTACCATCTTAGGTTTTGAAAAAAATATGGACGTGTTGAAATAAACCAGACAACAATCTGAGATGTAATGGACTCGATTTTGTATTGTCTCTGATATTCAACACATATCTAGTCAATGTGCATTCTGATCCAATATCTTGTTGTACAGACCCGGATATGGTTTCACAAGAGAAACATCCGAGGTCTCAAAATGAAACTGACCTAACATGCAAGTGCTGATCCAATTAATGATGCAACTGTAAT
Organism: Triticum urartu; assembly: GCF_056163025.1. Classification (NCBI taxonomy): domain Eukaryota; kingdom Viridiplantae; phylum Streptophyta; class Magnoliopsida; order Poales; family Poaceae; genus Triticum; species Triticum urartu. The sequence goes on along the minus strand of NC_141875.1, from coordinate 746,843,657 downwards.
TATATTTGTGCGGCAGAACAGTAAAAGACACAAAGACTCGAGCTTTTGCAATTACCTGTAGAGAAGAACTCCGCCAATGAGCTGACGCAGGGGATGAAATGTGAGTATTATCGAATTCGGCAGCCAGCACGATCACCTCAACGACGCCCTGGGGGCGGAGCAGGACCATCTCGTGGTAGCCCATCTTCTCGGCGTGGAACTGGCCGTTAAGGTCGCCGGGCACCATGTAGAGCACGGCCACCACCTTGGCTCTCTGGTCAGCGCTGAAGTTGCCCTCCATCTCGCCGGTGTCCCAGTCCAGGGGGGCCTCTATCTCCTGCGGCAAGGGGATGAGGTCGACGCATCCAGCGTCGGGGTGTAGCGGAGGATGTGCGCCAGCCTGATGCAACTCTGATGATCTCGGGCACACAGATGTCGACGCCCGCGCACCAGTCCCAACCTGGGGGTAGTGGTGGAATCCGCCGACGGGAAGCGCGCAGCCACCACCGTCGTCCTCATCCTCGAAGGCGACGACGTCGGCCGGGGAGGAGAAGATGGCTGACAGAGGGGAAGGGGATCTTGACGATGACCACGACGTCGGCCCTAGGGTTGGGGCGGCCGAGCCGCAGGCAGCATATCCTCACGTGGAAGAGCGGCGGCGTCAGGGGCGCACGGCTGCGCTGTCGCCCAACAAGAAGCACGCGGAGGCTCCTCTCCCGTCGCGCGAGATTGTGGAGGATCTGTACCTAGAGGAGATCGAGCAGGAACCAGATGGAGGAGGCGGCGCTGACTCGAGGGAGTTGGTCGGCCGATGGAGAGCGGCAGCGATAGAGGAGCAGGGGAAAGATGAGTTGGGGAAGGTGCGGAGCCGGCTTTGATTGTCGCCGGCGGTGGAAAACCGCAGGGATGCAGGCACGTCGGGTAGGGGTGGGCGCGGCGGCGTTGGCCGGCAGTGGCAGCACACGGCGGAGGGGCGGGGGCCGGTGGTCGCGGCGCGCGGCGGCGGCGCACTGTTGGGGAGATGGGGGGGGGGGGGGTCGTGGGCTTCCGGGTCGGTTTTTTTGGGGTTAACTGGAACAATAGGACTGCGTGTTCGATTCGGTTTAACTAGAACAATAGGAGGACCGCGTGTTCGATTTGTTTGTTGGGCCAAACACGTTGAAGCCCAGTATAGTAGAAAATAATACCACCTCGGATGTAGAAAATACGGAATTTCGATGATAAGAAGAATAATACCATCTCGGATGTAGAAAATAATATAGGTGAAAAAAACTGAAAGCATAAACTTACGGGAAGAAGCGTATTGTGACGGTGAACCCACGGAGTCAATCCGTGCTTTATTATTAGGGATAGACTAGCAAAAATGCCCGTGCATTGCAACGGGAGAGAAAAAATTGCACGCTCCTGTTTTAAGACCCCATAGGTCAAATCCTTTTCTCAACATGACGCCCATCCGTGACAATGGACGTCCTCCTTCCCACTGTCACCGGCAATGGTTGCAGTGCCCGAGACTACACCCGTGCTTTGGTACAAAGCAAAGCAAATACTGCTAACCATATGTTTATTAACATAACTTCCTATCATTAATAATAAGCACAAAGATTATTAATAGTACATATCATCAAATTTATGACCTTTTAATGTAACTAACAAATTAGGCTGGCTAACAAAATCACGTTAAGATTATTAAGAAAATTAATAAATTTCCTCAGTAATAAAGAATCAAATCATTACATGAGCATTTGGGTTTGTCTATTATATAGTTGAATTACTGTTACTAATTTTAATTCATTGGACTTTTTTCCATATTTATTAATCAAAGTGCATGTGTTAATTCTTTACTTTAACTGGCAATGCATTATCTTTTAATCTTTGCGAGTGACCAATTTTTTGGCACCGGTGTAGCCATAAGCTCCACTTATTATATTTGTGCTTATAAAAAATAACATGGTATTTTACCTCATAAATATATATTGTTGTAAACTGAAACAAAGTCCACACGATGGAGTTTGGAGACATGTACTAACTTTTCTTCTGAAGCTAGTTGTGATGTCGTACCTTCAAAATTCGGGGCCTTGTGCAAAATCAAAATTAGGCCCTATATTTAAAAAATATAAATTAAAATATATGTATAAGTTATTGCGGTGCTACATATTTTTTCAGGGAGTTCACATTTTATCTTAAAATTTGAATCTACCCAAATTAATGATGTATCAGGAAGAACAAAAATTATGACAGTAGAAACTTTAGAGGGGTGAAAGTTTGGAGACCATGAATGGCAGGCAGCACATGGGATGGGGTCGCTCTACTAAGAACGATGCAGTGAATGAGAAACAAAAATACAGGGAGAGAGAGAGACGTGAGGTTGGCCTTGTATTTTAGGGCGAGTCCTTTTCATTTATTTCGCTCTTAAAAGCCCATTAGCACCTAATCACTTGACTAGTAGTTGTTTTTCTTTGAGCAATATGTCTTGACCTAGTAATATCAATCTCTGATTTTGGCATCCCTGAAATTTGGAGGCCCTATTCAACCGCTCCGGTTGCACATGTCAAGATAGGGCCTGCTAGTTGTAGTCATGCTTAAACATAGCGCATACGAAAGATATCATACCTGATAAATTAATCATCATACGGTTTGTGGATCTAGGAAAAATATAGTTCGTACTTGCGGCAATATTCAGTTTTATTTTCCTTACTTTTACAGTACTGCAACCTACAATCGATGAAGACCATGAAGCCAACACAAGCCATCGTTTTGTCGTTTTATTGTGTAGGCCATTGCGAGCCGTATGCATGCATTCTCAGCAGCTAGCTACGTGTAAGGAATACAATCCATCAGCAACCATCTTCTATATGCAAATGCAAATTTGGTATTTGTCCGTCTCGCGTGCATGCAGTCTCAGCAGTTAGCTTGCCAAGGCTCATTTCACGATTACAGAGGCTATAAAAAAATAACTAACGCATGATATAACTTCAGATGCAATGCACCAAGTGTCTATATTATCTTGTACGTATATTTGCATATTAATTCCCCACAAAAAAGTGCATTAATTCCACAAAAATATGTTTCATGTCTACTGTTTTATAGTATTATGTTTTAGAAGTGCCTGCCGCTCGTTTCCTTAGGAATGCCAACTTTTTTTTTATTTCTATTGGCGTGTGCGATCTATTATTAAGAGCACGGCCGGATGGGTGTAAAAGGTTGGCCCTGGTGGATGCCTTTGATTTCTTTCTTGCATGTTTCCTTGGATCCGTTTATAGCCGACCACATATATAGAATGCGAATTAGCCTCTATTTTCTTTCCCGTTTATAATATAGCCCATCACATATATAGAATGCCAATTAGTCTCTCTTTCCTTCCTTATTCCCTGACCTACTTTTTCCTTCCTTATTTTGATCACGTTGGAAATCCTCTTTTAAATGGGCGTGCAGTAATAATTAGCCTCTCTTTCCTTTGTAATATCTTTCTCATGATTCACTGCTTCCTAATACCCAAAAAACTCAAAGACGTATTTAAATTGGGTGAGTTGGATGTAAAGCAGTGAGGCGGTACTATTTAGTAGGAAAGTAAACTTTGGATTGAACATGCAAGGTGTGCTGGATGGGTTGGTCGCAACGATATTTATCTAACTGCAGGTCCCGAGTTCGAACTCTGGTAACCTGCATGTTTCTTACCTCGTTTCCTTTGTATTACAACCGGGCCTGCTGGATTCAAAGCATGTGAGGCTTGCATGGGCCTATTTTGGAGTGCGGATGGGCTGCTCGATATGGCCCAGCCGATGCCACTTTATGTACGAATATTTTAATAGGTTAGAAGAAGTTAGTAACAAAAAATTAGTACCACCTTGGTTAGAAACTTAGAATTCAAACTGAAAGCGTAAATTCACAGGAAGAAAGCGTATTGTGACGGTGAATCCATGGAGTCAATCCGTGCTTTATTATTAGGGATATATATATATAGGGATAGATTGAAGTGTATTTAAATTTAGTTAGAACTATATGGGAAAACAAATTGATATTCGTGTGAAATTTAATGCTCGCCAAAATCCGTAGACCAACACAATAAATTAGTACCATCATATTCTAATTTAAAATTTGTTTATATAGAGCTATAATTCACCATCATATTCTAATTTAAAATATAACTGGTTATCTTTGATCCCAGCTTGAAATATACTACATGATGGTTGTAGAGGTGGTGTTGGCATGTGTTGGGTGCCTGGTGAGAACCAGTTGTCATTGATCCATGCCGTTGTCACACAATATTAACAAAACAAAAAATAATAAAGTGGAAATGCTGGCATTTTTACACAAACAATTCTACAAAACAAAAATAGTAGGCAGCAAGCTCTAGAGGTCCTAAAAACATGTGTTTCGATTAAGAAAGGATGATACACCCGTCATAAACTTTTAAGGAGAAGACGTACCGACTTATCTCTATAAATAAAATTAATATTAATAAAAAGCATAAATAATGAGATTACACGGTTGATTGACATATTAATATTACTTATGGAAGAAGATAATGGATATACCTGGTGCTCATTGACTTTAGCTGACTCAGTAGCATGCAATTTGCTTTTATTATTGGGCTTGTTAATATTTTTTTCAGCTAGCTTACCACATGGTCCATATGGTTGGGCTTGTTGATATTGATAGGACGAATTGCTTTTTGCGCCGATACAACCGGTGGTTATCATTACAACCATAGAAACAAAGAATTGTACATTTCTAGAGACTCATTGTTGTCGCTAATTCTTCATTTCATCATGGTAGTCTCTCTTGCCCACCTATTCATGACAAACATCATTAATCCCACATATATGAGTTTGATCATCATACTCTATCACACAGCTTCGCAAGTCTCTCTTGCCTAATAACTTATAATTTTGTGGACTTGTAATGCTCCTAGTATATTAATTGATATTTCAAACCGGCAAGCGTTAAAATCTTACAGAAATAAAATCATTAATATTTCAGCCGTACAAATACAACATTAAAAAAGGATCCGATATTTTAGCCGGGCTTATATTTTCTTTCCTCCACAAATAACGTTGCGTGCACCCTCAGCCGTCGAAATATTCAAGCGTCAATCAAATCCTTCCATTTTAGCTTCACACAATCCTTCGTAAGGATTCCACCCTTGTTAAATATTCAGCCCACAATCCTTTTAATTATTAGCCTCACATAATTCCTTCCTTCCTTTTTCCTTGCCTATTAAGGATCCCATCCATTTAAATATTGTGCCGAGCCCACCACAATCCTTCCATAAATCCTTCCTTACCTTACCTTATTATAAGGATCCCATCCATTCAAATATTCTGCTGAGTCCACACAATCCTTCCTTCCTTTGAATTAGCCGCATCTATTTAGCCACATTCATTTGCTTAATTAGCCTGTCCGCTTAATTAGCTCTCCTCTTTTCACGTCTTAAAATCGCGAGGTGGTATTATTATTCATCAAGTAGTATGTTTATCTCAGTTGGTTGTTGGGCCGGCCCACAGACGGAGCGAGCAGTAAACGGTTGCGTGAAAAAAGAAAGCGAAGATGTGGTAGAACCACGACTCGAACTCACGCAGCAAGGCAGAGGGATTTTTCAGCTAACCAATACAGCTTCAGATGACTAGCGATTCAAAATAAACGCGAACTCTATAAGAACCATATAAGAGCCGCGCCATTTATTGCACAAAAAAATACAGTTTACTCTAGAACTTGTATTTTCGAATTTCTTAAATATTGTACGTTTTACTTTATAGCTTGAACAAGAGTTCATTGAATTTGAAAATAAGTTCATCAAATTTGAAAAAAGTTCATCGAATTTGGAAAAAGTTCATGAATTTTGAAAAGAGTTCATCCCGTTTATGAAAAAAAAGTTCATCGCATTTGAAAAAAGGTTCACAAATTTGAAAAAAGTTCATCGGATTTGAGAAAAGTTCATCGAATTTAGAAAAAGTTCATCGATTTTGAAAAGAGTTCATCAGATTTGAAAAAAAGTTCATCGATTTTTGAAAACAGTTCATCAAATTTGAAAAAAAGTTCATCAAATTTTCAAAAAAGTTCATCAGATTTGAAAAAAGTTCATCGATTTTGAAAACAGTTCATCAGATTCAATAAAAGTTCATCAGATTTGAATAAAAGTTCATCGAATTTGAAAAAAAAGTTAACAAATCTGAAAAAAGTTCATCGAACTCGAAAGAAGAAAAAGGAAAACAGAAAACAAAAAAAGAAAAAAGGAAAACAGAAAAAGGTAAAAAGGAAAATGTAAAAGAAAATAAAAGTTCTTTCTAAACAAATGAAGTGTGTTGGCTTGCTGGTTGCACCCGCGGTACTACGTGCGTGAGGTCCCTGCACATGTCTTTTTGCAGATTTAAAGCAGATAAGAAAAAAAGCTATTGGGGTGGCCCATCGCGCGAGCGCTGCAGGCGCCGGTTGGCAAGCGGGCGCATATGCGCCAAATAGGAAATCCCAATCTCATGTTCGATTCTCCACAGTAATGTATTTTTTCTTTCTCTAAGATCTAAGATAAAAAAGCCCACTCGTGTGCACTTAGCCCATAAGAGAAGGCCCATGTTTTGGCGGCCAATTAGCTGGGCTAGGATAGCTGCCGGGACGTGGTTATTATAAAATTTCAGGCCCAAGTGACCTACGACCAGCGAGTTTCATCGTGGAGACCTGGGCGACATACGAACGAAGGCTCGCAGGTGTAAAAACGGACATACGAAAGTAAACAGAGGGAAATTGTGCTTTATTATTAGGGAGATATATATAATATATATAATATATATATAATATATAATATATATATATATAATATATATATATATATACATATAAATAAAATAACTAGCACATATGCCCGTGCGTTGCAACGGGAGAAAAATTGGACATGTCCTCAAATTAAGTGAAAATTGTATGTGCAAACACAGTTGTTCTTCACTACAAGGAAAGCGTTAATTGTTATGTCCATTATTTAAAAGTGTGCTATCCATTACAAAATGGTATTTGGTATATCTTTTTCAATAAGAACGTGTATTAATTGAATATGTAGTATAAGGTTAGATTACCTCGACCCATATTTACTCAGGCTTGTGCAATACTCAGAAAATTTAGTGTACTGTATGACAAACATGAAACCACACCGAACCAGGACCATGGTCCAAAATGTCACTATCATCTATAATCAATTGAACACCGACACTAAAAAGGATAGTGGTTCTAAAATTCTAAAGAAAATTTAGATCCTCTACCAAATCTGTCAAGACTCCCTAAAAATAAACCTCCTCAAAGAAGAAGATGAGAAGGAGAGAAATACACAGTTACAAGCCAAAGCTTGATGACACAGCCAACATTAGATGCTTGCTCAGGGTTTCCAACAGATTTTCCCGAGGAAGAGGAGCTCCAAGAACAAACTCAACAAGCTCAAGCAACGACAGCAGGTCCCTATTCCTTGCTGGGTGTTTATCTCTTAATTGGGAGTTTATCTAAATGATTGAATTCTAATCAGGGATCAGGGCTGGCTCTACTATCTGCAGGCAAGAATATGATGTTAGCTTGCTAATGTTCAGGGGAAGAGAGTAGCACCTAACGCTAGAACTATGATCGGTTTGCTCCCAAACTTGAGAATCATGTGTGCACTGGCAGCAGCAAGAGGATGTTTCAAAGGTATGTTTACTGGGCATGCCTATTGACCATAATGAAAATAAAGTTCTGCTTCATCGCAGTTTGGACTACACAATAAGTGCAGAATGCAGCTCTTTAGTGTTTCTACATGTCTTTAATGGCACTGATTATCTTTCTGGTCATTAGTTTACCAAGTAAAATTTATTATTGACTTACTTTGGCTGATATATTTGACACAACTATCTGGAACTTTTCTTTTGGTTCTTGAGCCGGCAACATGACCCGCCTCGGCGACTTTGCTGAAGGCACCATTGAACCAGCTTGTTCCAGCAGACACATATCAACAAGTAGAGGAAATAAGGGTGAAGGATCAGCCATACTGATAAAGGACATCATATGTTACTCCAAAGGTGCAAATATGTTACAAAGGTCTACATTTCATCAAGATACATTAAAACTTGATCACCAGATGATATAAAACACACACACATATTGAGTAATTCAACTGTAGCAAAAGCTTGTAAAAGAAGAGACCCGTTGGTTTTCACAGCAGAGCCTGTATCATTTAGCTTGCGCTCTACAGCTAGCAAATCAGCCATTGTTTTGTCAGAAATATGGAACCTTTAGATTCAGATCGGATAAGTAACAACGACAGTCAACCAAATAACACTTGTAACTAAATTACGCAGACTAACCTGAAACTGCTTTTTAGATGAGCTAACCTGAAACTTTTAAGCGGACCTGAAACTAACCTGAAAGGCAAGAGATATGGGGTGGAGCTGGTGGCATGGAGGTTGGGCCTAATCCTACCTTGGAGGGACAAGACGACCGGACGAGCTCTCCTCACTCCGCCGCAGTCGGCCTCGTGCTTCTGCGACTTCGCTCCACGAGCGCGGCGTGGTGTGGCCGATGTAGGAGAGGAGACGGGATGGAGGTGGGGAGAGCTGATGCTTCTTCGATCCAGCGCTCGATGGGAGAGGACAAAGGAGGGCAGAGCTCCGCCTGCCGCGCCCATCCTTGAATCCGCCGCCCTGTCCCTCCGCGGGAACGCCGTGATCCAGGGCTTCGCTCGACAAAGGCCTCCCGTGCGGCGCTCTGGCCGCCTTCAACCAGGAAAACGGCGGCGGCGCCCAATCCTATTTCGCGAGAGAGAGACGTGGGTCGGGAGAGGGCACAAATCCTCACCGGCGTTGACCGGCGGCCGGTGCAGCACCGGATCAAGCGCCGCCGGGGTCGGTCGCCTCGTGGAGGCTGAGATCGGGAGGAGAGGGAGAGCTAGCTCGGGTGGTTGCGCCATTATTTGTTGGGCTGCAAACGGGCATGTGGGCCTGATGTAGGACCTTGAAGTAGATGTGTCTAGAGGGGGGTGATTAGACACTTAATGCTAAAGTTGCAGTTTTTAAGCTTTTTCGGTTTAAGTGGAGTTTAGGCACAATTTCAACATTCACAATACATATCAAGCAAGCATGCAAAGAGTATATAGGCAGCGGAAAGTAAAGCATGCAACTTGCAAGAATGTAAAGGGAAGGGTTTGGAGAATTCAAACGCAATTGGAGACACGGATGTTTTTCCCGTGGTTCGGATAGGTGGTGCTATCCTACATCCACGTTGATGGAGACTTCAACCCACGAAGGGCAACGGTTGCGCGAGTCCACGGAGGGCTCCACCCACGAAGGGTCCACGAAGAAGCAACCTTGTCTATCCCACCATGGCCATCGCCCACGAAGGACTTGCCTCACTAGCGGTAGATCTTCACGAAGTAGGCGATCTCCTTGCCCTTACAAACTCCTTGGTTCAACTCCACAATCTTGTTGGAGGCTCCCAAGTGACACCTAGCCAGTCTAGGAGACACCACTCTCCAAGAAGTAACAAATGGTGTGTTGATGATGAACTCCTTGCTCTTGTGCTTCAAATAATAGTCTCCCCAACACTCAACTCTCTCACACAGGATTTGGATTTGGTGGGAAAAAGATTTGAGTGAAAAGCAACTTGGGGAAGGCTAGAGATCGAGATTCATGTGGTAGGAATGGAATATCTTGGCCTCAACACATGAATAGGTGGTTCTCTCTCAGAACATATGAGTTGGAAGTGTAGATGTGTTCTGATGGCTCTCTCCACGAGTGAAGAGGAGGTGGAGGGGTATATATAGCCTCCACACAAAATCCAACCGTTACACACAATTTACCAATCTCGGTGGGACCGAATCAACAAACTCGGTCGGACCAAAATAGTAAACCTAGTGACCGTTAGAGGTTTTCGGTGGGACTGACATGCAACTCGATAGGACCGATATGGTTAGGGCTAGGGCATAACGTAATCTCGGTGAGACCGATTACACAAACTCGGTGAGACCAATTTGGTAATAAGCTAACCAGAGGGTTGGTCAGGCAAACTCGGTGGGACCGATTACACAAACTCGGTGAGACCGATTTTGGTAATGAGCATACATAGTGAGTTTGCATTGTAACCTCGGTAGTACCGATTGCACAAGATCGGTGAGACCGATTTTGGCAATGGACATACACAGTGAGATTACAATCCCATCTCGGTGAGACCGAGATCCCTATCGGTAGGACCGATTTTCTAGGGTTTGGCAATGGCTATGACAAGTGAAACTCGGTGGCGCCGGATAGAAATAATCGGTAGGTCCGAGTTTGGCTTGGGTTTAGGTCATATGTGGAAGTGGGAAAGTAGCTGAGGATTTTGGAGCATATCATTAAGCACTTGAAGCAAGAGGCTCATTAAGCAACACCTCATCCCTCCTTGATAGTATTGGCTTTTCCTATGGACTCAATGTGATCTTGGATCACTAAAATGTAAAATGAAGAGTCTTGAGCTTTAAGCTTTAGCCAATCCTTTGTCCTTAGCATCTTGGAGAATTTCCCACAACCTTTAGTCCATGCCACTCCATTGTTGAACTTATCTGAAACATACTAGATAGAAACGTTAGTCCAACAAGAGATATGTTGTCATTAATTACCAAAACCACCTAGGGAGCACTTGTGCTTTCAATCTCCCCCTTTTTGGTAATTGATGGCAACATACATCAAAGCTTTAGATAAAGATATAAAGAACAGCAAGTAAAGCTTTGGAAGGACATGTAACAAGTATAGGCTCCCCCTACATGTAAGCATTCATGTAAATGTGAAATATAGAGGCATGTGAGAGCATAACCATGACAGGGTAGGCAATGTGTTACATGTATCTTGGCCATATGCATCAGAGCAAAAGATTATCAAGGAAAATACCTTCATGCTCATGAGTCCTTCTTGCAAACAGTATGTACATAAGCAAGAATTCCTCATACTCATTATTTTGATGCATACACTTACCTTGTAGTCTTTAGCTGGCTTAGGATGGAATGAACCTGCACAAACAAGGTTAGATAACACAGGTACCTCCACTAGCCAGAGCAAACCAAAGAAGCCACAAGAGTACCAAGACTGGGATGACATGTAGAGAGTGAGTACAAGGTACCACAATGGATTCAACATGTCCCCAAGAGTAAAGATATGCAATGAATTTGGCTGATTTCTTTCCCTTAGGTGTCTTGCTCCCCCTGAATCTTACATGGGATATTGGGAGAAGATAGGGAACAGAAAATCAGAGCTGAAAGATACAAATGGATAGAACTTAATGCAAATAAGCACATATGAACATGTCTTTCCCCCAAAAAGACATGTGACATCTCTCCTCTTGAACATCAAGCATCTGGGATCCTTGAGTATTCTCTCCCCCTGGAAATCACTTTCTCCCCCTTAATACTTTCTCCCTTGTAGGTGATAAGCTTTGATGTGATCTCTCTCTCCCCCTTTGACATCAATTTCCAAGAAGGGCTTTCTGGAATCCGTCGTATAGGTTTGGTCCTGGAGACTCAACACAAAACAATGGATAAAACTGTGATGCTTGTAGAGGACAAGATTCATTGAGTAGAGCTGGATCAGAAGAAATATAGAACAAGTGGCAAACTGTTTTTCCTGTTGTGAAGTCGGTGGCACCGAGTGGCATGTTTCGGTGGGGCCGAAAAGATTCGGTTGGACCGAAAACTACAAGTCGGTGAAACCGAGTTCAACACAGAGAAAAACACTTGTCACCTCAGCTCACTAAACATGTAGGATCTCACAAAGATTTGCAATGAATTATCTGAAGGATTTGCAAGGAATTGAATGCAGAAAATGCAGAACAAAAACAAAAAGAAAAGAGAAGAAACTGAAAGATCTAGATGAAGTTTTTTTTGAAAAAGAGAAAGAAAATAAATATGCATGAGACAAATGCAATAACACAGAAAAGAACACAAGAGAACTTCATCTAGAGTTGGGCGGTGACATAGTCACCTATGTTAGAGTATATTGACTTAGGAGTCAAGTGAGAACACTTGATCATAGGTCATACTCATCGTTTAAGCTCAAAATGGGGTTACCATTTTTCGTTTAAGCATCTTGATGTATTCACATCTTGTTGAGTTGCTTTGACTCATATCTTGGAGTAAAGCTTCTCTAAGATGGAATAACATACCTTGGATGGTGGTGTGGTTCTTTCTCATGTAGTTGAACTTGTGTGGGTGCTCAAGGTTGATGTAGCTCATCAAGAGTTGGGAGCACCACTTGGAGTTTGAGTTCATCTACCTACATGGGTTAGTTCTTGCAAGGAAGAGCACTTGTGTATCCAAAAATGACAATCATGAAGCTCAACATAGAATTTGTCAAAGGATATGTTTGAATGGTTTTGTGCTTCCTTGTCTTCAACCACCATTGTGTAGATACTTGGTGATGTAGAGATTGCTCAAGATGTGAGTGAGTCGCAATCTCATGGAATTAGATTCAACCAAGCACCTACATGGGTTAGACAACATGCAAGGTACAAATATATCCAAGACATAATATAGTCATCATAAGAGATATATCACGGATTAGTCATAAGCTCATGTCTTGCATGTATCCAATGGAGTTCCTACTCCAAGTTCGAAGCATCAATAATGTTCAATTCACCTCTCAACCTGCAAAATACTTTCTCATCAAGAGGGTTAGTAAATATATCCGCTAATTGCTTATCGGTGCGAACATGCTTAAGATCAATGTCACCCTTAGCAACATGGTCTCGAATGAAATGATGACGAACTTCAATATGCTTAGTTCAAGAATGTTGTACAGGATTATGACCAATTTTGATAGCACTTTCATTGTCACAAAGCAGTGGAACATGTTTCACATAGATCCCATAATCTTTAAGAGTTTGGGTCATCCAAAGTAATTGAGCACAACATGAACCAGCGACAATCTATTCCGCTTCGGCGGTGGATAAGGATACCGAGTTTTGTTTCTTGGAAGACCAAGACACAAGAGATCTACCAAGAAATTGACAAGTACCCAAAGTGGACTTTCTATCAACCTTGTCTCCGGCATAATCCGAGTTGGAATAGCCAACAAGATCAAAAGAAGTCCTCTTAGGATACCAAATGCCAAAGTTTGGTGTATGAATTAAGTATCTCACTATCCTTTTCATGGACTTAAGATGACATTCTTTAGGAGCAGCTTGATATCGTGCACACATGAACACACTTAGCATAATGTCGGGACGTGAAGCACATAGGTATAACAAAGAACCAATCATAGAGCGATAAACCTTTTGATCAACCGGTTCACCATCTTTGGTCAAATCAAGATGTCCACTAGTAGGCATGGGTGTAGGCACACCTTTGCATTCTTGCATATTGAACTTCTTAAATAAGTCCTTGGTGTACTTCGTTTGAGAGACAAATGTACCTTCCTTAGTTTGCTTGATTTGCAAACCAAGAAATAATTTGAGTTCACTCATCATAGACATCTCAAACTTCTCTGACATTAGCTTTCCAAACTTTTCACTAAAGAGAGGGTTAGTTGAACCAAATATGATATCATCAACATAAATTTGGCATACAAATAGTTCTCCATTAACCCTTTTAGTAAAAAGAGTAGAATCAATTTTACCAATTTCAAAACCACTTGCAATAAGGAACTTGGTCAAGCATTTATACCATGCTCTAGGAGCTTGTTTAAGACCATAAAGAGCTTTGTGAAGTTTGTAAACATGATTTGGTTTCTTAGGATTGATAAAGCCGGGAGGTTGTTTGACATAAACTTCCTCCTATATTTCACCATTTAGAAAATCACTTTTAATGTCCATTTGGTACAAGGTGATATTATGGTGATTAGCATAGGCAAGTAAGATGCGAATGGACTCAAGTTTAGCAACGGGAGCATATGTCTCACCATAGTCCATACCTTCGACTTGTGTGTACCCTTGGGCGACGAGACGAGCTTTGTTGCGAACCACTTGTCCATCTTCATCTTGCTTGTTGCGAAACACCCATTTGGTACCAATGATGTTGTGGTTGTTGTCGGGCTTCTCAACCAATGTCCAAACTTGGTTTCTCTCAAAGTTGTGTAGCTCTTCATGCATAGCGTTTATCCAATCCGGATCTTCCAATGCTTCTTCAACCTTCATAGGTTCAATGCTAGAGACGAATGAATAGTTTTCACAAAAGTTAGCTAAATGAGTTTTTGAGCGAGTGATTCTCCCGATTTGTATATCATTGTAGATTTGCTCGACGGGATGATCTTTGGCAATTCTTGCTCGAACTCGTGAGAGCTTTTGCTTGGGTCTTCATTGAACATCTTCTTCATCTTGTTCTTCTTCTTGGCCTTCTTCATTGTTGACGTTGTCGTTCTCTTGTCGTGGTGGAGAAGGAGGTTGTTGATGTTCGTCTTGATGCATTTCCTCGTCTTCTTCATCTTGGTGTGTCCCACTTGTGGATGCTTCCGTATCAATTCTTGGTTCACCTTGTCGTGAAGTAGAAGCTTCGACTTGGACGGACGAGGTACTCTCCTTCACCTCCATTGGACGAATTTTGCCAATAGACAAGTCTTGGATTGCTTCTGAAGGGTCTTTGTCTCCTACATCGATTGGCAATTGCTCTACTTGTGAGCCATTAGATTCATCAAACTTCACATCTACCGTCTCTTCAACCTTTCGGGTGAAATTGTTGTAGACACGGTAAGTGTGAGAGTTTGAGCCATAACCAAGTAGAAAACCTTCATGAGATTTAGGAGCAAACTTTGAACGATGATGCTTGTTAAGAATGTAGCACTTTGAGCCGAATACTCGAAAGTATCCAACTTGGGGTTTGTTACCGGTGAGGAGCTCGTATGCCGTCTTGCCGAGTAGCTTGTGAAGATACAAGCGATTTGTTGCATGACAAGCTGTCTCAACCGCTTCTGCCCAAAAGTGCTTCGGCGTCTTGTACTCATCAAGCATCATTCTCGCCATTTCGATGAGCGTCCGGTTCTTCCTCTCAACAACTCCATTTTGTTGAGGTGTGTATGTAGCCGAGAACTCGTGTGAAATCCCTTCTTCGTCAAGAAAGGTGTCCACATTTGCGTTCTTGAACTCCATTCCGTTGTCACTCCGAACCTTCTTGATCTTCACGTCAAACTGATTTTGGGCCTTCCTAGCAATGTTTTTGAAGATCTTCTGGACCTGCGACTTGTCATCAAGAAAGAACACCCATGTAAATCTTGAAAAATCATCAACTATAACTAGACCAAAAGAATTTCCACCGAGACTCTTGTAGGCGTTGGGACCAAAAAGATCCATATGAAGTAGCTCGAGTGGCCTCCTTGTGGTCATGATGTTCTTCACGGGATGCCTTCCTCCAACCTGTTTACCTGCTTGACAAGCACTGCAAAGTCTATCCTTATCAAATATGACATCGTTAACTCCAAGGATATGATTTCCTTTAATAAGCTTGTCAAGGTTTCTCATGCCAACGTGACCTAGTTGTCTATGCCACAACCAACCTTTTGAGGATTTAGCAATAAAGCAAGTTTTAGGTTGTGCCTTTTTAGAGAAATCGACAATGTAAAGATCACCTCTACGTATACCGGTAAAGACCATTTTATGATTGTCTCGACGAAACACTTGGCAATCTACCTCAGTAAATAGGACATTCAAACCGAAATCAGCAAGTCTAGATACTGAAAGTAAGTTGTAGCCGAGAGATTCAACGAGCATGACATTTTGAATGGAACTATCATGTGAAATGGCCACCTTACCAAGGCCAACCACTTTACCCTTTGAATTATCACCAAAGGTGACATATTTTCGAGGGCCGTCATTTTCAGCAAGCTCACGGAACATCTCTTCATCTCCGGTCATATGATCAGTACATCCACTATCAAGAACCCATTCCTTTCCTCCTGACACATATCCCCGAAGATTTGCCATAAGACCAAAATGTCTCCTTGCATCATCAAGATCGAATCACTATCATCATCATCATCATCATCATAGTATCCATGTTCACCATGATCTTGTGACTCATCATTTCCTAGAGAGGGTAATTCATTAGATAAATGATCATCAAAGTGGTCACCTTTATGAATTCTTATAGCTTCGGATATAATGATTCCAACATCTCCTTTAGCACGCTTGAGATTGGTAAGCTCAAATAGACAATCACCAAAACTAGGATCACTAGAGTTCATCTTACTCAAGGCAATAGATTTATGAATAATTTCATCCAAGTTTTTCAAGGAATAATCGGGAAATCGTTCCTCAAGAAATTTCCATATAGTATAGGCACAATTAAGAGTAGGCAAACTAGCAATCAAATTTTTGGGCAATCCTCTAATGATGAGCTCAATAGTTCTAAGATTGCGAATTATGTCGATATCTTCGTCTAGGGTAGGATGCAAGGGATCAATATGAGGTGCACAAGGGCTAGCAATATACTTGTTCAAATGATATTGATTGAAAATTACAAGCATCTCATTTTTCCACTCATGAAAATACTCTCCATCAAGAATAGGCACTCTATGTCTAAGACTCCCTAAAGTAGACACATCCATCTTCCTCCAATGGTGATTAAACCAAGGGAATGGAGACCAAAGCAGATGTGTCTAGAGGGGGGCTGATTAGACACTTAATGCTAAAGTTGCAGATTTTAAGCCTTTTCGGTTTAAGTGGAGTTTAGGCACAATTTCAACATTCACAATACATATCAAGCAAGCATGCAAAGAGTATATAGGCAGCGGAAAGTAAAGCATGCAACTTGCAAGAATGTAAAGGGAAGGGTTTGGAGAATTCAAACGCAATTGGAGACACAGATGTTTTTCCCGTGGTTCGGATAGGTGGTGCTATCCTACATCCACGTTGATGGAGACTTCAACCCACGAAGGGTAACGGTTGCGCGAGTCCACGGAGGGCTCCACCCACGAAGGGTCCACGAAGAAGCAACCTTGTCTATCCCACCATGGCCATCGCCCACGAAGGACTTGCCTCACTAGCGGTAGATCTTCACGAAGTAGGCGATCTCCTTGCCCTTACAAACTCCTTGTTTCAACTCCACAATCTTGTTGGAGGCTCCCAAGTGACACCTAGCCAATCTAGGAGACACCACTCTCCAAGAAGTAACAAATGGTGTGTTGATGATGAACTCCTTGCTCTTGTGCTTGAAATGATAGTCTCCCCAACACTCAACTCTCTCTCACAGGATTTGGATTTGGTGGGAAAAAGATTTGAGTGGAAAGCAACTTGGGGAAGGCTAGAGATCGAGATTCATGTGGTAGGAATGGAATATCTTGGCCTCAACACATGAGTAGGTGGTTCTCTCTCAGAACATATGAGTTGGAAGTGTAGATGTGTTCTGATGGCTCTCTCCACGAGTGAAGAGGAGGTGGAGGGGTATATATAGCCTCCACACAAAATCCAACCGTTACACACAATTTACCAATCTCGGTGGGACCGAATCAACAAACTTGGTCGGACCAAAATAGTAAACCTAGTGACAGTTAGAGGTTTTTGGTGGGACTGACATGCAACTCGGTAGGACCGATATGGTTAGGGTTAGGGCATAACGTAATCTCGGTGAGACCGATTACACAAACTCGGTGAGACCAATTTGGTAATAAGCTAACCAGAGGGTTGGTCAGGCAAACTCGGTGGGACCGATTACACAAACTCGGTGAGACCGATTTTGGTAATGAGCATACACAGTGAGTTTGCATTGTAACCTCGGTAGTACCGATTGCACAAGATCGGTGAGACCGATTTTGGCAATGGACATACACAGTGAGATTACAATCCCATCTCGGTGAGACCGAGATCCCTATCGGTAGAACCGATTTGCTAGGGTTTGGCAATGGCTATGACAAGTGAAAATCGGTGGCGCCAGATAGAAATAATCGGTAGGTCCGAGTTTGGCTTGGGTTTAGGTCATATGTGGAAGTGGGAAAGTAGCTGAGGATTTTGGAGCATATCATTAAGCACTTGAAGCAAGAGGCTCATTAAGCAACACCTCATCCCTCCTTGATAGTATTGGCTTTTCCTATGGACTCAATGTGATCTTGGATCACTAAAATGTAAAATGAAGAGTCTTGAGCTTTAAGCTTTAGCCAATCCTTTGTCCTTAGCATCTTGGAGAATTTCCCACAACCTTTAGTCCATGCCACTCCACTGTTGAACTTACCTGAAACATACTAGATAGAAACGTTAGTCCAACAAGAGATATGTTGTCATTAATTACCAAAACCACCTAGGGAGCACTTGTGCTTTCACCTGATTTACTGGGCCGAAGCGCACGGGCGGGTATTATTTGGATCGTTTGATGCACACGACGTGGTTCCCCGAATTAGTACCACCTCGCTTATATATTTTATAAATTGGTGAAAGCGTAAATTTACAGGAAGAAAGCGTATTGTGACGGTGAACCCACGGAGTCAATCCGTGCTTTATTATTAGGGATAGATAATATAATATATATATATATATATATATATATATATAAAATAGCAAAAATGCCCGTGCGTTGCAACAGGAGAGAAAAATTCTTACATATTTAGCTCGTGGGTCCATGCGTTGTCATCGGAGAACACTGACATATGTGATGCTATCAAGACTCATCTTAACCAAAAATTTAATTATTCATTTGTTGTAGTATCTACATGCACAATACATGCATTTGTCTATATAAACAGACGTAGTTAAAAGCCCATGCATTGGTATGGAGAAAACAAATCAACTAATTGCAACTTTCTCATTTGCAAATTAAACCTAGGCACCTTGACCACCCTGATCTCTCTATCACCCAAACAACAAAAATCTACTTTTGTCACGTCCAACGCTGGACAAAAGTCTTTGTTTAAACAACTTTTCTCATGTGATGATTCAATTGACCCGTCCCATATTATTTCGCTGGTCAATCCCCTTGTCTCTGATGATATGAATGAGGAGCTTTGCAAACCTTTTACGGATCAAGAGATTAGTGATGCGCTTTTCCAAATGGGGCCGTTAAAGGCTCCGGGGCCGGATGGTTTTCCTGCAAGGTTTTTCCAGCGGAATTGGGGTTTGATCAAGGAGGATATTGTTAAGGCTGTCCAACAGTTTTTTATTTCTGGAGTTATGCCTGAGGGGATTAATAACACAACTATTGTTCTCATTCCGAAAATTAAGAACCCTCAGTCTATTAAAGATTTTAGGCCGATTAGTTTATGCAATGTTATCTACAAGATTATTTCCAAATGCCTTGTTAACAGACTGAGGCCGCTCCTTAATGGTATGATTTCCCCTACTCAAAGTGCGTTTATTCCGGGAAGGTTAATTTCTGACAATGCTCTCATAGCCTTTGAATGTATGCATTCGTTGAGTACGCTTAAAGATTTAAGAGGGGAATTTTGTGCGTATAAGTTGGATTTGGCGAAAGCTTATGATCGCGTAGACTGGCATTTTTTGCAATGTATGATGGGGGCTTTGGGTTTTGCGCCAAGGTGGATAAATTGGATGATGTCGTGTGTTACATCGGTGAAATTTGCCGTACGCTTCAATGGACAGTTGCTGGAGTCTTTTTCACCTTCTAGGGGACTCAGGCAGGGGGACCCTTTATCCGCGTACTTGTTCCTTTTTGTTGCTGAGGCACTTTCTTTGTTGCTTAATGATGCTTCAGCCAGAGGATCTCTTCAGGAGTTTCATTTGAATAGACAAGCTCCAGGTATTTCTCACTTGTTGTTTGCGGACGACAGTATGTTATTTTTCAAAGGTGCCATTGATCAAGCAATTGTCATTAAAAACATTCTGACGAAGTACGAGAAAGGGACTGGGCAGTTATTAAGTCCTGATAAGTGTTCCATGATGTTTGGGAAAAAGTGCAATTTGGAGAATCAAGTGGCTATTATGGTAATCTTAAAAATTACGGTCGATGGGTTCGAAGATAAATATCTTGGACTTCCGGTTCCTGAGGGAAGAATGAAAGCTGGAAAGTTCCAATCTACTAAAGATAAAGTTTTGAAAAGGCTCTCTGACTGGATAGAGAAATACGCTTCGTGTGGGGTGAAAGAAGACTTAATAAAATCAGTTATTCAAGCTCTACCTGTGTATGCTATGGGTATTTTTAAGTTCCCGGCTTCCCTTTGTGAGGAGTTAACATAGATTATCAGGAATTTTTGGTGGGGAGATGAGGAAGATAGAAGAAAAACACATTGGTTAGCTTGGGACAAATTAACAAGGTCTAAAGGTAAGGGAGGTATGGGATTCCGGGATCTTAGATTATTTAACCAAGCCCTCTTAGCCAAACAAGCATGGAGGCTATTGGTTCATCCGGATTCGTTGTGTGCTAAGCTGAAGAAGGCAAAGTATTACCCTCATGGACATATTCTTGATACAGTGTTTCCTCAGTCTGCATCAGTGACTTGGCAAGGTATTATGCATGGTCTGGATTTGCTTAAGAATGGTGTCATTTGGCGGGTGGGTGATGGATCTAGCATTAATATTTGGAGGGATAACTGGTTACCTTGGAGCACTGGACTTAAAATTTCAGCTAAAAGGCATAATACTAGATTGAAGTGGGTCTCTGATTTGTTCTTGAGTGGGAGAAAGGCATGGGATGAAAATTTGATCAAGTATCTTTTCTATCCCCATGATGCAGAGGAGGTTCTTAAGATTCATATTCATGATTATGGGGATGGGGATTTTATTGCGTGGCACTATGAGAATAACGATATATTTTCCGTTAAAAGTACGTACAATTTAGCACTTAAGTTGAAAGATAGTCAAGATAAATTGGGTCAATCTAGTGGCGATCCATGCGGAGAAAGAAGACTCTGGAATTTAATTTGGAAGGCTAATATCCCTCAGAAGATAAGGATTTTTGCTTGGAGGGCCGCGACCGATAGTTTGGCCGTCCAGACCAATAGAGTTAAGCACCATCAGATTACTTCAGGTATGTGCTCTATTTGTGGAGTAGAAGAGGAAAGCACTTTTCATGCCCTTGTTACTTGTCCTAAGGCTCGTGCCCTGCGATTGGCCTTGAGAGAATCGTGGAATATTCCTGATGAAGAGTGGTTCAAATTCTCGGGACCAGATTGGCTATTGATTTTGTTGGATCTTTTGAGCTTGCAACAGAGAGAGCAAGTTTTGTTTCTATTCTGGCGAGCCTGGCACCTGAGAAATGATTTAATTTTTGGGAAAGGGAAGGAACCCATTGCAGCTTCTGCAATTTTTGTGGTAAATTATTGGTCTTCTTTTACGTCTAGTCACAGCTCTGTTGAGGTTGTTACTAACAACAAAGGTAAAATGGGAGGTGCTACACCAGTTTTAGCAACATCACATGAACAGGTGGAATGGAAGCCTCCACCAGATGATTATATCAAGATCAATGTCGATGCCAGCTATGTGGAGAGTATTAGTGCGGCCAGTGTGGGGGTGGCTGTAAGGAACTCATCGGGTGAAGTTATTATTTCTTCCTGGGACTTTCTGGGCCAGTGTTGCGGCGTGAATGAAGCTGAGCTACGTGCTTGTCTGGCAGGCCTTTATATAGGTATCACTCTTCACCAGTCCATTATTTTGGAGACTGATTGTGCTTTTGTCCGTTCTTTCCTTGCAAATGAGAATCTTGACAGGTCTCCGCTCGTTGATCTGAAGAAAGAAGCTTTGAGTATATTGAGGATGCTCAAGAATTTTAAAATTGCGAAAATTAATCGGCGGGCCAATAAGGTGGCTCACGAAATTGCGAAGTTTAGCTTTATAAATAAATCTGATGGGATTCTTCTTAATAGTGTTCCGCCGTGTGTGGCGAATTTTGTAATGAATGATTGTAATAACATTATTAATTAATTAATACAGGGTTTTTTTTTCAAAAAAAAGTACTTTGGGACGCTTGGCAAAGAGTGTATGTATTCCCGATCCTTGACAATCTACATTTTACCATATCCTCTTAGATATTTCCGGAAACATCATACATCAATATCACACTTAGCAATCTCAACCGTGATATTGTCTGAATCTCAATGCAAAAGTTCAGAACATGCATCCTACCGACTTCTGCATCTCTGGTTCAGAACTATTTATAAAGTAAACAACTGAGCATTGTTGCCATAGTTAGAAATTAAATCGGGTTAAATTAGCAATGAAGTGTACAACACACCAGACAAAATCTGAGTTTATACATACAGTACAATCATTGTGAACTATATGCTGAAATTACGTAAACAAATATTAATAAGAGGAGTAGGCCTGATGAACACACACACACACACATATATAGAGAGAGAAACAAACAAACAAAAAATAGCAGCACCGCACCTCTTCGCATGTACATACATTTTCACCTAACTAATATTGCAGCTCAAAAGCTTATATTCCTCTTATAATATTTGGCTGGTTTTACCCTCTTTCTTTCTTTTTTTTCCGTGAGCCTTTTCACCTCCTTCCTATTAGGCCAAAGGCCCGTTTGGCTGGTCTACATCGTTTATGTAGTGGATCGATCACCGCATAATATATTCCTACGAAGCCCTTCTCCTTTTACCTCCGTTGATCACCATCTACCTCTCGCTGCCTCGATCACCCCGCAGCCATGGGCGCCACCGCCATGTATTCGACCTGTCCCATTTTTTGCCCTCCCTTCGGCTTTCTACAGCGAACCGAACCGAGGCCATGGCCAAGCAGCCGTCCCACCATCAGCAGCGTGCTCCGTTGGCCCGAACTCCTCCCTGCTCCTTCCCATATGGACGCTCTCTCAAGCTATCTCTCCAGTTCATTCCATAATTTTTTTTCTCCCCATGGAGAAGCAGACACCATCCTTATCTCTGGAGGGCTTATTGGTATCAAATCATAGATGTATTTAAATTGGTGAGATTTTGCTTAAGAATGCGAGGTGGGACTATGTATACTAATCGACCTTTCTTTAATAATCTATAAAAATAAGCTTGGTCAGTTGGAGTCCTTTTTATACATTGAACAGGAGGTGGGGAGTTCGACTCCCAGTAGCTGCATCATTATTTTTGCCTCTGCCGGACTGCATTGTTTTGCCTGGGCTGAGTTTGGTGGGCTGAGGCCCAAACAGCAGATGGGTCTCACAAAAATCTGGTAAACTCGGGATGGATCTGGGTAAATATTAGTACCACCTCGCTTATACGTTTTAAATTCAAATTGAAAGCGTAAATTCATAAGAAGAAAGCGTATTATGACGGTGAACCCACGGAGTCAATCCGTACTTTATTATTATAGGGATAGGGATAGATTATTATTATTATTACTAGCACAAATACCCGTGCGTTGCAACGGGAGAAAAGAAATATCACATGTCCTCTTTCTGTGATGCCTCAAGACCCCTCTTCTCTCACACACACATACAAGCACATGCATGTGCCTTGTATTTTGACATGACACCCAGGGACGGAGCCAGGATTTGAACATAGGGGGGGGGGGGGGGCGAAAGAGATTACTATACCTCTACAGTTAGCTACATAATCATATGATTAGCATGTTGAATTCAGAGTTTCAGTGTAAAGCGTTTTGACTTGAAGCAAATGGCTTGAAAAGAGCAATATGTTTTTTGTCCAGAAAAAACAGCTAAATCGAGAGAATAGATAAACTAGATATTTATCTATCGTCGAGTAAACACATGTAACTACATCTGCTACTATCTAATGCTTTAGGGATTACCATATTAATAATATACTGATGTCAAAATAATAATTATTATACATTTATACCTCATGAAACGATCCATTCCCGCCATGGAAGATGGTGCATGCTGGCAGCAAGCAGGCAACAGAGATCAGCGGCGGCCATTACAGACTACAGAGTCACCGTTTAGTCAAGTTTGGATGTAGAGGAGATGCAACCAATCACAAACAATTGTGCTTCCTGATGGTGGCTGATGGCAGCAAGCGGGCAGCGGCCGCAATATTGGGAATCTGAGACCAAATCGTGTGATGAGCTAATTGTTCATTCATGTAGTTCTACAATTACAACTTCTAGGGTTTGAGAGACAACCTAATCTAATGCTAAAAAGTAAGTAAACACTAACCTTTTTACCCTCGTTTGGTTGCTCGTCCATACGGCCGGCCGACAAGAATGCGGGATCGACACATCGATACTTTTCCTGTCCTTTTCCCTTCTCGAAGGAGAGATTTGATAGAAGATCTAGCAGATGGCCGGCGGCAGGCTCGATCGAGGAGCAGTTTTTTTAGCAGGTTGGCAACGAAGCGATTAGATTTACAGGAGATCTCAACCGTGCGTACTTCTTCCTAGCCTTTTTTGAGGGATTACTGTTGCTTCCTAGCCTGGCGCGCAGCCTCTTTGTTTCCATTGTGGGCTACCTTCCGTTCTTATTTTTCAGGAATTTGGGCCTTTTGGCTGCAATCGCTTGTGACAACAGTACATGGGCTCTAGCCATGCGAGGCAGGGGGGGGGGGGGGGGGGGGGCGAAGCAAGTCACGGACAGTTGTTTACGAAGAAAAATTAGCGACCAACTGATCGCTATTAAGGTGCGACACGATCGTTAGGGGGGGTCTCGCCCCCCCCCCCCCCCTTGAATCCGTCCCACACCGAACCCATGTCGGTTGTTCACCACTTGATCACAATGTATCCGGACATGGTCGATACCAAGGTGACGAGCTCATCCATGACACTGCCCGAACCACACCCGCGCAAGGGAATGTTCATATAAAACATTAAAAAAACTAATCTCATTGAGCTAGAAGTGAGGACCGCCCTCGGCAATCTACTCCCTGATGCCCGGGGTAACTATGCCATAAAAATTCTGTCACAATCAATATTTCATCAATTCAGTAAAGAAAATTACTACATCAACCTTAAATTTTGAAAAAAATGTAACATAATTAATAGTGAAACCTAAAGTGTTAAGAAATCACCTGATACACCTTTCCATCTATCAATGGAGTAAAATTTGTTCTGCACTAACCTTAAAATTTGGAGTAGTATATTAAAAAAAGAAACATAATTAATTGCAACAAAAAACTAAATTGTTAACAAATCACCTGACACACCTTCCCATCTATCAATGGAATATAAAAGGATAAGTACACTTTGTTTTTTTAGGATAACTTAGTTACTTATCTATTTATTCAAAAAACTCAGACATCCCCAAGGCAACGATCTGCAAAATATAGTCTGGTGGATCATGAATCCACACATTGTTTAATTCCCTACAAACTCCCTCTCGAGCTAACCCGTGAGCAGCTCCATTAACGGAACGGCGTGCCAAGCTAATCTTTGTATCTTGAAAATTCTTAAGCATGGCTTTAATCTCTTCAGTGACCGGTCCAACATCTGCTAGGTTCTTCTCCCTAGCATTCAGCGAGCCCACCACCATTCTTTATCTAGCTGAACATGCAGCTTCTGCACATGCAACTCCGCAGCTAGTTGAACTCTCATTCTGCATGCAAGGATTTCTGAAAACTCTGACAGACTGGAAACGTTGGCAGACCGCCCCTTGGAATGCACCTGTGCGATCTCAGAGCAGCTTGCAATTTGCACGTACATGCATGACATATCTCAGTAATTTGAAATGAGCCTAGTTTCATTGAACCGATGCTTGGCGCAAGGAACGCAGGAATCAACGAATACCGATCCGACTTTCCTACTTCCAGATCAAGAGAACACACAAGAACATAAAAAATAGCACGAAGTTCATGGCGTATAAGAAAATTAACAGGTCTATATGGAGGAGGCAGAGCAAGCAGGGATGGCCGAGCCGCCGAGGTCAAACCACCACGGCACCACCGTCGTGGGCATCCTTTTGGATGCCATAACTGACAGGAACCGGAGAACGCCGCCGCCATGGGCGACCATGGAGCTCAGTGCCCCGCCTTCATCCACCTCGCTCGTGACCCCCTCTCTCAACCTAGAGCCAAGCGTTTTGTCGCCGCGTCTTCCCCGCCGAAACTGGCGTTATCCGGATGAGAACTCCAGCGTCGCCCGCTTCAACTCGATCTTCATCCCCGAGCCCTCCTCATCCCCGTCTGATGTTGCTTGCAGGGTGGCATGGTCCTCCTCGCCGTCTCCATGAACATGGTCGCCAGCCATGTGTTTGTTCCCCATGCTTTCACCCAGCCCTCCTCGTCCTCTCCCTCCACAGGGCCCTTCCTAGTTCTCTTCGACATTATCTCTCTGTATCAAGTCTCGAGGCTACTTGTTGACTTGTTTAACTCGTCCATATTTGAATTGGTGATGATTAGTGCAAAGAAGCAAGGTGGGACTAATAGTTGGGAAGGAACCTTGGTTTTCAACGCAAACAGAACGGACTTTGGCTCGTTGTATTCTTTTTGATGGAACGGGAGGTCTTGTGTTCGAATCACACATGAACACCTTTTTTTTTATTTGGCTGATGATCGTGGAAGCCCACTGGCCCAGTAAAGGGAGGACCAGGCTGCGTGCGAAAGATCGAGCGAGGCACAGGCTCTACGAACAGACTGCACGTTGAATTTAGTAAAAAAGTACCACCTCGGATGTAGAAAATAATATAGATGAAAACAACTGAAAGCGTAAATTCACGAAAAGAAGCGTATTGTGAAGGTGAACCCACGGAGTCAATCCGTGCTTTATATATATATAAAGATATGAATGCAACTAAAACGAACACCTAAAATACTTTTTATGCATGCAACCTGCCTGCCATAGACGACAAATTGATCTACTAGACGTTTTCTGTAACAAGATAGGGCCATCTTAGATTTTGACACAGGGACCTCGATTTTGATGGACCGCCTTGGAACACACGAACACCCCAATCTCTAAGGAGGAAAAACATTCGCGAAATTGAAAAATGTTCATCGATTTGGAAAAAAAAGTTCAGAATTTGACAAAAAAAGTTCACAAAATTGAAAAAGTTCATCGATTTGAAAACAAGTTCATGAATTTGAAAACATGTTCACAAATTAAATACTTTATTCATAGGAGGCCGCCCGACGGAGCCGGTTCCCAGGGCCTCGTACGTTCCAATCCAAGGCACAATGCCAAGCTGTTTTGGTTTTCAAATCTTTCTGCATTTTATGGAGTTTTCTCGGCCAAAAAAGTCCGATAAATGGCCGAACATGTAGCAACTTGCATAATATATCGGAAATCAATCAGACCTGACATGGATGTCTACCATGAACATGCCCACCTATTTGCAAAAGTTGGGATGATTTGAAGGATGTCCAAACATATACCATGACGGAGGGTGTTCAGGTAGGCGAGAAGGCTTCATGTGAGAGTATGTTGTTTTTCGTCATCCTTGAAATGACCCCAAATTATTCATGACCCTGTATGACGAATTCAAGGGAACATGCCAAGTTGTTTTGGTTTTCGACAAATTTGTATTTTTCAGAGTTTTCTTGGTACAAAAAGACCGATAAATGGACAGGCGTGTCCGAACTTGCATATGGTGTCAGAAAAATTTCAAACCTGGTATGGATAACTACCATGGTCATGCCCACCTGCTTGAAAAAGTTGGGGTTACTTTAAGGATGTCTAAAACTAGACCATGTTCAATGGAGGGTGTTCGAGATGGTCAGAAGGCTCCAACTGAGGGTACGCTGTTTCTTGACATAATTAAAATGGTCTCAAATTTTTTCCACCGACTTCTATGATCAAATCAGGGAACCTTGCCAATTTGTTTGAGTTTTCGACAATTGTTACATTTTTTGGAGTTTTCTCGATGAAAACTGGCCGATAAATGACCGGATGTGACACAACTTGCATACTGTGTTGAAAATTCATTCAAACCTCACATGGATGCCTACCATGGGCATGCCCACTACTAAAAAAAGTTGAGGACATTTCATGCATGCCAGAAATAGATCATATTCAACAGAGGGTGTTCGGGTAGGTGAGAAGTGTTCGTTTGAGAGCTTGTATTTTTGGCATCCATCAAATGACCACATTTTTCCATGATCTTATATTTCCTATCTTGGTTTCTTCTTTATTTTTATTTCCCGTCCTATTTTATTTGTTCTGTTTCTTTTTTCCTTTTTCATCTACTTTGACTTTTTGTTATTGTTTCTATTTCTCAAATTCAAAATTTTCAAAATTCAAATTGTGTTCGTATTTTTCTGATTTTTAAAAGTTTATGTACAATTTTTAATTTCTATTTTACAAAAAATGGAAAATAAAAACAAAAGAAAAGAAAAGAGTGAAGGTGCTACGTTTTTTCTTAGCTTTATTTATCTCGTTCAAAACGAGGAAAAGAATGTCAGTAGGCACGCAAGGTTAGCTGTCTCAGATGGCTGTGCGGTGGTGAGCAGGCGGTGGCTGATGTAGTGAGCAAAGAATGTCAGTAGGCACGAAAAGAAAAAACCAGTTGAAGAAGGAACCAGTAGTGAGCAGGCGGTGGCTGATGTATAGCCCCGCCGGGAGAAATGAATTGCATAACGTGGAACTGTCGCGGGCTTGGGAACCCGGAGACAGTTCGTGAACTCCACCATTTGGTGAGGGTTGAAGCGCCCACCTTAGTCTTCTTATCGGAGAGGAAGATTGAGGGAAATAAGGTAGCGGATATGAGAGCAAGACTTAGTTTTGAAGGATGCATTCCTGTCAGCAGTAACGGGCTGAGCGGAGGACTTGCCCTTTTCTAGTCTAGAGAGGTGGATGTTAAGCTCAACAATTTATCTAACCAGCATATAGATGTTATGGTAAGAAATGTGGGCAGCGACCAGAAAGAGTGGCGTTTTACATGCTTTTATGCCAAAGCAAAGAGGAGTGAAAGGAGGGAGAGTTGGACACTTTTGAAGTGGTTACGGTGTCAAAGTGACGTCCCTTGGCTGTGTGCTGGGGACTTTAATGAGATCACGGACAATATCGAATACTTCGGGGCCAATGAAAGAGCGGAATGGCAAATGCAAGGCTTTCGTGAGGCCATTGATGAATGCAAGTTCCAGGACCTGGGGTTTACCGGGATCCCATATACTTGGGATAATCGTCATGAAGGCGCCGCAAATGTAAAGGTGCGCTTGGACAGGTACTTGGCCGACCCGAGCATCATCCAAGAGTATGGAGATACAGGGGTGAGGAACGTACCATCTCCACAGTCGGATCACTGTATGCTAGTCATTAAAATCAAGAAATTGGTGGACTGGGAGGACAGTGGCCCTCGTTGTTTTATTTACGAGGAAGCATGGAGACGGGAAGAGTCGTATGAGCCCACGGTGGTGGCTGCATGGGATAAGGGAGCTCTTACACTTGAGGACCTCAACTCCTCGCTAAATAACATGCAGGGCCACCTAACCGATTGGAAACAGAATAAGTTTGGGGATATAAAATGCAAATTGAAAAAAGTTAGGAAGGAGTTTGAGAGGGAGAAGGCGAACTCGCTGTACCGTGGCTCGTCCAGAAGGGAGAAGGAGTTAGCAAGACAGCTGAATGATCTTTTGTTAAAAGAGGAAATTATGGCGAGAGCGCGGTCGAGAGCTGGCTGGCTTAAGGCAGGCGACCAAAATACTGGATTCTTCCACGCTCAAGCATCAAGGAGAAAGCACCCAAAAAAATTCCTGGTGCTCGAGAAATCGGATGGAACGATCGTTCATAGTAGGGATAAGGTGAGAGCTGAGGTACAAAGTTTTTATACACAGCTATACACAGCTCAAGATGAGGTGGTCATGGATGAAGTGTTGCACCATGTACCAAGCAAGGTGACTAATGCGATGAATGACCGGCTAAATAGGCCCTTTTGTGCAGATGAAGTAGAGAAAGCACTGACCGGCGAAGGCGCCGGGAGCGGACGGATTCCATGCGGGATTCTATCAGCACCACTGGTCACTTATAAAGGAGGATGTAACCCGATCTGTTTAAAATTTTTTAAACGGTGGGCACATGTCGGAAGTTATTAACAAAACTGTAATAGTTCTCATACCAAAGGTGAAGAATCCGAGGAACATTACACAGTATAGACCAATCTCCCTCTGTTTAGAAGATCTGTTCCAAGGTTTTGGCTAACAGGTTGAGGGAGATCCTAGATGAGATCATCGCGGAGGAGAAAAGCGCTTTTGTTCCCGGGCGGTTGATTACAGACAACGCCATCACAGCTTATGAGTGTATCCACGCAATGAAGAGGAAGATAACGAAACAAGGGTGGTTGCGGTCAAGTTGGATATGATGAAGACGTACGATCGTGTGGAGTGGCCATACCTCCAAGGTATCATGTTGTAGCTGGGTTTCTCTGAGGAATGGGTATCACTAGTTATGAGATGTGTCAACTCTGTTACTTTTCAAGTGAAGATGAATGGAGAATTGTTGCCCTCTTTTCGCCCCTCCAAAGGCATTCGGCAAGGGGATCCTGTCTCCCCGTATTTGTTTCTACCTTGCGGGGAAGGTCTCTCATGTTTGTTGAAGAACTATGATGCTGGATGGGTCGATAGAGGGATACGACCAGGGTTGAGAGCCCCTTGGATCTCACATCTCTTATTTGCGGATGATTGTCTAGTCTTCATGAAGGCGGATTCAAGGAGTGCACAAAGGTTGAATGAAATTCTTCAAGCCTATCACCTGGGTTCGGGCAGCGTGTAAACAAGGCCAAGAGCTTGGTGTTTTTCAGCCCAAATACAAGGGCGTCGGCGAAAGCAGGGCTCAGGAGCAACTTGCAGATCTACAGAGAAACTCTTGCAGAGAAGTACCTAGGGTTTCCCACGGTGGCGGGACGGATAACAGAAGAAAGTTTTTTACATGTGATGGAGCAAGCAAGGTCCAGGGTGCAAGGATATTGCGAAAGGCTAATGTCAATTGCGGCTAGGATGGTTCTTCTCAAAGCGGTGATTCAAGCCCTACCGGCCTATTCTATGAGGTGTTTCAAGCTCAATAAAGGCTTATGCCAGAAAGTCACGGCAGTGATGTCAAAGTTTTGGTGGGATGAATCTCTTGATAATAGAAGAATGCACTGGCAATCGTGGGAGAAGATGGTTGTCTCTAAATCCAAAGGAGGCTTAGGTTTCCGGGATTTGGAGCTGTTCAATGATGCAATGCTTGCAAAACAGGCGTGGCGACTGTTGGATAGACCGGACAGTCTATGCGCGCGTGTTCTTAAGGGTAGGTATTACCTAGATGGAGATTTCCTGCAGGCAAGATGCCCTGCTAGCGCCTCCACTACGTGGAAGGCTATATTCACAGCTATGCTCGATGAGCAGTAATCCCCCAAGTGACCAAGATGAGCCTATAAGGCAGGATACCTATGTTTGAACAGTGCCTCATAGCAGCAAGTTCTCTTTCACAATCTTTAATATTTTCTGAGAACTCAAACTTTGCGAGAGATAAATTCTTCTTGAGCCGGAATTTTAAACCGGATATTGATAGGTTCAGAGCTTTGTGGGAGATAACAGATTTCCCTTGAGCCAGATTTTGAACTGGAACCTTCATTTTGAGCCAGATATTTTCTGACGGCCTTTAAATTCTTTTCACCAATATGGCGGTGGCCTCTAGGACCGGGTTATCTTCCCTCCGATGACCACGGGTCTTGAATCTCACAATTTTTGCTAAGTCATGTCATCGTAGCCCCGGAGTCTTAAGACGACTCGAGGAGTTGGCTTGAGACTCTCCATGCTTGACCATGATGTGACCAGTGGATTGTTGGAATATGTTGAATCTCGGCAGGTTATAATTGACCCTGTCCATTGACCCGTCCGGTGTAGGTAAGAGTCATCGCGTGATAGCCTTTTTTGTAATGATGAATTGTTCTGTATAAGAATTTGCACAAACGAGAGTAATTGTTCTCGAAGAAAACAAAAAATGTATCAATAAGAATTGATTGGACAACTTTCACCTGATTTGTCTGGACGAAAAATGAGTTGTATACGTCCATATATCACCTCGAGTAACTTCAGCTATGATTTAGCGATTCTCTCATGACTGAATTTCTTTTTTCAACACTTTGCCCACTTTGACTTTTCTTCCAATCTCCTCTATGTCTTTCTTCTCTCTGACAGGAGGAAGGCAACATAGAGTGCGGGGGCGCAGCAACGGAGAGAGCCGGCGTGGTGACTTCAGGAATCTCTGACAGAAGCAAACGCAAGGCCGTGACGGGGCGGCTCAGGCGAAGGGGAGGCCACCCGGCGATGGCGGCTGCCGCAAGGGCCGGTTCGCGGGCCACTGGCACAGACGCGGAACGGGTGAAGCGAGCCCCTCGGTGACGGTGGCCCATTGGCCGCAGAGGCGATTTTAATCTCTGCGTGATGCGAAGGTAGTGCTTAGCGACGCAGGGTCGCAGCAGAGACGGAGAGAAGCGGCGACTCAACGGGGGCGTTGGCGGGTCATAGCCTCCACGGCTTCCGGTGAAGGGCGGCCCGGCGACCCGAGAGGCCGACGCTGATGGAGCCGCGCGAGCACGTGGGCCGGAACGGAACAGTTGGAGCAGAGGCGGCGGTGATTTGGCAGGGCCATGGTGGCCACTCATGTCAGAGAAAGACGACAGAAGAGAGTTTCAGAGCCGCTACTGTTGTAGAAGCAGAGTGTGATGGCAAAAGTGAGGCCGCGGGCGCGGGGCCAAGGAAGATGGCAACAGCAAGCCGGCGCCGGCCTAAACGAGGCAAATGAGGGACCGTCTTGAAGCATGGCGGCGGCTCCAGGAGCTGGCCGCTCAGCGAGGGTGATTTGAAGATGCGGCAACGGTGTTTTTGAGGCAGTGCCCGACGGTGAAGGTGAGCCAGCGACGGCGGCTTGGAAAAATAAACCGGTCAAAATGCAGAGGAGCCAACTCGCGGACGAAGTCCGGCAGCTCGACGTCCAGCGCTCGAGAGGTTCTGCTCCGTACGGCTCAATCCCAGTGGCTTAAAGCGACATGGCGGGTGACGGAGATTTGAGCGACATGGCCGGGGGAAGCATGAGCCGGCGGGCGGCTCGGAAGGCAGTGGAAAGCGAGGGCAATCCGGAACAGTGACTGGTCGTAGATGGAGATGCGAGACGTGCAGTTTCAAGAGCCGGCGCGGCACGGGCAGCGGCTCTCCTGCGTCGGAGGTAGAAAGACGCTGGAGCTGGTGACAAGACCGCGACAGCTGCTGGCGGCTCAAGGTGCCCTCGGCTAGGCGGTTTAGCACGGTATGGACCGGTGAGGCGGAACCGGCACGGGGCGTGGAGCAGCGTCTTGAAGTCGCGGCGGCTCACTGGCGGCAACTGTGGCGGCTCAGCGGCGCAGGAGGTTGCCGGCGATTTGACGAAGGCGAGGCGAGGTTGTACGGGGACAACCCGGCGGCCGCTCAATCCAGTTGATTGAGAAGGACGCAATGGCTGACCGGTTCACGGGGCGCGGCGGTTCATGGCCAAGATGAGGGGAGCGTGGATCCGAGGCCATAGCGAGGTGCAGTGGCGGACGGGCCAGCCACGGCGGATCGACCACGGCGGGTCAACGACGGCGGGTCAAGGCCTCAGTGGTCGCTCAGAGGCGGCGATTTGTGGTGGCAGGGCCGGCTCAACTCCGCGGTGGCTCAAAGACGCATCAGCAGGGGCGTCCCAGAACGATTTCGAACAGCAGCGGCCGGTCATGGTGACCCGGCAGGGCGGCTCACAACGGCAGGGTGGCTCCGCGCTGCTGCGGTTTAGGCAGTCTCAGTAGTAGTAGAAGCTTAGGAGGCCCATGGCAGAGGAGGTCCGCGCGGAGGCGGGTCACAACCCGAGGTGCGGCGGCTCAGGGCGCCGAGAAGCCGCAGGCGACAACGACGCAGAAGCGGACTCGGTGTCTAATCTGCTGCTGTTCAACGACGGTGAATCCGGGTCGTGGCTGTGGCTGCTTTTTCTCATTGACATCCGTGATTTCCTCCGGGTTGTGACCCCTCTGTATTTTTTAATCTCTTTCCTTTTCCTCTGACCCTGATTTGCAAACAGCGCACGATGACTAGGCCGGGGTCAAGCCCTCGGTTCCGGTTTCGCTGCAGATCAGATCGAACCGGCGGCTTCAGCAGACAATATCCATGGCGACTTAACAGCCAAGACAAACTGGATCAAAAAACTATAGATCGTCCATGGCGACTTAACAATATTTCCTTGATTTCAGAGTTGATGCCAATCCTTCCGTGCTGAATCTTTTTTCGCTTAAAAAATCACAAACTTCTCAAAAACCTGGAAAATATCCCTTCAAGAACTCAGCATCATCGTGCGCAGGTCCCATGGTGGACGCCAACTGTCATGCAATTGTCACAGATGTCCTACTGTGAGGACTTAGTCGTGAGGCCAACGCATCTATGTGGTAGCTTGAGAGGGGTTGATCGGCACCGAGAGACGCAACACGCAAGACAAGGGTTTAGACAGCTCCAGGCCCCGGGAAACATCATCCGGTAACAACCCTACATGTTGTTTGAGGCTAGGTCTCATTATCATCATGAGGGAGTCATCATAACTCCGGCTCTCCTAGTTGTGTCTAGACTTAACGATTATTCAACCTGTCGCTCTTGGGGTGCTCTGCCCCTCCTTATATAAGCTAAAGGGGCGGGTTATGTAGAGTCCAACTCGGAGTTAAGACTTAACTATTCTGACTTCTCTTCATGGGCTTCTCTCCATGGGCTTCTTACCATGGCCATCTTAATGTCTTGGGCTTCTTTAACTGCCGACTTACAATCTGGCTTAACTATGTGGCTTAACTGTCTGCTTAACTGTTTGGCTTAAACATTCTGCCGACTTATAGTAAATAATCGGCCGACTTACAATCTGGCTTAACTGTCTGGCTTATATGACTGTGTCTGTCGGCTTACATGACTGCGTCTGCCGGCTTACATTACTGTGTCTCCCAGCTTACATGACTTTGTCTGCCGGCTTAACCTGCTTAACTATTTCCGCCGGCTTATAGTCTGCCGGGTCACCAATGAAACATTAAATCCCAGCCGGGTCATATCTCCGGCCGGGTCACACCGCGGGGTATATCCCCGACAGAGACGGTGTGGCGGAACCGTAGCTCGCCGACGACGCGGCCCGGGACTCGCTTCCCCTTCATGGTGTACAGATCTTTGATCGAACCAGAGTTTGCAGCGACACAGTACAAGTCCAGTCCCTCCTTTGAGAGGTGCACCTACCGTGGTGAACAGGTCCTTGGCGTACAGGTCCACCGCGTCGCCGGCATACAGGTCACCCTTTGGCGAAGCACCAGCCCAAGTCGACGCGGCCTCTACAACACTACCTTTCCACGACCTCGTGAGGCGGCCCCCTTTGTCTTGGTGGACCGACGAATACTCGGCATCTAGCCGAGACGAGGTGCCAACTGATACGTCTCCAATGTATCTATAATTTTTGATTGCTCCATGCTATGCTATCTACTGTTTTGGGAAATATTGGGCTTTATTATCCAATTTTATATTATTTTTAGGACTAACCTATTAACCGGAGGCCCAACCTAGAATTGCTGTTTTTTGCCCATTTCAGTATTTCGAAGAGAAGGAATATCAAATGGAGTTGAAACGAAACGAAATCAACTAGAGAAGTTATTTTTGGAAGGAAAGCTACTGGATGGACTTTGACCCCACGTCAGGAGCCAAGGGAGGTGCTCACGAGGGTGGGCGCCCGCCCCCTAGGGCGCGCCCCCTGCCTCATGGGGCCCCCGAAGCTCCACCAACGTACTTCCTGCACCCATATATACCTACGTATGCTAAAACATCCAGAACAGAGATTAGATTGGGAGTTCCGCCGCCAGAAGCCTCCGTAGCCACCGAAAACCAATCTAGACCCGTTCCGGCACCCTGCCGGAGGGGGAATCCTTCTCCGGTGGCCATCTTCATCATCCCGGTGCTCTCCACGACGAGGAGGGAGTAGTTCTCCCTCGGGGCTGAGGGTATGTACCGGTAGCTATGTGTTTGATCTCTCTCTCTCTCTCGTGTTCTTGAGATGGTACGATCTTGATGTATTGCGAGCTTTGCTATTATAGTTGGATCTTATGTTTCTCCTCCCCCTCTACTCTCTTGTAATGGATTGAGTTTCCCCTTTGAAGTTATCTTATCGGATTGAGTCTTTAGAGATTTGAGAACACTTGATGTATGTCTTGCAGTGCGTATCTGTGGTGACAATGGGATACCACGTGATTCACTTGATGTATGTTTTGGTGATCAACTTGCGTGTTCCGCCCATGAACCTATTCATAGGGGTTGGCGCACGTTTTCGTCGTGATTCTCCGGTAGAAACTTTGGGGCACTCTTTGAGGTCCTTTGTGTTGGTTGAATAGATGAATATGAGATTGTGTGACGCATATCGTATAATCATACCCACGGATACTTGAGGTGACATTGGAGTATCTAGGTGATATTAGGGTTTTGGTTGATTTGTGTCTTAAGGTGTTATTCTAGTACGAACTCTAGGGCTGTTTGTGACACTTATAGGAATAGCCCAACGGATTGATTGGAAAGAATAACTTTGAGGTGGTTTTGTACCCTACCATAATCTCTTTGTTTGTTCTCTGCTATTAGTGACTTTGGAGTGACTCTTTGTTGCATGTTGAGGGATAGTTATGTGATCCAATTATGTTATTATTGTTGAGGGAACTTGCACTAGCGAAAGTATGAACCCTAGGCCTTGTTTCAACACATTGCAATACCGTTTACGCTCACTTTTATCATTAGTTACCTTGCTGTTTTTATATTTTCAGATTACAAAAACCTTTATCTACCATCCATATTGCATTTCTATCAACATCTCTTCGCCAAGCTAGTGCACCTATACAATTTACTATTGTATTGGGTGTGTTGGGGACACAAGAGACTCTTTGTTATTTGGTTGCAGGGTTGCTTGAGAGAGACCATCTTCATCCTACGCCTCCCACGGATTGATAAACCTTAGGTCATCCACTTGAGGGAAATTTGCTACTGTCCTACAAACCTCTGCACTTGGAGGCCCAACAACGTCTACAAGAAGAAGGTTGTGTATTAGACATCAAGCTCTTTTCTGGCGCCGTTGCCGGGGAGGTGAGTGCTTGAAGGTATATCTTTAGATCTTGCAATCGAGTCTTTTAGTTTCTTGTTTTATCACTAGTTTAGTTTATAAAAGAAAACTATAAAAAAATGGAATTGAGTTTGTCTCATACGCTTCACCTTTTTAATATCTTTCGTGAGTATGATGGAAAGGATAATTGTGCTCAAGTGCTAGAAGAAGAAATCTATAAAATGTTTGGCACTAAATATTTGAATGATGAGCATGATTGCAATGTTGTTAGTACGAATTCTTTGAATATTCATGATACTAATGATGATTGCACTAGTTATGATGAAAATGTCTCCTATAAACATGTCAATTTTTGTGGAGTGAATTGGGTTTGTAAGTACACACCAAATAGGGAAGATAGATATTGCAAGAGGCATAAATACTTAGAAAATGAATTGTTGCAAGAAAATCTTAATGATTGTGCTGAAAAATTCAATATTTTTCGCTCCCGTTGTGAACTTTACAATGAACATGGTAATTTAAATCTTCAATGCAAATTGTTTCATGACCGAATCGTATCCAAAAATTGTGATAATTTGATTACCCTTGAGCATCATAAAGAACTTAGTCTTCTTTTGGGGTATCAGGAAATGAAACGTATAATTGAGGGCATTCCAAAGTTTAATCTTGATAGATTTCTTGATTTTGATCTAGAGAATATTTATATGTATTGTGCGGTGAATTGTATTGAAAATCCTTATATTGCCAACTACATAAAGAAAAGAAAACAAATAGAAGATGAAGAGATTACTAATGAAAGGGAAGAGACTTCCCAATATCCTCCTATTATTTCTTATGGTGAATCAGGTAATGAGGAGGAGCCTCCTATTCAACCAATCTCATTAATAAGGAGCTCCAAAAAGAGGATTGAACCCACACATGATGTGGTGAAGAAGAAGAAAAGAAAAAGAAAGAGAGGTAAAAAGACATCTCCCCCAAATAATGCTGCTCCTATTACTATTGTGCCTCATGAAAATATAATTGTGGAAGATAATGATACTTCTTATGATCTTGAAAATCTTTTTGGCACTTGCTTGGAAGAATATGATAATTGCTATACTATTGGTGCTATCCATACTATTAATGATGAGAGTGATTATGCTTATGATATGAAAAGGCCCAAGCTTGGGGATGCTATGTTTGATGAGGATGACATATTTGAGAATATATTTGCTGAAATTAATGTTTGTCCCAAGATTGGGGATGCTACGTTTAATGAAGATGATATTTTTAGTCTCCCAAGTTTTGATACGCAAATTTATAATGATGATAGCATGCCTCCTACTTATGATGATTATTGTGATGATACTTATGGTATAAAAAGTAGTGATTATATTTATAAAACTTGTCATGATTATGAGTACCCTTTCTCTGAACATTACTCTTTTGATATGGAAACAATTTATAGTATTCTAGTCTCTTATGATACTCCCACTATTCCGATTGAGAAGAATTTTGCTTATGTGGAGAGTAGTAAATTTTCTATGCTTGTAGATCATGAAAAGAATGCTTTAGGTGCTGTTTATATTATTGAATTAATTCATGATGCTACTGAAAATTATTATGAGCGAGGAATATATGCTTGTATGAATTGCAATAATATCAAGTTTCCTCTCTATGTGCTTAAAATTTTGAAGTTATGCTTGTTTTACCTTCCTATGCAAGTTGATCCTTGTTCCCACAAGTTGTTTTCTAACAAAATCCCTATGCATAGGAAGTGGGTTAGACTTAAATGTGCTAGTTATATTCTTCATGATGCTCTCCTTATGTTTCAATTCTTATCTTTTATATGAGCATCATTGAAATCATCATGCCTGCTAGGGGCGTTAAACGATCGCGCTTGTTGGGAGGCAACCCAACTTTATTTATTCCTTGCTTTTTGTTCCTGTTTAGTAATAAATAATTCATCTAGCCTCTGTTTATATGTGGTTTTATGCTTTTAATTAGTGTTTGTGCCAAGTAGAACCTTTGGGAAGACTTGGGGAGAGTCTTGTTGATCATGCTGTAAAAAACAGAAACTTTAGCGCTCACGAGAATTGCTGCCAATTTTTATTGGAAAGTGATATTTAGTTAATCCTTTTTGCAGATGATTAATAGATACATTCCTCACATCCAGAAATTTATTTTAGAATATTTGGGATTCCAGATCTTGCTCTAGCTACAGATTACTACAGACTGTTCTGTTTTTGACAGATTCTGTTTTTCGTGTGTTGTTTGCTTATTTTGATGAATCTATGGCTAGTAAAAGAGTTTATAAACCATATAGAAGTTGGAATACAGTAGGTTTAACACCAATATAAATAAAAATTATTTCATTACAGTACCTTGAAGTAGTGTTTTGTTTTCTTTCGCTAACGGAGCTTACGAGTTTTCTGTTATGTTTTGTGTTGTGAAGTTTTCATGTTTTGGGTAAAGATTCGATGGACTATGGAACAAGGAGTGGTAAGAGCCTAATATTGGGGATTCCCAAGGCACCCCAAGGTAATATTCAAGGACAACCAAGAGCCTAAGCTTGGGGATGCCTCGGAAGGCATCCCCTCTTTCGTCTTCATTCATCGGTAACTTTACTTAGAGCTATATTTTTATTCGCCACATGATATGTGTTTTTCTTGGAGATTCAATTTATTTTGTTAGGATTTGCTTACAGTTATTTAGAACAATGTTTTGCATCTTTTATTTCAATAAAAGTGGCATTGATAGCCTTTACTATGCCTATGTTACAAGTATACATGTTGCTGTTTGAAAACAGAAAGTTTACCGCTGTTGCAATAATTACGTAGAAAATTCAGAATGTGATAAAATGTTGAAACCTTTTGCATATTGAGCTCTGATAAATTTACTACAGTGGGAATTTTCTTTCATAATTTTTGGAGATAGGGAAGTATGGATGTTGCAGCATTCTTTACAGACTATCCTGTTTAGGCAGATTGCTGTTATGTTTGCTTCTTTAATGATTCTATTTGACGATAGGACTATTAAATATGCAGAGGCATTTAGTATGCAATGTTGAATAATAATTTTAGTGATTTGCTACAGTAGAGTATGATAAGGTTTTTGCAATGGTTTATACTAACTTATCTCACGAGTCCTTGTTGAGTTTTGTGTGGATGAAGCTTTTGAGATTTAGGGAGACCGTGATATGAGAGGAATTAACGAGACACAAAAGCTCATGGATGGGGATGCCCAAGGCACCCCAAGATAATATCTCAAGAAGTCTCTAGCGTCTAAGCTTGGGGATGCCCCGGTTGGCATCCCACCTTTCTTCTTCAACAACTATCGGTTAGTTTCGGTTGATCCTAAGTTTTTGCTTCTTCACATGATGTTTGCCATTCTTAGAATGTCATTTTATTTTTCTTTGCTTGCTGTTTGAATAAAATACCAAGATCTGAAATTATTAAATGTTAGAGAGTCTTCACATTGTTGCATAGTTATTCAACTACTCATTGATCTTCACTTATATCTTTCGGAGTAGTTTGTTGTTGCTCTAGTGCTTCACTTATATCTTTTAGAGCACGGTGGTAGATTTGTTTTATAGAAACTATTGATCTCTCATGCTTCACTTAGATTATTTTGAGAATCTTAAATAGCATGGTAATTTTCTTAAAATCCTAATATGCTAGGTATTCAAGATTAGTAAAAACTTTCATATAAGTGCATTGAATACTAAGAGAAGTTTGATGCTTGATGATTGTTTTGAGATATGGAGGTAATAATATCAAAGTCGTGCTAGTTGAGTAGTTGTGAATTTGAGAAGTGCTTGTGTTGAAGTTTGCAAGTCCCGTAGCATGCACGTATGATAAACTTTGTGTAACAAATTTGAAACATGAGGTGTTATTTGATTGTCCTCCTTATGAGTGGCGGTCGGGGATGAACGATGGTCTTTTCCTACCAATCTATCCCCCTAGGAGCATGCGCGTAGTGCCGGCGTTTTTGATGACTTGTAGATTTTTGCAATAAGTATGTGAGTTCTTTATAACTAATGTTGAGTCCATGGATTATACGCACTCTCACCCTTCCATCATTGCTAGCCTCTTCGGTACCGTGCATTGCCCTTTCTCACAATGAGAGTTGGTGCAAACTTCGCCGGTGCATCCAAACCCCGTGATATGATACGCTCTTTCACACATAAACCCTCCTTATATCTTCCTCAAAACAGCCACCATAACTACCTATTATGGCATTTCCATAGCCATTCCGAGATATATTGCCGTGCAACTTTTCACCATTCCGTTTATTATGACACGAATCATCATTGTTATATTGCTTTGCATGATCATGTAGTTGACATCGTATTTGTGGCAAAGCCACCATTCATAATTTTTCATACATGTCACTCTTGGTTCATTGCATATCCCGGTACACCGCCGGAGGCATTCATATAGAGTCATCTTTGTTCTAGTATGGAGTTGTAATCATTGAGTTGTAAATAAATAGAAGTGTGATGATCATCATTATAAGAGCATTGTCCCAAGTGAGGAATAAAAAAAAGAGAAAGGCCATAAAAAAGAGAAGGCCCAAAAAAATGAGAGAAAAAGAGAGAAGGGATAATGTTACTATCCTTTTACCACACTAGTGCTTCAAAGTAGCACCATGATCTTCATAGTAGAGAGTCTCTCATGTTATCACTTTCATATATTAGTGGGAATTTTTCATTATAGAACTTGGCTTGTATATTCCAACAATGGGCCTCCTCAAGTGCCCTAGGTCTTCATGAGCAAGCAAGTTGGATGCACACCCACATAGTTTCTTTTGTTGAGCTTTCATACATCTATAGCTCTAGTGCATCCGTTGCATGGTAATCCCTACTCCTTGCATTAACATCAATCGGTGGGCATCTCCATAGCCCATTTATTAGCCTCGTTGATGTGAGACTTTCTCCTTTTTGTCTTCTCCACATAACCCCCATCATCATATTCTATTCCACCCATAGTGCTATATCCATGGCTCGCGCTCATGTATTGCGTGAAAGTTTATGAGTTTGAGATTACTAAAGTATGAAACAATTGCTTGGCTTTTTATCGGGGTTGTGCATGATGAGAGCATTCTTGTGTGACGAAAATGAAACATGACTAAACTATATGATTTTGTAGGGATGAACTTTCTTTGGCCATGTTATTTTGAGAAGACATAATTGCTTAGTTGGTATGCTTGAAGTATTATCATTTTTATGTCAATATGAACTTTTGTCTTGAATCTTTCGGATCTGAATATTCATACCACAATTAAGAAGAATTACATTGAAATTGTGCCAAGTAGCACTCCGCATCAAAAATTCTGTTTTTATCATTTACCTACTCAAGGACGAGCAGGAATTAAGCTTGGGGATGCCAACTGATACGTCTCCAACGTATCTATAATTTTTTGATTGCTCCATGCTATGTTATCTACTGTTTTGGGCAATATTGGGCTTTATTATCCACTTTTATATTATTTTTGGGACTAACCTATTAACTGGAGGCCCAGCTCAAAATTGTTGTTTTTTGCCTATTTCAGTGTTTCGAAGAAAAGGAATATCAAACGGAGTTGAAACAGAACGAAATCAACTGGAGAAGTTATTTTTGGAAGGAAAGCTACTGGATGGACTTGGACCCCATGTCAGGAGTGATGTCTACTACACAACCTTCTTCTTGTAGACATTGTTGGGCCTCAAAGTGCAGAGGTTTGTAGGACAGTAGCAAATTTCCCTCAAGTGGATGACCTAAGGTTTATCAATCCGTAGGAGGCGTAGGATGAAGATGGTCTCTCTCAAGCAACCCTGCAACCAAATAACAAAGAGTCTCTTGTGTCCCCAACACACCCAATACAATGGTAAATTGAATAGGTGCACTAGTTTGGCGAAGAGATGGTGAAACAAGTGTTATATGGATGGTAGATAAAGGTATTTGTAATCTGAAATTATAAAAACAGCAAGGTAACTAATGACAAAAGTGAGCGTAAATGGTATTGCAATGATATGAAAAAGGCCTAGGGTTCATACTTTCGCTAGTGTAAGTTCCCTCAACAATAATAGCATAATTGGATCACAGAACTATCCCTCAACATGCAACAAAGAGTCACTGCAAAGTCACTAATAGCGGAGAATGAACGAAGAGATTATGGTAGGGTACGAAACCACCTCAAAGTTATTCTTTCCAATCAATCCGTTGGGCTATTCCTATAAGTGTCACAAACAGCCCTAGAGTTCGTACTAGAATAACACCTTAAGAGACAAATCAACCAAAACTCTAATGTCACCTAGATACTCCAATGTCACCTCAAGTATCCGTGGGTATGATTATACGATATGCAGCACACAATCTCAGATTCATCTATTCAACCAACACAAAGGACCTCAAAGAGTGCCCCAAAGTTTCTACCGGAGAATCACGACGAAAACATGTGCCAACCCCTATGCATAGGTTCATGGGCGGAACCCGCAAGTTGATCACCAAAACATACATCAAGTGAATCTCGTGATATCCCATTGTCACCACAGATATCCACGGCAAGACATACATCAAGTGTTCTCAAATCTTTAAAGACTCAATCCGAAAAGATTACTTCAAAGGGATAACTTGTTTCACCATCTCTTCGCCGAACTAGTGCACCTATACAATTGATTCCCCTTTGAAGCCACCGCGAAGCACAGCCCGAGGTCCCTTCGCTCCATGGAGCCCTCCCATCCAGCTAGATCCAGCGCTCGCGGCCACCACAGCCCACCCGCGACCCATGCCCATGGCCAGGGTTTCGGGCGTCGGATCCGGTGGCGGTGGTCATGTCGTTGTCGTCCTTGTCTCATCCGGTGAGTGCATCCCCTCCCCTGGCTTCATCCTCTCTCTCTCTCCCTTCTCTAAACTCTGCTCTTCACTTCTCATGTTGAGATGTGTGGACAACCTAGCTGCGTCTCGGGATGAAGCAGCCACGACCTTCCTACTCATCCGGCTTTAGGTGAGTTGGTCCACTCCTCCCTTTGCTCTGGTTCATGGCAGATCAGGAGAAATTGTTATTCTGGTGGTGTTAGGATTTTCTACTGCTTGGGATCAAGTGCCTGCTGGTTGAGGTCAATTTGATTTTGTTTTGCTGCTAAAGTGCCAAAGCATAGGACGACCACATGCTGGACTGAGTCCCGATGTGTTGAGGCTGGGAAGGTCGGCATGGCCTCCAACCATGGCAATACACCTACTATGTTGATGCCCTGCAAGCAGTAGTGGCTAGAAATCAACCCCTAGCTGCATATTCTTTCTAGGGTAACATCATTGTAGGGAGGCATTATGAAGCACATCTACACAGTAACCAGTGTGTTTGAGGCAATTAGTACAAAAACACCTAGATATAGTTAAAAATCAGGTTCGGGTCTAATTATACAGTATATATATCTCCAAGGCCTTGATTATTTTCTTTTCCAATCTTTAGTATTCTCCTGTTTCAGGTTTTGACCATGGCCAACATATATTCTTTTAGGCTAATTACTAAATCAATCTAATGATGGTTCGTGTGGCAGCGGAGGTGTAGCAACGGCAGTTTGAAGCAGATTAGGCGCCCGCGGGTGTCTTTGGCGGCGAGGCTGTCGAGTTAAGGAAATGGCGGTGTGGCGATTTGTGTTCTATTCTCCATCCTTTAAGCTCATAATAGAAGAAAGAACTATACAATCGACTTTATCACTATTGTATTATTAAGAAAAAAACCTGTCTTGTACGCATGTATTGATGAGTACTCCTCTTGACTCAATTGTGTTGTAGGGAGTGAAATCATCCAGTTGGGGTGGTCTGCAGCTCTGGTCGCCTCCAGCAGCACCACATAATCAAAGTTCCAAACAGTAGTGTTGCACTGCTGCCTCCAGCCAACCACAGCATAAACATTGGTGTGTTTCTTATGTAGGAGATTTGAGTGATGTATGTGTTTATTTCTGAAAACATATCTTAAGGAAGGTTTATATAAGACATATATTCCTGTACATTAGCTTTAGTTTTTTATTTCTAACTAGAAAGTGTGGTTTCCTTTTTTACACAAACTTACACTGCATCAGATCCATTTGGGGTTCCTAGATAGCTAATTTTAGGAGCACACAAGATTTAGACTCCTGCTATGTAATTAAATTAAGGAAATCACAATATTGACTAATATCCTCTGTATATTTACTAACCCCGGATCCCATACTTTTAAATATAAATTATAATTTGGAAAGTTTATTTATAGGAATGATAAATAGTATGTATAAATGGC
The DNA here is from genome assembly GCF_056163025.1 of Triticum urartu. Classification (NCBI taxonomy): domain Eukaryota; kingdom Viridiplantae; phylum Streptophyta; class Magnoliopsida; order Poales; family Poaceae; genus Triticum; species Triticum urartu. Next base: position 746,798,669 of record NC_141875.1, on the reverse strand, counting down.
TTTATGAAAATAAATTTATTTCAGCCACATGGAAGCCAACACAGCATCACATGTAATATTTCTCAGTTAGTTAAAAGTATGCTTCTTTTAAAATTTATGGTTTTATTTTTTTCTTACATAAAAATGTTCTAGTTATACATGGCAAACTAAAATTGTCGTGCAGACGCACTGGTTGATGACTAATCTAACTAACTCAGGGATAAATTCATTGAGTAAGATGTAAAGTTGCCAAGATAGTAACTAGGACACATAGAACAGGATGAATATAGATTCTCTTCTTTTATTAAGTAGGAATGGAACTTGATGAAGCTTTACTTGTGTTGTGCTGTTCTAGAGATGCATGAGACACCTATAACCTTTTCCCCTTGGTTTTGCAGCTGCACGCAACAACTTGTTGTAGGGGGACACCATGGAAGGTATACACTCTCCCTCTCCCTACTGTACTACTGCTTGTTGTGTCCATGACCAGTGAGCCATGCTAGGTTCTATGCTGTTGTAAATGCAAATTTATAGGATTTGGGGCTGTAGGCTTCAGTAGATATATTTAGTAATAAATAAATCTGTCGGTCCACACAAAACTGTTTGACTGCAGGTGTACAAAATTAGCAATGGATCTCTAGGATGGTGAGGACCATGTAAATTCGTTTCACTGGATATGGGGCTGTACGTTCGTTCCAAAGCGTGGTGAGCACCTGTAGGTTTGTCTATTTCCTATTGGATGACTGAAACCAACTAGAGCTAAATGTTTTGGTTCAGTTTCAGATGACAAACTGTTTTGGTTCAGCTTGCTAATTAAATGGAGAAGAGAAGAGAAGTAGTACTGTCACTCACATTACCTTTGAATGCACAACAGTGCTTAGGTGACTGTCCATATAATGTTATCGAGCCATGTTGTTCTGCAGGCTATGTCGTATATTGTGGTGTCTGGATTAGTCATGAATGATCACTAACACTCATGCTGGTATATTTTCAGAATCATAACAGGGACGTAGTTCTTGCTATAGTTCTAAGTTATGTTCCTAAATTTAAACTTGATGGTGCTGAAATTAAAAGCATTTTGGGCAGTGTAATACAACACTTGCGAAAACTGAAGACTTGGTATAGAGTCGCAAAAACTGCAATACTATTGGTCATGCTGGAAAAAAAATATTGCGTGGCCTTCAACCTTTGTACGTGTCTAATATCCCGCCTTTTATCACTACTTGCATCATGTCAATACATTATGTGATAACAGTTCATTTTGTTATTTTCTTTGTAGATTGAAAAGATATATGGATGATTATATGGGTGTGTCACAAGTATACTGCAATGATGATGATGATGATGATGATGATGATGACATTCTGGTTCATGATGATGGATGCTTTCAATTTTAGTTAAGTTGTGGGATGTTCCTGTTGGACGATATTCCTCCGTTAGTTTCAGTTAAGTTGTAGGGATGTTGATGGATGATTTTAGTTTAGATTTTGCAGTAAAGAAAATATTAGATTATGCATCACATTTGATGATGTTCCTCGTGTAATATCCATTATTGTAATCCAACACTTTTATCCAATATATGATTTCTTCCTCTTGTGAGTATATTCTCTTACCCCCCACTCCTCCCCACTTGATACACATAATTATCATCATTATGTGGAGCATTATTTTAATTGCTGGCATTATACAATATTATTCATATTATATATGCACCAACACTTGAAGCCTTGCAAATTCTCTGTTGCCTAGCAATCAGATTTGGATTCCTGTACATTAAGCACCGGCGTATAAAAGTGTTGTAAAAATCCATTTTATGTGTTGTACTCTTGCAACGGTCCCTTTTACCAACGGTAGTATAAGCGTTGCATTATGCGCTAGCAACGCCGGATAAGGCCATGCATGCCAATCCGTTGGTAAAGACCCTAGCAAAGCATATATGGACTTTTAGATACGGAAAAAAGTGTTGCTATAGGTGGGGTCATGTTGTAGTGCTACCATAATCTCTTCGTTCGTTCTCCGCTATTAGTGACTTTGCAGTGACTCTTTGTTGCATGTTGAGGGATAGTTATGTGATCCAATTATGTTATTATTGTTGAGGGAACTTGCACTAGCGAAAGTATGAACCCTAGGCCCTGTTTCAACACATTGCAATACCGTTTACGCTCACTTTTATCATTAGTTACCTTGCTGTTTTCATATTTTTCAGATTACAAAAACCTTTATGTACCATCCATATTGCATTTGTATCACCACCTCTTCGCCAAACTAGTGCATCTATACAATTTACTATTATATTGGGTGTGTTGGGGACACAAGAGAATCTTTGTTATTTGATTGCAGGGTTGCTTGAGAGAGACCATCTTCATCCTACGCCTCCTACGGATTGATAAACCTTAGCTCATCCACTTGAGGGAAATTTGCTATTATCCTACAAACCTCTGCACTTGGAGGCCCAACAACGTCTACAAGAAGAAGGTTGTGTAGTAGACATCACCAACCACCCCGGCCACGCCCATGTGAGCGTGCGTTAGTTTTTACACTGACGCTGGTCTCCCCAAACCATTACTCCCGCAAGGTGTAGCCCCTTGCACACCCTGATGAAGTAACCGGTCGTCGAGAAGTCTAAGCCGAGCGCGACCCATGCTACCCCAACACCAACTACTCCAACACCGCCAAGACCGACGAGGCAGGACGACAAGGGTGGGCGCGATCACCAGGCCACATGAGGGAGTCCTGGATTAGGGGGTCTCCGGACAGCCGGACTATATCCTTTGGCTGGACTGTTGGACTATGAAGATACAAGATTGAAGACTTCGTCTCGTGTCCGGATGGGACTCTACTTGGCGTAGAAGGCAAGCTAGGCAATACGGATATGTCTATCTCCTCCTTTGTAACCGACCTTGTGTAACCCTAGCCCTCTCCGGTGTCTATATAAACCAGAGGGTTTTAGTCCGTAGGACAACATACAATCATACCATAGGCTAGCTTCTAGGGTTTAGCCTGTCTGATCTCGTGGTAGACCTATTCTTGTACTACCCATATCATCAATATTAATCAAGCAGGACGTAGGGTTTTACCTCCATCAAGAGGGCCCGAACCTGGGTAAAACATCTTGTTCCCTGCCTCTTGTTACCATCCGTCCTAGACGCACAGTTCGGGACCCCCTACCCGAGATCCGCCGGTTTTGACACCGACATTGGTGCTTTCATTGAGACTTCCGCTGTGCCGTCGTCATCAGGAAGGATGCCTCTCCCGTCTTTAAAGGCGGCACTGTTGCTTAGGGAGCTTTGGCTATCGGCCAAACTCTCCGGCTAGGTGGTTTTCTTATGACCGCCTGTTCGGCCACTGCGCCGACGATGACTTCTCGGGTAATCAAAAGCAATCTTCACGTCAACTCGGAACTCGCCGAGCAGTTAGATCCAATGGAGCTTTCTTCCCTAAACGAGCTCTTGGATCGCATCGTCGCCCTGGGAGTCGCCACAGACTACGATCAGATTGGGCCTAAACCCGATCTGAGAGAGATCAACTCTCCCCAGGTCACCCATCATATTGCAGTGGTGGAGGAACAATGCGGCGACATTTCCTCTATCCTGAGGACCAAATATGTCCGGATTCCCGAGCTCTCCGAGCCGGATGCCCATTCACGGGAGGACAACATCCAATCCCTGAACTTAGAGTCAGGTAGCGGGCCAGGATTATCGGGTCACACCCTGGAACCGAAACTTTCAAGATTGGAAATTCCTCGGCCCCTGGATCCCAGATCAGGTGAGGGTTCGGATCCAATTCCACCCACCCACCCAAACATAAGCGATCTTTCCCACATCAGGCATGAGCCCCAGGAAACAGTACATCACTATTGGGCCAGATTCCTCCTTGCGATGAACAAGGTTAAGGACTATCACGAGGAAGACGCAATCCTATTTTTCTGCAATAATTGCACGGACAAGGGAATCCTTAATGCCATAAGTCGCCGTGAGATAACACGCTTCGCTGACTTGGCATCCATAGTACGAAAATACTGTGCGATGGCAAGTGCTTGGAAAACCGAAGTAAACTTTTGGGATAATACGGCCATGAATACAAACCCAGTCCGAAATAGAAGGGTGCATTATCACAATACACATGTGTTAACTACGAAAAAGAAAAAACCATCTACGAGGCAAGGAACCATACTAGAGGGATGGCTCAATGGACCCTGCAAAATTCATAGTACAACGGATACAATACCAACACACAGCCTTAGAGCATGTTAGATACTCCGGCAGGTGGCCAAAAGTGGTGAGGATCTACTTCTCCCAAATACCACAGAGCACCATCCCGTGGACAACAATATGGTGTTCGAGACCTTTGCGTCAAATAATAGGCGCAAGCGAATACTCCGCAGCATGGCCGAAATCTGCCACGTAGCAGCAACAAATCCACGGAGTGACACGGCTATCACCTTCAATGCCAGTGATGAACCCAAATTCCGAACAGCCCGAGCACCAGGCGCACTGGTCCTCAGTCCAATCGTGGACGGCTTTCGACTCACCAAGTTACTCATGGACGGCGGCAGCGGATTAAACCTCATCTATGAGGAAACTCTTCAAAAGATGGAAATAGACTGGAGCCGCATTGAGCAAAGTTGCACAACCTTTAGACGAATCATCCCCAGTCGGGAAGCACGCCGTGCTGGGAAAATCAAACTAGATGTGGTATTCGGCACGCCGGATAATTACAGGTCCAAAGAAATTACATTCCAAGGCAGTGGTTATCACACTCTTTTAGGACGAGAGGCATTCACAATCTTCCAAGCCGTACCACATTACGGGTACATGAAGCTCAAAATGCCTGGGCCCAACGGAATCATCACTCCTGCCAGCGATCCGGACACAGCACTCCGCGCCGAAAACAAAACAGCCGCATTGGCCCTCGAGGCATTATCCGAAGCCCTCTTGGCCAAGGAATTAACTACGCTACGCTCCACAGTGGAAAGGGACGACGTGATACTCGACAAGGGATCCAAGTCCACCTCTTTTAAACTAGCGGATGAAATAGTCAAATTCCAAGTCCACCCAACGGACCCTACAAAAACAGCCTCCATCGGGGCACAGCTAAGCCCCGCCGTAGACGCCACACTACGGGAGTTCCTGCGCGAGAACTAGGACATATTCGCCTAGCATCCCTCAGACATGCCAGGAATCCCACGCAGGCTGGCCGAGCATAGCCTCAATATCCTAAAGGGATTCAAGCCGGTCAAGCAAGCTCTTTGGCGTTTCTCTGAACCTAAGAGACATGCCATGGGAGAGGAACTAGCCAAGTTATTGGAGGCCGGATTTATCAAAGAAATAAAACACCCGGACTGGCTAGCAAACCTGGTGATGGTACCAAAGAAGGACAAATCCTGGCGCCTTTGTGTCGACTTCAAAGACCTCAATAAAGCTTGCCCAAAGGATCCCTCCCCCCTCCCACGCATCGATCAAATCATTGATGCTACTGCAGGAAACGAGTCATTGTGTTTCCTCGATGCATTCTCCGGTTACCACCAAATCAAGATGGCGGAGTCCAACCAAGCCGCAACGGCATTAATCACACCATATGACCCCTTTTGTTTTAACACAATGCCTTTTGGGCTCAAAAATGCCGGCGCAACATATCAGCGCATGATTCAGACATGTCTGGAGAAACAAATCGGCAAAATAGTAGAGGCATAAGTAGACGATGTGGTCGTCAAAACCAAGCACATCGACTCTTTGATAGAGGACTTGAGGCTCACATTCGACAACCTCCGAACATATGACATCAAGCTCAATCCGGAAAATGCGTTTTCGGCGTACCAGCTGGAAAGCTCCTGGGATTCATTGTCTCCAGTAGAGGTATTGAAGCTAATCCTGCCAAAATTCGAGCGTTGTCATAGTTGGCTACCCCAACAGACCTCAAACAAATCCAGACGCTAACTGGATGCGTGGCGGCTCTAAGCCGCTTTATCTCCCGCTTGGGAGAAAAGGCTTTACCCCTTTATCGCCTCCTTCGGCGCACCGAACACTTCGAGTGGACGGACGCGGCCACAGCCGGATTGGAAGAAATAAAGGCTATTCTGGCAACCAACCCGATCCTGGCCGCACCAAACATCGGCGAACCAATGATGTTGTATATTGCGGCAACTCATCAAGTTGTAAGCGTGGTGCTCGTTGTCGAACGGGAAGCGGACGGACACAAATTCCCTCTTCAAAAGCCGGTATACTATGTATCCACTGTACTCACTCCATGCAAATCACGGTATCCGCATTACCAAAAAATAGCATATGCGGTATTCATGGCATCACGGAAACTGCGACACTACTTTGAAGAGTGTTCAATTACAGTAGCCTCGGAAGTGCCACTTAATGATATTATCAACAACCGCGACGCTACGGGCCGGATTGCCAAATGGGCCATTGAGCTCCTCCCATTCGACATAACATACAAACCTCGCCGAGCCATTAAATCGCAAGTACTGGCCGACTTCGTCGCCGAATGGACGGAGGCCGAACTCCCTAAAGAGTACGGCGCATACTCCAACAGGAGCTGGCCGGTCTAGGGGCTGGCATCGTCCTGACGTCCCCAACAGGAGATACCGTTCTGTACATACTGCGAATATTGTATATAGATTCCAACAATGCAGCCGAATACAAAGCTCTGTTGCATGGTCTTCGGATGGTAGTCTCCATGGGCATTCAACGCCTGGAGGTGCCTGGGGATTCAAACCTCGCAATATCCCACAAGAAAAAATACTTATTGGTCATGGTGGATAAATTCACCAAATGGATAGAGGCTAAACCGGTTAAAATAGCCGAATCCGGACCGGTGATAGATTTCATATCCGGGGTTGTACACCGTTACGGCGTCCCCCACAGCATCATCACTGATAATGGCACGAACTTCACGGCTGATGAGGTAAAACTCTGGTGCAGCAAAATGGGCATCAAGCTCGATTATGCTTCAGTCTATCACCCACAAACCAACGGTCAAGTCGAACGAGCAAACAGTCTTATAATGAGCGGCATTAAACCCAGATTAGTGCGTTCCTTAAAAGAGTCTGCCACGCACTGGGTAGAGGAGCTCAACTCCGTACTTTGGGGGCTGCGGACCACGCCGAATCGTAGTACTGGATATACACCATTTTTATGGTGTACGGCGCAGAGGTAGTCTTGCCCTGTGACATAATTCATGACTCACCTCGAGTGCACATGTACGAAGAAAGAGAAGCCGAGCTCGATTGGCAGGACAGTCTGGACACCTTGGAGGAAGAGCACGACGTAGCCAAAGCCCGTTCCTCATTTTACCAGCAACAGGCTCACAGATACCAAAGCAGAGAAGTACGGGCCAAAGCTTATAACATTGGCGAACTGGTTCTACGCCTGCCGGATAAGAAAAAGAACAAGCTCGAGCCCAAATGGGAAGGTCCCTTCGTTATTGACCAAGTTCTGACCGGTGGAGCGTACCGACTGCGGGATGCATCGACTAGTCGACTCGAGCCGAACCCATGGAACACGGCCAGGCTCCGAAGATTCTACGCCTAGCACCGGACTCTATGTTAGTCACCTCCCTTTGTCCATTTTCTACATATGCATCATCTGTCTTGTTTCCCTTTCTTTCTTTCTCTTATCATTTCACTAGGCCTTCCAGGGTCACCTTGCACCTCACTCGTACATTACAGATGCGCTAGACGCACAATCCATACCTGGGGGCTTCTTTCACAGAAGCTTAAATTATTTACCTGGGCCTCACGCCCAACACATGTGTTACACTTCCGCATGTACCTTTTTTCACCATTATATGCATCGATATGACTTAAGTTTTGGCCAAGCTGGGTTGCCTGGATCTTGTATTTATGCCCTACGTTCCCGTTAATTCGGCTAGGGCATAAGGGGAGCACCTCTGCGATTGTTACTGCCGGGTCAACCGGATGTGTACCTCAGACTGGGTGAAGCCGAAAGCTAGCATTCTTAAGGGAATATTCGGTCGGTGAACAAAATATGACTTTTATTTATTATCCATATCTGCCCCCAGATGTTTTTTCTGTGTTTCTTATCGCAGTCCGAACATGCACTTTAGGGCATGCTTACCCAGGGAAAGGAACCCTTAACGGAACTATTCTCCCTGGAAGATGTTTCTTACTACCCATGTAATATAACATAACTAGTTGGGCACTTGTCTGATAAAGCACTAATGACCCCTACGCCTGGTCTCCACGCATACCCCAGTTCTTATATAACTGAGCGGGTATTCGGGATTCACTCCGGACTATCGGGCCCGGAGGTTGAAGCGAAAAGGTCCGCAACGACAAATGATCTACAATCCGGATAGATGGCATTATACATGTCACTTTAATTACATAGTCATGCAGACTGACTAAACTCCTCTTCTATACCATCCAACAGGCGGTCTAGCTTACAATCCTATTGGGAATACTTTGCGGCTAATTCTACTTGCCCATAAACTAAGTTAACGGGGATCTCTTTTCCGTCGGGCCCCACAGGTCCGACCTCGGCCATGTGATTTGGGTCTGCCTTGGTATACCGAGTCTTCACCATGGCCCAGGCCTCTCTGGCACCCTGTCAGCAGGCCGATATCTTCCATAATCGGAGGTGCCATCGTGCTCCCTTGAGCTTCTCCGTAAGCTCTGCAACGCCCTCTGGCACGGAGACAGATGGCCACAAAGCCTGGGCAACACCTTGCATCACCTGCCGAACTTGTTCGTGCAGTTGTGACAGCTCGAACAGAAGATCACCCGCAGACCCGGGCATTTCCTCCGCGGGACGACTCGTCAGCATATCTACAGACATAACACTGTTAGTCGACTTCTTCGCCGAACTCCTTTAGTAGGATTCGTTCAAGCACTTACTAAAAATGCCGCGCCGAAGCCGCTTATTCTCCTTCTCGGAGTCCGCAAGCTGGCACCGAACGTCTTTTAGTTCAACGTTCAGCTTAACATTGGCATCTTGGAGACTGTTTTTCTCCAGCACAACCTTACTCAGCACGCGTTTGCCAGCCTCTAGCTGTGGCAGAACATGCTGGTCCTCCGGACTTTCTCTGGAATCATCTGCAAAATCAATTGTTAGATCTGCAGACACGCCGCACACTATATGGTAACCACCATTCTTTAAAGTAAATGTTACCAGTGGGAGCCTTTTTCTGTTCCTGCAATGCGGCAATAGCGGCCCCCAGTTGGGTCTTGCATTCCTCCAGCTCATGGGACAGCCTAGTATTCTTCTCTATAAGAACCTGCACATTATAGATGATCCTTAAATCAGTTCTGCTAAGTCTCAGGTGCTACTGATACATATAAATCGTCAGATTTACTCACCCGTACATCCTTTACATACTGATCCGTAGCTCTGGCTAGACCATCGTGAGCAGCACGGAGGTACGCCTCTCCAGAATTGAAGGCGTCGAACGCCTCTGGTGAGAAACAAGCGTCGCGGAGTACGGCCCGGCGACGCCTATGATTCATGGCGCTTTCCACTTCTGAGTTTGTGGTGGATAATCTATCTGCATCCTCTGTCGGGGGATTATCCGGCGCCTGCCCCATATCGCCTTCCGCCTCTACGTCCGGTCCTGGCACTCGACTGGTGAAAGCTTGATTGGCAGCATCACCGGACATATTCCGGCGAGCGTTCTTTCTGTTAAAGAAACGTGGGAGTCATTACATTTTGAGAAAGACAACAACCATGGAGCAGGGTTTTTCCCATACCTTTGTGGCGGCGCCTCCGTCCTGACCGCCTTCCTTTTTGGCCTACCCGGCCTCGACACCTCTTGTTGACGAGTTGCCGCAGGTTCGGCAGGGCGTCCCGAATGCCTTCCCTGTAAAAGATGCCATGTATATATGGTGGGTGGAGAGCCTAAAAGGGGATCCTAGTTTTGGAGTTCAGACGTTTTGATTTTTCTTACCTGCGATGCAGGGAGCAGTCCGGGATAGTCGGTCGTAATGGCCACCGGGGCATCATCGCAACTTAATTGATAGAACTGCCGGTCTATCAGTTCCACGGAGATAACTGGATCTTCTTCGAGTCCGGAGTCGATGGCCCGGTCTGGGTCCTCTGGTTGTGGAGAAGGGCTGCTGACCTCCTTTATGGCTTTTCGCAGTTCCTGCCGCAAGGTGGCAAGGTGAATACTTATGACTAAGAATGCGGGAAAAATGGGAGCAGAGAAATATAACTTACCCAGCTTGGAGGATTGTACATAGAGAATCCATCCCGTTTCTTGATACGGGTGAACTCCTCTTCCTCACCCTTGAACAGTTCGGATAGAATCTTTGCTAGAGCGGCAGCATTGTCCGGACCCTTACGCCCGCAGCGGGTGGCGTCATCCGCCCCGTTATAACACCACAAGGGGTGCCCACGATATTGGAGTGGCTGCACTCCCCGCATTATGCAAATCAACATAACTTCGGTTATTGTCAATCCGGATCGAGCTAGTGCTTTGATCCGGTTCATCAGATAGAGGACTTCTCCGTTGTCTTCCGCTTGGGGGCTCCGTGGGCGCCAACTTCGGCGCTTCTTCAGAGGAGCATTGTTGAACTCGGGTAGACCCCGCCGAACAAGGTCCGGAAGAGGGACGTCGTCCATATAAAACCATTCCGAAGGCCAGTCTTCGGACGACTTCTTCGGGGTACCGGATAGGTATCCGGTATTGGCGATGCGCCATATTTCGGCTCGGCCCACTTGATAAAGTGATTCCCTCTGTGTGTGAGGGAAAAGGCAGAATAGCCTTTTCCACAGCTCGAAGTGAGCCTCGCAGCCCAGGAACAACTCGCAGAGAGCAACATAGCCGACGATGTGGAGGATGGAGGCAGGGGTGAGATTGTGTAGTTGGAGGCCGTAGAACTCCAAGAGCCCGCGGAGGAACGGATGGATTGGAAATTCAAGTCCCCTTAGTAAGTAAGGAATAAGGCAAACCCGTTCCCCCATGGAGGGACAGGGAAAGTTCTCCACTTGCTCCTCGCCATTGTAGGTGGCGAGCCCGGCTCGAAAGGGCACCATGTACGCCGGAGGGAGAAATCCCTTAGTCTGCAGCTCGACTAATCGACTGTGCGGGACTGAACACCTCTCCCAATCACCGGGCTTAGGGAAACGGGGGCGGGAGGAGGAGCTGCGGAGGTCGGCCATGCTGGAATGGATCTTTCCGAAGCACGCTCTAATGAATTCTCGCTGGGGGAGGATGATACGGATTGGATCTAAGAATCCCTATCCCTTTAATAGAAAATTATTTATCTGGCCAGGGGGGCGAATGTAAAAATGCCCTGGCGCCTCGTATTCATTCGACGCGTGGGAGATAGCCCTTATTGGGCATAGAAGCCAAGAGGTTCAACATTTATGGAGTCAGACACTGCTTATGAACACTTGAAAGTTGGAGAAGAACCCGCCCTGCAATGCCGAAGACAACACTGCACGCCGGACTCATCGTCATTGAAGCCTGGTTCGGGGGCTACTGAGGGAGTCCTAGATTAGGGGGTCTCCAGACAGCCAGACTATATCCTTTGGCCGGACTGTTGGACTATGAAGATACAAGATTGAAGACTTCGTCTCGTGTCCGGATGGGACTCTACTTGGCGTAGAAGGCAAGCTAGGCAATACGGATATGTCTATCTCCTCCTTTGTAACCGACCTTGTGTAACCCTAGCCCTCTCCGGTGTCTATATAAACCGGAGGGTTTTAGTCCGTAGGACAACATACAATCGTACCATAGGCTAGCTTCTAGGGTTTAGCCTGTCTGATCTCGTGGTAGATCTATTCTTGTACTACCCATATCATCAATATTAATCAAGCAGGACATAGGGTTTTACCTCCATCAAGAGGGCCCGAACCTGGGTAAAACATCGTGTTCCCTGCCTCCTGTTACCATCCGGCCTAGACGCACAGTTCGGGACCCCCTACCCGAGATCCGCAGGTTTTGACACCGACACCACACTACATGCGACGCGTGTACCGACGAGGACACGGGCTCTGCCGCCGCCCACACACACATCACCGTCATCATGCATGGAGAACGCGAAACGCATACGATGAATATGACCACATGGCTTAATCGGAGGTATCCCGTGGAGCAACCCGCGGGAGTAATTAACCGGGAGCCTTTCGAGGGCCCGGGAACCAGGAGACCGCAATCACCACAGTCAGGCTAGCTGCGCTAGTAGGCCACGGAGCGCACTTTTTGTTTATGGGATCTTGTAATTTTGTTTCTCCAATGAGATTAATGAAATACTCGTTTCCCGTACCTTTTTCTTTGTGTACTACCGTACACTGGCACGCCCGCATATTTGTTTCTTTCCCCGGCGTATGAGAGAAATACATTCTCTTTCCTTCTCCCGGAGACCTAGATATTTTTCTCGTGTCAAACAGAACCGAGCAGGGCCGTCCACCTAATGAGGTCGCTAGAGGGCCGCTGGTGGCCGGCGGCGACGCGGCGACGGGAGGTTCCTGCTGAAATGGAAACACCTTCTCATCAAAGTAAACGTGCCGGGAGGTGAATACACGATGTGAGACGGGATCATAGCAGCGGTATCCTTTGGTGTTAGGTGGGTAGCCGAGGAAGATGCAAGCGACGGAGCGAGGTGCAAGCTTATGAGGCGCAGTGGCAGCGATGCTAGGATAGCAGAGACAACCAAAGATGCGAAGGCCATCATAAGATGGGGGTGCATCAAATAGGAGATGGTGAGGGGCATAGTTCCAACATGGGAGACACGGACGGATGTTGATGAGGAGGGTGGCGGTGGCGAGAGTGTCCGGCCAAAACCGGGGAGGCATGTTAGAGTGAAAGAGCAATGTGCGGACACAGTCGTTAAGAGTGCGAGGCACATCCATTTTGTTGGGACGTGTAGGGACAAGTGAGGTGGAAGATAGTGCCATGAGAGGCTAGAAGGTTACGGACAGCGATGTTGTCAAACTCTTTTCCGTTGTCAGTTTGTAATGCAAGGATAGGACGACCGAACTGTGTGGTGACATAGGAATAAAAGGCGGTGAGTGTGGCAAGGGCGTCGGACTTGCGATGAAGAGGAAATGTGCGGTGACATAGGACTGCTCCATTTCAGCAGTCCACACATAATGAGAGAAATCATCTAAGATCACCAAATAGTATAGGTAGTCCGTGTTGCTCGCAACCGGGGATGTCCAAACATCACTATGCAATAACTGAAACGGAAAAGTGGAAATAGTGATAGCAGCGCTAAAGGGAAGACGAATGTGCTTGCCAAGACGACAAGCCTCACAAGTATGGTCGTCGATCTTATTGCATGAGAATGAAAAACTCTGAAGAATTTGACGCAAAGTGGTGGGGTCTGGGTGTCCCAAACGAGCATGCCAAAGGTCGACACCTACAGCGAGGGCGACTGGGGTGGTGGAGGCGGTGGCGGAGGAGTGCACCGGATAGAGCTCGTCAGGCCTATCACAACGGTGAAGGACCTTCCGAGTACGGGCGTCCTTCACAGAAAAACCGACATCATCAAATTCAACGGTAATGGGATTCTCACGAGCAAGACGACGAACAGAGACAAAGTTCGTAACTAAATCAGGAGAAACAAGAACATTAGACATGGTGACAGGTGTAGATGTGAGTAGGAGTACGATCCAGCGTGAATGAGTTTAAGGTACCGGGATGAGATGTCATGTGGGCGGCGGCGCCTAAGTCCATGTACCAAGCGCCGCCGGTGCCGAAGGGGTTCGGTGATGAGGCCGAGTGCTGGGCAGCCAAAGGAGTAGGGCCCCATGGCGGGGAGACCGGCAGCGAGGCGAAGCCGGCGTAGGGCTGAACCTGGGCGGGCGGAGCATGGCCGCCGGCCATTGGCGGGGCGGGCAGACACTACTAGGGAAAAGCCTAGCAGCAGCGCGGGTTTTGGGCCTATTAGCAGCGCGGGGGCCGGCTGAAGGAAATATGCCCTAGAGGCAATAATAAAGTTATTATTTATTTCCTTATTTCATGATAAATGTTTATTATTCATGCTAGAATTGTATTAACCGGAAACATAATACATGTGTGAATACATAGACAAACAGAGTGTCACTAGTATGCCTCTACTTGACTAGCTCGTTAATCAAAGATGGTTATGTTTCCTAACCATAGACAAAGAGTTGTTATTTGATTAACGAGGTCACATCATTAGTTGAATGATCTGATTGACATGACCCATTCCATTAGCTTAGCACCCGATCGTTTAGTATGTTGCTATTGCTTTCTTCATGACTTATACATGTTCCTATGACTATGAGATTATGCAACTCCCGTTTGCCGGAGGAACACTTTGGGTGCTACCAAACGTCACAACGTAACTGGGTGATTATAAAGGAGCATTACAGGTGTCTCCAAAGGTAGATGTTGGGTTGGCGTATTTCGAGATTAGGATTTGTCAATCCGATTGTCGGAGAGGTATCTCTGGGCCCTCTCGGTAATGCACATCACATAAGCCCTCCACCATATTCCACCTCGGTCATATCGTAGCGGTGCTTAGGCGCAGCCCTGCGACGGTAGAACATCAAGATCGTCACCACGCCGTCGTGCTGACGGAACTCCTCCCCGAAGCTTTGCTGGATCGGAGCCCGGGGATCGTCACCGAGCTGAACGTGTGCTAAGAACTCGGAGGTGCCGGAGTAACGGTGCTTGGATCGGTCGGATCGGGAAGAAGACATACGACTACTTCCTCTACGTTGTGTCAACGCTTCCGTTGCGATCTACAAGGGTACGTAGATCATACTCTCCCCTCGTTGCTATGCATCACCATGATCTTGCGTGCGCGTAGGAAATTTTTGAAATTACTACGTTCCCCAACAGTGGCATCCGAGCCAGGTTTTTATGGTTTGATGTTATTTGCACGAGTAGAACACAAGTGAGTTGTGGGCGATATAAGTCATACTGCCTACCAGCATGTCATACTTTGGTTCGGCGGTATTGTTGGATGAAGCGGCCCGGACCGACATTACGCGTACGCTTACGCGAGACCGATTTCCCCGACGTGCTTTGCACATAGGTGACTTGCGGGTGACTGTTTCTCCAACTTTAGTTGAACCGAGTGTGACTACGCCCGGTCCTTGCGAAGGTTAAAACGGAGTCTATTTGACAAACTATCGTTGTGGTTTTGATGCGTAGGTGAGATTGGTTCTTGCTTAAGCCCGTAGCAGCCACGTAAAACTTGCAACAACAAAGTAGAGGACGTCTAACTTGTTTTTGCAGGGCATGTTGTGATGTGATATGGTCAAGACGTGATGAGATATAAGTTGTTGTATGAGATGATCATGTTTTGTGGAAGTTATCGGCAACTGGCAAACGCCTTATGGTCGTCTCTCTATTGCATGAGATGCAAGCATCCAATAATTGCTTTACTTTATCGCTATGCGATAGCAATAGTTGCAAGAGCAATTATTGGCGAGACGACCACGTGACGACACATTGATATAGATCAAGATGATGGAGATCATGGTGTCATGCCGGTGATGATATAGATCATGACAGTACTTTGGAGATGGAGATCAAAGAAGCAAGATGATGATGGCCATATCATGTCACATATTTTGATTGCATATGATGTGTATCTTTTATACATCTTATTTTGCTTAGTTTGACGGTAGCATTTTAAGATGATCTCTCACTAATTATCAAGAAGTGTTCTCCCTGAGTATGCACCGTTGCGAAAGTTCTTCGTGCTGAGACACCACGTGATGATCGGGTGTGATAGGCTCTACGTTCAAATACAACGGGTGCAAAACAGTTGCACACGCAGAATACTCAGGTTATACTTGACGAGCCTAGCATATGCAGATATGGCCTCGGAACACGGAGACCGAAAGGTCGAGCGTGAATCATATAGTAGATATGATCAACATAGTGATGTTCACCAATGAAACTGCTCCATCTCACGTGATGATCGGACATGGTTTAGTTGATTTGGATCACTTGATCACTTAGAGGATTAGAGGGATGTCTATCTAAGTGGGAGTTCTTAAGTAATATGATTAAATTGAACTTAAATTTATCATGAACTTAGTCCTGGTAGTATTTTGCAAATTATGTTGTAGATCAATAGCTCATGTTGTTGCTTCCCTGTGTTTATTTTGATATGTTCCTAGAGAAAATTGTGTTGAAAGATGTTGGTAGCAATGATGCGGATTGGATCCCGTGATCTGAGGTTTATCCTCATTGCTGCACAGAAGAATTATGTCCTTGATGCACCGCTAGGTGACAGACCTATTGCAGGAGCAGATACAGACGTTATGAACGTTTGGCTAGCTCAAAATGATGACTACTTGATAGTTTAGTGCACCATGCTTAACGGCTTAGAATCAGGACTTCAAAGACGTTTTGAACGTCATGGACCATATGAGATGTTCCAGGAATTGAAGTTAATATTTCAAGCAAATACCCGAGTTGAGAGATATGAAGTCTCCAACAAGTTCTATAGCTAAAAGATGGAGGAGAATCGCTCAACTAGTGAGCATGTGCCCAGATTGTCTGAGTACAACAATCGCTTGAATCAAGTGGGAGTTAATCTTCCAGATAAGATAGTGATTGACAGAATTCTCTAGTCACCATCACCAAGTTAGTAGAACTTCGTGATGAACTATGATATGCAAGGGATAACGGAAATGATTCCCAAGCTCTTCGTAATGCGGAAATTGACGAAGCTAGAAATCGAGAAAAACATCAAGTGTTGATGGTAGACAAGACCACTAGTTTCAAGAAAAGGGCAGAGGGAAGAAGGGGAACTTCAAGTAGAACGGCAAGCAAGTTGCTGCTCAAGTGAAGAAGCCCAAGTCTGGTCCTAAGCCTGAGACTAAGTGTTTCTACTGCAAAGGGACTGGTCACTGGAAGCGGAACTACCCCAAGTGATTGGCAGATAAGAAGGATGGCAAAGTGAACATAAGTATATTTGATATACATGTTATTGATGTGTACTTTACTGGTGTTTATAGCAACCCCTCAGTATTTGATACTAGTTCAGTTGCTAAGATTAGTAACTCGAAACGAGAGTTGCAGAATAAACAGAGACTAGCTAAGGGTGAAGTGACGATGTGTGTTGGAAGTGGTTCCAAGATTGATATGATCATCATCGCACACTCCCTATACTTTCGGGATCAGTGTTGAACCTGAATAAGTGTTATTTGGTGTTTGCGTTGAGCATGAATATGATTTGATCATGTTTATTGTAATACGATTATTCATTTAAGTAAGAGAATAAATTGTTGTTCTGTTTACATGAATAAAACCTTATATGGTTACACACCCAATGAAAATAGTTCGTTGGATCTCGATCGTAGTGATACACATAATCATAATATTGAAACCAAAAGATGCAAAGTTAATAATGATAGTGCAACTTATTTGTAGCACTGCCGTTTAGGTCATATTGGTGTAAAGCGCATGAAGAAACTCCATGCTGATGGGATTTTGGAATCACTTGATTATGAATCACTTGATGCTTGCGAACCATGCCTTTTGGGCAAGATGACTAAGACTCCGTTCTCTGGAGCGAGCAAATGACTTATTGGAAATAATACATACTGATGTATGCGGTCCGATGAGTGTTAAGGCTCACGGCAAGTGTCGTTATTTTATGAACTTCACAGATGATTTGAGCAGATATGGGTATATCTACTTGATGAAACATAAGTCTGAAACATTTGAAAAGTTCAAAAGAATTTCAGAGTGAAGTGGAAAATCATCGTGACAAGAAAATAAAGTTTCTATGATCTGATCGCGGAGACAAATATTTGAGTTACGAGTTTGGTCTTCAATTAAAACAATGTGGAATAGTTTCACTACTCACGCCACCTGGAACACCATAGTGTAATGGTGTGTCCGAACGTCATAATCGTACTTTATTGGATATAGTGCAATCTATGATGTCTCTTACCGATCTACCACTATCGTTTTGGGGTTATGCATTAGAGACAGCTGCATTCACATTAAACAGGGCACCATCTAAATCCATTGAGACGACGCCTTATGAACTGTGGTTTGGCAAGAAACCAAAGTTATCGTTTCTTAAAAGTTTGAGGTTGCAATGCTTATGTGAAAAAGTTTCAACCTGATAAGCTCAAAACCCAAATCGGAGAAGTGCGTATTCATAGGATACCCAAAGGAAACAGTTGGGTACACCTTCTATCACAGATCCAAAGGCAAGACATTCGTTGCTGAGAATGGATACTTTCTAGAGAAGGAGATTCTCTCGAAAGAAGTGAGTGGAAGGAAAGTAGAAAACTTGATAAGGTAATTGTACCTTCTCCCTTATTGGAAAGTAGTTCATCACAAAAATCTGTTCTTGTGACTACTACACCAATTAGTGAGGAAGCTAATGATGATGATCATGTAACTTTAGATCAAGTTACTACCGAATCTCGTAGGTAAACCAGAGTGAGATCCGCACCAGCGTGGTACGGTAATCCTGTTCTGGAAGTCATGTTACTATACCATGACGAACTTGCGAACTATGAGGAAGCGATGATGAGCCCAGATTCCGCGAAATGGTTTGAGGCCATGAAATCTGAGATATGATCCATGTATGAGAACAAAGTTTGGACTTTGGTTGACTTGCCCGAAGATCGGCAAGCAATTGAGAATAAATGGATCTACAAGAGGAAGACGGACGCTGATAGTAGTGTTACTATCTACAAAGCTAGAATTGTCGCAAAAGGTTTTCGACAAGTTCAAGGTGTTGACTACGATGAGAGTTTCTCACTCGTATCTATGCTTAAGTCTGTCCGAATCATGTTAGCAATTGCCGCATTTTATGAAATCTGGCATATGGATAAACAAAACTGCATTCCTTAATAGATTTATTAAAGAAGAGTTGTATATGATACAACCAGAAGGTTTTGTCAATCCTAAAGGTGCTAACAAAATATGCAAGCTCCAGCGATCCATCGATGGACTGTGCAAGAATCTCGGAGTTGGAATATACGCTTTGATAAGTTGATCAAAGCATATAGTTTTATACAGACTTGCGGTGAAGCCTGTATTTACAAGAAAGTGAGTGGGAGCACTACAGCATTTCTGATAAGTATATGTGAATGACATATTGTTGATCGGAAATAATGTAGAATTATTCTGCAAAGCATAAAGGAGTGTTTGAAAGGAGTTTTTCAAAGAAAGACCTCGGTGAAGCTGCTTACATATTGAGTATCAAGATCTATAGAGATAGATCAAGACACTTGATAAGTTTTTTCAATGAGTACATACCTTGACAAGATTTTGAAGTAGTTCAAAATGGAACAGTCAAAGAAAAGGTTTCTTGCCTGCGTTACAAGGTGTGAAGTTGAGTAAGACTCAAAGCCCGACCACGGCAGAAGATAGAAAGAGAATGAAAGTCATTCCCTATGCCTCAGTCATAGGTTCTATAAAGTATGCCATGCTGTATACCAGATCTATTGTATGCCCTACCACTGAGTTTGGCAACGGAGTACGATAGTGATCTAGGAGTAGATCACTGGACAGCGGTCAAAATTATCCTTAGTGGAATAAGGATATGTTTCTCGATTATGGAAGTGAAAAAAAGGTTCGTCGTAAAGGGTTACGCCGATGAATGTTTTGACACTAATCTAGATGACTCTAAGTCTCGGTCTAGATACATATTGAAAGTGGGAGCAATTAGCTAGAGTAGCTCCATGCAGAGCATTGTTGACATAGAAATTTGCAAAATACATGCGGATCTGAATGTGGCAGACCCGTTGACTAAGATTCTCTCACAAGCAAAACATGATCACACCTTAGTACTCCTTGGGTGTTAATCACATAGCGATGTGAACTAGATTACTGAACCTAGTAAACCCTTTGGGTGTTGGTCACATGGCGATGTGAACCATGGGTGTTAATCACATGATGATGTGAACTATCGATGTTAATCACATGGTGATGTGATCTAGATTATTGACTCTAGTGCAAGTGGGAGACTGAAGGAAATATGCCCTAGAGGCAATAATAAAGTTATTATTTATTTCCTTATTTCATGATAAATGTTTATTATTCATGCTAGAATTGTATTAACCGGAAACATAATACATGTGTGAATACATAGACAAACAGAGTGTCACTAGTATGCCTCTACTTGACTAGCTCGTTAATCAAAGATGGTTATGTTTCCTAACCATAGACAAAGAGTTGTTATTTGATTAACGAGGTCACATCATTAGTTGAATGATCTGATTGACATGACCCATTCCATTAGCTTAGCACCCGATCGTTTAGTATGTTGCTATTGCTTTCTTCATGACTTATACGTGTTCCTATGACTATGAGATTATGCAACTCCCGTTTGCCGGAGGAACACTTTGGGTGCTACCAAATGTCACAACGTAACTGGGTGATTATAAAGGAGCATTACAGGTGTCTCCAAAGGTAGATGTTGGGTTGGCGTATTTCGAGATTAGGATTTGTCACTCCGATTGTCGGAGAGGTATCTCTGGGCCCTCTCGGTAATGCACATCACATAAGCCTGTCAAGCATTGCAACTAATGAGTTAGTTGCGAGATGATGTATTATGGAATGAGTAAAGAGACTTGCCGGTAACGAGATTGAACTAGGTATTGGATACCGACGATCGAAACTCGGGCAAGTAACGTACCGAGGACAAAGGGAACAACGTATGTTGTTATGCGGTCTGACCGATAAAGATCTTCATAGAATATGTAGGAGCCAATATGGGCATCCAGGTCCCGCTATTGGTTATTGACCGGAGACGTGTCTCGGTCATGTCTACATTGTTCTCGAACCGTAGGGTCCGCACGCTTAAGGTTTCGATGATAGTTATATTATGAGTTTATGAGTTTTGATGTACCGAAGGAGTTCGGAGTCCCGGATGAGATCGGGGACATGACGAGGAGTCTCGAAATGGTCGAGACGTAAAGATCGATATATTGGACGACTATATTCGGACATCGGAAAGGTTCCGAGTGATTCGGGTATTTTTCGGAGTACCGAGTAGTTACGGGAGAAGTAATGGGCCTTGATGGGCTTTAGTGGGAAGAGGAAAAAGGCTGCTGCGCCCCCCCTCCCCTCTAGTCCGAATTGGACTAGGGAAAGGGGGGCCGGCCACCTTTCCTACTCCTCCACTTCCTTCTCCCTTACTCCCCTCTTGATGGACTCCTACTAGGACTTGGAGTCCTAGTAGGACTCCCATCCTGGCCGCACCAATGGCCTTGGCCGGCCTCCTCCTCCTTCATCCTTTATATACAGGGGCAGGGGGCACCCCATAGACACAAGTTGATCCACGTGATCTATTCCTTAGCCGTGTGCGGTGCCCCCTCCACCATATTCCACCTCGGTCATATCGTAGCGGTGCTTAGGCGAAGCCCTGCGACGGTAAAACATCAAGATCGTCACCACGCCGTCGTGCTGACGGAACTCCTCCCTGAAGCTTTGCTGGATCGGAGCCCGGGGATCGTCACCGAGCTGAACGTGTGCTAAGAACTCGGAGGTGCCGGAGTACCGGTGCTTGGATCGGTCGGATCGGGAAGAAGACGTACGACTACTTCCTCTACGTTGTGTCAACGCTTCCGTTGCGATCTACAAGGGTACGTAGATCATACTCTCCCCTCGTTGCTATGCATCACCATGATCTTGCGTGCGCGTAGGAAATTTTTGAAATTACTACGTTCCCCAACACCGGCGCTACTAATAAGGCGCTACAGCTAATGTATAGCAGGAGCCGGGTGCCACCCGCGCTACTACTACGTCCCTTAGTAGTAGCGTCGGTAAAAACCGCGGTACTACTAACCCGCGGAATTTTTTTCGCATTTTTTGCCTGAATTTTCAAATTTCTGAATTATTTTAACCTCTAATCTCTAATCACCCTCATCGCTGCTCAATTTAATCTCTAATCACCCCTCATCATTCCAAATCATCTAACTTCCCGGACGGTCACCCATCCTCTCACTACTCCAGCCTGAGCACGCTTAACTTCCGGATTCTATTCTCCCTCGATTCCAAGTCTGCACTTGTTGTTTTCCTGACAATAGTAAGATGTCAATCCTATTAACCCTCGGGAGTTTAGCTTGAGCATGAAGTCACACATTTCGCTGTTTGAGTTTAAAACTATTGTTCTAAAAAACAATAATTATTTAGTAACACTAATATTTCTTGAATAAGGAGTTTGACCACATTTTGACCACAGTTTGACCAGATTTGACCAAAATTCCAAAAAACTGAAATAATTATTTAGTAACACTAATATTCTTGAATAATTATTTAGTAACACTAATACATGTCGAATAAGTAGTTTGACCACAGTTTGACCAGATTTGACCAAAATTAAAAAAAACTAAAATTTGAGCATAACTTTTTTTCCTTTTAGAATTTGAGGATTCTAAAAATTTGCAAACAGGCCATAGGCAGTCTCCATCGTATGCGGATTTTTGTGCTGAACATTTTGATATATTATACATTTTTTTCTAACATCGTATGCAAAAATTATAGCCGTTTTACATTTTCCCTACACTTTTTGCAAAACATGTCCAAATTTAAGTTTTTACAGTTTCCTAACTAGTAGATGTAGTAACATAACTACATCTTGAAGGATTTTAATTTTTGAAACATTTTGATATATTATACGTTTTTTTCTAACATTGTATGCAAAAGTTATAGCCGTTTTACATTTTCCCTACACTTTTTGCAAAACATGTCCAAATTTAAGTTTTTAAATTTTCCTAACTAGTAGATGTAGTAACATAACTACATCTCGAAGGATTTTAATTTTTGAAGTTTTTATCATTTTCTTTTGCTTTTTACAAAACCGAAAAGGCGATCCACCGGGGGGGGGGGTTACAGTTTCAAAATGGGACCTTTAGTAGTAGCGAGGGATTTTACCCCTTGCTACTACTATGGCATGTCCCGAAGGGGCACGGTTGAGACCTCTTAGTAGTAGCGAGGGGTAAAAACTTAGTAGTAGCGCGGGTTTATAACCATCGCTACTACTATGGCATGGCCCAGGGGCACGGTAGAGACCGCTTAGTAGTAGCGAGGGGTAAAAACCAGCGCTACTGCTATCAACTTAGTAGTAGCGAGGGTTAAAAACCCGCGCTACTACTATGGCATGTCCCAGGGGGCACGGTAGAGACCGCTTAGTAGTAGCGAGGGTTAAAAACTAGCGCTACTGCTATCAACTTAGTAGTAGCGAGGGTTAAAAACCCGCGCTACTGCTACTTAGCAGCAGCGCCTGATTTTAAAGCGCGCTGCTGGTAAGATTCCGTGTATAGGCTTTTCCCTAGTAGTGAGAGCCGCGGAGCCGGCACCGGTCGGCTGCTGCAGCAAGTCGAAGTTGGCCGGATGGCCCGTTGGGAAAGCTGGCGGCGTGGTGTAGCCGCCGAGGGGCTGAACCAGGGCGGGCGGAGTGTGGCCGCCGGCCATTGGCGGCGCCGGCTGCATGTGGGGGAAGGAAGACGGCGCGGCCGCGTACATGGGGCCGAAGGGAGACGACGCAGCAGAAGACATTGCAGCGGCGACGGCGATGGCTGGGGAAGGAGGCGCGGCGGCAGCCGGGGTGGCGACGGTAAGAGGAGCGGCGGTGGTGCGGATTAGTGGCCGTGGCGGCGGTGGCACGGGCGGTGGCTGGATGAGGCGGCCCTGTGCGAGGGCAGGAGCGGGGGTGGGGAAGGGTGGCTATGAAGAGCTGCGGCGGCGGCGGCGCGAGGGAGACGCGGCGGCGGCTAGGGTTAGGGTTGGAAGGAGGAGGTTGCGGAAGCGGGGAGCAGAGTGCAGCGGTGACCGGCGATGGTGGCGGCGGCGCGGAAGGCGCGCGGCGGCGACGGCGGCGAGTGGCAGCGGCGGCAGCGGCGCGGAGGACACGCGGTGGCGGCGTGAGGTGGGCGAGGCAGCGGCGACCGGCGGTGGTTGCAGCAGCGCGGAGGGCGCGCAGCGGCGACGGCGGCGGGTGGCAGCAACGGCACGGACGATGCGCGGCGGTGGTGGCGGAGGCTAGGGTTAGGTTGACCGATCTACGATAGATACCATGTAGAATATGAAGTATAGGTTGTGCAAACACAATGCATTGATCGATGCACTAGACACGTATATATGAATACAGAGAGGGGCTACAATCTCGACTATATAAAAAAAATAAGAAATAGACTCAATATATAATATACACGTGCACAATATACTCAACAGCGCCAAACTCAAATGTTCTCCACTACGCCGCTTTAGGAGGCAGTCCGGCACCGTGAAAGCGAAGGTCAACCCGCTGACGTACCGCGGCCTTGATTTCTCTTCAGACAGCACCGGGTGGTCGGCCCGAGGCCGAGGCGGACGAGGCGCGCGGCGCCGGGAAGCTTGTGTCAATATCACTCTAGCCGGAAGCTTGTGGGATTTCATTTCAATTGTTACAGTGAACTCCTCTATCATTGGATTCAGTGTTCCTGTCAGCAAGGTAAATGGGATACTTTCCTAATTATTGAATCTAAAGGCCACTGTTATTACTGATATATTTTCCACTTGACCGTGAATCATATTAGAATTGGATGATTTGCCCCGTTGCATTTCACTCATATCTGTGCATTGGGTTTTGTCCAGAGATTTTTGATATTCATCATCCAGGGTGCAGAATAAGTTATTCTTTATCTGGGATAATTTTACGATCATTTCATAATTAAATTACGTTTCAAATTTAAATAGTTACATTCCTATTGATTCACTATGTAAAATTTGAAAAAAAAATATAGGTAATAAGACAAGAAAATTTGAAGTTTATGTGTATTTTAAACTATGTTTTTACGTTTGTAATTTTACGTAACATAAAATATTTTTTACGGCAATTATATATTTTTCTTACGATTCTTTTTTTGCGTCAAAAACAAGACAAAACTTACGGAACATAAAATCATGGTTCATTGATGGTAAAATAGAGGGGGTGAAGAATAACTATTTCTCACCCAGAATAACGAATAGCGCGACCCTATATATATATATATATACACACACATTATTCTAATACTGGGATTAGAATAATTATTTAATTCACGGCGTCCTATATATAGGGGCGATCGGACGTTCCTGAAATCCCCCGATAGGTACAAGAAAGAAACCCACACGCTCGCCACAACCCTAACCTACTCCGATCCCATCCGGCACCTCCGCGGAACTGCATCGCGCCACTGCCGCCTCCCTCCCTACCCCGCGCCGCCACCGGCCCCGGCCACCGCCACCTCCCGCGCCGCCGGCTGGCCCCGGCCACCTACAGCGCCGCCGTCAGGGCCCTCCCCTGCTTCAACCACGAATCCGGCGCCCTGCCACCTCCCGCGCCGCTGCCAGGCCCAGGCCACCTCCCGTGCCGCTGGCTGTCCCCGGCCACCTACAGCGCCGCCGTCGGGCTCCTCGACTGCCTCAACCACGGATCCCTGCGAGAAGCTTGCTTCCGATCCCGACTCTCCTCATGTGCGCCGCAGGAAAGCCCGCGTCCCGCGCGACGCCGTCATGGGAGACCAACCCTTGCAGCAGCAAGTAAGGCCAGGCTGCAACTGCCGGATCCCTCCACCATGGCCGCTCACCTTGCGCCTTCAGCGATCTGCCGAGGCCTAAGCGGCGACCTGTCCGAGGCCAAAGCGTGACCTTCGTGCTTGAATCTTCTCCAAGTTGCTGCTGCCTACAACCGGAGGAACTGCTCCTACTTTTCTTCTCAAATCTCGATGACATGTCTTGTTTTGCATGCTAAATGTCTGTGGTTTTTTTATTCCTGATCGTTTCTATGAAATTTTGCTTTGTGCGTTCCTGTATTCTCTTGAGCTTGTGGTTTGAAAAAAAATGTCCATGCAAACGAGAGAACAAATTCAGTACAGAGAAGTCCATGTATAACTTTCAAGAAGGATCTTGTATTACTAAGTATGTGCTCATACGATTTCTCTCCTCTGCTCACGTTTCGCCGACTCCCAGCAGACATGTCCGGCTTGTTTGCAGACCCGTTGGGTACTTGCACAGCATGGATGGCTTTCTCTGTCTAACTTGCAGGCTCAGCGATGGGCAGGTTCAGAACTTCAGATACGCCCAAAGAGCCACATCCCTCTACTACTAGCTAGCACTTACCGAACCAGGTGGATCAGAGAAAAAAAGTGCATTTTTTGCTTTTGCGTGTAGTTAACATGCGCACTAGATGTACTACTTCAGCTAGATTGCTAGAGGAAGAAACGAAGAGCAGGTTATGTACGTTCGTGAACTATGCTGCTGTTGTTGTTTCATGGACGTACTGAACGTTTTTTGTTTCTTCTTGAGTAGATGAACTATGCAGTTCTGCAAAAACAAAATCTTGTTGCCTGACCAAACTGCTTCTAAGTACTATGTCGGCAAGAGCAGGAGAATTCTATGTTGCAAAAAGAATTCCTTGTAGCTCCCTGGAAGCACGTTTTTCTTTTTGCTTGAACTTTCATCCCGTGTGAGATTCTACTTGGATGGAGAGAGGACCTCGACAAAAGATCCTGAAATGGTGCATGTGCTTTGGAAGTGGTGGCTCATATTTGTTTGTTCTTATGCCTGCAAGACTTGAACTATTTCAGATTTCTAATAGGCATCATGGCGGAGAAGGAATAAGAAGCTACAGGAGCAAAACGGAGGTGCGCCGGCATGCTTTGCACTAACAACTACAGAATCACAGGTGTCTTCTTACCCACTGTCGCGCTGCATCACCTCACCGGCATTTCGGCCTTCTTTGCATTCGACGTTCCTGCACTACTGCAAGGCGACGCCGGCAGCTCAGCCCCCACTGCGACCCGCACACTCCCTATTCTCCCCAACGCTACTTGTGGCCCTCCCGGCCTTCTAGTCTTACTGCTGCGACGAACTCGTGTCATCTCTGCTCAACTGCTCGAACTCTCTGCTCCCTTGTACATCCTTTTCCAGTTGTTTGTGTTAATGCCAGTAAGGATGAGTGTTGTAGAGATGGCTCATGCAGAGTGTTGCAACAGTCATTGCTCATGT
Source organism: Triticum urartu (assembly GCF_056163025.1). Lineage (NCBI taxonomy): Eukaryota > Viridiplantae > Streptophyta > Magnoliopsida > Poales > Poaceae > Triticum > Triticum urartu. The sequence goes on along the minus strand of NC_141875.1, from coordinate 746,771,789 downwards.
CGCCGGAGCTCTCAACAACAGTATTTTTTATGTTTGATGTTTATTTAAAAAATGATTTTTTTATTTTCTATGAATAAAACTATGAATTTCAAATTAAAATAATAGGGAAGTTCAAGGTTTAGGAGCTCGTCGGTCTTCCACCAACGTCTAGGAGGCCGCCGCCCCGCGCCACCACACCGGAGCACCTCGCCACCGGTGACTAGCTCCGCTGCTCCCTACATCACCTTCCTCTCTCCCTCGGTTTTCCTTTTCTCTCTCTCCCTCTAGTTTGACTCACCCTCCCATGTCCATGCCCGTGCAGGTCGTCGACATGGATGACCCGGAGCTATCTGGCATGGTCGGGAAGAGGAGCCCCACGCCGCGGCCTGGCTCTGCCATAGAAACGGGCCCTCTCCAACAACCACTACTGGATCTGGTCTTTCGCTGTCCGTTCATGCCTCCGGCGACGCCAATCATCGCTAGATCTTACCATTGCTGCCATTGACAGCACGCACGGGATCGAGATTTTTTTTGTTTTTGAAAGTAATAGCAGTAGCGCGGGGTATAAGACCCGCTACAGCTAATTAGTAGTAGCGCTGTTTGCAACGCACGCTACAGCTAACCATGTATAACAGTAGCGTGTGTCAACACGCGCTACTGCTACAAGTTAGCTGTGGCGCCGTATCAATAGCGCGAGCACCCGCGCTACTGATACACCCAAAACCCGCGCTGCTGCTAGGCTTTTCCCTAGTAGTGAAACTAGAGCTTCAAATTAGAAAAAAAATCAAGTGGCTCTATGTTTATTAAAAAAAGGATTTTTCCGTTACTAAAAGAAATAAAACCAAGAAGTCCAAATTAAAAAAGAGGATCGGATCGATGATTATACAAAAGTTAGATTTTCTTGTTATTAAAGAAGGAAACAAGAAGTTCAAAAAATAAAAAACAAGAAGTCCAATTTAAAAAAATAAAGAAGTTCAAAAATCATAAAAAAGTACTTCCATCGTTTCTAATGTTACACAAAAAATCTAGAAGTTCTAGTTTAAAACACGGAAGGTCCAATATTTATTACAAAACTCGGATATTTCCATTACTATAAGAAATAATCCAAGAAGTCCAAATTACAAAAATAGAGAAGTTCGATATTTATCAAAAAAATTAGATTTTCCTTTACCAAGGAAATAAAATCAATAAGTTCAAATTAAAACGGAAGTAGTTGTTTGTATACGGAAAACCAAAATTCTTTATGTTTCTAGGAAAAATAAAGGTATGAAGTTCCATTTGTAAAAGAACGTTTGATGCTTACTCGAAAACATATTTTTTCTAAGAATAAAACTGAGAAGTTCAAATAAAAATAACAGAGAAGTTCGAAGTTTATCAAAAACTCACATTTTTCTTGTTAGAAAAGAGTAACAATGAAGAAGTTCAAATTAAAATAAATGGTACACCTAAAAAAATCCAAACAAAATTTCCCTGCTTTAAAAAACAAGAAGTTCAAACTAAAATAATGAAGTGGTACATACATGGTTTATATACACCGGGCGTTGCCCTGAGTCATGAGGCATGCAGGCCCTTGATCCTACATACATGGGCATGCATAACAGCATTTTACAACACAACTCAACACCCCCCTCAGCCGGAACTCCATTTTCATGGACGTTGAGGCTGGATCGGAACTCGTGGAACACCGGAGATGGCAAGCCTTTTGTGAACAAATCAGCAAACTGTGAGCTCGAAGGGACGTGCAAGACACGGACATCGCCGAAGGCAACGCGATCACGCACAAAATGAAGATCTATCTCGATGTGTTTGGTGCGTTGATGTTGCACCGGATTGCACGCGAGGTAGGATGCGCTGATATTGTCACAGTAGATGATTGTGGCACGCCGGGGTGGACACTTGAGTTCGTGAAGGAGTTGGCGTAACCAGCAGGACTCGGCAACGCAGTTAGCAACACCATGATACTCGGCCTCCGCACTAGAACGAGACACGGTGGCCTGGCGTTTGGATGACCAAGAAATGAGATTGGAACCAAGGAAGGCACAAAAACCCGATGTGGATTTCCTCGTGTCAGGGCAACCGGCCGAGTCCGCATCCGTGTATGCGATGAGATCCTTGGAAGATGACTTGTAGAATTGTAAGCCATAGTGGGAGGTGCCTTGGAGGTAACGAAGAATGCGCTTGACAAGCTGCATATAAGTGCCGCGTGGCTCATGCATGAAAAGGCAAACCTGTTGGACGGCATAAGATATGTCCGGCCAGGTCAAGGTGAGATACTGAAGCGCGCCTGCAAGGCTGCGGTAATATGTGGGGTTGGAGAGAAGCTGGCCATGGGAGAGGGACAACTTGGAGCTCGTGTCTATGGGGGTAGAGACGGGCTTACAATGTAGCATGTTGGCACGCTCAAGAACCTCCAAGGTGTAATGTTGCTGACTGAGGAAGAGCCCCGAGGCGGTTGGAGTGACGTTGATGCCGAGGAAATGGTGGAGGGGCCCCATATCGGTCATGGAAAACTCAGACTTGAGAACCGAGATAATGTGGTGTAGGGTTTGAGGAGAGCTGGCTGTGAGAATGATATCATCTACGTACACAAGCAAGTAGGTGATGGAGGTGCCGTGATGAAGAATGAACAAGGAAGTGTCACTCTTGGAGCCATGGAATCCAAGGGAGAGAAGGAAGGCCCGAAAGCGAAGAAACCACGTGCGAGGAGCTTGCTTGAGGCCGTAAAGAGTAGTAGAGGCGACAAACATGATCCGGGCGAGCGGTGTCAACAAAACCAGCCGGTTGGGAGCAGTAGACGAGCTCGTTGAGATCACCATGGAGAAAGGCATTCTTGACGTCCATTTGGTGTATGGGCCAAGAGTGGGATGTGGCAATGCTCAACACCACGCGGATAGTAGCCGGCTTGACCACCGGACTGAACGTCTCATCATAGTCCACACCTTCCCGTTGTGTGAAGCCTCGAAGCACCCAACGAGCTTTGTACCGTGCCAAGGATCCGTCCATGTTGAATTTGTGGCGATAGATCCACTTCCCCGTGACCACATTAACACCCGCAGGCTTAGGCACCAAAGACCACGTAGAGTTATTCATTAAAGCAGTGTACTCATCTAGCATAGCTTGGCGCCAATTTGGGTCTTTGAGGGCGGATTTGTAGGTTGGTGGAATGGGTGAGATAGTGGTGGATGGGGTGTCGGCAAGGAAGAAACGACGAGGCATGCAAAATCCAGATTTGGCGCGAGTAGACATTTTGTGTGTATTATGAGGAGGTGCAACAGGGACGGCACGAGGCGGTACATGGTGCGGTGGGGTGCATGGGAGCGGCAATCCCGAGGACGATTCAGTGGGGCTGGTGGCAGACGGATCCGATCGGCAGGGCGCGTGGAGCGAGGAGGATGCGGGCGCAGTGGGGCTGGAAGGTGCGGCAGAGGCGGGTGAGGATTGGTTGGAGGTGGATGCAGTCGGGGAGGTAGTGGTGGACCCACAAGAGTGGCCGGTGGAGCGAGGACACGTGGTGGAGTCAGGCGATGGGGGCGCGTCGCGACGAGCGCGCACGTGCGTGCATGGGGTGGTGGGGCCCGTAGAATCTGGTTGATCGGGCGGTGGATCCAAGGAAGCAGGATCGGCCAGGGATTTGGTAGGGAAGATACAGTGGGCGGGATTTTCTGTGGACGTGCGGGTGTGTGGCTGTGTGTATGGGAAGCACGTTTCGTCAAAAATGACATGGCGAGAGACGATAACACGGCGCAACTCTAGATCAAAACACCGATAACCTTTGTGCTCTAGGGAATACCCGAGGAAGACGCGGCGAACAGAGCGAGGGGAGAGCTTGTGGGCCATGGTGGATGATGTGTGCGGGAAGCATAAGCAACCAAATACTCGGAGATGATCGTACGTGGGATTTGAGCCGTGGAGAAGATAGTACGGTGTGACGTTGGAAATAACACGAGAGGGGCGGCGGTTTATCAAGTATGTGGCGGTGTGAAGAGCTTCTACCCAAAAGGGAGGGGTGAGATTGGCTTGGAAAATAAGGGTGCGAACGATGTCGTTTGTGGTTCGGATGAGGCTTTCAGCCTTGCCATTTTGGGGCGATGTGTGTGGGCAGGAGAAGCGGTAGGCGACGCCGTTGGAGGAAAAGAACGAATGGAGGGAGGTGTTGATGAACTCATCACCGTTTTCACATTGCATGGCCTTAATGACTACGTTGTATTGGGTGCGGATAAAGGAGAAGAAGCGTTGGAGAGTAGTAGACGTGTCTGATTTGTGACGGAGAGGGAAGGACCAGGAGTAATGGGTATAGTCATCCAACACAACAAGATAATATTGATAACCAGAGAAGCTTACAACCGGTGAGGTCCACAAATCACAATGTATGAGATCAAATGGGGCATACGATTTACTAAAAGAAGAGGGAAAAGGGAGGCGAGGCTAACGGCCTAGCTGACAAGCAGTACAAGGTGTATGAGCATCGTTATTACAATCAGGAAGAATAGTTTTAGCTAATGTGGAGAGTGTATGACCGTCGGGGCGTCCGAGCCGATGATGCCACAGATCAGGTGATGCAGTGGCAAGGAGTGCGGATGCTGAGGACGCTTTATTCCCAACAAAGGGGTAGAGGCCGCCATTGCTAATGGAGATCATGAGGACCCGCCACGTTCGAAGATCCTTCACAAGAAAGCCACATGGGTGAAACTCAATGGAACAAGAATTATCCTTGGTGAACTTGCGAATTGAAATGAGGTTGGTGACGACGTGTGGAGAAACGAGAACATTGGTGAGGCGGAAATCGTGAGGGGGAAGGGTGACAGAGCCGGTGGCCGTGACGGGTATGTGTTGGCCATTGCCGACAAGAATACTAGTGGGTACATGCTTTAAAGAAGAACTAGACGAGGTAAGGGTACCTGGATTGCCGGTGATGTGGGAGGAGGCACCATTGTCGAGGTATCAATCCATCGACGGAGTGGGAGGGAGGCCACCGTTGTTGTAGGCGGCGTTCAACATGGCAAGTTGCTCCCAAGAAGGTGGTGCAGGCGGGTAGTACGGTGAGGACGAAGGAGGCGCCGGCTGATACATCGGGTAGGCGTGGGCATGAGAGCCGGGCCGGGGGCCAAGAACCCCGGCGGAGTTGGAGGCCACGCCCGCGTCCACGGTCGGCACCGTCACCGCGGTCACCACGGCCGCGGGGCGGCTGCGGAGGCGGAGGCGGAGCCTGGGAGCGATCGGAGCCGCGAGCACCAGAGCGGTCGCCGCGATAACCCTGAGAGCGCACGCCAGATCGAGAAGCGTCGCCCGATCCGGAAGCGCTAGGGAGAGCGAACGCCGAAGCGCTCTCCTCAGCAGCACATTGGGCCTGGGACTCCTCCGCCAGGACGACGCAGGAGAGGACGGTGTCGAAGGGCATAGAGGATACCTGATCGCCGAGGACGACGCGGATGGTGTCGAGCCGCTTGTCGAGGCCGTGAAGGAATTGGGTGGTGAGATCCACCTCTTTGACGGCGTGGTCGATGTCGGCGAGACCGTCAGTGATCAGCTTGAGGCGACGGGCATACTCGGTGACGGAGATGTCGCCCTGCTTTAGATTACGGTACTGGTGGTTGAGCACCATGAACCACGCAGCCCGATTGGCGAGAAAGAAGGCCTGGATCTTAGTCCAGAGCTCGTACGTGGTGGTGGCGCCGACGACGTGGTCGATGAGGGGGTCGGCGAGGGTGACGTAGATCCAGAGCACCACATGGGCGTCCAGCTCCATGTACTGGGCGTCGGCGTTGGGCGGAGGGGGATGCTCGATGAGGTAGGTGACGCTGTAGCGGACGAGAACGAGCAGGAAGAAGGACCTCCACTTGTGGTAGTTGTGGTCGGCTGGATTGAGCAGGAATTTGATGTGGTTGGTGATGTGATCGAAGAAGATCGGATGGCGAGGGGCCGGGGTGGGCGGCGCAGGAGCCGAGGACGAGAAGAGGGGGGCGAACTGAGAGGGGCCGGTGCTACCGGATGCGCCGGAGAAGATGAACGGGGAGGATCCCGGCAAAGTCGTTGAAGAGGTGGCGGGGGCAGTCGCCCAAGAGGAGAGGGAGCTCGGCGAGGTCGCGGCATCGGTGGCGGCAGAAGAGGAGCCGGGCTCAACCATGGCGACGAAAAAAGAGGGCCTGGTGACTGATACCAAGTCGGAGGAAATAATTCGCTCTCTATTGATCATCAAGTGGTACATACATAGTTTATATACACCGGGCGTTGCCCGAGTCATGAGGCACGCAGGCCCTTGATCCTACATACATGGGCATGCATAACAGCACGTTACAACACAACTCAACAGCGAGTTTGGCCAAGGAAGATGGTGGCTAGGTATTCGCCCGGCCTCTCGCGGGAGAAGCGCGAGATGAAACGTTCTCGCCAAACATGTTTTTCATGTTGCTATTTTGGAATAAATGACCAAGGAAACCAACATACTCATTGGGTCCTCCATATTTTCTAGCGGGCCTAACAAGATTAATTATTGTCATTGTGTTTTGGTTTAATATCCTTCGCCCAATCTCCACACACCCAGATTGCGATGCAGCCCCTTAAACGATCTATGCACATGGATGGAAGGAGTATGTATAGTAGACAAGCTCTGTCAAAAATATCACCGGAACATGTGACTCGTGGTCAGCAGCAACACATGGATTCTTTAATCTGAATCAGTTACCGTCTTGTGAATGAATCAGTTACCATTCTGTTAATGAGCATAGCGAGATCACTCTTCCTAAATCCTCGAGTTTTACTTCCAGCTGGTGGAATGTACTCAAACCCCTTTGACCTTGCGGATACACGCCTTACATCATATAGTCGATCTTGATCTACCATCGGCTAGGCCAGAACACCAAGTTTGAGCATTAGGTTAACTGGGAGGCCGTGGCCTCCTCACGCAGCCACCACCCCTTCAAAAAAGATTCGGATTCCTCTGCCTCCAGCCAACGCCGCCATTGGTCCGTCGCATCTCCGGTGGTTTTAGGGCCATGGGCATGGTGGATCCCAGCCCTTGCTGGCGGGTGGGCTCTGTTTTTAGATGTTACCTCGAGTTTTGTTAGGGCTAGTGTCTTGCTCAGGAAGGATAGACGGTGGCGGCTGCCTAAAGATGCAATAAGTATCTTCCCATGTAGCCCCTGTTTCAGTGGTTCAGCTAGATCGTCTGTGAGCATTTTGAGGTATGTCTCTGGTGGATCTGTCTTTTGTGGATTTTCTCGAATCTGTTCATTGTTCATCTATTTTGGTGTGTCTTTAAGTTGGGTCCTTTTGATCTACGCTATCATCGTCGGCGGTAGTTGTTGTTTTGGTGTACTGGTTCTACAGGGCTTTAACACGATGACTTTTCGATTGTCTATTACAAGTTTTGCTCTACCGTCGTGAGCGAGGGGCGATGACGGAGGCATGCCTTCGGCAAGCTTTAATGCTTGTACTCGTCACTAGTGGTCTACAGATCAGGATGTAAATTTTTTTTTTCTGGCGTTCAGTGTATTGCCATGATTGAGAAGAAAATATTGCACACGACAAAAAAAAGAATATCCAAAATTGGTGATCAATATACGATCTCGCATGCATGTCACACGAAGATTTTATTATTGGATCCTAACAATTTTCGGTTTAGTGCAACTCTAGTAACAGATGATGCAGTCACAATACTTGTGATGGTCGACACCCCTACAGTCAGCTCTCTTGACGTCTGGTCCCCAAATTTTTTGGCAGGCCGTATAGCAAGTTGAGCCTGTGCACTTAGGACTTGAATGAATAGTTCGCATCTCGCAATGATCTGTAGACAAGAATGCACATCATTAAAAGAAGTCCATACTGAGAAAATTACAAACAAATTCGTGCAATTTCACAGACAATATTGTTGGCACGCGAAATCGCCGCGCAACACCAGAATATTTGTCGTGCTTTCGTGACGACGAACGATTGCTTTACAAGCAAAACAACAAAGATTTTCTCGCTTTCATGGAGAAGAACCGGCCGCTTTTCAGCGCAAAACGGCAAAGATCACCAAACCCTAAGGCTGCTAGGGCTCGACAGGAGAAGAATGATGGAAAATAGATGTACATGAAAAAGTAGTGTTTGTATTGATAGATCGATTGTTGGGGGCTTTTTCCAATCGGCCGTGGCCTTATAAATAAGGTATGCTGGACTTGGTGTATAAGATTACAACTCTGAAGCTAAAACCGATTAGGACTTGCCTTTCTTGATTCGGTTACCGTGTAGCATACATCTACAAAAATATACTTGCCAATCTAAATACGTAGCAAATCTAGGCCATATCCATGTACATGCACTCTTGTATATATGAATAAAGTATTCCGGCTACGTCACTATCACATTAAATATAGCGGCTAAGCCAATGTATAAATACCTTGAGCCCACAAAAATATTTAAATATTCCGGCAACCTCGCAAATCAAATTAGATAATGGCCATCAGGACTAAACACACTTCTTCATATACGTAGATATATATCACTTGCATGCATCACGCCCATGGTCCAGTATAGCATATGATTCTTCTTAGGACTTTTATCTTCACCTGCCATGAAATTTCTTGTGGCAATACTTCAAAAATGCATTAACCGATCAGCTTGATAAATCATTGATTTAATTTGGCTCATCACATACTAAGTAGCCAAATTATACCATCAACACATGCCCCCTGTTTTTGGTACAATTGCATTGACCAAAAATACTATAGGATTTGCCGTAGGATGAAGTCGATCAATGATCATATCATTACTTAGGGTGATGTCCAACGATACATCGGCCAAATTTTCTTAGGGCGATATCTCAAATAATATATCGGCCAAATTTGCTCATGGCGATACTTGAAATAACATATCGGCCACAACATGTTCAGGCCTCCCGCACATGCTAGGATAGTACTTCTTCAAATATTTTCCATTAAGAGCATTGGATAACTTCTCCCCCTGCAAAGATTGTACAAAATATGAATTTCCAGGAACAATCTCTATAATTTTATATGGGCCTTCCCAACTCGGCGACCACTTGCCGAATTTCCTATCTTTAGTTCCAATAGGTAAAATCGTTTTCCACACTAAATCTCCTATTTGAAACGATTTCTCCCTCACCCTTTTATTATAAGCTTTGGCTATTCTTAATTTTTCCTTCTCAATCTCTCGCAAAGCTCTTAATCTCTCTTCTGAAATGTCATCTATCTTATCCATCATCAAATCATTATAATCTACAGCTGACAAATCATTTTGTCTGGCCACTCTAAGAGCTTGTAAATTAACCTCTATAGGTAACACCGCCTCTTGACCATATACCAAGTCGTACGGTGCCACTTGAGTTGCTCCATGTTTAGATATCCGATGAGCCCACAAAGCTTCCGAAAGTACCTCATGTCATCTTTTCGGATGTTCCTCAATTTTCTTCTTTATAAGCTTAATTAAAGTTTTATTACTAGATTCAGCCTGTCCATTAGCTTGAGCATAATATGGCGACGAATTTAACAATTTAATTTCTAATGATTCGGCAAATTCGCGAAATTGATGAGACATAAAAGAAGCACCTTGATCGGTAGTTAAAGTTTGAGCAATACCGAATCTATGAACAATATGCTCTAAAAAAAACTGATAACCTCTTTATGGGTCATGTTTTTCAAAGGAGCTGCTTCTTTCCATTTAGTAAAATAATTTGTGGCTACTAGGACGAAGCGATGTCTTTTAGAAGACGAAGGATGTATTTCACCAATAAAATCTAAGCCCCATCATCTAAATGGCCACGACCTAATTATGGGATTTAACATAGACGCGGGCGCTAACTGTACATTACCAAATTTTTTACATGCCTCACAACCTTTATAGTACCGAAAACAATCCTCTAACAAAGTCGGCCAATAAAACTCTGCTCTTTTTAATAACCATCGCATTTTGTGAGCCGACTGATGTGTTCCATATATCCCTTCGTGCACTTCACCCATAGCTATTCTAGACTGATCAGAATCTAAGCATTTAAAAAATAACCCATGTATTGTTCGGCGATACAATTCGTCATTAAACAAAGTATATTTTAAAGCTTGTCGCCGAATTTTCCTATCTCTTGTTTGACTTGTATCCTTTAAATGATTAACTAGAGGAACTCTCCAATAACTTAATTCTAATTTATTTGCTAATTCGGTCGCTTGTGACCCATGCACCGAATCTGCAGTACATTGAACAGCTAGTTGTTCAACTGTACTAGGCCCAAGTGCACCCCGTGGCAAAGTATCCATCATTATAGACTCAACATGCATCGGCTTGTCTATTATAAAAAAACATTCCTTTACTAATGTGATAACCGGATGCTTGCTGTGCTAAACAATTAGCTCTAGATTTCTCTTCTCTAGGTATATGATGGATGGTGAACGTATCTAGAGACTTAATTATGTCTAAACATCGGTCCAAATAACTATTTAATAATCCATCAAAAACATTGAAATTCGTCTTTAATTTGTTGTACTACTAGAAGCGAATCCCCAAAAACATCTACATCCTTTACGCCCATATCAACTAAAGTTTGTAAACCAAACAGTAAAGCTTCATACTCAGCTTGATTATTAGTGCAAGGATATTCCAAACGGACCTATGTATCATAAAAAATATTATTAAGTGAAACTAAAACATTACCGACGCCTTGCCCTTCCCTACAAACCGATCCATCAAAATAAAGCTTCCGTGGGCATACACTAACATAATTATTGTTTTCATCATCTTTAATCCTATGATCAACAATGAAATCGACAATAACTTGACCCTTCGTAGCACCCAACGATTCATATGTTAAATCATATTCTATTAGTGCGTAAGCCCACTTTCCAATCCTACCACTAAGAATCGTTCGTTGCAACATATACTTAATGACGTCAGCCAGGCAAGCTACTAGACAAGTACTAGAAAGAAGATAAGGCCGAAACTTGGTACATGCATAGTATAAAGATAAGCATAACTTTTCAATAAACACGTACCGACTTTGGGCGTCGTGCAAACGACGGCTTAACACTATTAGGGAAAACCTTATACACAGAAATTTAGCAACAGCGCGGGTTAAAAAAGGGCGCTAGTGCTAGATAACAGTAGCGGTTCAGAATAAACCGCGCTACAGATACGATCCTAGCAGTAGCGCATGTGCCCGTAAAAGCGCTACTACTAATATTCCCATTGCTGGAATGATGGGCTACGCATAGCAGTAGCGGCCTTGCAGGAAGCGCGCTACCGGTAGGGCATGAGTAGCAGCGCGTTTCCCTGTAACAGCGCTACTGCTAATGGAAATAAAATAAAATGAAAAACAAATAGAAAAGTAAATGAAAATGAAATAAACAGAAAAAGGATAAAGAAATAAAATAAAATGTAAAGCAAAATAAATGAAAAAGCGAAAAAACAGAGAAAGGCTTAGCTGTAGCGTGTGTTAGTAAGAGGCGCTGTAGCTAACGCAGCTGCAGCACGTTTCCAGGACCCCCGCTATAGAAACAGAAAAGGAAATAAAAAAGAGAGAAAATTACATATGTATAGCAGTAGCGCGTTTTGGAAAAAGCGCTATAGCTACCTTAGCTATAGCGCGTTCTGCGAAACGTGCTACCGCTAGTTTTGATTTAACCAAAAAACCGTTTCCCCCTCCTCCCCGGCCAGCACTTGCCCCCCAAATCTCTCGACCCACCTCGCCGCCGTCTCCCCGATTCGCCGTCGCCCCACTTCGCCGCCGTCTCCTGCCGACGTCGATGCCCCCGGAGCCACCAGAGTCGTGCGCCGTTGACACCACCGGAGCCGCCCCCAACGCCACGGAGCCGCTGTCGACGCCACCGGATCCTCCCTCGTCACAACTTCCTCCCTCGCGTCACCGGAGACGCCCCTGCCTCCCTCGCCACCACTGCCTCCCTCGCCACCACCGGAGCCATCCTCTGTAAGCCCCCACCCCTCCTCTCTCTCTCTGATGCACAGGTTAGCTAGTTTAATTATGTTAATTATCTTGGTTAGGGCAAAAATTTAGTTAGGGCTTTGACAGAGAAGTAGTTAGGTTAACTAGTTTAATTAGGTTAATTACCTAGGTTAGTGCAAACATTTAGTTAGGGCTTTGACAGAGAACTAGTCAGGTTAACTAGTTTAATTAGGTTAATTATCTAGGTTATTTAGGCAAGTTTTATTTTAAAGATGATCCCTTCCTAGACTTCTATTGTTGATTATATCTTTTCATTGAAGTGGTCATGTTGTTTGTGCCCAAGTGGCTTTGTTGTTTGAATGAAGCTGAGTGGCCTATATATGTTTTGCCGGAATGTTGATTCATTTCCGATCTGGCAGATTTCAGGTTCTCGATTTGTCCACTTTTAGCAAAGGTCATGCCGAAATTTTCCGTGAATTTCAGCATGACTTGTGCTACAAACAAGGACGTATCAGTCTCAGCGCCGGGATTTGTCCACCAGGAAGGAGTCAACGTTCCTACAAAACATAGGCCTTTTGTATGTCATTATTCATTTTATTAGGTCTAGAATTAATTTACTAGATTTAATCATAGGAAACATGGCTAGCAACGATGAAGGACAGGGTTCTGGTGATTGCGACGACGTCTATTGGGCGGCAGACGAATTTTTTAGCCTTGCCGACGATCGACCGGTGGCATCGGGGACTGAGACCGACACGCAGACCGGTGCTGAGACTGAGACCGGCGCTGAGACTCAGACCGGCATCGAGACCAGCGCTGAGACTGAGAGCGGTGCTGAGACTGAGACCGGCGCTGAGACTCAGACAAACATTGAGACCGGCGCTGAGACTAAGACCGGCGCTGCCTCGGGGAGCGGAGCCGGTGTAGAACAGAAAGCAAAGAGGCAACGGCTTCCTAACAAACTCAAGACTACTAGACTGGTGGTCACAGAGGTGGACGACGGCAATTTTGAGCCAAAGGCGCCCGAGGAAGCGCGTCGATGCTACGGCAATCAAATAGGCTGCATCGTACGGACAACCGCCACCACCAACGATGAGAAACTACCGAAGATAGAAAATATGAGGAGCTCCCTCCTAAAGAAGTTTCACCAGATATTCTTGTTCCCAGGCCGGAATGAGAAGGATTATGAAGATCCAGATGAGGACCCGGCAATGTAGAAGATAAACAAACACGCCATGACCAAGTTTAGCAACGCGTTGGCCGCCAGGAAAAATCGAGTGAAAGAAAAGATCATCGACAAGAAGGAGCCTACTCCGAGATTGTAAAGGATAATCCGACAATCACGGAAGAGCAGTTTCAAATATTCAAGGAGGCTTGCGAGGTCAAAGCTGCCAAAAAAAGTCTCAGTACATGAAGGGGCTTCAAGAGAGGAACATTGGGAGCCACCACCTTAGAAGCCATGGTTACGGCAGAGAGAGGTCCAAATGGGCCAAGGAGGACGCGGAAGCCGCGAGTCATGGCATCCCAGACCCCTTGGCGGATTTCACCGTCCCGCAGGAGCGTGACGTCCTCAGGGCCCGGCACCGTTGGGACCCAGTGAACAAGGTTTACGAGACAACACCGGTCATTACGGAGTTCATGAGACTGCTGGTAATTTTAGTTTCTGATCAATTCGACTGCACATGTTAGTCATATTTGTAAATGATCCTTGTGCCTTTTGCAGAGAGAGCAGCACCGGATTGCGGCCGAAAGCGACTCGCCGTCTGAGGCATTGGCGAGGCCCAAGTGGGACACTCCATTCATCCGGGCGTTGAACATACTGAAATGACAACCGGTGGATACTCGACCGTCATATGGACGCATGCACGGTGTCGGAGACGGCGCCACGTGGAAGAAGTACTACCGTGAGACCACGGAGGAGAGAAAGGAAAGATGGAGGTTAACTGAAGAAAACATTGACAAGAAGGTTGAGATTGCGGTTGAGAAGAAATCATCTCAAACAGTCGCAACAACGGTAGCCGCCGCAAAACAGGTGGTTGCCGATTTGTCTACTTCCTTGGTGATGGGCGTTATCACTTGGACAAGGCAAAATCCAGAAAAAAATGCAGAGGACTTTCCCCTTGCCGACTTCTTGGGGAGCAGCTCGACTAGCGTTGCACCAGCACCTGCTCCTGCACCGGCTCCCGCACCTGCTCCCGCACCTGCTCCCGCACCGGCTCCCGCACCGGCTCCCGCACCGGACGTGCTCGGTGGTGCTTCATCTTTGGCTGAGCTCGACGCCCTCACGGTATCTGTCACACCGGCCCCCTTCAATATAAATGTATAATCTCCCGTTTTCTTTGCCTTTCGGATGTCTCACGTCGCAGACTTTTCTTTGTAGGCCGACGAAACCCCGTGCACCATATTGTACACGATCGGCGACCAGAAGGTGGACGTGGGGAAGGCGACGATAATGAAACCGAAGGAACCATTGTTCCACAGACGATAATGAAACCGAAGGTTTCCGTGGCCAGTGTCAAACCGGGCCACGAGAATTTGCCTCCTCCAATACTAGCGGGGGATGACGACGAGACACCGCGGCGGCTTGGTGATTGTTGCAATGGGTGGGTGTTGTTGTGGCCAAAGAGTCTGCTTCGTTTGGAGGCGGCCGGGAGCACACCCACGAGCACGCAGCCTCAGCAAGGTATGAACATCAACACCCACCTACCCAATTAGCGTCGGGTGTTGGGTTAGGTGATAGCGGGCGGGGTAAGGAGGAGGCTCCATTAGTCGCTGATGACGTCGCCATGGATGAGGATGAGGACGACGATGGCACTGAACAGTATGTCTATACTGGCGCCTCCTCAGGGTTTGAGCGTCATGAGTCGGTGCCTGAATTGCCGTCTCAACGTATTATGGACGACCTTCCGGTAGTAAAGAAGTCTAGGAAGAGAGCGAGGAAAGGCAAAAAAGCTGATTCTATGATCCAACCGCCTCAGCAGCCTCGGCTTCAGGACCGTATAGATATCCCCGATGCGGATAAATGGCATATCCCCGGTCAACCAATCCTACCTGCAACAGTGCTACGGGCCAGATTCGGCGATCTAAGGAGACTTCATGACAATGTGTTGCGGGTAGAGAAAGGCCTCATCACCTCGAAAGATCCAGGATACCCACTCTACGTGGTTAACGTTCCGCGGCAAATGTCGTAGGTCGGCAGCTTCCCCGCGGATAAGTTCTTCCTCCGATTCGATTACATATTCGACATGTTTCACGTGAAGAAGCTGGATTTTACGTTTGTCCACCTTTATGCCTTGCACATGAACTACATCATCGGGGTTGAGCAGATATCTAATATCTGTGTCGCTGACCCGTACTACATGCATGAGGGCTTCTTGGGAGTCTGCGCAAAGCACCGTGAATACGCGAAGGATTACATCGTCACTTTCATGCTCGCCAATAAGGACAAGGAGGCGATTCTCGTGCCTTATCATCCCGTGTAAGTCATCCACGCTGCTGTCCTTCCTTTGATTTCAATCATTCATTTGCACGGTGGAGCCTAATTAATTTGAGGTGTACTTATTTTGCGCAGCGGCGGGCGCGCCGTCCTCATCATCCTCTACCCCCGATTCTCCCACGCTCTTTACTTGGACTCGCCGAAGAACATTCACAAAAAGGATTACACCCACATCAAGGATGTTATCGATAGTGCTATGTTTTACTACCAAGCAAGGGGTGGAGAGGTCAGGGACAAGAAGACAAGGGGCGGCAGGGCCGCCTTCGGCCATAAGACCGGCTTCTTCTACATCCAGCAACCGAATGATTCTCTTAATGATGGATTCTATGTCCTACACCACATGCTGGAGTACAGACGGGATCACCAGAACCTTCGCATGTCACCTAGAACCAGCGATGCCCATATTCTGCAATGGGCAAAGGACATAGGAGATATCGAGGATCATCGACTTCGAGCTGAGTTTTATAACATCCAACGTGAACTTGCCCAAATCATCATGAAGGAGGTCGTCGGAAAAACAGGGATGTTCTACGGAGAAGGACAAATGTCGTGGGATGACATCCGAACATGGATAGCCTCTCAGCGTCTTGACATGAAGCCTTTCACTAAGCTCAAGGACTATCTCCCTGACTTGGATGGATGGAACGACATGTTGGAGTGATTGTCGATATATGACAATGTGTCCGTTTAGGCCATACTTTCTGTATGACAAAACTTTGAGTTATGCACGGTGAAACTTTATTTGTGATATTAAATTGTCCTCCTCCTCGACTAGCGAAAATCACTCTAGTTAGGGCATTTTGGGGTACGATGAACTTTGTTATTTATGCTTATGATATGTTGTTTCTATTTTTGCCAAGTTTGTCTCTTTTTGTTGCTCAACTATATATGTTGCATATCATCGACTCATGTGACGATGCAGGTGCATAGATCATAGATGGCGAAGAAGTACTACGCCAGGAGTATATATATGACAAGTGGCCGGAGTGTCAGGCCCAGGTGTACCGGTTTCCGGTTTCCGAGCGACAGGCAGTAGTTAGTTTAGGTTCACGCTAATGCGAGAGAGGGATATGAACTCATGTACTCAAAGTGATAGCTCTTCTCACGTATATCATTGTTTAGATGGATGCCGATGTATTTGCAAGTAATCGAGACTTGTATCGCTATTTTCGAGATGATGACGAGAGACCACTTTGTGTTGGATGATGATTATGATGAGACTATTTGTATGTATATGCTATGATTACATCTGTGGTCTTGCAGGCATTTGTATGTATATCATGATGACATTTGTATGTGCTAAAGATTCTTCTATAAAGCCTGATCAAATAAAAAACAAATAGTAGCAATAGAGAGTGGAGAAAAGTTAGCAGCAGCGCGGTAGTAGCAGTAGCGCGTACGAAAGAAGCGCGCTATAGCTATTAGCAGTAGCGAGCTTCCACTAAGCGCGCTGCTGCTACACTTGTGTAGCAGTAGCGCTGGTGAGCATGCGCTACTGCTATGTGTTAGCTGTAGCGCCTTATTAGTAGCGCCAGTCCGCGCGCTACTGATACACCTAAAACCCGCGCTGCTGCTAGCCTTTTCCCTAGTAGTGTAAGTATGCAATGATGTATTCTTTCCCGCTGACCTCTTGCGCCAACACCGCACCGATCACCCTATCTTCTGCAGCAATGTACAACCTGAACAGCGCACCGGACTTGGGCGCCCTCAATTTTGGAGGATTCAACAAGCATCGTTTTATATAATTAAAAGCATCTCGTTGCTCTGCCCCCCAAGTAAATTCGGCTTCATTCTTTAGCCGAAGTAAAGGAACAAACGATTCAATTTTCCCTGCAAGGTTAGATATGAATCGCCTCAAGTGATTAATTTTTCCAAACAAGTTTTGCACATCCCTTTTACACGTGGGTTCCTCCAAATTTCTAATTGCTTCTACTTTCTTAGGGTCAATCTCTATGCCATTTTCATGAATTATGAATCGTAAAAACTTACCAGCCGACACGCCAAAAGCACATTTGAGTGGGTTCAGTTTTAATCCATATCGGCGCATCCTTTCAAAAGCTAATCTTAAATCGGCTAAATGATGATCAAAGCCATCCGATTTAACAACTATGTCATCAATATATATTTCTAGTACAATGCCTAGAAGATCATGAAAAAATAAATTCATAGCTCGTTGGTATGTAGCGCCAGCATTTTTCAACCCAAATGTCATAACAACCCACTCAAATAAACCAACAAAACCTAGGCAACGAAAAGCTGTCTTAGACATATCTTGTTCGTCCATAAATATTTGATTATAACCCACATTACCATCTAAAAAGCTAATCACTTTATGTCCTGATGCATCATTAATAAGCATGTCGGCTATATGCATAGGATATTCATTTTTCGGAGTAGCCTTATTCAAATCTATAAAATCAACACAGATTCTAATATTACCAGTATTTTTCTTTTCCACGGGCACTATATTAGAAAACCAATCTGCATATCTACACGGCCGAATAAACTTAGCTTTTAACAACCGATCAACTTCTTCTTTGATGCGGTCATACAAATTAGGATTGAAACCTCTACGAGGTTATTTATGCGGCCTAAAACCAGATTTAATAGGTAATCTATGCTCTACTAAATCTCTACTCAAACCGGGCATCTCAGTATAATTCTATGCAAAGTAATCAACAAATTCTTTAAGTAATAAACATACCTTACTTTTCTGATCGGCTTTCAGGTTAGCTTTGATAAATGTAGGCCTCGGAATACATCCATCACCAATATCAATTTCTTCAAGTGGATAGGCCGATGAGAATCCCTGTCCAAGCTTTTCCATGTTATCAAAATCTTCAATAGTTTCATGCATATCGTTCTTTCCGTAACGATACTCCTCCGTGCATCTTTGTAGCCACTTAATATTGTCGTATCTATTCATCAGTTATATAGATAAATCATTAAGCCGAGCTACATTAGCCGGCTGTGCATTTATAGGTACAAAACCATCTCTACCAATACTGACATAATCATAGTCCGATAAAGCCCTACCGGTTAAACATCGCATCTCACCGTGTTGCCAATCAACCGGCATGTCCGTCAAAGCAATGCATGAAGAATTATCGGCCTCAATCACCTCCACATCATCATTAACCCACTGAATTAAGAACTGATGAAGAGTAGAAGGAATGCAACAATTTGCATAAATCCAGTCGCGTCCTAAAAGAATGTTATACCGTCCTTTGACATCGACTACAAAAAACGCAGTCGGCTGTTCGCACACGAACACGTAACCGTGTACCCTCGACGCCGGGGGTGATGCACCGCAGCTCATGTCGAAGGAGACCCGCCGGAAGCGCGGTACGCAAGACAATCTGGCGGGCGCTTTTGATGACCCAAAACCCCACACGCCCGGGAGGGACCCCGTCAGGGCGCGAGGCGGCTATGGGCTGCCCTAGGTCGACCTGATCGCCCCTAGGGCCTCGAGGTTCGCCACCCTGCAACAACAAGAGCAGACGAAGAACAAGGAAGAAGAAGAAGAACAAGGGTTAAGGAGAAAAGATAAAAGATAAAATGTGATAGATGATTTGATCGATTGTGTGTTGTTCAATCGGCCGTCACCCCTTACATATATTTGAGGCGTCTGGACTTCCCGTACAAGAAAAGGACTCAAATCACGTCCAAATCATCAAAAGTTACCTAACTCGGACTATGAGGGCCGGAACTTCCGGTCTAGCCCGGAACTTCCGGGCTGAAATTATATCAAGTAGCCCTCTTGCACTGAATCTGCAGGCCGCATACTACTTCGGATGAAGATGGTCCCAAAAGCAAAGTTATAGATCTTACAATGGAGAAAAACTCTTCAGTTGATCACCTTTTCATCCGAGGTCATCTTGATGTCGAAATCGGCCCCGAAAATCTGCAAACAATGTTAAAATTCCAGTCTTCGGGGCGCACCGCGTGCAAACTTTCGGTTTAGCCCGGAACCTCCCCGGAAGTTTTGCCCGGAGCTTCCGGGCAAACTTATGCAGCACACCGTTTTGGCTCTAACTTTTGCATACAAACTCCGATTTTGACGTTTTTTGTGTCGAAATTGATCGTCTCGACGAGACGAAGACAATCCGTGTAGAAACATTTCTCATATGAGTCCATCTTGGGGGTGTAATCAGCTGAATAGTGTTCTAAATATAAAATCTGAGTACTTCAACCACAACTTCGGCCTTAGAGACGAGACCGGATGGCTATGGCCCAAATATGAAAATTTCTCCTTTTGACGATACGAAGTTTTCTCACTTTGAGCACTTCTCCATTTGAGGCCATCTTAATTAAGTACTTGGCCGTGTCAAAATCTGGTGTCAACACATGCCCCCCTGTTTTTTGGCAAACTTGTGTGCCAAAAAATAACTTGCACGACAATTTTTCTAAGGATGATGTCAACACTCTGTCGGCCATTTTGCATGTTCTTAGGACGATAAGTATATATCGGCCATTGCTTGTTTGAACCTCTTGAGGCAAACTTGGGTGAAAACTTCTCAGCTTCTATAACAATCCGGTGATAAGGTTCCATAGACCAAAACCATCCTCCGAACCATATTGTTCTCCCTTTCGCTAGGATTTTGCAGATAATCAAGAATGAACTTCCTCCAATCCTTACTTCGCCTGTATAAAAGTTTCATTAGTGGCCGAAGCAGTGGGCTTCGGTTCGGCCTTACCTATATTGACAAGACCTAGCATCGGCTATTGATAGAAATGTAATACACCATGGTTAACATAGTAGCCGGATGCTTGCTGTGCCAACTCTTTCGAATTGCATGTCTAGATATATGAATAATTTTAAAGCAACCCAAGGTAAATCTTGCATCTAGACATACCAAAAGATAAACTATAAGTGGTTCGTCAACACATTGATAACCCTTGGATATTTGTTGCACTACTAATAACGAATCACCGGAAGCCTCAATATGTATAGCACCTATAGCAAGGCAAATCTCCAATCCGAATGACAATGCATATTCGGCTTTGATCATTGTGCAAAAATATTTTAAGCGGCATGAGGCTTCACAAAATAGCACCATAAGGAGATATATAAACAACACCAACACCTTGGCCATTGCTACAAATTTAACCATCAATATATAATCTCCATGGTACTAGATGTTGGGGAACGTAGTAATTTCAAAAAAATTCCTACGCACACGCAAGATCATGGTGATGCATAGCAACAAGAGGGGAGAGTGTTGTCTATGTACCCTCGTAGACCGGAAGCGGAAGCGTTATAACAACGCGGTTGATGTAGTCGTACGTCTTCACGGCCCGACCGATCAAGCACCGAAACTACGGCACCTCCAAGTTCTAGCACACGTTCAGCTTGATGATGATCCCCGGACTCCGATCCAGCAGAATGTCGGGGAAGAGTTCCGTCAGCACGATGGCGTGGTGACGATCTTGATGTTCTACCATCGCAGGGCTTTGCCTAAGCACCGCTACAATATTATCGAGGATTATGGTGGAGGGGGGCACCGCACACGGCTAAGAGATCAATGATCAATTGTTGTGTCTCTGGGGTGCCCCCCTGCCCCCGTATATAAAGGAGCAAGGGAGGGAGGCGGCCGGCCTAGGAGGAAGGCGCGCCAAGGGGGGAGTCCTACTCCCACCGGGAGTAGGACTCCTCCTTCCCTTGTTGGAGTAGGAGAGAAGGAAAGAGGGGGAGAGGAACAAGGAAAAGTGGGTTGCACCCCTTGTCCAATTCGGACCAGAGGGGGGGGCGCCTCCTTCCTTTTGGCCTCTCTCCTCTATTCCCGTATGGCCCAATAAGGCTCATATACTCCTCAGCGAATTCCCGTAACTCTCCGGTACTCCGAAAAATACCCGAATCATTCGGAACCTTTCCGATGTCCGAATATAGTCGTCCAATATATCGATCTTTACGTCTTGACCATTTCGAGACTCCTCGTCATGTCCCCGATCTCATCCGGGACTCCGAACTCCTTCGGTACATCAAAACTCATAAACTCATAATATAACTGTCATCGAAACCTTAAGCGTGCGGACCCTACGGGTTCGAGAACTATGTAGACATGACCGAGACACGTCTCCGGTCAATATCCAATAGCGGAACCTGGATGCTCATATTGGCTCCCACATATTCTACGAAGATCTTTATCGGTCAGACCGCATAACAACATACGTTGTTCCCTTTGTCATCGGTATGTTACATGCCCGAGATTTGATCATCGGTATCTCAATACCTAGTTCAATCTCGTTACCGGCAAGTCTCTTTACTCGTTCCGTAATACATCATCCCGCAACTAACTCATTAGTTGCAATGCTTGCAAGGCTTAAGTGATGTGCATTACCGAGAGGGCCCAGAGATACCTCTCCGACAATCGGAGTGACAAATCCTAATCTCGAAATACGTCAACTCAACAAGTACCTTCGGATACACCTGTAGAGCACCTTTATAATCATCCAGTTACGTTGTGATGTTTGGTAGCAGACAAAGTGTTCCTCTGGTAAACGGGAGTTGCATAATCTCATAGTCATAGGAACATGTATAAGTCATGAAGAAAGCAATAGCAACAAACGAAACGATCAAATGCTATGCTAACAGAATGGGTCAAGTCAATCACATTATTCTCCTAATGATGTGATCCTGTTAATCAAATGACAACTCATGTCTATGGTTAGGAAACATAACCATCTTTGATCAACGAGCTAGTCAAGTAGAGGCATAGTAGTGACACTTTTTTTGTCTATGTATTCACACATGTATTATGTTTCCGGTTAATACAATTCTAGCATGAATAATAAACATTTTTCATGATATAAGGAAATAAATAATAACTTTATTATTGCCTCTAGGGCATATTTCCTTCAGTCTCCCATTACCATGTGATTTAACATCAATAGTTCACATTACCATGTGATTAACACCTATAGTTCACATCGTCATGTGACCAACACCCAAAGGGTTTACCAGAGTCAATAATCTAGTTCACATCACTATGTGATTAATACCCAAAGAGTACTAAGGTGTGATCATGTTTTGCTTGTGAGGGAAGTTTAGTCAATGGGTCTGCCACATTCAGATCCGTATGTATTTTGCAAATTTCTATGTCAACAATGCTCTGCACGGAGCTACTCTAGCTAATTGCTCCCACTTTCAATATGTATCCAGATTGAGACTTTGAGTCATCTGGATCAGTGTCAAAACTTGCATCGACGTAACTCTTTACGACGAACCTTTTGTCACCTCCATAATCGAGAAACACATCCTTATTCCACTAAGGATAATTTTACCAATGTCCAGTGATCTACTCCTAGATCACTATTGTACTCCCTTTTCCAAACTCAGGGCAGGGTATACAATAGGTCTGGTACACAGCATGACATACTTTATACAACCTATGGCTGAGGCATAGGGAATGACTTTCATTCTCTCTCTATCTTTTGACGTGGTCGGGTTTTGAGTCTTACTCAACTTCACACCTTTGTAACACAGGCAAGAACTCCTTCTTTGACTGTTCCATTTTGAACTACTTCAAAATCTTGTCAAGGTATGTACTCATTGAAAAATTTTATCAAGCGTCTTGATCTATCTCTATAGATCTTGATGCTCAATATGTAAGCAGCTTCACCGAGGCTTTCTTTTGAAAAACTTCTTTCAAACATTCCTTTATGCTTTGCAGAATGAATCTACATTATCTCCAATCAACAATATGTCATACACATATACTTATCAGAAATGTTGTAGTGCTCCCACTCACTTTCTTGTAAATACAGGCTTCACCGCAAGTCTGTATAAAACTATATGCTTTGATCAACTTATCAAAGCGTATATTCCAACTCCGAGATGCTTGCACCAGTCCATAGATGGATCGTTGGAGCTTGCATATTTTGTTAGCACCTTTAGGATTGACAAAACCTTCTAGTTGCTTCATATACAACTCTTTTTTAATATATCCATTAAGGAATGCAGTTTTGTTTATCCATTTGCTAGATTTCATAAAATGCGGCAATTGCTAACATGATTCGGACAGACTTAAGCATAGATACGAGTGAGAAACTCTCATCGTAGTCAACACCTTGAACTTGTCGAAAACCTTTTTGCGACAATTGTAGATTTGTAGATGGTAACACTACTATCAGCGTCCGTCTTCCTCTTGAAGATCCATTTAATCTCAATGGTTCGCCGATCATTGGGCAAGTCAATCAAAGTCCATACTTTGCTCTCGTACATGGATCTCATCTCAGATTTCATGGCCTTAAGCCATTTCGCGGAATCTGGGCTCATCTTCGATTCCTCATAGTTCGTAGGTTCGTCATGGTCAAGTAACATGACCTCCAGAACAGGATTACTGTACCACTCTGGTGCGGATCTCACTCTGGTTTACCTACGAGGTTCGGTAGTAACTTGATCTGAAGTTATATGATCATCATCATTAGCTTCCTCACTAATTGGTGTAGTAGTCACAGGAACAGATTTCTGTGATGAACTACTTTCCAATAAGGGAGCAGGTACAGTTACTCACTTCTTTCGAAAGAAACTCCTTCTCTAGAAAGGATCCATTCTCAGCAATGAATATCTTGCCTTCGGATCTGTGATAGAAGGTGTACCCAA
The DNA here is from genome assembly GCF_056163025.1 of Triticum urartu. Taxonomy (NCBI): domain Eukaryota; kingdom Viridiplantae; phylum Streptophyta; class Magnoliopsida; order Poales; family Poaceae; genus Triticum; species Triticum urartu. The sequence continues at coordinate 746,747,822 of NC_141875.1, read as the reverse complement.
CATTTTCTTTTTGGGTATCCTATGAAGATTTACTTCTCCGATTTGGGTTTGAGCTTATCATGTTGAAACTTTTTCACATAAGCATCGCAGTCCCAAACTTTAAGAAACGACAGCTTAGGTTTCTCGCCAAACCACAGTTCATACGGTGTCATCTCAACGGATTTAGATGGTGCCCTATTTAACGTGAATGTAGTTGTCTCTCATGCATAACCCCAAAACGATAGTGGTAATCGGTAATATACATCATAGATCGCACCATATCTAATAAAGCACGGTTACGATGTTCGGACACACCATTACACTGTGGTGTTCCAGGTGGCGTGAGTAGTGAAACTATTTCACATTGTTTTAACTGAAGGCCAAACTCGTAACTCAAATATTTTACTTCTGCGATCATATCGTAGAAACTTTTATTTTTTGTTATGATGATTCTCCACTTCACTCTGAAATTCTTTGAACTTTTCAAATATATCAGACTTGTGTTTCATCAAGTAGATATACTCATATATGCTCAAATCATCTGTGAAGATCAGAAAATAATGATACCTACCGTGAGCCTCAATATTCATCGAACCACATACATTAGTATGTATGATTTCAAACAAATCTGTTGGTCGCTCCATTGTTCCGGAGAACGGAGTCTTAGTCATCTTGCCAATGAGGCATGGTTCACAAGCATCAACTGATTCATAATCGAGTGATTCCAAAAGCCCATCAGCATGGATTTTCTTCATGCGCTTTACACCAACATGACCTAAACGGAAGTGCCACAAATAAGTTGCACTATCATTATTAACTTTGCATCTTTTGGCTTCAATATTATGAAAATGTGTATCACCACGATCGAGATCCAACAAACCATTTTCATTGGATGTATGACCATAGAAGGTTTTATTCATGTAAACAGAACAACAATTATTCTCTAACTTACATGAATAATCGTATTGCAATAAATATGATCCAATCATATTTATGCTCAACGCAAACACCAAATAACATTTATTTAGGTTCAACACTAATCCCGAAAGTATAGGGAGTGTGCGATGATGATCATATCAATCTTGGAACCACTTCCAACACACATCGTCACTTCACCCTTAACTAGTCTCTGTTTATTTTGCAACTCCCATTTCGAGTTACTACTCTTAGCAACTGAACCAGTATCAAATACCGAGGGGTTGCTATAAACACTAGTAAAGTACACATCAATAACATGTATATCAAATATAGCTTTGTTCACTTTGCCATCATTCTTATCCACCAAATACTTGTGGTAGTTCCGCTTCTAGTGACCAGTTCCTTTGTAGTAGAAGCACTTAGTCTCAAGCTTAGGTCCAGACTTGGGTTTCTTCACTTGAGTAGCAACTTGTTTGCTGTTCTTCTTGAAGTTCCCCTTATTCCCTTTGCCCTTTCTCTTGAAACTAGTGGTCTTATCAACCATCAACACTTGATGTTTTTCTTGATTTCTACCTTCGCCAATTTTTGCATCACGAAGAGCTTGGGAATCGTTTCCGTTATCCCTTGCATATTATAGTTCATCACGAAGTTCTACTAACTTGGTGATGGTGACTAGAGAATTCTATCAATCACTATTTTATCTGGAAGATTAACTCCCACTTGATTCAAGCGATTGTAATACCCAGACAATCTGAGCACATGCTCACTGCTTGAGCTGTTCTCCTCCATCTTTTAGCTATAGAACTTGTTGGAGACTTCATATCTCTCAAATCGGGTTTTTACTTGAAATATTAACTTCAACTCCTGGAACATCTCATATGGTCCATGACGTTCAAAATGTCTTTGAAGTCCCGATTCTAAGCTGTTAAGCATGGTGCACTAAACTATCAAGTAGTCATCATATTGAGCTAGCCAAACGTTCATAACGTTTGTATCTGCTCCTGCAATAGGTCTGTCACCTAGCGGTGCATCAAGGACATAATTCTTCTGTGCAGCAATGAGGATAAACCTCAGATCACGTACCCAGTCCGCATCATTGCTACTATCATCTTTCAACTTAGTTTTCTCTAGGAACACATATAAAACATAGGGAAGCAATAACGCGAGCTATTGATCTACAACATAGATATGCAAATACTATCTGGACTAAGTTTATGATAAATTAAAGTTCAATTAATCATATTACTTAAGAAGTCCCACTTAGAAAGACATCCCTCTAATATTCTAAGTGATCACGTGATCCAAATCAACTAAACCATAACCGATCATCACGTGAAATGGAGTAACTTTCAATGGTGAACATCAATATGTTGATCATATCTACTATATGATTCACGCTCGACCTTTCGGTCTCAGTGTTCCGAGGCCATATCTGCATATGCTAGGCTCGTCAAGTTTAACTTGAGTATTCTGCGTGTGCAAAACTGGCTTGCACCCGTTGTAGATGGACGTAGAGCTTATCACACCTGATCATCAAGTGGTGTCTGGGCACAACGAACTTTGGCAACGGTGCATACTCAGGGAGAACACTTTTATCTTGAAATTTAGTGAGAGATCATCTTATAATGCTACCGTCAATCAAAGCAAGATAAGATGCATAAAAGATAAACATCACATGCAATCAATATAAGTGATATGATATGGCCATCATCATCTTGTGCTTGTGATCTCCATCTCCGAAGCACTGTCATGATCACCATCGTCACCGGCGCGACACCTTGATCTCCATTATAGCATCGTTGTCGTCTCGCCAATCTTATGCTTCCACGACTATTGCTACCGCTTAGTGATAAAGTAAAGCATTACAGCGCAATTGCATTGCATACAATAAAGCGACAACCATATGGCTCATGCCAGTTGCCGATAACTCGGTTACAGAACATGATCATCTCATACAATAAAATTTAGCATCATGTCTTGACCATATCACATCACAACATGCCCTGCAAAAACAAGTTAGACGTCCTCTACTTTCTTGTTGCAGGTTTTACGTGGCTGCTACGGGCTTTAGCAAGAACCTTTCTTACCTACGCATCAAAACCACAATGATAGTTTGTCAAGTTGGTGCTATTTTAACCTTCGCAAGGACCGGCATAGCCACATTCGGTTCAACTAAAGTTGGAGAAACTGACACCCGCCAGCTACCTGTGTGGAAAGCACGTCGGTAGAACCAGTGTCGCGTAAGCGTACGCGTAATGTCGGTCCGGGCCGCTTCATCCAACAATACCGCCGAACCAAAGTATGACATGCTGGTAAGCAGTATGACTTATATCGCCCACAACTCACTTGTGTTCTACTCGTGCATATAACATCAACGCATAAAACCTAGGCTCTGATACCACTGTTGGGGAACGTAGTAATTTCAAAAAATTTCCTATGCACACGCAAGATCATGGTGATGCATAGCAACGAGAGAGGAGAGTGTTGTCTACGTACCCTCATAGACCGGAAGCGGAAGTGTTATAACAACGCGGTTGATGTAGTCGTACGTCTTCACGGCCCGATCGATCAAGCACCGAAACTACGGCACCTCCGAGTTCTAGCACATGTTCAGCTCGATGACGATCCCCGGACTCCGATCCAGCAGAATGTCGGGGAAGAGTTCCGTCAGCACGACGGCGTGGAGGGGGGCACCGCACACAGCTAAGAGATCAATGATCAATTGTTGCGTCTTTGGGGTGCCCCCTGCCCCCGTATATAAAGGAGCAAGGGAGGGAGGCGGCCGACCTAGGAGGTGAGCGCGCCAAGGGGGGAGTCCTACTCCCACCGGGAATAGGACTCCTCCTTCCCTTGTTGGAGTAGGAGAGAAGGAAAGAGGGAGAGAGTGTCGGTGTCAAAACCAGCGGATCTCGGGTAGGGGGTCCCGAACTATGCGTCTAGGCCGGATGGTAACAGGAGACAAGGGACACGAAGTTTTACCCAGGTTCGGGCCCTCTCGATGGAGGTAAAACCCTACGTCCTGCTTGATTAAGATTGATGATATGGGTAGTACAAGAGTAGATCTACCACGAGATCGAGGAGGCTAAACCAGCCTATGGTATGATTGTTGATGTGTATGTTGTCCTACGGACTAAAACCCTCCGGTTTATATAGACACCGGATAGGGTTAGGGTTACATAGAGTCGGTTACAATGGTAGGAGATCTAAATATCTGTATCGCCAAGTTTGCCTTCCACGCCAAGGAAAGTCCCTTCCGGACACGGGACGGAGTCTTCAATCTTGTGTCTTCATATTCCAAGAGTCCGGCTGAAGGTATAGTCCGGCTATCCGAACACTCCCTAATCCAGGACTCCCTCAGTAGCCCCTGAACCAAGCTTCAATGACGACGAGTCCGGCGCGCACATTGTCTTCGGCATTGCAAGGCGGGTTCCTCCTCCAAGTACTTCCTAGAATATTTTGAACACAAAGATAGTGTCCGGCTCTGCAAAATAAGTTTCCACATATTGCCATAGAGAGAATAATATTTACACAAATCTAATCTGCTGACGTATTCCGTAGTGTGACATACCACGGCCAAGCCTTTATCCGAGTCGTTTCATTATCCCACCTCAGCGCATCATGCGAGGCGGTTTCCTTGGCACGTCTTGTTAAAGCAGAGATCGTGTCCCCTTATTCCGGGATCCTCATCAATACGGGCGTGGGTAACCCAACCGCTTCTAGGACTCCTAGATTATAGGCAAGTCCAAGCGGACACGGAGAGGACGCCTGATATTCACCCTCTTTATAAAGGGGACAAGGCTTTTATTTTTCCCTCCCGTGCTCAATCGAATCCTTCCCCCACCTCAAGCTCAAACGCCCGAAGTTTAGGTTAGGTGCTCCGAACTTCCAATCATGTCCGGATATAGCCTTCAGGGCCGATGGGTGCCTTCCTCCGTCACGGAAGAAGACATCAAAAAGTTGAGGGAGGCCAGATATCTGACCGCCGAAATTTCGCATCGGCTGCCTCCCCGAGGGCAGGCCGTCCCTACCCCCGAACCCAACGAGAACGTCGTGTTCGTCTCCCACTTCCTCTGAGGTCTAGGCCTTGCTCTGGATCCTTTCGTCAGGGGTTTGATGTTTTATTACGGGCTAGACTTCCATGATCTAGCTCCGGACTCCTTTCTTCATATCATGACATTTATTGTCGAATGCGAGGCCTTCCTCCGGGTTTCCCCTCACTTTGGCCTATGGCTCAAGACCTTTGAAGTGAAGCCGAAGATGATCGAGGGGCAACATGCGGCGTGTGGAGGTGCCTCAATACGCAAGATGACGGGAGCTCCGTGGCCCAAAGGTTCCATCCCAGAGGTGTCTGAATTGTGGCAACAAGAGTGGTTCTACATCACGGCGCCTAGAAGCGCCAAGTGGGCGGCCGCCCCTGTTTTCCGCTCGGGCCCTCCACCACAACTGATGTCATGGATTAGCAGGGGTCTGAGCTGGGGTCCAGCCAAGGACGTGCCTATACTACAAAGCCGCATTTGAGATCTCTTCAATGGAGATTTTAGTTTGGTTACGGTAATACAAGTTATGCTGGTTCGTCAAGTTCAGCCTTGCAAACGCCGGCCCCTTCGCCTATGGGAGTTCAATCCCGAGGGACCGCGTGTCATTCAAGATTTTCTCGGCCTGACGCACGAGGAGATGTACAAGTCATTTTTCGGACCTCAGGTGGAGTGTTCGGAAATCACCAAGGACGTGGGCCTAAGTAGTAACCGCGCCGCCGAACAGGTAAGGCATCTTCCGGCCGAACATACTATCTCTCCTTTGTTACGAAGTTATTTCTGAGAGTTTGCTTTTTGACCAGGACTGGCTAACAAAGGCGAAGTTGATTCGGTGTTCGGTCCCCCTCCCTGAGGGTTTGGAAAATGCGGTATTGGAAAAGATGCTCCAGACCGCACCTTGCCCGGAGCCCTTAAAGGAAGATACTGTGGAGGGCAATGCGGGCGGACGCGGGCCCCCAACGCTGCCCATTCTAGCCGAGGGAGCGAGCGTCTCCATGAAGGAAGATGACCAGAAGAGGAAAAGGACTGCACCCGGGGAGTCGGAAGCCGAAACTTCCAAACGGGAGAAGAAGTCTCCCACAGAGGGTCCTACCTTGGGGGGCGCCAATACCGCACAAAGTTCGCGGGGGGGATCAATTCTCCTGCGAGTCGTAAGTGACCCGAAATACTTTAATAGTATAGATATGCCATCTTTTTCTTCTGAGAAGATAACCACTGCATATATTTTTGCAGTTCGGGCCTTAGCCCCTCTCAACTGAGCTCGTCTTCGGGGGATCTTCTTCCAGAGATGATGGAGAGCGAAACGCCTCCTCCGGACTCATCCGCTCCGAAAGCGGGCGACCCTGAAGTGTTGTCGCCGAGGGCCTCTCCGAGTCTGGTGAGGCCAGAAGATAATCACATTGACCCCCAAAGCTCCCAGTGTCCGGCTCCCGAAGAGAGCAGACAAAAGAGTCCGACACCGTCTAGTGTGCGATCGGATGTTCTGAGGGAGTTGGTGGGGCGAGCGGCCATCTCAGATGAACACCGTGTGCTGATGAATACGGTGATGGAGAGAATATCGTCCACCAAAAGCGGATTGCATGAAGCTTTTATGAGTCCACTGACAGGCTTTGAGGTACGTAATAGAATGTATGAAAGTCCTGCACATGCTAGGTGTGCCCTGTGTAGATAGTAGCCCCTGAGACTCTGGTTGTCGTCGGAAACGACGACGAACAGAGGATCATATTCCCCGGTAATAACCATACTGCCTCTATGTGCAGGTGATGGAAGCTCCGGTGGCTAGCCGGACTAGCGAATTTGCCCATATAGAACGGCAGTTGGATGCGGCAGACGCCGACATCGAGCTTGTTAACAAAAGGCTTGACGAGGCACAGGGTAAGTGTCATTATCTGGTAAACGTCACATAGGAAGAGCAGCATGATGCCAGTATCTTTAATATGTTGTGACTGCAGATGGAGCTGCCACTATTGAAGCCTTGCGGGCAGAACTTGCCCGGGCCAAGGAACAAGCGAGGTTGGGTAATGCGGCTGCTTTGAAGGCGGCCGAAGAGTTGCAAACCGAGAAGGCCGCACATGGCGAGAGCCGAGACAAGATGGCCAAGATGGCCGTAGAATTAAAAGCCGCCGCCGACCGTTGCCGGGTTCTTGAAAAGGAAAACCAGGCGAAGGCATCGGACCTTGAGAAGGCTGCAGCGAGAAAGGACCTCCGCTCTGCTATGAGGCAAAGAAGGAGGAGCTGCGGGAAGCCGGGGATATTGTAGCTGGGAAATCCTTTATGTTGCGGAGGAAGTTTGGAGATCCACGGTATGCCCCTCTGGATCGGCCATGGAGCTCGGAGGATGTGTATATGGATTTGGCGGCGAGCGCTGCCGATGCGGCCAAGTACTTCCAGGGTCAGACGGACCGTGGAGTAGACCAGCTGTTTTGGAGACAATTCCATACTCCCGAGCGTCCACTTTCATTGACTGACCAATTAGCCGAATGGGCCGAACTAAATAGGTTGTCCGGACTCTCCATGAGGTCCGTTGTGGATCAGCTATGGCCGGAAAGGTCAAAACCGAATAGCTATTTCAGCTTGGTGCAGCAGTTCCTTGACGTGGTGCCGCGCATTAATGCGATGAAGAGGTCGGCGTGCATAGAGGGCGCATGGATGGCCTTTGCCCGTGTTATGGTATACTGGGCAGAGATGGATGCTACCAATGTTGCAGCGCGGGATTCGGCTATAGGTCGAAAGGCTGCTGAGCACTACTTTGAAGAAGTTCTTGAGGGTGCCCGTTTGATAGAGACCCAGTGCTCAAAAAATATTATGTTTGAGTGATATGTAATCTCATTGTAAATGAAATGCTTTTATAAATTTTTATAAGGCTATTTTTATACTTTTGCCTGAAAGTAATATGATGCCTCCTGGGCGGCCGTTTATGTATACATGTGTATAACCTGAAAGATTGCAGTCGTCGGCTTCAGCCCCCACGCATATAATGCGGAGGTGCTCGCAAAAACACGCGTTCACACTTAACCCAATGTCTTGGTCCTATTAAGGAGGTGATAACGGAGCGGGCGAGGCAACCAGACTATAATGCTTTAGCACTTTCACTTAGCCATAGGAGTTTGACAGTGGGGCTACTAGATAGCCCCTGGTGGCTCCGCACTCTCCTGGTTCCGGGGTGCGTACATGCCTGGCCGGAAAAACGGCCCTTCGTTAAGGTGGAGGAATTCTAACATTCCCACAGGTCATCGAGTGGTTGACCAGCCTCACGCTATATGATGACAGTTACTTTTCGGCTTTCTCTACTGAGGTGCTCTTCCGGATGAACCAGGGCATAATCGCAGTAGTTCTCCTGGTGCTACCTTAGCCGGTAAAGTGGAACGTAAGGCACCAAAACACAGGAGCCGGGCAAACCCAACATTTGACCAAAGACAATGATTCGGAGCTGATGCATATAGGGCCAAACTCGCAACGCCGAACACTCCCTAAGGTATTCGGTCTTTGTGGTATAAACCAGGCCTAAATAATGACCTTTGTAAGAAGCCCCTTGTGTCCAGGTACGTGCATTGTTCTGGCGTGGCCACATGCCAAGACGTCAGCATCCTTCCCAACGGTGGATATGTATCAACAAGAGACAGTAAAAAAGGTTTACGCAGGGTCTTAATCTAAAAAGAATCCTTGGAGCGGGTCCCTGCTGCACGTCTGCGCCTGTGTCTCCGTTGTGCCGTATCCTGGACGGGTTTAGCACGATGATCGTCTGTAAAAGAGAGGAAGTTAAGTGTAAAAGTTGTCGTGCAAAAAGGATAGTTTTTAAAGAAACCATGTATAATTCAAGATGATAAGAAATTGCCACTTGTCTGCGCGCGTTGAGCCCCTTGTATTGACAAATAGGGGTGTGACCACTTATTTTCGTATAAATAGCGGCGTCGGACTTGATTAGTTGTATCTGAGGTCTTGACGACCTATTGGATGCTTTCGTTTGTCCGGGCGCCTTTAGTGTGCGGCGGCCAAGGCAGCCTCACTCTCTTCGGCGCACAGAGATCGCTTGATATTTCCGTGCACTGTAATGATCCCACGTGGACCGGGCATCTTGAGTGTGAGGGAGGTGTAGTGTGGTACTGCATTAAAGCGAGCGAAAGCTTCGCGTCCGAGTAGTGCTTGATAGCCACTTTGAAACGGAGCGATGTGGAAAGTTAGATGCTCGCGGTGGAAGTTATCGGGGGAGCCAAATGTAACTTGTAGTAAGAGGGAGCCCGTACAATGAGCCCCTGGGCCTGGCGTTACTCCTTTAAAGGTAGTATTGCTATGGCGGATTTGTGTTGGGTCTAGCCCCATCCCGCGGATTGTATCCTGATATATTAGGTTTAGGCTACTGGCGCCGTCCATCAAGACCCTTGTGAAGTGATATCCGCCAATTACTGGGTCTAATACCAGGGCAGCCCATCCTGCATGTCGGATACCTGCTGAGTAATCACGATGGTCGAAAGTGATCGGTTGAAATGACCAGTGGCAGGACTTTGTGGTGATAGGCACTTGGGTATACTTTCCTGGGAGTGCCGCATTGTTTTTTCCCTTGATTACGTGTAACACATTTACTGTTTTGACTTATGGTGGAAATTTCTTTTGTTCCGCCGTGTCTTGCTTGGGAGGCTCGTCCTCGTCTTCACTTGGTGTATCCTCCCCCTTATGTACGGCGTTGACCTTGCCAGACTGCTTGAAGACCCAACATTCTCTGTGGGTATGATTAGCAGGTTTACCAGGGGTACTATGGATCTGACATACTTGGTCCAGAATTTTGTTAAGGCTGGACAGTTCATCCCTGGTGCCTTTAGGGGGCGGCTTGTGACCTGGTCGAGAGCTTTTGAATCTGGCATTTACTGCCGTGCCCTTCGTGCTGTCTTCTTTATTCCGGCATTTGTTATTGCTGTTGCGCCGTGATTTCCCGTTTCCATCTCTAACTTCAGATGTACTGGGGTCGTTGGTGCTGCATCTGGCTAGCCAGCTGTCCTCACCTGCGCAAAAGCGGGTCATGAGGTTCGTTAATGCGGCCATCGTTCTCGGCTTATTTTGGCCGAGGTGTCTGGCGAGCCATTCGTCACGGACGCTATGCTTGAAAGCTGCCAAGGCTTCGGCGTCCGGACAGTCGACAATCTGGTTCTTTTTGTAAAAAAACCTGTTCCAAAGCTTTCGGGCTGACTCTCCGGGCTGTTGAGTTATATGACTCAAATCGTCCGCATCCGGAGGTCGGACATAAGTCCTTTGAAAATTTGCCCGAAAGGCGTCTTCGAGCTCTCCCCAACTTCTAATGGAGCTTTCGGGGAGGCCTTTGAGCCAGTGACGAGCTGGCCCTTTGAGCTTGAGGGGTAGGTACTTGATGGCGTGGAGATCATCTCCTCGAGCCATATGGATATGAAGGATGTAGTCCTCAATCCAGACCCCAGGGTCTGTTGTTCCGTCGTATGCCTCTATGTTTACGGGCTTGAATCCCTCTGGAAATTCGTGGTCCAGTACCTCATCGGTGAAACATAGGGGGTGTGCGGCACCCCTGTAGCTGGGTGTACCGCGTTGTTCGGATGTTTGTCGTGTTGCATTGTATGCTGGGGCGCGCTTGCGTGGTCCATAGATGGATCTGGTTGCGCCGTCCTTTGGGTGCGGGCCCTCACATGGGTCGCGTATTGTATTGTGAGCGGCGTTGTGTGCCGCTCTGTGTTGGTAGAGGGGTCATCTATCCGACCAGGTGGCTGCTTTGATATTTGGTTGTGGGGGTTCTGAGGCCTCCTCATCGAATTCGGGTAGCAGCTTCCGCTTTGGGTAGCTCTTGGAGGGGCGATTGTCGCCGTACCTTGCTGCAGTGCCGAGTATTTTACTCCATCTGAATTGGAATGTGTCTTGCGCGGCCTTGAGCCTTTGCTTCTGCTTTTTCAGGATCCTCGCGGTGGCAACAAGCCTTTTACGGGCAGTCTGCTGCTCCGGGTGTCTGTCCGGCGTTATGTCGTCCGGACCATTATCCTTGATAGGATTTGTTTGTTCGGTTTGATTATTCGGATTGCCGTTGTCCGGTAGCGGTTCGCCCCGCTCCAGCGCTGGGTCTGTGTGATCGCTATTTCTGTCGAGGCGGGATTTGGGGCGGCGCTTGCGTCGCCGCATTGACTGCTTTTCGAGAGAACAAGCCTTCGGTGCGTCTCGTCGTCATCTTTTCGTGCGTCCACCATGTATACGTCATATGACGAGGTGGCGTTCCAGGGCCCAATGGGCGCTGATTCTTCATCGTCTCCTTCATCGGCGTCCATACCGTCGATGTCTTCGGAGTCGAAGTCGAGCATGTCGGTTAAATCGTCGACAGTGGCTACAAAGTGGGTGGTGCGTGGGCTTTGAATTTCTTCATCGTCCGCATCCCAATCACGCTGACCGTAGTCCGGCCAGGGCTCTCCTGATAAAGAGAGAGACTTTAGTGATTTTATAATATCGCCAAACGGCGAGTGCTGAAAGATGTCCGCGGCAGTAAACTCCATGATCGGCGCCCAATCGGATTCGATTGGCAGAGGCGCGAATGGTTCAGAGTTCGGAGAGGAGTCTGACTTCTTGGAATCATGAGTCTCGCAGAGTGCGGGGCTGGTGTTTGGCTCGATCGCCGTTAGGATCGCAGCCCCCGAGGCGGCGTCCAACCACCCATCCTCGATCGGCGCGGTTGGCTCCGAATTAAGGGTCGAAGACGATGCGGGTGCGGCCTTCAGGGCACTATTAGGTGGCAGAGCTAGATCATGATCGTCGTGGCAGTGCGGCGCGCTCGGTAGTGGCTCGAATCCGTCGAAGATCAAGTCCCCGCGGATGTTAGCCGTGTAGTTTAAACTTCCAAATCTGACCTGATGGCCAGGGGCGTAGCTTTCGATCTGCTCCAGACGGCCAAGTGAATTGGCCCGCAGTGCGAAGCCACCGAAGATGAAGATCTGTCCGGGGAGGAAGGTCTCACCCTGGACTGCATCGCTATTGATGATCGTAGGAGCCATCGAGCCTGATGGCGACGACACAGAGGAACTCTCAATGCAAGCACCGATGTCGGTGTCAAAACCGGCGGATCTCAGGTAGGGGGTCCCGAACTGTGCGTCTAGGCCAGATGGTAACAGGAGACAAGGGACACGAAGTTTTACCCAGGTTCGGGGCCTCTCGATGGAGGTAAAACCCTACGTCCAGCTTGATTAATATTGATGATATGGGTAGTACAAGAGTAGATCTACCACGAGATCGAGGAGGCTAAACCCTAGAAGCTAGTCTATGGTATGATTGTTGATGTGTATGTTGTCCTACGGACTAAAACCCTCCGGTTTATATAGACACCGGATAGGGTTAGGGTTACATAGAGTCGGTTACAATGGTAGGAGATCTAAATATCCGTATCGCCAAGCTTGCCTTCCACGCCAAGGAAAGTCCCTTCCGGATATGGGACGGTGTCTTCAATCTTGTGTCTTCATAGTCCAGGAGTCCGGCTGAAGGTATAGTCCCGCTATCCGAACACCCCCTAATGCAGGACTCCCTCAGAGAGGAACAAGGAAAAGTGGGCTGCACCCCTTGTCCAATTTGGACCAGAGGGGGGGGGCGCCTCCTTCCTTTTGGCCTCTCTCCTCTATTCCCGTATGGCCCAATAAGGCCCATATACTCCCCGGCGAATTCCCGTAACTCTCCGGTACTCTGAAAAATACACAAATCATTCAGAACCTTTCCGATGTCCGAATATAGTCGTCCAATATATCGATCTTTACGTCTTGACCATTTCGAGACTCCTCGTCATGTCCCCGATCTCATCCGGGACTCCGAACTCCTTCGGTACATCAAAACTCATAAACTCATAATATAACTGTCATCGAAACCTTAAGCGTGCGGACCCTATGGGTTCGAGAACTATGTAGACATGACCGAGACACGTCTCCGGTCAATAACCAATAGCGGAACCTAGATGCTCATATTGGCTCCCACATATTCTACGAAGATCTTTATCGGTCAGACCGCATAACAACATATGTTGTTCCCTTTATCATCGGTATGTTACGCTACAGGAATCGGCTACTTTGCCGTCTGCCACGGCGGACGGCAAAGGCCTGAACGGCGGACGGCAAAGGCCTTTGCCGTCAGCCACGGACGGCAAAAGGCTCCGGCAAAGTAGGCTTCGGTAAACAGCTACTTTGCCGTCTGCTACTGACGGCAAAGTCTTTGCCGTCTGCGGCGGACGGCAAAGAGAGCGCGGCGGACGGCAAAGAGAGCGGACGGCAATAATTGCGCTGTCAGTCCGTTAAGTGGCTAACGGAAGGCCTTTGCCGTCCGCCGCTGACGGCAAAATTTCTAGGGTCTTTGCCGTCCGCCGTGTGATGTCATCTACACGTCACTACATGGCAGGTTCTTTGCCGTCCGCCACTGACGGCAAAGTCTTTGCCGTCTGCCACTATAGGCAAACTGACCAAATGGGTCAGCTCCCAGGAAGCACAGCTGGATGCCACGTGGCTTCTTTGCCGTCCGCGGCAGACGACAAAGAGCCCGTTGCCGTCAGTGGCAGACGGCAAAGAGCCTGCATTGCCTCTGTTTTTTCATATACCCAACCATTTTCACAGCAAATAGATGATACATATATATTTTTCACATGGCAAGTTCACAGCAAACATATGAGATATCCAACACATATAATTTCATCATACATGCATAGTTCCATCAACCATACATAGCAAGTTCGACATACATGCATCCAACCATACATATTACAATAGTGTCATCCTACCATACATGCATAGTTCATAGATACAAAGGAAACATAGTTCATCCAAACAAGCACTCCATCTATGCAAGCTTCCGTGAAGTGAATGAATTCTGCAAAATGGGAAATAAGAAAGTTAGAAGAAGAAGATTAGAAGAAGAAGAAGAAGATTAGAAGAAGAAGAAGAAAATGAAGAAGAAGAAGAATATATGACATTTATGAGCTAATTTAGGTGAAATTGATCATTTGTGAGCTAACTTAGGTGAAATGGATCGTTTATGAGCTAACCTAGGTGCAATGGATCGCTTATGAGCAAACTTAGGTAAAATGCATCATTTTAGAGGTAACCTAGGTAAGATGGATCATTTTGGAGCTAACCTAGGTAAAATGGGTCATTTTAGAGCTAACTTGGGTAGAATGGATCATTTATGAGCTAAGTAAGGTTAAATGGGTCATTTTAGAGCTAACGTAGGTAAAATGGATCGTTTATGAGCTAAGTAAGGTAAAATGGATCATTTTAGAACTAACTTAGGAAAAATGGATCGTTTATGAGCTAACTAAGCTAATTATGCCATTTTTGACATAAGTAAGCTAAGTACATGTCATTATTGAGCAAACCTAGTTAACTAAGCATATTAGAGCTAACTTTGGTCATTTTGGAGGAAACAAAGCTAAGTACAGATCGTTTTAGAGCTAACTTAGGTAAAATGGATGGTTTTGGAGGTCAGTAAGCTTATTAAGTCATTTTGGAGGTGAAGAAGCTAAGTCTAGGTCATTATGGTAAGCATTGGAGGAAATAAAGCTAAGTCTAGGTCTTTATGCATGTGTTAAGCAAAACACTAGATAAACTTACCAAGATGTAGGAGGTGTAGGAGCGGGGTGGCTCGTGTCAGTAGCTGGAGAAGGATCGTGCGATGCTTGTCTGGAGTTACGCTGCACCAAAGATCATTTCCAATGTGTTGTTAGCATGATGACACTCAAATGTTAAGACTAGCAAGTAATGTCCATTCAATAAAACTCACCGTGGTCCCAGGAGCAATCACCGGCATCGGCGGAGCGGTCTGACCTGTCTTCTCGCACACAGACTGCACATTTGGTTTTGACGACTTAGTCATACTAGTTAGTAATGAGACAAACACTACATGAATGTTTTGGCTAATCTGCAGAAGAAACTTACCACAAGGAGCTCGTACATGGCCCTTGCCTGCATGTCATTCCGTGCCCTCTCCTCCTCCATCATCTTTGTCGTCCTCTCCTCCAACTCCCGCTGCCTCTCCGCCGCCTCCGCCAGAAGTTTCTCCGTTCTATCTCTCTCACTCTGTATAGCAGCCTGCAACACCACTCACATGACCATTTGTAATCATTGATGGAAGCGCACAGAATGTAATGGAGAAAGATAACTGAGTACGTATCACTAACCTTGATGGCGAGTTGCACTAGCCGTTCACGAGGCCTTATCTCAGGAGCGGAGCTCGACTGGCGCGCCTTGATCTCTGGGAGAGTGCTAGGACAACGGATAAGTCCATCTCCAATGGCTATGGAGCCATGGGACCTCCCGCCACTAGATATCATCAACAACTCTGGATCAATGGGACCCTGGCTCGGGTTAAAGTCCTCCCCTTTCCTCGCCTTCCCCTCATCTCTATATCTCACGAGCTTGTTGTGGGAGGAGATGTTGGTGAAGTTGTTTGCATCATCGAGGTCAGACTGAGAGAAAGCCTTGACTTTCTTGAAAGAGGCAGTGTGGGCCATGGCATACAGGTCGTACACCTCTGGCACCTTATCCGCCTTATTATAGCGTGCCTGAAAGAAAGAAACAATGAAAATTAGTAATTAAAGGGCTCAAGCTAGCATGATGAATGAATTGCATGAATCATGAAGCAAACCACATACCCAGTTGCGCCCGAACTGATATAAGTTGGAGCTGCCTTGATGGTGTGGCACACCTTCCATTTGGGCACGTTTGTCCTTGGCCTTGTTGTGGAGGGCTAGCCATTGTGGAGAGCACCACTCATCGACCAACACCTCCCAACAATCCATCTGATCCGCACACCATCTCGGAGGCGCCTAAGTTAGCAAATAGAAACTTGAGCGCTATGGCTAAGAATTACTAAATGAAGGAACTTAAGTAGAGAAGGCCTTAAGAATTACCTTCATGTACTGCTCCTTACTCAGGAACTTCTCGCGGCACGCCGGCTTGGTCTTATTGATACCACGCAAGGCGTAGTAGTCTCGAACAGCCTGCACCCGAGCCTCGTGCCATAAGTTCTGGAGTAGGCGCTTGCAGACGTTCTCGATAACATGTGCCGCGTCCTCCTCGTATCCCTCCTCACACCTGTAGAATGTCTGCAATCAAATGAGACAATATTGATTAGTACAATTAATAACTAGCTAGTTGAAGATTTTTAAATGTGCAAAGGAGAAATTACCCAAAACTTTCTGATCACCATGTCTGCCCTCGTGTCGCACACGACACCTTCGATAATCTCATCCGGCGGGGCCGGGGCAGCCACGTAGTGCTCCCAGCTCAATCCAAGCTCTGGAAGCCGACCCTCACCAGGCAACGTGACAAACCCCGGGAAGTTTTGCCGGCAAAGAACTCCAAGGACGGAGTTGGGCCGGCGGACACTATGATGGTGGTCCCAACCCCTGCAGCATGACAAGGCCAACGCATTAGTTATTTGAAAAAACGTGAATGCACAAGGTACAAAAATATTAAATGCACTTACGTACCTCTCCCCATCAGGGAAAATCAACCACCTTTGCTCGCGGATCACCGGCACGGACGGGAGCCATGTAGCACCACGCTGGTAGACGGTGCCCCCCTCCTCCTCAAGATCAGTCGGCTCCCCACCATCATCAGCATGGCCACTCGGCTCCTCGGGCTGATCCGGCCAGGTACCCCATCCGGACGTGTGCTCCTCCGGGGTCACGTGGGCCGAACTCTCGTGGGCCGAAGGCCAGTCGACCCGAGGCTCGTGGGCCCAAGACCCGTGGACCGGAGGCTCGTGGACCGGAGTCCGTGTAGCCTCCTCCTCGGACGAGTCCACCCTAGCAGTCACGTGCTCGGGTGAAACAGCCGGGGGTGGCGGCGAGGAAGGCGCCGTAGCCCTACCTCCTCTCCCACGACCACGTGCCCCACCTCCTCTCTTCCTACCTCGAGCTCGTCCCCTGCTGGGCACCGCGGTCGACGAAGAAGGGCCCGGCGGTGTGGCCATACTGTCCAGCAACGCTCGGCGGAGAGGTGCGTCTGGAATGGAAGACCTCAGACCACGCTCCCGACCAGCGCCCACCATCTTTCAACACCTGCCATGACAAACAGTAAACGAAATTAGTACAACATAAAAAAATACCGACATGAATAATAATATGTGTATCACTTAAGTGTATCATCATCAAGTACAACATAAAAAAATGTAATACCTGACACTACTAATAATCTCGATCAGTATCATCAGTAAATGCATAATCATCATCATCACTATAATCAATGACGGGCTCATAGGGTTCATTGGCATCAACATGTGCAAGGCCACCTTGACGTAATCGGTCAAGCATTGACAGGTCATCCGCAGCAGTAACCTCTTCTTGTTCCGGCTCTTCTTGTTCCTCCTCTGGGGTGATGTCGGATTCATTGTCGCTGTCTACTTCAATGTTTTGGGGTGAAGTATAGCGGTTCTTGAAACGCTTTTTGGAAAGACGTGTCTCTTGGAAGAATTCTCCTTCATATGTGTCTGGGTTAATGTGAGGTTCATAATCCTCTTCCTTTGGGGGAGAAAGTCTAGCACGTGGCGGCACTTCATAAACGACATCCCAACCTTTCAGATTTGGATTAGTTTGGCAGGCCCACGGTAGATAGAATACTTGGGTCGCCTGTTGAGCCATAATATAGACATCAGGAACATCTAAATGAGTGCTTTGGTTGATTTCAACTAGCCCTACATGTTCATGAGTCCTTCTAGTCTCCTTCGGCTGAAACCAATAACATTTGAAGACTACGACATTCGGTGGATTTTCACCATAGAACAGAAGTTCATAAATTGCTTCAACTCTCCCATAATACTCGGTACCTCCTTCGCCGATAGCAGATACACAACAATTTGTTGACTTTCGGTCGGCCATAGATAGCTCTTTGCCATAGGTACGAAAGCGATACCCGTTGATGTCGTACTTGTCAAATGAACGGACCTTATAGTCAAAACCATTAGCGACTTGTCTCAATTCGGCGTCCATAGACTCTGAATTAGCCTACAAGTTTAATATGAAAGGATTGTTGCATTATGCACAAATTAGCGAATGATATGAAATTGTCTAATAGAAATTACTGTTTGTTTGAACCAAGAGATGAAACCGGGATAGCCACCTCCTTGCTTTGCGAGAAGCTCATACTCTTCGACGAAATCCTTTTGGATCTCCGCACCATACGAGAATATGGTGACGTATCGACTGTATGACATATCCAAGAATAAGAGTAGTTCAAAGGAAATAGAAGTTGCGAAACAATGTACCGAGAACTTACTCAATGTACGGCCGCACTTCTATCAGGTTGTTGAAGATATACAACGAAATGGTCCGCCATTCTTCGTTATCCAAAGATACTGGATGTGAAACACTAGCTGGTGCGAGATTCCCTTTGAATAGGCTGAGGTTGGATCCACCCTTTTTAGGCTCGTCAGCATTGTACCGAGGCTTCGGATTATGCAAATGACGATTTTTGGCTTCGTAGTGCGCTGTTACGAAGTTTGCCGCCTCCTCTGTGATGAATGCCTCAGCCATCGATGCTTCAATTCTACGTTTATTTTTACATTTTTCTCGAAGCGTCTTCTGCATCCTCTCAGTTGGGTAGCACCAACGATTTTGCACGGGCCCCCCCAATCTTGCCTCGGTCGGGAGATGCAAAATCAAATGCTGCCTTGGATTAAAGAAGCCCGGTGGAAAGATCTTCTCTAACTTGCAGATCAACTCCGGCGCCAACTCTTCCATTTCTTCTAGCACGCCAGGCGATAGTTCTTTCGCACAAAGAACACGGAAGAAATAGCTGAGTTCTGCCAGTACTAGCCATTCATCCTCAGGGATGAAGCCACCGGCATTACCCGCTCAATCCATATGTGCCAATCATGACTCTTGAGACCAAATATCTTCAGTTTATCAAGATTCGCTCCCCTCTTTAGATTCGCTGCATACCCATCGGGGAACATCAACTGCTGTTGCACCCACAAGAGAATTTCCCTCATAGCTGGCCTTCCAAGATTGAACCATGCCTTTGGCTTCGTCCAGTTCTGCTTTCCTTTCGGTTCTTTCATGTTTTGTAACGGCCTATCACATAGCGCCTCCAGATCGACTCTAGCCTTAGTATTATCCTTTGACTTCCCATCTATGCCGAACAATGTACCAAAAAGTGCCTCGGCGATATTCTTCTCAGTGTGCATCACGTCGATGTTGTGTGGGCAAAGGAGGTCTTTGAAGTAAGGCAGATCCCATAAGCATGTTTTGTGAGTCCACGCATGCTTAGTATTATTACCCTTGAAGTACCCTGGACGTTGTGGATCTGGCTCGAGAGCGTTTAACTGATCCAGGGTCTGTTGGCTTGTCAATGCAGGTGGTGCAGAGTTTTTGACAACTCTACCCCTGATGAAGTTCTTCTTGTCTTTCCTGAACTTATGGCGAGGATCCAGGAACTGTCTATGCATGTCGAAGCAAGAAAACTTGCGACCGGCCTGAAGCCAACGAAACTCAAGAGCTCCCTTGCATGTGGGGCACGGGAACCTTCCATGCACACACCAGCCAACGAATAGCGCATACGCCGGCAAGTCATGCGTCGAGTACATGTACCAGACACGCATTATGAAGTTCCGTTTGCTAAAGGCGTCGTATGTCTTGAACCCATTATCCCAGGCTTCTTGCAATTCGTCCTTAAGCGGCTGCATGTACACATTCATATTTTTGCCCGGATAGTTGGGTCCTGGAATTATCAACGTCAGGAAAATGTTCTTTCTTTGCATAATCTGTCCGGGGGGGAGATTGAGTGGAAAGACAAATACGGGCCAACAACTGTATTGGGCTGCCGTCATACCAAACACACTGAACCCATCCGTGTTGATGCCGACTCGAGGATGCCTCGGATCTGCCGCTTTGTCAGCATGTAATTCATCAAACTTTTTCCACGCAACACCATCCGATGTGTGTACCATCATCAAATTCCCATCTGCATCTAGTTCGGTTCTTTTGCCTGTTTTGTGCCATGTCATCTGTCTGGCCGTCTCTTCGACCATGAAAAGACGTTGAAGTCTTGGTACGATTGGCATATACCGAAGAACAGTAACGGGGATTTTGGTCTGTGTCTTCTCACCCATACCGTTGTCTACCACAATATACCTGGTAGAGTTGCAAATGGGACAATAGTTCAAGTCCGCATAGTCAAGCCTAAATAAGGCACATCCTTTCTCACAGGCATGTATCTTCTCATAGGGCATCTTCAGTGCACGAAGGATTTTGTCCGACTGGTACAGGTTTGCAGGCATTACATGGCCTTTGGGTAGAAAGCGTCCAAATACTGTCATAATTGCGTCATAGCATTCTCTGCCCAAGTTGAACTGAGCCTTCAAAGCCATTACTTGTGAGATGGCATCCAACTGACAAAGCTCAGTGTGCTCGTGGAGCGGACGTTTCGAAGACTCCAACATTTCATTGAAGGCCTTTGCAGATTCCTCCATCTCCTCGTCCGAATCCCGAGCATCATCATAGCCTTGCACCATGTTTTCCATCCCGGTACCATGCTCGTCGGTGCGACGACGATCCACCTCAGCTCGGTCACGTTGGGCAGACTCACCATGAAATGTCCACACCGTATAATCGGGCGTAAAACCACTCTTCTGCAGGTGTTTGCCCATTTCAGCCTCTGTCTTCTTTTCCCAATTGCCGCACCGGAAACAGGGGCACCAGGTTTTCTTTTGGCCATTTGCAAATGCGGCTTGCACAAACCCCTTAGTTTTGGTGAACCATTCAGCGCTCCATTTGTTCTGACCAGTGTGACCGGTATACATCCAAGCACGGTCACTCATCTTGACTTTCAGAGCTACTGGACACACAACAATTATATATGTAATTCACCATGTATATATTCATCAGTTGATCTACTTTGTCAATTTTATTACGTCCATGCAACCTACACTTTAATAGGTAATGATAGGTCCTAATCCCACCCGTGTATGTGTAGATTGAGTTTATTTTCCCATGCTATGCTCCGGATCCGACGCAAAGTTTCGGCAGCACCTCCCCGCTGTTCTCCTGATACACGTCTCTGCAATAAACAGAGAGGATGTGTACCCGGAGAACAACAGGGGAGGCACTGACGAAATATATGCGTCGGATCCGGAGCAAAGCATATGGGAAAACGAACCCAATCT
The DNA here is from genome assembly GCF_056163025.1 of Triticum urartu. Lineage (NCBI taxonomy): Eukaryota > Viridiplantae > Streptophyta > Magnoliopsida > Poales > Poaceae > Triticum > Triticum urartu. Next base: position 746,726,760 of record NC_141875.1, on the reverse strand, counting down.
ACACATACTCGGGCTGTCCATGGATAGCGTTGGACAATTCGAAAGAATCAAGGTTATATATATGCAAATGCATGCATATTTATAACTATGATGCTTTCGAACGGGAGACACATATTGGTTACGCATACTGATGATTCAAGACACATACATAGCTAGCTATCAAGTTTCATCGGAATAGATCAAATAATTAATGGGGGAGGAGGACTTGTCATTTGTGCTCACCCACGAACGAAGGGGCAGAGCTCGTCAAACGCACGGCGAGGTCGTCGAACACCAAACCTCGCAGCGATGAAACAACTACAGTGTCGGGGTGGCGTGTCGGGGTCGGGGTGTCGGAGGTCGGGGTCGGGGTGTCGGGGGTCGGGGTGTCGGGCCGGGGTGTCGGGGTGGCGTGTCGGGATCGGGGTCGGGGTGTCGGGGGTCGGGGTCGGGGTCGGGGTCGGGTTGTCGGGCCGGGGTGTCGGGGTGTCGGGGGTCGGGGTCGGGGTGTCGGGGGTCGGGGTGTCGGAGGTCGGGGTCGGGGTGTCGGGGGTCGGGGTGTCGGGCCGGGGTGTCGGGGTGGCGTGTCGGGATCGGGGTCGGGGTGTCGGGGGTCGGGGTCGGGGTCGGGGTCGGGTTGTCGGGCCGGGGTGTCGGGGTGTCGGGGGTCGGGGTCGGGGTGTCGGGGTGGCGCGTCGGGGTCTTCTTCTTCTTATTCTTTCTTCTTCTTTCTTTTTCGTCTTCTTTTCTTTCTTCTTCTCCCTCCTCCTCTTCCTCCTCCTCCTCTTCTTTCTTCTTCTTCTTCTTCTTCTTCTTCTTTCTTCTTCTCCTTTTTCCTCTTCTATATTGTTCTGTTTTTCAACTTTCTTCTTATTCTTCTTCCTTTTTTTCCTTTTTCCTCTTCTTCTACCTCTTCTTCTTTTTTTCAACTTTCTTCTTGTAATAATAATCTAAACCTAAATCTAGCACTAACCTAAACCACTAACCTAAATCTAGCACTAACCTAAACCTATCAATAACCTAATTAAACCTAAACAGCAAAGAAAAACAGTAGAAAAAAAAAAGCTCACCTTGGCTCCTCTCGATGGAGGATGGAGGGGGCGGCACGGCCGCAGGGGCGGCGGCGAGCCTGGATCCTAGGCGGCGGCGAGCTCCGGGGCGCGAGGCAGACAGGACGACGAGCTCCGGGGCGCAGGGGCGGCGAGCTCTGGGGAGCAGGGGCGGCGAGCTCCGGGGCGCAGGGGCGGCGAGCTCCGGGGCGCAGGGACGGTGAGCTCCGAGGCGCAGGGGCGGCGAGCTCCGGGGCGCGATCCTGGCTCCGGCGCGGGCGACGGGACGCCGGGGCGGTGGCGGGTGATGGGGGCGACGGGGCGACGGGGCGAGGGGAGGTGGGGCAAGGGGGCGGCGGTGGGTGGCGGGGGAGGCGGGGCAAGGGGGCAGCGCGGTGGGTGGCGGGGGAGGCGGCGGGTGGCGGTGGTCGTCGGGGAGGAGAGGGAACAGAGAGAGATGGGCGGGGTGGGGCGCCGTTAGTAACCTAAACGTTTGCCGTCCGCCCCCTTTGCTGTCCGCTTACTTGCTCTTTGCCGTCTGCTAGCAGACGGCAAAGAGGGGGGCGTTAAGTTTTTTTTAACCAGCTCGTCAGTGGGTCTCCCCCTCCCTCTTTGCCGTCTGCTAGCCGACAGCAAAGAATCTTTGCCGTCCGCTAGCGGACGGCAAAGAACTGGCTGATGGCAAAGAAGCTGATTCCAGTAGTGTTACTTGCCCGAGATTCAATCGTCGGTATCTCAATACCTAGTTCAATCTCATTACCGGCAAGTCTCTTTACTCGTTCCGTAATACATCATCCCGCAACTAACTCATTAGTTGCAATGCTTGCAAGGCTTAAGTGATGTGCATTACCGAGAGGGCCCAGAGATACCTCTCCGACAATCGGAGTGACAAATCCTAATCTCGAAATACGCCAACTCAACAAGTACCTTCAGAGACACCTGTAGAGCACCTTTATAATCACCTAGTTACGTTGTGACGTTTGGTAGAACACAAAGTGTTCCTCTGGTAAACGGGAGTTGCATAATCTCATAGTCATAGGAACATGTATAAGTCATGAAGAAAGCAATAGCAACAAACTAAACGATCAAATGCTATGCTAACGGAATGGGTCAAGTCAATCACATCATTCTCCTAATGATGTGATCCTGTTAATCAAATGAAAACTCATGTCTATGGTTAGGAAACATAACCATCTTTGATCAACGAGCTAGTCAAGTAGAGTCATACTAGTGACACTTTGTTTGTCTATGTATTCACACATGTATTATGTTTCCGGTTAATACAATTCTAGCATGAATAATAAACATTTATCATGATACAAGGAAATAAATAATAACTTTATTATTGCCTCTAGGGCATATTTCCTTCACTAGAGAGATCAAGCTAAAATCAATATTATGCATGATGTCAATATGATGCTCAATAATAAAATCAACCATGATTTGGCCTTACGTAAGTTCTGAAAACTAACAAGCCAAAGCACGCCCAACCAAAACATAAGTTCACTTTGCAACTTTGGTGAATTGGTATATGCATAATATCCTCAATGGCATCAATTTGAAAAATTCCTTTGCAAGCACTTATCTCAATCTCTACTCAAACTAAGGACGCTGCTAGAATACCACACCGGCCATTCTTACATATATTCTTAGGGCGATAGATAAGTATCGGCCATTACCATGAGGTCCATGTAGAATTCATTCACCAAATCATGTATAGCTGAAATAAACATATGAAATAGAATCAAATATTTCGGCCCTTTGGATTAGCAAGAAAAAAAGGTAGCTAATAAATTGTATAGAGATTTGGTAATACCCTCTGATGATGCAGAAAATTATGTCGCTTCCATGGATCAAAATAAATCCAGGGAGGGTAATTTATCATACCTGATGATGAATTCCATGGCAAAGGCATCAATGGTATGTTTGAAAAACATGGATGATGTGCTAACCGAAGATTTTGATGGGGTGATGCAAACCTTCGGCTTAATTGTTTCTGGTTTCCATCCTTCTCTTTCTTCACTTTTATAACACTTGTTGGAATAGAAGGTTGCACATCATTTTTATTTTGACTGCTCCTTTTGGGAACCCATGCCATGTTCTTCTTTTTCAGCTCTTGTGCACTAAGTTTTTGTAATTCCTTCTTTCGCCAATACGATAAGCCGAGTGGGCACCCCGGCTGTGATTTTGTTTGAAGCAATGGCAATTCTTGTTTTACCTTGTGCACTGTCAACTTCTTTTCTTCAGATTTGGCACTTAGACTCTTGATAATTGGTTGCTTCGTCTCATTGCCTTTAGTAGCCAATGTCAACACGTTAATTGGCTCTTTTTCATTTGAGATCAAATCTGAAGTTGCAGTCTTACGACCATCTCTTTTAACACGGTACACTTGTTTGACCACCTCTTTCTTCTTCTTTGAGCTCCGGACCGATTCCTTATGATTGAAACGGCCTTTAACATATGATTGTTCAAATGTTGATCTTCTCGGAGATGCATAATATTTGTTAGATGGTCTAAAATAAGATGGAGAGTGTGCCCTTGTATCATACCTGTCCCATGATGGATATGGATCTACATGAGCATAGGGATGCATCCACGGCACTGGCACTGGCGGCCCAAAATAAGGATATGAATATGTTGCATTAAAATGATCACTTTGCCAATACCGATCCTCATATTTGCGCCTTGGAGGTGATCTTGGTTTCTTTGCATGATTTGGCCGATAAGCATTCTTCTCTCCACTCTTCTTTTGATATTTATCCAATAGTTCAGCGAAGGTGATTTTTGATCTCTTACACTTGCGCTTATTTCGGCCATTGTTTTCTTTTGGTTTGCTTTCATCGATCATTGGATTTCCTTGTTGCCCCCCAGTCCTTAGCGTCTTCATTGTAGTTTCGATGGAATTCTCACCCTCAAGTTCATGTTCATTGTGATCTTCAACCACTTCTTTACATGAAAGCTTGATCCCATCACCTGCAGTTTTTACGTTCTCTTTGAATGGATCGGCTTGAATTAGCCGATGCAAAAACTTTCTGCCATCGGGACCAATCGGAATAGACTGGTCATCTCTTGGTGTCTCAACAAATTTTCATCGTCCTTTATCAATGGCTGATTTAACTATTTGACGAAACATGTTACAATCCTCAAAACTATGCTTGAACGAATCATGCAACTTACAATACATTCGTCCTTGGATAGATGGCTTGACATGGTGATCAAGAATTCCAATGTAATTATTTTTCAACAACAAAGCAAAGATTTGATCGCACATGTTTGAATTGAAGGTATACTTTTTGTTTTCTAGCCGATCTTGTTGTGAGAACGGCTTTGGAGTTAACAAAACGAATGGTTCAGATTTGGCATCTTCCCATTCAGCTATGAATTCTCTTTCGCATACTTTTTCCGATGTCATTAAATAAGAAATTATACTAGCATCGGTTTTCCCAAAAGAATTAAACCTTGGCTTTAAATTTCTGAAATCAAAGTAGTTAGAACATACACGTCTCAATTGAGACCATGCATAAGCCAAGCATGAAGCAAGAAAAGCTACCCAATTAGATTTGAACTTTAAATAAAGCAACGGGAAAAGCTTTCGCTGCAGTAATAAGTCATTATCGGTCTCTTTGAATGGTACAATATATTAGCCGATATGCTTAGTAACAATTTTATTGCTAACAAGTAAATTGCCCTTCTACATTGATCTTTGCAAATTACTTACTAGAATTTTTCTAATAGATGCATCAACAATAAAGTTGTGACCAAATCTGAAAACAGATAAACTACTTGCTAGACATACCTCTTCAAATATGTTGGGAGAGAATGATGATTGCATATGATGAATAATATTGTGCTTTGCTTCTGGATGAATTCCCAACACCATGTCACAATTTTCTTCTTGATTTCTTGCATCATAAATTTGAAGATCTTTGTCAATCGAACTTTGTCCGGCTACTTGTTCTTGTCCTTGAAGCTTGTCAATTTCCATGGCACGAAACTCATAGGGCAGGAAGTAGGTTCCATTAACTTCAGAAAAATCAAGCATGGTTGTTTTGCTATGCTTGCCATGCCCTTTCTCAATAATACTTGCCTCTTTGGATTTGATGGATTCGGAATATATACTACTTGATTCGGCTTTTTCAACCGAAGCACTTTCAAGTTCCGAATCATCCTTCTTTTCATTGACACTACCCATTGGCAATGCTTCTTTTATCTGAGCCAATTCTTTTTCTATTTGTTTCTGGCAGCGAGCGGCAAAGTTGGCTTTAAGCTTTTTCTCAATTTCAGCCCACTCCGGATATGATTGCCCCCCCGATGTTTTTAGATTCTTTCGGCAATGACACACGGGTGTTGCCGAAATTTTGCAGTAGTGTAGGGGGTGTATAATATGATGTAGTACTAGGTGAAGGCATATGCATTGTTGTAAAACCATATTTTTGCTTGCCAATTTTATCAACTGGCAAAGATTCATCTTCTTGCAAAACCCTAGCTTTTATTGCGGCACAATCAGGAAATATCCCTTTTTCATGTTGTTCAAGGCAAATAACACTAATCCTCTTATTCTGGGCTAAACTCTTCAATGCAGCCACCACTACCTCATTTTCTACAATATTTGGCACAACCGCTCCTGTAAAATTTACATTTATTTGGCTATGACCTGAAAGGTGTGAAGTCGAATTTTGAGCATCTACAGTTGTGTATGGTGCCGAAAAATTACTAACATGATGTGTAGCATATGACGGTTGAGAGTAACTGGCTGGATAGCTAGCAGTAGCATGCCCAATTCTCCCATCCATCGGCAAGGTTGGATTCACACATTGCAAATTAGTTGCCGATGAATAAAAAGGTGAAACACTTTCTTGTATGCTATTGGAAATTTTAACATGAGGTGTTTCAAATTGATTAACCAAACCCATCATGTTGTTCATCGGCATATGGATTTGTGGGGTTGCCGATGCATGAGAGTTTGGATAGATATGTTGTACGTTGCTAAAATCATAAGAATTTGAAGCATGAAGATTGCTTTGCATCGGCCCTTGTGCATTATTAGATGCATGATTGATAAAACTAGGGTTAGCCGATACATTATGCTCATTAGGTTATCCAACAACAACATACGGATTTCTTGCATCTACAAAGGGGAATTGGGTATTCATATTACCTTTGTAGATTGCAGCAACTTGATGACGATCTCTTTGTAGCAAGAACGGGCCGGAGACCGTTCAAAGCTTCTTCCCCAGCGGAGTCGCCAAAAAGTGTGTTCGCACACGAACATGTAACCGTGTACCCTCGACGCCGGGGGTGATGCATCAGCTCACGTCGAAGGAGACCCGCCGGAAGCGCGGTACGCAAGACAATCCGGCGGGCGCTTTTGACGACCCGAAACCCCACACGCTCGGGAGTGACCCCGTCAAGGCGCAAGGCGGCTATGGGCTGCCCTAGGTCGACCTGATCGCCCCTAGGGCCTCGAGGTTCGCTGCCCTGCAACAAGAAGAACAGACGAAGAACGAGGAAGATGAAGAACTAGGGTTAAGGAGAAAAGATAATAGATAAAAAGTGATAAATGATTTGATCGATTGTGTGTTGTTCAATCGGCCGTCACCCCTTACATATATATGAGGCGACTGGACTTCCCGTACAAGAAAAGGACTCAAATCACGTCCAAATCATCAAAAGTTACCCTAACTCGGACTACGAGGGCCGGAACTTCCGGGCTGAAATTATATCGAGTAGCCCTCTTGCACTGAATCTGCAGGCCGCATACTACTTCAGATGACGATGGTCCCGAAAGCAAAGTTGTAGATCTTGCAATGGAGAAAAACCCTTCAGTTGATCACTTTTTCATCCGAGGTCATTTTGATGTCGAAATCGGCCCCGAAAAGCAGCAAACAATGTTAAAATTCCAGTCTTCGGGGCGCACCGCGTGCAAACTTTCGGTTTAGCCCGGAACCTCCCCGGAAGTTTTGCGTGGAACTTCCAGGGCAAACTTATGCAGCACACCGTTTTGGCTCTAACGTTTGCATACGAACTCCGATTTTTACGTTTTTAGATCGAAATTGATCATCTCGACGAGACGAAGACAATCCGTGTAGAAACATTTCTCATATGAGTCCATCTTGGGGGTGTAATCAGCTGAATAGTGTTCTGAATATAAAATCCGAGTATTTCAAACACAACTTCGGCCTTAGAGATGAGACCGGATGGCTATGGCCCAAATATAAAAATTTCTCCTTTTGTCGATACAGAATTTTCTCACTTTGAGAACTTCTCCATTTGAGGCCATCTTAATTAAGTTCTTGGCCGTGTCAAAATCTGGTGTCAACATCGGCAACGTTTTGCTTCGGTTCAGTTTAGAAAATACCGAAAAGGGCATAATATTAACACCTGCACCGCCATCAACAAGCATGCGACCAATAGGATTAGCGTCAATGTGACTTCTGATAAATAATGGCATTAGGTGCTGTCCATGCTTCTCTGGTTTCTCAAATGTAGCATTCTTTGGGCCAAGAACAAGTTCAGCAATTTCAGCCTCGGGCGCGCGAAATTCAGCAGGCAATGCGAATGCCATATTAACATCCATATTAGTTGGTACATCTTTATCATTCTCTGAATTTTCTGCAATAATATTGTCATCCGTATTTTTATTTTCCTCAGTTGCGATGCGCTTCTCCTTCCAAGTTTTTGTGGGTATCATTTGTTTATCTTGATTGAACCATTTATCACACTTCTTCTCAGCTATCTCTTCCTTTATTTCAAATGTCTGCAGTCGTTGTACACGTCATTTCTGAGTGTGAGTAAGCCCCTTTGGGCACCACTGAGGTGCTGGTTTAGTCCCTGGCGCAACTGACTTAATTTTGTTGCCCCGCGGGTCCGTTGGCCTGTACTGACGTACTGTTCCTCCTGGGATGAATATTCTGTCATTAGCCGACAAACCTCTTTGCTGATTAGAATTATGTCCGCATATATTGCTGGAATCCCAACGTGTGCATGTGTTGTTGTTATAGTTCAAACCCATTGGAGGCAAACTCTTGGACGTTCCTGGGCCACAATTTCTCATTGTTGGAAAAATGCTCTAGAGGCAATAACCAATTAGTTATTATATTTCCTTGTTCATGATAATTGTTTATTATCCATGCTATAATTGTATTGATAGGAAACTCAGATACATGTGTGGATACATAGACAACACCATGTCCCTAGTAAGCCTCTAGTTGACTAGCTCGTTGATCAATAGATGCTTACGGTTTCCTGACCATGGACATTGGATGTCGTTGATAACATGATCACATCATTAGGAGAATCATGTGATGGACAAGACCGAATCATAAGCCTAGCACAAAGATCGTGTAGTTTGTATGCTAAAGCTTTTCTAATGTCAAGTATCATTTCCTTAGACCATGAGATTGTGCAACTCCCGGATACCGTAGGAATGCTTTGGGTGTGCCAAATGTCACAACGTAACTGGGTGGCTATAAAGGTACACTATGGGTATCTCCGAAAGTGTCTGTTGGGTTGGCACGAATCGAGACTGGGATTTTTCACTCCGTGTGACCGGGAGGTATCTCTGGGCCCACTCGGTAGGACATCATCAAATGCGCAATGTGACCAAGGAGTTGATCACGGGATGATGTGTTACGGAACGAGTAAAGAGACTTGCCGGTAATGAGATTGAACAAGGTATCGGATACCGACGATCGAATCTCGGGCAAGTACAATACCGCTGGATAAAGGGAATTGTATACGGGATTGACTGAATCCTTGACATCGTGGTTCATCCGATGAGATCATCGTGGAACATGTGGGAGCCAACATGGGTATCCAGATCCCACTGTTGGTTATTGGCCGGAGAGGTGTCTCGGTCATGTCTGCATGATTCCCGAACCCATAGGGTCTACACACTTAAGGTTCGATGACGCTAGGGTTATAGGGAAAGTATGTACGCGGTTACAAAATGTTGTTCGGAGTCCCGGATGAGATCCCGGACGTTACGAGGAGTTCCGGAATGGTCCGGAGGTAAAGATTGATATATTGGACGAAGGGTTTTGGAGTCCGGGAGTGTTCCGGAGGTACCGGGTGATGACCAGCATGACCGAAACGTGTTTCGGGAGCCCCGGCAAGTGTTGGGGGGCTTCATGGGCCAAGGGAAGGGCGCAAACCAGCCCACTAAGGGGTTTTGCACCCCCCCCTCACCTATTCCCACGTGACCAGGGGGTTTGGGGCGCCCCATCTAGGGTTCCCACCTCCTGGCTTGGGGGCCAAGTCACCCAAGGGGGAGATCCCATCTGCCCTAGCCGCCGCCCCCCCTAGGGGAAACCCTAGGGCGCCTCCCCTCCCCCTTGCCCGTATATATAGTGGAGGTTTTAGGGCTGCCCAAGACACGAGATGAACTCTCCCAAGGCACAGCCCTACCTCTCTCCCTCCTCGTCTCTCGTAGTGCTTGGCGAAGCCCTGCTAGAGTTCCGCGCTCCTCCACCACCACCACGCCGCCGTGCTGCTGCTGGACGGAGTCTTCCCCAACCTCTCCTTCTCCCCTTGCTAGATCAAGGCGTGGGAGACGTCACCGGGCTGCATGTGTGTTGAACGCGGAGGTGTCGTCCTTTCGGCACTAGGATCATCGGTGATTTGGATCACGACGAGTACGACTCCATCAACCCCGTTCACTTGAACGCTTCCGCTTAGCAATCTACAAGGGTTTGTAGATGCACTCTCCTTCCCTCGTTGCTAGATTACTCCATAGATTGATCTTGGTGTTGCGTAGAAAATTTTGAATTTCTGCTACGTTCCCCAACAGTGGTATCAGAGCCAAGTTTATGCGTAGTTTCTATGCACGAGTAGAACACAAAGGAGTTGTGGGCATCGATATTTTCAATTATCTTGCCGTTACTAGTCTTATCTTGATTCGGCGTTATCGTGGGATGAAGCGGCCCGGACCGACCTTACACGTACTCTTACGTGAGACAGGTTCCACCGACTGACATGCACTAGTTGCATAAGGTGGCTAGCGGGTGTCTGTCTCTCCCACTTTAGTCGGATCGGATTCGATGAACAGGGTCCTTATGAAGGGTAAATAGAAATTGGCTATTCACGTTGTGGTTTTGGCGTAGGTAAGAAACATTCTTGCTAGAAACCTATAGCAGCCACGTAAAAAAAACTTGCAACAACAATTAGAGGACGTCTAACTTGTTTTTGCAGCATATGGCGTGTGATGTGATATGGCCAAAAGGATGTGATGAATGATATATGTGATGTATGAGATTGATCATGTTCTTGTAATAGGAATCACGACTTGCATGTCGATGAGTATGACAACCGGTAGGAGCCATAGGAGTTGTCTTAATTTATTTATGACATGCGTGTCAACATAAACGTCATGTAATTACTTTACTTTATTGCTAACCGTTAGCTGTAGTTGTAGAAGTAATAGTCGGCGAGACAACTTCATGAAGACACAATGATGGAGATCATGGTCTCATGCCGGTGATGATGATGATCATGGAGCCCCGAAGATGGAGATAAAAAGGAGCAAAATGATATTGGCCACGTCATGTCACTATTTGATTGCATGTGATGTTTATCATGTTTTACATCTTATTTGCTTAGAACGACGGTAGCTTAAATAAGATGATCCCTCACTAAAATTTCAAGAAAAGTGTTCCCCCTAACTGTGCACCGTTGCGAAGGTTCGTCGTTTCGAAGCACCACGTGATGATCGGGTGTGATAGATTCTTACGTTCGAATACAACGGGTGTTGACGAGCCTAGCATATACAGACATGGCCTCGGAACACATGCGAAACACTTAGGTTAACTTGACGAGCCTAGCATGTACATACATGGCCTCGGAACACGGAGGACCGAAAGGTCAAACATGAGTCGTATAGAAGATGCGATCAACATGAGATGTTCTCCGATGATGACTAGTCCGTCTCACGTGATGATCGGACACGGCCTAGTCGATTCGGATCATGTATCACTTAGATGACTAGAGGGATGTCTATCTGAGTGGGAGTTCATGAAATAATCAGATGAACTCAGTTATCATGAACATAGTCAAAAGGACTTTGCAAATTATGTCGTAGCTTACGCTTTAGTTCTACTGTTTTAAATACGTTCCTAGAGAAAATTTAGTTGAAAGTTGATAGTAGCAATTATGCAGACTGGATCCATAAATTGAGGATTGTCCTCATTGCTGCGCAGAAGGATTATGTCCTTAATGCACCGCTCAATGAGCTGAACCTCAAGCGTCGGTTGTGGATGTTGCGAACATCTGACATACACGTTTTGATGACTACATGATAGTTCAGTGCGTAATGCTAAATGGTTTAGAATTGAGGCACCAAAGACGTTTTTGAAACATCGCAGAACATATAAGATGTTCCAAGGACTGAAATTGGGATTTCAGGATAGTGCCCGCGTCAAGAGGTATGAGACCTCTGACAAGTTTCCTAAGCCTGCAAACTAAGGAGAAAAGCTCAATCGTTGAGCATGTGCTCAGATTGTATGAGTGCTACAATCGCTTGAATCGAGTGGGAGTTAATCTTCCAGATGAGATAGTGATGGTTCTCCAAAGTCACTGTCACCAAGCTACTAGAGCTTCGTGATGAACTATAACATATCAGGGATAGATATGATCCTTGAGCTATTCGCGACACCGCAAAAGTAGAAATCAAAAAGAAGCATCAAGTGTTGATGGTTAGTAAAACCACTAGTTTCAAGAAGGGCAAGGGCAAGAATGAAGGAAATATGCCCTAGAGGGAATAATAAAGTTATTATTTATTTCCTTATAATCATGATAAATGTTTATTATTCATGCTAGAATTGTATTAACCGGAAACATAATACATGTGTGAATAAATAGACAAACAAAGTGTCACTAGTATGCCTCTACTTGACTAGCTCGTTAATCAAAGATGGTTATGTTTCCTAACCATGAACAATGAGTTGTTATTTGATTAACGGGATCACATCATTAAGAGAATGATCTGATTGACATGACCCATTCCATTAGCTTAGCACCCGATCGTTTAGTATGTTGCTATTGCTTTCTTCATGACTTATACATGTTCCTATGACTATGAGATTATGCAACTCCCGTTTGCCAGAGGAACACTTTGGGTGCTACCAAACGTCACAACGTAACTGGGTGATTATAAAGGAGCATTACAGGTGTCTCCAAAGGTAGATGTTGGGTTGGCGTATTTCGATATTAGGATTTGTCACTCCGATTGTCGGAGAGGTATCTCTGGGCCCTCTCGGTAATGCACATCACTTAAGCCTTGCAAGCATTGCAACTAAATGAGTTAGTTGCGGGATGATGTATTACAGAACGAGTAAAGAGACTTGCCGGTAACGAGATTGAACTAGGTATTGGAATACCGATGATCGAATCTCGGGCAAGTAACATGCCGATGACAAAGGGAACAACGTATGTTGTTATGCGGTCTGACCGATAAAGATCTTCGTAGAATATGTAGGAGCCAATATGGGCATCCAGGTCCCGCTATTGGTTATTGACCGGAGACGTGTCTCGGTCATGTCTACATTGTTCTCGAACCCGTAGGGTCCGCACGCTTAAGGTTTCGATGACAGTTATATTATGAGTTTATGCATTTTGATATACCGAAGGTTGTTCGGAGTCCCGGATGTGATCACGGACATGACGAGGATTCTCGAAATGGTCGAGACATAAAGATTGATATATTGGAAGCCTATGTTTGGATATCGGAAGTGTTCTGGGTGAAATCGGGATTTTACCGGAGTACCGGGAAGGTTACCGGAACCCCCCAGGAGCTAAATGGGCCATGATGGGCCTTAGTGGAAAAGAGAAGAGGCATCCCTACATGGGCTGTGCGCCACCCCCTTCCCCTAGTCCTATTAGGACTAGGAGAGGTGGCCGGCCCCCTCTCTCTCTTTTCCCCCTCCGTGAATCCTATTCCAACTAGGATTGGGGGGGGTGGGATCCTACTTCCAGAGGGAGTAGGACTCTCCTGGCGCGCCTCCCATGGCCGGCCAGCCTCCCTCCTCTAGTCCTTTATATACTGAGGCAGAGACACCCTAGAACACACAAGTTGATCCACATGATCTATTCCTTAGCCGTGTGCGGTGCTCCCTGCCAACATAGTCCTCGATAATACTGTAGCGGAGTTTAGGCGAAGCCCTGCTACTGTAGTGCATCAAGATCGCCACCATGCCGTCGTGCTGACGGAACTCTTCCCCGACACTTTGCTGGATTGGAGTCCGGGGATCGTCATCGAGCTGAACGTGTGCTCGAACTCGGAGGTGCCGTAGTTTCGGTGCTTGATCGGTTGGATCGTGAAGACGTACGACTACTTCCTCTATGTTGTGTCATCGCTTCCGCAGTCGGTCTGCGTGGGTATGTAGACAACACTCTCCCCTCTCGTTGCTATGCATCACATGATCTTGCGTGTGCGTAGGAATTTTTTTTGAAATTACTACGAAACCCAACAGTGGCATCCGAGCCTAGGTTATTTATGTTGATGTTATATGCACGAGTAGAACACAAGTGAGTTGTGGGCGATATAAGTCATACTGCCTACCAGCATGTCATACTTTGGTTTGGCGGCATTGTTGGACGAGACGACCCGGACCAACCTTACGCGTACTCTTACGCGAGACCGGTTCCCCCGACGTGCTTTGCACATAGGTGGCTTGCGGGCGACTGTCTCTCCAACTTTAGTTGAACCGAGTATGGCTACGCCCGGTCCTTGCGAAGGTTAAAACGGAGTCTATTTGACAAACTATCGTTGTGGTTTTGATGCGTAGGTGAGATTGGTTCTTGCTTAAGCCCGTAGCAGCCACGTAAAACTTGCAACAACAAAGTAGAGGACGTCTAACTTGTTTTTGCAGGGCATGTTGTGATGTGATATGGTCAAGACATGATGCTGAATTTTATTGTATGAGATGATCATGTTTTATAACCGAATTATCGGCAACTGGCAGGAGCCATATGGTTGTCGCTTTATTGTATGCAATGAAATCGCGATGTAATGCTTCACTTTATTACTAAGCGGTAGTGATAGTCGTGGAAGCATAAGCTTGGCGAGACAACAACGATGCTACGATGGAGATCAAGGTGTCACGCCGGTGACGATGGTGGTCACGACGGTGCTTCGGAGATGGAGATCACAAGCACAAGATGATGATGGCCATATCATATCACTTATATTGATTGCATGTGATGTTTATCCTTTTTATGCATCTTATCTTGCTTTGATTGACGGTAGCATTATAAGATGATCTCTCACTAAATTATCAAGAAGTGTTCTCCCTGAGTATGCACCGTTGCGAAAGTTCTTCGTGCTGAGACACCACATGATGATCGGGTGTGATAGGTTCTACGTTCAAATACAACGGGTGCAAGACAGTTGCACACGCGGAATACTCAGGTTATACTTGACGAGCCAAGCATATACAGATATGGCCTCGGAACACGGAGACCGAAAGGTCGAGCGTGAATCATATAGTAGATATGATCAACATAACGATGCTCACCATTGAAAACTACTCCATCTCACGTGATGATCGGTTATGGTTTAGTTGATTTGGATCACATAATCACTTAGAGGATTAGAGGGATGTCTATCTAAGTGGGAGTTCTTTAATTAACTTGATTAACTGAACTTAAATTTATCATGAAACTCAGTACCTAATTAGTATCTTGCTTGTTTATGTTTGATTGTAGATAGATGGCTCGTGCTGTTGTTCCAATGAATTTTAATGCATTCCTTGAGAAAGCAAAGTTGAAATATGATGGTAGCAATTACACGGACTGGGTCCGTAACTTGAGGATTATCCTCATTGCTGCACAGAAGAATTACGTCCTGGAAGCACCGCTGGGTGCCAGGCCTGCTGCAGGAGCAACGCCGGATGTTATGAACGTCTGGCAGAGCAAAGCTGATGACTACTCGATAGTTCAGTGTGCCATGCTTTACGGCTTAGAATCGGGACTTCAACGACGTTTTGAACGTCATGGAGCATATGAGATGTTTCAGGAGTTGAAGTTAATATTTCAAGCAAATGCCCGGATTGAGAGATATGAAGTCTCCAATAAGTTCTATAGCTGCAAGATGGAGGAGAACAGTTCTGTCAGTGAGCATATACTCAAAATGTCTGGGTATAATAATCACTTGATTCAATTGGGAGTTAATCTTCCAGATGACAGCGTCATTGACAGAATTCTTCAATCACTGCCACCAAGCTACAAGAGCTTCGTGATGAAATATAATATGCAAGGGATGAACAAGACTATTCCCGAGCTCTTCGCAATGCTGAAAGCTACGGAGGTAGAAATCAAGAAGGAGCATCAAGTGTTGATGGTCAACAAGACCACTAGTTTCAAGAAAAAGGGCAAAGGGAAGAAGAAGGGGAACTTCAAAAAGAGCGGCAAGCAAGTTGCTACTCAAGAGAAGAAACCCAAACCTGGACCTAAGCCTGAAACTGAGAGCTTCTATTGCAAGCAGACTGGTCACTCGAAGCGGAACTGCCCCAAGTATTTGGCGGATAAGAAGGATGGCAAGGTGAACAAAGGTATATGTGATATACATGTTATTGATGTGTACCTTACTAATGCTCGCAGTAGCACCTGGGTATTTGATACTGGTTCTGTTGCTAATATTTGCAACTCGAAACAGGGACTATGGATCAAGCGAAGATTGGTTAAGGACGAGGTGATGATGCGAGTGGGAAACGGTTCCAAAGTCGATGTGATCGCAGTCGGCACGCTACCTCTACATCTACCTTCGGGATTAGTATTAGACCTAAATAATTGTTATTTGGTGCCAGCGTTAAGCATGAACATTATATCTGGATCTTGTTTGATGCGAGACGGTTATTCATTTAAATCAGAGAATAATGGTTGTTCTATTTATATGAGTAATATCTTTTATGGTCATGCACCCTTGAATAGTGGTCTATTCTTGTTGGATCTCGATAGTAGTAACACACATATTCATAATGTTGAAGCCAAAAGATGCAGAGTTGATAATCATAGTGCGACTTATTTGTGGCACTGCCGTTTAGGTCATATCGGTGTAAAGCGCATGAACAAACTCCATTCTAATGGACTTTTGGAACCACTTGATTATGAATCACTTGGTACTTCCGAACCGTGCCTTATAGGCAAGATGACAAAAACACCGTTCTCCGGTACTATGGAGAGAGCAACAGATTTGCTGGAAATCATACATACAGATGTATGTGGTCCAATGAATATTGAGGCTCGTGGCGGATATCGTTATTTTCTCACCTTCACAGATGATTTAAGCAGATATGGGTATATCTACTTCATGAAACATAAGTCTGAGACATTTGAAAAGTTCAAAGAATTTCAGAGTGAAGTTGAAAATCATCGTAACAAGAAAATAAAGTTTCTACGATCTGATCGTGGAGGAGAATATTTGAGTTACGAGTTTGGTGTACATTTGAAAAATTGTGGAATAGTTTCGCAACTCACGCCACCCGGAACACCTCAGCGTAATGGTGTGTCCGAACGTCGTAATCGTACTTTACTGGATATGGTGCGATCTATGATGTCTCTTACTGATTTACCGCTATCGTTTTGGGGATACGCTCTAGAGACGGCCGCATTCACGTTAAATAGGGCACCATCAAAATCCGTTGAGACGACGCCTTATGAACTATGGATTGGCAAGAAACCAAAGTTGTCGTTTCTGAAAGTTTGGGGCTGCGATGCTTATGTGAAAAAACTTCAACCTGATAAGCTCGAACCCAAATCGGAGAAATGTGCTTCATAGGATATCCAAAGGAAACTATTGGATACACCTTCTATCACAGATCCGAAGGCAAGACTTTTGTTGCTAAATTCGGAAACTTTCTGGAGAAGGAGTTTCTCTCGAAAGAAGTGAGTGGGAGGAAAGTAGAACTTGACGAGGTAACTGTACCTACTCCCTTATTGGAAAGTAGTACATCACAGAAAACTGTTTCTGCGACACCTACGCCAGTCAGTGAGGAAGCTAATGATGATGATCATGAAACTTCAGAACAAGATACTACTGAACCTCGTAGATCAACCGGAGTAAGATCCGCACCAGAGTGGTACGGTAATCCTATTCTGGAAGTCATGTTATTAGATCATGATGAACCTATGAACTATGAGGAAGCGATGGTGAGCCCAGATTCCGCAAAGTGGCTTGAAGCCATGAAATCTGAGATGGGATCCATGTATGAGAACAAAGTGTGGACTTTGGTTGACTTGCCCGATGATCGGCAATCAATTGAGAATAAATGGATCTTCAAGAAGAAGACTGACGCTGACGGTAATATTACTGTCTACAAAGCTCGACTTGTCGCAAAAGGTTTTCGGCAAGTTCAAGGGATTGACTACGATGAGACCTCACCCGTAGCGATGCTTAAGTCTGTCCGAATCATGTTAGCAATTGCCGCATTTTATGATTATGAAATTTGGCAGATGGATGTCAAAACTGCATTCCTGAATGGATTTCTGGAAGAAGAGTTGTATAAGATGCAACCAGAAGGTTTTATCGATCCAAAGGGAGCTAACAAAGTGTGCAAGCTCCAGCGATCCATTTATGTACTGGTGCAAGCCTCTCGGAGTTGGAATAAACGTTTTGATAGTGTGATCAAAGCATTTGGTTTTATACAGACTTTTGGAGAAGCCTGTATTTACAAGAAAGTGAGTGGGAGCTCTGTAGCATTTTTGATATTATATGTGGATGACATATTGTTAATCGGAAATGATATAGAATTTCTGGATAGCATAAAGGGATACTTGAATAAGAGTTTTTCAATGAAAGACCTCGGTGAAGCTGCTTACATATTAGGCATTAAGATCTATAGAGATAGATCAAGACGCTTAATTGGACTTTCACAAACAACATACCTTGACAAAATTTTGAAGAAGTTCAAAATGGATCAAGCAAAGAAAGGATTCTTGCCTGTGTTACAAGGTGTGAAATTGAGTAAGACTCAGTGCCCGACCACTGCAGAAGATAGAGAGAATATGAAAGATGTTCCCTATGCATCAGCGATAGGATCTATCATGTATGCAATGCTGTGTACTAGACCTGATGTGTGCCTTGCTATAAGTCTAGCAGGGAGGTACCAAAGTAATCCAGGAGTGGATCACTGGACAGCGGTCAAGAACATCCAGAAATACCTGAATAGGACTAAGGATATGCTTCTCGTATATGGAGGTGACAAAGAGCTCGTCGTAAAAGGTTACGTTGATGCAAGCTTTGACACTGATCCGGACGATTCTAAATCGCAAACCGGATACGTGTTTACATTAAACGGTGGAGCTGTCAGTTGGTGCAGTTCTAAACAAAGCGTCGTAGCGGGATCTACATGTGAAGCGGAGTACATAGCTGCTTCGGAAGCAGCAAACTAAGGAGTCTGGATGAAGGAGTTCATATCCGATCTAGGTGTCATACCTAGTGCATCGGGTCCAATGAAAATCTTTTGTGACAATACTGGTGCAATTGCCTTGGCAAAGGAATCCAGATTTCACAAGAGAACCAAGCACATCAAAAGACGCTTCAATTCCATCCGGGATCTAGTCCAGGTGGGAGACATAGAGATTTGCAAGATACATACGGATCTGAATGTTGCAGACCCATTGACTAAGCCTCTTCCACGAGCAAAACATGATCAACACCAAGGCTCCATGGGTGTTAGAATCATTACAGTGTAATCTAGATTATTGACTCTAGTGCAAGTGGGAGACTGAAGGAAATATTCCCTAGAGGCAATAATAAAGTTATTATTTATTTCCTTATAATCATGATAAATGTTTATTATTCATGCTAGAAAATTGTACTAACCGGAAACATAATACATGTGTGAATACATAGACAAACAAAGTGTCACTAGTATGCCTCTACTTGACTAGCTCATTAATCAAAGATGGTTATGTTTCCTAACCATGAACAATGAGTTGTTATTTGATTAACAGGATCACATCATTAAGAGAATGATCTGATTGACATGACCCATTCCATTAGCTTAGCACCCGATCGTTTAGTATGTTGCTATTGCTTTCTTCATGACTTATACATGTTCCTATGACTATGAGATTATGCAACTCCCGTTTGCCGGAGGAACACTTTGGGTGCTACCAAACGTCACAACATAACTGGGTGATTATAAAGGAGCATTACAGGTGTCTCCAAAGGTAGATGTTGGGTTGGCGTATTTCGAGATTAGGATTTGTCACTCCGATTGTCGGAGAGGTATCTCTGGGCCCTCTCGGTAATGCACATCACTTAAGCCTTGCAAGCATTGCAACTAAATGAGTTAGTTGCGGGATGATGTATTACAGAACGAGTAAAGAGACTTGCCGGTAACGAGATTGAACTAGGTATTGGAATACCGACGATCGAATCTCGGGCAAGTAACATGCCGATGACAAAGGGAACAACGTATGTTGTTATGCGGTCTGACCGATAAAGATCTTCGTAGAATATGTAGGAGCCAATATGGGCATCCAGGTCCCGCTATTGGTTATTGACCGGAGACGTGTCTCGGTCATGTCTACATTGTTCTCGAACCCGTAGGGTCCGCACGCTTAAGGTTTCGATGACAGTTATATTATGAGTTTATGCATTTTGATATACCAAAGGTTGTTCGGAGTCCCGGATGTGATCACGGACATGACGAGGAGTCTCGAAATGGTCGAGACATAAAGATTGATATATTGGAAGCCTATGTTTGGATATCGGAAGTGTTCCGGGTGAAATCGGGATTTTACCGGAGTACCGGGAAGGTTACCGGAACCCCCCGGGAGCTAAATGGGCCATGATGGGCCTTAGTGGAAAAGAGAAGAGGCAGCCCTACATGGGCTGTGCGCCACCCCCTTCCCCTAGTCCTATTAGGACTTGGAGAGGTGACCGGCCCCCTCTCTCTCTTTTCCCCCTCCGCGAATCCTATTCCAACTAGGATTGGGGGGGGGGGGGGAATCCTACTCCCAGAGGGAGTAGGACTCTCCTGGCGTGCCTCCTATGGCCGGCCAGCATCCCCCCTCTAGTCCTTTATATACTGAGGCAGAGGCACCCTAGAACACACAAGTTGATCCACGTGATCTATTCCTTAGCCGTGTGCGGTGCCCCCTGCCACCATAGTCCTCGATAATACTGTAGCGGAGTTTAGGCGAAGCCCTGCTGCTGTAGTGCATCAAGATCGTCACCACACCGTCGTGCTGATGGAACTCTTCCCCGACACTTTGCTGGATCGGAGTCCGGGGATCGTCATCGAGCTGAACGTGTGCTCGAACTCGGAGGTGCCGTAGTTTCGGTGCTTGATCGGTTGGATCGTGAAGACGTACGACTACTTCCTCTATGTTGTGTCATCGCTTCCGCAGTCGGTCTGCGTGGGTACGTAGACAACACTCTCCCCTCCCGTTGCTATGCATCACATGATCTTGCGTGTGCGTAGGAATTTTTTTTGAAATTACTATGAAACCCAACAAAGAAAGGGATACTTCATGAAACGACAAATCAGTTGCCGTTCTAGTAAAGAAACCCAAAGTTGAACCCAAGACCGAGACTAAGTGCTTCTTTAATAAGGGGAACAGTCACTGAAGCAGAACCACCCTAGATACTTGGTAGATGAGAAGGATGACAAGGTTGACAGAAGTATGTATTGGACATACATTATAAATGTGTACTCTACTAGTACTCCCAGTAGCAGAAGGGTATTAGATACCGGTTTGGTTGCTAAGTGTTAGTAACTCGAAATCAAAGGCTACAGAATAAATGGAGACTAGCCAAAGGTGAGACGACGATATGTGTTGGAAGAGTTTCCAAGGTTGATGTGATCAAACATCGCATGCCCCGTCTGCCATCGGGATTGGTGTTTGCGTTGAGCATAGACATGATTGGATTATGTTTATCGCAATACGATTATTCATTTAAGGAGAATAATGGTTACTCTGTTTATTTGAATAATACCTTCAATGGTCTTGCACCTTAAACAAATGGTTTATTGAATCCCGATCGTAGTGATACACATGTTCATGCCAAAAGATATAAGATAGTAATGATATTACCACATACTTATGGCACTGCAATTTGAGTCATATTGGTATAAAACGCATGAAAAAGCTCCATGTTGATGGATCTTTGGACTCACTTAATTTTGAATCACTTGAGACATGCAAATCATACCACATGGGCAAGATGACTGAAAGGCCTCGTTTTCAGTAAGATGGAACAAGAAAGCAACTTGTTGGAAGTAATACATCTTGATGTATACAGTCCAATGAGTGCTGAGGCATGTAGTGGATATCGTTATGTTCTTACTTCAAAGAGTCTGAAATATTGAAAGGTTCAAGTAATTTCAGGGTGAAGTTGAAAGATCGTCGTGACAAGAGGATGAAATATCTATGATATGATCATAGAGACGAATATCTGAATTACGAGTTTGGCACAGAATTAAGACATTGTGGAAATTGTTTCACAACTGATACAACCTGGAACACCATAGTGTGATGGTGTGTCCGAACGTCATAACTGCACCCTATTGGATATGATGCATACCATGATGTCTCTTATCGAATTACAACTATAGTTTATGGGTTTGGGCATTAGAGACAACCACATTCACTTTAAATAGGGCACCACGTAATTCCGATGAGATGACACCATATGAACTATGGTTTAGAGAAACCTAAGCTGTCATTTCTTAAAAGTTTGGGGCTGCGACGCTTATGTGAAAAAGTTTCAGGCTGGTAAGCTCGAACCCAAAGCGGATAAATGCATCTTCATAGGACACCCAAAACAGTTTGGTATACCTCCTGTCTCAGATCCGAAAGCAATAGGGATTGTTTCTAGAATCGGGTCCTTTCTCGAGGAAAAGTTTCTCTCGAAAGAATTGAGTGGGAGGATGGTGGAGACTTGATGAGGTTATTGAACCGTCACTTCAACTAGTGTATAGCAGGGCACAAGGAGTTGTTCCTGTGGCACCTACACCAATTGAAGTGGAAAGCTTATGATAGTGATCATGAAACTTCGGATCAAGTCACTACCAAAACCTCGTAGGACGACAAGGATGCGTACTACTTTAGAGTGGTACGTAATCCTGTCTTGGAGGTCATGTTGCTAGACAACAATGAACCTACGAGTTATGGAGAAGCGATGGTGGGCCCGGATTCCGAAATATGGCTCGAGGACATAAAATCCGAGAGAGGATCCATGTATGAAAACAAAGTGTAGACTTTGGAAGAACTACTTGATGGTCGTAAGGCTGTTAGGTACATGTGGATTTTAAGAAGAAGACAGACGTGGAAAGTAATGTTATCGTCTATGAAGCTCGACTTGTGGCAAAGAGTTTTTCACAAGTTCAAGCAGTTGACTACGATGAGATTTTCTCACCTGTAGCGATGTTTAAGCCCGTCGGAATCATGTTAGCATAAGCTGCATTTATGAAATCTGGCAGATGGATGTCAAAACAAGTTTCCTTACCAGTTTTCGTAAGGAAAGGTTGTATGTGATACAATCAGAAAGGTTTTGTCGATCCTAAGGATGCTAAAAGGTATGCTAGCTCCAGCGATCATTCCATGGACTAGAGCAAGCATCTTGGAGTCGGAATATACACTTTGATGGAGTAATCAAAGTTTATGGGTTTATACAAAGTTTGTTAGAAACTTGTATTTACAATAAAGTGTGTGGGAGCACTACAACATTTCTGATAAGTATATGTGGATGACATATTGTTGATCCGAAATGATGTAGAACTTCTGGAAAGCATATAGGGTTATTAGAAAAGTGTTTTTTCAATGGAAAACCTTGATTAAGCTACTTGAACATTGAGCATCAAGATCTATAAGGATAGATCAAAAACGCTTAATGGTACTTTCAAATGAGCACATACCTTGACATGATCTTGAAGGTGTTCAAGATGGATCAGCCAAAGAAGGAGTTCTTGCCTGAGTTGTAAGGTATGAAGTTAAGACTTAAAGCTCGACCACGGTAGGAGAGAGAGGAAGGACGAAGGTCGTCCCCTATGCTTTTGTCATATGCTCTATACGGTATGCCATGCTGAGTACCACACCTGATGTGTGCCTTGCCACATGTCTGGCAAGAGGGTACGAAGGTGATCTAGGAGTAGATCACCAGATAGCGGTCAAAATTATCCTTAGAGGAATAAGGATATGTTTCTCGGTTATGGAGGTGATAAAGAGTTCGACATAAAGAGTTACGTCGATGCAAGCTTAACACCTATCCGGATAGCTATGAGTAGAGATACCGGATACGTATAATGGAGCAACAATTTAGAATAGCTCCAAGTAGAACAGTTATTTGAAATGGCTCCAAATATAGCATAGAGATTTGCGAAGTACATACGGATCTGAATGTTGCAGACCCGTTGACTAAAACCTCTCTCACAAGCAACATGATCAATCCCAGAACTCATTGAGTGTTAATCACATAGTGATGTGAACTAGATTATTGACTCTAGTAAACTCTTTGGATGTTGGTCACATGGCGATGTGACCTGTGAGTGTTAATCACATGGCGATGTGAACTAGATTATTGACTCTAGTGCAAGTGGGAGACTGTTGGAAATATGCTCTAGAGGCAATAACAAATTAGTTATTATTATATTTCCTTGTTCATGATAATCGTTTATTATCCATGCTATAATTGTATTGATAGGAAACTCAGATACATGTGTGGATACATAGACAACACCATGTCCCTAGTAAGCCTCTAGTTGACTAGCTCGTTGATCAATAGATGGTTACAGTTTCCGGACCATGGACATTGGATGTCGTTGATAACGGGATCACATCATTAGGAGAATCATGTGATGGACAAGACCCAATCATAAGCCTAGCACAAAGATCGTGTAGTTCGTATGCTAAAGCTTTCCTAATGTCAAGTATCATTTCCTTAGACCATGAGATTGTGCAACTCCCGGATAGCGTAGGAATGCTTTGGGTGTGCCAAACGTCACAACGTAACTGGGTGGCTATAAAGGTACACTACGGGTATCTCCGAAAGTGTCTGTTGGGTTGGCACGAATCGAGATTGGGATTTGTCACTCCGTGTGATGGGGAGGTATCTCTGGGCCCACTCGGTAGGACATCATCATATGCGCAATGTGACCAAGGAGTTGACCATGGGATGATGTGTTACGGAACGAGTAAAGAGACTTGCCGGTAATGAGATTGAACAAGGTATCGGATACCGACGATAGAATCTCGGGCAAGTACAATACCGCTGGACAAAGGGAATTGTATACGGGATTGACTGAATCCTTGACATCGTGGTTCATCCGATGAGATCATCGTGGAACATGTGGGAGCCAACATGGGTATCCAGATCCCGCGTTGGTTATTGGCCGGAGAGGTGTCTCGGTCATGTCTGCATGATTCCCGAACCCGTAGGGTCTACACACTTAAGGTTCGATGACGCTAGGGTTATAGGGAAAGTATGTACGTGGTTACAAAATGTTGTTCGGAGTCCCGGATGAGATCCCGGACGTTACGAGGAGTTCCGGAATGGTCCGGAGGTAAAGATTGATATATTGAACGAAGGGTTTTGGAGTCCGGGAGTGTTCCGGAGGTACCGGGTGATGACCAGCATGACCGAAAGATGTTTCGGGAGCCCCGGCAAGTGTTGGGGGGCTTCATGGGCCAAGGGAAGGGGCAAAACCAGCCCACTAAGGGGCTGTGCGCCCCCCTCACCTATTCCCACGTGACCAGGGGGTTTGGGGCGCCCCATCTAGGGTTCCCACCTCCTGGCTTGGGGGCCAAGTCACCCAAGGGGGAGATCCCATCTGCCCTGGCCGCCGCCCCCCCTAGGGGAAACCCTAGGGCGCCTCCCCCTCCCCCTTGCCCCTATATATAGTGGAGGTTTTGGGGCTGCCCAAGACACGAGATGAACTCTCCCAAGGCGCAGCCCTACCTCTCTCCCTCCTCGTCTCTCGTAGTGCTTGGCGAAGCCCTGCTAGAGTTCCGCGCTCCTCCACCACCACCACGCCGCCGTGCTGCTGCTAGACGGAGTCTTCCCCAACCTCTCCTTCTCCACTTGCTGGATCAAGGCGTGGGAGACGTCATCGGGCTGCATGTGTGTTGAACGCGGAGGTGCCGTCCGTTCAGCACTAGGATCATCGGTGATTTGGATCACGACGAGTACGACTCCATCAACCCCGTTCACTTGAACGCTTCCGCTTAGCGATCTACAAGGGTATGTAGATGCACTCTCCTTCCCCCATTGCTAGATTATTCCATAGATTGATCTTGGTGTTGCGTAGAAAATTTTGAATTTCTGCTACGTGCCCCAACACTCATAACTAACTCAGCATACGAACTTGCCGATTTATACTGTTGACTAGTACGTGAGGATACAACATGTTCCTTGTCTGACCGTGCATGTGCGTCATGCCCAGAATTAGTTTTCTCTTCAAATTAATTAGATTGGCCGGCTTGCTGCAACTTCACGCCATTACTTTTCTCCTCTGTACCAACAACTTTTATTGAGACACTGCTTGTTTCTGTACAATTGACAACACTTTCATCTAACTGGTGTTCTGCTATTTTCAGACCATGAGCAGTATCTAAATCATCTACACTTTTTCCAGGTTTAGGATCGGCACGTTTCACCGGCATCCATATGCGCTTGTAGTCGCCCTTATAGTTTTTGCGCTCTCCACTGCGTACCGGTGATCGACCTCCTCAAATCTCGATGGCTTTATGTGATCTAGCCTCCTCATTGAAACGAGCCCTTTTCTTATGTACGTTTGGTCTGAAGATAGGCATCGGCGGGATCCATCCCGGCTGAAAATAACCTCTTGACCCTGTAGGATATGGCGCCCAAGGATTAAACCCCCATGGAGGTAATTGCGGATACATAAGAGGTGCACAACCCCAATATGTCGGCTCCATGCAAAATACGGCTGTTGGTCATATGCACTTCCTTGCCATTGCTCATGACTGCGAGGTCCAGAAGGAGATCTTGGACGCTTATTACCTCCGAGCCGATTAAACACATTGCTGGTCTTGCGTGAGGTATATTTTTCCAACAACATGCTAACTGTCGGCTTTGGCCTTGGAGCTTGTCTCCTCCATCCGTTGACTTTCCACAATCCTTTTTCTGGATTTTTTGGCTTGATCATCCTTGGAGGAGCACTATTATCAACAATGTTTTTCTCTCTTGCGGATTCGGTCTGATCCGACCGAATAAGCATTTTTTTTACTCTCAAGCTCGACCACATTGATAGGAAAAGGGTCGTTGTCGAGCTTCATCTTAGAACCTTCTGTAAACATCAATCGTCCTTCATTGATGGTCGATTGCACCTGTCGACGAAACACGTTACAATCATTAGTAGCATGAGAAAAAGAATTGTGCCACTTACAATAAGCTCTTCTACCCAATTCTTCTGGAGGTGGAATTACATAACCCTCCCTCACTCTAATTAATTTATTTTGCAGTAACATATCAAGAATTCTATAACACTTGCTTACATCAAAAGTATATTTAATTTCGTCTCTTCTAGCAGGTGTAGGTTTTAAAGCGGAACATGCAAAAGGTTTTGACTTCGGCGCTTGAACCCATTCGGCTACACATATATTAACATCATCCTCACTAACCGAATCACTATCATAATCTGAGGCATTAACTACATGGTTATCTTTCTCTTTATTTCTATTATCTTTAAACCGACTATATTGTTTAATTTCCTTAGCCCGGTTTTCTTGCGCCAAAGTCTTCTGCAAAACTTGATTAACATATAAAAATTCCTGCCCTTCTAGTTTATCCTTAATATGAGCAAGTAGACCTGAAAGGGCAAGATCGGCTAAATCCTTTTCGGCTATGTTCAAGCTAAAACATCGGTTTTTGACATCTCTAAACCTCCTAATATAATCATGAACATGCTCATTATATTTCTGCCTAACCATAGTTAAATCTGAAAGTCGAAGTTCTGTTTCACTACTATAAAAATACTCATGAAATTTTTGCTCCAATTGTGCCCATGTTGAAATAGAATTAAGAGCAAGCGATTTAAACCAAGTAAATGCAGTACCGGATAAAGATAATGGAAACAATTTTAATCTAAAAACATTCGATGTGCCGACCTCACTGCATTGTGCTAAAAATTGTCCCACATGCTCAAAAGTAGATCTACCATCTTCCCCCGTAAATTTAACACAATCTGAAATTCTAAAACCACGAGGATATGGTGTCCAGTCAATGTAATCAGGGTATGGTTTTGGATATGCACGTGCTCTACCCTTAGGTTCTAAACCAAATTCTCTAAGTATCACTACTAGGGAAAAGCTTATAGACAGACGCTTACTTGTAACGCGGGTTTATACCCCTCGCTACTACTACTTACTAGTTGCATGGGTTTTTACCCATCGCTACTACTAAGTTGATAGTAGTAGCGCGGGTTTTTACCCCTCGCTACTACTAAGCGGTCTCTATCGTGCCTCTCCGGGACATGCCATAGTAGTAGCGAGGGGTATAAACCCGCGCTACTACTAAGTGAATAGCTATAGCGCAGGTAAGATATCCACGCTAATACAAAGGGTATCCCTCCCTTGCCGCACCACTCCCACCCCGATCCTAAAGAAAAAAATTCCACTCCCACCCCACCAAACTCTATCTCTCCAACCTCAGCCGCCGCTCCTTCTTCCTCCTCTCTCGATCCCCTCCAACCCAGCCGCCGCCGCCGACCTCCCTCAATCCCGGCCGTCACTCCACCGCCGGCGCCCCCTCCCTGGCCGCAGTTCCACTCGCGGAGCAGCTCACCCCGCGGTCAGATCTGACCGCCCTCCCTCCCTCCCTACCTCGTCGCTGGAAACCCTAGCCGCCCGTCCATGGCGACCCACCGCAGCACTCCAAGACCTCCTCCACGGTGCTATGGTATGGTATGAATCCCTCCTCCTCCTCCTCCTCTTCTTCTCCATCAATCTCCCTTTCTCTCTCACCCACGTCTCAGTCTATGTCTCTATCTCTTTAGGTAGGAGGAACGGCGACCAGCGACGGCACGAAGCCCGGCCATGGCGACCCTCCAAGACCTCGACGACGGTGCTATGATATGAATCCCTCCTCCCCTTCTCTTCTACTTCTCTGTCTCTCTCTGACCCCCATCTCTCCTCTCGTCTCTTCTCCGTAGGTGACTGAGGTAGGATGAACAACGCCAAGGAACGGGACGACGACGACGCCAAAGGAAGCTCCGGCAGAGGAGAGCAGCCTCCTTCTCCTCCATCTCTCTGTCTTGCCGGGGTCTGGTTCTAGCCTGATTTAAAAAAACATTTTTTTCTTTCTCCCTTTCTGATTCAGACATGAGCACGAGCAGATTCACTAGTTGGAGCTATATATGGTGGCTGTTATGTTAATCAAATTATTAGGCGTTCCCCATCCATACCACACAATTGATTGGTTTACTGCTTGCTTGGTTGTCAAGTGAGGTGTTTGTTTACTCTGCTTGATTGATTCCATTGGAGGAGGGAGTAATTTGCCTAGCTTAGCTGAACTCTACATACCAGGCTAGTTCAACTTTGGTTCCAATTCGTCATCAATATATATATAACTAGATCATAAAAGCACGCGTTGCCGCGCCCATCTATTTTAACAAAGAAAGATATAAATATATATGCATATTCAGGTGGTATAAATATCTTAGATAATTTACTGCTCAAATGGATTAAAATTTAAAGTGAATACATTCATACATACATTGTAAAATTGCAATGCTCCGATAGGGCTGCATAGTATGGCAAGATATCAAAGTATAAATGGGCGAACGCACTCACCATGTGCAAAGAAGCAATGTATGGCCAGGCATTGAAGAATATAAAGGATTAGTATCTCTGGGGTCTCAGTAGAATGAAGAGTCCAAAGCTTTAGCACATATAGTGGCATCAAATATCATCCCCTCTAACACAATGGAGAGGAAGATGTCAATATATTATTGATAAAAATAAAATGGAAATACAATCACGTAAATGGTTAGTGGTAATGTTCCTTTTATTTTACTCAATATATCATGCATGTATGTGATGAAATGTTTTGCAATTATTTTGTAAAAATGTGTATGCTCACTATATGTGCACGTTGTGGTAAGCCCTAACCAATTCTAAATATATTTTGGGTCTTATATAAAGACAACGTCTTAGCTCCAGTTTTGCAAATCTCATGTCACATCGTAACACCACATCAAGGGAAACGATGTTAACAATAGACATGTAGAAAGATTTATGCAATGCCCAATGCTAGACACATAAGGTTCATCAGTCCATGGGAATACCTTTTATTTGTAGCAGTCCCAGTCGTTGGTGCTTCCATATAGCAGTTGAACATGAATTTATTTAGTCTCAACTTGCTTAGAAGGATCCTGCAACATAGCCCATATATAATTAGTCAACTAATAAGTGTCTTTAATGCTAGAAATTTCGTATAGCCGAGCCTGCTGCTCCTCAGCCATTGACACAAGCACATGTTGTGTATATCAAATAAAAAGGATAGTGGATCCAAAATACATACAGCGGTACAAAAAGTAAGTGAGGAAATCGTTGTACATCAAGAGTTCAAGACAGTCGCACGGAAATAGAAAGCTGAATAGCATCTGGTTTGGTTTGCGAGTGGATGGAACTGCTTGACCAGCGCCATTGGCCAATTTGACGGGCGTCCTGCACCTTGGGTTAGAGTTTACCTAGTCGATTCTACCATTGTCGTTGTCATATTCTACATCCAGTTGTCAATCCGAACGTTCCAACTACAGCATGCCACTGATTTTGTCACGATCATCGGTGGTGTGCCAGGTTGCGAAGAGCGTGTGATGGAGGATTTGCAGGCGGGGATCAATGGACAGGTTTAGAGCTAGGGGAGGCACCACACCGATCCATCCATCTTGTCCTTCTGGACCCGCTGCCACCTCTGATCGAGCTAGGGCAGACGGGGTCAACGGTAGGGAGGGGAAAGACGATCTGGGTTAGTTTGACGCAAATAGGGCACACACAACTACAGAGCGTTCAGGTCGGTCATCGGAGCAGCGGCCCAAGAGACGTTTGCTGGGCCACAGCGAGCAGGTTGGCGCGGAATGGGCCAAGGTGCGTGAAGGATAAGCAATCGATTGCGAACATTTAGCCAGCAGATCTGGAGCTTTGAGTCAACGAATCAGACGGTTCTGTGTGCCAAATCGCTATGGAAGGCCCTAGCTGGCTCAGTTTTACTGTTTCTCAATGCGTGTGTACTGGGCTAGAAAGTTAGAATGGTTCATGATTGGATAAAAGAAAAGCAGATCTGTTTGATGCTTCTGTACTAGGCATTGCCTTTTACACATACAAAGTACTTCCATTAGTTTCAGTATTTTAGATCACTACGGGATTTATCTCATAGAACTTGCATTTTTAGTCGCGTATAAAAAAAGTGGTCATATTGCTAATTTAGAAAGGACATTGTGAGGTATGTTCTCGCAAAAGGCAGCTGTGCAAGCCTGCAAGGGCATGAAAACCATACAGGACTGATGTTTGCGTAGTCAGTTGTGTGACATTAATGATAAACCATAAACTTGTCATCTACTCCCTGCGGCCCAAACTGTAAGATCATTTTTGACACTATGATATTGTCAAAGATGATCTTACAGTTTTGGACGGAGGGAGTAGATGACAGTAATGTGCCACAGTCCCACAAATATGTTAGTCACCTTAGTTTGGCACCTGAATCAGTGATGCAAATAAGTGAACGCATCGCAGAGTTTAACTCCTGACTATAGTTATGCAATCATTCATGAGTGCTACAATACCTTGTAGCTAGAAATTGGTGTTTGTGTCGTATCTAACTAATATATTGGGTTTGACCTTTTTGTCTCTTCAAAATAAGAGGTAGGCTGACTATATCAGAGAAACTGTTATCACTTATACAGATGTTGTCGACCTCATTTTTGTGTTAATGGTAATTTATGCTTTCTGTATGCTTCTCCATGCTTCTATGTTGACATTTTATTGCTTCTTCACACCAATGACAATGTTCTGTCACACTGTTGCTTTTATCCTAGATATTAGTGTATCTCTTTGCATTTGGCTGACATTTAAGGATCATTATTTTGGTCACATTGTTTTGGCTCTACTGATTTGTAATGTCAACATGAGAATGGGTTTTTAAGACAGTATCATTGCCCATTTGCTTCACTGTTCAGTTTGTAGTATCTGAATATATGTCTGCTAAAATTTAATTTTATTTGTTCTCTGCTCTTTACAGAAATCTTGGATTCATAAATGGGAGAAGCACATAAGGGAGAAGAAGATTATTGCAAGGATGGAGAGGGAGCAAATCATTTGGAGGGATAGAATGCCACTGTTTGGTGTTTTTATGCATTTTTGTTTGCTTTCAACTGGGTTTGCACTAGCTGGGAATAAGTGACTAGGAAATAAGTGTAGATGTATGGATATGCTCTAATGCTCCTGGTTTACTATAAATCTTTGATTTGGAATGATGTGGAATGCTACTGGTTTATAACAAATCTGGGCTTGTTTTAGTTGATAGAATTGTATGCATAAAATGGAATTGATGGATTTTATTTTTTAATTCCTAATTAGTTAGTAGTAGCGTGGGGGGTGAAATGGAGCGCTACTAGTATTGAGGATACTAGTAGCGTGTGGTACTGTAGACGCGCTACTACTATTTCGTTAGTAGTAGCGCGATTGACATCCGCGCTACTAGTAAATTGTTAGTAGTAGCGCGGATTTACCTAGCGCTACTACTAACTATTAGCTGTAGCGTGATACTAGTAGCGCGGGTACCTGTGCTGCTAGTAGCCATTTTACCGGCGCTGCTAGTAGCCTTTTTCCTAGTAGTGTATATTAGCAAGCTGATACTTAAAATTATTATTGGGCTACAGAGAACTGGCTTCTGGAGCAGATGGAACACCAGCACGTGCTGGAAATTCCGGCAAAAAAATTGGAACATGCGAAGTTTGCAATGGAGACCCACTAAAATATGAATCAGGTACCAGCCCATACGGAACCCCGGTACTGACAGGCGGCAGTGGTGGCGTACTATATGCCACTGTCCGATAACTAGGCTACCGCATATTAGAATTAAACCCAAAACTTCGGTTATTGCTATTGTGATTTTCTGGAACCGTAGTCGAAACAATAGGAGGAGCAGTAGTACTAGGAACAAAATTATTAGCCGAACTACCAACATAGTCTCGGCCATCCAGATTATTGTTTAAAGCGACGTGAGGCTGGATAGCATTAGCCGATGCACTAGGCGTATGTATATTACTTGGAAAATTGTTAAATCTGCTACTGTCTGGTTGCATCAGTCTTTTTCCAGAATACTCATCATTGACTTGCAGCACTAATGAGCGTACATGACCGGGTAGACAATTTTCAAGATCCTTATTAAACTGCACCTTAAATTCTGTGAGTCTATTAGCTACTGCTCGAGTAATTGTATGTGTCATATTTTCCATATCAGAACCATATTTACTAGCTACGGACACATCAATTAGATGAGCAATTTCTTCGGTTGAGTTTTTTACCTGAGTGTTGAACGCATCGGAAGGGCTCGGAACTACCTTTTTGACGACGCCGTTCCTCGTGTTCGCGTATCCAGCCAACTTCAGCTTTAGCCTCTCAACATTTTCTTTCTCAAGCTCCTCTTCAAGCTCGCGCTGATCATCTTCCGACAGATCGTCGAGTGTGACGGTGATGACGTTCTCCAGGTCGATGTTGCTCCCGTTCTTGGACTCGGTACTCATCGTGTAGCTCTTCTTCTTCTCGTCCCCATCGGAGTCGCCAATTGTGTTGGCACGCGAAATTGCCGCGCAACACCAAGATATTTGTCGTGCTTTCATGACGATGAACGATTGCTTTACGAGCAAAGCAACAAAGATTTCCTCTCATTCGTGGAGAAGAACGGGCCGCTTTTCAGCGCAAAACGGCAAAGATCACCAAACCCTACAGCTGCTAGGGCTCGGCAGGAGAAGAACGATGGAAAATAGACGTACGTGAAAAAGTAGTGTTTGTATTGATAGTTCGATTGTTGGGGGCTTTTCCAATCTGCCGTGGCCTTAGAAATAAGGTACGCTGGACTTGGCGTATAAGATTACAACTCTGAAGCTAAAACCGATTAGGACTAGCCTTTCTTGATTCGGTTACCGTGTAGCATACGTCTACGAAAATATACTTGCCAATCTAAGTACGTAGCAAATCCAGCCATATCCACGTACATGCACTCTTGTGTATATGAATAAATTATTCCGGTCATGTCGCTATCACACTAAATATAGTGGCTAAGCATATGTATAAATACCTTGTGCCCACAAAAATATTTAAATATTCCGGCAACGTCGCAAGTCAAACTGGATAAAGACCATCAGGACTAAGCACACTTCTTCATATACGTATATATATATCACTTGCATTTATCACGCCCATGGTCCAGTATAGCATATGATTCTTCTTAAGACTTGTATCTTCACCTGCCATGAAATTTCCTGTGGCAATACTTCAACAATGCATTAACTGATCAGCTTGATAAATCATTGATTTAATTTGGCTCATCACATACTAAGTAGCCAAATTATACCATCAACAAATATTATTACTCTACTCCTGTTTACAGGAGAATTAAACATACATGGACAGGGAGATTGAATCCTTACCATCAATGGAGTTTCCTAGCTGCACAAGCACCATAAGGCAAAGAAGAATAACTTTCCCCTCCATAAGAGCAGACTAAAATTTTTTATTCCCGGCGTCCACAAGCATACATGATCGTATCTTTATATATAGACTCGTAGGTAGAGAGCATTTTCTACCATACTCGATTAATTCCGAAAGATCTTGTTAATTTGTAAATATGGTATCCATATAATTGAATATATTTTTCATATTTATGTGAATATAAATTATGTAGATGTTCTGAATTGTGCTCCATTAAGAATGTTATCATCAAATCTAGCATTCAATAGCATAGCATTTGAGTAGTCGCACATTAGACGTTGTTAGACTACGGTTGACCATCACCAGGCAAACTTTCTTCTCCTTGTTGCTCCAAAACATCTAATTTTCCTTTCCTTTTGATGGACCAATTATGTTCGGAATCAATGAGCCCCGAACGTTCCATGTGTTTGCCATCTTGCCCCGAACGTGCTAGTTGTCATTGGATCGAAACGCACGCATCTCACACTCCTGTGCTCGTCCGTGACAAGGGAGAAGCCGCCCGAACGCTCTTCTCCGCCCACCCGGCACCACTAGTCTGCCACACCCGTTCCCCATCTCACCAGCAAGCACAAGAAGCAGCCTGGGCAGGGGGCTCGATCCAATGCGACCCCGCCACATCTGCCACGCCTTCGGCAACGGCCGAGCGCCGCCAGGTTCATTCACAGCTGCCCCGTGCCGCTCCTCTTTGTATCGTTCTGCTCACCACCCCCTCTCATCCCTCTTCTTCCTTGCTGTGCAGAATGACATCGCCGCCGCCATTCATCGCCGATAACGCCCGCCTTCGGCAAACCATCCTCCGAATCCGTCCATCCCCGCCCTGATATACAGGCCCCACCGCGGGGGCACTGTGTCGATGCGGCCTCCACTCGGGCGCTCCTCGTCGCCGATGAGCACCAGGACGCTGCTCTCCGGGGTCCGCAACAACCATCAAGGTGTGGTCGTGGGTGTAGTCGAGCGTGCCTGCTAGCCCGTGCAGGCATCAAGGCCTCCTCCCCACTACTGGGAAAGGGCTTATAGATGAACTCTAATAAGTGGCGGGTTTCACTTTTTACCCGCCACAACTATTTTTGAAAAGAAGTAGTGGCGGGTACCAAAAGCCATCTGCCACAGTTACAGGAGTAGCTGTGGCGGGCCAAGTTAAGTGCTCATCACAGGAAAATCTTCAGGGGGACTTCCTTGCTTAATTCAGCAAGTGACGGGACATCTCTAGTGCTCGCCACAAGTGTACGACATTGCAGTGGCGTGCGGTGCCTGGAAACCTCCACTAGTTATCGTGGTCGGGTGCTCAGTTTGATGCACAATGTTAGACATCTCACCATGCTTGGTTATGCTCAAAAAAGTTGAAAGAATACAAAACATCCCACCATGACTTTTTTGATGACATTGGTTTTAGTTAAACAGTGCAGAAAGGGCTTCCAAACGAAGGCCACACTCGATGGTAACATCACCGTAACATTCAGGTTCTCATTCAGAGTAAGCTTCCTCATTCTCGTCATTCTGTCTATCATCATCATTCGATTTGTCCTCATCTTCATGGCTGCCCTCGTCATCTTGCTCATCCTCGTCATTTTGGCTGCCCTCGTCATCTTGGCTGTCTTCGTCATCCTGGTGGTCATGGCTATCATCACAATCCTGGTCATCGTCATCGTTGCAAAAATACATTGTCCTAAACCTGTTGACCTCTCCATTCAGGGAAAAGGATATCTACTCTCCTTCGATGAAATTATTCTGCGCAATGTACTGCTTCCATCTGTCGGAATATATGATGGTTCTGTCCTTCCGTTTACGCACATCTAGTTTGAATGTGCGCCCCATATCATCGTCAAAGTACATAATGTTACCGCATAAATTGTTGAAGTCAACCCTTATGTTGCATGGGATACACTATGCAGCAGGTCATCATTAACAGTCAGTACAATAATTATACAAATGGTTTGACTAGAATACTAGTTGAGGTGAAAGAATGTTACCACTCATTTTTGAAATCCCTTCGTCAAGAAGAGTGCGAAATCTACTGCGGTATCCACACTGTCCATACTTGGACATTTGCAGATATGGTAGATGTGATGCCTAATGATTCCTAATAATAATTATGAAGAAATTATTAATTGTAATTCTGAGAGGAGGAAGTGACTAAGAAGGGTTTGATAAAATTTGGCATGACCTTTGTTGAATATTGAACATATTTTGAGTACCACAAATTTGATTGAACGGAAGTTAATCAACGCTTCATCAAGACGTTGGCACTCATTTTCATAACCCATGCACTTGTCATATGTAAATTTGGAATGAACTTTGCTAACTATTGAACATATTTTGAGTACTAGAAGTTTGATGACACATAAATTAATCAACGTTTCATCAAAACATTGGCACTCATTTTCAAAATCCATGCACTTGTCATATGTATATTCGGCATGAACTTTGTTGACTATTGAACATATTTTGAGTACCAGAAATTTGATGAAACAGAAGTTAATCAACATTTCATCAAAACATTGGCACTCAATTTGAAAACACATGCACTTGTCATATGTAAATTCGGAATCAACTTTGCTTACAAAGCTAAACAATATTGTCATAGCAATTGAAATTCGGCATTAATTTTGCTTACAAAGTTGACGTATGGAGCAACAAAAATTTGACGAAACGGAAATGAATCAACGTTTCGCAAACTCTTTTTCACTCTTTTTCAAATCCTTGTCAACAAAATGAAGCCCATGCACTTCTCATATGTGAGAAAATTCAAACATCATTGCCACTTGTCATATTTAGCAATTATTTGGTACTGAAAATTCTTATATGCTATACAACTAGTTAATCTACAAAATCATAAGATGCAAATTCTATACCCTAGAGCATAATTTAGACACGGAGATTGATTATACCATTGGCCGCTTTTCCAGCCGCTGACGCGATCGCGGTCGAGGGCGGCGGTCGAGCGTGGCGGCGGTCGAGGTGGAGGACGGCGGCGGTGGTCGAGGTGGAGGACGGCGGCGGCGGTCGAGGCGGAGGATGGGGGCTATGCGCCTGGTGGACAACGACGGTCACGGTGTCAGACGTGTCGAAGGCGTCGCCAGCTAGTTGGAGGGACTATGGCGGCGGTCCAGTCGCAGGACTGTGAGGAAGAGGAGGGAGAGGAAATGGCATAGAGAAAGACGAAACGATGGAAATGAAAGTTGCTATGAACGGTTGTTGGGCGGGCACACAAGGGGAACTGTCCGTCGAGAGCAGTGAAGGGAGAGCACGTGCACCCGCCACAACAAACTTTTACAAAATTTGAATTAGTTGGTATGCTTGCCAAAATATAGTTGTGGAGAGCGCCTAGGCGATGTCCGCCAATGCTTCCCCACAAACCAGTGGCCGGTACTTGGTCGACACTCGCTGCTACATTTTCCATCCGGGGGCGGGGGGGGGGGGGGGGGGCATATTTTGTAGGGCCTAGCTGTGGCGGTTGTGGCCGGCAACCGTCATAGACATGGCCGTAACTGTGACGGGCATGTCCTGTTACCCACCACTACTCTTTTGGAAAAGTAGCAGTGGCGGGTGACATGCCCTATCCGCCACTATTTATAGTTAACCTATATTGATTTTGATAGTAGTTACGTGATCCTACGTCGACACCGTTGGTGGCTTAGACGGCCTGACCCTGTGTTTCCCTGGGTAGGGGATACCGATATGGTGATGGCTGAGGTTCACGCTGGCGCCAGAGCTGCGAAATGGACGATAGTCGATGGCAGAGCCATGGGCAAGGCAGATACGAGAAGTAAGAAAACCTAGGGCCAAACTGATTCAAAAGAAAATTATGTGTACCACTTTATGGAAAGGCAATGCGATCAAAGAAATCTATTTATTAAGGAGAGTTCTAACCATAATTTGTAACATCAATGAAACATACCTATCAAGGTGAGGAATGTTCTGATACGTTCATATTTTTGCAAGTTAATTTGTTAAGGGAGGAGATTATGTTTAGTTTTGCATGAAAGGTTCCCATTCATGGAGTGGTGGTGGTGGGAGTTGAAGGCAAAAGTAAACAATGCGTGTCGGCCTACCAACTCATTATAATAGTAGAGATATAGGTGATTTGGTAAGATAAGAAAATATATGTGATTTGATAAGATACAAAAAAGATAGAGATATACAAAAAAGATAAGATACAAAAAAGACGTTTCCTTGAACGAGATGGGGTTATATGGGTCGTGCGTGTGTTGTTAGATTTTATTTTATGGGCTTCCTCTTCTTAAAATTGTAAACCTTGCCCTGTCAGATAATAAAAATCCAAGGACTCTTCTCGCTCGAATTTGATTTCATTGTCATGGGGCCCACCACCTTATGTCTTCACCTTCCTCTATTCTCGTCCACTCCTTTCTCTAATCCATTCCTGCCGCTCTTATCCACAGAGAGCGAGCGAGAGCTCGGTGAGCTAGCCAGACAGAATGGTGGTAAGGTAACCTCGTCCACGGCGAAGAGCTCGAGGAGAGTAGCAAGCGGCTGGGCCGGAGATGCGCACAAAGGGGACGTGTTCATGATATAATTTGGCTGCCCCTTCTCCCCTGGTGACCTAGGTTGCCGACCCCGACAAACCAAGTCGCGCAGAACCAACGAAGCACCCAAACTGAATTGCCTAACACGGGGGACAAACTCGCCTCCCCACTCTCTTCTCGTGACCAAGGTCGCCGAGCCAGACGAACCAAGTCGCACAAAACCACCGAAGCACCCATCTTGAATCGCCTAACGCGAGGGGCAAACTCACCTACCCCTATCCCCTCATGACCTAAGTCGCCGACACCGACGAACCAAGTCGCACAAAACCACCGAAGCACCCAAACTGAATCGCCTAACACAAGGCACAAATTCAGCTATCCCTCTCACCTCATGACCTAGGTTGCCGACCTCGATGAACCAAGTCGCCCAAAAACCACCGAAGCACCCAACCTGAATAGCCTAACACGAGGCACAAACTAGCCTACCCTCCTCCTCTAGTGACCTAGGTCGCCGACACCGACGAACCAAGTCGCCCAGAAACCACGAACGTTGTTGCAAAACGTTTTTTCATCGAAAATAGGGGCGTAGACTTCTTCATTTACTTTAGGCTTCCCTGCCTTGTGACAACAAAAGGTCTAGTTCTCAAGCACATTAGTGTACACAGACCTCCTGGACGTGTTGGGGTAGCGTAATCTTGCACTACTAGGGAAAACCTTGTACACAGAATCTTACCAGTAGTGCGGGTCAAAAAGAAGCGCTACTACTACTTACCACTAGCACATGGCAAACAAACACGCTGCAGCTAAGTTTATAGCAATAGCGCGTCTCAGTGAAGAAGCTCTACAACTACAATTCTCCTACTGTTATCGCCAGGCTACCAGTAGTATTAGCGAGTTAAGAAAAGCGCGCGGCTGCTAAAGTTGTTGTAGCAGCTTATTTTACACAGAAAGCGCTACTGCTAATGAAAATAAAATAAAATGAAAAACATATGGAGAAGTAAATGAAAATGGAAGAAATAGAAAAAGGAAAGAAAAAAGAAAATGTGAAGGAAAATAAATAAAAAAGAAAAATAAAGGAGAAAGGCATAGCAGCATCGTGCTTTTAGGACATGTGCTTTTAGGACATATGCTATAGCTAACTTAGCAGTAGCGCGTTTAGTCGGCCAGCGCTATAGCTAAGTTAGCTATAGCTAATGTAGCAGTAGCGCTTTTCCTGGAACGCGCTACTGCTATAATTGACCTAACCACACGGTTCTTTCTTCCCCAAGGCCACTTCCCCCAACTCCCACTCGTCTGCTGTCGCCGTAGTCACCGCCCTGCATCGCCGCCGGCCGCCGCGCGCTCTCCCGTCACCCTCCGCACGCCCTTGACGCCGCCCCCGACCCCGACCTCGATGCCGCCCTACATCGCCGCCCTCCGTCGCGCGCCTGAGCCCCGACCCCGATCTCGACACCGCTTGCCCCTCCCTCAGTCGCTCCCTAACTCCGCCGACGCTAGAGGTGAGCACGCGTACACCTCCTCCTCCTCCTCCTCCCCTACCTTTGCCTAGCTAGGGTTCCTAGGGTTTATCGAATTTTAGAGTTCATCAAATTAGTTAGGGTTCATAAAATTAGATGCTAATTAGGGCAGTAGTTGTAGATGCTTAATTGTAAACTAGATGTTAATTATGGCAGTAGTTGTAGATGCTTAATTAGTTTTTAGGACAAATTCGTAGGGTTCATCAATGGGTGCTTAAGTAGTTGTAGATGCTTAAGTACATATGTAGGGTTCATCTAATAGGGCAGTAGTTGTAGATGCTTAATTAGTTTTTTTACTGTTTTGAGTAAGTGTTTAATAGAATTAGTAAGAAAATTAATAAAACTAGTTGACCTAGTTTATTTTTAGTAAGAACTAGTTGAAATTATAGAACTAGTTTATTTTTATTAAGAAAATTAATAGAACTAGTTGAACTAGCTTATTTTTAGTAAGAACTAGTTCAATTAATAGAACTAGAGTATTTTTAGTAAGAAAATTAATATAACTAGTTGAACTAGTTTATTTTAGTAAGAACTAGTTTATTTTTATTTGTAGTCAGTTTATTTTTAGTAAGACTAGTTGAATTAATAGAACTATTTGAAGATGTCACATTTGTTGTTATTTTTTTAGTTAAAGCAATTATTCCCGCATCGACGTCGATGATGCCTATCCCGCATCCTCGTCATCGACTTGGCGGAGGACACCTGGCTGATCAGATGGGTCATGTCCGGGACTAGGCTCCGCCGGGCTGGTATTGGAAGGGGCTACCTACCGGGAGGCGCAACTTGGTGAGGAACCAGTCCGTCGTTGACCCGGACCTTCTTTGGTGGCGGTCACATGGGCTAGTGATGGTGCAGAGGCTTGAGGACTCTGCGGAGGTGGTACGTCACCGTTTCAACAAGGAGGACGCGCACGCCCGTCACTACATGGTTGCGTTGGAGCGCAGGTTCTCCACGGATCTCACTGGAGCTATGATCGTGTGATGGTTCCTTCTCTTTGGGTGTCCACTGCCCGCGCCGATACTCGTCGTGCGCTAGGATTTTAGTTGTATTACTGATGTTATATGTATGATACTATTTGAGATGTATTAGTGATAATATTTGACGATGTACGGACGCAAGAGATGATTTACTTTTGCTTATTGAATGCATGCTAATTTGCATACTTATTTATTTTACAATTTGGTTTTGCTTATTGAATGTTCAAATTGGAGAAGTACTCCTATTTTGAATGCTCAAATTGGACCCCACTATGCAAGGCGTATGCATTTGATTAGTTGATAGCTTATAGGGTTTTTGTTTTTGCAGAAATCTAGGAGTCCCTCCATCATCCCTGTCGTCGTCCCCGTCACCAACCCCCCCCCCCCCCCCCACCTCGAGGTGAGACCAGCCAAATCTCCATGTCAAGATGAGTCCTATAAGATATTTTGAAATGTTTTTGCTCATATTTTCAACCATTGAAATGCAATGACCATCAAGTTTGAATGCTCATATGATGTAGATAAAAACATGTATATCTAGTGTTGCTCAAATAAGATATGTTTGTAGGTTACACCTCCGAGTGGCCTATATTTTGCCGGAGTGTTGATTAATTTCCGTTGCGGCAAATTTCAGGCGCTCGATATGTCCTTTTTTAGCAAAGGTCATGCCGGTTTTTTCCGTGAATTTTGGCATGACTTGTGCTAGAATATGTAGGAAATATCGAGTGGCGTGGATTTTCTAGAAAGTTAGTTAAACGATATTTCGGGTTGACTTTAAGCCCGTTGAGGCTCCACCATATGTGAGAGGACGAAGAATCCCGACTGTTGTCGTGGGGGTCGTTTCTCCTTCTTCTCCTTGTGCTATACCATTGTTATGCACTCAAGGACGAAAGGAGGAGCGATCATCACCAACAGTCGAATGTATACACCACGTGAGCTGAGAGTTTTCAAGAAAAGACTCGGTAGATCGATAATCAACCCGTGATGTATAATAATGATCTAATTTAGTTTTGTAGTACATATATTTAATTGTAGAAGTTTAATCTTTGAATTATGAATATAAGAAATGTCGTACTCAGACGACGAAAGTCTCCCGGGGGAGTGCGACTGGTGCAACGACGACCGAGGTCAGCGTGACAGGCCTCACCTGGACGAAGTTTGGCATGTCAGGATTAAGCTCCAGGAGACCGTCGATGTTGAAACGGTAGGCAACGACGACAAGTGTTTTTTTCGTAATTATGCACGACTTCAACTATTTCAATGTGTAATTTTCATCTTTTAGAATTCAACTAGCTTATCCCATGCCATGCAAGATGCTATGTCTTGGAGAGGATGGTTTTGAAGACCATGAAAGTTTCGAAACAAAGAAAATTCACCTAAGGACCCATCATGGTATGGATTTTGAAGTAAATCTGTACAATTCTCAAAGTGTAACCCATTTTGGTTGCACAAATTGGGAAGCACTTTGCGAGATGTATGGTTTTTATAAGGATATGATTGTCACCATGGATCTTGGTGATCCTTGCTACCTCTTGAGCACTGCGTTGGTTTTTCCTTAAAGAGGAAAGGGTGATGCAACAAAGTAGCGTAAGTATTTTCCTCAGTTTTTGAGAACCAAGGTATCAATCCAGTTGGAGGCTACGCGCGAGTCCCTCGTAGCTGCACAAAACAAATAAATCCTCGCAACCAACGCGATAAGGGGTTGTCAATCCCTACACGGCCACTTACGAGAGTTAGATCTGATAGATATGATAAGATAATACTTTTTGGTATTTTTATGATAAAGATGCAAAGTAAAATAAAAGGCAATGAAAATAACTAAGTATTGAAAGATTAATATGATGAAAATAGACCCGGGGCCATAGGTTTCACTAGTGGCTTCTCTCAAGAGCATAGGTATTTTACCGTGGGTGAACGAATTACTGTTGAGCAATTGATAGAATTGAGCATAGTTATGAGAATGTCTAGGTATGATCATGTATATAGGCATCACGTCCGAGACAAGTAGACCGATGATACGTCTCTGTCGTATCTAATTTTCCAAACACTTTTGCCCTTGTTTTGGACTCTAACTTGTATGATTTGAATGGAACTAACCCGGACTGACGCTGTTTTCAGCAAAATTGCCATGGTGTTGTTTTATGTGCAGAAAACAAATATTCTCGGAATGACCTGAAACTCCACGGAAATTCTTAGAAAAAAATAATAAAAAATCCTCGCCAAAGATGAAGACCAGGGGGCCCACACCCTGTCCATGA
The DNA here is from genome assembly GCF_056163025.1 of Triticum urartu. NCBI lineage: Eukaryota > Viridiplantae > Streptophyta > Magnoliopsida > Poales > Poaceae > Triticum > Triticum urartu. The sequence continues at coordinate 746,683,823 of NC_141875.1, read as the reverse complement.
GGGTGGGGGGCGCCCCCCCCTCTAGGGCGCGCCCCCCTACCTCGTGGGCCCCCTGGATGCCCTCCGACGCCAACTCCAACTCTATATATTTGCTTTCGGAGAGAAAAAAAATCAGAGAGAAGAAATCATCGCGTTTTACGATACAGAGCCGCCGCCAAGCCCTAAAACCTCTCGGGAGGGCTGATCTGGAGTCCGTTCGGGGCTGCGGAGAGGGGGATTCGTCGCCGTCGTCATCATCAACCATCCTCCATCACCAATTTCATGATGTTCACCGCCGTGCATGAGTAATTCCATCGTAGGCTTGCTGGACGGTGATGGGTTGGATGAGATTTATCATGTAATCGAGTTAGTTTTGTTAGGGTTTGATCCCTAGTATCCATTATGTTCTCAGATTGATGTTGCTATGACTTTGCTATGCTTAATGCTTGTCACTAGGGCCCGAGTGCCATGATTTTAGATCTGAACCTATTATGTTTTCATAAATATATGTGAGTTCTTGATCCTATCTAGCAATTCTATAATCACCTACTATGTGTTATGATCCGGCAACTCTGAAGTGACAATAATCGGGACCACTCCCGGTGATGACCATGGTTTGAGGAGTTCATGTATTCACTATGTGCTAATGCTTTGTTCCGGTTCTCTATAAAAAGGAGGCCTTAATATCCCTTAGTTTCCAATAAGACCCCGCTGCCACGGGAGGGTAGGACAAAACATGTCATGCAAGTTCTTTTCCATAAGCACCTATGACTATATACGGAATACATGCCTACATTACATAGATGAATTGGAGCTAGTTCTGTGTCACCCTATGTTATGACTGTTACATGATGAACCGCATCCGGCATTATCACTGATCCGGTGCCTATGAGTTTTCCATATACTGGTTTACGCTTATTTACTTTCCCGCTCCTACTGTTACAATCACTATAAAATACCAAAAACATTATTTTTCCTGTCTTTACTTTTGTTGCCGCTACCACCACTATCATATTACTTTGCTACTAAACACTTTGCTGTAGATACTAAGTTTCTAGGTGTGGTTGAATTGACAACTCAGCTGCTAATACTTGAGAATATTCTTTGGCTTCCCTTGTGTTGAATCAATAAATTTGGGTTGAATACTCTACCCTCGAAAGCTGTTGCGATCCCCTATACTTGTGGGTTATCAATACAAATTTCCGGCGCTGTTGCCGGGGAGCATAGCTCTATTCTTTGAGTCACTTGGGATTTATATCTGCTGGACACTATGAAGAACTTGAGAGATCCAAAACCAAGATCTATCCCTCAACTACGAGGGGAGGTAAGGAACTGCCATCTAGCTCTGCACTTGATTCACCTTCTGTTATGAGTAAGTTTGCGACACCTACACCTGCTTCTGCTATTCGTTCTGATATGTCGCATGTTATTGATGATGCCACTTCTCCTCTGCATGATACTTATGATGAAACTGCTTCTATGCCTGATACTACTGTGCCCCTTGGTGAATTTCTTGATGAATAAATTGTTAGGGCTAGAGAAAAAGAAATTATTGAATCTGAATACGATGATGATAGTGATGATGAAAATATGCCTGTTATCCCTGAGGGCTATCTTTTTGATATGGAATCTTCTGCCGCTATTTTAGCTTGCAAAGATAAATATGAGCTTAAAAGGTTATTAGTTAAATGAAACAAAGAATCACTTAGAGATAAAATGAAACTCGGCCCTGCTTTTGCTACTTCACCTATTTATGTTCCGAATAAGGATTATGAATTCTCTGTTAATCCTGATATAATTACTTTGGTTGAATCTGATCCGTTTTATGGTTATAAATCTGAAACTGTTGTGGCATATCCTACAAGTCTTGGGCATGAGCGATCAGGTCATAGACGTGAAAGTGCGACAACATAAAAAGAATTATTAATCATAATTATCTGGTGTGATAGCGACATGGCCGGAATAATTTATTATTAATAAGGCAAGGAGAGCATGTGGCCAGGAGAGGTCGCCATGCAGGTTAGATGGCTGATTTAACACGTCAAGTATGGTAGCCAAAGGATGACCCGATTAGATTCTAATCGGTTTAGATTTTACAGTTTTATTCGTATACGCCAAGTACTTCCTTGTATACGTCAAAGTCCAGCGTGCCTTATATATAAGGTCACGGCCGATTGGAAAAGCCAACAATTGATCTATTAATACAAACATTACTTTTTCCACGTACATTTTTTTATCTATCGTTTTTCTCCGCCGAGCCCTAGCAGCCCTAGAGTTTGGTAATCTTTGCCGTTTTGCGTTGAAAAGCGGCCGGTTCTCCTCCACGAAAGCGAGGGATCTTTGTTGCTTTGCTCGGAAAGCAATCGTTCATCGTCACGAAAGCACGACAATTATCTTGGTGTTGCGCGGCGATTTCCCGTGCTAACACAATTGGCGACTCCGCTGGGGACGGAAAGAAGAAGAAGCACACGATGAGCACCGAGTCCAGGAACGGGAGCGACATCGACCCGGAGAGCGTCATCGCCGTCACACTCGATGATCTGTCTAAAGATGATTGGTGCGAGCTTGAACAAGAGCTTAAGAAAGAGATGGCTGAGCAACTAAAATTGAAGTTGACTGGATACTGCAAGACAAGGATCGGCGTCGCCAAGAAGGTACATGTGCTGAACCCTTCAGATTCGATCAACACTGAGGTAAAAAAGTCAACCGAAGAAATTTCCCATCTAATTAATATGTGCGTAGCTACCAAGTATGATTCTGATGTGAAAACTACGACACACACAATTACTCAATCAGTAGCTAATAGAACTGAAGAATTTAAGGAGTAGCTTCACAAAGATCTTGAAAATATTTGACCTAGTCATGTTCGATCGTTAGTGCTGCAAATCAACAATGATTATTCTAAGAAAATACCGATTGAGAATAGTGGCTTCATTAACTTTCCTAGTAATAATCATACACCTGGAGCATCGGCTAATAACATTGTGCAGCCCCAGGTTCCTTCAAATAGTGATCAAGGTGGCCGTAACTATGAGAGCAGTTCGGCTAATAATTTTATGCCTAGGGTAACTGCTCCTATTGTATCAACTTTGGTTCCACAAAATCACAACAACAATAACCGAAGTGCTAGTTCTAATTCTAGTTTGCAACAACTTTTTTATCCAACTGTAGAATACAGTACACCACCGCTATTGACTGTCAGTACTGGGATTCCGTGCGGGCCGGTACCCGATTCATATTTTAATGGGTCTCCGTTGCAAGCATCACAAGCTCAAATTTCTTTGCTGGAGTTTCCATCACGTGCTAGCGTTCCATCTGCTCCACAAACTAATTCTCTACAGCTGAATGATAGTTTTAAGGATAAGCTTGCTAGTATACTAAGAGAATTCGGTTTAAAACCTAAGAGTAAATCATGTGCATATCAAAAACCATACCCTAATTACTTCGATTCTACGGCTTATCCTCGCAATTTTAGAATTCCTGACTTTGTTGGGTTTACAGGGGAAGATGGTAGATCCACTTTCGAGCATATCGGACAATTTTTAGCCCAATGTTGTGCTATCGGCACATCGGATGTTTATAGGATTAAATTATTTCCGTTGTCTTTGTCCGGTATTGCATTTACTTGGTTTACATCGCTTTCTCCTAATTCTATTTCAACATGGGCACAATTGGAGCAAAAATTTCATGAGTACTTTTATAGTGGTGAAACAGAACTTCGGCTTTCAGATTTAACTATGGTTAGGCAGGAATATAATGAGCACGTTCATGATTATATTAGGAGGTTTAGGGATGTAAAAAAATTGATGTTTCAGTTTGACCATAGCCGAAAAGGATTTAGTCGATTTTGCCTTTTCGGGTCTTCTCGCTCATATTAAGGATAAACTAGAAGGGCAAGAATTTTTAGATGTTAATCAAGTTTTGCAGAAGGCTTTGGCACAAGAAAACCGGACTAAGGGGATTAAACAATATAGCCGGTTTGAAGATAATATTGATAATGAGGAGTATAATCATGTAGGTAATGCCTTCGATTATGATAGTAATTCGGCTAGTAAAGTTAACGTTAATATATGTGTAGCCGAATGGATTCTAGCACCAAAGTCAAAACCCTTTGCAAGTTCTGCTTTGAAACCCACACCTGCTAGAAGAGATGAAACTAAATACACTTTTGATGTTAGTAAGTGTGATAGAATTTTTGATATGTTACTGCAGAATAAATTACTTAGAGTGAGAGAGGGTCATGTAATTCCACCTACAGAAGAGTTGGGTAGGAGAGCTTATTGCAAGTGGCACAATTGTTTCTCTCATGTTACTAATGATTGTAACATGTTTCGTCAACAGGTGCAATCCGCCATTAATGAAGGACGATTGACGTTTACAGACAGTTCTAAGATGAAGCTCGATAGTGATGCTTTTCCTATCAATGTGGTCGAACTTGAGAGTAAGAAGATGCTTATTCGGTCGGATCAGACTGAATCCGCAAGAAAGAAAAATGTTGTTGATGATAATGCTTCTCCAAGGATGATCAAATAAAAAAATCCAGAAGTAGGAGTTTGGAAAGTCAATGGAAGAAGGAAACAAGCTCCAAGACCAAAGCCGTCAGTTAGCATGTTGTTGGAAAAGTACACCTCACGCAAGACCAACAATGTGTTTAACCAGCTTGGAGGTAATAAATGTCTTAGATCTCCTTCTGGATTTGGCGGTCATGAGCAATGGCAAAGAGATTTATATGACCAACAGCCCAATATTGCAATGGAGCCGACATGTTGGGGTTGTGCACCTCCTATGTACCCACAATTTCCTACATGGGGTTTTAATCCGTGGGCGCCATATCCTACAGGGCCAGTTTATTTTCCCTCAGGATGGGTTCCGCCGAGGCCTATGTTCAGATCAAACATGCATGAGAAAAAGGCCTGGTTCGGTGAGGCGGCTAGATCACATGATACAATTGTTGTCCAAAGGAAACGGTCATCGGTACACAATGCAGATGGCGAAGTTCATATAGGTGGTCAAAAGTTTAAGTGGGTGCCGATCAATCGTATAAGTGATGCAAAAGCACATGATGAAACTGAGCGCGGCTGCACCAAGATTAGTGCAATAAAAGACAATAGTTTACAAGATGATTTGCAGCCTAGTGTGGAAACACGTGTAGACAAGAAATTTGTACGTACTAGTGAGTTGGTTGATGCATCCGCTAATGAATTTACTAGAGACAATGGGAAAATTGAAGCCATAGGTATAGAGGAGAATAGTGATGGTGTGAAGTTGCAGCAAACCGGCCGATGTAATCAGTTTGGAAAGGAAATTAATTTGGACAGAGCACACATGCACGGTCAGAAGAATTCGTTATATCCTCATGTACTAATCAAAGGTCCAAATCGGCAAGCTCATATGCTGATTTATTCATGGGAGGTTGTGGCCCAGGAGTGTCCAGAAATTTCAAGTCTAGCACTGATTGGGATTTAAGCACTGTACACGGCCCGAAATTTAAAGCTAGTAATGCACATGATCAGCAGAGATGTGTTTCGGCCAGAGATAAATTATTTGCCATAAAAGCAGAAGTACGTCAGCACAGGCCGAGAGACTCGGGGAGGGGGGGGGGGGGAACAGAATTAAGTCAGCTGCACCAGAGACTAGACCAAGACATCGGTGGTGTCCAACGGGACTCACACACACTCAGAAACGGCATGTCGAGCGACTACGAGCATTTGAAATGAAGCAAGAGATAGCCGGGAAGAAGCCATTGTTCGATCCAGAAAAATCAATGCTGCAGAAGACGACATGGAGGGAGAAGCGCATTGTGAAGGAGAAGTTGCCAAAGGCTCCCAATGGAAAATATTAAAAAAAAACTACTATTCTAGCATGACCAAGCAGGCTTGAGGTAATGTGGCCGGTATATTATTCCAAGTATCGCCCTAAGCAAATTTGGCCGACATATTATTTCAAATATCGCCCAAAAGAAAAATAATTGCCCAATGTGCTCTTTGGACATTGAGCACTTATATAGCCGGTAAAGTTATCGACATCATTCTGAGGTATTATAATATTGTTTTTGGTCAATGCAATTGTACCAAAAACAGGGGGGCATGTGTTCATGATATAATTTGGCTGCTAGGTATTTTATGGGCAGATTAATTTAAATGACTATGGTTAGATTATTGGCTGACACAACTATTTTGCACTTGCTATTTAGTTTAAAATGCAGGCTTGGATCATAGTACAATACATATGCTGAAGAGGCATATCAGGCTAACAAAGCTATTTACTCCGGACAAATATATGAAGTTTTGCCTGGATTAGGGGCTAGCCGGGACAAGTCTTGGGCATGAGCGATTAGGTCATGGACGTGCAACAACACAAAGAGAATTATTAATCATAATTATCTGGTGTGATAGCGACATGGCCGGAATAATTTATTATTGATAAGGCAAGGAGAGCATATGGTCAGGAGAGGTCGCCATGCAGGTTAGATGGCTGATTAACACGTCAGGTATGGTAGCCCAAAGGATGACCTGATTAGATTCTAATCGGTTTAGATTTTACAGTTTTATTTGTATACGCCAAGTACTTCCTCTTGTATACGTCAAAGTCCAGCGTGCCTTATATATAAGGTCACGCCTGATTGGAAAAGCCAACAATCAATCTATCAATACAAACATTACTTTTTCCACGTAGATCCTTTTATCTATCGTTTTTCTCCGCCGAGCCCTAGCAACCCTAGAGTTTAGTAATCTTTGCCGTTTTCCACTGAAAAGCGGCCGGTTCTCCTCCACGAAAGCGAGGGATCTTTGTTGCTTTGCTCGGAATGCAATCGTTCATCGCCACGAAAGCACAACAATTATCTTGGTGTTGCGCGGCAATTTCCTGTGCTAACAGGACGCAGACGGCTTGCGCGTTGGTAACGCTGAGAGAGCACGAGCAGGGACGCGGCCCCGGTGTACTCCAACCGCTGGCTATAGTGGCGCAGGCGTCAATCCTAAGCATCTCGCCGGCTGGCTATGGTGGCGCAGGCGTCAATCTAAAGCATCTCGCCGGCGGCCCGGCGCCACAAGATGCAGTGAGCGGGAGCAACAACAGCTGGTGGACGGTGGTGCTCGACCGACTCGGCGAGCTGGAGCCGAAATCTCGCGGGAGTGAGGGTGCCGAGATACTGATCAGTGCATGTATTCATTTTGGAGGAAGCATAGTAAGATCTTCTGTAATTTAGCTCGCTCCTGATCTGATTCCGTCTGCTGTTGCTAGCAGACATGGAAGACTTGCAGCATTTTTTGAAGTCAAGTTTTGCTTAGATCCCCCGTGTTTCTTGCTAGCTAGCTCCATAAGCACTTCTTCTTTTCGAACATTAACTTGCCTGAGATTTTGTTAAGAAATGCCCGTCTATGTTAATAATCAGAATTGCCTACATCAAGCAGCGTCCTTTCTGAATTCCGTGACATCAAGCAGACAATATTATTCATCATACGGAGATAGAAAATGGTATTGATTTCGAATGACATTTTCACAAGCACCGGTAGGCAATTATACCCCCCCCCCCCCCCCTATTTTTGTAGAGCACGGGAGGCTAAATAATGTGTCATTTTGTTGCATTAAACCATATCGTGCCAAAACTCTGGGAAACTGATGCCGCATTAGCCAATTTAATAGCTAAATGCTACATAATGTGGCTGCTTCCATTTTCTGTCACAGTTATATATGAAAAGCACAATTCATTTGTATTTTTTACATTGCAGTGTACCTAGCAAGGGAGTTGATTCTTGGGTGTTTTTATTTGCACTTTTTGCAGCCAATTCCCTCCTGTCGATGTTGATAGAAGCACGTGCTGAGTAGTGGTTGTGTGATACCGAGGAAGATTCTGAGCTAATATGTAGGGATAATCGGTCAGCAAATCAGGTTCCAGCAAGCAATACTCGTTTCTGAAAGTTCTTCTAGCATACTATACCCTGCTGAAATAGACAATGTTATTGGTTCTTAAGTTCGATTGCTTGTTTTGTAATAGTGTGGCTGATCTTTAGGATTGTGGTTGTGATTGCTCGTGGCGTAAATCCCATATACTAAGTTAGCTCATCCGTCCTTCGAATCACCTAATCTCTTACACTAAAGTTGCCTAAGTTAGCATCTGCTTTTCTTTAGTAGGCAACATATTTAAGGGTAGGGGGCAGGTAAGAGCATCTCTAGCGGACCCTTAAAACGTGCCGACCCGCACAATAGCCACCCATTTAATGTTTCGGGCAAAAAAAAGTGCCCCCATCAGACACCGTATCAGCCCGTGACCTGTAAAAAAAATTATGGGAGTCTGACCCGAGCTTGACCCCTATCGGGACACAGAAAATACACGAACCAAGTCGCCAAAACTAACACGGGGGACAAACTCGCCTACCCCCTCTCCCCTCGTGACCTAGGTTGCCAACCCCGACGAACCAAGTCACCCAAAACCACGGAAGCACCCAACCCGAATCGCCTAATGTTGGTGTCAAAACCGGCCGATCTCGGGTAGGGGGTCCCGAACTGTGCGTTTGAGGATCAAAGGTAACAGGAGACAAAGGGGAAACGATGTTTACCCAGGTTGGGGCCCTATTAATGGAGGTAATACTCTACTTCTGCTTGATTGATTTTGATGAGTATAGTGGTTACAAGAGTTTGTCTACCTCGAGATGGTAATGGCTAAACCCTAAATGTCTAGCCTATATGAATTTTGATAGCCTCTATGGACTAAACCCTCCGGTTTATATAGACACCGGAGGGGCCTAGGGTTGTACAGGGTCAGTTCATAGAGAAAGGAAAGCACACATCTGGACGCCAATCATGCCATCCACGCAAAGAAGAGTCCCATCTAGACACGGGGGAAGGCCTTCTACCTTGTATTTTCACGGCCCATCAGTCCGGCCCATGTCACATAGCCCGGACACCCAAGGACCCCATAATCCAGTACTCCGTCACCTAACACGCGGGACAAACTCGCCTACCCCCTCTCCCTTGGTGACCAAGGTTGCCGACCCCGACGATCCAAGTTTCCCGAAACCGACGAAGCATCCAACCCGAATGGCCTTACACATGAAGCAGCAGTGCATTTTTTTCCTTTCGAAACACGGAAATTGGCAGCCACAAATAATAAGAGTGAGATCAGTTAGAAGCACCTTGATACTCTTTGACCTTGGCCATCTAAATATTCCAAATAGATGTAAGACCAGCCTGCTTTTCTTGAAGCAAGACACATGACAAAATCATCCTGTGTAATGAGAAATGTGACTGGCTTCATCTTAAGTAGGCAATAATATATCTGAAAGGCATGTACTTGGCACCAAAATTCAGCACATATGTTTTTAATTTTTTACTTTCTGTTTACATTGATGCGGAATTGGACGAGGAGCTTCAGTAATAAAAAAATGGTTACCGTAATTTCCATTGAAGCTTATTGCAGAAACTTCAGTTTTTTTGTTGGTGAAAGTTAACATTGAAAAACATAATTCCCTGAATTCTAGCTTGTATAGCTCTATCATCACAACAAGAATTTCAGTAGAGAGATGATTACTAAGGGAAACTTCTTTTTCCACTATTTCTCATACACATATAGCTACAAAACATTGATTTTGGGGAACTTGGCACCAGGGACATACAGTTCAACAATCATAACTTTACTACTCTGCAACGTCTGATCAAAGGGGAACTCACCTAGCACAACCAGCATGTCAACATTGTTTAATTCATCTCGTCTTGAGATCACTCAAGATTGCACATATGCTCATATCCAAGTGCGCTACTCTCTGAACCTGCATGTGAACCACCATTAAATAGGCAAGACTAATATTTCAGATAGGAGAGTGTCCAATGGAGAAAATTAAGAAACCCGATAATGTCGGGTTGTAAAGAATTCCAGTGATAATGTCGGGTTTTAAAGGATTCCAGTGACAACAACAGAGAATACGTGATGGCATGCTTTGACTAATGCGATGAAATTGAGTTTCAGTTTGCTATGGATGTCTCATGGATGGGTTTGTCCGAGAGGGACTGAATATAGAGGAGGCGGTAAATGAAGTCGCTGCAGGCGACGATGCCGAAGCCGATGTGCAGCTCCATGTAGAATAGGACGACCAGCAGGCGGCTGCAGCGGGGCACTGGGCAGAAGTGGAGATGGTGTGATGGCACGGCGGCGCGGAGGATGCGGCAAGGCGGAGGCAAGGGCGGGGAGGAGCCGAGGAAGGATGGGGTCGGACGGCGGCAGGAGCACGCTACTCCATCTCCTCTGTTGCGCCATCGGGTATTACTCAAACGGGTTTAAACCCGTGAAACATGTCGGGTTTAATAATGTACCCACAAGCAGCCCCGCAGGGGATAGAAAGTCGTCCATCCCCGTCTCCTAATAAAGTAAAAACCCGCGGGGATGCAGGTTTCGGGGCCTCATTGCCATCTTGAGTCAGGCTGCCGTGCGGTGCGCGCAACTCCAGCAGCGGCCGAGGCGAGGGCGACGCGGCAAGGTGTCGAGCGAGGAGGCCGGCGGTGCAAGGTCGACGAACATACAAAGGAAAACGAGCAGTGTTGCCTGGCAACTAGCGTGACTCACGGCCCCTGACGCTTCGCGTTCGCTAACGATCGGTGATAGCTAGCTAGCTATCTGATGGGCCTGGCCCATCTTATTTCTATTTTTTTAGTTTTTTACCTATTTTTTGCTGGACTGTATATATCTCTATTTCTAATGTTTCAATTGGTAGTTTTTATTCCGGGTTTATTGTTGTCCCATCATTTTTGTCCGGTTTTTTCGCTGGTTTGTTTCATCCTCCCCCACGCACTAAAAAAACCTACGCTCCTCTCGATCCCTTCGACAAACGATCACTGTAGACGCACGAGATAGGCAAGGTGCAATCTCGCCGTCGCGGATCTTACAGTAGGGCGCACGAGAACTTCGCCACCGACCTCACAGGGCGCATGAGATCACAGCCGGCGACCTCACAGGGGAGGGGCGATCTAGCCGCCGCTGACCTCACGGGGGAGGGGCGATCTCGCCGCCGCGGACCTCACAGGGAAGACGACGCCTCCAATTCAACTGCTCTCTCGATCCAATCCCTCCTCAATCCTTTTCCTACATCGTGATTGTGGGATGACGCAGCCGCCGCCGCCATCGCTCCAGCCTCTGCCGTCCTACATCTTGCCCCTCTCCAACCTCAGAGACCTCCGCCACTGCCGCCATCTCGGAACCCCAGTTTAGGGCAGGACATGACTCAGGGAGGGTGTGGCCATGGACGACGCTGCCGCCGTCGCGGAACCCTAGGGAAGGGCGTGGTCGCGTTGCAGGCAGCGCGAGCGGCCGTGCGTGAGTGCGTCTCCCTCGTCAGGCTGTCCTTGGCAGGAACTCGGGACCTCCTCCTCACAGAGCCAAGGCCCTCCGAGGTCCAGGTCGCTGTGCGGCGTGCACCGTGAGCCCTCAACTAGCGCATGTGGCCACTGCATCAGGTAACAACCTCCACCACAACTCCACAAGCCCCATCGCAAGTTTGTTTTTTCTGTCATGTGCTCAAGACTGAAGGAATTCCGCTATATTTAGGGCATGTACGGTTGTGCCAGTAAAGCTATTTGATATATGCCACTATAGAACTACTATCAGCCTTTTCATGTCCCTGCAAAAGGGGTTTGCATTATGTATGTTCTTGTTGTACATTAATGAGAATAGCAAGAACAGCAGAGGAATCGATGGCAAAAATAAGGAGCGACATTCTTCTTATTTCAAAGAAAGGCATCAAGTAGATTCATGTGAGTTTTTGGAACTAAAGCATCATACAACGTATGATGATCTAATTATATTCACAAGTAATTTCTTTATGAACAGGTAGAATGACTGTGGGAAGATTATCTTTTGAGGTAGTATGCCAACCTTATTCACGTACTTTTGTGCTAAGAAGTTTGCATTAATGGTATATTTTCCATACAATTTTTAGAGCCGCTCCTCTCCCCTCCCTGGCCAGAGAAATCCCCACATCCCCAAGCTCGACAGGCTTGCCAGACGACTGATTCAGGTCCTCGCCATGGCCACTCACACAGCCGGTGCGTCTCGTAGGCTGCCGACGTCACCAACCGTCGCGCGCCGCCGGTCTGCCTAGCCCACTGCCAGCTGCGGGCGGCCGGCTGGGTCGAACTCCATGCATGTTCCATGCCGGTCAAACGAGACCGCCCTCCACGCCGGGACTCCGACACGTCGGCCTGCCCGTCCCTTGCTCCACGTCCCGGCCTGCACGTCCCCTGCTCCGGACGTTCGCACCAAACTCCACAACTTCTCGGCAATCTGACCACGGGCAGACGCATTTTCTTTAGGTTCGCACAACTTCCCTGTCGTCAATCAATGGACCTGCATTTGAATGAAAACAACTGTATTTAGTTGGCTATTGTACAATATTTGGTTTTGGTCATATTAATGCAGGGGAATTCAGATTACAGTACTGTGTAATCATAGTTGTAGCAGCACAGAGCAGAGCCTCTGCGATCGGTAAGGAAAATTCAGGAAGCACATCACACCATTTCTTACCTAGCCTACTGCATTGTTGTTGCTTCAGCAATCACGCTGGTGCATCGATCCTCATAGCACATATATAAATTAAATTGTGTATAGATACGAACTGCTTGAGCAATCACGCTGGATTTTCATGACCACCTTCTGCCCTTCTCCAGTAATATTTGTCAGATCCTTGGCATGATCTATGTACTAGGTATTAGAACTGTAAGTATAACATTGTCTGATGATGTCCTATACATGTGAATTGCAGTTTGTAAACATTCATTTGACGAAGAAATCATGGGATTTAGTTATATCTATTTTCTCATATTGATTCTTCATGCTATAAATCCATAGAAGAAACAAAGCAGATTGATTAAATACCACTATAAGCAGTTTTTCCCAAATCCTGTTACAAGTTACAACTAAGTGAGCCTGATATTTTGCAGCAAAGAATAATCAAGAAATTTGCAGCATAATATATATAAAAAATTAGAGAGGAGAGAAAAATGGAAAGAACTTTCTCAAAAAAAATGTAGGTGAACCCAATAGGAGAAGTTCAATTTCAGCCAGAACATTAATTATATAACCTTTATGCATTTAGGAAAATATGGATGTGAAGAGAACACCTTAAATTAGTTAGGCGATACACGTTTACTCGAGTGCTCTGAAAGCTACACAAACCTGGCAGAATATGACCACAATTCAGGTATTGTGAAAATGTTTAAATAATTGAGTATATCTTTTTCTACACGGAACGGTGGTTCTCACTGGATTTTCTTTCACTTTTATCAGTAGTTTCGTGAGGCCTGTGGTGGCCAAGGTTTGAAGACTGAGTTTTCAAAACCGAATCTGATGTCCAGTCTACATTTCACGGTGACAACAACGTTCTACTTCTACTGCAGCAGGTTATTTTATTTTTTGTTCATCGTTTGTGCATGTGTTCTAAAAGTTACTCCAATCTTGGTTTTGTATCTCTGTAATCTGTATATAAATATTGGCTTTGTTTTTGGAGGACGAGATGACTGCTCCTGCTGGGTATAACACTCTTGGTCGTATTCTGGCGCCGCTGGCCAGAGAAGCCAAAAGGAGGCACGACTAGCTCCGTCTTCTCGCAGTGATGATGGCCTTCCTCTAAAAAGTTTGATGTCTCAACCGCCACACACGCTGGGGAAAGCTAGTCTGAGCCTGAGAAACCGTATCGCTTGGTATAGGGATTTGTTGGCTAATGACTTTGAGTTGAATACTGCTTGGTTGCACACTTGCAGTATATTATGTCCATCAGTAATCTCCCCGGCCTACTCTCTCTTCACGTCAATGCTCCTGTGCTCCGACCCTCTCCACCCCTCCAGCAAGCAGTAGAGTCTCTCGGGTTCGAGCTCCACCGGGCCGCCGCCGGATGTTCGTTGGGCGGAGCACAACGCTGGGTTTGAAATCCACCATGATGCTACTGATGAGGCTCTCCTTCTCCTTTGTCCATCAGTTATCAAACAACCGTGTATGAGGCGTCCACCGTCGTACACGCATTTGATCGTGTTGATGCCCCTGGCTGTGGGTTGGCTTCTGTTGGGATGCTCCGAGGTGAGGCCAACTCTTGAACTTGCTGAGACGTCTTTACCTTAAATTACAATTTCTTATTATGATCTTGAACGAATACTAAGGCTTGCATCTTTTATAAAGCTTGCCAATTACTGTGTAGTTTCAGTTAACATGAAAGTCACGCGTGGTGAATCTCTTTTCCTGTCCACAGATTTCACGGATCCATTATGACGAAATACCCCCCCCCCCCCCTCCGCTTTATTTCACGAATCCATTATCGCCTACAGAACAACATCCTGGCCCTCCTGTTTGAGTGATTCTCTTTATTTTTCTATATCTCAACTGTTACATGCATCGTTTATATTCGCCGGTCTGCATCCCCGCGTTTCCTCACGTTAATGTGGCTACCGGCCACGGGACTGACGAGGAAGTCGTGGTGGAGGGGTGGTGCTGGCTGTAGCCTAGCAGGATATCATAAGCTCTCCCGTGCTCTTTTGTGTATGAATCAGATTTAGTGGTTCTTGATTTTACAGGCATGCATCGATCTTGCTCCTGTTTTGTATGTAGGATACAATTAATGTTTTACAGGATGTTCTGCAGATTTTTAGAACACTGATGGCATATCTTGGCTTGGAATGTTGCTGGGTCGATGAAGGTCATGCAACGTGGCAGGTGAGTGCTCCTCTCCCCTTTCCCTCTATGCTAAAAAATAGTTCCAATTTCCGTGCAAGTTCGCCAATTTAGATCTAGAGGTAAAGGTTCTGTACGAGGTTAGTTAGCAGGGTCTTGTTGGTGACTACTTGTACTCAAGTTGGACAACATATGCAATGTCGAATTCAGCGAGATATCATGACTCGATTTCACTTTCATTCCAAAGTTAAGATCGTAATTTGATTGATATTTTGCATCTTTTATAGATATAGATTGATAACATTTAATGATGTTATAGGATGTATAATGATTAGAAAAAGAGAGATCACTTGTTTTATGGATCAAAACTGATACTTGCTCATGATGGCATCTCAAGGAATTCTAAATTCCAAATACAGGTGTACATGTGTCCACTTGGAAGCTGTTAGAATTAATCTTGACATGTGTTGCATACATGCAAGTGTGCACGTCACGTTACTATTAGGTCATCAGGATTTTTTTTAGAGAAGGAGGATGACCCCCGGCCTCTGCATCTGGAAGATGCATGCAGACACTTTATTGATTATTCTCGAGGACCTTACAAAGTATTACAACAATATGCCTGAAACCGCCATCTTGGCATCATATGCCACTACTCCTATCCATATGATGAAGGGGCGCTCGCTGGGCCAAATACCCAGTCCACTCACCTAAGCCTATCACCAAAAGCCAGAAGCCCCAACCGAGCCACATACCGGGTCTGCGGCATAAACTGGTCTGACGCACTCACATGTGTCGTCGCCGCCATATTCCTCTGGTCCGTCTTCATAGCAGATATTGAGGCTTCTACCTTTGTCAGGCCACTCTGCCATCGACGCCATCATGACGCCAGATAACAACCTCCTCCTGTGCCAGTCCATCACCGCGCATCGGGCGCTGAGTCTCCACTGCACCACGCCGCTGAGATCCGCCATCATCAATGTGTAGGATGAAGCACCGCTCCACCAAAAAAGCCGCCCACTGGTCCCTCGATCCCGTGTACGCCTCCAAGAATGACGCCCCCAAGGAGGAAACGACACCAACGCGCCGCCGTCATCTGATCAACTGATCTAGGGTTTCCCCCGGAGGTAGCGGATAGAGGTCTGGAGCTTCTCCACGGTGATGCCTTCAAGAAGGTAATGACACAAAAGAGTGCCGCCAACGCCGGTCTTGGCATCAAGCCGAGAACTAGGTTTTCACCTGGATCCGCTCGAGAAACCTCCATCAAGTATCGTGTGCACGGATCGCCGCCAATCTGAGCTGCCGCACATTGAGCAGGTCGCACCGGCCAGATCAGATCTGTCCGGAGGGCAAACCACACATGACGCCGACCCAACCACCAGGCCCTCCATGCCGCCACCGCCGAACCGAGGTCAGATGGTCCATCGTCGCCGACCCAGCCGCCGCCGCCGAACGCAGCCAAGACCGCTGCCCGAAGCAGGGTCGTCAGGATTTGTTAAGTGGCCGAGTGATTTAGCCAAGGTAGTCAGCATACATGCATAAGTTGTTAGCCGGTGATCCACTCCTAGAGAGATTCTAGGAGAGAGATAGGGTCATGCGTGACTTAGTTGGGATGTCGCCAAGTGATTCGGTCAAGTAGATTAGCATGCAGCTGCATGTAGCTAGGTGAGTGCATGGATCAGTTGAGTTAGTGGCGTAGTGCAAGGGTGTGTTTGTGTACTGGACGTTGGCCGGCCGAGTTATCCACTGTGTGGACCGATTCCAGGAGGTGGACGTGCGTAGTGGGCTGTCTAAGTCTTCGTATATATGTACTTGCTTTGATTAATGAAAATGAGGCCGAGAGGGCTGAAGGAAAAGATGTAGCACTTGTGGCTGCCAGGTAAGAGTGCCTCTGGGCAAAGCTTGTGTGCTCTTCTTGGTGAAGTGTGTGTGTACTGTTAGAAATTTAGGGTTTGCGGTCTACCCCCTAATTCCTCTGCGCTTATCCGTGATGCCGTTCACAATTCGCATCTCTGAGGCTAGGGTGTAGGGACCTTCTTATACTGTCTTTCCAAAGAGTCCATCTCTTATACAGATAAGATTCCTAGTCTTTTCAACTAGTTTTCCGTGATAGACTCCAGACCAAATTACCAACCACGATCAAATTTGTCTGTTAACGGATTCTACCCGTTGTGTCCCCGAAGTACGCGCTTATGAGCAACGCGTCATAATAGAGTGTAAATTTCTCTAATTATGTATATCAACATTAGGGTTGTAATCTAACTATATGATCTAGCTCCTTCCGATTATCACTGTACCCGGGTAGTCTTTCCAATATATATATCATATTGTATTCCACTGATAATCGACCAGCTTCCTTAAGTATATAACTTAAGTACGTTCCAACAAGTGATAATTCCATGATAATCATGTAAAGTAATTCCATGCATAAATACATGTATAATTCCATAATGAGGTATTCCGATATATTAGTAATTCCTAGTAATTTGAATATAGTTGCAGGACACATAATTCCAACATGTACGTCTGTGTTTTCTGCATAGTGTGTGTTCTTGTGTGAGACAAGAGAAGGAGAGAGAGAGAGTTGTGCGAGGCAGCTCGAGGAAGAAGAAGAGCGGCACTACGAGGAGGCGGCGCCAACAATTGGCATCAGAGCCTTGTTGATCCGTAGCGGGGACGACGGTGCCGGCGGCTATGGTGACCGGCGTAGCAGTGGCGGAGGCAATAGCTGCGGCAACGGCGATGGCGGCGCGGCCGACTCCATGTGAGGTGGAGGATGGCGGCGCGTGGTGGAGGTTGTCGGTGGCACGATGTCCCTGGTGGCTGGTTGCGGTGCGATGCCGCAAGATGATGATGGTGTGGTGGTCGGCGTCGCAGGGACGTCATCCACGACAACATGGTCTATGGTGACCTGCGCTATGACGGCGTCGTCTGTGGCGCGGCGGACTCCATGTGAGATGGAGGCCAACGGCGCCATGCGGTGCCTCTAGGTGGAGATGGTAGCACGAAGCTGCCATAAGAAGACATCGGTGCAATGCCGTTGAGAGGAGATGATGGTGGCGCGATGCCATCATCTCAAGGAGAGTCGGTGTGATGCCGACGGCGGTGGTGCGATGTCATCATCATCATGGCAAGTTGGTACAAAGCCAACAAAAGTTGTGATGTGATGCGGCGACAAGACGGCGTGGTGACCGCTGCTGCGATGGTATGGTCAAGGCCATGATGGTGATGTTGAGTTCGATGCTGCGATGGCGTCATCAACGACACGGTGCGCGTGATCGACGCTATGACGGCATCCATGAAGGCGAGATGGAGTGGATCTTGACGCCGCGAAGGTGTCATCCGTGACAACTTTGGTGAGCCACCATGTCAAGATTAGAAGGGAAAAATATTAGAATTAATCTTGACATGTGTTGCATACATGCAAGTGTGCTCTTCACGTTACTATTAGGTCGTCAGGATTTGTTAAGTGGCCGAGTGATTTGGCCAAGGTAGTCAGCATGCATGCATAAGTTGTTAGCCGGTGATCCACTCCTAGAGAGATTCTAGGAGAGAGATAGGGTCATGCGTGACTTAGTTGGGATGTTGCCGACTGATTCGGTCAAGTAGATTAGCATGCAGCTGCATGTAGCTAGGTGAGTGCATGGATCAGTTGAGTTAGTGGCGTGGTCCAAGGGTGTGTTTGTGTACGGGACGTTGGCCGGCCGAGTTATCCACTGTGTGGAGCGATTCCAGAAGGTGGACGTGTGTAGTGGGCCAGATTAATGAAAATGAGGCCGAGAGGGCTGAAGGAAAAGATGTAGCACTTGTGGCTGCCAAGTAAGAGTGCCTCTGGGCAAAGCTTGTGTGCTCTTCTTGGTGAAGTGTGTGTGTACGTCTGTGTTTTCTGCGTAGTGTGTGTTCTTGTGTGAGACGAGAGAAGGAGAGAGAGAGAGTTGTGCGAGACAGCTCGAGGAAGAAGAAGAGCGGCGCTGCGAGGAGGCGGTGCCAACAGAAGCTGCTTGAGTTGTTCAAGACAAAAACCAAGTCTATATATGATAGACTGTGCACTGCTATTTTTTTTATGTGTGCGCCTGCTCCGTGCTCTTTTGTTCCCAGCAGGCTGTTGTGTTGATCTGTGGGGATTTGTTTTTACCTCTGCCATTAGTTTGCTCTGTAAAACGCAGGTGTTCGTGGTACTTTTCTTTTATAAGAATAAAAAAGCTGGGCTGTCATAGACTTTTTTGAGGAAGCGTTGATCGTTAAACTACTAAAATGTCTTCTGTAGGTTTTGCTTACTCGTGGCTGTATGTTGGCTTCGTGCTGGCGAGCTATAGTTCTCCTGTCACAAATCATGGAGACATTCATCCTCACAGATTTCTGCTCCTGCTGTGTGAAAAGGTAAATTCCATGGAACGAACCCCCTGAATAAAGTGATGTCCATTTCGAACTATTTGGTTAAAGGATATTCCAAGAATTCCCACTCTCGCAAGAAAACAACTTGGATCACCTATGATAAGATGTTTTGGTGTTAAGTTTCTCCTCTTTTATGGACCAAGAAGATGAATTATTTTGGCAACATCAACTGCATTTGTACTGACAACAAAAATATTGTTACTTGGATGGTCTTATATTTAGAGGCACACTATTATCTCTGCACTTTATTGTTACTACTTGAAAGCTCCATAACATCCATGCGTAGATGCACTTCCAGTCGTTTTATGGTTGGCATTAAAGTTAACCTTTAAACTGAACTTGCATGTCAATACATCATCTTAATTTTTTAGTAGAAATTCTCACTGCGCCGTTTGAACTCCACGTCAAGAATGGAACTATGAGTATTTAAAGCCCCGCTTGATGAGAAACTGTCAAATAATTGTTAATCTTAAATTGTAGACAAGATACCGAGCCAATCATTCTATAGCTTTGATAATTTATCTCCTTTAGATTGATATTCCAGAACATCTTCTGCAACATAGTATTTTTGGATGAAATCCCTTTATCATAGTTATTTAAGAGTACCGTCCACTTGTCGAGTGTGTGAGCACCCAAGGAATGTTTAGTGCTTTGTCCATTGTTCACTTGACTGCATGATCTATTACTCCCACTGATCCATATTAGTTGTCGCTGAAACGGATATATCTTGACGTATATCAATGCTAGATACATCTGTTTGAGACAAGTAGTATGGATCGGAGGGAGTATCAATTTTATACAATGCTCTAAGACCACTCGGCTGAATAAGTTCCATTTCATCATTTTTCTGTTTATATACCTGTTTATTCATGTTGATGATCTGCACAGAGAAAAATGCATGACAACCTCCATCTTGATTGCGTGATCTCGTTCACTTTTATTTTCCAGACTATAGGTAGATATTTGAGCCAATTTGGTAATAAGAAAGTTAAAACCTGAGAAGTGATAAGACAGTATTGTTTGTGTCTTCATGAACTTTACTTTTATGTTTTCATGACTTTTGTTCCTGTCCAAATATTACACGGTCGCATAATTCTTTCCTAACTTGCAGATGCTATCCAAGCCACATTATCCTTCCCTGACATGCAGATGCTATCTAAGCATTTGTGTTCTAACAGAGATAAATAACTTTTTTCATTAAATCAATAAGAGCAGCACAAAGTCTAGGTCCCTGTCTCGGTGGCAGACGGAAGGAGGGGAAGGAGAGCAGATGTTGTGGTCATATATTTTGATGTAACACATGGAAAGTAGTGTATGCCCATTGAAATATGCCGACGATATGTATACACGTGTCAACAAAAGCACCATTTAACCATTATGACAGATGTTTCTATGATTGTTAGCTGACAGAGCATTTGTTGTGATGTTGCTAGAAGCGTCGTGTATAGCAAAGGCAGAACCCGTTGTAGTACAGAGCAGAGTTAGCGACATTCAAGTCCATTGTTGCATGTGTGGTTATTACCAAATGATGTACTTCTCATTTTCTTATTAAAGTGTGGCTTTTATTGCAAAAAAAACTTGTGGCAAAGCTGAGGAGGTGGATTGCATGGGGGAAGAGAAGATGTATTCATAGATCAAATTTTGTAAGAAAAGTAGCCTGTATATACTCTCTGTGTGATTTAATTTTCACCAGCAAATTTAATTGATAATATACGTGTTATGTGTCATAAAATTATACCACCTCAAATTTGAATGCAGTCATGGATGTTGTCTTAATAGTAGTCATGATTTTGTCTAACAGTAATATCTAATGATATTTGTTGCAAGAAATCATAAGCTGCAAGCGACATGTTGTGAATTAAAATGATTTTTATTAACGTATTAAATTTGTTGTTCCATGGCAACGCACGGGCATTCAGATGTATCTAGATGACAACGTTATTTCCGCTTGGTATTCCAACGAGTATAGTCTGGTAAATTTATATATTTCATTATCATAACATTCAAAATACATGCATTTTTTTATCACTATATTCAAGATGAAATTAATTTAGGAAATGGCTGGGATGTGTCCGGCTATTTTACTTTTTATTTTATGCTCTGGTGGGATGGTAAAGAATTGTTCGTCCGGTTTCTACTGTGAGTACTCTCTATTACATATTTTAAGGCATTTGATGTGAAGTATTTGTGCTAACTACATATCTCTACTCCTAATGAAACAATTGGTAGTCTTGCTTCCAGGTTTTTTTATCCCATCTCTCATGGTTTTTTTGGTACCTTCTCCCACCTTCGCTGGTTTTTTTCGTAGATTTTTTTCGTCCCTGTTTGACACGAGAAAAATATCTAAGACTCCGCGAGAAGCGAAGGGGAGCGTATTTCTCTCTTGCGCCGGGCAAAGAAGAAAAGAAAATTTGCGGGCGTGACAGTGTACCGTAGTACACAAAGAAATGGATACGGGAAACGAGTATTTCATTAATCTCATTGGAGAAACAAAATTACAAGATCCCGTAAACAAAAAAGTGCACTTCGTGGCCAACTAGCGCGGCCAGCCTGACTGTGGCGACTGCGGTCTCCTGGTTCACGGGGCCTCGGAAGGCTCCCGGTTAATTACACCCGCGGGTTGCTCCGTAGGATACCTCCGATTAAGCCATGTGGTCGTCTTCGTCATCTTCGCTTCGCGTCCTCCATGCACGATGATGGTGATGTGTGTGTGGGCAGCGGCAGAGCCCTTGTCCTCGTCGGTACACACGCCGCAAGTGGCGTGGCCTTAGCGGTGGCAGCGCCCGCCCTCGCCGTCGTGCCTCGTCGGTCTTGGCGGCGTTGGAGTAGTTGGTGTTGGGGTAGCATGGGTCACGCTCGGCTTAGACTTCTTGACGACCTGTTACTTCATCGGGGTGTTCAAGGGGCTACGCCTTGCGGGTGTAACGGTTTGGGGAGACCGGCGTCAGTGTAAAAACTAACGCGCGCTCACATGGGCGTGGCCGGGGTGGTTGGCACCTCATCTCGGCTAGACGCCGAGTATTCGGCGGTCCGCCAAGACAAAGGGGGGCCGCCTCACGAGGCTGTGGAAAGGTAGCGTTGTAGAGGCCACGTCACGCTGGGCTGGTGCTACGCCAAGGGGTGACCTGTACGCTGTCGACGCCGTGGACCTGTACGTCGCTGCTCTGTCCGCCACAGTGGGTGCACCTCTCGTAGGAGGGACCGGCCTTGGACAGCGCTGTTGCAAATTGCAGCTCGACGAAGGATCTGTATGCCATTGACCTATTCGTCGGGGACGCGTGCCTCGTAAAGGAAGAGCCGGTCTTAGACCCGTCCTCGCGGACATTGCTTCCACCAAGGACCTGTACGCCGTGAAGGGAAAGGCGAGTTTCAGGCTGCGTCGTCAGCGAGCTTCGGTTCCGCCACTTCGTCTCCTCCAAGAGCGTGATGCAAAACCTGTACGCCGGTGTACCCTTTGCCATGAACCTATTCACCGTGGCCCTGTTAGTCGCCTGTACACCATGAGGTGTTCACCGAGCGCCATGAAGGCCGCCATGGTAGGGCGCCGGGGCTAGCAGTTGGGCTGCGTTGTTGGAGAGCTCCGGTGCTCCCGAGTAATCTCCAGCCACGTGACACCTGCAAGTGAAGGGCCTGGCGTAGACAACCCCCAACGATGTCGATGCAGTTTTCTGATACGGTGCAGTCGTCCTTGGCGGCGGCGACGACGCGATCACGCAAGCATCGTCTCCGGTGTCCGGCACATACTCTACGTGTAGTGCATGTATGCTGGATGGCAGAGAGAGATGCAAGAGAAACTGTAATTAGACCATCATCTCATCATCAGGAAAAATGAGCTTGGTGTTCATGTCGTCGAAGTCCTTGCCGCCCTTGCATGGATGGCCGCCGGTCTCCGTTGCGGCTGCGGTTCCTGCAAGATGTGTTCTGCCCCTGGTGTTTTGTGAATGGGTTTGCCATGTGTTGGATGGATGGGCGTGATGGCTAGCTGGTGCCTGGTGAGTTGGATGGATGTAGCGCCGGCGACGAATGGATGTGGCGCTGGCGAGCCTTCTCTTAGGACGTGCGTGGTGAATGGATGGATCTCCTGATGGATGGATGTGTGCGTTGTGATGGGCGGCGGCCTTGTGGCGTCCACGCCTGGGTGCCCCCTAGTGCGACGAAGTAGAGGACGGGGCTGTGTGATATTGAGCTCCGTGACGTCACCCTTCATGACGCCTACTTGATGAAGTTAATGAATGGTGTGTGATGGCGTGCTCCGGGTTGCCATCTTGAACGGCATCCCTGTGTGACGAAGTAGACGATGGGCTGCATGATGTCGAGCTCCATGTCGTGTCGGTGTTGTTGCTGGCGCTTGCTTGACGAAGTCGTCGGCGGGCGGCGTCCAGGCAGGCTCCGCTGCTTCGTCCTCTATGTCTCGATGAAGCGGGCGAAGTGCGTGACGGCGAACCAAAGGTCTCCATCTCGAATGGCATCTCTTTGGTGTGACAAGGTAGACGACGGGCTGCATGATGTTGAGCTCCGCGTCGCCATCTTCCATGGCGCCGGCTTGAGGACATCAATGGTGGGCGGCATTGTGGCGTGCTCCATGTCGTCGTCTTCCGCGGCACCATCTTTGATGAAGTGGACGTAAACGGCGATGGCGACCTCGGTGCCGTCGACCTCCATGGCGCCGGCTCGACGACATCAACGGTGGGCGGCGGTGTGGCGTCGCTCCATGTCGTCTTCTACAGCGCCGCGGTAACGAAGTGGACGTGAGGGGTGATGGAGACCTTGGTGCCGTCGACCTTCATGTCATCGTCCTCCACGGCCACTGGTGGCTCCATCTCCGGCACGCCCTCCGATCTCCTCGTCGCTGCCACCAGGGGCGCGTCTCCGCCTTGTCTTCTCTGTTGATGTTTGTGCATGCCGGACTGCTCAGCCTTCCCGCTGTTCTTCTTGTGTAGCATCTGATAGATGAAAGGCATAGTAACAAATAGAGTTAGTCAGCAAGGCTTGGTCTTCTCCCGTTTGTTCATCTCCTCGGGCGCCTGCCGTGGGTAGATCGCCGCCGTGGCCGGCATCTCTTCCTCCTCAGCTTGCCATCGCTGCCACAATTTCTGGGGCGTTCCTTCTGGTTCCCTCCCGGTGCCTCCTGGTGCGAGTCCTAATGGATGGATGTATGCCACCATCTTCAAGTCCGCTCTAGGGTGCCTCCTTGGGTTCCTGCCTGCTACCCAGACGAGCCACGCAGGAGGAGCTGCTGCAAACCTCCATGCCCAGGTGTTGCTCCTGGACCCTTGTACGTATATGTGTTTCTTCGGCTGATACACAAGTGAGATGAATATATTTATTGTTAGTTGACCTGAGAGATGGTACTCCATGTTGTATCTTATCACACGCTCATCTGCAGGTCGGTCGCCACCAGCGTGTTCTGCTTGCTGCCCGTCCTCCTTGTCACCGGCGCAGCCACCGGCCGGACAGGCAAGGGTACGTGTGTGTGTGCGAGGGCGCCGGCGGTGGCCACGGTCTCGCGTCTTGACGTGTGTTGCCACCATAGCGGCGAGCGCATCACTCCTTTGGCCTCCGTGATCTCCTTGCCCCACGTGCTGCCGCTGGAAAGGACCAGGTCGCGTGGGCTGCCCGACAAGCATGCTGCGTCATGGTTTCCCTTCGACTCCTCAAGGCACATCGCTCATCTGCATGTCGACGCTGCCGCCATCGGGCGCGTCTTCTCTTTGTGCGTACCTCCTTCCCGCTGCTGCATCCTGCGTACGTGAGCTCCGCCCCTCCCTGAACCCTGGAAAAACAATGACAAAGAAAACACATCTACTAGGAGGAAGAGGATGATGAGGGCGTCGTGGCCACTGCCGACGCGCCGACCAAGATTGGGCAGTTTCCGAGTCGTCATTCCTGGCGCCGCCGCTTTTCCTCGTCTGATCGGCCTCGGCGCTGCCGCAGCACCTGTACATCTCCTCCGGCAAGATGCCAACTCTCATCGACGCTGCCGCAGGGGCGCGTCTCCTGGGTGTTTCTCCATCCTCCCACTCTGGCCGTCGTCCTCTCCCCGTGCGTGAACCCTTCTGCCGGTCGTGCTTTGTATCTGTATATACAGGAAGCAGGGTGGCTGGATGGATGGCGACGTGCAGCAAGGCCACGGCCGTTCGGCTGTTGCCGATTTTCTTGGACGGGATATGGACTGCAACTAATCCATCTACCTTCGCTGCTTATCCCTTCATTATTTTTCTTGGCGCATACTTCTGCAAAAACAAAACCCCACATACATACCAAATATCTTCTCCCGTGTATTGCTTACCCTTTTCCTTTTTTGGCTGCGTAAATATGCGGGCATTTTAGATGTATAAATACGCGTCGGCCAGGGTGCCGGTATACGGGTACTCAAAGAGAGTTACGTGTATATCTATAAGTTATCTCACGCGTGCATGGTATAGACGTGGATTTGGCCTTCCAAAGTGTAAGCCTGCATGTATGTAAGACTACCACCGAGTATCTAGTGCAAGTATACATTAGTTAGTAACGT
This sequence comes from Triticum urartu, assembly GCF_056163025.1. Classification (NCBI taxonomy): domain Eukaryota; kingdom Viridiplantae; phylum Streptophyta; class Magnoliopsida; order Poales; family Poaceae; genus Triticum; species Triticum urartu. The sequence continues at coordinate 746,658,288 of NC_141875.1, read as the reverse complement.
GAGCAAAACTCAAAGTGCATGCATGCACGTACAGCCGAATCGAGGATTGCCTATTGCGTATATGTATGTGCATGTACACCCGATCATACATGTGTATAACTTGCACTGAAAAAGAAACTAAAATTAAACCTAGATTTTCTGAAAGCAGGAAGTGCAAAAACACGTCAAACAAATGCCCCCTCACCAAAAAAAGTTCGAGCGCGAAGCAGGTCGGACTTAATTTGGTGATAAATTTTTTTGGCGCACCATACACGTGCAGCCTGATCCTTTGAGTTGCACCTGCAAAAGAAAAACGAAGTAGTGCATGCCTTGACAAATATATGAACCGTTAGACGAAACGTGCATGGCCCATGCACACTCATTCGTGTGGACTTTTGAGCGATCAGTAATTCATCAATTCTGGAGCAACGCTATTCCTGCCCCAGCAACCAGGGCCACTTCGGCGGACGCCTCGGCACTTGAGGCTTGGACGCGTCCTGCTACCCTATACACTCTGGGCTAGCTCCATCGCGTCATCGACATCGACCGGTCAGCCCTATCGCTGCTTGCAGGCATATCTTGAACGCCCTCTAGCATGTACCGCTACCACAGCACACCATCACCGCCGAGGTAGGTGGTTTCTCGTTGCGAGGACAACGTGTTGCGGATGCCGTCTACACCATCGCCAGAAATGACTGTGTGATCTCCATGTAGCGACGCAGTTGGAGGTATGTTCTTCTGCATGCGCATTCTTTAGGGAGCTCGTTGCGACCGCCCAACGGACGATGCCAGCCAACGAGACAGCCCTACTTCGTCTTCATTTCGTGGCGAAACATCATGCCTTGTCCTGAAAACAAAATAGATTTTACTAAACTTGTCGTGACCGCCTAACTGCTGCGGTGCCAGACGGCTAGATCGGGAGGGTTTCACAGATTCATGTCGGCCGCACTGGCGCATTGCACCGCTCCCATTATCTTCACATGATGATGTAAGTGAGGCGTCGGTAGACCATCGACAACTCCGTTTCACCATGAGAGTTGTATCGCCAGGTGGTATGCCGGGACGCCATCGGCCTTGCGGAAGATCGAGCGGACGATATTGCCCCTAGGCTTCATTGTTGTTGGAGAGAGGGTACCGGAGTGACATCGGCACCACCCTTATAAGCTCAGGTGCCTCCTTCCTACACCCATTGTTCATGTTGGTGCAGATGATTGGTTGCCGAGATGCCGTCGGCATTAGCAGATCGACGTCGGGATATCATCGACGTCCACGGGCGTACGGGATTGCCCCCGATGCCTGTGTTGTTGGTTGGTGTAGAGACTCGACGTCGGGTTGTCATTGGCAACGCCGAGAAGAACCTCTTCATTGGCTGCAAAAGACATTGGGGAAGCGCAACAACTAGAAACACCCAACAAAACAAAGCGAACCAAGAGAAAACAAAGGGAGGCTTGGTTGGGTTTTAAAATGTTGGCTTTCCTGTTATACACCAGCTATGGGTGTGACATCCGAGAAGGCTACCAAAGGACTTGTCATCAGGAATCGTCGAAGTACCATGACGATTACAAATCAACAAATGGTTAAGCCTCAGTGTACGTGTATGAAGACGCCGTGTTTCGGGATGCTTCCGAGAGGCAACAGAAATTCATATTCTAGCCCATCATCATGCGGAGGGGCCCCACAACTTGCCATGCCCCCTGTACATGCCTCATGAACCCAGAGCCTTGGGTATTGTAGGTTCAGGGTAGATGGTTTTGGGAGAACAGCTTAGCGATTTTTCTTCATGCCTTATCGAGGGGTGGTGAACATCTACCTTCTGCCTTCTTTTCAGTGTGTCTCTTACTGCTTGGGACAACATGATTGCTTCTTGGACTCTTGTGTTTTTTTATTGCTTCTTGGAGATTTGGGATTGTTTTTTTGTGCGGATTGATTGATTGCCCGCGAACTTCATGAACTTGCTTGAACTTTTGTGGATTCTGCTTGCACTTCTTGATGATTCTTCTTCCATGACTTCTCGAAGACCCACCTTGAGAACTTGGAAGGCACCTGCTCACCTCTGTGGACTAAGAAAACCCTCAGGCACTTTATCTGGAGCTCTTTGGTGGCGTATCCCAGGGTTGTCATGTGGCTTCGCACAGAACCAACTTGCATTAGGCCAGGTAGCCACCATGAATCTTTTCCTATAGTCTCCCCTGGGATACGAGCCTCTGCGAACATGAAGCATGGCAGGAAACATGAAGGGTGCGGGGTCTCGGCGCTCAGAAGTGCCCAAGTAATCATCTCCGCTGCCTCCGGAAGCATATGCCTGATACGTGTCGTGCATTGTGGGTGTAAGAACCGCTCTGCCTGCAACTTGACACATTGTGCCACCCTCCGAAAAGTCCTTGGGTAGCCGAAACTTCAATCAACAGCATGATGTGCTAGGGGAAAGCCAGTTTTTTTGTTGGACTGAGTCCGTTAAAATTGGGGAGACCAAGAAAATATCCACAACATGCAATGAAGAGTGCATCATGGATCCGATAGCCCACTAAAAAGGGTCTCCCCAAGGAAAAAAGGCAACGAAAGAGGCAACACTTTAAGAAAAATATTTTTTAAGGAACCTTCCGTTGATTGGAGGCATAGGCCGGACTCCCTGGGAATCAACCAGCTAGTATGCTCCCCCATCGTAGGCTTGCTCAACGACGTATGGTACTTCCCACTTTGGCTCGAACTTCCCCTTCGTCTTGTGCGTGATGACAATGGGCTGACGAAGGACGAGGATCAACGCGCCCTGCCAGAATACTTATTGCTTGACGAGCTTGTCGTGGGCTCTCACCATGTTCTGGTGGTAGAGCTCCAAGTTTTGCAGGGCTTGCAGTCGCTCCTCTTCAAGGGCGTCAAGCTCCTGGAAACGAAGTTGTACCTGGTCATCTTGTCCTTCCTGGAGAGGCACCCGTAAAGAGGGTAGCTGGTCCTCCAGTGGCAGGACGGCTTCACTCATGTAAACGAGAGAGAATGGAGTAGCCTTTGTCGGGGTATGGATTGTAACGCGGTACGCCCATAAGGACTCGAAGAGACAATCGTGCAAGTCTCTCTTGTGCCTTGTCACCGGCTCCTTGAGTATCTTGCCAAGCGTCTTGTTGAAGGCTTCGATCGACCCGTTGGCTTGAGGGTAGTAGCCGGTGGAGTAGTTCCACTTGATCTTATACTTCACCATGAACCTGTACATCTTGTTGGACTTGAATGCCTTGGCATTGTCGGAGGTGATGCAGTGTGGAATCCCAAAGCGATATATGATATTTCGCTCTAGGAACTTGATGACGTTGTCGCTCTTCACCTCCCGTAGTGGAACGGCATCCACCCATTTGGAGAAGTAGTCTGTCACGGTGAGGATGAAACAATGCCCCCGGATGACGGAGGGTTGATGAGGCCGATGACGTCGATTCCTGAGGCGTCAAATGGCCAAGAGGGAACTGTAGGGTGAAGCGGGACCGGCGGCTGGTGCTTGAAGTCGCCATGTACTTGACAGTTGTGGCATGACCTAGCCACCCGAAGGCAGTCCGCCATGACACCGGGCCAGTAGTATCCTGCAAGACGTATGCTATGATACATCTTAGCTCCTCCCTGGTGCCCGCCGCATACTCCATGGTGCATCTCCTGGAGGATCTTCTCGGCTTCGCCTTGGTTAACGCACCGAAGTAGGACCTCCTGCCCATGAGACCGCCTGTATAGGACACGTGCTTCACAAAGATAAAAGGGGAGCTGTCGTTGTAGTTGGCGTCTCACGACGGGTTCGTCGGAGAGACTTCCATGCTTGAAGTAGTCGAGGAAGGGTTGCAGCCACTCGTCTTCCTCCACGGCGTTTGTCATGATGGAGTTGACTTCATACTCTGTCGGGATAGGCTCCAAACAGCTGGGAGGAGCCAACTTTCTTCAACATTTACCTGCATGGTTTTATTATCTGGGAGCACCAATGTTGCCGCTAGTTTTGCCAAGGCATCAGCAGGTGCATTTCTGCTTTGTGGGACATGGAGTACTTCAACATATTGAAATTTTTCCATGAGGGCCGCAGTGTAGTACGACACCAGTTCAGGCTTGCGAACTTTGTAGATGTTGTTGACTTGACGAACAATGAGCTGGGAGTCACCAAAGGCCCGTAAAGACCAGACATCCATGAAGAGCACCAGGAGAAGGCCGAAGATGAGCGCCTCGTACTCTGCCTCATTATTTGAGCATTCTTCTTTGAGGAGGGAAAATAAGTGATACATCACCCCTCCTTGCGGCGTCTTGAACACCAAACCTGCGCCTACCCTTTGTCTTGGGGCACCATCAGCATCGGCCTCCATGTGAGAGGCGCCGTCGAAGTAGAGCTCCCACGGTGCGTCGAGGTTGACGGTGAAGACTTCCTCATCAGGAAGGTTGGTGATGATGTGGTGGCATAGAAGGGTGGAGCGGTACATCCGTCGCTCCGGCTTGTTGATGTAGATGATGAAGATGTCTGGCCTCGTCAGCTCAGATAGATTGGTGGCCTTCACCTCATTGGTGCCCGGCCTGGTGGTGTCCACCTCGTCGGTGTCGGACTGTGTGTGTCTTGCCTTCGCCTCGTCAGTGCCCAGCAAGATATGGGTAGCTTCATCAGAAGAGAGACATGTCGGTGAAGTGGCTTCTCGTCATCGGAGCTTGGACGATGTTGGGGTAAGGTGTTGATGTAGAAGTCGGAGTAGACTTGAGTGTCGACGTGTGGCAGCGTTGCTTGAAGATGACGACAATATGAGCTGGAAGATGTAGACCTCGAGACGTCGCAGTTACGGGGACGAGCTCTGCTCGGTGTAGATGGTTGGCGTCGAAGAATGGCGGCATGCTGGTGTAGTCGGCACCCTTGCCCGATGAAGAGTTGATGAAGTCGGCGACTGATGGACCGTGTCGATGTAGCTGAATGGCGGCGTGTCGGTCTAGTCGGCGTCCACGCCGGGTGTGAAGCCAATGAAGATGGTGACGGCATGTTGATGTAGAGGTCCTCCTCGTCGAGCCAGGGGTTGATGTCGATGGCCCCGCCCTGGTCGTGAGTGCTGAACGTAGAAGTTGTAGAGGATGGTCCGAGCGCCGTGGTTGCTGAGTGGTGTGACATGTTTATGTCGCCCACCCGATGATGTCCATGGAGACACATCTGGTTCTGGCTTTACGGGCACGCGTCCCAGCATGATGGTGATGATGCTTGATGTTGCTAAATCATCCTGTACCTAAAAATACATATGCGCGTGCTATGCAAAATATTGTATAAATCAATTTTTAATTGCCTTGGTTTGACTTGAACGACATGTTGAATTAATTGATGCCATACATGTGAGTATGTAGACATCTCTTGGCTGGTTGAAGACGTGTACATGTGGATGCTGATGAAACTTCACAGTTCCTGCCTCGGCATGACCTTCGTTGGCGTGCATGCTTGCTGCCTCGGGGCGCATGCGTGTAACTGCCGCTGTTTGCCATTGTGAGGGAGACAACGTGGATTGAAACGGAGTGCATCTCATGCTAGGAGATGGTTGATGAAGACATGAAGAAGACAAAGGGCAAGTCATAGTCCACGGCAAGGCTGGATCGCTAGCTGGCAGCCCCATCGTGTAATCTTTATATTTAGCGAGGTAGTGGGAGGGCAGAGCTAGCAGCCAGCCATACGCAGGCAAGCTCCGATCGTTCCCGCCACCTTCTCCATGGAGGTTCCATCGCCCGCTCGTCGAATGCACCGTTGGGATAGATGGTGAGGACACCGGGCTGCATGCCGGTGGCCCCGGTGACAATGCCAAGGAGGTGGACATGGAGCGGGGGTTGTACGCCGGCATGTTAAATATGGCACTGGCTGCGGGCCGAAAGCTTCACACGTTGTTGTGGCGGTGTAGATGGCACCGGGACGCACGCCGGCTGTACCTTCAACGTCGCCGTCGAGGTGGAGTTGGCGCCGAGCTACTCACCGATGGCCTCACCGCCATCGACGTCGTGGCGCCTCGCGCGTCCAAGGAGTTGCAGTCGTCGGGGCGTCTGGTGTCGGTGTAGATGGGAGAATGCACAATCGGGTACTTCAGGATGCATGTGTTGGTGCAGATTGAAGGGAGCTTCGCCCGTTCATTCTCTGACGCGCGTCCGTAGTTGCCATGCAGGGTGCCGTGATGGCCAGCGGGTCATCCGCGACGGTGTGTCCCGGTTACGCCTGTGCCCATGACAGGGCTCTCCTCGGCACGGTACTTGCGGCCTCTGTCGGCGCGTGTACTCGCTGCCTCCTAGTTGTGTGTGTGCATATCCCCATAAAGCGCTTTGCGTTGTCGCTCCTCGGCGCCGTTGATGCGGGTGCTGTTAGAATAAATCCGAAGCATATGGTTGATCATTTAAGGACCAAGTAATCACGAGCACAACACCGAGATTTGTTAACGAGGTACACCGATATGGCTACATTTTTGGGACCTGACTATAGGCCCTCCTCCCCATGACACCACTACAATACCGCACCCGGTCGCCCTGGACACCGGCACATGCCGTCGGCTTCCCCTGCGTTCCGGTGTTATTATGTTGGCATAGGTTACATCGTGTATCTAGCCCCATTATATATGAGAGGCCTAGGATACAAGTGTCCTATTAGGACACGACTCCATATCCTATCTAAACACAATACTACTACAAGTCCAACTGTAACCTACCTTGTACACTATATTCGACACAACTCTAACGAACTCCACCTTGGCAAATATTCTCCACCACCTTGAATTCATCAATGCGTCAAACTTCCATGTACATTGGACTTGAGCTTATCCCATGAGTACCGCTGCTACTCCAAAGACTCCATGTGACTCCACCTGCAACTTGTAGTCCCTTCTTTTCTTGACCACAGTCAACGCTCGAGCAAAATTAAGTTCCTTGTTACTCTAGCTTGTGCTCCCAACTTCCAGAGTATCAGTCCAACGCCATCATACACTGATGACCTACGTGAAAGTGAACAACTCACATATTGGATGTCACACATAAGAGTTACCTGAACTCAACATCACCGCTCCTTTCTTGACCGTCTATCTGAAACTTGAAGAAATTTCACCACTGCTTGTAGTCATCCCGAGTCAAATTTGCAGTTGTCTCAATGATTACCAGAGCCCTGGCCCGTCTCTATGTCCCGTGCATACCGCACGCCTCGCTGCTATTATCGCGTCGAGCCTCCACTGTCCCGATCGAGTCTCAAGGGTCGCAAAACCATACCACTCAACCCCCACTGCAGAGTACCACCGATCATCACCGACCGATGACGAGTTTCACACTTCCATCAGACCCTTGGGCTCCAGTACGAATTGTGTGTCACTCGCTTTTCCCCCTTTGCTGAATAGGCTTCGATTCCCTGGATCCTTACATCGTAGCCCCTCAATCCAGCTCCACCTTCAACATGACTCCATGGAAGATGATCAGTCCACCCTCGCGCTCCGTCGGCTTCAAGCTCTGTGTGTACATCACCTTGAATCAACCCCGCGCCATAGTCTTGTTGAAGCCACACAAGCCATCGGGCCTGCGCCACGTGTTTCCACGCCCAGAAGTCGGTCACCATCAGCATCACGCTCCTATGTCGTCGTGCCGATCCCACCACCGTCTTCTGTACCAACCGACTTGCGTCGATCTGTCCGACTGTCTAGTCCAACCCAGCCGAACTTACTCGACTGCACAACATGCTCCAGACTCCACGAGCCTTATACGCACGTGACCATCCACGCCACACACGGACCAAGCTATCTCAACAAACTTTGACACAAAAAAGTCTTCCATGCAAAGTTGCCCCATTGGATTCATTCTGCACTGTTGTTCTATCTTCTTTTGCTAGTAGCTTCTTCTTGTAGCATAGACTCTTCTTTTTACCAAACAAATCTCAAGCATCTACCTTGCGTCTGGAGTCTGCATCGAATCTACACAGCAACGCTTCCGCGCATCACCCTTTGTCCGTGCACCAGAAGCCAGCACATGCAACCTTGCGCCCTTGTCTACCAAGCGTGCCCACGCCTGGGCCTTTGTTGCGCGGCTGCTCAACTGGGCTTCACAATTGCTGCGCCAACGCGCACCTACCAGGCCGCTTCTAGGCTGTGCGTCAATAGACAGTCCTGCTGCCATATGCCGTTGAATCCGATTCGTATCGATATCTCCGAGGTCCAGATCGCTCTTTTCCAATCTCGTCGAGAACCACACCGCACTCGGCTGCAATCTCAAACTCGATATTTTCTCTAGATCGACGATCCAGAACCTCCGAACAACCTAACTCATGATACCACTTGTTAGAATAAATCCGAGGCATATCGTCAATCATTCAAGGACCAAACAATCACGAGCACGACACCGAGATTTGTTAACGAGGTTCACCGATATGGCTACATCCCCGGGGCCTGACTATGGGCGCTCCTCCCCATGACACCGCTACAATACCGCACCCGGTCGCCCTGGACACCGGCACATGCCGCCGGCTTACCCTGCGTTCCGGTGCTACTATGTTGGCATAGGTTACATCGTGTGTCTAGTCCCGCCATATATGAGAAGCCTAGGATACAGGTGTCCTATTAAGACACGACTCCATATCCTATCTAAACACAATACTACTACAAGTCCAACTGTAACCTACCTTGTACACTGTATTCGACACAACTCTAACATGTGCATCTCCATCTTGGTGTCTCCTCGCTCGCTGACGTACGTCCGTCGTCGTCTCGGATGTCGGCGTGTCATCCGCAGCCGTACCGGCTACCGAGCGTGTGGTCCTTCTCGGTGCGGTGTCCACGGCCTCCGTTGGCGTGTATAGTCGCGGCCGTCGTCGGTGCATATAGTCGCGGCCTCTTTGTTCCTTCTGCGTGTTAGAGCTTAAAACAAAGACGAACATAGCTAGATGATGGAAGCATTCAGATGCATCGCATCCACCGGAGCATGTGTTGCCGCCGCAAGTCCGTCCATCGAGCCTGGCATACAGATCGAGCCAGAGGACATGGCCCCTCATCATGGTGCTGCTTTGCTTCTAGAGTCGCGTGGTTGGCCATCGCCACTGCGACAGGCATGTCCTCCTTCGCCGCCAGACAGGGCCAGAGGCATGTGTGTTGCCTGGCGAGCTGGCCGCCGTCGTGGGTGCGTCCTCTCCATCTCCTCGACGCTGCAGCACATGTTGCCTCTCTCCGCCAGGGCGCGCTCTATGCATTGTCACCCCCCTGAAATAAGAGATAAACAGGGAGAAGAGACAGTGGGATTGATTATGAGGAAGATGGATGCTTATGTTGATGCAGCGCGTGGGCTCCGCCGGGCTTGACGGCGGACGTCTGTCATCGTCGCAGAAGCCATCGCCTGATCCGCGGTCGGCCCGGCTACGGGTTGGATGAGGTTACGGTCCTCCTCAGCTTCCTTGATGCTGCCACACAGCGGGCACGTCTCCTCCTTTTTGGGTCTCCTCGCTAAAACGAGAGATGAAAAGAGAGAAGAAACATAGAGAAGATTGATTATGAAGAAAATTGATGCCCGTGTTGATTGTTGATGTAGCGTGTGGCGAGAAGGCTTCTCTGGTATCGCCTTCGTCGTCATCGCGGACGTCGGTGCATCGTCTGCGGCCTACATGTGCACCGAGGCGCAACGCATGGTCTGTCGCCGGGTTGCCCGCGGCCTCCGTCGTCGTGTGTAGTTGCTGCCTCTGTGTGAACGCTTCCCTCTAAGTGCTCTCCCTTTTTCGTGGACCAACAAAGAATTCTTGGAACACATCTACAAGTTACCAAGCCTCTTCATTGTTGACGGAGACTTTGCCTTTTAGTGAGGAACTTGGGCATAGAGTGTGCCCCCTGCTCCATAGATCCGCCTTATGTATAGATGTCACCTTCTTGCCCTTGGTGCAATGAATGCCCCCAGACAATACCAACATCTCATGGACACGAATTTGGCCTCCAATTCCTGATGATGATGATGATGAGGCAAATTAAAATTGCACCCAAGGATCGGCGCCATCTCATATTGTTGGAGAACAGTTGAAGACAAATTCGATGACCATTGTGCACAGCAAAGATGGGAGGAGAACCAGGTCCCACTGGGCGTGCCAATTTATTTGACACGAGAAAAATATCTAAGACTCCGCGAGAAGGGAAGGGGAGCGTATTTCTCTCTTGCGCCGGGGAAAGAAGAAAAGAAAATTTGCGGGCGTGCCAGTGTACGGTAGTACACAAAGAAATGGATACGGGAAACGAGTATTTCATTAATCTCATTGGAGAAACAAAATTCCAAGATCCCGTAAACAAAAAAGTGCACTTCGTGGCCTACTAGCGCGGCCAGCCTGACTGTGGCGACTGCGGTCTCCTGGTTCCCGGGGCCTCGGAAGGCTTCCGGTTAATTACACCCGCGGGTTGCTCCGCGGGATACCTCCGATTAAGCCGTGTGGTCGTCTTCGTCGTCTTCGCTTCGCGTCCTCCATGCATGATGATGGTGATGTGTGTGTGGGCAGCGGCAGAGCCCGTGTCCTCGTCGGTACACGCGCCGCAAGTGGTGTGGCCTTAGCAGTGGCCGCGCCCGCCCTCGCCGTCGTGCCTCGTCGGTCTTGGCGGTGTTGGAGTAGTTGGTGTTGGGGTAGCATGGGTCGCGCTCGGCTTAGACTTGTTGACGACCTGTTGCTTCATCGGGGTGTTCAAGGGTTTACGCCTTGCGCGTGTAACTGTTTGGGCATACTGGCGTCAGTGTAAAAACTAACACGCGCTCACATGGGCGTGGCCGTGGTGGTTGGCACCTCATCTCGGCTAGACGCCGAGTATTCGGCGGTCTGCCAAGACAAAGGGGGGCCGCCTCACGAGGCTGTGGAAAGGTAGCGTTGTAGAGGCCACATCACGCTGGGCTGGTGCTACGCCAAGGGGTGACCTGTACGCTGGCGATGCCGTGGACCTGTACGTCGCTACTCTGTCTGCCACAGTGGGTGCACCTCTCGTAGGAGGGATCGGCCTTGGACAACGCTGTTGCAAATTCCAGCTTGATGAAGGATCTGTACGCCATTGACCTATTCGTCGGGGACGCGTGCCTCGTAAAGGAAGAGCCGGTCTTAGACCTATCCTCACGGACATTGGTTCCACCAAGGACCTGTACTCCGTGAAGGGAAAGGCGAGTTTCAGGTTGCGTCGTCAGCGAGCTCCGGTTCCGCCACTTCGTCTCCTCCAAGAGCGTGATGCAAAACCTATACGCCGGTGTACCCTTTGCCATGAACCTATTCACCGTGGCCCTGTTAGTCGCCTGTACGGCATGAGGTGTTCACCGAGCGCCATGAAGGCCGCCATGGTAGGGCGTCGGGGCTAGCGGTTGGGTTGCATTGTTGGAGAGCTCCGGTGCTCCCGAGTAATCTCCAGCCACGTGACATCCGAAAGTGAAGGTCCTCGCGTAGACAAACCCCAATGATGTCGATGCAGTTTTATGATCCGGTGCAGTCGTCCTTGGCGGGGGCGACGACGCGATCACGCAAGCATCGTCTCCGGTGTCCGACACATACTCTACGTGTAGTGCATGTATGCTGGATGGCAGAGAGAGATGCAAGAGAAACAATAATTAGATGATCATCTCACCATCAGGAAAAATGAGCTTGGTGTTCATGTCGTCGAAGTCCTTGCCGCCCTTGCATGGATGGCCGCCGGTCTCCGTTGCGGCTGTGGTTCCTGCAAGATGTGTTCTGCCTCTGGTGTTTTGCGAATGGGTTTGCCATGTGTTGGATGGATGGGCGTGATGGCTGGCTGGTGAGTTGGATGGATGTACCGCCGGCGACGAATAGATGTGGCGTTGGCGAGTCTTCTCTTATGATGTGCGTGGTGATGGATCTCCTGATGGATGGATGTGTGCGTTGTGAAGGGCGGCGGCCTTGTGGCGTCTGCGCGTGCGTGCCCCCTAGTGCGACGAAGTAGAGGACGGGGCTGTGTGATATTGAGCTCCGTGACGTCACCCTTCATGACGCCTACTTGATGAAGTTAATGAACGGTGTGTGATGGCGGGCTCCGAGTTGCCATCTTGAACGGCATCCCTGTGTGACGAAGTAGACGATGGGCTGCATGAAGTCGAGCTCCGTGTCGTGCCGGTGTCGTTGCCGACGCTTGCTTGACCAAGTCGTCGGCGGGCGGCGTCCAGGCAGGCTCCGCTGCTTCGTCCTCTATGTCTCGATGAAGCGGGCGAAGGGCGTGACGGTGAACCATAGGTCTCCATCTCGAACGACATCTCTTCGGTGTGACAAGGTAGACGACGGGCCGCATGATGTATAGCTCCGTGTCGCCATCCTCCATGGCGCCGGCTTGAGGACATCAATGGTGGGCGGCATCGTGGCGTGCTCCGTGTCGTCGTCTTCCGTGGCACCATCTTTGATGAAGTGGACGTTAACGGCGTTGGCGACCTCGGTGCCGTCGACCTCCATGGCACCGGCTCGACGACATCAACGGTGGGCGTGAAGGAAATATGCCCTAGAGGCAATAATAATGTTATTATTTTATTTCCTTATATCATGATAAATGTTTATTATTCATGCTAGAATTGTATTATCCGGAAACATAATACTTGTGTGAATACATAGACAAACCAAACGTCACTAGTATGCCTCTATTTGACTAGCTCATTAATCAAAGATGGTTATGTTTCCTAACCATAGACATGTGTTGTCATTTGATTAATGGGATCACATCATTAGGAGAATGATGTGATTGACATGACCCATTCCATTAGCTTAGCACCCGATCGTTTAGTATGTTGCTATTGCTTTCTTCATGACTTATACATGTTCCTATGACTATGAGATTATGCAACTCCCGTTTACCAGAGGAACACTTTGTGTGCTACCCGATGAAGCTATGTACCTAGGGTAGGGGCATGGACCTGTCCTAAGAGCCCTATCCAAGGACATCCCTAGAAGAAGTCACCTTTCAATCGACTTGAAGGTATCCCACTCGACGGATTCAAGACACTCGACCACGAAGCCAACCAGTCGACTGCCAGGAGATCTAAAGTCACTCCGCAGGCAAATGGTCGGCCATTAAGTAGTCTTTATGGTCATCATAGCACTTTATTAGGGACGTTACCAGTAACGCCCAGTCTTAATGTATTTTAACCCTGCATAACTGAGGGCGGGAGAGGTCTGGCGAACCCTATATAAGCCACCCCCTCCTCAGTAGCAAGGGTTCGCACCCCTGTTATTCACACACCCATAATCCAATCGACCGCCTCCGGGCACCGAGACGTAGGGCTGTTACTTCCTCCACGAAGGGCCTGAACTCGTACATCCTGGTGTGCTTACAACTTCTCCATAGCTGAGATCTAGCCTCTCCATACATACCCCCCTACATCACTGTCAGAGTTAGAACCACGACAGTTGGCGCCCACCGTGGGGCTAGGAGTCTTAGCGCCTAGTTGGAGAAGTTGCGATTTTTCCGATCCCTCTGATCATGGTTTCGTGCGGAGTTTTGGTGTAGGGCCGCGAGATCCGTCTTGGCGCGCTCACGTTCACCGCCGACGACTCCGCTTGGCTTCAGGAGGCTCCACTCGACATCGACGCGCTCCCCGTCTGCGGTGTGACGCACTTCCGCGCATGTGTACGTGGCGTCCTCCTGCGGCAACCGTCGTCCCAGTATCGGTCGGCTCCCGTGTCATCTTCCCGCCCTGTCTCCCACCGGTGCAAGCTCTCCGGTCGGTCGAGACTTCAGAGGTGGGTGAGGCATGCCGTGGCTCGCCAGTCGGCCGCCCCACAAGTCGCGGCAATCGAGCCCGACGAATCCCTCTACGGCCTGTTCGACCTATCGACTGGCTCCGCGGAGACCGCATCCGAGTGCGACAGCAGCGACCCAGCGGCTGAGGTTTTGGTGGTCGATGGAACACACAGTCCTCCCGGTTTCCCTCGCACCGATGGAGGCGCGGGTGGGGACGACCCGTCGCATCCCCACGATGAGTATCTCCCCGAACCTCTCACGTCATTGCAGCGAGAGGAGCTTCGCCGCCGGAACATGGATGCACTCCACACTCCTATCGTCGGAGAAACCCCCGAGGCCCGGGCCTTGGAGGACACGCGCTTGGCTAACTTGGCCGAGCGCACTCGACTGGAGAATCTCTAGCGAGTACTCGACGAGCAAGCGCGTCAGCGAGCTCCCGAGTCCAGTCGACATCAGCTCTTCCCGCCTACGCAGGTATATCGAACCCCAGTTCAGAATTTGGCAGCCGCGGCCTGTATAGCAGAATCGATTCAGCCCTCCCAGTCAGAGGCTGGCAGGGGCTTGTTGCAAATCAGAGCGTTGCTCCGGGCAGCGGGAAACCAGAATTCCGCTGTTTCTCAGTCGCGGAATAAGATCCACAGTCGATCCGTTGCAACGGATACAGTCCAGTCGGCTCACAGCCCAAGATCGCCCCCGAGGCGTGAGGGACGTGGAGACCGGCACGATCAGTACAGAAGAAATGAGCAGTATGATCACCGATTCGATCGTGATGATCGACGTCGAGTGCCAACCCCTCCCCCGAGGAGTGGGTCATATGCGCCTCGACTGCGGGATGACAGACGCCCTCATAGTGTTGGGCGGAGGATTCTGGTCGACCCCAGGGACCCAGGCTTTGCTGCGAGATCCATCCTCGTTCAAGGTTTGGTTGACAGGAACAGAGCTCACCGAGAAGGCCACGACAGATATGCGCCTGCCAGCAGCAGAGTACATGTTTCGGGGCCAGAGTGTTTCAGTCGAGCCATCAGAGCCGCGGTGATTCCTCCCAACTTCAGGTTGGCGACTGGAGTCAGCAAGTTCACCGGTGAGTATAAGCCTGACACTGGGCTCGAAGATTACCGAGTGGCTGTCCAGATTGGCGGTGGCAATGATGAGGTGGCTATGAAGCATTTGCCTCTCATGTTAGAGGGCTCAGCCAGAGCGTGGCTGAATCAGTTAGCACCCAGCAGCATCTACACTTGGGAGGACCTCTCCCAAGTGTTTGTCACAACCTTTGAAGGAACATGCAAGCGACCTGCAGGCCTTACGGAATTGTGGTCTTGCGTGCAGAAACCGAATGAAACTCTGAGGGATTACATCCAGAGGTGGATCACGTTGCATCACACAGTTGAGAATGTACCAGATCATCAAGTAGTTTGTGCCTTTAAAGAAGGCGTTAAGTACAGAGAATTGAATCTGAAGTTCGGTCGAACTGGAGAGATGTCTCTGAATCGGATGATGGAGATTGCCACCAAATATGCTAATGGTGAAGACGAAGATCGACTCCGGAGTGGCAGGCACAAGGCAGTCGCCCAAGAAACCAGAGGAAATTCCAGTCGGAAACAGAAGCGGAAGGCCGAGCTAGCCGCCCCTGGGGAGGCCCTGGCCGTAACCCAGGGAAAATTCAAGGGAAAACCCAAGGGGCCCTGGAACCCCAAGAAAGTTAAGGATCAAGATGGAAATGATGTTTTGGATCTGCCATGTCACATCCACACCAAGGAAGATGAAGAGGGTAAAATTATTTACCCAAAGCATACCACTCGACAGTGCCGGCTCCTGATCCAGCAGTTTCAGGGCAAGCAGTCCAAAGATTAGGAAAAAGAGTCGGACAAAGTTGAGAACAAGGAAGATAGTGACGATGGATACCCCCAAGTCAATTCCACCCTGATGATTTTTGCTGACGTCGAAAGCAAAAGTCGACTGAAAGTCATTAACCATGAGGTGAATATGGTTGCTCCGGCAACACCCAGTTATCTGAAGTGGTCTCAGACTGCCATCACATTCGACCAGTCTGATCACCCTACGCACATTGCCACCCCTGGGAGGCAAGCGTTGGTGGTCGATCCAGTTGTCGAAGGCACTCGACTGACCAAAGTCCTGATGGATGGTGGCAGTGGCCTGAACATACTGTATGTAGAAACATTGAAAGGGATGGGCATTCCGATGTCTAGGCTCAGTACCAGTAACATGAGCTTCCACGGAGTCATTCCTGGGAAGGAAGCCGAATCACTCGGCCAGATTGCTCTTGATGTGGTTTTCGGTGATTCAAAGAATTACCGCAAGGAAAAGTTGACATTCGAGGTTGTGGACTTCCAAAGTGCTTATCATGCTATTTTGGGCAGGCCAGCTTATGCACGCTTCATGGCTCGACCGTGTTATGTGTATCTCAAATTGAAGATGCCTGGCCCCAGAGGTGTGATCACTGTTACAGGCAATCGGAAGAAAGTAGAAGAGTGTTTTCAGAAAGGTTCAAAGATCGCTGATGCTCAGATGGTGGTGGTCGAGCTGCAAGAGTACCAGAAGACTGCTGATCCGAGTGAATTGCTACGAGCCAAGAAGCCTGCTTCAGAATCAGCTTTGCAGTCGTCCGGTGAAACAAAGCCAGTCCACATTCACCCGACCGACCCCAATGCTGCCCCGACACACATCTCAACGACGCTCGACTCCAAAAAGGAAGAAGCGCTCATCCAGTTCCTCCGTGAGAACTGGGACATTTTCGCATGGAAGCCCTCTAACATGCCTGGTGTTCCCAGGGGGCTGGCTGAGCACCGTCTATCAGTCGACCCAAAATTTAAGCCTGTGAAAGAACATCTTCGACGGTCTGCCGTCTAGAAGAGGAAAGCTATTGGCGAGGAGGTGGCTCGGCTCTTAGCAGCGGAGTTCATCCGAGAGATTTACCACTCCGAGTGGCTCGCCAATGTTGTCATGGTCCCCAAGAAGGACAAGTCACTTCGCATGTGCATTGATTTTAAACATATCAATCGGGCCTGCCCGAAAGATCATTCTCCTCTCCCTCGCATCGAACAAATAGTCGACTCGACCGCGGGGTGCGAGTGATTGTCTTTTCTAGACGCCTATTCCGGGTACCATCAGATCCGTCTGTATGGACCCGACGAGATCAAAACGGCTTTCATCACTCCATTCGGATGCTTCTGTTATGTCACCATGCCATTCGGCCTCAAGAATGCCGGAGCCACGTTCATGAGGATGATGAAGTGTTTACTCACTCAAATCAGTCGGAATGTGGAGGCGTACATGGATGATATTGTGGTTATGTCACGGAAAGGTTCCGATCTCCGGACTGACCTTGCTGAAACCTTTGCCAACCTCAGGAGGTATGATATCAAACTCAATCCATCAAAGTGCACATTCGGAGTTCCAGGTGGAAAGTTACTCAGTTTTCTCATTTCCGAACGGGGAATCGACGCCAATCCTGAAAAAGTTGGTACCGTACTCCGGATGAAGCGTCCTGTGCCTGTGCACGATGTCCAGAAGCTTACAGGTCGATTCATTTCTCGTCTCGGTGAAAAGGCGTTGCCTCTTTACCGACTGATGAAGAAGTCTGACAAGTTCGAGTGTACTCCAGAAGCTGATGCAGCATTTGCAGAGCTCAAAGCTCTGCTCTCCACCCAGCCGGTGCTTGCTGCCCCAATCAGTAAAGAGCCTCTGCTGCTTTACATTGCAGCCACGGGACAAGTTGTCAGTACAGTACTTACGGTCGAGCGGGAAGAAGAAGGAAAGGCCTTCAGAATTCAGCACCCAGTATATTATGTGTCTGAAGTTTTGACCCCTTCAAAACAAAGATATCCTCATTACCAGAAGCTTGTATATGGGATTTATATGACCACGAAGAAGGTTGCACATTACTTCTCTGACCACTCCATTACAGTCGTTAGCGACGCCCTACTGTCAGAGATTCTGCACAACAGAGACGCAACTGGTCAAGTGGCAAAGTGGGCAATTGAACTCCTTCCCCTAGATATCATGTTTGAAGCAAAGAAGGCTATCAAGTCCCAAGCAATCGCAGATTTCGTCGCCGAGTGGATTGAACAGCAACTTTCGATTCAAATTCACTCGGAGCACTGGACCATGTTCTTCGATGGATCTAAGATGCTGAATGGTTCCGGCGCTGGGGTAGTATTAGTCTCCCCCCGAGGAGATAAGCTCAGATACGTTCTCCAGATTCACTTCGATTCCTCCAATAATGAAGCAGAATATGAAGCACTTTTGTATGGGTTGCGCATGGCCATTTCACTCGGCGTCCGTCGCATCATGGTCTATGGCGACTCAGATTTGGTGGTTAATCAGGTGATGAAGGAGTGGGACATCAGAAGTCCGGCAATGACTGGTTATTGCAATGTAGTGAGAAAGTTAGAAAAGAAATTCGAGGGGTTAGAGCTTCATCACATCCCCTGACTGAAAAATCAAGCGGCTGACGATTTGGCAAAGATAGGCTCCAAGAGAGAAGCCATTCCCAACAACGTGTTCCTGGAGCACATCCACTCACCATCAGTCCAAGAAGATCATTTTACAGAAGAAGCCCCGCAGCCGAAAAGTGCCACAGATCCGACTAAAGTCGAAGTTCCTGCTGTGGTCGACCTAATCATGGAAGTCTTGGCAATCACTCCCGACTGGACGATACCGTACATCGCGTATATCCTAAGGAAAGAACTCCCGGAGGACGAGGAAGAGGCTCGACAGATCGTCCGTCGATCCAAGGCCTTCACAGTCATAAAGTGATAGTTGTATAGAGAAAGCGTGACTGGAATCGGTCAGAAGTGCATAACACCAGAAGAAGGTCAGATAATCCATGATGATATCCACTCGGGGACCTGCGGTCACCATGCGTCTTCTCGGACCATTGTGTCTAAAGCATACCGAGCGGGATTTTACTGGCCAAGAGCAAATGAAATGGCAAAGGAGATAGTCGACAAGTGTGAGGGGTGTCAGTTCTAATCCAACATGTCGCACAAACCTGCATCAGCCCTGAAGACCATTCCACTCGTCTGGCCCTTCGCTGTTTGGGGACTGGACATGGTTGGCCCGTTGAGAACAGGCAGGAGCGGCTTCACACATGTGCTTGTGGCAGTCGACAAGTTTACCAAATGGATTGAAACTAAACCTATCAAGAATCTTGACGCCTGCACTGCTATCAGTTTCATCAGAGAGTTAACATTCAGATATGGAGTCCCGCATAGCATCATCACTGACAATGGATCAAACTTTGATTCAGACAAATTCAGAACTTTTTGCGCCTCACAAGGCACACGAGTCGACTACGCATCGGTCACCCATCCCCAGTCGAATGGACAAGCTGAAAGGGCAAATGGTCTGATTCTCAAAGGACTAAAGCCTCGACCGATGCGTGATCTCAAGCACGCGGCAGGTGCTTGGGTCGACGAGCTTCCGTCAGTTTTGTGGGGATTGAGGACCACCCCGAACCGGTAGACCGGAAGAACTCCATTCTTTCTGGTTTATGGAGCCGAAGCAGTCCTGCCGAGTGATCTACTCCACAACGCACCCCGAGTCGAACTTTATACCGAAGATGAAGCAGAACAAGCCCGGCAAGACACAGTCGACCTCCTAGAAGAAGAGAGGGAAATGGCTATGATCAGATCGACCATTTATCAGCAAGACTTGCGTCGATTCCACGCCAGAAATGTGAAGAGTCGAGCATTCCAAGAAGGAGATTTGGTCCTCCGAGTGGATCAACAGAAACCACACAAGCTTGCTCCTACTTGGGAAGGCCCCTTCATCGTCACCAGAGTCCTCCACAATGGAGCGTATCACCTTTACAATGTTGATCGCCAGATCGACGAGCCACGAGCTTGGAATGCGGAACTGCTTCGCCCCTTTTACAATTGAATTCTCTCTCGGATGAGATGTAATAAGAAAAACTTCTGCAGTTTACTTTTATCGAAGACAAGAGTGTTCCAATAATTGCTGTCACTTTTGTTTGCATACGAAATCCCCCAGTGGGTGACTTAGCTGTGAATCCGTTTCGCCTAAGTTTGTAAAAAAAAATCCTACCGAGTGGAGAGCAAACCTCCCACTTGGGGGCTTAGCTGCAGCCCAGTGCTCGCCTAAGTGTGAAAAAATCCTACCGAGTGGAGAGCTAACCTCCCACTCGGAGGCTTAGCTGCAGCCCAGTGCTCGCCTAAGTTTGAAAAAATCCTACCGAGTGGAGAGCAAACCTCCCACTCGGGGGCTTAGCTGCAGCCCAGTGCTCGCCTAAGTGAGTAAAAATCCTAGCGAGTGGAGAGAAAACCTCCCACTCGGGGGCTTAGCTGCAGCCCAGTGCTCGCCTAAGTTTGAAAAAATCCTACCGAGTGGAGCGCAAGCCTCCCACTCGGGGGCTTAGCTGCAGCCCAGCGCTCGCCTAAGTTTGAAAAAATCCTACCGAGTGGAGAGCAAGCCTCCCACTCGGGGGCTTAGCTGCAGCCCAGTGCTCGCCTAAGTTTGAAAAAATCCTACCGAGTGGAGAGCAAACCTCCCACTCGGGGGCTTAGCTGCAGCCCAGTGCTCGCCTAAGTGTGAAAAAATCCTACCGAGTGGAGAGCAAACCTCCCACTCGGAGGCTTAGCTGCAGCCCAGTGCTCGCCTAAGTGTTTAAAAATCCTACCGAGTGGAGAGCAAACCTCCCACTCGGGGGCTTAGCTGCAGCCCAGTGCTCGCCTAAGTTTGAAAAAATCCTACCGAGTGGAGAGCAAGCCTCCCACTCGAGGGCTTAGCTGCAGCCCAGCGCTCGCCTAAGTTCGAAAAAATCCTACCGAGTGGAGAGCAAGCCTCCCACTCGGGGGCTTAGCTGCAGCCCAGTGCTCGCCTAAGTTTGAAAAAATCCTACCGAGTGGAGAGCAAGCCTCCCAGTCGGGGGCTTAGCTGCAGCCCAGTGCTCGCCTAAGTGTGAAAAAATCCTACCGAGTGGAGAGCAAACCTCCCACTCGGAGGCTTAGCTGCAGCCCAGTGCTCGCCTAAGTTTGAAAAAAATCCTACCGAGTGGAGAGCAAACCTCCCACTCGGGGGCTTAGCTGCAGCCCAGTGCTCGCCTAAGTTTGAAAAAATCCTACCGAGTGGAGAGCAAACCTCCCACTCGGGGGCTTAGCTGCAGCCCAGTGCTCGCCTAAGAGTTTGAAAATCCTACCGAGTGGAGAGCAAACCTACCACTCGGGGGCTTAGCTGCAGCCCACTGCTCGCCTAAGTTTGAAAAAATCCTACCGAGTGGAGAGCAAACCTCCCACTCGGGGGCTTAGCTGCAGTCCAAGTACTCGCCTAAGTTTAAGAAATCCTATCGAGTGGAGAGCAAACCTCACACTCGGGGGCTTAGCTGCGGCCTAGTGCTCGCCTAAGTTTGAAAAATCCTATCGAGTGGAGAGCAGACCTCCCACTCGGGGGCTTAGCTGCGGCCCAGCGCTCGCCTAAGAACGGAACACAACCCAATCCGCAAGGACGACGAGGTGCAAATCGACTGCTACCCTCTCCTTCGGAGCTGCACCCCAAATGCAAAGTTATTTTGAGTGAAGATCGAGTTCCACTCGACGGATCATCCATGAAGATATTCAACGATAAATCAAGTTCAGATAAGACCTAAAGGTCCCAGACCTCAGATCAAAGTACTCGAGCCCTCAGCTTGACAGAGTTTAACGGTTACAAAACCCACTCAGCATTCTGAGGCAAATTTAAAGTGAAGCATAAAAGTTTTTCATTCCTCAGGCGGAGGACTGGAAGGGGCGACGAACTCGTCCAAGTCGATCCCATCTGCAATACGAGTGGCAGCAGCGATGAAAGTCTCCATGAAGTCTTGAAAGATGTGCTTCCTGGTATTGGCAACTTGGATGGCGGCCAGCTTTTCTTCTCACGCCTCCTTGCAATGGACGCGGACCAGAGACAGAGCGACATCAGCACCACATCTAGTAGAAGATTTCTTCCATTCCGCCACGCGACCCGGGACTTCATTCAGTCGAACCATCAGAGACTCGAGGTCATTCTGAAGCGTCGTCCCATGCCAGAGTGATGTATCGATCCGCGACATCGCAACCTTCAGCCGAGCAAGATAGTCAACAACACTGGTAACACGAGACTCCAGTCGGAGCACGTTCATAGCAGCCTCGTCCTTCACGAGAGAATTGGCGGGGTCCAAGCCTGGCTCCACTCGACTGGTTTCCTCTTTGAAGCTCTTGCAGAATTCTGCAAACACGATTCAAGAATAAGACAGTGGCCCTAAACAGGCTTGGTAACTGCAAGGCAGTCGGGTCAGAGTAATTACCTTCGAGCATGACGAACAGGTTCTTGGCGAGTCCACCGAGATAAGCCTCCAGATTGTTCCTCTTCCCCGCCAGCTCACCTGCCTTGTCGTGCAGAGCCATCTTGTCATTCTTTAGCCGGCTGACCTCTTGATTAGCTGTGTCGAGAGCAGTTTTTAGTCTGGAGTTCTCCTGTTCAAGAGTTCCGACTGAAGCCAGTTTCTCTTCTGCAAGCATCATTTTGCTCAAGGCCTCCTTCTGCGCTTCGGCAAGATCTTGATCCTTCTTCTTCAGAGCTTCCTCCAGTTTATCTACAGAACGTCGAGTGAGCTCAACATCAAGAACGGGCAAGAAAGAAAAAGTCACTCGTCAAGAATGAGAAACCTCACCAGCCATACCTTTTGCTTCTTCTCGCACCTTCTGCAGGTTCTGTTGAGCAAGCTTCAAGTCCAGGTTGAGCTGGATCTGTTTGTTCTCCAACTTAGTGTAATGAACCACAAGTTCACAGGATTTCTGCAAAAATCAGTCGACAGAGGTCCAAGATAAGTTGCTTTCGAGTAACCAAGAGACAATGATGGCGTTTCTAAGACTACAGCTGAATCAAAAACATTAAACAGTAGTCTCGGGGACTACACCCAGTGGGTGCACTCAGCGTGCCCCACTGGTTTTGAAAAAAAAATCGACTGCCCGCAGTCGACCGGATACAGTTTCATTCGACATGGCCTAACCAGACCGAGTGAAGAAGTACAACTACAGCAACACAATATAAAGACTACAGTCGACTGCCAGCAGTCCACCGTAGTCTCGGGGACTACACCCAGTGGGTGCACTAAGCGTGCCCCCACTCGTCCAAAACTTAACACACACACCAAGTGGGTGTACAAATTTAAAGATCTTCGGAAAAGAGATTCTTCAGACAGCATACTCCAACAGAACAAGCAGTGAATCGACTGACCTGGACGTTACTCTGAAGAGCTGAACTCGCGTCATAAGCTGCTTGGCTGGCTTCTCGAGCCACCTTGACCTACTCCATCATAATCCCTGCCTGGCGTATAGCTTCCTTAGCTGCACCCACTTGGTCCTCAGGGACGTGGTGTGTGGCGAAGAGCGAAGGCAGATTTGCGGTCGACGTCGAGGGCCGCACACTCGTCAGAGGAACGGCGAAAGTCACAGAAGCCCGAGTGGTATCACCACCGTCTCGAGCTATGGCCTCAGGCGCCGGAGTAGATTGTGGGGTCTCGCCAGCTGACGCTTTCCTGTTCCGCCTCACTCTCGGCGGCACTTCGTCGTCGTCAGGGAGGTTAATAACACGAGGAGGAGCTATGAGAAAAATACAATCGACCAGAGTTATAAGAAATCGTCAGTCGATTCAAGGCAGAACATCAGTAATCATACCAGGGTTGGAAGTAACAGCATCTTCCATCTCTTGATCATCGTCCTTAGCGGAGATCTCAGAAGTAGCAGCACTGCAAATTTTGAAAGACAGTCAGTTGGCTCCATTGTTGAGGAAATTGTTAACTGGTAGCTGCTCGATCGGCTGGTGAGTAGGGGATTAATAGGCTAATCGGCAAGTTAATCGTCCATTTAATCAATTAATCGGACGATTTATTGGGTAATCGGCTACTCGGGGACCCTATGAGTAGGGATTAATCGGCAAGTTAACTGGTTAATCGGATGAATTCTTGAACAGGGGTTGGCTCAATGAATCGGCCAAGGATCTGTCCACGGTGCTTGGGAGCTTTTTCAGTCGGCGCTGGAGAAGAGGTCCGAGGGCGCTTCGACGACTGCCCAACGGGAGCAGTCGCCTTACCACGTTCCCGCGTAGGGTCGTGTGTAAGCTTGGATCACCTTTCCGAGCGGGGAGGTTCAGCTTCCTCCTCCTTCCTCCTCTTCGCTGGAGTCGACGTCGTCGTCTCCCTCTCCTTCGCCGTCAGATTCCCACTCTCCTTGTTCGTCTCCACTTTCGCCTCCGCTCGCCTCCCCTTCCTCGGCCTGCTCCTGTGCTCTGTTGGGTGTCGAGTACATCTCTGTAGTTGCCTGGAGAACAACAGACAAGTCGAAAGTCAGTCGACCAATTCAAAGAGAGAAAATGAAGAAAGCAAGATCTCAGTCGGGAACACAAGGTCAAACCTGGTCCACTTCATATGAGTTGTCGAGCGGAGGAACCCTCCTGGCTCCTCGGGGGTTGTCTTTGTTCCCTGTGATGCTCGACAGCCACCCTTCCAGCATCTCGTCAGTGACCTCCTCTGGGTGAATCCGAGTGGTGTCTTCGAGACCCGAGTACAGCCACATCGGGTGGTCACGAGCCTGAAGCAGTTGGATGCGCCTCCGAAGGAAGACCTCCAGCAAGTCCATGCCGGCCACGCCCTCTTGGACAAGCTGAACCACTCGACCAACCAGCACCTTGACTTGCGCCTTTTCCTCCGGCAGCACTTTCAGAGAGGCCGGTTTTTGAGCTCGGTCCAGAGAGAAAGGGGGAAGCCCAGTCGACTGCCCTGGGGTCACCTGGTCTTGGCAATAAAACCAGGTCGACTGCCAACCACGGACCAACTCGGGAAAAGTGATAGACGGAAAAGAACTTTTTCCCCTCATCTGGATCACCAGGCCCCCTCACAGCTGGATCACTTGCGTCCGTTCGTCACTCGACTTGGCTGTCTTTACCGATTGGGAACGGCAAGTGAAGATGTGTTTAAAGAGTCCCCAATGAGGGCGGCAACCCAAGAAACTTTCGCACAAGGAAACGAAAGAAGCAAGATACACGATGGAATTGGGAGTGAAGTGATGGAGTGGCGCTCCGAAGAAGTTCAAAAAGCTCCGGAAAAAAGGATGAGGAGGTAGAGAAAATCCGCGATCGATATGGGTGGCGAGGAGGACACACTCACCGTCATGAGGTTGGGGTTCGACTTCTTTCCCCGGGAGACGCGCAGCTTCATGGGGAATGACTCCCCCCTCGACCATGTCATCAAGATCTTCCTGCCGAATCACCGACGGCATCCAGTCGCCCTGGATCCAATCCCTGGGCAGAGCAGTCCTCGAGGAAGATCCGCCCCGAGCGGACTTCTTACCCTTCCCCTGCACCGCCGCCTTCTTCGCGCGCTCCAAAGACGACGTCTTGTCCTTCACCATCGTTGCCGGCGAGGCTCGAACGGACCTACGGCGCTAGGGTGAGAGCGGAAGTGGCGGAGGACCTTGTGAAGGGAGAAGGAAAGGCGAGAGCACACTGTTTGGGAGCCCCGAGCCGGCAGCTTATAAGGGGCCGCTTCCGAGTGGCTGACCGGTAGGCCCAGGCGATCCCGTCAAATCCCGCAACAGGCGCGCGCGCGGTACGTGGCGAAAAAGGCGGCTCGGGAATCGAGGAGCTTCCGTCCTATCCCATCCGATTACTGCGGCCGCCCCCGTCCCGCTCGCTTCCCGAAATTCAAATCCCGCAAAATCCGCGGGCTGCAGAACAACTCATCAAACAGAAGATCCCGCTCGTGCCGGCACTCGGTATTTCGCAAGTAAGGAAATTCACTCGACGAGAGACCAAGAATGGATCAAGGTGACCGAAAGAAGTTGACAACGTCATCCGTGACAATTGATCCAGTACAAGACATTCATATAACGCTAAGAACCAGTCGGAAGGATCCCCAACTCCTTCCCCACTCGAACCTCGATCCATTCGGGGGCTAATGATGAAGCTATGTACCTAGGGTAGGGGCATGGACCTGTCCTAAGAGCCCTACCCAAGGACATCCCTAGAAGAAGTCACCTTTCAATCGACTTGAAGGTATCCCACTCGACGGATTCAAGACACTCGACCACGAAGCCAACCAGTCGACTGCCAGGAGATCTAAAGTCACTCCGCAGGCAAACTGTCGGCCATTAAGTAGTCTTTATGGTCATCATAGCACTTTATTAGGGACGTTACCAGTAACGCCCAGTCTTAATGTATTTTAACCCAGCATTACATAGGGCGGGAGAGGTCTGGCGAACTCTATATAAGCCACCCCCCTCCTCAGTAGCAAGGGTTCGCACCCCTGTTATTCACACACCCATAATCCAATCGACCGCCTCCGGGCACTGAGACGTAGGGCTGTTACTTCCTCCGCGAAGGGCCTGAACTCGTACATCCTGGTGTGCTTACAACTTCTCCATAGCTGAGATCTAGCCTCTCCATACATACCCCCCTACATCACTGTCAGAGTTAGAACCACGACACTACCAAACGTCACAACGTAACCGGGTGATTATAAAGGAGGTCTACAGGTGTCTCCAAAGGTAAATGTTGGGTTGGCATATTTCGAGATAGGGATTTGTCACTCCGATTGTCGGAGAGGTATCTCTGGGCCCTCTCGGTAATGTACATCACATAAACCTTGCAAGCATTGCAACTAATGAGTTAGTTGCGAGATGATGTATTATGGAACGAGTAAAGAGACTTGCCGGTAACGAGATTGAACTAGGTATTGAGATACCGACGATCGAATCTCGGGCAAGTAACATACCGATGACAACGGGAACAAAGTATGTTGTTATGCGGTCTGACCGATAGAGTTCTTCGTAGAATATGTAGGAGCTAATATGAGCATCCAGGTTCCGCTATTGGTTATTGACCGGAGACGTGTCTCGGTCATGTCTACATTGTTCTCGAACCCGTAGGGTCCGCACGCTTAAGGTTTCGATGACAGTTATATTATGAGTTTATGCTTTTTGATGTACCGAAGTTTTTTCGGAGTCCCGGATGTGATCACGGACATGACGAGGAGTCTCGAAATGGTCGAGACATAAAGATTGATATATTGGAAGCCTATATTTGGATATCGGAAGTGTTCCGAGTGAAATCGGGATTTTACCGGAGTACCGGGAGGTTACCGGAACCCCCCGGGAGGTATATGGGCCTTAGTGGGCTTTAGTGGAACAGAGGAGAGGTGGCCAGGGCTGGGCCGCGCGCCCCCTCCCCCCTAGTCCGAATAGGACAAGGAGAGGGGGGCGGCGCCCCCCCTTCCTTCTCTCTCTCCTCTTTCCCCCTTCCCGAATCCTATTCCAACTAGGAAAGGGGGGGAATCCTACTCCCGGTGGGAGTAGGACTCCTCCTGGCGCGCCCTCCTCATGGCCGGCCGCACCCCCCCTTGGATCCTTTATATACGGAGGTAGGGGGCACCCCTAGACACACAAGTTGATCCACGTGATCATATTCTTAGCTGTGTGCGGTGCCCCCTTCCACCATAATCCTCGATAATATTGTAGCGGTGCTTAGGCGAAGCCCTGCAATGGTAGTACATCAAGATCGTCACCACGCCATCGTGCTGACGGAACTCTTCCCCGACACTTTGCTGGATCGGAGTCCGGGGATCGTCATCGAGCTGAACGTGTGCTAAAACTCGGAGGTGCCGTAGTTTCGGTGCTTGATCGGTCGGGCCGTGAAGACGAACGACTACATCAACCGCGTTGTGCTAACGCTTCCGCTGTCGGTCTACAAGGGTACGTAGATCACGCTCTCCCCTCTCGTTTCTATGCATCACCATGATGTTGCGTGTGCATAGGATTTTTTTTGAAATTACTACGTTCCCCAACAGTTGCTTCCGAGCCTAGGTTTTATGTGTTGATGTTATATGCACGAGTAGAACACAAGTGAGTTGTCGGCGATATAAGTCATACTGCTTACCAGCATGTCATACTTTGGTTCGGCGGTATTGTTGGACGAAGCGGCCCAGACCGACATTACGCGTACGCTTACGCGAGACCGGTTCTCCCGACGTGCTTGGCACATAGGTGGCTTGCGGGTGACAGTTTCTCCAACTTTAGTTGAACCGAGTGTGGCTACGCCCGGTCCTTGCGAAGGTTAAAATAGCACCAACTTGACAAACTATCGTTGTGGTTTTGATGCGTAGGTAAGATTGGTTCTTTCTTAAGCCCGTAGCAGCCACGTAAAACTTGCAACAACAAAGTAGAGGACGTCTAACTTCTTTTTGCAGGGCATGTTGTGATGTGATATGGTCAAGACATGATACTAAATTTTATTGTACGAGATGATCATGTTTTGTAACCGAGTTATCGGCAACTGGCAGGAGCCATATGGTTGTCGCTTTATTGTATGCAATGCAATCCCGCTGTAATGCTTTACTTTATCACTAAGCGGTAGCGATAGTCGTGGAAGCATAAGATTGGCGAGACGACAACGATGCTACGATGGAGATCAAGGTGTAGCACCGGTGACGATGGTGATCACGACGGTGCTTCGAAGATGGAGATCACAAGCACAAGATGATGATGGCCATATCATATCACTTATATTGATTGCATGTGATGTTTATCTTTTATGCATCTTATCTTGCTTTGATTGACGGTAGCATTATAAGATGATCTCTCACTAATTATCAAGAAGTGTTCTCCCTGAGTATGCACCATTGCGAAAGTTCTTCGTGCTGAGACACCACGTGATGATCGGGTTTGATAGGCTCTACGTTCAAATACAACGGGTGCAAAACAGTTGCACACGCGGAATACTCAGGTTATACTTGACGAGCCAAGCATATACAGATATGGCCTCGGAACACGGAGACCGAAAGGTCGAGCGTGAATCATATAGTAGATATGATCAACATAGTGATGTTCACCAATGAAACTACTCCATCTCACGTGATGATCGGACATGGTTTAGTTGATTTGGATCACGTAATCACTTAGAGGATTAGAGGGATGTCTATCTAAGTGGGAGTTCATAAGTAATATGATTAATTGAACCTAAATTTATCATGAACTTAGTACCTGATAGTATCTTACTTGTTTATGTTTGATTGTAGATAGATGGCCGTGCTGTTGTTACGTTGAATTTTAATGCGTTCCTTGAGAAAGCAAAGTTGAAAGATGATGGTAGCAATTACACGGACTGGGTCCGTAACTTGAGGATTATCCTCATTGCTGCACAAAAGAATTACGTCCTGGAAGCACCGCTGGGTGCCAGGCCTGCTGCAGGAGCAACACCGGATGTTATGAACGTCTGGCAGAGCAAAGCTGATGACTACTCGATAGTTCAGTGTGCCATGCTTTACGGCTTAGAATCGGGACTTCAACGATGTTTTGAACGTCATGGAGCATATGAGATGTTCCAGGAGTTGAAGTTAATATTTCAAGCAAATGCCCGGATTGAGAGATATGAAGTCTCCAATAAGTTCTATAGCTGCAAGATGGAGGAGAACAGTTCTGTCAGTGAGCATATACTCAAAATGTCTGGGTATAATAATCACCTGATTCAATTGGGAGTTAATCTTCCAGATGATTGCGTCATTGACAGAATTCTCCAATCACTGCCACCAAGCTACAAGATTAATTGGAAATCATACATACAGATGTATGTGGTCCGATGAATGTTGAGGCTCGTGGCAGATATCGTTATTTTCTCACCTTCATAGATGACTTAAGCTGATATGGGTATATCTACTTAATGAAACATAAGTCTGAAACGTTTGAAAGGTTCAAAGAATTTCAGAGTGAAGTTGAAAATCATCGTAATAAGAAAATAAAATTCCTACGATCTGATCGTGGAGGAGAATATTTGAGTAATGAGTTTGGTGTACATTTGAAACAATGTGGAATAGTTCCGCAACTCACGCCACCCGGAACACCACAGCGTAATGGTGTGTCTGAACGTCGTAATCGTACTTTACTAGATATGGTGCGATCTATGATGTCTCTTACTGATTTACTGCTATTGTTTTGGGGATATGCTCTAGAGACGGCCGCATTCACGTTAAATAGGGCACCATCAAAATCCGTTGAGATGACGCCTTATGAATTGTGGTTTGGCAAGAAACCAAAGTTGTTGTTTCTGAAAGTTTGGGGTTGCGATGCTTATGTGAAAAAGCTTCAACCTGATAAGCTCGAACCCGAATCGGAGAAGTGTGTCTTCATAGGATATCCAAAGGAAACTATTGGATACACCTTCTATCACAGATCCGAAGGCAAGACTTCTGTTGCTAAATTCGGAAACTTTCTAGAGAAGGAGTTTCTCTCGAAAGAAGTGAGTGGGAGGAAAGTAGAACTTGACGAGGTAACAGTACCTGCTCCCTTGTTGGAAATTAGTACATCACAGAAACCTGTTTCTGTGACACCTACACCAATTAGTGAGGAAGCTAATGATAATAATCATTAAACTTCAGAACAAGATACTACTGAACCTTGTAGATCAACCAGAGTAAGATCCGCGCCAGAGTGGTACGTGAAGGAAATATGCCCTAGAGGCAATAATAAAGTTATTATTTATTTACTTATAATCATGATAAATGTTTATTATTCATGCTAGAATTGTATTAACCAGAAACATAATACATGTGTGAATACATAGACAAACAAAGTGTCACTAGTATGCCTCTACTTGACTAGCTCGTTAATCAAAGATGGTTATGTTTCCTAACCATGAACAATGAGTTGTTATTTGATTAACGGGATCACATCATTAAGAGAATGATCTGATTGACATGACCCATTCCATTAGCTTAGCACCCGATCGTCTAGCATGTTGCTATTGCTTTCTTCATGACTTATACATGTTCCTATAACTATGAGATTATGCAACTCCCGTTTACCGGAGGAACACTTTGGGTACTACCAAACGTC
Source organism: Triticum urartu (assembly GCF_056163025.1). Taxonomy (NCBI): domain Eukaryota; kingdom Viridiplantae; phylum Streptophyta; class Magnoliopsida; order Poales; family Poaceae; genus Triticum; species Triticum urartu. The sequence continues at coordinate 746,627,765 of NC_141875.1, read as the reverse complement.
ACAACGTAACTGGGTGATTATAAAGGAGTACTACAGGTGTCTCCAAAGGTACATGTTGGGTTGGCGTATTTCGAGATTAGGTTTTGTCACTCCGATTGTCGGAGAGGTATCTCTAGGCCCTCTCGGTAATGCACATCACATAAGCCTTGCAAGCATTGCAACTAATGAGTTAGTTGCGAGATGATGTATTACAGAACGAGTAAAGAGACTTGCCGGTAACGAGATTGAACTAGGTATTGGATACCGACGATCGAATCTCGGGCAAGTAACATACCGATGACAAAGGGAACAACGTATGCTGTTATGCGGTCTGACCGATAAAGATCTTCGTAGAATATGTAGGAGCCAATATGGGCTTCCAGGTCCCGCTATTGGTTATTGACCGGAGACGTGTCTCGGTCATGTCTACATTATTCTCGAACCCGTAGGGTCCGCACGCTTAAGGTTACGATGACAGTTATATTATGAGTTTATGCATTTTGATGTACCGAAGGTTGTTCAGAGTCCCGGATATGATCATGGACATGACGAGGAGTCTCGAAATGGTCGAGACGTAAAGATTGATATATTGGAAGCCTATGTTTGGATATCGGAAGTGTTCCGGGTGAAATCGGGATTTTACCGGAGTACCGGGAAGGTTACCGGAACCCCCCGGGAGCTAAATGGGCCATGATGGGCCTTAGTGGAAAAGAGAAGAGGCAGCCCTACATGGGCTGCGCGCCTCCCCCTTCCCCTAGTCCTATTAGGACTAGGAGAGGTGGCCGGCCCCCTCTCTCTCTTTTCCCCCTCCGCGAATCCTATTCCAACTAGGATTGGGGGGGGGGGGGGAATCCTACTCCCAGAGGGAGTAGGACTCTCCTGGCGCGCCATACCTTGGCCGGCCAGCCTCCCCCCTCTAGTCCTTTATATACTGAGGCAGAGGCACCCTAGAACACACAAGTTGATCCACGTGATCTATTCCTTAGCTGTGTGCGGTGCCCCCAGCCACCATATTCCTCGATAATACTGTAGCGGAGTTTAGGCGAAGCCCTGCTGCTATAGTGCATCAAGATCGCCACCACGCCGTCATGCTGACGGAACTCTTCCCCGACACTTTGCTGGATCGGAGTCCGGGGATCGTCATCGAGCTGAACGTGTGCTCGAACTCGGAGGTGCTGTAGTTTCGGTGCTTGATCGGTTGGATCACGAAGACGTACGACTACTTCCTCTACGTTGTGTCAACGCTTCCGCAGTCGGTCTGCGTGGGTACGTAGACAGCACTCTCCCCTCTCGTTGCTATGCATCACCATGATCTTGCGTGTGCGTAGGAAATTTTTTGAAATTACTACGAAACCCAACAGTGGCATCCGAGCCTAGGTTTTATGGTTTGATGTTCTTTGCATGAGTAGAACACAAGTGAGTTGTGGGCGATATAAGTCATACTGCCTACCAGCATGTCATACTTGGTTCGGCGGTATTGTTGGACGAGACGACCCGGACCAACATTACGCGTACGCTTACGCGAGACCGGTTCCCCCGACGTGCTTTGCACACAGGTGGCTTGCGGGCGACTGTCTCTCCAACTTTAGTTGAACCAAGTGTGGCTACGCCCGGTCCTTGCGAAGGTTAAAATGGAGTCTATATGACAAACTATCGTTGTGGTTTTGATGCGTAGGTGAGATTGGTTCTTGCTTAAGCCCGTAGCAGCCACGTAAAACTTGCAACAACAAAGTAGGGGACGTCTAACTTGTTTTTGCAGGGCATGTTGTGATGTGATATGGTCAAGACATGATGCTGAATTTTATTGTATGAGATGATCATGTTTTGTAACCGAGTTATCGGCAATTGGCAAGAGCCTTATGGTTGTCGTTTTATTGTATGCAATGCAATCGCGATGTAATGCTTTACTTTATTACTAAGCGGTAGTGATAGTCGTGGAAGCATAAGATTGGCAAGATGACAACGATGCTACGATGGAGATCAAGGTGTCGCGCCGGTGACGATGGTGATCACGACGGTGCTTCGAAGATGGAGATCCCAAGCACAAGATGATGATGGCCATATCATATCACTTATATTGATTGCATGTGATGTTTATCTTTTATGCATCTTATCTTGCTTTGATTGACGGTAGCATTATAAGATGATCTCTCACTAAATTATCAAGAAGTGTTCTCCCTGAGTATGCACCGTTGCCAAAGTTCGTCGTGCCCAGACACCACGTGATGATCGGGTGTGATAAGCTCTACGTCCATCTACAACGGGTGCAAGCCAGTTTTTGCACACGCAGAATACTCAGGTTAAACTTGACAAGCCTAGCATATGCAGATATGGCCTCGGAACACGGAGACCGAAAGGTCGAGTGTGAATCATATAGTAGATATGATCAACATAACGATGTTCACCATTGAAGACTACTCCATCTCACGTGATGATCGGTTATGGTTTAGTTGATTTGGATCACGTGAAGATTAGAGGGATGTCTATCTAAGTGGGAGTTCTTAAGTAATATGATTAACTGAACTTAAATTTATCATGAACTTAGTCCCTGATAGTATCCTGCTTGTTTATGTTGATTGTAGATAGATGGCTCGTGCTGTTGTTCCGTTGAATTTTAATGCGTTCCTTGAGAAAGCAAAGTTGAAAGATGATGGTAGCAATTACACGGACTGGGTCCGTAACTTGAGGATTATCCTCATTGCTGCACAGAAGAATTACGTCCTGGAAGCACCGCTGGGTGCCAGGCCTGCTGCAGGAGCAACGCCGGATGTTATGAACGTCTGGCAGAGCAAAGCTGATGACTACTCGATAGTTCAGTGTGCCATGCTTTACGGCTTAGAATCGGGACTTCAACGATGTTTTGAACGTCATGGAGCATATGAGATGTTCCAGGAGTTGAAGTTAATATTTCAAGCAAATGCCCGAATTGAGAGATATGAAGTCTCCAATAAGTTCTATAGCTGCAAGATGGAGGAGAACAGTTCTGTCAGTGAGCATATACTCAAAATGTCTGGGTATAATAATCACTTGATTCAATTGGGAGTTAATCTTCCAGATGATTGCATCATTGACAGAATTCTCCAATCACTGCCACCAAGCTACAAGAGCTTCGTGATGAACTATAATATGCAAGGGATGAACAAGACTACTCCCGAGCTCTTCGCAATGCTAAAAGCTGCGGAGGTAGAAATCAAGAAGGAGCATCAAGTGTTGATGGTTAACAAGACCACTAGTTTCAAGAAAAAGGGCAAAGGGAAGAAGAAGGGGAACTTCAAGAAGAACAGCAAGCAAGTTGCTGCTTAGGAGAGGAAACCAAAGTCTGGACCTAAGCCTGAAACTGAGTGCTTCTACTGCAAGCAGACTGGTCACTGGAAGCGGAACTGCCCCAAGTATTTGGCGGATAAGAAGGATGGCAAGGTGAACAAAGGTATATATGATATACATGTTATTGATGTGTACCTTACTAGAGCTCACAGTAGCACCTGGGTATTTGATACTGGTTCTGTTGCTAATATTTGCAACTCGAAACAGGGACTACGGAATAAGCGGGCACTGGCAAAGGACGAGGTGACGATGCGCGTGGGAAACGGTTCCAAAGTCGATGTGATCGCGGTCGGCACGCTACCTCTACATCTACCTTCGGGATTAATATTAGACCTAAATAATTGTTATTTGGTGCCAGCGTTGAGCATGAACATTATATTCTGATCTTGTTTGATGCGAGACGGTTATTCATTTAAATCAGAGAATAATGGTTGTTCTATTTATATGAGTAATATCTTTTATGGTCATGCACCCTCTGAAAAGTGGTCTATTTTTTATGAATCTCGATAGTAGTGATACACATATACATAATGTTGAAGCCAAAAGATGCAGAGTTGATAATGAAAGTGCAACTTATTTGTGGCACTGTCGTTTAGGTCATATCGGTGTAAAGCGCATGAAGAAACTCCATACTGATGGACTTTTGGAACCACTTGATTATGAATCACTTGCTACTTGCGAACCGTGCCTCATGGGCAAGATGACTAAAACACCGTTCTCCGGTACTATGGAGAAGAGCAACAGATTTGTTGGAAATCATACATACCGATGTATGTGGTCCGATGAATATTGAGGCTTGTGGCGGATATCGTTATTTTCTCACCTTCACAGATGACTTAAGCAGATATGGGTATATCTACTTAATGAAACATAAGTCTGAAACATTTGAAAAGTTCAAAGAATTTCAGAGTGAAGTTGAAAATCATCGTAACAAGAAAATAAAGTTTCTACGATCTGATCGTGGAAGAGAATATTTGAGTTACGAGTTTGGTGTACATTTGAAAAATTGTGGAATAGTTTCGCAACTCACGCCACCCGGAACACCACAGCGTAATGGTGTGTCCGAACGTCGTAATCGTACTTTACTAGATATGGTGCGATCTATGATGTCTCTTACTGATTTACCGCTATCGTTTTGGGGATACGCTCTAGAGACGGCCGCATTCACGTTAAATAGGGCACCATCAAAATCCGTTGAGACGACACCTTATGAACTGTGGTTTGGCAGGAAACCAAAGTTGTCGTTTCTTAAAGTTTGGGGCTGCGATGCTTATGTGAAAAAGCTTCAACCTGATAAGCTCGAACCCAAATCGGAGAAATGTGTCTTCATAGGATACCCAAAGGAGACTGTTGGGTACACCTTCTATCACAGATCCGAAGGCAAAACATTTGTTGCTAAGAATGGATCCTTTCTAGAGAAGGAGTTTCTCTCGAAAGAAGTGAGTGGGAGGAAAGTAGAACTTGACGAGGTAACTGTACCTGCTCCTTTATTGGAAAGTAGTACATCACAGAAAACTGTTTCTGCGACACCTACACCAATAAGTGAGGAAGCTAATGATGATAGTCATGAAACTTCAGATCAAGATACTACTGAACCCCGTAGATCAACCAGAGTAAGATCCGCGCCAGAGTGGTACGGTAATCCTGTTCTGGAAATCATGCTACTAGATCATGATGAACCTACGAACTATGAAGAAGCGATGGTGAGCCCAGATTCCGCAAAGTGGCTTGAAGCCATGAAATCTGAGATGGGATCCATGTATGAGAACAAAGTATGGACTTTGGTTGACTTGCCCGATGATCGGCAAGCAATTGAGAATAAATGGATCTTCAAGAAGAAGACCGACGCTGACGGTAATGTTACTGTCTACAAAGCTCGACTTGTCGCAAAAGGTTTTCGGCAAGTTCAAGGGATTGACTACGATGAGACCTTCTCACCCGTAGCGATGCTTAAGTCTGTCCGAATCATGTTAGCAATTGCCGCATTTTATGATTATGAAATTTGGCAAATGGATGTCAAAACTGCATTCCTGAATGGATTTCTGCAAGAAGAGTTGTATATGATGCAGCCGGAAGGTTTTGTCGATCCAAAGGGATCTAACAAAGTGTGCAAGCTCCAGCGATCCATTTATGGACTGGTGCAAGCCTCTCGGAGTTGGAATAAACGTTTTGATAGTGTGATCAAAGCATTTGGTTTTATACAGACTTTCGGAGAAGCCTGTATTTACAGGAAAGTGAGTGCGAGCTCTGTAGCATTTCTAATATTATATGTGGATGACATATTACTAATGGGAAATGATATAGAATTTCTGGATAGCATAAAGGGATACTTGAATAAGAGTTTTTCAATGAAAGACCTCGGTGAAGCTGCTTACATATTAGGCATAAAGATCTATAGAGATAGATCAAAACGCTTAATTGGACTTTCACAAACAACATACCTTGACAAAATTTTGAAGAAGTTCAAAATGGATCAAGCAAAGAAAGGATTCTTGCCTGTGTTACAAGGTTTGAAATTGAGTAAGACTCAATCCCCGACCAATGCAGAAGATAGAGAGAAAATTAAAGATGTTCCCTATGCTTCAGCCATAGGTTCTATCATGTATGCAATGCTGTGTACCAGACCTGATGTGTGTCTTGCTATAAGTCTAGCAGGGAGGTACCAAAGTAATCCAGGAGTGGATCACTGGACAGCGGTCAAGAACATCCTAAATACCTAAAAAGGACTAAGGATATGTTTCTCATATATGGAGGTGACAAAGACCTCATCGTAAATGGTTACGTTGATGCAAGCTTTGACACTGATCCGGACGATTCTAAATCGCAAACCGGATACGTGTTTACATTAAACGGTGGAGCTCTCAGTTGGTGCAGTTCTAAACAAAGCGTTGTGGCGGGATCTACATGTGAAGTGGAGTACATAGCTGCTTCGGAAGCAACAAACGGGAGTCTGGATGAAGGAGTTCATATCCGATCCGATCTAGGTGTCATACCTAGTGCATCGGGTCCAATGAAAATCTTTTTGACAATACTGGTGCAATTGCCTTGGCAAAGGAATCCAGATTTCACAAGAGAACCAAGCACATCAAGAGACGCTTCAATTCCATCCGGGATCTAGTCCAGGTGGGAGACATAGAGATTTGCAAGATACATACGGATCTGAATGTTGCAGACCCGTTGACTAAGCCTCTTCCACGAGCAAAACATGATCAGCACCAAGGCTCCATGGGTGTTAGAATCATTACGGTGTAGTGCAAGTGGGAGACTAAAGGAAATATGCCCTAGAGGCAATAATAAAGTTATTATTTATTTCCTTATAATCATGATAAATGTTTATTATTCATGCTAGAATTGTATTAATCGGAAACATAATACATGTGTGAATACATAGACAAACAAAGTGTCACTAGTATGCCTCTACTTGACTAGCTCGTTAATCAAAGATGGTTATGTTTCCTAACCATGAACAATGAGTTGTTATTTGATTAACGGGATCACATCATTAAGAGAATGATCTGATTGACATGACCCATTCCATTAGCTTAGCACCCGATCGTCTAGTATGTTGCTATTGCTTTCTTCATGACTTATACATGTTCCTATAACTATGAGATTATGCAACTCCCGTTTACCGGAGGAACACTTTGGGTACTACCAAACGTCACAACGTAACTGGGTGATTATAAAGGAGTACTACATGTGTCTCTAAAGGTACATGTTGGGTTGGCTTATTTCGAGATTAGGTTTTGTCACTCCGATTGTCGGAGAGGTATCTCTAGGCCCTCTCGGTAATGCACATCACATAAGCCTTGCAAGCATTGCAACTAATGAGTTAGTTGCGAGATGATGTATTACAGAACGAGTAAAGAGACTTGCCGGTAACGAGATTGAACTAGGTATTGGATACCGACGATCGAATCTCGGGCAAGTAACATACCAATGACAAAGGCAACAACGTATGCTGTTATGCGGTCTGACCGATAAAGATCTTCGTAGAATATGTAGGAGCCAATATGGGCATCCAGGTCCCGCTATTGGTTATTGACCGGAGACGTGTCTCGGTCATGTCTACATTATTCTCGAACCCGTAGGGTCCGCACGCTTAAGGTTACGATGACAGTTATATTATGAGTTTATGCATTTTGATGTACCGAAGGTTGTTCGGGGTCCCGGATATGATCACGGACATGACGAGGAGTCTCGAAATGGTCGAGACGTAAAGATTGGTATATTGGAAGCCTATGTTTGGATATCGGAAGTGTTCCGGGTGAAATCGGGATTTTACCGGAGTACCGGGAAGGTTACCGGAACCCCCCGGGAGCTAAATGGGCCATGATGGGCCTTAGTGGAAAAGAGAAGAGGCAGCCCTACATGGGCTGCGCGCCTCCCCCTTCCCCTAGTCCTATTAGGACTAGGAGAGGTGGCCGGCCCCCTCTCTCTCTTTTCCCCCTCCACGAATCCTATTCCAACTAGGATTGGGGGGGGGGGGATCCTACTCCCAGAGGGAGTAGGACTCTCCTGGCGCGCCACACCTTGGCCGGCCAGCCTCCCCCCTCTAGTCCTTTATATACTGAGGCAGAGGCACCCTAGAACACACAAGTTGATCCACGTGATCTATTCCTTAGCCGTGTGCGGTGCCCCCAGCCACCATATTCCTCGATAATACTGTAGCGGAGTTTAGGCGAAGCCCTGCTGCTGTAGTGCATCAAGATCGTCACCACGCCGTCGTGTTGACGGAACTCTTCCCCGACACTCTGCTGGATCGGAGTCCGGGGATCGTCATCGAGCTGAACGTGTGCTCGAACTCGGAGGTTTCGTAGTTTCGGTGCTTGATCGGTTGGATCGCGAAGACGTACGACTACTTCCTCTACGTTGTGTCAACGCTTCCGCAGTCGGTCTGCGTGGGTACGTAGACAGCACTCTCCCCTCTTGTTGCTATGCATCACCATGATCTTGCGTGTGCGTAGGAAATTTTTTGAAATTACTACGAAACCCAACAGTACGGTAATCCTGTTTTGGAAGTCATGCTACTAGATCATGATGAACCTACGAACTATGAAGAAGCGATGGTGAGCCCAGATTCCGCAAAATGGCTTGAAGCCATGAAATCTGAGAATAAATGGACTTTGGTTGACTTTCCCAATGATCGGCAAGCAATTGAGAATAAATGGATCTTCAAGAAGAAGACCGACGCTGACGGTAATGTTACTGTCTACAAAGCTCGACTTGTCGCAAAAGGTTTTCGGCAAGTTCAAGGGATTGACTACGATGAGACCTTCTCACCCGTAGCGATGCTTAAGTCTGTCCGAATCATGTTAGCAATTGCCGCATTTTATGATTATGAAATTTGGCAAATGGATGTCAAAACTGCATTCCTGAATGGATTTCTGCAAGAAGAGTTGTATATGATGCAGCCGGAAGGTTTTGTCGATCCAAAGGGATCTAACAAAGTGTGCAAGCTCCAGCGATCCATTTATGGACTGGTGCAAGCCTCTCGGAGTTGGAATAAACGTTTTGATAGTGTGATCAAAGCATTTGGTTTTATACAGACTTTCGGAGAAGCCTGTATTTACAGGAAAGTGAGTGCGAGCTCTGTAGCATTTCTAATATTATATGTGGATGACATATTACTAATGGGAAATGATATAGAATTTCTGGATAGCATAAAGGGATACTTGAATAAGAGTTTTTCAATGAAAGACCTCGGTGAAGCTGCTTACATATTAGGCATAAAGATCTATAGAGATAGATCAAAACGCTTAATTGGACTTTCACAAACAACATACCTTGACAAAATTTTGAAGAAGTTCAAAATGGATCAAGCAAAGAAAGGATTCTTGCCTGTGTTACAAGGTGTGAAATTGAGTAAGACTCAATGCCCGACCACTGCAGAAGATAGAGAGAATATGAAAGATGTTCCCTATGCATCAGCCATAGGATCTATCATGTATGCAATGCTGTGTACCAGACCCGATGTGTGCCTTGCTATAAGTCTAGCAGGGAGGTACCAAAGTAATCCAGGAGTGGATCACTGGACAGCGGTCAAGAACATCCTGAAATACCTGAAAAGGACTAAGGATATGTTTCTCGTATATGGAGGTGACAAAGAGCTCATCGTAAATGGTTACGTTGATGCAAGCTTTGACACTGATCCGGACGATTCTAAATCGCAAACCGGATACGTGTTTACATTAAACGGTGGAGCTGTCAGTTGGTGCAGTTCTAAACAAAGCGTCGTAGCGGGATCTACATGTGAAGCGGAGTACATAGCTGCTTCGGAAGCAGCGAACGAAGGAGTCTAGATGAAGGAGTTCATATCCGATCTAGGTGTCATACCTAGTGCATGGGGTCCAATGAAAATCTTTTGTGACAATACTGGTGCAATTGCCTTGGCAAAGGAATCCAGATTTCACAAGAGAACCAAGCACATCAAGAGACGCTTCAATTCCATCCGGGATCTAGTCCAGGTGGGAGACATAGAGATTTGCAAGATACATACGGATCTGAATGTTGCAGACCCGTTGACTAAGCCTCTTCCACGAGCAAAACATGATCAGCACCAAGGCTCCATGGGTGTTAGAATCATTACGGTGTAGTGCAAGTGGGAGACTAAAGGAAATATGCCCTAGAGGCAATAATAAAGTTATTATTTATTTCTTTTTAATCATGATAAATGTTTATTATTCATGCTAGAATTGTATTAACCGGAAACATAATACATGTGTGAATACATAGACAAACAAAGTGTCACTAGTATGCCTCTACTTGACTAGCTCGTTAATCAAAGATGGTTATGTTTCCTAACCATGAACAATGAGTTGTTATTTGATTAACGGGATCACATCATTAAGAGAATGATCTGATTGACATGACCCATTCCATTAGCTTAGCACCCGATCGTCTAGTATGTTGCTATTGCTTTCTTCATGACTTATACATGTTCCTATAACTATGAGATTATGCAACTCCCGTTTACCGGAGGAACACTTTGGGTACTACCAAACGTCACAACGTAACTGGGTGATTATAAAGGAGTACTACATGTGTCTCTAAAGGTACATGTTGGGTTGGCGTATTTCGAGATTAGGTTTTGTCACTCCGATTGTCGGAGAGGTATCTCTAGGCCCTCTCGGTAATGCACATCACATAAGCCTTGCAAGCATTGCAACTAATGAGTTAGTTGCGAGATGATGTATTACAGAACGAGTAAAGAGACTTGCCGGTAACGAGATTGAACTAGGTATTGGATACCGACGATCGAATCTCGGGCAAGTAACATACCAATGACAAAGGGAACAACGTATGCTGTTATGCGGTCTGACCGATAAAGATCTTCGTAGAATATGTAGGAGCCAATATGGGCATCCAGGTCCCGCTATTGGTTATTGACCGGAGACGTGTCTCGGTCATGTCTACATTATTCTCGAACCCGTAGGGTCCGCACGCTTAAGGTTACGATGACAGTTATATTATGAGTTTATGCATTTTGATGTACCGAAGGTTGTTCGGGGTCCCGGATATGATCACGGACATGACGAGGAGTCTCGAAATGGTCGAGACGTAAAGATTGATATATTAGAAGCCTATGTTTGGATATCGGAAGTGTTCCGGGTGAAATCGGGATTTTACCGGAGTACCGGGAAGGTTACCGGAACCCCCCGGGAGCTAAATGGGCCATGATGGGCCTTAGTGGAAAAGAGAAGAGGCAGCCCTACATGGGCTGCGCGCCTCCCCCTTCCCCTAGTCCTATTAGGACTAGGAGAGGTGGCCGGCCCCCTCTCTCTCTTTTCCCCCTCCACGAATCCTATTCCAACTAGGATTGGGGGGGGGATCCTACTCCCAGAGGGAGTAGGACTCTCCTGGCGCGCCACACCTTGTCCGGCCAGCCTCCCCCCTCTAGTCCTTTATATACTGAGGCAGAGGCACCCTAGAACACACAAGTTGATCCACGTGATCTATTCCTTAGCCGTGTGCGGTGCCCCCAGCCACCATATTCCTCGATAATACTGTAGCGGAGTTTAGGCGAAGCCCTGCTGCTGTAGTGCATCAAGATCGTCACCACGCCGTCGTGTTGACGGAACTCTTCCCCGACACTCTGCTGGATCGGAGTCCGGGGATCGTCATCGAGCTGAACGTGTGCTCGAACTCGGAGGTTTCGTAGTTTCGGTGCTTGATCGGTTGGATCGCGAAGACGTACGACTACTTCCTCTACGTTGTGTCAACGCTTCCGCAGTCGGTCTGCGTGGGTACGTAGACAGCACTCTCCCCTCTCGTTGCTATGCATCACCATGATCTTGCGTGTGCGTAGGAAATTTTTTGAAATTACTACGAAACCCAACAGTACGGTAATCCTGTTTTGGAAGTCATGCTACTAGATCATGATGAACCTACGAACTATGAACAAGGATGGTGAGCCCAGATTCCGCAAAATGGCTTGAAGCCATGAAATCTGAGAATAAATGGACTTTGGTTGACTTTCCCAATGATCGGCAAGCAATTGAGAATAAATGGATCTTCAAGAAGAAGACCGACGCTGACGGTAATGTTACTGTCTACAAAGCTCGACTTGTCGCAAAAGGTTTTCGGCAAGTTCAAGGGATTGACTACGATGAGACCTTCTCACCCGTAGCGATGCTTAAGTCTGTCCGAATCATGTTAGCAATTGCCGCATTTTATGATTATGAAATTTGGCAAATGGATGTCAAAACTGCATTCCTGAATGGATTTCTGCAAGAAGAGTTGTATATGATGCAGCCGGAAGGTTTTGTCGATCCAAAGGGATCTAACAAAGTGTGCAAGCTCCAGCGATCCATTTATGGACTGGTGCAAGCCTCTCGGAGTTGGAATAAACGTTTTGATAGTGTGATCAAAGCATTTGGTTTTATACAGACTTTCGGAGAAGCCTGTATTTACAGGAAAGTGAGTGCGAGCTCTGTAGCATTTCTAATATTATATGTGGATGACATATTACTAATGGGAAATGATATAGAATTTCTGGATAGCATAAAGGGATACTTGAATAAGAGTTTTTCAATGAAAGACCTCGGTGAAGCTGCTTACATATTAGGCATAAAGATCTATAGAGATAGATCAAAACGCTTAATTGGACTTTCACAAACAACATACCTTGACAAAATTTTGAAGAAGTTCAAAATGGATCAAGCAAAGAAAGGATTCTTGCCTGTGTTACAAGGTTTGAAATTGAGTAAGACTCAATCCCCGACCAATGCAGAAGATAGAGAGAAAATTAAAGATGTTCCCTATGCTTCAGCCATAGGTTCTATCATGTATGCAATGCTGTGTACCAGACCTGATGTGTGTCTTGCTATAAGTCTAGCAGGGAGGTACCAAAGTAATCCAGGAGTGGATCACTGGACAGCGGTCAAGAACATCCTAAATACCTAAAAAGGACTAAGGATATGTTTCTCATATATGGAGGTGACAAAGACCTCATCGTAAATGGTTACGTTGATGCAAGCTTTGACACTGATCCGGACGATTCTAAATCGCAAACCGGATACGTGTTTACATTAAACGGTGGAGCTCTCAGTTGGTGCAGTTCTAAACAAAGCGTTGTGGCGGGATCTACATGTGAAGTGGAGTACATAGCTGCTTCGGAAGCAACAAACGAAGGAGTCTGGATGAAGGAGTTCATATCCGATCCGATCTAGGTGTCATACCTAGTGCATCGGGTCCAATGAAAATCTTTTTGACAATACTGGTGCAATTGCCTTGGCAAAGGAATCCAGATTTCACAAGAGAACCAAGCACATCAAGAGACGCTTCAATTCCATCCGGGATCTAGTCCAGGTGGGAGACATAGAGATTTGCAAGATACATACGGATCTGAATGTTGCAGACCCGTTGACTAAGCCTCTTCCACGAGCAAAACATGATCAGCACCAAGGCTCCATGGGTGTTAGAATCATTACGGTGTAGTGCAAGTGGGAGACTGAAGGAAATATGCCCTAGAGGCAATAATAAAGTTATTATTTATTTCCTTATATCATGATAAATGTTTATTATTCATGCTAGAATTGTATTATCCGGAAACATAATACTTGTGTGAATACATAGACAACCCTAACGTCACTAGTATGCCTCTACTTGACTAGCTCATTAATCAAAGATGGTTATGATTCCTAACCATAGACATGTGTTGTCATTTGATTAATGGGATCACATCATTAGGAGAATGATGTGATTGACATGACCCATTCCATTAGCTTAGCACCCGATCGTTTAGTATGTTGCTATTGCTTTCTTCATGACTTATACATGTTCCTATGACTATGAGATTATGCAAGTCCCGTTTACCAGAGGAACACTTTGTGTGCTACCAAACGTCACAACGTAACTGGGTGATTATAAAGGAGCTCTACAGGTGTCTCCAAAGGTAAATGTTGGGTTGGCGTATTTCGCGATAAGGATTTGTCACTCCGATTGTCGGAGAGGTATCTCTGGGCCCTCTCGGTAATGCACATCACATAAACCTTCCAAGCATTGCAACTAATGAGTTAGTTGCGAAATGATGTATTACGGAACGAGTAAAGAGACTTGCCGGTAACGAGATTGAACTAGGTATTGAGATACCGACGATCGAATCTCGGGCAAGTAACATACCGATGACAAAGGGAACAAAGTATGTTGTTATGCGGTTTGATCGATAAAGATCTTCGTAGAATATCTTGGAGCCAATATGAGCATCCAGGTTCCGCTATTGGTTATTGACCGGAGACGTGTCTCGGTCATGTCTACATTGTTCTTGAACCCGTAGGGTCTGCACGCTTAAGATTTCGATGACAGTTATATTATGAGTTTATGCTTTTTGATGTACCGAAGTTTGTTCGGAGTCCCGGATGTGATCACGGACATGACGAGGAGTCTCGAAATGGTCGAGACATAATGATTGATATATTGGAAGCCTATATTTGGATATCGGAAGTGTTCCGGGTGAAATCGGGATTTTATCGGAGTACCGGGAGGTTACTGGAACCCCCCGGGAGGTATATGGGCCTTAGTGGGCTTTAGTGGAAGAGAGGAGAGGTGGCCAGGGCTGGGCCGCGCGCCCCTTCCCCCTAGTCCGAATAGGACAAGGAGAGGGGGGCGGCGCCCCCCCTTCCTTCTCTCTCTCTCCTCTTTCCCCCTTCCCGAATCCTATTCCAACTAGGAAAGGGGGGGAATCCTACTCCCAATGGGAGTAGGACTCCTCCTGGCGCGCCCTCCTCATGGCCGGCCGCACCCCCCTTTGATCCTTTATATACGGAGGTAGGGGGTACCCCTAGACACACAAGTTGGTCCACGTGATCATATTCTTAGCCGTGTGCGGTGCCCCCTTCCACCATAATCCTCGATAATATTGTAGCGGTGTTTAGGCGAAGCCCTGCGACGGTAGTACATCAAGATCGTCACCACGCCGTCGTGCTGACGGAACTCTTCCCCGACACTTTGCTGGATCGGAGTCCGGGGATCGTCATCGAGCTGAACGTGTGCTAAAACTCGGAGGTGCCGTAGTTTCGGTGCTTGATCGGTCGGGCCGTGAAGACGTACGACTACATCAACCGCGTTGTGCTAACGCTTCCGCTGTCGGTCTACAAGGGTACGTAGATCACACTCTCCCCTCTAGTTGCTATGCATCACCATGATCTTGCGTGTGCGTAGGAAATTTTTTAAAATTACAACGTTTCCCAACAGGGTGGCGGTGTGGCATCGCTCCATGTCGTCTTCTACATCGTCGCGGTAATGAAGTGGACGCGAGGGATGATGGAGACCATGGTGCCGTCGACCTTCATGTCATCGTCCTGCAGGGCCACTGGTGGCTCCATCTCCGGCACACCCTCCGATCTCCTCGTCGCTGCCACCAGGGGCGCGTCTCCGCCTTGTCTTCTCTGCTGATGTTTGTGCGTGCCGGACTCCTCCGCCTTCCAGCTGTTCTTCCTGTGTAGCATCTGATAGATGAAAGGCATAGTAACAAATAGAATTAGTCAGCAAGGCTTGGTCTTCTCCCGTTTGTTCGTCTCCTCGGGCGCCTGCCATGGGTAGATCGCCGCCGTGGCCGGCATCTCTTCCTCCTCAGCTTGCCATCGCTGCCACAATTTCTAGGCCGTTCCTTCTGGATCCCTCCCGGTGCCTCCTGGTGCGAGGCCTGATGGATGGATGTATACCACCATCTTCAAGTCCTCTCGAGGGTGCCTCCTTGGCTTCCTGCCTGCTACCCAGACGAGCCACGCAGGAGGAGCTGCTGCAAACCTCCATGCCCAGGTGCTGCTCCTGGACCCTTGTACGTATATGTGTTTCTTCGCCTGATACACAAGAGAGATGAATATATTTATTGTTAGTTAACCTGAGAGATGGTACTCTATGTTGTATCTTGTCACACGCTCATCCGCAGGTCGGTCGCCACCAGCGTGTTCTGCTTGCTGCCCGTCCTCCTTGTCACCGGCGCAGCCACCGGCCGGACAGGCAAGGGTGTGTGTGTGTGTGCGAGGGTGCCGGCGGTGGTCACGGCCTCGCGTCTTGACGTGTGTTGCCACCATAGCGGCGAGCGCATTACTCCTTTGGCCTCCGTGATCTCCTTGCCGCACGTGCTGCCGCTGGAAAGGACCAGGTCGCGTGGGCTGCCCGACAAGCGTGCTGCGTCGTGGTTTCCCTTCGACCCCTCAAGGCACATCGCTCATCTGCATGTCGACGCTGCCGCCATCGGGCGCGTCTTCTCTTCGTGCGTACCTCCTTCCCGCTGCTGCATCCTGCGTACGTGAGCTCCGCCCCTCCCTGAACCCTGGAAAAACAATGACAAAGAAAACACATCTACTAGGAGGAAGAGGGTGATGAGGGCGTCGTGGCCACTGCCGACGCGCCGGCAAAGATTGGGCAGTTTCCGAGTAGTCATTCCTGGCGCGGCCGCTTCTCCTCGTCTGATCGGCCTCGGCGCTGCCACAGCACCTGTACATCTCCTCCGGCAAGATGCCAACTCTCATCGACGCTGCCGCAGGGGCGCGTCTCCTGGGTGTTTCTCCATCCTCCCACTCTGGCCGTCGTCCTCTCCCCGTGCGTGAACCCTACTGCCGGTCGTGATTTGTATCTGTATATATAGGAAGCAGGGTGGCTGGATGGATGGCGACGCGCAGCAAGGCCACGGCCGTTCGGCTGTTGCCGATTTTCTTGGACGGGATATGGACTGCAACTAATCCATCTACCTTCGCTGCTTATCCCTTCATTATTTTTCTTGGCGCATACTTCTGCAAAAACAAAACCCCACATACATACCAAATATCTTCTCCCGTGTATTGCTTACCCTTTTCTTTTTTTGGCTACGTAAATATGCGGGTATTCAGGGATGTATAAATACGCGTCGGCCAGGGTGCCGGTATAGACGTGGATTTGGCCTTCCAAAGTGTAAGCCTGCATGTATGTAAGACTATACCACCGAGTATCTAGTGCAAGTATACATTAGTTAGTAACATGAGCAAAACTCAAAGTGCATGCATGCACGTACAGCCGAATCGAGGATTGCCTATTGCGTATATGTATGTGCATGTACACCCGATCATAGATGTGTATAACTTGCACTGAAAAAGAAACTAAAATTAAACTTAGATTTTCTGAAAGCAGGAAGTGCAAAAACACGTCAAACAAATGCCCTCCCCACTTCATCGGTTTATTTTCACATCACCCTCTCACACAACAAAAGAAATCTGAACAGATCAGAACTTTCCATACTGACGTAAGTTATTTAGTAACGTAGAATCAATCACGAACAATCTCTAAAGATCAAATTTGAATTAACTAATCTTACTTTAAATCACTCAATCACATTAATTAGAAAACAAATATTTGATTTTCAGAAAAATGGCCCAATGACATTAACCTTACCTTGACTCACGGATGGTAATCAATCTCCAAACAAAGGAAACATGTGATAGCCTTACTTATTAGGGATGATAGACTACTAATATCAATAAGGAATTTCTTCTTTGCTGGGAGCTCATTCGGACAAAACTTCAAAGTTCAGCGTGCTCAGCTTGGAGTAGTTTCAGGATGGGTGACCAACCGTAAAGTTGCTCCCGGGTGCGCACGGGTGAGGACAAAGTGCGTAGAAAATACTAGTATTGATCTATGGGGCCAGTCTAGATCTCGCCAGGAGTAACGACCACCGGCGGGTGTGCTCGGGGCGTTACAAGGTGGTATCAGAACCGACCCTCGCGGTTACACGGATGTTTGCTGATAGGTGCGCGGTCATGTTGTGCATGACGTTTGTGAACCGTCGTGGCACATGGCATGTCACATGTGCCGGACTCGAAGCACAGACGTATGTGCCAAGAGGGAACGTTCCTGTGGCCCAACGAGGACGTCGGTTCCTCTGAGTGGGGGTGTATGTGATAGCCTGGCTTATTAGAGATGATAGACTACTCATATCAATAAGGAATTCCTTCTTTTCTGGGAGCCCATTCGAACAAAACTTCAAAGTTAAGCGAGCTCAGCTTGGAGTAGTTTCAGGATGGTGACCGACCGGGAAGTTTCTCCCGGGTGCGCACGAGTGAGAACAAAGTGCGCAGAAAAGACTAGTATTGATCTGTGGGGCCAGTCTAGATCCCGTCAGAAGTAACGACCACCGGCGGGTGTGTCCGGGGCGTTACAAAACAATACATTGATGGAGCAGTAAATAAACTCCCTTTCTTATGACATGTATATGATCTTCCCTTCCCTCTCTGTTGTCGAGCATTCTTGATTCTCGAAGCCGATGCTTGGGCTGCATCACTGGGTCGCGACAGTGCCGGAGGACGAGGATGGCAAGGCCGGGTGCCGCGGCACCGCGTTGGCCGCGGCCGGTGAAGGGGACGAAGAAGGGCGGCTTCCCTGGCCGTGGCCGTGCCCGTGGCCATGGGAGTTGGTGCGTGGAAGCGGCACTTGAAGGACCCGGACGCACTTGGAAGCGGGCCCGTGGCCCGCGCCGGACGCTGCCGACGCCGGCCCTAGCCACCTCCTCCGTGTATTCTAGGAGCTGTGGCTGACCGATTTACATGAAATTAATTCCCTCAGTTGTGGTGGCAAATATAATACACATAATTCATATTGTTATGCAGTAGCGCGCGTGTGTGTGAAATAGATGGATTATGGTTCCGTACCCAATAAGATGGATATGTGTGTGTGTGTGTTAGAGAGAGAGACGGAGAGGAGGAGAGAGAGTGAGGAAGAGCGAGAAAGAGTGTGTGTGTGAGGATTTGATGGTAAAAAAAATCACCAATGTCACTTGATATGTATGAGAATATTAATATTGAACTCTTAAAGTTAATATGGGCCCGTTGCAACGCACGGGCGTTCTTCTAGTATATATATATATACTCCATCATGGGGCCCCCTCTCGCCTGGGCCCTAGGCTGTCGCTCCAGCGGCCATTCTCCAGGGTGATTAGCCAAAAATCTCATCGTTATTAAGCGAAAACTACTCCGTCCGTTCCAAAATAGATGTCCTAATTTTACCAAAGTTAGTACAAAGTTGGGTCATCTATTTTGAAATGGAGGGGGGAGGGGGGCGGATTTGATACTCCCTCCGTTCTTAAATATAAGTTTTTTTTAGAGATTTGAATATGAACTACATACGGATGAATGTAAATATAGTGCAAATTCATTCATTTTGCTCCGTATGTAGTCTATATTAGAATTTCTAAAAAGACTTATATGTAGAAACGAAGGAAGTATTTAACACATATACAATGACGACAAAATTGCGTCGAACAAATGCCCCCTCACCGAGTTGAGTTCAAGCGCAAAGCGAACCGGACTCGGATAGGTGAAAGCTCCTGGTTCGGAAATGGGGGCACAAGAGGATAACCATGCAGCCGTACAAAGATGAATTCCAGTACCGTACGTCACTTCGACGTGAATATATATACTTTTTTTTTGCAATATCCGCTGAGCGGTTGTTTTGAATGCATCTTCAAGTCACGGCTGCTCTTGACCCAGTTTGTTATCTCCCTGGAGAATCAGAACAAACATGATCTCTGGCAACCGGTTTAGATCTTCCAAGGGCCTATATAACCCACATCCCCGTGGGACATCTATACATCGCCGCTCATAGTCGAGAGCAGCCGCCTCTCCAACTCAAGCAGTCGGTCTCGAGGAATTTCTCAGGTCGATGCTCGTGGAGCAGCCGTTTCTTCAACTCGTAGAGAAGGTACAACTCCTTCTCCTGTAACCCTGTTAACTTCTTTGCTCGAATTAGATGCAATCAACCTATGATGTATGCACGTGCAGACATATAAGTTATAGATCTGTTTAGTAGCACGGTTAGACGCATGGGTACTTCTGATTTTTTCTTCACATGGCTTCAGTTGTAGCATGGTAACCCTTTTTATGAGAACGTATCATAGATCCCTTGCAGTAGCACGGTCATGCATGCATACTGCTTTTCTCTAAGCGTAGATTGGATTCGTAGCAGGACTCATGTGTGTGCATACTGATGTACACATATTTTTCAGCATAAATCACAGATCAGTTTCAGTAGCATCGCTCGTCCGCCTGTATACCGACCTCCTTTTTTTAGGAATAGACCATATATTTCTTCCAGTAGCGCGCTTGGCCAGCATGCACACTCATATATATTTTCTTAGCATATATCATATCAGTTGCCGTAGCATGCTGCCCTGCATGCGTACTCTTTTTTCTTAAGAGTAAGCTCGATTGTAGCAGGCTTCAAGTGCTTGCGTAGTGATGCACTTTTTTTTTTAAACTCAGGTCAAAGCTTGACATGGGGCGCAGCAACCCTACGGCTCCCAAGAAGCAGGCGCTCAGGAAAAGACCAACTCCAACCCGAAGCTGAAGATCCACATCCCGGCAGTGTTAGGGTCCTCTCAGGCGTCCGGCAGCGGGAGTAGCCGTCAGGCAGGTCGCAACATCGGGCGTGGCGACGGGTCATCCAGGGACTCATCTCCCCTGTCATGGCCTGCGCCCGGTGCTGAGAAGTTCAACAAGGTGGTGTACCGCCGGTCACCATCACCACGGCCATGTAGTCCTTGATAAAGCCAAGAGCTCATCATCCGCACCGACGAGCTCGCGCGTTGGGGTCGTCTCAGCCACCTCTGGGCATGAGAAGAAACGCCCAGCTGACAAGGATGCAAACCCAGAAGGAGGTCACGCTCACCACTTGGAGGTACCCTTCGAGCACATTTTTTTACATACGTGTTTTTTATATAGATGGAGCGTTTGGATAACGCTTCCGTAATTTATTTTTTGTCGACGAGGTCAAAGAACTTCATATTATGGCTGAAAAGCATTTTGAGGCATTGGTGTCCCATGGACCAACGCTCTCGCTTGATATGATCCCGCCGGTGACCGACGGCAAACCGGGGGAGAAGTACCACTTCCACCTGCCGACCTCGAACCCCGTGTCTGAGAGGCACGCGAGGATCATCTGCATGGACTTAGAAGCCATCCAACTTCACCTCACCCAGAACCCTCCTGCACCGTATCACCTTCACCACTTCATCAACTCCTTCGGGGCCTTCATCAGCAACCTCCGGCTCGACGAGTAAGGCTGCTACATCAACATGACGTCGCTATCTTCATCAAACCCCCTCCTAGGGACGATGCCGACTGCCTCGACACGTTGCCTGACTACATCGACATGACGTCGTAGTCTTCATCTGGCGAGGATTTCATCTACATTGATGCCACTTGTGACATCCCAAATTTTCAATTTGGAATGTTATACATAGGTCATTCATGCGTATCATATTTTGTTGCATTTCGTTTCGCGATCCTCGAAATTGTAAGCAGCTCAAGGACCCTCGGAGAGAGTTGGGGATTTCACGTTTTTCATATTTGACTTTTATCAAATATCGAAACAAGGATCACATTGGTTTATTTATTTTTATCTCCAAAATATTTCATATACAAAAATATAAGAGAGGAGATAAAATGACTTCTCCAAAACAAATGAAATATTGGAGGAAAAGTATTAAAATCAGAGTATATATTTTTATTGGGTTTCTATTGGAATTTTATTTGAATTGGAAAATAAGGTGCATTTTTTCAAAATTGCATTTTAGGCCAAGAAAATGTTCACCCTGTTCTAAATATTTTATTTAAACGGTGAAAATTTGTTTTGGTATTTTTAGATTTTCTATTTGTCTCAGATTTTATTTCGGCGGAATATGTTTTTGTCTAAAACTCCCGCGGGACCGCACTGGGCTGAGGCCCAGCCGGCCCAGCCGCGCGCCTTCCCGTTCCGGCTCGGGAGAGGACTCCCGAGCAGCGCCGCCGCCAGGACGTGTCCGTCCCGGACAGGCCGCCACCGCCCCCTCCCGCAAGCCACCGCTGCCCTCCCCTCTTTATAAGCCGCCACCCCGCCCCCACTTCGCCACCCCACCCCGCCACCGCAGCAGCAGCCGCCGCCGCCCAGCACGCCGCCCAGCGCGCCGCCCGCCTCGCTGCTGCACCACCTGCGCCACCCCGCCGTCGCCCCGCTCGCCGGAAGCCGCCGGAGCCGTGCCCGACTTCGCAAATCTCGTCGTTCGGTTTTTTTTTCCGGTTTAGGTAAAAACCGTCGGTTTTTTTAAAACTCTAGTTACGTTTGTTTTGATCGGTTCATTGGCTTTCCCGGTTTAGTTTATTTAGCGGACGTTCGTTCGTACGTTCGTTTTAACGAACGGTTTTCGCCCGTTAGTCACAGACAATGAACGTTCCATCGTTAGCCTATTCGTTTGTTTTTCTTTTTCTCTGGTTTTTCGTGATTATTTTTTATCGCGATTTCTGATCGATTTTCGTTTTAGTTTATCTTTTCGCTCGTTTATCGGAATCAGGTGATTCAAGCGCCTAGATCTTCTACCCGAAACCCTCTTTCTGTTTAACCAGCTTGAGCAAGATTTTGGTATTGTAAAATTTGACTTAGTTCAGATTAGTAATCAGATCTTGTTTCTTTCGCAGTTTGAGTTTCGTTGCTCCGTTTGTTGTGATTCTTTTTGCAAACCGGAGTTCTTAAGTTGAACTTTTTGGTTAGTTCTTCTTATTCGAATTTTACCCGTGCATCTTTGATTGATTGCTTATGTATGCTATGGTTTGTTTGCGAT
The DNA here is from genome assembly GCF_056163025.1 of Triticum urartu. Classification (NCBI taxonomy): domain Eukaryota; kingdom Viridiplantae; phylum Streptophyta; class Magnoliopsida; order Poales; family Poaceae; genus Triticum; species Triticum urartu. Next base: position 746,605,396 of record NC_141875.1, on the reverse strand, counting down.
AGAATTCCTAGAGTGCGAAGCGTGCTACTACGAGTCCCTAGGTTTTGCGGATCGTGAGCAAGTCAAGTAACACATTGATCATACTCTTTTCATACCCAGCTTTTATGCTTAGTTCCAATCCTCAAACACTGCATGATTAGGATGTGATTAAATTGTGGGTTTAGGAATTAGTTGATGAGGTAGAACCTATTGCCTTCTTTTGTTATCAACCCTTGGGAGTTACTTCTACGTTATGCTTATATTGCCATGCTATGCTCATAGACGTGGATTGGGTTCGAGTGTATCCATGACAGATGTGAGATTGTTAATTAATGGTTCAACTTAAGGTGGCAACTTTAATACACATCTGGATGGATTGCTTGTTTGGGCAACTGGAGAATCCAGTGTTGTCCTAGGATATCCTGGAGTACCCGTGTGTTTTTCCTACGGTCCGCCACCCAGGCTCAAAGGGATCTTAAGATTATTCATGCTAGAAACTTCCGTGCGCAGCCACAAGCCATTATGGGCTCTGGCATAGTTTGAGTAAGTTGTGTGACCTCTTTCAGTGGTGGGCTAGCAGATGTAGAGGGAAAGTAGGTGTAACTGTCCACCTAGAGTAAAGAGTTAATGCTTACAAAAGACTGTGTCTCGGTCATCCGTTTCTCAAACATCATGTAGTGCGAGAAATCCACCGGAGGAGATCGAGACTTGTGGGCAAAAGTGCACAATCCTCTGCAGAGTGTACAATCTAATCATGGTTAGTCGTGTCCCTGGTTATGGACATCTTTAGTATCTAGTATTTGGATTATCCTATTGTATCTCATCACTCTAATTTAATTTGTTGGGTTAATGAATTACTTTAATTGGGATTTAGTTGGAGGAACCTTCTCAATGATGTTTCAACTACCATGATAGTTAAAATAAAACTTATTCCTTTGTTGTAGGGAAAATTGGCTTTTCGCAAAAACCTTATAACCATAGAGCCTCCACCAGCCATATATGAATATAGTGATAGCATTATTCTATTCATTGCTATACTGTGTTACATTGCCAGCATATTCCATGTGCTGACCCATTTTCAGGCTGCAACGTATCCTGTTGCAGACTTTCCAGACGAGGAGTAAGGTTCGCTAGATCGTTGTCGTGCATCTCAGCTATGCAGTTGGAGTTGATGGACTCACTTTATCTTCCAAGCCTTCTGCTGTTATCGTATTAGATGGCCTTAAGCCATATTTATTGTAATAAGTTCTCTTTTGGAGACATTTGATGTAATAAGTGTGTGATTGCTAGTCTGTTATAAATCCTTCGAGTACTGTGTGTGTCAGCATTACTGATCCACGGATGACACTGAAGCACAGAGACTTGATAGTTTGAGGTCGGGTCGCTACAAGATGGTATCAGGGCACACGCTGAGTGTAGGACACGACCACTAAATTAAAGCCCTAGATCACTACTCTCTTCTCATTCCTGACTCCTCTCCATTTTCTACTCTTTAGATTGGCGGACCGAAGGAACAAGTTTGCATAACCGGATGAAGAAGTACCTTTTGGACGACACTTGAAGGAAGTCACTAAGTACCTAAACATTGGAATACCAAGCTTCACCAGGACTTACAATGCCACTTTACCAGAAGAGGAGCGCTGGTTGATTCAAGTTCAAGTTCCAGGAAGGACATTAACTCCAGTCACTGAGCCCATAGAGTTTTCCTTTGATGCACCAACCTTGAGTCTAGGAAAGAGTATGGCAGCCGACGTCACCATGGGACGCATTGGAGAAGTTTACTACAAGGATCTTAAGGATACTATCTACCAGATTTGTTGGCGCCGAGATGAGCAATGGGAGATGATCAGCACCAGGAAGGATAGATCGATCGCAGCTTTCATCCAGGAGTTAAACCAGCACATTCGTCGCCAGGAGAATCAGTTGTGCGCAGGCATGATAGATCTGAAGAAGGCAATGACAAGGATCACAGAGCTAGAGGAAGAACTCAAGACTACTCGCGAAGATTATGAGGAGGAAATCGTCTTACTAGTGGAGAAGAATGACGATCTGACAAGGAAGCTGGGAGTATTCATGGGAGACCCCGCGCCAGGAGGAGAAGATGACGATTCCACTTGCCCGGAGAACTACATCATCATCGACGACATCGACTCGGACCCTGACGATAGCGATGATGACTATGTTGATGAAGCTGGAGCGGTTATTATGGAGTCTTCTACCGTTCAATTTTTCTAGTCGACCACCATATTAGTAGTAGTATTTCACCATGTATATAGTATAGTCCGAGCACTATTGTAACGATAGTTCTAGACCGATTTTATGCCCTTGCTTGATTAATTGAGTGATATGTTTGTGTTTGTCTCATGTGCATATGGGTAGTGTTTTCTCACTAGACCTCATTCTATTCTAGTTCTGTTCCATCTAAACCCTCAGATGCCTCCGAGACGTGACCCCGGATTTACGTTTCCACCGGAGCTCACTCAGTTGATCCAGCAACAGAATACCTTGATGCAGTTGTTACCTTTCCACGTCTCAACTGGAGCTATGAGCATGAAGAAGCGTGAGTTTCACAACTTACGCCAAGGAAACCGTACTGTGGGGCAGTACGTGGATGAGTTTAGTAAGCTTTCTCGTTATGCCCCTGATGATGTAGCCACAGTTGCTGTCGGGGAATTGTCACGGCAGATGTCCTAGCAAAAGGACTTAGTCGTAGGGCCATCGCAACAAGGAAGCTTAAAGGGGTTAATCGGGACAAAGGACACGAGAGGTTTTATAATAGTTCGGCCCCTTACGATGGAGGTAAAAGCCTACGTCTAGTTGGGTCGGAATTGCTGGGGTTTCGATGACCAGGGAGCGAATATGCTTTTCATGGCTTCGAGTTGTTGTTTCTTGCCCTAAGCCGCCGCCGGGTCGTCCCCTTATATACATGGGTTGACGCCTGGCAGCCTACAGAGTCCAGGCCGGTTCATAAAACGTGTCCGGCTCGGTGACTTCTTTACATGCCTTTCTTTACAAGTCTTTCCTTACACATGGCGATTTACGATATTGGGCCTTAAGCCGCCTCTGGGCTTAGTCCGTCTACAAGTCATAATAACTATCACCTTGAATATTATTGGGCTCCTTTTGTAACCCGCCGTTGGGGTTGGCCCGGCCCCTCCAGTGCGGGTCTTTACCTGTTAGCTATATTCCCAACATTAGGCCCCAGGTTGACTTTGAACATTGTTCTTTGTCAATCTTCAATACTTAACTGAAAACCATTTCCCTCTCTTCGTAGAAAACTCTGTAACCTGCCATGACATCATCTTCTGAAAACACGAAAAACTGCTCTGACGTCATCCTCAACGGATCTTTTCTTTTAATGTCTTCCGAGAATCGAGGCGTCTGTTTAGCTAGATATTCAATACTCGGGTCTTCCTCGATTTTTGCGCCCGCCTGTTTGCTTACCCCCTTATAAATAGGCACGGCCTGGTCTTTCTCATCCTTCCTTCTTATTTGTCTCCTTCCTCTCGCAACCTCCGCCGCTGCTTGAGCTCCACCGCCGTCAGAGAGCACCTCACCTCCATCGACCTTGGCCGCTGCATGAACCGGAATCGGTCCAAAGAACGGTGGCGACTCTGCGCGGAAGATTTTGTGGCTGTAAGTGTTCTCTTCTTGCTCCTCAGATCTGCATTAGGGCTCTCTAGGTTTCTGCGTGTTCTTCGCAGTTCATCACAGTTTCTTCGTAGTTCTTCCACTGCAGCCTCTTCTTGATCCAAAAAGAGATATGTACTTGTGCGGTTGTTGTTTTGTGCCTGTTCTTGATACCAGTAGATCCCTTTTCCCGGTATAAAGACCTCATTAGGACTCACAAACTCCTCTGTGCTAGACTTTTAGGTCTAGAATATTTTCCATTTTGAACAGCCATTTGATCTAGAATAATATCAAGCAATTAGGAAACTTGTTTGTCTCAACACTTAGCCGAATCTGTTTCTAGCATTTCTCAAATAACTGTAGTCATGGCGGCTTATTGCACCGGCTTACTTTTCCTTATATGACATTAGCCCTTACTTAAGCCGCCATTACTCCTTTGTACCATCATCATTTAACTTCACCATTATCATTGAATTGAACCGGCACGTTACTTTCTTTTCAGTTCATCTTTTGAACATCATGCGTCAAAAGCACTGACTGTCTGCAACTGGGTTCCCTCGGATAATTTGAAGGAATTCTTCTCCATAGGATTTTTGCCAGGGAAAAATGTTATGTCTTACCGTGCACCTGGCCCGGTCGAGGAACGGCCTAACCCAAAAGACGGTGAAGTTATTGTGTTCTCTGACCACATGAATCGAGGTTTTTCACCACCCGGCTCAAAGTTCTTCAGAGACGTTCTTCATTTTTTCAAACTCCACCCTCAAGATCTTGGTCCCAATTCCATATCCAATATCTACTACTTCCAAGTTCTCTATGAAGTATATCTTCAAGAAGAACCGACTATGGAACTCTTTAGAGAGTATTTTTATTCGAACCGCCAGAACGAGTGCACCAATGGCCCTAGCTTGGAACATGGAGACATCTCAATTCAGCGCTGACATGGCACCATCTTTCCCCTAATAGTCTTGCCGAGTCATCCCAAAGACTGGAATCAGACCTGGTTCAATTGTCAAGACACTCCACCAGCCAATGAGAAACCACTGCCGGGTTATCGCGTGGATCGTCTCAATTCCAAGTTTGCACTCCCTGACAAGCTCACTGCCACCGAACGAAAGAAGCTTATTCCATCAATTAAAAGGATTAACGCCTTATTGGGGAACGGCTTAACCAGGGTTGACTTGACTCGTTGCTGGGTCTCATGGCGGGTCATCCCTCTAAGCCGTCGATCCAAATTAATGTATGAATATGGTGGGGGCCCAATTGACTCTCTTCGTCATAGCTCCGTTCAACTTACTGAAGAAGATATTGTTGCAATGTCAACTCTTCTGGTGAACGGAAAATATGAAGATTGCAGTAAAGTCGGGTTAAACCCCTTCTGCAAACTTAACCCGGCGCCTGAGGTAAGAACCCCCTGACCTTTTTTCTCTTTGTAATTTTCTCAGCAGTTTTAAATACTTGCATGACCTTTTATCTTGTTTACTTGTTTATAGGCCAAATCTGACTTCTGGAAAGCCAAATACGATCATGAAGCCACCAAGAAGGCTAGAGCCACCGCCATAACCGCCAAAAAGACGACCCAGAGGTCCAAGAAGAAAAAGATCACGGCTGAGGACCTGCTAAAGCTCGATGATTCTGAGTCGGAGGTAGCCCTTGATTCCCTTAGCCAGTTTTTTAATAACCTTATTGACACTGATTATTGCCAGGACAACACGGGGGCCAGTCAGGCCGGAGAAGAAGAGGTAATTATTTCCTCCGACTCAGACCATTTACCAAGACAGAAACTTCGACTGGTAGCCCGGAAAGTAAGGTTCTCGCACCCTTTGGCTTATTTGGACCCTCATTTTCTTTTGAAAAAGCAGCAACACGAGAGCCGTCGTCAAGCCCGTAACGATGATGAGCCGCCTTCTGTTGTACAACAAACTCCTCAAAAACGCCAAAATGAGGTCTCTTTTATATCCCTCTTTGGCTTTCATTAATGAATCTATTCTCTTGTATTACTGACGTTATTTGCCCTTTGAAGGAGGTTTCTCGCTCTTCTGGCGACTCATCTCAGACGCAATTTCCGGCCTTCAAGACTACCCCTGGGTAAGGAAACAATCATATTTCTTCTATGTCTTTAAAAATTGCACCATTGCACTAACTGTCTCATAAAATCTTTCTTAGTGGACAAGCCAAGTCCAAGAAGGCGAAAGTGGTTAAACCGGTGGAAGACCCGTCAGTTCTTGCACCTGAACCGGCTATGCCAACTTCTCGCCCTCAAACTGAAGCGCCAGAAGATCCAGCTGTGACGGCTCAATTAGACCCTCCTGAACCGTCAGCGGATGAGACCACTCTCAACTCGGCTATAACTGAACCATCTAGTTCAGCTAACCCACCGACAACCTCTGACACTGACGTCTTGATTACTGGTAGCCGGTTTGTTGAGCCAGGGAACCCCACCGTATTATCTCGACACACTGCTAAACAAGAAGCTTTAGAAAAGCAGAAGGTGCGGTTTGATGTCTCCCATTACACCCATCTCAATGTCAATGATGTGTTGTCCGGCTATCTCAGTCGTGTGCACTCCAGCCGTGACTCGGAAATTGAGATGGTCAAGCAATTGCAGCTGAAGTATGAGGTATACTCTTCCGTCTTACTTATATTCTGCCAGCCCCCAAGTCTTTAGATTATGGAAAACCTGAATGATCTGTAGACTTACGATATAGGCTAAAGCTTTACCTTTTGATTTTTCTGATGTCCAACATATTAGTATAAACTCCACCTGTAGCCCCCAAGGACCGGCTCAATTTATCATAAATGAACCGGTACTTAACTTCATAGCTGTCTTTTGCCAGTCCAATAAATATTGTAATCTGGTTTTAATCTTCAGACACTTTCTGAATATCATGCATTAGCCCCCAAGTGTCAAGTGTTATTACTTTGTAAAACACTTGGGACTTTGAAACCGATAAAAATCATAAAAGGTTGTTTTGGCAGACATTAACCCCCAAGTGTCAAGTGGTATTGCGGTGCAAAGTACTTGAGACTTGGATCTTTATAACTTTGTGTTTAAACCTTGACACACATGTATATGTTTTGCAGAATGCCCTATCTGAATTGGGCTCCCAATTAACTGATGCAAAGACCCGGTTGGCGGATCAAGAGGCAGCAATCAAGACTGCTGATTCGAAACTCCAATTGAGTCTTTTCTGAAACAGAAAAATTGAAGACCATTTTGACGGTAAAGAAGAAATCCTGGGCCGTGGAAAAGATGCTGCTAACACAACATGCTGAAAAAGCTGAATCGACTCCTGAGGAGGTTACCACCGAGCTCTCCGGCTTACGGAATCGGTTGTCTCAAATGGTCTCTGCCATCTTTGGTAAGCTACCTGTGTTTAATCACTTACATCTTCTTTTTGACCCGGACTACGAGTTTCCTGCTGAGACTTTGTACAAAAAACACTTCACAGGTCCACGAAGCAAAAATCTAAGCCAAGACAGTGTGATCAAACTGAAGGCGGTTTATACTTTGGTGGAGCAATTGTACACTGGCGCTCAATGAGCACTTGCCATCATCTCTCCTGCCAACCAAGGACCCAATCAGTTGAGCGATGTCTTGAAGAAGCTGTCAATCTTACCCGCCAGGTTTCAAGAGGTCAAATGATCCTATGCCAGAGCCGGAGCCCTGACTTCCCTGAGCCGTTCCAAAGCCTAGGTGCCAGATCTAGACCCGGCGGATGTAGCGAGGGGGTACCCGACCGTGAAGGAAGAAGGAACTCCATTTGAACAAGATGACTTCTGCGTGAGGAGAGTTCGACCTCAAGCGACTATTCTTGGAGATGAAACCAATATTGACAAATATCAGCCGGTTTTGATTTGGAAAATAAGAAGATGGCGACTCCCTCTTATAAGGTGACAGATTTGATCCCGCCAGTTCGTCAACATACTTTTGCTCGGGAAATTGATCCGGTCGGCCTGATTGACGATGAAGCAGAGTTCATTGCCCTAAATGGCTTTGACTAGTCTAATCCCGGCTTCCAATCAGCAGAAGGAGGTGAACCGGCGAGGGAAGAGGCATAACCATCTTGTGGGCTCTATGAAGCCTTGTAATAGATTTAGCTTGAAGACAACTGCATATTTTGCCTATGCCATCGTGCATAGATGCTATGTGTGACTCGTTTCTCCGATGCATATATGTCACGTCTATGGTTGCCTCTATAATATTCCAACTCTGTTCCTGTAGAAAAGGAAAAAATCTGGCTTGGCGGTTTAGTACCGTGATACGTCTCCGTCGTAGCTATAATTTTTGATTGTTCCATGCCAATATTATTCAACATTCATATACTTTTTGGCAACTTTTTATACTATTTTTGGGAGTAACATATTGATCCAGTGCCCAGTGCGAGTTCCTGTCTGTTGCATGTTTTTGGTTTCTCAGAATATCCATATCAAACGGAGTCCAAACGGGATAAAAATGGACGGAGCTTATTTTTGGAAAATATGGAAATTCGGAAGGAAAATCAACGCGGACCAGTGCCCAAGGTGGTTACGAGGCAGGGGGCGCCCCCCTTAAGGCGCTCCCCTACCCTCGTGAGCCCACCGTAAGGCGGTTGACGCTCTTCTTTTGCCGCAAGAAAGCTAATATTCGGAAAAAAAATCACGGCGAATGTTTCAGGCCAATCGGAGTTACGGATCTCCATATATATACGAAACGGTGAAACAGAGCCAGAACAGAACGAAGAAATAGAGAGAAACAGAGGGATAGATCCAATCTGGGAGGGGCCAAGGATTAGAGGGGAAACCCTTCTCCCATCTAGGGAGGAGGTCAAGGAAGAAGAAGACGAAGGGGCCCCCTCTCCCCTTCTCTTTCGGTGGCGCCGGAACGCCGTCGTGGCCATCATCATCACCGCGATCTTCACCAACAACTTCACCGCCATCATCACCAACTCTTCCCCCCTCTATGCAGCGGTGTAACCTCTCTCTTACCCGCTGTAATCTCTACTTAAACATGGTGCTCAACGCTACATATTATTTCCCAATGATGTGTGGCTATCCTATGATGTTTGAGTAGATCTGTTTTGTCCTAATGGCTATTTGATGATCGTGATTGGTTTGAGTTGTATGTTTTATTATTGGTGTTGTCCTATGGTGCTCTCCGTGTCGCGCAAGCGTGAGGGATTCCCGTTGTAGGGTTTGCAATATGCTTATGATTTTCTTATGGTGGGTGGCGTGAGTGACAGAAGCACAAACCCGAGTAAGTAGGTTGTTCGCGTATGGGATAAAGGGGACTTGATGCTTTAATGCTATGGTTGGGTTTTACCTTAATGAATATTTAGTAGTTGCGGATGCTTGCTAGAGTTCCAATCATAAGTGCATATGATCCAAGTAGAGAAAGTATGTTAGCTTATGCCTCTCCCTCAAATAAAATTGCAATAATGATTACCGGTCTAGTTATCGATTGCCTAGGGACAAATAACCTTCTTGTTGACAAAAGATCTCTACTAAAACTAATTTAGTTGTGTCTTTATCTAAATAGCCCCTAGCTTTTATTTTCACGTTCTTTACTTTCTTGCAAGCTTACCCAAAAACACCTATAAAGTACTTCTAGTTTCGTACTTGTTTCCGGTAAAGCCAACGTCAAGCGTGCGTAGAGTTGTATCGGTGGTCGATAGAACTTGAATATTTGTTCTACCTTTAGCTCCTCGTTGGGTTCGACACTCTTACTTATCGAAAGTGGCTACAATTGATCCCCTATACTTGTGGGTTATCATACCGCACAGGTCAGAACACCCGGTACATGACCAATAGTTGTACCATAGCATAAAAAACAGAAACAAACGTGAAAGTAAACCTTTGATTATCGAAAACACACAGATAAAACTGTTCATAAATAACAATCATACCTATATTATGTACATCTGGGCCACCGGCTTATATGACCCGGTTGGTGAGGTTGATAACCTAGTCCTTTTTGGAGAAATCAATGCTTCTGTATGCCTGATGACTACGATGCCTTGGCGACTTATTGCCAAATAGTCAAGCCGGCTTAAATAAAAACCATACTGATAGTTTAGTGTTGAGACAATAAAAACCAGTAAGACAAGATAGCAGATTTCAAAGAACATAAATTTAGGGGTTTCTGATTCGAATACGATCAGTAAACCGGACCAAAGGGGTTAAGCTAAGATTCGAATACGATCATATAGCCCCTGGTGGTTTTGGCATTGCGCCAATCAAGAGGGTACCGACAACTATGTTCTCTTTGGTTCGAATACGACCTTTGTTTGAACAGGAAGCCCCCAAATGACCTTGAGAGGTTTTTAATGACCCTGATTCGAATATGATCCAAGTCGGATCCAAAAGGGGTTAAGCTATGATTCGGATACGATCAAGAAGCCCTCTAGTGCGTTTGGCTTTGATCCGATCAAGAGGGTTATGACAGCTATGTTCTCTTTGGTTCGAATACAACCTATGTTTGAACAGGAAGCCCCCAAGTGATCTTGAGATTGATGGCTAGATTCGAATACGATCATAAGCCGGACCAAAAAGGGTTAAACTAGATTCAGATATGATCAGTTCCCTAATAGCCATTTGAAATAATGAAAATAGCAAAGGTATATAATCTTTGAAAAAGGAAAAAGCAGAGGTCCTGCTTTATTACTTATCATAGTATATATACAATGTAAAAATATGTACACGACGAGAGCCGGTGGCTCAGGTGTATGATACGTCTCCAACGTATCTATAATTTTTGATTGCTCCATGCTATATTATCTACCGTTTTGGACATTCTTGGGCTTTATTATCCACTTTTATATTATTTTTGGAACTAACCTATTAACCGGAGGCCCAGCCCAGAATTGCTCGTTTTTTTTGCCTATTTTAGAGTTTAGTAGAAAAGGAATATCAAATGGAGTCCAAACGGAATGAAACCTTCGGGAACGTGATTTTTGGAATGAACAAGATCCAGGAGACTTGGACCCTACATCAAGCAACCAACAGGGAAGCCACGAGGTAGGGGGGCGCGCCTACCCCCCCCCCCCCCCCGCGCGCCCTCCACCCTCGTGGGCCCCCTATTGCTCCACCGACGTACTTCTTCCTCCTATATATACCTACGTATCCCCAAACGATCAGATACGGAGCCAAAAACCTAATTCCACCTCCACAACTTTCTGTATCCACGAGATCCCATCTTGGGGCCTGTTCCGGATCTCCGCCGGAGGGGGCATCCATCACGGAGGGCTTCTACGTCAACACCATAGCCTCTCCGATGAAGTGAGAGTAGATTACCTCAGACCTTCGGGTCCATAGTTATTAGCTAGATGGCTTCCTCTCTCTTTTTGGATCTCAATACAATGTTCTCCCCCTCTCTTGTGGAGATCTATTCAATGTAATCTTCTTTTTGCGATGTGTTTGTTGAGACCGATGAATTGTGGGTTTATGATCAAGATTATCTATGAACAATATTTGAATCTTCTCTGAATTCTTTTACGTACGATTGGTTATCTTTGCAAGTCTCTGCTACATCTTGAGCTTGCATTGGTTTTCCCCGAAGAGGAAGGGATGATGCAGCAGAGTAGCGTAAGTATTTCCCTCAGTTTTTGAGAACCAAGGTATCAATCCAGTAGGAGGCCATGCTCAAGTCCCTCGTACCTGCACAAAATGATAGCTACTCGCAACCAATACCATCAGGGGTTGTCAATCCCTTCACGGTCACTTACGAGAGTGAGATCTGATAGATATAATATTTTTGGTATTTTTGGTATGAAGATGCAAAGTAAAAAGTAAAAGCAAAGTGAAAGGCAAAGCAATATTAAAGTGATGGAGATTGATATGATGAGAATAGACCCAGGGGCCATAGGTTTCATTAGTGTCTTCTCTCAAGAGCATAAGTATTCTACGGTGGGTGAACAAATTACTATTGAGCAAATGACAGAATTGAGCATGGTTATGAGAATATGTAGGCATGATCATGTATATAGGCATCACGTCCGTGACAAGTAGACCGAAACGATTCTGCATCTACTACTATTACTCCACTCATCGACCGCTATCCAGCATGCGTCTAGAGTATTAAGTTAAAAACAGAGTAATGCCTGAAGCAAGATGACATGATGTAGAGAGATAAATTCATGCAATATGAAATAAACCCCATCTTGTTATCCTCGATGGCAACGATGCAATACGTGCCTTGCTGCCCCTTCTGTCACTGGGAAAGGACACCGCAAGATCGAACCCAAAGCTAAGCACTTCTCCCATGGCAAGAACTACCAATCTAGTTGGCCAAACCAAACGGATAATTCGAAGAGACTTGCAAAGATAACCAATCATACATAAAAGAATTCAGAGAAGATTCAAATATTATTCATAGATAGACTTGATCATAAACCCACAATTCATCGGTCTCAACAAACACACCGTAAAAAAGAAGATTACATCGAATAGATCTCCACAAGAGAGGGGGAGAACTTTGTATTGAGATTCAAAGAGAGAGAAGAAGTCATCTAGGTAATAACTATGGACCCGAAGGTCTGAGGTAAACTACTCACACTTCATCTGAGAGGCTATGATGATGTAGAAGCCCTCCGTGATGACGGCCCTCTTCCGGCGGAGCTTCGGAACAGGCCCCAAGATGGGATCTCGTGGATACAGAAAGTTGCGGCGGTGGAATTAGGTTTTTGGCTCCTGTTATGATCGTTTGGGGGTATGTAGGTATATATAGGAGTAAGGAGTACGTCGGTGGAGCACAGAGGGGCCCACGACGCAGGGGCGCGCCCTAGGGGGGCGCCCCCCACCCTCGTGACATCCTCTTTGACTCCTTGGAGTAGGGCCCAAGTCTCCTGGATCACGTTTGGTGAGAAAATCACATTCCCAAAGGTTTTATTCCGTTTGGACTCCGTTTGATATTTCGTTTCTCCGAAACACTGAAATAGGCAAAAAAATAGCAATTCTGGGCTGGGCCTCCGGTTAATAGGTTAGTCCGAAAAATAATATAAAAGTGGAAAATAAAGCCCAATATAGTCCAAAACAGTAGATAATATAGCATGGAGCAATCAAAAATTATAGATACGTTGGAGACGTATCAGGCACCCCCAAGCTTAATTCCTGCTCGTCCTTGAGTAGGTAAATGATAAAAAGAGAATTTTTGATGAGGAGTGCTACTTGGCATAATTTCAAAGCAAATCTTCTTAATTGTGATATGAATATTCAGATTAGAAAGATTCAATAAAAAAGTTTATATTGACATAAAAATAATAATACTTCAAGCATACTTACAAAGCAATTATGTCTTCTCAAAATAACGTGGCCAAAGAAAGTTATCCCTACAAAATCATATAGTCTGGCTATGCTCTATCTTCACCACACAAAGTATTCAAATCATGCACAAACCCGATGACAAGCCAAGCAATTGTTTCATACTCTAACTTTTTCAAAACTTTTTCAATCTTGACGCAATACATGAGCGTGAGCCATGGATATAACACTATAGGTGGAATAGAATGGTGGTTGTGGAGAAGACAAAAAGGAGGGGAAGATAGTCTCACATCAACTAGGCGTATCAACGGGCTATGGAGATGCCCATCAATAGATATCAATGTGAGTGAGTAGGGATTGCCATGCAACGGATGCACTAGAGCTATAATTACATGAAAGCTCAAAAAAAACTAAGTGGGTGTGCATCCAACTTGCTTGCTCATGAAGACCTAGGGCAATTTGAGGAAGCCCATCATTGGAATATACAAGCCAAGTTCTATAATGTAAAATTCCCACTAGTATATGGAAGTGATATCATAAGAGACTCTCTACTGTGAAGATCATGGTGCTACTTTGAAGCACAAGTGTGGTAAAAGGATAGTAGCATTGTCCCTTTTTATTTATTTTCTCTCTCTCTTTTTTGGGCCTTCTTTTTTCTTTGGACTTTCTCTTTTTTTGGGGGGGGACAATGCTCTATTAAATGATGATCATCACACTTTTATTTATTTACAACTCAATGATTACAACTCGATTCTAAAACAAAGTATGACTCTATATGGATGCCTCCGGCGGTGTAGCGGGATATGCAATGAATCAAGAGTGACAAGTATGAAAAAAATTATGAACGGTGGCTTTGCCACAAATACTATGTCAACTACATGATCATGCTAAGCAATATGACAATGATGAATGTGTCATGATGAACTAGATGGTGGAAAGTTGCACGGCAATATATCTCGGAATGGCTATGGAAATGCCATAATAGGTAGGTATGGTGGCTGTTTTGAGGAAGGTATATGGTAGGTGTATGATACCGGCGAAAGGTGCGCGGTATTATAGAGGCTAGCAAAGGTGGAAGGGTGAGAGTGCGTATAATCCATGGACTCAACATTAGTCATAAAGAACTCATATACTTATTGCAAAAATCTAGAAGTTATCAAAGCAAAGTATTACACGCATGCTCCTAGGGGGATAGATTGGTAGGAAAAGACCATCGCTCGTCCCCGACCGCCACTCATAAGGAAGACAATCAATAAATAAATCATGCTCCGACTTCATCACATAACGGTTCACCATACATGCATGCTACGGGAATCACAAACTTTAACACAATTATTCTTTAAATTCACAACTACTCAACTAGCATGACTTTAATATTATCACCTCCATATCTCAAAACAATTATCATGCTTCAATCTTTTCTTAGTATTCAACACACTCAAAAGAAAGTTTCACAAATCTTGAATACCAAGCATATTATTATTAAGCAAATTACCATGCTATTAAGAGACTCTCAAAATAATTTAAGTGAAGCATGAGAGATCAATAGTTTCTTTAAAACAAATCACCACCATGCTCTAAAGGATCTAAGTGAAGCACATAGAGCAAAATCATAATGCTCAAAAGATATAAGTGAAGCACATAGAGCAAAAACTACTTAGCTCAAAAGATCTAAGTGAAGCACATAGAGTATTATATCAAATTTTCATTTATGGCTCTCTCAAAAGGTGTGTACAGCAAGGATGATTGTGGAATACTAAGACACAAAGACACAAATAATACAAGACGCTCCAAGCAAAACACATATCATGTTGGTGAATAAAAATATAGCTCCAAGTAAATTACCGATGGAAGTGGACGAAAGAGGGGATGCCTTCCGGGGCATCCCCAAGCTTTGACTTTTTGGTGTCCTTGGATTATCTTGGGGGTGACATGGGAATCCCCAAGCTTAGGATCTTGCCACTCCTTGTTCCATAATCCATCACAAGAATTCACCCAAAACATGAAAACTTCACAACACAAAACTTAAAGTAGAAAACTCGTGACCTCCGTTAGCGAAAGAAAACAAAAGACCACTTCAAGGTACTGTAATGAACTCATTCTTTATTTATATTGGTGTTAAACCTATGGTATTCCAACTTCTCTATGGATTATAAACTATTTTACTAGCCATAGATTCATCAAAATAAGCAAACAACCCACGAAAAACAGAATCTGTCAAAAACGGAACAGTCTGTAGTAATCTGTAGCTAGCGCAAGATCTGGAACCCCAAAAATTCTAAAATAAATTTCTGGACGTGAGGAATTTATCTGTTAATCATATTCAAAAAGAATTAACTACATATCACTCTTCAAATAAAAATGACAGCAGTTCTCGTGAGCGCTAAAGTTTCTGTTTTTTACAGCAAGTTCAACAAGACTTTCCCCAAGTCTTCCCAACGGTTTTACTTGGCACAAACACTAATTGAACACAAAAAACACAACCAAAACAGAGGCTGAATAATTTATTTATTACTAAGCAGGAGCAAAAAGCAAGGAAAAAAAATAAAATTGGGTTGCCTGCCAACAAGCGCTATCGTTTAACACCCCTAGCTAGGCATAAAAGCGAGGATAGATCTAAGTACTGCCATCTTTGGTAGGCAATTCTTCGATGAGGCATCTGTTTCCCTTAGGAATTTCTTTCTGTCTAGTGATTATTAAACTTTTAGGCACAAGATCGAAAAATTCATTTGTAGATTTAAGGAGCAATTGGTTCCTTAATGATATCAAAAAGATTGGGACGAATACTTGTAGATTTAAGATCCACAGTTTCCTTAGATGATTCACCCTTATGTTTAGGAACATACATAAGCTTGGAAATTTTAGTAGGAGGACTTGGAGTGTTCTTTATGGAAGAAAAAGCGGTTCCCAAGTTTGTAATTATACCCTTAAGTTTATCAATTCTAGTAGAATCTAAGTTCATTTTCTCATTAGCTATGGGTTCTTTTTCCTTAATATTTTTCAAAGTCATTCCTACCTTAGATCCATATTGAGTAATTTGATTGTGGATCTTTTTATCTAGATTTTCAATTGATTCAATAGTAGCAACTTTATTTTCAATAATTTCAAGTATTTGCATAACATGCTCCAAAGTTAACATGGTTCCATTAACCAAAAGAGGTGGTGGGCCAAATAAATTTAGCATAGCATTATAAGAATCAAAAGTATGGCTACCCAAGAAGTTCCCTCCGGTAATGGTATCGAGGATATATCTATACCAAGGATTAACACCTACATAAAAATTGTGGAGAGAACTAAGGTAGATTGCTTCCTGGTAGATCTATTTTGAGCATTGAAAAGTCTATACCAAGCATCTTTTAGATTTTCTCCCTCCCTTTGTTTAAAATTTAGAACTTCACTCTCGGGAGACAACGGAGAAGATATGAGACTAGCCATGACGACAAGCAAACAAGAGCAAACGGGCAAAAGAGGCAAATAGAGAGGGAGGATAGAGAGAGAGAGAGGGCGAATAAAACGGCAAGGGTGAAGTGGGGGAGAGGAAAACGAGAGGCAAATGGCAAATAATGTAATGCGAGAGATAGGGATTGTGATGGGTACTTGGTATGTTGACTTTTTGCGTAGACTCCCCGGCAACGGCGCCAGAAATCCTTCTTTCTACGTCTTGAGCTTGCGTTGGTTTTCCCCAAAGAGGAAGGGATGATGCAGCAGAGTAGCGTAAGTATTTCCCTCAGTTTTTGAGAACCAAGGTATCAATCCAGTAGGAGGCCACGCTCAAGTCCCTCGTACCTGCACAAAATGATAGCTACTCGCAACCAATACCATCAGGGGTTGTCAATCCCTTCACGGTCACTTACGAGAGTGAGATCTGATAGATATAATATTTTTGGTATTTTTGGTATGAAGATGCAAAGTAAAAAGTAAAAGCAAAGTGAAAGGCAAAGCAATATTAAAGTGATGGAGATTGATATGATGAGAATAGACCCAGGGGCCATAGGTTACATTAGTGTCTTCTCTCAAGAGCATAAGTATTCTACGGTGGGTGAACAAATTACTGTTGAGCAAATGACAGAATTGAGCATAGTTATGAGAATATCTAGGCATGATCATGTATATAGGCATCACGTCCGTGACAAGTAGACCGAAATGATTCTGCATCTACTACTATTACTCCACTCATCGACCGCTATCCATCATGCATCTAGAGTATTAAGTTAAAAACAGAGTAACGCCTTAAGCAAGATGACATGATGTAGAGAGATAAATTCATGCAATATGAAATAAACCCCTCTTGTTATCCTCGATGGCACTGATGCAATACGTGCCTTGCTGCCCCTTCTGTCACTGGGAAAGGACACCGCAAGATCGAACCCAAAGCTAAGCACTTCTCCCATGGCAAGAACTACCAATCTAGTTGGCCAAACCAAACGGATAATTCGAAGAGACTTGCAAAGATAACCAATCATACATAAAAGAATTCAGAGAAGATTCAAATATTATTCATAGATAGACTTGATCATAAACCCACAATTCATCGATATCAACAAACACACCGCAAAAAGAAGATTACATCGAATAGATCTCCACAAGGGAGAGGGGGAACTTTGTATTGAGATTCAAACAGAGATAAGAAGCCATCTAGCCACTAACTATGGACCCGAAGGTCTAAGGTAAACTACTCACACTTCATCGGAGAGGCTATGATGATCTAGAAGCCCTCCGTGATGACGGCCCTCTTCTGGCGGAGCTCCGGAACAGGCCCCAAGATGGGATCTTGTGGATACAGAAAGCTGCGGCTGTGGAATTAGGTTTTTGGCTCCTGTTCTGATCGTTTGGGGGTACGTATGTATATATAGGAGGAAGGAGTACGTCAGTGGAGCACCGAGGGGCCCACGAGGCAGGGGGGCGCACCCTAGGTGGGCGCCCCCCACCCTCGTGACCTCCTCTTTGACTCCTTGGAGTAGGGTCCAAGTCTCCTAGATCACGTTCGGTGAGAAAATCACGTTCCCGAAGGTTTTATTCTGTTTGGACTCCGTTCGATATTTCGGATCTCCGAAACACTAAAATAGGCAAAAAAAAATAGCAATTCTGGGCTGGGCCTCCAGTTAATAGGTTTGTCCCAAAAATAATATAGAAGTGGAAAATAAAGCCCAATATAGTCCAAAACAGTAGATAATATAGCATGGAGCAATCAAAAATTATAGATACGTTGGAGACGTATCACTGCACCACCGCCGCAATCTAGCGTCGTACCACTGTAGCCTTGACCCTCACGCATCAAGCTCACCACAATCCCCTGTGTTAGGACCTGTCTTGTCTACTGTGGCGGATGGCTTGCCCTCTTTGTCTGCATCGACGACGGTCATAGTCTGCTTAGCCTTTTCCACCCCGTCATGGCCGCTGAGATCCCCCTGCCCCACGCTGATCTACGATATACGCCTCGTCTCCAAGATGCTCTTTGCACCCAACCCCACCACTAATGACTTATTGGCCGCCGTGATATGTGACATCAATAGGCTTTCCTACATCGCCATAGGGGCCGGGAGGTGGGCCGTCCTCGACCCCATCCGCCTCGCCAATGGAGACCAGATCACCGACATCCTCTACAACAGAAATGGTATGGTCTACTGCCTCACTCGGTCTGGAGATGTCAACATGCTCAACCTGCTCTAGCGCCATCGCAGGGAACCTATCATTCTCGAGGGCCACACATTAGCACATCACGTAGTGCATAACAAGCAGATCATCTAGATGCACGGGACAGGACTAGATCTAAAAGTGTCGACCACTATAGAGACATTGTTGTCATCTGTGGGAAGCAACTTACTGTTTGACGTAGCCACCAATTTCACCCCGCCATATAATACAATCTCGACTTTCACTAGCGCTAATAACCTTGTGTTCTGTGATTGTAACATATACCAAATCTGGAGGAATGCAGCCTCCATGGTTAGTATGCAGCTGACAGGAGTGGGTCGTTGTCATATCGAACAAGAAAACATATTTGTTCTGAGGTATGACACCCATCGCCGACCATGTTGGGACGTTCTGACCGACTTAAGGGGACACTTAGTGTTTGTTGGGAGGAACAAGGCAGTGTCGATATATGCAGAAGGTGTTCCAGGACTCAAGGGTGATTGTGTGTACTGGATCGGTGGGAGAGGTAGTGATGGGGGCATGGTCTATGACATCAAAACGGGCAGATCAATACCTTGCATTCCCCTCATGGATGGCGAAATTCCGGGGTTTCCACAAAGCACAATTTGCTCGTACATTCTAAGCGGTGAATGAAAGAAGAGTTTACCCGACCCGAGCAAAGGCCCATGCTTAATCTGGAAAAAAGTGATGCGTCACTAGGGCAGCCTGGCGACATAGTGATAAGGAACATGAACCACATTGGTGGAAGTGATGTTGTACCGTCGGTAAAGGGTTTGGTTCATGTTTTTTGTATACTACATTCGAAGTTTATTTAATTCATTTGGAATTGTCGGCGTATCATTTGATTCACCGTTCCCTACATTTGAAGTAAACAAGATAAATTTAACATAACATTTGGATCCCAAACAACCTCTCACATAACAATTGATAAACTGGGGTTTGGGTTACTATCACTCTAGCAACCCATAATCAACAAACTGATTCCACTATTCCTTCTTCTAGGCATCAATATGGTGAAGTGTCGTGCAATCGACGTTCTCATAACACCACTAGAGGAAGAACAACACAAAATATAATCAAAACATTGAATAGTTATCTACTTCGCATGACTACTACCAATAAGGCTTTTCGCATGTCCTCAAGTAATAATGGATCAACTCACAAGACATCATATGTATAATGATCAGTAGGTATGAATATATGAAGAACAATCTGAACATAACAATTTTTCACAAATAATTCTCCGATGCATCAACTACAAATGTGTAATCAACACGTAAAATACTCACAGAATATGAACTTTGATACAAATATTGAGCAAGAGGGATGATCTAGGGTTTGAAGATTACATGGTGCTGGTGAAGATGTTGATGGAGAAAATGATCCCAATGATGAATAGAGTGTTGGTGATCCTGATGATGAACATGAAAGTTTCTCCGGTGGAGTCGCTCCTCCATGCTCGTCGTCAGCCTCCTTCGCCACACCGACTGTTGGCAAAAAATTAAGTGTCCATGCCACTTTAGTGCTATGTGAAAAATATTTAAGTTGTTTGTTGGAAGCAAATATGTGATTTCTAAATAACATTAATATTTTGTACAACCTTCGCTACAAATTAGTTGACCTAGATTTGTTTAGATACAAATGTGTCCAACACTTAAACATGTCTAGAAACATCCTTATTTAGTAAAATCTGAGCCAGCTAACACGAGACCGATGGAGTATATGTCTATTTTCAAGCAATCACGACTTACCAAAAACAACAAAAGAAAGACTAAGAAATCACGATTTACCAAGGAAAAACATTAGAGTATTTTTAGTAATTTGTTGAAGCATTAATTAAGTTCTATATTGATTTGGCGGAAGGAAATCATGACTTCTCGAAGCATTAATTGAATTATATATACAGCTGTTACCGCAATTGCTGCAAGTAATTTTCTGCATGCACGTTTCCGTGGCTCGGTCAACGCTTTAAAAGATTTCCATCATAGGCCAGGGCACTCAGCTTCTCTGTTTATTTGTTTCTTTCTTTCTTTGTGTGAGAAAAAGCCCCTCATTTTTCATTAAGAAATTCCCTAACCTCGCCAAGATTCTTACCCCGCCATGTTGTCGTGCCGTGCCTGGGCAAACCTGCCGCTGGAATTGATAACCTCGAGTGCTACGCGAGTGCGCGGGGAACTTACCTGAGATGGTGTTTCGTGCTCATGCCACCATTCTCGTCGCTGCTCATGGACCACAGCGACGACCCCGCCAAGCGCTGCACCGCCGCCGCCATCAAGCGTCGTACCACTGTAGCCTTGACCCTCACGCATCAAGCTCACCACAATCCCCTGTGTTAGGACATGTGTTGGCTACTGCGGCGGATGGCTTGTCCTCTTTGTCTGCATAGACGACGGTCATACTCTTCTCAGCCTCTTTGTCATGGCCGCTAAGATCCTCCTGCCCTCGCTGATCTACGATAGGTGACATCAATGGGCTTGCCAACATCGCCGCAGGGGCCGAGAGGTGGGCCGTCCTCGACCCCATCCGCCTTGCCGATGGAGACCAGATCACTGATCTCCTCTACCACAGAAATGGTATGGTCTACTGCCTCACTCGGTTTGGAGATGTCCACAAGCTCTGCCTGCTGTAGCGCCGCCGCAGGGAACCTGTCATTCTGGAGGGCCACACATTAGCACATCATGTAGTGCATAACAAGTGGATCACCTAGATGCATGGGACGACACCAGATCTAAAAGTGCCGACCACTATAGAGATATTGTTTTCATCTGTGGGAAGCAACTTACTGTTCGACTTGGCCACCAGTTTCGCCCCGCCATATAATTCAATCTCGACTTTCACTAGCGCTTATAACCTTGTGTTCTGCGATTATTACATATACCAAATCTGGAGGAATGCAGCCTCCACGGTTAGTATGCAGCTGTCGGGAGTGGGTCGTTGTCATATCGAACATGACAAGGTATTTGTTTTGAGGTATGACCCCCAGCGCCTACCATGTTGGGACGTTCTGACCGACTTAAGGGGACACTTAGTGTTTGTTGGGAGGAACAAAGCAGTGTCGATATATGCAGAAGGTGTTCTAGGACTCAAGGGTGATTGTGTGCACTGGATCGGTGGGAGAGGTAGGGATTGGGGCATGGTCTTTCACATGAAAACTGGTAGTTCAACACCTTGCATTCCCCTCATGGATGGTGTCATTCCGGGGTCTCCACAAAGCATAATCTGCTGGTACTTTCTAAGCGATGAATGAAATAAGAATTTACCAGACCCAAGCAAGGGCCCAAGCTTAATCTGGAAAGAAAGTGATTCGTCACTGGGGCAGCTTGGCGACATAGTGATAAGGACCACCAACCACATTGGTGGAAGTGATGTTGTACCGTCTGAGGGAGTCCTGGATTAGGGGGTGTCCGGATAGCCGGACTATACCTTCGGCCGAATTCCTGGACTATGGAGATACAAGATTGAAGACTTCGTCCCGTGTCCGGTTGGGACTTTTCTTGGCGTGGAAGGCAAGCTTGGCGATATGGATATGTAGATATCCTACCATTGTAACCGACTCTGTGTAACCCTAGCCCTCTCCGGTGTCTATATAAACCGGAGGGTTTTAGTCCGTAGGACGAACAACAATCATACCATAGGCTAGCTTCTAGGGTTTAGCCTCCTTGATCTCGTGGTAGATCTACTCTTGTACTACCCATATCATCAATATTAATCAAGCAAGACGTAGGTTTTACCTCCATCAAGAGGGCCCGAACCTGGGTAAAACATTGTGTCCCCTGCCTCCTGTTACCATCCGCCTAGACGCATAGTTCGGGACCCCCTACCCGAGATCCGCCGGTTTTGACACCGACATTGGTGCTCTCATTGAGAGTTCCTCTGTGTCGTCACTTTTAGGCCCGATGGCTCCTCCGATCATCAACGACGATGCGATCCAGAGTGAGACTTTTCTCCCCGAACAGATCTTCGTATTTGGCGGCTTTGCACTGCGGGCTAATTCGCTTGGCCATCTGGAGCAGATCAAAAGCTACGCCCCTGGCCGTCAGGTCAGATTTGGAAGTTTAAACTACACAGCGGACCTCCGCGGAGACTTGATCTTTGACGGATTCGAGCCGCAGCCGAGCGTGCCGCACTGTCACGATGGGCATGATCTAGCTCTGCCGCCTAACAGTGCCCTGGAGGCCGCACCCGCATCAGCTCCGACCCTTAATTCGGAGCCAACTGCGCCAATCGAGGATGGGTGGTTGGACACCGCCTCGGGGGCTGCAATCTCTACGGCAATCGAGCCGGACACCAGCCCTATTCTCTGCGAAGCCCATGACTCCAAGGAGTCGGACTCCTCTCCAGACTCCGAGCCCTCCGCACCCCTACAGATCGAACCCGATTGGGCGCCGATCATGGAGTTCACCACCGCGGACATCTTTCAGCACTCGCCCTTCGGCGATATTCTGAATTCACTAAAGTCTATCTTTTTATCAGGAGAGCCCTGGCCGGACTATGGTCAACAAGGTTGGGATGCGGATGATGAAGAAATTCAAAGCCCACCCACCACCCACTTCGTAGCCACTGTCAATAATTTAAACGACGTGCTCGACTTTGACTCCGAAGACATCGACGGTATGGACGACGATGTAGGAGATGAACATGAACCAACGCCTATAAGGCACTAGACAGCCACCTCATCTCATGATGTATACATGGTGGACACACCCAAAGGAAGCGACGACGAGGAACACAGGGATGCAACGAGGGATCATTCACTCGAAAAGCAATCAAAGCGGCGACGTAAGCGCCGCTCCAAGCCCCGCCTCGACAGAGACATCAGCCATACAGACCTATCCATAGAGCAGGACGAGCCGACGGACGACGAACATGCCTTCGAGCAACTGTCCGAACAGGGCAACTTGGATAAACAAACCGAACACCCCGTCCCCGGCGAAAACAACAGTCCGGACGACCTTACGCCGGATAGGCTCATGGAGCAGAAGAACCTCCACGAAGGGCTCGTCGCCACTGCGCATAGCCTGAAAAAACAGAAGCGGAAGCTCAAAACTGCGGAAGATGCACTCAGAATCAGATGGAGCAAAGTACACAACACCGCAGACAAATATTGCGGCAGTCGCCGCACAAAAAGCTATCCAAAGCGAAAGCTACTGCCTGAATTTGACGAGGAGGCCTTAGAGCCCCCGCAGTCAAAAAATAGGAAAGCCACCCGGTCGAATAGACGAACGCATGGCCAGCATGGAGCGGCAAGCGGCGACGCACACAAGCCGGCACGCGATCCACCAAGGGATCCGCATCAAAAAGATGGCCCAGCCAGATCTATCTACGGGCCAAGAAAGCAAGCTCTAGTAAGCAATGCAACACAACAAATATCCGAACATCACGGCACACCCAAATACAGGGGTGCCACACACCCCCTATGTTTCACCGATGAGGTGCTGGACCATGAATTTCCAGCGGGATTCAAGCCCGTAAACATAGAGGCGTACGACGGAACAACAGACCCTGGGGTATGGATCGAGGATTATATCCTCCACATACACATGGCGAGAGGAGATGACCTCCACGCCATAAAATACTTACCCCTCAAGCTTAAAGGGCCAGCCCGGCATTAGCTCAAAAGCCTTCCCGAAAACACCATTGGAAGTTGGGAAGAGCTTGAGGATGCTTTCTGGGAAAATTTTCAAGGGACCTATGTCCGCCCTTCGGATGCAGACGATCTCAGTCACATAACTCAATAGCCCGGAGAGTCAGCCCGGAAATTTTGGAATAGATTTCTTACTAAAAAGAATCAGATAGTCGAGTCCGTAGGATACCGTGCTAGCCCGTCTAGGATACGGCACAACGGAGACACAGGCGCAGACGTGCAGCAGGGACCCGTTCCAAGGATTCTTTTCAGATTAAGACCCTGCGTAAACCTTTTTTACTTTCTCTTGTTGATACACATCCCCTGGTTTCTTGGTATAACCAAGGAGGAGGCTGGCGTTTTGGCATGTGGCCACGTCAGAGTTTTGCGCGTACCTGGACACTAGGGGCTTATTACTAAGGGCGTTATCCCGCCCGCCCTCATAAAGACCGAATACCTTAGGGAGTGTTCGGCGTCGCGAGTTTGCCTTATATGCACCAGCTCCAAATCATGTCTTTGGTCAAATGTTGGGTTTGCCCGGCTCCTGTGTTTTGCTACCTTACGTTCCGCTCTATCGGCGAAGGCGGCACCAGGAGTACTACTGCGATTGTGCCCCGGTTCGGCCAGGCGAGCACCTCAGTAGAGAAAGCCGAAAACTAACTATCATGATATAGCATGAGACTGGTTAACCACTTGATGACTTACCGGAATCTTTAGGGTTCCTCCGCATTAACGAAGGGCCGCTTCCCGGCCAGGCACATACGCGCCCCGAGTTCGGGCGAGCGCAGGAGCCACCAGGGGCTATATAAGTAGCCTCACTGTCAAACTCCTATGGCTAAGTGAAAGTGATAAAGCATCATAGTCCGATTGCCTAGTTCGCTACGCTATCACCTCCTTTGTAGGACCAAGACGTTGGATCAAGTGTGAAAATGCGCCTTCTGCGAACACCCCCGCATTATGTGTGTGGGGGCTGAAGCCGACAACTGCCATCTTTCAAATTATATATACATATATGTTAAACGGCCGCACAGGAGGTATTATAATACTTGCATGCACAAGTATAAAAAGCTTCTACAATTTATCAAAATATTGTTTTACAATAATATATGATATTCGAATATAGTATCCTTCGAGCACTCTGTCTCTATTAAACAAGCGCCTTGCAGAACTTCTTGCAAATAGTGCTTGGCAGGTACTCGGCTTCCATCCGAGTCTGGGGATGCAACAGCGGTGGCCTCCATTTCTGCCCAGTATGTCTTCACACGGGCATGAGCCATCCGCGCACCCTCTATGCACGCTGACCTCTTCATCGCATTGATATGCGGCGCCGCACCAAGGAACTGCTGCACTAAGTTGAAATAACTTTTTGGCTCTGGCCTCTCTAGCCACAGATGACTCATGACATACTTCATGGCGAGTCCGGACAACCTATTTAGCTCGGCCCATTCGGCCAAACGATCGGCCAATGACAGTGGACGCTCCGGATTGTGGAACTGCGACCAAAAGAGCTTTTCCACTTCACGATCTTCCTGATCTCGGAAGTGTTCGGCCGCATCTGCGGAACTCGCTGCCAAATCCAGATAGGTGTCCGCCGTACTCCACATCCGGTCTAACGGAGCATGTTTAGGATCACAGAACTTCCTCCACAGCATAAAGGGCTTTCCAGCCGCGATCTCTCCGGCCTGACGCAGCTCCTCCTTCATAGCTCTCATTGCAGAGCGAGCATCCTTGGCATCAGAAACGGCCTTCTCCAGGTCCATCTGTTCCGCCCGATCTTCTTTTTCAAGAAGCTTGCAACGGTCAGCAGCGTTCTTCAGCTTCACGGCCATCTCGGCCATTTCCTTCTTGCTTCGGCAATGAGCAGCCTGTTCGGCTTTCAGCTCTTCAATTGCCTTTCCGGCAGCCGCATCACTTTTCCTGGCTTACTCCTTTGCTCGGGCAAGTTCCGCCCGAAGATTCTCCATGGCAGCAGCACCATCTGCATCAAGCGCACACATTGTAAGATACTGGCATAAAGCTCCTCTTACCAGGTGCCTCGTCAAGCCGCTTGTTTACAAGCGCGATGTCGGCATCTGCCACGTCAAGTTGCCGCTTTATCTTGGCAAATTTGTCAGTCCGGCTTGCCACCGGACACTTCGCCACCTATGTATGAAGGTGGCATATATGCAAACCGGCAGACCTTACTTTCTGAAAAAGAAAGAAGTACGGAAACT
Source organism: Triticum urartu (assembly GCF_056163025.1). Lineage (NCBI taxonomy): Eukaryota > Viridiplantae > Streptophyta > Magnoliopsida > Poales > Poaceae > Triticum > Triticum urartu. The sequence goes on along the minus strand of NC_141875.1, from coordinate 746,579,062 downwards.
GATCCTATTTCAGATCTCTAATTTCATTCAAACTTAGGCCGTTATGAATTGACATAGCTTGACCTGTGAACTCTCAGCGCGTACGACAGTTGCTTCGACAAACATTCGGTAGACTAGCTTTCGAAGTGCCACGATCCTATCGAGTGGTTTAATTCGATACAACGCGCAAAACCTTACCAGCCCTTGACATATGAACAACAAAACCTGTCCTTAACAGGATGGTACTGACTTTCATACAGGTGCTACATGGCTGTCGTCAGCTCGTGTCGTGAGATGTTTGGTCAAGTCCTATAACGAGCGAAACCCTCGTTTTGTGTTGCTGAGACTTCAAATCCGAGTTAGGAAATTAGACTCGCGATATCGACCGACGCGGCGCTTTCTTTCCTCGAACAAGTACCTTTCCTTCGAACGAGAATGCCAACTGCTTCCTTCCAACAATCCAATACGAATACGAATGTACGAATGACAGGCCATTCCCCGGAGTAGAGTAGAAATGAATTCATTCACATCTGCTAGAAACCAGAGCCTGAGCTATGAACCGATCTAAGAGCGGACAAGCAAGCCTAGGAATTTAGGGCATAATCACCCGCGGAGCAACTGGGGTACTCAACACTGTAGTAGTACAATCGGTTGTCTTTCTCTAGCCAATAACACGGCAAGAGGTGGACGGCAATGAAGTTGAGGGTAATGGAATTAGAAGAGTTTCGAATACTGAAACTTAAAGGAAGGGCGGTTAGAACAAAGCAAGGGATGACACTTTCAATGCGCGAAATCCGTTTCGAGTTAGAGTGCGAAACTTCTTGCTGCAGCCGTTTTATTCGCTGCTTGCTACTTTCTAAAATGGAAGATAAGATGAATGAATGAATAGATTGCATTTTTTTTCTAGTTCAATCTATAGTCTAGATTCCATTCCCTCGATCCACTCTCATTTAAATGATGGGATTGGGCCATACCAACCTTCACTTAGTCTTAATAAAATATTGCTTCATGGCCCATTCCTATCTTCTTTTCCAGCCATCAAACTTGTTCAATTCGTTTTCTTGAGATCTGTGGAATAGTGATATCATACTTGAATCCACATTCCCAGTATTTGAGGAAGAAGTAGAATCTTAGTCCTTTCGAATTTCTAACTTGGGAATTTGATATCGACTAAATCAAGAAACTGAAACGATTGGCTTTCGATCTGCTTTCCAAGAGGTGGTTTCTGACATGACCAGAAAGAGTGGAATTCTTGTTAGGATTGGCATGTCAAGTTGCTCTTAGGATAAGTTGCTAAAACAAACGGAGGGGAGGATCGACCCGTTCAGTAGAATTCCGAAGAAAGACTGTTGGCAGCAGGTGGAGACATTTCTTTGGCCCCCTTCCAAATAAATGTGGGCAGGGTAGAGCTCGGCAGGGGGTTCGAGAATAGGGTAGGGTTTTTGACGGTCGGGTCCCCTACCACTAGTCCGGCTAGTCTTCTTTCGGGCAGGAAGCAGGCTGTGGGGAAATCAGAATTCACCATTGAATCCTGTGGATCAGCTGCCTTACATAATAATATTTCACTGTATCAGCTACGAGGGGAAAATCTGAAAGACAGAGGATAGAGAGTGAGAGAAAGAGTGTGAGACTTGCGCCGCTCTCCATTTCGAGGGGATTTCGACGATTCTGGGGTGATTGAACTATTTCTTTACCTGTTCAATTTCTAACGAATCAAGATATCCTCCAATTCTTGAAACAAGTCACGCTCCCTTCTCTTTCCACTTTCACTTTCATGCCCAGTTCTTTTTCGACTTGGCAATCGTAGCAATTTATGTAAAGCCTCCTGATCCGGAGAAACATGCTCGGTTTTTGTCAGAGCTCACTAACTTTGTGCAGAGTGTTGATCTACCTTTGCGGGACATGATCAGATTTTCTCATGAAACAATGGCAGAATACATATTAATAGGATGGAAGCTTTTAATGCTTTCATATCTGAAACTGAACTACAGGAACTGAGAAGGGTTGGTGGCCTGGACTAACAAACAAGACAGGCCAGTGAGAGAAGTTTTGGATAGAGTTCTGGTGGAATTCTAGATAAATAGATCCGCATTCAAGTTTTAGGCTTGTGTCCTTTCATCTAGAATGGCTGTTGCTTGGTCTTCAGTGAGCGAAGTCATTTCCTCAATAGAGTTCTTTGCCCGACAAAAGTGAATCTTGATCTTTCTTCTTGATAGTTTGTGATCGAGCCAATCTCACAATTTCGATCTTGCTACTACCACTATAGCCCTGAGTGACTATGGCTACCTGAACTGAAGGAGTTCCCACAAGACCTGTGAATGTCAACTTCACTCTAAGGGTAAAGCATGCTCGCTCCTTCGCTCGTACGAACAATCAGTCGTTGCTGGGAGCTCTATCCTCCTCGCACTACTAAAAACAGGGTGAAAGAATCTCCCGCGTTCAGTCTGTGGAGGCCGACCATCATAGTCGTCTCGATTAAACTAACCCTTTAAGGAAGGCGTACGGCAAACACTTGGACTGAAGCATGAGCTGGTTCAAACCACTATACCTGATATATCACGAAATCCATCTTACAGGATTTCTTCACTTGCTTGGGCTTAAGCGGTACCAGTACCCGGAGAGACCTCGACTCTTTCAGGGAAAGGAGGGAGATCGAATGCGAGATGGAGTCCCTGCCGAATGGAATGGACATCCTTGGGGACAGCTGTGTAAGACTTAATTTACCATAAAATTGGACGGAAAAACTACTAAAAAGATCACAAGAAACCCATGAGGGATATTCAGCACCGAATTGATCTAATTCCTGGTGCTAGTCTTCCTAATTTGCCTCACTATCGAATGAATCCAAAGTTGCTGCTATCAGAGAATGGCCAACACCGAAGACCATTTCAGAAGTGAGAAGCTAAGTGATGCAAGGTGTTTTCAAAATGAGTCGGGCAGGAAGAGGAAGATCGGGCGGGGAAAACGGGGTTCGAACCCGCGACTTCTGGCGTGACAGACTAGCACTCTAACCAACTGAGCTATTTCCCCCTGGAATGCGACGTGGCATACCCGAAAGCCCTAAGAAATGCATGGAAAAGAAGGTCAGATTAACCCCAAAAAAAGTGATCCAAAAATGGATTTGGCCTAAAGTTTCAGGATATGTCCGACCAAAGATTTTACCCACCCAATAGTAAAATCCAGCAAATAAAGCAAAAACGGAATAAACCTGGGACTAGGAAACCCCGAACTACGAATGGAAACACTTTTTCAAGCAGGGGTAAACGGATCTGGTTAGGAAGCTGGAGATGGAAGAGAGGGTGTCGTGTCGGATCTTCAATCGGGGCAAACAACGGATGCTCGGGGCCGGGCTACACTTCCTTCAATTAATTGTTTAGGTTTACTTTGGCGGAGCATTCAATCCAGGTGTGGGAATCATTCCGACTTCATGTATTTGCCCTGCCCTAGCCTCTTGGGAATGTAGGTGTCCGAGAATGGAAGCTCGGCAACATAGCAGACCGGAAGAAGTATGTACCTCATGAAGCGAGGACTAGTCAGAGCTCTTAGTATGGCCACTTTTGCAGGATGAATCCGTTCACTGCCTGCTTCTCTATCGCATTGGACCTAGAAAGAGTGCAAACAGGAAGCATAGAAGACACATCATTCTTTCAGCTTTTCGTTCTTGACGACTCTGTTTGACGGAGCCTGACCTTGAACTAGCTTTTTGCAACACAAACCACTATCTTTACTTTCCTTTAGCAATAGTATCTAACTATCAATTCATAAGAGTCAAACGGGTGGGTCCATCCCATCTATCGATAGGTCCTGATTGGCGAAATGACCTTTCGTCTTGCTTCCGTAAAATAATAAAATGTGCTTTCGCCAGAAGAAGAAAAAAGAAGATAGCTCAGTAAATGGCATTCAAGTAAAGTCGAGAAAGAGGCCTTGCTTTCGCACAGGAAGGAAAGAATTGACTCGGGTAAGTAAGCCCTATTGGGGGATTAAGGGCTCGAGTACGATTAGAGCGCCTTTTTTTCTGCTGCGCAGGCTTACCATTTTAAATAGGGGGAAACAGGAGACTGTAGAAGATGAATATGGCTAGTCTACTGCTACTGTTTGATTGGCAATCCTTAGACTATAGGGATGAAGAAAAGGAGCATAACCTACCTGCAACTATGCTTTAAAGCAAAGAAATCTATCGAAATTCTCATTCCAGTCTGAGGGGATATCTGAAGCTACCGATCCGGGATCTCACCACATGTAGAGCCAGCCCATAAGTAAATTCAAGAGAATTTCTTCATCTTCCAAAGTATGTGAGTGAGGTAAAAATTCCAATTTCTCAATTTGCTAATGCCGATAAGCTTAGGTTGTTATTTCATCGTCTTGCGCTAAAAAGGCACCCTCCTATTATGCTAACAAAGGGACCTTGCTTCAAGGTAGATTCTTACATGTTTGGAGTTTTGTCTGGATCCAGGTACCTCAACTATTGGCCTTACATGGCCTGACATGGGTATTCCCTCTTTCTAGTCCCACTCTTCTCCAATAGAGCTCCCTCACTGAGCGAGCATTCGGCATTCCTAGTATGCTCCACTCATTCTACGCCAAGCACCGCGATCTGGACGGACAAAGAATGCCGTACACTTGAGTGACCCCCTTTTCTGTGACCACCACCAAATTCAAAAGAAGAGGTGAGATCACCCTGAAAAAATCCTTTGTAGCTCTTAAAATATGGGCCAACCTCTCCATTAATATTGATACTCACTGCACCTCCTTCTACCACTTGTTTAATCCAACCTCTTCGCACCACTGATAGTTAATTAAGATTCCATTTCAAAGGCGCTACTTTGTTTCGCAAGCCTTTGTCATTGTCATTCAACTAAGGTTGGCCCTCAGCCCCCTGCGAATCCGTAAATCATTAGACCTGGGATTATGATCATCTGCGCGCCGTCACTTTTAACAAGGCACAGAGTATCAGGGGCTACTATCTACACAGGGCGCATCTTATTTATGCGCAACTGTCCAAAAAGGGTACATAATTTCGCGTACCTCAAAACCTGTCAGCAAACTCCTGACAGCCTCGTGCAATCCGCTCTCCGCGGATGAAATCCTCTGAATCACCGTACCCATCAATGCACGGTGCTCCTCTGAGATAGATGCTTGCCCTAGCAGACCATTCAGCTCCTCCGACCGCGCACCAGACGGCGCCGGACTCTTCCGATGGCCCTTTTCGAAGGCTGGACGCGGAGGGCTTTGGGGGGCCATATGACTACCTTTTGGCCCTGCTGGATTCGGAGAAACCCTCCGCGACGATACCTCAGGGTCGCCCGCGTCGCAAGGCGGTACGGCAGGGGGAGGCGTTCCGCTCTCTATCATCTCCGGAAGAAGATCCCTCGAAGACGAGCTCTGCCGAGAAGGGCTAAGGTCCGAGCTACAAGGTAAATTTTCGATTACTTTTCTCAGACATAAAGCAAGGATTTCTCTCGTTTCTTAAAAAGAAAACTCCTCTCTACTTACGGCTCGGTGGAGGGCTGATCCCCTTGAGGGCATAATTCGGCTGAAGTATCCCCCATCACAGGACCCTCTGGCGAAGATTTCTTCCCCCGCTTTGAGGCAATGGTCTCCGGGTCTTCAGAGGCGGTCCTCTTCTTCCCCCGAGGAGAGGAATTTTTGATTCCTCCCTTCCGGACAACCTCCTTCGAGGAGGCTGTAGCTTCCTTGTCCCCTCCCTCGCTTTCCTTTGAAGGCACAACCACCAACATCCTGACTAGCACGAGACCCGGCGTGGTCTCGGGGAGGGGGGCTGAACACCCGATTAGCTTTGCTTTCGCTATCCACTCCTGTTTAAAGGACAACTCTTTTAGGGGCAATCTATGATAAATATACGGATAGCGAGTCCGGGCACAAGGCTACTTACTTGAGTATCCGGACGATTGCAGCTCAGACCCGCGTCCTCCGTAGAACCCAGACACACTACTTGTGGTCCGAAGAACAATTTGTACATCTCCATAGGCGTCATGCCAGGAAAATGTTGGAGAACTCGTGGTCCCTCCGGGTTGAACTCCCACAGGCGGAGGTGGCGACGTTTGCAGGGCAGAACTCGACGAATTAACATAACCTGGGTCACCACGTCCAGACTGATGTCTCTTTCTAGGAGATCTTGGATGCGGCCCTGCAACAGGGGCATGTCCTTTGCCGGCCCCCAGTCCAGCCCCTTATTGACCCATGACGCCAGTCGTGGCGGGGGACCCGAGCGGAAAGCAGGCAGTGCCACCCACTTGGTGCTCCTGGGAGTTGTGATATAAAACCACTCTTGTTGCCATAAGCTGGACTCCCCTTGAAAAAAGCCCTCGGGCCATGGAGCACCGGCATTCTTGCTTATAAAAGCACCTCCGCACTCCGCGTGTCGTCCCTCGATCATCTTCGGCTCTACTTTGAAGGTCTTGAGCCATAGTCCGAAGTGAGGAGTAATACGGAGGAAGGCTTCACACACGACAATGAATGAGGAAAGATGGAGGATGGACTCCGGAGCTAAGTCGTGAAATTCCAGCCCATAATAAAACATGAGCCCCCTCACGAAGGGATCCGTCGGGAAGCCAAGCCCCCGAAGGAAGTGTGACATGAAAACCGCACTCTCACCAGGCTTGGGAGTGGGAATGGCCTGCCCTTGAGCAGGCAGCCTATGCGAGATTTCGCCGGTCAAGAACCTGGCCTCTCTCAACTTCAGCACGTCCTCCTCCATGACGGAGGAGGGCATCCATCGGCCTCGAAGACCGGAACTGGACATTGTCGAAGGTTCGAAGCGCCTGAAATCTGGAGCCTTGGGTGTTGGAACTCAAGGCGAAGGGCGAACTCGTTTGAGATTGAAAGAAAGGAGTAAGGCCTTGGTCTCTTTATAAGAGGTTGAATACCAAGGGCCCTCCCCGTGACCGTTTGGGACTCGCCTTTGATCGAGAAAACATACCAACGGGTACGGTTGGGTTACCCATGCCCGTATTGATGAGAATCCCAGAATAAGGGGACACGATCTCTGCTTTGACAAGACGTGCCAAGGAAACCGCCTCGCAAAACGCGCTGAGGTGGGACAGTAAAACGATTCAAATAAAGACTTGGTCGTGGTGTGATGTCACGCTACGAAATACGTCAGTAGATAGATTTGTGTAAATATTATTCTCTCTATGGCAATATGTGGAAACTTATTTTGCAGAGTCGGACACTACCTTTGTGTTCAAAATCTTCTATGAAGTATTTGGAGGAGGACCCGGCATTGCAATGCCGAAGACAATCTGCGCGACGGACTCGTCGTCATTGAAGCCTGGTTCAGGGGCTACTGAGGGAGTCCTGGATTAGGGGGTGTCCGGATAGCCGGACTATACCTTCAGCCGGACTCCTGGACTATGAAGATACAAGATTGAAGACTTCGTCCCGTGTCTGGAAGGGACTTTTCTTGGCGTGGAAGGCAAGCTTGGCGATACAGATATGTAGATCTCCGACCATTGTAACCGACTCTGTGTAACCCTAGCCCTCTCCGGTGTCTATACAAACCGGAGGGTTTTAGTCCGTAGGACGAACAACAATCATACCATAGGCTAGCTTCTAGGGTTTAGCCTCCTTGATCTCGTGGTAGATCTACTCTTGTACTACCCATATCATCAATATTAATCAAGCAGGACGTAGGGTTTCACCTCCATCAAGAGGGCCCGAACCTGGGTAAAACATTGTGTCCCCTGCCTCCTGTTACCATCCGCCTAGACGCACAGTTCGGGACCCCCTACCCGAGATCCGCCGGTTTTGACACCGACACCGTCGGTAAAGGATTTTGTTCGTGTGTTTTTATCCTTCATTCAAAGTTTGTTTAATTCATGTGGAATCGTCAGCCTGTCATTTGATTCACCGTTCCCTACATTTGAAGTAATCAAGACAAATTTAACATAACCTTAAACAAATGGATCCAAAACATCCCGTCAAATAACAATTGATAAATTGGGTTTGGGTTACTATCACTCCAGCAACCCATAATCAACAACCTGATTACACAATTCCTTCCCCTAGGCCTCAATATGGTGAAGTGTCATGCAATCGACGTTCTGATAACACCAGTAGAGGAATAACAACACATCATATAATAGAAACATTAAATGGTATCTACTAAGACTTTTCGTGTGTCCTCACGAACTAATGGATCAACTCACAAGACATCATGTGGATAATGATCAGTAGGTATGAATATATGAAGAACAATCTGACATAACAATCTTTCACAAATAATTCTCCTATGCATCAACTACGAACGTGTAATCAACACATAATATACTCACATGTACCAATATGAACTTTGATACAAAGACTGAGCAAGAGGGATGATCTAGGGTTCAAAGATCAGATGGTGCTGGTGAAGATGTTGATGGAGAAGATGAACCTGATGGTGAATAGAGTGTTGGTGATACCGATGATGAACATGGAAGTTTCTCCGGTAGAGTCACTCCTCCATGCTCGTCGTCGGCCTCCTTCTCCACCTCTCCCTTCATGGTCATAGCTTAAAAATGCCGAACTGAAGCATGGGCCGCTGCCTCTGGCGATTGTCCATATCCACTATGCGAGGTACCGACTGATGTGTTGCTGCAATACGATGTTGGCAGCCAAGCGGCAAATTGGGAGAGGGGTGGGGGTGGGATAATGCAGCTATGGTCACCCTGGGCAGGGAATGACACCTCAACAAAAGAGATGCTGGGACGCCATCCGATGATGCGGCAGCTTCTAGATGGGATGTGGGGGCTGGCTTGCAGGGATGCTACGACAATGACCGCCATAGTAGCTGGCTGGAGGGTGTGGTGTTGGAGTGGGAGGGGATGGTGAGCTGCTGCTTGATGTGAAAGGTGTTTCTGTGGCAACAACCCATGTTTTAACAACGTTTTATTTTTGTCTTAGTTTTTTAGGGACCTACGGGAGACAGAGGAGGGGAGCTGGGACGAAGCGTTTGACTATTAAAATAGGCGACATGACTCGGAATGGACGCCTCTGCTACTTGTGAGCTGCGTTGGGATTTCCTCAAAGAGGAGAGGATGATGCAGTACAGTAGAGATAAGTATTTCCCTCTTTTATGAAACAAAGCTTATCAATCCAGTAGGAGAACCAAGCAACAATATGTAAACAACACCTGCACACAAACAACAAATTCATGCAATCCAACGCGTAGAGGGGTTTTCAATCCATCAACGGTTAGGATCAAGATAAATTGTATAGTATTTGATATATAGATTGAACAAAAATACAAAATAGAATACATAAAAGGAAATTACAACAAGGTATTTTTAGTTTTAAAATATGATAAAAGATAGACCTAGGGGCATATTTTAACTAGAGGCTTCTCTCGAGAAAATAACATGTGGTGGGTAAACAAATTACTGTTGGGCAATTGATTGAAAAGCAAATAATTATATTCATATCCAAGGCAATGATCATACATAGGCATCACATCCAAAATTAGTAGATTGACTCATGCCTGCATCTACTACTATTACTCCACACATTGACCGCTATCCAACATGCATCTAGTGTATTAAGTTCCTGGAAAAATAGAGTAATGCATTACGCAACATGACCTGATGTAGACTAGATAAACACATGTAGGAATAAACCCCATTTTTTACCCTTTTTGTCATTAGGATGGAGCACTTCAAGATCGAACCCGTTACAAAGCACCTCTTCCCATGGCAAGATAAATCAATTTAGTTGGCCAAACCAAACCAATAAATCGGAGAAGAAATACAAAGCTTTATTAATCATGCATAAAAGAGTTTAGAGAAAACTCAAATAATATTCGTGGATAGATCTGATCATACACTCACAATTCATCGGATCCCAGCAAAAACACCGCCAAAAGTCATTACAACAAATAGATCTCCAAGAACACCAAGGAGAACATTGTATTGGGAATCAAAACGAGGGAAGAAGCCATCTAGGTACTAACTAGGATCCATAGGTCTGTGGTGAACTATTGATGCATCATCGAAGGGACATCAAGGGTGATGAAGAACCCCTTCATGATTGTTTCTCCCTCCGGCAGAGTGCCAGAAAGGGTCCCCGGATGGGATCTCTCGAGAACAAAGGCTTGCGGCAGCGAAAAAAGTATTTCGTAGACTCCCTGGTAGGTTTCCTTATTTTAGAGTATTTATAGAGGCGGAGTCAGGTCAAATAGAGGCTCATGGGCCCCACTATATGCCAGGGCGCGCCCTGGTGCCTAGTGGGCCACTCCTTTGTCTTCTCGATCCTCCTCGAAGATTCTAGGGTCTCTTATTGCCATAAAAATATCCAAAAAGTATCATGACATTCAGACTTCGTTTGGTACTCATATACTGCAAAGTCAAAAAAGAAGAAAAAACAACAATTGGTACTGGGCACTAAGTTAGTAGGTTAGTCCCAAAAAATGATATAAAGTTGCTTGTAAATGTATATAAAGCATCCAAGATTGATACTATAATAACGTGGAGCAATAAAAATTATAGATATGTTGGAGACGTAGCAGTCTCACATTGCAATGACCGAGCGTGTCCGTTTCCACACACGGAGTGTTGGCCAAAATTTAAGTGTCCATGCCACTTTAGTGCTATAGGAAAAATATTTTAGTTGTTTGTTGGAAGCAAATCTGTGATTTCTGAGCGACATCAATATTTTGTACAACCTTCGCTCCAAATTAGTTGATCTAGATTTGTATAGATACAAATGTATCCAATACTTACACGTGTCTAGATACATCCTTACTTAGTAAAATCTGAGCCAGCTAATGCGGGACCGATGGAGTATATGTCTATTTTCAAGGAATCACGACTTACCAAAAACAACAACAAAAAGAGTAAGAAATCACTATTTACCAAGGAAAAACATTTGAGTATTTTGCGTAATTTCTCAAAGCATTAATTAAATTCTATATTGATTTGCGGAAGGAAATCACGACTTCTGGAAACATTAATTAAATTATATATACAGCTACTACTGCAATTTCTGCATGCATGTTTCCGTGGCTCAGTCAGACGCTTTAAAAGATTTCCATCATAGGCCAGGACACTCAACTTCTATGTTTCTTTCTTTCTTTCTTTCTTCCTATCTTTATCTGATTGAAAGCCCCTCGTTTTTCATTAAGAAATTCCCCAACCTCGCCAAAATTCTTGCACCACCATGTTGTCATGCCGGGCCTGGGCACACCTGCCGCCGGAGCTTGTCTGCCGCATCGCCGACGGACTTGACGACCTCAAGTGCTATGCGGGTGCGCGGGGAACTTGCACGACATGGCGTTCCACGCTAACTCCGCTGTTGTCATCGCTGCTCGTGGACCACAGCGACGATCCTCACGTGTCGCTCCTTCGGGCTCAAACCCGTCTCTTCATGGCAATCTCTGCCCTGCTGCATGCCGCTCCTTCAAGCTCGCCACAATCTCCTCGGTTAGGACCTATCTTGGCTGCTGCAGCGGATGGCTCGCCCTCTCGGTCTGCATCAACGACAGTCATAGTCTCCTCAACCTTGTCCACCCAGTCATCGCCGCTGAGATCCTCCTGCCCCCGCTGATCTACGACAGCCGCTCATCTCCAAGATGGTCTTTGTACCCAACCCCACCACTAACGACTTCCTCGCCACCGTGATATGTGACATCAATAGGCTTGCCTACATTACTGCTGGGGCCAGGAGGTGGGCCGTCCTCGACCCCATCCGCCTCGCCAAGGAAGACCAGATCGCCAACCTGCTCTACCACAGATATGGTATGGTTTACTGCCTCACTCGGTTTGGAGATGTCCACGTGCTCCGCCTGCCTGATCACCGCCGCAGGGAACTCCGTCATCCATGAGGGCCACACATTAGCACATCAGGTAGTGCATAACAAGCGGATCATCAAGATGACATGAGCAGATCTAAACGCACCAGCCACTATAGAGACACTATTGTCATATGTGGGAAGCAACCTACTGTTCGACGCCGCCACCAGATTCGCCCCGCCATATAATTCAATATCGACTTTCACTAGTGCTAATAACCTTGTGTTATGCGATGGTAGCATATACCAAATGTGGAGGAATGCAGCCTGCATGGTTAGTTTGCAGCTTCCAGGAGGGTGTCGTTGCCTTGTAGAACATGACAAAGTATTTGTTCTGAGGTATGACCCCCAGCGCCAACCATGTTGGGACGTTGTGGCCAACTTAAGGGGACACTCAGTGTTTTTTGGGAGGAACAATGCAGTGTCGATATATGCGGAAGGTGTTCCGGGACTCAAGGGTGATTGTGTGTACTAGATCAGTGGGAGAGGTAGGGATTGGGGCATGGTGTATGACATGAAAACTTGTATGTCAACACCTTGCATTCCCCTCATGGATGATGTCGTTCCGGGGTGTCCACAAAGCACAATCTACTGGTACTTTATAAGCAATGAATGAAAGAAGAGTTTACCAGATCCAAGTAAGGGCCCATGCTTAATCTGGAAAAGAAGTGATGTGTCACTTGGGTAGCTTGACAACATAGTGATAAGGACCACCAACCATATTGGTGGAAGTTATGTTGTACCGTCGTTAAAGGGTTTTGTTCGTGTTTTTTATACTACATTCGAAGTTTATTTAATTCATGTGGAATCGAAGGCCTATCATTTGATAAACCGTTCCCTACATTTGAAGTAATCAAGCTAAATTTAACTTAACATTAAACAATTGGATCCAAAAAAGCCCCTCACCGAACAATTGTTAAACTGGGGTTTGGTTTACTATCACTCCAGCAACCCATCATCAACAAACTGATTCCACAATTCCTTCCCCTGGGCCCAAACATGGTGCAGTGTCATGCGATTGATGTTCTCATAACACCACTAGAGGAAGAACAACACGACATATAATCAAAACATTGAATGGTAATCTACTTCACATGACAACTATCAATAAGACTTTTCGCATGTCCTCAAGAACTAATGGATCAACTCACAAGACATCATATGGATAACGATTAGTAGCTATGAATATATGAGGAACAATCTGAACATAACAATCTTTCACAAATAATTGTCCTATGCATCAACTACAAGCGTGTAATCAGCACATAAAATAATCACAGGTACCAATATGAACTTTGACACAAAGATTGAGCAAGAGGGACGATCTAGGATTCGAAGATGAGATGGTGCTGATAAAGATGTTGATGGAGAAGGTGATCCGGATGATGAATAGAGTGCTGGTGATCCCGATGATGAACATGAAAGTTTCTCCGGTAGAGTCGCTCCTCGATGCTCGTCATCGGCCTCCTTCTCCACATTTCCCTTCATGGTTGACGGTGTCCTGGACTAGGGGGTACTCACCATGTCGTCTCCCGACCAGCTGGATCGGGCCGAGGACCGCCATGGCGATTCACTAATGGGCCACTTTAGGCAGCACATGTCGCATACAAGGAAGACTTCACAAGACTTGGCGCTCAAGCCAAGGACTCTCCTAAAAAACCTAGTCCTCCGGTGTGTTATAGAAAACGAGGCCAGGCTAGTCAATAGATCAACTTATATTCATTAGAACAATCTCATGGTAGATACATGTAATCTGTATTATCCCCCCATATGAATACAATCAAAAGCAGCATGTAGGGTATTATCTCTTTGAGAGAGCCCAAACCTAGGTAAAACCTTGTGTCCATGTTACCATCGCACCAAGACGCCTAGGTTAGGACCCCTACTACGAGATACGCCGGATATATAACCGACAATGGTTATGGCTTCAAAGCTGTGAACTGAAGCATGGGACACTGCCTCTGGCAATTGGACATAGCCACTCTGCGAGGTAACGATTGATGTGTTGCTACAATATGATGTTGGCAGCCAGGCGACAAAATGGGTGGGGTGGAGTGGGATAATGCAACTATGGTCACCCCGAACAGGGAATGACACCTCAGCTTGCTAGTACTATGGTCAATGTGTTCTAGGATAGGCACCTTGGTCACCCCGGGCTGGACCAATGTTGCTATGAGTTGTGACCGACAGACGAGATGTTGGGATGCCACCCGTCGATGTTGCAGGTCACAGATGGGATATAGGGGGCGGCTTGCAGGGATGCTACGACCACGACTGCCACAGTAGCTGGCTGGAGAGTGTGTTGTTGGAGCGAGAGGGGATGGCGAGCTGCTGCTAGATGTCAGAGGTGTTGCTATGGCGACAACCCGCGTTTTAAGAAGGTTTTTGCCGTCCTTAGTTTTTCAGGGAACTACGAGAGATAGAGGAGGGGAGCTGGGACGAAGCGTTTGACTACTAAAATAGCCCACATGACTCGGAATGGACGTCTCTGCTACTTGTGAGCTGCGTTGGGATTTCCTCAAAGAGGAGAGGATGATGCAGTACAGTAGAGATAAGTATTTCCCTCGGTTATGAAACCAAGCTTATCAATCCAGTAGGAAAACCAAGCAACACTATGTAAACGGCACCCGCACACAAACAACAAATACTTGCAACCCAACGCGTAGAGGGGTTGTCAATCCCACAACAGTTACGAGCAAGATAACTTGTACAGTTTTTGATAGATAGATTGAACAAAAATACAAAATAAAATACATAAAAAAATTGCTGCAAGGTATTTTAGGTTTTAATATATGATAAAAGATAGACCCGGGGGCCATAGTTTTCACTAGAGGCTTCTCTTGAGAAAAATAATATATGATTGGTAAACCAATTATTGTGGGGCAATCTATCTATTATATTACTAAAACAATAGAAAACGTAGGGTTGAGATGTAATAATAGGAAAATAGTAAAAAAGAACGGCTGTGATATGCATGAAAGAAGTACCTATATGCATGTCTTCTTATCGCACACGTTTTCAGCCTAAAAGGGATGAGTCGGAGTAAAGAAAAAAAAATTGCTATGCTCATGCGAGTGGCAAGCTGAAGTCCGGATCACTTACATATATGTATCTTTGCTCATCTCATTGTTAAGCGCTAATGAAAGGTATTGCCTCCAGCCTAATTTGATATTTGTGGGCCAAGTACAAGTTTTTTTGGCTGGGTGGGCCAAGTACAAGATGAAGCCCAGAAAAAAAATGTACTTTTTTCAGTCTCCACTACAATTCGTGCTAACCAATGGATGCCAGCAGTTCCTAATCTATTTGTCTAAAAAAGCAGTTCCTAATCTGCATTAACGAGCTACACCAATTTTGGATTTTCAAAAAAAAAGATACACCAATTTTGTACGCCAATTTCAGCAGGAAAGTAAAGGACCAACCTTAATTTGTGCACACGAGTGAAACAGATTCAACTTTTTGACATAAAAGATGGTAGCAAGCATAATGTTTTTTTCCACATTAGCCACGTGCATAGGGTCTAATTGTCAAGTAATTTAGTTATTAGGAGCATGTAGTGAATGGAGCGACAAGAAAAAATATGGCTGTGCAATTTTTGAAAATAATAGATGGAGATAATTTCCTTATGTGGATTGACAGGTGCTTACGTGATTCTTACTTGAACAAACCTCCTACTTAAGATTAACCACCTCACAAGCATCTGCAACTACAAGAAAAGTATTATTTGGATCCAAGTCAGTCCCTTATGAAGTAGCGCATAAACTAGGGTTTAAGCTTCTGTCACTCTCGCAACCCATCATCTAATAACTGCTCCACAATGCATTCCCTTAGGCCCAAGTATGGTGAAGTGTCATGTAGTCAACGTTCACATGACACCACTAAGGGAATCACTACATACATACATATCAAGTTCACATGATTACTTGCAACAAGATTTCTCCCGTGACCTCAAGAACCAACACGATCAAGCTCATGATCTGAACATATAATCTTCCACCAACACTAGTAGATAAAGGGCCTTTAGTCCCGGTTGTGGAACCGGGACTAAAGGGTCGTTACTAAAGCCTCCCCTTTAGTCCCGGTTGGTAACACCAACCGGTACTAAAGGAAATTTTATGATTTTTTTGAATTTTTTTTGAATTTTTTTATTTTCAAATTTCTGAAATATTTTAACCTCTAGTCTCTAATCACCCCTCATCACTGCTCAATTTAATCTCTAATCTCTAATCACCCCTCATCATTCCAAATCATCTAACTTCCCGGACGGTCACCCATCCTCTCACTACTCTAGCCTGAGCACGCTTAACTTCCGGATTCTATTCTCCCTCGTTTCCAAGTCTGCACTTGTTGTTTTCCTGACAATAGTAAAATGTCAATCCTATTAACCCTCAGGAATTTAGCTTGAGCATGAAGTCACACATTTCACTGTTTGAGTTTGAAACTATTATTCTAAAAAACAATAATTATTTAGTAACACTAATATTTGTTGAATAATTAGTTTGACCATAGTTTGACCACAGTTTGACCATAGCTTGACCAATGTTTGACCAGATTTGACCAAAATTCAAGAAAACTGAAATAATTATTTAGTAACACTAATATTTCTTGAATAAGTAGTTTGACCATTGTTGGACCATAGTTTGACCAGATTTGACCAACATTCAAAAAAATGAAATAATTATTTAGTAACACTAATATTCTTGAATAATTATTTAGTAACACTAATATTTCTTGAATAAGTAGTTTGACCATAGTTTGACCAGATTTAACGAAAATACAAAAAAATGAAATTTGAGCATAACTTTTTTTCCTCTTAGAATTTGAGGATTCTAAAAATTTGCAAACATGCCGTAGGCTGTCAAAATCGGATGCGGATTTTCGTGCTGAACATTTTGATATATTATACGTTTTTTTCCGACATCGTATGCAATTACGTTTTCCCTGCACTTTTTGCAAAACAGGTCCAAATTTAAGTTTTTAAATTTTCCTAACTAGTAGATGTAGTAATATAACTACCTCTCGAAGGATTTTATTTTTTGAAGTTTTTACCATTTTCTTTTGATTTTTTCAAAACAAAAAAGGCGATCCAGGGGTGGTAGAGTTTGACAATGGGACCTTTAGTCCCGGTTTGAGACACAAACCGGGACTAAAGGGCATCGCACCCTTTAGTCCCGGTTCGTGTCTCAAACCGGGACTAAAGGTCTAATCTTTAGTCACGGTATTTAACTTACATTCCTGTTTGAAAACCCAATAGTTCCTGTTGGTATGATTTGCGGGCTTACCGGGTGTGCCATGAATCTGACAGGGCCTCTCAAGGATTTTATGTAAGTTGGATGGCCCGTTTTGTTGCCTTTGAAAGGTTTCTTCCGCTGACCGGACTTGGGACCGCTGAATCCGGCATTGACTGCCGTATCGTCTGCGTCGTCGTCATTGTTGTTATTACGACGTTTGTTTTTATTGCGGCCAGGTTTACCGTTGCCGTCCCGCACCTCGGAGGTGCCAGGGTCACCTGAACTGTTGATTCTACGAGCCAACCAGCTGTCTTCACCCACATAGAAGCGGGTCATAAGTGCCGTTAAGGCAGCCATGGTCTTCGGCTTTTCCTGCCCAAGGTGCCGGGCGAGCCATTCGTCACGGACGCTGTGCTGAATGGCCGCTAAGGCTTCGGCATCCGGACCGTCTTTTAGTTAAGAATCGATTCCAAAGCTTGTGTGCTGATTCGCCTGGCTGCTAAATTATGTGACTCAAGTCGTCAGCATCCGGTGGCCGGACATAAGTGCCCTAAAAGTTAGCCCTAAAAGCATCTTCCAAGTCTTCCCAGGTTCCAATGGAGTTTTCTGGGAGGCTATTTAGCTACTACTGTGCTGGTCCATTTAGCTTTAGAGGAAGATATTTAATGGTGTGGAGATCATCTCCTCGAGCCATATGAAGGAGAAGGAAATCTTCAATCCAGACGGCCGGATCCGTCGTTCCATCGTATGGTTCGATGTTTACGGATTTAAACCCTTCCGGAAACTGATGTTCCATAACCTCATCAGCGAAGCACAGGGGGTGTTCGGGCCCCTCCGTATCTCGCAATGTCGTGGCGGAGATCATCTGACATCTGAGTTCTGTACTTAAAGTGTCCATGCCACTTTATTGCTATGTGAAAAATATTTAAGTTGTTTGTTGGAAGAAAAATCTGTGATTTATGAACAACATTAATATTTTGTACAACCTTCACTACAAATTAGATGCTCTAGATTTGTTTAGATACAAATGTATTCAACACTTAAGTTTGTCTAGATACATCCTTATTTAGTAAAATCTGAGCCAGCAAACGCGAGACCGATGGAGTATATGTCTATTTTCAAGCAATCACGACTTACCAAAAACAACAAAAGAAAGAGTAAGAAATCACGATTTACCAAGGAAAAACATTTCAGTATTTTTAGCAATTTGTTGAAGCATTAATTAAATTCTATATTGAGTTGGTGGAAGGAAATCATGACTTCTCGAAGCATTAATTAAATTATATATACAGCTTTTACAGCAATTTATGCAAGCAATTTTCTACATGCACGTTTCCGTGGCTCAGTCAACGCTTTAAAAGATTTCCATCATAGGCCAGGGCACTCAACATCTGTGTTTATTTATTTCTTTCTTCTTTGTGTGAGCAAAAGACCCTCATTTTTCTTTAAGAAATTCCCTAACCTCGCCAAAATTCTTGCCCCGCCATGTTGTTGTGCCGTGCCTGGGCAGACCTGCCGCCGGAGCTTGTTTTCCGCATCGCCGACGGACTTGACGCCCTCAAGTGCTACGTGAGTGCGCGGGGAACTTACCTGACATGGCGTTTCGCGCTCATGCCACCATTCACGTCGCTGCTCGTGGACCATAGCGACGACCCCGCCAAGCGCTGCACCACCGCCTCAATCAAGCGTCGTACCACTGTAGCCTGGACCCTCACGCATCAAGCTCACCAAAATCCCCTATGTTAGGACATGTCTTGTCTACTGTGGCAGATGGCTTGCCCTCTTTGTCTACATCGACGACGGTCATAGTCTGCTTAGCCTTTTCCACCCCGTCATGGCCGTTGAGATCCTCCTGCCCCCGCTGATCTACGATAGATGCCTCGTCTCCAACATGCTCTTTGCACCCAACCCCACCACTAATTACTTATTGGCCGCCGTGATATGTGACATCAATAGGCTTCCTACATCGCGCAGGGGCCGGGAGGTGGGCCGTCCTCGACCCCATCCGCCTCGCCGATGGAGACCAGATCACTGACATCCTCTACAACAGAAATGGTATGGTCTACTGCCTCACTCAGTTTGGAGATGTCCACATGCTCCGCAATCTGTAGCGCTGCCGCAGGGAACCTATCACATTCTTGAGGGCCACACATTAGCGCATCACGTAGTGCATAACAAGCGGATCATCTAGATGCACGGGACAGGTCTAGATCTAAAAGTGTCGACCACTATAGAGACACTGTTGTCATCTGTGGGAAGCAACTTACTGTTTGACGTGGCCACCAATTTGACCCCGCCAAATAATACAATCTCGACTTTCACTAGCGCTAATAACCTTGTGTTCTAGGATTGTAACATATACCAAATCAGGAGGAATGCAGCCTCCACGGTTAGTATGCAGCTGCCAGGAGTGGGTCATTGTCATATCGAACATGAAAAAAATATTTGTTCTGAGTTATGACCCCCAGCGCCGACCATGTTGGGACATTCTAACTGACTTAATGGGACACTTAGTGTTTGTTGGGAGGAACAGGGCAGTGTCGATATATGCAGAAGGAGTTCGAGGACTCAGGGGTGATTGTGTGTATTGGATCGCTGGGAGAGGTAGTGATGGGGGCATGGTCTGTGACATCAAAACTGGCAGGTCAATACCTTGCATTCCCCTCATGGATGGCAAAATTCCGGGGTTTCCACAAAGCACAATTTGCTGGTACATTCTAAGTGGTGAATGAAAGAAGAGTTTACCCGACCCGAGCAAAGGCCCATGCTTAATCTGGAAAAAAGTGATGCATCACTAGGGCAGCCTGGTGACATAGTGATAAGGACCATGAACCACATTGGTGGAAGTGATGTTGTACCATCGGTAAAGGGTTTGGTTCATGTTTTTTGTATACTACATTCGAAGTTTATTTAATTCATTTGGAATTGTCGGCCTATCATTTGATTCACCGTTCCCTACATTTGAAGTAAAGAAGATAAATTTAACATAACATTAAACGATTGGAACCCAAACAACCTCTCACATAACAATTGATAAACTGGGGTTTGGGTTACTATCACTCTGGCAACCCATAATCAACAAACTGATTCCACAATTCCTTCTTCTAGGCATCAATACCGCGAAGTGTCTTGCAATCGACGTTCTCTTAACACCACTAGAGGAAGAACAACACAAAATATAATCAAAACATTGAATAGTTATCTACTTCGCATGACTACTACCAATAAGGCTTTCGCATGTCCTCAATAAATAATGTATAATGATCAGTAGGTATGAATATATGAAGAACAATCTGAAAATAACAATTTTTCACAAATAATTCTCCGATGCATCAACTACAAATGTGTAATCAACACATAAAATACTCACAGAATATGAACTTTGATACAAATATTGAGCAAGAGGGATGATCTAGGGTTTGAAGATTACATGGTGCTGGTGAAGATATTGATGGAGAAGATGATCCCAATGATGAATAGAGTGTTGGTGATCCTGATGATGAACATGAAAGTTTCTCCGGTGGAGTCGCTCCTCCATGCTTGTCGTCAGCCTCCTTCGCCACACCGAGCGTTGGCAAAAATTTAAGTGTCCATGCACTTTAGTGCTATGTGAAAAATATTGAAGTTGTTTGTTGGAAGCAAATATGTGATTTCTAAACAACATTAATATTTTGTACAACCTTCGCTACAAATTAGTTGATCTAGATTTGTTTAGATACAAATGTGTCCAACACTTAAACATGTCTAGAAACATCCTTATTTAGTAAAATCTGAGCCAGCTAACACGAGACTGATGGAGTATATGTCTATTTTCAAGCAATCACGACTTACAAAAAACAACAAAAGAAAACTAAGAAATCACGATTTACCAAGGAAAAACATTAGAGTATTTTTAGTAATTTGTTGAAGCATTAATTAAGTTCTATATTGATTTGGCGGAAGGAAATCATGACTTCTCGAAGCATTAATTAAATTATATATACAGCTCTTACCGCAATTTCTGCAAGTAATTTTCAGCATGCACGTTTTCGTGGCTCAGTCAACGCTTTAAAAGATTTCCATCATAGGCCTAGGCACTCAGCTTCTCTGTTTATTTGTTTCTTTCTTTCTTTGTGTGAGAAAAAGCCCCTCGTTTTTATTAAGAAATTCCCTAACCTCGCCAAGATTCTTACCCCGCCATGTTGTCGTGCCGTGCCTGGGCAAACCTGCCGCCGAACTTGATGACCCGAAGTGCTACACGAGTGCGCGGGGAACTTACCTGAGATGGCGTTTCACGCTCATGCCACCATTCTCGTCGCTGCTCAGGGACCACAGCGACGACCCCGCAAGCGCTGCACCGCCGCCACCATCAAGCGTCGTACCACTGTAGCCTTGACCCTCACGCATCAAGCTCACCACAATCCCCTGTGTTAGGACCTGTCTTGGCTACTGCGGCGGATGGCTTGCCCTCTTTGTCTGCATAGACGACGGTCATAGTCTGCTCCCTTTGTCATGGCTGCTAAGATCCTCCTGCCCCCGCTAATCTACGATAGGCGCCTCATCTCCAAGATTGTGTTTGCAACCAACCCCACCACTAATGACTTATTGGCCGCTGTGATATGTGAAATCAATGGGCTTGCCAACATCGCCGCAGGGGCCGGGAGGTGGGCCGTCCTCGACCCCATCCGCCTCGCCGATTGTGACACCCCAAAATTTTACCCTTGATTTATTGATTAAAAAATTTGCTAGGAAATTTAAACCTTTATTTTCTGGATTTTTCTTTTGATTCCAGAGCCATTCTTTACCTTATTATTATGGGGTTTTTACCTCAAGTGAAAAACTTTCCAAATGTATTATTGGACTTGTTTCTCCCCTCAAGAAAAACATTTCTATTATCAGTGGATTTATTTGCATAATTATTCCTTTCTGAGCCTTATTCCTTAAAATGATTTTTCTTAAGTTTCAGGACCCAATTTGCACCGCAACCTTTCGATATATTTATCTAAAATTCCAACTAAAATTTGGAGATGTCATGTGATGTTTTTAAATCACTTTTATGCAAAAATATATTTCATTCTTTCATATTTTGAGCTCTAGACCAAGTTTTCAAATCTGGTCCAGTGGGAAATTTTGCACTACAACCCATTTAAATACTTCTTTAAAATTTCCACCAAAATTATGGGATGTTTGTAGGAGTGTTTTATTCAACTCTATGCAAAAACCCATTGATGTTCTTTGAAAGATTTGAGTGAATCAACCTCATTTTCATTCTGGCCCAGTTGGGTGTTTTCTACTGCAACCCTAATTTATCTTGCTCTAGTAACCATGAGATTTTTCCTAATTATAGCCCATCCTACAAAACCCTTAAGTCCAGGAGAGTGGACCCATTGGAGGATTTTAAGTGCATGCAATGAGGCATTGTTCTTTCTGTCCAAAACTGAAGTTTTGCAAAGCTTGCACTAACAAGTTTCTGGTTTTGTCCAAATGACCTTGCCATCCTCTCCTTTATCTAAAGAGACACTGATCTGGAAAGTTTGGCCACCCCAAGAGTTGCCTGGATGCCATTAGCATTTTGTCAAACAACTGGTGTGCATGGCCAGTTTTGACATGATTTTTGTCTTTGCACTGTGACCTTGCACATCTGGGCAAACCAACATGTCCACTAATGTCCTAGGGGACCCTAGCCTAGACCTGCTAATCCCCAGCTCCACCCAAGCCGCCTAGCTTGCTCTGGCATTTCGCCGAACGCTTGGCGTGCATGCTCTGGGCGCGCCCAGAGCGCACGTTTTGCACGCGCGCGCACCAAGCCGCCGCGTCCCGCTGTCGACGCCCCGCGCTCGTTCTGGCCCTTGCCCTCTCCCAGTCGACGCCCCGACCCCTCCCACGTCGCAGAGCTGCCCCTGGAGCACCACAGCTCCGCCGTCAGGTCGGCCACGACGGCTAGCGGGCGGCCACAGCAACCTCTGCCGTGGGCAGCGCCGCCCGAGCCTCCTCTACTTGCCAGCTGCCCTCGTGAGCAGTCCATCCTCATCCGCTCGCCCTCCCGACCCCGCTAGCCTCCACCACGTCGCCCTGACCGCTACAGAGCGGCGGTTCGCCGGCGACCTTATCCACGGCCGCGAAACCGCCATGGCTACGCTATATAAGGGCCCCCCCCCCCCGAGCTCATCCAAGCCTGCAGGCAGCCTCGGACCATCCCACTGGTACTCCTACAGCCCGCAATCGACGGCGAGAGGCCATCTTCCTCGTCTCAGGCCAGCTCGGCCGTCGTTCCGCTCCAGTGCCGTGCATCGCCAGCAGAGCCGCCCCCACCCTTCCAACACCACCGCTCGACTCCCCTTGACCCTGCGGAGCTGCCCAGCATCTCAAACACGGTCGGGAGCCACGGCATCCCAGAGCCCCAAACCCACCCGAAGCTTCCTCCGCCGCGGGGCTCACCGCCGGCGACTCCCTTCGCCCCCACCACCCTAGAGACCACCGGGAGGACCGCCCCGGGGTGGCGGATGCATCCCGACCCTCTGGAGCCCGCGGGAAACCACCGTTCGCCGGCGTTGATCGCTGGAGCCTCGCCTCTGTTCAGCCAGAGGAAGAAGGAGGCGAGGGCGACTGGTCAAACCTGACTAGTGGGCCCCCTGGACCCACTGTCAGTGACCAGCCCCGCCACCACGTTCTTTAAGTGAAAGCGCAACACCCCAGAGTACGTCTCCCCTGCTAAGAAAGCGTATTCTGTATTGGAACATTTTCCTTTTTCTGTTTTATTTTAAAAACATAATTGGACTAAACATTGACTGGCTATAACTTTCTAAATATAAATCCAAATGACTTGATTCTTTTTCTGTTGTTTCCCAAATATTGTCTAGTTTATTTTCCTATTTATTTTTCAAAATTTTCCAAACAACTTTTTTGTACTATTTTTAAAGTATGTGTTATTTGAATATTTTCAAAAATAGGAGTTTGAAGAAGGAGAAAACTTTCAAAAGTTTTGGAATGCACCCTGCCTCTCCACAACTTGAAGGCAAGGATTCTGAACCCTGGCATAATATTTCATGGGTTGTTTGATACGGTTATAACACCACCTCGACATGAAGCATTAGTTATTTTTATGTGACGATGTGATCATACGCTTTGAGTGCATAATGAAAAGTCTTGCTGTTGGAAATGGATAGGCTTGTGATAGCAATCACCCTCATATGCCTCTCATGCCTACCGGGAAGGATCCGGGTAAGTCTCTGTCTTGGGTAGACACGAGCTTGTCCCTCGTCGAGACGGTTATGACCGGTGGGGCAGGGGGAGGTATGATGAGTGGTGGTGGTGTCTGATGGATGTGAAATATAATTCTTGAGCTAACCATGCAGGAAATACTTAAACCTCCTGAGTCGACAGTAGATCGAGTCTTGTTCCAGTAACCCCCATACTTGTTTCGTGCTGCCACTTGTCCCTGCCGTAGGTGGGGTACGGTTCAGTAAGTTTTCAACCCCTGTCTTAGCACACACCGTACAGAGAGGCCATGGTGGAAGATACCGGCTGCATCCGGTAGGCATGCCACCTGGTCTGGGGGTATGGGTGTTTCCGGTTGGGACCGAGAGGGGGGCACCCCTTAGAGCGCGCGATAGAAATTTGATCCCATGCTATGCGAGGTTGTAGCCTCCCCACTTAGAGTTTTTCTTAACAGGTGTCGTGGGTGATTCCAGACACGAGTAAAGTTAAGTTGGTGTGTGCAAGTCAGACGTGTTTTCGACTAAAAACCATAGACAGAATTAGTTTCGATGGACTAAAGAAATCCGTTACTCGTGGGTAAAGAGTACACCCTCTGCAGAGATATTATACCTATTCGAATAGCTGTGTCCATGGTTAAGGACTACAGTCTGGGATGGGTCAAGTGTCGGTCTTAGTGTCGGTCTTCGGAGGAAAAACTACTGAACCAGAACATTAGTTATGATCTGTGACATATGATGATTATGATTATTATTATTGTGGACTAATCATTTTTATTATTTGAAATTTATGAGTATCCCTGGGACGGTTCTACCTCCTAGATATTCACTGTGATTATTCTTATATAAGCCCTTTATGTGGTGTCGCTCAGACGCCCGACTGTGGCATGCTTGTCATTTCATTTGCTTATAAGCCCTTTATGGGGTGTCGCTCAGACGCCCGACTGTGGCATGTTTGTCATTTCATTTACTTATAAGCCCTTTATGTGGTGTCGCTCAGACGCCCGACTGTGGCATGTTTGTCATTTCATCTACTTATAAGCCCTTTATGTGGTGTCGCTTAGATGCCCGATTGAGGCATACTTTATATTGTCATCCTTTCGAGGCGTCGCTTCAGACACCCGATCGGTGCATTCTATTTCTACTCGCTGATTGCATATTCATATATGACATGATTAACCTGCTTGCATGCATCATGAGCTTCATTCATGACTGACGAAGTAATCATAGAATATTTCAAAGCATGATTATCAGTGGCTATATTATACATGAGTTCTTAATGTTTGCGAGTACATTCAAAGTACTCACTGGCTTGTCTCTGGCTATTGTCTTGGCCAGATTTCTTGTGTGGAGAGGAGCGTTGTGATGACAGCCCCGGAACCTACGCAATGATGATAGCAGCCTCGCGAAGATAGGAGTTATCCTGGTCAGCTGTTCCTGTGGAAAATGGAGTCCCATAGACGCTGATGATCCGCATACCGCTTTCGCCATCAACCACTAGAAACCAATTGTTGAACCCATAGGCCAGAATGGTCTTGTACTACATATTTTGTATTTTGCTTGGAGTTTCTATAACAAGTTGGTGTCTCATCAGCTAACAGTAGTCCTGGGGCTGGTGAGCACAAGGGCCGCTTTTGGGAAATTAATATCCCGAAAAAACCGGTCCTGACAAACTTGGTATCAGAGCCAGGCTGACCATTGGCTAATCCTATCTTAGCTAGGTCGAAAAACCTAGGTAAACCAACCCACCAGACCTTCACCAAACCCCGGCCAAGTTTCTCGTGTAAGATAGCCTCACAGTGACCTGACACCTTTTGGTAGTCGGTGCCCAACCTATCAGCCTAGCCTGTCGGTCACACGCCAGTGACCGGCCCCTGAATAGTCTTTTTCGCAAGCGTGCGAAGGAAGACTCCATCCCATTTTTCTATAAAAGGGCACGCTAGCCTCAACCCAGCCCAGCACAACCTCTAACCCCAAATAAAGCTAAAATGCCAGGACCCATTGTTCACAATGAGACCACAGCAACCAACCTTGGAGGTTTTGTGACCGTGCTAGCAAACCTCACCCGCCGTGCCTTTGCATTAGAAGAGCCCCCAGAATATGTTGTGTACCAAGGGTCCATGAGCAGTGAGAGCCATCAATTTTGGGCCACTGTGCACGTCTATGGTAGGGGTCTATCGCCAGAACGCCCCTACAGGTTCACCGGAAGGACAACTTCCTTTGAGCCACAAGCCATCCAACTAGCTGCTCGAGAAGCTATAGTTCAACTCCGGCACCTGTCGCCCAGAGTTAACTGTCGCTCATTCTACTACTACCCGAGCCGTGATGGGTATGGTAGGCCACCCCAGGTTGCCAACGGAGATCACGAGACGGATCCTGCATTATTGCATCTGGTGCGCTATGTAAGTGCACTAGAGGGACTATTCAATCAAATCACCCTTCATCTGATCGCAGCTCGTGGAGAACTGATCCACCGAGCCCCAGTGAGAAGAGAAGATGAGCCCGACGCCGACAACCCAGTCGTGCTGTTCGGACAACCGATCGAGACCTTGAGGTCAGCCCCAGCCATCAACCAAGGTGCTTTGATGACCCCAGAAGTGCTTCGTCGCCTTTTGGGAACACACTCCAACGGGATTGTGGCCAACAATCCCCGTGATGGTCATCATCGCTACCCCGACCCTACAGTTCCTCAACCCCCTCCAGCTAACCCCGATGGTGAGGCCAATGGAGAAGCCTCGACATCCACAAGGCACATCCGTTTAGATATAAACGAGGTGGACTAAGTCACTCGAATAGTACCGAGTCTTAGTATGTCCACACCCTGTAATTGTGTGATCTTGTATCGCCACAATGTTGTCTTCATGTGCATCCCTATTTTAAATAGCAGTTGTATGTGGAGGTACAGTTGCATTTTTAATCCTGGGCGTACAGTAACACGTCACTTTTGTGAGATGTGTGTATCTGTGGCTTGGACCCCGACCCCATGAGAGCAGAACCAGCAAACTAGTGCCCCTCCCCATAGTAATTAACCCAGCCCAGTTGCTATATAAGGGCCAGCTCGTGATCTTGCAGAGTACCCCTCATCTTGTGCGCAACCCTCACAACCATTTCTTGCCATGCCGAGCCCTAGAATTTATCTGTGAACCCCAGATGCAACACCGGTTAGTTTTGTTAAAATATTGTGGGACTTTACCTGCAGTACCATGGGTTCTACCCAGCCACCCCAGTATGAGCTGCTCAAGTCGAGGATCACCTCATCCACCTTGAAATATTGGGCAGTAGTACACATCCCTCTCATAAACTCAAACCAATACCCCACGGAAGTCTCCTTCCTGGGGAAATCTATGCCGACCCCGCAAATGGCCATAGAAGCTGCTGCACATGAAGCACTTGTTTGCCTTCGATTCGCAGTACCTTATGCCAGCGAACGAGGGTATAACTACTTCCCGAATCGAGCAGCACCCGGAGGAGTGACATCTTTTCCCGGTGGACGAATTGAGAGAGACCCAGAACTGGCCAACCTTGTCCAATATGTCATCGCTCAGGAGCGTTTGACCCAGTGAGTAATGGGTTATCTCCAAAGCCTCGCTGATTTAAATCCTCAGATCGCCATCGGCAGACCACTGAGGCCCGACCAGGAGAGACACATTCATCGTCTGGTCAATCCGCTTCCCCCGATAGAAGAAGAGTGCGCCCCTGTACCAGAGATGTTTTCTCGGGACCCCGTCCAGTTGCCGTTTTAATTCTAGACGTTACTACTACGTTTATTATTGCAACATTTATTTTTGTGTTGTAACTTATGCGTGGTACCCTGAGTTTGTGCGACAAGTCAATTATTTGGTTTCAATTATTATGAGTAGTTTTGCTGCTGTAAATTTTTGATTAACTAATTTTCACTCGCGAAAAATCCCAAAGTGAGATTTCTCTTCCCCTGAGTTACTGCAACATATATCTCCTCACGACAAAGATTTCATTCACGCAGCACCACGGCAGCAGACTCACAACCACAACCACTTGAACACATGCACTGCTTGCAAAACCACGTAACCGTGTTGCATCTAACTGATCACCCCCCTAACACACCACAGTCTCGAAAGGAGAAATTTGTGGGTAAATTATTCGGACACAGTTGCCCACAAGCACACTGACAGCGGTTAGCACCGGACACCGCACCTAATCCTCGTGCTCACCGCCGCTGCAAAGAGCCATCACTCGAGCAGCAGCGTCCCGTCGATCATCGAGGATCATCGCGCACAGGAGCACGGAGAGCGCCAGCAATGCCGCCAGCCCTCCGCACATCAGGATCACGTACCAATCTGGCATCGCCTCCGCCATTAAAACCTCGTCTCTAGCTTCTGTAAACGGAAATGGAGGAGGAAGAAGGGGAAGGAGAAGTGAGGCCAGGTGTGAGGAAGAAGAGAGAAGCACCTCGGCCGTTTTATAGCTCGAGCTCGGTGTACGGTGGGCGAAGTCCACCAGCGCCGCTCATCGCCCGATCACCGGTGTTCGGAGGCGAATCCGCGAGCAGTGTTGACAGCACGCTGGCCCGCAAGGTGAGTGCACGCTGCACCGGCAGCTAGCACGCCGCGCACTACCGCGGTACGGCCTAGATGCCCTACGCGCTAAACGTCGCCGGTGGAGAAAGCACGGGAAAGCGCGCGGGAGAGAGGAAGAAGAGAGAACCGGAGGAAGAAGAAGAGACTGATAGTAGACCCCGGGTCCACCTGTCAGCCAGTGAGAGCACTGTGCTCTCGGGTTCGACCAGCGTATTTTAAATTTAGAATTTATTCTAAACTTACTGTATCCAACGTATAAATCTCTCGTTTTCCACCTAACCATAGATTTTTCCATGCAGCGCTAGTGTTCCACACTGTGGTTTTACACCACTTATTGCCCTCTCATTGTAGCCACATTTTATTGCACATATTTTCTTAAAACAGCTTTTAACAAATCTCGAGGATGAGATTTTTCTTAAGGGGGGTAGTGTTGTGACACCCCAAAATTTTACCCTTGATTTCTTGATTAAAAATTTTGCCGGGAAATTTAAACCTTTATTTTCTGGATTTTTCTTTTGATTTCAGAGCCATTCTTTACCTTATTATTATGGGGTTTTTACCTCAAGTGAAAAACTTTACAAATGTATTATTGGACTTGTCTCTCCCCTCAAGAAAAACATTTCTATTATCACTGGATTTATTTGCATAATTATTCCTTTCTGAGCCTTATTCCTTAAAATGATTTTTCTTAAGTTTCAGGACCCAATTTGCACTGAAACCTTTTGATATATTTATCTAAAATTCCAACCAAAATTTCGAGATGTCATGTGATGTTTTTAAATCACTTTTATTCAAAAATATATTTCATTCTTTGGATATTTTGAGGTCTACACCAAGTTTTCAAATCTGGTCCAGTGGGCAATTTTGCACTACAACCCATTTAAATATTTCTTTAAAATTTCCACCAAAATTATGGGATGTTAATAGGAGTATTTTATTCAACTCTATGCAAAAACCCATTGATGTTCTTTGAAAGATTTGAGTGAATCAACCTCATTTTCATTCTGGCCCAGTTGGGTGTTTTCTACTGCAACCCTAATTTATCTTGCTCTAGTAACCATGAGCTTTTTCCTAATTATAGCCCATCCTACAAAACCCTTAAGTACAGGAGAGTGGACCCATTGGAGGATTTTAAATCCATGCAATGAGGCATTGTTCTTTCTGTCCAAAACTGAAGTTTTGCAAAGCTTGCACTAACAAGTTTCTGGTTTTGTCCAAATGACCTTGCCATCCTCTCCTTCATCTAAAGAGACACTGATCTGGAAAGTTTGGCCACCCCAAGAGTTGCCTAGATGCCATTAGCATTTTGTCAAACACCTGGTGTGCATGGCCAATTTTGACATGATTTTTGCCTTTGCACTGTGACCTTGCACCTCTGGGCAAACCAACATGTCCACTAATCTCCTAGGGGACCCTAGCCTAGACCTGCTAATCCCCAGCTCCACCCAAGCCGCCTAGCATGCTCTGGCATTTCGCCGAACACTTGGCGTGCACGCTCTGGGCGCGCCCAGAGCGCACGTTTTGCACGCATGCGCACCGAGCCGTCGCGTCCCGTTGCCGACGCCCTGCGCTTGTTCTGGCCCTTCCCCTCTCCCGGTCGACGCCCCGACCCCTCCCGCATCGCAGAGCTACCCCTGGAACTCCACCACTCCGCCGTCAGGTCGGCCACGGCGGCTAGCGGGCGGACACAGCAACCTCTGCCATGGACAGCGCCACCCGAGCCTCCTCTGCTAGCCAGCTACCCTCGTGAGCAGTCCATCCTCATCCGCTCGCCC
Source organism: Triticum urartu (assembly GCF_056163025.1). NCBI lineage: Eukaryota > Viridiplantae > Streptophyta > Magnoliopsida > Poales > Poaceae > Triticum > Triticum urartu. The sequence continues at coordinate 746,548,549 of NC_141875.1, read as the reverse complement.
TCCCGACCCATCTAGCCTCCACCAAGTCGCCCTGACCGCTACAGAGCGGCGGTTCGCCGGTGACCTTATCCATGGCCGTGGAACCGCCATGGCTACGCTATATAAGGGGCCCCCCGAGCTCATCCAAGCCTGCAGGCAGCCTCAGACCATCCCACTGGTACTCGTACAGCCCGCAATCGACGGCGGGAGGCCATCTTCCTCGTCTCCGGCCAGCTCGGCCGCCATTGCGCTCTGGTGCCGTGCATCGCCAGCAGAGCCTCCCCCACCCTTCCAACACCACCGCTCGAATCCCCTTGACCCTGCGGAGCTGCCCAGCATCTCAAACACGGTCGGGGGCCACGGCATCCCAAAGCCCCAAACCCACCCGAAGATTCCTTCGCCGCGGGGCTCACCGCTGGCGAATCCCTTCGCCCCCACCACCCTAGAGACCACCGGGAGGACCGCCCCGGGGTGGCGGATCCATCCCGACCCTCCAGAGCCTGCGGGAAGCCACTGCTCGCCGGCGTTGATCACCGGAGCCTCACCTCTGTTCGGCCAGAGGAAGAAGAAGGCGGGGCGACTGGTCAAACCTGACCAGTGGGCCCCCTGGACCCACTGTCAGTGACCAGCCCTGCCACCACGTGCTTTAAGTGAAAGCGCAACGCCCCAGAGTACGTCTCCCCTGCTAAGAAAGCGTATTCTGTATTGAAACGTTTTCCTTTTTTCTGTTTTATTTTAAAAACAGAATTTGACTAAACTTTGACTGGCTATAACTTTTTAAATATAAATCCAAATGACTTTATTCTTTTTCAGTTGTTTCCCAAATATTGTCTAGTTTGTTTTCATATTTATTTCAAAATTTTCCAAACAACTTTTTTGTACTGTTTTTAAAGTATGTGTTATTTGAATATTTTCAAAAATAGGAGTTTGAAGAAGGAGAAAACTTTCAGAAGTTTTGGAATGCACCCTGCCTCTCCACAACTTGAAGGCAAGCATTCTGAACCCTAGCATAATATTTCGTGGGTTGTTTGATACGGTTATAACACCACCTTGACATGAAGCATTAGTTATTTTTATGTGACGTTGTGATCATACGCTTTGAGTGCATAATGAAAATTCTTGCTGTTGGAAATGGATATGCTTGTGATAGCAATCACCCTCATATGCCTCTCATGCCTACCGGGAAGGATCCGGGAAAGTCTCTGTCTTGGGTAGACACGAGCTTGTCCCTCGTCGAGACGGTTATGACCGGTGGGGCAGGGGGAGGTATGATGAGTGGTGGTGGTGTCTGATGGATGTGAAATATAATTCTTGAGCTAACCATGCAGGAAATACTTAAACCTCCTGAGTCAACCGTAGATCGAGTCTTGTTCCAGTAACCCCCATACTTGTTTCGTGCTGCCACTTGTCCCTGCCGTAGGTGGGGTACGGTTCAGTAAGTTGTCAACCCCTGTCTTAGCACACACCGTACAGAGAGGCCATGGTGGAAGATACCGGCTGCATCCGGTAGGCATGCCACCTGGTCCGGGGGCATGGGTGTTTCCGATTGGGACCGAGAGGGGGGCACCCCTTAGAGCGCGCGATAGAAATTTGATCCCATGCTACGCGAGGTTGTAGCCTCCCCACATAGAGTTTTGCTTAACAGGTGTCGTGGGTGATTCCAGACACGGGTAAAGTTAAGCTGGTGTGTGCAAGTCAGGCGTGTTTTCGACTAAAAGACCGTAGACGAAATTAGTTCCGATGGACTAAAGAAATCCGTTACTCGTGGGTAAAGAGTACACCCTCTGCAGAGATATTATACCTATTCGAATAGCCATGTCCATGGTTAAGGACTACAGTCTGGGATGGGTCAAGTGTCGGTCTTAGTGTCGGTCTTCGGGAAAAACTACTGAACCAGAACATTAGTTATGATCTGTGACATATGATGATTATGATTATTATTATTGTGGACTAATCATTTTTATTATTTGAAATTTATGAGTATCCCTGGGACGGTTCTACCTCCTAGATATTCACTGTGATTATTCTTATATAAGCCCTTTATGTGGTGTCGCTCAGACGCCCGACTGTGGCATGCTTGTCATTTCATTTGCTTATAAGCCCTTTATGCGGTGTCGCTCAGACGCCCGACTATGGCATGTTTGTCATTTCATTTACTTATAAGCCCTTTATGTGGTGTCGCTCAGACGCCCGACTGTGGCATGTTTGTCATTTCATCTACTTATAAGCCCTTTATGTGGTGTCGCTTAGATGCCCGATTGAGGCATACTTTATATTGTCATCCTTTCGAGGCGTCGCTTCAAACACCCGATCGGTGCATTCTATTTCTACTCGCTGATTGCATATTCATATATGACATGATTAACCTGCTTGCATGCATCATGAGCTTCATTCATGACTGACGAAGTAATCATAGAATATTTCAAAGCATGATTATCAGTGGCTATATTATACATGTGTTCTTAATGTTTGCGAGTACATTCAAAGTACTCACTGGCTTGTCCCTGGCTATTGTCTTGGCCAGATTTCTTGTGTGGAGAGGAGCATTGTGATGACAGCCCCGGAACCTACGCAATGATGATAGCAGCCTCGCGAAGATAGGAGTTATCCTGGTCAGCTGTTCCTGTGGAAAATGGAGTCCCATAGACGCTGATGATCCGCAAACCACTTTCGCCATCAACCACTAGAAACCAATTGTTGTACCCATAGGCCAGAATGGTCTTGTACTACATACTTTGTATTTTGCTTGGAGTTTCTGTAACAAGTTGGTGTCTCATCAGCTAGCAGTAATCCTGGCGCTGGTGAGCACAAGGGCCGCTTTTGGGAAATTAATATCCCGAAAAAACCGGTCATGACACCGATGGAGACCAGATCACTGACCTCCTCTACCACAGAAATGGTATGGTCTATTGCCTCACTCGGTTTGGAGATGTCCACAAGCTCCGCCTGCTGTAGCGCCGCCGTAAGGAACCTGTCATTCTGGAGGGCCACACATTAGCACATCATGTAGTGCATAACAAGCGGATCATCTAGATGCACGGGACGACACCAGATCTAAAAGTGCCGACCACTATAGAGACATTGTTTTCATCTGTGGGAAGCAACTTACTGTTCGACTTGGCCACCGGTTTCGCCCCGCCATATAATTCAATCTCGACTTTCACTAGCGCTAATAACCTTGTGTTCTGCGATTATTACATATACCAAATTTGGAGGAATGCAGCCTCCACAGTTAGTATGCAGCTGTCGGGAGTGGGTCGTTGTCATATCGAACATGACAAAATATTTGTTCTGAGGTATGACCCCCAGCGCCTACCATGTTGGGACGTTCTGACTGACTTAAGGGGACACTTAGTGTTTGTTGGGAGGATCAAAGCAGTGTCGATATATGCAGAAGGTGTTCCGGGACTCAAGGGTGATTGTGTGCACTGGATCGGTGGGAGAGGTAGGGATTGGGGCATGGTCTTTGATATGAAAACTGGTAGGTCAACACCTTGCATTCCCCTAATGGATGGTGTCATTCCTGGGTGTCCACAAAGCATAATCTGCTGGTACTTTCTAAGCGATGAATGAAATAAGAATTTACCAGACCCGAGCAAGGGCCCAAGATTAATCTAGAAAGAAAGTCATTTGTCACTGGGGCAGCTTGGCGACATAGTGATAAGGACCACCAACCACGTTGGTGGAAGTGATGTTGTACCGTTGGTAAAGGATTTTGTTTGTGTGTTTTTATCCTTCATTCGAAGTTTGTTTAATTCATGTGGAATCGTCAGCCTGTCATTTGAATCACCATTCCCTACATTTGAAGTAATCAAGATAAATTTAACATAACCTTAAACAAATGGATCCAAAACATCTCGTCACATAACAATTGATAAATTGGGTTTGGGTTACTATCACTCCAGCAACCCACAATCAACAACCTGATTCCACAATTCCTTCCCCTAGGCCTCAATATGGTGAAGTGTCATGCAATCGATGTTCTCATAACACCAGTAGAGCAATAACAACACAACATATAATAGAAACATTGAATGGTATCTACTAAGACTTTTCGTGTGTCCTCAAGAACTAATGGATCAACTCACAAGACATCATGCGGATAATGAATAGTAGGTATGAATATATGAAGAACAATCTGACATAACAATCTTTCACAAATAATTCTCCTATGCATCAACTACGAACGTGTAATCAACACATAATATACTCACATGTACCCATATGAACTTTGATACAAAGACTGAGCAAGAGGGATGATCTAGGGTTCAAAGATCAAATGGTGCTGCTGAAGATGTTGATGGAGAAGATGATCCTGATGATGAATAGAGTGTTGGTGATACCGATGATGAACATGGAAGTTTCTCCGGTAGAGTCACTCCTCCAAGCTCGTCGTCGGCCTCCTTCTCCACCTCTCCCTTCATGGTCATGGCTTCAAAATGGCGAACTGAAGCATGGTCCACTGCCTCTGGCAATTGGCCATAGCCACTATGCGAGGTACCGACTGATGTGTTGCTGCAATACGATGTTGGCAGCCAAGCGGCAAATTGGGAGAGGGGTGGGGTGGGATAATGCAACTATGGTCACCCTGGGCAGGGAATGACACCTCAACAAAAGAGATGCTGGGACGCCATCCGACGATGCGGAAGCTTGTAGATGGGATGTGGGGGCTGGCTTGCAGGGATGCTACGACAATGACCGCCATAGTAGCTGGCTGGAGGGTGTGGTGTTGGAGTGGGAGGGGATGGTGAGCTGCTGCTCGATGTGAAAGGTGTTTCTGTGGCAACAACCCATGTTTTAACAACGTTTTATTTTTTCTTAGTTTTTTAGGGACCTACGGGAGATAGAGGAGGGGAGCTGGGACGAAGCGTTTGACTATTGAAATAGGCGACATGACTCGGAATGGACGTCTTTGCTACTTGTGAGCTGCATTGGGATTTCCTCAAAGAGGAGAGGATGATGCAGTACAGTAGAGATAAGTATTTTCCTCTTTTATGAAACAAAGCTTATCAATCCAGTAGGAGAACCAAGCAACAATTTGTAAACAACACCTGCACACAAACAACAAATTCATGCAATCCAACGCGTAGAGGAGTTGTCAATCCCTCAACGGTTAGGAGCAAGATAAATTGTATAGTATTTGATATATAGATTGAACAAAAATACAAAATAGAATATATAAAAGGAAATTACGACAATGTATTTTTAGTTTTAATATATGATAAAAGATAGACCTGGGGGCATATTTTAACTAGAGGCTTCTCTCGAGAAAATAACATATGGTGGGTAAACAAATTACTGTTGGGCAATTGATTGAAAAGCAAATAATTATATTCATATCCAAGGCAATGATCATACATAGGCATCACATCCAAAATTAGTAGATTGACTCATGCCTGCATCTACTACGATTACTCCACACATCGACCGCTATCCAACATGCATCTAGTGTATTAAGTTCCTGGAAAAATAGAGTAATGCATTACGCAACATGACCTGATGTAGACTAGATAAACACATATAGGAATAAACCCCATTTTTTACCCTTTTTGTCATTAGGATGGAGCACTTCAAGATCGAACCCATTACAAAGCACCTCTTCCCACGGCAAGATAAATCAATTTAGTTGGCCAAACCAAACCAATAAATCGGAGAAGAAATACAGAGCTTTATTAGTCATGCATAAAAGAGTTTAGAGAAAACTCAAATAATATTCATGGATAGATCTGATCATAAATTCACAATTCATCGGATCCCAGCAAAAACACCGCCAAAAGTCATTACGACAAATAGATCTCCAAGAACACCAAGGAGAACATTGTATTGGGAATCAAAACGAGGGAAGAAGCCATCTAGGTACTAACTAGGATCCATAGGTCTATGGTAAACTATTGATGCATCATCGAAGGGACATCAAGGGTGATGAAGAACCCCTTCATGATTGTTTCTCCCTCCGGCAAAGTGCCAGAGAGGGTCCCGGGATGGGATCTCTCAAGAACAAAGGCTTACGGCAGCGAAAAAAGTATTTTGTAGACTCCTTGGTAGGTTTCCTGATTTTAGAGTATTTATAGAGGTGGAGTCAGGTCAAATAGAGGCTCATGGGCCCCACTATGTGCCAGGGCGCGCCCAAGGCCCCTTGCGCGCCCTGGTGCCTAGTGGGTCACTCCTTTGTCTTCTCGATCCTCCCCGAAGTTTCCAGGGTCTCTTATTGCCATAAAAATCTCCAAAAAGTATCATGACATTCAGACTTCGTTTGGTACTCATATACTGCAAAGTCAAAAAAGAAGAAAAAACAACAATTGGTACTGGGCACTAAGTTAGTAGGTTAGTCTCAAAAAATGATATAAAGTTGCTTGTAAATGTATATAAAACATCCAAGATTGATACTATAATAACATGGAGCAATAAAAAATTATAGATATGTTGAAGACGTAGGAGTCTCACATTGCAACGACCGAGCGTGTCGGTGTTCACACACGGAGTGTTGGCCAAAATTTAAGTGTCCATGCCACTTTAGTGCTATAGGAAAAATATTTTAGTTGTTTGTTGGAAGCAAATCTGTGATTTCTGAGCAACATTAATATTTTGTACAACCTTCGCTCCAAATTAGTTGATCTAGATTTCTATAGATACAAATGTATCCAATACTTACACATGTCTAGATACATCCTTACTTAGTAAAATCTGAGCCAGCTAATGCGGGACCGATGGAGTATATGTCTATTTTCAAGGAATCACGACTTACCAAAAACAACAACAAAAAGAGTAAGAAATCACTATTTACCAAGGAAAAACATTTGAGTATTTTGCGTAATTTCTCAAAGCATTAATTAAATTCTATATTGATTTGCGGAAGGAAATCACGACTTCTGGAAACATTAATTAAATTATATATACAGCTACTACTGCAATTTCTGCATGCATGTTTCCGTGGCTCAGTCAGACGCTTTAAAAGATTTCCATCATAGGCCAGGACACTCAACTTCTATGTTTCTTTCTTTCTTTCTTTCTTCCTATCTTTATCTGATTGAAAGCCCCTCGTTTTTCATTAAGAAATTCCCCAACCTCGCCAAAATTCTTGCACCACCATGTTGTCATGCCGGGCCTGGGCACACCTGCCGCCGGAGCTTGTCTGCCGCATCGCCGACGGACTTGACGACCTCAAGTGCTATGCGGGTGCGCGGGGAACTTGCACGACATGGCGTTCCACGCTAACTCCGCTGTTGTCATCGCTGCTCGTGGACCACAGCGACGACCACGGCAAGCGCTGCATCACCACTGCAATAGAGCATCGTACCATTGTAGCCTCGATCCTCACGTGTCGCTCCTTCGGGCTCAAACCCATCTCTTCATGGCAATCTCTGCCCTGCTGCATGCCGCTCCTTCAAGCTCACCACAATCTCCTCGGTTAGGACCTATCTTGGCTGTTGCGGCGGATGGCTTGCCCTCTCTGTCTGCATCAACAACAGTCATAGTCTCCTCAACCTTGTCCACCCAGTCATGGCCGCCGAGATCCTCCTGCCCCCACTGATCTACGACAGCCGCTCGTCTCCAAGATGGTCTTTGTACCCAACCCCGCCACTAACGACTTCCTCGCCGCCATGATATGTGACATCAATAGGCTTGCCTACATTACTGCTGGGGCCAGGAGGTGGGCCGTCCTCGACCCCATCCGCCTCGCCGAGGAAGACCTGATCGCCAACCTGCTCTACCACAGATATGGTATGGTTTACTGCCTCACTCAGTTTGGAGATGTCCACGTGCTCCGCCTGCCTCATCACCGCCGCAGGGAACACTGTCATCCACGAGGGCCACACATTAGCACATCAGGTAGTGCATAACAAGCGGATCATCAAGATGCACAGGACATGAGCAGATCTAAACGCACCAGCCACTATTGAGACACTGTTGTCATATGTGGGAAGCAACCTACTGTCCGACGCCGCCACCAGATTCGCCCTGCCATATAATTCAATATCGACTTTCACTAGTGCTAATAACCTTGTGTTATGCGATGGTAGCATATACCAAATGTGGAGGAATGCAGCCTGCATGGTTAGTTTGCAGCTTCCAGGAGGGTGTCGTTGCCTTGTAGAACATGACAAAGTATTTGTTCTGAGGTATGACCCCCAGCGCCAACCATGTTGGGACGTTGTGGCCGACATAAGGGGACACTCAGTGTTTTTTGGGAGGAACAATGCAGTGTCGATATATGCGGAAGGTGTTCCGGGACTCAAGGGTGATTGTGTGTACTAGATAGGTGGGAGAGGTAGGGATTGGGGCATGGTGTATGACATGAAAACTTGCATGTCAACATCTTGCATTCCCCTCATGGATGGTGTCGTTCCGGGATGTCCACAAAGCACAATCTGCTGGTACTTTATAAGCAATGAATGAAAGAAGAGTTTACCAGATCCAAGCAAGGGCCCATGCTTAATCTGGAAAAAAAGTGATGTGTCACTTGGGTAGCTTGACGACATAGTGATAAGGACCACCAACCATATTGGTGGAAGTGATGTCGTACCGTCGTTAAAGGGTTTTGTTCGTGTTTTTTTATACTACATTCGAAGTTTATTAAATTTATGTGGAATCGTCGGCCTATCATTTGATAAACCGTTCCCTACATTTGAAGTAATCAAGCTAAATTTAACTTAACATTAAACAATTGGATCCAAAAAAGTCCCTCACCGAACAATTGTTAAACTGGGGTTTGGTTTACTATCACTCCAGCAACCCATCATCAACAAACTGATTCCACAATTCCTTCCCCTAGGCCCAAATATGGTGAAGTGTCATTTGATTGATGTTCTCATAACACCACTAGATGAAGAACAACACGACATATAATCAAAACATTGCATGGTAATCTACTTCACATGACAACTATCAATAAGACTTTTCGCATGTCCTCAAGAACTAATGGATCAACTCACAAGACATCATATGGATAACGATTAGTAGCTATGAATATATGAGGAACAATCTGAACATAACAATCTTTCACAAATAATTGTCCTATCCATCAACTACAAGCGTGTAATCAACACATAAAATAACCACATGTACCAATATGAACTTTGACACAAAGATTGAGCAAGAGGGACGATCTAGGGTTCGAAGATGAGATGGTGCTGATAAAGATGTTGATGGAGATGGTGATTCGGATGATGAATAGAGTGCTGGTGATCCCAATGATGAACATGAAAGTTTCTCTGGTAGAGTCGCTCCTCGATGCTCGTCATCGGCCTCCTTCTCCACCTTTCCCTTCATGGTTGACGGTGTCCTGGACTAGGGGGTACTCACCACGTCATCTCCCGGCCAGCTGGATCGGGCCGAGGACCGCCATGGCAATTCACTAATGGGCCACTTTAGGCAGCCCATGCCGCATACAAGGAAGACTTCACAAGACATGGCGCTAAAGCCAAGGACTCTCCTAAAAACCATAGTCCTCCAGTGTGTTATATAAACCGAGGCCAGGCTAGTCAATAGATCAACTTATATTCATTAGAACAATCTCGTGGTAGATACATGTACTCTGTACTATCCCCCCGTATGAATACAATCAAAAGCAGGATGTAGGGTATTATCTCTTTGAGAGAGCCCGAACCTGGGTAAAACCTTGTGTCCATGTTACCATCGCACTAAGATGCCTAGGTTAGGACCCCTACTACGAGATACGCTGGATATATAACCGACAATGGTTATGGCTTCAAAGCTGTGAACGGAAGCATGGGACACTGCCTCTGGCAATTGGACATAGCCACTATGTGAGGTAATGATTGATGTGTTGCTACAATATGATGTTGGCAGCCAGGCGACAAAATGGGAGGGGTGGGGTGGGATAATGCAACTATGGTTACCCCAAACAGGGAATGACACCTCAGCTTGCTAGTACTATGGTCAATGTGTTATAGGATAGGCACCTTGGTCACCCCGGGCTGGGACCAACGTTGCTATGAGTTGTGAGAGATAGAAGAGATGTTGGGACGCCACCCGTCGATGTTGTAGGTCGCAGATGGGATATAGGGGGCGGCTTGCAGGGATGCTACGACCACGACTGCCAAAGTAGCTGGTTGGAGAGTGTGCTGTTGGAGCTAGAGGCGATGGCGAGCTGCTGCTAGATGTCAGAGGTGTTGCTGTGGCGACAACCCGCGTTTTAAGAACGTTTTTTCTATCTTAGTTTTTCAGGGAACTACGAGAGATAGAGGAGGGGAGCTGGGACGAAGCGTTTGACTACTGAAATAGCCCACATGACTCAGAATGGACGTCTCTGCTACTTGTGAGCTGCGTTGGGATTTCCTCAAAGAGGAGAGAATGATGCAGTACAGTAGAGATAAGTATTTCCCTCGGTTATGAAACCAAGCTTATGAATCCAGTAGGAGAACCAAGCAACACTATGTAAACGGCACCCGCACACAAACAACAAATACTTGCAACCCAACACGTAGAGGGGTTGTCAATCCCACAACAGTTACGAGCAAGATAACTTGTACAGTTTTTGATAGATAGATTGAACAAAAATACAAAATAAAATACATAAAAAAATTGCTGCAAGGTATTTTAGGTTTTAATATATGATAAAAGATAGACCCGGGGGCCATAGTTTTCACTAGAGGCTTCTCTTGAGAAAAATAATATATGATTGGTAAACCAATTATTGTGGGGCAATCTATCTATTATATTACTAAAACAATAGAAAACGTAGGGTTGAAATGTAATAATAGGAAAATAGTAAAAAAGAACGGCTGTGATATGCATGAAAGAAGTACCTATATGCATGTCTTCTTATCGCACACGTTTTCAGCCTAAAAGGGATGAGTCGGAGTAAAGAAAAAAAAATTGCTATGCTCATGCGAGTGGCAAGCTGAAGTCCGGATCACTTACATATATGTATCTTTGCTCATCTCATTGTTAAGCGCTAATGAAAGGTATTGCCTCCAGCCTAATTTGATATTTGTGGGCCAAGTACAAGTTTTTTTGGCTGGGTGGGCCAAGTACAAGATGAAGCCCAGAAAAAAAATGTACTTTTTTCAGTCTCCACTACAATTCGTGCTAACCAATGGATGCCAGCAGTTCCTAATCTATTTGTCTAAAAAAAGCAGTTCCTAATCTGCATTAACGAGCTACACCAATTTTGGATTCTCAAAAAAAAGATACACCAATTTTGTACGCCAATTTCAGCAGGAAAGTAAAGGACCAACCTTAATTTGTGCACACGAGTGAAACAGATTCAACTTTTTGACATAAAAGATGGTAGCAAGCATAATGTTTTTTTCCACATTAGCCACGTGCATAGGGTCTAATTGTCAAGTAATTTAGTTATTAGGAGCATGTAGTGAATGGAGGGACAAGAAAAAATATGGCTGTGCAATTTTTGAAAATAATAGATGGAGATAATTTCCTTATGTGGATGAACCGGTGCTTACGTGATGTTCTTACTTAAACAGACCTCCTACTTATGATTAACCACCTCGCAAGCAACCGCAACTACGAGAAAAGTATTATTTGGATCCAAGTCAGTCCCTTACGAAGTAGCGCATAAACTAGGATTTAAGCTTCTGTCACTCTCGCAACCCATCATCTAATAACTGCTCCACAATGCATTCCCTTAGGCCCAAGTATAATGAAGTATCATGTAGTCGACGTTCACATGACACCACTAAGGGAATCACTACATACATACATACATACATACATATCAAGTTCACATGATGACTTGCAACAAGATTTCTCCCGTGACCTCAAGAACCAAAGTAACTACTCACAAATGACAATCAAGCTCATGATCAGAGAGATATTAAATAGCATAATGGATCTTAACATATAATCTTCCACCAACACTAGTAGATAAAGGGCCTTTAGTCCCGGTTCTGGAAGAACCGGACTAAAGGGTCATTACTAAAGCCTCCCCTTTAGTCCCGGTTCTTATATGAACCGGGACTAAAGACCCTCCACGTGGCCGCTACCTGGAGGTCCACCTTTAGTCCCGGTTGGTAACACCAACCCATACTAAAGGAAATTTTTTGATTTTTTTTTGAAATTTTTTTTTGAATTTTTTTATTTTCAAATTTCTAAAATATTTTAACCTCTAGTCTCTAATCACCCCTCATCACTTCTCAATTTAACTTTAACCTCTAATCTCTAATCACCCATCATCATTCCAAATCATCGAACTTCCCGGACGGTCACCCATCCTCTCACTACTCCAGCCTGAGCACGCTTAACTTCCGGGTTCTATTCTCCCTCGTTTCCAAGTCTGCACTTATTGTTTTTCAGACAATAGTAAGATGTCAATCCTATTAACCCTCAGGAATTTAGCTTGAGCATGAAGTCACACATTTCACTGTTTGAGTTTGAAACTATTGTTCTAAAAAACAATAATTATTTAGTAACACTAATATTTGTTGAATAAGTAGTTTGACCATAGTTTGACCACAGTTTGACCAATGTTTAACTAGATTTGACCAAAATTCAAAAAAACTGAAATAATTATTTAGTAACAGTAATATTTCTTGAATAAGTAGTTTGACCGTTGTTTGACCACAGTTTGACCAGATTTGACCAAAATTCAAAAAACTGAAATAATTATTTAGTAACACTAATATTCTTGAATAATTATTTAGTAACACTAATACTTCTTGAATAAGTAGTTTGACCATAGTTTGACCAGATTTAACGAAAATACAAAAAAACTGAAATTTGAGCATAACTTTTTTTCCTTTTAGAATTTGAGGATTCTAAAAATTTGCAAACCGGTCGTAGGCTGTCAAAATCGGATGCGGATTTTCGTGCTGGACATTTTGATATATTATACATTTTTTCCGACATCATATGCAATTACGTTTTCCCTGCACTTTTTGCAAAACATGTCCAAATTTAAGTTTTTAAATTTTCCTAACTAGTAGATGTAGTAATATAACTACCTCTTGAAGGATTTTATTTTTTGAAGTTTTTATCATTTTCTTTTGATTTTTTCAAAACAAAAAAGGCGATCCAAGGGGGGGGGGGTAGAGTTTGAAAATGGGACCTTTAGTCCCGGTTTGAGACACGAACCGGGACTAAAGGGTGCGATCACCCTTTAGTCCCGGTTCGTGTCTCAAACCGGGACTAAAGGTCTAATCTTTAGTCACAGTTTGAGACACAAACCGGGACTAAAGGGCATCGCACCCTTTAGTCTCGGTTCGTGTCTTAAACCGGGACTAAAGGGCTCAGGTGAACCGGGACTAATGCCTTAGCCGCACGAACCGGGACCAATGCTCACATTAGTCCCGGTTCATGACTGAACCGGGACTAATGTGAATACTGCCCTGTGACCAAAGCCCTGTTTTCTACTAGTGCAAATAACCCATATAGAAATCAACTACTACATGTAATCAACGCTACTGTTCACCCATAAGCACCAATCTAAGGTTCCGATACAAATTGAACACAAGATAGGAACTAGGGTTTGAGAGGAGATGGTGTTGTTGAAGATGTTGATGGAGATTGCCCTACCCAAAATTGGAGAGTTGTTGGTGACGATGATGATGATGATTTCACCCTCCGGGAGGGAAGTTCCCCCGGCGGAATCGCTCCGCCGGAGGGTAAAAGTGCTCATGCCCAAGTTTCGCCTCGAAATGGCGGCGCTTCATCCCTAAAGTCCTCTCCTGATATTTTTTTAGGTCAAAATGACTTATATACTAGAAGATGGGCACCGGAGGTGGGCCGAGGAGGGCACAACCCACCAGGGCGCGCCTAGGCTCCCTAGCGCACCCAGGTGGGTTGTGCCCACCTCGTGGCCCCTCTGGCAGTTATTTGCACTACAAAAAAAGACACATTCGTTACATTTTGTCATTCTTTCACTTTCTTCACCTCGGGGGTAACTGCTTCTTACCCCCGGTGTTCGGCTGACGGGGCTCGTCATCGTCTTCGCTTGGAGGCCCTTTTCCCTTGTGTTCGGTATTTAACTTACATGCCTGTTTGTAAACCCAATAGTTCCTATTGGTATGATTTGCGGGCTTATCGGGTGTGCCATGAATCTGACAGGGCCTCTCAAGGATTTTATCTAAGTTGGATGGCCCGTTTTGTTGCCTTTGAAAGGTTTCTTCCACTGACCGGACTTGGGACCTCTGAATCCGGCATTGACTGCCGTATCATCTGCGTCGTCGTCATTGTTGTTATTACGACGTTTGTTTTTATTGCGGCCAGGTTTACCGTTGCCGTCCCGCACCTTGGAGGTGTCAGGGTCACCTGAACTGTTGATTCTACGAGCCAACCAGCTGTCTTCGCTCGCACAGAAGCGGGTCATAAGTGCCGTTAAGGCTGCCATGGTCTTCGGCTTTTCCTGCCCAAGGTGCCGGGCGAGCCATTCGTCATGGACGCTGTGCTTAAAGGCCGCTAAGGCTTCGGCATCCGGACAGTCTTTTAGTTAAGAACCGATTCCAAAGCTTGTGAGCTGATTCGCCTGGCTGCTGAATTATGTGACTCAAGTCGTCAGCATTCGGTGGCCGGACATAAGTGCCCTGAAAGTTAGCCCTAAAAGCATCTTCCAAGTCTTCCCAGGTTCCAATGGAGTTTTCTGGGAGGCTATTTAGCCACTGTCGTGCTGGTCCTTTTAGCTTTAGAGGAAGATATTTAATGGTGTGGAGATCATCTACTTGAGCCATATGAATGTGGAGAAGGAAATCTTCAATCCATACGGCCGGATCCGTTGTTCCATCGTATGGTTCGATGTTTACGGGTTTAAACCCTTCCGAAAACTGATGTTCCATAACCTCATCAGCGAAGCACAGGGGGTGTTCGGGCCCCTCCGTATCTCGCAATGTCGTGGCGGAGATCGTCTGACATCTGAGTTCTGTACTGATCCTGAACATAGTAACAGCCGTCACGCCGGGCTTCATGGCCATTATGTCGCACTGGGCACGCACCCTTGATCCATGATAGATCTGGTCTGACCAGCTTTATGGCTAGGTCACGTTGCAAGTCGTATGTATATCCCGCAGCTGCAGTCTCCCTGCCTCTTCGGCAAGGGGGTGCGGTTTGGTGTTCGGCTTGATATGCTGCTTTATCCCGTCCATGTGGTGGTTGGTCTGGTTGATGTACCTGATTGTATTTCGACGGTATTGGTTCAAGGACTTCGTCATCGAATTGAGGCAGCAGCTTGCGCCTAGGGTAACTTTTCACAGGTCGCTCCTGGTCGTATTCCTCAATAACCAGGACCTTAGTCCACCTCTCATTCAGCGTGTCTTGCTCTTCTTTGGGCTGCTGCTTCTTCTTCTTCAGGCTCCGGGCTGTAGCAATGAGTCGTCACTTAAAGCGTTCTTGGTCGAGGGGTTCTTCTAGGACAATGAAGTCTTCGTCACCAAGGCTAACCTCCTCTTCGGATTCCGGCATGTAGTTGCTGTCCTCCCCATCTTCGTTATCAGTGTGTCTGGAGCTGTATTCACCCTCTTCCCTTTCATCCTTTTCGGACATGGGCTCGACGGGGTATTCAGGATCTTCGGCATCGCTCGGAGTCTCATTATCTCCGGTGCCGGTATTGCTATCCTTTCGCCGGCGTGATCTTGAGAGGCGCCGCTGACGTCGGCGCTTTGGTGGTTTATCGACGGGTTTGTCCTCATCCGGGCTCGGGTTATCCTCGTCGTTCTTCGGCATGTCCACCATGTACACGTCATAGGTTGAGGTGGCCGTCCAACACCCTGTGAAGGGTGGGACTTGGCTTGGTTCAGCGTCGACATCATCGTCCATGCCGTCGATGTCTTCGGACACATAATCTAGCATGGCGGTTAAGTCGTCGGCAGTGGTTATCAAGTGGGTAGTGGGCGGGGTGTAAAATTCCCCTCTCTCAGCCCCTAGTCCGAGTTGGGTGCAGTTCGGAGGTAAAGCCTCCGTGATGGCAATAGACTGCATCAAACCCAACACTTCATCTAAGAGTGGGAGTGGGACCGGAAATCGTGGGTCTGCCATGCTGTGTTCGGCATGGAGCGCCTGATCGAACACGCTAAGTGCAGACCTCGGCAGTTCAGAACGGTTTCCCAGAGCCAGGTCTAAGCCTGCTTCTGGGTCTTTGGTAAGGGGAAGAAGTCCGGCGGGGCTTATGCTCCCATCTTTGGACAATGAGACATGCGCCGGATCTAAGACTGAGGTGGGTGTTGACCCCTGGATGGGATCTGACAGGGGATCCGAAGAGCCATCTTGGAGGGGACACAGGGTGGCGGCCGAGGCCGTGAACCCGTCGAATAATAGGTCTGCTCGGATGTCAGCAAAATAATTCAGGTTTCCAAACATGATCTGGTGTCCGGGGGCATAAGTGTCGACTTGCTCAAGGCGGCCGATCGAGTTGGCTCGAAGCACAAAGCCACCGAACATGAAAACCTATCCAGGAAGAAAGGTCTCCCTGGACACAACGTCATCGTTGGTGAAAAGGTGAGCCATCGATCCTGCTGTCGACGATACATCGGAGCTCTCAATGAAAGCACCAATGTCGGTGTCAAAACCGGTAGATCTCAGGTAGGGGGCCCAAGTTGTGCATCTAAAGATCAATGGTAACAATGGATAGGGGACACAGTATTTACCCAGGTTCGGGCCCTCTTAATGGAGTTAAAACCCTACTCCTGCTTGATTATATTTGAGGGTATAGGGGTTACAAGAATTGATTTACCTCGAGATCGATTCGGCTAACCCTACATAGCTAGCCTAGCAATGTTGTTGTGATCCTGCCTCCGATCTAACTCTCCGGTTTATATAGACACCGGAGGGGCTTAGGGTTGTACAAAGTCGGTTTTACATAAAGGAGTAAAATATCCGGACACCTATACTTGCCATCCACGCATGTGAGAGTCCCCACCGGACATGAGAGATAATCTTCTGTCTTGTATGTTGACGACCCATCAGTCCGGCCCACATCAATAGACCATACGCCCGAGGACACCCTAGTCCCGGACTCCCACAGTCAACGCGGTCAAGTGAGACACTGAGCCCACTGGCAGCCTCACATGGATGGGCCCCACCGCCAGCCAGGTCGGCGCGGCCGCCGAAATCGCTCTGGCGAGCTAACCGCGGTGTCGTTCTCGCCGGAGACGGTCAGGAAGCGCGTAGTTGGCTCCATTCGCATCGCGCTTGGGCGCGTTCGGGAGCAGAGGTTGAGCCGCATCCAACCACGGCAACCTCGCGGGCTGAGGTGGTCGGAAACGTCACCGACGACGTGAACGACGGAGGCCCGAAGCACGGCAAGTTCACAAATGGCGCCACAACGAGCAAGACGAGCAGTGCTGTGCTTCTATGGCGTCTACCCGCGCGGGCGAACACGATGGACACATTGGCACATATGTAAGGACATCGGGACGTGGCCGGCCATGAGCTCGTGCAGCGGCGAGCTCGGGCGCGAAGGGAACGACGCCTACAGGCAACTAGCGGTGACAGAAGAGAGGAGGGAGGAGGAAGGGGCTCACGTTGAGGTGCACAGTTGCCGTCAATAGTTTAGTAGCTGCAGACGGGCTCGAGTTCGTCGGGGTTGTGCCGGAGATGCAAAAGAAGGGGGAAGCTCGTCGGGGTCGGAGTAGTGCTCCCCGACCTCGGTTAGTAGACGTAGGCGACGTGGTCGGGCACGGCACGCCTCACAGACATGGTGGTGGGTCACGGGAACGCCGGAGAGCGCGGGGTCGACGGAGCAGAGGCGGCGGTGGCGCTCGGTTGCGGTGGCAGAGAGGAAAGGAGAGGCGAACGAGCTAGGGACAGAGGGGGAAATGGAGGAGGGCAGCCAGGAGAGACGGATAGAGGCGAGGCTTATCACCTCGCCCACCTGCTCCCGTTGGCGTGGCGAGCGGTGGCCGGCGCGGCCGCACTCAGCCGCGGGCGAGGCGACACGGGGGAGAATAAGGACGAGGAGCAGGTGAGCGTGGGCTGGGCCAGTGCGGCCAAGTAGCCAGGTAAGGCCTCTGGCCTCTTTTCTATTTACTGATTTCTGTTTTATTTTAATCCACTGAAGACAAAATGGGTTATGAAAAAATACCAAAGGGCTTAGGAAAAATGTGGAGCCTATCCCATCAAATGCTTTGCATTTTTAGGCACTCCCACATAAAACTTGAGGGTTATTTGAGTCTTCGGTCAGGGAGGAGGCCATGGAGGGGGGCGTCGCGGGGACGAGAGGCCGTGGCGGCCGGCCGCTGACCCGGGGAGGAGGTCGGCGAGGAGTCCATCGAGGAGGGGGCGGCGCGGGGAGTACTCCATGGCAGCCGGCAACTAGCGTGGGAAGGAGGCTGTGGAGAGGGCCGACGCGGGGAGGAGGAGGCCGTGGCGGCGGGCCGCTGGCCCGGGGAGGATTCCGGCGAGGAGGCCATGGATGGGGCGCGCGGGGAGGAGGCCGTGGCGGCCGGCAACTGGCGCGGGGAGGAGGCCGTGGAGGGGAACGGCGCGGGGAGCAGGAGGCCGTGGCGGCCGGCCGTTGACCCGGGGAGGAGGCCGTCGAGGAGGCCATGGAGGGGGCGGCGTGGGGAGGAGAGGCCGTGGCGGCCAGCAACTGGCGCGGGGAGGAGGTCGTGGAG
Organism: Triticum urartu; assembly: GCF_056163025.1. NCBI lineage: Eukaryota > Viridiplantae > Streptophyta > Magnoliopsida > Poales > Poaceae > Triticum > Triticum urartu. The sequence goes on along the minus strand of NC_141875.1, from coordinate 746,530,049 downwards.
GGGCCGTTGAGGGGGGCGACGCGGGGAGGACGAGGCCGGCCGCTAGCGCGGGAGGAGGCTTGTGGAGGGGGGCGGCGCTGGGATGAGGAGGAGGCCATGACGGTCGGTTGTGGTGACGTATGGGATCGGGAAGGGGAGAGAGAGCTAGGATGGGAGTGCGACATGGGGTGGGTAATTTTTTCATGTTCAGTTTTTTTTCCATGGAAGTTGCCTTATAGGAGTGAATCTATTGTAGAATATTTTACAAATCGATTTTAGAATAAATTATATATAATTTTATATATGTGTGTGTGTGTGTGTGTGTGTGTGTGTGTGTGTGTACTATACATACTTAAACATATTTATTCATACACATAACACGATAATACAGTATGTCCGACGCTAGCTAGGCCACACAGGACCAACCACACAAGTTTCATACAGTAGTAACAATGACATGTACCAGCACTAGCTAGCAATATGTAGGATCGGAGCCCCCACTCACCAACACTAGCGACATGTACTTACATATAACATCCATCCAAACAAACCTGGACACACACCGTACCATTGCTACACCCTTATATTTTCTTCTGATGCCAAAGCTAGAACTATATATGGCGCCATTCTTATTCTTGCTCTATATATAGAAGACGCCGTCGGAGCTACTAGAACGGATGCATATGCCCACGTTTACACATTTACGGTGCATATATGAAAAAAGAGCGCCACGTTGATATCCAGAGCACGACACTGGCATATGTAGCGCGCAACGAAGGATGCAGTGGCAAGCTAGGCTGTGCGTGCCTTCTTGACGAACGCGAGATTGCCATACGACATGAAGTGGCACACCGACGTACTGGCACCAGGGTGGGTCTTCAGTATCTGGAACGCCGGGTGTGGCGGATTCCAGCGGGAGGTGTCGAAATGGCAGAACGCCAGCAAGGAAACCACCGGGCCATCGTCGTCGCCGCGGCCGTGGAGGGTGACCTTGTAACCTATATACCCCGTATGCGCGATGTGACAATGGAAGACGGCGTATGGGAACGGCACCTTGTGGCAGGCCACGTAGCCAGTGCCCTCTAGCTTGGTGACCTCCTCGACAATGTACTCCCGGCGTGGTAACAGGCCACCGCGGGGGAGCGTCGACGTGGCCGCCCACACATCACCACCACCACCACCTTGCTGGATGGTGGTGCCGAGCATCTCCATGGCGGCCTTTACAGTGCTCTCTAGCGATATGGTGCAGGCTTTCATCTCACCGGCAATTGGCGGCTGCTGGCACTTGCGCAGGGTGTCCTCCACTTGCGCCGCCTCAGCGGAGCCTGGTGAGATGTGGAACGTGGAGAGGACGTCGCTTAGGTTCTCGAAGGGGACCTTGCCGGCGACGTCGTGCGGGAGGATGGCTGTCTCCGCCTCCGCTGGGAAAGACAGGGTCATGGTGCTGCCCGGATGTAGCTCGGCCTCGTGGAAGAAGATGCCGGTCTCCGCCACTGTCCGCGCGTCGCAGATAGTGTTGAAAAGTGTGCACATGCCGATACTGGGCTGTGCAGAGTAGTGCTCCACAAGCGGTGACAGATCGATTCCTGCACCAAAACACAAAAGTCAATGTTTATATCCATGCATACTCAATATATACATACATAATATTAAAGCAAAAAAACTAACCTCTCCGTGCAACCATGCAAACTTCTAATCTGGGCCATAGGATGTTGATCCAAGGGGGCGTGGGGATTACGTAATTTTACACTTAACCGCCGGCCCCTAATCACGCTTTTGCGAATCCCCCTTCCATTCCCCCTTGGATCAACATCCTGTAGCTCCGATTAGAAGTTTGCACGGTTGCACGGAGAGGTTGGTTTGCACCAGATACGTTCCCTAATATTAAAAGGCGAAAATTTATTCCTCTGAATTTTGGTCCATATTAGACTCTCTTCCGATGTGTCCCATCACTCTCCATAGTATAGAAGTTCTAGCCGATTTTACTAAGAGTACTAGTACATGATGAATTGAATTTTACAGTTCTAATTTGTTTATAAAGTATAAGAGTTCTAGTCAGTTTACTAAGAGTAGTAATTGTAAGTCATTCCAAGAATCTAGAAGAGTCAAAGCTTCTCAAGTTTGACCAAATTTATATGACAAGATAATAACATTCATGATGTCAACTAAGTATTATTAGATTCTTCATTAATTATATTTTCATAATATACCTATTTGATGTCACAAATATTTGTAGATTTCTTTATAATTTTTGTCAAACTTAAAATTCTTTGAATCTCTAAGATTCTTGCTTACAGTTTGGAATAGAGGAAGAAGTACAAGATAAATTAGAGATTACAGTTCTAACTTATTTATTGTCCCGTTACTCACGATCGATGCTCACACGAGTTAGATCATTTCCAACCGAACTTGAAAAATGAGTGCTAGAAAACTGCTTCTGAAGCTTGCCAAAAAATAAATAAAAAAATTGGGAGCATGCAGAACACCACCCATCCTCCAATATTTCCAAGATTAGTTGTATGAAAACCTAAATTTGCACCACGAGCTTTAAAAAATTAAGAGCGGCAGCTTTGCAGCAAGGAGCCAGTCATATTGTAACTCTGATGATGTCTGAAGTAGCCCACGGACAGCACAGCCTCTTCTACCAGTCACGCTGCTAGATCGAGCGCGCAGCAGGAAGTCATGCACGGTGCTCTGTCGTCCATGGCGGATAAAGAGGTACCTGAACCTCTATCCCCGCACCGCTGCAAGCGACCCATGGATGAACGAGGAGTGCAAAAGCGCAGAAATATAAGGAGGAAGTTTGTTGATCGGACCTATTGGGTTTTTTCAGCTTGTGCAAAAACTGAATTTTTGGAGTGTTTTTACGAAAAAAAATTAGATGGTTATATGCTCAATCACAGTACGAAATCTCATCTCAGAACATCATGGCTTGCTCGATCGCTTGGACTGAATAGGCTTATTGGGCTGTGGCTTATTGAACTGAATGTGTACTGTCGCTGCTGCTACCTGGTTACTGCAGCTGCAGATAAGTTAAGCCAGCACAGCCGAGCAGCCTAATATTAGAACAGACGTCCCAGGGTGTAAATTCTGTCACAACATACGTGTATTTTTTCTAGTAATTATATATAAGGAAAACCTTTTAGGTATTTATATACCAAACATATAATTAAACATGTAAGAAGATTACCTTTCTGAACAAAATCAGCTAAAACCTCCGGCATAGGCGTGCCAGAGAGGGCCTGCTCCCAGAACCGTGCCGCCGGAGTGCTAGCGGCAGGGTGGCCGTGCACCATGGCCGTGGTGCTAACTGCCACCACGATCAGAAGGAAAGCGGATTTTGAATGCATGACTGATTTGAATGAGAAAAAGAGGAGATGATCCATGGCTGTTATGGCTCCCGACGGTCTGGGGTATATATAGCCCTTGATGTACCTCTGAGCAAGTGGCCCCACGCAAAGCCAAGGTATGCACCGGTACTTTTTCTGCCAACTTTAGTTGCAAATGGTTCTTTTTCTTTATTCGTATAAGGTTTCAAGAAAAGATGTTCCTTTCAATATATCACAGTACTCGGTGTACGAACTTTTTCAGTAGTGATTTGGGGGAAAATTTGTTAGCAAAGAAATTCATCACAATTAATTCAACATCCTACAAGCAAATTAACTCACGCGATCAAATTTTGCTAGTGGATTGAAAGATGTGGGTGCTTCCAATCAAATGGCCATGGACTAGTCTGATAGATAAATAAAATCATTAAACTGAGGTAGAGTGACCAAACAGGACAGATCAAAGGGTGAAATCATTGTGGGGCCGGGCACTCTTGCATCATATAAAGGAGAAATTCACCAAACACCATGTCACACCCCATGTTACCATGTTTACAGCACAGTTTTTCGATCAATAATTGTTGGCACAAGAAAAGAAGCAACTAACATGCACAAAGCGATCTCGAGGTCAACTAGTGTCTAGCACATGATATACATTATCCACATGGGTCTGCCAAGAGCCGGCTAATGAGGCCTAGGGACTTGCATACAATATGTCATCCGTGTCAGAAAACTTGCGCCATGTGGATGGATGGATGTGGGGGGAGAGATAGATGTGGATGGATGGATCTGCGCCATGTCATCGATCCAAGGCACAAATTTTCCACCGATGAGAAGGCTATCAATTGTGTGCTTCTTTGGGCACTTTAAAAATAAACAAAGAAAATGAAAAAAAATAAAAAATCAAATCCTTTTACACAGAGGCATTATATGTATAATAGTTGTCACAAAAATTGTAAACTTGAAATATCATAATTTTCTTAATGCATTCCAATTTTTTGAAATGAAAAAAAATTAACACTTAGACAAAGGAAACAGATTTTTTTGTACAGAATTTTTGCAAATGTGTACATATATTGCAGTGGCCAAAAAGTTTTCCAAAGGAATTTTTCATTTTTCTTCCACAAAAAAATCATCTTTTATTTTTCGAGTGCCTTAAGTAGGGCTATTTTGTGAAGGACCTATCAAAAATTTGATATGAATTTGAACCATACCATTTTTAAAAATTACTAGATCATGTTTTATGAACAATTGACCAAATGTTTGCATGTCAAATGATTTTTATTTAGCTCACCTCAAAAAGAGAAATTCCCAACGAGTTAGTAGGAGCGGGGTCAAATTTGAACTACATATGCTTGATATTTATTTTTTATTTTTTCTAAAAATCATTTATAGGTACACAAGTAGTCATTTCATCATAGATCTACCAAGTGTTTTGCAGGATTCCACCCCTAGCTATCACCAACCATGCCCCCCATTTTGATTGCATTTTGTATCGATATAAATAATTCAAAAAATAATCAAAAATGTAAAACCTTCGCGTTGATCATCATTTATGTCCTAGTAACCATATAAAATAACAAACTTTGAATAAGGAAAATATCTTTAAAATGTCTTCACAAAACGAGCAATCGAGTATGAAGATTCATGGCTTTCAAGCCAAATGACTGATGTTATTGCTAGTTTCAAAGGATAGTTTTCCCAAAAGATCTCATATTTTGCAAAAGTGTGCATATTGGAATAGACAACAAATTTGCCGAAAAAAGTTTTCATTTCTGTTGCATGAAAAATCCATTTTTCCTTTTCCAAGTGTCGAATGTAGGGGTTTTTTTGCAAAGTACCTATCAAAAAATTGAAATGAATTTGAAACATACCATTTTTCAAAATTAATAGGTGATATTTTATGAACAATTGACCAAATGTTTGCATGTCAAATGATTTTTATACACCTCTCCTCAAAAAGAGAAATTTCCACTGATTTAGTAGGAACGGGCTCAAATTAGAACTACATGTGCTTGGTAGTTTTCTTTTTATTTTTTCTACAAATCATTTCAAGGTACAAAAGTAGTCATTTCATCATAGATCCACCAAGAGTTTTACAGGATTCCACCTCTAGCTATCACCAACAATGCCCCCCGTTTTGACCGCATTTTGAAATTGATATAAACAATTCAAAAAATGTAAAACATCCGCGTTGCATAATCATTTATGTCCTAGTAAACATATAAAATAACAAACTTGGAATAAGACAAATATCTTTAAAAAAGTCTTCTCAAAATGAGCTATCGAGTATGAAGATTCGTGGCTTTCAAGCCAAATGACCGATGTTATTGCTAGTTTCAAAGAATAGTTTTCCCAATTGATCTCATAGTTTGCAAAAGTGTGCATATTGGAATGGCTAACAAGTTTGCCGAAGAAAGTTTTCATTTCCATTGCACGAAAAATCTGTTTTTCTGTTTCCAAGTGTCGAAAGTAGGGGTTTGTTGTGAAGAAGCTACCAACTATTTTGTGTAAATTTGAACCACTCCACTTTTGTAAAATACTAGACCATATTTTATTAACAATTGACTAAACATTTACATGTCCAATAATTTTTATACACCAGTCCTCAAAAAGCCAAATTTCCATCGATTTAGTTGGATCGGGGTCAAATTTGAATTGCATGTGCTTGATAGTTTGCTCTTTATGTTTTCTAAAAATCATTTCTAGGTACAAAAGTAGTTATTTCATCATAGATCCAACAAGAGTTTTGCAAGATTCCAACATGGGCTATCACCGGTCATGCCCCCCGTTTCGACCGCATTTTGAAATCAGCATAAACAATTCAAAAAATCAAAAAATGTAATACCTCCATGTTAAATCATAATTTATGTCCTAGTAACCATATAAAATAACAAACTTGGAATAAGGAAAATATCTTTAAAAAGTCTTTTCAAAATTAGCTATCGAGTATGAAGATTCATGGCTTTCAAACCAAATGACCGATGTTATTGCTAGTATCAAAGGATTGTTGCCCCAAATGATCTCATATTTTACAAAAGTGTGCATATTGGAATGGCCAAGAAGTTTGCGGAAGAAAGTTTTCATTTCCGTTGCACGTAAAATCCATTTTTCAGTTTATGAGTGTCGAAAGTAGGGGTTTTTAGTGAATAAGCTACCAACTATTTGGTCTAAATTTGAATCACTCCATTTTTGTAAAATACTAGACCATACTTTATTAACAATTGACTTACTGTTTATATGTCCAATCATTTTTATACACCTCTCCTAAAAAAGACAAATTTTCATCGATTCAATTGGAACGGGGATAATTTGAACTAGATGTGCTAGATAGTTTGCTATTTATTTTTTTCTAAAAATCATTTCTAGGAACACAAGTAGTTATTTCATCATAAATCCAACAAGACTTTTGCAAGATTCCATCCTGGGCTATCATCGGTCATGTCAAAGATTGCCTCCCGGTATGCTCATTTCGGTGTAAACACAAACCGTTTGGTCTAGTATTTTAGTCAATTTATTTTAGTAAATTTAAATTTGAAAAATTATTATTTCAACAGAATCATTGCTAGATTCTGATCCAAAAACATATAAAATTTGTCAAAATCCATGCAAGTATGAATTACTTTTGATTTTAACAAACTATAAGGACTTATTTACAAAAGTACATTATGTCGCATCTTTATGGTATTAAAAAATTGAAACAAAGTGGATATTCATAATATATGGAAAATTCTACCCCAAATTGATATTAATATTTATATATTTAAATTTACATAACTCAAATTGGAAATCTTAAAAAATGAAATCAAAATAATAATAAAATAATATTGCCGACGGTAGGGCCGTCGGCATAGCTCTATGGTGTTAGCCGACCGATAGTCCAGGGGCCACGTGGCACTGTATGTCGACGGCTAAAGCTATGTCCACGGCCAGGGAGCCAATTGCCGACGACCAAAGCTATGTCGTCGGCCACCGTCGGCATAGATTGAGGTAAGTTGGTGGCTTTTATTTGCCGACGGCTTACCTCCATCAATGCTGAGGGTGGCTGTCGGCAACTAGCGATTTTCTAGTAGTGTTGTCCTGTCTGGAGGCAAGGCTTCATGGGATCTCCATTGACAATGTCCTAGCAGTTTTTGAAGAAATCAACATTGAATCCGTGGGGACCGGGGCGTTGCCTCCTGGCAGGTTAGAAATAGCAACTTTCAGCTCATCCTCGGTGAATGGCATGTCCAGGCCAGAGAGATCAGAACTTGAGATACCCATAGATGACCAATCAAAGGAGCAAGTGGCCGGTTTGTGCGAGCCAAAGCGTTCCGGAAGTGCTCAAGGAGGATTTCTTGCTTGTCAGCCTGGAAATGAAAGACCCTGCGGGGTGGTCAGAGCCGGGATGAAAACTTGCATTGTCAGCCGGCGTGGTCTGATAGATAGATAAAATCAGTAAACTAAAGTATAGTGACCAAACAGGACAAGATCAGACGGTGAAATCATTGTGAGGCCAGGCCCTCTTGTATCTGTTAAAGGAGAAATGCACCAAACCCTAGTTTTTTAGACCAATTATTGTTGGCACAAGCAAAGAAGCAACTAACGTGCGTTCTGCACTAAGCGATCTCAAGGTCAACTAGTGTCGATCATATGATATATACCATTCTCCATATGAGTCTGCCAAGGGCCGGCTGTTGAGGCCTAGAGACTCGCATAAAATATGTCATCTGTGTTAGAAAACTTGGTAAATAAGATTCCTCCTTGATTGATGCATTAAGGCGCTAACCTCTGCTTGTCCTGTCTGGAGGCAGCTCCAACTTGATTGAGATTGGGACACACAAATAGTGGAAACTAGATGATACTCCGCGTGTTGCTACGTGAATGGTTAACAAATAATTTAATGTTTTGAAATATAACAAAATTTATGCGACATAATATAATCACAAAAGAGTAGTCTGAACCCCAAACACTGTCTAAAAAAGTTGAATTCAGCAAGTGATCTTCAGATGCAGTGCACTGCGTACTTGTGCCGAAACTTGTAAAATTGGTTTAGATTTCCATTTACAAGCAGAATAGCTAAAGAAGGATACTTGTCCCTCGAAAATATTCAGATATCTACAAGTAAATTTTTGATGAAAAGGAAGAAAATCAGAGAGTCTACAAGTAAATTCAAATAAGTGGTGCATATCAACCGAGTTGGAATCTTGATTGCTCTGTGCCAGCAAACATTATGAGCCATTTGTGTTGGGCCAGCAGCACATGGAGTGGCCACCATGGATAGGCAGGCTTGTCCTGTTAGCCATTTGTGTTTCAGAAACCTGAACTTACAGGGGAAGTAAACAGTTGTAAACAGAGCAAGTGAATTAAGAATCTGAACTTGCTTATATGCAAAATCTGTACTTTCTTACTGTTAAAAATTCTGGATGCTGGTCAGCACCTTGTAAACATAAATGCTTGATGGCTATAGATGGAGAACAGGGCTGTAATCTGTAAACAGGGCTGCATATGAATATTTGTGCCCTGTTCTCCAGTGTAAATTTCAGAAAATGCACAGATTGGGGAGACTAGCAAGGACATAAACCCTACTGCTAACCAAATTGTGTTTACCTTACTTGTAAATTCAGAGACAATGTTAAATCCAGGTTTTCAGAAACTGTTAACTGTAGCTATGTTTGAAGCCCTGTATTTTATTTATTTATCTGAAATCAAAGTATACTCATGTAAATTCATCTTTTGATATTGATTGCAGATAACTCAAGATGGATTTGAATTTCATGCCTCAAGATGGAGGAGATATAGATTTGAATTTCATGCCTCAAGATGGAGGAGCTATAGATTTGAATTTCATGCCTCGAGATGGACAAGGTCAGGAAGACGACGCAATGGATTTGAATTTCATGCCTCAATCATGTTTACACTAGCTCATTCATGGAGATTAGCAATTTCTAGCACACAAAGTAAAAATCCAGGGAACTTTTGAGTTGGCAATCTATAGCCACCAATTTCCTTATTTAGACTAAAGAAACAGAGCATGGAGTGATGCTAACCTGCGTGAAGAAACATACAAAGTGGAAAGCCACCAACCTTCTACTGCTAACCTGTGCTAATCACCACAATACACCAAATGCTAACCTGTGCAAACATAGACACCAAAACTGATTCAGTCAGAAAATTTGCACTCAGAACAAAAATTCTGTAAAATAAATCTTACTCCCAAACTGATGGCTGTTTTGCAACTGTTGGGAGTACAATTTGTGACCACTGACTAGACCAACAAATTAACAGAAACAAACAGGTTGTGTACTTTGTCTTGTAGAAACAAACAGTATTTTAGTGCTAAATTAACAGAAAAGATCAAGATTACAAATAGCATGCAGGTTGTGTAGTCTGTCTGTTCTGCTCCCACCAGAAACAAGTTATGTTATTGCTTAGACTGAAACTGAATTTTTTTGGATAAAGGACTGAAACTGAATAGGAGACATAAAACTAAAACCTGAAAACGAAATTCTTGTGTGCGGCCACAGCTGATCAGGAGGCATCGACTAAACACAAAAGAATGAACAAATCGCCAAAACATAGTCTTTTACTGTATCTCATTCTCTAAACGAGGCGTACCTCCCCAACCCTCGTCTCGTGGGCGGCGGCGGGGGAACCCTAGCCCCCACCTCGCGCCCGTCTCCTACACCACCCCCTCCCCTCCGCCGCCAGAAGGCGCCGCCAGGCGAAGCCCGGTGCGCGTAGGCAGCGGCGGGGCCCTTCTTCTCCTCCCGGCGTGCGGCTGTAGCACCAGATGCGGCGGCGCGGCGGAGTCTTTCCTGAGGCGGCGAGGGCGCGTCGTGCGGCGCGGCGTCCAGACGGCGGCGCGAGCAGGTGGCCAGGCAGTGGCGGCTGCACGAGGGGTTGACTTCGGGGCGGCGGCGCGGTCACGGATCCATCGTGGATCTGGTCCTTCGGGCGCGGTCTCGGCCTCCCCTGCTCGACCGGCGGGTCTCGGTGGGGGGACTTCTCCTTGCTGAGATCTGGCAGCTGCGGCCTGGATCATCCAGATCCCGGAAAGGATGGCGGCGGCCCTTGCACGAGAGATGGAGGTCTTCGATCAGATTTGGGTGCAAACCCGCTATTGGCTATTGCCAAGGCCGGCGATGGCGACGCTATCCGCGTCGTTCCCTTCCTGAAGGCATCGCCGAGGAGAAGTTCAAGGCCACTCTCTACTATCTCCGGGGGAAACACTAGATCAGTAGATCGGATGACGGCGGCTCTCTGGTGTCGTTTCCCCCATGGGGGCGTCATTTTTGGAGGTGCACACGGGCTCGAGGGACCAGAGGACGGTGTCTTTGGTAGAGCGGTGCTTCATCTTACACATCGATGGTGGCGGATCTCGGCGGCGTGGCACTGTGGAGATTCGGCGTCTGATGCGCGGAGATGGACTCGCACAGGAGGAGGAAGCTGTCTGGCGTCATGGTGGCGTTGATGACAGAGAGGCCTGGCACGGTCGGTGCTTCAGTTCTGCTCTGAGGAAGGACCGAGAGGGATGACGGAGGTGACGGCCCTTGCAGCATGCGGTGCTCACAGGGAGTGTGCCAGATCGGTGTGGGACCCAATCCAGGTAGTGGCTTGGATGGGACACCCGGCTTTAGATGTTAGGCTTTGGTGTGATGTCTGTTTGGTATTAGACCCGGACATTCGGCACGCCTTCATCAAGGGGATAGGAGTAGCAACGGTGTTGCCAACATGGTGGCTTCAGGCTTATTGATGTATCACCTTATATGGTCTTTGTGAATAATTAATAATATGGCTGCATGCATCGTCCAGATGCAGAGGCCGGGTACATCCTCCTTTTCTAAAAAAAAATCTCATTCTGTAAACTGAACAAACAACCCAAGATGAAGTTGCGGAAGCTCCTCCGGGAGGAGGAATTGAGCGGATGGAGCACGGGCGGACCCGACTGCCTCAGCTACCCTGCATCAGGTAGAGAGCCAGATTGAGATGAAGCGCAGCCCCTTCCCGTCCATCACATCTACGCGCTGCCGCCAGCCATGGAAGCAAGCTAAATTTTTTTCTGCCTCTTGCTCTCCCCTGTAAGCGGATTGTGGTGGGGGGCTGCGAATTGATGGGTGAATCGATGGAGGGGAAGTAGGGGTGCCTGTAATGGCCTGCAAGAATTTCTTTGTAAGCACAATGTAATAAGGAACTGAGGTCAGCATCAATATTGACTTGAGGAAGATTATGTCAGGCTCCCGTATGATGCTTCCCCAGAAGTTTGGAGTTCATTCTGTAGGCCTTGTAATAATGCATTAACAAGAGTTGCCGGCTTTGTTTGTTTCTTGTGAAGGTGTTTGCATGAAGATGATGCTCGTGGTTGTTCTTGCAAGAACTCAGAGTGAAGCAAATTTATCACTGGTCCGTTACACATAGTACCAAAACGATGATGACAAAGATGCCTCTCTACAAAGTACCTCCGCTTCCCCGCGAAAGAAAAGGTGATATATATGGACTGGGGCGGCGTTGCACTTCATACCCTCTGATACGACATTTGCACCTGTACTATTTTCAAACTTAACCATACTTCGATGAAGCTAAAATTGATCGATAGGGCGATTAATTGCTTGGCAGTAGTGCTACCGGCGAATGCATCTGTCGAGGGACACCGTCAGCTCCTGATCTCCAAAGGATTCTATGTCTTAGGAACTATGATGTTTTTGTGTTTTCTTCTCTTTTGCATTCTCCCCTCATCTGAAATAGAAATGTGCACTTGGGGCTGCTGTCCAAACTGATGAAGCTGGCTTGCCACTCAGGCAGACCTGGATACTGTGTAAAACGTTGTGGCTGTTTGATTTCTAGGCCGATCAATTCCAAGGCAAAAATATTGGATGAACCATTTTTTCACCACAGACAACATGATGGTATGGTGTGGACCGATGAAACAGAAAACAAGAGGTCTAGTTACAGTGGTGAAGAATGCATGCATACGAGTGAGGTGTGGGTTTTCGGTGGACAGGTGAGCTGGTGCCGATATTCTATTTGTCGCATCTCGCATCGTTGTTACATACGCGGGACTTCGCTCTAGTTATGTTGGCCCATGAGAACTTGCTCAAATCCATCTAGCATGTTTTGTTCACATGTCAAGAAAATGCACAAGGCCGTTCTCAAACGGACCAACACATCTAGAATTAGCATTTCCTTTCGTCAGTTAATTCATTTTGATCTAATCCGGTTTTTGTAAGGTTTTTTTCTTCCTTCCTTTTATGTTTTGTCTTTTTCCTTGTTTTTAGATGTTTACAAAGTTTTAAAATGCTTGCAAATTTTGAAAATTAGTTAAAACATTAAAAAACTATTTACATGGGGATGTTGATACGTCCAAAACGTATCTATAATTTCTGCTTGTTCCATGCTCACATTGGTGATATTGCTATGTGTTTTGCTACACTTTCATACCTTTTACAACATTATTTGGACTAACTTATTAACTCGGTGTCCAGTGCCAGTTTCTGTCTGCTGTTGTCCGTGCATTGCAGAAAAATGTCGAATATAAAAGTGCTCGGAAAATTCCAGATAAATCAGATAAAAAACTCAGTAGAATAGAAGACTCCAGAAGCCTGAAGGATAGCCGGAGGGGGGCACCCCCTGGCCAGGCGCCTACCGGGCGCGGCCAGGGGGGTGGCCGCGCCACAAGGCCGCCTGGTCAGGTGGGGCTGAAGGAAATATGCCCTAGAGGCAATAATAATGTTATTATTTTATTTCCTTATATCATGATAAATGTTTATTATTCATGCTAGAATTGTATTATCTGGAAACATAATACTTGTGTGAATACATAGACAAACTAAACGTCACTAGTATGCCTCTACTTGACTAGCTCGTTAATCAAAGATGGTTATGTTTCCTAACCATAGACATGTGTTGTCATTTGATTAACGAGATCACATTATTAGGAGAATGATGTGATTGACATGACCCATTCAATTAGCTTAGCACCCGATCGTTTAGTATGTTGCTATTGCTTTCTTCATGACTTATACATGTTCCTATGACTATGAGATTATGCAACTCCCGTTTGCCAGAGGAACACTTTGTGTGTTACCAAACGTCACAACGTAACTGGGTGATTATAAAGGAGCTCTACAGGTGTCTCCAAAGGTAAATGTTGGGTTGGCGTATTTCGAGATTAGGATTTGTACTCCGATTGTCGGAGATGTATCTCTGGGCCCTCTCGGTAATGCACATCACATAAGCCTTGCAAGCATTGCAACTAATGAGTTAGTTGCGAGATGATGTATTATGAAACGAGTAAAGAGACTTGCCGGTAACGAGATTGAACTAGGTATTGAGATACCGACGATCGAATCTCGGGCAAGTAATATACCGATGACAGAGGGAACAACGTGTGTTGTTATGCGGTCTGACCGATAAATATCTTCGTAGAATAGGTAGGAGCCAATATGAGCATCCAGGTTCCGCTATTGGTTATTGAACGGAGACGTGTCTCGGTCATGTCTACATTGTTCTCGAACCCGTAGGGTCCGCATGCTTAAGGTTTCGATGACAGTTATATTATGAGTTTATGAATTTTGATGTACCGAAGCTAGTTTGGAGTCCCGGATGCGATTACGGACATGACGAGGAGTCTCGAAATGGTCAAGACATAAAGATTGATATATTGGACGGCTATATTCGGACACCGAAAGTGTTTCGGATGATTTCGGAGAAAACCGGAGAGCCGAAGGGTTACCGGAACCCCCCGAGAGAAGTAATGGGCCATATGGGCCTTAGTGGAGAGAGAGAAGGGCTGCCAGGGTGGTCCAGGCGCCTCCTTCCCCCTGGTCCGAATTGGACTAGGAGAGGGGGGGGGCGGCGCCCCCCTTTCCTTCTCCCTCCCCACTTCCTTCCCCCTCCTAGTAGCAGTCCTACTCCTACTAGGAGGAGGACTCCTCCTTGGCGCGCCATAGGGCCGGCCGGCCTCCTCCCCTTGCTCCTTTATATACGGGGGCAGGGGGCACCCCTAGACACACAAGTTGATCCACGTGATCGTTTTCTTAGCCGTGTGCGGTGCCCCCTTCCACCATAATTCTCGATAATATTGTAGTGGTGCTTAGGCGAAGCCCTGCGACAGTTGAGCATCAAGATCGTCACCACGCCGTCGTGCTGATGGAACTCTTCCCCGACACTTTGCTAGATCGGAGTCCGGGGATCGTCATCGAGCTGAACGTGTGCTAAAACTCGGAGGTGCCGTACGTTCGGTACTTGGATCGGTCGGATCGGGAAGACGTACGACAATTTCTCTACGTTGTGTCAACACTTCCGTTGCCGGTCTACGAGGGTACGTAGACAACACTCTTCCCTCTCGTTGCTATGCATCACCATGATCTTGTATGTGCGTAGGAAAATTTTGAAATTACTACGTTCCCCAACAGGGGCCACCCCTCGGGCCCCCCTTTCCCCTATATATCACCCTCGATACAGAAACCCTCGAGGAGATCCCCGTTAAGCGATTTTGTCTAATGTTCCGCCGCCGAAGCGATTACGATCTCGGCATCGCTGGGAGAAGCTGTCCCGGCACCCTGCCGGAGGGAGCATTCACCTCCGGAGACCTGTCCACCACCATGCTCGCCGCCGGGATGCGCCGTGGGTAGTCCCCCTTGGACCATGGGTCCATGATCAGTAGCTATGTGATGTCTTCTCTCCAATCTTGTGCCTCAATTCTTAGACCTTGTGAGCTACCCTACATGATCAAGGCACTTTTGTATTAGTTTCTGTGTTGATATGCTGTGTTTGCTGGGATCCGATGGATTATGAGATTATGTTCAGATTGTGATGAGTATATATTTGGTTTACCTTTTATATTTAGTTCTTGGGTATTCTTGAATGTTCCCCGTTACGTTTGTTGCTTTGGCCAAGTAGTATATTGTAACTCCAAGAGGGAGCGTTATGCTTGATTGTGGGTTCATGCCCCCGAATGTCTAGCTTGAGTGACAGAAACATGAGACTAGGGGATGTGTTGTTGCCACCAGGGAGAAAACAGCGGTGCTTGTAACTGCGGTTGCAAGGATTGCTTACATTACGCATAGAGTGATAATGCAGTTGTCTGCTGCTTTGAGTTTACACTTTGGGTGGGGCTCGCAACTTAATACCAGCGAGATGTTCTGGATAGATATCTCATGGTGGATGATTAGTGAGTAGATGCTGATGAATAAACGGTCTACTTGTTTTCGTGTAATGCCCATACGATTGAGCCTCTAGCTTTCTTGTAGCATAATTAGCATTGCGTTCCGTTTATAATTCTGTCAATTGTCTAGCTATAATTTGTTCATCCAGCATAGTTATTTATCGTCTTTTGGGAGGGAGACATCACTAGTGAAGATCATGGGAACCCGGTCCATATTTTGACCATAGTTTACACCACTCTAATTTACTGCTTTTATTTCCTTTCCATTGCAATCACCACTACTATTTCGACCCTTGTGTTTGATCCTTTGTAAACAACAAGAACGGAGAGATTGACAACCTCTCTGACTCGTTGGGAGCAAAGTTATTTGCTTTTGTGTGCAGGACCACGTCAACTTACACTACTAGGAAACATGCTTATAGTGGCGCCTTTTTTTTTTGCCTTTAGTGTCGCATTATAGATGCGCCACTAACTACAAGCCAGTAATAAGGGCTTAGGGGTGGCGCATTTTGAATGCGCCACACCTAAGAATCTTATGCATGGCACATTTCTGAAATGCGCCACTAATATGCCCTTAGGGGTGGCGCATTCCGAAATGCGCCACCCCTAAGGCCTTATTAGTGGCGCATTTTTTAGATGCACCATGGTTAACTTTTTTTTTGAAATTTGAATCTGGATCTGGATCATATTTTTTTCCTCGTTTTTTTTCAAATTATTTGTCCCATTCATCTAGCGAATTTGTTTGCTCATTTTTTTTCTCCGAATTATTTGTCCTGTTCATCTAGCTAATTTTGAATCCAAATTGGAGGAGAGGAGAGGAGATGATGGAGGGCGCCATGGAGGAGGGGAGGAGGAGGAGGAGCCATGGGTGGAGGAGGAGAGGAGGAAGGGACGAGGAGGAGCCTTGGAGCTTGTAGTCTTGGAGGAGGATGAGCCATGGAGGAGGGGAGGAGGAAGAAGACCCTTGGAGGAGGGGAGGAGGAGGAGCCTTGGAGGAGGAGGAGGAGGGCGCTATGGAGAAGGTGGAGAGGAGGAGATGATGGAGGAGAGGAAGAATGAAGAGGTAAGGAGGAGAAGGAGGCCGGCTGGGTATTAGATACGCCTAGATCCTCTTATTAGTGGCGCATTTGGCAATTTGGTAAGGCTGAGGGAGCTTCAGATTTGCTTCAAGGATTGTAGTTTTGATTTGTATGAAGGTTTCGTGAAGTCTCTGTGCAACCTACATTGCATCGAAAGTCTTTGTATTGGTGACGCTTGCAAAGAAGGACCATCTCCTGAATTGATGGATCTCTTGCGAGAACTTTGGGTGACTCCCGTACATCTCCGGATATTTATGTCTTGGATGCCCATCCAACTCTCTGCGCTGCAAGGGTTGATAAAGAGAGACCCCTCGCATATCTCGGACCTCTCCGAGTTAATCTTCTGGGAAGTGAAGGAAGTGCAGCAGGGAGGACGTGAAAATCATTGGGGGGTTGTTGTCCCTTCGCCGTCTCCGCATTAGGAGCACCCCAAAAACACAACCGCTGCTTGTCATCGGTGCAGATGTGTTCCGCTGTATGGTTGACTTTCACTTGAATTGTGGGTTAGTAGCGCAAATAATGTTTGAACCAAAAGCTTTGCCGAAGGCGGAAACAATTTGCTTCAGTCTGGGCGTGCGGGTGGGGAAAGAGGATGGTAACCGTGGCTTCGATTTGGGCCTGCAGGGCCTTCGATTTCGGTAGTATGTCTGTGTTGATATGTGTTGTGGTGGAGTAATGGTTCGGGAGGCCAAGCAAGCGGAGGCTGCGGTCACACCACCGTCGGCATTGCACCGACTCTTCTTTTGGCAGCTCCGCACCGCCATCTTCACATAGCGGCACTGGATGGCCACCATCCTCCTTCTTGCGGCATCGGCCTCCATCTCGCATGAAGTCCATCGCGCCACAGCCGACGCCGTCGCAGCGCCGGTCACCATGGACCATCTTGTCGTGGATGGCGTCCTCGCGACGCCGACCACCACACCATTATCATCTTGAGGTATCGCGCCGCAAACCGGCCACCAGCGACATCGCGCCGCCAACAGCCTCTACCTCGCGCCGACGTCCTCCACGTCACATGGAGTCCTCCGCGTCGTCGTCACCAACGCCATCGCTGCCGCGGATCAACAAGACTCTGATGCCAATTGTTGGCGCCGCCTCTCACAGCGCCTCTTCTTGTTCTACCTCTCATGCTTTCCCTCTCTCCTGTTTGGTTTCTCTCTACTTCTCTCAAGAATACACAGGGACAGAAAACACACACACACACACACACACACACACACACACACACACTTCACCAAGGAAAGGGAAGGCTTTGCTTCTTCTCCCGGTGAGAACACATGTGCTACATATTTTCCTCTAGCCCTCTCGGCCTTTACTTTCCATTACTCAAAGTAGTAGTATATATACACAAGGTTTAGGCACCCGTGCCATGCACTTCATGCCACCACTTACGCGACTACTCCACTAACCACTAACGCATGACCTTCTCTCTCACTCCTAGAATCACTCCAGGTTGCATAAGACTAGGCCAACATGCAACACACGCCCCAAGCTAGCTAACAACCTCAGGTCTAGCTAACTAACATACTCACCCGGCTACTACTTGGCCCAAGCAAGCTACATGCATGCACCTATCACTATCGAACCATCCTGCTCAACCGGCTCGAAGTATATCTTGTCATGCTCCAGCATTGTCACGCCATGCCACTTATCATGGCATCGCCGTATCACACGGCACCATCAGCATGTCGTAGCTCTCGCCGCATCGCACGGCCCCGCAGCATCTCGCCTCCTTTGCACGCCTCCAAACTGACGAGTAGCCGGCCTCGTACCCGTCGCGCGTACACCTTCGAAAATACAGCATACCACATCTAAAACATCTAACTACATGCAGATACATGAAGCAAGATTAAACCTAACAAGCCCATCCCAACCATCCGAAGATTCATGTTTTTATGAATCCAGGAATACCGGAAGGTATTTATCCATCTAATGACCACTTCTTGGTACTCCAGTATATTATTAGTACCCACGTGGTGATGTCCTGATTGTATATTAACCCCCATCTCTTCTTTCTTGTTCCATTTTATTTGTAAATACGCCTAGGTGCCCAGGTTGATGATATCATGTGATGAGGAATGATTCTGCAGTCATGTCTGTACAATTATCCACCTAGGTAATATTTCTTTCCTCTCCTTTCATTTCTCTATACGGATGCCTGCTTGGTACTCTTTAATAATATCATAACTAATGAGTTATTTTTTTCATTAATCATCAAGTTTGGGTAGCTTACTACGTATATCACGTGGTATTTTATAGTATTACTATTCACATTTACTTTATCATTTGGCACAGAGAGGAATGAAGAATTAATAGAGGCATGTGAGATGGAATGAGGCGAACTAAACTTCAGTGCTAGCGCTAGCTACTACTTTACTTTGTTCTTGTCACTCATTTTCTACGTTGGAAGAAAATGCTCCTTCCTCGATCATATATGGGGCACTGAGCTCACCTGGATTAGTTTTGTAACCTTCGTACTTTTGGGGCACTGAACTCTGTGGTCAAACAATCTTCGAACATTGTCTTTCATCTTCTTAACTAATGAGATGAGGCGAATTTTTTGCCCTTTTCTTAGAAGAAATAAAACAATTTTACCCAGTTACTTTCTTTCAAACTAGACATATTTTCTGTCCTGGAATGAACACGCTATTAAAGAAAAAAAATATTTTTTCAGATTTTTTTTAAGTTCTGATGAACATTTTAATTTTATATGCATAGCCTACTCTTATTTTAAAAACAAGCAAGCATTCTATGGTTCGAGCTACATTCCCATTTCTTTACATGGTTTTAAATCAAGCAATAAACAGTAATTACATAATTTAATTAACCAAACGTTAGGATGGGTGACCTCCTAGGAAGTCCCCGTGAAAGGGTTCCATATCTAGCCTACCCCAACTTGTTTGGGATAAAAGGCTTCGTAAGTAAGTAAGTAAGTAAACGTTGACCCACTGTAATTAGCCAACAATCTAAGCATTGTATTTGTATATCTCAAATCCTAGAGATTTGAGTCATGCTTAGCAGTAAACATAAAACTAACAATCTAAGCATTGTATTTGTATATTTCAGATCCTAGAGATTTGAGTCATGCTTAGCAGTAAACATAAAACGGCAGTCAGGAAACATGGTGAAAGAAAAACTTACAAGAACTGATGCAAGAAAAACATAAACTCATACATATCATCATCCTGGATTAGATTACAGGCAGACACACTCCATTAATACAAGGAACTGTTCAACGGTTCAGCAAAGCTGATACTAATAACTTCAGCTTAAACTGCAGGAAAGAGTTTTATCTTACAACATCAACAACAACAGCAAGCCATTGTCATGGTTTGTTTCTATCGACAGGAGACACACAACAGGATAACTAACATCATCGCAGCGATTTTGAATTCGGACATTTTTACGGCAGCTAACAGCTTTCTCACTCTCTTCTTTCTAGTGCTAAATTTGTGCAGTGAGCAGAGTAAATTACTCCACCCTCTTCCTCCTCTTTACAGGTTAGTCTCTCAGATTAGTCTTGCTTTCCTCAGCTACAGAATGTACACTCTCTCCAGTGCAACCAAGATTTGTATCTTATTCATGGCGGTACCATTACTAGTCGGTCTATATTGTTTTTTCAGTTGTTTGGGGGGAAACACACGCGCAAACCTAGCCACTGTTAGCTATACAACTGCATAGTTCCACCCTTCAGGCGGCGGTGCATGCCGGTTGAAGCCCGGGTGCTTCTCTGCATCCACAACAACAAGACATATATTGTTAGCATATGTGAGTAAGACACATCGTTACGCCGGTATTCATGCTGGCATGTATATGCATGACTCTACAAACAATCTAACAAGAAAACATACCTCCAGCAGCGACAATCTTCTCTACGTGCGCCCCATAGGTGTACTTCTTCAGTGTGTTCTGGACGAGTCCAAAGGATCATCTCTCTCGGATGATCATCACAAGTCTCCAGCACCTTCTTCACCATATACTTTGTAAACTGGTCTTTCATCATTACCTACAAGGATCATCATAAGGATCCAGTAAGGTCCATATAGTTTGGCCGGTGCTGCGCAGCACCTGAACCAATACGATTCCAACCTGGGGTGTGCTCTCTCCATGCGGGTCAGCGGGGTTTCGTTTCTTCTGACTCGTCCCTGCCACTGGAGGAGCCCATGCTGGTCTCGCGCGCCACGCGCCTCCTTGAGGTCCGGCGCCTTCAACAAGATCCAGAGCGGCTTTGGGCGCAAGGAGATGGAGGGCCGCTAGCTGGGCACCTCTGGCATGCCTCCTATGGCTGGGCTAGGTGCGCTGGCTACGCCCCGACTTGTTCTTCTGTGCGTGCAGCCACGGCACATCCCGATGCCATACGCAAAGGCGAACATCTCCAAGGCCAAGCGCTCTAAGGTGGTGGCTACCACACCCGTCCGCACCAGAACTTGCTCGAAGGGTGGCAAGGGTGAGATGTCCTCCCTCCAGCGCGCGCAGTTGCGGTTGAGAAGAACCTTGACTTGAAAGGTAACGCCCCACCCCGATACACCACTGTTAACTCTTTTTTGATTCGCACCTGAAGTTAGACGTGTTAGATGATCGTGGGATGGTGTCCACTAAAAAAATATACTTCCGTGATGATACGTGTTTGTCACAGTAGGTCGTATTATTTATCATGCATGTACATTCATGACGATTTTATGACAAAATCAAGATAATCATACCTGTGCTGTTGTAGAAGTGTTCCATGACATTACCAAAATTATCATCACGGAAGTGTCCACTTCCATGACGATAAATCGCGCGTCACAGAAGTGCTTTCGTCAAGGATGACCGACACGTGGCACCCATCGTAATGGAACGCCGTTAAACTATCGGGTCCGGTTTTGGATCCGATAACCCATTAACAGCCCGGACCAATGGGATTTTTCACGTGTAAAATCATCATTGGCCGAAGTTAACACATGTTGCCTCACCGTTGGGACAGATGTCATCCACTCATTGGACAGGAGGCGCCTATGATAGGTCGACACGTGGCACGGTCCAACAGTGGCCCATTCCGGTGAAAAAGGCCGGCCTAGTAAAAATTAGCAGACCGGCCATATAAGGCCTACTTGTGTCAGGTCCATTTAAGCCCACGGCCCATACGAGATGTGCCAATTCGGCCCATCAATGGCCCGTTAAAAATTTGACACCATTGCAGCCCATCGTCAGTTTGAGCCCGTTAACAGCCCGCCATATATTTAGAATCAATATCGGCCCGATGAGATTTCGGCCTGTTAATGGCCCATTCAATGGATGGGCCAATTTTCACGATGTACATCTTTTGGCCTTTTAGAGACCCATTTAAATGTTGGGCTAATTTCCGGCCCGGTGTGTTCAGCCTGTTGACGGCCCATAAATCAGTTGGGCCATTTGTAGTCGGACATGAGTTTCGGCCTTTTGGCGACCCATTTAAGTGTTGGGCCAATTTCCGGCCCGGTGTGTCTTTCAGCCTGTTGACAGCCCATATATCTGTTGGGCCATTTGTAATCGGATCTGAGTTTTGGTCTTTTAGCGACCCATTTAAGTGTTGGGCCAATTCCCGGCCCTGTGTGCCTTTGAGCCTGTTAACGGGCCATAAATGAGTTGGGCCATTTGTAGTCGGACCTGAGTTTTGGCCTTTTAACGGCCCATGCCCTTCATGGTCCAATACCAGCCCGGTTTCTTTTTCGGCCTGCTCAAGGCCCAAAACATAGTTGGGCCATTTACAATACGACCTGACTTTCGGCCTCTTAGCGGCCCATACTCTTCATGGTCCAGTACAAACCCGATGTCTCTTTCGGCCTGCTAAAGGCCCACAGTATAGTTGGGCCATATGTAGCCTGAACTTAATAACGGCCTGTTAAGGGCCCGTGAAATCAATTGGGCCCACCTGTTGCCCGCTTCAATGTCGACCTATTAACGACGCGGGAATTAAGAGGGCCGACCATTAACTTTCGGCCTGGTAATGGCCCATTAACTTAATGTGCCCACTAAAGTTCGTACATGTCTTTAGGAGAAATTAGATAATTTGAGCCCATTATGACGAGTAGTTATGCACATGACCAAAACCGATCAAGCAAAGTACGACATACAGGGAAAAACGTTGCACATCCAGCATATATTACATGAAATTACATCCACTGGGTCATCAAAGATTGATGCCAGCGCAAATAAATGAACAGAACCCAACGATCTACAACATCACAATCTGCAACCTCAACACGGATGACGCCCATGAGCATGTGGGCAAGTTCTTGCTTCTTTGCTACACTGTCTCTGAAAACATTGATTAGTTGTTGTGTCGCACGACTCTGCACCTTGATTCCTCCACCATTTCCATCATTCATTCAGCCATTAACTGGTTCACAAACATACATTTTTTCCGTTGCATTCAAGACAGAGGATATTGAACAGATTCAGATGGCGATTTTGGCAGGCTTGTATTATTGATAGTGAAGAGTGTCTCGACCACTGCATCATAACATAAATTAGGAGGGGAACAAAACAGATTAATCATAAGTTATTGCCATATTACCTGGCCTAGATTTATTGGAAAGAAACAATGGGGTTGCCTCGCTGTTTTCAGAGTTTGTCTTCTTATCTTCAGCAGCCTGCACCAAATTAAGACACTAGCATTGCTATCATTGGCCAAGTCAGATAATAGGAAAGCAACATTGGCACAACAAACATTTGGGCAACTAGCCAACACCAAATTAACACAATATGGCACAGCTATCATCAGCCAAGTAAGGTAATACGAAAGCAACATTGACACAATGAATGAATGGGCAACCAGAGCAGCACTACAATTCAGTAATGTGCATGATATGAGATAGTACACTCATGCAGCTTAGTATGCAAAACTACAAGGCAATTTTCTTTACAAAAATCAACATTGGCGCCTTTAACATTTTGCTACAACTAATTTTAGATCAGATAAAGGTTGGATTAACGCCGATTAACAAAATACATGCTAATGTAAAAATATAGTGATATACAACAGGTACTTACATCAGCATTGGAGCACAGAGAATTCCCGCATGATATTTTCCTCGAATACAATCCCAATGAATCGAGTGTGGCTACGCCCGGTCCTTGTTGAAGGTTAAAACAGCACATACTTGACAAAAAATCATTGTGGTTTTAATGCGTAGGTAAGAACGGTTCTTGCTCAGCCCGTAGCAGCCATGTAAAACTTGCAACAACAAAGTACATGACGTCTAACTTGTTTTTGCAGAGCATGTTGTGATGTGATATTTTCAAGACATGATGCTAAATTTTATTGTATGAGATGATCATGTTTTGCAACAGAGTTATCGGCAACTGGCAGGAGCCATATGGTTGTCGCTTTATTGTATGAAATGCAATTGCCATGTAATTGCTTTACTTTATCACTAAGCGACTTGCGTGTAATCTCCTATTGGATTGATACCTTGGTTCTCAAAAACTGAGGAAATACTTACGCTAATTTGCTGCATCACCCTTTCCTCTTCAAGGGAAAACCAAAGCATGCTCAAGAGGTAGCAATGATCGGGTGTGATAAGCTCTACGTTCACATACAACGGGTGCAAGCCAGTTTTGCACACGCAGAATACTCGGGTTAAACTTGATGAGCCTAGCATATGCAGATATGGCCTCGGAACACTGAGACCGAAAGGTCGAGCATGAATCATATAGTAGATATGATCAACATAGTGATGTTCACCACTGAAAACTACTCCGTCTCACGTGATGATCGGACATGGTTTAGTTGATATGGATCACGTGATCACTTAAATGATTAGAGGGATGTCTCTCTAAGTGAGAGTTCTTTAGTAATATGATTAATTGAACTTTAATTTATCATGCACTTAGTACCTGATAGTATTTTGCATAACTATGTTGTAGATCAATAGCTCGTGATGTAGCTCCCCAATTATTTTTGATATGTTCCTAGAGAAATACTATGTTGAAAGATGATAATAGCAATAATGCGGACTAGGTCCGTGATCTGAGGATTATCCTCATTACTGCACAGAATAATTATGTCCTTAATGCACCGCTAGGTGACGAACCTATTGCAGGAGCAGATGCACACGTTATGAACGTTTGACAAAGCTCGGTCTGTTGACTACTTAATAGTTTAGTGCACCCTGCTTTACGGCTTAGAACCGGGACTTCAAAAATGTTTTAAACATCATGGAGCATATAAGATGTTCTAAGAGATGTGGTATTTCATACTCATGCCCATGTTGAGAGGTATGAGACCTCTGACAGTACTTTGCCTACAAGATGGAGGAGAATAGCTCAACCAGTGAGCATGTGCTCAGATTGTCTGGGTACTATAATTGCTTGAATCAAGTGGGAGTTAATCTTCCAGATAAGATAGTTATTGATAAAATTCTCTAGTCACTATCACCAAGTTACTAGAACTTGGTGATGAACTATAATATGCAAGGGATGACAAAAGTAATTCTCAAGCTCTTCGCGGTGCTGAAATCGGCGAAGGTAGATATCAAGAAATAGCATCAAGTGTTGATGGTTAACAAGATCACTAGTTACAAAGAAAATGGCAAAGGGAAAGACAGAGGAACTTCAAAGAAGAATAGCAAGCAAGTTGCTGCTCCCATGAAGAATCCCAAAGCTAGACCCCAGCCTAGAACTGAGTACTTCTACTGCAAAGGAAATGGTCACTGCAAGTGGAACTGCCCTAGATACTTGGCGGATAAGAAGGATGGCAAAGTGAACAAAAGTATATTTGATATATATGTTATTGATGCGTACTTTACTGGTGTTTATAGCAACCCCTCAGTATATAATACTGGTTCAGTTGCTAAGAGTTGTAACTCGAAACGGGAGTTGCAAAATACACAGAGACTAGTCAAGGACGAGGTGATGATGTGAATTGGAAGTGATTCCAAGGTTGATAAGATCACCATCGCACACTCCCTTTACCTTTGGGATTAGTGTTGAACCTGAAATAAATGTTATTTGGTGTTTGCATTGAGCATAATATGATTAGATCATGTTTATTGCAATACAGTTATTCAATTAAGTCAAAGAATAATTGTTATTTTGTTTACATGAATAAAACCTTCTCAGGTCATACACACAAGGTGAATGGTTTGTTGAATCTCGATCGTAGTGATACACATATTCATAACATTGACGCCAAAAGATGCAAAGTTGATAATGATAGTGCAACATATTTGTGGCACTACCGTTTAGGTCATATTGGTGTAAAGCGCATGAAGAAACTCCATGCTAATGGACTTTTGGAATGACTTGATTAACTGCTACATCTTGAGCATGCTTTGGTTTTCCCTAGAAGAGTAAAGGGTGATGCAACAAAGTAGCGTAAGTATTTCCCTCAGTTTTTGAGAACCAAGGTATCAATCCAATAGGAGGCCACACGCAAGTCCCACGTACCTATACAAACAAATAAGAACCTTGCAACCAACGCGATAAAGGGGTTGTCAATCCCTTCACGACCACTTGCAAAAGTGACATCTGATAGAGATGATAATATAATATTTTTTGTATTTTGTTGATAAAGAATAAAAGTAAAGATTGCAAAATAAACGACGATAGAAATAACTAGTTGATGGGAGATTAATATGATGGAAAATAGACCCGGGGGGCATAGGTTTCACTAGTGGCTTCTCTCAAGATAGCATAAGTATTACGGTGGGTGAACAAATTACTGTCGAGCAATTGATAGAACCGAGCATAGTTATGAGAATATCTAGGCATGATAATGTATATAGGCGTCGCGTCCGCGACAAGTAGACTGACTCCTGCCTGCATCTACTACTATTACTCCACACATCTAGCGCTATCCAACACGCATCTAGAGTATTAAGTTCATAAGAACAGAGTAACGCATTAAGTAAGATGACATGATGTAGAGGGATAAACTCAAGAAATATGATATAAACTCCATCTTTTTATCCTCGATGGCAACAATACAATACTTGTCGTTTCCCCTTCTGTCACTTGGATCGAGGAACGCAAGATTGAACCCAAAGCTAAGCACTTCTCCCATTGCAAGAAAGATTAATCTAGTAGGCCAAACCAAACTGATAATTCGAAGAGACTTGCAAAGATAACATATCATACATAAAATAATTCAGAGGAGGTTCAAATATTGTTCATAGATAATCTTGATCATATATCACTAGTAGAAAACAGGGCTTTGGTCCAGGCCGGGTCAGCCCATTAG
This sequence comes from Triticum urartu, assembly GCF_056163025.1. Classification (NCBI taxonomy): domain Eukaryota; kingdom Viridiplantae; phylum Streptophyta; class Magnoliopsida; order Poales; family Poaceae; genus Triticum; species Triticum urartu. Next base: position 746,503,316 of record NC_141875.1, on the reverse strand, counting down.
TCCCGGTTCAGTCCAGAACCGGGACCAATGGGGGCATTGGACCCGGTTCGTGAGCCCAGGGGGCCGGCCGGGCCACGTGGGCCATTGGTCCCGGTTCATCTGGACCTTTTGGTCCCGGTTGGTGGGACGAATCGGGACCAATGGGCCTCGCTCCTGGCCCACCACCATTGGTCCCGGTTGGTGGCTTGAACCGGGACCAAAGGCTCCCCTTTAGTCCCGGTTCATGCCACCAACCGGCACCAATGAGGTGCCTATATATACCCCCTCGCGTAAGAGCATAGCACACTGCTCTGTTTTTTTCTGGCCGAGGGGGAGAGGGCTTGGTGGTGCTCTAGCTCACCTCCTATGCACACAAGGTGTTCGATGGAATGCCCGAGCCACACTACTTAAGCTTTCTCCTCTCCAAGCTCGACATCCAAGCTCCATTTTCCATAATATTTGTCTAGGTTTAGCGGTCCATCACACCCTGTCCCCGTCTTCACCACCGTCGATCACCCGCGCCGAGCTCATCGCCGGCACCACCATGGTGAGCCTCTTGTTCTTATCTTCTTTCTGAATGGAAAAATATACTTACTTGTATGTTTACATAGATACTTGTATTATTTTCTTACTTTTGTTATTGCATCTTATATAGTGCGATGGTTTTGGTATCCGCCCCCGTCGGCCCTAAAGAAATATGCCCGTAATCGCGCTAGGCCAGAAGGAAGCATCTCCATGGGCCATCAAACAGAGGATGTTATCGGGTTTTGTGTTGACTTCATTCCTGGCCTTAAGAAGATAGGTCTCCCTAAATCGCGGTATGAGGGGAGACTACTGGAAAACGCATTCTTGGAAGTGACTCAATAATATGCAGGGACGGATATTCTTGGTGTCAAGCACACTACACAGTTGTACAGAACTCTACCTTGGTGACCCCGTATGTCGATGAACACAAGAACAGTCTGCGCTCCAAACACCCAGAGCAGTGCGACGACTGGATTACATGTGAACACATCAGGACTTTCAGCAGTTGGTTGGAAACACGTCTCAGAGGTGACAACACTATTTGTGATGGGTTGTACTTGTTGTCCAGGGGACCATCTTTGACTGTATTGACTTACAAAGGATACGAGATAAATGGGAATACATTTTACACGATCGCCCAAGATCAAAAGAGCACCAACCAAAACAGCGGTGTCCGCTTTGGTGCAGCAACCGAGAGCGGAAATGACACATATTATGGTTACATAGTGGACATATGGGAACTTGACTACAGACCTGATTTTAAGGTCCCTTTGTTTAAGTGCAAATGGGTCAATCTGTCAGGCGGCGGGGTACAGGTAGACCCACAGTACGGAATGACAACAGTGGATCTGAAAAATCTTGGGTACACTGACGAACCGTTCGTCCTAGCCAATGATGTGGCACAGGTTATCTATGTGAAGGACATGTCTACCAAACCGAGAAAAAGAAAAGATAAGGAAGCGAATACATCATACGATGAGCCAAAGCGCCACATAGTTCTTTCAGGAAAAAGGGACATCCTGGGAGTGGACGGCAAGACAGACATGTCTGAAGATTATGAAAAGTTTCATGAAATTCCTCCCTTCAATGTCAAGGCTGACCCAAGCATCCTGATAAACGATGAAGATTATCCATTGTTACGGTGCAATAAGCAAATGACACAAGCGAAGAAAAAGTGAAGACTTTCTCCCGCAACTATTATGATGATACCATGCCAACTTTGTTACAGACGAGTATGATACCATTGTCCGTTTTGTACATGCACATGCTATGTGGGTGAAATTATGATACCATGCCAACTTTCAACTTTTTCAGAGTTCATTTGAAATGCTTTAATGTCTTATGGTTCGGCCCTCGTAATACCATTATTCAAATATTAACTATTCAAATTTGAAAACTAATGGCACTAACAGAAAGTTTATAACTTTATTCGTATAAGGTTTCAAGAAAAGATGTTCCTTTCAATATATCACAGTACTCGGTGTACGAACTTTTTCAGTAGTGATTTGGGGGAAAATTTGTTAGCAAAGAAATTCATCACAATTAATTCAACATCCTACAAGCAAATTAACTCACGCGATCAAATTTTGCTAGTGGATTGAAAGATGTGGGTGCTTCCAATCAAATGGCCATGGACTAGTCTGATAGATAAATAAAATCATTAAACTGAGGTAGAGTGACCAAACAGGACAGATCAAAGGGTGAAATCATTGTGGGGCCGGGCACTCTTGCATCATATAAAGGAGAAATTCACCAAACACCATGTCACACCCCATGTTACCATGTTTACAGCACAGTTTTTCGATCAATAATTGTTGGCACAAGAAAAGAAGCAACTAACATGCACAAAGCGATCTCGAGGTCAACTAGTGTCTAGCACATGATATACATTATCCACATGGGTCTGCCAAGAGCCGGCTAATGAGGCCTAGGGACTTGCATACAATATGTCATCCATGTCAGAAAACTTGCGCCATGTGGATGGATGGATGTGGGGGGAGAGATAGATGTGGATGGATGGATCTGCGCCATGTCATCGATCCAAGGCACAAATTTTCCACCGATGAGAAGGCTATCAATTGTGTGCTTCTTTGGGCACTTTAAAAATAAACAAAGAAAATGAAAAAAAATAAAAAATCAAATCCTTTTACACAGAGGCATTATATGTACAATAGTTGTCACAAAAATTGTAAACTTGAAATATCATAATTTTCTTAATACATTCCAATTTTTTGAAATGAAAAAAAATTAACACTTAGACAAAGGAAACAGATTTTTTTTGTACAGAATTTTTGCAAATGTGTACATATATTGCAGTGGCCAAAAAGTTTTCCAAAGGAATTTTTCATTTTTCTTCCACAAAAAAATCATCTTTTATTTTTCGAGTGCCTTAAGTAGGGCTATTTTGTGAAGGACCTATCAAAAATTTGATATGAATTTGAACCATACCATTTTTAAAAATTACTAGATCATGTTTTATGAACAATTGACCAAATGTTTGCATGTCAAATGATTTTTATTTAGCTCACCTCAAAAAGAGAAATTCCCAACGAGTTAGTAGGAGCGGGGTCAAATTTGAACTACATATGCTTGATATTTATTTTTTATTTTTTCTAAAAATCATTTATAGGTACACAAGTAGTCATTTCATCATAGATCTACCAAGTGTTTTGCAGGATTCCACCCCTAGCTATCACCAACCATGCCCCCCATTTTGATTGCATTTTGTATCGATATAAATAATTCAAAAAATAATCAAAAATGTAAAACCTTCGCGTTGATCATCATTTATGTCCTAGTAACCATATAAAATAACAAACTTTGAATAAGGAAAATATCTTTAAAAAGTCTTCACAAAACGAGCAATCGAGTATGAAGATTCATGGCTTTCAAGCCAAATGACTGATGTTATTGCTAGTTTCAAAGGATAGTTTTCCCAAAAGATCTCATATTTTGCAAAAGTGTGCATATTGGAATAGACAACAAATTTGCCGAAAAAAGTTTTCATTTCTGTTGCATGAAAAATCCATTTTTCCTTTTCCAAGTGTCGAATGTAGGGGTTTTTTGCAAAGTACCTATCAAAAAATTGAAATGAATTTGAAACATACCATTTTTCAAAATTAATAGGTGATATTTTATGAACAATTGACCAAATGTTTGCATGTCAAATGATTTTTATACACCTCTCCTCAAAAAGAGAAATTTCCACTGATTTAGTAGGAACGGGCTCAAATTAGAACTACATGTGCTTGGTAGTTTTCTTTTTATTTTTTCTACAAATCATTTCAAGGTACAAAAGTAGTCATTTCATCATAGATCCACCAAGAGTTTTACAGGATTCCACCTCTAGCTATCACCAACAATGCCCCCCCGTTTTGACCGCATTTTGAAATTGATATAAACAATTCAAAAAATGTAAAACATCCGCGTTGCATAATCATTTATGTCCTAGTAAACATATAAAATTACAAACTTGGAATAAGACAAATATCTTTAAAAAAGTCTTCTCAAAATGAGCTATCGAGTATGAAGATTCATGGCTTTCAAGCCAAATGACCGATGTTATTGCTAGTTTCAAAGAATAGTTTTCCCAATTGATCTCATAGTTTGCAAAAGCGTGCATATTGGAATGGCTAACAAGTTTGCCGAAGAAAGTTTTCATTTCCATTGCACGAAAAATCTGTTTTTCTGTTTCCAAGTGTCGAAAGTAGGGGTTTGTTGTGAAGAAGCTACCAACTATTTTGTGTAAATTTGAACCACTCCACTTTTGTAAAATACTAGACCATATTTTATTAACAATTGACTAAACATTTACATGTCCAATAATTTTTATACACCAGTCCTCAAAAAGCCAAATTTCCATCGATTTAGTTGGATCGGGGTCAAATTTGAATTGCATGTGCTTGATAGTTTGCTCTTTATGTTTTCTAAAAATCATTTCTAGGTACAAAAGTAGTTATTTCATCATAGATCCAACAAGAGTTTTGCAAGATTCCAACATGGGCTATCACCGGTCATGCCCCCCGTTTCGACCGCATTTTGAAATCAGCATAAACAATTCAAAAAATCAAAAAATGTAATACCTCCATGTTAAATCATAATTTATGTCCTAGTAACCATATAAAATAACAAACTTGGAATAAGGAAAATATCTTTAAAAAGTCTTTTCAAAATTAGCTATCGAGTATGAAGATTCATGGCTTTCAAACCAAATGACCGATGTTATTGCTAGTATCAAAGGATTGTTGCCCCAAATGATCTCATATTTTACAAAAGTGTGCATATTGGAATGGCCAAGAAGTTTGTGGAAGAAAGTTTTCATTTCCGTTGCACGTAAAATCCATTTTTCAGTTTATGAGTGTCGAAAGTAGGGGTTTTTAGTGAATAAGCTACCAACTATTTGGTCTAAATTTGAATCACTCCATTTTTGTAAAATACTAGACCATACTTTATTAACAATTGACTTACTGTTTATATGTCCAATCATTTTTATACACCTCTCCTAAAAAAGACAAATTTTCATCGATTCAATTGGAACGGGGATAATTTGAACTAGATGTGCTAGATAGTTTGCTATTTATTTTTTTCTAAAAATCATTTCTAGGAACACAAGTAGTTATTTCATCATAAATCCAACAAGACTTTTGCAAGATTCCATCCTGGGCTATCATCGGTCATGTCAAAGATTGCCTCCCGGTATGCTCATTTCGGTGTAAACACAAACCGTTTGGTCTAGTATTTTAGTCAATTTATTTTAGTAAATTTAAATTTGAAAAATTATTATTTCAACAGAATCATTGCTAGATTCTGATCCAAAAACATATAAAATTTGTCAAAATCCATGCAAGTATGAATTACTTTTGATTTTAACAAACTATAAGGACTTATTTACAAAAGTACATTATGTCGCATCTTTATGGTATTAAAAAATTGAAACAAAGTGGATATTCATAATATATGGAAAATTCTACCCCAAATTGATATTAATATTTATATATTTAAATTTACATAACTCAAATTGGAAATCTTAAAAAATGAAATCAAAATAATAATAAAATAATATTGCCGACGGTAGGGCCGTCGGCATAGCTCTATGGTGTTAGCCGACCGATAGTCCAGGGGCCACGTGGCACTGTATGTCGACGGCTAAAGCTATGTCCACGGCCAGGGAGCCAATTGCCGACGACCAAAGCTATGTCGTCGGCCACCGTCGGCATAGATTGAGGTAAGTTGGTGGCTTTTATTTGCCGACGGCTTACCTCCATCAATGCTGAGGGTGGCTGTCGGCAACTAGCGATTTTCTAGTAGTGTTGTCCTGTCTGGAGGCAAGGCTTCATGGGATCTCCATTGACAATGTCCTAGCAGTTTTTGAAGAAATCAACATTGAATCCGTGGGGACCGGGGCGTTGCCTCCTGGCAGGTTAGAAATAGCAACTTTCAGCTCATCCTCGGTGAATGGCATGTCCAGGCCAGAGAGATCAGAACTTGAGATACCCATAGATGACCAATCAAAGGAGCAAGTGGCCGGTTTGTGCGAGCCAAAGCGTTCCGGAAGTGCTCAAGGAGGATTTCTTGCTTGTCAGCCTGGAAATGAAAGACCCTGCGGGGTGGTCAGAGCCGGGATGAAAACTTGCATTGTCAGCCGGCGTGGTCTGATAGATAGATAAAATCAGTAAACTAAAGTATAGTGACCAAACAGGACAAGATCAGACGGTGAAATCATTGTGAGGCCAGGCCCTCTTGTATCTGTTAAAGGAGAAATGCACCAAACCCTAGTTTTTTAGACCAATTATTGTTGGCACAAGCAAAGAAGCAACTAACGTGCGTTCTGCACTAAGCGATCTCAAGGTCAACTAGTGTCGATCATATGATATATACCATTCTCCATATGAGTCTGCCAAGGGCCGGCTGTTGAGGCCTAGAGACTCGCATAAAATATGTCATCTGTGTTAGAAAACTTGGTAAATAAGATTCCTCCTTGATTGATGCATTAAGGCGCTAACCTCTGCTTGTCCTGTCTGGAGGCAGCTCCAACTTGATTGAGATTGGGACACACAAATAGTGGAAACTAGATGATACTCCGCGTGTTGCTACGTGAATGGTTAACAAATAATTTAATGTTTTGAAATATAACAAAATTTATGCGACATAATATAATCACAAAAGAGTAGTCTGAACCCCAAACACTGTCTAAAAAAGTTGAATTCAGCAAGTGATCTTCAGATGCAGTGCACTGCGTACTTGTGCCGAAACTTGTAAAATTGGTTTAGATTTCCATTTACAAGCAGAATAGCTAAAGAAGGATACTTGTCCCTCGAAAATATTCAGATATCTACAAGTAAATTTTTGATGAAAAGGAAGAAAATCAGAGAGTCTACAAGTAAATTCAAATAAGTGGTGCATATCAACCGAGTTGGAATCTTGATTGCTCTGTGCCAGCAAACATTATGAGCCATTTGTGTTGGGCCAGCAGCACATGGAGTGGCCACCATGGATAGGCAGGCTTGTCCTGTTAGCCATTTGTGTTTCAGAAACCTGAACTTACAGGGGAAGTAAACAGTTGTAAACAGAGCAAGTGAATTAAGAATCTGAACTTGCTTATATGCAAAATCTGTACTTTCTTACTGTTAAAAATTCTGGATGCTGGTCAGCACCTTGTAAACATAAATGCTTGATGGCTATAGATGGAGAACAGGGCTGTAATCTGTAAACAGGGCTGCATATGAATATTTGTGCCCTGTTCTCCAGTGTAAATTTCAGAAAATGCACAGATTGGGGAGACTAGCAAGGACATAAACCCTACTGCTAACCAAATTGTGTTTACCTTACTTGTAAATTCAGAGACAATGTTAAATCCAGGTTTTCAGAAACTGTTAACTGTAGCTATGTTTGAAGCCCTGTATTTTATTTATTTATCTGAAATCAAAGTATACTCATGTAAATTCATCTTTTGATATTGATTGCAGATAACTCAAGATGGATTTGAATTTCATGCCTCAAGATGGAGGAGATATAGATTTGAATTTCATGCCTCAAGATGGAGGAGCTATAGATTTGAATTTCATGCCTCGAGATGGACAAGGTCAGGAAGACGACGCAATGGATTTGAATTTCATGCCTCAATCATGTTTACACTAGCTCATTCATGGAGATTAGCAATTTCTAGCACACAAAGTAAAAATCCAGGGAACTTTTGAGTTGGCAATCTATAGCCACCAATTTCCTTATTTAGACTAAAGAAACAGAGCATGGAGTGATGCTAACCTGCGTGAAGAAACATACAAAGTGGAAAGCCACCAACCTTCTACTGCTAACCTGTGCTAATCACCACAATACACCAAATGCTAACCTGTGCAAACATAGACACCAAAACTGATTCAGTCAGAAAATTTGCACTCAGAACAAAAATTCTGTAAAATAAATCTTACTCCCAAACTGATGGCTGTTTTGCAACTGTTGGGAGTACAATTTGTGACCACTGACTAGACCAACAAATTAACAGAAACAAACAGGTTGTGTACTTTGTCTTGTAGAAACAAACAGTATTTTAGTGCTAAATTAACAGAAAAGATCAAGATTACAAATAGCATGCAGGTTGTGTAGTCTGTCTGTTCTGCTCCCACCAGAAACAAGTTATGTTATTGCTTAGACTGAAACTGAATTTTTTTGGATATAGGACTGAAACTGAATAGGAGACATAAAACTAAAACCTGAAAACGAAATTCTTGTGTGCGGCCACAGCTGATCAGGAGGCATCGACTAAACACAAAAGAATGAACAAATCGCCAAAACATAGTCTTTTACTGTATCTCATTCTCTAAACGAGGCGTACCTCCCCAACCCTCGTCTCGCGGGCGGCGGCGGGGGAACCCTAGCCCCCACCTCGCGCCCGTCTCCTACACCACCCCCTCCCCTCCGCCGCCAGAAGGCGCCGCCAGGCGAAGCCCGGTGCACGTAGGCAGCGGTGGGGCCCTTCTTCTCCTCCCGGCGTGCGGCTGTAGCACCAGATGCGGCGGCGCGGCGGAGTCTTTCCTGAGGCGGCGAGGGCGCGTCGTGCGGCGCGGCGTCCAGACGGCGGCGCGAGCGGGTGGCCAGGCAGTGGCGGCTGCACGAGGGGTTGACTTCGGGGCGGCGGCGCGGTCACGGATCCATCGTGGATCTGGTCCTTCGGGCGCGGTCTCGGCCTCCCCTGCTCGACCGGCGGGTCTCGGTGGGGGGACTTCTCCTTGCTGAGATCTGGCAGCTGCGGCCTGGATCATCCAGATCCCGGAAAGGATGGCGGCGGCCCTTGCACGAGAGATGGAGGTCTTCGATCAGATTTGGGTGCAAACCCGCTATTGGCTATTGCCAAGGCCGGCGATGGCGACGCTATCCGCGTCGTTCCCTTCCTGAAGGCATCGCCGAGGAGAAGTTCAAGGCCACTCTCTACTATCTCCGGGGGAAACACTAGATCAGTAGATCGGATGACGGCGGCTCTCTGGTGTCGTTTCCCCCATGGGGGCGTCATTTTTGGAGGTGCACACGGGCTCGAGGGACCAGAGGACGGTGTCTTTGGTCGAGCGGTGCTTCATCTTACACATCGATGGTGGCGGATCTCGGCGGCGTGGCACTGTGGAGATTCGGCGTCTGATGCGCGGAGATGGACTCGCACAGGAGGAGGAAGCTGTCTGGCGTCATGGTGGCGTTGATGACAGAGAGGCCTGGCACGGTCGGTGCTTCAGTTCTGCTCTGAGGAAGGACCGAGAGGGATGACGGAGGTGACGGCCCTTGCAGCATGCGGTGCTCACAGGGAGTGTGCCAGATCGGTGTGGGACCCAATCCAGGTAGTGGCTTGGATGGGACACCCGGCTTTAGATGTTAGGCTTTGGTGTGATGTCTGTTTGGTATTAGACCCGGACATTCGGCACGCCTTCATCAAGGGGATAGGAGTAGCAACGGTGTTGCCAACATGGTGGCTTCAGGCTTATTGATGTATCACCTTATATGGTCTTTGTGAATAATTAATAATATGGCTGCATGCATCGTCCAGATGCAGAGGCCGGGTACATCCTCCTTTTCTAAAAAAAAATCTCATTCTGTAAACTGAACAAACAACCCAAGATGAAGTTGCGGAAGCTCCTCCGGGAGGAGGAATTGAGCGGATGGAGCACGGGCGGACCCGACTGCCTCAGCTACCCTGCATCAGGTAGAGAGCCAGATTGAGATGAAGCGCAGCCCCTTCCCGTCCATCACATCTACGCGCTGCCGCCAGCCATGGAAGCAAGCTAAATTTTTTTCTGCCTCTTGCTCTCCCCTGTAAGCGGATTGTGGTGGGGGGCTGCGAATTGATGGGTGAATCGATGGAGGGGAAGTAGGGGTGCCTGTAATGGCCTGCAAGAATTTCTTTGTAAGCACAATGTAATAAGGAACTGAGGTCAGCATCAATATTGACTTGAGGAAGATTATGTCAGGCTCCCGTATGATGCTTCCCCAGAAGTTTGGAGTTCATTCTGTAGGCCTTGTAATAATGCATTAACAAGAGTTGCCGGCTTTGTTTGTTTCTTGTGAAGGTGTTTGCATGAAGATGATGCTCGTGGTTGTTCTTGCAAGAACTCAGAGTGAAGCAAATTTATCACTGGTCCGTTACACATAGTACCAAAACGATGATGACAAAGATGCCTCTCTACAAAGTACCTCCGCTTCCCCGCGAAAGAAAAGGTGATATATATGGACTGGGGCGGCGTTGCACTTCATACCCTCTGATACGACATTTGCACCTGTACTATTTTCAAACTTAACCATACTTCGATGAAGCTAAAATTGATCGATAGGGCGATTAATTGCTTGGCAGTAGTGCTACCGGCGAATGCATCTGTCGAGGGACACCGTCAGCTCCTGATCTCCAAAGGATTCTATGTCTTAGGAACTATGATGTTTTTGTGTTTTCTTCTCTTTTGCATTCTCCCCTCATCTGAAATAGAAATGTGCACTTGGGGCTGCTGTCCAAACTGATGAAGCTGGCTTGCCACTCAGGCAGACCTGGATACTGTGTAAAACGTTGTGGCTGTTTGATTTCTAGGCCGATCAATTCCAAGGCAAAAATATTGGATGAACCATTTTTTCACCACAGACAACATGATGGTATGGTGTGGACCGATGAAACAGAAAACAAGAGGTCTAGTTACAGTGGTGAAGAATGCATGCATACGAGTGAGGTGTGGGTTTTCGGTGGACAGGTGAGCTGGTGCCGATATTCTATTTGTCGCATCTCGCATCGTTGTTACATACGCGGGACTTCGCTCTAGTTATGTTGGCCCATGAGAACTTGCTCAAATCCATCTAGCATGTTTTGTTCACATGTCAAGAAAATGCACAAGGCCGTTCTCAAACGGACCAACACATCTAGAATTAGCATTTCCTTTCGTCGGTTAATTCATTTTGATCTAATCCGGTTTTTGTAAGGTTTTTTTCTTCCTTCCTTTTATGTTTTGTCTTTTTCCTTGTTTTTAGATGTTTACAAAGTTTTAAAATGCTTGCAAATTTTGAAAATTAGTTAAAACATTAAAAAACTATTTACATGGGGATGTTGATACGTCCAAAACGTATCTATAATTTCTGCTTGTTCCATGCTCACATTGGTGATATTGCTATGTGTTTTGCTACACTTTCATACCTTTTACAACATTATTTGGACTAACTTATTAACTCGGTGTCCAGTGCCAGTTTCTGTCTGCTGTTGTCCGTGCATTGCAGAAAAATGTCGAATATAAAAGTGCTCGGAAAATTCCAGATAAATCAGATAAAAAACTCAGTAGAATAGAAGACTCCAGAAGCCTGAAGGATAGCCGGAGGGGGGCACCCCCTGGCCAGGCGCCTACCGGGCGCGGCCAGGGGGGTGGCCGCGCCACAAGGCCGCCTGGTCAGGTGGGGCTGAAGGAAATATGCCCTAGAGGCAATAATAATGTTATTATTTTATTTCCTTATATCATGATAAATGTTTATTATTCATGCTAGAATTGTATTATCTGGAAACATAATACTTGTGTGAATACATAGACAAACTAAACGTCACTAGTATGCCTCTACTTGACTAGCTCGTTAATCAAAGATGGTTATGTTTCCTAACCATAGACATGTGTTGTCATTTGATTAACGAGATCACATTATTAGGAGAATGATGTGATTGACATGACCCATTCAATTAGCTTAGCACCCGATCGTTTAGTATGTTGCTATTGCTTTCTTCATGACTTATACATGTTCCTATGACTATGAGATTATGCAACTCCCGTTTGCCAGAGGAACACTTTGTGTGCTACCAAACATCACAACGTAACTGGGTGATTATAAAGGAGCTCTACAGGTGTCTTCAAAGGTAAATGTTGGGTTGGCGTATTTCGAGATTAGGATTTGTACTCCGATTGTCGGAGATGTATCTCTGGGCCCTCTCGGTAATGCACATCACATAAGCCTTGCAAGCATTGCAACTAATGAGTTAGTTGCGAGATGATGTATTATGAAACGAGTAAAGAGACTTGCCGGTAACGAGATTGAACTAGGTATTGAGATACCGACGATCGAATCTCGGGCAAGTAATATACCGATGACAGAGGGAACAACGTGTGTTGTTATGCGGTCTGACCGATAAATATCTTCGTAGAATAGGTAGGAGCCAATATGAGCATCCAGGTTCCGCTATTGGTTATTGACCGGAGACGTGTCTCGGTCATGTCTACATTGTTCTCGAACCCGTAGGGTCCGCATGCTTAAGGTTTCGATGACAGTTATATTATGAGTTTATGAATTTTGATGTACCGAAGCTAGTTTGGAGTCCCGGATGCGATTACGGACATGACGAGGAGTCTCGAAATGGTCAAGACATAAAGATTGATATATTGGACGGCTATATTCGGACACCGAAAGTGTTTCGGATGATTTCGGAGAAAACCGGAGAGCCGAAGGGTTACCGGAACCCCCCGAGAGAAGTAATGGGCCATATGGGCCTTAGTGGAGAGAGAGAAGGGCTGCCAGGGTGGTCCAAGCGCCTCCTTCCCCCTGGTCCGAATTGGACTAGGAGAGGGGGGGGGGGGCGGCGCCCCCCTTTCCTTCTCCCTCCCCACTTCCTTCCCCCTCCTAGTAGCAGTCCTACTCCTACTAGGAGGAGGACTCCTCCTTGGCGCGCCATAGGGCCGGCCGGCCTCCTCCCCTTGCTCCTTTATATACGGGGGCAGGGGGCACCCCTAGACACACAAGTTGATCCACGTGATCGTTTTCTTAGCCGTGTGCGGTGCCCCCTTCCACCATAATTCTCGATAATATTGTAGTGGTGCTTAGGCGAAGCCCTGCGACAGTTGAGCATCAAGATCGTCACCACGCCGTCGTGCTGATGGAACTCTTCCCCGACACTTTGCTAGATCGGAGTCCGGGGATCGTCATCGAGCTGAACGTGTGCTAAAACTCGGAGGTGCCGTACGTTCGGTACTTGGATCGGTCGGATCGGGAAGACGTACGACTACTTTCTCTACGTTGTGTCAACACTTCCATTGCCGGTCTACGAGGGTACGTAGACAACACTCTTCCCTCTCGTTGCTATGCATCACCATGATCTTGTATGTGCGTAGGAAAATTTTGAAATTACTACGTTCCCCAACAGGGGCCACCCCTCGGGCCCCCCTTTCCCCTATATATCACCCTCGATACAGAAACCCTCGAGGAGATCCCCGTTAAGCGATTTTGTCTAATGTTCCGCCGCCGAAGCGATTACGATCTCGGCATCGCTGGGAGAAGCTGTCCCGGCACCCTGCCGGAGGGAGCATTCACCTCCGGAGACCTGTCCACCACCATGCTCGCCGCCGGGATGCGCCGTGGATGTCTTCTCTCCAATCTTGTGCCTCAATTCTTAGACCTTGTGAGCTACCCTACATGATCAAGGCACTTTTGTATTAGTTTCTGTGTTGATATGCTGTGTTTGCTGGGATCCGATGGATTATGAGATTATGTTCAGATTGTGATGAGTATATATTTGGTTTACCTTTTATATTTAGTTCTTGGGTATTCTTGAATGTTCCCCGTTACGTTTGTTGCTTTGGCCAAGTAGTATATTGTAACTCCAAGAGGGAGCGTTATGCTTGATTGTGGGTTCATGCCCCCGAATGTCTAGCTTGAGTGACAGAAACATGAGACTAGGGGATGTGTTGTTGCCACCAGGGAGAAAACAGCGGTGCTTGTAACTGCGGTTGCAAGGATTGCTTACATTACGCATAGAGTGATAATGCAGTTGTCTGCTGCTTTGAGTTTACACTTTGGGTGGGGCTCGCAACTTAATACCAGCGAGATGTTCTGGATAGATATCTCATGGTGGATGATTAGTGAGTAGATGCTGATGAATAAACGGTCTACTTGTTTTCGTGTAATGCCCATACGATTGAGCCTCTAGCTTTCTTGTAGCATAATTAGCATTGCGTTCCGTTTATAATTCTGTCAATTGTCTAGCTATAATTTGTTCATCCAGCATAGTTATTTATCGTCTTTTGGGAGGGAGACATCACTAGTGAAGATCATGGGAACCCGGTCCATATTTTGACCATAGTTTACACCACTCTAATTTACTGCTTTTATTTCCTTTCCATTGCAATCACCACTACTATTTCGACCCTTGTGTTTGATCCTTTGTAAACAACAAGAACGGAGAGATTGACAACCTCTCTGACTCGTTGGGAGCAAAGTTATTTGCTTTTGTGTGCAGGACCACGTCAACTTACACTACTAGGAAACATGCTTATAGTGGCGCCTTTTTTTTTTGCCTTTAGTGTCGCATTATAGATGCGCCACTAACTACAAGCCAGTAATAAGGGCTTAGGGGTGGCGCATTTTGAATGCGCCACCCCTAAGAATCTTATGCGTGGCACATTTCTGAAATGCGCCACTAATATGCCCTTAGGGGTGGCGCATTCCGAAATGCGCCACCCCTAAGGCCTTATTAGTGGCGCATTTTTTAGATGCACCATGGTTAACTTTTTTTTTGAAATTTGAATCTGGATCTGGATCATATTTTTTTCCTCGTTTTTTTTCAAATTATTTGTCCCATTCATCCAGCGAATTTGTTTGCTCATTTTTTTTCTCCGAATTATTTTTCCTGTTCATCTAGCCAATTTTGAATCCAAATTGGAGGAGAGGAGAGGAGATGATGGAGGGCGCCATGGAGGAGGGGAGGAGGAGGAGGAGCCATGGGTGGAGGAGGAGAGGAGGAAGGGACGAGGAGGAGCCTTGGAGCTTGTAGTCTTGGAGGAGGATGAGCCATGGAGGAGGGGAGGAGGAAGAAGACCCTTGGAGGAGGGGAGGAGGAGGAGCCTTGGAGGAGGAGGAGGAGGGCGCTATGGAGAAGGTGGAGAGGAGGAGATGATGGAGGAGAGGAAGAATGAAGAGGTAAGGAGGAGAAGGAGGCCGGCTGGGTATTAGATACGCCTAGATCCTCTTATTAGTGGCGCATTTGGCAATTTGGTAAGGCTGAGGGAGCTTCAGATTTGCTTCAAGGATTGTAGTTTTGATTTGTATGAAGGTTTCGTGAAGTCTCTGTGCAACCTACATTGCATCGAAAGTCTTTGTATTGGTGACGCTTGCAAAGAAGGACCATCTCCTGAATTGATGGATCTCTTGCGAGAACTTTGGGTGACTCCCGTACATCTCCGGATATTTATGTCTTGGATGCCCATCCAACTCTCTGCGCTGCAAGGGTTGATAAAGAGAGACCCCTCGCATATCTCGGACCTCTCCGAGTTAATCTTCTGGGAAGTGAAGGAAGTGCAGCAGGGAGGACGTGAAAATCATTGGGGGGTTGTTGTCCCTTCGCCGTCTCCGCATTAGGAGCACCCCAAAAACACAACCGCTGCTTGTCATCGGTGCAGATGTGTTCCGCTGTATGGTTGACTTTCACTTGAATTGTGGGTTAGTAGCGCAAATAATGTTTGAACCAAAAGCTTTGCCGAAGGCGGAAACAATTTGCTTCAGTCTGGGCGTGCGGGTGGGGAAAGAGGATGGTAACCGTGGCTTCAATTTGGGCCTGCAGGGCCTTCGATTTCGGTAGTATGTCTGTGTTGATATGTGTTGTGGTGGAGTAATGGTTCGGGAGGCCAAGCAAGCGGAGGCTGCGGTCACACCACCGTCGGCATTGCACCGACTCTTCTTTTGGCAGCTCCGCACCGCCATCTTCACATAGCGGCACTGGATGGCCACCATCCTCCTTCTTGCGGCATCGGCCTCCATCTCGCATGAAGTCCATCGCGCCACAGCCGACGCCGTCGCAGCGCCGGTCACCATGGACCATCTTGTCGTGGATGGCGTCCTCGCGACGCCGACCACCACACCATTATCATCTTGAGGTATCGCGCCGCAAACCGGCCACCAGCGACATCGCGCCGCCAACAGCCTCTACCTCGCGCCGACGTCCTCCACGTCACATGGAGTCCTCCGCGTCGTCGTCACCAACGCCATCGCTGCCGCGGATCAACAAGACTCTGATGCCAATTGTTGGCGCCGCCTCTCACAGCGCCTCTTCTTGTTCTACCTCTCATGCTTTCCCTCTCTCCTGTTTGGTTTCTCTCTACTTCTCTCAAGAATACACAGGGACAGAAAACACACACACACACACACACACACACACACACACACACACTTCACCAAGGAAAGGGAAGGCTTTGCTTCTTCTCCCGGTGAGAACACATGTGCTACATATTTTCCTCTAGCCCTCTCGGCCTTTACTTTCCATTACTCAAAGTAGTAGTATATATACACAAGGTTTAGGCACCCGTGCCATGCACTTCATGCCACCACTTACGCGACTACTCCACTAACCACTAACGCATGACCTTCTCTCTCACTCCTAGAATCACTCCAGGTTGCATAAGACTAGGCCAACATGCAACACACGCCCCAAGCTAGCTAACAACCTCAGGTCTAGCTAACTAACATACTCACCCGGCTACTACTTGGCCCAAGCAAGCTACATGCATGCACCTATCACTATCGAACCATCCTGCTCAACCGGCTCGAAGTATATCTTGTCATGCTCCAGCATTGTCACGCCATGCCACTTATCATGGCATCGCCGTATCACACGGCACCATCAGCATGTCGTAGCTCTCGCCGCATCGCACGGCCCCGCAGCATCTCGCCTCCTTTGCACGCCTCCAAACTGACGAGTAGCCGGCCTCGTACCCGTCGCGCGTACACCTTCGAAAATACAGCATACCACATCTAAAACATCTAACTACATGCAGATACATGAAGCAAGATTAAACCTAACAAGCCCATCCCAACCATCCGAAGATTCATGTTTTTATGAATCCAGGAATACCGGAAGGTATTTATCCATCTAATGACCACTTCTTGGTACTCCAGTATATTATTAGTACCCACGTGGTGATGTCCTGATTGTATATTAACCCCCATCTCTTCTTTCTTGTTCCATTTTATTTGTAAATACGCCTAGGTGCCCAGGTTGATGATATCATGTGATGAGGAATGATTCTGCAGTCATGTCTGTACAATTATCCACCTAGGTAATATTTCTTTCCTCTCCTTTCATTTCTCTATACGGATGCCTGCTTGGTACTCTTTAATAATATCATAACTAATGAGTTATTTTTTTCATTAATCATCAAGTTTGGGTAGCTTACTACGTATATCACGTGGTATTTTATAGTATTACTATTCACATTTACTTTATCATTTGGCACAGAGAGGAATGAAGAATTAATAGAGGCATGTGAGATGGAATGAGGCGAACTAAACTTCAGTGCTAGCGCTAGCTACTACTTTACTTTGTTCTTGTCACTCATTTTCTACGTTGGAAGAAAATGCTCCTTCCTCGATCATATATGGGGCACTGAGCTCACCTGGATTAGTTTTGTAACCTTCGTACTTTTGGGGCACTGAACTCTGTGGTCAAACAATCTTCGAACATTGTCTTTCATCTTCTTAACTAATGAGATGAGGCGAATTTTTTGCCCTTTTCTTAGAAGAAATAAAACAATTTTACCCAGTTACTTTCTTTCAAACTAGACATATTTTCTGTCCTGGAATGAACACGCTATTAAAGAAAAAAAATATTTTTTCAGATTTTTTTTAAGTTCTGATGAACATTTTAATTTTATATGCATAGCCTACTCTTATTTTAAAAACAAGCAAGCATTCTATGGTTCGAGCTACATTCCCATTTCTTTACATGGTTTTAAATCAAGCAATAAACAGTAATTACATAATTTAATTAACCAAACGTTAGGATGGGTGACCTCCTAGGAAGTCCCCGTGAAAGGGTTCCATATCTAGCCTACCCCAACTTGTTTGGGATAAAAGGCTTCGTAAGTAAGTAAGTAAGTAAACGTTGACCCACTGTAATTAGCCAACAATCTAAGCATTGTATTTGTATATCTCAAATCCTAGAGATTTGAGTCATGCTTAGCAGTAAACATAAAACTAACAATCTAAGCATTGTATTTGTATATTTCAGATCCTAGAGATTTGAGTCATGCTTAGCAGTAAACATAAAACGGCAGTCAGGAAACATGGTGAAAGAAAAACTTACAAGAACTGATGCAAGAAAAACATAAACTCATACATATCATCATCCTGGATTAGATTACAGGCAGACACACTCCATTAATACAAGGAACTGTTCAACGGTTCAGCAAAGCTGATACTAATAACTTCAGCTTAAACTGCAGGAAAGAGTTTTATCTTACAACATCAACAACAACAGCAAGCCATTGTCATGGTTTGTTTCTATCGACAGGAGACACACAACAGGATAACTAACATCATCGCAGCGATTTTGAATTCGGACATTTTTACGGCAGCTAACAGCTTTCTCACTCTCTTCTTTCTAGTGCTAAATTTGTGCAGTGAGCAGAGTAAATTACTCCACCCTCTTCCTCCTCTTTACAGGTTAGTCTCTCAGATTAGTCTTGCTTTCCTCAGCTACAGAATGTACACTCTCTCCAGTGCAACCAAGATTTGTATCTTATTCATGGCGGTACCATTACTAGTCGGTCTATATTGTTTTTTCAGTTGTTTGGGGGGAAACACACGCGCAAACCTAGCCACTGTTAGCTATACAACTGCATAGTTCCACCCTTCAGGCGGCGGTGCATGCCGGTTGAAGCCCGGGTGCTTCTCTGCATCCACAACAACAAGACATATATTGTTAGCATATGTGAGTAAGACACATCGTTATGCCGGTATTCATGCTGGCATGTATATGCATGACTCTACAAACAATCTAACAAGAAAACATACCTCCAGCAGCGACAATCTTCTCTACGTGCGCCCCATAGGTGTACTTCTTCAGTGTGTTCTGGACGAGTCCAAAGGATCATCTCTCTCGGATGATCATCACAAGTCTCCAGCACCTTCTTCACCATATACTTTGTAAACTGGTCTTTCATCATTACCTACAAGGATCATCATAAGGATCCAGTAAGGTCCATATAGTTTGGCCGGTGCTGCGCAGCACCTGAACCAATACGATTCCAACCTGGGGTGTGCTCTCTCCATGCGGGTCAGCGGGGTTTCGTTTCTTCTGACTCGTCCCTGCCACTGGAGGAGCCCATGCTGGTCTCGCGCGCCACGCGCCTCCTTGAGGTCCGGCGCCTTCAACAAGATCCAGAGCGGCTTTGGGCGCAAGGAGATGGAGGGCCGCTAGCTGGGCACCTCTGGCATGCCTCCTATGGCTGGGCTAGGTGCGCTGGCTACGCCCCGACTTGTTCTTCTGTGCGTGCAGCCACGGCACATCCCGATGCCATACGCAAAGGCGAACATCTCCAAGGCCAAGCGCTCTAAGGTGGTGGCTACCACACCCGTCCACACCAGAACTTGCTCGAAGGGTGGCAAGGGTGAGATGTCCTCCCTCCAGCGCGCGCAGTTGCGGTTGAGAAGAACCTTGACTTGAAAGGTAACGCCCCACCCCGATACACCACTGTTAACTCTTTTTTGATTCGCACCTGAAGTTAGACGTGTTAGATGATCGTGGGATGGTGTCCACTAAAAAAATATACTTCCGTGATGATACGTGTTTGTCACAGTAGGTCGTATTATTTATCATGCATGTACATTCATGACGATTTTATGACAAAATCAAGATAATCATACCTGTGCTGTTGTAGAAGTGTTCCATGACATTACCAAAATTATCATCACGGAAGTGTCCACTTCCATGACGATAAATCGCGCGTCACAGAAGTGCTTTCGTCAAGGATGACCGACACGTGGCATCCATCGTAATGGAACGCCGTTAAACTATCGGGTCCGGTTTTGGATCCGATAACCCATTAACAGCCCGGACCAATGGGATTTTTCACGTGTAAAATCATCATTGGCCGAAGTTAACACATGTTGCCTCACCGTTGGGACAGATGTCATCCACTCATTGGACAGGAGGCGCCTATGATAGGTCGACACGTGGCACGGTCCAACAGTGGCCCATTCCGGTGAAAAAGGCCGGCCTAGTAAAAATTAGCAGACCGGCCATATAAGGCCTACTTGTGTCAGGTCCATTTAAGCCCACGGCCCATACGAGATGTGCCAATTCGGCCCATCAATGGCCCGTTAAAAATTTGACACCATTGCAGCCCATCGTCAGTTTGAGCCCGTTAACAGCCCGCCATATATTTAGAATCAATATCGGCCCGATGAGATTTCGGCCTGTTAATGGCCCATTCAATGGATGGGCCAATTTTCACGATGTACATCTTTTGGCCTTTTAGAGACCCATTTAAATGTTGGGCTAATTTCCGGCCCGGTGTGTTCAGCCTGTTGACGGCCCATAAATCAGTTGGGCCATTTGTAGTCGGACATGAGTTTCGGCCTTTTGGCGACCCATTTAAGTGTTGGGCCAATTTCCGGCCCGGTGTGTCTTTCAGCCTGTTGACAGCCCATATATCTGTTGGGCCATTTGTACTCGGATCTGAGTTTTGGTCTTTTAGCGACCCATTTAAGTGTTGGGCCAATTCCCGGCCCTGTGTGCCTTTGAGCCTGTTAACGGGCCATAAATGAGTTGGGCCATTTGTAGTCGGACCTGAGTTTTGGCCTTTTAATGGCCCATGCCCTTCATGGTCCAATACCAGCCCGGTTTCTTTTTCGGCCTGCTCAAGGCCCAAAACATAGTTGGGCCATTTACAATACGACCTGACTTTCGGCCTCTTAGCGGCCCATACTCTTCATGGTCCAGTACAAACCCGATGTCTCTTTCGGCCTGCTAAAGGCCCACAGTATAGTTGGGCCATATGTAGCCTGAACTTAATAACGGCCTGTTAAGGGCCCGTGAAATCAATTGGGCCCACCTGTTGCCCGCTTCAATGTCGACCTATTAACGACGCGGGAATTAAGAGGGCCGACCATTAACTTTCGGCCTGGTAATGGCCCATTAACTTAATGTGCCCACTAAAGTTCGTACATGTCTTTAGAAGAAATTAGATAATTTGAGCCCATTATGACGAGTAGTTATGCACATGACCAAAACCGATCAAGCAAAGTACGACATACAGGGAAAAACGTTGCACATCCAGCATATATTACATGAAATTACATCCACTGGGTCATCAAAGATTGATGCTAGCGCAAATAAATGAACAGAACCCAACGATCTACAACATCACAATCTGCAACCTCAACACGGATGACGCCCATGAGCATGTGGGCAAGTTCTTGCTTCTTTGCTACACTGTCTCTGAAAACATTGATTAGTTGTTGTGTCGCACGACTCTGCACCTTGATTCCTCCACCATTTCCATCATTCATTCAGCCATTAACTGGTTCACAAACATACATTTTTTCCGTTGCATTCAAGACAGAGGATATTGAACAGATTCAGATGGCGATTTTGGCAGGCTTGTATTATTGATAGTGAAGAGTGTCTCGACCACTGCATCATAACATAAATTAGGAGGGGAACAAAACAGATTAATCATAAGTTATTGCCATATTACCTGGCCTAGATTTATTGGAAAGAAACAATGGGGTTGCCTCGCTGTTTTCAGAGTTTGTCTTCTTATCTTCAGCAGCCTGCACCAAATTAAGACACTAGCATTGCTATCATTGGCCAAGTCAGATAATAGGAAAGCAACATTGGCACAACGAACATTTGGGCAACTAGCCAACACCAAATTAACACAATATGGCACAGCTATCATCAGCCAAGTAAGGTAATACGAAAGCAACATTGACACAATGAATGAATGGGAAACCAGAGCAGCACTACAATTCAGTAATGTGCATGATATGAGATAGTACACTCATGCAGCTTAGTATGCAAAACTACAAGGCAATTTTCTTTACAAAAATCAACATTGGCGCCTTTAACATTTTGCTACAACTAATTTTAGATCAGATAAAGGTTGGATTAACGCCGATTAACAAAATACATGCTAATGTAAAAATATAGTGATATACAACAGGTACTTACATCAGCATTGGAGCACAGAGAATTCCCGCATGATATTTTCCTCGAATACAATCCCAATGAATCGAGTGTGGCTACGCCCGGTCCTTGTTGAAGGTTAAAACAGCACATACTTGACAAAAAATCATTGTGGTTTTAATGCGTAGGTAAGAACGGTTCTTGCTCAGCCCGTAGCAGCCATGTAAAACTTGCAACAACAAAGTACATGACGTCTAACTTGTTTTTGCAGAGCATGTTGTGATGCGATATTTTCAAGACATGATGCTAAATTTTATTGTATGAGATGATCATGTTTTGCAACAGAGTTATCGGCAACTGGCAGGAGCCATATGGTTGTCGCTTTATTGTATGAAATGCAATTGCCATGTAATTGCTTTACTTTATCACTAAGCGACTTGCGTGTAATCTCCTATTGGATTGATACCTTGGTTCTCAAAAACTGAGGAAATACTTACGCTAATTTGCTGCATCACCCTTTCCTCTTCAAGGGAAAACCAACGCATGCTCAAGAGGTAGCAATGATCGGGTGTGATAAGCTCTACGTTCACATACAACGGGTGCAAGCCAGTTTTGCACACGCAGAATACTCGGGTTAAACTTGACGAGCCTAGCATATGCAGATGTGGCCTCGGAACACTGAGACCGAAAGGTCGAGCATGAATCATATAGTAGATATGATCAACATAGTGATGTTCACCACTGAAAACTACTCCGTCTCACGTGATGATCGGACATGGTTTAGTTGATATGGATCACGTGATCACTTAAATGATTAGAGGGATGTCTCTCTAAGTGAGAGTTCTTTAGTAATATGATTAATTGAACTTTAATTTATCATGCACTTAGTACCTGATAGTATTTTGCATAACTATGTTGTAGATCAATAACTCGTGATGTAGCTCCCCAATTATTTTTGATATGTTCCTAGAGAAATACTATGTTGAAAGATGATAATAGCAATAATGCGGACTAGGTCCGTGATCTGAGGATTATCCTCATTACTGCACAGAATAATTATGTCCTTAATGCACCGCTAGGTGACGAACCTATTGCAGGAGCAGATGCACACGTTATGAACGTTTGACAAAGCTCGGTCTGTTGACTACTTAATAGTTTAGTGCACCCTGCTTTACGGCTTAGAACCGGGACTTCAAAAATGTTTTAAACATCAGGGAGCATATAAGATGTTCTAAGAGATGTGGTATTTCATACTCATGCCCATGTCGAGAGGTATGAGACCTCTGACAGTACTTTGCCTACAAGATGGAGGAGAATAGCTCAACCAGTGAGCATGTGCTCAGATTGTCTGGGTACTATAATTGCTTGAATCAAGTGGGAGTTAATCTTCCAGATAAGATAGTTATTGATAAAATTCTCTAGTCACTATCACCAAGTTACTAGAACTTGGTGATGAACTATAATATGCAAGGGATGACAAAAGTAATTCTCAAGCTCTTCGCGGTGCTGAAATCGGCGAAGGTAGATATCAAGAAATAGCATCAAGTGTTGATGGTTAACAAGATCACTAGTTACAAAGAAAATGGCAAAGGGAAAGACAGAGGAACTTCAAAGAAGAATAGCAAGCAAGTTGCTGCTCCCATGAAGAATCCCAAAGCTAGACCCCAGCCTAGAACTGAGTACTTCTACTGCAAAGGAAATGGTCACTGCAAGTGGAACTGCCCTAGATACTTGGCGGATAAGAAGGATGGCAAAGTGAACAAAAGTATATTTGATATATATGTTATTGATGCGTACTTTACTGGTGTTTATAGCAACCCCTCAGTATATAATACTGGTTCAGTTGCTAAGAGTTGTAACTCGAAACGGGAGTTGCAAAATACACAGAGACTAGTCAAGGACGAGGTGATGATGTGAATTGGAAGTGATTCCAAGGTTGATAAGATCACCATCGCACACTCCTTTTACCTTTGGGATTAGTGTTGAACCTGAAATAAATGTTATTTGGTGTTTGCATTGAGCATAATATGATTAGATCATGTTTATTGCAATACAGTTATTCAATTAAGTCAAAGAATAATTGTTATTTTGTTTACATGAATAAAACCTTCTCAGGTCATACACACAAGGTGAATGGTTTGTTGAATCTCGATCGTAGTGATACACATATTCATAACATTGACGCCAAAAGATGCAAAGTTGATAATGATAGTGCAACATATTTGTGGCACTACCGTTTAGGTCATATTGGTGTAAAGCGCATGAAGAAACTCCATGCTAATGGACTTTTGGAATGACTTGATTAACTGCTACCTCTTGAGCATGCTTTGGTTTTCCCTAGAAGAGTAAAGGGTGATGCAACAAAGTAGCGTAAGTATTTCCCTCAGTTTTTGAGAACCAAGGTATCAATCCAATAGGAGGCCACACGCAAGTCCCACGTACCTATACAAACAAATAAGAACCTTGCAACCAACGCGATAAAGGGGTTGTCAATCCCTTCACGACCACTTGCAAAAGTGACATCTGATAGAGATGATAATATAATATTTTTTGTATTTTTATGATAAAGAATAAAAGTAAAGATTGCAAAATAAACGACGATAGAAATAACTAGTTGATGGGAGATTAATATGATGGAAAATAGACCCGGGGCGCATAGGTTTCACTAGTGGCTTCTCTCAAGATAGCATAAGTATTACGGTGGGTGAACAAATTACTGTCGAGCAATTGATAGAACCGAGCATAGTTATGAGAATATCTAGGCATGATAATGTATATAGGCGTAACGTCCGCGACAAGTAGACTGACTCCTGCCTGCATCTACTACTATTACTCCACACATCTAGCGCTATCCAACACGCATCTAGAGTATTAAGTTCATAAGAACAGAGTAACGCATTAAGTAAGATGACATGATGTAGAGGGATAAACTCAAGAAATATGATATAAACTCCATCTTTTTATCCTCGATGGCAACAATACAATACTTGTCGTTTCCCCTTCTGTCACTAGGATCGAGGAACGCAAGATTGAACCCAAAGCTAAGCACTTCTCCCATTGCAAGAAAGATTAATCTAGTAGGCCAAACCAAACTGATAATTCGAAGAGACTTGCAAAGATAACATATCATACATAAAATAATTCAGAGGAGGTTCAAATATTGTTCATAGATAATCTTGATCATATATCACTAGTAGAAAACAGGGCTTTGGTCCAGGCCGGGTCAGCCCATTAGTCCCGGTTCAGTCCAGAACCGGGACCAATGGGGGCATTGGACCCGGTTCGTGAGCCCAGGGGGCCGGCCGGGCCACGTGGGCCATTGGTCCCGGTTCATCTGGACCTTTTGGTCCCGGTTGGTGGGACGAATCGGGACCAATGGGCCTCGCTCCTGGCCCACCACCATTGGTCCCGGTTGGTGGCTTGAACCGGGACCAAAGGCTCCCCTTTAGTCCCGGTTCATGCCACCAACCGGCACCAATGAGGTGCCTATATATAACCCCCTCGCGTAAGAGCATAGCACACTGCTCTGTTTTTTTCTGGCCGAGGGGGAGAGGGCTTGGTGGTGCTCTAGCTCACCTCCTATGCACACAAGGTGTTCGATGGAATGCCCGAGCCACACTACTTAAGCTTTCTCCTCTCCAAGCTCGACATCCAAGCTGCATTTTCCATAATATTTGTCTAGGTTTAGCGGTCCGTCACACCCTATCCCCGTCTTCACCACCGTCGATCACCCGCGCCGAGCTCATCGCCAGCACCACCATGGTGAGCCTCTTGTTCTTATCTTCTTTCTGAATGGAAAAATATACTTACTTGTATGTTTACATAGATACTTGTATTATTTTCTTACTTTTGTTATTGCATCTTATATAGTGCGATGGTTTTGGTATCCGCCCCCGTCGGCCCTAAAGAAATATGCCCGTAATCGCGCTAGGCCAGAAGGAAGCATCTCCATGGGCCATCAAACAGAGGATGTTATCGGGTTTTGTGTTGACTTCATTCCTGGCCTTAAGAAGATAGGTCTCCCTAAATCGCGGTATGAGGGGAGACTACTGGAAAACGCATTCTTGGAAGTGACTCAATAATATGCAGGGACGGATATTCTTGGTGTCAAGCACACTACACAGTTGTACAGAACTCTACCTTGGTGACCCCGTATGTCGATGAACACAAGAACAGTCTGCGCTCCAAACACCCAGAGCAGTGCGACGACTGGATTACATGTGAACACATCAGGACTTTTAGCAGTTGGTTGGAAACACGTCTCAGAGGTGACAACACTATTTGTGATGGGTTGTACTTGTTGTCCAGGGGACCATCTTTGACTGTATTGACTTACAAAGGATACGAGATAAATGGGAATACATTTTACACGATCGCCCAAGATCAAAAGAGCACCAACCAAAACAGCGGTGTCCGCTTTGGTGCAGCAACCGAGAGCGGAAATGACACATATTATGGTTACATAGTGGACATATGGGAACTTGACTACAGACCTGATTTTAAGGTCCCTTTGTTTAAGTGCAAATGGGTCAATCTGTCAGGCGGCGGGGTACAGGTAGACCCACAGTACGGAATGACAACAGTGGATCTGAAAAATCTTGGGTACACTGACGAACCGTTCGTCCTAGCCAATGATGTGGCACAGGTTATCTATGTGAAGGACATGTCTACCAAACCGAGAAAGAGAAAAGATAAGGAAGCGAATACATCATACGATGAGCCAAAGCGCCACATAGTTCTTTCAGGAAAAAGGGACATCCTGGGAGTGGACGGCAAGACAGACATGTCTGAAGATTATGAAAAGTTTCATGAAATTCCTCCCTTCAATGTCAAGGCTGACCCAAGCATCCTGATAAACGATGAAGATTATCCATGGTTACGGTGCAATAAGCAAATGACACAAGCGAAGAAAAAGTGAAGACTTTCTCCCGCAACTATTATGATGATACCATGCCAACTTTGTTACAGACGAGTATGATACCATTGTCCGTTTTGTACATGCACATGCTATGTGGGTGAAATTATGATACCATGCCAACTTTCACTTTTTCAGAGTTCATTTGAAATGCTTTAATGTCTTATGGTTCGGCCCTCGTAATACCATTATTCAAATATTAACTATTCAAATTTGAAAACTAATGGCACTAACAGAAAGTTTATAATTTTTTCTAAAACTGATGGCACTAACAGAAAGTTTATAATTTTTCTGACCTAAAAGCAAAAAGAATTAAAAAAATAAAGCAAAAAACAAAAGAAAATAAATAATGCAAAAAACAAAACAAAAAAACAGGAAAAAAAACTATTTTTATAGTAAAGTTAATCACAAACTTGTGATTCACACAAATTTCAAAGAATTCAAATGTTAACTATTCAAATTTGAAAACTAATGGCACTAACAGAAAGTTAATAATTTTACTAAAACTAATGACACTAACAGAAAGTTTATAATTTTGCTGACCTAAAAGCAAAAAAGAATTAAAAAAAGCAAAAAACAAAAGAAAATAAATAATGCAAAAAACAAAAAAAACTGGAAAAAGTAAAGTTAATCACAAACTTGTGATTCAAACAAATTTCAAAGAATTCAAATTTTAAGTATTCAAATTTGAAAACTAATGGCACTAACAGAAAGTTTATAATTTTTCTAAAACTAATGGCACTAACACAAAGTTTATAATTTTGCTAACCTGAAAGCAAAAAAATTAAAAAAAACAAAAAAAACAAAATAAATAATGCAAAAAACAAAACAAAAAATGGAAAAAAACTATTTTTTTAGTAAAGTTAATCACAAACTTGTGATTCACACAAATTTCAAAGAATCCAAATTTTAACTATTCAAATTTGAAAACTAATGGCACTAACAGAAAGTTTACAATTTTTCTGACCTAAAAGCAAAAAGAATTAAAAAAACAAAGCAAGAAACAAAAGAAAATAAATAATGCAAAAAACAAAACAAAAAAACTGGAAAAAAATAAAAAAAACTGCCACCTATTGGGCCACCACGGCCTAAATACGACTAGAAACCCAACCTGGGCCAGGATTCAGACCCGCAGAAGGCCCAATAGGCCCACAGACAGCATAGTGTGAGATTAGGCCCGTAAGCCTGCATTTGAGAGGAGCTCGAGAGGGCAGCCGCAGTGGGGCTTATAAACCACTCCGAGCCCCTCTCAACTAGCGAGGTGGGACTAAACTTTTGGCCGCGGGCAGCGCAAGGCCTTTGGTCCCGGTTGGTGCCACCAACCGGTACTAAAGGGGGCATTGGTCCCGGTTCGTGGCACCAACCGGGACCAATGCTCCTCGCCCCTGGCCCATGACCATTAGTCCCGGTTTGGGCCACAAACCGGGACTAAAGGGTTGGTCCTTGTTGCGGGCAGAGTTTAGTCCCACCTCGCCAACCGAAGGGGGCTCACACCGGTTTATAAGTCCTTTCCTCTCTGCCTTGTCGAGCTCCTCTCAAAGTGAAAATAGATGCCCTAATAGAGAAATGTTTAACCTAAATTCAGAGTGAATATCTTTGAAATTCATAGAAATTTACTATGAATTTAGGTTGAATTTTCTCTATAAGCGCATCTATTCTCATTTTTTTAGTAAGTTAATCACAAACTTGTGATTCACACAAATTTCAAAAATTCAAATTTTAACTATTCAAATTTGGAAACTAATGGCACTAACAGAAAGTTTATAATTTTTCTAAAACTAATGGCACTAACAGAAAATTTATAATTTTGCTAACCTAAAAGCAAATAGAATTAAAAATTAAAGCAAAAAACAAAAGAAAATAAATAATGCAAAAAACAAATCAAAAAACAGGAAAAAACTATTTTTATAGTAAAGTTAATCACAAACTTGTGATTCACACAAATTTCAAAGAATTCAAATTTTAACTATTCAAATTTGAAAACTAATGGCACTAACAAAAAGTTTATAATTTTTCTAAAACTAATGGCATTAACAGAAAGTTTATAATTTTGCTGACCTAAAAGAAAAAAGAATTAAAAAATAAAGCAAAAACAAAAGAAAATAAATAATGCAAAAAACAAAACAAAAAAACTGGAAAAAAACTATTTTTCTAGTAAAGTTAATCACAAACTTGTGATTCACATAAATTTCAAAGAATTCAAATTTTAACTATTCAAATTTGAAAACTAATGGCACTAACAGAAAGTTTATAATTTTTCTAAAACTAAAAGCAAAAAACAATAAAAAATAAAGCAAGAATCAAAAGAAAATAAATAATTCAAAAAACAAAACAAATACTGGAAAAAAAATAAAAATGCCACCTATTGGGCCACACGGCCTGCATACGACTAGAAACCCATCTGTACATGGGCCAGGATGCAGGCCCCCAGGCCCAATAGGCCCAACAAGGCAGTGACAAGGGTAGGCAAGTACTGCCTGCATATTAGAGAGGAGCTCAGCACCTGAGCCGCAACGCAGCTTATAAATTGGTGCTGAGCTCTCTCAGCTAGCGAGGTGGGACTACACTTCCCACCGCACCGCGCCAGCGCAAGGCCTTTGGTCCCGGTTGGTGGCACCAACCGGGACTAAAGGGGGGCATTGGTCCCGGTTCGTGGCACCAACCGAGACCAATGCCCCCCTTTAGTCCCGGTTGGTGCCACCAACCGGGACCAAAGGCCGCCGCTTCCCGCCCATTCGGCTGCTGAAAAGAGGCCTTTGGTCCTGGTTGGTGGCACCAACCGGGACTAAAGGGGGGCATTGGTCACGGTTTGTGCCACGAACCGTGACCAATGCCTTTGCTATATAACTAGCACTTGTGAAAATTTCCATTCAGTTCGTCTTCCCCGCCCGACGCCGCCAGGCTGCCCCTCTGCGCCTCGCCGTCGCCATCGTCGCCCCTGCCTCCGACGCCGTCCCGCGTCGCCCAAACACCGTCGCCACCCCGCGCCGCCCCGACTCCGTCGCTGCGCGCCACCCCGCGCCGTCGCGGTCACCTCCCCGCGCCGCCCTGACGCCGTCGCCGCCCCGCGTCGCGCCCCTACGCCGCCGCCGCCCCGCCTCTGCCTCGCCGTCGCCGCCCCGCGCCGCCGTCGCCTCTCGCTTTGGTCAGGGCCGGCACCGCCCCCCTCTTCCCCCCTGTTTTTAATTTTTTTGCAAATTCATATATGTTTTTTCCTGATTATATGTATATGTATAGTATATGTATGTGTGTATATGTATGCAAAAGATAGATTAACAGAAAAAAATAGTATTTTTTCTGTTCGTAGATTTTTTTGGTGATATTGATTATTGTAAATATGCAAATGTTTGCATATTCATATGAACAATGAATTAGGCAAAACCTCTACTTTTTTTCTAAAATTTCTATTTGAACATTATTTTAAAAAAAACAAGCAATACTACTTCATGTATTTTTAAGAGGAAGAAAGGAGAAGAAGAGGGGAGAGGAAGACGAGGAGAAATAAATAAGAAGAAGAAAAAAGAAGAAAAAGAAGAGGAGAAGTAGAAAGGAATAGAGGAGAAGAAGAGAAAAATAGAATATATATTCTATTTTCTCTTTTCTCCTCTATTCCTTTCTTCTTCTCCTTTTTTTTCTTCTTTTTTTTCTTCGACACGTGGGGGGGGGTCGATATACCCCCTCCCGATAACTTCAACATGAGGGGGGGTCGATATACCCCCTCCCCGATAATATTATTTTCCCATGTACGTATGTCGTGTCGATATAAACTCCCGATATCTTCAACACGAGAGGGGTCGATATATATACCCCCTCCCCGGTAATATTATTTTCCCGCATGTACGTATGTCGTGTCGATATAAACTCCTGATAACTTCAACATGTGGGGTGGGGTCGATATACCCCCTCCCGATAACTTCAACACGTGGGGGGTCGATATACCCCCTCCCGATAACTTCAACACGAGGGGGGGGGTCGAACATGAGAGGAAGAAGAGGATAAAAAAAGAAGAGGAAGATGAAAAAAAGAGGAGAAGAAAGAATAGAGGAGAAGCTTTCTTCTCCTTTTTTTTTCTTCTTCTTCCTCTTTTTTTTTATCCGGAACGAGGGTCGTCGAGGGTCACCGAGCGGTAGAGGAAACCCTAAATAGCAAGTATCGTCGGTGTGAGATACATGTGGCCGTCGGTGTCGGACAGTACATCCACGTCCCACAAGTGACGCGGGCTTACTTGTGGGATGTGGATGTACTGTCCGACACCGACGGCCACATGTATCTCACACCGACGATACTTGCTATTTAGGGTTTCCTCTACCGTTCGGCGACCCTCGACGACCCTCTTTCTTCTTCTCTTTTTTTTTCTTCTTCTTCCTCTTTATTTTATCGGGAACGAGGGTCGTCGAGGGTCAGGGTCGCCGATCGGTAGAGGAAATCCTAAATAGCAAGTATCGTCGATGTGAGATACATGTGGCCGTCGGTGTCGGACAGTACATCCACGTCCCACAAGTGACGCGGGCTTCGACGCCCACGTCACTTGTGGGACGTGGATGTAGTGTCCGACACCGACGGCCACATGTATCTCACACCGACGATACTTGCTATTTAGGGTTTCCTCTACCGCTCGGTGACCCTCGACGACCCTCGTTCCCGATAAAAAAAAGAGGAAGAAGAAGAAGAAAAAAAGAGGAGAAGAAAGAATAGAGGAGTTCTTACTCCTCTATTCTTTCTTCTCCTCTTTTTTTTTCTTCTTCCTCTTCTTTTTTTATCCTTGAAGCGTTGTCGAGGCCACCCCAAACCCTAGAGAAGCAGCATCGAGGCCACCCCAAACCCTAGAGAAGCAGCGTCGAGGCCACTAATTAATATTAGTTCTACGTTTGCACTAATATATCCATCTGTCATGTTTGAATAATAATTGCCATGTTGTAAATATTTGTAGAAACTATGGACACCGCCCGAGACGAAGTACAAGAAGAGTTGTTGGGGGACATAATCGCACGAGGAAGTGATGCCGTCTGCTCATTGTTTCTCAACGACACGGATGGTCTGGAAGCAGCTGGCTATGATTATGATGGCTCTGGTGACCTAATGCCGGTGCAAGAAGGAGACCATGAGGATGGCTCCGATGACCCAATGCCGGTGCAAGAAGGAGACCGTGATGACGTCTCCGGTGACCGAACCGAGTCCGGCCAGGTATATAGATTAGTTAAGCTTCTGCTGACTAGCTAATTGATGCATTCATTGTTTTGGTATGTATACATATTAATTAAGTCTTTGTTCTTTTTTCTAGCCCTCCGGATCGAGCACAACTTCGGTAAAGAGACGAGGCCCGAAGAAAAAGTTGAGCTCGGATGAAAAGTTTCAGATCATAGAAATCACGCCCGACGGCCAACCGATTGAACCCCTTCGGACAAAGAGCGCATTTGTTGCTCAGTGCGGGGTTTTGGTTATGGATAAGATCCCGATCAACATCCAACAATGGTTAAAGCCGGCTACAGAAGACCCTGAAGTGTCTTATGTCAATGATATGCAGAAAAATGATCTTTGGACTGAGCTGAAGTCAAATTTCACCCTACCGCCAGAGGATGATCCGGAGAAGCCAGTTAAAGAGCAATTAATCAAGTCTTTTGCTCTTAAGAGGATAGCAGAACTATTCAGGAGGTGGAAGAAAGAGCTGAATAAGTTTGTCGAAAATAAAGAGACACCAGAATTCAAGGGCAGATATGAGAAGATCAGAGATCACTGGCTCGCATTTGTGGCCCACAAGACATTGGAAAAGAGTAAGAAGATGTCGGCGACAAACAAGCAAAATGCTGTGAAGAAGAAGCATCACCATCGCACGGGGTCAGGTGGCTACCTCGTAGCCCGGCCTAAGTGGGCCAAGACTGAGAATGATCTGGTTGATAAAGGGATCGAACCAGAGACAATTAACTGGCCAGACCGTTGCTGGACTTGGTTCTTCGGGGCTGGCGGAACCTTGGACCCTGTATCAGGGAAGTGCATTTGGACGAACGATCAACTGGACATACCGGTCAAGAAGCTTCAACAGTATATCGAAGCAGCGCAGCAAGGGACGTTCTTTCCAGACAGAGAGAACGACGAGCTCACAATGGCCCTCGAGAATCCTGAGCACCCTGGACGGACACGAGGCACGCCAGGCTTCATTCCGTGGAAGGTTGGGTTTCCGGACGCAGGCGGTTACAAATGCCAGCAGACCCAAATGCAGGCGCTGCAAGCAAGGGTACAAGCGATAGAGGAACGAGAAGCAAATCGAAGCAAACGAACTGCCGAAGCTTCCCCCGAAGCTACCCCGCCATCTCAGCGGAGAAGCAGCGTGGCTTCCACCGAGCTGCTTCAACCGGAGCATGTCTTGACGGCTCCTGCCAGCTATCCCGTGGATGCTATCACGGAGTCTCAAAATTGCCACCTTATGATGCAATGGATGAAGTTGAAGGTCAAGGCGGCTGTCGGCTCTGTTTATCCTACTGAACCCGGCGCAACTTTTCACTGCCGGCCGATTCCAGAAGGATATGCTAGGATGATGGTGGATGAAATAACGGAGGGATTTGAGGACCTCCAGCTTGACCACCCTACCGGTGAAGGGGAGACTAGGCTGGGTTCTGCTCTGAAGACCCCATGCCTATGGCGGAAGGAGCTCATCAACCTTCCGAACTAGGAGCCTGTGCCTCCTCCTCCTCCTCCGGCGAGTCAGGGCACTCTGCCTCCTCCACTGCCTCCTCCTCCGGCGAGTCAGGGCACTCCGCCTCCTCCACCGCCTCCTCCTCCGACGAGTGACGATCAGGGCACTCGGCCGGCTCGTTCTCCAGCGTGTGGCGGCACTCCGCCTCCTTCTCCGCCTGCGCTGGCGCGCCCGAGCAGCTAGCCTCCTCTTCTCCACCTCGTCAGCAAGGGCGGAAGAGACCTGCCGCCGCTCCGGCTGCTCCGGCGCGTCGTAGTCCTTCTCCTCCGCCTCGTAAGCAAGTAAAGAAGACAACCGCTTCGTCTGCTCTGCCGGCGTCTAGCAGTACAGCCAGAGGCGGGAGGACATACAGATTCGGTCCTTCTCTGAAGACTCCAGAGAAGTTACCATACGAGAGGACCCCGGAGGAGAATGCCGAGATCGCGCGAGAAGAAGTGAGGAACTTCTTTGAAGGGGTGAAAACAAAGAAACATCCACCTCCGGAGGAGAAGGTAGATCCAGTGAAAGCGAAGCGCACTCTGGTTGCCCTGACAAAACCACCCAAGTCTCCGCTGAAAGGAAACTATGAGCGCATTATTGGAAAGGAATTTTTCGAAGCGGAGTGGTCGGGAAGTACTTTTAGTGATCAAAGGATGAAAGAACGACGAGCTGGGAAACAAATTGCACAGCTCGGCGAACAA
Organism: Triticum urartu; assembly: GCF_056163025.1. NCBI lineage: Eukaryota > Viridiplantae > Streptophyta > Magnoliopsida > Poales > Poaceae > Triticum > Triticum urartu. Next base: position 746,469,138 of record NC_141875.1, on the reverse strand, counting down.
GCGAAGCAATCGTGCCCCCCGCTCAAGGTGCCTAGCGACATCATCGCTAATGATCCGAGGATGGAAGCCTCTCGTCAAAGATGAAAGATCTCTATCAACGATGATGCGAAGATTGCATGATTGGTAATAGAAAATCTGCAGAGAGTCTGGGGGGAGGAGTACTTTGTATGTGAGAGTTAAAAAGGAGCATGACCTCGTTGGAATTGATCTATTGCCTGTTCCATTTGAGGAGTTCTTTCAGTTTTTCAATCAATTGGCCCTCGATAAAGCAACGGTCACCTACTACTGTCTGTAAGTAGTACTACTTCTGTCATTAAGTCTCGCTATATAGCTGAACTCTTTCATTGCATGTATTTACAATTATCCTCACTATATTATGCAGATTGAAGATCGCCGAATTGAAGAGAAGACAAGTCGATGATATTGGGTTCATTAACACATATCTCATAGATGAAACTGAGGTTAAATTTCATCCCGCAGATACCGAGGCCAACTTGCTACGATCGTTGGTAACAAATGAAAACAAAGATATAATACTCTTTCCTTACAACTTCAAGTGAGTGTTACTGTCTTCTGCGTATTCGGTTTGCCTTATATATTAGTCAAGGTTATAGTAATGTAATTGATGAGTTATGCATGCGTGTGCAGTTTCCACTATATTCTCCTAGAGATTAAGCTTGAGCAGGGACTAGTAACCATCTTAGACTCAAGACGAAAAGATCCCCAGGACTATGCGGACATGACTCAAATGCTCGAGAAGTAAGTTAAATCGATCATTATCCACCACATCAGCAACTTTGTTCATTTCATGATATATCAAGTAATTGTTTTCTTTGTCTGGCAGGGTTTGGAAAAAATTCACCAAAAAAGCTCCGGGACTCCCGAAGAAGCTGCAATTTAGACACCCGAAAGTAAGTACTATAGTAGCATGTTCCGCGCATCTCCTATTGATTCAAGCGCTAGTTTCATCAATACCATTTGGCATTCTTGCTTATCAGTTTGATTGACCTTTATTTCTTGTAAAGTGGTTGTGGCAGGAACAAGGGAATAATTTCTGTGGATACTACATTTGCGAGTCCATCCGCCACACGACCTGTGAGCGGGGCTACTCTGACGAACAATATGAAGTGCGTAAATAACAACATTCACAATTTTATTTTATTAACATCATTTGTGTTGAGTTTCATTCATTCATATATATATATATATGTATGTATGTATTGACCCCCTTCTTCAAATTAGATGTTTCGAAAGCGGGATGAACTCCTAGCACCAGCTCACATGCGAGCAATTCAAGAGGAATTGGCAGCATTCTTTCTTGACCACGTGATCGCTGAAGACGGAGAATACTATGTGGACCATGAGTCTGTATGTTAGGAGATTATATTTGTAAGAGATAATTATTGTATATATGTAGCCGGTAGTGTCGGATAGATATACGAGAACTTGTTGTTCGACCAATCTCTCGGAGAAGGAGAGGTGGTCGATATCACTTCTCTTTGTATGCATATATGTTCATTTCGATCTTCTGTTTCCTTCGTTTGCTTACTAGCTAGCTAGCGTGTCTAGTCCTCTCTATACGTATGTATAGTACGTAGCGTCGACCAAGCACGGACATAAGAAAGGACAGTTCTCTCTATTAATTATAGCTAGCTAACACAATATATGAAACACCTAAATTAACCCCCCAAAACCCCCAACCCCCCCCCCCCTTCAAAAAAAAACAAAAAACCCAGCCACAGAAATGCTGACGCGTGGATGCCTATTGGTTCCGGTTGGTGCCACCAACCGGGACCAAAGGCCCTCCTGCCTGGGCTCCGCGCACAGGCCACGTGGAGGCCTATCTGTCCCGGTTCTGGATTGAACCGGGACTAAAGGGACAGGGCATTAGTACCGACCCTTTAGTCCCGGTTCAGGAACCGGGACAAAAGGCCCTTACGAACCGGGACAATAGGCCCTTTTTCTACTAGTGTATCCACAATTCTTCGGATCTTGACAAACACACCGCAAAAAGAGTTACATCAAACAGATGTCCAAGAAGATCGAGGAGAACTTTGTATTGAGATCCAAAGAGAGAAGAAGTCATCTAGCTAATAACTATGGACCCGAAGGTCTGAGGTAAACTACTCACACATCATCGGAGAGACTATGATGTTGATGTAGAAGCCCTCCGTGATTGATGCCCCCTCCGGCGGAGCACTGGAAAAGGCCCCAAGATGGGATCTCACGTGGACAGAAGGTTACGGCAGTGGAAATAGGTTTTCGTGGTGCTCCCCGATGGTTTCAGGGTACGTAGGTATATATAGGAGGAAGAAGTAGGTCGGTGGAGCCACCAGGGGCCCACGAGGGTGGAGGGTGCGCCCAGGGGGGTAGGCGCGCCCCCTGCCTCGTGACCGCCTCATTGATTACTTGACGTCCACTCCAAGTCCTCTGGATCACGTTTGTTTCAAAAATCATGTTCCCGAAGGTTTCATTCCGTTTGGACTCCGTTTGATATTCCTTTTCTGCGAAACACTTGAATAGGCAAAAACAGTAATTTGCGCTGGGCCTTGGGCTAATAGGTTAGTACAAAAAATAATATAAAAGTGTATAAATAAGCCCATTAAACATCAAAAACAGAATATATAATAGCATGGAACAATCAAAAATTATAGATACGTTGGAGACGTATCAAGCATCCCCAAGTTGAATTCCTGCTCGTCCTCGAGCAGGTAAATGATAAAAACAGAATTTTTGATGTGGAATGCTTTATAGCATATTCTTCAATGTAATTTTCTTTATTGTGCCATGAATGTTCAGATCCGAAAGATTCAAGATAAAAGTTTAATGTTGACATAAAAATAATATTACTTCAAGCATGCTAACCAAGCAGTTATGTCTTATTCAAATAACATAGCCAAAGAAAGCTTATCCCTACAAAATCATATAGTTCGGCCATGTTTCATTTACGTCAAACAAAATACTCTCATCACGCACAACCCCGATGACAAGCCAAGCAATTGTTTCATACTTAGCCTTTTCAAACTCTTTCAACTTTTACGCAATATATGAGCACAAGCCATCGACATAGCACTATGGGTGGAATAGAATATAATGATTGAGGTTGTGTGAGGTGACAAAAAAGAGGAGAAAGTCTCACATTGACATGGCTAACCAACGGGCTAGGGAGATGTCCACCGATTGATGTCAATGCAAGGAGTAGGGATTGCCATGCAACGGATGCACTAGAGCTATAAATATATGAAAGCTCAACAAAAGAAACTAAGTGGGTGTGCATCCAACTTGCTTGCTCACGATGACCTAAGGCATTTGAGGAAGCCCATCATTGGAATATATATAAGCCAAGTTAATGTAAAATTCCCACTAGTATATGAAAGTGACAACATAGGAGACTCTCTCTATCATGAAGATCATGGTGCTACTTTGAAGCACAAGTGTGGAAAAAGATAGTAACATTGTCCCTTCTCTCTTTTTGTCTATTTTTTCCTTTTTTTATTTGGGCCTTTTTTACTTTTTTCTTTTCTTTTTGGCCTCTTTTTTTTCGTCCGGAGTCTCATCCCGACTTATGGGGGAATCATAGTCTCCATCATCCTTTCCTCACTTGGGACAATGCTCTAATAATGATGATCATCACACTTTTATTTACTTACAACTCAAAAATTACAACTCAATACTTAGAACAAATATGACTTTATGTGAATGCCTCCGGCGGTGTACCGTGATATGCAATGAACCAAGAGTGACATGTATGAAATAGTATGCATGGTGGCTTTGCCACAAATACGATGTCAACTACATGATCATGCAAGGCAATATGACAATGATGAAACATGTCATAATAAACGGAACGGTGAAAAGTTGCATGGCAATATATCTCGGAATGGCTATGGAAATGCCATAATAGGTAGGTATGGTGGCTGTTTTGAGGAAGATATAAGGAGGTTTATGTGTGATAGAGCGTATCATATCTTGGGGTTTGGATGCACCAGCGAAGTTTGCACCAACTCTCGAGGTGAGAAAGGGCAATGCACGGTACCGAAGAGGCTAGCAATGATGGAAGGGTAAGAGTGTGTATAATCCATGGACTCAAAATTAGTCATAAAGAACTCACATACTTATTGCAAAAATATACAAGTCATCAAAACCAAGCACTACACGCATGCTCCTAGGGGGATAGATTGGTAAGAAAAGACCATTGCAAAAATATAGAAGCCCTCCATGATCGATGCCTCCTCCGGCGGAGCGCCGGAAAAGGCCCCAAGATGGGATCTCACGGGTACAGAAGGTTACGACGGTTGAAATAGGTTTTCGTGGTGCTCCCCGATGGTTTCAGGGTACGTAGGTATATATAGGAGGAAGCCACAAGGGGCCCGCGAGGGTGGAGGGCGCGCCCCCTGCCTCGTGGCCTCCTTGTTGATTACTTGACGTCCACTCCAAGTCCTCTGGATCACGCTTGTTTCAAAAATCACGTTCCCGAAGGTTTTATTCCGTTTTGACTCCGTTTGATAGTATTTTTTTTCTGCGAAACACTGAAATAGGCAAAAAAACAGCAATTTACACTGGGCCTTCGGTTAATAGGTTAGTCTCAAAAATAATATAAAAGTGTGTAAATAAGCCCATTAAACATCCAAAACAGAATATATAATAGCATGGAACAATAAAAAATTATAGATATGTTGGAGACGTATCAATAATTTGATGCTTGTGAACCATGCCCCATGGGCAACATGACTAAGACTAAGTTCTCCGGAACAATGGAGCGAGCGACTAACTAATTGAAACTAATACATACTGATCCGATGAGTGTTGAGGCTCGCGGCGGGTATCGTTATTTTATGACCTTCACAGATGATTTGAGTAGATATGGATATATCTACTTGATAAAATATAAGTATAAAACATTTGAAAAGTTTAAAAAAATTAAAAGTAAAGTGAAAAACATTGTAACAAGAAAATAATTAATTTAAGAGTGAAGTGGCTTTTTATACCCAGTGCGCGCACACACACCCAATGGCCACACCTAGCACATACACACGACTGGCTAAGCCAATAACCAACCACGTACGAGCTAGCCGGGGAATCTCTTCATGATTTACGCTAAGCGGCTAGCTAGCTAACAACTCACGCACGCATGCACTAACAAACCACGCATGCACGGCCACGCCCGCGACGCGCACAACGCGCCGCCGCGGCCTGCCCAACGGATCTGCACAGCCTGTTTGCTACTGCTGCACACCATCGTGACACACACTACTAATCACCGCGGCGAGTTATGATTTATTCCTGACAAGGACGGCCTCCATTTTGATGTGCGCAAGCTCCAACCGCTGGACTCCTTCGCTCATGGGCATGGCCTCTTTCTCCTCCTTGCAGAGCAGGAAAGAAGCGGTTCTATTTACAGCCTCTCCGAGAACCATGGTACGCACCATCTCTGCCATCTGGGGTTGGAGGATCCGAGAGATTGCTTCCTCTCACCACACTACTGAGGCCTCATTCGGTTTGGAGGATTTTCGTAGGAAAAAACATAGGAATAAGGATTCCAGAGGAAAATTTCTTATGTATGCATTCGGTTTGTAGGAAATGCGTGCAGGAATTTCGTAGGAATACTACTCATTTCCCGTGTTTTTGGAGGAAACTACACATCCACTCAAAACTCATTTTACGCGTAGGAACGAGACAAGTCAATTCCTTAGGATGGCAAGTGCCATCCTATCATATTCCTATACTACTCCTAATTCCTACGTTTTGATTTCCTCCAAACCGAATGAGGCCTGAATTTTGAATTTTGGAGTTTTGAGGACCCTGAGTTTTGCATCGGCGTCCTACCGTAAATACTGCTATACATAGTGTCAATTTTTTTAAATTCTTTCCCCAGTAACAATTATTTTTGTCCACTAACCACCGCATGGAAAAATCACACTCTGAGATGGGGTCGACAGGAGAGTAGAGGATTAGTTGTGACTTGTCAAGACCACACGTCCGGAACTGAGAAAACCTCTGAGCCACGCATGCTCAAATAATTTATCACTTGGTGCACCAAAAAATCCATGTCGGTGTCGATGAACTGGCAACCAGACATGTAGCAGGTTCTAGAGGGAGAAATTAGCGATGGCCAATCCATGACTAGGAACGAGGTGGACATGTCAAGAACGCAGTCTTCTTTTTTATTTGCTGATGTGTGTTGTACTTGCAACTCCTGCAAACACACAATGCGTGTCAGTGGATGGCAGGCCATTCACTACAATGTCAGACCGCTTCCTGCAGGTTGGTGACCACCTTCAATGGGTAGAGGGCCGTGTCGACCATGTTCAAACAGAACCCATCCCTCAAGATCTCATCGGCGTACAGGGTCCGGTCTCCCAGCCGTGCCTCGGCGTACTTGAGGTAGGCGGAGCGGCGGATGAGGCGCCTTGGCACGTCCTCCCTGGAGTTGATCATGTCGAACAGATGCTCGGCAGTGGACCGGTCCACCGCCCGCCCCGGCTGGCGCCACACCCGTATCTGCACCTTCTCCTTGAAGTGTCCGTAGGCGTCCTGCAGCAGAGCAGCAAAGACGATGTGCCGGCGCCGATGCTGGTGAATATGAAAATCTGCAGCCTTGGCGTTGGTTGTTGTGTCCATGTCAGCGGTTTATGAGTTCTTTCTTAATTACCGGGTTCATCAACGCACAAACAGAAGCATGAACATGGTGGTAGTCGCGTTCGTACGGTGTTGGTATAGGTGGTCCTGGCAAAATTCATACAGAAGGGGCAGTTCATCCAGTGCCATCGGGGGTTCATCCCAACAACACAAGCGAACCCGACATGGCAAATATGAGACGCAATATGAGCGTAATTATCTGCAAACAGTTTAGAAAAAAAAATCACATACTTCGCTCACATACGGGAACGATATCCAAGAGCTACTCATATAACAACTATGCTTAAATAGAAGTGGCAATGCAAATATGAATGCAACTAGACTAGAAGATACAGAGCTAAGAAAGACACATACTTACTTCAACAAGTCATTTGTGCCGTTGTCTGATGCACCGGGTGTAATAATAAATATAGATTCACAATAATGGGGGTTGTAGTTGGTATCTTCAAACAGTTGAGGTAACTTCCATATTTTGTTTGCACGTCCGGCTGGGCGATCATCTGCACAGTCTCTCGGGTACGCATACCCCGGCGAGGTGAATGACCCTTATCGGCCAGCACGTGCCTCGGTAGCGCGAACCAACGAATCAACCACGAAGAGGATCGACCAGGACTAGTTTGGACGGAGCACATGTAGTTAGAAGTGTGATTATGTTTAAGTAAGAGATTAAGAGTTAGAGAAATAATATATTAAATCATGTATGCCTTGTGTTCTACTCTAAGTCTCTCTTTCTTACATGTACTTCTATATTTATTTCTTTTTAGAAAAGGAGGATGACCCCCGGCCTCTGCGTCTGGGAGATGCATGCGGCCACTTTATTGATTATTCTCGAGAATCTTATAAAGTATTACAACAATATGCCTGAATCCGTCATCTTGGCATCATATGCCACTACTCCTATCCATATGATGAAGGGGCGCTAGTTGGGCCAAATACCCAGTCCACTCACCTAAGCCTATCATCAAAAGCCAAAAGTCCCAGTCGAGCCACATACCGGGTCTGGGGCATAAACTGGTTCGACGCACTCACATGTGTCGTCGCCGTCATCTTCCACTGGTCCGTCTTCAGAGCAGATATTGAGGCTTCTACCTTGTCAGGCCACTCTGCCGTCGATGCCACCATGATGCCAGACAGCAACCTCCTCCTGCGCGAGTCCAGCACCGCGCATCGGGCGCCGAGTCTCCACTGCACCACGCCGCCGAGATCCGCCATCATCAATGTGTAGGATGAAGCACCGCTCCACCAAAAAAGCCGCCCACTGTTCCCTCGAACCCATGTACGCCTCCAAGAATGACGCCCCCAAGGAGGAAACAACACCAACGCGCCGCCGTCATCTGATATACTGATCTAGGGTTTTCCCCGGAGGTAGCGGATAGAGGTCTGGAACTTCTCCACGGCGATGCCTTCAAGAAGGTAATGACACAAAAGAGTGCCGCCAACACTGGTCTTGGCATCAAGCCGAGAACTAGGTTTTCACCCGGATCGGCTCGAGGAACCTCCATCACGCATCGTGTGCACGGGTCGCCGCCCATCTGAGCCGCCGCACATTGAGCAGGTCGCACCGGCCAGATCAGATCTGTCCGGAGGGCAAACCACACATGGCCCCGACCCAACCACCAGTCCCTCCATGCCGCCACCGTCGAACCGAGGTCAGATGGTCCATCGCCGCCGACCCGGCCGCCGCCGCCGAACGCAGACAAGGCCGCTGCCCGAAGCAGGGCCAGCCGCCGCACCCGCCACCATCCGCCCTAGGCCGAGGCGGTCGCCATGCCGCCGCCGGAAGGCAGGCCCGCCACGCCACCAAGGCCAGATCGGCCGTGCCTCCACACACACCGCAGGGCTCCGCCCCGCCCCCATGGCGCAGGAGAGAGGGAAGGCCCCTGCCACCGCCGTCAGCCCCCGAGCTATAGGCCGGCGGCGTCCTTCGCCGGCGGCGGAGGGAGGGGTATAAGGACGGGGAGCCCCGGCGGCTAGGGTTGTGTCCCGCCCGAGTCGCCCGAGCGGGGGCAACGCAGGGGGTGCGGTGTACTTCTATATATACCCTGCACAATGGTCTGGATCAGATGAATAAGAGGTGACGGCCGATTGAACAACACACAATCGCAAAACCCAACTACTTTTTACCCTAGTTTTATCTCTCTCCCTTGTCTGTTCTCTCTCGTTCTTCGTTCGTTCTTCGTGTTGAAGGGCAGCGATCCTCGAGGCTCGAGGGGCGGGCGAACCGACCTAGGGCAGCTCATAACTGCCGCGGGATGAGATGGGTTTCCCGGGCGCGTGGGGTTTCGGGTCCTGAAAAGCACCCGCCGGATTTCTTGCGTATGCGGTTCCGAAAGGGTCTCCTTCAACGTGAGCTGCGCTGCATCACACTTGGCGTTGGAGGTACACAGTGACGTGTTCTTGTGCGAACAGTCTTGCTAAGCATACTTTAGGACTTTCTTTTGGACGCCACGTGTGGCATCATGACACTCAAGTCCTAAATTGTATCCCAATGTATTTTGACTATGATCAATAAATAAAGTGTTTAGACTAAAAAATTCAATATGAACTAGGACACAGGAAGTAGAAACAGGAAAGAGACTATCATTTAGCTTGTATCCGGAACGGACGAGCACCCAATCAGACTAGAATCGATAGAGGCATATGCTCCTTTTCTATGACCTGCGATTCATTATATATACGCCGGGGGCGGGGCGGCCGTAAGGACACACAGATCGCTACGTGGCAGCCGTCTTGGAGGAAAGAATCACGAGGGCTTCCGTGGCCATGGCAGTCTCGGACAACATGGTCCTTGAGATCCTCGCGTGCCTCAATGACAGCGCCACCCTCCTCCGCTGCACAACTGTCTGTAAGCAGTGGCGCTGCCTCGTAGCCGATCCAGCCATCGACCGAAGGAAGTTGCTGCCGGACAAGGTGATCCAGGAGATCCTCGTCCGCGTCAATGATGCAGCCACCCTATTCCGCTGTGCCATGGCATGTAAGCGGTGGCGTGGCTTGGTTGCCAATCTCTCCTTCGTCCAACCCTGTAATGAGTTGGCCAGGCCATTTGTTTTATTGGCTTCGTGTACTGCAGCGTGGATAGACTCGTAATAAACACCTTGACGTCTCTGCGTGTGTTTTTATGTCATTCTGCTAGAATTTCGTCACATGGAAGTTAAACTTAAAGAATTTTCTTTCCTTTCCAAGTTTTAATAATTTTAAATAATAATTGGAACAGAACATTGGTACTGATTGATAGGAGATTCCGATCTTGTATATGCGTTCAACCAGCTCCTATATATACCTATACCTACCTACTAACTAGTAGAATGCTCGTGCGTTGCTACGGGCTACAATACATATATATTTGAGGGAAACAACAATCTTCATGTAAACCTATATATCTCCGTCTTCTTTTTATAGAAAAGGCTAGGCTGAGCCCAAGAAGGGCTCAAACCTTACCTGGCTTTAAAACAACAAAGTCATCAACAGGACAGGAGATTACAATCAACATCTTACAGGGAAAAGCAAAATAAACAGCGACATATACAATGAGCTGTGCCAACATCTAGTAGCCTCGATCCGCACTACAAGCAAAGATCTAAAAACTAAGGTACTAAGCAGTTTGAAGACGAAGAAGCTCTCCAATCCGACCAAGCCACTGCCCATGGCATCGGCACGACCATGTCGACATGAAGCAGTCAGCAGGTGCAAAGGCACATCCACTCACCCTTCCTCCCACTCTCTCTCTCTCTCTCTCTCTCATAAAGTTTCTTAACTAAATTTAGTTTAACTCAGCGTCACCCTGTTTTTCTTTATTTCAACCCATATATTTATATTTTCTATATCTTTATCTTTGCCTAATATTAAAGGACGGGGCATTTCATATCTCTCCATACGTCATCCTTTTATATTCGTTGATTTTATGTTAGTCACAAAGATTGACCGATTAGATTTAAAATAAATCTACCGATCTGAGCCGTATGTGATTCGCACGACAGTTGTTTGCTTTCCTCCGTCGTAGAGTTGAGCTACGATCCCTCGCCATTGGGCCATGATAGGACTCCAACGCAGCTCACGCGTCTTCTTATACTGTGTAAAAATATCAACCCGTGGTCACCTGTCCTCCCGAGCCCCCCATCTCTCGTTCCCTCATCTGTCTCCCGAACTAGGGTTTGGCGCTGCCGCCGCCGTCTACCTGGTCGACAGCGAGCTCCCACGTATCCACCGGCATCAACCAGACCCTGCCACCGTCTCCCTATCTCTTCATGGGAGGTCGGCCACAACGAACGAACGACGAAGAACACTGGTGCTATTGAATGCCAGCCGTGCTGGAGGCCCTCGCAGCCGCCAAGATCCGAGACCTCGCTGCATGACAAGCCCGGGTATGAGGCCACGAGCAGATGCATCCACGGACACCACCGTCGACTGCTTCTCCAATCTCCGCCATGACCTTTCGTCCCGGTCACCAAGCTTTCCATCTTGGCGGCCACCGCTCCCGAGCACAATGCCGCGAAGGTCGGGCCCTGACCGCCGAGGACAAGGGCGAGCTTTGATTTTTGTTGATGCGAAGTGAATTGCTCGGCCGCCGCCACCCTTAAGAGTTGGTCTGTTGGTGCCTCGTTGCCAACTTCTAAATATCTAGGTATAAATTCATGTGTATATTTTTAGTCTTGATTCGTGTATTTTGTTCGAATTTTGTTGCGGGCGCCGAGAAACGGTGAGCCACTAGATACTCTAGATATGAGGGAGTTGCCGGTTTGGGTCCTAGGGATTTCGAAATCTGGTGTTTGTCCCTGTTGATTTCCGGGAGATAAACCAATTTCATTGGCATCATTTATTTCACAGCCTCACCAATATCCACATCAGTCTGAGATATAAGGGAATGTACACATTGTGTGGCTTTGCTTGCAGGTGATTGCAGAGGCAGCCAGATAAATTACGTGGATCTCAAGGCCCAAGCTGCATCGGGCTGGGCACCAACATGAAGGAGTCAGAGATATCTCAACTCATGTCAAGCATTATTGAGGCTCTAAGCTTCCCCTTTTCCTATCCCACATTACTTGCATTATCGAATTCATTACGCTTACTCAATTGCATACTAGTTCATTTGGTAGGTAGGATCAACAAAAGTTAGCTGGCAATTGCAATGTATATGTTCTGGATCAGCCAAGGTTATTAAGTTTTCATTTTACCTTGTTTTGTTAATTTAAGCCCTTAAGAATATGCTGTTAAACGCATACACAAAACTTAGTTCCAGATTTAATGAGAGTACATTTTACAATTAGCTTTATAGCTGATGTTGATCATAATTAGTAAGTGTAGAAAGCATTTCAAGAGTTTTTGTTTTGTGCACATTGAATACCTACTGTATGCCTATTTGTAGCATATTGCAGACTTGCAATGAAGTGGTGCCATGCTAAGTACCAGATGTACACCTTATATTCAAATAAGCTTTTCTTAAAATTTGAAATACTAAAAAGCAGATTGTGCTAAAACTTTGGTATTATATGACTTCCTCCCCAAGATAATTATTAGTTATACTATTTATGAGATAGTATAATCCATTATACATGGGGTATAACTAGAAATTGTAAGGCATCATGTCTCAAAAGTCCTATGAATGGATTGATTTTGGCCTCAAAAGCGATGAGGCTGAACCTGATGCCTGATTATTATTGTCACTGTACCTTTGCAACTGCTACTGGATTTTATGCAGGATCCTGCATCGAATGAGAGATGTTGCCAGGCTTGTTCTTTTCATGTTGGCGATGCAGGCCAAGCCATTGTTTAAATCAGCGTTAGCTGGTTTATTAGTACGTGGGGGTGCATATGCATTGTCAAACAAGAGATTATCGTTCTGGAAGGTCACTTTAGGTATTCATGTGCTTTCATGTCTTAAATCATGAATTATTTGTGAAGCCGCAATCTTGATAAGTGAAGGTGTTGCCTGATTTATTTTCATGTTTTGAGCATTCTGTAGCTGCCAATTGACTGAATATCCACCGTCATCATTTATAAATAATGGACTTCTAACTTAAAGTATGGTTACGTTTTTGGAATTCAAAGTGTGGGTGGAGGGTTGGGGAATTGTGAGCTGGACGTGCCATTAATGGTGGTGGCGTGCTTGGCCATATATTGGGTGGAGAAAGGTGTAGAAGAGTAATCCTTAATGTATATATGTGTCACGATTGATATCAAATTACTATAATATTTATGCCTCCGTTGCAATGCATGGGCATATGTGCTAGTTTTATAAAATGACATTATTTCACAACACCCTCCATCTCTTATTCCTAAACCAATATCGGTGTGCGGGCTTTTGGCGGGCGACCACCATGGAGATTATTTTATTGAAAAAATCGATAGTCAAATTTTGGAGTTCCAGAAATTCTGAATCTTTTTTCTACACATTCATATGGATGTATTCTACATGTATATATAGTCTGACGATGAAATACATTATTGTAGGAGCTACACACACAAAAAAATCCTGCATTTCTAATAGTTAACAGTGTTTGTACTGTTTATCAGTTTTAAAATCACGATTTTGTATTTTTTTGTAGCTCTCACCAGAATGTATATCATCTTCAAAAAATGCACACATGTACAATACATCCATACGAACATGTTTGACTTTTTTCAGAATTTTTTGAACTTCAAAATGTGATTTTTGAATCTCCATGAGGTCGCCCGCCAATGGCATTTTCCGACTAATATCGCTTGTTCGTCACAAATTGAAAAACAGCTGCCCCTGCATTATAAGAGATCGCACCCAACAATCCACCATGCATGACAACGTCCAGACGCACCAATGGCTTGCACCTCATCCCTTGCAGTATTTAATTTGGAAAGTTATTGAAACGTACTAATTAATTACATTTAACTAAATGTTAATTAGCGGTTACTTGCTCTAATTTGGACGTAGGCATTAATTACGATGCATGCACCGAAAAGTTAAAAAAAAGGATGCATGCACCAACACTTCCTTAGAAGATCCATGTACGTGTGAAACACTAGGAAAAATCTTATACAGTATTAATTAATGCATAGACGTTGTACACTTTACGTGTATTGCCATTGTGCCGTTTAAGAAGATTAGTGGATTTTGCCACTTTCTGTCTCTGTTGTGAGTATACAAATTATTTGAGGATAATACATATTATTTTTAGTATGTATCCGTATTTTTTTGGGTATGATTCCTCAATTATCATACCTCGGATACATCTCCATCAGGTATGTTGTATGGATGTTCATAATGATACGAATGTAACATATCATTTGTCGAGGTATTTAGTTTACGTACATGAATTTACTCATAAAAAGGAAATAACACTTATGGGTATATACCAACAAATTTCACATTGAGTATTTATAGATATATCTTGAGTATGCACTGTTTGTTTTTTGCGAAAACTTAAGTATCCACTTACAAATATATCGGATACGCTTGTAGGTATCTAATACCTACAATAAATCATAGGGTATATATTGTAATATTTAAGGAAAGACGTCTAATACCTAGAATAAATCATAGGGTATCCGCAAAAAATCATAGGGTATATATATACGTAGCCAAATAAAAAAATAAAAATCATAGGGTATAAATATCCGTACCCAAATATGAGCTTTTCGCCATTTTTTAACAATACTATAGTATTTAAGGAAAGAAATTGTTTATGAGGGAATCAATAACATGCCATTTTTTGGAAACCAATCTACAATCAATGGCAGTGCATGCAAGTACAAAAGAAAAGTGAATTATTTGAAACGTGCTACTAATTATTTGTAAGCAAAAAATGAATCAACGGGTTGGTTCCAAACTAGGTGCCCAGGCACCCAGGTGCCCCAAACATTTTACCTATATATATCGCGTCACCTTGTAACTGTCTCCACCACCTGACACCACTACTCAGTGTTATTCTGTGTTCACTGTTTGGTTAGCCATAAACTAAGCATGGCGACTTGAAAAATACTTGCTAATTAAGGAATGAAATATGGATACTAAATAGTTTCTCTTTAGTTTACATTAGTGAGGCATCACATAAATATTGCTTTGTATCAACAATAGCTATTCAGTTCTACCTGAACTTCACATGCTACTTGAAACCCGACGGCCCGACGGGCATTTCCTCCGGTGGGATGTGAACACCACGTGGTGGCGGTCCGGCTCGCCGCCCGAGGGCCGAAGTCTGGCTATTAAAGCCGGACAACGTCCCCGAGCCCTAGTCACATCCGCTTCCTCCCTCTCCGCGGCGTCATCCCGAGCCCATCCACCTCTCCCCCTCTACGCACCCCTCTCCCCTTGCCGTCGGCCTTTGCCGTTGCCCAACAGAAGAAGACCACTTATGCTATGTTAACGTCGGACCGCCGCTTTCAGATGATGGAGGAGATTTGGGCGACGCGCACTGCCCGCGTCGCAGCTGGCTTGCCTGTGGACTCTCACCCGTAGGAGGACGAGGAGCAGGAAGATGGGGGGGGGGGGGGGATGGGCTCGGGATGATAGAGCAACAGTCCATCTTGGAGTCCATCCAGGATGAGGACTACCTGGAGGCCAACCGGCGCTTCATCCACACCATTTTCAACGAGGTGGATGCGGAGCTGGAAGTGGAGGCGGAGGAGGATCCCGAGTTGTATATGCCGCATATGTACCCAAAGCCTGACACGGAGATAGTGGACATCTCCGAGGATAATAAGTAGCATAATGTAGGATTAGTCAGTGTCCGTGGACATGCCCGCAGGCGCTGGAGAGGCGGGATTTGCCAAGTTCAACTATAGATTCTGTAATGGCATAGACATCATACAAGGAAAGTATTGACGGTAAGAAAAGACATGCCCATTCGCATGTTAGAGGAGGGAACCCATGAAACTTGCTGACAAGAAGATTGCATACTTCCAGGTCGACGATATTATGCTGGCCATAGTGGGCATTGGTAGAAAAAAGGCCTATTGTCCCAGTTCGTAAGGGCCTTTTGTCCCGATTCCTGAACCGGGACTAAAGGGTCGGTACTAATGCCCTGTCCCTTTAGTCCCGGTTCAATCCAGAATCGGGATAGATGGGCCTCCACGCGGCCTGTGCGCGGAGCCCAGGAAGGAGGGCCTTTGGTCCCGGTTGGTGGCACCAACCGGGACCAATAGGCATCGACGCGTCAGCATTTCTGTGGCTGGGTTTTTTTTTTTTGAGCTCGGCGCGGGTGACCGACGGCGGTGAAGACGGGGACGGGGCGTGACGGACCGCTAAACCTAGACAAATATTGTGGAAAATGGAGCTCGGAGGTCGAGCTTGGAGAGGAGAAAGGTTAAGTAGTGTGGCTCGGGCATTCCATCGAACACCTTGTGTGCATAGGAGTTGAGCTAGAGCACCACCAAGCCCTCTCCCCTCGGCCAGAAAAAACAGAGCAGTGTGCTCTGCTCTTACGCGAGAGGGTATATATAGGCACTTCATTGGTCCCGGTTGGTGGCATGAACCGGGACTAAAGGGGAGCCTTTAGTCCCGGTTCATGCCACCAACCGGGACCAATGGTGGTGGGCCAGGAGCGAGGCCCATTGGTCCCGGTTCGTCCCACCAACCGGGACCAAAAGGTCCAGATGAACCGGGAGCAATAGCCCACGTGGCCCGGCCGCCCCCCTGGGCTCACGAACCGGGACCAATGCCCCCATTGGTCCCGGTTCATCTCACCAATCGGGACCAAAAGGCCCAGATGAACCAGGACCAATGGCCCACGTGGCCCGGCCACCCCCCTGGGCTCACGAACCGGGACCAATGCCCCCATTGGTCCCGGTTCTGGACTGAACCGGGACTAATGGGCTGACCCGGCCTGGACCAAAGCCCTGTTTTCTACTAGTAGGGGGTAACATAACCGGTATCATGCATTTGGGACTCACAAACATGCCTATGTGGCAAACAATTAAAAAAGAGAGAGAACGTAATAGTAACATAGGTAGATACAGTATCATAATAAATGTTATGCTACTATATGTCATATATGGCAATAAATAAAACGTGCTATGATACTATGCATTGTGAATGTTGTATCATATATGATACTCCCCACTACATCCAGTCTTAGTACCATGTTACTTTCTTCTTCTTTTTTTGTATGGACACGTTCCTCGATTACCGCTCTTTTTTTAGAGCTGGTCCAACGCAGTTAGGATCCCCGTATATACATAGTTTAGACTCTCCAATCAAAAGTTTGCTCTAATTATTCTTCTTTATTTGAAAGTTCTGAAAAGTCAGGCGAAAGACACAAAGAGACGTCACGGTGTTCACTATCTATCATTCCATCCAATCCAAGCTGCAGGTATAATATTGCAAGACAATGTAACTATGCATCTACTACACAAAGCCGAGAAACGAGCAAGGCTGGCCAATCCATCTCCAAGGACTGCGTGCTCAATCAGTCCCCTCCTGCATGTCCCTCTCTTTGACTCTTGTCGCTGCGAAGGAGACGAATATGGAAGTTTTTCTCGTTGGCGGCCAGCGGCGCTGGACGAAGCAAGGATCGCAGATCAAGGCGCGCCACCACTTACATGCCATGGCACAACGGAAGAGGGTGGCCACATCTCTGACGCGAACAAGGATCTCCAGGATCACCATGTCCGGCAGCGAGGCCGTCTTTCTTCGGTCGATGGAGGGGTCGGCTACGAGGCGGCGCAACCTCTTGGACGCCATCTTGCAGCGGTAGAGTGTGGCAAAGTCGTTGACGCGCGCGAGGATCTCAATGACCATGTCATCCGAGATTGCCGTGGTTGCGGTCGCCTCCATCTTTCTTTGATTCGAGGCTGCTGCAGTGAGAGCAATGCCAATGTGGGGGCGATCGGCTGTGTGAGTATGTATCCTTACGGCACTATATAGTCAGACGGACGTCTACCCTAGCCGCCGCCGCTTCGTATGGTTTCTTACCACCGTTCCAGATCATTGCGCCACCAAGCAAGTTTTCTCCATCCCTCCTTCCGGCGTGCACCGCGAGAAGGGACAGCAGGCCTCCGGAACCCCGCCTCTCGTGATCCTGTACGGGAGAGGGGCGATCAGGTTTTTGGGGAGCACACTCGCGCGACTGCTGGCAGCGACGACTTCGCGAACGACGACTTCTTCCTCGACCTCGGCAACCTCGTCCTCGATGACATGGGCGACAACGTCAACAAGATGACTGATGAGCGCCCTGTTGTACAGCAGGCTCATGAGACACAGTCGCTCGCAAAAGAACTTGAGTACTTCAAGTGTGTGTTGCCGGACAAATTTGTTGCCGGAGGCATCATTGCCAAGCTTCCACCTTCGTGAAACAATTTTGCTACTTCCCTGAAACACAAGAGACAGGAGTTTTCCGTTGCAGATCTCATTGGTACTCTTGATGTTGAAGAGAAGGCGAGAGCAAATGACACACGTGCTCGAGTTGCTGAGGGAGGTTCTAGTGCCCACATGGTACAGAAGAAGAACTCCCAGCCCAACAAGTTCAAAAACAATAAGAACAAAACTCAAGGCAAAGGCAAGTTTGATACAAAGAACAAGCCATCACATTCTACCAACTTCAAGAAGAATTCTCATAAGAAGGGGAAGGGACTTTGCCATGTCTGCGGTGATCCTAATCACTGGGCTCCAAAGTGTCCTAACCGCTTTGAGGAGCGCGAACATGAGAAGAGCGGCAAGTCTGCTAATGTTGTCATCGGTGATACTGATATGAAGGAATCAGGGTACGGTATTTTTCCTACCATCCTTTCAGTATTTCAATTCCCTGATTGGTTAATTGACACCGGTGCCAATGTACATGTTTGTGCTGACGCCTCCATGTTTTCTTCTTACCAGGCAACAGGGACTTCACCCGTGCTGATGGGGAACGGGTCACATGCCATCGTTCGAGGTGTTGGTACGGTCGATCTGAAGTTTACTTCGGGGAAGACTGTGCGTCTGAAGAACGTTCATCATGTGCCGTCCATCAATAAAAATCTCGTTAGCGGTTCCCGTTTATGTCGAGATGGTTTTAAGTTGGTTTTCGAATCCAATAAAGTTGTAATCTCTAAGTGTGGACAATTTGTTGGAAAAGGCTATGAGTGCGGAGGCTTGTTCCGCCTATCTTTGTCAGATATTTGCACTAAAGTTATTAATAATGTTTGCCACAATAATGAGTATGATATTTGGCATTCACGACTCTGTCATATTAACTTTGGTTGCATGACGCGGTTAGCCAATATGAATTTAATTCCGAAAATCTCTACTGTCAAAGGCTCCAAGTGCCAAGTATGTGTGCAAGCTAAGCAACCTCGCAAGTCCCATAAGACTGCAGAGGCAAGAGACTTGGCGCCACTTGAGCTTATACATTCTGATCTTTGTGAGATGAATGGCGTGTTGACAAAAGGTGAAAAGAGATACTTCATGACGTTGATTGATGACTCCGCTAGATATTGTTATGTGTATCTTCTCAAATCAAAAGATGAGGCTTTGACTTTCTTTAAAAACTATAAAGCTGAGGCAGAGAACCAACTTGATCGAAAAATTAAACGGCTTAGGTCTGATCGTGGTGGAGAGTATTTTTCCAATGAATTTGATCTGTTTTGTGCGGAACATGGTATAATCCATGAGAGGACGCCTCCCTACTCACCCCAGTCAAATGGGGTAGCCGAAAGAAAAAACCGAACTCTAACTGATATGGTTAACACCATGTTAGACACTTCGGGTCTATCCAAGGAATGGTGGGGGGAGGCGCTAATGACTGCGTGTCATGTCCTAAACCGAGTTCCCACAAAGCATAAGACCATGACTCCATTTGAGGAATGGGAAAGGAAAAGGTTGAAACTCTCTTACCTGCGTACTTGGGGTTGTTTGGCGAAAGTCAATATACCAATTCCCAAGAAGCGCAAGCTTGGATCAAAAACCGTGGATTGTGTTCTTCTGGGCTATGCTTTTCATAGCATCGGCTATAGATTTTTGATAATAAAATCTGAGGTATCCGACATGCATGTTGATACGATCATGGAATCAAATGATGCAACTTTCTTTGAGGACATATTTCCTATGAAGGATATGCCGAGTTCATCAAATCAGGAGATACCTACTCCGGCTAGTGAGGAATTCACTGTAATTCCTGAACCCACCATTGTGATGGAACACGTTGAGAATCCTGTTGAGGTTAACAATGGAGCTCCTATGAGGAGTAAGAGAAAGAGGACTGCAAAGTCTTTTGGTGATGATTTCATTGTGTACCTCGTGGATGACAGACCCAGGACTATTTCAGAAGCCTATGCATCTCCTGATGCTGACTACTGGAAGGAAGCTGTACGTAGCGAGATGGATTCCATCTTAGCTAACGGTACCTGGGAAATCACTGACCGTCCTTATGGGTGCAAACCTGTAGGATGTAAGTGGGTGTTCAAGAAGAAGCTTAGACCTGATGGTACGATTGAAAAGTACAAGGCACGGCTTGTGGCCAAGGGTTATACCCAGAAAGAAGGTGAAGACTTCTTTGATACTTACTCACCCGTGGCTAGACTGACCACAATTCGGGTGCTACTATCACTGGCTGCCTCACATGGTCTTCTCATTCATCAAATGGACGTTAAGACGGCTTTCCTCAATGGAGAGTTGAAGGAGCAAATTTACATGGATCAGCCAGATGGTTTTGTAGTACCTGGTCAAGAAGGAAAGGTGTGCAAGTTATTAAAGTCTTTATATGGCCTTAAACAAGCTCCTAAGGAGTGGCATGAGAAGTTCGAAAGAACATTAACTGCTACCGGCCTTGTAGTAAACGATGGTGACAAGTGCGTGTACTATCGCTATGGTGGGGGCGAAGGAGTTATTCTTTGTCTGTATGTCGACGACATATTGATCTTTGGAACCAAACTTGATTTAATCAAGGAGGTTAAGGATTTCTTATCTCGTTGTTTTGAGATGAAGGATCTAGGAGTAGCTGATGTTATCTTAAACATCAAGCTGTTGAGAGATGAGAATGGTGGGATCACACTGCTTCAGTCTCATTATGTGGAAAAGGTCTTGAGTCGTTTTGGGTATAGCGACTGCACGCCTTCTCCAACTCCATATGATGCTAGTGTGTTGCTTCGAAAGAATCGACGGATTGCTAGAGATCAACTGAGGTATTCTCAGATTATTGGCTCGCTTATGTATTTGGCGAGTGCCACGAGGCCTGACATCTCTTTTGCTGTGAGCAAGCTGAGTCGGTTTGTGTCAAAACCGGGAGATGATCATTGGCATGCGCTTGAGAGAGTTATGCGCTATTTGAAAGGCACCGCGAGCTATGGGATTCACTACACCGGGCATCCAAGGGTACTGGAGGGTTATAGTGACTCAAACTGGATATCTGATGCTGATGAGATTAAGGCCACAAGTGGTTATGTTTTTTCACTTGGTGGTGGCGCTGTTTCCTGGAAGTCTTGCAAGCAGACCATCTTAACGAGGTCAACTATGGAAGAAGAACTCACAGCACTAGACACTGCCACTGTTGAAGCAGAGTGGCTTCGTGAACTCTTGATGGACTTACCTATGGTTGAAAAACCAATACCCCCTATCCTGATGAACTGTGATAATCAAACTGTGATCTTCAAGATAAACAGTTCTAAGGACAATATGAAGTCCTCAAGGCATGTGTAGAGGAGACTAAAATCTGTCAGAAAATTGAGGAACTCTGGAGTTATTACGTTGGATTATATCCAAACGTCGAAAAACTTGGCAGATCCCTTCACAAAGGGTCTATCACGTAATGTGATAGATAATGCATCGATGGAGATGGGTTTGAGACCCACCGCATGAGTTGTCCATAGTGGTAAACCACTCTATGTGATCGGAGATCCCGTGAAGTAGAAGTGGGAGACAAGCTGTTGGTCAGCTGGGAGGAGAGTATCCCTATATTAATTATCCCACTCCGTGAAGATGCAATACTCTCCTGATCTGCATGGCAGGTTGATACTTATCTTAATGTGTTTCAAGTGGCTTATTCGGGTAAGCAGAGATGTTGTCCTGCAGAACATCTTCTGAGAAACACACCTATATGAATTTGACTGTTAACGTCGCAGTCTGAGAATTGGATGTTCTCTAATAAATTCATGAAAGGCCCTGGAGTATGACGTATATGCTCCACCCGCGGGGAAGCCTTGCGGCAGCCCAGTATCGGTCAAGAATTTGTGTGAAACTAGTTTCACAGAAAACTTGTAGTTCAAGGCATAGTCCACTATTCAAGTTGTGATCTAGTGTAGCATAAATTTCTAAGTGGAAGTTCAACTTCACAGTCTCCACTAAGCACCGATATATAAAACAATGTTTTGGAACTAAATGATGAGATGTGCCAATGAGACTTTGTGGGGGATTGTTGGAATTTTGCTAGTAGGCCTTTGGCCCAAAGCCCAACTAAAATTCTGAAATTCTCTTGGCCCATTCATGCACACATGTGAGTGGAGTGAGTGAGGCTAAAGTTTAGTCCCACCCCGGAAGTTGAGAGAGAGTTGCACCTCTTTATAAGGTGAGCTCTTCTACCACTTGTATGAGCATGAGAAGAGGAGACCTACACGCGCGCTCCTCCTCGCTCGCCTCGCCACGCCACGCCATGCCTCGTCACGACGCACCGCGGGTTGCGGGATTGAGCCGAGCCGAGGACAGAGCTATGCACGTTGTCTATAGTTTTGCTGCATGGGAAAATTAATGAGTCATTAATTAATAATTAACAGACGCGTTAATTATTGAACCGTTTCCGATTCTTTTGGATCGTGACGACTCGGACGTGGGGTTTACTCCCACGACCTACCCGGCCCGCACTATATAGTCAGGCAGACGTCTACCCTAGCCGCCGCCGCTTCGTATGGTTTCTCACCACCGTTCCAGATCATTGCGCCGCCAAGCAAGTTTTCTCCATCCCTCCTTCCGGCGTGCACCGCGAGAAGGGACAGCAGGCCTCCGGAACCCCGCCTCTCGTGATCCTGTACGGGAGAGGGGCGATCAGGTTTTTGGGGAGCGCACTCGCGCGACTGCTGGCAGCGACGACTTCGCGAACACGACTTCTTCCCCGACCTCGGCAACCTCGTCCTCGACGACATGTGCGACAACGTCAAGGCCGGCGGTGCTGCACCCGCTGCACCGTATGTTATTCTATCCTTCTTGTTCGAGATTGTGGTAGAATTCATGCTTCTAGTATGTGCCCTAGATGTGATATGTTCATCTGCTATGCTAGTTCGCATGATTAGTTTAATCTCTGCTGTTGTGGTCATGATTTATCTTCTGTTTATTCGGATTAAATCTCACAGTAATTTGCTCATATTTCCAACAATCCAAAAACCTGATTATAGGCAATTTACTCCGAGTGGTTTTGCTGCGCATCTGAAGCCGCTTGCCTTTAAGGGGGCGCAATATAAGAGGTGGCGCACGAGAGCAGTCTACTGGTTTCAGACCATGGGCTGCTATGATGCCACCAAGGGCAAGCCTGAGGGCGATCTTAATCCAGCACAGCTGGAAGCTTTTGAGAAGATCGATACCCTCTTTAAAGGCGCTCTTCTGAGTGTTCTTGATGACTCCATTGTGGATTCGTATATGTCGTTTGACAACGGCAAGAACATGTGGGCTGCGCTCGAGGCCAAGTTTGGTGCCTCGGACGCCGGCAGCGAGTTGTACGTCATGGAGCAATTCTATGACTACAAGATGACTGATGAGCGCCCTGTTGTACTGCAGGCTCATGAGATACAGTCGCTCGCAAAAGAACTTGAGTACTTCAAGTGTGTGTTGCCGGACAAATTTGTTGCCGGAGGCATCATTGCCAAGCTTCCACCTTCGTGGAACAATTTTGCTACTTCCCTGAAACACAAGAGACAGGAGTTTTCCGTTGCAGATCTCATTGGTACTCTTGATATTGAAGAGAAGGCGAGAGCAAAGGATACACGTGCTCAGGTTTTTGGGGAGCGCACTCGCGCGACTGCTGGCAGCGACGACTTTGCGAACGACGACTTCTTCCCCGACCTCGGCAACCTCGTCCTCGACGACATGGGCGACAATGTCAACCCCGGCGGTGCTGCACCCGCCGCACCTTATGTGATTCTATCCTTCCTGTTCGAGATTGTGGTAGAATTCATGCTTCTAGTATGTGCCCTAGATGTGATATGTTCATCTACTATGCTAGTTCGCATGATTAGTTTAATCTCTGCTGCTGTGGTCATGATTTATCTTCTGTTTATTCGGATTAAATCTCGTAGTAATTTGCTCATATTTCCAACACTCACTGATTGTCTCTTTCCTAATTCCTACACCGTAGCCGTGAAAGAAAGATTCCTACACCGTAAATCCTAATTCATATCGGATAAGGCAACCCAAGACATTTGATCATCAAATTTTGTTGTGGAAGCTTCTGGTTTCTGCTACCATACAGTACCTGCCAGCGGGGTGTACAACTTTTGCCCGAGTCGAAATCCTCACGACCTGAATTAATCGGGGTGTACAACTTTTGCCCGAGTCGAAATCCTCACGACCTGAATTAATCTACAACTTTTTTGTCACTATTCTTGGCCCAACTCCACTTCTGGCCCAGCTTCGACAGAATCTTCTATCCCACCTAGATACGATTAACCTAACACAAGGTTGAGATGCGTTTTGCTGGAATCTCATTACATCTGCGTCTTTCTCAATAGAGCCTATCCACCAAACATTAAACCATTCTAAATAACCGATTAATAATAATTGAAAATTTTAGAAGTCAAAGATTGCACAAAAAATTAAAATGTTCATGTGGTATCTCCGAAAGGGACTAATGCTAACGAAACACAACCTCGCATGTTGCAACCGGCGAGCAAGTAAGAAGTGTAGGTTTTGTACGCATGAAGAGGTAATCAAACACCTCTTCTTCTAATGCAAGTTCGCTCGTACTACATGGCCGGTCATTCAAATAGTGTCAAATTTGTATACGCCAACAAGTATTGCTAATATTCTTCGTCACAGGTTGGATCGTATTTCAAAAAGGTTTAGAGTTCATATAAGAGTGGAATCGTACGTCCTACTATGGTTGCTTTGGCTATGTAGAAATGATCTGAATTTTAATGATGAAGATACCTCTCCTACGTAGGTTATTTTTTGATTTGCGCACTTGCTTCGTATGTTCATATGTGACCAACACTACAACGAGCGGAGTACCAACCGTTATTCAAAGCGGCGTGTACGCAATTGAAGTAGGTGGCATGAAGGTTTTGCCAAACATGGGTGGCAGTATAATCTCCGGATAGGTCAACCATCCTTCTCGACATAGGTTTAGTGTCGGTCTATAGGATTCGACTGCTGCCGATATGTTGGTTCTTTTTTCTTTTTGTGAGACTTTAGTGTTTGGTTGTATGCATCTTAGTTATGCAAAGGCCGGGCGTTACTTATTATGATTTGTATCCACTTTGTTGGAGTACAATATCCGGTCCTCTTTCATAGCTTCAGCTAACGGGTGAGGGGGGGGGTTGAGCATAGGTGAACTGGTTAGGTGCATAAACTTGCAACCAAGAGGTTTAGGGTTAAAAACCCACTAATAACGCAATAAATAAATGCGGCATGCCCCCACTTCCGCTGTCCACGTCATAACTCCAAACGAGCATAGACGTGAGGGCACTAGTAGAAAACAGGGCTTTGGTCACAGCTCAATATACACATTAGTATTGGTTGCATTACGAACCGGGACTAATGTGAGCATTAGTCACGGTTCAAGAAGCTAAAGGCATTAGTCTCGGTTTAAATGAGACATTTATTCCAGGTTTGAGACATGAACCGGGACTAAAGGGTGCGATGCCCTTTAGTCCCGGTTCTTATCTCAAACCGAGACTAAAGATGAGACCTTTAGTCCCGGTTTGAGACACGAACCGGGACTAAAGGGTGCGATTCCCTTCAGTCTCGGTTTGTGTCTCAAACCGGGACTAAAGGCGTTCGTGTATCAAACTCTACCCCTCCCCCCCCCCCCCCGTGTATCGCCATTTCAGTTTTGAAAAAAAAGAAAATGATAAAAACTTCAAAAAATAAAGTCCTTCGAGATGTAGTTATATTACTGCATATACTAGTTAGGAAAATTTAAAAACTTTAATTGGTCATGTTTTGCAAAAAGTGTAGGGAAAAAGTAAAACGGATATAACTTTTGCATACGATGTCGGAAAAATACGTATAATATATCAAAATGTTCAACACAAAAATCCGCTTCCGATTTTGATCGCCGTAGGCCTGTTTGCGAACTTTTAGAACCCTCAAATTCTTAAAGGAAAAAGAGATATGCTCAAATTTCAATTTTTTTGAATTTTGGTTAAATCTGGTCAAACTGTGGTCAAACTACTTATTCAAGAAGTATTAGTGTTACTAAATAACTATTCAAGAATATTAGTGTTACTAAATAATTATTTATGTTTTTTTTGAATTTTGGTAAAATCTGGTCAAACTGTGGTCAAATAATGGTCAAACTACTTATTCAAGATATATTAGTGTTACTAAATAATTATTCAAGAATATTAGTGTTACTAAATAATTATTTCAATTTTTTTTGAATTTTGGTCAAATCTGTGGTCAAACAATTTTTTTTGAATTTTGGTCAAATCTGTGGTCAAACAATTTTTTTTGAATTTTTTTGAATTTCAAGCTGTGTTCAAAGTGTGGTCAAACAATGGTCAAACTACTTATTCAAGAAATATCGCTGTTACTAAATAATTACTGTTTTTTAGAATAATAGTTTCAAACTCAAACAGTGAAACGTGTGACTTCATGCTCAAGCTAAACTCCTGAGGGTTAATAGGATTGACATCTTACTATTGTCAGGAAAACAACATGTGCAGACTTAGAAACGAGGGGGAATAGAACCTGTAAGTTAAGCGTGCTCAGGCTGGACTAGTGAGAGGATGGGTGACCGACTGGGAAGTTAGATGATTTGGAATGATGAGGGGTGATTAGATATTAGAGGTTAAATTGAGCAGCGATGAGGGATGATTAGGGATTAAATTGTAAAATAATTCAGAAATTTAAAATCAAGGAACAAATTCAAAAAAAAATAAAAAAATTCATAAAATGTCCTTTAATCTCGGTTGGTATTACCAATCGGGACTAAATGTGGAGCTCCAGACAGCGGCCACGTGAAGGGCCTTTAGTCCCAGTTCGTAACAGAACCGCGACTAAAGGGGGCCTTTAGTACCGATCCTTTAGTCCCAGTTCCAGAACCGGGACTTCAAAATGCAGTGTGTTGATAGAAAAAGGCCCAGAACCGGGACTAATGGGCATTTTTCTATCAACACACTGCAACTGCATTTTGACATAATAAATGCGTCCTCTATTGAAAAAAGGTTAGATGACAAACAACTATTGTTTTTCGCTGAGACGTCCTTGCTACCTCTGTGGCTCTATCTTGTGGTCCTAGTCAGAGGTCTTGTATGACGGCCCCACAAAGGATTAAGTTGTCATGGCATTGCCTAGTGAGACGTTGAGGAGGCAAAATTAAGGACAGTATAACTGCACCTAAAGCGAGCCGCTTCGCGTTTTTGGGTGTCCGTTTTCGTGATCTAACATTTCTTGGCCGTTTGATCTTCATTAGTGTGCCGTTTCCCTCGTCTCCCAGCAAGTGGGCCAGCTGTCCTAGAGGGACGCTGCTCTCGAAGAAAAAACAAAGTGCGCTGGTTGATTGGGCCATCTGCATGATTCGGCAGAAGCCCATCTGAGCGAACCATCAACATAACGACTCTCCAGGCCCATCCACGACCTCTCTCCTCTCTCTCTCTCTCTCTCGATCGAGAACTCACGCCGCCCCATCTCCACCGTAGCCGCCGCCTCCCATGGCACAGCCCCGCCGGTCATCTTCATTACTCTGGGCGCGGCGGGATCCTCTCAAGAGCCCTCATCGTGCCGCTGCGCCGCCCCTGTGCGCCGTCAACTTCACATCGCCCGCACCCGTTCTTTCCCAATTCCTTACCTCGTGTGACCTAGGCGAACCGGCGAGCTGTCGCTGCCACATCCCTTCCCTCTGGATCGCAGCTCCTCCTGGTGCCGTCATTCATCATCCCCTCTACTCCGGTGATGTCTACTCCGGCCAACAGCATCATCCACTACGGAAAACCCAATAAGGTGAAGCGCAAGTGACACAACACCTCGTTCATTCACCCTCTCCTCCCGTCTTCCAACACCGAATTTGCCTCCTCCGTGGTCATGCATCTCAACCAACCTCGCGAGTCCGCATGTATCGACCTCCACTTCTCACGTTGACGGCTCCTCCCCTCTGCTGCACACTCTCACACATAAGGCTCTCGTCTGCTTGAAGAAATACCCTGAATAAACCAAGAACGAGTCGGATATTTTTCTTCTAATCTATCACTTTGGATATTCAAGATCCATGGGATGTCTGAGAAATATAAGTAATTTTTGGGAAGGAATCTTGAATAGAAGACTATGTGTCTATCTCTGGTTGTGTTCTTGATCTGTGGATTTCCATAATCCCTGTATGTGCATTCGCACATGTTTGCAGGCTACTTATGTTATTCCTGCAGAGTTACATTCATAGCTTGTGAAGAGTAAAGGATGGATGGAGAGGTGCACTTATTTATTTTTAAATATGTGTACTTATTCAGCTCACAACAATTCCTATGCAGTCTAGCTGCATGTTAGATTCTTATATAATATGTGTATTTTTCTCAGTGCATCTGTATACAAATTGTATCATAGATTTGGTCATTCTCTGCATAGCTTCTTTTGTATTGCATTCACACAAGCACACTGAAGTTGTGGTATAGTTGTCGTTTTATCTGTACCATTCTAATCTACTCAACTTCACCAGGCGATGATTATAAGTCCTCTATTTTTATCATGATCCAGAGATGTCTGGGCAATATTAAGTAATTTGTGGGAAGTACTCTCGAATAGGTGACTATGTGCTTATCTGTTTCTGTTATTGATCTATTGATTTCCATAATCCCTGCATGTGCCTCCACATATGTTTGTAGGCTACTTGTGTTATTCTGCAGAGTTACATACATAGCTTGTGAAGAGTAAATTGTGAATGGAGACGTGCACTCCTTTACTTTAGAGCATGTGTACTTATTTAGGTCATAAAAATCCATATGCAGTCTAACTACTCCCTTTGTAAAGTAATATAAGATCACTTAGATCACTAAATATAATCTGCATACTTCTCTCAGTGCATCTGTATACAAATTACATCATTGATTTTCTCATTCGCTTGATAGCTTCACAAGCGCATTAAATTTGTGGCATAGTCGTTGTTTTATCTATACCATTTTAATCTGCTAACTTGCTAAGCAATCATCGGACTCTATTTTTATCATTTATCCTCTTCCAAATATCATGTCTATCCATTGTATAATTCTTCTATCAGTATAATTGTGCTTCTCTCACTTGTTACGTTTTTGTGAATGGAGAAGATTGAAGCCAACGAGATTGTAGAAACTGGCTCATATGCTGCGCGAATCGCAGACCTAAATGCAGAGTGCTGTCATGAAGTAATTTTATTTTCTCCTTTCAACGCTGAATATTCTAGCACACAGTTGAGTGTAAGCGTGGATGTATTTTAATATTATGTCCCTTGTCGAGGGATCTTCGGGCCACTGACCTTCCATGGAACTTGTATTGCATGTGCCTTATTTCCTTTCTCAATGGTATACCCTCTTTCAATCGCTTTTTTTATATTTAATCTTTCCATTTTCCTCGGTTTCAATTGTAGGTCCATGGATCTGAAGGAATTGATATTCATGGCTGCAAGATATTAAAAGTGTTAGAAATTCTTTCTCTGTATCATCTGATTGTTGAGCATTTAGCTTTGGAAACAACAGTTTAGTGAGCTTTGCCTAGCCTGTTAAATTGAGTTATTAATCTGACAAAACCAATTGCGATCTCATAGAATCTTGTAAGATATTATTCCTGCTGAATTTATATATTCTTGGATTTTTGTCTTCATAAATATTAGTTGTTTAATTTCCATCTAATTGTACATTTTGTTGTTTCCATTTTGTGCGTACTCTCTTCTCATGAACTGTAAGATAGAGAAATGCAATTTTTTATGTGAGTATATATTTATATATTTCAGTTCTACCCATTCATAAACTTGAGTACCATTTATTATTTGTCTTGATTGATCTTGATGTGGTTTTATTTTGTCAAATATTTCTAATGTTGTTCTACAATATTGCTGTTTTTGAATCTTATGACACGAGCCTTTGCGAGAGAGGTTCTTATGTGAGGAGTCATGTCAAGATCAATTGCAATCATCTATCCATCAACCATTCTAATTCAAAACACATACATGTTTGAGACCCAAACTCGAACCAACTAAAAGTCCATTAGACCTATGAAAAAATCTGAACACAGTAGCTTGGAAACCAATAATATATTCCTCTCTTCATAACAAGCATAAGCTCCCAAAAGTGCAATAGTTCAAAACACTGAAAACCAATGTATACAAATTAGGTTCATATTCCTATAACAACTATAAGAGCCCAAACACTGAATAAATAAATAAATTGTTTCATATGACTAACAATTATAAGAGGCAAAATAGACGGGCGCTGCAACACGCGCCATCAATGATCTAGTAGTTGAGTAAAGGTGAGTCAGAGCTCATAACGGTGAGGTGATCACCTTGTTCTTCAGCCACAAACCAAATTCACCTTGTATATCTTCTAAGTCGCATGCTTATATGTTTTAAAAGAGGTTAGCTAATGTAAACCTTGTTGTTTTGTCAGGTTCATTTAAATTTTTTTATCACCAAAGAACCGTGCAATTCACATTCAGACTATTCTAGTGCCTTTCCATTGTTCAATGACTAATTAATCATTTTTCTCATGTGATTTTATATACAGATTTATTTATGGAGCAATTTTTTTCCAAAGCAAGTGGCACTAGCAGCTCTACCTCTGGATGTTTTGTAGATCATCTTGATGTCCATCTAGTTAATATTGATGACTAATTGGTGACCGATCATGCATGTAATAATCTAGGAAGATATTATGAGTGCCAATACATCAATATTGGATTTCTGTTCTACCTGTTAATCACAAGTACTTCCTCCGTCCGGTAATGTAACACCTTTTTTGACACTAGTATAGTGCCAAAAAACGTTTATATTATAGGACGGAGAAAGTAATATTTATGTAATATTCTAGGGAGCTCTTGTGTAGTTGCATGATTCATGATTTCATCCTTCACAAACTCCGCAACACCTACAAAAAAATTCTGCCTCCGCCACTGAAAGAACATGAACTCCCTTAACAAAGTATTAACTTGAATTCTTATACAATAGTCAATAGCTTCCATGTGTGGCTGCTACTCACCTCCAGAAGATTGCGCTTCTTCGTTCTTGTCGCTACATGCCTACATTGAACACGCCATGCATCAGCTAGTTACTGCTGGTCGCCATGGTCGTGTTCTAGTTGCTGTTGTTGGTCATGTGTTTGTGCTAGCGCACGATAGCTCGAGAGAGAAAGAATGACAGAAAGGTGAGGATAAATATGACATGCAGGGCCGACCAGTCAGTGAGAGTAGTATGTGCTCTCACCGGGATCGTCTTTTTCCCTATGCGCCAAACAAGTGTACAATCGAGATAGACCGGGATCGAATAGTACAGGGTACAGACTTTAGGGATTTAAAGATGAGGATTCATTTGTGACAAGGTCTACAAGCTCATGTTTTAAAATAGACTTCACTCGCTACACTGCCTACACACGCGTGCGAGCCTGGGAGGAATCGAGTGGCGTCCGAGCCACAGCAGGTGAGCTTTGCGTGGTACACAACTTAAGATTTTTCCTCGATTTTTTCTACATATGAGTTCTGTGTACGTACGTTTTCGTGTCACGCAGTTTTTTCTCTTTTTTTAGAACTACACAGTTGTTTTTCTTTTGACAAGGAAGCAATCTATTGGGTTCTTAGCCAATTGGACTTTTTGATCAGTTTGCATCGATTCTCAGATTAGGATAAATAAATCCCGTAGTCCACCATATAGGTGACGAAGCCCAATTGATATAGGTAACGAAGCCGATGCCGTGCGTGCAAGGTCGATCCGATCGTCGCATCCATGGCCGCCACCGCTTCGCGGGACCGGCTCTCCAATCTCCCTGACGACCTGCTAATCCACAATTCCACATCCTCTCCTTCGCTCCTTACCGTGAAGCCGCCCGCACCACTGCCCTCTCCCGCAGATGGCGCCGCCCACTCTGGCGCCACACCACCGCCCTCAACCTCGACTACGTCTCCTGCGCTAGCGCCCACAATGAGCTCCACTTGGGCCGTTCGTGCGGCCGTGTCATCAAGAAGATGACCATCCTCATTGGCGACGAGGATATCCCCAACGTCGCCCTGACCTCGACTGTTGTCGTCGGCGTGGAGCAGCTCCGCATCGAGTGCCAGGACGGTGGCTGCCCGCAATACACGTACACGTACGCCGCGCCTCCGCCGTCGACTCCGTGGTGCGACTTCAAAGTATATTTGGAGACGCTGCCGCTACATCTCTTCGTGTCCTTGACCTCACAGGCTACTACGTGACCTGGGGCTGGGAGCAAGTGGATTATTGGCTGCCGCGCTGGTACGACGACCCTGCCAGGCGGAAACCTGCTAACGCCTTACCATGTTTGGAGGCGGTGGCAGGGGCGGAGCCAGGATTTAAACATAAAGGGAGGCCGAGTCATGACAAAAAGAAAACAATGTGACAAATATATCAAATGTTTCTGATAAATTATACGGCCAGTGGAGCAATTCTTTATATATATATATAGTGTTACTATTCATCACCCAGAGTGCAGAATAAGTTATTCTTCACCTGAGGTAATCTTACGATCATTTCATAATTAAATTACGTTTGGAATTCAAATAGTTACATTTCTATTGATTCACTACGTAAAATTTGACATAAGAAAATACAAATATAGGTCATAAGACAAGAAAATTTGCAGTTTATGTGTATTTTAGACTATGTTTTTATGTTTTTAATTTTACATAACATAAAATATTTTTTACGGCGAATATATATTTTCTTACGGTCTCTTTTTGCGTCGGAAATAAGACAAAACTTACGGAACGTAAAATTACGGTGCATTGATGGTAAAATAGAGGGGGGTGAAGAATAACTATTCCTCGTCTAGGGTGACGAATAGTGCGACCCTATATATATATATATATATATATATATATATATATATATATATATATAAAGAATTGCTCCACTGAAGCAAATACCAATTGTCCCAATTAGATTGGCCAGGTAGAGGATAAGTTTGACCAAGAAAAAAAGTTGGATCAGTTAATAATAGAAATTTTTGGCGTGCTAGTTCGGAACATCGAACATGAACCCTAGTCAATTAATTGGGTGAACAACCTTATCTTTAGATTAACATACTAATATTGTGACCCGGAAAAAACTCAGGAAATAGCAAATATCTTTGGATGTGTCATTGGCAAGTTACCGTTTACCTATTTGGGCCTCCCACTTGGAACTACACGTCCAACAATTATCGAGCTCATGCCGCTGGTTTGCTCCATGGAAAGAAGACTAACTGCACACTCAGACTGCCAACCAAGATCATTGAACTACTGGACAAGATTAGAAGAAAGTGCTTGTGGACTAAGAAAACTGAGCAAGGTGACAAATGCAACTCCCTAGCCGCCTGGAACATGGTCTGCCAACCCAAAGAATGCGGTGGCCTAGGTGTAATTGACCTCAGAACTCAAGGAGACGCCCTCTTACTCAAATACCTACATAAATTCTATAACAGGTGGGATGTTCCTTGGGTCCAGCTAATCTGGAATACATATTACTCTAACCGAATTCCACACGCTTCAGACACATGTGGATCTTTCTGGTGGCGAGATGTCGCAAAACTAATGCCCATTTATAGGGGGATCTCTGCTGTCCAGGTAGCGAATGGCAAGAATGTTCTCTTCTGGAAGGATTCTTGGAAAGACAATATCATCGCTGAAAACTATCCCCGCGCATTCTCCTACACTATAAATGAAGACGTGTCGGTCAAAGATTTCTTGTCCATCACGGCACTGCGAGAGGCGTTTCACCTTCCACTCTCAGAACAAGCTCACGCTGAAGTTCGACAAATGCAATCTGACCTGGCTACGATTACCTTATCTGATGAGGCAGATGTTTGGATATATGCATGGGGATCAGATCAATTCACAGCTCATAGATACTATACATTCTACTTCAGAGATGTTCGAGCGCATGAGGCCTTTGGCTGGATTTGGAAGTCAAGATCCACCATGAAGATTAAGGTTTTCGGGTGGCTGCTTTTGACTGATCGCCTTAATACCATGAATATGCTCAAACGACGTCATTACAACATTGGTGAAGACCACAACTGTATCCTTTGTGGACTGCAAATTGAGGAAACCCTGGAGCATTTATTCTTCGAATGCCAATTCAGCATTGAATGTTGGACAAGTCTGGGACTCTCCTGGCCACAAGAAATGCCACGCCTCCAGAATGTGGCTATGGCCAAACAGCACTGGAATCGACCTCTATTCATGGAGATGTTCCTGCTTGCGGCATGGAGCTTGTGGAAGGAACGCAACAATAAACAGTTCAGGGGGATTGTCCCAACAAAACTTTCTTGGCTAGACAGATTTAAGAAAGATTTCTTTCTCCTAACCTATAGGGTCAAGGAAAAACATAAACATCTCATCACTATCATCCTTTCTTCCGTAGTCTAGCTCCCTCTCACACCCCAAATGGGGTGTTGACACATGTATATACACCATGTAAATTGTACATCACCATTTTAATACAAGTATAACAGTGGGAGGTTCTCCTACTATTCACAGGTTCAAAAAAAACATACTAATAATAAAAATAGCATACTGATTTACTAACATCAGACACTAAAAATATGGTATACATCGTCCAACGTCCAGGCATGCCCGCTCTCTATCTCTTTTCCTTCTTCTTTTCTTGGCATTCATGATTGAGATTGTGACCCAAATTGATTGCCTTCATGAGAGTTTTCTAGAATGTGTTGATTAACAAAATAAATTGGTTAGATTTTGCATCATAAATAGAGCATACGTAGCTACTCATAAATTAATTTAAGTACAGTGCACATAAACATCAGAATATATGTGTTGTTTGTAGGCTAGTAATGTTTTACTTCTTCCCCGCAACACATGTTTAAAATTGTGGACCATTTTGGCTTGAAGTTTTAAGTTGATATTAGCCAACTATGATATTTTATGTATCTCTTATTAAGATGATTATCACAAATTAAAGCTAAGACTATCATACATAGAATCATTGATGTCTTAAATCATGGTGGTAGGATTTTTTTCATAATTACCTTTTTTAATAAAGTAGGTTATTTTTGTTTATTATATTCTTTTTTAATAATTTTTATTGTGGTACCCCTGAACATAGTTTGAAATAGGCCCGAGTGAGTTAATTAATGCCGATGCGTGTGTCGCTACTATCGTGTTTTTCATATATACAATTTAGGAAGCAAGAAAATAATATTAAAGTAAGAGTACTACTATACACACCATATTTTTGTCTGACTTCGGTACAACTTTTTATATCAGATTTCGTTGATGTCACGTGAAAAAGCATACCATGTCGGTAGATTAATAATTGTACTGTCATTTAGACCATAAATACGTTGAGCATGCGTCACTTCTAGAGTAATTTTACTTGGATGCAATTGTCTTTACTCCTCCGCACCATCAATGTTTCGATCAAAATGATGTATATGGTGGTAGCCAAGTTCCTCCATACCACCTTCAATATGTCCGTCTTAAGGACGTCAGGCATGACATCCTTTTTTCTAATCTGGAACAATAGCTTCATTGAGATTTGGCATCGGTGGAGACCGTATATTTTTGTTTGACGTGCAGGCTATATATATATATATATATATATATATATATATATATATATATATATATATATATATATATATATATAATCTTCCAGTTTTCACGTTTTTTGCGGGAATCCAGTTTTCAGTATGAGTTTGCGAGGGACACAAACTGAGGTAAATCCAACCTGATAACAAAAATATATAGCATCAAATCCACCAACGTGTGCATGTCCAGAGAACAAATGCATGCGTACACTAACACGTCCGTGTGATGAACTCGGAGGTGTTTACCGCTATGTGAAGATCCAAACCCAATCAATTGTAAACCAGTCCACACCTGTGCACACTATCTCCCAAACCAGCCGCTTTGCTCGTCGTGCTGGTGCTCCACGTGTCGTACACGTTCGCTCGCAGAGTCAATCTCACCAGTTTTCGCTTCGCTAGCAGGTCGTGTCCATCTCCCCCAATTTCTCCCTCTTTCTTGGCACCACGGCTCTGCTTCTTCCCCTGCCTACAGCGCGGGACTGGGTCCGGAGAGGAGATTTCTTTATCCCGTACGGAGGGCGCAGGCGGCGGAGGGAAGGCAAGGACGGTCGCTTTAGCGCCGTCCTCGTTGCGCCGGTTCTTGGGTTGTTGGCAGCGGCGGCATAGGAGACCGGGAGGCGGTAATGTCCTCAAGGCGGGCTTCGGCAACGCCCCTAACACGCTCGTCCCAGTTGCCCCTAACACGCACGTCGACTGGGACGGCGGCCGCGACCACTGCGCCTGGCGGCGGTCGTCGCCTGTGACACCAACTCCTTCGCCGTCCTTCCACCCACCCCTCCCCTTTTTAGTGTTGTAGGAATTTCTGGTGTCTTCCAAAACATTATATACTACATTTATTTGGTTGATGAATGAAATTATACGGAATTGGTGTATAAATGATTGGTACAAATATTTGCAATTGAACTTGAGGAAATTTACTCAAGGAGCTGGGTACAAACTATACTGGTATACGGTGTGTATATGTACGCTGGAATTATTTTGCGTGGGCACACTATATGTTTGGAATTGGCTAGGCTATTTACAGGTTCAGCTCTGTAGATTGATAATTCTACACGTTTAAATAGGAATCATATACTATTTAAACGTGGCATATATCTCACATATATGTGCTTAGGGATAAGAAGGAATTTGACTCGGAAAATAATCGGTTATGATCGTGGTTGGTTAATTCGATTAGGAGTCTAACTGAATTCTATCCGGATACGGATTTGAATTTTCAGGAATATGAGTATAAATATGTCCCTACCTTCTAGCCTCATATACGCATTGTGAGCTGCACCACGGACTTAGCGGAGGAATTAGAGGGTAGACAAATATACTCGTGCTATGTTATTTTCGCAACATTAGCATCGGAGCAGATTGCAAAGAGTTTTGACGGCCGTAACAAAATCTCTTTTTTGAGGTAGGGAAAAGGACGTCATCCTCTTGCAATTATTTCCTGGAAACCGCTTCCGCACGAACTCCTCCCAATATACGGAAACGAGCAGCTCGCTCGATCTGGAAAACCGCCGCCTCACCCGATCTAGCCATCCCCGACGCGGCCGCCGCCTCGCCGTCTCCACTGCCGCCTCGCCGTGCCCAACGCGGCCGCCGCCTCGCCGTCTCCATTGCCGCCTCGCTGTCCCCGACGTGGCCGCCGCCTCACCGTCCCCGATGCGGCCGCCGCCTCGACACGGCCGCTGCCTCGCCGTCTCCATTGTGAGTCCGCCTCGTCGTCTCGCCCTCAACAAGCCGAGACCGCCGACCTGCTAGGGTTGCTGCTGCTCCAAGTCCTCTGCCTCGAGAAGTCACCAAGCCACACGAGCTGCCGTTGGATACTCGGAATCTGAAGGTCACGGCCTGATTTGTGGTTGCTGCTGCTATAGATTAATTTCTGAAATTTCTCAACGGTAATCACCCTTCCCAATGGCCTCCAACAGTGTGTTTGCTGAGTTGCTAAGGTCCTGTAAATTGGATGGTTTGAATTTTACTGTCTGGAAGAGAAAGATTATGTTTCTCCTCACTGCTGAAAATATTGATTATATCATTACTCAATCTAAGCCTACCCAACCATTCTGACGAGGCTGAAGATGAGGAAAAGGAAAACTACCGTGAGGAAATTACTCAGTGGACTAAGGACAACAAAAAGGCTAGAGTATTTATGCTCGGATCCATGTCTGATTCTCTAGCTGGAGAGTATGAACCAGAGGAATCAGCTCGTAAAATAATGAGGAGATTGGAAAAGGACTTTGGGGAAGTTTCACTTATTAAAGTTCTCAGCTTGGTGAATCAATTTTTGACCGCGAAGATGACAGAAACAACTACTGTTAGTGCTCATCTAAATAAGTTATGTGTGTTAGTAGAGGAACTAAAGAATGCAGGTTACCCTTTCCCTGAAGAAGTTCAAGTCATGGTTGCTCTTAACTCTTTGCCAAACTCTTGGGAACAATTCAAAATATCCTTTTGTCATACTGAGCGGGTGCTGAACATGAGAACGCTTAGGCATCATCTACTCATGGAAGAAGACAGGAAGTCCACACAAGGGAAAGAAAGAAGGTCTCAACATGATGAACTACACCTTGGTGAGGACAAGTCTTCAAGCAAGAGGAATTGGCAAAAGAGAAAATATGGGACAGATTTGAGGGATAAAATAAATCAGAAGCGTGATAGGAATGATTACAATGGAAGAAACTCAAATCAGAAGGTTGACAAGAGGAAATTTAATTGCCATAATTGTGGTGAACAAGGACACTTCAGATCTGAGTGCACTAAGAAGAGGAAGCCAGATGATAAGAAGTATAACAACAACCAGTCCAAGCATCAGGATAATAGAAGGGGAAATTCTTCACCTGATGGTATGTCACATGTTTTTGTATGTTCAGAATCTCTATTTACAACTTCCTTGTCAAATAGTTGGGTGGTTGATTCTGGCTCCACCTCACACATTGCAAGAGATAGGAATTCTTTCTGTTCATTTAAACCAATACAAAAGGGAACTAGATTTATTTATCTAGGAACAACATCAAAGGCAGATATACTAGGAATTGGGGACTATAATCTAAAACTCCCAAGTGGAGGAATATTTATCCTTAAGAATACTGTATTTGCTCCAGATATGAGGAAAAATCTCATATCAGTATCTAGACTAGAATCTGCAGGCTTTGATGTTAACTTTGGCAATGGAAAGGTTAAAATATTGCTAAAAGGAAAATTAATACAATCAGGGAACCGTGTAGAAGGCCTCTATTATATTGAAGATATTTCCGATATTGATGCTATGGATAGTTTAGTTGCTGAAAACCACTCCATTGTGAGGAATATAGCCGGAAATGACAATTGTTCCGAATCCTACCTATGGCATTTAAGGCTAGGACATATATCAAAGAACAGGATTAAAAGATTGATTAGTTCTGGAATTCTGAATTTTAAATGGGAAGATTATGGAATTTGTGAAGCCTGCATCATGGGAAAAATGACTAGAGTTCCCTTTCCTAAAGCCGAAAGATCTAGTGAGCCTTAGCCATAATTCATTCAGATATTTGTGGGGAAATGACAACACCCACGATAGGACAGAAGGTGTATTTTATCACATTCATTGATGACTTCTCCCGATGCGGTTATGTCTACCTCCTTAAACACAAGTCTGAGGGTTTTGACATGTTCAAAACTTTCAAGGCTGAAGTGGAAAACCAATTAAATGGGACAATTAAAGTCCTTAGGACCGATAGAGGAGGAGAGTACACATCCGGAATTTTGGATGAATTCTGTAAAGAACATGGCATAGTACACCACTATACATTACCCTACACACCATAACAAAATGGTGTAGCAGAAAGAAGAAATAGGACGTTGATGGATATGGTCCGATCCATGATGGCTTACTCTGATTTACCTTTAAGTTTTTTGGGGGAAGCACTACATACTGCAGTATATTTGTTAAATCACACACCCTCAAAATCAATAAAGGTCACTCCCTACGAGCTTTGGAAAGGTAGGAAACCAACATTGAGGCACTTGGCTGTTTGGGTTTACAATGCTCAAATTAAAATCCCGAGCCAGAACCGTACCAAACTGCAACCTAAGACCACTCCAGGAATCTTTGTTGGATATTCTACTGGTTCCAATGGTTATAGGTTTTATGATCCCAACTATAAGAAGTTATTGGAAAGTAGAGATGCTATGTTTTTAAGATCAGGACACTCCTCGTCGTGCTAAGAGGGCTAGAGTGGAATTGATAGAAGAAGAATCCGAGGAAGTAGTAAATGACTCTACCGGTAATCTTTCAAGCCAAATCCCTGACATAAATATGGAAGAAACTCCCTCAACTAGTATGCCTAGAAGAAGTGGGAGGAACACACAGACACCATCTTATTTAGATGATTATTTTGTGTTTCTAGGGGAAGTACACTCTAAAGTGTCTTTAGAGGAAGAACCTAAAACTTACAAACAAGCAATTGATCGTGAGGAATCTGGACTATGGTTGGAAGCTATGCGGGAAGAACTAAACTCCATGGAAAGAAATGGTGTTTGGGAACTTATTGATTTACCCCAAAACCGCCAGGCCATAGGATCTAAATGGATATTCAAAAGGAAACTCAATGCTTCAGGAGGCGTGGAAAAATATAAAGCTCGATTAGTTGCTAAGGGATATACACAAAAGGAAGGAGTAGACTTTGTGGAAACATTTTCTCCTGTTGCAAAGTTCACTTCTATTCGCATCTTATGTGCCTTAACTGCTTATTTTGATCTTGATCTCCATCAAATGGATGTCAAATCTGCTTTTTTAAATGGTTATTTAAAAGAGGAAATCTATATGACACAACCAGATGGTTTTGTGGAAAAAGGAAATCAGAATAAAGTATGTAAGTTCAAAAGATCAATCTATGGTTTGAGGCACGCTTCTAGGCAATGGAATACCTTATTTGATGCTGCAATCACATCATATGGTTTCTCTATGATGGAAGGAGACCACTGTATTTATTTCAAAATAGTGGGAGGAAACTATGCATTATTATCTTTGTATGTCGATGACATTTTAATTGCTTCAAACCATGAGGGAACCTTAATGGAAGTGAAATCTTGGTTATCAATCACTTTTGATATGAAAGATTTGGGGGAAGCCTCTTATGTTTTGGGGGTGGAAATACATAGGGATCGGAAAAGGAAAGTTTTGGGGTTGTCTCAAAAGGCTTATCTCAAAACTGTTCTGAAACGATTTTCTATGGAAGATTGCAAACCTGCAAATGTACCAATGATAAAGGGAACTAAATTTAGTGAGGAACAATGTCCTAAAACTCCTAAGGAAATAAGGGAAATGAAAAATATACCTTATGCTTCTGCTCTGGGGTCTCTTATGTATGCAATGTTATTTACTAGACCAGATTTGTGTCACACTGTTGGAATGTTGAGCAGATTTCAGAAAAATCCTGGAGAAGCTCATTGGAAGCAAATAAAATATGCTATGCGATATATAAAAGGAACGATGGACTTTTCTCTTTGCTTTAATGGTGATAATCTTCAGCTGCAGGGATATACTGATGCTGACTGGCAGGGAGACCTTGATGAAAGAAAGTCGACGTCAGGTTGTCTATTTACTTTGGCTGGAGGTGCTATCTCTTGGAAGAGCAAGAAACAAACTTCTGTGGCGCAGTCTTCTATGGAAGCAGAGTACATTGCTGCGAATGAAGCTGTAAAAGATGGCGTTTGGTTGAGGAACTTTGTGGTTTCTCTAGAGATAGTTGAAAATGCGTCTGATCCGGTCACTGTTTATTGTGATAATCAAGCTGCGATTAAACTTTCCAAGGATTCCAAGTTTCATAGCAGGGCTAGACATATTGAGGGAAAGTACCATTATAATAGAGATGTAATAAATAGGCTGAAAGCTGTTCGGCTTGCATTTTTGCCTGGTACTGATATGTTGGCAGATCCACTGACTAAACCTCTTAGTCAGGAATTGTTTTGCAAACATGTCAGGAACATGGGCCTTAGGATTTTTGATTGAATGTTTTTCAGACAAGTGGGAGATGTAGGAATTTTTGGTGTCTTCCAAAACATTATATACTACATTTATTTGGTTGATGAATGAAATCATACGGAATTGGTGTATGAATGATTGGTACAAATATTTGCAATTGAACTTGAGGAAATTTACTCAAGGAGCTGGGTACAAACTATACTGGTATACGGTGTGTATATGTACGCTGGAATTATTTTGCGTGGGCACACTATATGTTTGGAATTGGCTAGGCTATTTACAGGTTCAGCTCTGTAGATTGATAATTCTACACGTTTAAATAGGAATCATATACTATTTAAACGTGGCATATATCTCACATATATGTGCTTAGGGATAAGAAGGAATTTGACTCGGAAAATAATCGGTTATGATCGTGGTTGGTTAATTCGATTAGGAGTCTAACTGAATTCTATCCGGATACGGATTTGAATTTTCAGGAATATGAGTATAAATATGTCCCTACCTTCTAGCCTCATATACGCATTGTGAGCTGCACCACGGACTTAGCGGAGGAATTAGAGGGTAGACAAATATACTCGTGCTATGTTATTTTCGCAACATTAGCATCGGAGCAGATTGCAAAGAGTTTTGACGGCCGTAACAAAATCTCTTTTTTGAGGTAGGGAAAAGGACGTCATCCTCTTGCAATTATTTCCTGGAAACCGCTTCCGCACGAACTCCTCCCAATATACGGAAACGAGCAGCTCGCTCGATCTGGAAAACCGCCGCCTCACCCGATC
Source organism: Triticum urartu (assembly GCF_056163025.1). Lineage (NCBI taxonomy): Eukaryota > Viridiplantae > Streptophyta > Magnoliopsida > Poales > Poaceae > Triticum > Triticum urartu. Next base: position 746,426,964 of record NC_141875.1, on the reverse strand, counting down.
TAGCCATCCCCGACGCGGCCGCCGCCTCGCCGTCTCCACTGCCGCCTCGCCGTGCCCAACGCGGCCGCCGCCTCGCCGTCTCCATTGCCGCCTCGCTGTCCCCGACGTGGCCGCCGCCTCACCGTCCCCGATGCGGCCGCCGCCTCGACACGGCCGCTGCCTCGCCGTCTCCATTGTGAGTCCGCCTCGTCGTCTCGCCCTCAACAAGCCGAGACCGCCGACCTGCTAGGGTTGCTGCTGCTCCAAGTCCTCTGCCTCGAGAAGTCACCAAGCCACACGAGCTGCCGTTGGATACTCGGAATCTGAAGGTCACGGCCTGATTTGTGGTTGCTGCTGCTATAGATTAATTTCTGAAATTTCTCAACGGTAATCACCCTTCCCAATGGCCTCCAACAGTGTGTTTGCTGAGTTGCTAAGGTCCTGTAAATTGGATGGTTTGAATTTTACTGTCTGGAAGAGAAAGATTATGTTTCTCCTCACTGCTGAAAATATTGATTATATCATTACTCAATCTAAGCCTACCCAACCATTCTGACGAGGCTGAAGATGAGGAAAAGGAAAACTACCGTGAGGAAATTACTCAGTGGACTAAGGACAACAAAAAGGCTAGAGTATTTATGCTCGGATCCATGTCTGATTCTCTAGCTGGAGAGTATGAACCAGAGGAATCAGCTCGTAAAATAATGAGGAGATTGGAAAAGGACTTTGGGGAAGTTTCACTTATTAAAGTTCTCAGCTTGGTGAATCAATTTTTGACCGCGAAGATGACAGAAACAACTACTGTTAGTGCTCATCTAAATAAGTTATGTGTGTTAGTAGAGGAACTAAAGAATGCAGGTTACCCTTTCCCTGAAGAAGTTCAAGTCATGGTTGCTCTTAACTCTTTGCCAAACTCTTGGGAACAATTCAAAATATCCTTTTGTCATACTGAGCGGGTGCTGAACATGAGAACGCTTAGGCATCATCTACTCATGGAAGAAGACAGGAAGTCCACACAAGGGAAAGAAAGAAGGTCTCAACATGATGAACTACACCTTGGTGAGGACAAGTCTTCAAGCAAGAGGAATTGGCAAAAGAGAAAATATGGGACAGATTTGAGGGATAAAATAAATCAGAAGCGTGATAGGAATGATTACAATGGAAGAAACTCAAATCAGAAGGTTGACAAGAGGAAATTTAATTGCCATAATTGTGGTGAACAAGGACACTTCAGATCTGAGTGCACTAAGAAGAGGAAGCCAGATGATAAGAAGTATAACAACAACCAGTCCAAGCATCAGGATAATAGAAGGGGAAATTCTTCACCTGATGGTATGTCACATGTTTTTGTATGTTCAGAATCTCTATTTACAACTTCCTTGTCAAATAGTTGGGTGGTTGATTCTGGCTCCACCTCACACATTGCAAGAGATAGGAATTCTTTCTGTTCATTTAAACCAATACAAAAGGGAACTAGATTTATTTATCTAGGAACAACATCAAAGGCAGATATACTAGGAATTGGGGACTATAATCTAAAACTCCCAAGTGGAGGAATATTTATCCTTAAGAATACTGTATTTGCTCCAGATATGAGGAAAAATCTCATATCAGTATCTAGACTAGAATCTGCAGGCTTTGATGTTAACTTTGGCAATGGAAAGGTTAAAATATTGCTAAAAGGAAAATTAATACAATCAGGGAACCGTGTAGAAGGCCTCTATTATATTGAAGATATTTCCGATATTGATGCTATGGATAGTTTAGTTGCTGAAAACCACTCCATTGTGAGGAATATAGCCGGAAATGACAATTGTTCCGAATCCTACCTATGGCATTTAAGGCTAGGACATATATCAAAGAACAGGATTAAAAGATTGATTAGTTCTGGAATTCTGAATTTTAAATGGGAAGATTATGGAATTTGTGAAGCCTGCATCATGGGAAAAATGACTAGAGTTCCCTTTCCTAAAGCCGAAAGATCTAGTGAGCCTTAGCCATAATTCATTCAGATATTTGTGGGGAAATGACAACACCCACGATAGGACAGAAGGTGTATTTTATCACATTCATTGATGACTTCTCCCGATGCGGTTATGTCTACCTCCTTAAACACAAGTCTGAGGGTTTTGACATGTTCAAAACTTTCAAGGCTGAAGTGGAAAACCAATTAAATGGGACAATTAAAGTCCTTAGGACCGATAGAGGAGGAGAGTACACATCCGGAATTTTGGATGAATTCTGTAAAGAACATGGCATAGTACACCACTATACATTACCCTACACACCATAACAAAATGGTGTAGCAGAAAGAAGAAATAGGACGTTGATGGATATGGTCCGATCCATGATGGCTTACTCTGATTTACCTTTAAGTTTTTTGGGGGAAGCACTACATACTGCAGTATATTTGTTAAATCACACACCCTCAAAATCAATAAAGGTCACTCCCTACGAGCTTTGGAAAGGTAGGAAACCAACATTGAGGCACTTGGCTGTTTGGGTTTACAATGCTCAAATTAAAATCCCGAGCCAGAACCGTACCAAACTGCAACCTAAGACCACTCCAGGAATCTTTGTTGGATATTCTACTGGTTCCAATGGTTATAGGTTTTATGATCCCAACTATAAGAAGTTATTGGAAAGTAGAGATGCTATGTTTTTAAGATCAGGACACTCCTCGTCGTGCTAAGAGGGCTAGAGTGGAATTGATAGAAGAAGAATCCGAGGAAGTAGTAAATGACTCTACCGGTAATCTTTCAAGCCAAATCCCTGACATAAATATGGAAGAAACTCCCTCAACTAGTATGCCTAGAAGAAGTGGGAGGAACACACAGACACCATCTTATTTAGATGATTATTTTGTGTTTCTAGGGGAAGTACACTCTAAAGTGTCTTTAGAGGAAGAACCTAAAACTTACAAACAAGCAATTGATCGTGAGGAATCTGGACTATGGTTGGAAGCTATGCGGGAAGAACTAAACTCCATGGAAAGAAATGGTGTTTGGGAACTTATTGATTTACCCCAAAACCGCCAGGCCATAGGATCTAAATGGATATTCAAAAGGAAACTCAATGCTTCAGGAGGCGTGGAAAAATATAAAGCTCGATTAGTTGCTAAGGGATATACACAAAAGGAAGGAGTAGACTTTGTGGAAACATTTTCTCCTGTTGCAAAGTTCACTTCTATTCGCATCTTATGTGCCTTAACTGCTTATTTTGATCTTGATCTCCATCAAATGGATGTCAAATCTGCTTTTTTAAATGGTTATTTAAAAGAGGAAATCTATATGACACAACCAGATGGTTTTGTGGAAAAAGGAAATCAGAATAAAGTATGTAAGTTAAAAAGATCAATCTATGGTTTGAGGCACGCTTCTAGGCAATGGAATACCTTATTTGATGCTGCAATCACATCATATGGTTTCTCTATGATGGAAGGAGACCACTGTATTTATTTCAAAATAGTGGGAGGAAACTATGCATTATTATCTTTGTATGTCGATGACATTTTAATTGCTTCAAACCATGAGGGAACCTTAATGGAAGTGAAATATTGGTTATCAATCACTTTTGATATGAAAGATTTGGGGGAAGCCTCTTATGTTTTGGGGGTGGAAATACATAGGGATCGGAAAAGGAAAGTTTTGGGGTTGTCTCAAAAGGCTTATCTCAAAACTGTTCTGAAACGATTTTCTATGGAAGATTGCAAACCTGCAAATGTACCAATGATAAAGGGAACTAAATTTAGTGAGGAACAATGTCCTAAAACTCCTAAGGAAATAAGGGAAATGAAAAATATACCTTATGCTTCTGCTCTGGGGTCTCTTATGTATGCAATGTTATTTACTAGACCAGATTTGTGTCACACTGTTGGAATGTTGAGCAGATTTCAGAAAAATCCTGGAGAAGCTCATTGGAAGCAAATAAAATATGCTATGCGATATATAAAAGGAACGATGGACTTTTCTCTTTGCTTTAATGGTGATAATCTTCAGCTGCAGGGATATACTGATGCTGACTGGCAGGGAGACCTTGATGAAAGAAAGTCGACGTCAGGTTGTCTATTTACTTTGGCTGGAGGTGCTATCTCTTGGAAGAGCAAGAAACAAACTTCTGTGGCGCAGTCTTCTATGGAAGCAGAGTACATTGCTGCGAATGAAGCTGTAAAAGATGGCGTTTGGTTGAGGAACTTTGTGGTTTCTCTAGAGATAGTTGAAAATGCGTCTGATCCGGTCACTGTTTATTGTGATAATCAAGCTGCGATTAAACTTTCCAAGGATTCCAAGTTTCATAGCAGGGCTAGACATATTGAGGGAAAGTACCATTATAATAGAGATGTAATAAATAGGCTGAAAACTGTTCGGCTTGCATTTTTGCCTGGTACTGATATGTTGGCAGATCCACTGACTAAACCTCTTAGTCAGGAATTGTTTTGCAAACATGTCAGGAACATGGGCCTTAGGATTTTTGATTGAATGTTTTTCAGACAAGTGGGAGATGTAGGAATTTTTGGTGTCTTCCAAAACATTATATACTACATTTATTTGGTTGATGAATGAAATCATACGGAATTGGTGTATGAATGATTGGTACAAATATTTGCAATTGAACTCGAGGAAATTTACTCAAGGAGCTGGGTACAAACTATACTGGAATACGGTGTCTATATGTATGCTGGAATTATTTTGCCTGGGCACAGTATATGTTTGGAATTGGCTAGGCTATTTACAGGTTCAACTCTGTAGATTGATAAGTCTACACGTTTAAATAGGAATCATATACTATTTAAACGTGGCATATATCTCACATATATGTGCTTAGGGATAAGAAGGAATTTGACTCGGAAAATAATCGGTTATGATCGTGGTTGGTTAATTCGATTAGGAGTCTAACTGAATTCTATCCGGATACGGATTTGAATTTTCAGGAATATGAGTATAAATATGTCCCTACCTTCTAGCCTCATATACGCATTGTGAGCTGCACCACGGACTTGGCGGAGGAATTAGAGGGTAGACAAATATACTCGTGCTATGTTATTTTCGCAACATTAGCATCGGAGCAGATTGCAAAGAGTTTTGACGGCCGTAACAAAATCTCTTTTTTGAGGTAGGGAAAAGGACGTCATCCTCTTGCAATTATTTCCTGGAAACCGCTTCCGCACGAACTCCTCCCAATATACGGAAACGAGCAGCTCGCTCGATCTGGAAAACCGCCGCCTCACCCGATCTAGCCATCCCCGACGCGGCCGCCGCCTCGCCGTCTCCACTGCCGCCTCGCCGTGCCCAACGCGGCCGCCGCCTCGCCGTCTCCATTGCCGCCTCGCTGTCCCCGACGTGGCCGCCGCCTCACCGTCCCCGATGCGGCCGCCGCCTCGACACGGCCGCTGCCTCGCCGTCTCCATTGTGAGTCCGCCTCGTCGTCTCGCCCTCAACAAGCCGAGACCGCCGACCTGCTAGGGTTGCTGCTGCTCCAAGTCCTCTGCCTCGAGAAGTCACCAAGCCACACGAGCTGCCGTTGGATACTCGGAATCTGAAGGTCACGGCCTGATTTGTGGTTGCTGCTGCTATAGATTAATTTCTGAAATTTCTCAACGGTAATCACCCTTCCCAATGGCCTCCAACAGTGTGTTTGCTGAGTTGCTAAGGTCCTGTAAATTGGATGGTTTGAATTTTACTGTCTGGAAGAGAAAGATTATGTTTCTCCTCACTGCTGAAAATATTGATTATATCATTACTCAATCTAAGCCTACCCAACCATTCTGACGAGGCTGAAGATGAGGAAAAGGAAAACTACCGTGAGGAAATTACTCAGTGGACTAAGGACAACAAAAAGGCTAGAGTATTTATGCTCGGATCCATGTCTGATTCTCTAGCTGGAGAGTATGAACCAGAGGAATCAGCTCGTAAAATAATGAGGAGATTGGAAAAGGACTTTGGGGAAGTTTCACTTATTAAAGTTCTCAGCTTGGTGAATCAATTTTTGACCGCGAAGATGACAGAAACAACTACTGTTAGTGCTCATCTAAATAAGTTATGTGTGTTAGTAGAGGAACTAAAGAATGCAGGTTACCCTTTCCCTGAAGAAGTTCAAGTCATGGTTGCTCTTAACTCTTTGCCAAACTCTTGGGAACAATTCAAAATATCCTTTTGTCATACTGAGCGGGTGCTGAACATGAGAACGCTTAGGCATCATCTACTCATGGAAGAAGACAGGAAGTCCACACAAGGGAAAGAAAGAAGGTCTCAACATGATGAACTACACCTTGGTGAGGACAAGTCTTCAAGCAAGAGGAATTGGCAAAAGAGAAAATATGGGACAGATTTGAGGGATAAAATAAATCAGAAGCGTGATAGGAATGATTACAATGGAAGAAACTCAAATCAGAAGGTTGACAAGAGGAAATTTAATTGCCATAATTGTGGTGAACAAGGACACTTCAGATCTGAGTGCACTAAGAAGAGGAAGCCAGATGATAAGAAGTATAACAACAACCAGTCCAAGCATCAGGATAATAGAAGGGGAAATTCTTCACCTGATGGTATGTCACATGTTTTTGTATGTTCAGAATCTCTATTTACAACTTCCTTGTCAAATAGTTGGGTGGTTGATTCTGGCTCCACCTCACACATTGCAAGAGATAGGAATTCTTTCTGTTCATTTAAACCAATACAAAAGGGAACTAGATTTATTTATCTAGGAACAACATCAAAGGCAGATATACTAGGAATTGGGGACTATAATCTAAAACTCCCAAGTGGAGGAATATTTATCCTTAAGAATACTGTATTTGCTCCAGATATGAGGAAAAATCTCATATCAGTATCTAGACTAGAATCTGCAGGCTTTGATGTTAACTTTGGCAATGGAAAGGTTAAAATATTGCTAAAAGGAAAATTAATACAATCAGGGAACCGTGTAGAAGGCCTCTATTATATTGAAGATATTTCCGATATTGATGCTATGGATAGTTTAGTTGCTGAAAACCACTCCATTGTGAGGAATATAGCCGGAAATGACAATTGTTCCGAATCCTACCTATGGCATTTAAGGCTAGGACATATATCAAAGAACAGGATTAAAAGATTGATTAGTTCTGGAATTCTGAATTTTAAATGGGAAGATTATGGAATTTGTGAAGCCTGCATCATGGGAAAAATGACTAGAGTTCCCTTTCCTAAAGCCGAAAGATCTAGTGAGCCTTAGCCATAATTCATTCAGATATTTGTGGGGAAATGACAACACCCACGATAGGACAGAAGGTGTATTTTATCACATTCATTGATGACTTCTCCCGATGCGGTTATGTCTACCTCCTTAAACACAAGTCTGAGGGTTTTGACATGTTCAAAACTTTCAAGGCTGAAGTGGAAAACCAATTAAATGGGACAATTAAAGTCCTTAGGACCGATAGAGGAGGAGAGTACACATCCGGAATTTTGGATGAATTCTGTAAAGAACATGGCATAGTACACCACTATACATTACCCTACACACCATAACAAAATGGTGTAGCAGAAAGAAGAAATAGGACGTTGATGGATATGGTCCGATCCATGATGGCTTACTCTGATTTACCTTTAAGTTTTTTGGGGGAAGCACTACATACTGCAGTATATTTGTTAAATCACACACCCTCAAAATCAATAAAGGTCACTCCCTACGAGCTTTGGAAAGGTAGGAAACCAACATTGAGGCACTTGGCTGTTTGGGTTTACAATGCTCAAATTAAAATCCCGAGCCAGAACCGTACCAAACTGCAACCTAAGACCACTCCAGGAATCTTTGTTGGATATTCTACTGGTTCCAATGGTTATAGGTTTTATGACCCCAACTATAAGAAGTAATTGGAAAGTAGAGATGCTATGTTTTTAAGATCAGGACACTCCTCGTCGTGCTAAGAGGGCTAGAGTGGAATTGATAGAAGAAGAATCCGAGGAAGTAGTAAATGACTCTACCGGTAATCTTTCAAGCCAAATCCCTGACATAAATATGGAAGAAACTCCCTCAACTAGTATGCCTAGAAGAAGTGGGAGGAACACACAGACACCATCTTATTTAGATGATTATTTTGTGTTTCTAGGGGAAGTACACTCTAAAGTGTCTTTAGAGGAAGAACCTAAAACTTACAAACAAGCAATTGATCGTGAGGAATCTGGACTATGGTTGGAAGCTATGCGGGAAGAACTAAACTCCATGGAAAGAAATGGTGTTTGGGAACTTATTGATTTACCCCAAAACCGCCAGGCCATAGGATCTAAATGGATATTCAAAAGGAAACTCAATGCTTCAGGAGGCGTGGAAAAATATAAAGCTCGATTAGTTGCTAAGGGATATACACAAAAGGAAGGAGTAGACTTTGTGGAAACATTTTCTCCTGTTGCAAAGTTCACTTCTATTCGCATCTTATGTGCCTTAACTGCTTATTTTGATCTTGATCTCCATCAAATGGATGTCAAATCTGCTTTTTTAAATGGTTATTTAAAAGAGGAAATCTATATGACACAACCAGATGGTTTTGTGGAAAAAGGAAATCAGAATAAAGTATGTAAGTTAAAAAGATCAATCTATGGTTTGAGGCACGCTTCTAGGCAATGGAATACCTTATTTGATGCTGCAATCACATCATATGGTTTCTCTATGATGGAAGGAGACCACTGTATTTATTTCAAAATAGTGGGAGGAAACTATGCATTATTATCTTTGTATGTCGATGACATTTTAATTGCTTCAAACCATGAGGGAACCTTAATGGAAGTGAAATCTTGGTTATCAATCACTTTTGATATGAAAGATTTGGGGGAAGCCTCTTATGTTTTGGGGGTGGAAATACATAGGGATCGGAAAAGGAAAGTTTTGGGGTTGTCTCAAAAGGCTTATCTCAAAACTGTTCTGAAACGATTTTCTATGGAAGATTGCAAACCTGCAAATGTACCAATGATAAAGGGAACTAAATTTAGTGAGGAACAATGTCCTAAAACTCCTAAGGAAATAAGGGAAATGAAAAATATACCTTATGCTTCTGCTCTGGGGTCTCTTATGTATGCAATGTTATTTACTAGACCAGATTTGTGTCACACTGTTGGAATGTTGAGCAGATTTCAGAAAAATCCTGGAGAAGCTCATTGGAAGCAAATAAAATATGCTATGCGATATATAAAAGGAACGATGGACTTTTCTCTTTGCTTTAATGGTGATAATCTTCAGCTGCAGGGATATACTGATGCTGACTGGCAGGGAGACCTTGATGAAAGAAAGTCGACGTCAGGTTGTCTATTTACTTTGGCTGGAGGTGCTATCTCTTGGAAGAGCAAGAAACAAACTTCTGTGGCGCAGTCTTCTATGGAAGCAGAGTACATTGCTGCGAATGAAGCTGTAAAAGATGGCGTTTGGTTGAGGAACTTTGTGGTTTCTCTAGAGATAGTTGAAAATGCGTCTGATCCGGTCACTGTTTATTGTGATAATCAAGCTGCGATTAAACTTTCCAAGGATTCCAAGTTTCATAGCAGGGCTAGACATATTGAGGGAAAGTACCATTATAATAGAGATGTAATAAATAGGCTGAAAACTGTTCGGCTTGCATTTTTGCCTGGTACTGATATGTTGGCAGATCCACTGACTAAACCTCTTAGTCAGGAATTGTTTTGCAAACATGTCAGGAACATGGGCCTTAGGATTTTTGATTGAATGTTTTTCAGACAAGTGGGAGATGTAGGAATTTTTGGTGTCTTCCAAAACATTATATACTACATTTATTTGGTTGATGAATGAAATCATACGGAATTGGTGTATGAATGATTGGTACAAATATTTGCAATTGAACTTGAGGAAATTTACTCAAGGAGCTGGGTACAAACTATACTGGTATACGGTGTGTATATGTACGCTGGAATTATTTTGCGTGGGCACACTATATGTTTGGAATTGGCTAGGCTATTTACAGGTTCAGCTCTGTAGATTGATAATTCTACACGTTTAAATAGGAATCATATACTATTTAAACGTGGCATATATCTCACATATATGTGCTTAGGGATAAGAAGGAATTTGACTCGGAAAATAATCGGTTATGATCGTGGTTGGTTAATTCGATTAGGAGTCTAACTGAATTCTATCCGGATACGGATTTGAATTTTCAGGAATATGAGTATAAATATGTCCCTACCTTCTAGCCTCATATACGCATTGTGAGCTGCACCACGGACTTGGCGGAGGAATTAGAGGGTAGACAAATATACTCGTGCTATGTTATTTTCGCAACATTAGCATCGGAGCAGATTGCAAAGAGTTTTGACGGCCGTAACAAAATCTCTTTTTTGAGGTAGGGAAAAGGACGTCATCCTCTTGCAATTATTTCCTGGAAACCGCTTCCGCACGAACTCCTCCCAATATACGGAAACGAGCAGCTCGCTCGATCTGGAAAACCGCCGCCTCACCCGATCTAGCCATCCCCGACGCGGCCGCCGCCTCGCCGTCTCCACTGCCGCCTCGCCGTGCCCAACGCGGCCGCCGCCTCGCCGTCTCCATTGCCGCCTCGCTGTCCCCGACGTGGCCGCCGCCTCACCGTCCCCGATGCGGCCGCCGCCTCGACACGGCCGCTGCCTCGCCGTCTCCATTGTGAGTCCGCCTCGTCGTCTCGCCCTCAACAAGCCGAGACCGCCGACCTGCTAGGGTTGCTGCTGCTCCAAGTCCTCTGCCTCGAGAAGTCACCAAGCCACACGAGCTGCCGTTGGATACTCGGAATCTGAAGGTCACGGCCTGATTTGTGGTTGCTGCTGCTATAGATTAATTTCTGAAATTTCTCAACGGTAATCACCCTTCCCAATGGCCTCCAACAGTGTGTTTGCTGAGTTGCTAAGGTCCTGTAAATTGGATGGTTTGAATTTTACTGTCTGGAAGAGAAAGATTATGTTTCTCCTCACTGCTGAAAATATTGATTATATCATTACTCAATCTAAGCCTACCCAACCATTCTGACGAGGCTGAAGATGAGGAAAAGGAAAACTACCGTGAGGAAATTACTCAGTGGACTAAGGACAACAAAAAGGCTAGAGTATTTATGCTCGGATCCATGTCTGATTCTCTAGCTGGAGAGTATGAACCAGAGGAATCAGCTCGTAAAATAATGAGGAGATTGGAAAAGGACTTTGGGGAAGTTTCACTTATTAAAGTTCTCAGCTTGGTGAATCAATTTTTGACCGCGAAGATGACAGAAACAACTACTGTTAGTGCTCATCTAAATAAGTTATGTGTGTTAGTAGAGGAACTAAAGAATGCAGGTTACCCTTTCCCTGAAGAAGTTCAAGTCATGGTTGCTCTTAACTCTTTGCCAAACTCTTGGGAACAATTCAAAATATCCTTTTGTCATACTGAGCGGGTGCTGAACATGAGAACGCTTAGGCATCATCTACTCATGGAAGAAGACAGGAAGTCCACACAAGGGAAAGAAAGAAGGTCTCAACATGATGAACTACACCTTGGTGAGGACAAGTCTTCAAGCAAGAGGAATTGGCAAAAGAGAAAATATGGGACAGATTTGAGGGATAAAATAAATCAGAAGCGTGATAGGAATGATTACAATGGAAGAAACTCAAATCAGAAGGTTGACAAGAGGAAATTTAATTGCCATAATTGTGGTGAACAAGGACACTTCAGATCTGAGTGCACTAAGAAGAGGAAGCCAGATGATAAGAAGTATAACAACAACCAGTCCAAGCATCAGGATAATAGAAGGGGAAATTCTTCACCTGATGGTATGTCACATGTTTTTGTATGTTCAGAATCTCTATTTACAACTTCCTTGTCAAATAGTTGGGTGGTTGATTCTGGCTCCACCTCACACATTGCAAGAGATAGGAATTCTTTCTGTTCATTTAAACCAATACAAAAGGGAACTAGATTTATTTATCTAGGAACAACATCAAAGGCAGATATACTAGGAATTGGGGACTATAATCTAAAACTCCCAAGTGGAGGAATATTTATCCTTAAGAATACTGTATTTGCTCCAGATATGAGGAAAAATCTCATATCAGTATCTAGACTAGAATCTGCAGGCTTTGATGTTAACTTTGGCAATGGAAAGGTTAAAATATTGCTAAAAGGAAAATTAATACAATCAGGGAACCGTGTAGAAGGCCTCTATTATATTGAAGATATTTCCGATATTGATGCTATGGATAGTTTAGTTGCTGAAAACCACTCCATTGTGAGGAATATAGCCGGAAATGACAATTGTTCCGAATCCTACCTATGGCATTTAAGGCTAGGACATATATCAAAGAACAGGATTAAAAGATTGATTAGTTCTGGAATTCTGAATTTTAAATGGGAAGATTATGGAATTTGTGAAGCCTGCATCATGGGAAAAATGACTAGAGTTCCCTTTCCTAAAGCCGAAAGATCTAGTGAGCCTTAGCCATAATTCATTCAGATATTTGTGGGGAAATGACAACACCCACGATAGGACAGAAGGTGTATTTTATCACATTCATTGATGACTTCTCCCGATGCGGTTATGTCTACCTCCTTAAACACAAGTCTGAGGGTTTTGACATGTTCAAAACTTTCAAGGCTGAAGTGGAAAACCAATTAAATGGGACAATTAAAGTCCTTAGGACCGATAGAGGAGGAGAGTACACATCCGGAATTTTGGATGAATTCTGTAAAGAACATGGCATAGTACACCACTATACATTACCCTACACACCATAACAAAATGGTGTAGCAGAAAGAAGAAATAGGACGTTGATGGATATGGTCCGATCCATGATGGCTTACTCTGATTTACCTTTAAGTTTTTTGGGGGAAGCACTACATACTGCAGTATATTTGTTAAATCACACACCCTCAAAATCAATAAAGGTCACTCCCTACGAGCTTTGGAAAGGTAGGAAACCAACATTGAGGCACTTGGCTGTTTGGGTTTACAATGCTCAAATTAAAATCCCGAGCCAGAACCGTACCAAACTGCAACCTAAGACCACTCCAGGAATCTTTGTTGGATATTCTACTGGTTCCAATGGTTATAGGTTTTATGATCCCAACTATAAGAAGTTATTGGAAAGTAGAGATGCTATGTTTTTAAGATCAGGACACTCCTCGTCGTGCTAAGAGGGCTAGAGTGGAATTGATAGAAGAAGAATCCGAGGAAGTAGTAAATGACTCTACCGGTAATCTTTCAAGCCAAATCCCTGACATAAATATGGAAGAAACTCCCTCAACTAGTATGCCTAGAAGAAGTGGGAGGAACACACAGACACCATCTTATTTAGATGATTATTTTGTGTTTCTAGGGGAAGTACACTCTAAAGTGTCTTTAGAGGAAGAACCTAAAACTTACAAACAAGCAATTGATCGTGAGGAATCTGGACTATGGTTGGAAGCTATGCGGGAAGAACTAAACTCCATGGAAAGAAATGGTGTTTGGGAACTTATTGATTTACCCCAAAACCGCCAGGCCATAGGATCTAAATGGATATTCAAAAGGAAACTCAATGCTTCAGGAGGCGTGGAAAAATATAAAGCTCGATTAGTTGCTAAGGGATATACACAAAAGGAAGGAGTAGACTTTGTGGAAACATTTTCTCCTGTTGCAAAGTTCACTTCTATTCGCATCTTATGTGCCTTAACTGCTTATTTTGATCTTGATCTCCATCAAATGGATGTCAAATCTGCTTTTTTAAATGGTTATTTAAAAGAGGAAATCTATATGACACAACCAGATGGTTTTGTGGAAAAAGGAAATCAGAATAAAGTATGTAAGTTAAAAAGATCAATCTATGGTTTGAGGCACGCTTCTAGGCAATGGAATACCTTATTTGATGCTGCAATCACATCATATGGTTTCTCTATGATGGAAGGAGACCACTGTATTTATTTCAAAATAGTGGGAGGAAACTATGCATTATTATCTTTGTATGTCGATGACATTTTAATTGCTTCAAACCATGAGGGAACCTTAATGGAAGTGAAATCTTGGTTATCAATCACTTTTGATATGAAAGATTTGGGGGAAGCCTCTTATGTTTTGGGGGTGGAAATACATAGGGATCGGAAAAGGAAAGTTTTGGGGTTGTCTCAAAAGGCTTATCTCAAAACTGTTCTGAAACGATTTTCTATGGAAGATTGCAAACCTGCAAATGTACCAATGATAAAGGGAACTAAATTTAGTGAGGAACAATGTCCTAAAACTCCTAAGGAAATAAGGGAAATGAAAAATATACCTTATGCTTCTGCTCTGGGGTCTCTTATGTATGCAATGTTATTTACTAGACCAGATTTGTGTCACACTGTTGGAATGTTGAGCAGATTTCAGAAAAATCCTGGAGAAGCTCATTGGAAGCAAATAAAATATGCTATGCGATATATAAAAGGAACGATGGACTTTTCTCTTTGCTTTAATGGTGATAATCTTCAGCTGCAGGGATATACTGATGCTGACTGGCAGGGAGACCTTGATGAAAGAAAGTCGACGTCAGGTTGTCTATTTACTTTGGCTGGAGGTGCTATCTCTTGGAAGAGCAAGAAACAAACTTCTGTGGCGCAGTCTTCTATGGAAGCAGAGTACATTGCTGCGAATGAAGCTGTAAAAGATGGCGTTTGGTTGAGGAACTTTGTGGTTTCTCTAGAGATAGTTGAAAATGCGTCTGATCCGGTCACTGTTTATTGTGATAATCAAGCTGCGATTAAACTTTCCAAGGATTCCAAGTTTCATAGCAGGGCTAGACATATTGAGGGAAAGTACCATTATAATAGAGATGTAATAAATAGGCTGAAAACTGTTCGGCTTGCATTTTTGCCTGGTACTGATATGTTGGCAGATCCACTGACTAAACCTCTTAGTCAGGAATTGTTTTGCAAACATGTCAGGAACATGGGCCTTAGGATTTTTGATTGAATGTTTTTCAGACAAGTGGGAGATGTAGGAATTTTTGGTGTCTTCCAAAACATTATATACTACATTTATTTGGTTGATGAATGAAATCATACGGAATTGGTGTATGAATGATTGGTACAAATATCTGCAATTGAACTTGAGGAAATTTACTCAAGGAGCTGGGTACAAACTATACTGGAATACGGTGTCTATATGTATGCTGGAATTATTTTGCCTGGGCACAGTATATGTTTGGAATTGGCTAGGCTATTTACAGGTTCAACTCTGTAGATTGATAAGTCTACACGTTTAAATAGGAATCATATACTATTTAAACGTGGCATATATCTCACATATATGTGCTTAGGGATAAGAAGAAATTTGACTCGGAAAATAATCGGTTATGATCGTGGTTGGCTAATTTGATTAGGAGTCTAATTGAATTCTATCCGGATACGGATTTGAATTTTCAGGAATATGAGTATAAATATGTTTCTACCCTCTAGCCTTATATACGCATTGTGAGCTGCACCACGGACTTGGCGAAGAAATTAGAGGGTAGACAAATATACTCGTGCTATGTTATTTTCGCAACATTGGCATCGGAGCAGATTGCAAAGAGTTTTGATGACCGTAACAAAATCTCTTTTTTGAGGTAGGGAAAAGGACGTCATCCTCTTGCAATTATTTCCTGGAAACCGCTTCCGCACGAACTCCTCCCAATATACGGAAACGAGCAGCTCGCTCGATCTGGAAAACCGCCGCCTCACCCGATCTAGCCATCCCCGACGCGGCCGCCGCCTCGCCGTCTCCACTGCCGCCTCGCCGTCCCCAACGCGGCCGCCGCCTCGCCGTCTCCATTGCCGCCTCGCTGTCCCTGACGTGGCCGCCGCCTCACCGTCCCTGACGCGGCCGCCTCCCAATATATTAGGCTGCCCAACTAGTAGGCTATAGCTTCTTTTTTTTTGAATGAGTAATGGGCTGTATATACTACCTAAATTGGCCGTAGTCTGCTGAGCATTTGGGCTTGCAAGCCTTGAGCGCATCCATTGGAGGGGGCGAACTACTCCTAGACACGATGATTTCCATTAACCACGTGTGGCTTTACTCGTGTACGACACAAACCTTGGGGGGGGGGGGGGGGGGGGGGGGGGGGGCTGGCCCCCGCTCGTCCCCCCTGTGGCTCCGCCACTGGGCGGTGGGACTGCGCCGTTGTGGCATCGACATGAACATGCTTCGGAACATCCTCGACGCTGCACCCAGACTGGCCGACCTCCGCATGGAGTCCCTTAGCATCACAGATAGAGCCATGTTACCGTAGATCCCTTTCCGCCTCCGCTGCCCGGTGGTCGCGGTGCTCGCCATGGCCAACCTCCACGTGTTCGATGAGAAGAACACCCGCGGAATTGCCGAGTGCATCACGGAGCTTGACGCTCCACAACTGTACCACCTCCGGTACACCCAGTCCATGTGTTCCGCCACTGCCTTTTCCTTCAAGTCGCCTACGCCACCTCTAGAACGAGTCCACCTCGCCACGCACTCCCATGGTGTGTCGCAGCCTGTGTTTTGATTTTCGGTTTGAGCTTTTTTTTGCCCTAGGCCGAGATGGCCGAATTTCGGCCATTTTCAAAATTTCCGGCTGAAATTTGACCAAAATTTGACTGCAATTTGACTTAAATTTGACCAAAATTTGTTAAATTTGAGCAATTTCGGCCTAAATATACTTTTCGCCTCAGGCCGAAATAGCTGAAATTCGGCCGAAATCCACATTTTGCGGCCGAAAATCAAAACACAGTCGCAGCTCCACCGTTCGGTGTTGGTTGTCGTGTCGCACATAAGGTTTCTCAAACTCACCATCTACTCCATCACTGACATAGCTGCCGACAACAATGACGACTCACCAATGTTATTTCCCAACCTGGAGCGGCTTTAGATTGAAGAACTAACATGTGGTTACCCTGCCAACCACGCAGTTGCAGCTACCGCCATTGTGAACCTGCTGCGCTGTTGCCCCACGATCCGCGAGCTCCGACTAAAGTTCAACTGGCTCCACTATCTCCATGAAACAGTTCCAGACCCGGTTATTCAGACCGCCGTTCTATCTGATTTCAGGCCATGTAGTTCCATTAATTCTGGTAAAGATGAAAATTGCTGCGAGGGTTTAGACTTCCTTCCCAAATTGAATTGTCGATGCGGATTTGATTGCTCATTGAGTTCCTTCAGGAGAGTGGTTCTGGAATTCGACACAGATGAGCTCAGCTGCTTCCAAGTCTGGCTTCTCAAGTTCTTCGCCTGCTATGTTGTGGCTGTAGAGGAGGTTGTTGTCGCTCGCGCAATGGGATACAATTCGAGTTGCATTGAGCGGAAGGTGGCCGGGTGGAGGAGAGATAGTCATCATCATTGTTTTATTGGGGAAGAAGGTAATGAATGTGTGTGCTACAGGTGTAGCACGACTTTTGAATTGTCATCATTGTCGTCGTCCACGCTACCACCAGCAAATCTGCCTCCATTGTGGCCATCATTGATGCTTGAGTTCCCGCCGTTGGAGGCATCTCTGGCGCAGCCATTTTCCGATGGAGAATCTGATGACAATGATGTTGATGCCTATCATGATATATCCTCTAGGCACTTCATTCATTGTGCTAGAAAAAAGAAAAAAGGGGGCTCACCTGAGTGTTTTAGTGTCAAACCAAAGGGTAACAAGGGCTTAATCACAGCGGGGTGGAGGAAAGGAGCAGCCAACCGTCTTCGTCATACGCTGTTGTAGGGTCGGGACGTAGGCATCTATGGCACTAGTGCTGCCGCCAGTGACTCCAACTCTGCAATGTCTGAGCTCTGCAGTGATAAATATGAACATAACATAATCTGGGGAAGAGTTCATGCATAGCGTCATGCCTGCAAGTGGTGCTCAATCTCGGAAACAATAAGTCACACGAATCTGTTGTGGGAAACAAGCAAATGCTCTAGATGTTCACTGGGATGTTGTAGTGTTGTAGGGTAGCACTCATGAACGGTATTATCTACTTTTGGCCCTCTTTTCGTAGATAATTCACTATTCATTCCGCTTTGTTGAGAAAGACTTGATAGCGTGGCGATACGCCATGTTATAATCAACTGTTTGCATGCAGTGATGCGTGCTTTGTATTGTATCAAAAAATGATGCATTTTTTTTAGAAAAGGAGGATGACTCTCGCCTCTGCATCTGGGCGATACATATGATCACTTTATTAATTATTATCACAAGACCTTATAAAGCCATACAACAGCAAAACTAAAATCACCGTCTAAGCAACAACTGTTGTTACACCTATCCAATTGATAAAGGGGCGTAGATAGTCTGGGCCTAATACCAAACAGACATCTCAGCCAAATCTAAACATCTAAGACCTGAGGTCCCAATCAGGATGCCTGCCGGGTATGGGGCACCTACCAGTCCGGCGCACTCCTCAACCAGGACGCCTGCCGGGTATGAGGCCGCCGCAGCCACCTGTCACCAATCCATCTTCAGAGTTGTACTGTTGCATGTACCGTGCCAGGTCTCTCTGCCATCGACGCCCAACAACGTCCTCCTCCTACGCGAGTCCATCCTCCCACAGCGAACTCCGAATCTGCACTGCGCCACACCGTCAAGATCGGTCGCCATCAGTGTGTAGGATGAAGCATCGCTCCACCAAAGAATCCGTCCTATGGCCCCTCGATCACGTGTGTACCTCCAAGAATGACGCCCCCAAGGGAGGAACGACACCAGAGCGCCGCCGTCATCCGATCATCCAATTTAGGGTTTCCCCCGGGTGTAGCAGAGAGTGGCCTTGAACTTCTCCACGGCGATGCCTTCAAGAAGGGAACGACGCAGATAGCGCCGCCACCGCCGGCCTTAGCAGAAGCCGAAGGCAAGTTTTCACCCAGATCAGTTCGAAGGGATCCAACTCTCGTGCACGGGCCGCCGTCACCACCAGGCAGACCCTGGAGTACCGGCAGATCAGCGAGCCGCCGGCACCACCGCATCCAGATCGCCGGCCACGCCGGGCTGCCGCCACCCCCCGCGCCGTCCGGGTCAGAGATGGAGCCGCCGACCGCCCACAGGGACCGCCGCCGCCTGCACACGCCAACCGCCGCCCGAGCACTAGCGCCACTGTGGAGCCATTAGATCGAGGAGGAAGATGTCGCGCGCCGACCACCCTAGCGGACCCCGCCGCACCCCCGAGCGCCGGCGCCACCGCGGTGCCATCAAATCGGGAGGAGGAGCCCGCGCCTCGCCGCCCCGCGCAGACCACGCCGCCGCCATCGCCGCAACGCCACAAGGGGAGCCCCGCAGAGCCGCCGAGCCGAGCGCCACCACGAGGGACAGCCGTCCCGCGCCGCCCAGGAGCCTCGCGAGGAGGGAAGGAGCCCGGCCGCCGCCAACGCACGCACGGGCTTTGCCCGGCGGCGTCCCCTGGTGGCGGCGAGGGAGAAGGAAGGCGAGAAAGGGGAGCGGCGGCGGCGATCTAGGGTTCCGCCCGGGCCGCTCGCGGGAGCGGCACGGGGGACGAGCTTAAAAATGGGGGAGAATTTCCATAAAAAAATGGTGCATAAATACTTGCACGGTGTGATTAGCCAAACTATTAACGAAATTTATATTTTCCAAACGTTCTGTTTTTAAGAATAGATCCGAACGATTGCAGTAGCGTCCGATCTGCATCCAGCGGCCACAGATCCTTCTATGCATGGGAGCGTGCGGGAGAAGCGGAGGAGGAAAAGATTTTGCGATGGGTTGGGACTCGAACGCAGGTCGCTACTAGTACAACCAAGCTCAACCATCTCAGCAAGTAAGTGTTAACTGTCTACTTTATGCTTCCATTTCTATTTCATTCATACGCATCCTTTATCTTTTTACAAAACGGGAAATTGGACCAGCTACTTGTCTGTTTATTCACCGGTCTGATTTTTCTCTTCTTCCAGTCATTTTTCTTTCATGATTAGTTTGGTTTTCTTGTGTAAATTGCACGCAGGGTTGTCACTTTTTCTTGCATGCTCTATCTCACATGCATCACTTAATGCTTCAGTATAATTTAATCCATTAGCCACGACAGCTCCCATTTTTTGTTGGGCATGTGCGGTCATGCATGCCCAAAAACACCTTACTTTTTTTAGAGGTAAAACAAATCGTGATTTTAGAGGAGATACATGAACTTTGATTTGAGAAAAGAGTTGTTTGAAAAATCCCCCATATCTTTCGTATAAATATCATGATAATTTACGCACCGCGGGCTTGATAATATATGTACAAACACCCGTGGTGACTTTTGATGTGAGGAAAAAGTGTTGAAACATCCATGATAACTTATATGTAAATATCATGGTACTTACGCACCACATACCTGATAACTCACGTACAATCACCATAGTAACACTTTTACCCAAGGAAAAATTGTTGAATTATATAGCTCGATAACTTGTGTGTAAATAACATGATAATATACACACAACAAATATGATAACTCATGTACAAACACTATGGTAGCCTTTTGACCCGTGAATTTTTTATTGAGAAACAAACTCCGATAACTTCTGTGTAAATATGATGGTAAGATATGCATAACATAGCTGATAACTCACATATAAACACCGCGGTAACTCTTTCGAGACCGGGATAAAAGTTCTTAAAAACATGCCTCGGCAACTTATGTGCAAATAGCATGGTAATATATGCACAACAGAGTTGATAACTCACGTACAAGCACCATGATAACTTTTTACCAAAAGAAAAAATGTTAAATAATATAGCCCGGTAACATATAAATAGCATGGTAATATACACAAAACAAAGGTGGTAACTCACATACAAACACTACGGGGAAAAGTTGTTGAAAAACAAACGCTTGTAACTTCTGTGAAAATAGGATGGTAATATACACACAACACAGCTGATAACTCACACCGTGGTAACTCTTTCAACCCCAGGATAGAAGTTGTTGAAAACCATAACCCTGATAACTTCTGTCCAAATACCATGGTAATATACACACAACAGAGCTGATAACTCACGTACAAATACCGCGATAACTTTGGCTAGGGAATTTTTTTCCTTTGAAAATCATAGCTCTAATAACTGTTGTAAATGATCTGGTAATATTCAACCGCTTACTTGATAACTTGCGTGCAAACACCAATGGTAACTTTAAACCCCGGGGAAAGAAGTTGAAAAATATACCCCCGGTAACTTCTACGTAAACGACATTATATTTTTACGCGCCACGAACTTGATCATGGGTGGCCAACGGGGCGGCTTGGTATCGACCCGGCCCAACACACCTAAACGGGTTTGGCCCGACACGAGCCACAAAATTCTGTTCATAAGCAGGCCTTACCATGTCTACACGTGGACCTCACCTTATGGCCTAGGCATGACACAGATGCTAGAAGAGGGTATTGTGGACCTGATAATTAACTTACAAATATCAGGGTAATTTTATACCCAGACAAAAAAGAGTTAAAACATACCCCTTATAACTTTAGTGTAAACACCATGATAAGTTACGTACTTCTCGCATGATAACTTACGTAATTTAGGCGTGGTAACTTTTGACCTAAAAAAAAGTCATCGAAACACCATGATAAGTCACCAGGATCTAGTTTCGAAGATCTCGTCGCGACGAATCTTTTATGTGAAAATAGTTTTTTAATCGGAGCAATGGTTCGTGCTATAAAACATTTCAAATCTTAATTTTACATGAAATCTTTGATGACATCAGCTATTTTGTTTTTTTTGTATGCATGCACAAAGAAAAGGATCGCTTGGTGTGAATGATATATGCATGCATGCATGTAGGCTGGCACTTGCTTTTTCCTGCACTGCTGCTGCCGCTTTTTGCGCTTGGGATCGTTTGGATGTATCGCAATATACTGAACATTTGGAACGTATCATAGTCCAATTATTAAATTATGCTTCATTCAGTATATTTGGTTGTCTGCTGCGATGAGAATCAGAGTACACGAGGATACAAATATCCTATACGTATGGCTGACTCCATCCTCCATCAGCTCAGCTCAGGGCTCGATCTGAGCTGCTTGCTCTGCAAAGCATCATTCTATTTTGTGCAGGTCATGTAAATTTCAGGTAGTTACCCCAAATCATTCATCCAGGCATTCAGCGATATGGGTACACACTACATAGCAAACACGTACTCAACTTGTACTACTAGCTGATTGTCTGAAATCAATGATAAAGATTGGGGAGAAAATCTAGAGATATTTTTTTTAGAAAAGGAGGATGACCCCCGGCCTCTGCATCCGGGAGATGCATACGGCCACTTTATTGATTATTCTCGAGGACCTTACAAAGTGTTACAACAATAAGCCTGAATCCACCATCTAGACAACATATGCCGCTACTCCTATCCATATGATGAAGGGGTGCTAGCTGGGCTACTACCCAGACCACTCACCTAACTAACATCGAAAGCCGGAATCCCCAGCCTAGCCACATACCGGGTCTGGGGCATAAACCGGTCTGACGCACTCACAGGTGTCGTCTCCACCATCTTCCACTGGTCCATCTCCAAGCAGATTAAGGTGCCAACCTTGGCAGGCTCCTCCGCCATCAACGCCACCATGACGCCAAATGACGATCACCACCTACGCTAGAACATCTCCAAGCAAACGAGAAAACAAGAAAAGCCCAAAAGATACAAGGGGGCACTCTGAACTTACAACACATCGGAGAGCTAGTTACAAGAGGTACTAAGAAAGGGCACTACTAGCATAAACCGATGACCGCAACCCTCAGGCGCCAAAGACACAGGAGGAATGCCGCTGTGACAAACACCAAGCCGGCCACACCATCACGCGCCAAGAACGTCTGAAGGCTGCAGGAAAGCTGCCGAGCAACAACAGAGAGGCGGACAGCGGGACAGCGAGAGGCACTGCACCTGCTGCCGGCCAAAAACCCCACCTTCAGCAACCCTACGCCCGAAACCACACTCCCCAGACAACGCCTCCATGGAGGGAACGACACACACGGCGCAGCCGCTGCCCAATCCTGCCGGATTTTGGGTTTTCACCCGGGAGAGGGAACGGAGGTGGGGAGAAGGAGACCACGACATCGCCTCCAAGAAAGAAACGTCACCCAAGGCCGACGTCGATGCCGGGCCGAACCAGCCGGCCAGGGGTTTCCCCCTGTCCCGATCTGCAACACCAGCCTCAAACTCCACCGGATCCAGCGACCAGCCGCGGGAAACCAAGCGCAGAGGGGGAGGAAGCGAATTGGGGGCGGCAAACCTCCAGATCTGGCGAGGAAGAGGAGGCCTCCACGCTGTAGCCACCGGCCGCCGACACCCCACCGCCCCCGCAGTCGAGGACGCCGGCCAGAGCCCTCCGCGAGCGCCGTTCAGGACAAGAACGGCGACGCCACGCCAGCAGGGGCCGCCGCCCCTGGGATCCAAATCCTCCGCTGCAGGAGCGACGAGGGCCTCGCCGCCACCGTCACTGGCGGCCGCGCGGGCTTGCCCGGCGACTACCTCAGGTGGCGACGAGGAGGAAGAGGAGAGGTGGGGGATGCGGCGCTCGGGAACCCTAGCCGCCGCCCGAGTCGCCCGGTCAGGCGACGCGGGGGCCCTTCTAGTCACTAATGTAAAATTGGTTTATATGGTTCTGCAAGTAGGGTAGAAAACTGACGTGACTTGTTGTACTCAACGTGTCCAGGCCTCTCTAGGCTCCAATCGACGTGAGGAGCAGATGAGGGCACGTAGTATGTGTGCAGCAATGGGCGGATACATACAGAACTTTTCCTCCATCATTAGTCTGTGTCTGAACTAGACATCTTCGAACCGTTCAGCCATCCTCATCTCCACATCACCTCGTATACAAACCAGCTTGATACAAACTAGTGTAAAAATAATGACGTCTGTTGGTAAAACAGTACATTGTTTCTCCTTCGGAAAATCCAGGTCCTTATGCCAACACGACGTTTTTCTCCTACTTCTGTGAGCCGCCGAGGGTCTAAGCCATCTTGCTGCTTGTCCCACTTGTTTGTTGTTGGAGATGTCTTGCCACTAGGAGATGAGAGGGGACGCGCGGAGCCACTAAACAGACCAAAAAAACAAGATTAACGCCCAACCGTTCAATGTTACACATTGAGGAAGAACACCAGAGTTCATCAATCCCATAAAACGATAAGTAGTTATCCAGCATAAATTGCAAAACAAAACGAAACAAGGAGTATGCATATATACCAGAATGTTTAACTTTATTTGGTAAGACCTGAAATGAAGATCGTGGGCCAATCAATCTCCAGGAGCATGGAATCCCAGTGGCATATGGAGCGCCTGGAAGGCCAATCCACTATCTTCTCCATCATCCCCGTTTCGAGATCGGTAGCGTAAACTTGTCCATAGTTGTCACTGATGAGCAATGCTCCACATTTCTCTCTCAAGACAAGTAGTTCTCTTATTTCATTGTTTTTTACTGGTTGTCTTAGCTCGATCGTTCGAGTACATAGCCATTCTGAAGTACCCCTCATGTTTCCTTGGTCCTCGCGTTGCTCCCAGATATCTAGCTGGGGACCTTCCTTTTGCATCCATAGCAGTGATAACGTTATCCCTTAGTAAGGCATGAAGGTCTAGTGGGTTGGTAGTTCAGTTTCAAAGGCAGCTTCGTCAAGGAGATATGGCCGGTCTTAGCATTCAAATTAGTGACTTGAAGGCACCCTTCTCCATAATTATGAAATATCCAGTGTGCCAAGCCATTGTGCACAATGGCATCGCTAAACGACCCATAGTCGTATGACTGCGCATCACCGTCGAAGCAATTGGTACGTTCGTCCCAACTTGATTTGTCGGACGAGAACGTATGGAGATTGTACTTCAAGTCATCACTGGTATATCCAATGATGACCACTTTGAAGAAAGACAAAGGGTTGCTTGGCTGCACCGTGGGTGTTAACGCATCTTTGGAGCAATAATCTACACCGGTCAGAATGGCATAGCCATTAGAGTCATAGCAGTAGAAGTTTGTGCTAACTTTTAGCGGAGGGAGCATGACACACGTGGCGTCGTGCAGGTTGCATACACCCAATTGAAAGATGGTCCTGTCTGGATAGCCGGTGGTGTCGTGTGCTTCAAGACGCACAACAACAAGGCCGTGGCGTGAGATGAGCGGCAACGCGCCGTTGAAGAGGCCGGCGTGGGCAGGGGTCACAAAGGATCCCAAGGAGCGGCGGCAAGGGCCAAGAGCAGATGGCCGTGCCGGGATGAAGCATGGCTCCGGGCCAGGCAAAGACTCTGCGTCCAGTTCCACATGGCGATTTCCCTGGGTGAAGAAGCCAACGAAAGAGGATGGGGAGTAGTGTGGCCAGCGGCGCCGGAGGAACCAGCGATCGGTGATGAGACGGAGCCACCTCTTGCACACCGTGGCTGAGCGGAAGAGAGCAGCCTCGTCCTTGACGTGGAGGAGGATCTCGAGCAGGAGGTCGTCCGGGAGAGACGGCTCTACTTCCATGATTGGATCCCGGGGTGTTATTAATTTGGCTTCGTAACGTCGTATACTTCGTTCGGCCCAGTCGTCTAACTATATACGTACAGATATTTTGAGGTTGTCGACTCGGTCTCCACTTGGGTGGCTCCGTTTTACGAGGGGTTCGTTTTATGTTCGGATCAGTATTTTTTTAGCTGGTCTCCGTTTTATGTAGGAACCTGGAACTCAAGCAGTAATTCAACTTCCTTGAGGGGTTCGTTGGCCGACTCTACTACGGAGTAGGTAGGAGTATATTGGAACGAGAGCAAGATCTCCGTTTGTCTTTCAGTCTACTATGGAGCAAGATCTCTCATTGATACTCCCTCCGTTTCAGTTTACAAGTCCTGCGCGTATATTTAGGTTGTCAATTTTATCATCCTAATATAAACTATATAACACAAAAATTATACCGTTTAAAAATAAAACATCTGAAGTTTATATTGATATATATTTTTTGTAATATATGACTTGTATTAGGTTGGTCAAATTGATGACCTAGGGATACGCGCACGCCCTGTAAATTGACAAAGAGGGAGTAGCTTTTTTGGAATTATAAGCTTGAAGGGACTAATAAGAAAAAGGCAACGGGCTGAGCGGCTGGGCGCGCCTGCGTGAACAACAGCTAGCTGGGCGGCGGGCGAGCCAGGCCGCGGCCCGTGGGCGTCAGACTTACTCAGGGAGGTGGCTCCGGGCGGCCGGGAGGGGTCAGCGAAGCCGCGACAGCGAGGCAGGTGGCTGACGGTGGATCAAAATCAGTGGAGACGACCAGTCGGGAGAGGCACTAGGTCTGTTTTGTTCGTGGGCGCGGCTGCGTGCGGGTCGGGACGTGCAGTAGGCTGTTGTTGGGCTTTTTTTCCTCACTGGCTCATCTCCTCGTAACATATGGTATACAAGCTGGCCTAAAATCCCAGGGTGGGCCGTGGCCCACCCTGGCCACCCTGTAGCTCCGCCCCTAGCTGTGAAGGAGGTCGAGATCGAAACCGCAGCAGACGGCGAGGTTCGACCGTAGCCGTCTTTGCATCCCTCGAAACCGCCATCTCGGGAACATGATGTTGATTCAAAACTACTTCGCGTACAATCCTACCTATCCGCCGCACCTCTTCCGGAGAAGGTATCGAATGCGCCCATCACTCTTTGTAAAAATTGTCCAAGCTTGCGAGGTCAATTGTCGGGTTTTCACTCGAAGAAGAAACGCGGCGGGCTTGTTGGTTTTTAATGCCTATCAAAAAAATATCCGCAGCTATGTAGGCGATTCCATATGTTGGAAAATTATGAAATGTCACTTGGTTGCACCCATGGCCATGTCCACAAAACCTGATGCATAGCTTTGATACATGGCCCTCGTACCACGTATACTTGACTGGTCAAAACTGTGGTTAACAAAGATAAAATAAATTATGGCAACACTGTTCGACGTGCCAGTGAGACAAATGCAGGCTCAGGGCATTAGCAAGTTATATGGGAGTGATCCTTCTGCGTGACCAATAGCACGGCCTCCCAGGGGCTTAGCCCTAGCACTGCACACTTAAGCAGGGAACAGAGAAACATGTCTAGTGGACCGAGATAATCAATGATGTATCCACTGTTCAAAATATCTTCCAATATTCCGATAAATTAGCCGATTTATCGTTTATCGTTGTCTGGCCGATAAGATAAATCGGTCGATAAATCAGCCGATATGGCGATAAATCGGCCGATATGCCGATAAATTTACGGATTTATCGTTTATTATGAGTCGATCGATAAACTCCCGATAAGCGATATCCCCACCATTGGATGTATCTGCAAATGACATGAACCGTGCCAGCATGCAACACGAATCTCTGAGCCTATCGATAGACACGATAAGGTGCGTGGGTACACATCCGATATTAGCGGCATCTTCCCACACAAAAAAGGGAAACGTTTGTTTTCAACTGGCTGAAAACAACGAGACGCAAGCCGCGCGGGTTGCTCGCCACGTGCCCCTCTGGTCCCCATCCACCGCTTCCCTCCGAGCCTCCTTATCCTTATCTGTTTCGCACGGTCTTTTCTCCTCCACATAGTCTTCCTCGCTCGCTCAATCTCTGTTAGTCGGGCTCTAGAGGAGAGAGATGCTTCCATGGCGACGCGGATTGGTCGCCCACGCTGCAGCAACCTTGCAGGACCAATGACGCCCGCGCCCTGCTGCATCCCGCCGTGCACTGATGTGATGCTGCAACGCCGCGGGGTCGACACCGGCGCACTCCTCCCACACAACACGCATGCGGGAGGTGACCACTCAGTGATGCGATGCGGCACTCATCAAATCCCGCCGGTGATGCAACGCAACAACTCGTACACGGCCGCCGGCGCTGCGAGACAGCAACTCATCCACAGTCCACCGTGCTGCGATGCAAAATCGCTGGCGCGCTAGCGCTGTGACACAACTCGTCGGAGCTACTGGTGCTGTAAGTGTTGGCGCCGCCTCTCCTCGCAGCGCCGCTCTTTCTCCTTCCTCTGGTTGCCTCACACTGTGAGCGAGGGAAAGGAGGACTAATGCACCGCAGTGCTTGCCGATCTATTAGCTCTGCTTATATACAGTTCGAGTATATCCGTTGTGCAATCGTGCACAAGATCGTGCGCCTAGTGCGCAGAGAGGGGGAAGACTAGGTCATGTCTAGAGAGAGCTAGTCAACCAGCAGATATCCGTTGACACCCCGCCGCAGGTTGAGCGTCCGGCGGCCGATGCACAAACTGGACCGAAATTCCTCAAAGGCAGCAGTGGGTAAGCCCTTCGTCATCACGTCGGCGAATTGCTGCGTCGTCGGAACGTGAAGAACACGGAGTTCACCGAGCGCCACCTTCTCCCGGACAAAATGTATGTCGAGCTCGATGTGTTTGGTGCGCCGGTGATGGACGGGGTTGGCTGCCATGTAGAGATGTTATCACAGTACACGACTGTGGCCTTGGGGACGTTGACGTGTAGCTCGCCCAGGAGCTGCCGGAGCCAGCAGCACTCAGCGACGATGTTAGCGACAGCACGATACTCGGCCTCCGCACTTGATCGGGAGACCGTGGCTTGGCGCTTCGAGGACCAGGAGATCAAAGCGTCACCGAGGAAGACGGCGTAGCCGGAGGTGGAGCGGCGTGTGTCGGGGCAGCCTGCCCAGTCTGCGTCCGAATATGCGACGAGGTCGAGCACCTGGGAGTGATGCAGATGAAGGCCGTGCGACGTCGTCCCCCGCAGGTACCGGAGTATGCGCTTGACTAGGGCCAAGTGCTGATCCCGAGGGTCATGCATATGAAGGCATGCTTGTTGGACGGCGTAGGCGAGATCAGGGCGAGTCATGGTGAGGTATTGGAGCGCCCCGACCAGGCTCCTGTACTCCGAGGGATCAGTGACTGGCGCACCATTAGACGCGGACAGCTTGGCGCGCGTGTCCACTGGCGTCGGCGAGGGCTTGCACTCGACCATGTTGGCTCGGTCATGAAGCTCCTCTGCATATTGGCGCTGCGATAGGAAAAAGCCGGAGCTGCTGCGCGTGACGCTGATGCCGAGGAAGTACTGGAGGGAGCCAAGATCCTTCATCGAGAATCGGTGAAGAGGCGCTGCTGGATGTGGTGAAGAAGGCGGCTCGACGAGGCGGTGAGGACGATGTCGTCGACGTACAGGAGGAGGTATGCCAGGTCGCCGTCGTGGGAGTACACGAACAACGACGGATCAGTGCGCGCCGCCGTGAAGCCGACCGCACAGAGGAAGGCGGTGAATCTGTCGAACCAGGCGTGTGGGGCCTGCTTGAGGCCGTACAGCGACTTGTCGAGGAGGCAGACATAGTCGGGGTGGTCGTTGTCGACGAAGCCGGCCGGTTGTTGATAGTAGACGCGCTCGACCAGGTGTCCGTGGAGAAAGGCATTGTTCACGTCCATTTGATGGACGAGCCAGTCACGCGACACGGCAATGGCAAGCATAGCGCGAATGGTGGCAGACTTGACGACAGGGTTGAAAGTTTCATCGAAGTCCACACCGGGCCGTTGCGAGAAGCCACGCACCACCCAGCGAGCTTTGTACCATTCCAGCGAGCCGTCCGCCTTGAGCTTGTGCCGGAACAGCCATTTTC
Organism: Triticum urartu; assembly: GCF_056163025.1. NCBI lineage: Eukaryota > Viridiplantae > Streptophyta > Magnoliopsida > Poales > Poaceae > Triticum > Triticum urartu. The sequence continues at coordinate 746,397,534 of NC_141875.1, read as the reverse complement.
CGGTGACAATATTGGCACCAGGGGGGCGTGGCACCAGCGTCCATGTTTTGTTCGCCATCAACGCCCTGTACTCTTCCTGCATAACTGTTAGCCAAAACGGATCGTGCAATGCCGTGCGCACGGTTTTTGGTATAGGAGAGATGGTGGTGACTTGTGCTTGGAGTGCGTACTTGGGATTGGGTTTGAATATGCTGCGGACACCGCGAGTGGCCATGCGATGTGTACGCGCGAGGGGTGCAGGAGTGCGTGGGTGCTGGGCAGGTGGGGATGGTGTGTTGATTGGCATAGGCGAGGGTTCTGAAGCACACGGGGAGAGCTCTGGTGTGGGCGATCGGCATGGCAAGTCGGGAGTTGCAGGTGCTGGCGGGGACAGCCACGAGGACGGTGGCGACGCCGGTGCTGGGTTGGGTGGTAAGATGGTGGGACGAGGGGCTGGCGGCTGATATGTATCATCGTCAGCAGTAGTCAGGGGATGTGTCATAGGTGCAGGAGTGTGATAGGGGAAGGAGCTCTCGTCAAAGAAGACATGGTGGGACACGATAACTTTGCCTGTCGTTCGGTTGTAGCAACGGTACCCTTTGTGATTAGGCGAATAGCCAAGGAATACGCACGCGGTCGAGCGGGGAGCTAGTTTATGAGGAGCGGTGGCCGTGGTGTTTGGGTAGCATAGACACCCGAAAACACGCATGTGTGCGTAATCCGGGTGAGCACCGAAGAGTAGATAGAAGGTGGTGAGGTTATGGCGTGGACGGCATGGGCGTCTATTGAGGATGAAGGTGGCGGTGTTGAGGGCCTCGGCCCAGAAGGAAAACGGCATGGAGGCATGGATTAGAAGACTACGGACAATGTCGTTTAGGGTGCGCAATATCCGTTCGGCGTGGCCGTTTTGGGGGCTTGTGTAGGGGCACGACATGTGCAGTGCAATGCCGTGTGTGGAGAAGAACTCGCGGGTGGAATGATTGTCAAATTCTCGTCCATTATCTGTTTGAAGGGTTAGGATGTTCAGGTTAAAGTAGCGATGAATGAAGGTCTGAAACTTTAGTAAAGTAGAGAAAACTTCAGACTTGGCGCGCAGAGGGAACGTCCAAACGAAATGACTGTAGTCATCTGGCACAACTAAGTAGTATTTGCAACCAGATAAGCTTTGTACAGGAGAGGTCCATATGTCACAGTGAACTAACTGAAACGGAAAGTAAGATACATGCTGTGAATCTGAAAACGGCGATCTAGTGTGTTTCCCGAGCTGACAGGCATGGCAAGTGTGAGCTGGGGCGGCTGTTGTGGAAGGAGAGGCTTGGCGCACGTTCGTGGCCAAAGCATCACGTCCTGGATGGCCGAGACGGTGATGCCAGAGGTCCACGGTGGCGGCGATGAGACTGTGGTGGGTGGGTGTGTGTCCGACGGAGTAGAGCTCGCCATCGTCATCACATCGAAGGATCTTCCTCTTTGTTCGCCGTTCCTTAACAGAAAAACCGAGGTCATCAAACTCAACGTTAACGGGATTATCACGGGCAAGAGTTTTGACAGAGATGAGGTTTTTGATTATGTTTGGGCACACAAGAACATTGTAAAGAGAGAGGGGAGAAGATGCAGTAGGTATGATTTGGTGGCCGGAGTGCGTGACGGGCAAGGACGATCCGTCGCCAAAAACTATGCGAGAAGGAGCAGTGGGGTGAGATGAGGCAAGCATACCTGAGGACGAGGCCATATGCAACGTGGCTCCTGTGTCAAGATACCACTCGCCGCCAGCAGGTGGCGGCGGGGCAGGCTGCTGCATAGACATGTTGTTCAGGGCCTGAATGAGTGTCGTCTGGTCCCATGACGGCGCGTTTGGAGCAACGTAGGGCAGTGGAGTAGCACCGTAGGGTGGAGGAGCGCCGTATGGTGGGGCCGGAGCGCCGTAGGGTGGAGGAGCGCCGTATGGTGCGGCCGGCTGGTGATGAGACGCGGTCCCCGCGAACGGAGCGGGCGCGCCGGGGCGCGCACCGAGGATGCCGGAGCCGGGAGTGTGAGGGCGCCAGGGCATTGCCCAAGCATGGACCATGCCGGTCCACGGCGCCGAAGATGGTGTCGGGGGACGCGGTGGAACCGCATTGTTGTAGGCGCCCCCGCCGGAGCCGCCGCCGGAGTTGCCCTTGCCCTTGTAGCGGCCACCGCCGCTGTTGTTGTTGTGGGGGCGGTTGGGGCCGCTCCCCCCGCTGTAGTTGGAGCTGCCCGAGCCAGCAGAAGAAGGTGGGCGTGCGGCATGGAGAGCCATGTCGGTGGCGCCACTGCCCTGCGCGGCGTGGAGGCTCTCCTCCAGGAGCAGGAAGGCACGACAGGCAAGGAAGGTGGGGAGTGGCCGCTGCATGGTGAGGATCGGGATGGCGTAGTCCAGGCGAGGAGCGAGACCACGGAACATGTTTAATACCTGGTCGCGGTCAGTGACAGGCTCGCCAAGATCAGCCAGGCGGTCGGCACACTCCTTGAGGCGGGCGAAGTAGGCGATCACAGAGGACGAGCCCTGCTCGATCCGACGGAATTCCGTGGCAAGGAAGACAGCCTGGTGCTCGGCATTCTCCAAGAACAGAGTGGCGATGGAGGCCCAGATCTGCGCAGCCGTGGCGTTCCTCTGATGGACGAGGCTGAAGATTTCCGGGCTGACTCGGTTGTACAGCCACGACACGATGTGGGTGTCGTCTTAGCGCCAGTAAGCCGCCATCGCGCGCGGGATCGATGATGTGGTCGGTGACGCCGCTCTTGGTGAACATGACCTCGAAGAGGGTGCGCCACTTGGTGTAGTTGGGCGGCGTCAGGGTGAGAACTAGCGGGACATGTTGGTTGATGAAGATCCCGGCCAGTGGCGACGAGAGGGCGATCGTCGCAGCGGAGGAGTCGGGCTCGCGAGGGAAGAGAGCGCCGCCCCGCGCAGAGTTGGCGAGCGCAGATGGGGTGAGCAGAGGGGGAGAGGCGGCTGGGGCTCGGAGGGAGGTGGATGGGCCATGACTGACCGGAGGAGGAGGAGGAGGTGGCGGTGGTGCGGTCATGGCGAGAGCGGGCGGTGCAGAGAGGCAGCAGAAAAGCAGTTACAGGCGCGGGAGGTGGAGAGCTCTGATACCATGTGAGCGAGGGAAAGGAGGAGTAATGCACCGTAGTGCTTCCCGATCTATTAGCTCTGCTTATATACAGTTCGAGTACATCCGTTGTGCAATCATGCACAAGATCATGCGCCTAGTGCGCAGAGAGGGGGAAGACTAGGTCATGTCTAGAGAGAGCTAGTCAACCAGCAGATATCCGTTGACACACACAATTCTCTTGTGGTTTCTTTCTATCTTCTTCTCTCAAGTATACAAGAACACACATACACGCACACATGCATCAAGGGAGACACCAGCCGCTAGCTTTGCCAAGAGGCTCTCTCCTTGGTGAAAACAAACACTACATTATGGCTGCAGCCCTCACGGCCTTCTTTCTTCATTACTCCACTGAAACATATATATACAAGGATCATGCACGCACTGGCTAGCCACCTCTCTCAACAACTAATCCCACTAATCTATGCATGCACTAACAGCCTTATCCTCATCCTAAAATCAGTCCAACGGCCACACGAACTAGGCCATATCTAAAACTAGCTCCACGTCTCAACGTGGCCTACTACTTCATGCACGAAGCTAGCTAGCTACAACCAATCAGCATTATTGGCATCTTGCCGTGCTCACCGCATCGCACGCCAGCCCGACATCTCGCTTTCTTCAGGCGCGTAGCTGAAGTATCATTGGCCTATGCCCTAGATCATCTAAACTACATGCAAACTCAAAACTAAACATGCATGCTGGTACACCATGACAAGATTAGTGCTAACAATCACCTCCCTAATCTTGTCATGCTAAATCGTGAGTTCGTCTCGCGGATCGCCCGCAACACCTTGCTGTGAACGACGCCGTCACAGCGCCAACCACCATGCACCATCTTGTCGTGGAAGACCCCATCGCAGCGTCCGTCACCATGCCGACTTGCCACTCGTGGCGGCCTCCTCTCGACTTGGACCATGCCATTGCGGCATTGATCACCACGCCGTCTTTGTCTAGCGGCATCACACAGCAACCAACTTGTTCGCCGGCATCACACTGCCAAACACCTCCTTGTAATGGCATCTCATCGTCGTTGTGGCAGCATCGCACCGCCGTCTCCTTCTTGTTGTGGATGACGCCGTCATAGCGCCAACCGCCCGCCGTGGATGACGCTGCCACAGCGCCGGTCACCATGGTGTCATGGCGCATGAAGCGGCCTTCTCTTGATGCGGACGATGCCTTCGCGATGCCAATCACCGCGCCATCTCCTCTTCATAACGGCCCCGCGCCGTAAGAGCCGCCAACGGCCTTGCGCCGCCGCCGACCTCCTCCTTGCGCCACCGGCCTCCATCTCGCATGAAGTCCGCCGCGCAGCCACCGCCTCGGGTCGACAAGGCTTTGAATACCAATTGTTGGCGCCGCCTCTCCTCGCAGTGCCGCTCTTCTCCTTCCTCTGGTTGCCTCACACAACTCTCTTGTGGTTTCTTTCTATCTTCTTCTCTCAAGTACACAAGTACACAAGAACACACATACACGCACACATGCACCAAGGGAGACACCAGCCGCTAGCTTTGCCAAGAGGCTCTCTCGTTGGTGAAAACAAACACTACATTGTGTCTGCAGCCCTCACGGCCTCCTTTCTTCATTACTCCACTGAAACATATATATACATGGACCATGCACGCACTGGCTAGCCACCTCTCTCAACAACCAATCCCACTAATCTATGCATGCACTAACAGCCTTATCCTACTCCTGATACGACTAGGCCATATCTAAAACTAGCTCCACGTCTCAACGTGGCCTACTACTTCATGCACGAAGCTAGCTAGCTACAACCAACCAGCACACTCTAACTAACTATGACTTGGCCAAATCACTCTGCTCAACCTGAACGAGCAGCCCATCACCCTCCAGCGTCGTCGCGTATCGCCGCTTCTCACGGCCTCGCCGTATCGCACGGCATCATCGGCATCTTGCCGTGCTCACCGCATCGCACGGCAGCCCGACATCTCTCTTTCTTCAGGCGCATAGCTGAAGTATCATTGGCCTATGCCCTAGATCATCTAAACTACATGCAAACTCAAAACTAAACATGCATGCTGGTACATCATGACAAGATTAGTGCTAACAGCAAGTCGCTGACGGTGGAGCTGTAATGGAGCGCTCACCGGAAACAACCTGTGCTCCAATGCAGCACTCGCGCGGGGAAGCACCGGATGTTGCATCGCAGCGCTCTCCAGCATTTTCTCATAGCTCCATGCTGCAATGGAGCTTCGCCGGCGACTCCCCGTGCTCCGATGCAGCGCTCGCCGCTGGTGCTACATCGCAGCACGAAGGAGGAGAGGCCAGAGGCAGCGCCGCCCGATGTGTTGTTGCCTGTGGCAACGCAGCACACAAGGGAAGGCAAGCGACGTTCGCCGCCGGTGCACACAGGCCAGCAAGGCCGGGATGAAGCTGTGTTTGCGGCCAGCGGCGTGGAAGCACGTGGCAGCTTGCCTTCAAAGCTTGTATCGCCGTAGGGCTAGAACGGAACTGTGCATGCGACCAGCGTGGCTGATGCATGAGGTGACATCTTCCACCTCGATCCTGTGGGCAGCATGCTGGGGGCGCGCACCGAAGGAGCCTTACCAAGGACGCGAAGGACCAGAACCACCTCAGATTGCCAGAGATTGCCACCTAGACCTGGACCCGATCAAAACTATCCAAAGCAATGCGAAGAACTAAATTTATCCGATTTGAGAAGTTGAGGGTCTAAGGTTTATGGATTTTAGACTTGAGGGGTCTTTTCTATACTTCTGAAAGAATTGAATGACCAAAAACAAACTTTCTCCATACAAAATTGTAGTGCATGAATATTGTGTTGTTGTGTTGTATTGATCTGAGCCTCATATAAGGTATATATAAAAATACATTGTGGTGTAGAGACTTGGAGTGCAAGAAAAGATATTGCATGTTTTAACTAATTCTATGTCTTATCTCTTTATCTCGAACTCAAACTCAAGCTATTCATTGATCTAATTGTAACCCACATGAACCCAATGCTTGTCCATTACCAGAAATGCTACCGGAACAAAGAAAAACCTGATTGGAACTAACACATCAAAGAAGGAAATTATGTGCAAAATAAAATAGGGACAATAAAACTACAACAACAGTGAGTGAGATAGATGTTTTAACATAACAGGATAATTCCAAGGCCATACATGGGAAACACCCTACCGGAATTCTCCTATTTGACGTGCGCGTTCCTGTTTACCGATTGCATTTGCACAGGCACCGAGTGCTGTGAAGAAAACTCAAGGCAAAAATGTCAGAGTCCCAAACGTTCCACCAGGCACTAGCCAAAGACAAAACACACGGCAAAGTCCAAGCTTACCCCCCTTTTTTAATTTGTTACATGAAGGTCTGAGTTTGCCGAGTGTTTTTTCTGTCCAATAATGCTAGACCTACGTATAATCCACCTATACTCAAACACAACAGTAAGACCCATGGAAAACGAGATAATAATAAAGGATGATAAGAGTCATACAATAGTTCATCAATGAGCTTCACCCTTCTCACAACTTAAACAGAACACAGCTTAGAGATTGCATGCAGCAGAACACAAGATTAGAGGGCACATCTAGAACTTAGGACCAATTTGTGAGCCACTCAAGTGGATCACGTTTGTTTGGAAGGTCATCCACGCAGTAATTGAGGAGCATCTGAACAATGCTGAAAGGACGGATCCGACTTGATATGTCATCACGATCAAACGCACATGCGACACTACCGGAATAACCTTATATGCCTACAGCCTTATCTATGCCGACGGCTGCCGTAGGCACAGATAGAGCTATGCCGACGGCCTGGGGAATACTGTCGGCATAGAAAAGCCGTCGGTATAGCTCCATCTATGCATACGACAACCGTAGGCATAGTAAGGCCGTCGGCATACATCGATCTATGCCTACGGCAGCCGTAGGCATAGTTAGGCCGTCGGCATAGAGGTGGCCCTGGTGGCCCGGGGACAGACGGCGGACTAACGCCGTCAAATCTATGCCGACGGCTCTGACGGCGGCCGTCGGCATAAATATCATCTGTTTTTTTTTACCGGGAGCTGCCACGTCGCAGAGCTATGCCGACGGCGAAGCCGTAGGCATAGTTTTCCATCTATGCCTACGGCAAGGCCGTAGGCATAGCCCCGCCACATGGCGCCTCCTGGTAGCCCCGAGAACTATGCCTACGGCATGGCCGTAGGCATAGATATCATCTGTTTTTCATTTTAAATTATTTTTGTTTTTTAAGTTAAAATTTGAATGATTTAAATCAAACTTATCTAAACTTAAACATACACAAATTATACATCGACTTGGGGTAGAGTTTTCCATGGATGATGAATATCCAGTTTGTTTTTATTTTTTTAGTATGTTAGAAATGTGACCTCATGCACTTTTGCATATAGGTCTTTATACTTAGTTAAAATCATAAGTAATTGATACTTGGATTGATTTTGAAAAAATTATATGGTTTCTTATCAGAATCTTGAAAGGATTCTGCTGCTATACTATGTTTCAAATTTGAACAAACTAAAAACATGTTTGCTTCAAATTTACACAAAGCACCCTTTTGTTTTGAATTTTTTGTATATTTTTCATTCCTTGGCCAATCGAGACAAATTTTATATCTACATCCATCAGATTGTTTCAAGGATTGTGGTGGCAGGCGCAAACACCCGACAACCGGCTCCGGAGTGTGACCCCTTCATGGACGACGATGCCGTCGGCACTTGAAGGGGGAAAACGGCCACGTTGGGCCGATATAGAGGGAATCTTATGGCCAGGGGCCTTCAGGGGCTAGCTATGCCACCAAATCTTGCGTTGGGTCCTCTTACATGTTTGGAAGTGTGGTGTCAGGTGCAAACACCCATCATGCGGCTCCGGAGTGTGACCCCCTTCACGGAAGGCACTGCCGCCGGCACTCGAAGGGGGGAAACGGCCGCGTCGGGTTGACACAAGGGGGATCCGATGGTGGGTTGGGCCCAGACCTTGTTCTGAAATGTTCCTATGGGCTGACCTATCACAACCAGGTGGAAATGTCCCTTGCTCATAGGCCGTCTAGTGAAAGTCAAAGGCCTAGATCTTCGGGTCAACGGGGATAGGGTTAGCCCGGTCGGGGGCCTTCGAGGGTAGCAATGCCACCAAAACATGCATTTGTGTCTTAATATATGTATACAAGTGTGATGGAGGGTTGAAATAGCCAACGGAGCAATGGGTAGCACACTTCCTTCACAAAATCGGACACGTTCTCTCTCGATAACCAGATACTACCTTGGAGATGGTGTAGTTTACAAGCGGCCTCTGGTCAGGCTTCTGCGAAACATGTTCAAACTTTGACCACACCCTACAAGGGCCATATGACTACACCATGCTAGGTCCCGAGGATTTTCGGCATCGTATGGTTTCCCGTGGATTTTAACGGCTAGATCCGGCATGCCGCCGAGGTACATTCGCCTCCCGGTGGTGGGGCATGCCCCTCCTTGGGTTGCACTAGGCCTACACATACTGCAAAGACATCATATATGATTTGCCAAACCACTTCTGGACATCTTTTCAGGTGGCCGCCGTGCAGATCTGCAATTTCCCGCATTGAAACCCTACGGATGCAGTAAATGTCTCAAATATTGCAGGCTGGCCCGAAAAATGCCATGTACTGACACGTGTCATGCAATGCCCCCCTTTGTGAGCACGAGAAGTTTCGAGGCCAATGGAGCAACGTGCAACACACTTCCTTCACAAACTGGACACGTTCGCTCTCGATAGCCAGATACTACCTCGAAGATGGTGTAGTTTACAAGCGACCTCCAGTCAGGCTTCTGCGAAACGCGCTAAAACTTTCACCGCACCTTACAAGGCCCATATGACAACATCGTGCCAAGTCCCGAGGCAATACGTAGCTCCGGAGTGTGGCCCCCTCACGGACGGCGATGACACTGAAGTAATGTTTTGCAGTTTTGGTATTGCATGAATATTCTTGAATGCTCAGAGCGAGATCAATTCAGTGTCATCCCGCACGCAGCTTCGGAGTGTGACCCCCATCACGGACGACACTGTCGCCAGCACTTGGAGGAGGGAAACAATCACGTCAGCTCGACACGGGAGGAAATCTTGTGGTGGGTTTCGTATGGGATGACCTACCACAACCAAATGGAAAAGAACGTCGGTCAAAGTTCGTCCGGCGAAAATCAAAGGCCTAGATCTTCAAGTAAATGAGGTCATGCTTAGGGCGGTCGTGGGCCTTCGGAGGGGGGGGTAGCAATGCCACCAAGTGGTGGTGGGATGTTTAAATAGGCAATATGCAGCTCCGAAGTGTGCCCCCCTCGCGGATGGCGATGACACCGTAGTAATGTTCCGCGGTCTTCGGCGGCTAGCAATGCCACCAGAACTTGCGTTGGATCCTCTTACATGTCTGAATGTGTGGTGGTAGGCGTGACCACCTGGCACGCAACTCCGAAGTGTGACCCCTTCATGGACGCCACTGTCGCCAGCACTTGGACGGGGGAAATGGCCATGTCGGGTCAGCCCGAAGGCAATCTTGTGGTGGGTTGGGCTAATACCTTGGTCTGACATGTTCCCATGGGCTGAGCTATCACAACATAGATTCCGAGCCGGAAGAGGTCGACAACATGCATATCTCGTGGAACTTCGTACTCGCCGTGCATCACCCACCCATCGCGGAGGAAGATCTATGATGTTCCATCACACGTGTTCATGTTCGGCCTCACAACCCCCTCCGAGTTGCATGTGTAGCCGTTGTGAGGGCGGCGACGACGAACGCCGGTTCTTCCTCGACCTCCATGACGTGAGCCGACAGTTAATTTGAGTTTCGTGTTCCGAAAGTTGAACGAAACGTGTAGGCTCTGCTCGACACCATGCCATGTTCCAAAAGCCAGATGAAACATGCACGCGATGCTTTCGAAACCCAGCCCATCGGCCCGCCAACCATATATCATTTCCTTTCATTTTCACCGGAAAAAAACAGCCCGCGAATGAAATCAGAATTAGAAAAAAAAAGAAAAAAATTCAAGAGAGAGACCCACACACTCAATTTCAGTTTCACTTATTCTCATTGGTGGATCCATTTGTGCCACGGATCGATGACCTGGCTCACATCCTACCGTCCATTTGTGCCCAGGAATCCCACAATCCCACATCCATCCATCCATCCGACCCAATGCACCAACACACACACACTCTCTCTCGCTTGAACCCACCCAAACCATCGCCGCCTCCTCTCTCCCCCCCGAACCCCTCTCTCCCTCGCCGCCGCCGCCACCCACGCCGCCCGGTTCCGGCGAGCTCCGGCCGCGCGCAGCACGCCGGCGAGATCCCCTTGGTTCACATCTGGCGTACCTCCGTGCAGATCCGCGGCTCCCCCACTGGCTAGGGTTTTGCATCCCCTTTTGTTCGCTGGGATCTGCCACGGCAGGCCACAGCGAGGCCATAGGTGACCGGATCCAGCACTGGTAAGCCCCTCCCCCTCCTTTTTCGCCCACCATCTCCTCCTCACCTCACCTCATCTTCTCTTCCTTCTCTGCAGGTCGCCATGGGCGTGCCGGCGACGACGGCAGGAGGGGCGCACCTCCGTGGGGCGGGACGCCGCCATGGAGATGGATTCCCTTGTCCCCCACCATGCAGCGGCACCATGGAGCCTCCCAACGCCCCAAACCCTAGCGGAGAGAGAGGAGCTGCTCCTAGTACAGAACGCCATGGAAGGGTTTTTTGGGTCTTTTTTTGTTGTTTCTCTTCCCGATCTAATCATGTGGAAGGCCCTTTTCCTCACATGATTTATTCATCTCCCCTTCCTCTGTTTTGTGCAGGTTGCTCTAATGGCGAAGCTTCTTCTGCAGGACGCCCTCCACCCCTCCCCTGCATCCACCTCCTACCCCCATACATGGTGAGCTACAACCTCTCTTTATAGCCCTTGCAAATCTGATCTGGACTGGACATGAATTGCAATTGTCATGGACACTACATAACAGCAAGTATTGGTTCAGTTTTTGTGTGAAATTTGATTGTCATTGTTCTTTTTGATGCTTGCTTCAGAAAAATAAAATCATGGATAGATAGAAGATGGAAACAGTGAGCTTCCTTTCAAGTTAGTAATACTAAAAATCATTTGGCTCATCAATTTTTCATGTCTTGTGTTAAATCCACTCCATTGCAATCTAGCTATGTATGGATGGTTTGGTACAATTTGCCATGGATGAGTATAGTAGTTACGTACACATGTGCTTTGTAGTTTTAGTTCTTCTTGTGTTGCTGCACTTAGTCTAGAGATACAACAGTTAGGTCATGGATGGATGGATCAATACATACAACTAGCATTGCTAGCAACAACAATAAAATAACCTTGTGATTGATTCTGTTGATGCTAGCATGCTCTATTAGTTTTGGAGCCCAACCATGGACTGTACGTACTAAGCTAGCTCAAGCACACACACATGCAGCTTGATTTATTTCTGTAGATACTAGCAGCAGCACGCGTGTCTCCTATACTAGCTTGCTTAATTTTTGTACTAGATCAACGACACTAGCACTTACTTGTTTGTTATATTCAGAGCAGCAGGCATCCTCCGTGGACGATGACGACAACCAGGTCATCCACCGCCACGACGACACCCCGCACATGGTCCAACTCGACTACAACATCCACCGCGTGACGGCGACGTGGTCGTGTGCGGCATCGACCAACCTCCTCTCCTGTGAATCCGTCTCCTACCTCTAGCTCCCGCTCTTGTGATGCTATATTAGTACCTTGCTCTGTTTCATGCGTATGGATGATTTTTTTTGTGCTTGCCGTGCTTGTGTCATGGAAAAGATCATTCCTATTTATTTGTGCTCTGTTTTTTTTATTATCACGAGTTGCAAAATTAGTAGTGGGAAGTAAACTTTTGTTAACTTGTTGGTTGAACCAATGGAACTACTGTTATATTTGATTTGTTGCTCAACTAGTGCTGCAATGATGGGATCGAATGATTGCATGACCCTAATGTTGGCCTATCATTGCAATTATCTTGGTCTTATAGATGTTATTGTTCCTGTCATATAGCACATGCTAGTTTCTTTATTGGTTGGCTGCTGGTTCTGTTTGTTCATATGCATAAGTGCTACTGTTTCTTTGTTATCTTATAAAGGATATAGTCCTTCATTTGTATATAGCCGTAACTCTCTTATTGATCAACATGTACAGATTCATCTCTTTACTGCAATTACTCTGTGTACTTCATGATTTGCTCCTATAGTGGTATAAAATTATAGTTTCTCTTTCAAGCTGGTATCTGTGTTTGATATATAATAGTCTTTATCTAAATACCATGTATTGGTATTTCTTGTATGGTTTAGTACATCTACTGGTGGTTTAGTTGTATATTGTACAGGACATAGTCCTCACGGTTGCATGTAGTGATAATTCTTTCTTTGCATTAGCTATTTCATATGTTTCAGATGATTTAGATGCATGCTTATACTCCTATCTATACCAGGTGCATGTGTTGTGCTTGTGTACCTATATACAGAATAGTACCCATGTGTAAGTGGGTGTATGTGTTCTGCTTATAGCAGATGTTTAGTAAATGTGCTATCAATGGCCTATTTCTTCTTGCAGGTTATGGACTATATCTTTCCTTGCCAATTCCCTCTCTCTTAAATCTGATTTGAACAGATGCTGCACTGGTCTCTTCACTTTCTTTCTTTCTCTCCTACTCTCACTGATAAGAACAAGTGCTCCTTAATCTTGCCATGCCAATGATGGTGTCCTGAGGCTCTCATCATTACTTAAAGATGCTGCACTACTTGATCCAATGATGCAATTGCCCTAGCACTACTAGGCTGCCTGAGGACAATCCCTACTTCAAACCCTATCTCCGGGCTAGTTGATTAGTAGTGGGTTTGTTGGATTTCATCTGAAAACTAACCCAAGCTTAATTGAGGGATCCCCTAATCATGGAGTTAGTTCTAGTTTGAGTTGATCTTTGGGTTTGGCTTTGATCTATACTTTGCTGGCTCTACTTCTGTCTTTTGGGTTATTGGCTCCATTTATTCAGTGTTGGCTCTCTTCTACTGTTTCTTTGATCAACTTAATCTGATTGGGGTTTGACTAATGTTTCCAAACTCGTAAGTGCTAGCTCCTACAGCAAAGGCATTTTGCTAAGGGGAATGCTACATTTAAACCTTGATCATGTTTTTCCTGTTTGTTGTTTCTTGTTTTGCAGGTTGATGAACTGGAAGAAAGAAGCAGAAGATGAAGAACTAGATAGTTTAGTATAGGTTTAGTTTAGGACTTTTTCTTTCTTTTTTTATTTCTTTTTCCTCTAAGTGTAATTCCTGAATGCTTGTAATTGACATTTATATTAATAAAGTCTATTGTTTATTATTCCGACCAAATAATTGTAGTGTTCAATATATTATGAATATAGTTTCTTTTATTCACTTTTTGCAATATCACTTGTATTATTTATTCATCAATATAGAGAGCTCCTAGCCGAGGGCTATGCCTGTGGCAAAGCTGTCGGCATAGATCATCTATGCCTACGGCAAAGTCGTAGGCATAGTACTCAGCCAGGAGCAACCATGAGCTGCCACGTGGCAAGAGTATGCCGATGGCAAAGCCATGTTGCCAGGAGTCACCAGAGGCCGCCACGTGGCAGAGGTATGCCTACGGCAAAGCCGTCGGCATAGCTGAAAATCTATGCTGACGGCTTTGCCATCGGCATACCTCTGGCGACTCCTGGCAGCAGGGGTATGCCTACGGCAAAGCCGTCGGCATAGATTTTCACCTATGCCGACGGCTTTGCCGTAGGCATACCTCTGCCACGCGGCGGCCCGTGATTCGTCAGCGCTTTTGACGGCGCCGTCCGTTGCCGTTAGGTGAAAATCACTACCGACGGCTAAACTATGCCGACGGCCGGACAGAAGCCGTCTGCATAGGCCTCTATGCCGACGGCTAAACTATGCCGACGGTCTGACAAGACTACGCTGACGTGATCTATGCCGATGGCTCTATGCCGACGGCAGCCGTAGGCATAGATGTATGCCGACGGCCCAGGGCCGTCAGCATAGGTGGCGAGTCCGGTAGTGCGAAACTCTCTACCGTGCCGTTGCTGAGATCATACCTGTTGATGCTGTCATCAATTTTACCTGGACCATCGCAATGGTAATGGTATATGCAGTTGCCCTCTACAGGCAGCTGCTTGGACCGCATGTTATCTGCATCAACAGATAGACACCTGACACCTAGGAAGATCGCTCGGCTGCCAATGTTCCTCACAGGTTCTAGCACCTTACACTCAGTGTCGACTCTAAAAACTTTGAAGCTGTTTGGATCGAAAAACCCTTGACTAACAAGTAGTAGTTCCCCAGCTGACTCCACGAGATAGTTCAAACTGTCTACGGCAGATGCCTTGGCCTCGTCAATGATCAGCTCACCATAATATTTTGGCGCCGTGCCCACGACCTTGAATATCCCTCCGTCGCAGTCTACCATGTAAAGGTGACCCGAGTAGGACAATCGGCTTCTAATGTAGAGCTCATCATTGTTGCAGCCTTCAAGCTCAATCTCACAGAGCAGGCTGGTAGCATCAGCACAGTAAACCAAGTCGTTGCGAGATACGTCAGTGGAGTCATCTTCAAACGAGAAGAGGAGCGTCAGGCTAGAGCCGGCAACGGCAGTGAACAAGTTCCTTTTCTCAGAAATGGGCGCGAAGAGCAGCATATCACCCGTGAATGGGTTTAGGAGACCAACAGGACCCGGGCGCCAGCGCTTCCAGTCGCTGAGCACGAGGAGACCATCGGAAGCACCCACCAGGATGTAGTTCTTGTCGAGCAGCGGGATGCGGAGGCGGAGGAGGCGTCCCGTTGAGCGATGGAGGAAGAGGCGGCCGCCGACGTCACCCGCGCGCTTCTCCTCGTCAAGCATGACCCACTCGCGCGGGCGAAAACGGTGGTCGCTGCCTGCGCCGAGCTGAGGTGGCTTGGCGATGGCAGCGCGCCAGTTGTGGCAGACGGCCCTCATGTCCAGGCACGAGTCGACGTCGTTGGTGGCCAACAGCAGGTCACCAACCAGTCGCACGAGATCCACGGGAAGGGACGACCACTCTGGCTCTGTTCCTGCCATGGTGTTTTTGGTACGATTCTCTTGTACTAGTAGTAGATGAGAGCCCGTGCGGTAGCTTTGTGCATAGCATATATAGATGGATGGATGGAATGTGTTTGGTCGCCAGACGGACGCTTCGTATAGCAACCTTGGGCCCAGAGAGATGTGAGGTACGCCCCACTAGTAGAAAACATGGCTTTGGTTCGGTCAGAAAAGAGCATTAATCCCGGTTGCATTATGAACCGAGACTAATGTGAGCATTAGTCCCGGTTCAAGCGGCTAGGGCACCGTACAAGCATTAGTCCCGGTTCAACCGTGACTTTTAGTCCCGGTTGGTGCTACGAACCGGCACTAAAGGGTGCGATGCCCATTAGTACCGGTTCGTGGCACTAACCGGTACTAAAGGTCCGGTTGGTCCCATTTTCAAACTCTACGCCCCCCTGAGGGATCGCCTTTTCAGTTTGCAAAATAAAATGATAAAAACTTCACAAATTAAAATACTTCCAGATGTAGTTATGTTACTACATGTACTAGTTAGGAAAATTTAAAAACTTCAATTTGGACATGTTTTGCAAAAAGTGTAGGGAAAATGTAAAACGGCTATAACTTTTGCATATGATGTCAGAAAAAACGTATAATATATCAAAATGTTTAGCATGAAAATCCGCATCAAATTTTAACGGCCTTTGGCCTGTTTGCAAATTTTTAGAATCCTCAAATTCTAAAAGGAAAAAGAGTTATGCTCAAATTTTAGTTTTTTTTTAAATTTTTGTGAAATCTGGTCAAACTACTTATTCAAGAAGTATTAGTGTTAATAAATAATTATTCAAGAATATTAGTGTTATTAAATAATTATTTCAATTTTTTTGAATTTTGGTCAAATCTGGTCAAACTGTGGTCAAACAATGGTCAAACTACTTAGGGCATCTCCAGCCGTTGGCCTCCCAGGGGGCGTCTAAAAGCGCCGCCTGGGGGTGAGCCGGCGCAAAAAATGGCCCTGGGGGCGAGTCGGTCCACAGCCGTCGGCCCCCAGGGCCGCCCCCAGGCGCGTATTAAAAAACAAAAAAAAAGAACGTTCGGCGAAGTTATGATAAAAACTAGTTAAATTTCGGCCAAACATGGCAAATTTCGGCGAAATTCGTCCAAACATTACATTAACCTAATCTAAAAAAAAAGAAAAGGGCTGAAGTCGTCGCCGCCATCGTCGTCGGCGGCCTTCTCCTCCTTGACGCAGGTGCCCCTGCTGGACCCCTGCCCGGCGTCGCCATGGCGAACAGGCGGCGGCGCGTCGTCGTCGTCGTCCTCGCTGTCGCATAAGACGACGACCCCGCCTTCCTCGCGGCAGCGTCGGCGCTCCTCGAAGCGGCGTAGGGCGGCGCACTGGCGCTCCTTCTCCTTCTCCCGGCGCACCTTCTCCATCGCAATGGAGTCCTGGCGCGCCCATTCGAGGGCCGCGTCGTCGTCGTCGAACTCCGCCTTCACCGGCGCCAGCCCCGGCTTCGTCTTCACCGGCGCCAGCCCCGGCTCCGTCTTTGGCTTGACGAAGCGCGGAGGAGCCGACGAGGAGGAGGCGCGCCAGCCGCCCTCGTTGATGACGATGCCGGCGCTGCGAGTGCGCCGGCCGAGCGGCGTCTCCGCCGCGGGCTCGGCCTTGACGCCGAGCAGCGCCGGAGAGCCGGAGGAGTGTGAAGAAGAGCGTGATGAGGAAGAAGACGAGGCGTCGAACCTCCTTGGCGCCCATGGCCCGACGCGTCGGTGCTGCACCGTCGCGGCCACCCTCGCCGGGGGGTACGCCAACGGCGGGTCATTGCCGCCCTCGAGGTACGTGAGCACGCCCTCGAGTGTGCGGCCGGGGACGCCCCACCAGAGGTGGCGCCCCTCGCTGTTCTGCCGGCCGCCGACCACCGGCGCGCCGTTGGTGGACGCCAAGCGCTGCTGCTGGCGGCGCTCGAAATACGCCGCCCAGGCCGCGTGGTTGTCGGCGGCGTACTGGGGGAGGGAGAGTTGGGCGTCGGTGAGGGACGCGCGCACGATCTCGACCTCCTCGGCGAAGTACTTCGGCTTCGCCACGGCGTCGGGCAACGGGGGAATGGGCACTCCCCCGGCGCTGAGTCTCCACCCCGTTGGCCCGGCGCGCATGTCCGGCGGCGCCGGGATGTTCGCCTGGAACAGGAGCCAGGACTCCTGTTCGCGGAGCGAATGGCGGCCGAAGCCGTTGGCCGCCGCCTCGTCTCCGGGGAAGCGTTCCGCCATGGCGACGGCGGGGCTGGGCGGGCTCGGGAGAGGTAGAGGGAGGGGCTGGGCGGCGGCGCTCGGGAGAGGCAGGGAGAGGGAGGGGCTGGATGGCGGCGTGGGGCGGGGCTGGTGTGGGCACAGGCGAGTGGAGGCCGCCGGCTTTTATAGCCGGGCCGCGCCCGTGTGTACGCGTGCGAGGAAGGGGAGGCGTTGGCGTGCCGTCCCGTGATGCGCCGCCCGTGAGGAATCAATGGCAAGGCAGACCGCTGCCTTGCCATTGATTCCTCACGGGCGGCGCATCACGGGACGGCACGCCAACGCCTCGGCGCCCGTGTGTATGCGTGCGAGGGAGGGGAGGCGTTGGCGTGCCGTCCCGTGATGCGCCGCCCGTGAGGAATCAATGGCAAGGCTGACCGCGGAAACCGAGGCCGTTGGGGGAAGACGAGGCGCCGAGTCGCTGACGCGGCTGGCCCGCATCTTTTTCGCGCCAAAACAGCTCGCCCCGGCGCCCCCGGGCGCCCCCGAGCGCGCCGGGTTCGGCCTGGGTCCGCCGGTGCTGTTTTCGGCCCAAGCCGGCAAAAAACGGGCTCCTGGAGACGCGACTGGGCCGTTTTTTCGGCGCCGGCGCGAAAAAATCGCTTGAGGAGGCCTTCCTGGGGCGCAGCTGGAGATGCCCTTAGGGCGTGTTCTGAACCCCTCCCACTCTCAGCTTCACAAACTCCACTTAAGAAAGGAAGCCGAACGCATTTGCTCCAAGAAGCTGAAATCGCGAAGCTCTCATGGGCCGTAGTGCATTTTTGTGGAGCGAGGAAACCCCAGCTTCGCAAATAAACAGAATCTGGAGTTCCCATGTATTTACAAGATTTTGCCACTGCCAAGGAAAACGATTGGCGCAACATACAAAACCGAGCCAGCCCTCCTCTCGAATCGTTCTCGCTCTGCTCCCTCGTTCACCTTGAACCCTCACCGCCGCCGCCAGTCCCGCCGCCACACCCGCTGCCCCCCGTCGCCGGCTGGATCCTCTCTTCCGCGTACAGATCCGGCCATATCGGCCACTTTCCCGCGGGATCCCCTGCTCAGCGGCGCTCGTCCCACCACCAGCTTGGAGCAGCGACCCCATTGGTAATGGCGAGCTCACCAGGACGCCATTGACGCCGGAGCCAGGAGCAGCAGCTCGGAGGCCGAGCCCCCTCGCCCAAACCACAAGGTGAGCTCCAACAAAGATGGTCTACCTATGTCAGACCTGGTGTTCGTGTACTGTGCATGATAACTGAATTTTTCTGCAGTGTATTATGTGTACTGCTAAGATATAAGCAGTATGAACTAGTACATGTTAGGGTGAATTTGATTTGTGAAGTTTAGTACTGGTATGATATTAACAGTTTGAAGTATTATGTGTAGTGCTAAGATATTAGCAGTACTAAAGATGACTTTGTGCGTAACGAAGCTGCTGCATAAGGCCGTCCCCATCGGCGCTAGCTAATTAATCTGGCGATAGGATTCTATAATCATATGCTGCTAGCTATAGTTGGCTAGCTTACCATCTGTCTAGAGGTTTATCTTCCTGTTTCAGCCTCTGCATATATGAAAGAGGCTAGCCAGCTACTCCTTTTTGTTGAGAGGCCACTGCTACTTTTTGCATATGTAGACATTAGTTTATTCGTGAAGTGTAGTTCCGATATGACATGATTTTGGCTTTGCAAAAAACTTCAGTTTCCCTATTATGCTTGTACATGTGAGGACCAATGTGACATGCATTTTCGTTGAGACGTGTCAAGCATGACTGCTGAATGGAGCGTTGAAAACACTCAGATTGTCTGTGAGTTGTTCGCCGAGCAAGTGGACACTGGAAATAGGCCAGGCAATTATTTGACCCCAAATGCATTTGATGAGGTGACAAGACAATTTAAGATGAGAACCGGGCTTGACTACACACATACGCAAATGAAAAACAAATGGGACAAGCTTAAAGCTGATTTCACCTTGTTCAAGAAACTCAAGTTTCGGGAGACCTGAGCCGGATGGGACTATGTGAACAACACCGTGTCACAAGATGATGAGTGGTGGAAGAAGGCTAAAATTGTGAGTTCTTTAGCTGTTGTATCATGTATCTTAATTTAGCCATATCTCTTTATTTACTAATAATGTGTTTCACTTGTTGTATTACAGGATATTACAGGTTGTGGCAAGTTCAAGAAGAAAGGACTTGCTAATGAAGAAAAGTTGCGGGTTATCTTTGGAGATATCACAACTGATGGTATTGACCGTTGGAACCCCTCTTCTGGTATACCTCCCCCCTCTAGTGCGGCAGTGAAAGAATCCATCAATGTTGATGAGATCGAGGATCTTGATTTGGATGATACAGAAGAACAAGCATCTGAGGCAACACCTAGTTCATCTAAAGTGAGGCTTGGAATCATCATTCCAGAGAAGAACAAGAAACCCAAGACCGCACAAGTGATGTGTGAGCAAGTTAGAAGGATTGGTGACATTGCCGAGGCTTCTCACTCATCATTTCAGTCTTTCCTAAAGCAAGATGAGGCGAACTGTGTCACCTCGGTCATGGATGAAGTCATTGCTTGTGGTGCAGCAGTTGATAGCGATGAGTTCTTCATGGCTAGCGAATTGTTTGTGAAGAGGGCGCAAAGGGAGATGTTTCTTTACATGCCTCTTGATTCTCGAAAGGGTTGGTTGCGTAGGAAGTATGAGTTGAAGTATGGGAAGTAGTTACTTTACATTCCATCTATGTGTCATGGTCGATTATCCTTTGCTCTCAAAACTATTTGTGTCTTTTATGTTGAACCTACTTCTTAAAGTATGGGAACTACTTGATACTATTCCATCTATTTATGTACGCATTGTGGAACCATCTTTTATGTCTATGTTGTTCAGCCTAGTGTTTGCTATTATTGTATGCATTATGCTTATGTTGTCGATCCAATTGGTGCTAACTTGTGTTTCATATTTTGGTGATTGTTTATATGCAGATGTCATCGGATAGTGAAAGTGATGATGACACTCATTATGAAAGAAAGAAAATTATGGTTTTCCAATATCAACATGATATGGACATGCGTTGTTCAGGTGTGTCATCCATAGTTGGTAAGTATTGTAAAAGTTGGGTCAAGAAGGCCGAGCCTAGGACATCTAGGTTGACTGGTTTTGAATGGTTGCAAGAGACTATTGGCACACCTGGAGAGACGTACACAATGTTGAGAATGAATGCACATGTGTTCTTTGATCTTCATGACAAGTTGGTGGCGGAGTACGGCCTCAAAGAAACATGCTTTGCTACCACTTATGAGTCTCTTGCTATGTTCTTGTGGACCTTGGGGGGTTGTGAACCAAATAGAAGAACCCAAAACCATTTTAAACATGGAGCGGATACCGTCCATCGTAAGTTCCATGAGGTTCTACATTGTGTGATCAATATGTCATCTCACTACATTAGGCCTCAAGACCCAAATTTTCACATTGTGCATGATAGGATTAAGCGTGACAAAAGGGCTTATCCTCACCTCAAAGACTGCATTGGTGCAATAGATGGGACACATGTTAGGGCTTCTATTCTGGAGGGACCTTCAAAAGTAAGGTACATTGGAAGAATGGGTGCAACAACTCAAAATGTGATGGCAGTATGCGACTTTGATATGCATTTCACCTACGCTTCAATTGGACAACCGGGTTCTATGCATGACACAAGTGTGCTATTCCATGCTATTGAAAATGACAAGGCCACATTCCCACATCCTCCCAAGGGTTAGTATTTCTTGTTGTTGCAACTTATGTAACATATCCTCCAACTCACAATCATGTTTGTTGTTACTTTTTGTAGGCAAGTATTACCTTGTAGACGTCGGTTATCCTAACAGAGATGGCTATCTAGCACCCTACAAAGGAGAACGCTATCACGTCCCCGACTTCCAAAGAGGTGCGCCCCCAACAACTCCCGTGGAGAAGTTCAACCGGATCCACTCTTCCAAGCGCAATGCCATAGAGAGAACCTTTGGTGTGTGGAAGATGAAATGGCAAATATTGCTCAAGATGCCAAACTACTCGATTGTAACACAAAAAATGATTGTTGCGGCTACCATGACACTACACAACTACGTCCGCCTCCATGACAAAGAGGATCTCCACTTCCTTCGGTGTGAGAGGGATCCGGATTATGTTCCAACTATTCCTGATAGATACAAGAATTATGCTATTCCTTGAAATGCATCGGATGCTTCAACAACGGCGGCAAGTGCTCCTAACATGGATTTGTTTAGGCATGAACTAGCTACCGCCATTGCTCTTAGTTGGTGAAGTAATCATGTTCGTGATTTTAGATGTGTGACCATATTGATTTGCAAACTTATATGCAAATGGAGCTTTTGTTGTATGACACATGAGAAAACTAGTTTTTCTACTAAATTATAACTTATGTTAGCTGAGAAAATTTGGGATCTTTCAAAAAAAAATACATGTTTGCTGTACATCTGTTGCTCCATGTACCCAAGAAATGCTCTCTGTACATGCTCCCGTAAAGCCAAAATTGTTGGAAATAGCTACTGGAAAAAAAGTGTGCATGTTATAAGGCCAGCCATCACCACGCGAGCAGCCCAGCATGTCTTGGTTTTCTTTTTCGGCCTCTGGACATCCAGCTGCTGAACTGGGCTGCTTCTAGCCAGCCCAAAGGGGCGCCCAACAGG
Source organism: Triticum urartu (assembly GCF_056163025.1). Lineage (NCBI taxonomy): Eukaryota > Viridiplantae > Streptophyta > Magnoliopsida > Poales > Poaceae > Triticum > Triticum urartu. Next base: position 746,375,417 of record NC_141875.1, on the reverse strand, counting down.
TTTTTTGCCTCCCAGTTGGGCTGCAGCGAGGGGAGAAGCTATCAGAGCTCCCGAACGTTTTTTGATCGCTGCGCGGAGTGAGAAGCTCGCTAGAGAAGTAGAAGCTGCAGATTTGGTGGAGTTGGGAGAGATTCAGAACAGGCCCTTATTCAAGAAATATTACTGCTACTAAATACTTATTTTTGTTTTTTTGAATTTTGGTCAAATCAGGTCAAACTGTGGTCAAACTACTTATTCAAGAAATATTAGTGTTACTAAATAATTATTATTTTTTAGAACAATAGTTTCAAACTCAAACAGTAAAATGTGTGACTTCATGCTGAAGCTAAATTCCTGAGGGTTAATAGGATTGACATCTTACTATTGTTAGGAAAACAACAAGTGCAGACTTGGAAACGAGGGAGAATAGAATCCGGAAGTTAAGCGTGCTCAGGCTGGAGTACTGAGAGGATGGGTGACCATCCGGAAAGTTAGATGATTTGAAATGATGAGGGGTGATTAGAGATTAGAGGTTAAATTGAGCAGTGATGAGGGATGATTAGAGATTAGAGGTTAAAATAATTAAGAAATTTAAAAATAAAAAAATCAATTTTTTTTATAAAAAATCATAAAATTTCCTTTATTACCGGTTGGTAACGTTGGTGTTACCAACCGGGACTAAAGGTGGACCTCCAGGCAGCGGCCACGTGGAGGACCTTTAGTCCCGGTTCGTATAAGAACCGGGACTAAAGGGGGAGGTTTTAGTACCGGGACTAAAGGGGAAGGCTTTAGTAACGACTCTTTAGTACCGGTTCCAGAACCGAGACTAAAGGCCCTTATGAAGTAAGACTAAAGACTTTTTTTCTACTAGTGCCCTCTAAACTGTGATGGAGGAACTAGTTCAGTCTAATAGTATAGTCCAACTCTGCGGAGCTTTTCTCGAGGGCATGCTTCAGCCAGTTACGCTTCTGCGGCGGCAAACACTAGGAGAATAATAATCCGTGCTTTTAATTAATTCCCAAATAGAAATAGTCATAGATGCATGTCCCCGGGCCGACGGAGGATTGTAGGTGAATATATAAATCGTGTATATATAATCTCCTGTACTGTCATTTTTAGGCATGCTATGAATTAATTACCTGAACATTCTTGTAATTATTAGTCTGATTTATCCATTTGTCTCGCTTCAAATTATTAATTTCTTGGTGAGGTTTTGGAGCAGCTAAATTTCTGCTCTACATACTTGCACATGTCTACATGTTGTAAACTTCTCCTCGGCTTACCACTCATCCAGTCAACTGCTCGGTAGCAACAGCATGGTGAGTTCGTCCTTGATTACATCAAAAGAGAGATATTAAATCCATATATTTTCATTTGACAATTTTTAGAAAAGATCTTGTTTTTTTCTCTTGAGGAAGAAAAGATCTTGTTGATTTGGCTTTTGTTGTAAAAATTTAAGCTAGAGCACTTTGAGTTTCTCAGTATTACTCAATTGTTGCAAAAAGCTTTGGTTACTCATAAGAAATATTATCCTAAACTGTAAACGGTAAACAATCGGTCAGTAGCTATTTAGCCACTGTTTGAGCTAAACAACCACTTTAACTGGCAAAATAATGGCCAATTTAAATGGGATAAACAACTAATTAAATGGAAACAACATACTATCGTGTAATTTAAATAGTGTGTAAATGGACTAAACAACTATTTAGGCTAACAGTGCTCATAAGTCACATTATGCTAAGATGTATGCTAGTGAGTAATCTGGTAGCCCAGACCATAAAACTAAAGATTGTTTTATTGCTGAATTTTTATGGTCAACACAAGCCAAATCAGTTGCTTACTCTTCCCTCTAGCCGATTCACAAGAATTAGCAAGAGGAAATAGAATTTACATTTCATGTATCCAAGTGCGATCAATTTTATGAGAGATTGAGAAAACAAACATCTAAAAATATTGTCGCATCATTTACCACTCCTCAATGAATTGAAGCACCATGCATATTGTCAATGGTATAATTTTGCTTCTTATACTACTAATAATTGCCATGACTTTTGGCAGTAACTCCAATCAGCCATTAATAAAGGATGATTGAGTCTTTGAGGGATCTAGATCGGTACATTGTCCTACCTAGTCAATACTTTGGAATTGAAGGATCTTGTTGCCTTGGTCTGGTCCAATCAAGCCGAATCTACTGCTGGAAAAATGTTATAATTGGTAATCACAGGGAAGACGACAAGATTGAGAAGGCCTCGAGATGTGAAATTGTGCTCGAGAGGTTCGTTAAATTCTAGACATACATACTCAGCGAAGGGGTATCCTTTGCTTGATGGTGAAAAAATCTGGCCAATCAAATCAATTCCCCAGCCCCAAAACGGCCATGGATTGATAATTGGGTTTATGCCAATGCAGGCGATTTCTGAATATTAGCAAAACGTTGACAGTCTTGGCACCCCTTGTAATATTCAAAACAGTCCTCCAATATTATTGGCCAAAACTATCCAATTCTGCAAATGATCCATTTTATCGTACAAGCCGATTGATGAGCTCCACATATCCCTTCATGCACTTCGCCCATCAACACCTTAGCTTCATCTTGATTCAAGCATTTGAGAAATGCCCCATCAATTGTTATTTTGTACAGATGATCATCCTGTAAAACATACTTAGCCAATTTATACCTTAGTTTTCTGGTAACTTTCTGTGACGGATTCCTAAGATAGTTGGCTTTTTCAACTCTCCAGTCACTATTCGAGGTTTCATTACTCAAGATTTCTTGAATCACCCGATAACCTGAATCACTTTGAGCCAAACGGTTAGTTCTTGATTCTGTGCTCTCGGAATATGTTCAAATGAGACATGAAGAAATTCCTTGAGCAACCTTGGCACTCGTCATAATATCCTCTCAAAGTATCTTCTTTGCACTCACACATGCCGATCAACTGATTAATAATTAACTGTGAGTCTCCAAATATTTCAATTGCTTCGGCCTTTATTTCATGAAGAAGTTGAATCCCCTTCAGAACAGCTTTGTACTCTGCTTGATTGTTGGTAATCATTGGTTCGGTTGGAAACGCAAACTCAAAATTTGCGCCCCGAGGTGGAATAATAACAATACCAATGCCACCACCTTGCTTGCATGATGATCCATCGAAGAATAATGTCCAAGGTACCGGCTCTACATAATTAATGCTTGGCTTATGATGCTGGGTGACGAAATCGGCTATTACTTGCCCTTTGACTGCTTTAGCCGATTCGTACCTCAAGTCAAATTCCGATAACACGAGAATCCACTTTCCCACTCTCCCATTCATTATTGGCATCGATAACATGTGCTTGGTCACATCAGCCTTGGAAACAACCGTACACTCGGCCGATAATAACTAATGCCGCACCTTGGTGCAAGAGAAATATAGGCATAAGCATAACTTTTCGGTAGGAGAATATATCGTTTCGGGATCTAGAAGTCACCTACTCATCTAGAAAACCACTCGCTCCTTTCCTTCAAACTCTTGCATTAAGGCCGATCCAATTGTTTTGTCATCGGCCGATATGTATAACTTAAAAGGCTTACCCTGCTGAGGAGGGACCAGCACGGGTGGACGCTTCATATATTCTTTTATCTCCTCAAACGCCTCCTGTTATACGTCACCCCATCTAAATTCTTGATCATCTTTTAACTTCAACAAGGGAGAAAACGGCAGAACCCTTTCCGACAAATTTGAAATAAACCTTCTGATAAAATTAATCTTGCCAAGCAAAGATTGTAACTCCGTCTTAGTAGTCGGGGGGCACTACTTCGTCAATTGGCTTCACAATCATGGCCAAAAAGCTACGCGCCTGGCAACAACGTGTAAAACAGAATTTTGGGCAAAAACGTGTATCGGTAACCCGACGTTGCCCATGTACATGAAAACTGGGCGAAAACATGGTCCGTGGTAGTGGTTTTGGCCAAAAAGCTAAGCGCCAGGCAACAACGTGTAAAACAAACATTCAGGCAAAAACGTGTATCGGTAACCTGACGTTGCCCATGTACATGAAAACTGGGCAAAAACATGGTCCGCGCTAGTGATTTTCGCCAAAAAAACTAAGCGTCGGGCAACAACGTGTAGGAAAAAACGTGTATCGGTAACCCGATGTTGCCCATGTACAACCGACGTTGCTCGTGTACATGAAAACTGGGCAAAAACATGGTCTGATCCCACAATTGATCCTGGCTGTCCATCCCACAATTGACGGGCGACCGCGGTCCAAGTGGGCAGACGTCCCCCTTGTCATAGATGTCAGGGATCATCCTGCCCACCTTCCGGAAGACGTGGGTCTGCCACCCACTCTCCTGTCGCCAACCATCAACAACGTCCGAGTCAGTAAGATGATGTACGACCCGGGAAGCCGCATCAACCTCTTGTCCTTGCGGGCCTTTGAGCAAATGCAGATCCGTCGTAGCCAATTGTCTCCATCTGTGGGTTTCTGCGGTGTTAGCGGGACTGAAATGGAAACCCTTGGGAAAGTGGCGCTCCCTGTCACATTTGGGGGCCCTGATAACTTCCGGACGGAGACCCTTGTCTTCGATGCCGCCAATACCCCACTACCTTACAATGGTTTGCTGGGTAGAGGCCTGGTATCGGAAAGGTTGCCTCCCTGTACCATGGGTTGTACAACATTGTCAAGATTTCGGGACCCAATGGAGTCATCACTCTGCATGGGGATCTGAAGGATGTCGTATGTTGTTTGCAAATAGAAGCTAAGAAGGCAGCGGTGGCAAGAGGCACGGTGGCGTCATCGACGCCGAGTGGTGTGGCGGCACCCACAACAACTGGCTCATCCTCCCCCACTAGGCCCAATGCTACTGGGGAGGAATCCGAGAAGTGCAAAACGGGTCTGTCTGGCAAGAAACACTCCAAATTGTGCAGCAAGCGCGATGGGGAGGCCGCCCCACCTACAACTAAAAAATGTAAAAGCAAGCCAGCTCGCCCCAGCAGCTGAGACCAAACAAGTGCCTATCTCGAAGGATGGCAGCCACACCGTCTCCATCGGTGTTGGCCTCTCTGACAAATAGGTAAGCGCGCTCATCGCCTTTCTTTGGGAGAATATCGCCTCTTCGCGTGGGAGCCTTCTGATCTCCCCGGGGTCCCCAGAGAGGTGATTGAGCACAAACTTGAGGAAAAATCGGGCGCCAAGCCCGTCAAGAAAAAGGTTTGATGACAAGCACAAGACCGGCAGGAGTTCATCGCCGGGGAAATAGCAATGTTGATAAAGGCTGGTTTTATCCTATAGTGGTGCCTAAGGCTAATGGGAAAAAGAGACTCTGTATTGACTATGGCGATGTCATTGATGTTTGTCCAAAAGATCCAATCCCCCTTCCTCGTATTGATAAAATTGTAGATTCGACTGCCGAGTGCGACCGGTTATCATTCCTGGACGTGTATACCGGGTATTCATCAGATTAAGGTGCATGTAGAAGATGAAGAGAAGACCATATTCATCGCCCCTTGCAGTACATATTGTTATACATGCATGCATTTTGGGTTGAAGAATATCGGGTCCACCTTTCAGAGGCCTATTCAGATTGGCTTTGGCTCCCAATTGCACTGCAACGTTGATGCGTATATGGATGATATAGTTGTGAAGACCAAGATCTGCAACACGCTCATCGAAGATTTGCGGGAAACTTTCGACAACCTAAATAAGATGCAGTTCAAGCTCAATCCGAAAAAATGCGTGTTCAGGGTGCCTTCCAGTAAGCTCCTCGGCTTCTTGGTATCCCATAGGGGTATCGAGGTAAACCCGGATAAGATCCAGGAGATCGAGCAGAAGTAGGCCCCCAAGCGCATAAAGGACGTCCAACGTCTGAACGGATGCATCACTGCCCTCGGGAGATTTATCTCTTGGTTGGTGGAAAAGCACTCCTATTTTTCAAGATCATGAAGAAGACTGGTCCCATGGAATGGATGCCGGAAGCAGAAGGTACCCTCCAAAGTCTCAAAAAATATCTTGCCTCCCCGCCAATCCTTGTCGCGCCTCGGCCACGCGAACACTAATAGTTGTACATCGCTGCAACGACTCAAGTGGTGCGCAGGGCCTTGGTGGTCGAGCGGGAGCAAGAAGAAGTACCAGAAGCAGGTCCATCAGAGATATCCACAGCCGCCGAAGCCCGAGAACCAAAGGCCACCGGCAAGAGGTTAGTGCAGCGGTTTGTGTATTTCATCAGCACTATTTTGCGGGATGTGTTCGGGAACGTTGCATGGAAAATAAAAAAATTACGCACACGCAAGATCTATCCATGGAGATGCATAGCTACGAGAGGGGGAGTGTGTCTTTGTACCCTCGTAGACCGTAAGCGGAAGCGTTAGAACAACACGGTTGATGTCGTCAAACAACTTCACGATCCAACCGACCGAGCACTGAGCGTACGACACCTCCGCATTCACTACATGTTCAGCTTGGTGACGTACTCGACTTCTTGATCCAGCAAGACGGTGAGGTAGTGGGGGTCGCCGGCACAAGGGCTGGAGTGACGGCGTAGGAGGTGGTCGTTCGCTGCAGGTTGGGGGTCGAGGGAGTGTGGGGAATCGTGCGAGCTCGGCGGTGGGAGATGCAGTGCGAGGGACGCGACGGGACGGAGGCTAGGGTTCACCCAATCGGGCGCCCTCTTCGCCTTACACGCAGCCCAGCCACCCACAAAGAGCCACGCAAGGGAATACACATCGAATGACAAAAATGCCCTCGATGGTCACCCAAATCTATAGGCGGTGGCACACCCTTCCTACAGACAAGGGCAAGCACCGGCAGCACCACTCTCCGCAGTCACCGGCGGCTGGAGCCCACCCTGGCCAGCCCCGTTTGTCACTGTGATTCACAAAGGCAGCAAAAGTGTAAAAACGAGGCACTATTCATTGCTAGTCACATCAGACTCGATCCAACGGTCAGGATCATTTCGTCTGAAGATCCAATGGCTGGGATATGTTTGGACACTCAATCCGACGGTCCACATTGCAAGTGCCCTGAGAAGGCTCGATACTTGCCTGGACTCGGACAACGGGATACTCATTCTGATGGACTATATATATGCCAGCCAAATATCTAGCTAAATCATGAGATATCCAGTACATTGTCACCAGTATATCACTACACACCTAGCAGGATGCAATTCATTAATGTTTTATATTGTTTCATCTTTCTCTTCACATGACAAATGCATGCACGCACACTATGTGCGGCTCTCACTCGAAACGGCTGCACTGTTTGTGTACGTTTGAACCTCGCCAAATTAACCATGCATTTTCATTAGAGTTTGTGATGTAATCAAAAGAGGCCCCGGTGCAGTGGTGGCCATGCTTTGTCTTTCTGTGGTTTTTTTCTAAATCTTATTTTTATTCTTAGACGCTGTTAACATTTTCGATACATAGGGAGTATGAGTACTCCGTCGAAATAATGATCCAAGGCTTGTTGCATGCACATACAGAACGTGCATGGACGCAGCGTGACTATTTGGACGGTACTTGCATGCGTTGCTTTTGCTGTTGCGGGGAGGAGAATGAGCGTGGAGAAAGTATCACATGGAAACCAAGTTTTAGTGGAAACCGGTGAAAACCACATGAAAATGATGTTTTAAAGTTTCGAAAAAATCTTAAAAAAATGTGAGACGTTAAAAATGTGATGTTCTATTACCATGTGAAATTTCCAAGTTCAAACACATTAGCATTTACAAGCTACCAAAAAAACAAAATCAGCATTAAATAGTGCCGAACAGTACACATCACTATCCATTGCTGAATTTGTTCTTTTCATAGCTCGTAAATGGTAATGTGTTTGAACTTGAAAATTTTCATGCCAATAGAACATCACCCTCTTAACATCCTATATTTTTCTCAAATTTTTCTGAAACTTTTAAATGTGGTTTCCACAAAGTTTTCTTTGAAACTTGGTTTTCATAGGATATTCTCTCGATGATAGTGATCCGCGTCGTCCTGCAGCTTCCGCCTCCAGGAGCCGTTGACTCGCAACATTCCAGCACGTACGTACACAACAAAGAGCTACGAAACCATAAAAGCATCTACAACTGAGCCTCTCAAACCCGCCTCATACGTCGAGACGGGCCACCCGGTCACTGCCCGGTTATGATTTTTTTCAACCCAGACAGGCCTCTCAAACGGCCCTCAAACGACCAGGCAGACCAGCAACCCCATATCTAGCCTAAATATGGGCTGATAGGGGGCACCCGGTAGCGCGCGAGCACGCCCGCCACATCGGACTGTTGAAGGGGTCCAAGCCGGAAACGCCCTCAAACCCGGCAGTCCGAAACTCGTCTCCTCCGTCGGACCGGTGGCGCCGCGTGGCGCAGCTCCGGCGGGCCGTTTGGTGCATTGCCCGGCTATTTAAGTTAGACCGGCGGCACCGGAACTCTGCCATTCATCCATATTGTCCTCCTCATGTCCGCCGCCGCCGCCACTTTCCACTTCACCCATCCGCCTAGTAGCCATGCCCCCACGCCGGCGCGTAAGGAGCAAGCCCTTTCTGACGTTGGAGCGCCGACTCGAGTTTTTTGAGCAGATCCGGGCTAGGCGCGAAGCCTGGATCGCCGTGGGGCTACCTCCGGATGCGGTGGATCCAGAGGAGGAGTTGGAGGAGGAGGAGGAGGAGGTGGTGGCGAGGAGGAGGACCAGGAGGAGGAGGAGGAGGAGGATGAGCCGGAGGAGGAGGAGGATGTGGGGGACGCTGGCGATGAGGATCTGCAGGGAAGCAGCAGGCCATCCTCGATTCCCTCCGGTCGGAGACTGCTGCGGAGGCAAGATGCCGTCGCCGGCAGGAGACGGAGGAACGAGAGGCTGCGGAGGAGGCGGAGATGTTAGCCTACATGCATGAGGTCGAGCAGGAGGAGGATGAGCCGGAGCCCTCATACCCGCCCGTCCGGCCGGCGCCCAGCACCGTCGTCGTGGACATCTCCGACGATGAGGAGTAGCTACGGTAGTACGTAGATCTAGTACGTAGGATTCCTTTTGCATGTTTTGTATGGATTTAAGGGATGAAATATGATAGAGGCGTATGCAAAGTGACTAATTTGAGACGTGCCCGGTAAGTGCCCGGGACGCCCGCAGGCGCGTCCGCGTGCGTTTGAGAGCCGGATTTGCAAAGTCCAGTTGTAGATGCTCTAAATTCCTATCAAGCTAACTCCATCCATCCTATATCCGTGTGTGCAATACACATCGTAGTGTATGTATGTGTGCGTAGGTGCAGTAGGGTACGTACCTAGCTTGCTGCAGTCGTGCCTGCCAGAGAAGAAGAGCGCAGGCCCATCCGGTGCTTCATACGTACAGTACTCGCTGATGTGAACATGCATATATCTACTCTAGCATGTGCGTACGACCATCAAATATTCTGGTTCTTTCGACGAAAAATGAGACGCGATACCAGCTTTTGGTTTGGTTCATCTACATTTTAATGTATGTCTACTAAGTAGACAAGCACGACTCATACTTACGCTGTTGCACATATATTGTATCATGTAATGCTTGATTAGGATTTCCTAGGAGTGAGATATCGGATTGATCTCTGAGCAGCCCGAACCCAGAAGCTTGTTTACGGTAATAGTCACACATATGTTGTGTATGCATGCATTCTTCATGTAAACAGAACGAGTAAACAATATAACGCATGAACGAATTGTATGCAGCTAGGTGTGCAGTGATATATAAATGACTAATATGCATGGCTATCAGATGTTCTATCTAGGCATTTGGCTGGTGTGCATATATATAGTCCATCGCAAGTGTACATCTTCTTTCCTCCAATAACAAATACGCCCTCTGTAAACTAATATAACACATTTTAAATCATTAAAGTAGTGATGTAAAAAGTTTTATATTAGTTTATAAAGGGAGTACTAGTCGTAACAAGTTAGGTAGTTGTATCCTAAATTTAGATGGAAGCATGTAGTCTTGGAGTGGTAGATATTCCGATTAATTGCAATGAGATTTTGGAGTGAAACAAACAAGCCATGTGTTCTCCTATAGAAGCAGCATTTATCTGTCAGTCATATCACTCCCGGATGTGACAGAGAGTATAGCGTTCTTTATTAAGAACTCCCATGGTGAGAGAGAGAGAGAGCCAGAAGTACTGCGGCCACCAAGTGTGCGAGTGGGACATGTGCTTTAGCAATGACAAAGCAAGCCACTGCTTCATCCTCTAAAAGAACCACGGCTGCTTCGTCAACGGCGGTGACTTCATCATCTATAAGGACCTTAGCAATGGGGGCAGCTTCTTTGTCAACAAGAACCTTGATTGTGCCTAACAGGTATTGGCTCGGCTATTTCAATTTTTGCATTGCCCGTTGAAATGCGTTTACGGCAGCGGAGATATTCTTCCCAAATCCAATTGCACCGGGTTTTGACAGTAGGTATGGGACTCTGGTAGGAGGATGGAGGAATCTTCTGTACGGGCCATTAGGGAAAATTGTGGCAGAGCAGGTAGTTTCAGTACTCTATTGGTCTGACATCGGAAGCAGGGCAACAAGGAAAGCTCTTAAGAGGTCAACAGCAGCAAACTGTACTGAGTACTGGCTACTGAGCCGTAATACTACCCCTTTCTCTATGTTCTTACTATCAAAAAAATAAGTAAGGTTACCTAGTGCGAGTTCCTCAGGGTTTAGACTTGGATCTTGCTGATATTTGTCCCTGTCCTCCTCTCCAGTCGAGTTCGAGGCTCTACCACTTGCTGATTTGACAAAAACGCAAAGCTGGACATGGCCGGAATTTGTGTGTCACTCCATGGCTAGGACCGTGGAAAGGTTGTGGACAACTTTACGGCAGGAAATCAAGAGAGAAACCCAACGGGAGAATCATAAATGAAAGGAAAGTCAAACTTATAGAATTCTCCACGAAACGTCTTATATACTAAATTTGAAGGACCTTACTAGGGCGGCTCGGGTCTGTCGCGTGGCATGCGATGGCATTTCATATCAACATTACAATGAATTGATCTGTCCTCGACCATGACCAACCTCGATGCGATCGACAATGTGTTTAAATTAATCAATTTTGTATACTACGAAGAGTTAACCATATGCTTAATTTAGTTTTACATATTATTATTCTCTGCTTTCTTCCTCTATCACGAAAGTAAACGAGAATGATTAGGCAATGCGCCACACATGGGGCGGCCCTCGTGTTGCATATATATAGGAATACATGAGAGTTACATGCCTTGGAGGCCAAGGGAGATCACAACCATATCATACAAAATCAGGTAGGTTGGGATATTCGTATACATAAGCGATACACGGAGATATACTCTAACATCCCCCCTCAGTTTGTGCGTCAGCTGGCAAGAGGCATAAACTGGAACAGAATTCCGAGAAGAGCTGCGAAGATAAGCCTTTCGTCATAATGTCAGCATACTGTCGAGATGATGACACATGAAGCACACGAACCTGACCAAGGAACACCTTCTCGCGAACAAAGTGAATGTCGATCTCGATGTGTTTGGTACGGCGGTGTTGCACCGGGTTGGAGGCAATGTACACTGTGCTGACATTATCACAAAAAACGACCGTGGCAGTAGTCAAGGGGTGATGAAGCTCTATAAGAAGCTGACGAATCCAGCAGCACTCTGCAACAGCGTGAGCCACATCACGATACTCGACCTCAGCACTCGATCGGGAAACCGTGGTCTGGCGCTTGGAGGACCAAGAGACCAAGGTGTCACCGAGATAAACACAATAACCTGAGGTAGACCGCCGATTATCAAGGCAACCGGCCCAGTCGGCGTTGGAGTAGGTCGTGAGAGTCAATGACGACGACCGAGGGATGTGCAGGCGGAGGTCCAGGGTACCCTTGATGTAGAGAAGAATATACTTGATCAAGTGTAGATGTGGCTCGCGGGGAGCATGCATATAGAGGCAGGCCTGCTGCACAGCATAGAAGATGTCCAGACGGGTGAGAGTGAGATACTGCAATGCACCAGCATAACTCTGATAAGTAGTAGCATCATCAAGCAGAGCACCATCTGTGGCCGAGAGTTTGACCTTGACATCAACTGGAGTGGGCGATGGATGACAGTCGGCCATGCCTGCACGCTGAAGAAGATCCAAGGCATACTGTCGCTGAGAGAGAACCATGCCATTGGTGTCTCAGGTAACCGAGATGCCGAGGAAAAATGAGAGGTCTCCAAGATCTGTCATGGAAAACTCCCGAGTGTAGCTATTGTATCAGGTGCTGAAGGAGCGTGGATGTAGAAGCGGTGATCACAATATCATCAACGTACAAGAGGATGTACGCGAGCTGGTGTTCGTGGTGGTAGATGAACAGGGAGACGTCCGATTTCGAAGCAACAAAACCGAGGCAATGTGCGTAGAGAGCAAACCGTTGGTACCATGCACGGGGCGCCCGTTTGAGGCCATAGAGTGACTTGTGAAGCTGGCACACATAGTCGGTGCAGTGGGCATCAACGAAACAAGGCGGCTGCTGGCAATAAACCTCCGCATCAAGGTTTCCGTTGAGGAAGGCATTCTTGACATCAAGCTGGTGAATCGGCCATGCACGGGAAACCGCAATGCTGAGAACGATGCGGATAGTGGCCGGTTTGACAACCAGGCTGAATGTCTCGTCGAAGTCGATGCCCGGCTGTTGACAGTAGCCGCGGACCACCCACCGAGCTTTATAGCGAGCAAGCCGGCCGTCCGAATGAAACTTATGCTTGAAAATCCACTTCCCTGAAACAACATGAAGACGAGGTGGACGTGGAACAAGTGACCATGTCCGGTTAGTGACAAGCGCCTCGAACTCATCGTGCATAGCACGACGCCAGTGTGGGTCCTGGAGAGCACCCCGATATGTTTTGGGAAGAGGAGAAATAGAGGAGTCGGAAACCATAAGATTCATACGCTCAACGGGCTGAAAGAGACCGCGCTTGGCGCGAGTAAGCATCGTGTGGGTGTTGCTAGGGGAGGGTGGCCGGTGCACGACGAGACAACAACATCCAAATCACCACACTCCTCGGCATCAAGTATTTGGCTAGACTCCCGAGGTGATGCAGGCAATAAATCCGCAATCGAGATCGCCGGGGGGGGGGGGGGGGGCACCTTCTGTTGTTCGATGGACAGAGGCAAAACCGGAGCCCACCACAGGTCCCGAAGCTCATGCATGATCTGCAGCATCGGAGTAACAGCCACATCGGTGTCCGGTCCGTCAAAGGCTGGCAACATCGAGCTGGTACTTGCACGAGGGGAGAAACAGCCATGAAGCCCTACCCCCCTCTCGAGCTCAAAGCTAACATCAGGCACAACCAAAGGGCACGACACATGAGCAGTCTGCAACACAGGTGGCGCCAGGGAGAGACCGTCCAATGCAGCCTCAGATCGCTCCAAGAAGCTCCCCATCCGCAGCAACCAACCCTGCATGGAGTCAACGACATCGCGCAGAGGCTAAATGGTCTTCTCAAGCCGGAAGGAAGCCAAGCCAAGGAGCTCGGAGCTTAGCAGCTCGACCTGGCCCTCCAAGGCAGACCGCACCAGCGTATCCATCGACGGCACAGAGCTAGGAGGAGTAGAAACGATCGATGCCCAAGAATCATGAAAAGACGTCTTCGAGGGGAGCGAGACTTCTATCTTGATCTTGCGAGGAGCTGGAGCTTGATGGTGCCCGGCGGGGAGGCGGGGCAACATCGACGCAGCAGGGCCTCCCAATAAGCTGAGGGAACGCCAGGCGTTGCAACACCCACGCGCTCGATGACCATTCTGCAGGCACCGAGAACACCTAAATGGATCTCTGCAATCCGCCGCACGGTGTCCAGGATAGACGCATCTGCAACATCTACCGTGAAGCCAAGCCGGGACCGGACGGGGAGCCCATGCAGGGGCCGGCGAGGTCGAGGCGTCGCATGCTGCCCCTCGGCAGCACCTTCTGCCAACCTCCGCACTTATCCACCTCAGACGCCAGGCCCAACTGAGCAACCGGAATGGAGGATTTGGTAGCCGATCGTGGCGTCCACGGGGCCAGCTCATCGTCAAAATAGGTGGCTCCGTGTCCAAACCCGATGCAGTGCCGGTAGGAGTCGCTTCAGCAGGAGTGGAGGACGACGAAGCGGCACCCGTAGGAGACGGGGGCTGCATGAGGACAGCAGTAGTCGATGGCGACAGCGTGGCGCCAACATGAGTCGTGGACGGCGCGGCGCCAATAGGAGTCGTGGACAGGGACGCCCAAGCAACGGCGGCGGCTGACCCCCAAGCCCACCATCCATCTGGCCAGGGTCACGCGGGGTTGGAGCAGCGCACATAGCGTGAAGGCTGGACATCGCGGCGATGTCGGCCGGGGGAGGCCGGGAGCTCGATGCAGCCCCAACGGGCCTCGGGGGAATCCAGCGCGGGCCAAACGGCCACCAGCGGCTGGGGCTGCCTTGCGGGAGGCAAGAGCAGCAGTGGCGAGCCCGGCGGCGGCAGCCGAGGCGGCCAACGGATCCGGAGTTGACGGCGCGGACGCGAGCGCCATGGGCAGCACAGCGAGAGCTCCGAAGGGAGAAGAAGTGCAGCCGAGAGAGGACGCGGAGAGCACCCTGAATCTGGTCTTGGCGGAAGAAATGGCTGTCGGAGGGAGTAGATCAGTGTGGAGCCGCCGGCCAGGGTCGCAGGGTCGCGGGAGCCATGGTGCACGGCTCCCTAATCGATGTTAGTTACTCGCGTGGATGCAGCCGGCTATATTATTAGCCTTACTCTGATTGAAACAAGAGATTGGATGTCATACATTTATTGCTTGCCTAGACGATCGTCCGTGTCCTCCAGACCCCCCAAGAAGATGAAGGACGGAGCGAGAGAATCGATCATGATGACCCAGCAAAAGGCAGGTGAATCATAGAGTACTCCCTCTGTCCTTAAATTTTTGTCGTTAGTTCGACTAAATTTGTAGAAAATAATTAGCAGTATTATTATCTCCAAATAAATTTATCATTAAAATATATTCAACAATCTACCCAATGATATTAATTATGTATCATAAATATTAAAAAAATAGGTTAAATTATTTCTGCACTGGTGTGACAATGCAAATTTTGATCATCAACAATATTTGCCCAAGAAAATACAAATTTATTTTGGCCCACAAGTCCACGGCACAACATATGTAAAAAGCCGGTAGGTACACCGAGTATACAATGTTATATATTATTATTAGACGATGGCTGGGAAGGATTGGATCATTGTTCAGGCGGGGATCATTGTATCATTGCCGGATCGGAGCACTGGCAACAGCCTCAGACTCAGAGGTGCATCTGGTTGTGCACCAGCATTTAAAATGGTCACATTCACCAACAGAGTTGTCGCTACTTTCGTCTACGCATACACGATTGCAAGCGGTGTCATGGATCAATCCAATGCATATCCCTTTAAAATTGCCGCTCTGATGTACGTCGCCGCAATGATCTTTCCCAACGAACACCGACTCTGCATGGTTCAGATCCAGGCATGGACATTTTTATGCAACAAATGTCGAAGGCGCATCAAACAACTTATAGCAAAAGATTAATCAAATGACATCACTGCTTGCAACATGTAGTTCATGCATGTGCACACATACATACCGCCAGCTTCCATGACGATGGGTAGGAGGACGACGACTAGGAGGACGGCAGAGAGATTCATTTGTGAAGGCACCATTGCTTCTTATGTGGTGGAAGTTAGTACGTTGAAGAAGACTGAGCGAGTAAATTTGTTGCAATCGAGTTTGGAGAAGTCTGCCAATCACTTGACTAAGAGTGAGCATATATATACTCTTAACAAAAAAAAAACAATCACTACCCAATGGGCAGATCCATCGGATTTGCTGTTCGGAGAAAGCAACTTTAAAACTTATGGGCAGCAGGTCACAGGTGACGTACTATTTGGGCGTGCTTCAGCTAGTTCACCTGCCATTTGCTCGATCTTCATGATTATCCTCGCAGTTTAGTCTAATAGTATAGTCCAACTCTGCGGAGCTTTTCTCGAGGGCGTGCTTCAGCCAGTTATGCTTCTGCGGCGGCAAACACTAGGAGAATAATAATCCGTGCTTTTAATTAATTCCCAAATAGAAATAGTCATAGATGCCTGTCCCCTAGGTGAATATATAAATCGTGTATATATAATCTCCTGTACTGTAATTTTTTAGGCATGCTATGAATTAATTACCCGAACATTCTGTTGGAAATATGAGCAAATTACTACGAGATTTAATTCAAATAAACAGAAGATAAATCATGACTAGAGTTGCAGAGATTGAACTAATCATGCGAACTAGCATAGCAGATGAACAGAACACATCTAGGGCACATACTAGAAACATGAATTCTACCACGATCTCGAACAGGAAGGATAGAATCACATACGGTGCAGCGGTAGCAGCACCGCCGGCGTTGACGTTGATGCATAGCTCTGTCCTCGGCTCGGCTCAATCCCGTAACCCACGGCGCGACACGGCGTGATGAGGCGTGGCGAGGCGAGCGAGGAGGAGGAGCGTGCGTGTAGGTCTTCTCTTCTCATGCTCATACAAGTGGTAGAAGAGCTCACCTTATAAAGAGGTGCAACTCTCTCTCAACTTATGAGGTGAGACTAAACTTTAGTCTCACTCACTCCACTCACATGTGTGCATGAATGGGCCAAGAGAATTTCAGAATTTTAGTTTAGCTTTAGGCCAAAGGCCTACTAACAAAATTCCAACACATTCTTGTAATTATTAGTCTGATTGATCCATTTGTCTCGCTTCAAATTATTAATTTCTTGGTGAGGTTTTGGAGCAGCTAAATTTCTCCTCTACATACTTGCACATGTCTACATGTTGTAAACTTCTCCTCGGCTTACCACTCATCCAGTCAACTGCTCGCTAGCAAGAGCATGGTGAGTTCGTCCTTGATTACATCAAAAGAGAGATATTAAACCCATATATTTTAATTTGACAATTTTTAGAAAAGATCTTGTTTTTTTTCTTGAGAAAGAAAAGATCTTGTTGATTTGGCTTTTGTTGTAAAAAGAAAAGCTAGAGCACTTTGAGTTTCTCAGTATTACTCAATTGTTGCAAAAAGCTTTGGTCAATGAAAGCCCAAGTAATGTTGGAGAATCTCATAAGAAATATTATCCTAAACTGTAAACGGTAAACAATCGGTCAGTAGCTATTTAGCCATTGTTTGAGCTAAACAATCACTTAAACAGGCAAAATAATGGCCAATTTAAATGGGGTAAACAACTAATTAAATGGAAACAACATACTATTGTGTAATTTAAATAGTGTGTAAATGGACTAAACAACTATTTAGGCTAACAGTGATCATAAGTCACAATATGCTAACATGAATGCTACTGAGTAATCTGATAGCCCGGACCATGAAACTAAAGATTGTTTTATTGCTGAATTTATATGGTCAACACAAGTCAAATCAGTTGCTTACTCTTCCCTCTAGCCGATTCACAAGAATTAGCAAGAGGAAATAAAATTTACATTTCATGTATCCAAGTGCGATCAATTTTATGAGGGATTGAAAAAACAGACACATAAAAATATTGTCGCATCCTTTACCACTCCTCAATGAATTGAAGCACCATGCATATTGTGAATGGTATAATTTTGCTTCTTATACTACTAATAATTGCCATGACTTTTGGCAGTAAGTCCAATCAGCCATTAATGAAGGATGACTGAGTCTTTGAGGTATCTAGATCGGTACATTGTCCTACCTATTCAATACTTTGGAATTGAAGAATCTTATTGCCTTGGTTTGGTCCAATCAAGCCGAATCTACTGCTGGAAAAATGTGATAATTGGTAATCACAGGGAAGACGACAAGATTGAGAAGGCCTCGAGATGTGAAATTGTGCTCGAGAGGGCCGTTAAATTCTAGACATACATACTCAGCGAAGGGGTATCCTTTGCTTGAGGGTGGAAAAATCTGATCAATCAAATCAATTCCACAGCCCCAAAAAGGCCATGGCTTGATAATTGGGTTTATGGCCAATGCAGGCGATTTATGAATATTACCAAAACATTGACAATCTTGCACTAGTAGAAAAAGGGTCATTTGTCCCGGTTCGTAAGGCTCATCTGTCTCGGTTGTGGATCCGGGACTAAAGGGTCGTTACTAAGGCCCTATACCTTCCGTCCCGGTTCTTACACGAACCGGGACAGATGGGCCTCCACGTGGCCGCTGTGGCGAGACCGGGCAGGAGGGCCTTTGGTCCCGGTTGGTAGCACCAACCGGGACCAATAAGCGTCCACGCGTCAGCATTTTAGGTGCTGGGGGTTTTTTTTAAAAAAAAGGGGGGGGGGGGTCGGTTAGGGGGTTTTGGGGGGTTAATTTAGGTGTTTCATATATTGTATTATCTAGCTAATTAATAGAGAGAATTGTCCTCTCTTATCTCCGTCCTTGGTCGATGCTACGTACTATACATATAGAGAGGACTCGACACGCTAGCTAGTAAGTAAATGAACGGAACAGAAGATCGTCACGAACATATGCATACAGAGAGAAGAAGTGATATCGACCTCTCCTTCTCCGAGAGATTGGTCAAACAACAAGTTTTCGTATATCGTCTATCCGACACTACTGGCTACATATATACAATATTAAGATCTCTTACAATATAATCCCCTAATTATATATGAACTCAGGGTCCACATGGTATTCTCCGTCTTTATCGATCACGTGGTCAACTAAGAATGCCGCCAATCCCTCTTGAATTGCTCGCATGCGATCTGGTGCTAGGAGTTCATCGCGCGTCCGAAACATCTAAATTTGAAGAAGGGGGTCAATACATATATATGAATGAATGAATCTCAACACAAATGATGGTAATAAAATAAAATTGTGAATATTATTGCTTACGCACTTCATATTGTTTGTTAGACTAGCCCCGCTCACAGGTCGTGTGGCGGATGGACTCGCAAACGTAGTATCCACGGTAATTATTCCCGACTTCCTGCCACAACCACTTTACAAGAAATAGAGGTCAATCAAACTGATAATTAAGCAAGCATGCTAAATGGTATTGATGAAACTAGCGCTAGAATCGCTAGGAGATGCGCGGAACTAGGTAGTAGTACTTACTTTCGGGTGTGTAAATTGCACCTTCTTCGGCAGTCCCGGAGCTTTTGAGGTGAATTTTTTCCAAGCTCTGCCAGACAAAGAAAACAATTACTTGATATTAGGAAATAAACAAAGTTGCCGATATGATGCGATAATGATCGATTTAACTTACTTCTCGAGCATTTCAGTCATGTCCGCATACTCCTAGGGATCTTTTCATCTCGAGTCTAAGACGATTACTAGTCCCTGCTGAAGCTTAATCTCTAGGAGAATATAATGAAAGCTGCGCACGCATGCATAACTCATCAATTACATTACTATAACCTCGAGTAATAAGGAAAATCGAATACGCACAAGACAGTAACACTCACTGGAAGTTGTAAGGAAAGAGTATTATAGCTTTGTTTTGATTTAGTACCAACGATCATAGCAAGTTGGCCTCGGTATCTTTGGCATGAAATTCAACCGTATATGCATCTATGAGATTTGTGTTAATGAACCCAATATCACCAATTTGTCTTTTCTTCAATTCGCCGCTCTTCTATCTGCATAATATAGTGAGGATAATTATATATACATGCAATGAAAGAGCTGACCTATATATAGAGATTTAATGACAGAAGTAGTACTTACAGGCAGTAGCAAGTGACCATTAATTTATCGAGGGCCTTTTGATTGAAAAACGCGAAGAACTCCTCAACTGGAACATTAACAGTTCAATTCCAACGAGGTCATGCTCCTCTCTAACTCTCAGCGTCAAAATATTCCTCTCAGACTCTCTGCAGGTTTTCATGTACGAATCATGGAATCTCCGCATCATCGTTGTTAGAGATCTTACATCTTTGACAAGAGGCTTCCCGTAATGGTATTTGTATTCCTCGACCTCCAAGAAATCATAATGTACAGAGTCGGGCAGGTAATCTCCAAGATTGGTATTGGGCAAAATCTCCGAATGACTAGCGACGAAATCGCTAGACACCTTGAGCGGCGGGCACGATTGGTTTGCTTGTTCACCGAGCTGGGCAATTTTTTTCCCAGCTCGTCGTTCTGCTAACCTTTGATCACTGACAGTACTTCCCAACCGCTTCGTATATGACCTTTCAATAATGCGCTCATAGTTGCCTTTCGGCGGAGACTTTGGTGGTTTCTTCAGGGCATCCATAGTGCGCTTCACTTTCACCGGATATATCTTCTCCTCCGGAGGTGGATGCTTCTTTGCTTTCACCCCTTCAAAGAAGTCTGTCACTTCGGTTCGATAGATCTTCGCGTTTTTCTCCACGCTCCTCTCGTATGGTAATTTCTCTAGAGGCTTGAGAGATGGACCGAATCTGATTGCCTCCCGCACCTGGCTGTACTGCTAGACGCCGAACCAGACGGAGCGGCTGCGGCTGTCTTCTTTCCTTGCTTACGAGGCGGAGGAGAAGGACTACGACGCACCGGAGCAGCCGGAGCGGCGACGGGTCTCTTCCGCCCTTGCTGACGAGGCGGAGAAGGAGGAGGCTGGCTGCTCGGGCGTGTCGGCGCAGGCGGAGAAGGAGGCGGAGTGCCGCCACACGCTGGAGAAGAAGGCTGAGTGACCTGATCACTCGCCGGAGGAGGAGGCAAAGGAGAACGTAGAGTGCCCTGACTCGCCGGAGGAGGAGGAGGAGGAGGCATCTAGTTCGGAAGGTTGATGAGCTGCTTCCGCCATAGGCATGGAGTCTTCAGACCACAACCCAGCCGGGTCTCCCCTTCACCGATAGGGTGGTCAAGCTGGAGGTCCTCAAATCCCTCCATTATTTCGTCCACCGTCACCCTAACATATCCTTCTGGAATTGGACGGCAGTGCAAAGTTGCGTCGGGTTCAGGAGGTCGAACAGAGCCTTCAGCCGCCTTGACTTTGAAGTTCTGCCATTGCGTCATAAGGTGGCAGTCTTGAGACTCCGTGATAGCATCCATGGAGTAGCTAGAAGGAGCCGTGAAGACAGGCTCCAGCTGAAGCAGCTCGGTGGAAGCCACGCTGCTTCTCCGCTGAGATGGCGGGGTAGCTTAGGGGGTAGCTTCGGCAGGTCGCTTGCTGTGAACTGCTTCTCGGTCCTCTATCGCTCGTACCCTTGCGTGTAGCGCCTGCAGTTGGGTCTGCTCCAGTTTCTTCCTCCTCTCCTGGCATTTGTAACCGCCTATGTCCGGAAACCCAGCCTTCCACGAAGCGGAGCCTGGCGTGCCTCGTGTTTGTCCAGGGTGCTTAGGATTCCCGAGGGCCATTGTGAGATCGTCGTTCTCTCTGTCTGGAACGAACGTCCCTTGCTGCGCTGCATCGATATACTTCTGAAGCTTCGTGACGGGTATTCGCAGTTGCTCGTTCATCCAAACGCACTTCCCTGATACAGGGTCCAAGGTTCCGCCAACCCCGAAGAACCAAGTCCGGCAACAGTCTGGCCAGTTCAATGTCTCTGGTTCGACCCCTTTATCAAGCAGGTCATTCTCAGCCTTGGCCCACAACGGCCGGGCTTTAAGGTAGCTACCTGACCCCGTGCAATGGTGAAGCTTCTTCTTCGCAACATTTTTCTTGTCTGTCGCTGACATCTTCTTACTCTTGTCTGATGTCTTATGGGCCACAAATGCGGGCCAGTAATCTCTGATCTTCTCATACCGGCTGGTGAATTCTGGTGTCTTATCTTGGTCGGCAAACGATCTTTTCAGCTCATTCTTCCATCTCCTGAATAGTTCTACCATCTTAAGAGCATGAGACTTAGTCAATTGCTCTTTAACTGGCTTCTCTGGAACCTCCTCTAGCGGTAGGATAAAATTTTCCTTCAGCGCGATCCAAAGATCATCTTTCTGCATATCGTTGACATAAGACACCTCAGGGTCTTCGTTCTTAGCCGGCTTACACCATTGGTGGATGCTGATCGGGATCTTGTCCCTAACAAGAACCCCGCACTGAGCAGCAAATGCTTCCTTCGTCTGAATGCGTTCAATCGGTTGGCCATCGCGCGCGATTGCTGTGATCTCAAACCTTTCATCCGAGCGCAACTTTTTCTTCGGGCCTCGTTTCTTTACCGAAGTTGTGCTCGATCTGGAGGGCTAGACAAAAGAAGAAACACGGGAGTTAATTAATATGTGTATGTACCAAAACAACGAATGCATCAATTAGCTAGTCAGCACAGGCTTAACTAATATATATACCTGGCCGGACACTATTCGGTCACCGGAGCCGTCATCACGAAATCCTTCTTGCACCGGCATTGGGTCACCGGAGCGTGCTTCTTCACCCTGTCCTTCCAGACCATCATTGTCGTTAAGATATGACAAGACATCACCTCCGCCTAAGATTATGTCCTCCAACACCTCTTCAGCTTCCTCGTCTTGTCCGTGCTCCATTGTTTCTACAAATATTACAACATGACAATTATTATACAAACATGAAGCAGGTGGATATATTAGTGGAAAACGTAGACCTAGCTTCTCCCGGGTTTGGGGTGGCCTCGGCAACGCTTCACGTTTGTCTAGCGTCAATGGATTCAACAAAACCGCTCGGCGTTCCTCGACCCTCGACCCCTCGACGACCCTCGCCCCTCGAACCCTCGACGACCCTCGACCCCTCGGTGACCCTCGACCCTCCGCCCTAGTTCCCGATCCTCGACCGCTCGGCGATCCTCGACACCCTCATTCCCGATAAATGTCCTATATTCCTTCTTCTTCTCCTCTTTTTTTTTCTTCTTCCTCCTCTTCTTATTTTTCCGACGTCCCCCCTCATGCCATGTCCGACGCCCCCCCCCCCCCTCATGTAATGTACGACGTCCCCCCTCACTTTAACAAAAAAACTACCTTAAAAGAAGACCTGCTTCGCCATGGGTGCTCGATTGGTGCGACGTGGACTCGGTGGAAACACTTTATGAAAATGCGGCCATGGCCGAGCTGAGCGGTTTTCTTTTCCTTCTTCATTTTTTCCTTTTTTTTCTTATATGTTTGTTTTCGTTTTCACTCTACATTTTCGTACATTAACAAGTGTGTTGTTCCCGCGGCTGAACTGACTGAAGATCTTCTCACTGCGGCACCTGCTCCATCTATTGCTTCAACCGATCACCCAGGTACTCCGGCTAATGGCATATGGATTATTATCGACATTATTAAGTCTTTTTTTGCGATTGGACATTATAATAAGTTACTACTAAGACAAATTATAGTCCACCCCTCATAACTGATAAGGCTGGCCATAGTGGGTTAACATAACCGGTATCATGCACTTGGGACTCACAAACATGTTTATGTGGCAGACATTTAAAGAACAGAGAGAAAGTTATGGTAACCTAGGTAGATACCGTATCATATTAAATATTGTGCTACTATGTGTCATGCATGGCCATAAATGAGACCACATATGATACCAATATATGATACTATGCACTATGAATGTAGTATCATACACTAGTATCATATGCATAATACAATATATGATACCCCCACTATGACCAATCTAATTCCCCTATATGGACATCTAGGTCATTATACTTGTCCAATTTACAAGGTCTGCTCCACGCGCCATCCCTCATAACTTAATTCCCCTACCTGGACGTCAGGCTTATGTTGACGTTTTTCTGTACCTGAATACACAGGCACGCACGCATGCAGGCAGCCACGCAGCCCTCATGTGTGTCCTTAAAAAAAAATGCCATTCTATGTCTGTTTTTTCCTCACTATACCTTCGTTAAGTTTCTAGTAATGTTAGCATGCCTTATGAGTGGACGTTCTACATATATGGATAATGTTGAGTTGAGTAACTCAATTACAATGCCATTATGACAAGTATCATGTGATCTATAAAAATGACGTCTGAGACTTCGATTACATGTGTACCTACTAGGTATGAACGTCTGCAGAGACGAGACTCTCGATAGACCGAAAGGTGAAAGCTTAAGGAAGCTGGCCTGTCACAGTCGTGAAACCGGGTGCGCCATGTAGTGGGGGAGGGAAGACGACACCTTTTGCGTTTCTTCCGCGTGGTACACACGTCACCTCATTTGCATGCATGTTCCACTGTTTTCCGCTCTCGGCAACTTTCGATGCATTATTTTCTTCCAATCAAAAGAAAACTAATAGTACGTGCATACTGTGCTGCATTTACTACCTAGCTACAGTTGCTTTCTAGAGTACTTCCTCCTTCCATCTATATAAGGCCTAATGCGTTTTTCAAGACCACCTTTGACTATTGATAAAATTAATAGTACATGACATACATAATGTGAAAACTTGCCTTCGAATTGATCTGGGTGAAAACTTGCCTTCGGCGTCTGCTAAGGCCGGCGGTGGCGGCGCTATATGCGTCGTTCCCTTCTTGAAGGCATTGCCGTGGAGAAGTTTAAGGCCACTCTCTGCTACCTCTAGGGGAAACCCTAGATCGGATGATCGGACAACGGCGGCGCTCTGGTGTCGTTCCTCCCTTGGGGCGTTATTCTTGGAGGTACACACGTGATCGAGGGACCAGAAGACGGATTCTTTGGTGGAGCGGTGATTCATCCTACACACTGATGGCGACGGATCTTGACGGCGTGGCGCAGTGCAGATTCAGAGTTCGCTGTGGGATGATGGACTCGCGCAGGAGGACGACGCTGTCGGGCGTCGTGGTGGCGTCCATAGCAGAGAGACCTGGCACGGTACATGCAACAATACAGCTCTGAAGATGGATTGGTGGCAGGTGGCTACTCCAGCCTCATACCTGGCAGGCGTCCTGGTTGAGGAGTGCGCCGGACTGGTAGGTGCCCCATACCAGGCAGGCGTCCTCGTTGGGACCTCAGGTCTGAGATGTTTAGGTTTGGCTGCGATGTCTGTTTGGTATTAGGCCCAGACTATCTGCGCACCTTCATCAATTGGATAGGTGTAGCAACAGTTGTTACTTAGACGGTGGCTTTAGTCTTGCTGTTGTTTGGCTTTGTATGGTCTTGTGAGAATAATTAATAAAGTGGCCGTATGCATCACCCAGATGCAGAGGCCGGGGTCATCCTCCTTTTCTAAAAAATACATAATGTGAAAATTATATCATTAAAACCTCACTTCACATACGAATTTAAAGTTATGCTTTGTGTAAGTTGCATGTCATATATTATTTCTCTAACATTTGATCAAACTTAGCCTCGAAAAATACACTAGACCCGATATAGATGGAAGGAGGGAGTAGGTCTTTTGTGCTTGACTTTGAACCTGGTCAGGAAATCAAGAGAGAAGAAGTGTGTCATGACTTGAACTAGGGCTGATTCGACAAGCAACACAATGATAGTGCAGTCAATGATCTTGATTTTGCTGACGGAATGCACCATACGGACATAGAGACCTTTTTTATTTGTTATAGTTATTAATTTCAGTCAGTTAAAAAACGTTACTGATTTCCATTTAGACAAGCCAAGCGGGCGGATTCACTGTTGATTTCACGTAGCAATGTGACATCTACCCTTTATAAATTTAATTCAAGGAGACAGACAAGAAAACGCATATAGGACACAAGGAACTCCGCATGCACATGATTGGTGAATCCTCTCGTACGTGCAGGGCTCCTTTGATTCAAAGGAATTTATTAGGATTTTTGAGGGATTAAAATTCTTTGGAATTTTTTCTATGTTTGTCCTTTGATTCATAGAATTAAATCCCATAGCAATTTTTCCTTTGAAATCTTTTGTACTATATTTCATAGGAAATCTAACATCCATTCCAATCTCTTTTTACAATTCTTTTACTTTTCATATTAAATCAAACACTAGTTGCTAATCCTATAGGATTCAAGTGGACATGACCCACCAATTCTATGTTTTTCCTATTCCTACGTTCTCAAAATCCTGCGAATCAAAGAGGCCTTTAGCATTATCAAATCCTTTCAGGCAGCTGTGCTGGTGTGAAGACCGTACATTCGCATGGGATATACCGTCACTGTATAGTATCTTACCTGATGATGCATGGCAGTGCCAAGAGTATCCACATTTGCCGTGAGGTACTTCTTACCTGATGAAAAAGCCCACCCGCCTCCGGCACAACACTGATGACAGTCCGCCTCGCGACCTAGCTCCCGCGACGCTAGCTGCGACTCCACTGGCGCCGCCGCGGCTGCGGCTGCGGCTTAGCTCGCCTCCCGTCCTCCACCCCTGACCATGGCCTCCTCTCTCACCACCAACCACATCCCCTCCTCTGATCCCTCCCCTCTGTCCTAGCTTCCCTGCCGATCCAGATCCAGAGCTGCTGACTGCCGGTGCTGAGGATGATGTCGGGGACTCTCGCCGAGGGTTGCCCTGGGATCCTCCCTCCGCTCAAGCTGCCACCACCTCCAGATCGGCTTCCCCCGAATTTCACGCCGCTGATCGTGACTGACACATCGCTGGCTTATACGGAGAAGCCGTGGGTGGAGGTCGGGGGCCAGCATCGCCAGAGGTTGGAGAAGCTATCAGCCCCGCCCCGCAAGAAGGACACCGACCGCACCCTCGCTTTCAGGCGGAGAGCTTATGGGCTCTCCTTCCGCTGCTTGGCGGAGGACCACTTCGTCGCCAACTATCATGGGCCTGTCACCTGCCTGGGTTGCGGCCACTCTGGGCATCGCGAGCGTGGCTGTCCGGACCGCCTCCCTGTCAGCCATGGTCATCCCCGCAACGCCCTGTTGCCGCCGACTGCTCCTCGCCTCCTCAAGCACCCGCCCCCAGCTCCTTCACCGCGGTTGCAGAAGCGCTCGTGGGCCTCTGTTGTTGGCGCTCCGACTGGGCTCATTCAAGGGGCCCCTTGTAGCAAATCCGGCGCCCCCTGTTCGGGTCTGTCTGACCCCGACGAGTTGACCTTGGCTGCTGATTTGGGGCTGCTGAAACCCCTCTTTGTAGCTCAGACCGAGGCGCTGCGCGCCGAGTTGCAGGCTCTGGTTACTGCTCGTGCAGAGAAGGTCATTCAACCCCTCCGCGACATGGCCGTTGCTCTGCAGGATTGGGCGGCCCAGGTCTCGGGCCTCTTGGAGCGGCTGGAGGCTATTAGTGGAAAAGTTGTTGATTTGCCGGCCTTCAATCAGTCTCTTGAGGCGTGAGAGGAAGGGAATATGGGGAACGGTGGGGGATCTTCTTCCATGGCGCCTTTGGGTTTGTCTCCTCCCTGGTGCGAGTGTGAGGAACGGAGCCCTTTGTTGTTTCGGATGATAAGGATGTCAGTGAGGCGGGAGTGGCCGGGTGCTTGTCTGAGGTTCTGGCAACTATGGTGCTACCTGCAGATGTTCTTCCTGCGGTGGATGTAGTTCTGCACGAGATGGTAATTCAAGGTGAGGAGGAGCGAGCTAAGGTTGCTGAGATAGTCACATCAAGCAATGATATGGAGCATATTGAGGTGGCCTTGCATGATGGTTTGGTTGGCGAGGTGCCTCCCTTTGTCTCCTCTTCGGTGACGCTTGCTTCAGGGGGCACTAGCAATATGATGTCTTCTGGGTCCGAGGAGCCACTTGGTGATATTTGTGCACCATCAACCACCTTGTTGGATGAGTTCCTAAGCAGTTTCAGTTGCGCAGCGTCGCGATCCTTACTCGAAGAACCGATTCATGTGCAGATTGACGGGGCATCTACTTGCTCCGAGAGGCGCAGTGGACGTTTGGATAAGAAGAACAAAAACTGCAACATTCCTACGGCCAAGAGCGCTGAATATAGGTTGGCGGAGGCTTATGGGGAACTGCCGAAAGGGATGACATCTAAGAAAGGCTCCGAGGAGGATGTGCAAGAGAAGATGAACTCGTATCTTCGGATGTACAAGAAACCGCTTGCGCCGACAGCTATCCAGGCAATTCGTGCATTGGTGGAGGCCAATGGTTGATCTCATTTTTCAAAAGGTTAGGTGCGAGTTCTCATCTAGTTGCAGGCATGTTCTTGAGGTTGCAGTGGTTGTCTTGGTCGGGTATGTTGTGTTGACGATGGTCTTGGGCCTCGGCACCCTTGTATCTGGCTCGGATGACGTCCCTTGAGTGCTAGTCCGGTGTGTGTGGTCTTCGCCGGTTTCCCTTAATTAACCGATGCCATGTATGGTTTTTGGGTCCAGTTTCCCTCATTAACCGGACCAACTCTCTTTCTTTATATGCAATGCGGGAGCTCCCCGCCCTCTGACGAGGTTCCGTCAAAAAAAAAAGCCCACCCGCCGCACGCTTCCCCTCCTCTCGACCTATCCTTACATCCAGATCGCGACCCCTTTCCCATCCTTCCCTCACCTCACAGCGGCCGACAGACTGCCGCCGCCGGCCTACCACTCGCACGCAGCCGCCACCACGCTCCCGCTCGCTCGCCGCTGCCGTCGTCACCAGTCCCAGCCATGGTGCCGCCGCTGCCATCTTGCCCCTGGTGGTGGCTTCAAGGGAGGACGCATGATCCTCATCGGCATCGCACAGGGACAAGCCATCAGATTCATCCACTTGGTAGCGGCTCCCAAGGGAGATAATCAGCCGGCAGGGCTGCTTGTTCATCCAGGTTTGACGATTGATCTTTTCATTATCTAGTCTCTCAAGGATGTCAAACGTACACCTCAACAACTAACGTCAGTATTTATTTTGTTCCGTAGTGAACCCCCTCGATGAATGCATGCGCTGTGGCCATGGCTAGAGAAAATTCTACCTATCTACATCCTGTTAACCAACAAGATAATTATCAGCTTTGATATGGAGGTATATTCCTTCACTGCGTGTTTTTTCTTTATGCCCTTTACTGTACTGTAGTAGCATTTGCTAAATTGCATTGAGAGAATAGGACGGCACAACAAGCTAAGGGCTACAAGAGAACCAACCAAATTGCTGTAATAGCACGATCCGCAAGGCTAGAAGGGATCTGCACATGACATCCATGGCTTCTCCTCCACCTGCTATTTGCCGTTGTGACACTGTTGATGGATCCGAGTTCCACCTGCTAGGCTCGAATGGTAGATGTTACCGGCAACCGTATGTGAATCCCACTCCAAGGGATCGCCCTTCTCTATCCCAGATATGGCGGTTATGGAGTTGATGGCTCGCGTTTTTTGCTAGTCGTCCGACTGCACCCGCACAAGCACCACCGAGGGATAGGCTTTTTTTAGTTCGGGGCTTCGGGCTATGGTTGAAGTCTATCTTTGATGCAATCCTATTAATTTACCTAAGTATTTACGCCCCGTTGCAATGCACAATCAATTTCCTAGTACATGAAAAGAATTTCTTTATGTGCAGCGGAAAATCTTGAGATTTCTTTTACCACGAAGCAATTAGTTTTCCCTCTCATTTGTTGACTCGGTTCAAGTTAAGCACTTAAGAGTGGCAAAAGCAAAATATAGCTGCAAGGGAGGCAAAGTTGCTCGGATAGGAAATGACGGAACCTGAAAAGGAGGCAACGCGTCTACCACGCAGAATAAATGCATAGCTGTCGGATTATCAACACATTTTCATTTACCACAACAACATGAAACAACAGGAGTATCTCGTCCCTTGAAAGGATTCACACTTGTACTCAGACTGCCATTTTTGATCTCACGTAATGCTTGCCACTAAGGCTTTCTAATTCAATAGAGTGTACACTAAGAGCAACTCTACCCCATCCGAATAATTTTGTAACTCCCCTGAACTAAAATGATAAGGAGCTAGACTGTACCTGGCCATTCCTCGGGCCGGGCCGAGCTTCGGGCCGGGCCAACCAAAGCCTGACGCAAAAAACGCAGGCCCGAGCCCGGCCCGGCCCGGCCATCGGGCCTAAATATCGGGCCCGAGCCCAGCCCATCACACTAAAAGCCCGTCGGGCCTCTTCCTTAAATGATGAAATCAACGGGCTCGGGCCCGGCCCGGCCCGGGCTTCGGGCTCAAAACCTAGGCCCGAGCCCGACCCATGGACAAGGTTGGGCCGGGCTGGGTCGGGCTTTTTCGGGCCGGGTCGGGTCGGGCCGACCGGGCCGGGCTGCCCATGGCCAGGTATAAGCTAGACACATCATATATCTAATCTAAGCCCCTCAAGCCCTCTATTATAATAATTTTGGTTCCTATTTCTGATTTATCACTGTCTTGGGAGACACCTGGAGCTCAGGCTAGACGGAGTGAGCGGGCTTTTCGGCCCACTCATGGCCCGTTTTGGACAGGACCGATCGGTCCTGGCCCGATGAAGAAATTGGTCGGCCCGGTTACTCAATCTCAATCCGAAATTTACTCGCTCCGGTCCGGTATTGAACCGGCCTGATCGAGCGGATCGCACCTGTAGATTGTTCCCCGACGCACAGTCGCCGGCGATGTCCTGGCCATGCCCCGCCCCTTCGCTTGCTCACCGGAATCAATTGTAAGTCACTCTATTGACACAGAGACATGGGGAAGAGGTAGAAGAAGACTCAGGTCACGCAGAAAGAACGAGAGAAATGGAATTAGATCCGATAATCACGGCACAATCCCATGATTAAATGTGTTACGAACCAGGTCTAACAAATCGGGACTAAAGCCCCCCCCCCCCCCCCCCACGTTTAGTCCCGGTTGTGTTATGAACCGGGACTAAAGTGGCTCCACGTGGCTGCTGTGAAACACTCAGGCAGGAGGACCTTTAGTCCCGGTTGGTAGCACCAACCGGGACAAAACGCCACAACGCGTCCGGTGATGCCAAGCGCTGGGGTTAGGGTTTTGGAGGGTTTAGTGGTTTCATTTCGTGTCTCCCTTTTCTTTTTGTGTTTATAATTCAATTCTTTTTCGTTTAGGGTTTTTATTTAATTTTTTGTTTTCCATTCAACTCGACGCTACTACATATATAGCAATGAAGGAACCATTACACAACATCGTCATGAATATAGAGAAGGACCTCTTTCTCTGTACTCGGTCGAACAACAAGTTTTCGTATATATATTCCACGCTACTACATATTGTACACGTTCATGCATATATTAAATATAATATCTCTTACGATCCCTAATATCTAATTACCAAAATTCTCGTTGATATTTTCTCCACTTTTAGATATGACCTCTTCAAGTAAGAATCCGGCCAATTCCTCTTGAATTGCTCGTACGCGATCCTTTGGTAAGAGATCATCCCACACATGTTTGATCTAATTTAAAGATGGTAAGAGAACTCCGCACAATTGATGGTAATAAAATGAAATTGTTGTTGGGGGGTCAATATATATTAATGAAACTCCACACAATTGATGATAATAAAATAAAATTGTGAATATTGTTTACGTACTCGAATTTGTTCTAAAATTCTGCATTTCTCATTGGTCATCTTGCGAATGAACTCGCAAACGTAGTATCCTCATAAATTATTCCCGTCTCTAAACGAGCGAACCTGAAGCTCGTTGGGGCACCCGTGGCTTCGAAGAATTGTTCCTTCGTCCATCAATGCATCCACTATGGTGTCATGTGCGCCTCTTCGAACGCCAGGGTTGTAAGTCCCACTCTCTCCAAATTCTCTCTCACTCGCTCCTTAGTCTCTGTTTGCTCCATTTGACCGATATCTTCGCTGTAACACGCTCCAAATGCTCTGCAGGAATGCTAGAGTTAGTACTACTATAGCTCGAATTAGGCTGGGTCATCGACGGTTGCTTAAGCTTCTAACTTGTAAATTTCTTGAGATCTTAACGTTCATTCGAATCAACCTTGATCACAAAATAGCTAATTTGAATTCTGTTTACGACCATTTCTTAGTTGTGAAAAAGCATATTACATCATCATTTTCCATCCCAACAAGCAATGCAATAAGTACAAGGTTGTTTTTTCTTTACCTGGAAAATATAAAAATGTACACAAGAAAAAGTCCGGCAAAGAATATGCAATGTACCGCTATCTGTCCAAGCATAAGGCACAACATAACCGCTAGATGACATATGTGTCGTGCTACTATTTCATTTTGTGCATGTTCAGACGGCAAATTGCTTTATGAAATCCTCAAAGACAGAACAAATGTATCAATGAGCATACTCATTTTCCAACACTAGTCTAGTTGATCAAGCTACTTGCCCATTTCTTTGCCTTACTACACTTACCAATGAAAACCCTTCGTTTGCTTTTCTTGAATCAAATCTTTTACAGTGGTTGCCAATGTAGATGCATCGCATCCAAAAATAGTTGACACCATTATCGCCGACATTTGCTTTTATAAATTGATCCAGATTCGTTCACACTGAACCTGCCAATATAACCTCACCTCAGAAGTAGCGGTAGATGCATAGTCAAATTACCACAAGTAAAACTACTCTCAAGGCATTCTTGTAGACTAGCTACCCAGCACAGTTGCCGGCTGAGAGACAGTGTCATTGTTCAATCTTGGCGAAGATCGTGCCTTCTTGTGGAGTACCTATGACTGCGTCCATCTAGATGTTTGGGTGTTGCAAGACTATGTTGGCTAGAAATTGGGTTTTAGCTATTCAACACTATGAAGTTATGTGGTATGGGTTAGAAAAAAACTTATATTCACTGGATCAACTACTTCTCATTTTTTTACCAAGGATATTATTCTTCCGACTGATCAGTTGATCAGCAAGAGTGCTAGAGATATGAGAGATCCTTACTACATTTGCTCCTGAAAATTCATCCTGATTCTTTGAAACTAAATATAGCCCGGATGTGGTACCATCCCCCGCGCGCGCACAACTAGAAGAACTGGCGGAAGACGGCAAGAGGGGGCGGCACCGCGCTGATCTTGTGGCAACGCACGGCAAATCCAGGCATGATGCGCCACCCGTTGGGCGTGAACTGGCTGGGACGCGAGGCCAAAGTGCCTGAGCACCTCGCGGAAGAAGTGGTGAAGTGAGAAGTGTCAACCCGACCTACTTTACAGTGTTAACCCGGCCTGCTGACTAGACCCATGTTTATGTACATAGCATATTTTTAGAGGGCCAAGGAAATTCAAAACAGAAATGAAAGAGGTAGGCAGAAATGTGTATCGCCAATATATGCAAGCTACCATCAACAAAAGTTCCCTTCTTAGATGTTTTCTTCCAGCATATATAATTGTTGTTATACTCACAGGTAGCAATCATTAGTTGGTCATAGACGTAGTGGCACCAACCTACTTTCCATATGGACTCAAGCTTTGAAGTCGGGAGAAGATACTTTTCTTAATTTGAGCTTTCCAGTTGGGGCACAAAAGGTGACTCAAGATAAACGAAAGAAATTTGAACTTGAAACAGCAGGATCATTTATCTCTTTGAGTCTATCTCCATACTCTCCCTGACCTAGACCTGCACATATGATTTTCTTTAGCGATCCAGTATCAAGATCGTCGTCAACTGAAAATAACTCATCCATTTTAGATGGAAGACCCAAGATGACTCGTATCAAATGCTTAATTCCTACATCTTGATCTCCAATCTTGACTATCCCACGTTCATAGTTGACTCAATGTAGAAGCGGCTCAACCAAATAGTGTGGCAGTTCCACATCTGGGTGTCCCAAAAAAAATTTAAGCCTCATTTCTACGATACAGGTCCTTTGTGTCTCTCATAGGTACTTCATTAATCGGTGAACGCCTTTTGGACTGCACATAAAGTGGAGCTGAGTCACTTTCTTCTCTTCAAGATGGCAGTGTTCATCAACAAAAGACATGTTGAAGGAGTGTTCAGTTGATTCTGACATACCTGCGAGATCAGGAGGAAAGGACGTGGCAAGTGTGTGAGTAGCCCCATCGATGGTAATTTGTCAAGTAAAGCACACACGTGGCAAATGTTTAAGTAGCTCATCAATGACAATTTGTCAAGTAAAGCACATAAATAGAGTTCTTTACTTGAAAAATTGCCATCGATGGGGCTACTTACATACTTGCCACGTCCTTTCCTCCAGATCTCACAGGCATGTTAGAATCAACTGAATTGTAGTAACGAGATCTCATAGAAAACACTACACTTGTAGTAACGAGATTGAACTAGGTATTGGATACCGACGATCGAATCTCGGGCAAGTAACATACCGATGACAAAGGGAACAACGTATGTTGTTATGCGGTCTGACCGATAAAGATCTTCGTAGAATATGTAGGAGCCAATATGGGCATCCAGGTCCCGCTATTGGTTATTGACCGGAGACGTGTCTCGGTCATGTCTACATTGTTCTCGAACCCGTAGGGTCCGCACGCTTAAGGGTACGATGACAGTTATATTATGAGTTTATGCATTTTGATGTACCGAAGGTTGTTCGGAGTCCCGGATGTGATCACGGACATGACGAGGAGTCTCAAAATGGTCGAGACATAAAGATTGATATATTGGAAGCCTATATTTGGATATCGGAAGTGTTCCGGGTGAAATCGGGGTTTTACCGGAGTACCGGGAGGTTACCGGAACCCCCTGGGAGGTACATGGGCCTTAATGGGCCTTAGTGGAAGAAGAGGAGAGGCGGCCAGGGCTGGGCCGCGCGCCCCTCCCCCCTAGTCCGAATAGGACAAGGAGAGAAGGGGCCGGCTCCCCCTTCCTTCTCTCTCTCTCCGTTCCCACCTCGTGAATCCTATTCCAACTAGGATTGGGGGAGAAGTCCTACTCCCGGAGGGAGTAGGACTCCTCCTGGCGCGCCCTATGGTGGCCGGCCGGCCTCCCCCTCTTGAACCTTTATATACGGAGGCAGGGGCACCCCAAGAGACACAAGTTGATCCACGTGATCATAATCTTAGCCGCGTGCGGCGCCCCCTTCCACCATAGTCCTCGATAATATTGTAGCGGTGCTTAGGCGAAGCCCTGCGACAGTAGTACATCAAGATCGTCACCACGCCGTCGTGCTGACGGAACTCTTCCCCGACACTTTGCTGGATCGGAGTCCGGGGATCGTCATCGAGCTGAACGTGTGCTAGAACTCGGAGGTGCCGTAGTTTCGGTGCTTGATCGGTCGGGCCGTGGAGACGTACGACTACATCGACCAAACGCTTCCGTTGTCGATCTACAAGGGTACGTAGATCACACTCTCCCCTCTCGTTGCTATGCATCACCATGATCTTGCTTGTGCGTAGGAAATTTTTTGAAATTACTACATTCCCCAACAGTCGACAAACCCTAAATGATGAAAGCTTAGGCTTTTAGGGTGTCTCGGTGTCGACAAACCCTAAATGATGAGACCATGATCTTGTTCCTTGACAATAACCAACTTTTTGACCAAACCTTTTTCCTATTTAGAGCGAAACATGGCCCACAACGATGAGGCCGGTGGTTCGGGCGGCAAGCAATTCTGGGAGCTGTCCCAGGAGATGGAGGAACAACCTCACCGCTATGAGGACGCCGCGGAAGACACCGATCCTGATTACACAACCCCTAGTGGCGTCGGGGATGACACCACTGATGGTGCCGCCGAGGATGCCACCACTGATGATGGCGGCGCACACACAGATGGCAGCCAACCAAAGAAGCAAAGGAAGGACCGGCGCCCGAATGCGCTCCGCACCGTCAAGGAGGAATTCACTCAAGTGGACTCCGACGGGAATCCAACGAAGCCCGAACATATAGTCAAGGGGTACTCGGTTCAGCTCGTGTGCATTCTTCGGAGCACCGTCTCGATCAACACCGAGAACCTTAGGCATAAGGACCGAGGGAATTTGTGCAACCTCCTCTTCACGAAGCTGCACGAACGATACAAGTTCCCCGCCGAATTTGAAAACACACGCCTCTCAGGGAATAAAGTGAACAGTGCCGCCCTCACGAAGATGAGCACGACCCTGTCTACTTGGAAAAGCATGGTGAAGAGAATGATTGATAAAGGAGATAGTTATGAGAAGATCAAGGCGAAATATCCTTTGATGGGCGAAGATGAGTACAAGGAGTTCAAGATCAAGTGCGAGAGCAGTGCAACCTCCGAATCAAGTCAGTGGGGGAAAGAAATGCGGGAGTTGAACTTAGGGGAACACAAACTCAGTCCCGGCGGTTACAGAGTGGCGGAGCCTATATGGGACAAAGAGGACGCGGAGCGTGCCGAGCAAGGCCTACCGCCCCGCTTCGAGAAATACAGCGGTGACAAGCAGACCAGGAACTATGTCAGGGCCCGGTACAAGGAGGACCCGATAACAAAGGAGGTTACCACGGATCCGAAGACTAGGGCGCTTGAGCTTCTTCTAGTAAGGAATACACCCCCGCGTAATTAGCTCCATATGGTTGCACTCTAATTAATCCCCAATATTTCTAAATGGTTCACGTTCCTTTCGCAGGACACTGAAAGCAGTAGCGCGGGGTCGTCTAAGAGCTCCCCTTTCGACACCCCTTTAAATAGGGCGTTGAACGTAATGAAAAATAAGGATAAGCTCACTAAGCCGACGTCAGCTGGTCGTGTGGCCGGCAAAGGCTTGTCCACAAAATGGGGGTCATACTATACCGCTGGTGTGCGGAAGGAGAAAAAGACCAGCTCGGAAAGCCAGACGCGCGAGGTTGAAGAACTCAAGGCACAAGTGGCGCGGATTCTGGAGCTTGTCCAAGAGCAAGTGCAACAACTTGGAACGACGCTCAACGCCATGGTGCCTACGTTGATTCATGGGCTGACGACGTGGATTGCGGGCGGCCAACAGGGGCCTCCCCCGGTTCCCAGCTTCACGGCCAGCAACTCGCACAACACGCAGGCGGCTCCATTGGTGTCTCCGGCGGTGCCATTGGTGTCTCCGGCGGAGGCGGTATTCGTGTCTCCGGTGCCGGCACGGGCATTGGAGCTTAATGCACCCGGGTGTACGCCGGCCGGCACCTCGCCAACAAGCGCCCCCTCCGTCAGTTGCACGCCCGCCGTTGGCGGTGCCTCGACATTAGCCGAGCTCGACGGCATCACGGTAACTAAGCCTCTCGGCCGATGACTTCATCTACTTGCCTTTGACTGGCCATCCCTGACACCCTGTACATGTTTTCGCAGGGCACTGCCGACGTTCCTTGCACTCTTCTGCACTTCGTGGGCGCCGAGTTGGTCGATGTCGCCAAGGGCAAAATCGTTCAACCGGGCAACCCCATGTTCCACGGTAATCTGATGCCACCCACAATGTATAGGGTTGAAGTGGTTCGTGTGCTGCCAGGCTGCGACGAGCTGTTACCTCCGATTCGACCTGCTGGGGCCGACGAAGAAGATGAGATGACCCTCAGCACCTGCGTAAACTGGCCCCTGCTTTGGTCGAAGAGCCAGATTCGTTTAGGGGCGGGGGACACCACCCCACAAACAAGACTGCCAGTCGTGCCGGCGCCAAGCCATGGCAAGAACGCCGCAATGCTACCGGACCTGCCGGCCATCCCTATGGCACAGGATCCAGACAGCCCTATGGCACAGGATCTGGACGGCAACGACAACGACGACGGTACATTTACCAAAGTTGATAAGTACTTTGCCGAACATGGGTACGCTGACGAGTTCTGCGGGCCTCTTTCTCAAGAACCCAACCAAGATGACCGCGATCTAGCTGGTACGGCGGAGAAATCCAATTGCAACAGGCGTCGTCTGGCGTTCAGTTCTCAGGACACACCTCCAGCTCCCGCCTTCACCGAGCCTCAGATAGCTGAGGTGCGAAATATTATCAGCCCCAACACGCTCAAGAAGGCGGTCTGTGAGCAGAACTCAGTCCCATTACAGGAGATCAAGAAGAAGGGACGGAAACGAAAGACTAACAAGGGCGCCGGTGCGAGCCAGCCGGCACCGAGTTCGATCCGTGCTCAGGACAGGCCACCTTCACCTAAGGATATCTCGAGGAGGGTGCATGTGGCGGGTAGGGCGATGCTACCGCCAAATATGCTGAATGCTGCAACCGGTGCTATGCGGAGTCTGCACGACAGTGTTCTTTCTTTAGAGAAGCGGCGTCTCAGAGAGAAGGATGTGGCATACCCGGTTTTCGTGGCCAAGGTGCCAGAGGGCAAGGGCTTTGTGGATGGCGACA
The DNA here is from genome assembly GCF_056163025.1 of Triticum urartu. Lineage (NCBI taxonomy): Eukaryota > Viridiplantae > Streptophyta > Magnoliopsida > Poales > Poaceae > Triticum > Triticum urartu. Next base: position 746,337,631 of record NC_141875.1, on the reverse strand, counting down.
TCGGGGGTACGATCGTCCTGCGGTTTGATGACATCTTTGCTATGTTTAACCTTCATCCGCTGCACTACACCTTCGTTCGGCTGTTTTTCGCTGAGTATGGAGATGCGGATCATTAGAGACAAGACCCTGGACATCGTGATAGTTGACCCCTTCTACATGCGTGCCAAGCACTTGAGCAGCGCTGGGGACCGCCAAGTTGCGAGTTCACACCTCGAAGGCGTCATTCTGGCAAACCCAGATAAGGATAACTTCCTTGTGGCTTACTTTCCCGAGTAAGTCATCCCTTAACCGCCCCGTAACATATGATTTCTTAGATTTTGATCGTTCTTTTTTTTCTAACATTCCGTGTTCTGTGCAGTGACACACATTGCACACTCATCCTCTTAAGCCCGAAATATTCCATGGCCACGTATTTCGACCCGAACCGTAACTCCAAGATAGACTACACAAATGTCAAGAAAGTTCTTGATGATGTTCTCCCTGGCTACGCCAAATCTGGAGCCACCTTCACCAGGGCAGTTAGTAAGTACGGCAAGCACATGTTCTCACACAATACGAAGTTCTGCTGCGTCAAGCAGCCGCCTGGCGGTCAGAAGGATGCCTACTACGCCCTCCATCACATGCGGGCGATCGTAAGGGACCATCATCAACTTCTGCTACCAGATAATCTCAAAGATTGGGCCGCGAGCTTGTCGGCAGTCCAGGACGCGGACCTCAGATAAGAATTCTTTCGCATCCAGTCGGAGTTTGCGGACATCATCCATCAAGATGTCCTTCATACCTCAGGGCAGTTCTTCCTCAGATGTCAACCGTCCAACAGTGAGATAGATGAAACGCTACAAATGCAGGGTGACAACGACCGCGATTTCATGACCATCACGACAGACGGCGGCTTCATCCACGCTCCTGTCCGATGAGTCGAGTCGAAAGTAGTGATGTGTAGTTCTGAAACATTGATTGGCTCATGTTGTAATTATACTTTAATGAATTCGTATGTCTCTTTGGTTTGGACAGTCATTCAACTTAGATGTAATCGATGCTATTTATTAGTAGGACCATGAATCGTGCTATTAATGTCTTGCTTTTCTCTTTCGGTCCTTTTTTTGCATACTTACATATTGCTTATGTATTGTCTGTTGTTTGGCTTGTGTATAGAGATGCCGTCGTATGTAGTGTACAAGGGTAAGGTTTCCGGAGTCTACGATGACTGGGAGGAGTGTCGGAGACAGGTTCACCGTTTCAGCGGTAACAGTTACAAAGGGTACACCACTAGGGCGGAGGCCGAATATAGATACGCCCGCTATCTAGCGGGAGAGAGGAGGGAGCGTTGGAGGAACCGGATGAAGACCAGTTTGATCGCGATGATGCTCATCGTGATGACCACAACTCTCTTCTATGTGATGGTAGTTTAGATGATCGATATCGACTTGTAATGTGAAGGCAAACTCGATACTCGCGGTCTTGAGACTTGTAATGTTTTATCTTTGTTCGGTCTTTTGAATTCGGAGACTAATATGATGAATTGTATTCGGAGACTAATCTTTTATTGTATTTGATGAATCTGATGTACTGTGTGCTGCTGTCTATATTCTGTCCAATAATATATTTTGTAACCTGTGCAAAAATCAGAAAAGCAAAAAAAATAAAATCTAATATTCATACTAATGGCGCACCACACAAGACACTAATGGCGCACTGTGATCATCACACTAATGGCGCATTAGCTGCTGGTGCGCCATTAGAATGCCAAAGCACATGGGTACATATGGCCCCCTGGGAGGCATTCTAATGGCGCACTGCAGGCTATACTAATAACGCACTACGTGATGCGCCATTAGAACACCAGATACTAATGACGTACCAGTGATGCGCCATTAGAATTTAATTCTAATGGTGTGATGCCAGTGACGCATCAGTAGTGCGTTATTAGAAGACAAATTCGGTGCATCACTAGCATGCCTTTTCCTAGTAGTGGCACATGCAAAGGATCAAGCGGTACCGCTACTACATTGGCCGTGTCGAACAGAACCCGCTGGCCGAGGACATGCACCAGGTGGTGAACTACCTCAGCCAGGAGCTCTACTCCAGGGACGTGCACTTCCAACCTACTAGCATGCAACTCTCTTGAGATGGTAAATGGATCGTGTAAGATTCGGCATGCATGTTATTGTTACGACACGAGAACCACTGTGTCCACATGATGCATCGCCGAGTTCGTTTGGCGCCGTCAGAGTTTGTGGGCCTTGGCAGTTTCACGGGTGCAATGTCGCGAGCATCGATCGCGACAAAGGCGGCCGCGTAGGGTGGGAACCACGGTCGTTTTGTCGATGCGGGCGTGGGGGTGGGGAGGGCGACCGAACGCCTAGCAGGAGGCGATCTGGCAGGCAGGAAAGGAATCTTTCTTGTTTTTTTATTTTGGATATATATAAGGAAAAATAGAGATATTGAGGGAAAGAATCCGGCCAGATGATGAGCCATTTGAGCTGGGTCAGGCAAATGAGATCGCTAGCCAGATGGGATAGTTCGATCGCCAGGCCGCGGAAGATGGGTCGAACACGAAAAGAAACAGAATACGAAAACTTAACTCTTTTAAATCTAAGTTTCAAAAGAAAAACTCTTTTGAATCTCAGCCATCAATCTTTATGATTATAACATAAAATCAACGGATATAAATTGATGAGTTATGGAGAACTATGAAAGGCTCCGTCTTTTATTATTAGATAAACATAAAGATAAAGATCTACCCCATCGGTCTCCTCTGCTACGAGGTTTGTATACAAAAGGAACCGAGGTGCTTGCCGGACTGCCTCCTGCAAGTGATACTCTCCTTGGTAGCGTCACAGCAGGCCATGCAGACCAGCGTGCTATCGCGGCGGCCGAGGCATCTCTGACGCGGCGTGCCCTGCGCCGACATCGACGAATGGGAGCTCCTCGACCAACAGTGGGAGTGCTTGGAGGACTTTGCTGAACGCATGCTCACCTCGATTCCGCCGAGGAGGCTGCTTGGGGACCGCATGTGTCGACCTTGCACCATTACACTGAGCCGGGGTTCATGCCTGCCGGCTACACCCGCCGCCTGACGATGCTGCGCCTCATCAGAGTCAACATCATGCTTGGCTTCATGGAGGGTCTCCGCACCTTTTGCCTGGTGCTCGAGGAGTTCCACGTCAAAAGGTGCAAGATGTACTTCCACACCGTCGACTCGCCCATGCTCAAGAGTCTGGCCGTCATTGATCCGCTTGGTGGCACGGCCGCCCCCCTCACTCTCACGACTTTGAGAGTCACCTCCATCCATATAGACATCGTGTACAACGGGGAGTACGACTATGTCACCGGGTCAGGAGCAACCCCACCGGTGCTAACCGGTCTGGCTCACGAACATTCAGGAAGCCATGGCTTTGAACCGTCCTGCCGTGCTGCGTGTCTCGGCACATCCATAGTGATTATTCGACGTATGGGCAGGATCACCCGAGTGAGAATGAGTACTGGGACCACCCGAGTGACCATGAACAAGAGTCTGATGGGCAGGAACACCCTAGTGAGGATGACTACGGCGACCACCCAAGTAAGTATGAGGAAGCAGCTGGACCAGCCGACCGTTGGGCAGCCGAAAAAGCAACACAAACCTAGTCGCCCAAACAAGCCCGAGAAGCGTACTAGGATCGTTGTGACTAGTGGGCCGGAAGGGAACACATTATACCCAAGAAGGACGAGGAAGGGTATTGCAAAAAGGGTGAAAAGAACAGCTACACACCTTATAGAACTACAAGCAAATTACAAGTAGGAAACAAGAGCACCGCTTGGAGCCACCGGAGCCTTCAACCATGAATGAATCCCTGTGAAGAGGGGAATTCATATGTTCATGTATACATTGTGCATTTGTACGAACGCAGATATGTTAGATTGCATTTTTAGGTTTTGCAGTTATCCTACCCATGCCCATCATGCACACCGTCCATATCGATATCAGCTTTATATCACGTCATCAATCAGGTTGCAAAATCAGCCAATCAGTCTTATTCCTCCTACGGTTCGTGGCGTTAAAAAATGTTTTTTTCCTATACCACAGCAGCCGCTCATCAGTGGATTTCGACCTAATCTTTCGACCAATCCCACACGGCCGGCCGCCCCATCAAATTTGCAGCGCCAGGCTACCCTCCTACCTCCGGTCTCTCACTGCGCCCACGATGACCTCGCCTCCATCATGACACCACCGGAGCGCCTCCGGTCTGGCGCACTTCCTCTTCTCCTCCCTCCCGTCTACTCCGCCTCTGGCACTGCGACTAGCCATGCCTCCGACGCGCCGTAGGCGGAGCGCCGGCTGTCCATCCCCATTATAATCTTGGATTAGCTAACTGAATTTAGAATATATACCAAGCTCCATCGTTTGCTAATTCTGATTTATAATTGCTGATTTCTATGGAATAAATAAGACTAGAAGAACGCCCGTGCGTTGCAACGGGCCACATTAACTTTCATAGTTCAATATTAATCATGTTAATATTACATTTAATATTCTCATACATATCAAGTGACATTGGCGACATTTTTTACCATCAAATCCTCACACAGACACTCTCTCCCTCCCTCTTCCTCACTCTCTCTCCCCCTCTCCATATTTCTATGAAAATGTACTGGACGGGAAAATGGAAGACAAAGGAGAGGAGTAATTGTTATTCAAATTTTAGTGTCATTTTGAGAAAATGACTGGAGAATAGCATGATTTTAAACAGAATTTGTGTGCATGAACTACTTTGGTTTTCCATTGGAATTTTTTTATGCTTTAGAGCTGCCCCGCCTTATTTATTTTTCGTCCTCCGCCATCCAGTGCATATTATCAAAGTCATCCCAGTTGTCTCTTCCACAACTCAAAAGAATTACAAAGATTTTCATACAAAGTTTTCAACCTTATCAAATTCTAAACCAGCAACAGATTGACACTTACCTACTATTTTTTATATTATGAAAACACGAAGATAGTCTTGCCCACACACATTTGGGATTTTATCGGTGGATGCAATCAATGTATAAGTCTTCTATTTCTTGGAACCGGCCCAGTCTACATTAATATGAATAAATGCAGCTCTAATCTTTTTTATTCTAAATAATATGATCAAAGAGTGTGGTTATAGTTTACTTATTTTAGGGATAGTGGTTATAGTATACAGAGACGTAGCAAAAAGGAGCTGCCGACAGCTCAACAAACAGAGAGGGAGATACTCACCCAACATGGGTATGAGCTCCAGATAAGCCACAATTAGGGAGGCACATTATTAGTATAAGCTTCAGATAAGCACATGCAACTCTCACTTCATATAACAATACTACAGAATAAACAAGCAAAAACGAGGTCAATTACTTCATGAACTGAAAGCTCTAAAGGTAATATGTAATTTTCCCTAAATTCTCAAGCAGGCATTTTCGCCTAAAGCCAAACTGATGAAGATTTACTTAATTAAATTACAGAAATGTGAAAGTATTTTACAAGAATTACCTATGGTTTTCACATGCAACTGCTCATCGGATGCCAGCAGCAGGTAAAAACATTTAACTTCGTTGGGCTTCTTTGCTTGCTTTGGTGTACCAATGTATATCAAAGTCCCTAGGACTAAATTTCCTGGATGAAATCTGTACGCGGACATAAGCAAACATCACAAGTGCAAAGAGAGAGAACAGAGAAACAGAACAATTAGCAACACAAAATTTGTTGCTCCGAGTGTGTCAGAAGCCAAAAACTGATGAAATGGCTTCCTAGAGTAGGGTGAAAACTTACCGAGTATGTTGCCGCTTTATTATAAAGATGATGGCATTAGCTACATGAAACTTTTAACTCCAGCATTAGAACATGATAAACAACTCTAAACTCTATAAGTTCATACGTTGTATAATTAGTCAATAAAATGATCAAATCCATATAGTATTGTCCATCCATACATGTTCCGAAGTTTTACCTACATAACGAACATCTTATAAGTTTGGAACTACTCATAATGTAAACAAAAGAGCCATAGGTCTAGAACTCTATGTACAACCATCATTAATATTTTAGTTATATGAATGGCATCAAAAAAATCAAAGTGCACTTCTGTTTACACATGATTTCTCTTGCTCCTTGGAGCACCTCTCATTCATATCCATTTTTGTCAAGAGACACCCAGAGTAAAACACAGATCATAAACAAATCGAGCAAGATAGGTATGATCAGTTCTCTAGAAAACAAGAAGATATAATAGAGTGAAAGAAAATACTACATGCCACTGTTTCAGTTTCCAGAAAAAGACCGGACTTTGAATTTGGCCTTCCGATTGCAGCTATGAGACGAATGGCTACATCAAAATTCAGAACGCCTAAAAATTTATAGAGGGATTGCGGCAAGAATTTAATGTGCGACGACTCCCAAGAAATTAAATGGAACAAAATCATTAGCATTATATTCACTTTGGTAAATTTTGCACCTTGGAATAAACTCCAGATCGAACAACTCCATTATTCTCTTGCATACCTGAATAATGCGAAGAATTTTTGGCCCTGTTTGTGTTAGAGTTGTGTCGAATATTATTGTACAAGTTAGGTTACAGTTGGACTTGGAGTCGTACGGTGTGTAGACAGGATATTGAGTCGTGTCCAAGTAGGACACTTGTATCCTAGGCCTCTCATATATAGCGGGGGTAGACGCACGATGTAACCTATGCCAATAAAATAGCACGGGCACGCGGGGGAGCCGGCGGCGTGTGTCGGCGCCCTGGCGGCCGGGGTGCGGTATTGTGACGGTGTCACGGGGAGGAGCGCCCGTAGTCAGGCCCCGGGGGATGTAGCCATGATGGTGAACCTCGTTAACAAATCTCGGTGTCGTGTTTGTGTGATTGCTTGGTCCTCGGTAGATCGACAGAGTGCCTCAAAATAATTCTAACAAGTGGTATCAGAGCAAGGTTCGATGAGGTTCCGGTGGCTGATCTAGGGGTGAGGCCGAAGGTTGCATAAGAAACTAGTTCGATCGACGGTGTCAGGCGATCGGGATCAATTTCGTTGGTCAACAGGAAAGCCGGGACGATCGATGGATTTTTTCCGAAGCAGCAGAAGTCGGCAAGTACAAGAAGCAATCGGAAGGAGCAGCCGTGCAACAGGGGACCGAGCATACGGCGGCGACGGGATCGCGCAGGTTCTCGACGAGATCGGGATGATGTGCAGCAGCTGGACTCCAGTACCGGATCGATCGGATGCGGCTGCGTGCAACACAGGTGTTGGCAGTCGACGCGGGATCGCGTAGCAGGCTCGCACACCCTGCTCGTACGGATGCGGCCCAGGACAGGCGGCTCCAAGGCCTTTGCGGGCGTGCGGCCGGTGTTCGACTGAGATCGGGCTCAGCTGAGGCAACCCACATGTGGCCAGGCGGGTTGCGTAATCGAGTGGATGGCGGTCCAAGGTTGTCGTGGCTCGGACTTGAGCAGGTTGGAAGGGCATGGATGCACGTGAGATTTGTTGTGAAAAAAAAGGAATTGGAGCATGTCCCAAGAACGAGGTGTAGAGAGACGTACGCACATGGCTCTGTGAGACCGATGTTTCGGAAACAGGATGTCATGCAATGCAAGGGCGTGGTGGGTGCATGTTGGTACGTGTACATGCGGAAAACTGTGCAGGCTATGTATATCCATGGTGTGGCTGTGTGAAGCAAGGTGGAGCGGACGTGAGCGTGTTCAAATTTGCACATTGATTGGATACTCTACCATTGCAACACCAGAGTAATCGTGGAGTTGTCAAGGAATCTGGGACAAGTTTCAAGGATGACGACAAGCGTATAAGGCTCGGAGGAGTCTAGAGCGTGTTGTGGCAGGATCATGCATACACAGGGTGTCAAGGCAATGCATAGATGTGCGGGCGGACACGACGCGGGGTGGAGCATGGTTGCAGTCGGATAATTTCGGCTGGGTCGGACTGGATTGTCTGATGGACTGACATGGATGTTGGTCAAAGCAGAAGACGGCGGTGATTTCAGCGACGATGACACAAGAGCGTGATGCTGATGGTGGCCGACTTCTGGGGCGTGGAAACACGTGGTGCAGGTCTGAGGGCTTGTGCGGCTTCTACAAGACTAAGGCGCGGGGTTGATTCAAGACAGTGTACACATGAGAGCTTGAAGTCGACAGGGCGCGGGGTAGCATGGCGCACCTACATGGAGTCATGTTGAAGGTGGAGCTGAAGTTTGACGGAAGACTTCACTCTGTGCTGATGGAGGGGCTACGGTGTAAGATATCGGAGAATCGAAGCCTATTTCAGCGGGATAGTGAGAGACACGTGGATCGGACTGGGTACCAGTGATCTGATGGAGACGTGATACTCGGCATCGGTCGGTGATGATCGGTGGTTCTCTGCAGTGGGGGTTGAGGCAGTGTGGGCTAGCTACCCGGGAGACTCGACCAGGACAGCAGAGGCTCGACGCGATGATAGCGGCGAGGCGTGCGGTAAGCACGGGACATAGCGACAGGCCAAGGCACTGATGGTCAGACATGTGGTCAGACAAACTGTGCAGGGGGTGCTGAAGCAGTGTTGACGAGTATTGGATTCAAGTTGGTGACTGGGTCTATCGGTGCTAGTTGATGGACAGGAGTTGACCGTGGAGAATCCGAGTAAGTGGCGAAAAGTCTGAAATTATCAAAAGCTGAGAGAGTACATGGCCGTATATTCTATGGTGTCCAGTGCACATGGCAAAGTGTGGATAACAAGTACAGAAGGAGGCGGAGTGCTATAGCTGTGGGACATGTCAGAGACTATCCGGGAAAAAGATGAGACAACCGTGAATTTGACTCAGGGTGACACAGGGCAACGGTGAAATTCCTTCAAGTTTCAGAAAGGCGGTCAAGGAAGAGCGGTGATGTTGAGTTCAGGTAACTCTTATATGTGGCGTCCAATACGTGAGTTGTTCGCTTTCACGCAGACAGTGGTCGGTGTGTGATTGCGTTGAACGGAAACTCCGGAAGTTGGGAGCACAAAGTAGAGTAATGGGAAACTTAATTTTGCTCGAGTGTTGACTGTGAAGAAGACGAGAAGGGATTACAGTTGCAGGTGAAGTCATATGGAGTCTGGGAGTAGCAGCGGTGCTCATGGCGTATCTCAAGTCCAATGTACATGGAGGTTCTACGCACAGACGAATTCAAGGTGGTGGAGAATATTCGCCAAGGTGGAGTTTGTTAGAGTTGTGTCGAATATTATTGTACAAGTTAGGTTACAGTTGGACTTGGAGTCGTACGGTGTGTAGACAGGATATGGAGTCGTGTCCAAGTAGGACACTTGTATCCTAGGTTTCTCATATATAGCGGGGGTAGACGCACGATGTAAGCTATGCCAACATAATAGCACGAGCACGTGGGGAAGCCGGCGGCGTGTGTCGGCGCCCGGGTGGCCGGGATACGGTATTGTGACGGTGTCACAGAAAGGAGCGCCAGTAGTCAGACTCCGGGATGTAGCCATGACGATGAATCTTATTAACAAATCTCGATATCGTATTTGTGTGATTGTTTGGTTCTCGATAGATCGATGGAGTGCCTCGAAATAATTCTAATAGTTTGGTTTCACTTTCTCAGCCAGATTCCGCTGCATGGCAGCCAAATCGTAACCAAAGAGTGAACGGTTCCGAATGTGATGTGAAGGATCAACACCTCCAAACCAGGCTAGCTAGCTACCTCTAGAGATCATGACACCTAAAAGAATAAAACAATTCCAACAGCATCCAAATCAAGCTAGCTAATAATCTCACAAAAGATGCATTCTTGAAATTAGTCTTTCGTAAGGAATGTATATTATCTAACTTCGTTACATAGGACTTGTGCTGATGAAATATCTATTAGGAAAAGGGCTATAATTAATATGAACATTAATGGCGCACCATATATGTGGTGCGCCACTGCTATATAGCAGTGGCACCAGATACAGGTGCGTCATTAGTGTCCTCATTACTAATGGCGCACCACACACATGGTGCGTCACTACTAACAAATTTTTATTTTTTTTATTTTTTCAGAACTAGTAATGGTGCACCAAGGCATAGTGCGTCACTATTTACAATTTTTTTTTCAAAACTAGTAATAGCACACAAGGGGATAATGCGCCATTACTAGTTTTAACTAGTAATGGCGCACTGTCCCTGGTGCGCCACTACTAACAATAAATTCACCAAATGCACCCTCCATGTGGACTGCCTTTTCAGTTTCAAGAAAAAAAATCATAGAAATGTCAAAAGATAAAAAAAAAATAAGATTCCCATATGATATGTGGTCTAGCCGTTAGCAAAATGTACAAACATAAATTGTCGACTTTTTTGCAAAATCTCTCGAGAATTTGTAAAATGGCATAACTTTTGCATACTAACTCCAATGCAAAAGTTTTTTATATGAAAAATCATCTACTCAAAAAGTTACATCCGATTTCAACCAGGAGAACCCTGTTGAACATTTTCAAAATCACCAAAAACCTAACAGAAAAAAGTTACGTGGCTTTCAAGATCTGGAGAGGCAAAAAAATTAAAAAAAATCAAACTCAGTAATGGCGCACCTGCCCATGGTGCGCCATTACTATCTTCCCACCTTCAAAATTCAAACTATATCAAAAAAATAAAATAAAAAGTTAGTAATGTTGCACCTACCCATGGTGCGCCATTACAATCTTTCCACCTTCAAAATTCAAAATAAATCAAAAAAATTAAAAAAAAGTTAGTAATGGCGCACCTGCCGACGGTGCACCATTACTATGCCGTATATATGGCTGCGCGGGGTCCTTTCCTTCTTACCTCTTATTGTTCTCCTCCACTCCATCTCCTCCTCTCCTCCACTCCATCTCCCCTCCTCTCCTTCATCATACTCCCCTCCTCTCCGGCGACCTCCTCCTCCTCCTCTCTGGCGACCTCCTCCTCCCTCCTCTCCTCCCCTCCCCTCACGGTTTCTCCTCCCTCCTCTCCGGTGATCTCCTCCTCCCTCCTCTCCGGTGATCTCCTCCTCCCTCATCTCCTCCCCTCCCCTCACGATTTCTACTCCCTCCTCTCCGGTGAACTCCTCTCCGGCGACCTCCTCCTCCTCTCCGGTGACCTCGGCCCTCCTCTCCGGCGAACTCCTCTCCGGCAAAAGAACTTACAAGATCCAAAAACGAGAACTTTGAAAAAATATCGTGCAAAAAAACGAGCAAAAAAAAGGGCAAAAAAAATCATGATCCAGATTCAAATTTAAAATTCAAAAATAGCAATGGCGCACGGTGGGGGTTAGACGATGCGCCACTACTATTTTCCCGCCTTCAAAATTCAAAAAAAAATCAAAAAAAAATTAAAAAAAGTTACCAGTGACGCACCTATAGCAATAGTAATGGCGCACTACAAGATGCGCCACTGTTACCTGCAATACTAATGGCGCACCAGAGGTGCGCCATTAGTATTTGTTACTAGTGGCGTGGTAATAGAGGCGCACCTATAGTGCACCATTAATGGCCATAACAGGTGCGCCACTAATTAGCTTTTTTCTAGTAGTGATATATAGCAATCTCACCTCCATTGTGAATCTGTAAACGTGCAAATGATAGTTGATGCCATCATTCCTACATATGACATCTGTGATGTAGTGCACTGGCAGAGCCCTCTGTACTCTCCTATCTTGGTCATGCTCCTTGTTGTTTCTACCACCACATCCTCAGAAGTAGAAAAAATCTTATTTCTGTATGTGCTTACGTACAACAAATGCTCCTAAGCTATACAATTCAAAGAATAAGAATTTTGAGAATTCTCCGTAGGGCATATCCAAGCATTGTGCACAACAAAAGATAGTGAACTGAACACCATGTTTGGATAGGAAGCAGAACTAAATGCATGAAAAATCACAGAAATACTAAGAGAGTCATAGCAACCACATGCATAAGAATTAACCAGAATGGATCATTGCTGAGAACCTGGGTATCTATACACACACAAAGAATCAGAAAGAGCTACTAAACAGTTAGACGATTCTTTGCATCAGTTATGATGATCCATGATTAACCCTTTCTCTTTGGATAGAGGTTGTTTCACTAATGCTCTTGATCGGTTCTTTTTTCAAAGTTAGGAACAAGGTAGTACCATGACAAAAACTAAAAGGAAACACACCATCATTACCATGAAAAATATGACGTACCACAAGAAATTGATCATTGGATTATCGAAACATACCATTCCCCCTTGATGGGTGTTCAGAGGCGTGCACATAAGAGAATACCACCAACACGACCAACCTCGCCGATTCCAACACCAAACAGTTTACTCAACCCGTACTTTGTCTTCAGAAAGATGACAACTTCTTGGACACAATACAAACATATAAGGATGTTTACAAAAAGTGGTCATAATCAACTCTAATTCAGAACTTGTACATTGAATATATAAGTGTTGATAATCTATTGTAATTCAGAGCTAGATACAGTAGTATTGTATTCTGAAATTGCACATGAAGTTGCACACAGCCTGCACATTGCACATACAAATAGCACACACACATTTCAGCATCCATTGCACTACAAATATCACACACCGTGGCCTGCTACACTACTATTTGCTGCACAAATTTCACTAATCACACATTAGCCTGCTGCATTACTACTTTCTGAAGCCACCGAGAATATTGTGTAAATATTCACTTAGTTTTTAAAATGTTCTGCAGGGTGTCATAATTTGTCCTCTGAAGAATGATCTTTTTGTAGAAAGAGTAAAACCGTCCTAGAAACCAAGATAATCTGAGATAACCAAATAAATTCCGTAAAAGCAAACTGGGAGCGATTGGGGAAGAAAACGAGACTCTACATGAAATTTGGCCCGGAAGTGTACCTACTGCAGCATGTCGGTCAAGCATCATGTAGGGGCACTCTGCCTTAACCCAATTCCTATTTGGTGCCTGAAGCGCCATATATAGGTTATTTTGTTAACTAGCGCAAACCCACACGACTCTGTGTCATTGTGCCAGAAGAAGGAGGAATTGTAATTCTTGAATATGTTGCCATGCAGGCCTTTGAGAACCTCAGAATTTTATTTATTACTGACTGCGTCTGGCGACATATCATAGCTGAATTTTAGTGCACTCAAGCATGAAGGAGTAAGTTTCTCATGGTACATCAGTGACACACTCCTGGCTGGCTCGCTCAATATTCTGAACCTTGCTGGCTAAAAAAAAGATAACCGGAAGATCAAAGGACGTTAATAAGAAAAAACACCGGTAGTTTCTGTCAGTACTGCTGACAGAAACTTGTTAGCACACGCTTTCTTACCCACTTGGGTACTTCACTGCAGGTGCAACTCCTGTCAGCACAATTATACCTCATTTTCTTCTTCTTTTGGTAGCGTGAACCCAAACGGCAGTTGCCCCTAATTGAACCGGTGTTACGTAGCGGTAAACCTCGTCTAGCAAATTTTCTATAGAGCATTTCCTTCTGCTCTTCGCACCTTAAAACCGATTTGGAACACTTCCACTGTCCCTGGCAGAAAACTTGCAATGGTGACCAAGCATAAGTCAACCAAGGGCACCGACATGGAGCGCAGGCTGGACAACAGGTATGATTTGATGGGCACTCTGTCACAAGTACAAGGAGATACATAGTCCGAAAAGAAGATCGATAGCATGCGCGCCGCTGACCACCGAGCATTCAGTCGAGCACATTCATAGCTAGCTGTACACACACTCATAGGTCGCATGCGTACATTTATCCAGTCCACTGATCATGTACAGACCTACGTACATTTATCCGGCGACCAATAAAGCAAGCTATGAATTTCCAACATGATCTTATATAACCCACTCAATTCATTTTCAATAGAGACGAAAACAGGCACGGTAGGAACATTTTATTTGGAACAAGCTGAAAGCTGAAGCTATGATACAGAATGTTACTACGTAAGAAAAACGCCATTGTGGCTGACCTTAGATTTAACAATTAGATTACTAACAGAGGTAGTTTTGAGTAAAAGTGGTAGCACCATTAATGATACTAAGCCTCAGTATCAATGTCATATTTTCTAATCTTTATAATCTTCAAGCGCATTGCATCCATATTGATCTTGTGATCATCGGCTACACCCGCAACATGCAATTCGAATTCCATCTTCTCCTTCTCAATTATTTTTAATTTTTTCTTCAAATAATTGTTTTCTTTTTCAACTAAATTTAACCTCTCGACAAGAGGGTCGGTTGGAATTTCCGGTTCACATACCTCCTAGATAAAAATATGAAAATATCTATGCCACGTTGGTCGGCATAATTTTCATAAACACTAAATGAAACAAATAGTAATAAAAGATAATATACCACATCTGAATCATACAAGTAAGAAAATTATACAAGTATCTACCTAAATCATACAAGTACGAATTTTTTTCTTTTAGAAAGAAGAAAAGAACAAGAGGCTCACCACGGTGGTGCCGACGACGGGATCGGCACCTGCGATCGATGGCAGTGAGGACGGGGACGGGACGGGACGAACCGCCAAATATAGACAAATCTTGAAGAAAATGGTGCTTGGAGAGGAGAAAGCTTAAGTGTGGCTCGTGCATTTCATCGAACACCTCATGTGCATACATAGAAGGGAGAACAGAGCAGCGCATGCATACCTCCCACATGGACAAAAATAGAGGAGAGGGTGGGCAGAGGCGAGGGTATATATAGGCATCTCTTTAGTCCCGATTGGTGGCCAGAACCGGGACAGAAGACTGACCTTTAGTCCCGGTTCTAGCAACCAACCAGGACTAAAGGTGTTGCGCCAGGAGCGAGGCCCATTGGTCCCGGTTCATGTCTGGAACCATGACCAAAGGGGTCAGACGAACCGGGACCAATGGCTCCCGAGGCCCGGCCGGTGCCCTGGCCTCACGAACTAGGACTAATGCACCCTTTGGTCCCGGTTCGTAAGAGAATCGGGATTAATGCCCTTATCTGGCGTGGACCAAAGCCTTATTTTCTACTAGTGCACGCCACCGGCGCCGGCAAGTCAGCCACAAATGCTTCTCTGTTTAATTACGAGTGTTCTCTTTTCTTACAACTTAGGAGTGTATATGCCCTGAACCTAGCTCTTGCATGCTTCTTTGTTTAATTTGGAGTGTCCCCTTTCTTTGCAAATTTTGGAAGGCCTTCAATTTTGTGTTATATTTGACATTTTTATACCCCTATTATTAAATATAGCACGCTATAACTTGTATAACATTTGGTGAAGTGAGGCGCTAAATCTTGTAGCATATATTTTTTTCCTTGCTAATAATGCTCTATTTATGTACAACACATAACAATACTGCGTAGGTCTAGCATTGCCAATTAACTCTTCCTGAGACCAAGCGGTGTTGATAATCTGGTTTTTTAAGAGAAAAGCAAACACTAATTGAGCAGTTCTTGCTGATACGCATTTTATCTAGATTCGCCTTCTTGTCGTCGTTGGGGTGTCACCCTTGGATGCTGTTTTCATGGACACACTAGTTTCTTTCCAGCTGCAAAGGACGCGCATATGTGCTAGTTGATATTAACTGCAAGACACGTACGGACGCGGCAAACAGACATCACAAATAGCTAGAGGGTGATTACAGTGGCTACGTACATACACGTGGACAAACACATACAGCTGCAACATACGCAGTTACTAGCTAATACTACTAGCTTAGACGGTAAGGGAAGATGACTAAGGAGTAAGGACAGCATGTTCATGCGGAGAGCACGAGTGGTGACGTAGTGGTTTGTAGTCCAGCATCTCCGCGCGGCACACCTGCAGCACTGGCACGCTCGTCGCCATGCGGTAGACGTTGGCGGCCACCAGAGCCGCCATGAGGACCAACACCAACACCACGGCCCACTAGCAGCACCTCCTGGCGTGCCGCCGCCGCTCGCCGGCCTCCCTGCTGCTGAACTCCTCATCTCGGTCGACTCGATTGGTTACTACTCCCTCCGTAAACTAATATAAAAGTGTTTAGATTACTATTTTAGTTATCTAAATGCTCTTATATTAGTTTACAAAGGAAATACGTATGTATGTGGTAGACTATGGAGTGAGTGGGTGTGTTCTGCAAGCGAGAAGCCTGCGTATGGGTTAATTTATATGGGTCGGCCGGATCGGAGGGAGAGATAGCGGCCGGCGACAAGTAAGGAAGATGGCTCACGGGCCTGGTATCTTCTTCCCTTGGTGTGCATGCTTGCTCTCTTTATCTTTGCTTTGACGTCACGTACGTAGTAGATGCCCGCCTACTCGTAGTCTTTTACCGAAACGGCAAAACCTATCATAGGCCAAGGCTAGATGCTGAGCTATGGAGAACCAGATATATATACATGGATATCCAGCTTATTCCTCGCCTAGCTCATCCAGCTCACCCATGCATGTCTATGTCTTCTTTCCAAAAGGAAAAGTTATTCGACACCCTCCACGAAGACACTCGGGCTCTCTAGTTTTACTTCTTTCCACAAGAAATAAGTTATATATTCGGCGGTCGCTCGATCTGCACGCAAAGCTGACAACTCGATACAGCTAGTCCATTTGCGTTTGGGCACAACTTGGATTCGAATTGGTTGCACTAGTGTATTCTGAAATTGATTCAATCATGCATGCACATGTTTAATTAGCTGCCACGTGCTTGAAGTTACCGAAAGAGACGTCCGTACCTTGGTCAGCACCAAGGCCGCACTATAGTACAGAGAGGCACGTACGTAGTAACTCATGTTTGCTTGTCCGCAAAATTTGTAGCTCAAAAGATTCGACGGGGGTTTACGACAACAATTTCCTTGTGCACTTCGCACCTTAAAACCGATTCGGAACACTTCCACTGTCCTTGGCAGAAAACTTGCAATGACCAAGCATAAGTCGACCAATGGCACCGACATGGAGCGGACGCTGGACAACAGGTATGATTTGCTGGGCACTCCGTCACAAGTACAGGGAGATACATAGTCCGAAAAGGAGGTCGATAGCGTGCGCGCCGCTGACAACCGAGCATTCAGTCCAGCACATTCATAGCTAGCTGTCCACACACTCATAAGTCGCATACGTACATTCATCCAGTCCACTGATCATGTACAGACCTGCGTACTGACCGGAGACCAATCAAGCATGCTATGAATTTCCAACAGGATCTTATATAACCCACCCAGTTCATTTTCAATAGAGACGAAAACAGGCATGATAGGAACATCTTATTTGGAACGAGCTGAAAGCTGAAGCTAGGATACAGAATCTTACTACGTAAGAAAAAACGCCATTGTGGCTGACCTTAGATTTAACAATTAAATTACTAACAGAGGTAGTTTTGAGTAAGAGTGGTAGCACCATTAATAATTAGGATAAGAAAACTAAAACACTCCAGATATGCAAAATGGTGCCTTATCTCTTAAGTTGCTCTCATCGACCTCCTCTGCCGTGCCCGGCCCTGTTCAAGTACATATCTGTTCAAGTTCATATCTGAAGTTGCCTTTTACCCCTTCCCTGTTCAAGTGCTCCTCCGGTGGCCGGCAGTGTTATTGGGAATATATCACGCTACAACTTAAGTCTTTGTTGAGAAGACTGGGACATGGCATTCCTGCCTGATTGGTCAAAGAGAGCGCTGCGTCGGTCAAAGTGCTGTGGAGGCTCTTGGGTTTTCCAGCTTAACTATTTCTTGGAATTTAATAGGTAGAGGCTGATAGGGTTGGAAAACAGTTGCTCGACATTTCCATTACTTTAGTGTCATGCTTTTTAGTGCATAAATGCATGCATTCCTAATGTGTGAAGAAAATACATGACCCGGCATGTGATGCATGAGAAAAATCTCGTATATAGCATTGATCTAACGAATTGCGTGAAGGCATGCATTAGTACACCCATAACCCACATGCTAGAGCCGCAATATATATATATATATATATATATATATATATATATACACACATACATACATATATTTATATACGATAGCGCTATTGTGAGCCTGCGCGCATAATGACTTGGCGTGCGCTCCGGCTGATTGCGGGTCGTAGGCCTCTCCACCGCTAGTTACTTTGAGGGTAATGGTACTTGTAAGAAAAAGTAATGCATTTAATTTCATTACCATGCTTGGCCCACTGCATCCCGATTTTGAGGTCGGCAGTAATAGGAAAACAGTATGTTTGGTAACCGACGGAAGTTCTTTACTAGGCAATGAGTTACTGATGGTTCGATCCCTCGGCTCTAAATCGTAGTAGTAAAATCATGCTGACGTATAGTAATGAATTACGACATGCTCACTAATTATCAGCAACAAAATAGATGGTAATGAAAGAAATTTTTTACCAATGAATAAATTAGAGTTTCAATCCAGGCGCATGGTAAAAGAGATGGTAACAATATTACTACTTTCTAAGGGCCAATTACTAATGCTATAATAGTGATAGTAATAGCATTACTACTTTCTAGAGGCTCATTTACTGATGCTAGGAATTAACGCTTGGTCTGGGCTCCTTTACAATGTTACGATGGTTAGTTACCACGAATTAATGATCCAAGGTGTAGGCGTGCGTGGTGACCGTAACTTCATTACTTTTGTTTTCTCGCGGAGGAACGCGGCCTGGCGGAGCGCTTTGATTGGTATCTGGTCGTAAGTAGTTACGATAGTTTTTTCACGAGTGGGCGGTTCGTAGTAATTTTTTAGGGGAACGGTTCGTAGTAATTAGCATGTACTCGGTTGGGTCGATCGGCCACGCCACGGCGGCCGGAGCGCACGGTAAGGTATTATACGCGCAGGCTTAGTTTAGCTGTCCTATATATATATATATATAGTCCATCGCAAGTAAGCGTTTCCGGTCCATATACTCCAGTAGTAAGCCAGCTAGCTATATTTTTCTTGAGAAGAAAGCATGTAGTTATGATCTCAAAACCATCATTGCTCAATCATATCGATTATTGGTAGGCACAAAACTACTGATATGAGATTTTGGAGAAAAACAAATCAGCCAAGTGTTTTCCTAAACAAACAAAGTCAAAAATTCAATCTAGCTATGAAGGAAAATAGTTGTATAATTCTTATCCTCAAATGCATTGATTGACAATGCAAGTGTTTTCCTAAACGAACAAAGTCAACGCTCGCTACAAAGCACCTCCCACGGCTTCGCAGCCACTACATCCCAGCTTCGACGCATCAGCGTCAATGACAGCTGCATAGTAGCTCTGGCGGCTTCACTGCTACTGCATCGCAGCTCCGGCGGCGTCAACAATTGCTGCTGCCGGCAGCAACTCCATCCCGTTCACCACATACATGGTTGACAGGAGAGCAAGCCTCTGAATCTCCATCTCTCTGGATCCTGTATGGGAGAGGGGTGATTAAATTTTTGGGGAGCTATTATTTTTGGAGAGCTTACTGGAGGGTATAACTCGTTTATCCCACACCTATTATTTTTAGTTTTAACCATGCTAGCGTTATATGTAGACGTGTCTGCAATTAGTGTAGTATGTGCTTGGATAACTGAATATCAACATGTGTTTATTTCTGTGAATGCCATGCTAGTGATTTAATCTTGGATTAATTCGGTCAAAAAATTGCCTATTTACTCAGCAATCCAAAAACCTAGTATGTGTAGGAATTGACTGTGCAAGGGCCTGCGCAACCGGCGAGCGAACCCTGAAAATACTGGCACAAACGACAGAAACCTGGTGTCCACGAATGAGAATGAAACTTGGCATCCACCCTAAAAATCGTGGCACAACCGATATAAACCTGGCATCCATGAATGAAACCTTGCATTAACCTATGAAATCTGACGATTGTGTAGAATGCAGAGGCCATGAAACCTGTTTTGCACCTATGAAACTTATATAAAGACCATGGAACAGTCCATTGTTCGTACATCAATTATGTTTGTACATGCAAAGAAGAAGTCGATATAAAAATGCAGAGTCCCATGTACTTCATATGTAGTCTTGGTTGTCTGACTTGTAGCACAGCCTCACTGGCATCTCTAACCCTCTGCCTCACCTCCAACATTATCAACATTACTCTGCGCTTGAGCTTGCAGCATGGCCTTCTTTTTTTCCAGCATCTCATTCTCACCTTTCGTGTTCTTTCCTTTTTTCTCCTCGAATGATGTTTTTGTCCAGGTCTTGCTCCTACAGTTAATGGAAAACATTAAGTGTAGGCCTCTGCAATATTCAGTGTTATCTCAATGAATGAATGGCATGTATGCCTCCTGATGAAGGTATGTACCTGGGGTAGGAGCACGGACCCATCCCAAAGAGTCCTACCCAAAGACATCCCTAGAAGAAATCACCCATCAATCGACTTGAAGGTACTCCACTCGATGGGTTCAAGACACTCGACCAAGAAGCTACCACTCGACCATGAAGCTATTCACTCGACTGCCAGGAGACCTACAGTCACTCCGTAGGCAAATGGTCAGCTGTTAAGTAGTCTTCATGGTCATTACAGCACTTTATTAGAGGCGTTACCAGTAACGCCCCATCTTAAATGTACTTTAAACCCTGCATTACTGAGGGCAGGAGGGGACCGGAGAACTCTATATAAGCCACCTCCCTCCTCAGTAGGAAGGGTTCGCATCCCTGTAATCTATACACGCATAATCCAGTCGACCGCCTCCGGGCTCCGAGACGTAGGGCTATTACTTCCTCCGAGAAGGGCCTGAACTCGTAAACCTCGCGTGTAACAACTTCCCAATAGCTAGGATCTCGCCTCTCCATACTCACCCCCCTACATCACTGTCAGAGTTAGAACCACGACAGTTGGCGCCCACCGTGGGGCCGGAATCTTAGCGCTTAGTTGGAGAAGTTGTGATTTTTCTCGATCCCTTTGATCATGTTTTCTTGCGGAGTTTTGGTGGAGGACCGCGAGATCCGTCTCGGCGCGCTCACCTTCATCGTCGACGACTCCGCCTGGCTTCAGGAGGCACTGCTCGACATCGACGCGCTCCCCGCCCGCGGTGCGACACATTTCCGCGCATGCGTTCGTGGCGTCCTCCTGCGGCAACCGTCGACCCAATATGGGTCGGCCCCCGTATCGTCTCCCCGCCCTGTCTCCCACCAGCGCAAGCGCTCCGGTCGGTCAAGACTTCAACGGTGGGTGAGGCACGCCGTGGCCCGCCAATCGGCAGCCCCGCAAGTCGCGGCCATCGAGCCCGTCGAATCCCTCTAGGGCCTGTTCGACTGGCTCCGTGGAGACCGCATCCGAGTGCGACAGCAGCGATCCAGCGGCTGAGATTCTGGCGGTCGATGGAACACACAGTCCCCCTGGTTTCCCTCGCACTGATGGAGGCGCGGGTGGGGGCGATCCGTCGCATCCCCACGACGAGTATCTCCCCGAACCTCTCACGTCATTGCAGCGAGAGGAGCTTCGCCGCCGGAACATGGACGCGCTCCGCACTCCTATCGTCGGAGAGACCCCCGAGGCCCGGGCCTTGGAGGACGCGCGTTTGGCCAACTTGGCCGAGCGCACTCGACTAGAGAATCTCCAGCGAGCACTCGACGAGCAAGCGCGTCAGCGGGCTCCCGAGTCTAGTCGACGCCAGCTCTTCCCGCCGACGCAGGTATATCGAACCCCAGTTCAGAATCTGGCCGCCGCGGCCCGTATAGCAGAATCGATTCAGCCCTCCCAGTCGGAGGCTGGCAGGGGCTTGTTACAGATCAGAGCATTGCTCCGGGCGGCGGGAGACCAGAATTCCGCTGTCTCTCAGTCGCGGAATAGGATCCACAGTCGGTCTGTCGCAACAGATACAGTCGAGTCAGCTCACAGCCCGAGATCGCCCCCGAGGCGTGAGGGACGTGGTGGCCAGCATGATCAGTACAGGAGGAATGAGCAGTATGATCACCGATTCGACCGTGATGATCGACGTCGAGTGCCAACCCCTCCCCTGAGGAGTGGGTCATATGCGCCTCGACGGCAAGATGACAGACGCCCTCATAGTGTTGGGCAGAGGATTCCAGTCGACCCCAGAGACCCAGGCTTTGATGCGAGATCCATCCTCGTTCAAGGTTTGGTTGACAGGAACAAAGCTCATCGAGAAGGCCATAACAGAGATGCGCCTGCCAGCAGCAGAGTACGTGCTTCAGGGCCAGAGTGTTTCAGTCGAGCCATCAGAGCCGCAGTGACACCTCCCAATTTCAGGTTGGCGACTGGAATCGGCAAGTTCACCGGTGAATCTAAGCCTGACACCTGGCTCGAAGATTACCGAGTGGCTGTACAGATTGGCGGTGGCAATGACGAGGTGGCCATGAAGCATTTGCCTCTCATGTTAGAGGGCTCGGCCAGAGCATGGCTAAATCAGTTGGCACCCAGCAGCATTTACACTTGGGAGGACCTCTCCCGAGTGTTTATCACAACCTTTGAAGGAACATGCAAGCGACCTGCAGGCCTAACCGAGCTGCGGTCTTGCGTGCAGAAGCCGAATGAAACTCTGAGGGAATACATCCAGAGGTGGATCACGCTGCATCACTCGGTTGAGAACGTGCCGGACCATCAAGCGGTTTGTGCCTTCAAGGAAGGTGTTAAATACAGAGAGTTGAATCTGAAGTTCGGTCGAACTGGAGAGATGTCTCTGAATCGGATGATGGAGATTGCCACCAAGTATGCTAACGGAGAAGACGAAGATCGACTCCGGAGTGGCAAGCAGAAAACAATCGCCCAGGAAACTGGAGGCAATTCCGGTTGGAAGCAGAAGCGAAAGGCCGAGCCAGCCGCCCCTGGAGAGGCCCTGGCCGTAACCCAGGGAAACTTCAAGGGAAAACCCAAGGGCACCTGGAAGCCCAAAAAAGTCAAGGATCAAGACGGAAATGATGTTTTAGATCTGCCATGTCACATCCACACCAAGAAGGATGAAGAGGGTAATTTTATTTACCCAAAGCATACCACTCGACAGTGCCGGCTCCTGATCCAGCAGTTCCAAGGAAAACAGTCCAAGGATAAGGAAAAAGAGTCGGACAGAGTCGAGGACAAGGAAGACAGTGACGATGGATACCCCCAAGTCAATTCCACCCTGATGATTTTTGCCGATGTTGAAAGCAAAAGTCGACTGAAAGTCATTAACCGAGAGGTGAACATGGTTGCCCCGGCAACACCCAGTTACCTGAAGTGGTCCCAGACTGCCATCACATTCGCCCAGCCTGATCACCCGACGCACATTGCCACCCCTGGGAGGCAAGCTTTGGTGGTCGACCCAATTGTTGAAGGCACCCGACTGACTAAAGTCCTGATGGATGGAGGCAGTGGCCTGAACATATTGTATGCTGAAACATTGAAAGGAATGGGCATTCCGATGTCCAGACTCAGCACCAGTAACATGAGTTTCCATGGAGTCATTCCTGGGAAGAAAGCCCAATCACTCGGCCAGATCGCTCTTGATGTGGTTTTCGGTGATTCAAAGAATTACCGCAAGGAAAAGTTGACATTCGAGGTCGTGGACTTCCAAAGTGCTTATCACGCCATTTTGGGCAGGCCAGCTTACGCACGCTTCATGGCCCGGCCATGTTACGTGTACCTCAAACTGAAGATGCCTGGCCCCAAAGGTGTGATCACTGTCACAGGCAATCGAAAGAAGGCGGAAGAGTGCTTTCAGAAGGGCTCAAAGATTGCAGATGCTCAGATGGCAGTGGTCGAGCTGCAAGAGTACCAAGAGACTGCCGACCCAAGCGAGTTGCTACGAGCCAAGAAGCCTGCTTCAGAATCAGCTTTTCAGTCGTCCGGTGAAACAAAAACAGTCGACATTCACCCGACCGACCCCGACGCTACCCCGACTCACATCTCAACGACGCTTGACTCCAAATAGGAAGAAGCGCTCATCCAGCTCCTCCGTGAGAACTGGGACATCTTCGCATGGAAACCCTCCGACATGCCTGGAGTTCCCAAGGGGCTGGCTGAGCACCGTCTACGGGTCGACCCAAAATTCAAGCCTGTGAAGGAACATCTTCGACGGTCCGCCGTCCAGAAGAAGCAAGCCGTTGGCGAGGAGGTGGCTCGGCTCTTAGCAGCAGGGTTCATCTGAGAAATTTACCACTCCCTGTGGCTCGCCAATGTCGTCATGGTCCCCAAGAAGGACAAGTCACTTCGCATGTGCATTGATTTCAAACATATCAATCGGGCTTGCCCGAAAGATCATTTTCCTCTCCCTCGCATCGACCAAATAGTCGACTCGACTGCGGGGTGCGAGAGATTGTCTTTTCTAGATGCTTATTCCGGGTACCATCAGATCCGTCTGTATGGACCCGACGAAATCAAAACAGCTTTCATCACCCCATTCAGATGCTTCTGTTATGTCACTATGCCGTTCGGCCTCAAGAACGCCGGAGCCACGTTCATGAGAATGATTCAGAAGTGTTTACTCACTCAAATCAGTCGGAATGTGGAGGCATACATGGATGATATTGTGGTCAAGTCACGCAAAGGTTCCGACCTGCGAGCTGACCTTGCCGAAACTTTTGCCAACCTCAGGAGGTATGATATCAAGCTCAATCCATCAAAATGCACATTCGGAGTTCCAGGCGGAAAGTTACTCGGTTTTCTCGTTTCCAAACAAGGGATCGACGCCAATCCTGAGAAAATTGGCACCATACTCCGGATGAAGCGTCCTGTACGCGTGCACGATGTCCAAAAGCTTACAGGCTGCTTGGCCGCTTTGAGTCGATTCATTTCTCGCCTCGGTGAAAAGGCGTTGCCTCTCTACCGACTGATGAAGAAGTCTGACAAGTTCGAGTGGACTCCAGAAGCTGACGCAGTGTTTGCAGAACTCAAAGCTCTGCTCTCCACCCAGCCGGTGCTTGCTGCCCTAATCAGCAAAGAGCCTCTGCTGCTGTACATTGCGGCCACGGGACAAGTTGTCAGTACAGTACTCACGGTCGAGCGGGAAGAAGAAGGAAAGGCCTTCAGAGTTCAGCGCCCAGTCTATTATCTGTCTGAAGTTTTGACCCCTTCAAAACAAAGATACCCTCACTACCAGAAGCTTGTATATGGGATTGACATGACCACGAAGAAGGTTGCACATTACTTCTCTGACCACTCCATTACAGTCGTCAGCGACGCCCCACTGTCAGAGATACTGCATAACAGAGATGCAACTGGTCGAGTGGCCAAGTGGGCGATTGAACTCCTTCCCTTAGATATCAGGTTTGAAGCAAAGAAGGCTATTAAGTCTCAAGCAATCGCAGATTTCGTCGCCGAGTGGATTGAACAGCAGCTTCCGACTCAAGTTCACTCGGAGCACTGGACCATGTTCTTCGATGGATCTAAGATGCTGAATGGTTCCGGTGCTGGGGTAGTTCTAGTCTCCCCCCGAGGAGAAAAGCTCAGATACATCCTCCAGATTCACTTCGATTCCTCCAACAATGAAGCAGAGTATGAAGCACTTCTGTATGGGTTGCGCATGGCCATTTCACTCAGCGTCCGTCGCCTCATGGTCTACGGCGACTCAGATTTGGTCGTTAATCAGGTGATGAAGGAGTGGGACGTCAGAAGTCCGGCTATGACCGATTATTGCAACGCAGTGAGAAAGCTAGAAAAGAAATTCGAGGGGTTAGAGCTTCATCACATCCCCCGACTCAAAAATCAAGCAGCCGATGATCTGGCAAAGATAGGCTCCAAGAGAGAAGCCATTCCCAGCAATGTGTTTTTGGAGCACATCCGCTCGCCGTCAGTCCAGGAGGATCCTTTCTCAGAAGAAGCCCCACAACCGAAAAGTGCCGCAGATCCGACTGAAGTCGAAGTTCCTGCTGTGGTCGACCTGATCATGGAAGTCTTGGCCATCACTCCCGACTGGACAATACCATACATCGCGTATATCCTAAGGAAAGAGCTCCCAGAGGACGAGGAAGAGGCTCGACAGATCATCCGCCGATCCAAGGCCTTCACAGTCATAAAGGGGCAGTTGTACAGAGAAAGCGCGACTGGAATCGGTCAGAAGTGCATAACTCCGGAAGAAGGTCAGATGATCCTTGATGAGATCCATTCGGGGACCTGCGGTCACCATGCGTCCTCCCGGACCATTGTGGCCAAAGCATACCGAGCGGGATTTTACTGGCCAAGAGCAAATGAGATGGCAAAGGAGATAGTTGACAAGTGTGAGGGGTGTCAGTTCTACTCCAACATGTCCCACAAACCCGCATCAGCCCTGAAGACCATTCCACTCCTCTGGCCCTTCGCTATCTGGGGACTGGACATGGTCGGTCCTCTGAGAACAGGCAGGAGCGGTTTCACCCATGTGCTTGTGGCAGTCGACAAGTTTACCAAGTGGATTGAAGCTAAACCCATCAAGAACCTCGATGCTGGCACTGCTATTAGTTTCGTCAGAGGACTAACATTCAGATATGGAGTCCCTCACAGCATCATCACTGACAATGGGTCAAACTTCGATTCAGACAGTTCAGAGCCTTTTGCGCCTCTCAAGGCACTCGTGTCGACTATGCGTCAGTCGCCCATCCCCAGTCGAATGGACAAGCTGAAAGAGCAAATGGTCTGATCCTCAAAGGACTAAAGCCTCGGCTAATGCGTGATCTCAAGCACGCAGCAGGTGCCTGGGTCGACGAGCTTCCGTCAGTTTTGTGGGGATTAAGGACCACCCCTAACCGGTCGACTGGAAGAACCCCATTCTTTCTTGTTTATGGAGTCAAAGCCGTTCTGCCAAGTGATCTCCTTCACAACGCTCCCCGAGTCGAGCTTTACACCGAAGATGAAGTAGAACAGGCTCGGCAAGATGCAGTAGACCTCCTGGAAGAAGAAAGAGAGATGGTCATGATCAGATCGACCATTTATCAGCAAGACTTGCGTCGATTCCATGCCCGACATGTGAAGAGTCGAGCCTTCCAAGAAGGAGATTTGGTCCTCCGAGTGGATCAACAGAAACCACACAAGCTTGCTCCTACTTGGGAAGGCCCCTTCATCATCACCAGAGTCCTCCACAACGGAGCGTATCACCTCTACAATGTTGATCGCCAGATTGACGAGCCGCGAGCTTGGAATGCGGAACTACTCCGCCCCTTTTACACTTAAGTTCCTTCCCATAAAGATGTAATAAGAGAAACTTCCGCAGTTCATTTTTATCAAAGTCAAGAGTGTTCCAATGATTGCTGTCACTTCTGTTTACATACGAGAACCCCAGTGACTTAGCCGCGAACCCGTTTTGCCTAAGTTCAAAAAAAATCCTACCGAGTGGAGAGCAAACCTCCCACTCGGAGGCTTAGCTGCAGTCCAGCACTCGCCTAAGTTCTCCTACGAAGAGACTTAGCTGCAGCAGCACTCGCCTAAGTTTGAAAAATCCTACCGAGTGGAGAGCAAACCTCCCACTCGGGGGCTTAGCTGCAGTCCAGCACTCGCCTAAGTTCTCCTACGCAGAGACTGCAGTCAGCACTCGCCTAAGTTTGAAAAATCCTACCGAGTGGAGAGCAAACCTCCCACTCGGGGGCTTAGCTGCAGTCCAGCGCTCGCCTAAGTTCTCCTACGAAGAGACTTAGCTGCGGTCAGCACTCGCCTAAGTTTGAAAAATCCTACCGAGTGGAGAGCAAACCTCCCACTCGGGGGCTTAGCTGCAGTCCAGCGCTCGCCTAAGTTCTCCTTCGAAGAGACTTAGCTGCGGTCAGCACTCGCCTAAGTTTGAAAAATCCTACCGAGTGGAGAGCAAACCTCCCACTCGAGGGCTTAGCTGCAGTCCAGCACTCGCCTAAGTTCTCCTACGAAGAGACTTAGCTGCAGCAGCACTCGCCTAAGTTTGAAAAATCCTACCGAGTGGAGAGCAAACCTCCCACTCGGGGGCTTAGCTGCAGTCCAGCACTCGCCTAAGTTCTCTTACGAAGAGACTTAGCTGCAGTCAGCACTCGCCTAAGTTTGAAAAATCCTACCAAGTGAAGAGCAAACCTCCCACTCGGGGGCTTAGCTGCAGTCCAGCACTCGCCTTAGTTCTCTTACGAAGAGACTTAGCTGCAGTCAGCACTCGCCTAAGTTTGAAAAATCCTACCGAGTGGAGAGCAATCCTCCCACTCGGAGGCTTCGCTGCAGTCCCGCACTCGCCTAAGTATGAAACGCTTCTCATTTCCCAAGGACGACGAGAGGCAGGTCGACCGCCACCTTCTCCTTCGGAGCTGCACCACAGACACAAAGTTATTTCGAGTGAAGATCAAATCCCACTCGACGGGTCATCCACAAAGAGATTCAACGACAAATCAAGTTCAAATAAAGCCTAAAATATCCGAGAGACCTCAGATCGAAGTACTCGAGCCGACAGCTCGGCAGAGTTTAACTGTTACACTTCCACTCGGCATTCCGAGGCAAATTTAAGGCAGATTTTAACGGATTACAAAATACACTTGGCATCCCGAGGCAAGTTTTTTCATTCCTCAGGAGGAGGAGGACTGGCAGGGGCGACAAACTCATCCAAGTCGATCCCATCTGCGATGCGGGTAGCAGCAGCAATAAATGTCTCCATGAAGTCCTGGAAGTTGTGCTTCCTCGTGTTGGCAACTTGGATGGCGGCCAGCTTCTCCTCCCGCACCTCCTTACAATGGACGCGGACCAGAGACAGAGCCACGTCGGCACCACACCGAGCTGAAGACTTCTTCCACTCTTGCACTCGGTCAGGGATTCTGTTGAGTCGAGTCATCAGAGACTCGAGATCATTCTGGAGCGTGGACTCTGGCCAAAGCGTCGGGTCGATCCGCGTCATGGCGACCTTCAGTCGAAGTAATCCACGACGCCGTCAACGCGAGATTCCAGTCGGAGCAGGTTCATGGCGGCTTCGTCTTGCACCGGAGAGTTGATTGGATCCAAACCTGTTTCGATCCGCCCGGTCTCCTCTTCGAAGTTCTGGCAAAGTTCTGCATGCACGACCCAAGGATAAGTCGAATTTCATAAAACTGAGTCGACACAAAAAGAACCAGTCGGAACTGATTGTGCACCTTCGAGCTTGATGTACAGCTTCTTGGCAAAGCTCCTCAAGTAGCTCTCCAGGTCGTCTCTCCTGCGAGCGATGCTTTCCATCTTCTCGCTCAGGGTGAGGTGCTCCTTCTTCCAACGCGAACACTCCCTGTTGGCTTCCTTCAGAGCGGTCTTCAACTTGGTGTTCTCCCCTTCTAATTGGTCGACCGAAGCCAGCTTCTGCGCGGCCAAAGCGGTCTTGTCATCAGCCTCCTTACGGGCAGCAGCCAAGTCCTGATCCTTCTTCGCCAGAGTTTTTTCAGTTTTTCTGCAAAAATGATGATTGAGTCGGAGAAAGCGAAGAGATGCTCAAGCCTGAAAACTAACCAGTCGACAAAGGCGTCTTACCTGCGGCACCGTCTCTGACCTTCTGCAGCTCCGTCCTGGCCAGCTCCAGATCGAGGTTCATTTGAATTTGCTGCTTCTCCAGGTCAGCCAAGCGGGTTCCAAGATCACAAGACTTCTGAAGTCGAAGGGGAGGAGCTGCAATCTCAGTAAAAAAAAAAGAAGAAGAGCAACAAAGACAATAAATACTAAGACTACGGTCGACTGCCAGCAGTCCACCATAGTCTCGGGGACTACACCCAGTGGGTGCACTTAGCGTGCCCCCACCGGTTCCTATCCCACCCGACCGACCCCCGAAGTCGAGTCAAAGACCACCCGACCGACCCCTGAAGTCGAGTCAAAGACAAGTTGCTTCCGAGCAGCTAAGAGACAATAAGCCTACACCCAGTAAAAAAAAGAAGAGAGAGAAAGACGTCGACTGCCCGCAGTCGACACTGCCCGCAGTCGACGGGATACCGTTCCATTCGACATGGCTCGATCAGACAGAGTGAAGAAACTCAACTACGACTCAATTTAAAGACTACAGCCGACTGCCAGCAGCCGACCGTAGTCTCGGGGACTACACCCAGTGGGTGCACTTAGCGTGCCCCCACTCGTCCAAAAAAAACCCAATGGGTGTACAAACTTAAAGATCTTCGGAAAAGAGATTCTTCAAAGAACATACCAAAACAGACCAAGTGTTGAAGTCGACTGACCTGGACATTGCTCTGAAGAGCCGAGCTTGCGTCGTAAGCCGCCTGGCAAGCCTCCCGAGCCAGTTTTACCTGTTCCATCATGACTCCAGCCTGGCGTACAGCCTCCTTCGCAGCAGCCACTTGGTCCTCGTGGACGGGGTACGCAGCAAAAAGCGAAGACGGATCTGCAGTCGACGCTGAAGGCTGCACACTCGTCAAAGGAACAACGAAAGTCACGGAAGCCCGAGTGGGTTCGCCATCATCCCGAACTGCAGCCTCAGGCGCGGGAGTGGATTGCGGAGTCTTGCCAGCCAACACCTTCTTCTTCCTCTTCACCCTCAGTGGTGCGTTGTCGTCGTCGTCCGGAAGGTCGATAACATGAGGAGGAGCTGCAAGGAAAACATTCAATCGACCAACGCTTCAGTCGACTCGTAAGCAGGACGGCAGTGATCGTACCAGGGTTGGAGGTGGCAGCGTCCTCCATCTCTTGGTCGTCGTTCCTGGCGGAGACCTCAGAAGTTGCACCACTGCAAATCTCGAAAGTTAGTCAGTTGGCCCAGTGAATCGACCAAGGATCCGTCCACAGTCGACAAAGGAAAGCAAGTGTTGTTGTTACCCCGAAATGGTGGGAACAGCTATCTTCATCTTGGGCAAGGCCTTGGGCGGCTTAGATGGCGCCGTTCGTGGGTGCTTGGGAGCCTTCCCGATCGGCGGAGGAGAAGAAGTCCGAGGGCGTTTCGACGACTACCCAACAGGAGCGGCCGCCTTGCCACGTTCCTGCGCTGGATCGTGGGCGAGCTTGGACCGTCCCTCCGGGCGGGAGGGTTCAGCCTCCTCCTCCTCTTCACTGGAGAAGATGTCGTCGCCCTCCTCTCCCTCACCGTCGGACTCCCACTCAACCTGGTCGTCCCCGCTCTCACCTCCGCTCCCCTCACCTTGCTCGGTCGGCCCTTGTGCCCCGTTGGGCGTCGAGTACATCT
Source organism: Triticum urartu (assembly GCF_056163025.1). Lineage (NCBI taxonomy): Eukaryota > Viridiplantae > Streptophyta > Magnoliopsida > Poales > Poaceae > Triticum > Triticum urartu. The sequence goes on along the minus strand of NC_141875.1, from coordinate 746,306,765 downwards.
CAGTGGTAGCCTGGAGGACAACGGACAGGACGAAAGTCAATCGACTTACACAAAGAAGACTAATACAGAAGGCCAGATATCCGACACAAAGACATACCTGATCCACTTCATATGAGTTGTCGAGTGGAATCACCCTTCTGGCTCCTCGGGGGTTGTCTTTGTTCCCCGTGATGCTTGACAGCCACCCCTCCAGCATCTCATCGATGACCTCCTCCGGGTGGATCCGAGTGGTGTCGTCAAGGCCAGAATATAGCCACATCGGATGGCCTCGCGCCTGGAGTGGTTGGATGCGCCTCTGGAGAAAGACCTCTAACAAGTCCATCCCAGTCACCCCCTCACGGACAAGTTCAACCACTCGACCCGCCAATACCTTGACTTGGGCACTTTCCTCCGGCGTGACTTTCAGAGAGATAGGCTTCTCGGCTCGGTCGAGTGAAAAAGGAGGAAGAGCGGTCGACTGTCCGAGGGTCGCCTGGTCCTGGCAGTAGAACCAGGTCGACTGCCAGCCGCGGACCGACTCCGGGAAGGTGATAGAGGGGAAACAGCTCTTCCCCCTCGTCTGGATCGCCAGACCCCCGCACAACTGGATGACTTGCGTCTTCTCGTCACTCGACTTGGCCTTCTTCACCGACTGAGAGCGGCAAGTAAAGATATGCTTGAAAAGCCCCCAATGCGGACGGCAACCCAGGAAGGCCTCGCACATGGAAATGAACGCGGCAAGGTAGACTATGGAATTGGGGGTAAAATGTTGGAGCTGCGCTCTGAAGAAATTCAAGAAGCTCCGGAAGAATGGATGGGGAGGCAGAGAAAACCCTCGATCGATGTGGGTGGCGAGGAGCACGCACTCACCGTCGCGGGGTTGCGGCTCGATCTCCCTCCCCGGGAGACGTGCAGCCTCGTGGGGAATGGCTCCTCCCTCGACCATGTCGTCGAGATCTTCCTGCCGGAGCACCGATGGCATCCAATCGCCCTAAATCCAACCCTTGGGCAGGGTGGTCCGGGAGGAAGATCCACCTCGCGAAGACTTCTTTCCTTTCCCCGCCGCCGCCTTCTTCGCGCGCTCTAGAGCAGTGGTCTTGCCCTTCACCATCGTCGCCGGCGAGGTCTCGCACGGGCTAACGAAGCTAGGGTACGGCCGAGGGTCGCAGGAGGGCTAGCGAAGGGAGAGAGGAAGAAAGAAAGAAGGAAGCAGAAGAGAAGCGCGCGGCTTGGAAACCCCGAGCCGGCAACTTATAAGGGGCCGCTCCCGAGTGGCTGACCGGTAGGCCCAGGCAGCCCAGTCAAATCCCGCAACGGACGCGCGCGCAGTACGTGGCGAAAAAGGCGACGTGAGGATCGAAGAGTTTCCGCTTTATCACTTCCGATTACTGCGGCTGCTCCCGTCCCGCGCGCTTCCCAAAATCCAAATCCCGTGAGATCCGCGGGCCGCAGAACCGCTTGCCAAAAACAGAGTATCCCGCTCGTACCAACACTCGGCATGTCGCAAGCAAGGATATTCACTCGACGAAGGGCTTGGAATGGATCAAGGCGACTGAAAGAGGTTGGTGACGTCGTCCGCGACAACTGACCCTGAGTGAGGCACTCTTACAGCCCTGAAGAACCGGTCGGAAATGATCCCCAACTCTTCCCCCACTCTAACCTCGATCCATTCGGGGGCTAATGATGAAGGTATGTACCTGGGGTAGGAGCACGAACCCGTCCCAAAGAGTCCTACCCAAGGACATCCCTAGAAGAAATCACCCATCAATCGACTTAAAGGTACTCCACTCGACGGGTTCAAGACACTCGACCAAGAAGCTACCACTCGACCATGAAGCTATTCACTCGACTGCCAGGAGACCTACAGTCACACCGTAGGCAAATGGTCAGCTGTTAAGTAGTCTTCCTGGTCATTACAGCACTTTATTAGAGGCGTTACCAGTAACGCCCCATCTTAAATGTACTTTAAACCCTGCATTACTGAGGGCAGGAGGGGGCCGGAGAACTCTATATAAGCCACCCCCCTCCTCAGTAGGAAGGGTTCGCATCCCTGTAATCTATACACGCATAATCCAGTCGACCGCCTCCGGGCTCCGAGACGTAGGGCTATTACTTCCTCCGAGAAGGGCCAGAACTCGTAAACCTCGCGTGTAACAACTTCCCAATAGCTAGGATCTCGCCTCTCCATACTCACCCCCCTACATCACTGTCAGAGTTAGAACCACGACACCTCCATCTTTGACGGACGGGAATGATAAATACGATTCGACTTACATCTCTTTTGGGATTGAAAATATTCAATTCATGGTATACCGGAAATATGTGCTAGCCTCCTGATTTGCTTTTGCCCCTGGTCATGGTTCTACAAGTAAAGAAGATAAGGTATTTAAAAACTTTAGCACCATTTTCAACACAAAAACTAACATTAATTAGCACTTTACACTTCATGATTTCATTCCCTTTGTGCTCTTCCATGATGTGTAACAAGTAAACATAAACTCCGTCATTTTTCCTATCAAAGCAGTGGAAGTTAATTAGCTAGTGAAATCATCTATTAATTAAGTTAAGAGTTCGGGCTAATTAAATATAGGAAGTTGTTGTGTGGACTCACATATTGACTTCAGACTCATCTGGAAACATCATATCAAAACCAGTGTTACAGTCAAAAGAGTATCACAAAGGTTCTGATTCTTTTAACCTCAAGAGGGATGCTTGTAACTTACTAGCCTGTTACATATGAATTAAATTAGCTGGCTAGAGAATAATTAAATCTTTTACGAAGCACAACTTAGAATTCAATAGTGTACCGACCACATTTTTTTAGACTACTTGATGTTCCTTTTCCTGTTCCAAGCCATCGAGTGTTGGGCAGAATAGTAGTAATTTCTTATACTCAAGAAGCATGGTGGATAAAAACCAGTGACTTTTATTATTCAGCATAAAATAAAATTGTAAAACAATATTTCAATTAATTGATGGATCATTTTCACTTGAAATGAACTCAAGCCAGCATTTACCTGCTCAAGCATATGCATCTTTGGTTCTTTATAAGATAGCCATCAACATACTATTGTATGCAATTTTCATCAAGAATCTTCACCTATTTTGGTATCAAAAATCAACTAGTCTTTGTTGGCACAACAAATTGTGACAACAGAAAGTGTGCATACCAGAGTCGGCGGATCGATGATCAAGCCGGCGTACTTGTCCTCTGATTTCCAAACTTCGATCAAGGCCCTAATAGTCACATTCACAAATTCCTCGGTTACTTCTCCTCCTTCCTTCATCGAATTTATAAACGGTTCTGCAATTACAGAAGCATCACCAAATGAAACCTTTGGATTGCAACTAATTTCTTAAGACAACACATGTTTCTCATATGATTGAAGAAATTTGTTACAATCTATGGTTTGTATTTGCGTCCAATATAGGTGTGGCCACGTGTAGCTCTAAGATGGGCAGCAGATGCAACAGCTTCAAATTTTGAACCCGCTTTAACACATGAAGTCTTGTCTGTTTCTGCTCTTGTACATGGTAGGAGTATCATGTTAGCCGTTGGACATTCACATATAAACGAGTCTTCATAATTAGAAGTTTGCTGAACTGAAGATTGATAGTTGCTTACCATCCTCTAGATGGAATGTGCCGCCAAGATCAACATGGTGGGAAATATTACCAACATCTCCTTCGTCAACTTCTTCCTTTTCTTCCTCCGGATTGGATGCATGACTCAAAGGAGGAAGCACCACATTGCTTTCGTGAAATTCTTCATGCATAAATAAAACTGCTAGGATGCACTTTAGATGTTGAGGGTATGAGATGCGAAAATTACACTACATAGTGAGCCAGAATTATAATGTATGTGTAGGCTTAGTTATTTTGAACCAATAGAATCATAAAAGCAAAATCAGTGTGGAGAGAAATATTACCTTCACCCGTTGTACGAAGAGAACCAATTGCACATGAGGTTTTCACTGGACCTGAAATCTATGTTCCTATAAGTGTAAATGGACCAACAACAACAGCAGCAGCAGCAACATGGGATCATCATCAACAACAACAACAACAACAACAACAACAACAACAACAACACCTGTGTATTTATCACCAGTTTCATAAGATCTGTCACCATAACAATTTTCCAAATCACTCAAACCTTTAACCACAACCGATTTTCTAAAATTTAGCAAGTCAATTGCAGTCCCCAAACCTAATGCAGGAGCTTTCTGGGAAAATACAATTTACACATAAATCAGCTCCCCGCGAACAATATGATTCAAAATATTGCAAACCTAAATATTTCAGCCGAGTAGTATAAAAAAATATCAGATTCTTATTGCATTGCAGGCATAAACTCACTTTTTTTATAATTCCGGCTATAGTTCTGAGGAGATGAGTTCATGCTCCATACATCGGCACTTGAAGACGACTTCTTCTGAAAATGATGAGGACGGGCTTGAAATATGCACACGTTCTACCTACGGAACTTCTTAACTATACATAAATTTACCTTCAGGCTAACCGATGGCGCTTTCTTTGCTGCATATTCTAGATCTGTATTCGTGATATGTGCACTACGTGGAAAACCAGCTACTGGTGCTCGCGGATTGGTGTCGGTATATTTCACGTAGTCCGCATATGTCAGTTGTATGCAAAAATATAAATATAGATAAGAAACAAACAAGTAACTGATACTAAAGAAATATATGAGTTTTGAACTTACGTGCAAAATGTGGAGACAACCACAAACATATGTCTTATCTCCTTCTTTGTATGCACATATACCGGCAACAAGATAATCGGCAATGAATGTACACTAGTCAAACAACTTTATTTTTTTATGATCAATGAGATAATAAAAAAACTTACATCTACTATATATCCAAAAGGAGCTAGAAAAATGTTCAGTAATGCCTACATAAAAAGAACACAAAATTCATCATCAGACGTAGCTTCTTTTACTTTCCCCCATGCAAGAGAGCAATTAACTAACCAACTGAGCTTTCTCTTTAAATGGCCACTAATGGCAGTCTTTCACTCTCGAAGAGGTAGTTCTCTTTAAATGGCCATTAGTGACCATTTAGAGACAAAGTTCAGTTGGATAGTTAATTGCTCTCTTGCAAAATTATGGGGGAAAGCGAAAGCAGCTACGTCTGATGATGAATTTTGTGTCCTTTTTATGTTCGCATTACTGAACATGTTTCTAGCTCCTTCTGGATATATAGTACTAGATGTAACTTTTTTTTGAATGATCTCATTGATCATCGAACAATAAAAAGTTTGACTAGTGTACATTCATTGCCGACTATGTTGTTGCTGGTATATGTGCATACAAAGGAGATAATACGTATGTTTGTGGGTGTCTTCACATTCTGCACGTAAATTCAAAACTTATATATTGCTTTAGTAGCATTAACTTCTTTGTTGTTTATCTATATTTATATCCTTGCATGCAGCTGATATATGTGGACTACGTGAAATATACCGATACCAAACCGCGAACACCAGTAGCTGGTTTTCCACTTAGCGCATATATGATGTATACAGATCTAGAATATGCAGGAAAGCAAGTGGCATCTGTTAGACTCAAGGTAAATTTATGTATAGTTAATAAGTTCCGTAGGCAGAACATGTGCATATTTCAAGACCGTCCTCATTATTTTTAGAAGAAGTCGTCTTCAAGCACCGATGTAGAGAGCATGGACTCATCTCCTCAAAACTATCGCCAGCATTATATAAAAAAGTGGGTCTATGCCTGTAATGCAATAAGAATCTGATAATTTTTCATACCACTAGGTTGAAATATTTAGGTTTGCAGTATTTTGAATCATACTGTTCCCGGGGAGCTAATTCATGTGCCAATTGTATTTTCCCAAGAAGCTGTTGCATCAAGTTTTGGGACAACAATTGACTTGCTAAATATTAGACAATTTGTTGTGGTTAAAGGTTTGATTGTTTTGGAGAATTGTTAGGGTGGCAATTCTTATGAAATAGGTGATAACTACACTAGTGTTGTTGCTGTTGTTGTTGATCCAATGTTGCTGCTGTTGTTGTTGGTCCATTTACACTTAGGAACATAGATTTCAGGTCCAGTGGAGACCTCGGGTGGAAATGGTTCTCTTCGTACAATGGTTGAAGGTAATATTTCTCAGCACACCGATCTTTCGTATATGATTCTATTGGTAAAAAATAACTAAGCCTACACATACATTATAATTCCGGCTCACCATGTAGTGTAATTTGTGCATCTCATACTCTCAACATCTAAAATGCATCCTAGCAGACTTATTTATGCATGAAGAATTTCACGAAAGCAATGTGGTGTTTCCTCCTTTGAGTCATGCAACCAATCCGGAGGAAGAAAGTAAGAAGTTGACCAAGGAAATGTTGATAATATTTCCCACCATGTTGATCTTACCGGCACATTCCATCTAGAGGCTAGTAAGCAACTGTCAATCTTCAGTTCAGCAAGCTTCTAATTATGAGGACTCATTTATATGCGAATGTCCAATGCCTAACATGATACTCCTTCCAAATACAAGAGTAGAAACTCGAGAGGCAGCAGATAAGACTTCATGTGTTAAAGCGGGTTCAAAATTTGAAGTTGTTGCGTCTACTGCCCGTCTTAGAGCTACCCATGGCCATACCTATATTGGTCGCAAATACAAACCACATATTGTAACAAATTTCTTCAATCATATGAGAAACATGTGCTGTCTTAAGAAATTAGTTGCAATTCAAAGGTTTCATTTTTGATGCTTCTGTAATTGCAGAACCGTTTAAATTCATTGAAGGTGGGAGGAGAAGTAACCAAGGAATTTGTGAATGTGCCCATTAGGTCCTTGATCGAAGATTGGAAACCACAGGACAAGTACGCCGGCTTGATCATCTATCCGCCGGCTCTGGTATGCACACTTTCTATTGTCATAATTTGTTATGCCAACAAAGACTAGTTGATTTTTGATACCGAAACTGGTGAAGATTCTTGATGAAAATTGTATACAAGAATATGTTGAAGACTATCTTAGAAAGAAGCAAAGATGAATATGCTCGAGCGGGTAAATGTTGGCTTGAGTTCATTTCAAATGAAAATGACCCATTAGTTAATTGAAATATTGTTTTATGGTTTTATTTTATGTTGAATAATAAAGGTCACTGGTTTTTATCCACCATGCTTCTGGAGTATAAGAAATTACTACTATTCTGGCCAACACTTGATGGCTCGGAACGGGAAAAGGAACATCAAGTAGTCGCATAAAATGTGGTCAATACACTATCTAATTCTAAGTCGTGCTTCGTAAAAGATTCAATTATTTTCTAGCCAACTAATTTAGTTCATATGTAATAGGCTGGTAAGTTACAAGCATCCCTCTTGAGGTTAAAAGAATAGAACCTTTGTGATACTCTTTCCAAAGTAGCGCTCGTTTTGATATGATGCTTTCAGATGAGCCTGAAGTAGATTTGAGTCCAAACAAGAACTTCTTATGTTTAATTAGTCCAAACTCTTAACTTAATTAATACCTGATTTCACTAGCTAATTAACTTCTACTGCTTTGATAAGAAAAATGCCGATTTATGTTTACTTGCTACACATCATGGAAGAGCACGAGGGGAATTAAATTACAAAGTGTAAAGTCCTAATTAATATTAGTTTCTGTGTTTAAAATGGTGCTGAAGTTTTTAAATACCTTATCTTCTTTACTTGTATAACCATGCCCAAGAGCGATAGCAAATAAGGAGGCTAGCACATATTTCTGGTATACCATGAGTTGAATATTTTCAATCCCAAAAGAGATTTAAGTCGAATCATATCCATCATTCCGTCCATCGAAAATGAAGGCCTACATGTCATTCATTAATTCATTGGGATAACACTGAATATTGCAGAGGCCTACACTTAATGTTTTCCATTAACTGTAGGAGCAAGACCTGGGCAAAAACATCACTCGAGAAGAAAAATGGAAAGAACTCGAAAGGTGAGAATGAGATGCAGAAAAAAAGAAGAAGGACGTGTTGCATGCTCATGCGCAGAGTAGTGCTGATAATGTTGGAGGTGAGGCAGAGGGTTAGAGATGCCAGTGAGGTTGTGGTGCAAGTCAGACAACTGAGACTACATATGAAGTACATGGGGCTCTGCGTTTTTATTTTGGCTTCTTCCTTACATTCTACATACATAATTGATGTACGATCAAGGAATTGTTCCATGATCTCCATATAAGTTTAATAGGTGCAAAACAGGTTTCATGGCCTCACATTTACATAATTGCCAGATTTCATAGGTTTACGCCAAGTTTCATTCGTGGATGCCAAATTTCATTCTCATTCGTGGATGCCAGGTTTTGTTAGTTGTGCCAGGATTTTTAGGGTCGATGCCAAGTTTCATTCTCATTCATGGATGCGAGGTTTCTGTCGGTTGTGCCAGGATTTTTAGGGTTCGCTCACCGGTCGCGCTGGCCCTTGCATATTCAATTGCTACACATATTAGGTTTGTGGATTGCTGGGTAAATAGGCAATTTTTTGACTGAATTAATCCAAGAATAAATCACTAGTATGGCATTGATAAAAGTAAACACATGCTGACATTGACATTAAGTTAGGAAAGCACATACTATGCTAATTACAGACACATTTGCATATAATGCTAGCATGGCTAAAGCAGAAAATAATAGGAGCGGGATAAACGAGTTATACCCTCCAGTAGGCCAGGCAGAAGCTGCAGCGGTGGTGGCAGGGGCCTTCTTCTCGGCTTCAAGCTTTTGGGTGGCAGGATGGTCGGTGTCCGTTGCCTTAGATAAGGTGATGACGAAGGCGTCGCCTAGGGAAGTAGTTGGACGGAGCAGAAAAGCTAATCACCGTTATCCAGTACAAGATCCGGAGAGGCATAGTTTCGAAGGCCTTCTCTCCTATGCACCGTGTATGTGGTGAACGGGATGGAGTCGCCGGCGGCAGCAGCAGCAAAGGAATGACGTGCAGAGACATGGCGGCTAGGGTTAGTAAACGCCCCACATATATATGCACGACCGCGTGAAGAGACATGGGCTGGACCCATGTTCGTGTCATTAGCAGCCCATGATCCGACGCCTCAGATCGGCGCTAGCATGGCTAAAATAGAAAATAATACGAGCGAGATAAACGAGTTACATCTCTGGGGCACATGCTCCGTACAACCACCCTTCGTACAGCCACCAACCTCCACGTTGCGACTAACAACCAACCTCCACTTTTAGACTATGCAACATGCAATATCTGCTCACCCGAGCATGGGCCACATCTCTGGGCAAGAAACGCCTTTTCCCTGGCCAGATTCGACCCACGTGTGGCAGAACACCACCCCTCTGTCCACAGCCGCTGCTCCACGGTAGAAAGCACATTCATTTACAATATGTCTAATTACCTTAAATTTTGTTTTATGCAACTATTTTTATATGCATGGATGACTAGAATTTTTTTCCAAACTTCTGTTTATTGCTTGAAGTTTGCTAAGAGAACCGGGAACACGAAGTTCTTGATTTTACAGGTAATAGAAATGACATATATAAACAGAGTTTATGTGTTCTTTCGTGCTTTTAATCTTTATTTTAGGCCTTTAATTTTCATGGGCATTATTCCCAGGCTGGCAAGGCTACATAAATAGTGTCAAAATTACACTATGTAGATACTGACTTTATTGATACCTTCTTGAAGTTCATGAATGTGTTTGGTAAGTACTATGGAATTAGATAAAAAAATAGGATGCCAACCATGTAAGGATAACACTATGTTCCATGGGGGAAAACACTGGTCTAAATACTCATGAAGCTATTTCAAAGGCTTTCACATACATCTCAGCTCAGAAAGCTATCTTTGTGAGATTCGCTGACGAGTCGAACAAATATGTGTCAAATGTTGAGGTGATAGATCAAGAAAGGACTGGAAAGGCTGAGAAATGTGACTCTTGTTTTACATATTCTTCCGTCGATGAATGTGTTGATCATTTGCTATGACTTAAATAGACTTGCATATGGTGGCTTTGTCACAAATAGTTTAATTGATCTTTAGAAACTGTAAGTACACTCTTCTTAGTCTCTGATATGCTTATAAATAGGCTACATCTAAGTAAAGTACGGAAATATAATGATGTACTTCATGTACACACTTGTAATGATTTCATATACTGCCGAACCTTCAAGGCAATGCAATACGTAAACAATATTTAATTATGAATCAATTGTACTACGACAAATTATGAATAAGAAACATACAAAGGGACGAGTGATTGCCTTAAATTCCTCAATTTATTTTGTTGAAACATTTTAAGTTTTCTACGCCATACATTTACTTAATTTGTTACTGCAATTTGAAAGAGAAGCAGGAAGTCTGAATTTAAGAATATACCATATCCGTTTTGCCATGTGAATGGGTAATCAATCTATTTGTGTTTTCTTAACATGCATTTCTTTAGGTAGGTGTTTACATTGGCCTATAGTGAAGGATTAGCTCTCCAAGAATACATTTTGGGTGAGCATGTCTTATTCTAAGGTGCAGAAAAACAGAACACTTGAGTCTCACCATCGTATGCAGTGAAGATAATCAAAGAACGAGAATTCTTCAAATGGATTCGTATGTACACCTAATAGTACACAAATTTTTGATATCCTTGCAGAGTAAGTAGTGTCATTACTCAAAATATTTGTGTAAATGTACTATTAGGTGTTGGCATAATACTTTCAAAACTATGTGTATGTTTTGCGGATATATGCAGTCAATGGTTTGATCGACACTAATTACTGGGATAACTCAGAGGGTTATTCGCTTCTAGCAAGCTTTGACACATGATCTTACCATCTTTTGCTGCCAGGTTCCACAAAAGACAAATGGTTATGATTGTGGCATTTATGTTGTACAACATGAAGAAGTTTATCAAAGACTGCAATGATAACATCCAGGTTAGCCAAATATAGACTAGACTTTTTTTACATTGTAGAGAAGGCTCAGCAACGGATATGTTTCTAAGTTATAGCCATTTGTTTACCCCGACTTTTGATGTAGTATGGCACAAAATGGTATAGACCTGAAGATGAATCTGCATTGAGAAACACTCTAAAAGATTTAATTCAAGAGAACCGAATGAATAGTTTTTGTCATGGCAGGTGCAGTACTACAAAGAAATGGGCAAGGAGCTTGATCAACTATAGAATGATGTTGAGAAATGAGTGTTCTCATTGGTATAGCAATTTGCCGTCTAACACATGCACACAGTGAAACAAAAGCAACCGACATGTCATCTACTTGCTTAGTTGCTCCCTTATGCTTGGATAGATAGCCATGCATTGCATATTCCTTGTCGCATTTTTCCATTTGTACATTTGCATATTCTCAAGGTAAAAACAAAATAGTTGTGTACTTATTGTTTTACCCGTTGGATGAAACATGATGTTGTAATAAGCTTGTTCACAAGTTAGAAAAGGTCGTAAACAGGATTCAAATTAGATGTTCTGTGATCAAGGTTGACTAGAATGAATGTTCAAGATCTCAAGGAATTTACAAGTTAGAATCTAAAGCACCTGTCGATGGACCAAGCGTAATTCGGATATCAACACCTCAATAGGTTAGGAAATAGCTATAGTAGTACTCACTCATATTGGTATAACATTCGTTCGGAGCCTTCGGGGCATGTGACATCAAAGATCGATCTGATGGAGCAAACAGAGAGTGTGGAGCGATGGAGAGAGAATCCAAAGATAGGTGAACTTCTAAATTTGGCGTTTGGAGTGAATTTATTTTAGATGACGCACCGATGGGTGAAGTAATCTATCATTGAAGTCACTAGTGCCCCGGCGGGCTTCGGGTTCACTCCATGGTCATCGCTCCAGAGTTTTCTTATGGGCTTGTTAACCTAGTATTTTTGCATCGAAACCCTATTTTGTGAACCTTGGATATACGGTTCCAAACCTGAACCCTTAGTCTCGAAGCGGCATGTTGGTCATTGGCTCCAGTTAAAAGAAATTTCAAATGGTCAGCCAGGTGCGTCATCTAAAATAAATTCAAACTTGAAAACTAAAATTTCTTTGTCCATCTATGGTCGTCGAAACGAGAAAATTACAACATAAAAATTGTGCGGAACAGCAAAATGAATTTAGTTTTTAAAGGAAATCCAAAGGGTCAATTGTGTGTGATCAATTTGACAAAAAAACGTAAGAAAAACTCAAAACATAATCAAGAAATCAAAGACTATTACTCAATGAAACTATGAACTGATGAACAGAATGGAATCACAACATCGCGGTGCATCTCCTTCATGTAGACCTTATCTTAAACTAAAGCACCATTTTGTTGATTAGGAGGTATTATTTGAAGGAGATTCGCGAAAATGAGGATAATAGACCACGTACAAACCGCTACGTACAAGTGGAATACCGTGCTCTTTTTGGTTTGGGCTGAGCATGGCTTGATTGAAATGGCTGGGTGTTCGCTGAGGAATAGGTTGATGAGCGTTTTGAGGAGTGTGTGGTCCCCTTTTTTCTTGAAAACCAGGCAACCAAATGGGCCAGACTTGGACCCCTAAAGCCTACTTAGATATTATGTGAGCAAACTAATAGACCCAAACTTCTTGTGCCATTCATCTTTTCTCTTGCTTGTGTATTGGTCGGATATTGGTCTCATGGTTATTAAGTTGCACTCCACTTAGAGGCATGATGTCGATGTCATGGTGGTTGGACCGCAACAATCTCGAATTGTACTCGAGCAGCATGACAGTGAAACTTGTGTTTGATTTTTTTCAATCTTCACATGGAGGCTTTGTTATTCCATTATCCACCTCCAAAATGTGTCTTTTGTTTAATTGGTGCCAATAGCCACATAAAGACAAACACTCATCTAATGCATCATCCCCCCTATTTTATAATTGGCCAATATTTAATGATAATTCTTTATTGTTGTAGTCTCGATGTCAACCTCATCTTCCTCCACTTCTGCACTCTCATTTCCATCGGGAGGGCAAAGTCATCAATTCCAATTAAGTCACCCTTGAACATTGCCATGAACTAGTGTACTTTTGGGTCATTTTACGCACTACACCGCCAATATGCACAAATTAAACATGAACACATATCAGTAGTAGAAAACTTCGTCGAACAATTTGTGTGTCCCACTGAATTTGTAGGCCTGCTCAGGCCGCGAGAGAGGAGGAGGAGGGGTCATGGTGATCTCTTGGGGTGGCGGAAGTAGCGAGTGATCGGCGGGGCATTGTTCTTCTTACGTGGTGGGGTACTATCCTTTTTGTTTGTCAAGACACACCATTATACCGTCGTCAGGCGGCATTAGACCAATGCCGGTAGTTTTGGTAGGCACGAGCATGGTGCTAGGAGCGGTAGTAGGGGTGGGCATATAAACCGATGAACCGAAGACCGAACCAAAGCCGAAACCGAAAAAACCGAATTTTCGGTTTTTAATGCTATCACAGAAAAATTCGGTTTTTAGGTTTGCTAACCGAACTTAATTCGGTCGGTACAGGAGTTTAGTACGGTTAACCGAGAATCCAAAACAGACGCGCTCACGAAGACTTCTCCCCGCCTCACATGTGGCTTTTTTTTCATGCTAGCGCTAGGTAGCCTTCGTGCGACCGCGATGGAGACTTTGGCATGGGCCAAGCCAACTACGTGAGTGCAAGGCCCAAGTTACTGTGGGCTTTCTTTTCCAGCGTGTGGCCATTGTGGCCAGTTTCCACGTACATGCACGTACGTACCAGAAGCAACAGAGGCGCTGTTGGAGTGCTGGTTAGTTTAGTCCCACCTTGTCTAGCCAAGGAGAATCGTGTGAAGAGCTCAGCTATATAATAGAGAGCACAGGCGGGGCAAACAATGCATCTAAAACTCTTTCGTCACGTACAGAAAGTTCGGTATAAACCGTACACCGAACCGAATATCTCGGTTAACTGAATTTTCGGTTAGTCATATTTTGAAGTCTTTTTCGGTTTCTTGCTTTGTTAACCAAATTTAAAAATTAACCGAATGGTAGAAACCGAAAATTCGGTTTATACCGAATGCCCAGGCCTAAGCGGTAGTGGCATAAGCGAGGCCAAGCCACAATGTTGACTGGAGCAGCGCACAACTTGTCCTTGTCTGTGGTTGGAGAATCGAGGTACGAAATGGATGCGGGCCTTTCCATTTACTGCACGAGCTCAATCTCACAAGTCTATGGAAGGTAGGATTGCGTCAAAGTTAGGCTTGAACCATAGATCGAACAAAAAAAAAAGCCTATACGTCGGTGGTGATTGTGCGGGCGCAATAGGACGACTAAGAAGGATAGAGAAGGGCCATATGTTGGGGTGGAACTCGGATCCGTCAACAATGTCACAATGGCCAATACCAGGCGGAGGAGAAGCCACCGATGTCATGTGCAGATCGCATCTAGGCCTTGCGGATCATGCTATTACAGGAATTTGCTATGTTCCCTTGTAGCCCCAGCTACTACAGTACAGTAAAGGGGACACACAAAAAACACGCAGTGAAGGAAAATACCTTCATATCAAAGCTGCCACTTATCTTGTTGGTTAAGATGACGTACTAGATAGGTAGACTTTTCTCTAGCCACGGCCACACGCATGGATTCTACGAGGGGGTTCACTTCATCATGTGAGAACAAAATAAATGCTTACGTTAAAGGTTTGACATCCCGGAGACATAATAAAATAAGAAAAAGATGAATCGTCAAACCTGGATGAACATGCCGTCCCCGCCAGATGATTCTCTTCCTTGGGAGTTGAGCCGCCACCAGGGCATGGACGCCTGATACACCGCTGCCGACGTGTTGTAGTGATGATGTATCATGCAGGATCGAACAACCGGATCACCTTCAGGCGAGATGAATAGGTGGGGCAAGACGGCAGCGGCGGAGCCATGGCCGGGATTGGTGGCGGCGGCTGCGTGCGAGCGGCCGATGGGAAAGGGGTTGCGATCTGGATGTATGGAGAGGTCGAGATGAGGGGAAGTGGGGCGTTTTCATCGTGCGGGTCTGCGGGAGGTCGAACGACAGCGTTTTTTTTCCGTGCGGGAGACAGAGCGACGAGAGCGATTCAATTGGAATTTTTTGGAAGCAAATAATCTTGTTTATTACGACTGGAAACAAATAAAATATCTTTAATTAACCATCCCAAGATTTGAGGAACAAGTTCTTAGGACAGAAATTAATCGCAACTAAAACAAAATCATGCTTGCAAACTGACACGCGTAGGGGAGTTTTGCCAACCTCACGCCAGCGTACCGCCGGTCGCACACAAGTCCTGCGATCCACTCGCGTCCATCGTCATGTGTGACCCGCAAGCCGGCCCACTGCGTCCATCTTATCTTCTTCTACCTTCTTCCACCTAGAGTCAGATTGTTTTTTCTTCTCCAACCATGGCGGGTGCTCCTAATCAGCGCTGGAGGCGCTGTTTCTTTTTGTTGAGAATTCTCGCCTCTTATATTGATTTGAAACAATGTTCATAGGTAAACTGTTGGGTTTGTCTAGGTCTCAGTCTACTTAGACTTCGCGAAGTCTAAGTCGACTGATGACATCAGCATGTGGAAAAATCAGGCTTGTTTTATTTCTGTAACTGTTTGTGTGTTTTTGACGTTACGGGCTGCCTTTGTATTTCTAGTGGGCTTTTGTCACCTTTTTCATTGTGAATGTTGCTTTGTTGCCAGATTATTCCCTATTCCTTGTGCTTGGGCTGTACGACACACATATATGTGTGTTTTGCTATGCAGCTACAACCTTAACAATTATAAATAAAAAAACTACAACCTCAAGTCCTCGACGATTGAGGCAACTTTTTTTCTGTTCAAATCATTCCATTTGTTTTTGTCAGAAAAATCCTTGTATATGTAGAATGGTGCTTGTAGTTTTTTTCTTGTTGGGCATGCAACTTATTGTCATTTTTCATTCGAGGAAAATACAAGGATTCAAACACAAGAAAATATATTGACAAAAAATAATATTTTTGATGCGTTCACAAGCAATGGATAAAAATAAATAAATAAAGATAAAAATAATAAAAGACACCTACCGAGCACCCTCCCCCACACCCCCACGTGTGCCTTCTAGTTGTGTGCTTATGTCGCTTGCGGTTGCATGTGATGTGAAGTATATGCGGCTGCACGCGCGGCAGACATGCAGCTAGGTTGAACGTTTGCAGTATCAAAATTTTAGAAAACAGTATAAAATAAAAGATAAAAGAAGAAAAACATCACTAAATTTCAGTTGAGTTGAACACATGAACTTATAGTCGAGGGGCAAATTTTTAGAAAACTTGCTGTTTAATATAAATTAAAAATAAATATGTAGTAAGAATTGCATAATTGGCAAAGAAAAATGATAAAAAATATTAAAACATGAAAGATGGTTGCATTTGCATTTGCACCCTTCCCGTGACAAAACGGACACAGAGTTGTAGTCGCCGCAACACTTATAGTTGCATGCCTAGTGACAAACATGCAACTGCCCCTCCCAACAAAACACCGTAGTGTCGGACATGCAACTTGCCCGCCCCCTCTCCCGCCTCCCCCATCGACAAAACAAAGGTCTAGTTGCAACCACGTTGGGGGACATGCAGTTTCAGTCGGGTGCGGCAATTGTAGTTGCGGGGATGTTGTGGGGCTTGCAACTGGTCCGCCCCCTCTACCGACGCCCCCTCCGACAGAACAAAAAAGTCCAGTTGCGGTCGGGTGCGACATTTGCAGTTGCATGCCTAGTGTCAGACATGCAACTGGCCCGCCCCCTCCGTCAAAACAAAGGTCCAGTTGCAACCATGATGGGGGACATGCAGTTGCGGTCGGGTGCGGCGCTTGCAGTTGCGAGGCTATTGTCGGGCTTGCAACTGGCCTGCCCCCTCCGACAGAACAAAAAAGTCCACTTGCGATCGGGTTACAAGACATGCGGTTGCAGATGGGGCACGACAATCAGAGTTGCGTGCCTGGTTGCATACGTGCAACTCCACACTCACTCCCCCCTCCCACACACGAAACAACACGTAGTTGCATTACGAGGCGATACTTGCAGTTGCATGGCTAGTATTAGACATGCAATTGTCCCTCCCCGACAAAACAATACAGAGTTGCAATTGCGTTGAAGACTTGCAGTTGCAGTCGGGACAAGACACTTCCAATTGCATGCCTAGTGGTACACATGCAATTGTCCTCTCGACAAAACACCATAGAGTTGCAATCGTGTTTGAATACATGCAGTTGCAGTTAGGGCACGACAATCAGAGTTGCGTTCCTTGTTGCAGACATGCAACTCCCCCCCCCCACCCCCACCCCCAACAAAACAACACATAGTTGCAGGGCTAGTATCACACATGCAATTGTCCCTCCCAAAAAACAATACAGAGTTGCAAATGCGTTGAAGACTTGCAGTTGCAGTTGGGACGAGACACTTCCAATTGCATGACTAGTGATACACATGCAATTGTCCTCTCGACAAAACACCATACAGTTGCAATCGTGTTTGAATACATGCACTTGCAGCCGGGGCACGACAAATCAGAGTTGCATGCCTAGTTGCAGACATGCAACCCTCCCCCCCCCCCCCCCCCCCCGACAAAACAACACATAGTTGCATTATAGGGCAATACTTGTAGTTGCATGGCTAGTATCAGACATGCAATTGTCTCTCCCCGACAAAACAAATACAGAGTTGCAATTGCGTTGAAGACTTGCTGTTGCAGTCAGGACAAGACACTTGCAATTGCATGCTAGTTCCAAGCATGCAACTGTCCTCTCGATGGAACGTCATAGAGTTGTAGTTGGCGGGCACTTGGAGTTGTGTGCCTAGTGATAGACATGCGACTACCACATCTTCCGATAAAAACACCAAAGAGTTGAAATCGCGTTGAAGATGTGCAGCTGTACTTATGGGTGACCCTTGCTAGCTACTCCCTCCCCAACAAAAACACCACTGAGTTACGATCATGTTGAAGACATGTAGCATCAGTCGAGGCCGATTGTGCAACCAGATGGCAAAAATTCCAATTTTCAAAAGTGAAATGGTTATTTAATAAAAAATGAAAAATAAAAAAGGTAGCAAGAAAAAGGTTTGAAAAGAGTAATAAAAAGAATGAAAGAAACACCTCATCGACGGGGCAAATTGCATGAAAAACAAAAAAATGAATATCCCACTGGATGTCGACTTCCATGTGGATGGGAAAAAGAAAGTACAAAAACTATAAAATAAAATAAAGTTAAATAATAAAATTTCCGATATTATGCGTGTTTTCGATCTCATCGCAAAACAAGTCTCGTCACAGTTGCGGACACGTTTTACCCCTTGATTTGCATGTAGTTTTGGATGCATGCAATTGCATACGTGTTGCACCCTCGTAGTTGCATGGATTCCGATAATTCTAGTTGTACGTAAGGGTACAAGAGTTTTTGTGACAAATAAAAAGAAAAGGCAAAAGTTTTTCTGCCAACCTGACGTACGAAAAATAGGGCATGTCAACATTACGAAAATATATCGCTGGGTAATACATGAATGATTTTTTTTACAAAAAAGAACATGTAACATACAAATAAACAAAAAAATCCATGTACAAAAAAGAACAGGCAACATACAAATAAACAAAAACTCCATGTACAAAAGACATCAGCAAGCGAGCGTAACATCCTTCATGCATGTAAAAAAAGTCTGTTCTACAAAATTTAGATGTTCCGTATTGCCAAAAGATAAAAAGAAATTACAAGTAAACCATTTAATAAAAATAAATTTATGATTATATACACTAAAATAGAAAAGGGAAATAAAAAATAAAAAATAAAGTACAGGTATATACGAGAGTGGGCTGCCCTAGCAAGTTTCCGGCTTGTGGTAGACAAAAGCAAAACAACGGAAAAGGCCATCCAGCCTCAGGCCAGCCGCACGTAGCCTTTTGCAGCAAAAAAACAAATAGGAAGTGGGCTGGTCACGCCTTAACAGGCCGAATTGGTACAAGACACAATATTACGTGAATCTTAAAGCGACAAACATCGAACGGCTAGACTGTCGACTGAGACTTCGCGAAGTCTCAGTCGACTGATTTTTAGCATCTCCGTACCCTGTTTGGGTCATGTGGGTTTCCCAACCAGACATGTCTCCCAGGACCTAAGTTACAAGTAAACTTGGCGAGATTATGTGCCTCAAAAGTAAAGTTTCTACGCTCATGAACAAGCTAGTGCAATAACCACCAGACCATGCTAGCTCTTTTGTACACATGTAGAAACCTGACTTAGTTAATGTTTCCTGTTTGTCTTACAAGAAAGTAAATGTTTCCTCTAGGGAAAACGGGAACGTTTAACTGATATAAATCTCTTTGAAAAAAAGTAAATTTGTAAAGAATATCAAATATTTTTAGAAAAGTTCATTTTTTAAATAGTCCATTTTAAAAAAGAGTTCATCGATTTTGAAAAAGAGTTAGGTTTCATTAATTTTGAAAAGAGTTCATCAATTTTGAAAATAAGTTCATCGATTTTGAAAAAGAGTTCAACGATTTGAAAAAGAGTTCATCGATTTTGAAAAAAGTTCATCGATTTTGAAAAACAATCATCCATTTCAAAATAGTTCATTGATTTTGAAAAGAGTTCATTGATTTTGAAAATAAGTTCATCGATTTTTTTAAAAAGTTCATCGACTTAAAAAAGAGTTCATCAATTAGAAAAAGAGTTCATCGATTTTGAAAAAAAGGTTCATCAATGTTGAAAAAAATCATCGATTTTGAAAAGAGTTCACTGATTATGAAAAAAAGGTCCATCAATTTTGTAAAAAATCATTGATTTTGAAAAGAGTTCATCGATTTAAAAAAAGGTTCATCAATTTTGAAAAGAGTTCATCAATTTTGAAAAGAAGTTCATCGATTTAAAAAATCATCAATTTTGAAAAAGTTCATCGATTTTGAAAAACAATCATCCGTTTGAAAAAGAGTTCATTAATTTTGAAAAGAGTTCATCAATTTTGAAAAGAAGTTCATCGATTTTGAAAAAGAGTTCAACGATTTGAAAAAGAGTTCATCGATTTTGAAAAAAGTTCATCGATTTTGAAAAACAATCATCCATTTCAAAATAGTTCATTGATTTTTAAAAGAGTTCATTGATTTTGAAAATAAATTCATCGATTTTTTTAAAAAGTTCATCGACTTAAAAAAGAGTTCATCAATTAGAAAAAGAGTTCATCGATTTTGAAAAAAAGGTTCATCAATGTTGAAAAAAAATCATCGATTTTGAAAAGAGTTCACTGATTATGAAAAAAAGGTTCATCGATTTTGTAAAAAAATCATTGATTTTGAAAAGAGTTCATCGATTTAAAAAAAGGTTCATCAATTTTGAAAAGAGTTCATCAATTTTGAAAGGAAGTTCATCGATTTAAAAAAATCATCAATTTTGAAAAAGTTCATCGATTTTGAAAAACAATCATCCATTTGAAAAAGAGTTCATTGATTTTGAAAAGAGTTCATCAATTTTGAAAAGAAGTTCATCGATTTTGAAAAAGAGTTCAACGATTTGAAAAAGAGTTCATCGATTTTGAAAAAAGTTCATCGATTTTGAAAAACAATCATCCATTTCAAAATAGTTCATTGATTTTGAAAAGAGTTCATTGATTTTGAAAATAAGTTCATCGATTTTTTTAAAAAGTTCATCGACTTAAAAAAGAGTTCATCAATTAGAAAAAGAGTTCATCGATTTTGAAAAAAAG
The DNA here is from genome assembly GCF_056163025.1 of Triticum urartu. Lineage (NCBI taxonomy): Eukaryota > Viridiplantae > Streptophyta > Magnoliopsida > Poales > Poaceae > Triticum > Triticum urartu. Next base: position 746,286,107 of record NC_141875.1, on the reverse strand, counting down.
GTTCATCAATGTTGAAAAAAAATCATCGATTTTGAAAAGAGTTCACTGATTATGAAAAAAAGGTTCATCGATTTTGTAAAAAAATCATTGATTTTGAAAAGAGTTCATCGATTTAAAAAAGGTTCATCAATTTTGAAAAGAGTTCATCAATTTTGAAAGGAAGTTCATCGATTTAAAAAAATCATCAATTTTGAAAAAGTTCATCGATTTTGAAAAACAATCATCCATTTGAAAAAGAGTTCATTGATTTTGAAAAGAGTTCATCAATTTTGAAAATAAGTTCATCGATTTTGAAAAAGAGTTCAACGATTTGAAAAAGAGTTCATCGATTTTGAAAAAAGTTCATCGATTTTGAAAAACAATCATCCATTTCAAAATAGTTCATTGATTTTGAAAAGAGTTCATTGATTTTGAAAATAAGTTCATCGATTTTTTTAAAAAGTTCATCGACTTAAAAAAGAGTTCATCAATTAGAAAAAGAGTTCATCGATTTTGAAAAAAAGGTTCATCAATGTTGAAAAAAAATCATCGATTTTGAAAAGAGTTCACTGATTATGAAAAAAAGGTTCATCGATTTTGTAAAAAATCATTGATTTTGAAAAGAGTTCATCGATTTAAAAAAAGGTTCATCAATTTTGAAAAGAGTTCATCAATTTTGAAAAGAAGTTCATCGATTTAAAAAAATCATCAATTTTGAAAAAGTTCATCGATTTTGAAAAACAATCATCCGTTTGAAAAAGAGTTCATTGATTTTGAAAAGAGTTCATCAATTTTGAAAATAAGTTCATCGATTTTTTAAAAAAGTTCATCGACGTAAAAAAGAGTTCATCGATTTTGAAACAAAGGTTCATCAATGTTGAAAAAAATTCATCGAATTTGTAAAGAGTTCACTGATTTTGAAAAAAGTTTCATCGATTTTGAAAAAAAAACATTGATTTTGAAAAGAGTTCATCAATTTAAAAAAAAGGTTCATCGATTTTGAAAAAGAACATTGATTTTGAAAAGAGTTCATCGTTTTTAAAAAGAGTTGACCGATTTTGAAAAAAATGTTCATTCAAATTAGCAAAAGGGAAAAAGAAAAAGAATTTAAAACCAAACATAACCATTCCGAATAAAAAAGAAAAAAAACAGAACAAAACCCGTTCCGAATAGAAAAGAAAGACGAAAAAAGAAAATGAAAAAGAAGTAGAAAAAGGGCGTAAGAAGAAAAAGAGGAAGGAGCTTTGCTGTGCAGCTAACGCTAGAGGGTGTGGTTGTTAGTGCATCATGCCAAAAACCGTGAGGTCCCATGATCGAATCGCAATGAATATTTGTGTATATTTTTGTCTACGACCGAAAAAAATAGAATGGGCCGAGCCCAGCTAATGCTGCTACAGGTGCCGGTTGGCAGAAACAACAGTAATCGGCGCCTGCAGCGCTAAATAGGAATCGCCAACCGTGGCTGCTGAGATTTTCCTGACGCTGAAGAAGTGCAGGAGGGCACTCTACAAACCCCAGACGGGCGGGTGGAAGATGATGTGGTTGAGGAGAGTAACATTTCCATAGTGAAACAGCGTAGGTGCATTTAGAGATGGGTGGTTAGCCGGATGTGAGAGGTGGCTGTACCTAAGGCAATGACGCCATTACCTTCGTGAATCGTGTGCAATAAAATAATCTGTGTCCGTGTGTGGTAGTACTCCCTTCCCTTCGTTTTAATTTACTCCGCATATTAGAGTTGACTGAAGTCAAACTTCGCAAAGTTTAACCAATTTCATAGAAAATAATATAAACATTTACCGTAACATTTAATAATACGATATGAAAGTACATTTAATAATAAATCTAATGGTATTGATTTGTTATTGTATATGTTCGTATTTTTTGTTTATAAAATTGATCAAAGTTTATAAAGCTTGACTTTGATCAAAGCTAATACGCGAACTAAATAAAAACGGAGAAAGTACTATGTAGTATTAAGTATGTGGAGTAGTGCTGGGAAGAATTATTCCGGTTGGCTTATGCATTCGTGTTCTCAGGGTTGACCACATAGCCATAGTTAGTAGACAGTCTTTATTCCTAATAAACAAGGCACTACTTGAGGACGGTGGTGCATGACTTGTTTATGCGGAAGTACAGTGGGATCGGCGTTTACACCGCTGCGAACAATCCAAGTGTATCCCAGTCCTTGCAGTCCCTGCAGGGCACTAGAGGCAAGATCTCGTCATGGCCTGACAAGCACGAAGATGATTGGTACAACATAATCCTGGAAGTTGGCCTGACAAGGAAGAGGCGGACATGGCTACGAAGCTTTGGAGAGTTCTGGTGGAATTATGTAGAGGAGGACCGTGGTGAGTGGATGCATTGAATAAAGTATATGACGGCGTTAGCCCAGAATCTCAGTCGATGCGGCTCAAAACGTGAACGTTTTGTTGAACCGCGTCGGGCGTTCCTGACAGCGTAACCAGTGGGCGGCCATGCATGTGGGCCAAGGGGCTTAATAAAACAACATAATCTGGAAAACATCTAGACCCACCCTGACACCAGCACACATCGCGAGATACACAAATAGTACAGATTTCGGGACCCTGTGAGCTCGGGCTCACATTAGTACTTTCGGGATAATTACAGGTAATGATTGATCAAAGTGATCACTACAGCTAGCTTGAGACTTAAATTACAGAAAGAAATCACTTACAGAGAATAGCAACTGACGATAGATTTGTCGAGTGCGTCTTGATTATATAACTGAAATAGTTCTGAATACTCAACGGTCACAGTTTTCTCATGGTAGTAATGATCCTTCTTGACATTCACCATGAGGGACTCTCGATTGGAAATCTTGGTAATGTCCATGTACCATTGATGCAATTCATACATTCTCGTTGGGAGCTTATTGACCTCGTCTGGCTCGACCAAAGGTTGGCCCCGGGCATATTTCCATTTTATTTCCTCCTCTCTAGTCGGAGACATGGGCTCGATATCGAGGAATTGTCCAACAGTGATCCCGATCGTTTCAGCCTGAGCAATATGCTCCTCGGTTATTACCACATCGCCCACCCCGGGAACGTTAACGGTTTGCCCACAATAACATTGGGCGCGCCTACTCTCATGTGTTGTTGGCACAACAAGCGGGGGGATTGATTGCGCCGCCTGTTCTCCCAGCTGGGGAACGATTTTACCGCTCCTTTTGCCAGCTGATTTGCTCGAGCTCGAGCTCGCCTCTTTCTATAAACGTGCTCGATTTAACTTCTTGATGTGGCGCTCATAGTCTGTGTCAACAGGCTTGGGAGCTGGTGCTCTAGCCATACGAATGAAGTGGTCAATCTTTTCCACAGGCACTTTCTCCCTTGGCGGCGGTGGCGGTTTCGGTGCAAAATGGGCTTCCACCTCGGCCTTCGATATGGCTACATTTTCCTCCTCGGACTTGTCGTAAGGCCTCTGCGGAAGAGGCGTGAGGCTTGGACCATATTGAAATCGCTTGCCTCCGCCTGTACCTCCAGTACTACCTCGACTTGTACCGCTATGCACCATAGCTGAGGCGGCTCTCTTCCGTGATTGCTGAGGCGGCGAAGACGGCTGACGTGGCTGAGTTGGAGGAGGAGGAGTGGCCTGAAGCTGTGCCGGACTTGGAGGAGGAGTGGCCTGAAGCTGTGCCGGACTTGGAGGAGCAGGAGTCTGCTGACTCGGTGGCGGACTTCGACGACGAGTCGGATGACGCGGTGTCGGTGGCCTTCGAAAGATGATGCAATCCTTTCTCCATAGGATGATACGATGGTTGGCCTCTCCCAGTGTGTGCTCATCGCCACCTCCAGGAATGTCAAGCTCTAGCCCCGAATATTGGTCCACCACATCATCAACCAAGACACGAGTATAGCCCGCTGGAATCGGGTTGCAATGGAAGGTTGTCTCGGGGGGATTTGTAAAAGCAAGGGTGTCCGCCACTTTCATGGATATGTTCTTCATTTTGAAGTGTAGCTCGCAGTTAGTGTTCTCCATGATGTCATCCACTGGGTAGCTATCCAACAATGCGTCGCCCGGGGCGGAACCCACACTGCTTCTCGACATGGATGGGACGGTGCTATCCAATGGTGGATCATCCGCTAGCTGCTGAGACCCCCTTTGCTGGCTAAGTGAGTCGATCGGCTCCTGCTACCGCTGGAATTTGACTGCCAAGTCCGCGTGCGCTGATTCTAGGCCTTGAAGGCATTCATAGTCTAGCTTCCCCTGCTCCTCCTCCATCTTCCTTTTCTTCTCCTCCGCAATCTTCTTTCTCGCACGGATTCTGTAGTCGGCGTTCCAGTCCAAAAACCCCTCATACCACGGAATAGCGCCCATGCCTCATGTTCTTCCCGGGTGTTTAGGATTTCCCAGGGCATGCGTAAACTCGTCGTTCTCTCTGTTGGGCTCGAACAACCCCGATCGAGCCTCTTCTATTTCAACAAGTAGCTTATCTTCGGCTCCGTCCAGACATGCCTTCTTCGAAACTTTGCCTGTCTTCGGGTCCAACTCCCCCCATGCGCATAGAACCAAGTCCTGCACCTAGGGGGCCAGCTCAAATTTTCTGGAGATACACCTGCATCCAGCATCTCTTTCTCAAACTTATCCCACTTAGGCATTCCCACCGCATAGCCACTTGGCCCCAGCTTATGGAACTTATCCTTTTTTGCGGCATTGGCCTTGTTTATTCTCGACCGTTCCATAGATAATTTCGAATCCTTGAATTTCACGAAATCGTCCCAATGAGCACTTTGCTTCTCTAGTGTTCCCTCGAATACTGGAGTCTTCCTTCCTCCCTTGACGTACTTGTCCCATTCACGAATCTTGAGGTTCTTGAATGCAACCGCTATCTTCCTAAGAGCAGCGTCCTTGACTTTCTCCACATCTGCATCTGTGAAATGATCTGGTAGGGTGAAATGTTCCATGAGCGTTTCCCAAAGCAGAAGTTTTTGTCTGTCGTCGACAAAAGTAACTCCTGGACGTGGCTTTGCTGGCTCTCTTCATTCTTGAAGGGAGATCGGGAGTTGGTCCTTCACAAGAACTCCGCACTGACGAATGAACTTGTCCGCAATCTTCTTAGGCGCTAATGGTTCGCCATTAGGTTTGATGGCCTCGATATTGTACTTTATGCCCTCCTTCAACTTTTTGTTCGGGCCTCGTTTCCTATTGCCTGAAGATTTGCTCGATCCGGATGGATGAAAGAAGAAAGATCGATTAGTTAATATATCTTCAAGTCATTTAAAACATGTGATTATCACCAGATGCCTGCTTATATAAATATATATACCTCGCGGTCTTTGTTGTTTCAAGATCAACATTTTCTTCGTCATGTTCATAGTTCATGACTTCATCAATTCGGTCGTCGCGATCGAATATCATATCACCCTCCCCGGTGTTGTTTAGATATTCGGAGCCGTCATAATCTTCTTCATTCTGATCATCATCTGGCCCGTGAGGATTGCGTATGAAATTGAACAGGGCCTCTTCTCTCTCTCTCTACCGGTATTGTCCGCCATAGGTTTTGTTTAACTAATCCAAAAGAAATATATTCAAATTACAATGCATGGATGCAATCAATTAATAAGGAAAAACTGAATCAATCATAGTACATAATAAGCATCATCGAATATAATCTCGAATACGTCGCCTCGAATAATAGATATAATCTCGAATACATCATCTCGAATAATAGATATAATCTCGAATACATCACTAGCTAGCTAGCTAGCTAGCAAGCTAATAAAAATCGAATACTACAGAGTAATCTAGGCCACTCGCGGTTCCTGAGGTGCGGGCGGTGGACACCCAAAGAGAAGGAACCATCACAATCATAGCTCGGGTGATCTCCCAAAAGAACCTTCCAGGTATTGGAGAACCTGACGTCCATAGCAGCCATGTAGCGATGGACGTGCTCATCCTCCTCCCTGACACGGCGACGTACCACCTCCGGTGGGGCCGGCTCCCTCCGCACCGAAAGTGGCCCACGCGAACGCCACCAAAGGAGATGAGGGTCAACAACGGGACCCGGGGCCGGGTTCCTCACCAACCGTTGCGGCCCTGAAGGTAGCACCTCCCAATGCCAGCCCGACGGAGCCCAGTCCCGGACATGGGTCCTCTGAAGCAGGACGTCGTCACGAACGGGTCGACGGCGAGGATGCGGGCCGGGCATCGTCGATAACAAATACTATATGCCACAAAAGTAAAGTAACATTTTTAAATGATGGATTGTGATTTCATATATACAAATTCTAAATTTTATAACTAAAACTAACATTTCTAATATTTCTATAACTAAAACTAACATTTCTAATATTTCTATAACTAAAAAACATTTCTATATATAACTAACATTTCTATATAACTAGCATTTCTAATATAACTAACATTTCTATATAACTAACATTTCTAATATAACTAACATTTCTATATAACTAACATTTCTAATATTTCTATATAACTAACATTTCTATAACTAAAACTAACATTTCTAATAATTCTATAACTAAAAAACAGAAAAATTGCTAACAATTCTATAACAGTGTGTGTGTGTGTGTGTGGTTGGCGGCCGGGGCAGGAGCTCACCGGCGAGGCGCGACGACGGTGGGCGGCGACGGGGACGGGGACGGAGACGGAGACGGCGATGGGGATGGGGCGGCGACGACGAGGATGGGGCGGCGACGACGAGGATGGGGTGGCGACGACGGGGACGGGGACGGGCCGGGCGGGGATGGCGGGAGGACGGGGCGGGGCGCGGCGACGGGGAGGGAGACGGTGACGGACGGCGACGGGGACGGCGACGGACGGCGACGGGGGCGGCGGCGACGGGGCAGAGGAGAAAGAAGCAGGGAGAGATGAGAAACTGACAATTTTTTTGAAGTGTTTTCTTATATAGAACCCACCTTTAGTACCAGTTGGAGCTACAGACCGGTACTAAAGGTCCGTTTTGGCCAGGTGAAGCGGCGGGAACCGCACCCCCTTTAGTACCGGGTCGTGGCGCCAACCGGTACTAAAGGCCCCCCTTTAGTACCGGTTGGAGCCACGACCCGGTACTAAAGGGTGTGCGCCGCCAGGCGAGGGGCGCAAAAGTTTAGTCCCACCTCGCTAGCCGAGGGGCACTCGCACCTGCTTATAAGCCCCGCCCGCGCTGCTGTCTCGAGCTTCTCTCTTAAGCAGGCCTTCTGGGCCTACCTCTGCTATGATGCCCTATTGGGCCTACTGGGCTAGCGGGCCTGTCCTGGCCCAACTAGAATTTGGGTTTCTAGTCGTATGCAGGCCGCTATGGCCCAGTAGGTGGGCTTTTTTTCTTATTTTTTTGCTTTATTTATTTTTGTTTTATTTATTTTTGAATTGTTTTTTGATATATTTAGAATTTCTTTGTGAATATTTTTGATTTAGGTACAAAAAATTACAAACTTTCTGTTAGTACCGGTAGTTTACAAATTTGAATAGTTTAAATTTTGAATTATTTGAAATTTGTGTGAATCACTAGGTTGTGAATAACTTAACTTTGAAAATAGATTTTTCAGTGATTCTTTTTTCTTATGTTTAATATTAGTGTGTTTTATCATTATATTCAATTTGGTAATGCTTAGGTTATTTAAAAAATGAAATGCCTTTGTAACGGATGAGTTTTCGTTCGAAACCCTGATACTTCGAAAGAGATTGTCCATTTTGTACACGAAGTGCATCCAGTTTTTGCAGTAACCCTCTCTACTTTTTTGCACATGGTGTGTGGGTGAAATTATGATACCATGCCAACTTTTAACCTTTTCTGAGTTCATTTGAAATGCTTTTCAATTTCAGGGTCATTTAGCTGAAAAAATCAGTAAATGCATAAAAGAATTTTCTTGCACATAAAATTTCTTCGCGTTTCAAATGCCAAAACACATAACTAGCTACCCTAACTATTACAGAGATTCCCTCCTGGGTGTGAAACACAGAAGAAAGTGATGATAGTGAAGCCGATCACATCCCAGATCTTTGGATGTGAAACTTTTTCTTCGCGTGTGTCCCTTTGCGCCGTAGCCACGGAAAATCTTCATCATTTAACTCGATGCTCGGGTCAATATTCACTGTGAATGGAGCAATTTCATCAAACTTTTCATAATCTCCTGACATGTCTGTCTTGTCATCCACTCCCACAATGTTTCTCTTCCCAGAAAGAACTATGTGCCGCTTTGGCTCATCGTACGATGCATTCGCTTCCTTATCTTTTCTTTTTCTCGGCTTGGTAGACATGTCCTTCACATAGAAAACCTGTGCCACATCATTGGCTAGGACGAATGGTTCGTCTGCATACGTAATATTGTTGAGATCCACTGTTGTCATTCCGTACCGCGGGTCTTCTGTTACCCCACCTCGTGTCATATTGACCCATTTGCACCGAAACAAAGGGACCTTCAAACCACGTCGATAGTCAAGTTTCCATATGTCCTGTATATAACCATAATATGTTTCCTTTTCTCTTCTTGGTTTCTGAATCAAAACGGACACCACTGTTTTGGTTGGTGCTCTTCTTATCCTGGGCGATCGTGTAAAATGTATTACCATTTATCTCGTACCCTTTGAAAGTCATTATATTCGAAGATGGTAACTGGGACAGCAAGTACATGTCATCTTCAATAGAGGCGTCATGCATGGTACGCGTCTGCAACCAGCTGGCGAAACTCCTGGTTTGTTCACATGTAATCCAGTCATCAGACCGCTCCGGGTGTTTGGAGCATAGCAAATTCTTGTGTTCATCCATATACGGAGCCACCAAGGCGGAATTCTGTAGAACTGTGTAGTGTGCTTCAGTGAGAGAATGTCCATCCATACATATTATTTGTTCCCCTTCTAGCGTGCCTTTTCCATCCAGTCTGCCCTTATGCCGCGATTCAGGAACACCAATCGGCTTAAGGTCAGGAATAAAGTCAATACAAAACTCAATGACTTCCTCATTTTCATGGCCCTTGGAGATGCTTCCTTCCGGCCTAGCACGGTTATGAACATATTTCTTTAAGACTCCCATGAACCTCTCAAAGGGGAACATATTGTGTAGAAATACAGGACCCAAAACATTAATCTCTTCACATAGGTGAATTAGGACGTGCGTCATGATGTTGAAGAAGGATGGTGGGAACACCAACTCGAAATTGACAAGACATTGCACCAAATCATTCTCTAACCTTGGTATGATTTCTGGATCGATTACCTTCTAAGAGATTGCATTGAGGAATTCACATAGCTTCACAATGGCTAATCGAACGTTTTCCGGTAGAAGCCCCTTCAATGCAACCGGAAGCAGTTGCGTCATAATCAAGTGGAAGTCATGAGACTTTAGGTTCTGAAACTTTTTCTCTGACATATTTATTATTCCCTTTATATTCGACGAGAAGCCAGACGGTACCTTAATACTGAGCAGGCATTCAAAGAAGACTTCCTTCTCTTCTTTGGTAAGAGCGTAGCTTGCATGACCCTGATGTATGCCGTCTTTTCCGTGCATACGTTGCTGATCCTCCCGTGCCTCAGGTGTATCTTTTGTCTTCCCATACACGCCCAAGAAGCCAAGCAGGGTCACACAAAGATTCTTCGTCACGTGCATCACGTCGATTGCGGAGCGGACCTCTAGGTCATTCCAATAGGACAGGTCCCAAAATATAGATTTCTTCTTCCACATGGGTGCGCGTCCGTCAGCGTCATTCGAAACAGGTTGTCCACCAGGACCCTTTCCAAAGACCACCTTCAAATCCTTGACCATATCATGTACATCAGCACCAGTACGGTGGCGAGGCTTCGTCCGGTGATCCGCCTCACCTTTGAAATGCTTGCCTTTCTTTCTTACGGGATGCCTGCTCGGAAGAAATCGACGATGTCCCAGGTACACATTCTTCTTATAATTAGCCAAATATATACTGTCGGTATCGTCCAAACAGTGCGTGCATGCGCGGTATCCCTTGTTTGTCTGTCCTGAAAGGTTACTAAGAGCAGGCCAATCATTGATGGTCACGAACAACAACGCCTTTAGGTCAAATTCTTCCCCCATGTTCTCATCCCACGCACGTACACCTGTTCCATTCCACAGTTGTAAGAGTTCTTCAACTAATGGCGCTAGGTACACATCAATGTCATTGCCGGGTTGCTTAGGGCCTTGGATGAGCACTGGCATCATAATGAACTTCCGCTTCATGCACAACCAAGGAGGAAGGTTATACAAATATAGAGTCACAGGCCAGGTGCTATGGTTGCTGCTTCGCTCCCCAAAACGATTAATGCCATCTGCGCTTAGACCAAACCATACGTTCCTTGAGTCATCTGCAAACTCCTTCCCGTACTTTTTTTTTGATTTTTCTCTACTGCGACCCGTTAGCGGGTACTCTCAACTTTCCGTCTTTCTTACGGTCTTCTCTGTACCATCGCATCGCCTTGGCATACTCTTTATTTTGGAACAAACGTTTCAACCGTGGTATTATAGGAGCATACCACATCACCTTGGCAGGAATCTTCTTCCTAGGGCGCTCACCCTCGACATCACCAGGGTCATCGCGGCTGATCTTATAGCGCAATGCATCGCATACTGGGCAAGCATTCAAATCCTCGTACTCACCATGGTAGAGGATGCAATCATTAGGGCATGCATGTATCTTCTGCACCTCTAACCCTAGAGGGCAGGCAGCCTTCTTTGCTTCGTATGTACTCTCGGGCAATTCGTTGTCCTTTGGAAGCATATTCTTTATCATTACCAGCAACTTTCCAAATCCCTTGTCAGATACACCATTCTCTGCCTTCCACTGTAGCAATTCCAGTGTGGTGCCCAGCTTTTTCTTGTCACCTACGCAATTCGGGTACAACAATTTTTTGTGATCCTCTAACATGCGCTGCAACTTCTTCTTCTCCAAATCACTTGCGTAGTTTCTCTTTGCATCGGCAATGGCCTGATCTAGATCATCAATGGGCTCATCCGATGCCTCTTCTTCAACTTCTTCCCGCATTGCCGGCTCAGCTTCTTCCCGCTTTACCGGCTCAGCTTCTTCCCTCATTGTTGTATCATCGTATTCAGGGAACCCATGGCCAGGATAGCTGTCGTCGTCCTCTTCTTCTTTATTGTCTTCCATCATAACCCCTCTTTCTCCATGCTTGGTCCAAACATTATAGTGGGGCATGAAACCGGACTCAAACAGGTGGACGTGAATGGTTCTTGACGTAGAGTAATTGTGACCATTCTTACAGCCAGCACATGGACAAGGCATAAAACCATCCGCCCGCTTGTTTGCCTCAGCTGCAAGCAGAAAAGTACGCATGCCATTAATGAACTCGGGAGAGCATCGGTCATCGTACATCCATTGCCGGCTCATCTTCAATACACAGCACCGAAAACCTCAAATTAATACAATACATAAAGTTCATACATAAAGATCATACAACACTTAAATGCAACAAACAAATAACTCTCTAGCTAAAGAATTTAAATGCAACAACAAATGCGATCAAGATCGCAACTAAGGTAACAATTGATCCAACAACATAATGATACCAAACCTCACTATGAATGGCATATTTTCTAATCTTTCTAATCTTCAAGCGCATTTTCTCCATCTTAATCTTGTGATCATCGACGACATCGGCAACATGCAACTCCAATTCAATCTTCTCCCCCTCAATTCTTTTCAATTTTTCCTTCAAATCCTCGTTTTCTCTTTCAACTAAATTTAACCTCTCGACAATAGGGTCGGTTGGAATTTCCGGTTCACCTACCTCCTACATACAAATATCTATGTCAACTTGATGGGCATAATTTGTCATAAACATGAAATGCAATGAATAGTTTTAAAAGAGAATATACCACATCCGAATCATAACCCGGACGAGGGCCGACGGGGATGGATATCAAAACCATGGCACTATGTATAACAAACAACGTATGGGTAAGATAATTATACGAGTAACTATATATCCAAATCACACAAATATCAAATTTTTATATAAAACTTCATGAACAAGAGGCTCACCACAAGGTGGTGCCGGCGACGGGACGTTACGAGCGATCGACGGTGGTTACGACGGAGATTTAGAAGGTACTAAGTAAACCACACCTACATATGCAAACTAAGTGTTATTTTTGACCTCAAATTGCATATAAATCAAATACTAGCACATATATATAATTCCTCCCAAATTACTAAACTCAAAAATCAATCACTATATAAAGCATTGCACGAGCTAATCTAGCAATGAGAGATGAAAGGACAAAGTTGCTAACCTTTGTGATCATTTGAATGGATGGGGGCCTCCAAATCTTGACAAATTTTGGACAAAATGTGTGATAGGCTTGAGAGGAAGAGGGAAAAGAACAGAGAGGAGAGGGGAAAGGGGAAGAACAGAGCGAGCTCGGGTGGACGAAGGGTCTATGTAGGACGACCTTTAGTACTGGTTCGTGATACGACCCGGTACTAAAGGTGCTGGAGGGGCTCCGGACTGACAACATCCTGCCACCACTTACTTTAGTACCGGTTCGTGGCACGAACCGGTGCTAAAGGTTCGCCACGAACCAGTACTAATGAGAGCGGCCGGCTAGCCGTTGGAACCGGCACTAATGCACACATTAGTGCAGACTCAAATTCAAACCGGCACTAATGTGCTTCACGTTTGACCCTTTTTCTACTAGTGCACGTAACTGATGGAATTTTCACGCAGGTCACCATCGACCGTTTGTGCTATCCGACGACATCACAACCATCTATCATCGTTTTCCTTTTAGTTTAAACAGAAGGGCAAAATTCATCATTGCAAGTCATGAAGGCAGAGCCCCGTATGCATCGATAGGTGTAGAGGCCGGAGGTAAACATCCTTTTCAAATATAAAAAAATGAAGGCAGAGCCCCGTTGTTTCGTGGGTTTCCTCTCCACTTGGTCCTGTAGATTTGGAGCTGTTCGGATCCTGATGCATGTGATTAATGGACCGTGATGCCTTGTGAACACAGCTAGCTATTCGTTCCACTTTGTTGTGTAAGACTTGATAGAGTGACAGAGAACCCTAATACGTCGTGTTTTAGTTGACCGTTTAGGTGCAGTGATCGATGTGTGCTTTGTATCCAAAAATGGTGGGTTGGTACTTGCGTAGTATGATCAGATCAGCCAGAGTATTAATTATGCTTCAGGAAATCAGCCATCTGATTTTGACCGGCCGGATGCATGTTTTCAGGTATTATTATTAGCCTTATTATTATGTCCTGCAGGCTCACCTTATATCTGCATTATTTGCGCTGACTGAGCTGCGCAGAACTACCCAACAGGTCAAGTGAACATGCACTAAGAACTCTCTAGCAACATATTCTGTTAGCTAGCTAGGTTCAGTTAGTCTATTTATCTGTTCCTTATTAGATCTTTCCGTCTTCTTTTCTTTGTGAGTATAGTTTCAGCATGCATGTTTGCAGTAATATTATCAATGTGCTTGGAGGATAATGCCTGATTGCATCAATCATCTGGCAGCCTCCCTCCCTCCCATGCTTCTTGAATTGCTCAACTCTGCTGCCGCATGTCCTGTATCCTGGAAGGAGGGAAAACAGACAAAGAGCAGGCCATATTTGGTCTGAAGCAGCATTTCTGCTGCTTGTCCTCTCTGAAGCTCATTGGCGTTGTTGCTCAATCTTTAAATTAGTGAACGATGATTATGCGACATGCATTGCAGTAAGTATTACCCGGTCCAGTTCATATGGACAATTTAATTACTTGTCCTCTAGACTGAGGACAAACGCTTTTAGTTGCTTCTTTTGTTTGTGTGAGGAAAACACTGCAGTGAACCATGGTAAACTCCTGCTGCTGTATGCGCTGAAATCTGAGATCTTTCGGTGGTCTTTTCTTTATCGAGAATGGGTGCGGCATGCCTGTTTTCATCACTAGCTAGTTTGAATGAACCAGGTGGGTAATAGATGCATCCTGTTGAAGTTGATATATAGATACATAGCTCGCTTGATTTGTTTACAGGTCAGTGAGCTTACTTTACATTATCTGGATGGACTGAATGTGTGCCTATCCACTGCACAGGGACGAAACTGGAGTTTTCGACAAAAGGTAAAAAAAGAAAGTGGTTGGACTGGACTACTTGGCTACCAGGACGAGCACATTTGCGTGGCAGGCAGCTATCACCAAGCAGCGTGATTACCCCGACGTGCTCCCCGTGGTCCTTGTAGCGCCATGTAGTTACGATTTACGAACGTGGCCGGTGTTGGCCATGGACAGTGAATGTGAAGAGAGGTTCAGAATCGGTTTTCAGGTGTGAAGTTCACAGGGAGCTGCTCTTTAGAAACTTGCGTGCGAGATGACCTTTCTTTACTCGACAGTTCCTTTCCTCTACTTCGTTTGATATTTGGCTAGCTATGCTGTAGTTTTGGCTAACATCCTCTGGTGCACCATAGAGGGCGGCGTAGCCCTCCTCATGAATGTCGAGGGCAAGGCATACCTTCACGTAGTCTTCGGGCAGCCATCCTCCTTTTGGATGGCCATCGATATCGCCTGCGCAACATCCTGGGTCTCCAATTCAATCGATCTATAAGATGTACCAACCAAGCCCCAGACGAGCGCCACTCTTTTTTATCCCGGAGCCGCCTATTAGTCCTTCAATTAATTTAGGCTGGCAGCCCACTTGTACAGCCCCGGCACTTACTACAGCGTAAGGTGTCTACCGACTATGGCAACAATGGAACTTGGCAGTGACACACAACTCGGCAAACATCACAATTTCCCTATTGTCAGGTCAAAGGAACTTGGTGACGAAACAAAACTCAGCAATGTCGCACATTGGCCGAGTTCTACCGGAAAGAAACTCGGCAGTGACCTTAAAGTGGACCCCATGAGCGTCCATTTGATGGAGACCTGTTGGCCGTCAACATTTGCCAGGTTTCCACTCATGGAAAATCGGCCGAAGTAGACGCACTTGTTAGGGCCGCCGCCAAGAAGTGTGGCGTCCATTGCGAAATAGATAAGCAACCCATGAGCAAACCATGCTTGTCCATACTTACCCATTGCATCTTCTCTGGTGTCCGTGCCTCCTCGAGCTTGTGCATCGACACCAAGAGTGCGCAAAGCAGGCTGCATCCGTGAACCCCTCTCACAATTGTAGTTGCTCGGTCGACCTGGAGTGATGCCCACATAAAGTCGCCATGGGTTTCCAGTGTTAGAATTGTGTCGAATATTATTGTACAAGATAGGTTATAGTTGGACTTGGTTTGGAACTGTATGTAGACAAGGTAGGAGTTGTGTTCTAATAGGACACCTGTATCCTAGGCCTCTCATATATATCGGGGGTAGACACACGATATAACCTATGCCAACATAATAGCACAGGCACGCAAGGGGGAGCCGGCGGCGTGTGCCGGCGCTCAGGCGGCCGGGGTACGGTATTGTGACGGTGTCACGGGGAGGAGCGCCCGTAGTCAGGCCCCGGAGATGTAGGCATGATGGTGAACCTCGTTAACAAATCTCGGTGTCATACTCGTTTGATTGCTTAGTCCTCAGTAGATCGACGGAACGCCTCGGATTTATTCTAACAAAAGGTAATCTGCACAAGATGGTATTATATGAGTTGCATGAGTTGGGAATGATGATTAAGGAAAAAGGCATTGGGAGGTGTGGGGTACACGCTAAGCACACCTACGGGAGCTACAGGAAGTAATTTTCCTTTGGAGGTATTGCTAATTGCACGTGGTTCTACCAGGAGGTTTGCAGGTTGGTGACACTCATGGGGTTTAGAGCCTAGAGTGCGTTGTGGAAGAGATCATGCATACACAGGGCGTCAAGCAATGCATAAAGATGTGCGGAAGGACATGATGCAGGGTGGAGTTTGGGTGCAGTCGAATAATTTCGGTTGGGTCAGACTAGACAGTCTGATGGATCGACAGCGATGTTGGTCAAAGCAAAAGACGACGGTGATTTCAGCGACGACGACATAGGAGCGTGATGTTGATGGTGGCCGACTTCTAGGGCGTGGAAACACGTGGTGCAGGCCTAAGGGCTTGTGTGGCTTCGACAGACTATGGCGCGGGGGTTGATTCAAGACGGTGCACATGGGAGCTTGGAGTCGACAGGGCGCGAAAGGGTGACACGTACAACCACCATGGAGTCACATTGAAGGTGGAGTTGGAGTCTGATGGAGGACTACACTCTGTGCTGATGGAGGGGCTACGGTGTAAATGCATCGAGAGTCGAAGCCTATTTCAGCGGGTAAAGCGAGAGACACGTGGATCGGACTGGGCGCCAGTGGTCTGATGGAGGCGTGATACTCGGCATCGGTCGGTGATGATCGATGGTTCTCTGCAGCGGGAGTTGAGTTGAGACAGTGGGGGCTAGCTACTCGGGAGACTCGACCAGGACAGCAGAGGCTCGACGCGGTGATAGCGGCAAGGCGTGCAGTAAGCACGGGACACAGCGACAGGCCAGGGCACCGGTGGTCAGATATGTTGTTAGACAAAGTGTGCAGGGGGTGCTGAAGCAGTGTTGACGAGTACCGGATTCAAGTTGGTGACTGGGTCTATCGGTGCCGGTTGATGGACAGGAGTTGACCATGGAGAATCTAAGAAAGTGGCGGAAAGTCTGAAATTGTCAAAAGCTGGGAGAGTACATGGCCGTATATTCTGTGGTGTTTCACTGCACATGGCAAAGTGCGGATGACAAGGACAGAAGAAGGTGGAGTGCTATAGCTATGGGGCATGTCAAGGACAATCCGGAAAAAGGATGAGACAATTGTGAATTTGACTCAGGGTGACACAGGGCGACGGTGAAATTCCTTCAAGTTTCAGACGGACGGTCAAGGAGAGTGATGATGTTGAGTTCAGGTAACTCTTATATGTGGCGTCCAATACGTGAGTTGTTCATTTTCACGCAGACAGTAATTGATGTGTGATGGCGTTGGATGGATACTCCGGAAGTTGGGAGCACAAGATAGAGTAACGAGAAACTTAATTTTGCTCGAGTGTTAACTGTGAAGAAGACGAGAAGGGACTACAGTTGCAGGTGGAGTCAAATGGAGTCTGGGAGTAACAACGGTGCTCATGGCGTATCTCAAGTCCAATGTACATAGAGGTTTGATGCATGGACGAATTCAAGGTGATGAAGAATATTCGCCACGGTGGAGTTTGTTAGAATTATGTCGAATATTATTGTACAAGATAGGTTACAGTTGGATTTGGTTTTGGACTGTGTGTAGATAAGGTAGGAGTTGTGTTCTAATAGAACACCTGTATCCTAGGCCTCTCATATATATATCGGGGTAGACACACGATGTAACCTATGCCAACATAATAGCACAGGCACGCAAGGGGGAGCCGGCGGCGTGTGCCGGCGCTCGGGCGGCTGGGGTGCGGTATTGTGACGGTGTCACGGGGAGGAGCGCCCGTAGTCAGGTCCAGGGATGTAGCCATGATGGTGAACCTCGTTAACAAATTTCGGTGTTGTGCTCGTGTGATTGCTTGGTCTTCGATAGATCGACGGAACGCCTCGGATTTATTCTAACATTCAGGATGTAGCTGCACATGTACTAGTAGCGGTCATCTCGCCCCAGACTCCACGGCTTTGGAACCAGCATGTCTTTTTCCCTTCAGAAACAATCCTCATGGTTGTACTATGCAAGAGATCGACATAACTTTTCATCCAGTAATACATCAAACTCCGCTGGATACATATTGATGCAACCTAAAGTGCCAAATCGCTATATAATTATATATCCAACTACTAAAGCAAAAATATTAGGTAATAATAAATTAAAAATCAAGAAACTTTTTTTTTGCATGATAATACGTGTCTCATTCATATCATAAAAAACAAAGTACAAATCACGTAAAGACCGACATGACAATACTGAAAAGATAGTAAAACATCTCTGAGCTTGACACCAACGCTCGTCAACTGCTTCCGGCACCACCACAACAATCACCGAAAAAAAGAATGACGAATTACCACCTCACCCGAGCTCGACGCGGCTCTATCGCTGATATGCAGCTTTGCGGACCTCCAAAGTGGCTCACCAAAAGTGAAGCCCTTGCCGTTGAACGAATCAGACCGGGGCAACACGCCGGACACGCCATCGAACTCCAGATCTAGCACTCCACCAGGAGTAAGACGCCGAAGGAGGAAACTATACCTTCCATCCACAAACCACGAACACAGTAGATATTCCGTCTTCTAGATGTCGTCGATGCAGACCACAATCTGCATCCCCTCCTGGACTACCTCCCAAGCTCCGCGTCGACGCTGGAGCAAACGTCGTCGCAACGGCGGAACCCGAGGACACAGGTCCACCACAAGGATGCCGCCGCCGCCACACCATCCTTGCTTGAACAGACTGGTTTCCAAATCCATCCCCAACCATAGGACCGATGGCCTCGTCGGGGAAGGATCCGAAGATTCATTATTCAGCGCCGCCATCGCCATCACCGAAGCAAAGATGATGAACAACCTAAATACCTAAACTATAAGGAAGAAAAATCGATCCACACGCGTGGATCCGGTGGCCCCCCTCACCACCGACGACCGAGGTCGCCGGCGGAGGGGAGCCGCCGGAGAACGGCGTTGGGAGATTGGCCCTGGCGGCGGCTAGGGTTGCAGCCGCCAGGGATGAGAGGAAAACTGGCGAAGCGTTTCTACAAAATTTTTTTTTTCAAGAAACTAGACCATATCTACATTGCTCCAATGGAAGACTTTGTACGCATACGCCGTCGTCGTCGTTGCCTGCTATTAACTATGATAGCATTGAGACAACATCCATCTAAAAGAAGCCCTTCGATTGCGGCAAGCGCATCGGCCCGACAGGCGATGCCGTTCAGACGATGGGTGGCTGTCCTTGTCGTCCGAGAAAACAAAGTACGCTAACCCGCTGTTGACACCAAGCAGCGTTGCCTCCACAGCAAAACTGTTGGGCCACCCCAGGAATAGGACGTGGTCGGCTAAGCTCTTGCCATCCTTCCTCACCCACCTCATGTTCTCTCTCTCGTCATCGACCTGCTCTAGCGTGTGAATAAACATCAAGACACCATGGACTAGGCCGCGACAAGGCTGCTTCCGACGGTAATTCATTGTGATGTGCACCGTCACCCAAAGAAGCTCATAATTGTAGTCATAGTCATATAAATCCTCCGGCAACGACCACGGCATGTAGACCAGTACGTCTTCTTTGCTCGTTGCTTTGGCGGACTTCATCTGTGTACACCAGAGGATATCATTCACGGCCACAAGGATATTGCCAGAAAAATACGCGATGCAGAACACGCCGAGGAGTGTTACCTCTAGGTTCCTCTGGACGACCGTCCACTGGTCATCACCAGGACACAACAGTGCTGCCCTGAACTCGGACACGTCTTCATCAATTATGTTGTGCTTGCTATACAAAAGGATTGTACCGTTGCTTTAGACGATGCCACTGGGGTTCTCCCCCAACTGTGAACCCTTGTGGGAAAAGAGGTTTTGTCCATGTTGGCGATGACAGGTTCGAGGTTCGAATCGGTTAGATATAAATATTGGTTGGCTCTGGTAAGGGTCCATCGGTTTCCTCTGCTATGAGATCTGTATATACAAAAAAAAAACGACGTGCGTGCTATTGGACGAATTTCTCGTGAGCTGATGCGATGACACGATCCCTTGAAAAAAAAAACAGTTATCTTGCCATACAAAAAAGGAAGGTGTAGCCTATTTCTTTTTATAATACAGACAGGCCGCTTGACGACGCTCGGCTTCATGGAGGGTCTCGGAACCTATCGCCCAGTGCTCGAGGAGCTCCATGTCTAAAGGTACAGCATCTACATGCACACTGTCGACTCAACCACGCTCAAGAGCCTGGCCATCATTGATCCCCTTGGTGGCACGGCCGCCCACCTCACGCTCATTACAACGTGTTAGAAATATAATTGGATTTAAATTAGAAATAAGAAGATAGAGATATAATTAGTTTAAACCATATGTAACTTGTTTTCTACTCCCAGCCTCTACCCCTCATGTACTCCTATATATACTCTGCACAAGGGTTAGATAAATACAACGAATAACGTAAGTTTTGTATTTTCTATATGATATTAGAGCGGTTAGTCTCACGACGTCGACCCTAATATTCTCTACCACTTCCGCAGCGCGCCGCACCTGGGGAGATTAATCTCCTCTCCCCGGTGGCGCGGCACACGATTGATCAAAGATTAGATTGGTCATAGATTAGATTAGACCACTTTCGAAATACTTTCCTGTAGATTTTTCTTTAGCCACCAAATAAACCCAACGATCTTTAAATCTGATGATAAATCAGTCCATCGCTGTGCGCCTCCAGCGGATCTACATCGACACACACGGCCGGCGCCGCTCCGATCAGCCATCTTCTCCAACAACGACACGTACGCCCTGATCACGAGAGGGCGATACTCCCAAGCACGCGATCTCTCGGCAGGAGCAGATCCCACGCACACCTGCATAGTCATATGAGGCCATACATCATCCTCATCACGCAGACCTGTGATCAGATGTACATTGACAGCAAACGCGCGGCTGCACGGGACGTTTGGGGCGCTGGCTGGATCCAACCCGATCTCTGCCAGGCGGATACGCACCGAACTAACCACGAGTCTCGGCTTCATCAGCATCCATCCGGCGACACACGAAGCAACCAGAAGACCCAGGTACGTGCATGACACTCAGATGAGGCTTCAATCAGGTCCACTTCGAGTTCTCCTGTACCTGCAGTACGCCCGCGACATGCTTCGGACACTCCACGCGCGAGACAGACATGGCATTGACCCCGTCTCGTGCTCCAAACCGGTGGCTCGTGCTTCAACATGAAGCACCGGGCAAACTGCCCCGACCGTTCTACGCCGACCAATTTGCACTGATCCAGCCGGCCGGCATGCGTCTGCGCTAACTTCGTCACCTCCACGAGCATGCATCTCACATGTGCCAGCTATTCTTCACCGCGACGAACTACACCAAGCGATCCACCCATCGACGTCTTCACCGAGCCCCTCGCAGCGCGGAACACTGGGAGGGTCTTGCTGAGTTCCGGCACGTGCACGGACGCGATCTCCACCGTGCCGGCTCCATCGTCGTTCGCGCGCAGACCTGCGCGCCGGCATGTCATCTACATCAGATGATGCAGAGGCCGGGAAGTCCTCCTTTTTTGAAAAGAAAATCTACGTCAGGCGAACAACCACACCGACCGATCTGTACTGCATCAAGGCAAGCTACATCGGGCCGAACCACGACATCAAGATGTACGACCATAACAGACTACAAGCCAAGATCATCGCCGAGCATCGAAAGAGATGCAATCCTTCATCGACTTCTCCGACGCAACATGGTATCGACACGTCATCACCGCGAAGGACACCTTCAAGCGACATCATCGTCGACACGCCGCTGCTACGTCATTGCCGACACTTCATCACCAAGGTCTTCATCAACGTGGTCTTCATCAACATCTTCGTCAACACACCGCCACTGCCTCTTCCACAAGATGGACACCTAGCGTTCTCTGACAGACTTTTCTGCAAGACGCGACCTCGAGATGGCAATGACCGCATCACGACGACGGCATCGACCACGTCATCCACGACGACACGACTGCATCGACACAGCGTCACTCTAGTGACTACCCCTACACGGCCACATGGTTCTAGCAAAAACGATGTGTGCTGGATGGGTTTCCTCCGCTCCTGGCAAAATCGATGGACTCATCATCGACGGCACCCTCTGACATCCGTAAGGTGCATCGTCCACGACTGCAGCTCCGTCATCTACAACATCGCGCAATTTTTTGCGCCTACGGCTTTGTGCAGCTTCGTCATCCACAACGACTACATCATTGACCAATACTACCTCGACCACGGTTACATCATAATCGGCTACATCAGCATCGAAATACAGAGTTACGTCTACAGCAACATATCTGCAACAACTCCAGTGAACAGCGTCCGAGTCATCACCAGCATCCACGCCACTCCCGTTGTGACTGCGGGTGGGAATAGAGGAGAGATAAGAAAGACAACAGAAGGGGACACAGTCACAATCCAAGGTGCCGACCTATCAAAGATGCAGTTGAAGATGACACGGCGGAAAAGATGCCAGAAGCGTAAGACTTCAAATTCAGTCGCAATCATCCGCTTCACTCCCTCTACGACTGAGGAGGGATGTTAGAAATATAATAGTTAAGAGATAAGGAGATAGAGATAGAATTAATTTAAACCACATGTAACTTGTCTTCTACTCCAAGACTCTACCCCTCATATACTCCTATATATACCCTGCACAATAGTCAGATCAGTACAACATATAATTCTAGGGATTCATATTTTCCACACAACGGGGAGTATGACTATGTCGCCGGATCAGGAGCAATCCCACCGGCATTAACCGGTCCGGAACATTTAGGCAGTCATGCCTTTGAACCATCCCCCCATTCTGTGGGTCTTGACACACCTATGGTGATTATTCGACGGATGGGCAGGATCACCCGAGTGAGAATGAGTACGAGGACCACCCGAGAGAACATGAACATGAGTCTGATGGGCAGGAACACCCTAGTGAGGATGACTACGGCGACCACCCAAGTGAGCATGAGGAAGCAGCTGGGACCAGCCAGACCAGCCGGCTGGTGGGCCGCCGAAAAAGCAACACAAACCTAGTCGCCGAAGCAAGTTCGCGAAGCTTATTAGATTTGTCAGGGTCGAGCCCTAGCTCCCAGCTCAGCTAGCCGTGCTCTCTCTCTAGTCAAATGGACGAAGGGAGAGAAGGACAGAGATCGGTGGACACGGTGGTTTCCGGCGCACGACGGCGTTTTCTTTCTCTCATAGCTCGAACTCTATCGCCACAGCTGTTACAACGGTCACCGTGTGGGTTTTATAGTCGGAGCCAGCGCCAGGGCACGTATCCATGCGCTCTACTCCATTGTGCGCGCGATTCGCACGCTCTGGCCGCGGCCACGACGCGCTCCGACGCGCGTAGCACACAGCCAGACCCAACCAATCGCCCTCAATCACTCTGCGCGACTTGCCAACAGCTTTGCCCTACACAATCGCACTGGATGCACAGACGCACGCACATCCCCGTGCAACACATGCTCGCTCACTGCCAACTCAGCGCGGGCCGAACCAGCCCGACACACCCACAGCGCGCGCACACACTGCACATGCCCGTCGTGGCCAATTACCCAACAATCACCCCCTAAGCCACGGCCTAGAGGAGGGACGGCCCGACATCGTCGACCTCGACGAGGAGAGCTTGCCATGCCGCCTTTGTTTACTTCGGCTTCGTCCAATCCCGCTCGAAGTACCCAGGCCGTCCACTATTATAGCCCAGGCCACGTCGCTTCCCTCCGCGGCCTGATGCAGTGCTGCTGTCACTGTTGTCGTCGTGGTCGAACCCACCACCCTATTGTCTCCACCGTGCTGCCCACTGAGCCGCCATGAGCATCAACTGCTCGTCCGGCCGCTCACCGTTGGCTTGCACGCGCCGCCGTGACCTCTCCTCGAATTTGCTTTCAGCCGCCCTAGTGCCTCCTCGAACGGCACCTACTGCATGCCGCAGAACTGCTACATCCCAGCGACGACGCAGTAAAGGCGATCGGGGACTGAGTCTAGCAGCATCTTCACCATCACCGGGTTGTCCAGCGTCAATCCGAGCCTTGTGTAGCGTGTCGCGTCCAGCGTCTCACCGTCTGGCGCACGAATGCCTGCCGCACGAACGGAAATTTTTTTCTCCCAAAACTCGAACTCTATCGCCACAGCTCTTACAACGGTCACCGCTCGGGTTTTATAATCGGAGCAACGTTAGGACACATACCCGCGCCTCCTACTCCATCATGCGCGCGATCCGCACGCTCAAGACGAGCCCACGACATGGGTGGCACACGGCGAGCCTCAAGCGATCACCCCGGATCACCCCGCACGACTCGCCAAAAACTTGGCCCTACATGCTCACACTGGATGCACACACACACACACGCACACCCCCGTGCCACACACACACACACACTCGCCACCGGCTCAGCGCGGCCTGAACCAGCGCCCGACATGCTCAGCACGCGCACAGACATGCACTGCACATGCCGGCCGTGGCTTATTACACAACAGGATTATTGTGACTCGAGTGGCCCCGAAGGTCATGCCTATTAGTCCCAAGAAGGCTGAGGAAGGGTACTTCAAAAGGGGTGAAGAGAACAGCTACCCACCTCATAGTACTACAAGCTTACTACAGGTAGGGAGAAAGAGCGCTGCTTGGAGTCACATGAGCCTTCAACGATGAATGAATCTCTGTGAAGAGGGGAATTCGTATGTTCATGTACACATTATGCATTTGTATGAATGCAGATACGTTAGTTTGCATCCTTAGGTTTTGCAGTTATCCTAGCCATTCGCATTGGCAGATATTTCACTTATGGTAGCAACCTCCATTTACAGTTACACGTTGCTAAGTTTCTTTGATTTAGACTGACAGTGCTGTACCCTGAATGGAAGTATATTGAAACACTTCTATGTTGATTAACAGTAATAGTTCCATGATTGTTAAAATGCTAATACACACTATGCAAGCATTGGTATATTGGTATAGGCTATGTAGTATTGTAGTTATACAAGCATTGTCCATTCTAAGATTTTCAACTGATGGTAGCAACATGGACTACTTTATTGCATTAGTGCATACGTTTCGTGTTGCATGTGTGCTGACCATAGCAGTGTAGATGTGAACATGTAGTTATGGCTCACTTGATGGGAATCTATAATGAATCATCATGGCAATATATGATCATAGTTTTTGTCCATGTTTATCTTGTCCAGGATGCTGATCCATGTGTACCATGTTTACTGATTAGTTAATAAAGACAGAGTTAGACGTTGTTGGTCGTGATTTCCATGTTGCTCTTGTAACAGCATGTTGGCCAAATCCTGAGCTTCATGGTGTAGTACATCTTGCATTTCAGATGTTTGGCAAAATGATCTGGTATGTGAAGAGCTGGGTAAGCCAATTTTCATCATCAAGCCTGACCACAAACTTTCTGATTATCATGGGGTCGTGCCAATAACCAACATCGACTGGACGTTATTTCAGGAAGCACCCCATGACTTGATGGAATTATTGGCCACCTCCTTGCTGTCGGGCTGGCTAATCTTCAGTGCCGGGCTCGGAGAAAAAACATCAGGGCGCACATCTCCTTTCCTCTTCTTGTGGTCATTACTTGCTCTGGAGTGAGAGTATGTGAGGCTGATTGCCTTGTTGGATGATCCAGAACACCTAGATGCTACGACTGAGTTGGGATTTACATATGGACTGTCATCATCTTCTGACCCAGAGGAGATGCCTTGAGCTTCAGATTTAGGAGCCATCTGCACAAGCATACAATAAAGTACAGGGTCAATACTGATAAAAATCGTGACTTACATAAATGCATAAATAGGATTTTGTTGGCATTGCACTGTCCGATAAACAGTCACTAAAATGGTGGAATGCATTGGTGCTAGAAGCTGCTGAGTAAATTGGAATATGCAATGAACAAGATAATGATAACAGGAGACTTACGTATTGTCCTACGCCGGCATAATGTATCTCACATAATTTTACTGCTGACTATATGTAACTTACAAACACAGAGTATATCAATGCTACATCAAACAATGCAACTACAGTGTGTAATTAAGAGTATCTGAATGATTTGTAGAACAATAGCAGCGAGAATTACTATTGTGTACACGGCAGTTGGATTAAGGACTAATAAACGATCATTGAGCATAGACCTGAGTAAATAGCATGCGAGCCAAATCCATCCAAACGAATGGAAATACAGCCTCCATGGAGCACGCTACAATACGACTAAAATAGATAACAACATCCAGACCTACTCTTGACGAACTGAAATCACAAGGAAGTGATTCATATGTTTACCTAAGACAGCCAGTACGGTCGGGAGCGACGGATATGTGGAGCACGATGAGATGGCTGCGTCAGGAGATTGGTAATGGGGGAAGGGGAAGGGAGGTGAAGAAGAAGGAGCAGGTGAGAGGACGACCAACAAAGGAATTAAGGAGCCCCTCATCGGGCCAGTAGAGTGGGCTGCTACTTTTGATTGCACGCCACTAAGAAGCTGGCACAATTACCGGAACGGTACTCGGTTTGACTACCCAAACACAAATAACTTCTTCATAATAAGGCATGACACACAGAACAAGTTGTTAGTGCGCCTGAGCTGAAAAAACAAACACGTCTATCGGCCAGTCGGCTCCTGCGAGAGCGACAACCCACGTCAACGCACCTCAGTTTGCCTGGCTACATGAATAACGGCGATCCAAATAACATGCAAGAAGAAAATTGACGAGCTGGTCAGTAAGACACTAAGACGTGACAAGTTCTTTGGCAAACACGACTAACGGATTGGCCCATCTAACTCGGTGTAACTCTCCAAATGGTTTGTCAGATAATAATGTGTCTACCGGAGGATGTGTTCGTCGCGTTCCAAGTCGGATGGTGGGGTGACGACCGTTGAACGTTATGCATGCGTGATCACAAAAAAATAGGAAATTTTCACGTTATTATGGAATTTTAAATTTAAAAAATGAGCTCCCTGTAGCTCGAGCTCTGTTGGGATTCTCCACTTGGGCTATCTGCTTGTTTTGGTCAGTCTTGTTGAAAACAACAGGTCCTTTTTTTAGCGATCAATTACAGGTCACGTTGGTACGTGAAACCGAACGTGAGTCAGGAAGGCAGCCATGACTTAATTAGATTCAATATCGATCGCTTTTTTTTAAATCCACTTCCCTACTTTATTAGACTAGATCAGGTAGTTGATCACATACAATACTAAGAATACAATCTGGGAGAGCTAAGTCCCACGAAACCGCAACTCCATTACATAAACCAAAACGACCTAACTCATGGGCTGCTTTATTCGCGTTTCTCCGGACCCAGGTAGCTATAAACTCACCCAAATTCCTGGCCATCGTCTTGAACTCTTCCATCATGATACCACCTGACGACAGATTTCTTTCGTTCTCATTCAGCATCATGGTAACAGCAAGATAGTCGGTCTCTAAATGCAGTTTCGGTATGTCTCGTTGCAGCGCCAGTTGGACCGCCTGCCTGCATGCCATCAGCTCTGCTGAAATTTGAGATGGGCTCTAGGCGCATATAGCAATTTTTGAAAAAAATCTCTAAGGGCCCATGCGGGTTATATGGCACTAGGTGTAGTGGGAAGTTTAGTCCCACCCCGGAAGTGGAAGAGGAGTTGGACCTCCTTATAAGGGTTTCTCTTCTACATGCTATTGGAGCTTGAAAAGAGAAGAGGCCCTCGCGCGAGCCGAGCCGAGCCGAGCTCATACCTACGTGCTTATTTTTGCCAGTCACTAACGGAGAGTTCTCTGACAGCTGGGCCATGATCTGAGACGTCGGATCGTGGGCTGTCACGGACTCGGACCCCCACGTCTCTCCACGCGGCTGCGCCTATATAATTGTGCGGTGTCTCCTAACCCTAGTCGCCACGAACAGATCACATCTTCTCACGCGCACGCCCACCGTCGTTCCTTTGCTGCTGCTGCCGTCGGTGACTCCATCCCGTCCGCCGCGTACACGGTTGACGGGAAAGCAGGTCTCCGAAACCACGCCCTTCTGGTTCCTGTACGGGGTGAGGGGCGAATAGGTTTTATTTGTGTCAATGCCATGCTAGTAATTTACTCGTGGATTAATTTAATCGAGAAATTGCCTATTTTCTCAACAATCCAAAAACCTATTATGTGGAGGGAATTTCTCGGCAAGTGACTTTGCCGCTGCACTGAAACCGCATAAGTTTACCGGTACATACTTTAAGCGTTGGCAGACTAAGACCATGTTATGGCTCACGCCTATGAACGTGTTCTGGGTCACCGGTGTCTCCACGGGAACGATTGCTCCTGAACAGGAGAAGGCGTTCAAGGAGGCTACCGTTGTGTTTCTCGGAGCAATTCTTAGCGTGATCGGAGATAAACTGGTCGATGCATATTTACATGTGCATGTCGCCAAGGACTTGTGGGAGGCGCTCGAATCTAAATTCGGGGCCGCCGATGCAGGGAGCGAGATGTATATTATAGAGCAGTTCCACGATTACAAGATGGTTGAAAACCGTTCTGTATTGGAGCAGGCTCATGAGATAATATGCATTGTTAAGGAGCTTGAGTTTCTTAAGTGCGAGTTACCGGGCAAGTTTGTCGCGGGCTGCATAATCATTAAGCTCCCTAATTCCTGAAGGAACTTTGCCACCACTCTGAAACATCAGAGGCGTGAATTCTCTGTGGAGGATGTCATTGGCCATCTGAGTGTTGAGCAGAATTCGAGGGCAAAAGACTCGCATTGAAAAGGGGCCGAAGGGACTTCTGTCGCCAACATGGTGAACCAGAGGAACCATAACTCCCTCAAACCCAAGGGAAAGAATGGTGTCCAACACAATACCGAGTTTAAGAAGAAGGGTAAGAAGACCTTCAAGAAGAACAAGAAGGACGAGGGCTACTTTACTTGTGGTTCGGTTGAACATTGGGCCAACAAGTGCCCAAACAAGTACAAGAAGCTAGGACAGGACTCCAAGTCTGTCAACATGATTGTGGGAAACAATGAGAATGGTGCATCTGGGTACGGAAATTTATTTGCTGTTTTTTCACTGTTTTAACCCAACGATTGGTGGGTGGACACAGGTGTAGGTGTTCATGTGTGTGCTGACATTTCATTGTTCACTTCTTATTAGGTCACCGGCCACAGGTCCGTATTGATGGGGAATGGCGCGAGTGCTTCTGTTCATGGTGTTGGCATGGTCGATCTGAAGTTTACTTCGGGAAGGATCGTGCAGCTGAAGAACGTGCAGCATGTCCCCGCCATCAAAAAGAACCTCGTTAGTGGCTCCCTTCTATGTAGAGAAGGGTTTAAGTTGGTTTTCGAGTCTAATAAATTAGTTGTTACGAAATATGGACTCTTTGTTGGAAAAGGTTATGAGAGCGGAGGCATGTTCCGCCTTTCCCTCGCAGATTTTTGTAATAAAGTCGTGAACCATACTCATTCGAATTTTAATGAATCTGAGGGTTGGCATTCACGTCTTTGTCACATTAGTTTCGGTGTTATGACGCGGCTAGCCAAGTTGGGTTTAATCCCGAGTTTCCCTTTAGCCAAAGGTTCTAAGTGCCTTTCATGTGTGCAAGCTAAGCAACCTCGCAAGCCTCACAAGGCCGCGGAGGAGAGACACCTGCCACCATTAGAACTCATACATTCTGATCTTTGTGAGATGAATGGTGTGTTGACTAAAGGTGGAAAGAGATACTTCATGACATTGATAGATGATTCCACTAGATATTGCTATGTTTATCTGTTAAATACTAAAGATGAGGCTCTACACTACTATAAAATCTATAAGGCAGAAGTTGAAAATCAACTTGAAAAGAAAATTAAACGAGTCCGGTCAGATCGTGGTGGAGAGTACTTCTCGAGTGAGTTTGATTCCTTCTGTGCGGAACACGGCATTATTCATGAGAGGACGCCTCCCTATTCACCCTAGTCAAACGGGGTTGCCGAGCGGAAAAACCGTACTCTAACTGATTTGGTTAACGCCATGTTAGATACATCGGGTTTATCCAAGGCATGGTGGGGGGGAGGCTATATTGACGGCATGTCATGTCCTGAATAAAGTTCTGAAAAAGGATAATAAGATCACTCCCTATGAGAAATGGGCGAAGAGAAGGACAACACTCTCATACTTGCGCACTTGGGGCTGTTTGGCGAAAGTCAATGTGCCGATCCCCAAAAAGCGTAAGCTTGGACCCAAGACTGTGGACTGCGTTTTGGGCTACGCTAAGAACAACGTTGGCTATAGATTTCTAGTAGTGAAATCTGAGGTACCTGACCAGAAGGTCGGTACAATTATGGAGTCTAAGGATGCTACATTCTTCGAGGATATTTTTCCTATGAGAGATATGCAAAGCACTTCTAGACAGGAATCTGAGGAGACTCCTGAACCTGCCATCCCTATGGAATATTATGAACAAACACATGATGAAAATCCTGAGGAGGATGACGAGGAAACCCTTGGTAGGGGCAAGAGACAAAAGACTGCAAAGACCTTTGGTGCTGATTTCTTCATGTACCTCGTGGATGATACTCCCACTTCTATTTCAGAAGCGCATGCCTCTCCAGAAGCTGACTACTGGAAGGATGCGGTCCGTAGCGAGATGGATTCCATCATGGCTAACGGGACATGGGAGATCACTAACTGTCCCTATGGTTGCAAACCATTGGGATGTAAGTGGGTGTTCAAAAAGAAGCTTAGGCCTGATGGTAGGATTGAAGAGTACAAGGCTAGGCTTGTGGCCAAGGGCTATGACCAGCAAGAAGAGGAAGATTTCTTCGATACTTATTCACCTGTGGCTAGACTGACCACCATTCGAGTATTACTCTCGTTGGCGGCCTCACATGGTCTTCTCATCCATCAGATGGATGTTAAGACGGCTTTTCTAAATGGGGAGCTAAAGGAGGAAATCTACATGCAACAGCCTGATGGCTTTGTGATAGATGGTCAGGAAAGAAAGGTGTGTAGGTTGATAAAATCTTTATATGGCCTGAAACAAGCACCTAAGCAATTGCATGATAAGTTTAATGCAACTCTGACATCGGCTGGCTTCGTTGTTAATGAGGCTGACAAATGTGTATACTATCGCCATGGCGGGGGCGAAGGAGTTATACTGTGCTTGTATGTTGATGACATACTGATATTCGGAACAAACCTCAATGTCATTGAGGAGGTCAAGTCCAAAGGCATGGCTAAAGATCAATTGAGATACTCTCAAATCATTGGTTCACTGATGTACCTAGCGAGCGCAACGAGGCCTGACATCGTGTTTGCTATGAGCAAACTGAGCCGGTTTGTTTCCAAACCAGGTGATGTACATTGGCATGCTGTTGAGAGAGTTATGTGCTATCTGAAAGGTACTATGAACTAGGACTTCATTATACCGGATACCTGTCGGTACTTGAAGGGTATAGTGATGCGAATTGGATCTCTGATGCTGATGAGATGAAGGCCACAACCGGGTATATGTTTACTCTTGGAGGTGGCACTGTTTTCTGGAAGTCTTGCAAGCAAACGATCTTAACGAGATCGACAATGGAAGCAGAATTAACGGCATTAGACACATCTGGTGTTGAAGCGAGATGGCTTCGAGATCTTTTGATGGACTTACCATTGGTTGATAAACCGGTTCCGGCTATCCTTATGAACTGTGACAATTAGACTGTCATCACCAAGGTGAAGAGTTCAAAGGACAACATGAAGTCCACCAAACACATAAGAATGAGATTAAAAGCTGTCAAAAAATTAAGAAACTCCGGAGTGATAGCGTTGGACTATGTCCATACGGCTAAGAATCTGGCAGATCCCTTTACCTGTGGCTAGACTGACCACCATTCGAGTATTACTCTCGTTGGCGGCCTCACATGGTCTTCTCGTCCATCAGATGGATGTTAAGACGGCTTTTCTAAATGGGGAGCTAAAGGAGGAAATCTACATGCAACAGCCTGATGGCTTTGTGATAGATGGTCAGGAAAGAAATCTACATGCAGCCGTCTCAAACTGCTTTCATGCCAGACAGAAACATCCTAGAAGGAGTTGTGGTCCTACATGAAATGCTCCATGAAGTCCACACAAAAAAACTAGATGGGGTGGTTTTCAAAGTGGATTTTGAGAAAGCGTACGATAAGGTAAAATGGACATTTCTTCAGCAGGCCTTGCGTATGAAAGGACTTGATCAGTCCTCGAGAAACCAGGTAGATTCTTTCACACAAAAAGGGAGTGTTGGAATCAAAGTGCATGATGACATAGGTCATTACTTCCAGACACACAAGGGTCTGTAGCAAGGAGATCCGATGTCACCGATTTTGTTCAACATAGTGGTCGACATGTTGACAATCCTAATAGGAAGGGCCAAGGATTAGGGCCAGGTAGGTGGCCTCGTTCCGCATTTAGTTGACGGAGGAGTTTCTATCCTATAGTACGCTGATGATACTATCCTCTTCATGGAGCATGATTTGGCAAACGCAAGAAACATGATGCTTGTGTTATGCTTGTTTGAACAATTGTCGGGGTTAAAGATTAACTTCCATAAAAGCGAATTGTTCTGCTTTGAAAGAGCTAAAGACGAACAAGAAGCTTACAAGCAATAGTTCGGGTGCCAATTTGGGTCTTTACCCTTCACGTATTTGGGTATACCAATCCACCATTGCAAGCTTTCCAACAGAGAATGGAAGTGCATTGAAGATCGATTTGAAAAAAAACTAAGCTGCTGGAAGGGCAAGCTTATGTCATACGGAGGCCGACTAATTCTCATTAATTCGGTTCTCACAAGTATGCCTATGTTTCTCTTGTCCTTTTTCGAGGTACAGTTGGAGTCCAGAAAATGCTTGATTTCTATTGATCGCGCTTCTTTTGGCAGAGCGATGAATTAAAAAGAAAGTACAGACTCGCTAAATGGGATATTATTTGTAGGCCGAAAGACCAAGGGGGTCTCGGCATCGAAAATTTAGAGGTGAAGAACAGATGTCTTCTCAGCAAGTGGTTGTATAAGCTATCTGTAGAGACGGATGCTACATGGGCCCAGATTCTATGTAATAAGTACCTAAAATCCAAGACCTTATCCCAGGTGACGGTGAGGCCGACTGATTCTCCTTTTTGCAAAGGACTAATGAGAGTGAAATCGGTCTTTTTCAACATGACAAAATTTGTAGTTGGAAATGGTACTACCACGAGATTCTTGGAGGATACATGGCTAGGGGAGAGGCCCCTTGCACTCCAGTATCCTTCTCTCTACAATATTATTCGGCGAAGAGACGCTTACGTTGCAACAGTATTACAGTCCAATCTTTTTATTATTCAATTCAGGAGGACGTTCGTGGGAAACCGTTGGGAAGCTTGGCTCCATCTTGTGAGAAGATTGATGGATGTTCATCTTTCTCAACAGCCCGATCAGTTGCGCTGGAAACTAACTAAGAATGGAGAGTGTTTGGTCAAATACATGTATTTGGATGTTATCAACTCTAGCTCTATTCCTCAGTCGAAGCATATTTGGAAAGTCAAAGTGCCTTTAAAAATTAAAGTGTTTATGTGGTTTGTCCATAAACAAGTCATTCGAACTAAGGACAATTTGGTCCATAAACAAGTCATTCGAACTAAGGACAATTTGGCAAAACGCAACTGGACAGGATCTACAAGATGTAGATTCTGTGATCATGATGAATCCATCAAAAACCTCTTTCTCGACTTCCCATTGGCAAAAAAATTGTGGCGGTCGGTCCACATAGCATTTAATATTACTCCTCCGAATACTATCAACACGTTATTTGGGACGTGGCTAGATGGGATAGATTCAGGACATATCCGTGTAGGAGTATGTGCTTTATTATGGGTAAGTTGGAACTACAGAAACGATTTGTTTTTTAACACAACAACAAATATTCATTTCTTGCAGGTTATTTTCCGGGCCACTGCACTGATCCGTATGTGGTCGCTACTCACTCCGACGGAGGCCAGGGAGCATATGGTTACTGGATCTATCCGATGCGAGACGGTAGCACAGACTATCTTCAACTGGTTTGGATGAAGGTCATGTAATGGGATAGGCGCTTAGTATTTCCTATCTTATTTTTTGCCGGCTGGTTGTGGCTATCCTGTCATTTTGTTTGTGCTCTTTGTGAGCCTTTTTTTTTCCTTTTTGAGACCTGAAGACTTTTGTTAAACCTTTTGCTTATTAATAATATGATCGTATGCATCGTTGCAAGACCGGGGGATAGCCCCCTTTTTTTTAAAAAAAAATAGTCGACCGAGCTACCACCATCATCCATGCCCAAGCTGCAAGCGGGGCGGGCTGAGGAGGGGAAGGGCGAGGGTGGAGCTGCGTCTGGCCAGTGGCAGATCTACGCAGTCGGCGGCGGAGTTGCATATGGCGAGCACGAGGCGGCCGGCGAGCGCCACAGTTGTCCTTTTTTTTCCAAGCGTGTGTGGGGACGGTGACTAGCAGTTGCCAAAGCAGTCTCTTTAACAATCCTATATCGTTACAACTGTTTACTTGTTTTGATATAGGACTTGCAGTTCGCGTCTGAATCGGAGAAACACACCCGATCCAACTCGTGTGCAAAGTTACCAATTTAAGACGTAGATCAACCCCTGGCTATTATATATGCATTGCAGGGCCAGACGTGAGAGGACACCCTAGATCAGTTTATATAGAGTTCTGCCTTCAATCGGACAGAAATCAAAGGAAGGATGGAGGCGGCGGCGTCCGTTGTAGCCTCGTTCCCAGACGACGTGATCGTCGAGACCCTCTACCGCGTCAAGGCCCACCCGCCCTCCCTCTTCCGTTGTGCCACGGCGTGCAAGCGGTGGCAAGGTCTCATCAACGATCTCTCCTTCCTTCGCCGCTGCTGGCCAGAGAACGTGTCCAAGTCTTTCTCCTTGGTCGGCTTCATCACATTAAAAAAAATAGCGCGCTATATCGTCGCTAATAGCACGCTATAGCATATAGAGAATTGTCTTGTTAAATAAATCAATGTATAATGCCTCGCTAATAATACGTTATAACGCGTTATAGCATGCTAATAGCATATTTTCAGGGATGACGCTATTTTCTGTAGCGCGCTATTTTTTTCATTGCTTCATCACCAAGGGATGCAGACAGCTCATCCCGGCACCACGGTCGGCTCTAGAGCGTGGTTGCCTTGCCCTTAGCTCGTTCATGCCTGCTGCGCCCGCGTGCCACATGGTGCCATTGCTCTCGCACCGTGGCCTCCTCCTGATGCGCCTAGAATCACATGCCGCCAACGTTGAGCCCGTGGATCCCACTAGTGTTGGAAATATATGCAAATTACTACGAGATTTAATTCGAATAAACAGAAGATAAATCATGACCACAGCAGCAGAGATTAAACTAATCATGCGAACTAGCATAGCAGATGAACATATCACATGTAGGGCACATACTAGAAGCATGAATTCTACCACGATCTCGAACAGGAAGGATAGAATCACATACGGTGCAGCGGGTGCAGCACCGCCGGCGTTGACGTTGTCGCCCATGTCGTCGAGGACGAGGTTGCCGAGGTCGGGGAAGAAGTCGTCGTTCGCGAAGTCGTCGCTGCCAGCAGTCGCGCGAGTGCGCTCCCCAAAAATCTGATCGCCCCTCTCCCATACAGGATCACGAGAGGCGGGGTTCCGGAGGCCTGCTGTCCCTTCTCGCGGTGCACGCCAGAAGGAGGGATGGAGAAGACTTTCTTGGCGGCACAATGATCTGGAACGGTGGTGAGAAACCATACGAAGCGGCGGCGGCTAGGGTAGACGTCTGCCTGCGGAAACGGTTCAGTAATTAACGCGTCCGTTAATTATTAATTAATGTCCTCGGCTCGGCTCAATCCCGCAACCTGCGGCGCGTTGTGACGAGGCGTGGCGTGGCGTGGCGTGGCGTGGCGAGGCGAGCGAGGAGGAGGAGCGCGCGTGTAGGTCTCCTCTTCTCATGCTCATACAAGTGGTAGAAGAGCTCACCTTATAAAAAGGTGCAACTCTCTCTCAACTTCCGGGGTGGGACTAAACTTTAGCCTCACTCACTCCACTCACATGTGTGCATGAATGACCAAGAGAATTTCAGAATTTTAGTTGGGCTTTGGGCCAAAGGCCTACTAGCAAAATTTTAACAATCCCCCACAAAGTCTCATTGGCACATCTCATCATTTAGTTCCAAAACATTGTTTTATATATCGGTGCTTAGTGGAGACTGTGAAGTTGAACTTCCACTTAGAAATTTATGCTACACTAGATCACAACTTGAATAGTGGACTATGCCTTGAACTACAAGTTTTATGTGAAATTAGTTTCACACAAATTCTTGACCGATACTGGGCTGCCGCAAGGCTTCCCCGCGGGTGGAGCGTATACGTCATACTCCAGGGCCT
Source organism: Triticum urartu (assembly GCF_056163025.1). NCBI lineage: Eukaryota > Viridiplantae > Streptophyta > Magnoliopsida > Poales > Poaceae > Triticum > Triticum urartu. Next base: position 746,250,201 of record NC_141875.1, on the reverse strand, counting down.
TTCATGAATTTATTAAAGAACACCCAATTCTCACAGACTGCGACGTTAACAGTCAACTTCATATAGGTGTGTTCCTCAGAAGATATTCTGCAGGACAACATCTCTGCTTACCCGAATAAGCCACTTGGAACACATTAAGATAAGTATCAACCTGCCATGCAGATCAGGAGAGTATTGCATCTTCACGGAGTGGGATAATTAATATAGGGATACTCTCCTCTCAGCTGACCAACAGCTTGTCTCCCACTTCTACTTCACGGGATCTCCGATCACATAGAGTGGTTTACCACTACGGACAACTCATGCGGTGGGTCTCAAACCCATCTCCATCGATACATTATCTATCACATTACATGATAGACCCTCTGTGAAGGGATCTGCCAAGTTTTTCGACGTTTGGATACAATCCAACGTAATAACTCCGGAGTTCCTCAATTTTCTGACAGATTTTAGTCTCCTCTTCACATGCCTTGAGGACTTCATATTGTCCTTAGAACTGTTTATCTTGACGATCACAGTTTGATTATCACAGTTCATCAGGATAGGGGGTATCGGTTTTTCAACCATAGGTAAGTCCATCAAGAGTTCACGAAGCCACTCTGCTTCAACAGTGGCAGTGTCTAATGCTGTGAGTTCTGCTTCCATAGTTGACCTCGTTAAGATGGTCTGCTTGCAAGACTTCCAGGAAACAGCGCCACCACCAAGTGTAAAAACATAACCACTTGTGGCCTTAATCTCATCAGCATCAGATATCCAGTTTGAGTCACTATAACCCTCCAGTACCCTTGGATACCCGGTGTAGTGAATCCCATAGCTCGCGGTGCCATTCAAATAGCGCATAACTCTCTCAAACGCATGCCAATGATCATCTCCCGGTTTTGACACAAACCGACTCAGCTTGCTCACAGCAAAAGAGATGTCAGGCCTCATGGCACTCGCCAAATACATAAGCGAGCCAATAATATGAGAATACCTCAGTTGATCTCTAGCAATCCGTCGATTCTTTCGAAGCAACACACTAGCATCATATGGAGTTGGAGAAGGCGTGCAGTCACTATACCCAAAACGACTCAAGACCTTTTCTACATAATGAGACTGAAGCAGTGTGATCCCACCATTCTCATCTCTCAACAGTTTATGTTTAAGATAACATCAGCTACTCCTAGATCCTTCATCTCAAAACAGCGAGATAAGAAATCCTTAACCTCCTTGATTAAATCAAGTTTGGTTCCAAAGATCAATATGTCGTCGACATACAGACAAAGAATAATTCCTTCGCCCCCACCATAGCGATAGTACACGCACTTGTCACCATCATTTACTACAAAGCTGGCAGCAGTTAATGTTCTTTCGAACTTCTCATGCCACTCCTTAGGAGCTTGTTTAAGGCCATATAAAGACTTTAATAACTTGCACACGTTTCCTTCTTGACCAGGTACTACAAAACCATCTGGCTGATCCATGTCAATTTCCTCCTTCAACTCTCCATTGAGGAAAGCCGTCTTAACGTCCATTTGATGAACGAGAAGACCATGTGAGGCAGCCAGTGATAGTAGCACCCGAATTGTGGTCAGTCTAGCCACGGGTGAGTAAGTATCAAAGAAGTCTTCACCTTCTTTTTAGGTATAACCCTTGGCCACAAGCCATGCCTTGTACTTTTCAATCGTACCATCAGGTCTAAGTTTCTTCTTGAACACCCACTTATATCCTACAGGTTTGCACCCATAAGGACGGTCAGTGATCTCCCAGGTACCGTTAGCTAAGATGGAATTCATCTCGCTACGTACAGCTTCCTTCCAATAGTCAGCATCAGGAGATGCATAGGCTTCTGAAATAGTCCTGAGTGTGTCATCCACGAGGTACACAATGAAATCATCACCAAAAGACTTTGCAGTCCTCTGTCTCTTACTCCTCATAGGAGTTCCATTGTTACCCTCAATAGGATTCTCAACGTGTTCCATCGCAATGGTGGGTTTAGGAATTACAGTGAATTCCTCACTAGATGGAGTAGGTATCTCCTGATTTGATGAACTCGACATATCCTTCATAGGAAATATATCCTCAAAGAAAGTTGCATCATTTGATTCCATAATCGTACCAACATGCCTCTCGGATACCTCGATTTTATTATCAAAAATCTATAGCCGATGCTATGAAAAGCATAGCCCAGAAGAACACAATCCACGGTTTTTGGTCCAAGCTTGCGCTTCTTGGGAATTGGTATATTGACTTGCGCCCAACAACCCCAAGTATGTAGGTAAGAGAGTTTCAACCTTTTCCTTTCCCATTCCTCAAATGGAGTCATGGTCGTATGCTTTGTGGGAACTCGGTTTAGGACATGACACGCAGTCATTGGCGCGTCCCCCCACCATTCCTTGGATAGACCCGAAGTGTCTAACATGGTGTTAGCCATATCAGTTAGAGTTCGGTTCTTTCTTTCGGCTACCCCATTTGACTGGGGTGAGTAGGGAGGCGTCCTCTCATGGATTATACCATGTTCCGCACAAAACAAATCAAATTCATTGGAAAAATACTCTCCATCACGATCGGACCTAAGCCATTTAATTTTTTGATCAAGTTGGTTCTCTGCCTCAGCTTTATAGTTTTTAAAGAAAGTCAAAGCCTCATCTTTTGATTTCAGAAGATACACATAACAATATCTAGTGGAGTCATCAATCAACGTCATGAAGTATCTCTTTCCACCTTTTCTCAACACGCCATTCATCTCACAAAGATCAGAATGTATAAGCTCAAGTGGCGCCAAGTCTCTTGCCTCTGCAGTCTTATGGGACTTGCGAGATTGCTTAGCTTGCACACATACTTGGCACTTGGAGCCTTTGACAGTAGAGATTTTCGGAATTAAATTCATATTGGCTAACCGCGTCATGCAACCAAAGTTAATATGACAGAGTCGTGAATGCCAAATATCAGACTCATTATTGTGGCAAACATTATTAATAACTTTAGTGCAAATATCTGACAAAGATAGGCGGAACAAGCCTCCGCACTCATAGCCTTTTCCAAAAAATTGTCCACACTTAGAAATTACAACTTTATTGGATTCGAAAACCAACTTAAAACCATCTCGACATAAACGGGAACCGCTAACGAGATTTTTATTGATGGACGACACATGATGAACGTTCTTCAAACGCACAGTCTTCCCCGATGTAAACTTCAGATTGACCGTATCAACACCTCGAACGATGGCATGTGACCCGTTCCCCATCAGCACGGGTGAAGTCCCTGTTGCCTGGTAAGAACAAAACATGGAGGCGTCAGTACAAACATGTACATTGGCACCGGTGTCAATTAACCAATCAGGGGATTGAAATACTGAAAGGATGGTAGGAAAAATACCGTACCCTGATTCCTTCATATCAGTATCACCGATGACAACATTAGCGGACTTGCCGCTCTTCTCATATTCGGGCTCCTCAAAGCGGTTAGGACACTTTGGAGCCCAGTGATTAGGATCACCGCAGACATGGCAAAGTCCCTTCCCCTTCTTATGAGAATTCTTCTTGAAGTTGGTAGAATGTGATGGCTTGTTCTTTGTATCAAACTTGCCTTTGCCCTGAGTTTTGTTCTTATTGATTTTGAACTTGTTGGGCTGGGAGTTCTTCTTCTGTACCATGTGGGCACTAGAACCTCTCTCAGCAACTCGAGCACGTGTGTCCTTTGCTCTCGCCTTCTCTTCAACATCAAGAGTACCAATGAGATCCGCAACGGAAAACTCCTGTCTCTTGTGTTTCAGGGAAGTAGCAAAATTATTCCACGAAGGAGGAAGCTTGGCAATGATGCCTCCGGCAACAAATTTGTCCGGCAACACACACTTGAAGTACTCAAGTTCTTTTGCAAGCGACTGTATCTCATGAGCCTGCTGTACAACAGGGCGCTCATCAGTCATCTTGTAGTCATCGAATTGCTCGACGTACAACTCGCTGCCGGCGTCCGAGGCACCAAACTTGGTCTCGAGCGCAGCCCACATGTCGTTGCCGTTGTCAAACGACATATACGAATCCACAATGGAGTCATCAAGAACACTCTGAAGAGCGCCTTTAAAGAGGGTATCGATCTTCTCAAAAGCTTCCAGCTGTGCTGGATTAAGATCGCCCTCAGGCTTGCCCTTGGTGGCATCATAGCAGCCCATGGTCTGAAACCAGTAGACTGCTCTCGTGCGCCACCTCTTATATTGCGCCCCCTTAAAGGCATGCGGCTTTAGATGCGCAGCAAAACCACTCGGGGTAAATTGCCTATAATCAGGTTTTTGGATTGTTGGAAATATGAGCAAATTACTACGAGATTTAATTCGAATAAACAGAAGATAAATCATGACCACAGCAGCAGAGATTAAACTAATCATGCGAACTAGCATAGCAGATGAACATATCACATCTAGGGCACATACTAGAAGCATGAATTCTACCACGATCTCGAACAGGAAGGATAGAATCACATACGGTGCAGCGGGTGCAGCATCGCCGGCGTTGACGTTGTCGCCCATGTCGTCGAGGATGAGGTTGCCGAGGTCGGGGAAGAAGTCGTCGTTCGCGAAGTCGTCGCTGCCAGCAGTCGCGCGAGTGCGCTCCCCAAAAACCTGATCGCCCCTCTCCCGTACAGGATCACGAGAGGCGGGGTTCCGGAGGCCTGCTGTCCCTTCTCGCGGTGCACGCCGAAGGAGGGATGGAGAAGACTTTCTTGGCGGCGCAATGATCTGAAACGGTGGTGAGAAACCATACGAAGCGGCGGCGGCCCGCAACCCGCGGCACGTCGTGACGAGGCGAGGCGAGGCGAGCGAGGAGGAGGAGCGCGCGTGTAGGTCTCCTCTTCTCATGCTCATGCAAGTGGTAGAAGAGCTCACCTTATAAAGAGGTGCAACTCTCTCTCAACTTCCGGGGTGGGACTAAACTTTAGCCCCACTCACTCCACTCACATGTATGCATGAATGGGCCAAGAGAATTTCAAAATTTTAGTTGGGCTTTGGGCCAAAGACCTACTAGCAAAATTCCAACAACTAGCGTACAACTCGCAATATGCGACCTACATGACGGCACATGCCACATGCTCCCTCCTCTAGACTTCGGTTGGGTCTTAACCTACCAGTACAAGTACAATGGTTACGCCCTTCTAACGGGGCCGGATTGTGGTTCTTACGATGACAAAAAAGCACCACAGCTCAGTAACTCTTTGTCGTTCTTTAAAGTGGTAATCCTCTCCTCCACCCCGCCCGAGTTCAAGCATAATCTCTACACCATCTCATCTCACGAAGCGAGCTAGAGGGTGCACGAGGAATGCTTCAAAAATACAGTGCTTCAGGACGTTGATATGGGGTGCTTTAGCGATGCAATCATGCATCATGGCACGACACACTGGCTTTATCTTAGTTGGGCTGATTCGTGCTTTTATGTCATAAATCTTAAAAACCAGACTGACCACATCTCAGTGATGAAGCTGCCTTTCCCACTGAGTCCTATTCCAGTGGATTACCATTACAGGGGTCGTCCATGTCTTACATTAGCTGTGGAAGGGGCACCATCAGTGTTATGGATGCAAGAGACAGGTCCTCACAAACTAGAGATATGGACACAGCAAAAAGACCCCAAAAATGTGGGCAATACTCCAGAATGGCTCTATGCTCAGACAATCAAACTAAAAATACCCGGGAAGTCGATTCAAGAAATAAGACTATATTTGTTAGGAGTGAAGTGTGGAAAATTGCTTGTCACGGACATCTACCAACATTTGTACACTGCCGACCTCGAAACCGGGATAATGGAAAAGGTTGTGGATTGGCCGTGCAAGTGTTTAATCCCCGGGGAGGCCGTGTCCTTGGAGATGTATTGGCCGGCGATCTTTGTTTCTCGTCTTGGTACCAGGTATAGCGTCATTATTTACATGATTAGTGTTTTCGTATGTACTGCTAGACGAATTATTTGTACCACCAATTTGAAGCACTGTGAGGGTATTAGCTATGTTGATTAAGTAATTATTACATTGTTCAACTAACCGTATCATGCCACTGTTTTTTGTTCACCTTGTTGATTGTGTTTTCTGGTTCTTGTGATAGGGATTCTAGATTTCCTCTCTTATCTCCCAATGGTGAGACGGCTTCAAAGATAGGGAGGAAGGATAGGGCTGACAGTGGCATACCAGAGACGGCACATCGCCGAAGTAGGCAGCACAGGGGAGGAACTGTAGAGTGACAAGAAACTGTATACTGACAGGTGTTGTGAGTCGCTTTCGTCCGTGCATAAATACGATGGATAATAGGAATCTTCTGTGGTTGCATATTGTCTTTGACTAGCGATAATTTTACGAAGTTGTAATGGTAAACATGGTTAATCAAACTGAATGAAGATTCATATTAAAAAGATGTTCTGGTGGTGACCAGACTCATTTGCCTGGAAGGCGACATTGCCTCCACGTTTAGTCCACGTGGCCATGTCCACGTCTAGATCATGTGCCCTTTTTTTTGCAAGGGCAGATCACGTGCACTTGCATCATCTTTTTTGCCCAACACCTGCTTGGCGTGTATTATCATTGCTTTTTTTTTCCCTTTCTCGTTATTTTCTATCTGCTTTGCCATAGCTTCGGTCTCGTTAGAATTTGCTAATTGCTGGTGTGATTTTTGTGTGTGTCCTCTTTTGTGATATTATATCTCCTTGACGCTTCATATTTAGTTAATAAAATGCACCCTTTGCAAAAAATATTGAAAAACAGAGCTGGGTAGTTCAACTCATACTAGTAGTGATAATATATGAACATTACTGAATTCCTACTATGCATTATTAAAGGTTTTGTAATTACTTTTACGAACAGGGTTACCATCTGCTTGCCAAAACTTTTTCTTTGGTTGTTTATTGTCATTTGTCTGTCCAAAGGACACCTTCCCCCACCCAGTTCTGAAATTCTGTCCAATAAGAAGGCTAGATTTACGAAACTCCAATGAGGAATTGATCAGAGTCCCATGCTGCTCAAATTCTACATGAAAAAAAAAAAACACTGGAAAACAGAAGAGTCAATGTGAGTTGGGGAGCTGCGGATACACTTACAGGGCTAGGTATTTTTTTTAAGGGCTTAAGCAGCAACTTGGATGCATGCTTGCCAAGCCGTGGTGACAGCTTGGCGCAAGTCTGAGTTGTATTACAATTACATGCGTCTGGCTGTGTCGTGTCATGCTAGATTTAGTAGCTTAGTCCAGCCAGGGGTAGCAGATGCACACGGTGCGTGTCCGTGCTTAACCTGGTTAGCGGTAGAATCCGGTTAGGAGTTCTGCTTGGGCGTGTGCGTGTCCATGTATGATTTGGCGTCCAGAACATGTACAAGTCAGTTGAGTTGACAAGGTCCTTAGTCGGGGTGTCAGCGAGCCCAGGCAACTGCTCAGGGTTGCTTTTTTTTTAGCATCAGTACAAACACAAGCGCTCATATACACGCGCATACACTCACCTCTACGAACAGACACACGCACACCTTACCCCTATGAGCACCTCCGAAAGACTGAGCCGGCATATCATCTTGACATTTACGAAGTCACCGTCTCCTCTCACTGAAAGCGTATCGCCGGAAATCCTGAAATAAATCTAGGAATAATGCGAGCACCAGAATTTGAACCCTGGTGGGTTGGGGATACCACTGTCCACCTAACCAACTCAGCACCTCCGAGAGACTGAGTCGGCATATCATCTTGAGATTTACGGAGTCACCGTAGGCGCCTCGTCGTCGACGGAAACGTCTCCTCTCACTGAAAGCGTATCGCCGGAAATCCTGAAATAAATCTAGGAATAATGCGAGCACCAGGATTTGAACCCTGGTGGGTTGGGGATACCACTGTCCACCTAACCAACTCAGCACCTCCGAGAGACTGAGTTGGCATATCATCTTGAGATTTACGAAGTCACCGTAGGCGCCTCGTCGTCGACGGAAACGTCTCCTTCCACTAAAAGCGTATCGCCGGAAATCCTGAAATAAATCTAGGAATAATGCGAGCACCAGGATTTGAACCCTGGTGGGTTGGGGATACCACTGTCCACCTAACCAACTCAGCACCTCCGAGAGACTGAGTCGGCATATCATCTTGAGATTTACGAAGTCACCGTAGGCGCCTCGTCGTTGACGGAAACGTCTCCTTCCACTAAAAGCGTATCGTCGGAAATCCTGAAATAAATCCAGGAATAATGCGAGCACCAGGATTTGAACCCTGGTGGGTTGGGGATACCACTGTCCACCTAACCAACTTAGCACCTCCGAGAGACTGAGTCGGCATATCATCTTGAGATTTACGAAGTCACCGTAGGCGCCTCGTCGTCGACGGAAACGTCTCCTTCCACTAAAAGCGTATCGCCGGAAATCCTAAAATAAATCTAGGAATAATGCGAGCACCAGGATTTGAACCCTGGTGGGTTGGGGATACCACTGTTCACCTAACCAACTCAGCACCTCCGAGAGACTGAGTCGGCATATCATCTTGAGATTTACGAGGTCACCGTAGGCGCCTCGTCGTCGACGGAACCGTCTCCTTTCACTAAAAGCGTATCGCCGGAAATCCTGAAATAAATCCAGAAATAATGCGAGCACCAGGATTTGAACCCTGATGGATTGGGGATACCACTGTCCTTAGGTCGGTTTGTCCGAACGTTAGCTTTTTAAGGACATTCTACCGAACAATTCTTTTGGTCTGGAAGGTTTGATCGATCGAACGTTTTCGGTCGGTGTGCCAACCCTCCCAGCGCGAACCATATGGCCCGACAGGTTGTTGGGCCTCGCCCAGCATAATTCCTTATAGACGGGCATTACAAATCATACAATTAATTTGTTACAAAGTTACGTCGCCCCAGAGCCGTCCGATCACATACTCCCTAGCCACAGGATCAGCCAACACACCAAGCAACAGTCCATGGCAGCCCCACGTTCTCGTCTGTTGGCGAGTGGGGATGGAACATGAGCCCCATGGCAGCCAGGACTCACGACTTCTCCATTACAAGGCTACATAATGTCAAACCGGGCGACCTTATCTGTCCTAATACTTTTGACGTGCCATACCTTAGCGTTGATGCCGAGGGCAGCCTCATGTTGCTCTGCCTACAATTGGATGGAAGCCAACTAGAGATCCGGAGATGGCACGAGGACAGCGCGAGGCCTCTGATAACCATGATAGAACCACGGACTCAACAGAAGAAGACTAAGAGGCTCTTTGGTTAGAGCTAAAGCTGGCACAGCAAACAAGGAGCCAAATAATTGATGGACGTTCTGGCCGCCTTCGTCTCGAAAAAATGGGAGAAGAGTAGAACTAGAGCAGGCGAGGAGGGCTGGGCGCACAAAAAGTATTGTGTTGATCCAAACAGCTACCAAGGGTGGGACAACTCTAACTGTTTGGCGGGGCGCTCCATGGCGCTGATCCAAACGGCCCCTCAGATTAAACAATGATACACGTGCTTGGGAGAGAAGAACGGCACCTTGCTTATCAAGGGTGATGACCAACACATGTACGTCACTGATGTCAAGACTAGGGTGATGCAAGAAGTGATGGATTATCGATGCGGTCACGACGTCAGCTGTAGAGAGATCGTGCCCTTAGAGTTTAATTATCTAGCCTTATTTGTTTCCCGCCTTGGCGTAGAAGCGACTTGAGATTTTCTCGCTTTCTTTTGCACGGCTTAGGTTATGCTTTGTTGGATCGATGAATCGTGAATACGATTTTTGTTTATCTGTGAATAGTTGAGGAGAGCACCCCACAGTATTTTTTAGATATTAGAATCGTGAATAATATTAAGTTAGATCGTCAAGCCAGTTGCATGGTTATTAATCAAGTGACGATTTATGTTTTTAAAGCTATTTTGTATTTTGGGTGTATCCTCCTAAACTTTGGTGCTTGCAAGTTATGTCATATATTCCTTGTTTCTTTCTCTCACGTGAATTTACTGATGGGTGTCATTGGCATTCCTCTAGTTTCTGTTCGAATTTTAATTAACAGGAAAGTGGCCCCCGCAAATGTGAGGGCAACAACATCCTTTGTGTGTTAATGGTGGCTGACAATGAGTTTGGGAGTTTAAGTATCTTCTTCCGTATTGGTGCCCATATTTTCGCGCACATCAAGCAAAATTTCACATGGAAGCTTTTACACAAATTCAATAGGGAAATGGAGAATGTCTTATATCAGACTGATTGGAAATTTTCAGTTAAAATTACGCTAGTATGCAAATAAGTAGATGTGAACTCATATTTTTGTCTTAAACACATATATTACATGTAGTTGATTCATTACATTCTGTTTTTATTATTGATTTTTCCAGATCAACAGACATATTGCAAATTACGGTCTACAGAGAATATTCCAAGTGTAATTTTGTTGTATGTTGTATCAGATTTTCCCAAATAGTAAATCATTGGGATAAGCTACTATATAATGGTAATACACGCGTCACACACATTGGTGTTATCTTTGAATAGGCATCTTTGGTCTTGAAACAATGATGATTCGAATGTTTGTTGAAAAACAATTTTTTTCGAAAAGGGGGTTAAACCCCCGGCCTCTGCTTCAATGCTATGCATACAGCCATTTTTATTAATTATACAGCAGAGTACAAAACAAAGGCAATCATGGCCGAACCATTACAAGATATGAAATTAACACCTACGACTAAGTCAACTTCTTCCGTAGCAGCGCCTTCAAGAAGGTATACACTCGTCGCTCCTGAGCCCGACCAATAATGGTCAGGACAAGAGTTTTCACTCCAGGCATGAAGCGGTGTTCCAATCAGCATCTTGATGACAGATCATTCGATGGTCGCCTTCGTCAGTACTCCACACCAGTGCCAAACGACACTAGCAGATTGGCGGGACGCCTTCCCACCTTAAACCACCGTCACTAGCAGATTTATGAGGTTAGCAAGGTTATTATGCCATTTACGAATAAAAACAAGTAAGAGGAGGAGGAGAAGAAGAAGAAGAACTTCTTCTTTTCTTCCTATTCCTTCTTTCCTTCCTCTTCCTTGATTTTCTTCATCTTATTATGTCATTTGTAGACTAAATAGGCTAAATTATGTCAAAAATGGACTAAACAGGCTAAATAAGAAGAAAAATACGGTTATCATGGAGGTGTAGGAATGGTCTGGGCTGCGCCAGTAGCAGACGGAGGTGAATAATATGTATATAATTTGGATACCTGACATGAGTAATATGTATATAATTTAAGTAAACGAAATTAGTCTAACATAAAAAATTTGGATACCTGACATGAATAATATGTATATAATTTAAGTGTATCATCATCATGAACATAATAAAAAATTGAATACCTCACATTACTAATATTACTCTGAATCGTCTATATATGCTCCGGGATCATTAAAAGCATCATCATCATCACTATCAGTGACGTGCTCATCATCATCAATAAATGCATCAACATGTGGAAGGCCTCCTTTACGTAATCGTTCAAGCATTGACCGATCATCTGCAGCAGTAACTTCTTCTTGTTCCGGCTCTTCTTGTTCCCGCTCATGGGTGAAGTCGGATTCACTATCATTGTCTACTTCAATGTTCTGGGGTGGAGTAGAGCGGTTCTTGAAACGTTTTTTGGAAAGACGTGTTTCATGGAAGAATTCTCCTTCGGCATATGCGTCTTGGTTAATGTGAGGTTCATAATCCTCTTCATTGGGGGGAGCTGGTCTAACACGTGGCGGCACTTCATAAACAACATCCCAACCACTGAGATTTGGATCAGTTTGACAGGCCCACGGTAGATAGAAAACTTGGGTTGCCTGTCGAGCCGTAATATAGACATCGGGAACATCCAAATGTGTGCTTTGTTTGATTTTGACTAGCCCTATATATTCATGAGTCCTTCTAGTCTCCCTCGGCTGGAACCAATAACATCTGAAGACTCGACGTTTGGTGGGTTTTCACCATAGAATGGAAGTTCATAAATTTCTTCAACTCTTCCATAATACTCGATATCTCCTTCGCCGATAGTAGAGACACAACAATTTGTAGACTTTCGGTCGGCCATAGATAGCTCTTTGCCATAGGTACGAAAGTGATACCCGTTGATGTCGTATTTGTCAAATGGACGGACTTTATACTCAAAGCCATTAGCTACTTGTCTCAATTCGGCATCCATAATCTCTGAATTAGCCTACAAGTTTAATACGAAAGGATTGTTGCATTAGTCGCAAATTAGCCAAAGAAATGAAATGGTCTAATGGAAATTACCGTTTTTTTGAACCAAGAGATGAAACCGGGATATTCGCCTCCTTGCTTTGCCAGAAGCTCATACTCCTTGACGGAATCCTTTTAGATCACCGCTCTATATGAGAATGTGGCGACGTATCGACTGCATCAAATATCCAGGAATAAGAGCAGTTCAAAGGAATTAGAAGTTGTGAAACAATGTAGCGAGATCTTACTCGATGTACGGCCGCACTTCTGTTAGGTTGTTGAAGATATACAACGAAATGGTCTGCCATTCTTCAACATCCAATGATACTGGTTTCCAACCACTGGCTGGTCCGAGATTCCCTTTGAATAGGCTGAGGTTGGATTGACCCTTTAGGGTCGTTAGCATTGTACCGAGGCTTCGGATTTGGCAAATGACGATTTTTGGCTTCGTAGTGTGCTGTCACGAAGTTTGCCGCCTCCTTAGTGATGAATGCCTCAGCCATCGATGCTTCAATTCTACGTTTATTTTTACATTTTGCTCGAAGCGTTTTCTACGTCCTCTCAGTTGAGTAGCACCAACGATTTTGCACGGGCCCCCCTAATCGTGCCTCGGTTGGGAGATGCAAAATCAAGTGTTGCATTGGATTAAAGAAGCTTGGCGGAAAGATAATCTCTAACTTGCAGATCAACTCTGGCGCCAACTGTTCCATTTCTTCTAGGAGGCCAGGTGATAGTTATTTCGCACAAAGAACACGGAAGAAATAGCTCAGCTCTGCTAGTACTAGCCATTCATCCTTAGGGATGAAGCCACACAACATCACCGGCATTATCCGCTCAATCCATATGTGCTAATCATGACTGTTTAGGCCAAATATTTTTAATTTTTCAAGACTCGCTCCCCTCTTTAGATTTGCTGCATACCCATCGGGGAACATCAACTGCATTTTCACACACAAAATAATTTCCTTCATAGCTGGCTTTCCAATATTGAACCATGCCTCTGTCTTCGTCCAGTTCCACTTTCCTTTCGGTTCTTGCATGTTTTGTAACGGTCTATCACATAGCTCCTCTTGATTGACTCTAGCCTTATTATTATCCTTTGATTCCCCCTCTATGCTCAACAATGTACCAAAAATGGCTTCGACGATATTCTTTTCAGTGTGGATCACATTGATGTTGTGTGGGCAAAGGAGGTCTTTGAAGTAAGGCAGATCCCAGGAGCATGTCTTGTGAGTCCAGGCGTGTTCCTTATTATACCCCTTGAAATGCCCTAGACGCTTTGGATCTGGCTCGAGAGCGTTTAACTGATCTAGGGTCTGTTGGCCTGTCAACACAGGTGGTGCAGAGTGTTTGACAACTCTACCTTTGATGAAGTTCTTTTTGTCTTTCTTGAACTTATGGCGAGGATCTAGAAATGGTCTATGCAAGTCGAAGCAACTATACTTGTGCACTGCCGTCAGCCAACGAAACTCAAGAGCTTCCTTGCATGTGGGGGCACGGGAACCTTCCATTCACACACCAGCCATCGATGAGCGCATACGCCGGCAGGTCATGCGTCAAGTACATGTACCAAGCACACATTATGAACTTTTCTTTGCTAAAGGCGTCGTATGTCTTGAACCCATTATCCCAAGCTTCTTGCGATTCGTCCTTAAGCGGCTACATGTAAACATTCATATTGTCCCTCGGATAGTTGGGCCATGGAATTGTCAACGTCAGGAAAATGTTCTTTCTTTGCATAATATGCCCGGTGGGAAGATTGAGTGGAATGACAAACATAGGCCAACAACTGTATGGGATGCTGTCTGACCAAACACACTGAACCCATCCGTGCTGATGGCGACTCGAGGATGCCTTGGATCTGCCGTTCTTTCCTTACGTAATGCAACGAAGCACTTCCACGCTTCACCATCAGATGTGTGCACCTGAAGGAAATATGCCCTAGAGGCAATAATAAAGTTATTATTTATTCCCTTATATCATGATAAATGTTTATTATTCATGCTAGAATTGTATTAACCAGAAACATAATACATGTGTGAATACATAGACAAACAGAGTGTCACTAGCATGCCTCTACTTGACTAGCTCGTTGATCAAAGATCGTTATGTTTCCTAACCATAGACATGAGTTGTCATTTGATTAACGGGATCACATCATTAGGAGAATGATGAGATTGACTTGACCCATTCCTTTAGCATAGCACTTGATCGTTTAGTTTGTTGCTATTGCTTTCTTCATGACTTATACATGTTCCTATGACTATGAGATTATGCAACTCCCGTTTACCAGAGGAACACTTTGTGTGCTACCAAACGTCACAATGTAACTGGGTGATTATAAAGGTGCTCTACAGGTGTCTCCGAAGGTACTTGTTGGGTTGGTGTATTTCGAGATTAGGATTTGTCACTCCGATTGTCGGAGAGGTATCTCTGGGCCCTCTCGGTAATGCACATCACTTAAGCATTGCAACTAATGAGTTAGTTGCGGGATGATGTATTACGGAACGAGTAAAGAGACTTGCCGGTAACGACATTGAACTAGGTATTGAGATACCGACGATTGAATCTCGGGCAAGTAACATACCGGTGACAAAGGGAACAACGTATGTTGTTATGCGGTCTGACCGATAAAGATCTTCGTAGAATATGTGGGAGCCAATATGAGCATCCAGGTTCCACTATTGGTTATTGACCAGAGACATGTCTCGGTCATGTCTACATAGTTCTCGAACCCGTAGGGTCCGCACGCTTAAAGTTTCGGTGACGATTGTATTATGAGTTTATGTGATTTGATGTACCGAAGGTAGTTCGGAGTACCAGATGAGATCGGGGACATGACGAGGAGTCTCGAATTGGTCGAGACGTAAAGATCGATATATTGGACGACTATATTCGGACATCGGAAAGGTTCTGAGTGATTCGGATATTTTCGGGGGTATCGGGGAGTTACGGGAATACGAGAAAGAAGTAATGGGCCTCATGGGCCAAGTGGTGGAAAAGAGGAGGCAGGGCGCGCGGCCCCCTAGCCCAAACCGAATTGGACTAGGGGGCCGGCCCCCCTTTCCTCCGTTTCCTCCTTCTCCTTCCTTCTCCTTCTCCTCCTTCCTTAACTCCTCCTAGTAGGAGTAGGAAAGGGGAGTCCTACTCCTACTAGGAGGAGGACTCCTCCTGGCGCGCCCATAGAGGGCCGGCCAGCCTCCCCACTTGCTCCTTTATATACAGGGGCAGGGGGGGCACCTATAGGCACAAGTTGATCAGTTGATCTCTCCCAGCCATGTGCGGTGCCCCCCTCCACCATATTCCACCTCGGTCATATCGTAGCGGTGCTTAGGCGAAGCCCTGCGTCGGTAGCAACATCATCACCGTCACCACGCCGTCGTGCTGACGGAACTCTCCCGTGAAGCTCTGCTGAATCGGAGTTCGCGGGACGTCATCGAGCTGAACGTGTGCTGAACTCGAAGGTGCCCTGCGTTCGGTACTTGGATCGGTCGGATCGTGAAGACGTACGACTACATCAACCGCGTTGTGTTAACGCTTCCGCTTTCGGTCTACGAGGGTACGTGGACAACACTTTCCCCTCTCGTTGCTATGCATCACCATGATCTTGCATGTGCGTAGGAAAATTTTGAAATTACTACGTTCCCAAACAGTGATATCAGAGCCAGGTTTTATGCGTTTATGTTATGCACGAGTAGAACACAAGTGAGTTGTGGGCGATATAAGTCATACTGCTTACCAGCATGTCATACTTTGGTTCGGCGGTATTGTTGGATGAAGCGACCGGACCGACATTACACGTACGCTTACGCGAGACTGGTTCTACCAACGTGCTTTGCAGACAGGTGGCTGGCGGGTGTCAGTTTCTCCAACTTTAGTTGAACCGAGTGTGGCTACGCCCGGTCCTTGCGAAGGTTAAAACAGCACCAACTTGACAAAATATCATTGTGGTTTAGATGCGTAGGTAAGAACGGTTCTTGCTCAACCCGTAGCAGCCACGTAAAATTTGCAACAACAAAGTAGAGGACATCTAACTTGTTTTTGCAGGGCATGTTGTGATGTGATATGACCAGGACGTGATGAGATATAAGTTGTTGTATGAGATGATCATGTTTTGTTGAAGTTATTGGCAACAGGCAAAAGCCTTATTGTCGGTGTCAAAACCGGCGGATCTCGGGTAGGGGGTCCTGAACTGTGCATCTAGGCCGGATGGTAACAGGAGGCAAGGGACACGAAGTTTTACCCAGGTTCGGGCCCTCTTGATGGAGGTAAAACCCTACGTCCTGCTTGATTAATATTGAAGATATGGGTGTTACAAGAGTAGATCTACCACGAGATCAGAGAGGCTAAACCCTAGAAGCTAGCCTATGGTATGATTGTATGTTGTGGTTGTTGTCCTACGGACTAAAACCCTCCGGTTTATATAGACACCGGAGAGGGTTAGGGTTACACAAGGTCGGTTACAAAGGAGGAGATATCTATATATGTATTGCCTAGCTTGCCTTCCACGCCAAGTAGAGTCCCACCCGGACACGAGACGAAGTCTTCAATCTTGTACCTTCATAGTCTAACAGTCCGGCCAATGGAGATAGCCCGGCTGTGCGGAGACCCCCCTAATCCAGGACTCCCTCAGTAGCCCCTGAACTAGGCTTTAATGACGACGAGTCTGGCGCGCAGTTGTCTTCGGCATTGCAATGCGGGTTCCTTCTCCGAATACATTACAGAAGAAGTTGAATACGAGGATAGTGTCCGACCCTGCAAAATAAGTCCCACATTTCCCCGTAGAGAGAATAATGTTTTTTCGCAGATCTAATTTGTTGGCTTGTTTTGACAGCATGACGTCATGTCATGGCCCGGTGACTATTCGAACCGTTTCTTTTAACGAGCCCCACACATAACGCGAGGCAGTTTTTCGACACGTCTTGTCAAAGTAGAGATCTTGTCCACCTATTACGGGATTCTCATCAATACGGGCGTGGGTAACCCAACCGCGCCATCAATTGCGGCGCTTGGGGGATAAGCGGGTTTTACTAGGCAAGTGGGGATGTTTAATTTTGTCCGCCCATATAACGGGATAAGGATTCACCTTTATATCCACGCCTTCTTCCTCCTCTGCTCATCCGCTCCCGCACACTCGAGCTCTAGCGCCCAAGTCCTCACTTCCATCTCAACCTTCTCCAACCATGTCCGGAGCGGGAGGCAAGTGCATGGTCTCCTCCGTCACGAAGGGAGACATCAAGAAACTGAGGAGAGCCGGATACCTGCACGACGATATCGCGCACCAGCTCCCAGATGAGGGACAGCTCATCCCCACCCCCGAGCCCCATGAGAGGGTGGTATTCCTCACCCATTTCCTCCGCGGACTGGGATTCCCTCTCCATCCCTTCGTCCGGGGGCTCATGTTTTATTACGGCCTGGATTTCCACGATCTGGCCCCGAACTTCATCCTCAACATCTCGGCATTCATCGTCGTGTGTGAGGCCTTCCTCCGCATCAAGCCCCACTTCGGCTTATGGCTGAAGACCTTCAATGTCAAGCCGAAGGTAGTGAGCGGCCGCCGGGCGGAGTGCGGAGGCGCCATGGTGGGCAAGATGCCCAACATCACATGGATCGAGGGCACCTTCGTGGACACCATAAAGGGGTGGCAATCGGGGTGGTTCTATATCACCGAGCCGCGCGACCCCGCATGGGTAGCGGCCCCCGAGTTCTGACCTGGCATCCCCATGCGGCTCACCTCCTAGAAAGAGAAGGGCCTGTCCTGGGGTAATTCAAAAGAGCTGACCGGACTCCAGTCATGTATTCAAAACATGGTGGATAAGAAGCTCAAGCTTGTCAACATAGTGCAGGATATGCTCGTTCGCCGGATACTCCCGTGCCAACAACGGGAGTTTACCTTGTGGGAGTTCAATCCGGCGCAGCACCGAACTCTGAACTGGCTCTTCGGCATGACCCATGAAGATGCCTGGAGGGTGCTGTTCAAGGTCGCCGCGGTCCATCCCCCCATTACTGAGGATCGCGGATTCAGCGCGAAGCGCCACGCCAGTGCGGTAAGTTGCCTTACCTTTCACAAGACACTTTTTTTCTATATAGATTGATTCTATGCGGGATCTAAACTCCCGTGCCATTAACAGGACTGGTAGAAGATGGCCGGACAAATCGACTGTCCAGCTCCCTTGCCCGAAGGCCCAGCAGATGCCCTTCTGGCGAAGATGTTGACTCCGGCCCCTTATAAGGTGCGAGAGAAGACCTAAAAGGCCAAGGGAGCTCGAAAGAGTTCCCGACGCCAGGCGTCGTCGGACTCACTGTCCGATGAGTCTGTGGCGCACTCTTCCCCCGAAGACGAGGAAGAGGAAGAAGAGGCTCCCCCACCGACTGGGGGAGATAAGAAAAGGAAGGCCGCCCCAACTGGGGAGGCCGGAGGGTCCAAGAAGGGAAGGACGCTCCTTCCGGACAGCTCCACCGCCGCCGACGAAAGTGAAGACGAGTGGTTGCCCAGGGCCAAGCCCCAGGGAAGATTGTAAGTATTCGGATACCGAAGTAACCCATAGGATTCCTTTGTCGCATTGCTTTCCCTAACGCCGAACTCAATTGTGCAGGCCGCCCCGAGCCAATATCGAGGTATCCTCGGACGGCTCCCTGGGCGCGTCGGACATGGATAGCGATCCAGTCCCAACCGCCACCTCCCCTCATCCAGCCGACGACACCAAGGTGCTGTCTCAAGAGGCACCGGATCGAGGGGGGACAGTCCCGGAGGCGCCTCAAGGCGACCTTCCGGACTCCGGGAGCCGAGGGGACGGGGTCGGACCCCCAACGGCTCCGAGCTCGGGTAGGCGATCCCCTTCGAAGGAGGGTGAGACACCTGTGCCGGTGACCTCTGTCCATCGAGAGGCGCCGAACACTATGTTGGAAGCGCTTCGCAGCGCTTCCATCGAGGAGGAGCACCACACTATCATGAGTGCGGTGATCTAGAAGGTTCAGTCTGCCAAGAGCGGATTGACTGAAGCCTGTACTAGCCTTCTAACAGGCTTCGAGGTAAGTGTTTTAAAATGTAGTAGAAATATTACCGCATAGACAGTAGCCCCTGATGCTTTGTTTGGTGTTCACAAAGAAAAGCCGAACAGAGGATCAAATAATATCGCAGGAGTCTAATATAAGTATGTCAATATGCATATGCAGGCTTCGCTGCTGGCGTCCGCCGCACTGACTGCGGAGGTCGCCATACTGAAGGAGGCCCTCGAGGGGTCCCAGAAAGAGCTCGGCCTTGCTAAGAGGCAGCTCGAGGAGAACAAGGGTAAGTAGTACCCCGTCTATAGATGAGAAAAAGGACGCGATTGCTAAATGACAGGATCATTGTATGTTTGCCAGGGGCCACGACCGAGGTGGCGACCCTGAAGCAAGCGCTGTCCTAGGCCGAAGAGAAGGCGGCCCAGGAGCGCACCGAGCGAGAGAGGCACAAGGCTCGGGTGGGCGAGGTGCAGCAAGAGCTCCAGGCTCTCGTGACGAAGCACGAGGCGTTGGAGCTTGACTTGAAGACGCGAGAGTCTGAGCTTGCCGCAGCCCGTGAGAGCGCGAAGAGTGCCAAGGCCGAGGCCCAGAAGGCCCTTCAGGAGATCGACGCGATGAAGAAGATAGCGGCGGGTAAGGCTTTCTATATGCAAAGAAAGCATGTAAAAGTAATTTACTGATTACTTACCCGAATCCGGAGCTCTTCAGGAGCATTCGCAGATTTGCCCCGCAGTGTGTCCGATGCCGCACAATTTTACCAGGCCGAGGATGGAAGCTCGACGGAGAAGCTGTTTTGGTCTCAGTATTCTGAGGCCGAACATCCGGTGCCGATGAGTGACCAGCTGAAGCAGATGGCCGAGCTACATAAGGCGGCCGATCAGGCCATGAAGGGCTTCATAGTCCGGTTGTGGCCTGGCGATGCCCTTCCGAATAGCTTCTTTGGCCTGGTGAGGTGGTTGTGGATGCCTGCCCACGGCTGGAGGTCGTCAAGCGATCCGTCTGCATTGAAGGTGCACGCCGGGCCTTCGCCCGTGTAAAAACGCAGTGGGTCAAGCTAGACGCCGTGAAGCTGGTCAAGGAGGGGCCGCCGGAGGGTAAGGAGCACCGCCACCCCGAGATGTACTATGAGGGTGTTCTGCCGAGCGCCCGTCTTATCGCGGATGAGTGTTCGCAAAATGTAATATTTGAATGAGACTTGCTCATTTTTATCTTGTGAGATGAAAACTTGTTTCATATGCGCTATGCAACGCTTGTGTGAATTTAAAATATTACCTTATGTTTGGGTGTTTATCCAATTTGAGAGATGGCTAGTCCTCGGCTTCTGCCCCCAAACCATGAGTGCTGGGGTGTTCGGGATAAACCTGAGCACTCTTGTTCCCATGCTTGGGTCCTTCGAGGGAGGTGCTCAGCACAATGAACAAGGCAACCGGACTAATTATGCTTTATCACTCTCACTTAGCCATAGAATTCTATAATTTTAAATTTCGGCGAAGCCCCTGGTATTCGGAAGGCCGAATTCGGGGTGCGATACATGCCTGTAAGCCGGACGGAGCCGGCCCCTCGCCCTAAGCGGCATAAGTCTTTAGGGACTCGAAAAACCTCGCCGAACAGCGACCAGTCTCTCGCCTTATCATGACAGTCAGTTTTAGCTTTCTCTACTGAGGTGCTCGGCCCGGCAGAACCGGGACACAATCGCAGTAGTTCTCCCAGTGCTACCTTAGCCGATAGAGCGGAACGTAAGGTACCAAAACATAGGAGCCGGGCAAACCCAACATTTGACCAAAGACATGATTCAGAGCTGATGCATATAATGCTATAAGTTCGGGGTGCCGCACTTGTGAAAGTGTTCGGACTTTTCACACCATATTTTGGGTACGTAAGCCCCTGGTGCATCGGCGGTACCAGAGTGTACGGTTGCAAGGCGTCGTTAATGAACACATATATATATATAGCAAAAACGCAATAATAGTCGTAATGTCACGCATTGTATATTGAAAAATTGCATTAAAGCAGAGTGATACAGATAGTGTAATAAGCAAAAGAGTAGGACTATGTCCCTTCCAAGGGCGAGCTGAGGAATTATATGAAATCTATAATCCACCTGGGAATTCCGTAGTTGTCGGCCTCCTTGGTTGCTGTATCATGTGTTCGGCAATAAAGTTGCCGGACAGTGTTTCCAGAGATTGAAGTCCTGAAAGAAAAAGAAAAATAACCTAACGGGAAGCCCCTGGTGCGGTTTAGGCCGCGTTTTGGGGCGTGCCATGGTTGTGCCCCCCCTCCCCACCTGTGCCCATGGTATTTTTAATGCGTAGTTATGTACGCGCAGCACGAACAACGCCGTTGGGCTGGGATTGGGGTGGCCGCCGTATTGCTACGCGAGCTCAGATCGCGCCAGGCGGTCCGTTTGCCGATTGCCCCGAGCACGCTTGAAGATGTCCTGGCTTTGAAATGTCGAACTGGTAGATTGCCTTGAGAGGCTGCTTTGCGCTTCTTCTGCAAGGGCCGCGACGTCCTCCTCTGTTCGGAGAGAGCGCTCTGTGTTTTCGTTGACTATAATAACTCCGCGAGGTCCTGGCATCTTGAGCTTGAGGTATGCATAATGTGGCACCGCATTGAATCTAGCGAATGCGGTTCGTCTGAGCAGCGCGTGGTAACCACTGCGGAACGGGACTATATCAAAGATTAACTCTTTGCTTCGGAAGTTATCCGGGGATCCGAAGACCACTTCCAGTGTAATTGAGCCTGTGCAGTGGGCCTCTACGCCTGGAATGACACCTTTAAAGGTCGTTTTTGTGCGTTTGATCCTTGAGGGGTCTATACCCATTTTGCGCATTGTGTCCTGATAAAGCAGGTTCAGGATGCTGCCGCCGTCCATGAGGACTCGAGTGAGGTGAAATCCGTCGATGATTGGGTCTAGGACCAGTGCGGCGAATCCGCCGTGACGGATACTAGTGGGGTGGTCCCTGCGATCGAAGGTGATCGGACAGGAGGACCAAGGGTTGAACTTTGGGGCGACTGGCTCCAACGCATATACGTCCCTGAGCGCACGCTTCCGCTCCCTCTTGGGGATGTGGGTTGCGTATATCATGTTCACCGTCCCACTTGCGGGGGAAACCTCTTCTGTCCTCTGGTGTGTGGCTGCCGGGGTTCTTCCTCGTCATCGCTATGCGGCCCCTTGTCCTTGTTTTCGGCGATTAACTTGCCGGCCTGCTTGAACACCCAACAATCCCTGTTGGTGTGATTGGCTGGCTTGTCTGGGGTGTCGTGTATTTGACACGAGCGATCGAGTATACGGTCCAAGCTGGACGAACCCGGCGTACTTTGTTTCAATGGCTTTTTCCGCTGACCGGGTTTAGAGCCTTTGAATCCGGCATTGACTGCCGTATCCTCAGTACTTTCGCCGTTAATGCGGCGCTTATGCCTGTTGCGACGTGACCTGCTGTTGCCGTCCTTGGTATCTGAGGTACCATGGTTCTTTGATATGTTGTTACTGCGAGCCAACCAGCTGTCTTCTCCCGCGCAAAAACGGGTCATGAGCGTCGTGAGGGCTGCCATAGATTTCGGCTTTTCCTGACCAAGGTGCCGGGCTAGCCACTCGTCTCGGATGTTGTGCTTGAAATCCGCTAAGGCCTCCGCATCCGGACAGTCGACGATTTGATTTTTCTTTGTAAGGAACCGAGTCCAGAATTGCCTGGCCGACTCTTCTGGCTGCTGAATTATGTGGCTCAAGTCATCGGCGTCTGGTGGTCGCACATAAGTGCCCTGAAAGTTGTCGGGGAATGTGGCTTCCATATCTTCCCAACAGCTAATGGAGTCCGTTGGCAAGCTATTGAGCCAATGCCGCGCTGGTCCTTTGAGTTTTAGTGGGAGGTATTTGATGGCATGTAAGTCATCACGGTGGGCCATGTGGATGTGGAGGAGGAAATCCTCAATCCATACTCTGGGATATGTTGTGCCGTCGTATGATTCAATGTTTATAGGTTTGAAACCTTCTGGGAATTGATGTTCCATTACTTCGTCTGTGAAGCATAAGGGGTGTGCGGCGCCTCTGTATTGGGCTATATCGCGACACAGCTCGTATGGGTCCTGCCCGCTGTGTTCGGCCCGGCCGGATTTGCTTTTACTGTATCCGGCGTGACGTTTACCGTCTCGTAGAGTGGTGCGCCCTCATGATCCGTAGATCGATCTTGAATGCTTTGCTTTATCCTCCAATATGTCTCGTAGGTCTGGCATATCTACCCATGCCTTTTTATTTGGATGGCGTTGGGGTGGAGGCTGAGCTTTCGGCTGGAATGCCTCTCTATCGCGGCCACGAGGTGGCCGATCAGCCGTATCATACGTTTCTTCCTCCAGTCGAGGTAGTAACCCGCGCCTTGGGTAACTCTTGGAGGGATGCTCGAGTTTATATTCCTCGGCTGTGAGGACTTTAGTCCATTTGTCAACCAGCAGATCTTGATCAGCTTGAAGCTGCTGCTGCTTTTACTTCAGGCTATTTGCCGTGCCCATAAGCCTGCGCTTGAAGTGCTCTTGTTCAACGGGATCCTCTGGTACGGCGAATTCATCGTCGCCGAGGCTTGCCTCGTCTTTGGAGGGGGGCATGTAATTGTCATCCTCCTCCTCTCCGCCAGCCGCTCTCTCAGGGGAGCTGGCTCCTTCATCCTCCCGATCTAACTCTTGCTGGAGGGGATTTTTGTTGTCTTCGGCGCTATCCGGAGTGTTATTATCTCCGGTGCCGGTATCACCACTTTTGCTTTGGCGGGACTTAGAGCGGCGTCGCTGACGTCGGCGCTTGGGTTGCTTCTTGGAGGGGTCATCCTCCGCTATCTGGTCGCCGTTGCCTTCGTTGGGTGTATCCACCATGTATATGTCATACGACGAGGTGGCTTTCTAGTGCCCTATAGGTGTTGGTTCATGTTCGTCTCCTACATCGTCGTCCACACCATCAATGTCTTCGGAGTCAAAGTTGAGCATGTTGGTTAAATCATCGACAGTGGCTACAAAGTGGGTGGTGGGTGGGCGTCGAATTTCTTCGTCGTCCATATCCCAGTCCTGTTGGCCATGATCCGGCCAGGGCTCTCCTGACAAAGAGAGAGAGACCTTAGTGAATTCAGAATGTCGCCGAAGGGCGAGTGCTGAAAAATATCTGCAGCGGTGAATTCCATGATCGGCGCCTAGTCGGATTCGATTGGCAGGGGCACGGATGGTTCGGGGTCCGGAGGAGAGTCCGGCACCCTGGAGTCACGGGCTGCGCAGAGGATTATGCTGGTGTTCGGCTCGATCGGCGTTGAGACTGCAGCCCCTGAGGTGGTGTCTAGCCACCCGTCCTCGATTAGCGCAGCTGGCTCCGAGCTAAGGGTCAGAGCTGATGCGGGCGCGGCCTCTAGGGTACCGTCCGATGGCAGAGCTAGGTCATACCCATCGCAACAGTGCGGCGCGCCCGGCTGTGGCTCGAGTCTGTCGAAGATCAAGTCCCCACGGATGTTGGCCGTGTAATTCAAACTTCCAAATCTGACCTGATGGCCAGGGGCGTAGCTTTCAATCTGCTCTAGATGGCCAAGCGAATTAGCCCGCAGTGCAAAGCCGCCGAATACGAAGATCTGTCCGGGGAGAAAAGTCTCACCCTGGACCGCATCGCTATCGATGATAGTAGGAGCCATCAAGCCTAACAACGACGACACAGAGGAACTCTCAATGAAAGCACCAATGTCGGTGTCAAAACCGGCGGATCTCGGGTAGGGGGTCGCAAACTGTGCATCTAGGCCGGATGGTAACAGGAGGCAAGGGACACGAAGTTTTACCCAGGTTCGGGCCCTCTTGATGGAGGTAAAACCCTACGTCCTGCTTGATTAATATTGAAGATATGGGTGTTACAAGAGTAGATCTACCACGAGATCAGAGAGGCTAAACCCTAGAAGCTAGCCTATGTTATGATTGTATGTTGTGGTTGTTGTCCTACAGACTAAAACCCTCCGGTTTATATAGACACCGGAGAGGGTTAGGGTTACACAAGGTCGGTTACAAAGGAGGAGATATCCATATACGTATTGCCTAGCTTGCCTTCCACGCCAAGTAGGGTCCCACCCGGACACGAGACGAAGTCTTCAATCTTGTACCTTCATAGTCTAACAGTCCGGCCAATGGAGATAGTCCGGCTGTCCGGAGACCCCCTAATCCAGGACTCCCTCACTTATGGTTATCTCTCTATTGCATAAGATGCAAGCGCCAAATAATTGCTTTACTTTATCGCTATGCGATAGCAATAGTTGCAAGAGCAATTGTTGGCGAGACAACCATGTGACGACACATTGATATAGATTAAGATGATGGATATCATGGTGTCATGCCAGTGACGATGGAGATCATGACGATGCTTTGGAGATGGAGATCAAAGGCACAAGATGATGATGGCCATATCATGTCACATATTATGATTGCATGTGATGTTTATCTTTTATACATCTTATTTTGCTTAGTTCGGCGGCATATAACAGATATGGCCTCGGAACACGGAGACCGAAAGGTCGAGCGTGAATCATATAGTAGATATGATCAACATAATGATGTTCACCATTAAAACTACTCCATCTCACGTGATGATCGGACATGGTTTAGTTGATATGGATCACGTGATCACATAGAGGATTAGTGGGATGTCTATCTAAGTGGGAGTTCTTAAGTAATATGATTAATTGAACTTAAATTTATCATGAACTTAGTCCTAGTAGTATTAGCATATCTATGTTGTAGATCAATAACTCGCGTTTAGCTCCCCCGTTTTATTTTTGATATGTTCCTAGAGAAAACTAAGTTGAAAGATGTTAGTAGCAATGATGCGGATTGGATCCTTGATCTGAGGTTTATCCTTATTGCTGCAAAGAAAAATTATGTCCTTGATGCACCGCTAGGTGACAAACCTATTGCAGGAGCAGATGCAGATGTTATGAACGTTTGGCTAGCTCAATATGATGACTACTTGATAGTTTAGTGCACCATTCTTAAACGGCTTAGAATCGGGACTTCAAAGACGTTTTGAACGTCATGGACCATATGAGATGTTCCAGGGGTTGAAGTTAATATTTCAAGCAAATACCCGAGTTGAGAGATATGAAGTCTCCAACAAGTTCTATAGCTAAAGGATGAAGGTGAATAGCTCAAGCAGTGAGCATGTGCTCAAATTGTCTGGGTACTACAATCCCTTGAATCAAGTGGGAGTTAATCTTCCAGATAAAATAGTGATTGACAGAATTCTCTAGTCACCATCACCAAGTTGGTAGAACTTCGTGATGAACTATAATATGCAAGGGATAATGGAAACAATTCCCAAGCTCTTCGTGATGTTGAAATCGACGAAGGTAGAAATCAAGAAAAGCATCAAGTGTTGATGGTAAACAAAACCACTAGTTTCAAGTAAAGGGACAAAGGGAAGAAAGGGGAACTTCAAGAAGAATGGCAAGCAAGTTGTTTCTCAAGTGAAAAACCCAAGTCTGGACCTAAGCCTGAAACTGAGTGCTTCTACTACAAACGGACTAGTCACTGGAAGCGGAACTACCCCAAGCAAACCCGTTGACTAAACTTCCCTCACAAGCAAAACATGATCACACCTTAGTACTCTTCGGGTATTAATCACATAGCGATGTGAACTAGATTATTGACTCTAGTAAACCCTTTGGGTGTTGGTCACATGACGATGTGAACTATGGGTGTTAATCACCTGGTGATGTGAACTATTGATGTTAAATTACATGGCGATGTGAACTAGATTATTGACTCTAGTGCAACTGCGAGACTGAAGGAAATATGCCCTAGAGGCAATAATAAAGTTATTATTTATTTCCTTATATCATGATAAGTGTTTATTATTCATGCTAGAATTGTATTAACCGGAAACATAATACATGTGTGAATACATAGACAAACAGAGTGTCACTAGTATGCCTCTACTTGACTAACTCGTTGATCAAAGATGGTTATGTTTCCTAATCATAGACATGAGTTGTCATTTGATTAACGGGATCACATCATTAGGAGAATGATGTGATTGACTTGACCCATTCCGTTAGCATAGCACTTGATCGTTTAGTTTGTTGCTATTGCTTTCTTCATGACTTATACATATTCCTATGACTATGAGATTATGCAACTCCCGTTTACCAGAGGAACAATTTGTGTGCTACCAAACGTCACAACATAACTGGGTGATTATAAAGGTGCTCTACAGGTGTCTCTGAAGGTACTTGTTGGGTTGGCGTATTTCAAGATTAGGATTTGTCACTCCGATTGTCGGAGAGGTATCTCTGGGCCCTCTCGGTAATGCACATCACTTAAGCCTTGCAAGCATTGCAACTAATGAGTTAGTTGCGGGATGATGTATTATGGAATGAGTAAAGAGACTTGCCGGTAATGAGATTGAACTAGGTATTGAGATACCGACGATCGAATCTTGGGCTGATAACATACCGATGACAAAGGGAACAACGTATGTTGTTATGCGGTCTGACCGATAAAGATCTTCGTAGAATATGTGGGAGCCAATATGAGCATCTAGGTTCCACTATTGGTTATTGACCGGAGACATGTCTCGGTCATGTCTACATAGTTCTCGAACCCGTTGGGTCCGCACGCTTAAAGTTTCGGTGACGATTGTATTATGAGTTTATGTGATTTGATGTACCGAAGATAGTTCAGAGTCCCGGATGAGATCGGGAACATGACGAGGAGTCTCGAAATGGTCGAGACGTAAAGATCGACATATTTGGCGACTATATTCGGATATTGGAAAGGTTTCGAGTGATTCGGGTATTTTCGAGGGTACCGGGGAGTTAGGGGAATACGAGGAAGAAGTAATGGGCCTCATGGGCCAAGTGGTGGAAGAGAGGAGGCAGGGCGCACGGCCCCCTAGCCCAAACCGAATTGGACTAGGGGGCCGGCCCCCCTTTCCTCCTTTTCCTCCTTCTCCTTCCTTCTCCTTCTCCTCCTTCCTTTCCTCCTCCTAGTAGGAGTAGGAAAGGGGAGTCCTACTCCTACAAGGAGGAGGACTCCTCCTCCTGGCGCGCCCATAGAGGACCGGCCGGCCTCCCCCCTTGCTCCTTTATATACAGGGGCAGGGGGCCACCTCTAGACACAAGTTGATCAGTTGATCTCTCCCAGCCGTGTGCGGTGCCCCCTCCACCATATTCCACCTCGGTCATATCGTAGTGGTGCTTAGGCGAAGCCCTGCGTCGGTAGCAACATCATCACCGTCACCATGCCGTCGTGCTGACGGAACTATCCCGTGAAGCTCTGCTGGATCGGAGTTCGCGGGACGTCATCTAGCTGAACGTGTGCTGAACTCGGAGGTGCCGTGCGTTCGGTACTTGGATCGGTCGGATCGTGAAGACGTACGACTACATCAACTGCGTTGTGTTAACACTTCCGCTTTCGGTCTACGAGGGTACGTGGACAACACTCTCCCCTCTCGTTGCTATGCATCACCATGATCTTGCGTGTGCGTAGGAAAATTTTGAAATTACTACGTTCCCCAATAGTGGTATCAGAGCCAGGTTTTATGCGTTTATGTTATGCACGAGTAGAACACAAGTGAGTTGTGGGCTATATAAGTCATACTGCTTACCAGCATGTCATACTTTGGTTCGGCGGTATTGTTGGATGAAGCGGCCCGGACCGACATTACGCGTACGCTTACGCGAGACTGGTTCTACCGACGTGCTTTGCACACAGGTGGCTGGCGGGTGTCAGTTTCTCCAACTTTAGTTGAACCGAGTGTGGCTACGCCCGGTCCTTGCGAAGGTTAAAACAACACCAACTTGACAAACTATCGTTGTGGTTTAGATGCATAGGTAAGAACGGTTCTTGCTCAGCCATAGCAGCCACGTAAAACTTGCAACAACAAAGTAGAGGACGTCTAACTTGTTTTTGCAGGGCATGTTGTGATGTGATATGGTCAAGACGTGATGAGATATAAGTTGTTGTATGAGATGATCATGTTTTGTTGAATTTATTGGCAACAGGCAAAAGCCTTATGGTTATCTCTCTATTGCATAGGATGCAAGCGCCAAATAATTGCTTTACTTTATCGCTATGCGATAGCAATAGTTGCAAGAGCAATTTTTGGCGAGACAACCATGTGACGACACATTGATATAGATCAAGATGATGGAGATCATGTTGTCATGCCGGTGACGATGGAGATCATGACGATGCTTTGGAGATGGAGATCAAAGGCACAAGATGATGATGGCCATATCATGTCACATATTATGATTGCATGTGATGTTTATCTTTTATACATCTTATTTTGCTTAGTTCGGCGGCAGCTTCATAAGATAATCTCTAACTAAATTATCAAGGTATAAGTGTTCTCCCTGAGTATGCACCGTTGCGAAAGTTCTTCGTGCTGAGACACCACGTGATGATCCGGTGTGATAGGCTCTACATTCAAATACAACGGGTGCAAAACAGTTGCACACGTGGAATACTTAGGTTAAGCTTGATGAGCCTAGCATATAACAGATATGGCCTCGGAACACGGAGACCGAAAGGTCGAGCGTGAATCATATAGTAGATATGATCAACATAATGATGTTCACCATTAAAACTACTCCATCTCACGTGATGATCGGACATGGTTTAGTTGATATGGATCACGTGATCACTTAGAGGATTAGTGGGATGTCTATCTAAGTGGGAGTTCTTAAGTAATATGATTAATTGAACTTAAATTTATCATGAACTTAGTCCTGGTAGTATTAGCATATCTATGTTGTAGATCAATAGCTCGCGTTTAGCTCCCCTGTTTTATTTTTGATATGTTCCTAGAGAAAACTAAGTTGAAAGATGTTAGTAGCAATGATGGGGATTGGATCCTTGATCTGAGGTTTATCCTCATTGCTGCACAGAAAAAATATGTCCTTGATGCATCGCTAGGTGACAAACCTATTGCAAGAGCAGATGCAGATGTTATGAACGTTTGACTAGCTCAATATGATGACTACTTGATAGTTTAGTGCACCATGCTTAAACGGCTTAGAATCGGGACTTCAAAGACGTTTTGAATGTCATGGACCATATGAGATGTTCCAGGAGTTGAAGTTAATATTTCAAGCAAATACCCGAGTTGAGAGATATGAAGTCTCCAACAAGTTCTATAGCTAAAAGATGGAGGAGAATAGCTCAAGCAGTGAGCATGTGCTCAGATTGTCTGGGTACTACAATCGCTTGAATCAAGTGGGAGTTAATCTTCCAGATAAAATAGTGATTGACAGAATTCTCTAGTCACCATCACCAAGTTGGTAGAACTTCGTGATGAACTATAATATGCAAGGGATAACGGAAACAATTCTCAAGCTCTTCGTGATCCTGAAATCGACGAAGGTAGAAATCAAGAAAAGCATCAAGTGTTGATGGCAAACAAAACCACTAGTTTCAAGTAAAGGGACAAAGGGAAGAAAGGGGAACTTCAAGAAGAACGGCAAGCAAGTTGCTGCTCAAGTGAGAAACCCAAGTCTGGACCTAAGCCTGAAACTGAGTGCTTCTACTACAAACGGACTAGTCACTAGAAGCGGAACTACCCCAAGTAATTGGCGGAAGAAGGATGGCAAAGTGAACATCGTTATATTTGATATACATGTTATTGATCTGTACTTACTAGTGTTTATAGCAACCCCTCAGTATTTGATACCAGTTCAGTTGCTAAGAATAGTAACTCGAAACGGGAGTTGCAGAATGAACAGAGACTAGTTAAGGGTGAAGTGACGATGTGTATTGGAAATGGTTCCAAGATTGATATGATCATCATCGCACAGTCCCTATACTTTCGGGATTAGTGTTAAACCTAAAATAAATGTTATTTAGTTTTTGCGTCAAGCATGAATATGATTGGATCATGTTTATTGCAATACGGTTATTCATGTAAGTTAGAGAATAATTGTTGTTATGTTTACATGATTAAAACCTTCTATGGTCATACACCCAATGAAAATGGTTTGTTGGATCTCGATCGTGGTGATACACATTTTCATAATATTGAAGCCAAAAGATGCAAAGTTAATAATGACAGTGCAACTTATTTGTGGCACTGCCGTTTAGGTCATATAGGTGTAAAGCGCATGAAGAAAATCCATGCTGATGGGCTTTTGGAATCATTTGATTATGAATCAGTTGATGCTTGCGAACCATGCCTCATGGGCAAGATGACTAAGACTCCGTTCTCTGGAACAATGGAGAGAGCAAAAGATTTGTTGGAAATCATACATACTGATGTATGTGGTCCGATGAATATTGAGGCTCGCGACAGGTATCATTATTTTATGATCTTCACAGATGATTTGAGCAGATATGGGTATATCTACTTGATGAAACACAAGTCTAAAACATTTGACAAGTTCAAAGAATTTCAGAGTGAAGTGGAGAATCATCGTAACAAAAATAAAAGTTTCTACGATATGATCGCAGAAGTAAAATATTTGAGTTACGAGTTTGGCCTTCAGTTAAAACAATGTGAAATAGTTTCACTACTCACGCCACCTGGAACACCACAGTGTAATGGTGTGTCCGAATGTCGTAACCGTACTTTATTAGATATGGTGCGATCTATGATGTCGCTTACCAATTTACCAATATCGTTTTGGGGTTATGCATTAGAGACAGCTACATTCATGTTAAATAGGGCACCATCTAAATCGGTTGAGACGACACCGTATGAACTATGGTTTGGCAAGAAACCTAAGCTGTCGTTTCTTAAAGTTTGAGGTTGCAATGCTTATGTGAAAAAGTTTCAACCTGATAAGCTCAAACCCAAATCGGAGAAGTGCATCTTCATAGGATACCCAAAAGAAAATATTGGGTACACCTTCTATCACAGATCCGAAGGCAAGATACTCATTGCTGAGAATGGATCCGTTCTAGAGAAGGAGTTTCTCTCGAAAGAAGAGAGTGGGAGGAAAGTAGAACTTGATGAGGTAACTGTACCTGCTCCCTTATTGGAAAGTAGTTCATCACAGAAATCTGTTTCTATGACTACTACACCAATTAGTGAGGAAGCTAATGATGATGATCATGTAACTTCAGATCAAGTTACTACCGAACCTCGTAGGTAAACCAGAGTGAGATCTGCACCAGAGTGGCACGGTAATCCTGCTCTGGAGGTCATGTTACTTGACCATGACAAACCTACGAACTATGAGGAAGCGATGATGAGCCCAGATTCCGCGAAATGGCTTAAGGCCATGAAATCTGAGATGAGATCCATGTATAAGAAAAAAGTATGGACTTTGATTGACTTGCCCAAAAGATCGGCGAGCCATTGAGATTAAATGGATCTTCAAGAGAAAGACAGACGCTGATAGTAGTGGTACTATCTACAAAGCTAGAATTGTCACAAAAGATTTTCGACAAGTTCAAGGTGTTGACTACTATGAGAGTTTCTCACTCGTACCTATGCTTAAGTCTGTCTGAATCATGTTAGCAATTGCCGCATTTTATGAAATCTGGCAGATGGATAAACAAAACTGCATTCCTTAATGGATTTATTAAAGAAGAGTTGTATATGATGCAATCAGAAGGTTTTGTCAATCCTAAAGGTAATAACAAAATATGCAAGCTCCAGCGATCCATCTATGGACTGGTGCAAGCATCTCGGAGTTGGAATATACGCTTTGATAAGTTGATCAAAGCATATAGTTTTATACAGACTTGCAGTGAAGCCTGTATTTACAAGAAAGTGAGTAGGAGCACTACATCATTTCTGATAAGTATATGTGAATGACATATTGTTGATCGGAGATAATGTAGAATTATTCTGCAAAGCATAAAGGAATGTTTGAAAGGAGTTTTTCAAAGAAAGACCTCGGTGAAGCTGCTTACATATTGAGCATCAAGATCTATAGAGATAGATCAAGACGCTTGATAAGTTTTTCAATGAGTACATACCTTGATAAGATTTTGAAGTAGTTCAAAATGGAACAGTCAAAGAAAGAGTTCTTGCCTGTGTTACAAGGTGTGAAACTGAGTAAGACTCAAAGCCCGACCACTGCAGAAGATAGAAAGAGAATGAAAGTCATTCCCTATGCCTTGGCCATAGGTTCTATAAAATATGCCATGCTGTGTGCCAGATCTATTGTATACACTACACTGTTTTTGGCAAGGGAGTACAATAGTGATCTAGTAGTAGATCACTGGACAGCGGTCAAAATTATCCTTAGTGGAATAAGGATATGTTTCTTGATTATGGAGGTGACAAAAAGGTTCGTAGTAAAGGGTTACGTCGATGCAAATTTTGACACTGATCCAGATGGCTCTAAATCTCAATCCGGATACATACTGAAAGTGTTGCAATTAGCTAGAGTAGCTCTGTGCAGAGCATTGTTGACATAGAAATTTGCAAAATACATACGGATCTGAATGTAGCAAACCCGTTGACTAAACTTCCCTCACAAGCAAAACATGATCACACCTTAGTACTCTTTGGGTATTAATCACATAGCGATGTGAACTAAATTATTGACTCTAGTAAACCCTTTGGGTGTTGGTCACATGACGATGTGAACTATGGGTGTTAATCACCTGGTGATGTGAACTATTGATGTTAAATCACATGGCGATGTGAACTAGATTATTGACTCTAGTGCAAGTGGGAGACTGAAGGAAATATGCCCTAGAGGCAATAATAATGTTATTATTTATTTCCTTATATCATGATAAATGTTTATTATTCATGCTAGAATTGTATTAACCGGAAACATAATACATGTGTGAATACATAGACAAACAGAGTGTCACTAGTATGCCTCTACTTGACTAGCTCGTTGATCAAAGATGGTTAAGTTTCCTAACCATAGACATGAGTTGTCATTTGATTAACGGGATCACATCATTAGGAGAATGATGTGATTCACTTGACCCATTCCGTTAGCATAGCACTTGATCGTTTAGTTTGTTGCTATTGCTTTCTTCATGACTTATACATATTCCTATGACTATGAGATTATGCAACTCCCGTTTACCAGAGGAACACTTTGTGTGCTACCAAATGTCACAAAGTAACTGGGTGATTATAAAGGTGCTCTACAGGTGTCTCCCAAGGTACTTGTTGGGTTGGCATATTTCGAGATTAGGATTTTTCACTCCGATTGTTGGAGAGGTATGTCTGGGCCCTCTCAGTAATGCACATCACTTAAGCCTTGCAAGCATTGCAACTAATGAGTTAGTTGCGGGATGATGTATTATGGAACGAGTAAGACACTTGCCGGTAACGAGATTGAACTAGGTATTGAGATACCGACGCTCGAATCTCGGGTAAGTAACATACCGATGACAAAGGGAACAATGTATGTTGTTATGCGGTCTGACCGATAAAGATCTTCTTAGAATACGTGGGAGCCAATATGGGCATCCAGGTTCCACTATTGGTTATTGATCGGAGACATGTCTCGGTCATGTCTACATAGTTCTCGAACCCGTAGGGTCCGGACGCTTAAAGTTTCGGTGACGATTGTATTATGAGTTTATGTGATTTGATGTACCGAAGGTAGTTCGGAGTCCCGGATGAGATCGGGGACATGATGAGGAGTCTCGAAACGGTCGAGATGTAAAGATCGATATATTGGATGACTATATTCGGACATCGGAAAGGTTCCGAGTGATTCGGGTATTTTCGGGGGTACCGGGGAGTTACGGGAATACGAGGAAGAAGTAATGGGCCTCATGGGCCAAGTGGTGGAAGAGAGGAGGCAGGGCGCGCGGCCCCCCTAGCCCAAACCGAATTGGACTAGGGGGCCGGCCCCCCTTTCCTCCTTTTCCTCCTTCTCCTTCCTTCTCCTTCTCCTCCTTCCTTTCCTCCTCCTAGTAGGAGTAGGAAAGGGGAGTCCTACTCCTACTAGGAGGAGGACTCCTCCTCCTGGCGCGCCCATAGAGGACCGGCCGGCCTCCCCCCTTGCTCCTTTATATACAGGGGCAGGGGTCACCTCTAGACACAAGTTGATCAGTTGATCTCTCCCAGCCGTGTGCGGTGCCCCCCTCCACCATATTCCACCTCGGTCATATCGTAGTGGTGCTTAGGCGAAGCCCTGCGTCGGTAGCAACATCATCACCGTCACCACGCCGTCGTGCTGATGGAACTCTCCCGTGAAGCTCTGCTGGATCGGAGTTCGCGGGACGTCATCGAGCTGAACGTGTGCTGAACTCGGAGGTGCCGTGCGTTCGGTACTTGGATCGCTCAGATCGTGAAGACGTACGACTACATCAACTGCTTTGTGTTAACGCTTCCGCTTTCGGTCTAGGAGGGTACGTGGACAACACTCTCCCCTCTCGGTGCTATGCCTCACCATGATCTTGCGTGTGCGTAGGAAAATTTTGAAATTACTACGTTCCCAACAGCACCATCATCACGTTCCCATTTGCATCTAGTTCTGTTCTTTTGCCCGTTTTGTGCCATGTCATCTGTCTTGCTGTCTCTTTGACCATGAAAAGATGTTGAAGTCTTGGTACGATTGGCATGTACCAAAGAACATTAATGGGTATTTTGGTCTGCGTCTTCTCACCCATACCGTTGACTACCACAATATACCTGGAAGACTTGCAAATGGGACAATAGTTCAAGTCCTCATACTGAAGCCTAAACAAGACACATCCTTTCTCACAGGCATGTATCTTCTCATAGGGCATCTTAAGAGCACGGAGGATTTTATCTGACTTGTACAGGTTTGGAGGTAGCACATGGCCTTTGGGTAGAAATCGTCCGAATACTATCATCATCGCGTCGTAGCATTCTCTGCCAGTTGAATTGAGCCTTCAAAGCCCTTATTTGTGAGATGGCATCCAGCTGACAAAGCTCAGTGTGCTCGTGGAGAGGTCGTTTTGAGGACTCCAACAGTTCAGTGATGGCCTTTGCAGATTCCTCGATCTCCTCTTACACCATGTCTGCGGTCCCGGTACCATGCTCGTCGGTGCGACGACGAACCACCTCGGCTCTGGCACATTGGGCAGACTCAGCATGTAATGTCCAAACCGTGTAACCAGGCATAAAACCAAACTTCTGCAGGTCTTTACTCATTTCAACCTCGTCCCTCATTTTATAGTTGTTGCACCGGACACAGGGGCACCAGCTTAATTCCTGGCCATTTGCAAATGCGGCTCTAACAAACCCCTTGGTTTTTGTTTCCATTCCTCGGTCCAAACTTTCTGACTAGTGTAACCGGTGTACATCCACGCATGATCACTCATATTGACTTGCTACTGGACACACAAGAAATATATACATAATTAAGCAAACCATATCCATCAGTTAATGGAGTTTATCAGTTTTATTACGTCCATGCTACCTACACGCTAATAGGTAAAGATAGGTCCTAATCCCACCCGAGTATGTGTAGATTGGGTTTGTTTTCCCATGCTCTGCTCCGGATCCGACGCAAAATTTCGGCAGCACCTCCCCGCTGTTCTCCTGATACACGTCTCAG
Organism: Triticum urartu; assembly: GCF_056163025.1. Taxonomy (NCBI): domain Eukaryota; kingdom Viridiplantae; phylum Streptophyta; class Magnoliopsida; order Poales; family Poaceae; genus Triticum; species Triticum urartu. The sequence continues at coordinate 746,213,584 of NC_141875.1, read as the reverse complement.
CAATAAGCAGAGAGGATATGTACCTGGAGAACAACAGGGAGCCACTGACAAAATTCTGCACCGGGTCCGGAGCAGAGCATATGCGAAAACGAACTCCATGGATAACATTGGACAATTCGAAAGAATCACGATTATAAATATGCAAATGCATGCATATTTATAGATGTAACCCTTTCGAACGGGAGACGCATAGTGGTAACCCTTTCAAACGAAACAACTGTATAGTGGTTATCCAAAAAATTTATGTTGTACTAATTTCGTTTACTTAAATTATATACATATAATTCATGTCAGGTATCCAAATTATATACATATTATTCACCTCCGTCTGCCACTGGCGCAGCCCCGACCATTTCTACACCTCCATGATAACGGTATTTTTCTTCTTATTTAGCCTGTTTAGTCCATTTTTGACATACTTTAGCTTATTTAGTCTACAAATGACATAATAAGTTCTTCTTCTTCTTCTTCTTGTTCTTCCTCTTCTCTTTTTTCCTCTTCTTCTTTTTTTCTTCTTCTACTTTCCTCTTCTTCTACTTTTCTTTTCATCTTTCTTCTTCCTCTTCTATTTATCTAAGCCTAAACCTAAACCTAAAAGCTCAAAACTAAACCTAAACCTAGCACTAGCTAAAACAAAACCTAGCACTAACTAAAACTAAACACTAACATAAAAAACAGGAAAAAACAAAACAAAAAAACAAGAAAAAACAAAAAATAAAACTAACCTTGCTCCGCCGAGGTCGACCGGTGGGGCGGGGCAGCGCAGGGGACGCGGGGAGGAGTCCAGAAGCAGGGCGGAGCGGCGCAGGGGAGGAGTCCGGCGACGTGCGCAGCGGGGCGGCCGCCGTGGCCTGGCTCCTGCCACGGCGGGGCTGGCCGGCCCCGGGGGCTGGGTCCTGTGGCGGGGCAAGCCGGTGGCGGTGACTGCGGCGGCGGCGACAGGAGGGGAGAGAGGCGGGCGCGCGGGAGGGAGAGAGAAAGAGAGAGAGAGAAAGAGAGAGAGGGTGGGAGACGACGGCGCCGCCTGTTAAGTGGGCCTTGTTTGCCTTCTGCTAGCAGACGGCAAAGAGGGGTTGCGGCTGGCCCACGTCTCCTCTTTGCCGTCCGCTGCGAACGGCAAAGGAGGAACATTGTCGTCTGCTAGCAGTCGGCAAAGTAGGCACCTCTTTGTCGTCCGCTTGCAGACGGCAAAGAAGCTGACCTAGCCACGCCGTGCCCTGTGGGGCCCACCTGGCTCTTTGTTGTCTGCCTTTTAGCTCTTTGCCATCAGCTGACTGGCGGCAAAGAAGCAACTGACGGCAAATACCATTTTTGCCATCAGCACTTTCTTTGCCGTCTGTTTCCTCAAAGCGGACGTCAAAGAACCTCTTTGCCGTCAGCTCGCAGACGACAAAGAGTTGGCACATGGCAAAATGCCAGATTCCAGTAGTGCATCTCGCATCAAACAAGATCCAGATATAATGTTCATGCTCAACGCTGGCACCAAATAACAATTATTCAAGCCTAAAACTAATCCCGAAGGTAGATGTAGACGTAGCGTGCGGACGATGATCACATCGTAGTTGGAACCATTTCCGATGCGCATCGTTGCCTCGTCCGTAGCCAATCTTCGTTTAATCTGTAGCCCCTGTTTCCAGTTGCCAATATGAGCAACAGAACCGGTATCAAATACCCAGGTGCTACTACGCGCATTAGTAAGGTACACATCAATAACATGTATATCAAATATACCTTTCACTTTGCCATCCTTCTTATCCGCCAAATACTTGGGGCAGTTCCGCTACCAGTGACTAGTCCCTTTGAAGTAGAAGCACTTAGTTTCAGGCTGAGGTCCAGATTTAGGCTTCTACCCGAGAGTAGCAACTTGCTTGCTATTCTTCTTGAAGTTCCCCTTCTTTCCTTTGCCCTTTTTCTTGAAACTAGTGGTCTTCATAACCACCAACACTTGATGCTCCTTCTTGATTTCTACCTCCGCAGTTTTAAGCATTGCGAAGAGCTCAGGAATTGTCTTTTTCATCCCTTGCATGTTATAGTTCATCATGAAGCCTTTATAGCTTGGTGGCAGTGATTAAAGAACTCTGTCAATGACACTATCATCAAGAAGATTAACTCCCAGCTGAGTCAAGTGGTTATGGGACCCAGACATTCTAAGTATGTGTTCACTGACAGAACTATTCTCCTCCATCTTGCAGCTATAGAACTTGTTGTAGACTTCATATCTCTCAACTCGGACATTTGCTTGAAATATTAACTTCAACTCCTGGAACATCTCATATGCTCCATGATGTTCAAAGCGTCCTTGAAGTCCTGATTCTATGCTGCAAACATGGCACACTGAACTATCGAGTAGTCATCAGCTTTAGTTTGCCAGGCGTTCTTAACGTCCGGAGTTGCTCCTTCAGCGGGTCTTGCACCTAGCAGAGCTTCCAGGACGTAATTCTTCTATGCAGCAATGAGGATAATTCTCAAGTTACGGACCCAGTCCGTGTAATTGCTACCATCATCTTTCAAATTAGATTTCTCTAGGAACACATTAAAATTCAAGGGAACGGTAGCACGGACCATAGATCTACAACAACATAGATATGTAAAAAAACTATCAGGACTAAGTTCATGATAAATTAAAGTTCAATTAATCATATTACTTAAGAACTCCCACTTAGATAGACATCCCTCTAGTCATCTAAATGGTCACGTGATCCATATCAACTAAACCATGTCCGATCATCACGTGAGATGGAGTAGTTTTTAATGGTGAACATCTCTATGTTGACCATATCTACTATATGATTCACGTTTGACCTTTCAGTCTCAGTGTTCTGAGGCCATATCTGCATATGCTAGGCTAGTCAAGTTTAACCCGAGTATTCTGCACGTGCAAAACTGGCTTGCACCCGTTGTATGTGAACGTATAGCTTATCACACCCGATCAACACGTGGTGTCTCGGCACGATGAACTGTCGCAACGGTGCATACTCAGGGAGAACACTTATACCTTGAAATTTAGTGAGGGATCATCTTATAATGCTACCGCCGTACTAAGAAAAATAAGATGCACAAAAGATAAACATCACATGCAATCAAAATATGTGACATGATATGGCCATCATCATCTTGTGCCTTTGATCTCCATCTCCAAAGTACTGTCATGATCGCCATAGTCACCGGCTTCACACCTTGATCTCCATCGTAGCATCACTGCCGTCTCACCAACTATTGCTTCTACTACTATCGCTACTACATAGTGATAAAGTAAAGCAATTACATGGCGATTGCATTTCATACAATAAAGTGACAACCATAAGGCTCCTACCAGTTGCCGATAACTTTTACAAAACATGATCATCTCATACAACAACTTATATCTCATCATGTCTTGACCATATCACATCACAACATGCCCTGCAAAAACAAGTTAGACATCTTCTACTTTGTTGTTGCAAGTTTTTACGTGGCTGCTATGGGCTTCTAGCAAGAACCGTTCTTACCTACGCATCAAAACCACAACGATTTTTCGTGAAGTGTGCTGTTTTAACCTTCAACAAGGACCGGTCGTAGTCAAATTCAATTCAACTAAAGTTGGAGAAACAGACACCCGCCAGCCACCTGTGTGCAAAAGCACGTCGGTAGAACCGGTCTCATGAACGTGGTCATGTAATGTTGGTCCGGGGCACTTCATCCAACAATACCGCCGAATCAAAATAAGATGTTGGTGGTAGGCAGTATGGCTATTATCGCCCACAACACTTTGTGTTCTACTCGTGCATATTATCTACGCATAGACCTGGCTCGGATGCCACTGTTGGGGAACGTAGCATGCAATTTCAAAAAAATTCCTATGATCACGAGAGGAGGAGAGTGTGTCCACGTACCCTCATAGACCGAGAGCGGAAGCGTTAGATAACATGGTTGATGTATTCGAACGTCTTCACGATCCAACCGATCTAGTACCGAACGTACGACAGCTCTGAGTTCAGCACACGTTCAGCTCGATGACATCCCTCGAACTCTTGATCCAGCGGAGGGTTGAGGGAGAGTTCTGTGTGCATGACGGTGTGGTGATGTTGATGGTGATGTGATCGCGTAGGGCTTCGCCTAAGCACTACGACGCTATGACCGGAGGTGTAAACAGTGGAGTGGGCATCGCACAAGGCTAAGAGAACAATTGATGTGCTATGGGATGCCCCCCTGCCCCCGTATATAAAGGGGGCGAGGAGGAGGAGGCCGACCAGGAGGGGCGCGCCGTGGGGGGGGGGGAGTCCTACTAGGACTCCACTCCTACACTACTAGGGAAAACCCTAGCAGTAGCGCTGGTTTTGTGCTCACTAGTAGCGCGGGTAGGCGCGCTACTAATAAGGCGCTACAACTATTGCTTAGCACTAACGCGTGCCGCACGCGCTACTGCTAGGACAAATAGCTGCAGCGCTTGTTCACTCCCACGCTGCTGCTAATGTAACTACTGGCAGCGTGTTTTCTTTCCATCTCTACTAGTATTTTTTTTATTTTTTTATTTTTTTATTTTTAGTGTATTTATGCGCCATCGTACAAATATTGGTACAATACCAGTTATGAGGTTTATATCATTATGTCCATAACAGTGTGTCAAATGAAGGTGGATTAGGTTCAGGTGGAGGCAATATGTGGTGCATGTCAAAAGTATACTACTAATCCAAACTTGATCTAGTTTGGACTAGTAGTACTTTCGATGAGCACCACATGTTGCCTCCACTTGAATCTAATCCGCCAGCACAAGCTATTTAATCATCATCATAATCATTAGCACCAACAATATTTATTTAATCACCACTAACACTAGCTAATAATAATCATCAGTCATTACCACCAACACTAGCTATTTTATCATCATGGTAATAGTGTAGCACATCATCATCCTCAAACTCATTTCTAGCTAATCACTCCTGCTGCTCTCTCTTAGGTAAAACAACATAAAACATGTGTAGCTCTCCTCCTTGATCAAGTTGGAGCATGCAGATGAACCTGTCTCCTAATTTTGGGTAGCACATCTGTTTGCTGCCCCCTAGTACTTGTTTGCGCTCCCCCATCACATATCTGGTCCAGTCTTGCACTATTAAGCATTCATCGCTGATCTTGAATGCACTAAAGTAACATGTAGGATATCTTGGCCATAAGCTAATAATACTCATGGTACCTTTAGTCTCGATCCCATAAGGCACAACATTCATCAGGAGTCCCTGTTGAAGAACATCGTATGGTCACATACTTAGCAATGAAGTTTAGCTTCACAAATAATGTATGGAAAAGATGCACTGAGGACAAATAGTAAAAATCTTACCATCCTTCCTAAATAGATGTGACCGTAGTTCATGACGAATACTATTGGTCGCACGTTTTCAGTACTAAGATTTCTAAGTCCAGGAAGAAAATTTGTCTTGACGGTATCAAGATCCTCAAGCCATGAAACATAATGACTTAGCTCCTCGCAGTTTAGTTCAGCCCCGGGACAGTAGTAGGTCCTGTCTACCAAGCGCTGGACATGTTTTCTTGCACCGAAATAAGCTGACAATACAAATTAGTTGTCAACTATTTTTGAATAAACAATATCAAAGACATAAATATGGTTGAGAAACTTACATTTTGGTGTAACTGGAGGTGTCTGCACATCGACCCAGATGTTGGTATTACCTTCAATATCATCTTCCGGACGAATATCAAAGGTGATAACCATATCAGGCTCAAATGCATAAGTCTTGCATAGTGCTCGCCATGTTTTGCATCCAAAATAGGTGTAGTCGTCTGAATTGTATAAATTTGCGTGGAAAATATAACCATGCTTGGTCTTCAAATAAACTTTCTTTACCTCCATAGTATGACTGAGACCTATCTTATCCAATACAAAAACTCTTGCATGGCAGGGGATACGCTAGTAGAATAGTAAAAAAAATATAAGTTGAAGCAAATGAAGCAGATGTCATGCTTAATTACGAAAAAAGACTTGTCGTTGTGACTTACTGTATCCACTTCGAAGTTCTCGTCCAGCTTGATGCTGAAGCGCCTATCATCATCTAGGAAGATTCCGTCACACAGGCCGCGCTCGTCTTCGCAGTATTTGCAAATACCGAAATCCTTTTTGTCGTCAGACATTTCCTATGTTCATAGTTAAAACATTAATTGAAAATCGATAAAAGACAACTACCAGGATACTCAACACACAAATCCGGGGCACTCGATATTTCCTACATATTCTGGCAAAAGTCATGCCAAAATTCACGGAAAAATCCGGCATGACCTTTGCTAAAATAGGATATATCGAGCGCCTGAAATTTGCCGGAACGGAAATGAATCAACACTCCGGCAAAACATAGGCCACTCGGAGGTGTAACCTGCAAACATGACCGGCCACTTGGATATTGAGCAACAAAAGATATACATTTCAAAATATCTTATAAGACTCAAATTAGCATGCATTCAATAAGCAAAAGTAAATCATCTCATGCGTCCGTACATCGTCGAATATTATCACTAATACATCCCGAATAGTGTCATACATATAACATCACTAGTACAACTAAAACCCTAGCACACGACGGGTATCGGCGCGGACGGTGGACACCCACAGAGAAGGAACCATCACGGGATCATAGCTCCAGTGAGATCCCTGGAGAACCTGCCAGGTATTGGAGAACCTGTGCTCCAACGCAAACAAGTAGCGACGGACGTGCGCGTCCTCCTCACTGACACGGTGAAGCACCACCTCCGCGGAGTCCTCAAGCCTCTGGACCGTCACTGGCCCACGCGACCGCCACCAAAGAAGGTCCGGGTCAACGACAGGCTGGCTCCTCACCAACCTGCGCCCCCCGGTAGGTAGCGCCTCCCAGTACCACCCCGGCGGAGCCCAGTCCCGGACATGGCCCATCTGGTCAAGCAGGTGTCGTCCTTCGCTGACTCGACGACGAGGATGCGGGATAGGCATCGTCCACGTCGATGCGGGAAAATTGCTTTAACTAAAAATATAGCAACAAGTTCTTACTAACTAGTTCTATTAATTCAACTAGTTCTTACTAAAAATAAACTTACTATAAATAAAAATATTCTAGTACCTAATTAGTACCTAGTTCTTACTAACTAATTAGTACCTAAGAACTACTGCCCTAATTACCATCTAATTTGATGAACCTATAGGGGTGGAAAGTGGTAGAAACCCTAACTAATTTGATGGAGGTAGAAACCCTAGGCAGAGGTAGGGGAGAGGGAGGAGCAGGCGTGCTCACCTCGGGTGCCTGCGACGAGGGAGGGGCTGGCGGCGTCGAGGTCGTGGTCGGGGCTCCGGGGCGGCATTGAGGTCGGGGGGGCGGGGGCGGCCTCCGGGGCGGCGTTGAGGTCGGGGTCGGGGGCGGCGTTGAGGTCGGGGGCGGGGCCAGCGTTGAATCTGGGGTCGGGGCGGCGTGAGGACAGCGCGCGGCGGCCGAGGGGCGACGGCGGCGGCGAGAGTGGAGTTGATTTGGGGGATGAAGTGGCCGGGGAAGAACGAACCGCGTGGTTAAGTCGGAAGTACCAGCAGCGCGTTCCAGAAAGGGCGCTACTGCTACGTTAGCTACAGCGCGTTCTGGAATACACGCTGCAGCTAAGGAGATTAGCGGTAGCGCTGGGCCATTATACGCGCTATTGCTAGGTTGGGCTAGCCATGTGCGCCAGTTCAAACGTAGCAGCAGCGCTTTTCGCTAGTACGCGCTACTGCTAAAGTCATAGCAGTAGCGCGGTTTATTTACGCGCGCTGCTACTAAGTAGCAGCAGCGCTTGATTTTGTACAGCGCTACTGGTAAAATTCTGTGTATAGGCTTTTCCCTAGTAGTGCTAGTAGGGTTCGCCCCCCCCCCCTTTCCTTTCTTACCGGAGGGGAAAAGGAGGGAGAGGGAGAGGGAATGAAGGGGTCCCGCCCCCTCCCCTAGTCCAATTCGGACTGCCATGGGGAGGGGGGCACCCCTTGCGGTCCTCCTCTCTATCCACTAAGGCCCATATAGGCCCAATACTTCCGCCAGGGGGTTCCGATAACTCCTCGGTACTCCGGTAAAATACCCGAATCACTCGAAACCATTGCGATGTCCAAATACTTCCAATATATGACTCTTTAACTCTTGACAATTTCGAGACTCCTCGTCATGTCCATGATCTCATCCGGGACTCCGAACAAACTTCGTTCACCAAAACACATAACTCATAATACAAATCGTCATCGAACATTAAGCGTGTGGACCATATGGGTTCAAGAACTATGTAGACATGACCGAGACACAACTTCGGACAATAACCAATAGCGGAAACTGGATGCTCATATAGGTTCCTACATATTTTACGAAGATCTTTATCAGTCAAATCGTAATAACAACATACGTTATTCCCTTTGTCATCGGTATGTTACTTGCCCGAGATTCGATCGTCGGTATCATCATACCTAGTTCAATCTCTTTACTGGCAAGTCTCTTTACACGTTCCGTAATGCATCATCCCGTAACTAACTCATTAGTCACATTGCTTGCAAGGCTTATAGTGATGTGCATTACCGAGAGGGCCCAGAGATATCTCTTCGATACTCGGAGTGACAAATCCTAATCTTGATCTATGCCAACCCAACAAACACCATCGGACACACCTGTAGAGCATCTTTATAATCACCAAGTTACGTTGTGACGTTTGATAGCACACAAGGTGGTCCTCCAGTATTCGAGAGTTGCATAATCTCATAGTCAGAGGAATATATATAAGTCATGAAGAAAGCAATATCAATAAAACTTAATGATCGTTGTGCTAAGCTAACAGATCTGTCTTGTCCATCACATCACTCTAATGATGTGATCCCGTTCATCAAATGACAACACATGTCTACAGTCAGGAAACATAACCATCTTTGATTAACAAGCTAGTCAAGTGAAGGCATACTAGAAGCACTCTGTTTTGTCTATGTATTCACACATGTACTAAGTTTCCGGTTAATACAATTCTAGCATGAATAATAAATATTTATCATGATATAAAGAAATATAAATAACAACTTTATTATTGCCTATAGGGCATATTTCCTTCACATCCACCCTCACCGCCGGTCCACCCAAACCAGAACTATCCCTCCCGTCCCAGTTACTGGAATTGTCGATCTCCTCAGGTATCATTTGAAGCTGATTCCTTCGAGGGTGCACTTGCATGACCACGCCGCCGCCGGCCGACTTCGGGCGGGTAGGGATCTCATCGACCCCCCCTTGATCGCCCCCATCGCTTACGGACGCCATCGATCGATGCAGCGGTGGGCACTCAAAGGACGCAGCCGGATCGAAAAGCGGATTGTCCCCGACGCCCGGATCTGTTTTTAAGGACAGCTCCGCCTCTGTTTTCCTTGTTGCGTACGTCCATGGAGAAGTCCTCCTGCCTCAGGAAATCAATCTTACACACAAGACTCCCTGCAAGACTCGGAGGATGACATAATCACGTAGACGCGGCGTTAACACCGATCAGTTTAGGCTGAGATCGTGTTCCGTGCCTTATGATAACCGTTCAAGAGACGCTCTCGCTTTTCAGGATGCATGGCACGGGTCCCAAACTAGAGTTATGGGAACAACAAGAGGACACACAAAATATAGGTGGTACTTCAGAATGGCTCTGTTCTCGAACAATCAAGCTAAATCAACCTGGGATGATGACTCAAGAATTATACTTGTTAGGACAGAAGTGTGGCGTATTATTTATTTCTCAATGACAGCTATCTAGGTTTATACACTCCAAATCTTGAAACTGGGCTGATGGAGAAGGTGGTGGACTGGCCGTATGGGTTCCTCTTAACCCCAGGGGAGGCGGTGCCTTTGGAGATGGATTGGCCGATGATGTTAGTTTCTCGTCTTGCTGGCTGATATAGCTAGCCATTATATATGGGTTTTTACTCTAGAAGTATTGTTAGAAAGAAAAATACCATGTTACAAAGTTGATGAACCATCAAAGGCATTAGCTAGGTTGATTAAATGCTTTTATGTTACTCACTTTTCCGTACCATGCCATTGTAAATAATTCAACTTGTTGATTGTGTTTTTTGTTTTCCTTCTCATAAACTAGAGATATAGAGTCAATAAAAGGGCCCAAAAAATGTGGGCAGTTTCAGAATGGCTCGGCACTGCCCAATAGTAGACTAGAAAACTATATTTGGTAGGAGATACTAGTCATCAACCCATGCAGCTGCACAGGCTAGAGTTTCAGATGTACAAAAAAAACAACTACATCCAATGTACATGAATATTTTATGAATTCAAAATATAGCAAAATGTCAAAAAAATAGTATGAAAAAGTACCACTAAATCTTTGCATTAGTATTTTTATATGAAAACATAAACTTAGCAATTTGTTCATCACTAAGTTTATTTGGAAGTAATATGTTACTAAGAATTATAAGCATAAATAAATTTTAATGCCACCTTTTGTAGTGGAGTATGTAGATCCAAGGGTTACCATACATATAAACCGAAAACAATTCCAATCTGAGGACTTTATTGACCTGGGGAACAAACTAATATTAATGAAATGTTTCTCAAGAATAACTCCGTAATATTCGAGCGTTGTCAAGTTCAACAAAAATTTAGCCTATTATATATTCGTGTGAAAACTGATATCATGGAGCCATTGTTTTGTAGACATGTATGTAGAACATCATAGATACCTTCCAACGCATGTAATTGTGTTTCTTTTCTATGACCGAATAGCATGGTATTAGCAAATCTATTTATATATTAAAAGTAATTGATGGGATCACCAGAGAAAAGATAAATAGCCTAGAAAATTCCAGAATAATTAGAATTATGTGGACCTCTTTTTAATCAACGAACAGTCACCATTAGATCTTTGTAAACTACAGCGTGGACCCATGCGTTATATACCAATCTGTCGGATTAAACGGCAGATCCATGTGTGCGCATTACAAAAAAAAGAATGTTTCACCTACATGTACACAAATAGATTAGATCAATCCTTCACGTTCTATGTGTGGACTCATGTGTGCATGTACAAAGATACACATGCATCTCCCTTGCAATCCATTGGTGGACCTACATCTGCACGTATACAGAGATTAGAAAATAAAACTGTGTGCAAAGAAAAAAACAATGGTGTCCCATACGCATAAGAATTAGATCGATCCCCTAGGATATTCCCTCAAAAAGATTCCCTTACGATCCCACCAAAAAAAAACTTTCACACCCACGGCATATAAAGATGCAATATCTTACCACATGTTTCTCAATCAGCACCGTATGATAGACATATTTCAGGATCGCTGAATAATTGATTTATGTTTAACATTCGCCAAAAATATTTTACAATTTATATATTAAAAGTAATTGATGGGGTCATCTATTTATCTATAAAAAGTGTTTGATGGGATAACAAGAAAAAAGATAAATAATCTAGAAAATCTCACAATAATTAGAAATATCCAACCATTAATTCGATGGGCCTTTTATTCGTTAACAAAACATAGCCGGCAAAGCTCCATTGCAATTCCGTTAGAGCTCCAGTGCAGCACCGACGGCGTCCGGCGAAGCTCCGTTGCAACTCCGGCGAAGCTTCAATGCAGCGCCGGCTGTGCTTCCGGCGGCCCGGCGTTGTTCCATTGCAACACCGACGGTGCTCCCAACAAGCTCCATGCAACATCGCCGGAGTTGCAGCGCCCCTCGTAACATCGCCGGAGTTTGCAGCGCCCCCCGTCGGCCACTCTCCGCGGTCACCGTCGCGCGGCACTCCATTGCAGGTCAGGGAGCCACGCACGCTGCTTAAACCGCAGCTCCGAAGGCCATGTGCAGATGCGCTCCGTTGCAGCAGCAATAGTTCCGACGGCATGGCGGGCGGTGGTCACGCGTCGAAGTTTCCCTCGATACAAGGCAGTAGCAGTCGTCGCAGCAGAGCATCGCCGCCTGCAGCAGCAACGCTCCGTCGCCCCGATGGTGAGAGAAAGCAGGAAGAGAAGGGAGCTCTGTGCAGAGAGTAGAGCAAATCACGGTCATGGAGTGGCAAACATGAGAGCGATAGAGAGAGGAGGGATCTGTAGGAGGGGATGCACTGGTGTGAAGAAGACCCGAGCGAGAAAAATGCGTGGCTGTGGCTTCCCCTGCGTGGGATAAGGCCGAGATGGGAGCGGCGCGCTGGGCCCAGCTAGGACGCGTGTCAATCGCTGGACGAGGCTTATGTCTCGTTGTAATCATCCGGTTTAAAACAATGGTTTTCGACAAAAGAAACATGGCCATATATGATCTAGGTGTTCCATATTAAGTACGTATCTCAACATCCTTCTAAAAAAAGTGGACATAATATGTATGACATATGTCTTCCATACCCTCTTTTAAGCCTGGACATATATCTTTTTTTTCAACGAAGCATATATCTTTTAAAAACAGAAAAAAAAACATGGGCATATATGATCTATGGCTTCTATACTTATAACGTGGGCATATATCCTTTCAAAAAAGAAAGAAAAACATGGGCTCATTAGTTTAACGTGATGCAAACCATTAGATTTTCGTAACATATCTTTCGCTTCAAAGTTGAGAGAAATAACCCACCTATGCCATCCTAAAAAGGAAAACGCTTCATGTCATATTTTTTGGATGCATGCTTTCGTGTCTATCTCTACTTCTCAATCTCCTTAAAAAAAAAACTCAATCTCTCGATCTCCTAAAAAAACTTAACCTCCCGATCCTGCATCTTTATTCCAACAGCGCATGTACCTCATGTTTGGTTGCACAGGGGGCATTTGGGAACTGCAAATCCCTGTCTATATAGCACGCCCTAGGGATTTTGAGGTACATCTCCACCCACCGATCATGCATCATATTCCAGTAGCGCACAAGTTTCATTGTTCTTGTTGAGTATATGTATTATGTGTATATTGTGTATCGGGCTTGTCTCCTAGTTGCTTGTATATTTGAGGTCTGTGGCCCACATTTATACATCATATATACGTGCCCATGCACGAGAGCAATACATCGTGCAATCATAATCTCATACATGGTATCAGTTTTCTAGGTTTTTCTCTCGCTTCCACCGCCGCCGCGCATCTCCTCTGCGCCGCCGCCGCCGCCGCACCCGTCGCCGCCGCTCGCGCGCCCTACGCGCCGGCCGACACTACCGCCCGATCCTGATCGCATCACCCCGCCGCCCGCTAGCATCACCCACCCGCGCTGCCCGCTGGCTAGCATCGCCCCGCTCTTTCCGATCAACCGAGCCGCTGCTTCAAGGCCCGAGGCATCACCTGTGGTGTTGCTGTTCCTGATCGTGACATGAAGACAGAAGCGAAATACTACTAATATTCAAGATCGGTCTTGGTAGTAGCCTTGCTACTTTTTCACATGAAGGCAAAGTTGACCATCAGTAATAGTCTTTGAAATATCTAGCCGTGTCGTCAGCTGCCACCGCCGGACCAGCAATGGCGTTCGCCACCGCCTCTGCCGTCCTGCCGCCGGCGCCCTCTGGCACGGTCCCCCATATGCCCATTCTCACATACGGGGCTTCGCCCGCGTACGGGACTTCCGAATATTGGTGGTGGTCGTCAGCGGGCCAGCACTCGTCCACTGGGCAGCAATCAGACGGCGCCCAGCTTCTACAGCATCTTTCAGTGAGCCCGTAAGTTTTTCCGACAGACCATCCGACCTAACCGGCATCACAGTTGTCACCGGGGCATCATGCATACTACGCGGCTCCGCAGCTGTATGGCGAGTACCCACCGCCGCCGCTGAGCGGCGATTACGGTTTTCCCATGGCGTCTTCATCCCCCTCGTCGGCCCTGCCGCCGGCGCCCTGGGACTAGGTCCTCTTCACCGGGCTGCATGCCGCTCCTACGCCCAACAACTACACTGGAGGTGGTGATTGGTATATGGACACCGGTGCCACGGCTCACATGTTTGCTCATCCTGGTAACCTTGCCTCCTTCACTCCTGTGTCTCCACTGATCGCCGCATCATTGTCGGTGACGGTTCCACACTTCCTATCACACATGTTGAACATACTTCTTTTCCTTCCACTTCTACTCCGTTATCTTTGTCTAACATACTTGTGTCACCTCATCTTATTAAGAATCTTATTTCCGTTCATTGCTTCACTCGTGAAAATCCTGTTACCGTTGAATTTGACGAGCTTGGTTTTTGTCTCAAAGACGCTCGAACCAGGATGGTACTTCACCGATGTGACAGCCCCGACGAGCTCTATCCGGTGCACTCGCCTTCATCTGCCACCACCGCACCGGTTGCTCTCTCCGCTGGCATCGATCTCTGGCACGCTCGCTTGGGTCATCCCAACCCCGTCACACTTCGTCATATTCTTAGGAGTTTCAGTTTCAGTTGCAATAAGATCGAGGATCACACTTGTCATGCCTGTCGAGTCGGCAAACATGTTCGCCTACCGTTTAATAATTCCACCACCATTGCTTCTTTTCCTTTTCAGTTGATTCATAGCGATGTGTGGACTTCTCCGGTTCCTAGTAACTCGGGCTATTTATATTATCTGATCATTCTTGATGATTATTCTTATTATGTGTGGACTTTTCTTTTGCGCAGAAAGTCGGATGCACTCTCTACCTTGACGGCTTTTTACTCCTATGTCCGCACACAGTTTGGGCGTCCCATCCTTGTGCTTCAGACAGACAATGGAAAAGAGTTCGACAACCTCGCTTTCCGCACTTTTTTGTCGCATCACGGCACAGTTTTCCGCCTCACATGCCCGTACACTTCACAGCAGAATGGTCGAGCCGAATGCGTCCTTCGCACTCTGAATGACTATGTTCGCACGCTCCTGTTTCATGCCAATGTGCCGCCTCGTTTCTGGTAGGACGCACTTGCCACTGCATCACTTCTTCTTAACATTAGACCCTGCCGCTCACGGTGGAACTACGCACCTCACCATCTTCTCTTTGATACGGCCCCGTCTTATGAGCACTTGCGTATTTTTGGGTGCCTTTGCTATCCCAGCACTGCCGACACTGCTTCTCACAAGTTTGCACCTCGATCTATCGCTTGCATCTTCATCGGCTACCCCTCCAACTCCAAGGGATATCGGTGCTACGATCCCGTCTCCCACCGTGTGTTCACTTCCCGGCACGTTTACTTTGATGAGCATGTGTTTCCATTTCACCAGGTACCCCCGGCTGTTCCTCCCGCAACTGGTGACGTGGGCTCCTCGACGCCTCTCCTAGGGCGCTTGCGCGCCTCTCTTGGCCCGCCCCTGGCTTTGAGGCGCGCGCCCCGCATGCGGCGCCTCCTACAGCCACGGCACTGTCGCCCTCGACGTTGGCGCCCGCGGCCCCCGCGGAGCCCCCGACGCCCCCGACATTGGCGCCCGCGGCCCCCGCGGAGCCCCCGGTGCCCGTGGCCCCCTCGGCGCCCCCGACATTGGCGCCCGCGGCCCCTATGGAGCCCCTGGTGCCCGCGGCCCCCCCCGGCGCCCCCGACGTTGGCGCCTGTGGCCCCCGCGGCCCCCTCGGCGCCTGTGGCCGGTCCGGTCACCCACGCCCGTACGGGCATTTTTCGCCCGAGCTCGCGCTACGCCTCGGATGCCTACGTCCATGCGGCGTCCACCTCTGAGCCGTCGCCGTTGCCGTCCTCCGTTCGAGCAGCTCTTCGTGACCCGCTCTGGATGGCTGCGATGCAAGAGGAGTTTGACGCCCTGTTGAGCAACCGGACGTGGCAGCTTGTTCCCCGTCCCCGGCACGCCAACGTGATTACCGGGAAGTGGGTCTTTAAACACAAGCTCCGTCGTGATGGTACCCTTGATCGCTACAAAGCGCGCTGGGTCGTTCGTGGCTTCCGACAGCATTCTGGCATCGACTTCACCGACACCTTTGCTCCGGTCGTCAAGCCCGGAATGATACACACAGTTCTCCACCTTGCAGTCTCCCGTGCTTGGCCAGTGCACCAGATGGACGTCTCCAACGCCTTCCTCCATGGTCACCTCGAGGAGCAGGTCTTTTGCCAGCAGCCCACCGGGTTTGTTGACCCGATGCTTCCCGACCACGTGTGCCTGCTTTCACGGTCCTTGTACGGACTCAACCAGGCTCCGCGTGCTTGGTACCAGCGCATCGTGACGTTTCTCCATCAGCTTGGGTTCCGCTCTACCCGCTCGGACGCTTCACTCTTCGTCTATCATCAGGGCTCTGACACGGCCTACTTGCTGCTCTATGTCGACGACATCATCCTAACGGCATGTACGGCTGGTCTCCTCAGTCAGCTCACGGCTCGTCTTCGCGCTGAGTTCGCCATCATGGACTTGGGTCCTTTGCATTACTTCATCGGTGTCGAGGTGGTGCGCCATCCGGATGGCCTCTTCCTTCATCAGCGGAAATACGCTCATGAGCTCCTCGAGCGCGCTGGCATGCTTAACTGCAAGCCCGCCGCTACGCATGTTGATACGAAGGCCAAGCTTTCTGCCACAGATGGTTCTCCTGCTTCGGATGCTGCTTTCTATCGGTCTATCGTTGGTGCTCTCCAGTACCTCACTCTCACTCGACCGGAGATCCAGTATGCCGTGCAGCAGGTGTGTCTTCATATGCATGCTCCTCGCGACGTTCATTGGGATGCCGTCAAGAGGATTCTCCGCTATATCTGTGGCACTGTGGATCTTGGCATCACGCTTCACGCCTCCGCCGATACCGCCCTCACCGCCTACTCCGATGCAGACTGGGCGGGCTGCCCTGACACTCATCGCTCCACTTCGGGCTATTGTGTCTACCTTGGACCCTCACTCATCTCGTGGTCGTCCAAGCGGCAACCTACGGTCTCTCGTTCCAGTGCTGAGGCTGAGTATCGTGCAGTGGCCAATGCCGTCGCCGAGTGTTCGTGGCTTCGCCAGCTGCTCCAGGAGCTCTCTTGCCCTGTTGACCGTGCCACGGTGGTCTACTGTGACAATGTATCGGCGGTCTACCTTTCCGCTAACCCGGTGCATCATCGACGGACCAAGCATATTGAGTTGGATATTCATTTTGTTCGGGAACAGGTGGCGCTTGGCTATATTCGTGTTTTACACGTCCCTACTTCCCAACAATTTGCAGATATCATGACCAAGGGCTTGCCTACGGCGTCATTTGAGGAGTTCCGGTCCAGTCTTTGCGTCAGCCGCGGTGCCGCTTCGACTGCGGGGGGGTGTTGAGTATATGTGTTATGTACATATTGTGTATCGGGCCCGCCTCCTAGTTTCTTGTATATTTGAGGTCTGTGGCCCACATTTGTACATCATATATACGTGCCTATGCACGAGAGCAATACATCGTGCAATTATAATCTCATACAGTTCTGTCTGCAGTAAATTTGCAGTTTCCCTCGCTCGATCAGGTTTGACTGCACCGGTCAGAACTGCAAATCGCTGAGACAAGCATCACGTGAAGAAGTTGACCCCGACTATGACCATGCTGTCCATTGACTGGACAATACAACCAGCCGTGAGGACGGACAGACGTCGACATGGTCCAGCACGTCGTGTTGCGGCATGGTTCCGGAAAACCACATATAAAATAATCTGTACATGTGCAGCTACGCAAAGAGCAATCACATGAGGGATACTATCTGCTGCCACTATAAATCTGTACAAACTATCTGTGTACGTTTATCAACTGCTTAGAAAATTGAAAGTTGTTCAATCATTGCAGCTGGTACCGACAGAAAAATCGTGAACCAGGCCATGCTAGCGGAGGCAAGGGATGGTAACTTCAATCAGCAGGAATCCGCCACGCAATGGTACAATCAAATGAAATCAATTGTTTGTTGAATTTCCTATATCTATCCATCTGATCTTAGCAATTTCGTTATATGGCTTCAGTTCAGTAGTCATTGGAAGATGACATGTCTTGGAGTTTTACGTTTTTATTGAGCAGAAGTTTGGTTTATTCATGAATTTAAGAATTGTAAAATTATGGCATCAAAGTTAAGCTACATCACTCGGCTAAATATGTTGTGGTTTTTCTTGGTAGAATTTTGAAGAGTGGACAGGAGAGATTCAACAATCACTAGCCTTTTGATGTCTCCAGCTTCCAGTAAGCAATATTTCCATTATCTAACAAAGATATGGATCTTACTTCGAATACACTCCACTTTTGTTGGATGCAACACATGTATATGAAGAGATTTTTCGATTCTCGACATGTGGCATATCAGGGAGTTAATCTCATTATTAGTTAAAGTAAATCAGAAAAAAATTGGTGGGGAAAATACACTAATTGGTTTTGAATTAAAATATCTGTTCCTGTGTTCTTGGCGACAGTTCCTCCTCCAGCGGCAGGGATGGTGGCAGATCCATGATACAACACATGAAATCCTCCCTCTGACAACAACACTATATGTCCCGCAAAAAAAACTAATATAGATAAGATTCTAGACAAAGACATATCCTAAAGAATATTATTGACATAGATGTGCATTCCGGAAGATTAGGTATTAGGGAAAGTAGTTGCTGCAACTATGTTTCATGAGATAAATATAATATACCTTCTATTTTCTTGGTTTGTGATACTATGGGAGTTATATCATGCACATGAACAAGTGAAGAAACTCAACAACGCCGGCTTTCCAGAATCCAAGCATGATATTGTGCTACTAATTGAGTAGTTTTCATTCCACACATGTTATGTCTTCAGTCTGTTTTTTATTTTCTCAACAGAGATTAGAAAGTAAACTAGAATATGACTTTCATAATTTGAACTGTATGTTATCAAGTAAACATATAACCAGGTTATAATAACATATATAACAGTATAAAATTTGGCAGTAAGTATTCGCTCAAAACCAATCATTCCATTGACATCCCTCTGATTTGTATTAGACTAAAAGTTGGTTATTTGTAATAATATTAAGGATATTCTCTATCATCAAGAAAACGAATTCAAATTTATATAAATAGACTTATTACCAACACTATCAAGCATAAATGCATTACTTATATTGCCCCTTTAGTTTATATAACTTGCCGCATAACATGGTGACTGTTTTTTATGAAGACCGGAATTGTTTCAATGAGAATATATCAAATAAGTACATATGAAAGGTCATCTAAAAGGGGCAATGGAATACCAAGTGGTGCATAATAGCAAAACTTGAGAATTGTTGAATGATACGTTTATTAAAAGGGGACATCCCTTGATATCCCTCACTCAAAATCAATCATTCCCTTGACATCCCTCGCTTCTCATACTTATCATAGCACTAGCATCTCAGTGAAGCGCTTCGAAATCGAATATGTTTACCACAGAGGACAAGGCATATGTTCTTATTTAATGGTCTTGCATACTCCCCATCACTGTGTCACTATTCAAAATGTCTCCTTCTCTACTGCAAGGCCGTCACCCTTTGATACTTCTTCAAGACGACATAAAAAACACATGTCCTTCCCCTAAGATTTCATCCCGTTCGTTTCATTTAGTAGTAAACTCCCCCATCCATGGTGGTGTCTACATCTTAACTTGGTCGAATCCTCCTATACTTTATTCGTGTCAGTGTATGAATTTGACAATAAGTGGAGCACCCTCCCTCTAATTGAATTAGTTAGTGCATGCAGAATAAGAGTGCATGCATGGCCTCTAATGCCCCTCTCCCATCTATATGGATTAAGTGTGGCGTGCGACTAAAAACACTTACTTTTTGAACTTGGACTAAACACTTTAATTGAATGAGACTCAAAATGAGAATGATATAATGGAAACTCTAAATTTTGAGATGTGAACATAAAACTGCAAAGTAGGGAGTGACAATGCAGCATGATTAAAACACAAGAAAAATGATACAAATATGAATTTCATCAGTGTAGATAATTAGCAGGTAAATGATAAAAGATAAAATTTTGTTTACATAAGTCTTATATTTGTAAATGCCATCACATTTGGTTCCAATACTTTAGAAAAATATCGCTATTAAACGTTATAAAGTTCTAGCCCATGCATCGAGCGGGCCACTTTGCTAGTTAAAAAAAATAGAAAAACAATCGTTAGATTATTCTTTCCGAAGAGCCAGATGTGCTCTTCGTTTTTTTGGAACTTCGATGTGGATGTGTTTTTCTTCATTGGTTGCACATGGGGCCGAGAACCTTTTTTTTTATGTTATTGTTTTCATTTCTATTTGCTGGAACTTGGCCGTGGGTGTGGAGGACACTTTCTTCTACATGTACGCGGTGTCTTTTTTCTTCAATTATTGGATGTGGGTGCTGAGGAAATTCTTTTACGTGATGGATTACTTTTTTTGTACGTGATCGATTTTATTTTTATTTGGTGGAACTTGGACGTGGGTGTGGATGACTCTTTTGTGTATGTACGCATGGTTTTTTTTCAATTAATGGGCGTGGGTGCTGAGGACTTTTTTTACGTGATGGATTTCAATTTTTTTTCCTGGAACTTAGAGGGTGGGTGTGGAGGACTCCTCCTTTTACATGTAACCTGGTGTTCTGTTTACAAATAAACGTGGGGCATGACTAGGACTCATCTAGATGTGACATAATTATGTCACATCTAAGATGATGTCATCCTTGATTGTGGCTTTCCCGTTCACAACTTCCTTCATTTGTTTCGGTTTTTTTGTTCCGTCTTTTTGTTTGATTGTCCAGCCCAAATTCTCGTTGCCGCACACAGCAGGGCTCCACGGATGGGCTGGCCCACTGCAATGCACTCAAGTGTGTTATGTTTGTAGCAGACATAGGTAATCACCTCGCACATGCCGTTATTGCTGCATTAAATAATTCACTGTGTGTATTTTGACGCGCTGCTAGCAATTTATCTGGCTACTGGCTGGGGCCTAATCCTAATTTGAGGACCCACATGTGGATGTACCCTGTGTGCCACTTCCTTTTGTTAGCATCAAACACACAAATTAAGGGATGTACGTGGAGTCCTGGATGCCTATGGGTTTGCAAACAAATGTAGTCAAGCTGAGAGCCTGCAGTTTAGCCCAGTATATGCAAAGCTT
Source organism: Triticum urartu (assembly GCF_056163025.1). NCBI lineage: Eukaryota > Viridiplantae > Streptophyta > Magnoliopsida > Poales > Poaceae > Triticum > Triticum urartu. Next base: position 746,192,648 of record NC_141875.1, on the reverse strand, counting down.
AAGAGTTACTTAGAGATAGCATTTGTGATTTTTTTAAATGGAGCATATTATCAAACATTTGAACTTTTTTGAAAACAACAAACATTTTTTTAAACTTGCGAACATTTTTTGAAAAACGCTATTCTGATATTTTCTAACATTTTTTGGAAAAACCAAACAATATTTGAAAAAACAAAGATTTTTCAATTTTCAAACACTTATTGAAAAAGAAAAGAAAAGAATATTTTTTGGAAAAAACAGAAGAATGGTAAAAAGGAATGGAAAGCCTATGAAGAAAAAACCAAAAAAGAATAAACCAAAAACACCAGCATACACATTTCTTGTAAAAAAGGGAAATTTATGCACGGGTAATATGTCCTGTATGCTCCTACAAAAATAGAGTTAGGTTCTTTGTGTAAAAAATAATGATTATACAATATTGATCACAGTAAAAACTAGGGTTAGAAAAAGATTGCAGTTATATTAAAACAAAGTAGAAATACTTTTTTCTCTTATGGATTTCATGAAAAAGTACCTTGTAAATTTTCATTCCATCAAAAAAGGGAAAAATCTATCAACAATGGAAAACATGCTCCCCCTCCCGAGTTGCACATTGATGACTGACTTGCGGTTGGTTGAATGTGGGTCCTCAACAAACACATACAGACACCACACCCTCCCAATTGCGAGTTGATGGTTGACTTACAACTGGGGGTCGTAGAAAGACAAAGTTTCCGCTCCCCCTCCCCCTAGTTGCGAGCAGATGCTCGACTAACAACTAGGGCTCGTACAAAACAAACTGCCCATCCCCCGCTTCCTCAGTTACAACTCGATAGTAGACTCGTAAGTAGGGACCTCGACAAACACACAAATACACCACCCCCTCGCGCCTACTTGCGAGTCGATGGTCAACCTGCACCTGGGTACCGTACAAACACACTCCACTCGCCTCCTCAGTTGCGATTCGATGGTAGACTCGCAACTTGAGCTGTCACAAACGCACACACCCCCTAGTTACGAAATCGATGGTCGGCTTGCAACTGGGGGCCCCGACAAACACACACACACCACTAGTTGCGAATCGATGGTTGGCTTTCAAACTAGGGGCCCCGACAAACATACGCACCCTTGTGTTGCAAGTCAATGGTCGGCTTGCAACTAGGGACCCTCGACAAACACACACTCCCCCTAGTTGCCAGTCTCTGGTCGACATGCAACAGGAGACCCCAACAAACACACACACCCTTAGTTGCAAGTCGATGGTCGACATGCAACTAGGGATCATCGACAAATACACCCCCCCCTAGTTACGAGTCTATGGTTGACATGAAACCGGGGATCCCAACAAACACACACACCCTTAGTTGCGAGTTTATGGTCGGCTCACACACACACACACAAACACTTAGCTGCGAGTTGATGGTCGGCTTGCAACTTGGGGGGCAACAAACACACGTGTGCGCACGTGCACACACACACCCACACACACTTAGTTGCGAGTCGATGGTCGGCTTGCAAACTAGGCCCCCCAACAAACACACGCACCCTTGTGTTGCGATCGATGGTCCGCTTGGAACTAGTGTCACCGAGAAAACACGCACGCCCATAGTTGCGAGTCGATGGTCGACATGCAACTCGGGACCCTCGACAAACACACACTCCCGCTAGTTGCGAGTCTATGGTCGACAAGCAACTAGGGACCCCAACAAACACAAACACCCCTAGTTGCGAGTTGATGGTCGACTTGCAACTCGGGGGGCAACACACACGCAAACACACACACACACACACACACACTTAGTTACGAGTCAATGGTCAACATGCAACTAGGGAACCTCAACAAACACACACTCCCCTAGTTTCAAGTCGATAGTTGACATGCAACTGGGGACCCTCGACAATCACAAACACCCTTAGTTGCAAGTCGATGGCCAGCTTGCAATTAGGGACTACGACAAAACGCACACACACACACCCAGGTTGCGAGTCGATGGTCGAGATGCAATTGGGGACTCTAGACAAAAATAGACACCCTTAGTTGCAAGTCGATGTTCAGCTTGCAACTAGGGGCCATGAAAAAACACAAACGCCCCCAAGTTGTGAGTCGATGCTCGGCATTCAACTGTAGGCCCCGACAAACACACACACCCACACCCCTAGTTGCGAGTCGATGGTCGATATGCAACTGGGAACCCTCGACAAACACACACTTTCCTAGTTGCGGGTCGATAGTTGACATGCAACTGGGGACCCTCGACAAACCCAAAGCACCCTTAGTTGCGAGTCGATGGTAGCCTTGCAGCTAGGGGTCCCCAACAAACACACACACACCATTAGTTGCGAGTCGATGGTTGACATGCAACTGGAGGGCCCCAACACACACACACACACTTACTTGTGAGTCGATGGTCGGCTCACAACTGGGGGCCCCAACAAACACACACACACACACACACACACTTAGTTGTGAGTCGATGGTTGACATGCAACTAGGGGGGCCAACAAACACACACACCCCTTAATTACGAGTCGATGGTTGAGTTGCAACTAGACCCGTAGAAACACACTCCCCTCCCCCTCCCCCAGTTGCGAGTCAAATGGTTGGCTTGCAGCTAGGCGCCCTCAACAACATGCATACCATCGTTGTGAGTCGATGGTTGATATGCAATTGCGGGGGCCACGAAAACACACACACACACACACCCCTTAGTTGTGAGTCGATGCTCGGCATGCAACATGGCCCTTGACAAACACACACACCCCTAGTTGCGAGTCGATGGTCGACATGCAACTAGGGACCCTCAACAAACATACACTCAAGTAGCTGCTAGCCGATGGTAGACATGCTATTGGGAGCCCTCGACAAACACACACACCCTTAGTTGCGAGTCGATGGTCGGCTTGCAACTAGGGGGCCCCAACAAACACACATGCACCATTAGTTGCGAGTCGATGGATGACATGCAAATGGGGTCCCAACAGACACACACACACCCTTAATTGCGAGTCAATGGTTGACTTGCAACTAGGCGCCACGACAAAACACACACACCCCTAGTCGTGAGTCGATACTCAGCATGGAACTGGGGCCCCCGATAAATACACACACACACACCCTAGTTACGAAATCGATGGTCGGCTTGCAACTGTGGGCCCCGACAAACAAACACACACCGCAAGTTGCGAGTCGATGGTCGACTTTCAAACTAGGGGCCCCGACAAACATACGCACCCTTGTGTTGCAAGTCAATGGTTGGCTTGCAACTGGGGACCCTCGACAAACACACACTCCCCCTAGTTGCCAGTCTCTGGTCGACATGCAACTGGAGACCCCAACAAACACACACACCCTTAGTTGCAAGTCGATGGTCGACATGCAACTAGGGAGCATCGACAAATACACACTCCCCCTAGTTACGAGTCTATGGTTGACATGAAACTGGGGACCCCAACAAACACACACACACACCCTTAGTTGCGAGTTTATGGTCGGCCTGCAAATAGGAGGGCAATAAACACACACACACACACACACACACACACTTAGCTGCGAGTTGATTGTCGGCTTGCAACTTGGGGGGCAACAAACACACGCGTGCGCACGTGCACACACACACACAATTAGTTGCGAGTCGATGGTCGGCTTGCAAACTAGGCCCCCCGACAATCACACGCCCCCTTGTGTTGTGAGTCGATGGTCGGCTTGCAACTAGTGTCCCTGGGAAAACACGCACGCCCATAGTTGGGAGTCGATGGTCGACATGCAACTCGGGGCCCTCGACAAACACACTCCCGCTAGTTGCGAGTCTATGGTCGACAAGCAACTAGGGACCCCAACAAACACAAACCCCTAGTTGCGAGTTGATGGTCGACTTGCAACTCGGGGGGGCAACACACACACACACACACACACACACTTAGTTATGAGTCAATGGTCAACATGCAACTAGGGAACCTCTACAAACACACACTCCCCTAGTTGCAAGTCGACAGTTGACATGCAACTGGGGACCCTCGACAAGCACAAACACCCTTAGTTGCAAGTCGATGGCCATCTTGCAATTAGGGACTACGACAAAACACACACACACACCCAGGTTGCGAGTCGATGGTCGAGATGCAATTGGGGACCCTCGACAAAAATAGACACCCTTAGTTGCAAGTCGATGTTCAGTTTGCAACTAGGGGCCATGAAAAAACACAAACGCCCCCAAGTTGTGAGTCGATTCTCGGCATTCAACTGGAGGCCCCGAGAAACACACACACACACACACACCCCTAGTTGCGAGTCGATGGTCGATATGCAAGTGGGAACCCTCGACAAACACATACTTTCCTAGTTGCGGGTCGATAGTTGACATGCAACTGGGGACCCTCGACAAACCTAAAGCACCCTTAGTTGCGAGTCGATGGTAGCCTTGCAGCTAGGGGTCCCCAATAAACACACACACACACACCATTAGTTGCGAGTCGATGGTTGACATGCAACTGGAGGGCCCCAACAAACAAACAAACACACACACACACACACACACTTACTTGTGAGTCGATGGTCGGCTCACAACTGGGGGCCCCAACAAACACACACACACACACTTAGTTGTGAGTCGATGGTTGACATGCAACTAGGGGGGCCAACAAACACACACACCCCTTAATTGCGGGTCGATGGTTGACTTGCAACTAGACCCGTAGAAACACACTCCCCTCCCCTCCCCCAGTTGCGAGTCAAATGGTTGGCTTGCAGCTGGGCGCCCTCAACAACATGCATACCCATCGTTGTGAGTCCATGGTTGATATGCAACTGCGGGGGCCACGAAAACACACACACACACACCCCTTAGTTGTGAGTCGATGCTCGGCATGCAACAGGGCCCTTGACAAACACACACACACCCCTAGTTGCGAGTCGATGGTCGACATGCAAGTGGGGACCCTCAACAAACATACACTCAAGTAGCTGCTAGCCGGTGGTAGACATGCTATTGGGAGCCCTCGACAAACACACACACCCTTAGTTGCGAGTCGATGGTCGGCTTGCAACTAGGGGGTCCCAACAAACACACATGCACCATTAGTTGCGAGTCGATGGATGACATGCAAATGGGGTCCCAACAGACACACACACCCTTAATTGCGAGTCAATGGTTGACTTGCAACTAGGCGCCACGACAAAACACACACACCCCTAGTTGTGAGTCGATACTCAGCATGGAACTGGCCCCCCCGATAAATACACACACACACACACATTAGTTGCGAGTCGATGGTCGACATGCAACTAGGGACCCTCGACAAACACACACCCCTAGTTGCGAGTCGATGGTCAACATCCAACTAGGGACCCTCGACAAAACACACATCCCTAGTTGCAAGTCGATGGTTGACATGCAACTGGGGACCCTCGACAAACACAAACACCCTTAGTTGCAAGTTGATCGTTAGCTTGCAACTAGGGGTCACGACAAAACACCCCCCCCAAGTTACAAGTCGATGGTTGACATGCAACTGCGGGCACCGAGAAACACACACACCCCCTAGTTGTGAGTCGATGGTCGGCTTGCTACTAGGGACCCTCGAGAAACATACACGCCCTAATTGTGGAGGGTGGACTTGCATCTGGGATAAAAAAGAAAACACATGCCTACTAATGAGTCGAGGGTGGATTTGCAACTGAGACAACTACAATCCCATTTGCATATCAAGAGTGGACTTGTAACTAGGAAAACTACGGAACTACAAGCCTAGTTGTGAATCAAGGGTTGACATGCAAATGATATGAAACAAACTATGGGCGCAACTGTGATTCAAGGCTGGACTTGTAACCGGGATGAAAACAAAAAATACAGGCTCCAGTTGTGAGTCGAGGGTGGACTTGCTACTTGGACAACTACGAGGTCAGTTGCGAGTCGAAGGTGGACTTGCAACTAGGACAACTACGAAACTATGAGTCAAATTGCAAGTGAAGGGTCGACATGCAACTGGGATGGCACAAACTCAGCCCAGTTATGAGACAAAAAAAGACCTGCAACTAGGATAAAAACAAAACACAGGCTGAGTTGCGAGTCAAGGGTGGGCTTGTAACTGGGATGAAACAAACAATGGGTCTATTTGCGAGTCAAATGTTGTTTGCAACTGGGACAACTATACAAAACTACAATACGAGTGGCGAGTCGAGGGTGGACTTGCAACTAGGACGACTGCAAACGATGAGCCTAATTACGATTCAGTAATGGACTTGCAACTGAGTTGAAAAAGAAATTACGGGCCCAATTACAACCCTACATCTATATCTAGACAAACAAGAACCTTGCATCTGCCTCATTATATAAAGGTATCTCGTTGGGCTGGACTCTACAAATTCTCCACCAAGCCAAAAAGAACATAGTGAAAACGAACAAGAAAGAAAGGGTCGACATATATGTGCCCATGTGAAAATAAACGCGAGAGTAGGCCAACGCAAAACAAACAAGACAAGAAGGACACACAATAAAAAAAAGAGCTGACTGGGTGGGGAGGGGGGTGCATGATCGAGCTTCTGTGAACATTAAAGCAAACAAATCAGACGGTTGTAGACTTAGACGAGATATTACTAAATCTTATCTAGACGAGATTTAGCAAATCTGAAACAAAAAATCTAGTTACGCCCTCCTCTAACTACACAGTAGAACAAAAATAGACTAAAACAGGGAATAAAAAGACACATGGCCCTCGATGAAAAAGCTACAACCCACGAAATAAAATGAATACATAAAACATAAAAACAGTCGCTCAAAGTAGTCAAATGGGGCCTCACTACTCCACAAGGGACGAACAGAAAACACGGTACACCGACAACGAACATGATTCAGAAACATGTATATCTAACCGTATATGAGTTAACTAAGACATTGTATACTCTCATCTAGATGAGAATTAGCAAAATGAATCCAAAACAGGACCCACACATCGCGCCACGACGGTCCAACAAAAGACGCATGCGCGAAATAGGCAGACAAGTAGACACTAGACACATGGCGCGACACGGGACATACGCGACAAATCAACCACGATCAAGATTTACACGACAGTTAAAGCAAATAGATGATAAAGTAAAAAAAGTTCACGAATTTAAAACAAATAAATAAAAAAGTAAAAGAAAAAAGAAAGAAAAAAAGATGCAAATGGGAAATGAGAAAATAGAAAAATAATAAAATCTTGAATTGAAAATAGTTAATAATTTAAAACAAATAAAAAACAAAAAAATAAAGGTCCCAGTTGTAAGTCGATGGTGGACTTGCAACTGGAACGAAAATATAAAGATGGTCCCAGATGCATGTCGATGGTGGACTTGTAATTGGGTCGAAAAAAGGCCGAGCCCATAAAAACGTGTTGAGGGTGGGGTTGCAACTGAAGTAGAAAATACAGAGTTGATTATGATTCGATTATGAAATTTTAACTAGAAAAAAAAGATTAAGTGCCGATTGCGAGTACATGATGGACTTGCAACCGAGACAAAAAAATAGCCAGTCTCAGTTGCAAAATGTTTGTGGACTTGCAACTATGAAAAAAATTCATGCCTAATTTTTTAAATAAAAAGAGATTAATATTAATTTCCAAGAAACTAAAGGAAAGAGGATAACAGAGTGTCGCTTGAGTGGCAAAAGAACAGCGCCATATCCTTCGTGAGATTCCTCTTTCATTATCTCTGAGGCAACCCACAGGAACAAAAAACAAACAAGAAAAAACAAAAACGGCCCACCCAGCACCCTACAGAGATAACGAGCTGGCAAGAATGAACGCAGATGGGCCAGACAAAAACGCAACCACGATGTGAGCAACCAGCCACGCGCGAGATCAAGTTGGCACCAAAATTACAGAACAAACAGATCAGACAGTGCAAAACATAGATGTGGCATTCTTAAAAAACATCTAGATGTGACTTACCAATTTCATGCAGTTTGACTAATTCACATATAAATGTTTTCTAAGGATGTCACATCTAATCTCCTACAAGTAATGTAGCAACAAGGAACAAAAAAAAACTGGGATAAAAAAACACATACCACAAACATAGTGAACATCAGATTAGATGTGACATAATTATGTCACATGTAGATGTGTTAATAGACCCTATTTTCTGCTCGTCCACCCAATCGCCCCCCCTCTCTCTCTCTCCCACGACCTCCGTCTCCCCACGAACTCCCCCTCCAGATCGCCACCCCGCGCCGCCCTGCCTCCACCTCCCCACGTTGCCCCGCAGCTTCCTACCTTCGCGCCGCCCCGCCGCCACCTCCCCCGCGCCGCCCCGCCGCCTACTATCCCCGCGCCACCTCCAGAAATCCCGGCCACCCGCGCCGCATGGCATGACCTTTCAGCGCCGCCGGTCGGCTCCCGCACCTTCCTTCCCCAGTCGCCATGCCTCTGGTCCGGCAGCAGGTCGCGCCCCCGCAACGCGCCGGCGACGGGATCCCTCGCCCCGGTCTCTACCATGGCCGGGTCCGGGCAGCCCCCGAATGAGCTGCATCGCCCCACCTCTCATCTATGCGGCGGCTGGATCCCGGCTGCCCCACGTCTCCTCCACACAGCCGTGCACTTGAGGCCAGGGGCCGACGCCGCCGCATATACGCCCGACTGCGAGGTCGCGAGCAGAAGGCCGGGGGAGTAGCCACCAGATGTCGCCGGATCCGTCCCCGGCGTGGTGAGGTTCCAAGGCCGGCCGAACAACACCGCCCCGCTGCCGGGCTGCTCGGCTCCGCCCCCATCCCCAACAGCCACAGTCTCCCCAAGCCAGGTCAGGTCCCGAACGGCCGCAGGTGGTAGCAGCACTCCGCTTGAGTTCTGTTGGGATCCATGGCGGAGGATGCCGGCCAACACGGCCACGAGCCCCCAATCCGTCTCCTCCGCCCCAACCGCGGCTCCATTTCCCCACGAGGACACTGGCCGGCCACAGACGACCCCCCAGGTACGGGCTGTTCGTGGCATATGTGTGTGCCTGCAGTTCGACTGGCCCGTCCGATTACCTCCTCCCTTGAAGTGCACAACGGTGCACACAGTTCATCCCACGCGGGTGCGTGGAGCTCCCCACGCGGGTTTAGCAGCCAGTGGTGGTCGCCATCGTCCCGTCCCTCCTCTGCAGCAACAAAAAATCGGGGATGAGATGCACGGCAACGAGGGCTACCCCGGGTCAAGGCGATTTTTCTCACGGGCGCAGCTCCCTTCTTCATGCTATTCAATTTTCTCACGAGTACAGTCCAGCCGTCCCCAGCTTGCACTGCGCCGGGGCACGCGATGCAGTTTGGTGTGCATGGCCTTGGAGTTGGCTTTTGGATTTGCAAGTGCCTTGTGCACTTTAGTGACGCCGCACAGCCTCAGTTCTGCTCGACCAGATGAAGTTCAGCTGGGTTAAAAAAGTTGTGGATTTTTATGTGAATTGTGTGTTCAACCTGTGTAAAAAGAATTGCAAGGCCAAGTTTGATATAAAAAATCATGCTTAGATGCGGTTCACTGTAAAATCCTATGTGGTTCTCTTGGTAAAACCAGAAAAAAGAAACAACTCACAAAAGAAGTCCACTTCTTTTAGAATGTAGTTCACTAGGGTCTGCCGCGGGGTTTACTTTCACCAAAAAAATGCAGTTATCTAGTCTTCCCATGCGTTTCACTAACTTTGACCATGTGGTCCACATAAACTAAAAGAAGTTAAAAAGGTCAGAAAAGTGATGTGGTTTACTCATAGCAAAAAAAAATATGATGTCCCCTTTTCCCGATATTGCAGTACGGTTTTTCTTCTAATGTAGTATCGTTGCTTGTTGAATGCGGTTTGGTTCATCCGAATTGAAACTAAAAATACACAAATGAACAATTTTGAAAAGAAACCATGCAGTCCTCTTGCCCGTCCGATGCAGTACGGTTTTCAGTCTAAAACCAGTGCAGTTTTCTTCCTCATCTTCAAAAATTTACGTCCCACAAAAAATAAATCATGCAGTCCGGTAGCCCGTCTGATGCAGTGCGGTTTTCAGTCTAAAAGCAGTGCGGTTTTCTTCCTCGTCTTCAATAATTTACGTCCCACAAAAAAGAAATTATGCAGCTCGCTTGCCCGTCCGATGCAGTGCGGTTTTCAGTCTAAAAGCAGTGTGGTAGGACATGTGATGTTGTTTATCCCGTAAGTGCTAAAAAAATTGTTAAGGAAGTAAAAAAAGTAATGCGATTCACTTCTTCATAGTGTTGTGGTTCATTTGTACCTGATGTGAAGTGCACATTACTTTCTCGTCCTTCAAAAAATTACGTTTGAATAAAAGAAACCATGCAGTTCTCTTACCCGTCTGATGCAGTGCGGTTTTTCGTTCGATGCAGTGCATTTTTCAGTCGGATGAAGTACCCACGTCGATTTGGGTGTCGAGAAAAACAGAGTGTCCGCATTTCGGTAATTTGAAAATCCTCTTAAACAGTAAAGAATTACAGAGAGTGTTCTACATGAAAAAGTTGCGCCTCGTCGATATCTTTCCAGCGGCGTATCGTTTGAATCATTCTGATCAGCGGTTTGTAAAAATTTCGTGAAAAACGGCCACTGCCACCCGTCGTCCGCCGCACGATTTTCAAAATTAACTTAAAACCGTAAGGAATATCAAAAATATTTCAACATATGAAGGTTGCACCTCGTCCATAGCTTTTCAACGGTATATTACACGCCTTGTTTCGACAAACGGTTAAAAACTGGAGAAAAAACAGTACCAAAAATTTGATTTTTTTTGAAAAACAGAATTCCGCGATTTAGTAAATTTGAAACTGCTCTTAAACCATAACGAATTAGAGAAAGCAATAGTTATGAAAAAGATGCGCCTCGATGATATCTATCCAACGGTGTATCATTTGCCTCCTTCCGACGAGCGTTTAGAAAAAAAAGCGAAAAATGCTAGCTGCCAATCTTTGTGGGTCGCACCGTTTTTGAAACTGCTCTCAAACCGCGGGGAATCTCGAAAAGTGTTCAACATGGCGAAGTTGCGCATAATCCGTAGCTTTACAATGATATATTACACGCCTCGTTCTGATAAACGGTTAACAAATTAGAGCGAAAACAGTACCGAAAAAACACCAGATGCAGTTTTTTCCGACACGAAGTTCACTAGTCCTTGTAATGCAGTGCTCTTGCTAAAGAAAGTGCAGTACCCTCGCGTTGAGCATGCAGTGCGGAAGTGTTATCAGAATAACTATTCTGATAATATTATCAGAATAGACGGACATATTGCGACAAGCGTCTGTCTCAGAGGAACACCGTACTCTGATGGGTACGGTGCTCGAGAGGATTCTGTCCGCGAAGAGCTGATAGAATGAAGCGTTTACGAGCCTGCTAAGAGGCTTCAAGGTTTGTGATATAATTTCTCCAACTGTAATTTATTCGCAAAAGGCACCTGTGTATAGATAGTAGCCCCTAAGACTCGGATTGCCTTTCCAAGTGAGGTGATCGGAGGATCAAAAAGATATGCTCAGGCAATAATGTGATGCCACTGGAACACAGGTTGTTTCCCCCCTAACGATTGTCCGGACTATAGAAGTAGCCGAGCTGCAGCGAAAGCTTGATGTGGCGGGGGATGACATTGCGTTGATCAACAGGCGTCTTGACGAATTACAAGGTATGTATTTGAAACAGTCCTTACACAGACGTGCTTATAATATAAGCTTGACGCTGAAAATTGTATACTGGAAATGCATGATTGCAGATGGTGCTGCCGCAGTTGAGGTTCTTCGGGCGGAGCTAGCCCGGGCCAAGGAGCAGGTCCGGTTTAGCAATGCGGCTGCCGAAAAGGCATCGGCCGAGTTAAAGGCCGAACAAGCTGCTTGGCGCCAAGACGAGGAGAAGATATCTCAGATGGCGCGTGAACTAAAGGATGATGCCAGCCGCCGTGAATTCCTCGAGAAGGATAACGAAGCCAAATCGGCTGATCTTGAAAAGGCCTTACGAGAGGCAAAAGAGGTGCGGTCCGAATCTAGGGCGGCCCGAGAAGAGATCCTTCAAGCTGGAGAGTTTGCGGCTGGTAAGCCATTTTTATTGAAGACTAAGTTCCACGACCCGAATTATGCTCAACTTTATCAAGTACGGAGTTCTCCAGATGTGTTTTTGGATCTGCCAAAGAGTTCTTCCGATGCGGCGCAGTTTTACCAAGCGCAAGAAGGATATGCAATGGAGAAGCTTTTCTGGTCGCAATTTGGTGTGTCAAAGCGCCTGCTACTGAACGAACAAATGTCTCAATGGGCCGAGCTTCACAAGACATCCGACGGTGCTATGAAAAATGTCGTAACCCGGCTGTGGCCGAATGAGCCAATTCCGAGTAGTTATTTCGTTTTGGTGCGGCGACTTGTTGAGGCAGTGCCACGTATTGATGCTGCTAAATGGTCGGCGTGCATTAAAGGTGCACGGATGGCCTTTGCCCGTGTGAAGACATACTGGGGGAAACATGAAGGCCATCGATGTTGCAGCTAAGGGCCTACTGTCGGTGTCAAAACCGGCGGATCTCGGGTAGGGGATCCCGAACTGTGCGTCTAAGGCTAATGGTAACAGGAGGCGGGGTACACAATGTTTACCCAGGTTCGGGCCCTCTCGAGGGAGGTAATACCCTACTTCCTGCTTAATTGATCTTGATGATACGAGTATTACAAGAGTTGATCTACCATGAGATTGTAGAGGCTAAACCCTAGAAGCTAGCCTATGATTACGATTGTTCTTGTCCTACGGACTAAACCCTCTGGTTTATATAGACACCGGAGGGGCCTACTGTTACACAGAGTCGGTTACAAGGAAGGAGATCTACATATCCGAATTGCCAAGCTTGCCTTTCATGCAAAGGAGAGTCCCACCTGGACACAGGACACAGTCTTCAATCTTGTATCTTCATAGTCCAACAGTCCGGCCAAAGTATATAGTCCGGCTGTCCGAGGACCCCCTAATCCAGGACTTCCTCAGTAGCCCCTGAACCAGACTTCAATGACGATGAGTCCGGCGCGCAGATTATTTTCGGCATTGCAAGGCTGGTTCCTCCTCCGAATACTTCATAGAAGATTTTAAACACAAGGATCGTGTCCGGCTCTGCAAAACAAATTCCACATACCACCGTAGAGAGTATATTATTCCACAAATCTAATCTGCTAACAACTTTTCATAACATGACATCTTGCCGTGGTCCGGTCATTACAAACCGTTTTTCCCAGCCCACCATTGCATGTGTTACGAAGCGGTTTTATTGGCATGGCTTGTCGAAGCAGAGATCATGTTCCCCTTATCACGAGATTCTCATCAATACGGGTGTGGGTAACCCAATCGTGCTTATTAGTATGACTCCTCGATTTTTAGGCAAGTTCCAAACCCACGTGGAGGATGCTTGATATTCGCCCTCTTTATAAAGGGGCCAAGGCCTGTGCTTTTCTTGTCGCGCTCGATCCTTCCCTTCCCCCACCTCGAGTTCCAACACCCAAGGCTCAGGCTAAGAGCTTCGGACTTTCAACCATGTCCGGATCCAACCTTCAAGGCCGGTGGATGGCCTCCTCTGTCACATAGGAGGACATCAAGAAGCTAAGAGAAGCCAGGTATCTGACCACCGAAATCTCGCACAGGCTGCCTGCTCTAGGGCAGGTCATCCCCACTCCCGAACCCAACGAGAGTGTCGTATTTGTTTCCCACTCCCTCCGAGGGCTAGGCTTTAGTCTTGATACCTTTGTTAGAGGGCTTATGTTCTATTACGGGCTCGATTTCCATGATCTAGCTCCAGATTCCATCCTTCACATCTCGCCGTTTATCGTCGTGTGTGAGGCCTTCCTCCGCATCACCCCACACTTCGGCTTATGGCTCAAGACCTTCAATGTGAAGCCGAAGATGATCGATGGGCGACACGCAGAATGCGGAGGTGCCATAATAAGCAAAGGTGCCAATGCTCCATGGCCAAAGGGTTCCTTCCCGGAGGTGTCCAACCTATGGCAGCGGGAGTGATTTTACATCACAGCTCCCCGAAGTACGAAGTGGACAGCTGCCCCCACCCTCCGCTCGGGCCCCCTGCCAGAACTGGCGTCATGGGTCAACAAGGGGCTAGACTGGGGGCCAGTTAATGACGTGCCGACATTGCAAACTCGCATCCGAGATCTCCTCAAGAGAGGTGTCAGTCTCGTCAAGGTAATGCAAATAATGCTAGTTCGTCGGGTCCTGCCATGCCAATGTCGATCTCTCCACATGTGGGAGTTCAACCTGGAAGGACCGCGGACTATTCAGCAATTCTTCGGCATGACGCTCGAAGAGATGTATGGATTGTTCTTCGGATCACGAATAAAGTGTCCGGACACCACCGAGGATGCGGGTCTCAACTGCAACCGTCTAGATACCCATGTAAGTAATCCTGTGGCCGAACATGATGTCTTTTTGTTTGTCACAACATCATTCTGAAAAAATTACTCTCGACCAGGACTGGATAAGAAAGGCGGAGAGGATCAAGTGTTCGTCCCCCCTTCCCGAAGGCTCACCATATCCTGTACTAGCCAGGATACTTGAGCACACACCTTATCAAGTGCCATCAGGGGAACATAAAGGGAGGAATAAAGAAGCCCAAAGCAGGCTTCACACATTACACATCCGAACAGGGGGAATTAGTGTCTCCACAATGGAGGATAATCGGGAAGAAGAATCTAGAATCCCATCTCCCCAAAGAAGGAAAAGGACCGCCTCTGAAGACTTGGAGATGGAGGTTTCCAAATGAGGGAAGAAACCTTCGCCAAGGAGCCCTGCCCCGAAGGGCGTCCTTACTGCACATCGCCCTCAAGGGGGCCAGCCCTCCACCGAGCTGTAAGTGAACATGAGTATTTTGGTAGATATATCTTGCTTTATCTCTGAGGACAATAACCGAGACATATATCTTGCAGCCCGGCTCGTAGCCCTTCTTGACAGAGTTCGTCTTCGGGGGATCTTCTTCCGGAGATGATGGAGAGCGAAATGCCTCCCCCTGCCTCCCCGCCTCATGGGGCAGACGACCCTGAGGTGTCGTCACGGAGGATTTCTCCTGATCCGCCAAGGCCAGAAGGTAACCCTTTGGCCACCCTAAGTCCGGAGTATTCGGCTCCTAAGGAGAGCAATAAAAAGGGTCCGGGGCCTAGTGCCCAACCGGACGCACTGATGGGTCTTGTGGAGCAAGCGGTTATCTCAGAGGCGCATCGTACTTTAATGGGTACGGTGGTTGAGAGGATTTCATCCGCCAAAAGTGGGTTGCATGAAGCTTTTAGGAGCCTGCTAAGAGGCTTTAAGGTACGCAAAGTAATATATATATATATATATATATATATATATTTTGACGGTACCGTACACGCTAGGTGTGCTGTATGCAGATAGTAGCCCCTGAGACTCTGGTTGCTGTTCAGAGGTGGTAGACAGAGGATCATAGTCCCAGGTAATAATCGCGTTGCTTTCATGAGCAGGCGGCGGAGGGTCCGATGGCTGGCCGGACTGCTGAGTTTACGAACTGAGGCGGCAGCTTGACGCGGCAGATGCCGACATCGCGCTTGTGAACAAGTGGCTTGATGAGGCACATGGTATGTATTTTCGGTTGGTCAATAAATATTAAGAGGAGCATGATGCTAGTATCTATAATATGTTGTGACTGCAGATGGAGCTGCCGCCGTGGAGACCCTTCGGGTGGAACTTGCCCGAGCCAAGGAACTAGCTAGGAGAAGTGATGCGACTGCCCTAAAGGCGGCAGAAGAGTTAAGAGCCGAACTGGCTACTCATCGCCAGAGCGAAGATAAAATAGCCTAGATGGCTGTTGAGCTGAAAGATGCCGCCGGCCGATATGAGCTTCTTGAAAAGGAAAGCCAAGCGAAAGCGGCTGGCCTGAAGAAAGCCATGGAAGCAGCCAAGGAAACCCGCTCTAAAATCAGAGCGGCGAAGGAGGAGCTCCGTCAAGCCGGAGATATCACGGTTGGGAAGCCCTTTTTGTTGCGGACGAAGTTTGAAGATCCGAAGTATGGCCCTCCGGATCAATTATGGAGTGCTGCAGACGCATACTTGGACTTGGCAACGAGTGCTGCTGATGCGACTGAGTTTTTCAAAGATCAGAAAGATCATGAAGTGGAAAGGTTGTTCTGGTCGCAGTTCAGTGCTCCGACGCGTCCGCTGTTGCTAAATGAAGAAATGGCCGAGTGGGCCGAGCTCCATAGGTTGTCCGGACTTGCCATGAGGTCTGTCGTGGATCATATTTTGCAGAAGGGACCAAGGCCGAATAGTTATTTTGGTTTAGTGCAACGATTCCTTGGTACTGTGCCACATATCAACGTTGTAAAGAGGTTGGCGTGCATAGAGGGTGCGCGGATGGCCCTTGCCTGTGTTAAGACATACTGGGCAGAGTTGGAGGCCACCGCTATTGCAACCTGGGGTTCGGACGTAGGCCAGGTCTCGGTCGAGCACTATTTTGAAGAAGTCCTAGAAGGCGCTCGCTTAATAGAGGCTCAGTGCTCGAAGAGTATCGTGTTCCAATGACATGTATCCCAAATGTAAAAACAATGCTATTTGGATTATAAAGGCTATTATACTTTTGCCTGAAAGTATTATGATGCCTCCTGTGCGGCCGTTTATGTATGTATATAACCTGAAAGTTTGCAGTCGTCGGCTTGATCCCCCACGCATATAATGCGGGGGTGTTCAGAAAAGCGCGTATTCACACTTGATCCAACGTCTTGGTCCATTAAGGAGGTGATAGCGCGGCGAACAAGGCAATCGGACAATATAGCTTTAACACTTTCACTTAGCCATATGAGTTTGACGGTGGGGCTACTATATAGCCCCTGGTACTTCCGCGCTCATCTGAATACGGTGCGCGTACATACATGACCGGGAAACCGGTCCTTCATTAATGCGGAGGAATCGCGAGGATTCTGCTGAGTCATCGAGTGATTGACCAGTCTCGTGCTTTATGATGACATTCAGTTTTCGGCTTTCTCTACTAAGGTGCTCATCCAGATGAACCAGGGCACAACCGCAGTAGTTCTCCCGGTGCCACCTTAGCCGATAGAACGGAACATAAGGTAGCAAAACACGGGAGCCGAGCAAACCCAACTATTGACCAAAGACATGATTCCGAGCTGATGTATATAAGGCCAAACTCGTGACGCCCAACACTCCCTAAGGTATTCCGACTTTACAACATATACTGGGCTGAGTAACGCCCTCGATAATGAGCCCTGAATTTCCAGGTGCATGCATTACTCTGACATGACAAAATGCCAATAACGCCAGCATCCCTCTCGGTTGTGTTGAGTATCCGGGGGGTATGAAGCAACAAGAGACTATAAACAAGGTTTACACAGGGTCTTAATCTAAAAAGAAACCTTTGAGTGGGCCCCTGCTACACGTGTGCGCCTGTGTCTCTTTTGTGCCGTATCCTGGAAGGGTGTAGCACGATGATCATCTGTAAAAGAGAAAAACCCAGGTGAAAGTCTTTGTGCGAAAAATTGGTTATTCTTAATGAACTAGTAAAATGCGATCTATTATTGTATTAAGAGGGTCAGGCCAAATGTAGCCCTTTTTACATGCGGGAAGCCCCTAGCACCACCTATGGGGGTATATCCCTCGACCCAATCTCAGGTTTATCTGAGCTGTTACAGCTAGTGGTGCGCCGGACTCGTCTAACCGTATCCGCGGTCTTGACGACCGATCATTCATTCTGGTTGGAGAGGCCGTTCAGTGTTCGGCTGCTAGAGCCGCCACATATTCCTCCGCACATAGGGAACGCTCTGTGTTTCCGCTAACTGTGATGATGCCACGTGGACCGGGCATCTTAAGCATAAGATAAGCGTAATGCGGTACTGCATTGAAACGAGCAAAGGCCGTTCTTCCGAGTAGTGTGTGGAAGCCGCTTCGGAATGGAGCGATGTCGAAGGTTAATTCTTCACGTCGGAAGTTGTCGGAAGAACGGAATACAACCTCTAGCACTAGAGAGCCCGTGCAGCGGGCCTCTGGGCCTGGCATTACTCCTTTAAATGTATTATTGCTTTGGTTGATTCTTGTCGGGTCTATCCCAATTTTGCGGACGGTGTCCTGATATATCAGATTAAGCCTACTTCCGCCGTCCATAAGGACTCAGGTGAGATGGTATCCGTCAATTATTGGGTTTAGCACCAAGGCAGCCGATCCTCCGTGCCGGATACTAGTCGAGTTATCCCTGCGATCAAAAGTGATCGGGTAGGCCGACCAAGGGTTGAACTTGGGGGTAACGAGCTCCACGGCGTATATGTCTCAGAATTCGTGTTTGCGCCTCCTCTTCGTTATGTCAGTTGCGTAAATCATGCTCACTGTCCGGTGTTCGGCTGGCGAGGCTCATCCTCGTCTTCACTTGGTGTCTCCCTCCCCTTGTGTTCGGCGTTTAGCTTGCCGGCCTGCTTGAAGACCCAGCATTCTCTGTTGGTGTGATTTGCAGGTTTGTCGGAGGTGCCATGAATCTGACATAATCTGCCTAGAATCTTGTTTAGGCTAGGCGGTCCATCTCTGCTGCCTTTAAACGGCGTTTTCCGTTGACCGGGTCGAGAGCCCCTGAATCCAGCGTTTACTGCCGGGTTGTCTAGGCTGTCCTCATTGTTTCGACGCTTGCTTTTATTGCGTCGCGGTTTCCCATTGCCATCCCTGACTTCGGATGTGCTTGAGTTGCTGGTGCCGCTACGGGCCAGCCAACTGTCTTCGTCAGCGCAAAAGTGGGTTATAAGGCTTGTTAGGGCTGCCATTGTCCTCGGTTTTTCTAGGCTGAGGTGTGGCTTCGGCATCCGGGCAGTCGACGATTTGATTCTTCTTAGTGAGAAATCTGTTCCAAAGCTTTCGGAGTGACTCTCCGGGCTGTTAAATTATATGACTTAAATCGTCTGTATCTGGAGGTCGGACATAGGTCCCTTGAAAATTAGCCCTAAAAGCATCCTCAACATCTTCCCAACTTCCAATTGAGTTTTCGGGGAGGCTTTTCAACCAGTGCCGAGCTGGTCCTTTCAACTTGAGGGGCAGGTATTTGATGGTGTGGAGATCATCTCCGCGAGCCATGTGGATGTGAAGGATAAGGTCCTCAATCCAGACCCCAGGGTCTGTCGTTCCGTCGTATGCCTCTATGTTCACGGGTTTGAATCCCTCTGGAAATTCATTGTCTAGCACCTCGTCGGTGAAGCATAGGGGGTGCGCGGCACCCCTGTATTTGGATGTGTCATGACATTCTAACGGTTGTAGTGTTCGGTTTTGATTCCGAGCTGTTATTCAGTCAGTATACTCGTTTGGGCGGCCATGATTCTGTGCCGGAACGCGCTTCCTAGATTAGTAGATGGACCTGGTCATACCGACTTTTTTGTGTAGGTCCTCACGTAAATCGAGTGCTGACTTGTGTGCAACATCGTTAGCCGCCCTGTCGCGGCCATGGGGTGGTCGATACGGCTGATCGGCCGTTTTATTTTTTGGCTGAATGGGCTCTAAAGCCTCGTCGTTGAATTCAGGCAGCATCTTGCGCTTTTGATAGCTCTTTATGTGGCGACTGCCACCGTACTTTTCTTCGGTGTCAAGCACCTTGTTCCATCTGCTGTTCAGCGTATTCTCCGCGGCCTTAAGCCTCTGCTTCTGCTTCTTCAGGCTCCTCGCGGTGGCAATAAGCCTTCTATGGAGGTTCTCTTGTTCCAAGTGCCTTTCCGGGATGATGTGTGCATCGTCGTCCGGACTGTTCTCCTCTCCGGAGACCGGTTGATGAGCTTTACCCTCGTCGTCGCCGCGATCGGACAGCGGTTCTGCACTATGTTCGCCGTCTGCTTGCTCATCATGCTCCATCGTTGGGTCCATTTGGTCGTCGTTTCCTTTGGGGTCGACCGTGGTATTATTCTTTCTTGCGCTGTTATCGCTGTTTTTGCTGAGGCGGGATTTGGAGCGGCACCTACGTCGTCGCTTTGGTTGATTTTCGAGGAAATTATCCTTCGCTGCATCCTTCCGTTCCTCGTTGTAGTTTCCTTTGGGGGTACCCACCATGTATATGTCATATGATGAAGTGGCTGTCCAGCGCTCTGTGGGTGGTGGTTCCTGTTCCTCTCCTGCATCGTCATCCATACCGTCGATGTCTTCAGAGTCGAAATCAAGCATGTCAGTTAAGTCGTCGACAGTGGGTATTAAGTGGGTGGTGGGTGGGGAACAAATTTCTTCGTCGTCCACTTCCCACTCGAGCCGAACATAGTTCTGCCAAGGATCTCCTGACAAGGAGAGGGACCTTAATGAGTTTAGCACATCGCCCAAGGGTGAGTGCTGAAAGATATCCGCGGAGGTAAACTCCATGATCGGTGCCCAATCAGATTCGATAGGCACGGACGCAAGCAGTTCGGAGCCGGTGGCTGGGGACGAATCCAAGGGTCCGGTGACACAGCTCTCATAGGAGGTGAAGTCAGTATTCGGCTCTATCGCCGCTGAGTGCGTGGCCTCCGTGGCGGGGTCTATCCACCTGTCCTCGGACGGCACGATCTGCTCTGGATTGTGGGCCGGAGTAGCCGCTGGTGTGATGTCCCGAACACCGTCTGACGGTCGAGCTAAGTCACGCTCGTCGTGACTGTGCGGCGCACCTGACATGGGCTCGAATCCGTCGAAGATCAAGTCTCCGCGGATGTCGATAGTATAGTTCAAGCTTTCAAACCTGACCTGATGGCCAGGGGCGTCGCTATCGATCTGCTCCAGATGGCCAAGCGAGTTGGCCCGCAGTACAAAGCCGCATAATACGAAGATTTGTCCGGGGAGAAAAACCTCACCCTAGATCGCATCGTTACTAATGATCGAAGAAGCCATTAAGCCTTACCGTAACGACACAGTGGAACTCTCAATGAAAGCACCAATGTCGGTGTAAAAACCGGCGGATCTCGGGTAGGGGTCCCGAACTGTGCATCTAAGGCGAATGGTAACAGGAGGCGGGGGACACGATGTTTACCCAGGTTCGGACCCTCTCGATGGAGGTAATACCCTACTTCCTGCTTGATTGATCTTGATGATATGAGTATTACAAGAGTTGATCTACCACGAGATTGTAGAGGCTAAACCCTAGAAGCTAGCCTATGATTATGATTGTTCTTGTCCTACGGACTAAACCCTCTGGTTTATATAGAACCCGGAGGGAGCTAGGGTTACACGGAGTCGGTTACAAGGGAGGAGATCTACATATCCGAATTGCCAAGCTTGCCTTCCACGCCAAGGAGAGTCCCACCCGGACACGGGACGAAGTCTTCAATCTTGTATCTTCATAGTCCAACAGTCCGGCTAAAGTATATAGTCCGGATGTCTGAGGACCCCCTAATCCAGGACTCCCTCACCCACCCAAGGGCAAGGACCAGCACGCGCCAGAGCGTTATTTCGAGGATGTCTTAGAAGCTGCCCGCTTGATAGAGGGTCAACGTTCGAAAGACATAATATTGGAGTGAGGTGTATGGGCATTGTAAAAGACGATGTTATAATCAATCTATTTTTTATGTTTGGCTTGAAAGCTTTGTTCTTCCTGTGCGGCCGTTTTGTATATAATCTGAAAGTTTTCCAGTCGTCGGCTTCAGCCCCCTCGTAGTAAGTACGGGAGTGTTCGGAAAAGCATTTGGTCACTCTTGACCCAACGTCTTGGTCCATGAAGGAGGTGACAATGCGGTGAACCAGGCAATCGGACTACAGGGCATTAACACTTCCACTTAGCCATAGGAGTTTTATGGTGGGTCTACGATATAGCCCCTGGTATGTACGCGACTTGTATGATGCGTTACATATTTGATTTGAAAAAGATCCTTCGTATGACATGGAGGGAATCGCTAAAGATTCCGGTAAGTCGTCAAGTGGTTGACCAGCTCTCGCCACATCATGAAAGTCAGTTTTCGGCTTTCTACTGAGGTGCTTGACCAGATGAACCGGAAGCACAATCACAGTAGTTCTCCCTTTACTACCCTAGCCGATAGAGCGGAACGTAGGGTAGGAAGCACCGGAGCCGGGCAAACCAACTATTAACCCAAGACATGATTCGGAGCTGATGCATATAAGGCCAAACTATCGATGCCGAAGTACGCTATAAAGCTATTCGGACTTGTCGGTAACTCAATTGTTCTCATACCGAGCCCCTAGCAAATTATGCCGAGGTGTATGTATAAAATAACCACAAGAGCAAAAATTCAGGTCGTTTAGGGAAAGGTGAATACTAGGCACTGGTTACCTTTACTGGGAGCTGAGTGATTTGCCAATTATTATTATATAGATAACAAAGCCGCAACCCTGGCTATTTTACATGTCGGGGTCGAAGGCTGAGGAAAAAGGCATTTTACAGGCTCGAAATAGAGAGTGCGGTCTACAAAAATTTATTTTGGACCTCCTGTAGCACGTTTGCGCCGCCTGTCCTCGGTTAAGGGACTCCTTGACTGGAATAATCCTTAGGTGATTGTACGAACCCGAACTCTTATGGAGTCCGCGGGATGACCGGCCCTTGAGTTACCTGGAGAGAGGATAATAAGAAGAAAAGGGCAATTAGAAAAATAGGAGGGGGGGGGCTATGGTAGTACTTGCAGGACCACCCGTATTGTTCTTTTGCCGATGCCCAGGGTATTTTAAGTGCATAGTTACGTATGCGCAGTACCCACTTCGAAGGCATATTAGGCGAACGGTGGAAGCCGAATTGCTAGTCCAATATGGACATTGATTGGTCATGTTGGATAGAGACCGGCGGCTTAATAGCCAATGAGGTATGTAGGGTGATTAGGCCGCGGTGCGGTTCAGTTGAGATAGCCGTAGTATAATCTCCAGTACGGATGGATTGTTTCGTGCGCTCACCTCTAGGGGTGTGTGTCACGGACACCATGTTTACTGTTTTTTTCTTTGGGGGGAAACTGTTTCTGACCCCCGTTGTTCGGTTGGTGAGTCGCTTCGTCGTCGCTATCGCCGGGTGGCCTCTTCCCCTTGTGTTCGGCATTTAACTTGCTGGCCTGTTTGAAGACCCAACTGCTTCGATTGGTGTGGTTAGCTGGTTTATTGGGGTGGCCATGAATCTGGCAGGGCCTATCCAATATCTTGTCTAGATTGGATGGTTCGTCTCTATTTTCCGTCGATGGCTTTTTCCCTTGGCCGGGTTTGGGGCTGCTGAATCCGGCGTCGACTGCCGTGTCATGTGTTCCCTCATTGTTGTTGTGACGTTTGTTTCTATCGCGTCGTGGCTTCCCATTGCCGTCCCGGACTTCGGAAGTGCCCGGATCGCTGGCACTATTGCTTCTACGAGCTAGCCAGCTGTCCTCTCCTGAGCAAAAGCGAGTCATCAGGGTCATAAGGGCTGACATTGTTTTTGGTTTTTCTTGGCCGAGGTGGCGGGCAAGCCATTTGTCCCGGACACTATGTTTGAAGGCCGCTAGGGCTTCTGCGTTCGGACAGTCTATGATTTGGTTCTTTTTAACTGAGAACCTAGTCCAGAGCTTCCTGGCGGACTCTCTGGGCTGCTGGACAATGTGACTTAAGTCATCGGCATCTGGCGGCCGGACATATGTACCTTGAAAGTTGTTGCGGAATGCATCTTCCAAATCCGCCGAGCTGCCAATTGAGTTTCCAGGTAGACTGTTGAACCAATGCCGAGCTGGTCCTTTGAGTTTCAGCGGGAGGTATTTGATGGCATGAAGATCGTCTCCGCGGGCCATATGGATATGGAGAAGAAAATCCTCAATCCACACCACTGGATCTGTTGTTCCGTCATATGATTCAATATTTACGGGTTTAAAGACTTCTGGGAATTCGTGGTCCATCACTTCGTCAGTGAAGCAAAGAGGGTGTGCGGCACCTCTATATTGGGCCACGTCGCAGCGATTCTCCGATGGAGTCCGTATGTGGTTTTCGGCCCGGGCTTGACTAGATTTGTCGCGTCCGAATAGATGGCCATCTTTGTGCGTCGAGGAACGTCCTCGCGATCCGTAGATCGATCTGGTGTGTCCTGCTCTACTGTCCAGGTCCTGCCGAAGGTCGTGTGTATAATCCCGAGCTGTTTTGTCTCTGTTTTTACATGGCGGTAGGGCGGGCTGCTGTTCGGCCTGAGTTGCCGCTTTATCATGACCGCGTGGTGGTCGGTCCGCCACACTGTCCTGACCGCGCGGTGGTCGGTCCGCCGCATTGTGTGAGGGAGGTATAGACTCCGGTGCCTCCTCATCGAACTGAGTTAGCAATTTGTGCTTCGGGTAGCTTTTGGCTGAGCGCTTGAGGCCGTATTCTTCGGCTGCCAGGACATCAGTCCATCTGTCGTTGAGTGCATCTTGGTCAGCTTGAAGCTGCTGCTGCTTCTTTTTCAGGCTCCTTGCAGTGGCTATTAGCCGGTCACTACTAGGAAAATGCCTACTAGTGGCGCACCAGTTTTGCCTACTAATGGCGCACTACTGGTGCGCCACTAGTACCACACCACTAGTATTATATACTAATGGCGCACCACAGGTGCACCATTAGTATCTAGTATACCAATGGCGCACCACGCCGTGCGCCATTAGTATAGACCAACATGCGCCATTCGTATGCCTCCCAGGGGGGCATATTTACCCATGTGCTTTGGCATACTAATGGCGCACTGTCGGGCGATGCGCCATTAGTATGAATATTAGGTTTTTTTTACTTTTCTGATTTTTGCACAGGTTACAAAATATATTATTGGACAGAATATAGACAGCACCACATAGCAAGAGCAGATTCATCGAATACAATAGAAGATTAGTCTCCGAATACAATTCATCATATTAGTCTCCGAATTCAAAAGACCGAACAAAGATACAACATTACAAGTCTCGAGACCGCGAGTAGCGAGTTTGTCGGAAGTATTACTAATCCTAACAAGTCCTACTAATCAGCATCATACAACTTCTACTCGTTATTAATTACAAGTCATACGATCATCATCTTGATAGTCATCGAACCAACCCTACTTAATTGTTCTTAGCACATGATCATCAGTATTAGGCAGGACCTAAATACCGTATTTAAGGTAAAATAGCATAAAACAATATAGACCCAGACTCTCCATTATGGAGAATGGAGATTATCTTGTCTCCAATTCTTGCGCTTCGCTTCCTTTTGCTTCCAAGAACCTCCTTACGACTGTCCATACATTTTTTCCATCCTTTGATTTTCATGTCTCCACTTCTTTTAGAAATCTCGTATGGACAATTGAGATTCGTAGGATGACCTGGTTGTATGTTCAAAACATTAAGACTACCTTTCTGATACATCAAATGAGGCACACAATTCTCTGGGATTAGCTATTGAAAAACATAGTAATAACTTCATAGTTAGCAATGATGTACTAGTTTTAGAAGTATGCAAAAGATGCACGGATGTCGTAATAGTAAAAAATCTTACCAGGGTATCTCCATGGTAGTTACCGTAGTTGAACACATGCACTAGTTGCACGTATTGACCATAATGTTGAGGAGTTTGATTGTAGATATTGTAATTCTCAATGTCTGTACAAAATCCAACCTTATGATTTCTCTCCTTGTAAGTTGTTAATTCAGAGCCATCGGTGTAGTGGGTTTTGTCTACCATCTTCCGCACATTCTTTGAACAATAAAAATAAGCTGTCAATGGAAATAAGCTGTCAACTATTTTGAAATAAACAATATATATTAGTTAGTAATTAACTATGTTTGCGAAACTCACATAGCGGTAGAACTGGAGGCATATCAACAAGGACCCAAATGTCCATATTGTCTTGGTCGATGTCAGGATCACCAAGATCCATGGTGGCAAGCATACCCTCATCAAAATCATACATCTTGCAAAATGCTTCCCAATTTTTGCAACAAAATTGGGTTACGCTCCCAAAATTATACAGATTTACTTCAAAATCCACATCGTGATGAGTCCTTAGGTGAGTTTTCTTTGTTTCAGAAATTTCATGGTCTTCAAAATCCATCCTCTCCAAGACATAGCGTCTTGCATGGCATGTGATAAGCTATACTCGAATTGTAAATGATGGGATAAGCTACATCCATGCTTAATTATGAAAATAACACTTGTCTTCGTTGTGTACCTTTTCAACTTCGAAGGTCTCCTCGAGCTTAATGCTGAAGCACCGATCATCGTCCAGGTGAGGCATGTCGCACAGACCTCAATCGTCGTGGCACCAGCCGCACTCCCCCGGGAAACTTCCGTCGTCCGATGACGACATATCCTATGTTCATAATTCAAAACTACATCATCTCTTGCGTTGCGTTAGGTGAATATTGTTAGTCATGCACACTTGTGCATTTTCAGCCAGGCCCAGTGGAGTTGGCCTAAAAACATTTCTTTCTTTAGGCCTGCTACATCCATCTCAAGTATTTATGGTTAAGGATTAGCAGGGCCATCTGATGTCTACTACACAACCTTCTTCTTGTAGATGTTGTTGGACTCCAAGTGCAGAGGTTTGTAGGACAGTAGCAAATTTCCCTCAAGTGGATGACCTAAGGTTTATCAATCTGTAGGAGGCGTAGGATGAAGATGGTCTCTCTTAAGAAACCCTACAACCAAATAACAAAGAGTCTCTTGTGTCCCCAACACACCCAATACAATGGTAAATTGTATAGGTGCACTAGTTCGGCGAAGAGATGGTGATACAAGTGGTATATGGATAGTAGATAAAGGTATTTGTAATCTGAAATTATAAAAACACCAAGGTAACACGTGATAAAAGTGAGCGTAAACGGTATTGCAATGCGTTGAAACAAGGCCTAGGGTTCATACTTTCGTAGTGTAAGTTCCCTCAACAATACTAACATAATTGGATCATAAAACTATCCCTCAACATGCAACAAAGAGTCACTCCAAAGTCACTAATAGCAGAGAACGAACGAAGAGATTATGGTAGGGTACGAAACCACCTCAAAGTTATTCTTTCCAATCAATTCGGTGGGCTATTCCTATAAGTGTCACAAACAGCCCTTGAGTTCGTACTAGAATAACACCTTAAGATACAAATCAACCAAAACCCTAATGTCACCTAGATACTCCAATGTCACCTCAAGTATCTGTGGGCATGATTATATGATATGCATCACACAATCTCAGATTCATCAATTCAACCAACACAAAGGACCTCAAAGAGTGCCCCAAAGTTCTAGCGGAGAATCACGATGAAAACGTGTGCCAACCCCTACGCATAGATTCCCAATGTCAAGAAACCCGCAAGTTGGTCACCAAAACATACATAAAGTGGCACGTGATATCCCATTGTCACCACAGATATTCACGGCAAGACATACATCAAGTGTTCTCAAGTCTTTAAAGACTCAATCTGATAAGATTACTTCAAAAGGGGAAACTCGATTCATTACAAGAGAGTAGAGGGGGGAGAAAACATCATAGGATCCAAATATAATAGCAAAGCTTGCGATACATCAAGATCGTATCATCTCAAGAACACGAGAGAGAGAGAGAGAGATCAAACACATAGCTACTGGTACATACCCTCAGCCCCGAGGGAGAACTACTCCCTCCTCGTCATGGAGAGCACCGGGATGATGAACATGGCCACCGGAGAAGGATTGCCCCCTCCGACAGGGTGCCGGAAAGGGTCTAGATTGGTTTTCGGTGGCTACGGAGGCTTCTGGCGGCGGAACTCCCGATCTATCTTTCGTTCTAGAAGTTTTAGGTCACGTAGGTATATATGGGTGCAGGAGGTACGTCAGGGGAGCCACGAGGGCCCCACGAGACAGGGGGCGCGCCCTAGGGGGGGGGGGCGCCCCCACCCTCATGAGCACCTCGTTCCTTCCTTGACGTGGGGTCCTAGTCCATCAGGTGTGTTTCCTTCCAAAAATAACTTCCCTAGTTGATTTCGTTCCGTTTTGACTCCGTCTGATATTCCTTTTCTTCAAAACACTGAAATAGGCATAAAACAGCAAATCTGGGCTGGGCCTCCGGTTAATAGGTTAGTCCCAAAAGTAATATAAAAGTGGATAATAAAGCCCAATATTGCCCAAAACAGTAGATAATATAGCATGGAGCAATCAAAAATTATAGATACATTGGACACGTATCAAGCATCCCCAAGCTTAATTCCTGCTCGTCCTCGAGTAGGTAAATGATAAAAAAGATAATTTTTGATGTGGAATGCCAGTTGGCATAATTTCAATGTAATTTTTCTTAATTGTGATATGAATATTCAGATCCATAAGATTAAAGACAAAAGTCTAATATTGACATAGAAACAATAATACTTCAAGCATACTAACTAAGCAGTCATGTCTTCTCAAAATAACATGGCCAAAGAAAGCTATCCCTACAAAATCATATAGTCTGGCTATGCTCCATCTTCACCACACAAAAATATTTAAATCATGCACAACCCCGATGACAAGCCAAGCACTTGTTTCATACTTTTGATGTTCTCAAACTTTTTCAATCTTCACGCAATACATGAGTGTGAGTCATGGACATAGCACTATAGGTGGAATAGAATGGTGGTTGTGGAGAGGAAAAAAGGGAGAAGATAGTCTCACATCGAGTAGGCATATCAACGGGCTATGGAGATGCCCATCAATAGATATAAATGTGAGTGACTAGGGATTGCCATGCAACGGATGCACTAGAGCTATAAGTATATGAAAGCTCAACAAAAGAAACTAGTGGGTGTGCATCCAACTCGCTAGCTCACGAAGACCTAGGGCATTTTGAGGAAGCCCATCATTGGAATATACAAGCCAAATTCTATAATGAAAGATTCCCACTAGTATATGAAAAGTGACAACATAGGAGACTCTCTATCATGAAGATCATGGTGCTACTTTGAAGCACAAGTGTGGTAAAAGGATAGTAGCATTGTCCCTTTTATTTATTTATTTTTTATAATTTTTTATTTGGCCTTTCTTTTTTTATTTGGCCTTTTTTGGGGGACAATGCTCTATTGAATGATGATCATCACACTTCTATTTATTTACAACTCAATGACACAACTCTATACTAGAACAAGATATGACTCTATATGAATGCCTTCGGCGGTGTACCGGGATATGCAATGAATCGAGAGTGACAAGTATGAAGAAATTATGAACGGTGGCTTTGCCACAAATACTATGTCAACTACATGATCATGCTAACCAATGTGACAATGATGAATGTGTCATGATGAACTGGATGGTGGAAAGTTGCATGGCAATATATCTCGGAATGGCTATGGAAATGCCATAATAGGTAGGTATGGTGGCTGTTTTGCGGAAGTTATATGGTGGGTTTAAGGTACCGGCAAAAGTTGCGCGGTACTAGAGAGGCTAGCAATGGTGGAAGGGTGAGAGTGCGTATAATCCATGGACTCAACATTAGTCATAAAGAACTCATATATTAATTGCAAAAATCTATTAGTTATCGAAACAAAGTAATACGCGCATGCTCCTAGGGGGATAGATTAGTAGTAAAAGACCATCGCTCGTCCCCGACCGCCACTCATAAGGAAGACAATCAATAAATAAATCATGCTCCGACTTTGTCACATAACGGTTCACCATACGTGCATGCTACAGGAATCACAAACTTCAACACAAGTATTTCTCAAATTCACAACTACTCAACTAGCATGTCTCTAATATCACCATCTCCATATATCAAAACAATTATCATGTATCAAACTTCTCATAGCATTCAACACATTCATAAGAGAATTTTATTATTCATGAATACCTAGCATATTAGGATTTTAAGCAAATTAGCATGCTATTTAAGACTCTCAAAATAATATAAGTGAAGCATAAGATTTCATCTATTTCTTTAAAATAAAACTACCACCATGCTCTAAAAGATATAAGTGAAGCACTAGAGCAAATGACAAACTACTCCGAAAGATATAAGTGAAGATCAATGAGTAGTCGAATAATTATGCAACTATGTGAAGACTCTCTAACATTTAATAATTTCAGATCTTGGTATTCTATTCAAACAGCAAGCAAATACTAACAAAATAAATTGACGCTCCAAGCAAAACACATATCATGTGGTAAATAAAAATATAGCTCCAAGTAAAGTTACCGATGAACGAAGACGAAAGAGGGGATGCCCTCCGGGGCATCCCCAAGCATAGACTCTTTGTTGTCCTTGAATATTACCTTGGGGTGCCTTGGGCATCCCCAAGCTTAGGCTCTTGCCACTCCTTATTCCATAGTCCATCGAATCTTTACCCAAAACTTGAAAACTTCACAACACAAAACTTAAAGTAGAAAACTCGTGAGCCCCGTTAGTATAAGAAAATAAATCACCACTTCAAGGTACTGTAATGAACTCATTATTTATTTATATTGGTGTTAAACCTACTGTATTTCAACTTCTCTATGGTTTATAAACTATTTTACTAGCCATAGATTCATCAAAATAAGTAAACAACACATGAAAAACAGAATCTATCAAAAACAGAACAGTCTGTAGTAATCTGGATCAAACGTATACTTCTGTAACTCATAAAATTCTCAAATAAATTTCTGGACCTGAGGAATTTATCTATTAATCATCTGCAAAAAGAATTAACTAAATAACACTCCCCAATAAAAAATGGCATCAATTCTCGTGAGCGCTAAAGTTTCTGTTTTTGATAGCATGATCAACAAGACTTCCCCCAAGTCTTCCTGATGGAGTCCTGGATTAGGGGTGTCCGGACAGCCGGACTATCTCCATTTTCCGGACTATTATACTATGAAGATACAAAATTGAAGACTTCGTCTCGTGCCCGGATGGGACTCTACTTGGCGTGGAAGGCAAGCTAAGCAATACGGATATGGATATCTCCTCCTTTGTAACCGACCTTGTGTAACCCTAACCCTCTCCGTTTTCTATATAAACCGAAGGGTTTTAGTCCATAGGACAACAACCACAACATACAATCATACCATACGCTAGCTTCTAGGGTTTAGCCACTCTTCTCTCGTGGTAGATCTACTCTTGTACTACCCATATCATCAATATTAATCAAGCAGGACGTAGGGTTTTACCTCCAACAAGAGGGCCCGAACCTGGGTAAAACATCGTGTCCCCTGCCTCCTGTTACCATCCGGCCTACACGCACAGTTCAGGACCCCCTACCGAGATCCGCCGGTTTTGACACCGACATTGGTGCTTTCATTGAGAGTTCCTCTGTGTCGTCGCCGTTAGGCTTGATGGCTCCTACTATCATCGATAGCGATGCGGTCCAGGGCGAGACTTTTCTCCCCGGACAAATCTTTGTATTCGGCGGCTTTGCACTACGGGCTAATTCGCTTGGCCATCTGGAGCAGATTGAAAGCTACGCCCCTGGCCATCAGGTCGGATTTGGAAGTTTGAACTACACGGCCGATATTCGCGGAGACTTCATCTTCGACGGATTCAAGCCACAGCCGGGCGCGCCGCACTGTCATCATGGGTATGACCTAGCTCTGCCGCCGAACAGTACCCCAGAGGTCGCGCCCGCATCAGCTCCGACCCTTAGCTCGGAGCCAACTGCGCCAATCGAGGACAGGTGGCTAGACACCGCCTCAGGGGCTGCAGTCTCAACGGCGATCGAGCCGAACACCAGCCTAATCCTCCGCGAAGCCCGTGACTCCAAGGTGCCGGACTCTTTTCCGGACTCCGAACCGCCCGCGCCCCTGCCAATCGAATCCGATTGGGCGCCGATCATGGAATTCACCACCGTAGATATCTTTCAGCACTCGCCCTTCGGCGACATTCTGAATTCACTAAGGTCTCTCTCTTTGTCAGGAGAGCCCTGGCCGGATTGTGGCCAACAGGATTGGGATGCGGACGACGAAGAAATTCGACGCCCACCCACCACCCACTTCGTAGCCACTGTCGATGATTTAACCGACATGCTCGACTTCGACTCCGAAGACATCGACGGTATGGACGACGATGTAGGAGACGAACATGAACCAGCGCCTATAGGGCACTGGAAATCCACCTCGTCATATGACATATACATGGTGGATACACCCAAAGAAGGCAATGGAGACGAGATAGCGGAGGATGACCCCTCCAAGAAGGCAATGGCGACGAGATATTCAGGATATTCTCTATCATCAAGAAAACCAATTCAAATTTTTATAAATAGACTTATTACCAACACTATCAAGCATAAATGCATTACTTATATTGCCCCTTTAGTTTATATAACTTGCCGCATAACATGGTGACTGTTTTTTATGAAGAGCGGAATTGTTTCAATGAGAATATATCAAATAAGTACATATGAAAGGTCATCTAAAAGGGGCAATGGAATACCAAGTGGCGCATAATAGCAAAACTTGAGAATAGTTGAATGATACGTTTATTAAAAGGGGACATCCCTTGATATCCCTCGCTTCTCATACTTATTCATAGCACTAGCATCTCAGTGAAGCGCTTCGAAATCGAATATGTTTACCACAGAGGACAAGGTATATGTTATTATTTAATGGTCTTGCATATTCCCCATCACCGTGTCACTATTCAAAATGCGCCTTCTCTACTGCAAGGCCGTCACCCTTTGGTACTTCTTCGAGACGACATAAAAAACACATGTCCTTCCCCTAAGATTTCATCCCGTTCGTTTCATTTAGTAGTAAACTCCCCCATCCATGGTGGTGTCTACATCTTAACTTGGTCGAATCCTCCTATACTTTATTCGTGTCAGTGTATGAATTTGACAATAAGTGGAGCACCCTCCCTCTAATTGAATTAGTTAGTGCATGCAGAATAAGAGTGCATGCATGGCCTCTAATGCCCCTCTCGCATCTATATGGATTAAGTGTGGCGTGCGACTAAAAACACTTACTTTTTGAACTTGGACTAAACACTTTAATTGAATGAGACTCAAAATGAGAATGATATAATGGAAACTCTAAATTTTGAGATGTGAACATAAAACTGCAAAGTAGGGAGTGACAATGCAGCATGATTAAAACACAAGAAAAATGATACAAATATGAATTTCATCAATGCAGATAATTAGCAGGTAAATGATAAAAGACAAAATTTTGTTTACATAAGTCTTATATTTGTAAATGTCATCACATTTGGTTCCAGTACTTTAGAAAAATATCGCTATTAAACGTTATAAAGTTCTAGCCTGTGCATCGAGGGGTCCACTTTGCTAGTTAAATAAAAGTAGAAAAACAATCGTTAGATTATTCTTTCCGAAGAGCCAGATGTGCTCTTCGTTTTTTTGGAACTTCGATGTGGATGTGTTTTTCTTCATTGGTTGCACGTGGGGCTGAGAACCTTTTTTTTTGTACGTGATTGTTTTCATTTCTATTTGCTGGAACTTGGCCGTGGGTGTGGAGGACACTTTCTTCTACATGTACGCGGTGTCTTTTTTCTTCAATTATTGGATGTGGGTGCTGAGGAATTTTTTTTACGTGATGGATTACTTTTTTTGTACGTGATCGATTTTATTTTTATTTGGTGGAACTTGGACGTGGGTGTGGATGACTCTTTTGTATATGTACGCATGGTTTTTTTTCAATTAATGGGCGTGGGTGCTGAGGACTTTTTTTACGTGATGGATTTCAATTTTTTTTCCTGGAACTTAGAGCGTGGGTGTGGAGGACTCCTCCTTTTACATGTAACGTGGTGTTCTGTTTACAAATAGACGTGGGGCGTGACTAGGACTCATCTAGATGTGACATAATTATGTCAGTTTTGCTAAAGCACATCTAGATGTGCCATAAGTATTGTACATCTAAGTCCTATGTCATTGATCTTACGTTGAGATTCTTGTGGTTTTTTTTTCTTTTTCTCTTTATGCTTGATTCACTCATTTAGATGTGCAATAACTATAGCACATCTAGATGTGCCCTAGACACATCCTAATTATGTCACATCTAAGATGATGTCATCCTTGATTGTGGCTTTCCCGTTCACAACTTCCTTCATTTGTTTCGGTTTTTTTGTTCGGTCTTTTTGTTTGATTGTCCAGCCCAAATTCTCGTTGCCGCACACAGCAGGGCTCCACGGATGGGCTGGCCCACTGCAACGCACTCAAGTGTGTTATGTTTGTAGCAGACACAGGTAATCACCTCGCACATGCCGTTTTTGCTGCATTAAATAATTCACTGTGTGTATTTTGACGCGCTGCTAGCAATTTATCTGGCTACTGGCTGCGGCCTAATCCTAATTTGAGGACCCACATGTGGATGTACCCTGTGTGCCACTTCCTTTTGTTAGCATCAAACACACAAATTAAGGGATGTACGTGGAGTCCTGGATGCCTATGGGTTTGCAAACAAATGTAGTCAATCTGAGAGCCTGCAGTTTAGCCCAGTATATGCAAAGCTTAAAAGTTACTTAGAGATAGCATTGTAGATTTTTTTAAATGGAGCATATTATCAAACATTTGAACTTTTTTGAAAACAACAAACATTTTTTTAAACTTGCGAACATTTTTTGAAAAAACGCTGTTCTGATATTTTCTAACATTTTTTGGAAAAACCAAACAATATTTGAAAAAACAAAGATTTTTCAATTTTCAAACACTTATTGAAAAAGAAAAGAAAAGATTTTTTTTGGAAAAAACAGAAGAAAGGTAAAAAGGAATGGAAAGCCTATGAAGAAAAAACCAAAAAAGAATAAACCAAAAACACCAGCATACACATTTCTTGTAAAAAAGGGAAATTTATGCACGGGTAATATGTCCTGTATGCTCCTACAAAAATAGAGTTAGGTTGTTTGTGTAAAAAATAATGATTATACAATATTGATCACAGTAAAAACTAGGGTTAGAAAAAAATTGCAGTTATATTAAAACATAGTAGAAATCCTTTTTTCTCTTATGGATTTCATGAAAAAGTACCTTGTAAATTTTCATTCCATCAAAAAAGGGAAAAATCTATCAACAATGGAAAACATGCTCCCCCTCCCGAGTTGCACATTGATGACTGACTTGCGGTTGGTTGAATGGGGGTCCTCAACAAACACATACAGACACCGCACCCTCCCAATTGCGAGTTGATGGTTGACTTCCAACTGGGGGTCGTAGAAAGACAAAGTTTCCGCTCCCCCTCCCCCTAGTTGCGAGCAGATGCTCGACTAACAACTGGGGCTCGTACAAAACAAACTGCCCAACCCCCGCTTCCTGAGTTGCAACTCGATAGTAGACTCGTAAGTAGGGACCTCGACAAACACACAAATACACCACCCCCTCGCGCCTAGTTGCCAGTCGATGGTCAGCTTGCAACTGGGTACCCTACAAAGACACTCCACTCGCCTCCTCAGTTGCGATTTGATGGTAGACTCGCAACTTGAGCTGTCACAAACGCACACACCCCCTAGTTACGAAATCGATGGTCGGCTTGCAACTGGGGGCCCCGACAAACAAACACACATCGCTAGTTGCGAGTCGATGGTCGGCTTTCAAACTAGGGGCCCCGACAAACATACGCACCCTTGTGTTGCAAGTCAATGGTCGGCTTGCAACTGGGGACGCTCCCCCTAGTTGCCAGTCTCTGGTCGACATGCAACTGGAGACCCCAACAAACACACACACCCTTAGTTGCAAGTCGATGGTCGACATGTAACTAGGGACCATCGACAAATACACACTCCCCCTAGTTACGAGTCTATGGTTGACATGAAACTGGGGACCCCAACAAACACACACACCCTTAGTTGCGAGTTTATGGTCGGCTTGCAACTAGGGGGGCAATAAACACACACACACACACACACACACACACACACACACACTTAGCTGCGAGTTGATGGTCGGCTTGCAACTTGGGGGGCAACAAACACACGCGTGCGCACATGCACACACACACACACACACACAAACACACACACACACATAGTTGCGAGTCGATGGTCGGCTTGCAAACTAGGCCCCCCAACAAACACATGCACCCTTGTGTTGCGAGTCGATGGTCGGCTTGCAACTAGTGTCCCCGAGAAAACACGCACGCCCATAGTTGCGAGTCGATGGTCGACATGCAACTCGGGAGCCTCGACAAACACACACAACCGCTAGTTGCGAGTCTATGGTCGACAAGCAACTAGGGACCCCAACAAACACAAACACCCCTAGTTGCGAGTTGATGGTCGACTTGCAACTCGGGGGGCAACACACACACACACACACACACTTAGTTACGAGTCAATGGTCAACATGCAACTAGGGAACCTCTACAAACACACACTCCCCTAGTTTCAAGTCGATAGTTGACATGCAACTGGGGACCCTCAACAAGCACAAACACCCTTAGTTGCAAGTTGATGGCCAACTTGCAATTAGGGACTACGACAAAACACACAGACACACACCCGGGTTGCGAGTCGATGGTCGAGATGCAATTGGGGACCCTCGACAAAAATAGACACCCTTAGTTGCAAGTCGATGTTCAGCTTGCAACTAGGGGCCATGAAAAAACACAAACGCCCCCAAGTTGTGAGTCGATGCTCGGCATGCAACTGGAGGCCCCGACAAACACACACACACACCCCTAGTTGCGAGTAGATGGTCGATATGCCACTGGAAACCCTCGACAAACACACACATTCCTAGTTGCGGGTCGATAGTTGACATGCAACTGGGGACCCTCGACAAACCCAAAGCACCCTTAGTTGCGAGTCGATGGTAGCCTTGCAACTAGGGGTCCCCAACAAATACACACACCATTAGTTGCGAGTCGATGGTTGACATGCAGCTGGAGGGCCCCAACACACACACACACACTTACTTGTGAGGCGATGGTCGGCTCACAACTGGGGGCCCCAACAAACACACACACACACACACACACACACACACTTAGTTGTGAGTCGATGGTTGACATGCAACTAGGGGGGCCAACAAACACACACACACCCCTTAATTGCGAGTCGATGGTTGACTTGCAACTAGACCCGTAGAAACACACTCCCCTCCCCCTCCACCAGTTGCGAGTCAAATGGTTGGTTTGCAGCTGGGCGCCCTCAACAACATGTTTACCCATCGTTGTGAGTCGATGGTTGCTATGCAATTGCGGGGCCCACAAAAACACACACACACACCCCTTAGTTGTGAGTCGATGCTCGGCATGCAACATGGCCCTTGACAAACACACACACCCCTAGTTGCGAGTCGATGGTCGACATGCAACTAGGGACCCTCAACAAACATACACTCAAGTATCTGCTAGCCGATGGTAGACATGCTATTGGGAGCCCTCGACAAACACACACACCCTTAGTTGCGAATCGATGGTCGGCTTGCAACTAGGGGGCCCAACAAACACACATGCACCATTAGTTGCGAGTCGATGGATGACATGCAAATGGGGTCCTAGCAGACACACACACCCTTAATTGCGAGTCAATGGTTGACTTGCAACTAGGCGCCACGACAACACACACACACCCCTAGTTGTGAGTCGATACTCAGCATGGAACTGGGCCCCCCGATAAATACACACACACACACACTAGTTGCGAGTCGATGGTTGACATGCAACTAGGGACCCTCCACAAACACACACCCCTAGTTGCGAGTCGATGGTCAACATGCAACTAGGGACCCTCGACAAAACACACATCCCTAGTTGCAAGTCGATGGTTGACATGCAACTGGGGACCCTCGACAAACACAAACACCTTTAGTTGCAAGTTGATCATTAGCTTGTAACTAGGGGTCACGACAAAACACCCCCCCCAAGTTACAAGTCGATGGTTGACATGCAACTACGGACACCGAGAAACACACACACCCCCTAGTTGTGAGTCGATGGTCGGCTTGCTACTGGGGACCCTCGACAAACATACACACCCTAATTGTGGAGGGTGGACTTGCATCTGGGAAAAAAACAAAACACATGCCTACTAATGAGTCGAGGGTGGATTTGCAACTGAGACAACTACAATCCCATTTGCATATCAAGAGTGGACTTGTAACTAGGAAAACTACGGAACTACAAGCCTAGTTGCGAATCAAGGGTTGACATGCAAATGATATGAAACAAACTATGGGCGCAACTGTGATTCAAGGCTGGACTTGTAACCGGGATGAAAACAAAAAATATAGGCTCCAGTTGCGAGTCGAGGGTGGACTTGCTACTTGGACAACTACGAGGTCAGTTGCAAGTCGAAGGTGGATTTGCAACTAGGACAACTACGAAACTATGAGTCAAATTGCAAGTCAAGGGTCGACATGCAACTGGGATGGCACAAACTCAGCCTAGTTATGAGACAAAAAAAGACCTGCAACTAGGATAAAAACAAAACACAGGCTGAGTTGCAAGTCAAGGGTGGGCTTGTAACTGGGATGAAACGAATAATTGGTCTATTTGCGAGTCAAATGTTGTTTGCAACTGGGACAACTATACAAAACTACAATACGAGTGGCGAGTCAAGGGTGGACTTGCAACTAGGATGACTGCAGACGATGAGCCTAATTACGAGTCAATAATGGACTTGCAACTGAGTTGAAAAAGAAATTATGGGCCCAATTACAACCCTACATCTATATCTAGACAAACAAGAACCTTGCATATGCCTCATTATATAAAGGTATCTCGTTGGGCTGGACTCTACAAATTCTCCATCAAGCCAAAAAAAACACACAGTGAAAACGAAGAAGAAAGAAAGGGTCGACATATATGTGCCCATGTGAAAATAAACGCGAGAGTAGGCTAACGCAAAACAAACAGGACAAGAAGGACACACAATAAAAAAAGAGCTGACGGGGTGGGGAGGGGGGTGCATGATCGAGCTTCTGTGAACATTAAAGCAAACAAATCATACGGTTGTAGACTTAGACGAGACATTACTAAATCTTATCTAGACGAGATTTAGCAATCTGAAACAAAAAATCTAGTTACGCCCTCCTCTAACTACACAGTAGAACCAAAATAGACTAAAACACGGAATAAAAAGACACGTGGCCCTCCATGAAAAAGCTACAACCCACGAAATAAAATGAATACATAAAACATAAAAACGGTCGCTCAAAGTAGTCAAATGGGGCCTCACTACTCCACAAGGGACGAATAGAAAACACGGTACACTGACAACGAACATGACTCAGAAACATGTATACCTAACCGTATATGAGTTAACTAAGACATTGTATACTCTCATCTAGATGAGAATTAGCAAAATGAATCCAAAACAGGACCCACACATCGCGCCACGAAAACGGTCCAACAAAAGACGCATGCGCGAAATAGGCAGACAAGTAGACACTAGACACATGGCGCGGCACGGGACACACGCGACAAATCAACCACGATCAAGATTTACACGACAGTTAAAGCAAATAGATGATAAAGTAAAAAAAGTTCATGAATTTAAAACAAATAAATAAACAAGTAAAAGAAAAAAGAAAGAAAAAAAGATGGAAATGGGAAATGAGAAAATAGAAAAATAATAAAATCTTGAATTGAAAATAGTTAATAATTTAAAACAAATAAAGAAACAAAAAAATAAAGGTCCCAGTTGTAAGTCGACGGTGGACTTGCAACTGGAACGAAAATATAAAGATGGTCCCAGATGCATGTCGATGGTGGACTTGTAATTGGGTCGAGAAAAGGCCGAGCCCATAAAAACGTGTTGAGGGTGGGGTTGCAACTGAAGTAGAAAAAATAGACTTGATTATGAATTTTTAACTAGAAAAAAAAGATTAAGTGCCGATTGCGAGTACATGATGGACTTGCAACCGAGACAAAAAAATAGTCAGTCTCAGTTGCAAAATGTTTGTGGACTTGCAACTATGAAAAAATGCATGCCTAGTTTTTTAAATAAAAAGAGATTAATATTAATTTCCAAGAAACTAAAGGAAAGAGGATAACAGAGTGTCGCTTTTGTGGCAAAAGAACAGCGCCATATCCTTCGTGAGATTCCTCTTTCATTTTCTCTGACGCAACCCACAGGAACAAAAAACAAACAAGAAAAAACAAAAACGGCCCACCCAGCACACTACAGAGATAACGAGCTGGCAAGAATGAACGCAGATGGGCCAGACAAAAACGCAACCACGATGTGAGCAACCAGCCACACGCGAGATCAAGTTGGCACCAAAATCACAGAACAAACAGATCAAACAGTGCAGAACTTAGATGTGACATTCTTAAAAAACATCTAGATGTGACTTACCAATTCCATGCAGTTTGACTAATTCGCATCTAGATGTTTTTTAAGGATGTCACATCTAATCTCCTACAAGTAATGTAACAACAAGGAACAAAAATAAGCTGGGATAAAAAAAACATACCACAAACATAGTGGACATCAGATTAGATGTGACATAATTATGTCACATGTAGATGTGTTAGACAGACCCTATCTTCTGCTCGTCCACCCAATCGCCCCCTCTCTCTCTCCCACGACCTCCGTCTCCCCACGAACTCCCCTTCCAGATTGCCACCCCGCACCGCCCTGCCTCGACCTCCCCCACGTTGCCCCGCAGCTTCCTACCTTCGCGCCGCCCCGCCGCCACTTCCCCCGCGCCGCCCCACCGCCTACTATCCCCGCGTCGCCGCGCCACCTCCCAAAATCCCGGCCACCCGCGCCGCATGGCATGGCCTTTCAGCACCGCCGGTCGGCACCCACACCTTCCTTCCCCAGTCGCCATGCCTCTGGTCCGGCAGCAGGTCGCGCCCCCGCAACGGGCCGGCGACGGGATCCCTCGCCCCGGTCTCTACCATGGCCGGGTCCGGGCAGCCCCCGAATGAGCTGCATCGCCCCACCTCTCATCTATGCGGCGGCTGGATCCCGACTGCCCCACGTCTCCTCCACACAGTCGTACACTTGAGGCCAGGGGCCGACGCCGCCGCATATACGCCCGACTGCGAGGTCACGAGTAGAAGGCCGGGGGAGTAGCCACCAGATGTCGCCGGATCCGTCCCCGGCGTGGTGAGGTTCCATGGCCGGCCGAACAACACCACATCGCTGCCGGGCTGCTCGGCTCCGCCCCCATCCCCAACAGCCACAGTCTCCCCACACCAGGTCAGATCCCGATCGGCCGCAGGTGGTAGCAGCACTCCGCTTGAGATCTGTTGGGATCCATGGCGGAGGATGCCGGCCAACACGGCCACGAGCCCCCAATCCGTCTCCTCCGCCCCAACCGCGGCTCCATTTCCCCACGAGGACGCTGGCCGGCCACAGACGACCCCCCAGGTACGGGCTGTTCGTGGCATATGTGTGTGCCTGCAGTTCAACTGGGCCGTCCTCTTACCTCCTCCCTTGCAGTGCACAACGGTGCACATAGTTCATCCCACGCGGGTTTAGCAGCCAGTGGTGGTCGCCACCGTCCCGTCCCTCCTCTGCAGCAACAAAAAATCGGGGATGAGATGCACGGCAACGAGGGCTACCCCGGGTCAAGGCGATTTTTTCGCGGGCGCAACCCCGGGTCCCCAGCTTGCACTGTGCCGGGGCACGCGATGCAGCTTGGTGTGCGTGGCCTTGGAGTTGGCTTTTGGATTTGCAAGTGCCTTGTGCATTTAGTGACGCGGCGCAGCCTCAGTTCTGCTCGACCAGATGAAGTTCAGCTGGGTTAAAAAAGTTGTGGATTTTTATGTGAATTGTGTGTTCAACCTGTGTAAAAAGAATTGCAAGGCCAAGTTTGATATAAAAAATCATGCTTAGATGCGGTTCACTGTAAAATCCTATGTGGTTCTTTTGGTAAAACCAGAAAAAAGAAACAACTCACAAAAGAAGTCCACTTCTTTTAGAATGTAGTTCACTAGGGTCTGCCGCGGGGTTTACTTTCACCAACAAAAATGCAGTTATCTAGTCTTCCCATGCGTTTCACTAACTTTGACCATGTGGTCCACATAAACTAAAAGAAGTTAAAAAGGTCAGAAAAGTGATGTGGTTTACTCATAGCAAAAAAAATGATGTCCCCTTTTCCCGATATTGCAGTACGGTTTTCCTTCTAATGTAGTATCGTTGCTTGTTCAATGCGGTTTGGTTCATCCTAATTGAAACTAAAAATACACAAATGAACAATTTTGAAAAGAAACCATGCAGTCCTCTTGCCCGTCCGATGCAGTACGGTTTTTAGTCTAAAACCAGTGCGGTTTTCTTCCTCGTCTTCAAAAATTTACGTCCCACAAAAAATAAATCATGCAGTCCGCTAGCCCGTCTGATGCAGTGCGGTTTTCAGTCTAAAAGCAGTGTGGTTTTCTTCCTCGTCTTCAATAATTTACGTCCCACAAAAAAGAAATTATGCAGCTCGCTTGCCCGTCCGATGCAGTGCGGTTTTCAGTCTAAAAGCAGTGTGGTCGGACATGTGATGTTGTTTATCCCGTAAGTGCAAAAAAATGTTAAGGAAGCAAAAAAGTAATGCGATTCACTTCTTCATAGTGTTGTGGTTCATTTACACCCGATGTGAAGTGCACTTTACTTTCTCGTCCTTAAAAAAAATTACGTTTGAGTAAAAGAAACCATGCAGTTCTCTTACCCGTCTGATGCAGTGCAGTTTTTCGTTCGATGCAGTGCGGTTTTCAGTCGGATGAAGTACCCACGTCGATTTGGGTGTCGAGAAAAACAGAGTGTCTGCATTTCGGTAAATTTGAAAATCCTCTTAAACCGTAAAGAATTACAGAGAGTGTTCTACATGAAAAAGTTGCGCCTCATCGATATCTTTCCAGCGGCGTATCATTTGAATCATTCCGATCAGAGGTTTGTAAAAATTTCGTGAAAAACGGCCGCTGCCACTCGTCGTCCGCCGCATGATTTTCAAAATTAACTTAAAACCGTAAGGAATCTCAAAAATATTTCAACATATGAAGGTTGCGCCTCGTCCATAGCTTTTCAACAGTATATTACACGCCTTGTTTCGACAATCGGTTAAAAAACTGGAGCAAAAATAGTACAAAAAATTTGAATTTTTTTGAAAAACAGAATTCCGTGATTTAGTAAATTTGAAACTTCTCTTAAACCATCACGGATTAGAGAAAGCAATAGTTATGAAAAAGATGCGCCTCGATGATATCTATCCAACGGTGTATCATTTGCCTCATTCCGACGAGCGTTTAGAAAAATGCGAAAAAACGCTAGCTGCCAATCTTTGTGGGCCGCACCGTTTTCGAAAAGTGTTCAACATG
This sequence comes from Triticum urartu, assembly GCF_056163025.1. NCBI lineage: Eukaryota > Viridiplantae > Streptophyta > Magnoliopsida > Poales > Poaceae > Triticum > Triticum urartu. The sequence goes on along the minus strand of NC_141875.1, from coordinate 746,149,706 downwards.
GCAAAGTTGCTCATAATCCGTAGCTTTACAATGATATATTACACACCTCGTTCCGATAAACGGTTAAAAAATTAGAGTGAAAACAGTACCGAAAAACACTACATGCAGTTTTTTCCGACACGAAGTTCACTAGTCCTTGTAATGCAGTGCTCTTGCTAAAGAAAGTGCAGTGCCCTCGCGTTGAGCATGCAGTGCGGAAGTGTTATCAGAATAACTATTCTGATAATATTATCAGAATAGACGGACATCTTGCGACAAGCGTCTGTCTCAGAGGAACACCGTACCCTGATGGGTACGGTGCTCGAGAGGATTCTGTCCGCGAAGAGCGGATAGAATGAAGCCTTTACGAGCCTGCTAAGAGGCTTCGAGGTTTGTGATATAATTTCTCCAACTGTAATTTATTCGCAAAATGCACCTGTGTATAGATTGTAGCCCTTGAGACTCGGATTGCCTTTCCAAGGGAGGTGATCGGAGGATCAAAAAGATATGCTCAGGCAATAATGTGATGGAACTGGAACACAGGTTGTTTCCCCCTGACGATTTTCTGGACTACAGAAGTAGCCGAGCTGCAGCGAAAGCTTGATGTGGCGGGGGATGATATTGCGTTGATCAACAGGCGTCTTGACGAATTGCAAGGTATGTATTTGGAACAGTCCTTACACAGACGTGCTTATAATATAAGCTTGACGCTGAAAATTGTATACTGGAAATGCATGATTGCAGATGGTGCTGCCGCAGTTGAGGTTCTTCGGGCGGAGCAAGCCTGGGCCAAGGAGCAGGTCCGGTTTAGCAATGCGGCTGCCGAAAAGGCATCGGCCGAGTTAAAGGCCGAACAAGCTGCTTGGCGCCAAGACGAGGAGAAGATATCTCAGATGGCGCATGAACTAAAGGATGCTGCCAGCCGCTGTGAATTCCTCGAGAAGGATAACGAAGCCAAATTGGCTGATCTTGAAAAGGCCTTACGAGAGGCAAAAGAGGCGCGGTCCGAATCTAGGGTGGCCCGAGAAGAGATCCGGCAAGCTGGAGAGTTTGCGGCTGGTAAGCCATTTTTATTGAAGACTAAGTTCTGCGATCCGAATTATGCTTAGCTTAATCAAGTATGGAGTTCTCGAGATGTGTTTTTGGATCTGCCGAAGAGTTCTTCCAATGCGGCGCAGTTTTACCAAGCGCAAGAAGGATATGCAATGGAGAAGCTTTTCTGGTCGCCATTTGGTGCGTCAAAGCGCCTGCTACTGAACGAACAGATGTCTCAATGGGCCGAGCTTCACAAGACATCTGGCGGTGCTATGAAAAATGTCGTAATCCGGCTGTGGCCGAACGAGCCAATTCCGAGTAGTTATTTCGGTTTGGTGCGGCGACTTGTTGAGGCAGTGCCACGTATTGATGCTGCTAAATGGTCGGCGTGCATTGAAGGTGCACGGATGGCCTTTGCTCGTGTGAAGACATACTGGGAGAAACATGAAGGCCATCGATGTTGCAGCTAAGGGCCCACTGTCGGTGTCAAAACCGGCGGATCTCGGGTAGGGGGTCCCGAACTGTGCGTCTAAGGCTAATGGTAACAGGAGGCGGGTACACAATGTTTACCCAGGTTCGGGCCCTCTCGAGGGAGGTAATACCCTACTTCCTGCTTGATTGATTTTGATGATATGAGTATTACAAGAGTTGATATAACACGAGATCGTAGAGGCTAAACCCTAGAAGCTAGCCTATGATTACGATTGTTCTTGTCCTACGGACTAAACCCTCTGGTTTATATAGACACCGGAGGGGGCTACTGTTACACAGAGTCGGTTACAAGGGAGGAGATCTACATATCCGAATTGCCAAGCTTGCCTTCCACGCAAAGGAGAGTCCCACCCGGACACGGGACGAAGTCTTCAATCTTGTATCTTCATAGTCCAACAGTTCGGCCAAAGTATATAGTCCAGCTATCCAAGGACCCCCTAATCCAAGACTCCCTCAGTAGCCCCTGAATCAGACTTCAATGACGATGAGTCCGGCGTGCAGATTATTTTCGGCATTGCAATGCTGGTTCCTCCTCCGAATACTTCATAGAAGATTTTGAACACAAGGATCGTGTCTGGCTCTGCTAACTACTTTTGAACAAATTCCACATACCACCGTAGAGAGTATATTATTCCACAAATCTAATCTGCTAACTACTTTTCATAACGTGACATCCTGCCGTGGTCCGGTCATTACGAACCGTTTTTCCCAGCCCACCATTGCATGTGTTATGAAGCGGTTTTATTGGCATGTCTTGTCGAAGCAGAGATCGTGTTCCCCTTATCACGGGATTCTCATCAATACGGGTGCGGGTAACCCAATCGTGCTTATTAGTATGACTCCACGATTTTTTAGGCAAGTTCCAAACCCACACGGAGGATGCTTGATATTCGCCATATTTATAAAGGGGCCAAGGCCTGTCCTTTTCCTGTCGTGCTCGATCCTTTCTTTCCCCCACCTCGAGTTCCAACACCCAAGGTTCAGGCTAAGAGCTTCGGACTTTCAACCATGTCCGGATCCAACCTTCAAGGCCGGTGGATGGCCTCCTCTGTCAAATAGGAGGACATCAAGAAGCTAAGAGAAGCCAGGTATCTGACCACCGAAATCTCGCACAGGCTGCCTGCTCTAGGGCAGGTCATCCCACTCCCGAACACAACAAGAGTGTCGTATTAGTTTCCCACTCCCTCTGAGGGCTAGGCTTTAGTCTTCGTCCCTTTGTTAGAGGGCTTATGTTCTATTACGGGCTCGATTTCCACGATCTAGCTCCAGATTCCATCCTTCACATCTCGTCGTTTATCGTCGTGTGGGAGGCCTTCCACCGCATCACCCGACACTTCGGCTTATGGCTCAAGACCTTCAATGTGAAGCCGAAGATGATCGATGGGCGACACGCAGAATGCGGAGGTGCCATAATAAGCAAAGGCGCCAATGCTCCATGGCCAAAGGGTTCCTTCCCGGAGGTGTCCAACCTATGGCAGCGGGAGTGGTTTTACATCACAGCTCCCCGAAGTACGAAGTGGGCAGCTGCCCCCGCCCTCCGCTTGGGCCCCCCGCCAGAACTGGCGTCATGGGTCAACAAGGGGCTGGACTGGGGGCCAGTTAATGACGTGCCGACATTGCAAAGTCACATCCGAGATCTCCTCAAGAGAGGTGTCAGTCTCGTCAAGGTAATGCAAATAATGCTAGTTCGTCGGGACCTGCCATACCAATGTCGATCTCTCCGCATGTGGGAGTTCAACCCGAAAGGACCGCGAACTATTCAGCAATTCTTCGGCATGACGCTCGAAGAGATGTATGGATTGTTCTTCGGATCACGAATAAAGTGTCCGGACACCACCGAGGATGCGGGTCTCAACTGCGACCATCTAGATACCCATGTAAGTAATCCTGCGGCCGAACATGATGTCTTTTTGTTTCTCACAACATCATTCTGAAAAAATTACTCTCGACCAGGACTGGATAAGAAAGGCGGAGAGGATCAGGTGTTCGGCCCCCCTTCCCGAAGGCTCACCAGATCTTGTACTGGCCAGGATGCTTGAGCACGCACCTTATCAAGTGCCACCAGGGGAAGATAAAGGGAGGGATAAAGAAGCCAAAAGCGGGCTTCACACATTAACATCCGAACCGGGGGAATTATTGTCTCCACAATGGAGGATAATCGGGAAGAAGAATCTAGAATCCTATCTCCCCAAGGAAGGAAAAGGACTGCCTCTGAAGACTTGGAAACGGAGGTTTCCAAACGAGGGAAGAAACCTTCACCAAGGAGCCCTGCCCGAAGGGCGTCCTTACTGCACATCGCCGTCAAGGGGGCCAGCCCTCCACCAAGCTGTAAGTGAACAGGAGTATTTTGGTAGATATATCCTGCTTCATCTCTGAGGACAATAACCGAGACATATATCTTGCAGCCCGGCTCGTAGCCCTTCTTGACAGAGTTCGTCTTCGGGGGATCTTCTTCCGGAGATGATGGAGAGCGAAACGCCTCCCCCTACTTCCCCGCCTCATGGGGCAGACGACCCTGAGGTGTCGTCACGGAGGATTTCTCCTGATCCGCCAAGGCCAGAAGGTAACCCTTTGGCCACCCTAAGTCCGGAGTATTCGGCTCCTAAGGAGAGCAACAAAAAGGTTCCGGGGCTGTCTAGTGCCCAACCGGACGCACTGATGGGTCTTGTGGAGCAAGCAGCTATCTCAGAGGCGCATCGTACTTTAATGGGTACAGTGGTTGAGAGGATTTCATCCGCCAAAAGTGGGTTGCATGAAGCTTTTAGGAGCCTGCTAAGAGGCTTTGAGGTACGCAAAGTAATATATATATATATATATTGATGGTACGGTACACGCTAGGTGTGCTGTATACAGATAGTAGTCCCTGAGACTCTCGTTGCCGTTCAGAGGTGGTAAACAGAGGATCATAGTCCCAGGTAATAATCGCGCTGCTTTCATGTGCAGGCGGCGGAGGGTTCGATGGCTGGCCGGACTGCTGAGTTTACCGAACTGAGGCGGCAGCTTGACGCGGCTGATGCCGACATTGCGCTTGTGAACAAGTGGCTTGATGAGGCATATGGTATGTATTTTTGGTTGGTCAATAAAATATAAGAGGAGCATGATGCTAGTATCTATAATATGCTGTGACTGCAGATGGAGCTGCCGCCGTGGAGACCCTTCGGGCGGAACTTGCCCGAGCCAAGGAACTATCTAGGAGAAGTGATGTGACTGCCCTAAAGGCGGCGGAAGAGTTAAGAGCCGAACGGGATACTCATTGCCAGAGCGAAGATAAAATAGCCTAGATGGATGTTGAGCTGAAAGATGCCGCCGGCCGATATGAGCTTCTTGAAAAGGAAGGCCAAGCGAAAGCGGCTGACCTGAAGAAAGCCATGGAAGCAGCCAAGGAAACCCGCTCTAAAATCAGAGCGGCGAAGGAGGAGCTCCGTCAAGCCGGAGATATCATGGCTGGGAAGTCCTTTTTGTTTCGGACGAAGTTCGGAGATCCAAAGTATGCCCCTCCGGATCAAGTATGGAGTGCTGCAGACGCATACTTGGACTTGGCAACGAGTGCTGCTGATGCGACTGAGTTTTTCAAAGATCAGAAAGATCATGAAGTGGAAAGTTTGTTCTGGTCGCAGTTTAGTGCTCCGACGCGTCCGCTGTTGCTAAATGAAGAAATGGCCGAGTGGGCCGAGCTCCATAGGTTGTGCGGACTTGCCATGAGGCCTGTCGTGGATCATCTTTTGCAGAAGGGACCAAGGCTGGATAGTTATTTTGGTTTAGTGCAACGATTCCTTGGTACTGTGCCGCATATCAACGTTGTAAAGAGGTCGGTGTGCATAGAGGGTGCGCGGATGGCCCTTGCCTGTGTTAAGACATACTGCGCAGAGCTGGAGGCCACCGCTATTGCAACCCGGGGTCCAGCCGTAGGCCAGGTCTCGGCCGAGCACTATTTTGAAGAAGTCCTAGAAGGCGCTCGCTTAATAGAGGCTCAGTGCTCGAAGAGTATCGTGTTCGAATGACATGTATCCCAATTGTAAAAACAATGCTATTTGGATTATAAAGGCTATGTTTATACTTTTGCCTGAAAGTATTATGATGCCTCCTGTGCGGCCGTTTATGTATGTATATAACCTGAAAGTTTGCAGTCGTCGGCTTTATCCCCCACGCATATAATGCGGGGGTGTTCAGAAAAGCGCGTATTCACACTTGATCCAACGTCTTGGTCCATTAAGGAGGTGATAGCGTGGCGAACAAGGCAATCAGACTATATAGCTTTAACACGTTCACTTAGCCATATGAGTTTGACGGTGGGGCTACTATATAGCCCCTGGTACTTCCGTGCTCATCCGAATACGATGCGCGCACATACATGACCGGGAAACCGGTCCTTCATTAATGCGGAGGAATCACGAGGATTCCGCTGAGTCATCGAGTGGTTGACCAGTCTCGTGCTTTATCATGACAGTTAGTTTTTCGGCTTTCTCTACTGAGGTGCTCATCCAGATGAACCAGGGCACAATCGCAGTAGTTCTCCCGGTGCCACCTTAGCCGATAGAGCGGAACGTAAGGTAGCAAAACACGGGAGCCGAGCAAACCCAACTATTGACCAAAGAAATGATTCGGAGCTGATGTATATAAGGCCAAACTCGTGACGCCCAACACTCCCTAAGGTATTCCGACTTTACAACATATACTGGGCTGAGTAACGGCCTCGATAATGAGCCCTGAATTTCCAGGTGCATGCATTACTCTGACATGACAAAATGCCAATAACACCAGCGTCCCTCTCGGTTGTGTTGAGTATCCGGGGGGGTAAGAAGCAACAAGAGACTGTAACAAGGTTTACACAGGGTCTTAATCTAAAAAGAAACCTTTGAGCAGGCCCCTGCTACACGTGTGCGCCTATGTCTCTATTGTGCCGCATCCTGGAAGGGTGTAGCACGATGATCATCTGTAAAAGAGAAAAACCCAGGTGAAAGTCTTTGTGTGAAAAATTGGTTATTCTTAATGAACCAGTAAAATGTGTTCTATTATTGTATTAAGAGGGTCAGGCCAAACGTAGCCCTTTTTACATGCGGGAAGCCCCTAGCACCACCTATGGGGGTATATCCCTCGACCCAATCTCAGGTTTATCTGAGATGTTACAGCTAGTGGTGCGCCGGACTCGTCTAACCGTGTCCGCGGTCTTGACGACCGATCATTCATTCTGGTTGGAGAGGCCCTTCAATGTTCGGCTGCTAGAGCCGCCACATATTCCTCCGCACGTAGGGAACGCTCTGTGTTTCCGCTAACTGTGATCATGCCACGTGGACCGGGCATCTTAAGCTTAAGATAAGCGTAATGCGGTACTGCATTGAAACGAGCAAAGGCCGTTCTTCCGAGTAGTGTGTGGAAGCAGCTTCGGAATGGAGCGATGTCGAAGGTTAATTCTTCACGTCGGAATTTGTCGGAAGAACCAAATACAACCTCTAGCACTAGAGAGCCCATGCAGCGGGCCTCTGGGCCTGGCATTACTCCTTTAAAGGTATTATTGCTTTGGTTGATTCTTGTCGGGTCTATCCCCATTTTGCGGACGGTGTCCTGATATATCAGATTAAGCCTACTGCCACCGTCCATATGGACTCAGGTGAGATGGTATCCGTCAATTATTGGGTTTAGCACCAAGGCATCCGATCCTCCGTGCCGGATACTAGTTGGGTGATCCCTGCGATCAAAAGTGATCGGGTAGGCTGACCAAGGGTTGAACTTGGGGGTGACGGGCTCCACGGCGTATATGTCTCGGAATGCGCATTTGCGCCTCCTCTTCGTTATGTGAGTTGCGTAAATCATGTTAACTGTCTAGTGTTCGGCTGGCGAGGCTCATCCTCTTCTTCATTTGGTGTCTCCCTCCCCTTGTGTTCGGCGTTTAGCTTGCCGGCCTGCTTGAAGACCCAGCATTCTCTGTTGGTGTGATTTGCAGGTTTGTCGGAGGTGCCATGAATCTGACATAATCTGTCTAGAATCTTGTTTAGGCTAGGCGGTCCATCTCTGTTGCCTTTAAATGGCGTTTTCCGTTGACCGGGTCGAGAGCCCCTGAATCCAGCGTTTACCGCCGGGTTGTCTAGGCTGTCCTCATTGTTTCGAGGCTTGCTTTTATTGCGTCACGGTTTCCCATTGCCATCCCTGACTTCGGATGTGCTTGAGTTGCTGGTGCCGCTACGGGCCAACCAACTGTCTTTGTCCCCGCAAAAGCGGGTCATAAGGCTTGTTAGGGCTGCCATTGTCCTCGGTTTTTCCAGGTCGAGGTGTCTGGCAAGCCATTCATCCAGGACACTGTGTTTGAAAGCCGCTAAGTCTTCGGCATCCGGGCAGTCGACGATTTGATTCTTCTTAGTGAGAAATCTGTTCCAAAGCTTTCGGGGTGACTCTCCGGGCTGTTGAATTATATTACTTAAATCGTCTGTATCCGGAGGTCGGACATAGGTCCCTTGAAAATTAGCCCTAAAAGCGTCCTCAAGATCTTCCCAACTTCCAATTGAGTTTTCGGGGAGGCTTTTCAACCAGTGCCGAGCTGGTCCTTTCAACTTGAGGGGCAGGTATTTGATGGCATGGAGATCATCTTCGCAAGCCATGTGGATGTGAAGGATAAGGTCCTCAATCCAGACCCCAGGGTATGTCGTTCCGTCATGTGCCTCTATGTTCACGGGTTTGAATCCCTCTGGAAATTCATGATCCAGCACCTCGTCGGTGAAGCATAGGGGGTGCACGTCACCAATGTATTTGGATGTGTCATGACATTCTAACGGTTGTAGTGTTCGGTTTTGATTCCGAGCTGTTATTCGGTCAGTATAGTCGTTTGGGCGGCCATGATTCTGTGCCGGAACGCGCTTCCTAGATTAGTAGATAGACCTGGTCATACCGGCTTTTTGTGTAGGTCCTCACGTAAATCGAGTGCTGACTTATGTGCAACATCATTAGCTGCCCTGTCGCGGCCACGGGGTGGTCGATCCGGCTGATCGGCCATTTTATTTTTTGGCTGAATGGGCTCTAAAGCCTCACCGTTGAATTCAGGCAGCATCTTGCACTTTTGATAGCTCTTTATGTGGCGACTGCCACCGAACTTTTCTTCGGTGTCAAGCACCTTGTTCCTTCTGCGGTCGAGCGTATTCTCCACGGCCTTAAGCCTCTGCTTCTGCTTCTTCTGGCTCCTCGCGGTGGCAATAAGCCTTCTATGGAGGTTCTCTTGTTCCAAGTGCCTTTCCGGGATGATGTGTGCATCGTCGTCCGGACTGTTCTCCTCTCCGGAGACCGGTTGATGAGCTTTAGCCTCGTCGTCGTCGCGATCGGACAGCGGTTCTGTACTATGTTCGCCGTCTGCTTGCTCATCCTGCTCCATCGTTGGGTCCATGTGGTCGTCGTTTCCTTTGGGGTCGACCGGGGTATTATTCTTTCTTGCGCTGTTATCGCTGTTTTTGCTGAGGCGGGATTTGGAGCGGCGCCTACGTCGTCGCTTTGGTTGCTTTTCGAGGGAATTATCCTTCGCTGCATCCTTCCGTTCCTCGTCGTTGTTTTGTTTGGGGGTACCCACCATGTATATGTCATATGATGAAGTGGCTGTCCAGCGCCCTATGGGTGGTGGTTCCTGTTCCTCTCCTGCATCGCCGTCCATACCGTCGATGTCTTCGGAGTCAAAATCAAGCATGTCGGTTAAGTCGTCGACAGTGGGTATTAAGTGGGTGGTGGGTGGGGAACGAATTTCTTCGTCGCCCGCTTCCCACTCGAGACGAACATAGTTCTGCCAAGGATCTCCTAACAAGGAGAGGGACCTTAATGAGTTTAGCACATCGCCCAAGGGTGAGTGCTGAAAGATACCCGCAGTACAAAGCCGCGGAATACGAAGATTTTCTCGGGAAGAAAAACCTCACCCTAGATCGCATCGTTACTGATGATCGAAGAAACCATTAAGCCTTACCGTAACGACACAGTGGAACTCTCAATGAAAGCACCAATGTCGGTGTGAAAACCGGCGGATCTCGGGTAGGGGTCCCGAACTGTGCATCTAAGGCGGATGGTAACACGAGGCGGGGGACACGATGTTTACCCAGGTTCGGGCCCTCTCGATGGAGGTAATACCCTACTTCCTGCTTGATTGATCTTGATGATATGATTATTACAAGAGTTGATCTACCACGAGATCATAGAGGCTAAACCCTAGAAGCTAGCCTATGATTATGATTGTTCTTGTCCTACGGACTAAACCCTCTGGTTTATATAGACACCGGAGGGAGCTAGGGTTACACATAGTCGGTTACAAGGGAGGAGATCTACATATCCGAATTGCCAAGCTTACCTTCCACGCCAAGGAGAGTCCCACCCGGACACGGGACGAAGTCTTCAATCTTGTATCTTCATAGTCCAACAGTCCGGCTAAAGTATATAGTCCGGATGTCCGAGGACCCCCTAATCCAGGACTCCCTCACCCACCCAAGGGCAAGGACCAGCACGCGCCAGAGCGTTATTTCGAGGATGTCTTAGAAGCTGCCCGCTTGATAGAGGGTCAATGTTCGAAAGACATAATATTGGAGTGAGGTGTATGGGCATTGTAAAAGACGATGTTATAATCAATCTATTTTTTATGTTTTGCTTGAAAGCTTTGTTCTTCCTGTGCGGCCGTTTTGTATATAATCTGAAAGTTTTCCAGTCGTCGGCTTCAGCCCCCTCGTAGTAAGTACGGGAGTGTTCGGAAAAGCATTTGGTCACTCTTGACCCAACGTCTTGGTCCATGAAGGAGGTGACAATGCGGTGAACCAGGCAATCGGACTACAGGGCATTAACACTTCCACTTAGCCATAGGAGTTTTATGGTGGGTCTACGATATAGCCCCTGGTATGTACGCGACTTGTACGATGCGTTACATATTTGATTTGAAAAAGATCCTTCGTATGACATGGAGGGAATCGCTAAAGATTCCGGTAAGTCGTCAAGTGGTTGACCAGCTCTCGCCACATCATGAAAGTCAGTTTTCGGCTTTCTACTGAGGTGCTTGACCAGATGAACCGGAAGCACAATCACAGTAGTTCTCCCTTTACTACCCTAGCCGATAGAGCGGAACGTAGGGTAGGAAGCACAGGAGCCGGGCAAACCAACTATTGACCAAAGACATGATTCGGAGCTGATGCATATAAGGCCAAACTATCGATGCCGAAGTACGCTATAAAGCTATTCGGACTTGTCGGTAACTCAATTGTTCTCATACCGAGCCCCTAGCAAATTATGCCGAGGTGTATGTATAAAATAACCACAAGAGCAAAAATTCAGGTCGTTTAGGGAAAGGTGAATACTAGGCACTGGTTACCTTTACTGGGAGCTGAGTGATTTGCCAATTATTATTATATAGATAACAAAGTCGCAACCCTGGCTATTTGACATGTCGGGGTCAAAGGCTGAGGAAAAAGGCATTTTACAGGCTCGAAATAGAGAGTGCGGTCTACAAAAAGTTATTTTGGACCTCCTGTCGCACGTTTGCGCCGCCTATCCTCGGTTAAGGGACTCCTTGACTGGAATAATCCTTAGGTGATTGTACGAACCCGAACTCTTATGGAGTCCGCGGGATGACCGGCCCTTGAGTTACCTGTAGAGACGATAATAAGAAGAAAAGGGCAATTAGAAAAATAGGAGGGGGGCTATGGTAGTACTTGCAGGACCACCCGTATTGTTCTTCTGCCGATGCCCAGGGTATTTTAAGTGCATAGTTATGTATGCGTAGTACCCACTTCGAAGGCATATTAGGCGAACGGTGGAAGCCGAATTGCTAGTCCAATATGGACATTGATTGGTCATGTTGGATAGAGACCGGCGGCTTAATAGCCAATGAGGTATGCAGGGTGATTAGGCCGTGGTGCAGTTCAGTTTAGATAGCCGTAGTATAATCTCCAGTACGGATGGAGTGTTTCGTGCGCTCACCTCTAGGGGTGTGTGTCACGGACACCATGTTTACTATTTTTTTCTTTGGGGGGAAACTGTTTCTGACCCCCGTTGTTCGGTTGGTGAGTCGCTTCGTCGTCGCTATCGCCGGGTGGCCTCTTCCCCTTGTGTTCGGCATTTAACTTGCTGGCCTGTTTGAAGACCCAACTGCTTCGATTGGTGTGGTTAGCTGGTTTATTGGGGTGGCCATGAATCTGGCAGGGCCTATCCAATATCTTGTCTAGATTGGATGGTTTGTCTCTATTTGCCATCGATGGCTTTTTCCTTTGGCCGGGTTTGGGTTTGCTGAATCCGGCATCGACTGCCATGTCATGTGTTCCCTCATTGTTGTTGTGACGTTTGTTTCTATCGCGTCGTGGCTTCCCATTGCCGTCCCAGACTTCGGAAGTGCCCGGATCGCTGGCACTATTGCTTCTACGAGCTAGCCAGCTGTCCTCTCTTGAGGAAAAGCTGGTCATCAGGGTCGTAAGGGTTGACATTGTTTTTGGTTTTTCTTGGCCGATGTGGCGGGCAAGTCATTTGTCCCGGACACTATGTTTGAAGGCCGCTAGGGCTTCTGCGTTCGGACAGTCTATGATTTGGTTCTTTTTAACTGAGAACCTAGTCCAGAGCTTCCTGGCGGACTCTCTGGGCTGCTGGACAATGTGACTTAAGTCATCGGCATCTGGCGGCCAGACATATGTACCTTGAAACTTGTTCCGGAATGCATCTTCCAAATCTGCCCAGCTGCCAATTGAGTTTCCAGGCAGACTGTTGAACCAATGCCGAGTTGGTCCTTTGAGTTTCAGCGGGAGGTATTTGATGGCATGAAGATCGTCTCCGCGGGCCATAAGGATATGGAGAAGAAAATCCTCAATCCACACCAAAGGATCTGTTGTTCCGTCGTATGATTCAATATTTACGTGTTTAAAGCCTTCTGGGAATTCGTGGTCCATCACTTCGTCAGTGAAGCAAAGAGGGTGTGCGGCACCTCTATATCGGGCCACGTCGCAGCGATTTTCCGATGGAGTCCGTATGTGGTTTTCGGCCCGGGCTTGACTAGGTTTATCGCATCCGAATAGATGGCCGTCGTCGTGCGTCGAGGAACGTCCTCGCGATCCGTAGATTGATCTGGTGTGTCCTGCTCTACTGTCCAGGTCCTGCCGAAGGTCGTGTGTATAATCCCGAGCTGTTTCGTCTCTGTTTTTACATGGCGGTAGGGCGGGCTGCTGTTCGGCCTGAGTTGCCGCTTTATCACGACCGCGTGGTGGTCGGTCCGCCACACTGTCCTGACCGCGCGGTGGTCGGTCCGCCGCATTGTGTGAGGGAGGTATAGACTCCGGTGCCTCCTCATCGAACTGAGTTAGCAATTTGTGCTTCGGGTAGCTTTTGGCTGAGCGCTTGAGGCCGTATTCTTCGGCTGCCAGGACATCAGTCCATCTGGCGTTTAGCGCATCTTGGTCAGCTTGAAGCTGCTGCTGCTGCTTCTTTTTCAGGCTCCTTGCAGTGGCTATTAGCCGGTCACTACTAGGAAGAGGCCTACTAGTGGCGCACCAGTTTTGCCTACTAATGGCGCACTACTGGTGCGCCACTAGTACCACACCACAGGTACGCCATTAGTATCTGGTATACTAATGGCGCACCACGCCGTGCGCCATTAGTATAGACCAACATGCGCCATTAGTATGCCTCCCAGGGGGGCATATTTACCCATGTGCTTTGGCATACTAATGGCGCACTGTGGGGTGATGCGCCATTAGTATGAATATTAGGTTTTTTTACTTTTCTGATTTTTGCACAGGTTACAAAATATATTATTGGACAGAATATAGACAGCACCACACAGCAAGAGGAGATTCATCGAATACAATAGAAGATTAGTCTCCGAATACAATTCATCATATTAGTCTCCGAATTCAAAAGACCGAACAAAGATACAACATTACAAGTCTCGAGACCGCGAGTAGTGAGTTTGTCGGAAGTATTACTAATCCTAACATGTCCTACTAATCATCATCATACAACTTCCACTCGTTATTAATAACAAGTCATACGATCATCATCTTGATAGTCATCAAACCAACCCTACTTAATTGTTCTTAGCACATGATCATCAGTATTAGGCAAGACATAAATACCCTATTTAAGGTAAAATAGCATAAAACAATATAGACCCTGACTCTCCGTTATGGAGAATGGAGATCATCCTGTCTCCAATTCTTGCGCTTCACTTCCTTTTGCTTCCAAGAACCTCCTTACGACTGTCCATACATTTTTTTCATCCTTTGATTTTCATGTCTCCACTTCTTTTAGAAATCTCGTATGGACAATTGAGATTCGTAGGATGACCTGGTTGTATGTTCAAAACATTAAGACTACCTTTCTGATACATCAAATGAGGCACACAATTCTCTGGGATTAGCTGTTGAAAAACATAGTAATAACTTCATAGTTAGCAATGATGTACTAGTTTTAGAAGTATGCAAAAGATGCACGGATGTCGTAATAGTAAAAAATCTTACCAGGGTATCTCCATGGTAGTAACCGTAGTTGAACACATGCACTAGTTGCATGTATTGACCATAATGTTGAGGAGTTTGATTGTAGATATTGTAATTCTCAATGTCAGTACAAAATCCGACCATATGATTTTTCTCCTTGTAAGTTGTTAATTCAGAGCCATCGGTGTAGTGGGTTTTGTCTACCATCTTCCGCACATTCTTTGAACAATAAAAATAAGCTGTCAATGGAAATAAGCTGTGAACTATTTTGAAATAAACAATATATATTAGTTAATAATTAACTATGTTTGCGAAACTCGCATAGCGGTAGAACTGGAGGCCTATCAACAAGGACCCAAATGTCCATATTGTCTTGGTCGATGTCAGGATCACCAAGATCCATGGTGACAAGCATACCCTCATCAAAACCATACATCTTGCAAAATGCTTCCCAATTTTTGCAACAAAATTGGGTTACGCTCCCAGAATTATACAGATTTACTTCAAAATCCACGTCGTGATGAGTCCTTAGGTGAATTTTCTTTGTTTCAGAAATTTCATGGTCTTCAAAATCCATCCTCTCCAAGACATAGCATCTTGCATGGCATGGGATAAGCTATACTCGAATTGTAAAAGATGAAAATTACACGTTCAAATATTTGAAGTCATGCTTAATTATGAAAATAACACTTGTCGTCGTTGTGTACAGTTTCAACTTCGAAGGTCTCCTCGAGCTTAATGCTAAAGCGCCGATCATCGTCCAGGTGAGGCATGTCGCACAGACCTCGATCGTCGTGGCACCAGCCGCACTCCTCCGGGAGACTTTCGTCGTCCGATGACGACATATCCTATGTTCATAATTCAAAACTACATCATCTCTTGCGTTGCGTTAGGTGAATATTGTTAGTCATGCACACTTGTGCATTTTCAGCCAGGCCCAGTGGAGTTGGCCTAAAAACATTTCTTTCTTTAGGCTTGCTACATCCATCTCAAGTATTTATGGTCAAGGATTAGCAGGGCCATCTGATGTCTACTACACAACCTTCTTCTTGTAGACGTTGTTGGGCCTCCAAGTGCAGAGGTTTGTAGGACAGTAGCAAATTTCCCTCAAGTGGATGACCTTAGGTTTATCAATCCGTAGGAGGCGTAGGATGAAGATGGTCTCTCTCAAGAAACCCTACAACCAAATAACAAAGAGTCTCTTGTGTCCCCAACACACCCAATACAATGGTAAATTGTATAGGTGCACTAGTTCGACGAAGAGATGGTGATAAAAGTGGTATATGGATAGTAGATAAAGGTATTTGTAATCTGAAATTATAAAAGCAGCAAGGTAACAAGTGATAAAAGTGAGCGTAAACGGTATTGCAATGCGTCGAAACAAGGCCTAGGGTTCATACTTTCGCTAGTGTAAGTTCCCTCAACAATACTAACACAATTGGATCATAAAACTATCCCTCAACATGCAACAAAGAGTCACTCCAAAGTCATAGCGGAGAACGAACGAAGAGATTATGGTAGGGTAGGAAACCACCTCAAAGTTATTCTTTCCAATCAATCCGATGGGCTATTCCTATAAGTGTCACAAACAGCCCTAGAGTTCGTACTAGAATAACACCTTAAGTTACAAATCAACCAAAACCCTAATGTCACCTAGATACTCTAATGTCACCTCAAGTATCCGTGGGCATGATTATACGATATGCATCACACAATCTCAGATTCATCTATTCAACCAACACAAAGGACCTCAAAGAGTGCCCCAAAGTTCTACCGGAGAATCACGACGAAAACGTATGCCAACCCCTACGCATAGGTTCCCAATGTCAAGAAACCCGCAAGTTGGTCACCAAAACATACATCAAGTGGACGTGATATCCCATTGTCACCACAGATATTCACGTCAAGACATACGTCAAGTGTTCTCAAGTCTTTAAAGACTCAATCTGATAAGATTACTTCAAAAGGGGAAACTCGATTCATTACAAGAGAGTAGAGGGGGGAGAAAACATCATAGGATCCAAATATAATAGCAAAGCTCGCGATACATCAAAATCGTATCATCTCAAGAACACAAGAGAGAGAGAGAGATCACACACATAGCTACTGGTACATACCCTCAGCCCCGAGGAAGAACTACTCCCTCCTCGTCATGGAGAGCACCGGGATGATGAAGATGGCCACCAGAGAATGATTGCCCCCTCCGGCAGGGTGCCGGAACGGGTCTAGATTGGTTTTCGGTGGCTACGGAGGCTTCTAGCGGCGGAACTCCCGATCTATCTTTCGTTCTAGAAGTTTTAGGTCACGTAGGTATATATGGGTGCAGGAGGTACGTCAGGGGAGCCACGAGGGCCCCACGAGACAGGGGGGCGCGCCCTCGGGGGGGGGGCACCCTTGTGAGCACCTCATTCCTTCCTTGACGTGGGGTCCTAGTCCATCAGGTGTGTTTCCTTCCAAAAATAACTTCCCCAGTTGATTTCGTTCCGTTTCGACTCCGTTTGATATTCCTTTTCTTCAAACCACTGAAATAGGCATAAAACAACAAATCTGGGCTGGGCCTCCGGTTAATAGGTTAGTCCCAAAAGTAATATAAAAGTGGATAATAAAGCCCAATATTGCCCAAAACAATAGATAATATAGCATGGAGCAATCAAAAATTATAGATACGTTGGAGACGTATCAAGCATCCCCAAGCTTAATTCCTACTCGTCCTCGAGTAGGTAAATGATAAAAAAGATAATTTTTGATGTGGAATGCTAGTTGGCATAATTTCAATGTAATTCTTCTTAATTGTGATATGAATATTCAGATCCATAAGATTCAAGACAAAAGTCTAATATTGACATAGAAACAATAATACTTCAAGCATACTAACTAAGCAATCATGTCTTCTCAAAATAACATGGCCAAAGAAAGCTATCCCTACAAAATCATATAGTCTGGCTATGCTCCATCTTCACCACACAAAATATTTAAATCATGCACAACCCCGATGACAAGCCAAGCACTTGTTTCATACTTTTGATGTTCTCAAACTTTTTCAATCTTCATGCAATACATGAGCGTGAGTCATGGACATAGCACTATAGGTGGAATAGAATGGTGGTTGTGGAGAGGAAAAAAGGGAGAAGATAGTCTCACATCGACTAGGCATATCAACGGGCTATGGAGATGCCCATCAATAGATATCAATGTGAGTGACTAGGGATTGCCATGCAACGGATGCACTAGAGCTATAAGTATATGAATGCTCAACAAAAGAAACTAGTGGGTGTGCATCCAACTCGCTAGCTCACGAAGACCTAGGGCATTTTGAGGAAGCCCATCATTGGAATATACAAACCAAATTCTATAATGAAAGATTCCCACTAGTATATGAAAGTGACAACATAGGAGACTCTCTATCATGAAGATCATGGTGCTACTTTGAAGCACAAGTGTGGTAAAAGGATAGTAGAATTGTCCCTTTTATTTATTTATTTTTTATATTTTTTTATTTGGCCTTTCTTTTTTTGTTTGGCCTTTTTTTGGGACAATGCTCTATTGAATGATGATCATCACACTTCTATTTATTTACAACTCAATGATACAACTCGATACTAGAACAAGATATGACTCTATATGAATGCCTTCGGCGGTGTACCGGGATATGCAATGAATCAAGAATGACAAGTATGAAGAAATTATGAACGGTGGCTTTTCCACAAATACTATGTCAACTACATGATCATGCTAAGCAATATGACAATGATGAATGTGTCATGATGAACTGGATGGAGGAAAGTTGCATGGCAATATATCTCGGAATGGCTATGGAAATGCCATAATAGGTAGGTATGGTGGCTGTTTTGCGGAAGTTATATGGTGGGTTTAAGGTACCGGCAAAAGTTGCGCGGTACTAGAGAGGCTAGCAATGGTGGAAGGGTGAGAGTGCGTATAATCCATGGACTCAACATTATTCATAAAGAACTCACATACTTATTGCAAAAATCTATTAGTTATCGAAACAAAGTACTACGCGCATGCTCCTAGGGGGATAGATTGGTAGTAAAAGACCATCGCTCGTCCCCGACCGCCACTCGTAAGGAAGACAATCAATAAATAAATCATGCTCCGACTTCGTCACATAACGGTTCACCATACGTGCATGCTACGGGAATCACAAACTTCAACACAAGTATTTCTCAAATTCACAACTACTCAACTAGCATGTCTCTAATATCACCATCTCCATATCTCAAAACAATTATCAAGTATGAAACTTCTCACAGCATTCAACACATTCATAAGAGAATTTTATTATTCGTGAATACCTAGCATATTAGGATTTTAAGCAAATTAGCATGCTATTTAAGACTCTCAAAATAATATAAGTGAAGCATAAGAGTTCATCTATTTCTTTAAAATAAAACTACCACCATGCTCTAAAAGATATAAGTGAAGCACTAGAGCAAATGACAAACTACTCCGAAAGATATAAGTGAAGATCAATGAGTAGTGGAATAATTATGCAACTATGTGAAGACTCTCTAACATTTAATAATTTCAGATCTTGGTATTCTATTCAAACAGCAAGCAAATCCTAACAAAATAAATTGACGCTCCAAGCAAAACACATATCATGTGGTAAATAAAAATATAGCTCCAAGTAAAGTTACCGATGAACAAAGACGAAAGAGGGGATGCCCTCCGGGGCATCCCCAAGCATAGGCTCTTGGTTGTCCTTGAAAATTACCTTGGGGTGCCTTGGGCATCCCCAAGCTTAGGCTCTTGCCACTCCTTATTCCATAGTCCATCGAATCTTTACCCAAAACTTGAAAACTTCACAACACAAAACTTAAAGTAGAACACTCATGAGCTCCGTTAGTATAAGAAAATAAATCACCACTTCAAGGTACTGTAATGAACTCATTATTTATTTATATTGGTGTTAAACCTACTGTATTTCAACTTCTCTATGGTTTATAAACTATTTTACTAGCCATAGATTCATCAAAATAAGTAAACAACACATGAAAAACAGAATCTATCAAAAACAGAACAGCCTGTAGTAATCTGGATCAAACGTATACTTCTGTAACTCATAAAATTCTCAAATAAATTTCTGGACCTGAGGAATTTATCTATTAATCATCTGCAAAAAGAATTAACTAAATAACACTCCCCAATAAAAAATGGCAGCAATTCTCGTGAGCGCTAAAGTTTCTGTTTTTGACAGCATGATCAACAAGACTTCCCCGAAGTCTTCCTGAGGGAGTCCTGGATTAGGGGTCTCCGGACAGCCGGACTACCTCCATTTGCCGGAATGTTAGACTATGAAGATACAAAATTGAAGACTTCGTCTCGTGCCCGGATGGGACTCTACTTGGCGTGGAAGGCAAGCTAAGCAATACGGATATGGATATCTCCTCCTTTGTAACCGACCTTGTGTAACCCTAACCCTCTCCGGTGTCTATATAAACCGAAGGGTTTTAGTCCATAGGACAACAACCACAACATACAATCATACCATAGGCTAGCTTCTAGGGTTTAGCCTCTCTTCTCTCGTGATAGATCTACTCTTGTACTACCCATATCATCAATATTAATCAAGCAGGACGTAGGGTTTTACCTCCATCAAGAGGGCCCGAACCTTGGTAAAACATCGTGCTCCCTGCCTCCTGTTACCATCCGGCCTAGACGCACAGTTCGGGAGCCCCTACCCGAGATCCGCCGGTTTTGACATCGGCATTGGTGCTTTCATTGAGAGTTCCTCTGTGTCGTCGTCGTTAGACTTGATGGCTCCTACTATCATCGATAGCGATGTGGTCCAGGGCGAGACTTTTCTCCCCGAACAAATCTTCGTATTCGGCGGCTTTGCACTGCGGGTTAATTCGCTTGGCCATCTGGAGCAGATTGAAAGCTACGCCCCTGGCCATCAGGTCAGATTTGGAAGTTTGAACTACACGGCCGACATCCGCGGAGACTTTATCTTCGACGGATTCAAGCCACAGCTGGGCACGCCGCGCTGTCACGATGGGTATGACCTAGCTCTGCCGCCGAACAGTACCCCAGAGGTCGCGCCCGCATCAGCTCCGACGCTTAGCTCAGAGCCAACTGCGCCAATCGAGGACAGGTGGCTAGACACCGCCTCAGGGGCTGCAGTCTCAACGGCGATCGAGCCGAACACCAGCCTAATCCTCCGCGAAGCCCGTGACTCCAAGGTGCCGGACTCTTTTCCGGACTCCGAACCGCCCGCGCCCCTGCCAATCGAATCCGATTGGGCGCCGATCATGGAATTCACCGCCGCAGATATCTTTCAGCACTCGCCCTTCGGCGACATTCTGAATTCACTAAGGTCTCTCTCTTTGTCAGGAGAGCCCTGGCCGGATTGTGGCCAACAGGATTGGGATGCGGACGACGAAGAAATTCGACGCCCACCCACCACCCACTTCATAGCCACTGTCGATGATTTAACCGACATGCTCGACTTCGACTCCGAAGATATCGACGGTATGGACGACGATGTAGGAGACGAACATGAACCAGCGCCTATAGGGCACTGGAAAGCCACCTCGTCATATGACATATACATGGTGGATACACCCAAAGAAGGCAATGGTGACGAGATAGCGGAGGATAACCCCTCCAAGAAGGCAATTGCGACGAGATATTCAGGATATTCTCTATCATCAAGAAAACCAATTCAAATTTATATAAATAGACTTATTACCAACACTATCAAGCATAAATGCATTACTTATATTGCCCCTTTAGTTTATATAACTTGCCGCATAACATGGTGACTGTTTTTTATGAAGAGCGGAATTGTTTCAATGAGAATATATCAAATAAGTACATATGAAAGGTCATCTAAAAGGGGCAATGGAATACCAAGTGGCGCATAATAGCAAAACTTGAGAATAGTTGAATGATACGTTTATTAAAAGGGGACATCCCTTGATATCCCTCACTCAAAATCAATCATTCCCTTGACATCCCTCGCTTCTCATACTTATTCATAGCACTAGCATCTCAGTGAAGCGCTTCGAAATCGAATATGTTTACCACAGAGGACAAGGTATATGTTATTATTTAATGGTCTTGCATATTCCCCATCACTGTGTCACTATTCAAAATGTCGCCTTCTCTACTGCAAGGCCGTCACCCTTTGGTACTTCTTCAAGACGACATAAAAAACACATGTCCTTCCCCTAAGATTTCATCCCGTTCGTTTCATTTAGTAGTAAACTCCCCCATCCATGGTGGTGTCTACATCTTAACTTAGTCGAATCCTCCTATACTTTATTCGTGTCAGTGTGTGAATTTGACAATAAGTGGAGCACCCTCCCTCTAATTGAATTAGTTAGTGCATGCAGAATAAGAGTGCATGCATGGCCTCTAATGCCCCTCTCCCATCTATATGGATTAAGTGTGGCGTGCGACTAAAAACACTTACTTTTTGAACTAGGACTAAACACTTTAATTGAATGAGACTCAAAATGAGAATGATATAATGGAAACTCTAAATTTTGAGATGTGAACATAAAACTGGAAGTAGGGAGTGACAATGCAGCATGATTAAAACACAAGAAAAATGATACAAATATGAATTTCATCAATGCAGATAATTAGCAGGTAAATGATAAAAGACAAAATTTTGTTTACATAAGTCTTATATTTGTAAATGTCATCACATTTGGTTCCAGTACTTTAGAAAAATATCGCTATCAAACGTTATAAAGTTCTAGCCCGTGCATCGAGCGGGCCACTTTGCTAGTTAAATAAAAGTAGAAAAACAATCGTTAGATTGTTCTTTCCGAAGAGCCAGATATGCTCTTCGTTTTTTTGGAACTTCGATGTGGATGTGTTTTTCTTCATTGGTTGCACGTGGGGCTGAGAACCTTTTTTTTGTACGTGATTGTTTTCATTTCTATTTGATGGAACTTGGCCGTGGGTGTGGAGGACACTTTCTTCTACATGTACGCGGTGTCTTTTTTCTTCAATTATTGGATGTGGGTGTTGAGGAAATTTTTATTTGGTGGAACTTGGACGTGGGTGTGGATGACTCTTTTGTATATGTACGCATGGTTTTTTTCCAATTAATGGGCGTGGGTGCTGAGGACTTCTTTTACGTGATGGATTTCAATTTTTTTGCCTGGAACTTAGAGCGTGGGTGTGGAGGACTCCTTCTTTTACATGTAACGTGGTGTTCTGTTTACAAATAGATGTGGGGCGTGACTAGGACTCATCTAGATGTGACATAATTATGTCACATCTAAGATGATGTCATCCTTGATTGTGGCTTTCCCGTTCACAACTTCCTTCATTTGTTTCGGTTTTTTTGTTCGGTCTTTTTGTTTGATTGTCCAGCCCAAATTCTCGTTGCCGCACACAGCAGGGCTCCACGGATGGGCTGGCCCACTGCAATGCACTCAAGTGTGTTATGTTTGTAGCAGACACAGGTAATCACCTCACACATGCCGTTTTTGCTGCATTAAAAGGAAGTAAATTCTAACCTCTTTCTTTTGAATCCAATTTCAAATTAGATTAGAAAGATAACTGCTAGCAATTTATCTGGCTACTGGCTGGGGCCTAATCCTAATTTGAGGACCCACTTGTGGATGTACCCTGTGTGCCACTTCCTTTTGTTAGCATCAAACACACAAATTAAGGGATGTACGTGGAGTCCAGGATGCCTATGGGTTTGCAAACAAATGTAGTCAAGCTGAGAGCCTGAAGTTTAGCCCAGTATATGCAAAGCTTTAGAGTTACTTAGAGATAGCATTGGTGATTCTTTTAAATGGAGCATATTATCAAACATTTGAACTTTTTTGAAAACAACAAACATTTTTTTAAACTTGCGAACATTTTTTGAAAAACGCTATTCTGATATTTTCTAACATTTTTTGGAAAAACCAAACAATATTTGAAAAAACAAAGATTTTTCAATTTTCAAACACTTATTGAAAAAGAAAAGAAAAGATTTTTTTTGGAAAAAACAGAAGAAAGGTAAAAAGGAATGGAAAGCCTATGAAGAAAAAACCAAAAAAGAATAAACCAAAAACACCAGCATACACATTTCTTGTAAAAAAGGGAAATTTATGCACGGGTAATATGTCCTGTATGCTCCTACAAAAATAGGGTTAGGTTGTTTGTGTAAAAGATAATGATTATACAATATTGATCACAGTAAAAACTAGGGTTAGAAAAAAATGCAGTTATATTAAAACAAAGTAGAAATCATTGTTTCTCTTATGGATTTCATGAAAAAGTACCTTGTAAAAACCCGGGGTCCAGCCGTAGGCCAGGCCTCGGCCGAGCACTATTTTGAAGAAGTCCTAGAAGGCGCTCGCTTAATAGAGGCTCAGTGCTCGAAGAGTATCGTGTTCGAATGACATGTATCCCAATTGTAAAAACAATGCTATTTGGATTATAAAGGCTATGTTTATACTTTTGCCTGAAAGTATTATGATGCCTCCTGTGCGGCCGTTTATGTATGTATATAACCTGAAAGTTTGCAGTCGTCGGCTTTATCCCCCACGCATATAATGCGGGGGTGTTCAGAAAAGCGCGTATTCACACTTGATCCAACGTCTTGGTCCATTAAGGAGGTGATAGCGTGGCGAACAAGGCAATCAGACTATATAGCTTTAACACGTTCACTTAGCCATATGAGTTTGACGGTGGGGCTACTATATAGCCCCTGGTGCTTCCGTGCTCATCCGAATACGATGCGCGCACATACATGACCGGGAAACCGGTCCTTCATTAATGCGGAGGAATCGCGAGGATTCCGCTGAGTCATCGAGTGGTTGACCAGTCTCGTGCTTTATCATGACAGTCAGTTTTTCGGCTTTCTCTACTGAGGTGCTCATCCAGATGAACCAGGGCACAATCGCAGTAGTTCTTCCGGTGCCACCTTAGCCGATAGAGCGGAACGTAAGGTAGCAAAACACGGGAGCCGAGCAAACCCAACTATTGACCAAAGAAATGATTCGGAGCTGATGTATATAAGGCCAAACTCGTGACGCCCAACACTCCCTAAGGTATTCCGACTTTACAACATATACTGGGCTGAGTAACGGCCTCGATAATGAGCCCTGAATTTCCAGGTGCATGCATTACTCTGACATGACAAAATGCCAATAACACCAGCATCCCTCTCGGTTGTGTTGAGTATCCGGGGGGGGTAAGAAGCAACAAGAGACTGTAACAAGGTTTACACAGGGTCTTAATCTAAAAAGAAACCTTTGAGCGGGCCCCTGCTACACGTGTGCGCCTATGTCTCTATTGTGCCGTATCCTGGAAGGGTGTAGCACGATGATCATCTGTAAAAGAGAAAAACCCAGGTGAAAGTCTTTGTGTGAAAAATTGGTTATTCTTAATGAACCAGTAAAATGTGATCTATTATTGTATTAAGAGGGTCAGGCCAAACGTAGCCCTTTTTACATGCGGGAAGCCCCTAGCACCACCTATGGGGGTATATCCCTCGACCCAATCTCAGGTTTATCTGAGATGTTACAGCTAGTGGTGCGCCGGACTCGTCTAACCGTGTCCGCGGTCTTGACGACCGATCATTCATTCTGGTTGGAGAGGCCCTTCAATGTTCGGCTGCTAGAGCCGCCACATATTCCTCCGCACGTAGGGAACGCTCTGTGTTTCCGCTAACTGTGATCATGCCACGTGGACCGGGCATCTTAAGCTTAAGATAAGCGTAATGCGGTACTGCATTGAAACGAGCAAAGGCCGTTCTTCCGAGTAGTGTGTGGAAGCCACTTCGGAATGGAGCGATGTCGAAGGTTAATTCTTCACGTCGGAAGTTGTCGGAAGAACCAAATACAACCTCTAGCACTAGAGAGCCCATGCAGCGGGCCTCTGGGCCTGGCATTACTCCTTTAAAGGTATTATTGCTTTGGTTGATTCTTGTCGGGTCTATCCCCATTTTGCGGACGGTGTCCTGATATATCAGATTAAGCCTACTGCCACCATCCATATGGACTCAGGTGAGATGGTATCCGTCAATTATTGGGTTTAGCACCAAGGCATCCGATCCTCCGTGCCGGATACTAGTCGGGTGATCCCTGCGATCAAAAGTGATCGGGTAGGCTGACCAAGGGTTGAACTTGGGGGTGACGGGCTCCACGACGTATATGTCTCGGAATGCGCATTTGCGCCTCCTCTTCGTTATGTGAGTTGCGTAAATCATGTTAACTGTCTAGTGTTCGGCTGGCGAGGCTCATCCTCGTCTTCATTTGGTGTCTCCCTCCCCTTGTGTTCGGCGTTTAGCTTGCCGGCCTGCTTGAAGACCCAGCATTCTCTGTTGGTGTGATTTGCAGGTTTGTCGGAGGTGCCATGAATCTGACATAATCTGTCTAGAATCTTGTTTAGGCTAGGCGGTCCATCTCTGTTGCCTTTAAATGGCGTTTTCCGTTGACCGGGTCGAGAGCCCCTGAATCCTGCGTTTACCGCCGGGTTGTCTAGGTTGTTCTCATTGTTTCGACGCTTGCTTTTATTGCGTCGCGGTTTCCCATTGCCATCCCTGACTTCGGATGTGCTTGAGTTGCTGGTGCCGCTACGGGCCAACCAACTGTCTTTGTCCCCGCAAAAGCGGGTCATAAGGCTTGTTAGGGCTGCCATTGTCCTCGGTTTTTCAAGGTCGAGGTGTCTGGCAAGCCATTCATCCAGGACACTGTGTTTGAAAGCCGCTAAGTCTTCGGCATCCGGGCAGTCGACGATTTGATTCTTCTCAGTGAGAAATCTGTTCCAAAGCTTTCGGGGTGACTCTCCGGGCTGTTGAATTATATTACTTAAATCGTCTGTATCCGGAGGTCGGACATAGGTCCCTTGAAAATTAGCCCTAAAAGCGTCCTCAAGATCTTCCCAACTTCCAATTGAGTTTTCGGGGAGGCTTTTCAACCAGTGCCGAGCTGGTCCTTTCAACTTGAGGGGCAGGTATTTGATGGCATGGAGATCATCTTCGCAAGCCATGTGGATGTGAAGGATAAGGTCCTCAATCCAGACCCCAGGGTATGTCGTTCCGTCATGTGCCTCTATGTTCACGGGTTTGAATCCCTCTGGAAATTCATGATCCAGCACCTCGTCGGTGAAGCATAGGGGGTGCACGTCACCCCTGTATTTGGATGTGTCATGACATTCTAACGGTTGTAGTGTTCGGTTTTGATTCCGAGCTGTTATTCGGTCAGTATAGTCGTTTGGGCGGCCATGATTCTGTGCCGGAACGCGCTTCCTAGATTAGTAGATAGACCTGGTCATACCGGCTTTTTGTGTAGGTCCTCACGTAAATCGAGTGCTGACTTATGTGCAACATCATTAGCTGCCCTGTCGCGGCCACGGGGTGGTCGATCCGGCTGATCGGCCATTTTATTTTTTGGCTGAATGGGCTCTAAAGCCTCGCCGTTGAATTCAGACAGCATCTTGCACTTTTGATAGCTCTTTATGTGGCGACTGCCACCGAACTTTTCTTCGGTGTCAAGCACCTTGTTCCTTCTGCGGTCGAGCGTATTCTCCGCGGCCTTAAGCCTCTGCTTCTGCTTCTTCTGGCTCCTCGCGGTGGCAATAAGCCTTCTATGGAGGTTCTCTTGTTCCAAGTGCCTTTCCGGGATGATGTGTGCATCGTCGTCCGGACTGTTCTCCTCTCCGGAGACCGGTTGATGAGCTTTAGCCTCGTCGTCGTCGCGATCGGACAGCGGTTCTGTACTATGTTCGCCGTCTGCTTGCTCATCCTGCTCCATCGTTGGGTCCATGTGGTCGTCGTTTCCTTTGGGGTCGACCGGGGTATTATTCTTTCTTGCGCTGTTATCGCTGTTTTTGCTGAGGCGGGATTTGGAGCGGCGCCTACGTCGTCGCTTTGGTTGCTTTTCGAGGGAATTATCCTTCGCTGCATCCTTCCGTTCCTCGTCGTTGTTTTCTTTGGGGGTACCCACCATGTATATGTCATATGATGAAGTGGCTGTCCAGCGCCCTATGGGTGGTGGTTCCTGTTCCTCTCCTGCATCGCCGTCCATACCGTCGATGTCTTCGGAGTCAAAATCAAGCATGTCGGTTAAGTCGTCGACAGTGGGTATTAAGTGGGTGGTGGGTGGGGAACGAATTTCTTCGTCGCCCGCTTCCCACTCGAGACGAACATAGTTCTGCCAAGGATCTCCTGACAAGGAGAGGGACCTTAATGAGTTTAGCACATCGCCCAAGGGTGAGTGCTGAAAGATATCCGCGGAGGTAAACTCCATGATCGGTGCCCAATCAGATTTGATACGCATGGACGCAAGCGGTTCGGAGCCTGTGGCCGGGGACGAATCCAAGGTTCCGGTGACACAGCTCTCATAGGAGGTGAAGTCAGTATTCGGCTCTATCGCCGCTGAGTGCGTGGCCTCCGTGGCGGGGTCTATCCACCCGTCCTCGGATGGCACGATCTGCTCCGGATTGTGGGCCGGAGTAGCCGCTGGTGTGATGTCCGGAACACCGTCTGACGGCCGAGCTAAGTCACGGTCGTCGTGACTGTGCGACGCACCTGACGTGGGCTCGAATCCGTCGAAGATCAAGTCTCCGCGGATATCGATAGTATAGTTCAAGCTTTCAAACCTGACCTGATGGCC
Source organism: Triticum urartu (assembly GCF_056163025.1). NCBI lineage: Eukaryota > Viridiplantae > Streptophyta > Magnoliopsida > Poales > Poaceae > Triticum > Triticum urartu. Next base: position 746,122,180 of record NC_141875.1, on the reverse strand, counting down.
AGGGTCGTCGCTATCGATCAGCTCCAGATGGCCAAGCGAGTTGGCCCGCAGTACAAAGCCGCGGAATACGAAGATTTTCTCGGGAAGAAAAACCTCACCCTAGATCGCATCGTTACTGATGATCGAAGAAACCATTAAGCCTTACCGTAACGACACAGTGGAACTCTCAATGAAAGCACCAATGTCGGTGTGAAAACCGGCGGATCTCGGGTAGGGGTCCCGAACTGTGCATCTAAGGCGGATGGTAACACGAGGCGGGGGACACGATGTTTACCCAGGTTCGGGCCCTCTCGATGGAGGTAATACCCTACTTCCTGCTTGATTGATCTTGATGATATGATTATTACAAGAGTTGATCTACCACGAGATCATAGAGGCTAAACCCTAGAAGCTAGCCTATGATTATGATTGTTCTTGTCCTACGGACTAAACCCTCTGGTTTATATAGACACCGGAGGGAGCTAGGGTTACACATAGTCGGTTACAAGGGAGGAGATCTACATATCCGAATTGCCAAGCTTACCTTCCACGCCAAGGAGAGTCCCACCCGGACACGGGACGAAGTCTTCAATCTTGTATCTTCATAGTCCAACAGTCCAGCTAAAGTATATAGTCCGGATGTCCGAGGACCCCCTAATCCAGGACTCCCTCACCCACCCAAGGGCAAGGACCAGCACGCGCCAGAGCGTTATTTCGAGGATGTCTTAGAAGCTGCCCGCTTGATAGAGGGTCAATGTTCGAAAGACATAATATTGGAGTGAGGTGTATGGGCATTGTAAAAGACGATGTTATAATCAATCTATTTTTTATGTTTTGCTTGAAAGCTTTGTTCTTCCTGTGCGGCCGTTTTGTATATAATCTGAAAGTTTTCCAGTCGTCGGCTTCAGCCCCCTCGTAGTAAGTACGGGAGTGTTCGGAAAAGCATTTGGTCACTCTTGACCCAACGTCTTGGTCCATGAAGGAGGTGACAATGCGGTGAACCAGGCAATCGGACTACAGGGCATTAACACTTCCACTTAGCCATAGGAGTTTTATGGTGGGTCTACGATATAGCCCCTGGTATGTACGCGACTTGTACGATGCGTTACATATTTGATTTGAAAAAGATCCTTCGCATGACATGGAGGGAATCGCTAAAGATTCCGGTAAGTCGTCAAGTGGTTGACCAGCTCTCGCCACATCATGAAAGTCAGTTTTCGGCTTTCTACTGAGGTGCTTGACCAGATGAACCGGAAGCACAATCACAGTAGTTCTCCCTTTACTACCCTAGCCGATAGAGCGGAACGTAGGGTAGGAAGCACAGGAGCCGGGCAAACCAACTATTGACCCAAGACATGATTCGGAGCTGATGCATATAAGGCCAAACTATCGATGCCGAAGTACGCTATAAAGCTATTCGGACTTGTAGGTAACTCAATTGTTCTCATACCGAGCCCCTAGCAAATTATGCCGAGGTGTATGTATAAAATAACCACAAGAGCAAAAATTCAGGTCGTTTAGGGAAAGGTGAATACTAGGCACTGGTTACCTTTACTGGGAGCTGAGTGATTTGCCAATTATTATTATATAGATAACAAAGTCGCAACCCTGGCTATTTGACATGTCGGGGTCGAAGGCTGAGGAAAAAGGCATTTTACAGGCTCGAAATAGAGAGTGCGGTCTACAAAAAGTTATTTTGGACCTCCTGTCGCACGTTTGCGCCGCCTATCCTCGGTTAAGGGACTCCTTGACTGGAATAATCCTTAGGTGATTGTACGAACCCGAACTCTTATGGAGTCCGCGGGATGACCGGCCCTTGAGTTACCTGTAGAGACGATAATAAGAAGAAAAGGGCAATTAGAAAAATAGGAGGGGGGCTATGGTAGTACTTGCAGGACCACCCGTATTGTTCTTCTGCCGATGCCCAGGGTATTTTAAGTGCATAGTTATGTATGCGCAGTACCCACTTCGAAGGAATATTAGGCGAACGGTGGAAGCCGAATTGCTAGTCCAATATGGACATTGATTGGTCATGTTGGATAGAGACCGGCGGCTTAATAGCCAATGAGGTATGCAGGGTGATTAGGCCGTGGTGCAGTTCAGTTTAGATAGCCGTAGTATAATCTCCAGTACGGATGGAGTGTTTCGTGCGCTCACCTCTAGGGGTGTGTGTCACGGACACCATGTTTACTATTTTTTTCTTTGGGGGGAAACTGTTTCTGACCCCCGTTGTTCGGTTGGTGAGTCGCTTCGTCGTCGCTATCGCCGGGTGGCCTCTTCCCCTTGTGTTCGGCATTTAACTTGCTGGCCTGTTTGAAGACCCAACTGCTTCGATTGGTGTGGTTAGCTGGTTTATTGGGGTGGCCATGAATCTGGCAGGGCCTATCCAATATCTTCTCTAGATTGGATGGTTTGTCTCTATTTGCCATCGATGGCTTTTTCCTTTGGCCGGGTTTGGGTTTGCTGAATCCGGCATCGACTGCCATGTCATGTGTTCCCTCATTGTTGTTGTGACGTTTGTTTCTATCGCGTCGTGGCTTCCCATTGCCGTCCCAGACTTCGGAAGTGCCCGGATCGCTGGCACTATTGCTTCTACGAGCTAGCCAGCTGTCCTCTCTTGAGGAAAAGCTGGTCATCAGGGTCGTAAGGGTTGACATTGTTTTTGGTTTTTCTTGGCCGATGTGGCGGGCAAGTCATTTGTCCCGGACACTATGTTTGAAGGCCGCTAGGGCTTCTGCGTTCGGACAGTCTATGATTTGGTTCTTTTTAACTGAGAACCTAGTCCAGAGCTTCCTGGCGGACTCTCTGGGCTGCTGGACAATGTGACTTAAGTCATCGGCATCTGGCGGCCAGACATATGTACCTTGAAACTTGTTCCGGAATGCATCTTCCAAATCTGCCCAGCTGCCAATTGAGTTTCCAGGCAGACTGTTGAACCAATGCCGAGCTGGTCCTTTGAGTTTCAGCGGGAGGTATTTGATGGCATGAATATCGTCTCTGCGGGCCATAAGGATATGGAGAAGAAAATCCTCAATCCACACCAAAGGATCTGTTGTTCCGTCGTATGATTCAATATTTACGTGTTTAAAGCCTTCTGGGAATTCGTGGTCCATCACTTTGTCAGTGAAGCAAAGAGGGTGTGCGGCACCTCTATATCGGGCCACGTCGCAGCGATTCTCCGATGGAGTCCGTATGTGGTTTTCGGCCCGTGCTTGACTAGGTTTATCGCGTCCGAATAGATGGCCGTCGTCGTGCGTCGAGGAACGTCCTCGCGATCCGTAGATTGATCTGGTGTGTCCTGCTCTACTGTCCAGGTCCTGCCGAAGGTCGTGTGTATAATCCCGAGCTGTTTCGTCTCTGTTTTTACATGGCGGTAGGGCGGGCTGCTGTTCGGCCTGAGTTGCCGCTTTATCACGACCGCGTGGTGGTCGGTCCGCCACACTGTCCTGACCGCGCGGTGGTCGGTCCGCCGCATTGTGTGAGGGAGGTATAGACTCCGGTTCCTCCTCATCGAACTGAGTTAGCAATTTGTGCTTCGGGTAGCTTTTGGCTGAGCGCTTGAGGCCGTATTCTTTGGCTGCCAGGACATCAGTCCATCTGGCATTTAGCGCATCTTGGTCAGCTTGAAGCTGCTGCTGCTGCTTCTTTTTCAGGCTCCTTGCAGTGGCTATTAGCCGGTCACTACTAGGAAGAGGCCAACTAGTGGCGCACCAGTTTTGCCTACTAATGGCGCACTACTGGTGCGCCACTAGTACCACACCACAGGTACGCCATTAGTATCTGGTATACTAATGGCGCACCACGCCGTGCGCCATTAGTATAGACCAACATGCGCCATTAGTATGCCTCCCAGGGGGGCATATTTACCCATGTGCTTTGGCATACTAATGGCGCACTGTGGGGTGATGCGCCATTAGTATGAATATTAGGTTTTTTTACTTTTCTGATTTTTGCACAGGTTACAAAATATATTATTGGACAGAATATAGACAGCACCACACAGCAAGAGGAGATTCATCGAATACAATAGAAGATTAGTCTCCGAATACAATTCATCATATTAGTCTCCGAATTCAAAAGACCGAACAAAGATACAACATTACAAGTCTCGAGACCGCGAGTAGTGAGTTTGTCGGAAGTATTACTAATCCTAACATGTCCTACTAATCATCATCATACAACTTCCACTCGTTATTAATAACAAGTCATACGATCATCACCTTGATAGTCATCAAACCAACCCTACTTAATTGTTCTTAGCACATGATCATCAGTATTAGGCAAGACATAAATACCCTATTTAAGGTAAAATAGCATAAAACAATATAGACCCCGACTCTTCGTTATGGAGAATGGAGATCATCCTGTCTCCAATTCTTGCGCTTCACTTCCTTTTGCTTCCAAGAACCTCCTTACGACTGTCCATACATTTTTTTCATCCTTTGATTTTCATGTCTCCACTTCTTTTAGAAATCTCGTATGGACAATTGAGATTCGTAGGATGACCTGGTTGTATGTTCAAAACATTAAGACTACCTTTCTGATACATCAAATGAGGCACACAATTCTCTGAGATTAGCTGTTGAAAAACATAGTAATAACTTCATAGTTAGCAATGATGTACTAGTTTTAGAAGTATGCAAAAGATGCACGGATGTCGTAATAGTAAAAAATCTTACCAGGGTATCTCCATGGTAGTAACCGTAGTTGAACACATGCACTAGTTGCATGTATTGACCATAATGTTGAGGAGTTTGATTGTAGATATTGTAATTCTCAATGTCAGTACAAAATCCGACCATATGATTTTTCTCCTTGTAAGTTGTTAATTCAGAGCCATCGGTGTAGTGGGTTTTGTCTACCATCTTCCGCACATTCTTTGAACAATAAAAATAAGCCGTCAATGGAAATAAGCTGTGAACTATTTTGAAATAAACAATATATATTAGTTAATAATTAACTATGTTTGCGAAACTCGCATAGCGGTAGAACTGGAGGCCTATCAACAAGGACCCAAATGTCCATATTGTCTTGGTCGATGTCAGGATCACCAAGATCCATGGTGACAAGCATACCCTCATCAAAACCATACATCTTGCAAAATGCTTCCCAATTTTTGCAACAAAATTGGGTTACGCTCCCAGAATTATACAGATTTACTTCAAAATCCACGTCGTGATGAGTCCTTAGGTGAATTTTCTTTGTTTCAAAAATTTCATGGTCTTCAAAATCCATCCTCTCCAAGACATAGCATCTTGCATGGCATGGGATAAGCTATACTCGAATTGTAAAAGATGAAAATTACATGTTCAAATATTTGAAGTCATGCTTAATTATGAAAATAACACTTGTCGTCGTTGTGTACAGTTTCAACTTCGAAGGTCTCCTCGAGCTTAATGCTGAAGCGCCGATCATCGTCCAGGTGAGGCATGTCGCACAGACCTCGATCGTCGTGGCACCAGCCGCACTCCTCCGGGAGACTTTCGTCGTCCGATGACGACATATCCTATGTTCATAATTCAAAACTACATCATCTCTTGCGTTGCGTTAGGTGAATATTGTTAGTCATGCACACTTGTGCATTTTCAGCCAGGCCCAGTGGAGTTGGCCTAAAAACATTTCTTTCTTTAGGCTTGCTACATCCATCTCAAGTATTTATGGTCAAGGATTAGCAGGGTCATCTGATGTCTACTACACAACCTTCTTCTTGTAGACGTTGTTGGGCCTCCAAGTGCAGAGGTTTGTAGGACAGTAGCAAATTTCCCTCAAGTGGATGACCTAAGATTTATCAATCCGTAGGAGGCGTAGGATGAAGATGGTCTCTCTCAAGAAACCCTACAACCAAATAACAAAGAGTCTCTTGCGTCCCCAACACACCCAATACAATGGTAAATTGTATAGGTGCACTAGTTCGACGAAGAGATGGTGATAAAAGTGGTATATGGATAGTAGATAAAGGTATTTGTAATCTGAAATTATAAAAGCAGCAAGTTAACAAGTGATAAAAGTGAGCGTAAACGGTATTGCAATGCGTCGAAACAAGGCCTAGGGTTCATACTTTCGCTAGTGTAAGTTCCCTCAACAATACTAACACAATTGGATCATAAAACTATCCCTCAACATGCAACAAAGAGTCACTCCAAAGTCATAGCGGAGAACGAACGAAGAGATTATGGTAGGGTAGGAAACCACCTCAAAGTTATTCTTTCCAATCAATCCGGTGGGCTATTCCTATAAGTGTCACAAACAGCCCTAGAGTTCGTACTAGAATAACACCTTAAGTTACAAATCAACCAAAACCCTAATGTCACCTAGATACTCTAATGTCACCTCAAGTATCCGTGGGCATGATTATACGATATGCATCACACAATCTCAGATTCATCTATTCAACCAACACAAAGGACCTCAAAGAGTGCCCCAAAGTTCTACCGGAGAATCACGACGAAAACGTGTGCCAACCCCTACGCATAGGTTCCCAATGTCAAGAAACCCGCAAGTTGGTCACCAAAACATACATCAAGTGGACGTGATATCCCATTGTCACCACAGATATTCACGTCAAGACATACGTCAAGTGTTCTCAAGTCTTTAAAGACTCAATCTGATAAGATTACTTCAAAAGGGGAAACTCGATTCATTACAAGAGAGTAGAGGGGGGAGAAAACATCATAGGATCCAAATATAATAGCAAAGCTCGCGATACATCAAAATCGTATCATCTCAAGAACACAAGAGAGAGAGAGAGAGATCACACACATAGCTACTGGTACATACCCTCAGCCCCGAGGAAGAACTACTCCCTCCTCGTCATGGAGAGCACCGGGATGATGAAGATGGCCACCGGAGAATGATTGCCCCCTCCGGCAGGGTGCCGGAACGGGTCTAGATTGGTTTTCGGTGGCTACGGAGGCTTCTGGCGGCGGAACTCCCGATCTATCTTTCGTTCTAGAAGTTTTAGGTCACGTAGGTATATATGGGTGCAGGAGGTACGTCAGGGGAGCCACGAGGGCCCCACGAGACAGGGGGGGCACGCCCTCGGGGGGGGCACCCTTGTGAGCACCTCATTCCTTCCTTGACGTGGGGTCCTAGTCCATCAGGTGTGTTTCCTTCCAAAAATAACTTCCCCAGTTGATTTCGTTCCGTTTCGACTCCGTCTGATATTCCTTTTCTTCAAACCACTGAAATAGGCATAAAACAGCAAATCTGGGCTGGGCCTCCGGTTAATAGGTTAGTCCCAAAAGTAATATAAAAGTGGATAATAAAGCCCAATATTGCCCAAAACAATAGATAATATAGCATGGAGCAATCAAAAATTATAGATACGTTGGAGACGTATCAAGCATCCCCAAGCTTAATTCCTACTCGTCCTCGAGTAGGTAAATGATAAAAAAGATAATTTTTGATGTGGAATGCTAGTTGGCATAATTTCAATGTAATTCTTCTTAATTGTGATATGAATATTCAGATCCATAAGATTCAAGACAAAAGTCTAATATTGACATAGAAACAATAATACTTCAAGCATACTAACTAAGCAATCATGTCTTCTCAAAATAACATGGCCAAAGAAAGCTATCCCTACAAAATCATATAGTCTGGCTATGCTCCATCTTCACCACACAAAATATTTAAATCATGCACAACCCCGATGACAAGCCAAGCACTTGTTTCATACTTTTGATGTTCTCAAACTTTTTCAATCTTCATGCAATACATGAGCGTGAGTCATGGACATAGCACTATAGGTGGAATAGAATGGTGGTTGTGGAGAGGAAAAAAGGGAGAAGATAGTCTCACATCGACTAGGCATATCAACGGGCTATGGAGATGCCCATCAATAGATATCAATGTGAGTGACTAGGGATTGCCATGCAACGGATGCACTAGAGCTATAAGTATATGAATGCTCAACAAAAGAAACTAGTGGGTGTGCATCCAACTCGCTAGCTCACGAAGACCTAGGGCATTTTGAGGAAGCCCATCATTGGAATATACAAACCAAATTCTATAATGAAAGATTCCCACTAGTATATGAAAGTGACAACATAGGAGACTCTCTATCATGAAGATCATGGTGCTACTTTGAAGCACAAGTGTGGTAAAAGGATAGTAGAATTGTCCCTTTTATTTATTTATTTTTTATATTTTTTTATTTGGCCTTTCTTTTTTTGTTTGGCCTTTTTTTGGGACAATGCTCTATTGAATGATGATCATCACACTTCTATTTATTTACAACTCAATGATACAACTCGATACTAGAACAAGATATGACTCTATATGAATGCCTTCGGCGGTGTACCGGGATATGCAATGAATCAAGAATGACAAGTATGAAGAAATTATGAACGGTGGCTTTTCCACAAATACTATGTCAACTACATGATCATGTTAAGCAATATGACAATGATGAATGTGTCATGATGAACTGGATGGTGGAAAGTTGCATGGCAATATATCTCGGAATGGCTATGGAAATGCCATAATAGGTAGGTATGGTGGCTGTTTTGAGGAAGTTATATGGTGGGTTTAAGGTACCGGCAAAAGTTGCGCGGTACTAGAGAGGCTAGCAATGGTGGAAGGGAGAGAGTGCGTATAATCCATGGACTCAACATTATTCATAAAGAACTCACATACTTATTGCAAAAATCTATTAGTTATCGAAACAAAGTACTACGCGCATGCTCCTAGGGGGATAGATTGGTAGTAAAAGACCATCGCTCGTCCCCGACCGCCACTCGTAAGGAAGACAATCAATAAATAAATCATGCTCCGACTTCGTCACATAACGGTTCACCATACGTGCATGCTACGGGAATCACAAACTTCAACACAAGTATTCTCAAATTCACAACTACTCAACTAGCATGTCTCTAATATCACCATCTCCATATCTCAAAACAATTATCAAGTATGAAACTTCTCACAGCATTCAACACATTCATAAGAGAATTTTATTATTCGTGAATACCTAGCATATTAGGATTTTAAGCAAATTAGCATGCTATTTAAGACTCTCAAAATAATATAAGTGAAGCATAAGAGTTCATCTATTTCTTTAAAATAAAACTACCACCATGCTCTAAAAGATATAAGTGAAGCACTAGAGCAAATGACAAACTACTCCGAAAGATATAAGTGAAGATCAATGAGTAGTGGAATAATTATGCAACTATGTGAAGACTCTCTAACATTTAATAATTTCAGATCTTGGTATTCTATTCAAACAGCAAGCAAATCCTAACAAAATAAATTGACGCTCCAAGCAAAACACATATCATGTGGTAAATAAAAATATAGCTCCAAGTAAAGTTACCGATGAACAAAGACGAAAGAGGGGATGCCCTCCGGGGCATCCCCAAGCATAGGCTCTTGGTTGTCCTTGAATATTACCTTGGGGTGCCTTGGGCATCCCCAAGCTTAGGCTCTTGCCACTCCTTATTCCATAGTCCATCGAATCTTTACCCAAAACTTGAAAACTTCACAACACAAAACTTAAAGTAGAACACTCATGAGCTCCGTTAGTATAAGAAAATAAATCACCACTTCAAGGTACTGTAATGAACTCATTATTTATTTATATTGGTGTTAAACCTACTGTATTTCAACTTCTCTATGGTTTATAAACTATTTTACTAGCCATAGATTCATCAAAATAAGTAAACAACACATGAAAAACAGAATCTATCAAAAACAGAACAGCCTGTAGTAATCTGGATCAAACGTATACTTCTGTAACTCATAAAATTCTCAAATAAATTTCTGGACCTGAGGAATTTATCTATTAATCATCTGCAAAAAGAATTAACTAAATAACACTCCCCAATAAAAAATGGCAGCAATTCTCGTGAGCGCTAAAGTTTCTGTTTTTGACAGCATGATCAACAAGACTTCCCCGAAGTCTTCCTGAGGGAGTCCTGGATTAGGGGTCTCCGGACAGCCGGACTACCTCCATTTGCCGGAATGTTAGACTATGAAGATACAAAATTGAAGACTTCGTCTCGTGCCCGGATGGGACTCTACTTGGCGTGGAAGGCAAGCTAAGCAATACGGATATGGATATCTCCTCCTTTGTAACCGACCTTGTGTAACCCTAACCCTCTCCGGTGTCTATATAAACCGAAGGGTTTTAGTCCATAGGACAACAACCACAACATACAATCATACCATAGGCTAGCTTCTAGGGTTTAGCCTCTCTTCTCTCGTGGTAGATCTACTCTTGTACTACCCATATCATCAATATTAATCAAGCATGACGTAGGGTTTTACCTCCATCAAGAGGGCCTGAACCTTGGTAAAACATCGTGCTCCCTGCCTCCTGTTACCATCCGGCCTAGACGCACAGTTCGGGAGCCCCTACCCGAGATCCGCCGGTTTTGACACCGGCATTGGTGCTTTCATTGAGAGTTCCTCTGTGTCGTCGTCGTTAGACTTGATGGCTCCTACTATCATCGATAGCGATGTGGTCCAGGGCGAGACTTTTCTCCCCGAACAAATCTTCGTATTCGGCGGCTTTGCACTGCGGGTTAATTCGCTTGGCCATCTGGAGCAGATTGAAAGCTACGCCCCTGGCCATCAGGTCAGATTTGGAAGTTTGAACTACACGGCCGACATCCGCGGAGACTTTATCTTCGACGGATTCAAGCCACAGCTGGGCACGCCGCGCTGTCACGATGGGTATGACCTAGCTCTGCCGCTGAACAGTACCCCAGAGGTCGCGCCCGCATCAGCTCCGACGCTTAGCTCAGAGCCAACTGCGCCAATCGAGGACAGGTGGCTAGACACCGCCTCAGGGGCTGCAGTCTCAACGGCGATCGAGCCGAACACCAGCCTAATCCTCCGCGAAGCCCGTGACTCCAAGGTGCCGGACTCTTTTCCGGACTCCGAACCGCCCGCGCCCCTGCCAATCGAATCCGATTGGGCGCCGATCATGGAATTCACCGCCGCAGATATCTTTCAGCACTCGCCCTTCGGCGACATTCTGAATTCACTAAGGTCTCTCTCTTTGTCAGGAGAGCCCTGGCCGGATTGTGGCCAACAGGATTGGGATGCGGACGACGAAGAAATTCGACGCCCACCCACCACCCACTTCATAGCCACTGTCGATGATTTAACCGACATGCTCGACTTCGACTCCGAAGATATCGACGGTATGGACGACGATGTAGGAGACGAACATGAACCAGCGCCTATAGGGCACTGGAAAGCCACCTCGTCATATGACATATACATGGTGGATACACCCAAAGAAGGCAATGGTGACGAGATAGCGGAGGATAACCCCTCCAAGAAGGCAATTGCGACGAGATATTCAGGATATTCTCTATCATCAAGAAAACCAATTCAAATTTATATAAATAGACTTATTACCAACACTATCAAGCATAAATGCATTACTTATATTGCCCCTTTAGTTTATATAACTTGCCGCATAACATGGTGACTGTTTTTTATGAAGAGCGGAATTGTTTCAATGAGAATATATCAAATAAGTACATATGAAAGGTCATCTAAAAGGGGCAATGGAATACCAAGTGGCGCATAATAGCAAAACTTGAGAATAGTTGAATGATACGTTTATTAAAAGGGGACATCCCTTGATATCCCTCACTCAAAATCAATCATTCCCTTGACATCCCTCGCTTCTCATACTTATTCATAGCACTAGCATCTCAGTGAAGCGCTTCGAAATCGAATATGTTTACCACAGAGGACAAGGTATATGTTATTATTTAATGGTCTTGCATATTCCCCATCACTGTGTCACTATTCAAAATGTCGCCTTCTCTACTGCAAGGCCGTCACCCTTTGGTACTTCTTCAAGACGACATAAAAAACACATGTCCTTCCCCTAAGATTTCATCCCGTTCGTTTCATTTAGTAGTAAACTCCCCCATCCATGGTGGTGTCTACATCTTAACTTAGTCGAATCCTCCTATACTTTATTCGTGTCAGTGTGTGAATTTGACAATAAGTGGAGCACCCTCCCTCTAATTGAATTAGTTAGTGCATGCAGAATAAGAGTGCATGCATGGCCTCTAATGCCCCTCTCCCATCTATATGGATTAAGTGTGGCGTGCGACTAAAAACACTTACTTTTTGAACTTGGACTAAACACTTTAATTGAATGAGACTCAAAATGAGAATGATATAATGGAAACTCTAAATTTTGAGATGTGAACATAAAACTGGAAGTAGGGAGTGACAATGCAGCATGATTAAAACACAAGAAAAATGATACAAATATGAATTTCATCAATGCAGATAATTAGCAGGTAAATGATAAAAGACAAAATTTTGTTTACATAAGTCTTATATTTGTAAATGTCATCACATTTGGTTCCAGTACTTTAGAAAAATATCGCTATCAAACGTTATAAAGTTCTAGCCCGTGCATCGAGCGGGCCACTTTGTTAGTTAAATAAAAGTAGAAAAACAATCGTTAGATTGTTCTTTCCGAAGAGCCAGATATGCTCTTCGTTTTTTTGGAACTTCGATGTGGATGTGTTTTTCTTCATTGGTTGCACGTGGGGCTGAGAACCTTTTTTTTGTACGTGATTGTTTTCATTTCTATTTGATGGAACTTGGCCGTGGGTGTGGAGGACACTTTCTTCTACATGTACGCGGTGTCTTTTTTCTTCAATTATTGGATGTGGGTGTTGAGGAAATTTTTTTACGTGATGGATTACTTTTTTTGTACGTGATCGATTTTATTTTTATTTGGTGGAACTTGGACGTGGGTGTGGATGACTCTTTTGTATATGTACGCATGGTTTTTTTCCAATTAATGGGCGTGGGTGCTGAGGACTTCTTTTACGTGATGGATTTCAATTTTTTTGCCTGGAACTTAGAGCGTGGGTGTGGAGGACTCCTTCTTTTACATGTAACGTGGTGTTCTGTTTACAAATAGATGTGGGGCGTGACTAGGACTCATCTAGATGTGACATAATTATGTCACATCTAAGATGATGTCATCCTTGATTGTGGCTTTCCCGTTCACAACTTCCTTCATTTGTTTCGGTTTTTTTGTTCGGTCTTTTTGTTTGATTGTCCAGCCCAAATTCTCGTTGCCGCACACAGCAGGGCTCCACGGATGGGCTGGCCCACTGCAATGCACTCAAGTGTGTTATGTTTGTAGCAGACACAGGTAATCACCTCGCACATGCCGTTTTTGCTGCATTAAATGGAAGTAAATTCTAACCGCTTTCTTTTGAATCCAATTTCAAATTAGATTAGAAAGATAACTGCTAGCAATTTATCTGGCTACTGGCTGGGGCCTAATCCTAATTTGAGGACCCACTTGTGGATGTACCCTGTGTGCCACTTCCTTTTGTTAGCATCAAACACACAAATTAAGGGATGTACGTGGAGTCCAGGATGCCTATGGGTTTGCAAACAAATGTAGTCAAGCTGAGAGCCTGCAGTTTAGCCCAGTATATGCAAAGCTTTAGAGTTACTTAGAGATAGCATTGGTGATTCTTTTAAATGGAGCATATTATCAAACATTTGAACTTTTTTGAAAACAACAAACATTTTTTTAAACTTGCGAACATTTTTTGAAAAACGCTATTCTGATATTTTCTAACATTTTTTGGAAAAACCAAACAATATTTGAAAAAACAAAGATTTTTCAATTTTCAAACACTTATTGAAAAAGAAAAGAAAAGATTTTTTTTTGGAAAAAACAGAAGAAAGGTAAAAAGGAATGGAAAGCCTATGAAGAAAAAACCAAAAAAGAATAAACCAAAAACACCAGCATACACATTTCTTGTAAAAAAGGGAAATTTATGCACGGGTAATATGTCCTGTATGCTCCTACAAAAATAGGGTTAGGTTGTTTGTGTAAAAAATAATGATTATACAATATTGATCACAGTAAAAACTAGGGTTAGAAAAAAATGCAGTTATATTAAAACAAAGTAGAAATCATTTTTTCTCTTATGGATTTCATGAAAAAGTACCTTGTAAATTTTCATTCCATCAAAGAAAGGGAAAAATCTATCAACAACGGAAAACATGCTCCCCCTCCCGAGTTGCACATTGATGACTGACTTGCGGTTGGTTGAATGGGGGTCCTCAACAAACACATACAGACACCACACCCAACCAATTGCGAGTTGATGGTTGACTTCCAACTGGGTGTCGTAGAAAGACAAAGTTTCCGCTCCCCCTCCCCCTAGTTGCGAGCAGATGCTCGACCAACAACTGGGGCTCGTACAAAACAAACTGCCCACCCCCCGCTTCCTCAGTTGCAACTCGATAGTAGACTTGTAAGTAGGGACCTCGACAAACACACAAATACACCACCCCCTCGCGCCTAGTTGCGAGTCGATGGTCAGCTTGCAACTGGGTACCGTACAAACACACTCCACTCGCCTCCTCAGTTGCGAGTCGATGGTAGACTCGCAACTTGAGCTGTCACAAATGCACACACGCCCTAGTTACGAAATCAATGGTCGGCTTGCAACTGGGGGCCCCGACAAACAAACACACACCTCTAGTTGCGAGTCGATGGTCGGCTTTCAAACTAGGGGCCCCGACAAACATACGCACCCTTGTGTTGCAAGTCAATGGTCGGCTTGCAACTGGGGACCCTCGACAAACACACACTCCCCCTAGTTGCCAGTCTCTGGTCGACATGCAACTGGAGACCCCAACAAACACACACACCCTTAGTTGCAAGTCGATGGTCGACACGCAACTAGGGACCATCGACAAATACACACTCCCCCTAGTTACGAGTCTATGGTTGACATGAAACTGGGGACCCCAACAAACACACACACCCTTAGTTGCGAGTTTATGGTCGGCTTGCAACTAGGGGGGCAATAAACACACACACACACACACACACACACACACACACACTTAGCCGCGAGTTGATGGTCGGCTTGCAACTTGGGGGGCAACAAACACACGCGTGCGCACGTGCACACACACACACACTTAGTTGCGAGTCGATTGTCGGCTTGCAAACTAGGCCCCCCAACAAACACACGCACCCTTGTGTTGCGAGTCGATGGTCGGCTTGCAACTAGTGTCCTCGAGAAAACACGCACGCCCATAGTTATGAGTCGATGGTCGACATGAAACTCGGGACCCTCGCCAAACACACACTCCCGCTAGTTGCGAGTCTATGGTCGACAAGCAACTAGGGACCCCAACAAACACAAACACCCCTAGTTGCGAGTTGATGGTCGACTTGCAACTCGGGGGGCAACACACACACACACACACACACACACTTAGTTACGAGTCAATGGTCAACATGCAACTAGGGAACCTCTACAAACACACACTCCCCTAGTTTCAAGTCGATAGTTGACATGCAACTGGGGACCCTCGACAAGCACAAACACCCTTAGTTGCAAGTCGATGGCCAGCTTGCAATTAGGGACTACGACAAAACACACACACACACCCAGGTTGCGAGTCGATGGTCGAGATGCAATTGGGCACCCTCGACAAAAATAGACACCCTTAGTTGCAAGTCAATGTTCAGCTTGCAACTAGGGGCCATGAAAAAACACAAACGCCCTCAAGTTGTGAGTCGATGCTCGGCATGCAACTGGAGGCCCCGACAAACACACACACACAAACCCCTAGTTGCGAGTTGATGGTTGATATGCAACTGGGAACCCTCGACAGAAACACACTTTCCTAGTTGTGGGTCGATAGTTGACATGCAACTAGGGACCCTCGACAAACCCAAAGCACCCTTAGTTGCGAGTCGATGGTAGCCTTGCAGCTAGGGGTCCCCAACAAACACACACACCATTAGTTGCGAGTTGATGGTTGACATGCAACTGGAGGGCCCCAACACACACAGACACACACACACACACACACACTTACTTGTGAGTCGATGGTCGGCTCACAACTGGGGGGCCCAACAAACACACACACACACACACTTAGTTGTGAGTCGATGGTTGACATGCAACTAGGGGGGCCAACAAACACACACACCCCTTAATTGTGAGTCGATGGTTGACTTGCAACTAGACCCGTAGAAACACACTCCCCTCCCCCTCCCCCAGTTGCGAGTCAAATGGTTGGCTTGCAGCTGGGCGCCCTCAACAACATGCATACCCATCGTTGTGAGTCGATGGTTGATATGCAATTGCGGGGGCCACAAAAACACACACACACACCCCTTAGTTGTGAGTCGATGCTCGGCATGCAACATGGCCCTTGACAAACACACACACCCCTAGTTGTGAGTCGATGGTCGACATGCAACTAGGGACTCTCAACAAACATACACTCAAGTAGCTGCTAGCCGATGGTAGACATGCTATTGGGAGCCCTCGACAAACACACACACCCTTAGTTGCGAGTCGATGGTCGGTTTGCAACTAGGGGGCCCCAACAAACACACATGCACCATTAGTTGCGAGTCGATGGATGACATGCAAATGGGGTCCCAACAGACAGACAAGCCCTTAATTGTGAGTCAATGGTTGACTTGCAACTAGGCGCCACGACAAAACACACACACCCCTAGTAGTGAGTCGATACTTAGCATGGAACTGGGCCCCCCGATAAATACACACACACACACTAGTTGCGAGTCGATGGTTGACATGCAACTAGGGAACCTCGACAAACACACACCCCTAGTTGCGAGTCGATGGTCAACATGCAACTAGGGACCCTCGACAAAACACACATCCCTAGTTGCAAGTCGATGGTTCACATGCAACTGGGGACCCTCGACAAACACAAACACCTTTAGTTACAAGTTGATCGTTAGCTTGCAACTAGGGGTCATGACAAAACACCCCCCCCCCCCAAGTTACAAGTCGATGGTTGACATGCAACTGCGGACACCGAGAAACACACACACCCCCTAGTTGTGAGTCGATGGTTGGCTTGCTACAGGGGACCCTCGACAAACATACACACCCTAATTGTGGAGGGTGGACTTGCATCTGGGATAAAAAACAAAACACATGCCTACTAATGAGTCGAGGGTGGATTTGCAACTGAGACAACTACAATCCCATTTGCATATCAAGAGTGGACTTGTAACTAGGAAAACTACGGAACTACAAGCCTAGTTGCGAATCAAGGGTTGACATGCAAATGATATGAACCAAACTATGGGCGCAACTGTGATTCAAGGCTGGACTTGTAACCGGGATGAAAACAAAAAATATAGGCTCCAGTTGCGAGTCGAGGGTGGATTTGCTACTTGGACAACTACGAGGTCAGTTGCGAGTCGAAGGTGGACTTGCAACTAGGACAACTACGAAACTATGAGTCAAATTGCAAGTCAAGGGTCGACATGCAACTGGGATGGCACAAACTCAGCCTAGTTATGAGACAAAAAAGACCCGCAACTAGGATAAAAACAAAACACAGGCTGAGTTGCGAGTCAAGGGTGGGCTTGTAACTGGGATGAAACAAACAATGGGTCTATTTGCGAGTCAAATGTTGTTTGCAACTTGGATAACTATACAAAACTACAATACGAGTGGCGAGTCAAGGGTGGACTTGCAACTAGGACGACTGCAAACGATGAGCCTAATTACGAGTTAATAATGGACTTGCAACTGAGTTGAAAAAGAAATTACGTGCCCAATTACAACCCTACATCTATATCTAGACAAACAAGAACCTTGCATCTGCCTCATTAATAAAGGTATCTCGTTGGGCTGGACTCTACAAATTCTCCACCAAGCCAAAAAAAAAACACAGTGAAAACGAACAAGAAAGAAAGGGTCGACATATATGTGCCCATGTGAAAATAAACGCGAGAGTAGGCTAACGCAAAACAAACAGGACAAGAAGGACACACAATAAAAAAAGAGCTGACGGGGTGGGGAGGGGGGTGCATGATCGAGCTTCTGTGAACATTAAAGCAAACAAATCAGACGGTTGTAGACTTAGACGAGACATTACTAAATCTTATCTAGACGAGATTTAGCAAATCTGAAACAAAAAATCTAGTTACGCCCTCCTCTAACTACACAGTAGAACCAAAATAGACTAAAACAGGGAATAAAAAGACACATGGCCCTCCATGAAAAAGCTACAACCCACGAAATAAAATGAATACATAAAACATAAAAACGGTCGCTCAAAGTAGTCAAATGGGGCCTCACTACTCCGCAAGGGACGAACAGAAAACATGGTACACCGACAACGAACACGACTCAGAAACATGTATATCTAACCGTATATGAGTTAACTAAGACATTGTATACTCTCATCTAGATAAGAATTAGCAAAATGAATCCAAAACAGGACCCACATATCGTGCCACGAAAACGGTCCAATAAAAGACGCATGCGCGAAATAGGGAGACAAGTAGACACTAGACACATGGCGCGGCACGGGACACACGCAACAAATCAACTGCGATCAAGATTTACACGACAGTTAAAGCAAATAGATGATAAATTAAAAAAAGTTCACGAATTTAAAACAAATAAATAAACAAGTAAAAGAAAAAAGAAAGAAAAAAAGATGGAAATGGGAAATGGGAAATGAGAAAATAGAAAAATAATAAAATCTTGAATTGAAATAGTTAATAATTTAAAACAAATAAAGAAACAAAAAAAATAAAGGTCCCAGTTGTAAGTCGATGGTGGACTTGCAGCTGGAACGAAAATATAAAGATGGTCCGAGATGCATGTCGATGATGGACTTGTAATTGGGCCGAGAAAAGGCCGAGCCCATAAAAACGTGTTGAGGGTGGGGTTGCAACTGAAGTAGAAAAAACAGACTTGATTATGATTCGATTATGAATTTTTAACTAGAAAAAAAAGATTAAGTGCCAATTGCAAGTACATGATGGACTTGCAACCGAGACAAAAAAATAGTCAGTCTCAGTTGCAAAATGTTTGTGGACTTGCAACTATGAAAAAATTCATGGCTAGTTTTTTTTAAATAAAAAGAGATTAATATTAATTTCCAAGAAACTAAAGGAAAGAGGATAACAGAGTGTCGCTTGAGTGGCAAAAGAACAGCGCCATATCCTTCGTGAGATTCCTCTTTCATTTTCTCTGACGCAACCCACAGGAACAAAAAACAAACAAGAAAAAACAAAAACGGCCCACCCAGCACACTACAGAGATAACGAGCTGGCAAGAATGAACGCAGATGGGCCAGACAAAAACGCAACCACGATGTGAGCAACCAGCCACGCGCGAGATCAAGTTGGCACCAAAATTACAGAACAAACAGATCCAACAGTGCAGAACTTAGATGTGACATTCTTAAAAAACATCTAGATGTGACTTACCAATTCCATGCAGTTTGACTAATTCGCATCTAGATGTTTTCTAAGGATGTCACATCTAATCTCCTACAAGTAATGTAACAACAAGGAACAAAAAAAAGCTGGGATAAAAAAACACACCACAAACATAGTGAACATGAGATTAGATGTGACATAATTATGTCACATGTAGATGTGTTAGACAGACCCTATCTTCTGCTCGTCCACCCAATCGCCCCCTCTCTCTCTCCCACGACCTCCGTCTCCCCATGAACTCCCCCTTCAGATCGCCACCCCGCGCCACCGTGCCTCCACCTCCCCCACGTTGCCCCGCAGCTTCCCACCTTCGCGCCGCCCCGCCGCCACCTCCCCGCGCCGCCCCGTCGCCTACTATCCGCGCGTCGCCGCGCCACCTCCCAAAATCCCGGCCACCCGCGCCGCATGGCATGGCCTTTCAGCACCACCGGTCGGCTCCCACGCCTTCCTTCCCCAGTCGCCATGCCTCTGGTCCGGCAGCAGGTCGCGCCCCCGCAACGGGCCGGCGACGGGATCCCTCGCCCCGGTCTCTACCATGGCCAGGTCCGGGCAGCCCCCGAATGAGCTGCATCGCCCCACCTCTCATCTATGCGGTGACTGGATCCCGGCTGCCCCTCGTCTCTTCCACACAGCCGTGCACATGAGGCCAGGGGCCGACGCCGCCGCATATACGCCCGACTGCGAGGTCGCGAGCAGAAGGCCGGGGGAGTAGCCACCAGATGTCGCCGGATGCGTCCCCGGCGTGGTGAGGTTCCATGGCCGGCCGAACAACACCACCTCGCTGCCGGGCTGCTCGGCTCCGCCCCCATCCCCAACAGCCACAGTCTCCCCACGCCAGGTCAGATCCCGAGCGGCCGCAGGTGGTAGCTGCACTCCGCTTGAGTTCTGTTGGGATCCATGGCGGAGGATGCCGGCCAACACGGCCACGAGCCCCCAATCCGTCTCCTCCGCCCCAACCGCGGCTCCATTTCCCCACGAGGACGCTGGCCGGCCACAGACGACCCCCTAGGTATGGGCTGTTCGTGGCATATGTGTGTGCCTGCAGTTCGACTGGCCCATCCTCTTACCTCCTCCCGTGTAGTGCACAACGGTGCACACAGTTCATCCCACGCGGGTGCGTGCAGCTCCCCATGCGGGTTTAGCAGCCAGTGGTGGTCGCCACCGTCCCGTCCCTCCTCTGCAGCAAAAAAAATCGGGGATGAGATGCACGGCAACGAGGGCTACCCCGGGTCAAGGCGATTTTTCTCACGGGCGCAGCTCCCTTTCCTTCTTCATGCTATTCAATTTTCTCACGAGTACAGTCCAGCCGTCCCCAGCTTGCACTACGCTGGGGCACGCGATACAGTTTGGTGTGCGTGGCCTTGGAGTTGGCTTTTGGATTTGCAAGTACCTTGTGCGTTTAGTGACGCGGCGCAGCCTCAGTTCTGCTCGACCAGATGATGTTCAGCTGGGTTAAAAAAGTTGTGGATTTTTATGTGAATTGTATGTTCAACCTGTGTAAAAAGAATTGCAAGGCCAAGTTTGATATAAAAAATCATTCTTAGATGCGGTTCACTGTAAAATCCTATGTAGTTCTCTTGGTAAAACTAGAAAAAAGAAACAACTAACAAAAGAAGTCCACTTCTTTTAGAATGTAGTTCACTAGGGTCTGCCGCGGGGTTTACTTTCACCAACAAAAATGTAGTTATCTAGTCTTCCCATGCATTTCACTAACTTTGACCATGTGGTCCACATAAACTAAAAGAAGTTAAAAAGGTCAGAAAAGTGATGTGGTTTACTGATAGCAAAAAAAATGATGTCCCCTTTTCCCGATATTGCAGTATGGTTTTTCTTCTAATGTAGTATCGTTGCTTGTTGAATGCGGTTCGGTTCATCCGAATTGAAACTAAAAATACACAAATGAACAATTTTGAAAAGAAACCATGCAGTCCTCTTGCCCGTCCGATGCAGTACGGTTTTCATTCTAAAACCAGTGCGGTTTTCTTCCTCGTCTTCAAAAATTTACGTCCCATAAAAAATAAATCATGCAGTCCGCTAGCCCGTCTGATGCAGTGCGGTTTTCAGTCTAAAAGCAGTGTGGTTTTCTTCCTCGTCTTCAATAATTTACGTCCCACAAAGAAGAAATTATGCAGCTCGCTTGCCCGTCTGATGCAGTGCGGTTTTCAGTCTAAAAGCGGTGTGGTCGGACATGTGTTGTTGTTTATCCCGTAAGTGCAAAAAAAATGTTAAGGAAGCAAAAAAAGTAATGCGATTCACTTTTCAGTCGGATGAAGTACCGACGTCGATTTGGGTGTCGAGAAAAACAGAGTGTCCGCATTTCGGTAAATTTGAAAATCTTCTTAAACCGTAAGGAATTACAGAGAGTGTTCTACATGAAAAAGTTGCGCCTCGTCAATATCTTTCCAGCGGCGTATCGTTTGAATCATTCTGATCAGCGGTTTGTCAAAATTTTGTGAAAAACGGCCGCTGCCACTCGTCATCCGCCGCACGATTTTCAAAATTAACTTAAAATCGTAAGGAATCTCAAAAATATTTCAACATATGAAGGTTGCGCCTCGTCCATAGCTTTTCAATGGTATATTACACGCCTTGTTTCGACAAACGGTTAAAAAACTGGAGAAAAAACAGTACCAAAAATTTGAAATTTTTTGAAAAACAGAATTCCGCGATTTAGTAAATTTGAAACTGCTCTTAAACCATAACGAATTAGAGAAAGCAATAGTTATGAAAAAGATGCGCCTCGATGATATCTATCCAATGGTGTATCATTTGCCTCATTCCGACGAGCGTTTAGAAAAAAGCGAAAAATGCTAGCTGCCAATCTTTGTGGGCCGCACCATTTTTGAAACTGCTCTCAAACCGCGGGGAATCTCGAAAAGTGTTCAACATGGCGAAGTTGCGCATAATCCGTAGCTTTACAATGATATATTACACGCCTCGTTCCGATAAACGGTTAAAAAATTGGAGTGAAAACAGTACCGAAAAGACACTACACGCAGTTTTTTCCGACACGAAGTTCACTAGTCCTTGTAATGCAGTGCTCTTGCTAAAGAAAGTGAAGTGCCCTCGCGTTGAGCATGCAGTGCGGAAGTGTTATCAGAATAACTATTCTGATAATATTATCAGAATAGACGGACATACTGCGACAAGCGTCTGTCTCAAAGGAACACCGTACCCTGATGGGTACGGTGCTCGAGAGGATTCTGTCCGCGAAGAGCGGATAGAATGAAGCCTTTACGAGCCTGCTAAGAGGCTTCGAGGTTTCTGATATAATTTCTCCAACTGTAATTTATTCGCAAAATGCACCTGTGTATAGATAGTAGCCCCTGAGACTCGGATTTCCTTTCCAAGGGAGGTGATCGAAGGATCAAAAAGATATGCTCAGGCAATAATGTGATGGAACTGGAACACAGGTTGTTTCCCCCTGACGATTGTCCGGACTACAGAAGTAGCCGAGCTGCAGCGAAATCTTGATGTGGCAGGGGATGACATTGCGTTGAATAACAGGCGTCTTGACGAATTGCAAGGTATGTATTTGGAACAGTCCTTACACAGACGTGCTTATAATATAAGCTTGACGCTGAAAATTGTATACTGGAAATGCATGATTGCAGATGGTGCTGCCGCAGTTAAGGTTCTTCGGGCGGAGCTACCTGGGCCAAGGAGCATGTCCGGTTTAGCAATGCGGCTGCCGAAAAGGCATCGGCCGAGTTAAAGGCCGAACAAGCTGCTTGGCGCCAAGACGAGGAGAAGATATCTCAGATGGCGCGTGAACTAAAGGATGCTGCCAGCCGCTGTGAATTCCTCGAGAAGGATAACGAAGCCAAATCAGCTGATCTTGAAAAGGCCTTACGAGAGGCAAAAGAGGCGCGGTCCGAATCTAGGGCGGCCCGAGAAGAGATCCGGCAAGCTGGAGAGTTTGCGGCTGGTAAGCCATTTTTATTGAAGACTAAATTCCGCGATCCGAATTATGCTTAGCTTAATCAAGTACGGAGTTCTACAGATGTGTTTTTGGATCTTCCGAAGAGTTCTTCCGATGCGGCGCAGTTTTACCAAGCGCAAGAAGGATATGCAATGGAGAAGCTTTTCTGGTCGCAATTTGGTGCGTCAAAGCGCCTGCTACAGAACGAACAGATGTCTCAATGGGCCGAGCTTCACAAGACATCCGGCGGTGCTATGAAAAATGTCGTAATCCGGCTGTGGCCGAACGAGCCAATTCCGAGTAGTTATTTCGGTTTGGTGCGGCGACTTGTTGAGGCAGTGACACGTATTGATGCTGCTAAATGGTCAGCGTGCATTGAAGGTGCACGGATGGCCTTTGCCCGTGTGAAGACATACTGGGGGAAACATGAAGGCCATTGATGTTGAAGCTAAGGGCCCACTGTCGGTGTCAAAACCGGCGGATCTCGGGTAGGGGGTCCCGAACTGTGCGTCTAAGGCTAATGGTAACCGGAGACGGGGTACACAATGTTTACCCAGGTTCGGGTCCTCTCGAGGGTGGTAATACCCTACTTCCTGCTTGATTGATCTTGATGATATGAGCATTACAAGAGCTGATCTACCACGAGATCGTAGAGGCTAAACCCTAGAAGCTAGCCTATGATTACGATTGTTCTTGTCCTACGGACTAAACCCTCTGGTTTATATAGACACCGGAGGGGGCTACTGTTACACAGAGTCGGTTACAAGGGAGGAGATCTACATGTCCGAATTGCCAAGCTTGCCTTCCACGCAAAGGAGAGTCCCACCCGGACACGGGACGAAGTCTTCAATCTTGTATCTTCATAGTCCAACAGTTCGGCCAAAGTATATAGTCCGGCTGTCCGAGGACCCCCTAATCCAGGACTCCCTCGGTAGCCCCTGAACCAGACTTCAATGACGATGAGTTCGGCGCGCAGATTATTTTCGGCATTGCAATGCTGGTTCCTCCTCCGAATACTTCCACTTGTGCAGAATCGGGCAATAGCACCGGTTCGTAAGGCCCTTTAGTGCCGGTTCCCTAACCGGCACTAAAGTGTGGGCACTAAAGGCCCCCCCCTTAGTTCAGCACGAACCGGTGCTAAAGGGAAACCACGTGGCACGAGCCAGCTCCGGAGGCCGGGACCCCTTTAGTACCGGTTGGTAACACCAACCGGTACTAAATGTTTGTGGGTTTTTGTTTTATTTTGTATTTTTCAATTAAATTTGTGTTATCAATTTAATTTAGGATTGTTTTACGTTATAATGAGTTGTAGTCGTCATCATCATCATCATCATCGCATATCAATAAATAAATAAACTCTAGCTAGCTAAAAATCATCGTAGTCGTCTAATTACCACTATTTAATCATCATAGTCATTACCGCTAGCTATCTAATCATCACCAACACTGGCTAGCTTAAAGAGGAAACATTCACTTCGTAACAGAAGCAAAGATATCATCGAGTTCAACATAATCATCACCAACATCAAAGTTCAGGACACAGACATGAGACACTAATTAAGAGCATGAACTAGTGCTGCTCCCTCTCAGGTAGAATAGCATAGAACATGTATAGCTCTCCTGATTCATCATACTGGAGCATGCAGATGAATCTGTCTTCTAATCTTGGGTTGCGCTTCTCCTTGCTGCCCCCTAGTACTTCTCTGCGATCGTTAACAATTTTGCTCCAATCTTTCACTATTAAGCATTCTTCGCTTTCAGAAATCCTGAATGCACTCATGTGCAATGTAGGATATCTTGGCCGTAAGCTAACCATTGACATGTCACCTTTAGTCTCGATCCACTGAGGCACAACTGTCATCGGAAGTCCCTGTTGAAGAACATCGTATAGTAATTAATATACTAAGCAATGAAAGTTTAGTTTCAAAAATAATGTATGCAAAAGATGCACTAATTAAGGACAAATAGTGAAAATCTTACCATCTTTCGATTATAGATGTGACCGTAGTTCAATACGATCACCATTGGTCGGACGTTTTGAGTACTAGCATTTCTAAGTTCAGGAACTTTTTTTGTCTTGACAGCAGTAAGATCCTCAAGCCATGAAACATAATGACTTATCTCCTCGCAGTTTAGTTGATCCCCGAGGCAGTAGTAGGTCCTGTCTACCAAGCGCTGGACATGTTTGCTTGAACCGAAATAAGCTGACAATACAAATTAGTTGTCAACTATTTTTGAATAAACTGTATCAAAGACATAAACATATGCATGCATGGTTGAGAAAAACTCACATAATGGTAGAACTGGAGGCGTTTGCACATCATCTTCCGGACGAATATCAAAGGTGACAACCATACCAGGCTCAAATGCATAAGCCTTGCATAGAGCTTGCCAAGTTTTGCATTCAAAATGGGTGTATGTGTCTCAATTATATAATTTGACGTTGAAAGTGTACCCATGCTCCGTCTTCAAGTAAACTCTCTTTACCTCCATATCATCTATAGCACTAAAACCTATCTTATCCAAGACAAAAATTCTTGCATGGCAGGGGATGCGCTAGTAGAATAGTGAAAATTTAAAATTATAAGTTGAAGCAAATGAAGCATAAGTTTTGCATTCAAATAATAATAGACAAAGTGATTTACTGTATCAATTTCGAATGTCTCATCCAGCTTGATGCTGAAGCGCCTACCATCAACAAGGAAATTTCTGTCGCACAGGCCACGTTGGTCTTCAGAGTATTCGCACATCATGAAATCTTTTTCGTCGTCAAATGACATTTCCTATGTTCATATAGGTGAAACATTAAACACCTATTACTATCTAACATTAATTAATATCTAGCCAAATATATATTCATCTAACATTTGACATTAATATATCTAACTATATTCATCTCTAACAATTGACATTACTATATATTTAACTTTTCTCTCTAATTCATCTAACATTCGACATTAATCTAACATTTATATAAACTCAAAATATATAAAAAATTAAATAAACAGAAAAACTCATTAACAAATAATATTTTAATTAGATCATCAAATCTCAGATACCTAAATTTTCTTACTAAAAATAAACTAGTTATATTCATTATTGAACTAGTTCAAATCTCATATAGGTAAATAAACTAGTTATATTAATTGTTGAACTAGTTCAAATCTCATATAGCTAAATAAACTAGTTCGACAATTTTCTTACTAAAAATAAACTAGTTATATTAATTATTGAACTAGTTCAAATCTCATATACCTAAATAAACTAGTTCAATAATTTTCTTACTAAAAATAAACTAGTTATATTAATTATTCAACTAGTTCCAATCTCTAGTTCGACAATTTTCTATCTAGCTAATTCATCTAACATTCGACATTAATCAAACATTCGATCATCTAATTAACTTTTCTAAAAAACAGAAAATAAGTAAAAAAATGTGTGTGTGTGTATGTGTGTGTGCATAGTGTGTACGTATATATGTGGGTGTATGTGTGTATGTGTGCGGCCCCGTACGCCGCCGCCCCGTACGTACGAGCGGGGGCGGCGGCGTACGTACGGGCGGGAGCGCCGCCGTACGGGCCGGGTGCGACGACGACGAACGGCGGCGCGGCGGGTATACGCGAGAGCGAGAGACGTACGGGACCGCGGCGGGACGACGACGGACGGCGGCGCGCAGCATTCGGGGCGGCGGTGCGAGACGGCGATGACGACGGGCGGCGGCGGGGACAGCAACGACGACGACGGACGACGGGCGACGGGCGGCGAGGACGGGTTCCAGCGGCGCGCGAGAGGTTGGAGACGAAAGAAGTGGGGAGATCTAACTGAATTTTCGTAAGTGTTATATATATAGGAGAGGCCTTTAGTACCGGTTGGAGTCACCAACCGGTACTAAAGGCCAACTTTAGCCAGGCCAAGAGGCGAGAAGAGCAGGCCTTTACTACCGGTTGGTGGCTCCAACCGGTACTAAAGGGTGGTCTTTAGTACCGGTTGGAGCCACCAACCGGTACTAAAGGCCTCGCGCTGCCACCCCAAAGTTTAGTCCCACCTCGCCGGGCGAAGGGCAGCCGCACTGGTTTATAAACCCAGCCGCGGCTACCTCTTCGAACTCCTCTATATAGCAGGCTTGTGGGCCTAAACTTTGCGCGCTGCCCTGTGAGTCTGCTGGGCCTTTAAGGCCTGTAATTGCACGACCGTGGCCTAGCAGGCCCACAGGGCAGCGTCCCAATTTTTTTATATTTTTTTCATTTCTGCTTTATTTTCTTCTATTTATTTCTGCGTATTTTTTGTATAGTTTTTTCTTTTCTGTTATATTTATTTTCTTCTATTTATTTGTGAGTAGTTTTATTCATCTAGTTTGCCAAAATTCAACATTTTCAGAGTTCATTTTGTAGTGATTTTCAATTTCACGGTCATTTTGTGAACGATTGAAAAATAGCAAATATAATTTTTTTTCTTTTCTACTTTATTTTTTCTTCTATTTATTTCTGAGTAGTTTTTTTCTTTTTTGCTATATCTATTTTCTTCTATTTATTTCTGAGTAGTTTTTTTATATAGTTTTTTCTTTTCAGCTATAGTTTTTTTTCTTTTCTGCTATTTTTTCTTTTCTGCTATTTTTTCTTTTCTGCAAAACTTGATGGTCAAAGTCTGGAGTTATAACCAAAGTTGAAAAAAAAGAAATGCCGACGTGCAATTAGTTTTTGCCATAACAGAAGAAGTCCGGAGTTGTAATAAGTTATTAAAAATAAAAAAGAGGTGCAATGGTCGTTAATTTGCTTCAAGCCTTTCAGAATAGTGTAAACTGCACTGCGCGTAGCTCCGTGCAATCTACCATATTCCTGAAGGCTTGAAGCTAAGCAACGTGAGTATTGAGCCTCTTCTTCATCGTCTCTGCACTCAGGGCTTATAAACCGCTCCTAGTCCCTCTCTCTTGGCGAGGTGGGACTAAAAACAGCTTGCCATAACCTCATTAGTACCGGTTCGTGGTACGAACCGGCACTAAATGGTGATGGTGGGGCCATAGCCTGACCGCAGGCTGACACAGCCTTTTTAGTACCGGTTCGTGGCATGAACCGGTACTAAAGGTTCGCCACGAACCGGTCCTATTGATCGCCGCCACGAGCCGGTGCTATTGTACACATTAGTGCCGGCTGAAATTTGAACCGGCACTATTGTGCTTCATGTTTGACCCTTTTTCTACTGGTGTTCATAAAAGATTTTGAACACAAGGATCGTGTCCGGCTCTGCAAAACAAATTCCACATACCACCGTAGAGAGTATATTATTCCACAAATCTAATCTGCTAACAACTTTTCATAACGTGACATCCTGCCGTGGTCCGGTCATTACGAACCGTTTTTCCCAGCCCACCATTGCATGTGTTACGAAGCGGTTTTATTGGCATGTCTTGTCGAAGCAGAGATCGTGTTCCCCTTATCATGGGATTCTCATCAATACGGGTGTGGGTAACCCAATCGTGCTTATTAGTATGACTCATTGATTTTTAGGCAAGTTCCAAACCCACGAAGAGGATGCTTGATATTCGCCCTCTTTATAAAGGGGCCAAGGCCTGTCCTTTTCTTGTCGCGCTCGATCCTTCCCTTCCCCCACCTCGAGTTCCAACACCCAAGGCTCAGGCTAAGAGCTTCCGACTTTCAACCATGTCCGGATCCAACCTTCAAGGCCGGTGGATGACCTCCTCTGTCACATAGGAGGACATCAAGAAGCTAAGAGAAGCCAGGTATCTGACCACCGAAATCTCGCACAGGCTGCCTGCTCTAGGGCAGGTCATCCCCACTCCCGAACCCAACGAGAGTGTCATATTTGTTCCCACTCCCTCCGAGGGCTAGGCTTTAGTCTTGATCCCTTTGTTAGAGGGCTTATGTTCTATTACGGGCTCGATTTCCACGATCTAGCTCCAGATTCCATCCTTCACATCTCGTCGTTTATCGTCGTGTGTGAGGCCTTCCTCCCCATCACCCGACACTTCGGCTTATGGCTCAAGACCTTGAATGTGAAGCCGAAGATGATCGATGGGCGACACACAAAATGCGGAGGTGCCATAATAAGCAAAGGCGCCAATGCTCCATGGCCAAAGGTTTCTTCCCGGAGGTGTCCAACCTACGACAGCGGGAGTGGTTTTACATCACAGCTCCCCGAAGTACGAAGTGGGCAGCTGCCCCCGCCCTCCGCTTGGGCCCCCCGCCAGAACTGGCATCATGGGTCAACAAGGGGCTGGACTGGGGGCCAGTTAATGACGTGCCGACATTGCAAAGTCGCATCCGAGATCTCCTCAAGAGAGGTGTCAGTCTCGTCAAGGTAATGCAAATAATGCTAGTTCGTCGGGTCCTGCCGTGCCAATGTCGATCTCTCCGCATGTGGGAGTTCAACCCGGAAGGACCGCGAACTATTCAGCAATTCTTCGGCATGACGCTCGAAGAGATGTATGGATTGTTCTTCGGATCACGAATAAAGTATCCGGACACCACCGAGGATGCGGGTCTCAACTGCAACCGTCTAGATACCCATGTAAGTAATCCTGCGGCCGAACATGATGTCTTTTTGTTTGTCACAACATCATTCTGAAAAAATTACTGTCAACCAGGCCTAGATAAGAAAGGCGGAGAGGATCAGGTGTTCGGCCCCCCTTCCCGAAGGCTCACCAGATCCTGTACTGGCCAGGATGCTTGAGCACGCACCTTATCAAGTGCCGTCAGGGGAAGATAAAGGGAGGAATAAAGAAGCCGAAAGCGGGCTTCACACATTACACATCCGAACCGGGGGAATTATTGTCTCCACAATGGAGGATAATCGGGAAGAAGAATCTAGAATCCCATCTCCCGAAGGAAGGAAAAGGACCGCCTTTGAAGACTTGGAAACGGAGGTTTCCAAACGAGGGAAGAAACCTTCACCAAGGAGCCCTGCCCCGAAAGGCGTCCTTACTACACATCGCCCTCAAGGGGGCCAGCCCTCCACCGAGCTGTAAGTGAACAGGAGTATTTTGGTAGATATATCCTGCTTTATCTCCGAGGACAATAACCGAGACATATATCTTGCAGCCCGGCTCGTAGCCCTTCTTGACAGAGTTCGTCTTCGGGGGATCTTCTTCTGGAGATGATGGAGAGCGAAACGCCTCCCCCTGCCTCCCCGCCTCATGGGGCAGACGACCCTGAGGTGTCGTCACGGAGGATTTCTCCTGATCCGCCAAGGCCAGAAGGTAACCCTTTGGCCACCCAAAGTCCGGAGTATTCGGCTCCTAAGGAGAGCAACAAAAAGGGTCTGGGGCTGTCTAGTGCCCAACCGGACGCACTGATGGGTCTTGTGGAGCAAGCGGCTATCTCAGAGGCGCATCGTACTTTAATGGGTACGGTGGTTGAGAGGATTTCATCCGCCAAAAGTGGGTTGCATGAAGCTTTTAGGAGCCTACTAAGAGGCTTTGAGGTACGCAAAGTAATATATATATATATATATTTTGACGGTACCGTACACGCTAGGTGTGCTGTATACAGATAGTAGCCCCTGAGACTCTGGTTGCCATTCAGAGGTGGTAAACAGGGGATCATAGTCCCAGGTAATAATCGCGCTGCTTTCATGCGCAGGCGGCGGAGGGTCCGATGGCTGGCCGGACTGCTGAGTTTACCGAACTGAGCCGGCAGCTTGACGCGGCAGATGCCGACATCACGCTTGTGAACAAGTGGCTTGATGAGGCACATGGTATGTATTTTTGGTTGGTCAATAAATATTAAGAGGAGCATGATGCTAGTATCTATAATATGATGTGACTGCAGCTGGAGCTGCCGCCGTGGAGACCCTTCGGGCGGAACTTGCCCGAGCCAAGGAACTAGCTAGGGAAGTGATGCGACAGCCCTAAAGGTGGCGGAAGAGTTAAGAGCCGAACGGGCTACTCATCGCCAGAGCGAAGATAAAATAGCCTAGATGGCTGTTGAGCTGAAAGATGCTGCCGGCCGTTATGAGCTTCTTGAAAAGGAAAGCCAAGCGAAAGCGGCTGACCTGAAGAAAGCCATGGAAGCAGCCAAGGAAACCCGCTCTAAAATCAGAGCGGCGAAGGAGGAGCTCCGTCAAGCCGGAGATATCACAGCTGGGAAGCCCTTTTTGTTGCGGACGAAGTTCGGAGATCCGAAGTATACCCCTCCGGATCAATTATGGAGTGCTGCAGACGCATACTTGGACTTGGCAACGAGTGCTGCTGATGCGACCGAGTTTTTCAAAGATCAGAAAGATCATGAAGTGGAAAGGTTGTTCTGGTCGCAGTTCAGTGCTCCGACGCGTCCGCTGTTGCTAAATGAAGAAATGGCCGAGTGGGCCGAGCTCCATAGGTTGTCCGGACTTGCCATGAGGCCTGTCGTGGATCATCTTTTGCAGAAGGGACCAAGGCTGGATAGTTATTTTGGTTTAGTGGAATGATTCCTTGGTACTGTGCCGCATATCAACATTGTAAAGAGGTCGGCGTGCATAGAGGGTGCGCGGATGGCCCTTGCCTTTGTTAAGACATACTGGGCAGAGCCGGAGGCCACCGCTATTGCAACCCGGGGTCTGGCCGTAGGCCAGGTCTCGGCCGAGCACTGTTTTGAAGAAGTCCTAGAAGGCGCTCGCTTAATAGAGGCTCAGTGCTCGAAGAGTATCGTGTTCGAATGACATGTATCCCAATTGTAAAAACAATGCTATTTGTATTATAAAGGCTATGTTTATACTTTTGCCTAGAAGTATTATGATGCCTCTTGTGCGGCCGTTTATGTATGTATATAACCTGAAAGTTTGCAGTCGTCGGCTTCAGCCCCCACGCATATAATGCGGGGGTGTTCAAAAAAGCACGTATTCACACTTGATCCAACGTCTTGGTCCATTAAGGAGGTGATAGCACGGCGAACAAGGCAATCGGACTATATAGCTTTTACACTTTCACTTAGCCATATGAGTTTGACGGTGGGGCTACTATATAGCCCCTGGTACATCCGCGCTCATTCGAATATGGTGCGCGTACATACAAGACTGGGAAACCAGTCCTTCATTAATGCTGAGGAATCGCGAGGATTCCGCTGAGTCATCGAGTGGTTGACCAGTCTCGTGCTTTATCATGACAGTCAGTTTTCGGCTTTCTCTACTGAGGTGCTCATCCAGATGAACCAGGGCACAACCGCAGTAGTTCTCCCGGTGCCACCTTAGCCGATAGAGCGGAACGTAAGGTAGCAAACCACGGGAGCCGAGCAAACCCAACTATTGACCAAAGACATGATTCAGAGCTGATGCATATAAGGCCAAACTCGTGACGCCCAACACTCCCTAAGGTATTCCGACTTTACAACATATACTGGGCTGAGTAACGCCCTCGATAATGAGCCCTGAATTTCCAGGTGCATGCATTACTCTGACGTGACAAAATGCCAATAAAGCCAGCATCCCTCTCGGTTGTGTTGAGTATCCGGGGGGTATGAACCAACAAGAGACTGTAAACAAGGTTTACACAGGGTTTTAATCTAAAAAGAAACCTTTGGGCGGGCCCCTGCTACACGTGTGCGCCTGTGTCTCTATTGTGCCGTATCCTGGAAGGTTGTAGCAAGATGATCATCTGTAAAATAGAAAAACCCAGGTGAAAGTCTTTGTGCGAAAAATTGGTTATTCTTAATGAACCAGTAAAATGCGATCTATCATTGTATTAAGAGGGTCAGGCCAAACGTAGCCCTTTTTACATGCGGGAAGCCCCTAGCACCACCTATGGGGGTATATCCCTTGACCCAATCTCAGGTTTATCTGAGCTGTTACAGCTAGTGGTGCGCCGGACTGGTCTAACCGTGTCCGCCGTCTTGACGACCGATCATTCATTTTGGTTGGAGAGGCCGTTCAGTGTTCGGCTGCTAGAGCCGCCACACATTCCTCCGCATGTAGGGAACGCTCTGTGTTTCCGCTAACTGTGATGATGACACGTGGACCGGGCATCTTAAGCTTAAGATAAGCGTAATGCGGTACTGCATTGAAACGAGCAAAGGCCGTTCTTCCGAGTAGTGTGTGGAAGCCGCTTCGGAATGGAGCGATGTCGAAGGTTAATTCTTCACGTCGGAAATTGTCGGAAGAACCGAATACAACCTATAGCACTAGAGAGCCCGTGCAGCGGGCCTCTGGGCCTGGCATTACTCCTTTAAAGGTATTATTGCTTTGGTTGATTCTTGTCGGGTCTATCCCCATTTTGCGGACGATGTCCTGATATATCAGATTAAGCCTACTGCCGCCGTCCATAAGGACTCAGGTGAGATGGTATCCGTCAATTGTTGGGTTTAGCACCAAGGCATCCGATCCTCCGTGCCGGATACTAGTCGGGTGATCCCTACGATAAAAAGTGATCGGGTAGGCCGACCAAGGGTCGAACTTGGGGGTGACGGGCTCCACGGCGTATATGTCTCGGAATGCGCGTTTGCACCTCCTCTTCGTTTTGTGAGTTGCGTAAATCATGTTCACTGTCCAGTGTTCGGCTGGCGAGGCTCATCCTCGTCTTCACTTGGTGTCTCCCTCCCCTTGTGTTCGTCGTTTAGCTTGCCGGCCTGCTTGAAGACCCAGCATTCTCTGTTGGTGTGATTTGCAGGTTTGTCGGAGGTGCCATGAATCTGACATAATCTGTCTAGAATCTTGTTTAGGTTAGGCGGTCCATCTCTGCTGCCTTTAAATGGCGTTTTCCATTGACCGGGTCGAGAGCCCCTAAATCTAGCGTTTACCGCCGGGTTGTCTAGGCTGTCCTCATTGTTTCGACGCTTGCTTTTATTGTGTCACGGTTTCCCATTGCCATCCCTGACTTCAGATGTGCTTGAGTTGCTGGTGCCGCTACGGGCTAGCCAACTGTCTTCGTCCGCGTAAAAGCGGGTCATAAGGCTTGTTAGGGCTGCCATTGTCCTCGGTTTTTCCAGGCCGAGGTGTCTGGCGAGCCATTCGTCCAGGACACTGTGTTTGAAAGCCACTAAGGCTTCGACATCCGGGCAGTCGATGATTTGATTCTTCTTAGTGAGAAATTTGTTCCAAAGCTTTCGGGGTGACTCTCCGGGCTGTTGAATTATATGACTTAAATCGTTTGTATCCGGAGGTCGGACATAGGTCCCTTGAAAATTAGCCCTAAAAGCGTCCTCAAGATCTTCCCAACTTCCAATTGAGTTTTCGGGGAGACTTTTCAACCCGTGCCGAGCTGGTCCTTTCAACTTGAGGGGCGGGTATTTGATGGCGTGGAGATCATCTCAGCGAGCCATGTGGATGTGAAGGATAAGGTCATCAATCCAGACCCCAGGGTCTGTCGTTCCGTCGTATGCCTCTAAGTTCACGGGTTTGAATCCCTTTGGAAATTCATGATCCAGCACCTCGTCGGTGAAGCATAGGGGGTGCGCGGCACCCCTGTATTTGGATGTGTCATGACATTCTAACGGTTGTAGTGTTCGGTTTTGATTCCGAGCTGTTATTCGGTCAGTATAGTCGTTTGGGCGGCCATGATTCTGTGCCGGAACGCGCTTCCTAGATTAGTAGATGGACTTGGTCATACCGGCTTTTTGTGTAGGTTCTCACGTAAATCGAGTGCTGACTTGTGTGCAACATCGTTAGCCGCCCTGTCGCGGCCACGGGGTGGTCGATCCGGCTGATCGGCCATTTTATTTTTTGGCTGAATGGGCTCTAAAGCCTCGTCGTTGAATTCAGGCAGCATCTTGCGCTTTTGATAGCTCTTTATGTGGCGACTACCACCGAACTTTTCTTCGGTGTCAAGCACCTTGTTCCATCTGCTGTTGAGCGTATTCTCCGTGGCCTTAAGCCTCTGCTTCTGCTTCTTCAGGCTCCTCGCGGTGGCAATAAGCCTTCTATGGAGGTTCTCTTGTTCCAAGTGCCTTTCCGGGATGATGTGTGCATCGTCGTCCGGACTGTTCTCCTCTCCGGAGACCGGTTGATGAGCTTTACCCTCGTCGTCGCCGCGATCGGACAACGGTTCTGTACTATGTTTGCCGTCTGCTTGCTCATCCTGCTCCATCGTTGGGTCCATGTGGTCGTCGTTTCCTTTGGGGTCGACCGGGGTATTATTCTTTCTTGCGTTGTTATCGCTGTTTTTGCTGAGGCGGGATTTGGAGCGGCGCCTACGTCGTCGCTTTGGTTGCTTTTCGAGGGAATTATCCTTCGCTGCATCCTTCCGTTCCTCGTCGGTGTTTTCTTTGGGGGTACCCACCATGTATATGTCATATGATGAAGTGGCTGTCCAGCGCCCTGTGGGTGGTGGTTCCTGTTCCTCTCCTGCATTGTCGTCCATACCGTCGATGTCATCGGAGTCAAAATCAAGCATGTCGGTTAATACGTCGACAGTGGGTATTAAGTGGGTGGTGGGTGGGGAACGAATTTCTTCGTCGTCCGCTTCCCACTCGAGCCGAACATAGTTCTGCCAAGGATCTCCTGACAAGGAGAGGGACCTTAATGAGTTTAGCACATCGTCCAAGGGTGAGTGCTGAAAGATATCCGCGGAGGTAAACTCCATGATCGGTGCCCAATAAGATTCGATAGGCACAGACGCAAGTGGTTCGGAGCCTGTGGCCGGGGATGAATCCAAGGGTCCGGTGACACAGCTCTCATAGGTGGTGAAGTCAGTATTCGGCTCTATCGCCGGTGAGTACGTGGCCTCCGTGGTGGGGTCTATCCACCCGTCCTCGGACGGCATGATCTGCTCCGGAATATGGGCCGGAGTAGCCGCTGGTGTGATGTCCTGAACACCGTCTGACGGTCGAGCTAAGTGACGCTCGTCGTGACTGTGCGGCGCACCTGACGCGGGCTTGAATCCGTCGAAAATCAAGTCTCCGCGGATGTCGATAGTTTAGTTGAAGCTTTCAAACCTGACCTGATGGCCAGGGGCGTCGCTATCGATCTGCTCCAGATGGCCAAGCAAGTTGGCCCGCAGTACAAAGCCGCCGAATACGAAGATTTGTCCGGGGAGAAAAACCTCACCCTAGATCACATCGTTACTGATGATCGAAGAAGCCATTAAGCCTTACCGTAACGACACAGTGGAACTCTCAATGAAAGCACCAATGTCGGTGTAAAAACCGGCGGATCTCGGGTAGGGGTCCCGAACTGTGCATCTAAGGCAGATGGTAACAGGAGGCGGGGGACACGATGTTTACCCTGGTTTGGGCCATCTTAATGGAGGTAATACCCTACTTCCTGCTTGATTGATCTTGATGATATGAGTATTACAAGAGTTGATCTACCACGAGATCGTAGAGGCTAAACCCTAGAAGCTAGCCTATGATTATGATTGTTCTTGTCCTACGGACTAAACGCTCTGGTTTATATAGACACCGGAGGGAGCTAGGGTTACACATAGTCGGTTACAAGGGAGGAGATCTACATATCCGAATTGCCAAGCTTGCCTTCCACGCAAAGGAGAGTCCCACCCAGACACGGGACGAAGTCTTCAATCTTGTATCTTCATAGTCCAACAGTCCGGCTAAAGTATATAGTCCAGATGTCCGAGGACCCCTAATCCAGGACTCCCTCACCCACCCAAGGGCAAGGACCAGCACGCGCCGGAGCGTTATTTCGAGGATGTCTTAGAAGCTGCCCGCTTGATAGAGGGTCAATGTTCGAAAGACATAATATTGGAGTGAGGTGTATGAGCATTGTAAAAGACGATGTTATAATCAATCTATTTTTATGTTTTGCTTGAAAGCTTTGTTCTTCCTGTGCGGCCGTTTTGTATATAATCTGAAAGTTTTCCAGTCGTCGGCTTCAGCCCCCTCGTAGTAAGTACGGGAGTGTTCGGAAAAGCATTTGATCACTCTTGACCCAATGTCTTGGTCCGTGAAGGAGGTGACAATGCGGCGAACCAGGCAATCGGACTATAGGGCATTAACACTTCCACTTAGCCATAGGATTTTTATGGTGGGTCTACGATATAGCCCCTGGTATGTACGCGACTTGTACGATGCGTTACATATTTGATTTGAAAAAGATCCTTCGTATGACATGGAGGGAATCGCTAAAGATTCCGGTAAGTCGTCAAGTGGTTGACCAGCTCTCGCCACATCATGACAGTCAGTTTTCGGCTTTCTCTACTGAGGTGCTTGACTAGATGAACCGGAAGCACAATCGCAGTAGTTCTCCCTTTACTACCCTAGCCGATAGAGCGGAACGTAGGGTAGCAAGCACAGGAGCCGGGCAAAACCAACTATTGACCCAAGACATGATTCGGAGCTGATGCATATAAGGCCAAACTATCGACGCCGAAGTACGCTATAAAGCTATTCGGACTTGTCGGTAACTCAATTGTTCTCATACCGAGCCCCTAGTAAAGTATGCCGAGGTGTATGTATAAAATAACCACAAGAGCAAAAATTCAGGGCGTTTAGGGAAAGGTGAATACTAGGCACTGGTTACCTTTACTGGGAGCTGAGTGATTTTCCAATTATTATTATATAGATAACAAAGCCGCAACCCTGGTTATTTGACATGTCGGGGTCGAAGGCTGAGGAAAAAGGCATTTTACAGGCTCGAAATAGAGAGTGCGGTCTGCAAAAAGTTATTTTTGACCTCCTGTCGCACGTTTGCGCCGCCTGTCCTCGGTTAAGGGACTCCTTGACTGGAATAATCCTTAGGTGATTGTACGAACCCGAACTCTTATGGAGTCCGCGAGATGACCGGCCCTTGAGTTACCTGTAGAGATGATAATAAGAAGAAAAGGGCAATTAGAAAAATAGGAGGGGGGGGCTATGGTAGTACTTGCAGGACCACCCGTATTGTTCTTCTGCCGATGCCCAGGGTATTTTAAGTGCATAGTTACGTATGCGCAGTACCCATTTCGAAGGCATATTAGGCGAACGGTGGAAGCCGAATTGCTAGTCCAATATGGACATTGATTGGTCATGTTGGATAGAGACCGGCGGCTTAATAGCAAATGAGGTATGCAGGGTGATTAGGCCGCGATGCAGTTCAGTTGAGATAGCCGTAGTATAATCTCCAGTATGGATGGAGTGTTTCGTGCGCTCACCTCTAGGGGTGTGTGTCACAGACACCATGTTTACTGTTTTTACTTTGGGGGGAAATTGTTTCTGACCCCCATTGTTCGGTTGGTGAGTCGCTTCGTCGTCGCTATCGCCGGGTGGCCTCTTCCCCTTGTGTTCGGCATTTAACTTGCTGGCCTGTTTGAAGACCAACTACTTCGATTGGTGTGGTTAGCTGGTTTATTGGGGTGGCCATGAATCTGGCAGGGCCTATCCAATATCTTGTCTAGATTGGATGGTTCGTCTCTATTTGCCGTCGATGGCTTTTTCCTTTGTCCGGCTTTGGGGCTGCTGAATCCGGCGTCGACTGTCGTGTCATGTGTTCCCTCATTGTTGTTGTGACGTTTGTTTCTATTGCGTCGTGGCTTCCCATTGCCGTCCCGGACTTTGGAAGTGCATAGATCGCTGGCACTATTGCTTCTACGAGCTAGCCAGGTGTCCTCTCCTGAGCAAAATCTGGTCATCAGGGTCGTAAGGGCTGACATTGTTTTTGGTTTTTCTTGGCCGAGGTGGCGGGCAAGCCATTTGTCCCGGACACTATGTTTGAAGGCCGCTAGGGCTTCTGCGTTCGGACCGTCTATGATTTGGTTCTTTTTAACTGAGAACCTAGTCCAGAGCTTCCTGGCGGACTCTCTGGGCTGCTGGACAATGTGACTTAAGTCATCGGCATCTGGCGGCTGGACATATGTACCTTGAAAGTTGTTGCGGAATGCATCTTCCAAATCTGCCCAGCTGCCAATTGAGTTTCCAGGCAGACTGTTGAACTAATGTCGAGCTGGTCCTTTGAGTGTCAGCGGGAGGTATTTGATGGCATGAAGATTGTCTCCGCGGGCCATATGGATATGGAGAAGAAAATCCTCATTCCACACCACAGGATCTGTTGTTCCGTCCTACGATCCAATATTTACGTGTTTAAAGCCTTCTGGGAATTCGTGGTCCATCACTTCGTCAGTGAAGCAAAGAGGGTGTGCGGCACCTCTATATCGGGCCACGTCGCAGCAATTCTCCGATGGAGTCCGTATGTGGTTTTCGGCCCGGGCTTGACTAGGTTTGTCGCGTCCGAATAGATGGCCGTCGTCGTGCGTCGAGGAACGTCCTCGCGATCCGTAGATCGATCTGGTGTGTCCTGCTCTACTGTCCAGTTCCTGCCGAAGGTCGTGTGTATAATCCCGAGCTGTTTTGTCTCTATTTTTACATGGTGGTAGGGCGGGCTGCTGTTCAGCCTGAGTTGCCGCTTTATCACGACCGCGTGGTGGTCGGTCCGCCACACTGTCCTGACCGCGCGGTGGTCGGTCCGCCGCATTGTGTGAGGGAGGTATAGACTCCGGTGCCTCCTCATCGAACTGAGTTAGCAATTTGTGCTTCGGGTAGCTTTTGGCTGAGCTCTTGAGGCCGTATTCTTCGGCTGCCAGGACATCAGTCCATCTATCATTGAGCGCATCTTGGTCAGCTTGAAGCTGCTGCTGTTGCTTCTTTTTCAGGCTCCTTGCAGTGGCTATTAGCCGGTCACTACTAGGAAAAGTCCTACTCGTGGCGCAACAATTTTGCCTACTAATGGCGCACTACTGGTGCGCCACTAGTACCACACCACAGGTGCGCCATTAGTATCTGGTATACTAATGGCGCACCACGCCGTGCGCCATTAGTATAGACCAACATGCGCCATTAGTATGCCTCCCAGGGGGGCATATTTACCCATGTGCTTTGGCATACTAATGGCGCACTATGGGGTTATGCGCCATTAGT
The DNA here is from genome assembly GCF_056163025.1 of Triticum urartu. Taxonomy (NCBI): domain Eukaryota; kingdom Viridiplantae; phylum Streptophyta; class Magnoliopsida; order Poales; family Poaceae; genus Triticum; species Triticum urartu. Next base: position 746,082,249 of record NC_141875.1, on the reverse strand, counting down.
ATGAATATTAGGTTTTTTTTTACTTTTCTGATTTTTGCATAGGTTACAAAATATATTATTGGACAGAATATAGACAGCACCACACAGCAAGAGCAGATTCATCGAATACAATAGAAGATTAGTCTCCGAATACAATTCATCATATTAGTCTCCGAATTCAAAAGACCGAACAAAGATACAACATTACAAGTCTCGAGACCGCGAGTAGCGAGTTTGTCGGAAGTATTACTAATCCTAACAAGTCCTACTAATCATCATCATACAACTTCTACTCGTTATTAATAACAAGTCATACGATCATCATCTTGATAGTCATCGAACCAACCCTACTTAATTGTTCTTAGCACATGATCATCAGTATTAGGCAGGACCTAAATACCCTATTTAAGGTAAAATAGCATAAAACAATATAGACCCTGACTCTCCATTATGGAGAATGGAGATCATCCTGTCTCCAATTCTTGCGCTTCGCTTCCTTTTGCTTCCAAGAACCTCCTTATGACTGTCCATAAATTTTTTCCATCCTTTGATTTTCATGTCTCCACTTCTTTTAGAAATCTCGTATGGACAATTGAGATTCGTAGGATGACCTGGTTGTATGTTCAAAACATTAAGACTACCTTTCTGATACATCAAATGAGGCACACAATTCTCTGGGATTAGCTGTTAAAAACATAGTAATAACTTCATAGTTAGCAATGATGTACTAGTTTTAGAAGTATGCAAAAGATGCACGAATGTCGTAATAGTAAAAAATCTTACCAGGGTATCTCCATGGTAGTTATCGTAGTTGAACACATGCACTAGTTGCACGTATTGACCATAATGTTGAGGAGTTTGATTGTAGATATTGTAATTCTTAATGTCAGTACAAAATCCGACCATATGATTTTTCTCCTTGTAAGTTGTTAATTCAGAGCCATCGGTGTAGTGGGCTTTGTCTACCATCTTCCGCACATTCTTTGAACAATAAAAATAAGCTGTCAATGGAAATAAGCTGTCAACTATTTTGAAATAAACAATATATATTAGTTAATAATTAACTATGTTTGCGAAACTCACATAGCGGTAGAACTGGAGGTGTATCAACAAGGACCCAAATGTCCATATTGTCTTGGTCGATGTCAGGATCACCAAGATCCATGGTGACAAGCATACCCTCATCAAAACCATACATCTTGCAAAATGCTTCCCAATTTTTGCAACAAAATTGGGTTACGCTCCCAGAATTATACAGATTTACTTCAAAATCCACGTCGTGATGAGTCCTTAGGTGAATTTTATTTGTTTCAGAAATTTCATGGTCTTCAAAATCCATCCTCTCCAAGACATAGCGTCTTGCGTGGCATGGGATAATCTATACTCGAATTGTAAAATATGAAAATTACACGTTGAAATATTTGAAGTCATGCTTAATTATGAAAATAACACTTGTCGTCGTTGTGTACCGTTTCAACTTCGAAAGTCTCCTTGAGCTTAATGCTGAAGTGTCCATCATCGTCCAGGTGAGGCATGTCGCACGGACCTCGATCGTCGTGGCACCAGCCGCACTCCCCCGGGAGACTTTCGTCGTCTGATGACGACATATCCTATGTTCATAATTCAAAACTACATCATCTCTTGCGTTGCGTTAGGTGAATATTGTTAGTCATGCACACTTGTGCATTTTCAGCCAGGCCCAGTGGAGTTGGCCTAAAAACATTTCTTTCTTTAGGCCTGCTACATCCATCTCAAGTATTTATGGTCAAGGATTAGCAGGGCCATATGACGTCTACTACACAACCATCTTCTTGTAGACATTGTTGGGCCTCCAAGTACAGAGGTTTGTAGGACAGTAGCAAATTTCCCTCAAGTGGATGACCTAAGGTTTATCAATCCGTAGGAGGCATAGGATGAAGATGGTCTCTCTCAAGAAACCCTACAACCAAATAACAAAGAGTCTCTTGTGTCCCCAACACACCCAATACAATGGTAAATTGTATAGGTGCACTAGTTCGGCGAAGAGATGGTGATACAAGTGGTATATGGATAGTAGATAAAGGTATTTGTAATCTGAAATTATAAGAACAGCAAGTAACAAGTGATAAAAGTGAGAGTAAACGGTATAGCATTGCGTCGAAACAAGCCCTAGGGTTCATACTTTCGCTAGTGTAAGTTCCCTCAACAATACTAACATAATTGGATCATAAAACTATCCCTCAACATGCAACAAATAGTCACTCCAAAGTCATAGCGGAGAAAGAACGAAGAGATTATGGTAGGGTACGAAACCACCTCAAAGTTATTCTTTCCAATCAATCCAGTGGGCTATTCCTATAAGTGTCACAAACAGCCCTAGAGTCCGTACTAGAATAACACCTTAAGATACAAATCAACCAAAACCCTAATGTCACCTAGATACTCCAATGTCACCTCAAGTATCCGTGGGCATGATTATACGATATGCATCACACAATCTTAGATTCATCTATTCAACCAACACAAAGGACCTCAAAGAGTGCCCCAAAGTTCTACCGGAGAATCACGACGAAAACGTGTGCCAACCCCTACGGATAGGTTCCCAATGTCAAGAAACCCGCAAGTTGGTCACCAAAACATACATCAAGTGGCACGTGATATCCCATTGTCACCACAGATATTCATGGCAAGACATACATCAAGTGTTCTCACGTCTTTAAAGACTCAATCTGATAAGATTACTTTAAAAGGGGAAACTCGATTCATTACAAGAGAGTAGAGGGGGGAGAAAACATCATAGGATCCAAATATAATAACAAAGCTCGCGATACATCAAGATCGTATCATCTCAAGAACACGAGAGAAAGAGAGATCAAACACATAGCTACTAGTACATACCCTCAGCCCCGAGGGAGAACTACTCCCTCCTCGTCATGGAGAGCACCGGGATGATGAAGATGGCCACCGGAGAATGATTGCCCCCTCCGGCAGGGTGCCGGAACGGGTCTAGATTGATTTTCGGTGGCTACGGAGGCTTCTGGCGGCGGAACTCCCGATCTATCTTTCATTCTAGAAGTTTTAGGTTACGTAGGTATATATGGGTGCAGGAGGTACGTCAGGGGAGCCACGAGGGCCCCACGAGACAGGGGGGCGCGCCCTCGGGGGGGGGGGGGGGCGCCCCCCACCCTCGTGAGCACCTCGTTCCTTCCTTGACGTGGGGTCCTAGTCCATCAGGTGTGTTTCCTTCCCCAGGTGTGTTTCCTTCCCCAATATTGCCCAAAACTGTAGATAATATAGCATGGAGCAATCAAAAATTATAGATACGTTGGAGACGTATCAAGCATCCCCAAGCTTAATTCCTGCTCGTCCTCGAGTAGGTAAATGATAAAAAAGATATTTTTTGATGTGGAATGCTAGTTGGCATAATTTTAATGTAATTCTTCTTAATTGTGATATGAATATTCAGATCCATAAGATTCAAGACAAAAGTTTAATATTGACATAGAAACAATAATAATTCAAGCATACTAACTAAGCAATCATGTCTTCTCAAAATAACATGGCCAAAGAAAGCTATCCCTACAAAATCATATAGTCTGGCTATGCTCCATCTTCACCACACAAAATATTTAAATCATGCACAACCCCGATGACAAGCCAAGCACTTGTTTCATACTTTTGATGTTCTCAAACTTTTTCAATGTTCGCGCAATACATGAGCGTGAGTCATGGACATAGCACTATAGGTGGAATAGAATGGTGGTTGTGGATAGGAAAAAAGGGAGAAGATAGTCTCACATCGACTAGGCATATCAACGGGCTATGGAGATGCCCATCAATAGATATCAATGTGAGTGACTAGGGACTGCCATGCAACGGATGCACTAGAGCTATAAGTATATGAAAGCTCAACAAAAGAAACTAGTGGGTGTGCATCCAACTTGCTTGCTCACGAAGACCTAGGGCATTTTGAGGAAGCCCATCATTGGAATATACAAGCCAATTTCTATAATGAAAGATTCCCACTAGTATATGAAAGTGACAACATAGGAGACTCTCTATCATGAAGATCATGGTGCTACTTTGAAGCACAAGTGTGGTAAAAGGATAGTAGCATTGTCCCTTTTATTTATTTATTTTATTTATTTATTTGGCCTTTCTTTTTTTTATTTGGCCTTTTTTTGGGACAATGCTCTATTGAATGATGATCATCACACTTCTATTTATTTACAACTCAATGATACAACTTGATACAAGAACAAGATATGACTCTATATGAATGCCTTCGGTGGTGGATATGCAATGAATCAAGAGTGACAAGTATGAAGAAATTATGAACGGTGGCTTTGCCACAAATACTATGTCAACTACATGATCATGCTAAGCAATATGACAATGATGAATGTGTCATGATGAATTGGATGGTGGAAAGTTGCATGGCAATATATCTCGGAATGGCTATGGAAATGCCATAATAGGTAGGTATGGTGGCTTATTTGAGGAAGGTATATGGTGGGTTTAAGGTACCGGCGAAAGTTGCGTGGTACTAGAGAGGCTAGAAATGGTGGAAGGGTGAGAGTGCGTATAATCCATGGACTCAACATTAGTCATAAAGAACTCACATACTTATTGCAAAAATCTATTAGTTATCGAAACAAAGTACTACGCACATGCTCCTAGGGGGGTAGATTGGTAGTAAGAGACCATCGCTCGTCCCCGACCGCCACTCATAAGGAAGACAATCAATAAATAAATCATGCTCCGACTTCGTCACATAACGGTTCACCATACGTGCATGCTACGGGAATCACAAACTTCAGCACAAGTATTTCTCCAATTCACAACTACTCAACTAGCATGTCTCTAATATCACCATCTCCATATCTCAAAACAATTATTAAGTATCAAACTTCTGATAGCATTCAACACATTCATAAGAGAATTTTATTATTCGTGAATACCTAGCATATTAGGATTTTAAGCAAATTAGCATGCTATTTAAGACTCTCAAAATAATATAAGTGAAGCATAAGAGTTCATCTATTTCTTTAAAATAAAACTACCACCATGCTCTAAAAGATATAAGTGACGCACTAGAGCAAATGACAAACTACTCCGAAAGATATAAGTGAAGATCAATGAGTAGTGCAATAATTATGCAACTATGTGAAGACTCTCTAACATTTATTAATTTCAGATCTTGGTATTCTATTCAAACAGCAAGCAAATCCTAACAAAATAAATTGACGCTCCAAGCAATACACATATCATGTGGTAAATAAAAATATAGCTCCAAGTAAAGTTACCGATGAACAAAGACGAAAGAGGGGATGCCTTCCGGGGCATCCCCAAGCATAGGCTCTTGGTTGTCCTTGAATATTACCTTGGAGTGCCTTGGGCATCCCCAAGCTTAGGCTCTTGCCACTCCTTATTCCATAGTCCATCGAATCTTTACCCAAAACTTGAAAACTTCACAACACAAAACTTAAAGTAGAAAACTCGTGAGCTCCTTTAGTATAAGAAAATAAATCACCACTTCAAGGTACTGTAATGAACTCATTCTTTATTTATATTGGTGTTAAACCTACTGTATTTCAACTTCTCTATGGTTTATAAACTATTTTACTAGCCATAGATTCATCAAAATAAGTAAACAACACATGAAAAACAGAATCTATCAAAAACAGAACAGTCTGTAGTAATCTGGATCAAACGTATACTTCTGTAACTCATAAAATTCTCAAATAAATTTCTGGACCTGAGGAATTTATCTATTAATCATCTGCAAAAAGAATTAACTAAATACCACTTCTCAATAAAAACTGGCAGCAATTCTCGTGAGCGCTAAAGTTTCTGTTTTTGACAGCATGATCAACAAGACTTCCCGCAAGTCTTCCTCAGGGAGTCCTAGATTAGGGGTCTCCGGACAGCCCGACTATCTCCATTTGCCGGACTGTTAGACTATGAAGATACAAAATTGAAGAATTCGTCTCGTGCCCGGATGGGACTCTACTTGGCGTGGAAGGCAAGCTAAGCAATACGGATATGGATATCTCCTCCTTTGTAACCGACCTTGTGTAACCCTAACCCTCTCCGGTGTCTATATAAACCGAAGGGTTTTAGTCCATAGGACAACAACCACAACATACAATCATACCATAGGCTAGCTTCTAGGGTTTAGCCTCTCTGATCTCGTGGTAGATCTACTCTTGTACTACCCATATCATCAATATTAATCTAGAAGGACGTAGGGTTTTACCTCCATCAAGAGGGCCCGAACCTGGGTAAAACATCGTGTCCCCTGCCTCCTGTTACCATCTGGCCTAGACGCACAGTTCGGGACCCCCTACCCGAGATCCGCCGGTTTTGACACCGACATTGGTGCTTTCATTGAGAGTTCCTTTGTGTCGTCGCCGTTAGGCTTTATGGCTCCTACTATCATCAATAACGATGCGGTCCAGGGCGAGACTTTTCTCTCCGGACAAATCTTCGCATTCGGCGGCTTTGCACTGCGGGCTAATTCGCTTGGCCATCTGGAGCAGATTGAAAGCTACGCCCCTGGCCATCAGGTCAGATTTGGAAGTTTGAACTACACGACCGACATCTGCGGTGACTTGATCTTCGATGGATTCAAGCCACAGCGGGGCGCGCCGCACTGTCACGATGGGTATGACCTAGCTTTGCCGCCGAACAGTACCCCAGAGGTCGCGCCCGCATCAGCTCCGACCCTTAGCTCGGAGCCAACTGCGCCAATCAAGGACAGGTGGCTAGACACCGCCTCAGGGGCTGCAGTCTCAACGGCGATCGAGCCGAACACCAGCCTAATCCTCTGCGAAGCCCGTGACTCCAAGGTGTCGGACTCTTTTCCGGACTCCGAACCGCCCGCGCCCCTGCCAATCGAATCCGATTGGGCGCCGATCATGGAATTTACCGCCGCAGATGTCTTTCAGCACTCGCCCTTCGGCGACATTCTGAATTCACTAAGGTCTCTCTCTTTGTCAGGAGAGCCCTGGCCGGATTGTGGCCAACAAGATTGGGATGCGGACGACGAAGAAAGTCGACGCCCACCCACCACCCACTTCGTAGCCACTGTCGATGATTTAACTGACATGCTCGACTTCGACTCCGAAGACATTGACGGTATGGTCGACAATGTAGGAGACGAACATGAACCTGCGCCTATAGGGCACTGGAAAGCCACCTTGTCATATGACATATACATGGTGGATACACACAAAGAAGGCAATGGCGACGAGATAGCGGAGGATGACCCCTCCAAGAAGGCAATGGCGACGAGATATTCAGGATATTCTCTATCATCAAGAAAACCAATTCAAATTTATATAAATAGACTTATTACCAACACTATCAAGCATAAATGCATTACTTATATTGCCCCTTTAGTTTATATAACTTGCCGCATAACATGGTGACTGTTTTTTATGAAGAGCGGAAATGTTTCAATGAGAATATATCAAATAAGTACATATGAAAGGTCATCTAAAAGGGGCAATGGAATACCAAGTGGGGCATAATAGCAAAACTTGAGAATAGTTGAATGATACGTTTTATTAAAAGGGGACATCCCTTGATATCCTTCACTCAAAATCAATCATTCCCTTGACATCCCTCGCTTCTCATACTTATTCATAGCACTAGCATCTCAGTGAAGCGCTTCGAAATCGAATATGTTTACCACAGAGGACAAGGTATATGTTCTTATTTAATGGTCTTGCATATTCCCCATCACTGTGTCACTATTCAAAATGTCGCCTTCTCTACCGCAAGGCCGTCACCCTTTGGTACTTCTTCAAGACGACATAAAAAACACATGTCCTTCCCATAAGATTTCATCCCGTTCGTTTCATTTAGTAGTAAACTCCCCCATCCATGGTGGTGTCTACATCTTAACTTGGTCGAATCCTCCTATACTTTATTCGTGTCAGTGTATGAATTTGACAATAAGTGGAGCACCCTCCCTCTAATTGAATTAGTTAGTGCATGCAGAATAAGAGTGCATGCATGGCCTCTAATGCCCCTCTCCCATCTATATGGATTAAGTGTGGCGTGCGACTAAAACCACTTACTTTTTGAACTTGGACTAAACACTTTAATTGAATGAGACTCAAAATGAGAATGATATAATGGAAACTCTAAATTTTGAGATGTGAACATAAAACTGCAAAGTAGGGAGTGACAATGTAGCATGATTAAAACACAAGAAAAATGATACAAATATGAATTTCATCAATGCAGATAATTAGCAGGTAAATGACAAAAGACAAAATTTTGTTTACATAAGTCTTATATTTGTAAATGTCATCACATTTGGTTCCAATACTTTAGAAAAATATCGCTACTAAACGTTATAAAGTTCTAGCCCATGCATCGAGCGGGCCACTTTGCTAGTTAAATAAAAGTAGAAAAACAATCGTTAGATTATTCTTTCCGAAGAGCCAGATGTGCTCTTCGTTTTTTTGGAACTTCGATGTGGATGTGTTTTTCTTCATTGGTTGCACGTGGGGCCGAGAACCTTTTTTCTGTATGTGATTGTTTTCATTTCTATTTGCTGGAACTTGGCCGTGGGTGTGGAGGACACTTTCTTCTACATGTACGCGGTGTCTTTTTTCTTCAATTATTGGATGTGGGTGCTGAGGAAAAAAAATTTACGTGATGGATTACTTTTTTTGTACGTGATCGATTTTATTTTTATTTGGTGGAACTTGGACGTGGGTGTGGATGACTCTTTTGTATATGTACGCATGGTTTTTTTTTCCTTTAATGGGCGTGGGTGCTGAGGACTTTTTTTACGTGATGGATTTCAATTTTTTTTCGTGGAACTTAGAGCGTGGGTGTGGAGGACTCCTCCTTTTACATGTAACGTGGTGTTCTGTTTACAAATAGACGTGGGGCGTGACTAGGACTCATCTAGATGTGACATAATTATGTCAGTTTTGCTAAAGCACATCTAGATGTGCCATAAGTGTTGTACATCTAAGTCCTATGTCATTGATCTTACGTTGAGATTCGTGTGGTTTTTTTTCTTTTTCTCTTTATGCTTGATTCACTCATTTAGATGTGCAATAACTATAGCACATCTAGATGTGCCCTAGACACATCCTAATTATGTCACATCTAAGATGATGTCATCCTTGATTGTGGCTTTCCCGTTCACAACTTCCTTCATTTGTTTCGGTTTTTTTGTTCGGTCTTTTTGTTTGATTGTCCAGCCCAAATTCTCGTTGCCGCACACAGCAGGGCTCCACGGATGGGCTGGCCCACTGCAACGCACTCAAGTGTGTTATGTTTGTAGCAGACACACGTAATCACCTCGCACTTTGAATGGAGTTCTCGTATAAATCCTCAGCCAGAGATTGGCCTTCCCTTACTGCTATTGCCTCTAGTGTGCTCACATTCGTGATAAACTCGAGTTTTAAGATCGAAGCACCCAAGAAAACTCCCCTGTGGTCTCTATGGAGCTACAGATTGCTACAGATTGCAAGAAGGTGGTTGAAGATGTGCAGAAGAACTCGGCGGCTGGCTATGGAGCTATAGTGCATGAAATAATACTTCGTGCAAACTCTTTCCTTTCATGTAAAGTGCTTCATGAGTTTAGGAACTCGAATTTCGAGGCTCACAATCTTGCTAGATATGCTTTGTCCTTAGGCTTTGGTCGTCATGTATGGCTAGGACAACTAGAAGATCTTGATTTTCTTTCTGTAAACATTAAGGGCGATGAATAAAGCATGCGAGATTGTCTCAAAAAAAGGTAATCACCTCGCACATGCCGTTTTTTCTGCATTAAATAATTCACTGTGTGTATTTTGACGCGCTGCTAGCAATTTATCTGGCTACTGGCTGGGGCCTAATCCTAATTTGAGGACCCACTTGTGGATGTACCCTGTGTGCCACTTCCTTTTGTTAGCATCAAACACAAAAATTAAGGGATGTACGTGGAGTCCTGGATGCCTATGGGTTTGCAAACAAATGTAGTCAAGCTGAGAGCCTGCAGTTTAGCACAGTATATGCAAAGCATAAGAGTTACTTAGAGATAGCATTTGTGATTTTTTTAAATGGAGCATATTATCAAACATTTGAACTTTTTTGAAAACAACAAACATTTTTTTAAACTTGCGAACATTTTTTGAAAAACGCTATTCTGATATTTTCTAACATTTTTTGGAAAAACCAAACAATATTTGAAAAAACAAAGATTTTTCAATTTTCAAACACTTATTGAAAAAGAAAAGAAAAGATTTTTTTTGGAAAAAACAGAAGAAAGGTAAAAAGGAATGGAAAGCCTATGAATAAAAAACCAAAAAAGAATAAACCAAAAACACCAGCATACACATTTCTTGTAAAAAAAGGGAAATTTATGCACGGGTAATATGTCCTGTATGCTCCTACAAAAATAGAGTTAGGTTGTTTGTGTAAAAAATAATGATTATACAATATTGATCACAGTAAAAACTAGGGTTAGAAAAAAATTGCAGTTATATTAAAACAAAGTAGAAATCCTTTTTTCTCTTATGGATTTCATGAAAAAGTACCTTGTAAATTTTCATTCCATCAACAAAGGGAAAAATCTATCAACAATGGAAAACATGCTCCCCCTCCCGAGTTGCACATTGATGACTGACTTGCGGTTGGTTGAATGGGGGTCCTCAACAAACACATACAGACACCGCACCCTCCCAATTGCGAGTTGATGGTTGACTTCCAACTGGGGTTCGTAGAAAGACAAAGTTTCCGCTCCCCCTCCCCCTAGTTGCGAGCAGATGCTCGACTAACAACTGGGGCTCGTACAAAACAAACTGCCCACCCCCCGCTTCCTCAGTTGCAACTCGATAGTAGACTCATAAGTAGGGACCTCGACAAACACACAAATACACCACCCCCTCACGCCTAGTTGCGAGTCGATGGTCAGCTTGCAACTGGGTACCGTACAAACACACTCCACTCGCCTCCTCAGTTGCGATTCGATGGTAGACTCGCAACTTGAGCTGTCACAAACGCACACACCCCTTAGTTACGAAATCGATGGTCGGCTTGCAACTGGGGGCCCCGACAAACAAACACACACCGCTAGTTGCGAGTCGATGGTCGGCTTTCAAACTAGGGGCCCCGACAAACATACGCACCCTTGTGTTGCAAGTCAATGGTCGGCTTGCAACTGGGGACCCTCGACAAACACACACTCCCTCTAGCTGCCAGTCTCTGGTTGACATGCAACTGGAGACCCCGACAAACACGCACACCCTTAGTTGCAAGTCGATGGTCGACATGCAACTAGGGACCATCGACAAATACACACTCCCCCCTAGTTACGAGTCTATGGTTGACATGCAACTGGGGACCCCAACAAACACACACACCCTTAGGTGCGAGTTTATGGTCGGCTTGCAACTAGGGGGGCAATAAACACACACGCACACGCACACACACACACACACACACACACTTAGCTGCGAGTTGATGGTCGGCTTGCAACTTGGGGGGCAACAAACACATGTGTGCGCACGTGCACACACACACACACACACAGACACTTAGTTGCGAGTCGAAGGTCGGCTTGCAAACTAGGCCCCCCGACAAACACACGCACCCTTGTGTTGCGAGTCGATGGTCGGCTTGCAACTAGTGTCCCCGAGAAAACACGCACGCCCATAGTTGCGAGTCGATTGTCGACATGCAACTCGGGACCCTCGACAAACACACACTCCCGCTAGTTGCGAGTCTATGGTCGACAAGCAACTAGGGACCCCAACAAACACAAACACCCCTAGTTGCGAGTTGATGGTCGACTTGCAACTCGGGGGGCAACACACACACACACACACTTAGTTACGAGTCAATGGTCAACATGCAACTAGGGAACCTCTACAAGCACACACTCCCCTAGTTGCAAGCCGATAGTTGAGATGCAACTGGGGACCCTCGACAAGCACAAACACCCTTAGTTGCAAGTCGATGGCCAGCTTGCAATTAGGGACTAAGACAAAACACACACACACACACCCAGGTTGCGAGTCGATGGTCGAGATGCAATTGGGGACCCTCGACAAAAATAGACACCCCTAGTTGCAAGTCGATGTTCAGCTTGCAACTAGGGGCCATGAAAAAACACAAACACCCCCAAGTTGTGAGTCGATGCTCGGCATGCAACTGGAGGCCCCGACAAACACACACACACACACAAACCCCTAGTTGCGAGTCGATGGTCGATATGCAACTGGGAACCCTCGACAAACACACACTTTCCTAGTTGCGGGTCGATAGTTGACATGCAACTAGGGACCCTCGACAAACCCAAAGCACCCTAAGTTGCGATTCGATGGTAGCCTTGCAGCTAGGGGTCCCCAACAAACACACACACCATTAGTTGCGAGTCGATGGTTGACATACAAATGGAGGGTCGCAACAAACACACACACACACACACATACACACACACACACACACACACACACTTACTTGTGAGTCGATGGTCGGCTCACAACTGGGGGCCCCAACAAACACACACACACACTTAGTTGTGAGTTGATGGTTGACATGCAACTAGGGGCGCCAACAAACACACACACCCCTTAATTGCGAGTCGATGGTTGACTTGCAACTAGACCCGTAGAATGGTTGACACACACACACACACACACACACACACAAACACACACACACACACACAAACACACTCCCCTCCCCCTCCCCCAGTTGCGAGTCAAATGGTTGGCTTGCAGCTGGGCGCCTAAACAACATGCATACCCATCGTTATGAGTCGATGGTTGATATGCAACTGCGGGGGCCACGAACACACACACACACACACACACCCCTTAGTTGTGAGTCGATGCTCGGCATGCAACATGGCCCTTGACAAACACACACACACACACACCTAGTTGCGAGTCGATGGTCGACATGCAACTAGGGACCCTCAACAAACATACACACAAGTAGATGCTACCCGATGGTAGACATGCTATTGGGAGCCCTCGACAAACACACACACCCTTAGTTGCGAGTCGATGGTCGGCTTGCAACTAGGGGGCCCCAACAAACACACATGCACCATTAGTTGCGAGTCGATGGTTGACATGCAAATGGGGTCCCAACAGACACACACACCCTTAATTGCGAGTTAATGGTTGACTTGCAACTAGGCTCCACGACAAAACACACACACCCCTAGTAGTGAGTCGATACTCATCATGGAACTGGGCCCCCGATAAATACACACACACACACACACACTAGTTGTGAGTCGATGGTCGACATGCAACTAGGGACCCTCGACAAACACACACCCCTAGTTGCGAGTCGATGGTCAACATGCAACTAGGGACCCTCGACAAAACACACATCCCTAGTTGCAAGTCGATGGTTGACATGCAACTAGGGACCCTCGACAAACACAAACACCCTTAGTTGCAACTTGATCGTTAGCTTGCAACTAGGGGTCACAACAAAACACCCCCCCCCCCAAGTTACAAGTCGATGGTTGACATGCAACTGCGGGCACCGAGAAACACACACACCCCCTAGTTGTGAGTCGATGGTCGGCTTGCTACTGGGGACCCTCGACAAACATACACACCCTAATTGTGGAGGGTGGACTTGCATCTGGGATAAAAAACAAAACACATGCCTACTAATGAGTCGAGGGTGGATTTGCAACTGAGACAACTACAATTCCATTTGCATATCAAGAGTGGACTTGTAACTAGGAAAACTACGGAACTACAAGCCTAGTTGTGAATCAAGGGTTGACATGCAAATGATATGAAACAAATTATGGGTGCAACTGTGATTAAAGGCTGGACTTGTAACCGGGATGAAAACAAAAAATACAGCCTCCAGTTGCGAGTCGAGGGTGGACTTGCTACTTGGACAACTAACTACGAGGTCAGTTGCGAGTCAAAGGTGGACTTGCAACTAGGACAACTACGAAACTATGAGTCAAATTGCAAGTCAAGGGTCGACATGCAACTGGGATGGCACAAACTCAGCCCAGTTATGAGACAAAAAAAGACCTGCAACTAGGATAAAAACAAAACACATGCTGAGTTGCGAGTCAAGGGTGGGCTTGTAACTGGGATGAAACAAAAAATGGGTCTATTTGCGAGTCAAATGTTGTTTGCAACTGGGACAACTATACAAAACTACAATACGAGTGGCCAGTCAAGGGTGGACTTGCAACTAGGACGACTGCAAACGATGAGCCTAATTACGAGTCAATAATGGACTTGCAACTGAGTTGAAAAAGAAATTACGGGCCCAATTACAACCCTACATCTATATCTAGACAAACAAGAACCTTGCATCTGCCTCATTATATAAAGGTATCTCGTGGGGCTGGACTCTACAAATTCTCCACCAAGCCAAAAAAACACAGTGAAAACGAACAAGAAAGAAAGGGTCGACATATATGTGCCCATGTGAAAATAAACGCGAGAGTAGGCCAACGCAAAACAAACAGGACAAGGACACACAATAAAAAAAGAGCTGACGGGGTGGGGAGGGGGGTGCATGATCGAGCTTCTGTGAACATTAAAGCAAACAAATCAGACGGTTGTAGACTTAGACGAGACATTACTAAATCTTATCTAGACGAGATTTAGCAAATCTGAAACAAAAAATCTAGTTACGCCCTCCTCTAACTACACAGTAGAACCAAAATAGACTAAAACACGGAATAAAAAGACACGTGGCCCTCCATGAAAAAGCTACAACCCACGAAATAAAATGAATACATAAAACATAAAAACGGTCGCTCAAAGTAGTCAAATGGGGCCTCACTACTCCACAAGGGACGAATAGAAAACACGGTACACCGACAACGAACACGACTCAGAAACATGTATATCTAACCGTATATGAGTTAACTAAGACATTGTATACTCTCATCTAGATGAGAATTAGCAAAATGAATCCAAAACAGGACCCACACATCGCGCCACGAAAATGGTCCAACAAAAGAAGCATGCGCGAAATAGGCAGACAAGTAGACACTAGACACATGGCGCGGCACGGGACACACGCGACAAATCAACCATGATCAAGATTTACACGACAATTAAAGAAAATAGATGATAAAGCAAAAAAAGTTCACGAATTTAAAACAAATAAATAAACAAGTAAAAGAAAAAAAGATGGAAATGGGAAATGAGAAAATAGAAAAATAATAAAATCTTGAATTGAAAATAGTTAATAATTTCAAACAAATAAAGAAACAAAAAAATAAAGGTCCCAGTTGTAAGTCGATGGTGGACTTGCAACTGGAACGAAAATATGAAGATGGTCCCAGATGCATGTCGATGGTGGACTTGTAATTGGGTCGAAAAAAGGCCGAGCCCATAAAAACGTGTTGAGGGTGGGGTTGCAACTGAAGTAGAAAAAACAGACTTGATTATGATTCGATTATGAATTTTTAACTAGAAAAAAGATTAAGTGCCAATTGCAAGTACATGATGGACTTGCAACCGAGACAAAAAAATAGTCAGTCTCAGTTGCAAAATGTTTGTGGACTTGCAACTATGAAAAAATTCATGGCTAGTTTTTTTTAAATAAAAAGAGATTAATATTAATTTCCAAGAAACTAAAGGAAAGAGGATAACAGAGTGTCGCTTGAGTGGCAAAAGAACAGCGCCATATCCTTCGTGAGATTCCTCTTTCATTTTCTCTGACGCAACCCACAGGAACAAAAAACAAACAAGAAAAAACAAAAACGGCCCACCCAGCACACTACAGAGATAACGAGCTGGCAAGAATGAACGCAGATGGGCCAGACAAAAACGCAACCACGATGTGAGCAACCAGCCACGCGCGAGATCAAGTTGGCACCAAAATTACAGAACAAACAGATCCAACAGTGCAGAACTTAGATGTGACATTCTTAAAAAACATCTAGATGTGACTTACCAATTCCATGCAGTTTGACTAATTCGCATCTAGATGTTTTCTAAGGATGTCACATCTAATCTCCTACAAGTAATGTAACAACAAGGAACAAAAAAAAGCTGGGATAAAAAAACACACCACAAACATAGTGAACATGAGATTAGATGTGACATAATTATGTCACATGTAGATGTGTTAGACAGACCCTATCTTCTGCTCGTCCACCCAATCGCCCCCTCTCTCTCTCCCACGACCTCCGTCTCCCCATGAACTCCCCCTTCAGATCGCCACCCCGCGCCACCGTGCCTCCACCTCCCCCACGTTGCCCCGCAGCTTCCCACCTTCGCGCCGCCCCGCCGCCACCTCCCCGCGCCGCCCCGTCGCCTACTATCCGCGCGTCGCCGCGCCACCTCCCAAAATCCCGGCCACCCGCGCCGCATGGCATGGCCTTTCAGCACCACCGGTCGGCTCCCACGCCTTCCTTCCCCAGTCGCCATGCCTCTGGTCCGGCAGCAGATCGCGCCCCCGCAACGGGCCGGCGACGGGATCCCTCGCCCCGGTCTCTACCATGGCCAGGTCCGGGCAGCCCCCGAATGAGCTGCATCGCCCCACCTCTCATCTATGCGGTGACTGGATCCCGGCTGCCCCTCGTCTCCTCCACACAGCCGTGCACATGAGGCCAGGGGCCGACGCCGCCGCATATACGCCCGACTGCGAGGTCGCGAGCAGAAGGCCGGGGGAGTAGCCACCAGATGTCGCCGGATGCGTCCCCGACGTGGTGAGGTTCCATGGCCGGCCGAACAACACCACCTCGCTGCCGGGCTGCTCGGCTCCGCCCCCATCCCCAACAGCCACAGTCTCCCCACGCCAGGTCAGATCCCGAGCGGCCGCAGGTGGTAGCTGCACTCCGCTTGAGTTCTGTTGGGATCCATGGCGGAGGATGCCGGCCAACACGGCCACGAGCCCCCAATCCGTCTCCTCCGCCCCAACCGCGGCTCCATTTCCCCACGAGGACGCTGGCCGGCCACAGACGACCCCCTAGGTATGGGCTGTTCGTGGCATATGTGTGTGCCTGCAGTTCGACTGGCCCATCCTCTTACCTCCTCCCGTGTAGTGCACAACGGTGCACACAGTTCATCCCACGCGGGTGCGTGCAGCTCCCCATGCGGGTTTAGCAGCCAGTGGTGGTCGCCACCGTCCCGTCCCTCCTCTGCAGCAAAAAAAATCGGGGATGAGATGCACGGCAACGAGGGCTACCCCGGGTCAAGGCGATTTTTCTCACGGGCGCAACTCCCTTTCCTTCTTCATGTTATTCAATTTTCTCACGAGTACAGTCCAGCCGTCCCCAGCTTGCACTGCGCTGGGGCACGCGATACAGTTTGGTGTGCGTGGCCTTGGAGTTGGCTTTTGGATTTGCAAGTGCCTTGTGCGTTTAGTGACGCGGCGCAGCCTCAGTTCTGCTCGACCAGATGATGTTCAGCTGGGTTAAAAAAGTTGTGGATTTTTATGTGAATTGTATGTTCAACCTGTGTAAAAAGAATTGCAAGGCCAAGTTTGATATAAAAAATCATTCTTAGATGCGGTTCACTGTAAAATCCTATGTAGTTCTCTTGGTAAAACCAGAAAAAAGAAACAACTAACAAAAGAAGTCCACTTCTTTTAGAATATAGTTCACTAGGGTCTGCCGCGGGGTTTACTTTCACCAACAAAAATGTAGTTATCTAGTCTTCCCATGCATTTCACTAACTTTGACCATGTGGTCCACATAAACTAAAAGAAGTTAAAAAGGTCAGAAAAGTGATGTGGTTTACTGATAGCAAAAAAAATGATGTCCCCTTTTCCCGATATTGCAGTATGGTTTTTCTTCTAATGTAGTATCGTTGCTTGTTGAATGCGGTTTGGTTCATCCGAATTGAAACTAAAAATACACAAATGAACAATTTTGAAAAGAAACCATGCAGTCCTCTTGCCCGTCCGATGCAGTACGGTTTTCATTCTAAAACCAGTGCGGTTTTCTTCCTCGTCTTCAAAAATTTACGTCCCATAAAAAATAAATCATGCAGTCCGCTAGCCCGTCTGATGCAGTGCGGTTTTCAGTCTAAAAGCAGTGTGGTTTTCTTCCTCGTTTCAATAATTTACGTCCCACAAAGAAGAAATTATGCAGCTCGCTTGCCCGTCTGATGCAGTGCGGTTTTCAGTCTAAAAGCGGTGTGGTCGGACATGTGTTGTTGTTTATCCCGTAAGTGCAAAAAAAATGTTAAGGAAGCAAAAAAAGTAATGCGATTCACTTTTCAGTCGGATGAAGTACCGACGTCGATTTGGGTGTCGAGAAAAACAGAGTGTCCGCATTTCGGTAAATTTGAAAATCTTCTTAAACCGTAAGGAATTACAGAGAGTGTTCTACATGAAAAAGTTGCGCCTCGTCAATATCTTTCCAGCGGCGTATCGTTTGAATCATTCTGATCAGCGGTTTGTCAAAATTTTGTGAAAAACGGCCGCTGCCACTCGTCATCCGCCGCACGATTTTCAAAATTAACTTAAAATCGTAAGGAATCTCAAAAATATTTCAACATATGAAGGTTGCGCCTCGTCCATAGCTTTTCAACGGTATATTACACGCCTTGTTTCGACAAACGGTTAAAAAACTGGAGAAAAAACAGTACCAAAAATTTGAAATTTTTTGAAAAACAGAATTCCGCGATTTAGTAAATTTGAAACTGCTCTTAAACCATAACGAATTAGAGAAAGCAATAGTTATGAAAAAGATGCGCCTCGATGATATCTATCCAACGGTGTATCATTTGCCTCATTCCGACGAGCGTTTAGAAAAAAGCGAAAAATGCTAGCTGCCAATCTTTGTGGGCCGCACCATTTTTGAAACTGCTCTCAAACCGCGGGGAATCTCGAAAAGTGTTCAACATGGCGAAGTTGCGCATAATCCGTAGCTTTACAATGATATATTACACGCCTCGTTCCGATAAACGGTTAAAAAATTGGAGTGAAAACAGTACCGAAAAGACACTACACGCAGTTTTTTCCGACACGAAGTTCACTAGTCCTTGTAATGCAGTGCTCTTGCTAAAGAAAGTGCAGTGCCCTCGCGTTGAGCATGCAGTGCGGAAGTGTTATCAGAATAACTATTCTGATAATATTATCAGAATAGACGGACATACTGCGACAAGCGTCTGTCTGAAAGGAACACCGTACCCTGATGGGTACGGTGCTCGAGAGGATTCTGTCCGCGAAGAGCGGATAGAATGATTCCTTTACGAGCCTGCTAAGAGGCTTCGAGGTTTCTGATATAATTTCTCCAACTGTAATTTATTCGCAAAATGCACCTGTGTATAGATAGTAGCCCCTGAGACTCGGATTTCCTTTCCAAGGGAGGTGATCGAAGGATCAAAAAGATATGCTCAGGCAATAATGTGATGGAACTGGAACACAGGTTGTTTCCCCCTGACGATTGTCCGGACTACAGAAGTAGCCGAGCTGCAGCGAAAGCTTGATGTGGCAGGGGATGACATTGCGTTGAATAACAGGCGTCTTGACGAATTGCAAGGTATGTATTTGGAACAGTCCTTACACAGACGTGCTTATAATATAAGCTTGACGCTGAAAATTGTATACTGGAAATGCATGATTGCAGATGGTGCTGCCGCAGTTAAGGTTCTTCGGGCGGAGCTACCTGGGCCAAGGAGCATGTCCGGTTTAGCAATGCGGCTGCCGAAAAGGCATCGGCCGAGTTAAAGGCCGAACAAGCTGCTTGGCGCCAAGACGAGGAGAAGATATCTCAGATGGCGCGTGAACTAAAGGATGCTGCCAGCTGCTATGAATTCCTCGAGAAGGATAACGAAGCCAAATCGGCTGATCTTGAAAAGGCCTTACGAGAGGCAAAAGAGGCGCGGTCCGAATCTAGGGCGGCCCGAGAAGAGATCCGGCAAGCTGGAGAGTTTGCGGCTGGTAAGCCATTTTTATTGAAGACTAAATTCCGCGATCCGAATTATGCTTAGCTTAATCAAGTACGGAGTTCTACAGATGTGTTTTTGGATCTTCCGAAGAGTTCTTCCGATGCGGCGCAGTTTTACCAAGCGCAAGAAGGATATGCAATGGAGAAGCTTTTCTGGTCGCAATTTGGTGCGTCAAAGCGCCTGCTACAGAACGAACAGATGTCTCAATGGGCTGAGCTTCACAAGACATCCGGCGGTGCTATGAAAAATGTCGTAATCCGGCTGTGGCCGAACGAGCCAATTCCGAGTAGTTATTTCGGTTTGGTGCGGCGACTTGTTGAGGCAGTGACACGTATTGATGCTGCTAAATGGTCAGCGTGCATTGAAGGTGCACGGATGGCCTTTGCCCGTGTGAAGACATACTGGGGGAAACATGAAGGCCATTGATGTTGAAGCTAAGGGCCCACTGTCGGTGTCAAAACCGGCGGATCTCGGGTAGGGGGTCCCGAACTGTGCGTCTAAGGCTAATGGTAACAGGAGACGGGGTACACAATGTTTACCCAGGTTCGGGTCCTCTCGAGGGAGGTAATACCCTACTTCCTGCTTGATTGATCTTGATGATATGAGCATTACAAGAGCTGATCTACCACGAGATCGTAGAGGCTAAACCCTAGAAGCTAGCCTATGATTACGATTGTTCTTATCCTACGGACTAAACCCTCTGGTTTATATAGACACCGGAGGGGGCTACTGTTACACAGAGTCGGTTACAAGGGAGGAGATCTACATGTCCGAATTGCCAAGCTTGCCTTCCACGCAAAGGAGAGTCCCACCCGGACACGGGACGAAGTCTTCAATCTTGTATCTTCATAGTCCAACAGTCCGGCCAAAGTATATAGTCCGGCTGTCCGAGGACCCCCTAATCCAGGACTCCCTCGGTAGCCCCTGAACCAGACTTCAATGACGATGAGTTCGGCGCGCAGATTATTTTCGGCATTGCAATGCTGGTTCCTCCTCCGAATACTTCCACTTGTGCAGAATCGGGCAATAGCACTGGTTCGTAAGGCCCTTTAGTGCCGTTTCCCTAACCGGCACTAAAGTGTGGGCACTAAAGGCCCCCCCCCTTAGTTCAGCACGAACCGGTGCTAAAGGGAAACCACGTGGCACGAGCCAGCTCCGGAGGCCGGGACCCCTTTAGTACCGGTTGGTAACACCAACCGGTACTAAATGTTTGTGGGTTTTTGTTTTATTTTGTATTTTTCAATTAAATTTGTGTTATCAATTTAATTTAGGATTGTTTTACGTTATAATGAGTTGTAGTCGTCATCATCATCATCATCATCGCATATCAATAAATAAATAAACTCTAGCTAGCTAAAAATCATCGTAGTCGTCTAATTACCACTATTTAATCATCATAGTCATTACCGCTAGCTATCTAATCATCACCAACACTGGCTAGCTTAAAGAGGAAACATTCACTTCATAACAGAAGCAAAGATATCATCGAGTTCAACATAATCATCACCAACATCGAAGTTCAGGACACAGACATGAGACACTAATTAAGAGCATGAACTAGTGCTGCTCCCTCTCAGGTAGAATAGCATAGAACATGTATAGCTCTCCTGATTCATCATACTGGAGCATGCAGATGAATCTGTCTTCTAATCTTGGGTTGCGCTTCTCCTTGCTGCCCCCTAGTACTTCTCTGCGATCGTTAACAATTTTGCTCCAATCTTTCACTATTAAGCATTCTTCGCTTTCAGAAATCCTGAATGCACTCATGTGCAATGTAGGATATCTTGGCCATAAGCTAACCATTGACATGTCACCTTTAGTCTCGATCCACTGAGGCACAACTGTCATCGGAAGTCCCTGTTGAAGAACATCGTATAGTAATTAATATACTAAGCAATGAAAGTTTAGTTTCAAAAATAATGTATGCAAAAGATGCACTAATTAAGGACAAATAGTTAAAATCTTACCATCTTTCGATTATAGATGTGACCGTAGTTCAATACGATCACCATTGGTCGGACGTTTTGAGTACTAGCATTTCTAAGTTCAGGATTTTTTTTTGTCTTGACAGCAGTAAGATCCTCAAGCCATGAAACATAATGACTTATCTCCTCGCAGTTTAGTTGATCCCCGAGGTAGTAGTAGGTCCTGTCTACCAAGCGCTGGACATGTTTGCTTGAACCGAAATAAGCTGACAATACAAATTAGTTGTCAACTATTTTTGAATAAACTGTATCAAAGACATAAACATATGCATGCATGGTTGAGAAAAACTCACATAATGGTAGAACTGGAGGCGTTTGCACATCATCTTCCGGACGAATATCAAAGGTGACAACCATACCAGGCTCAAATGCATAAGCCTTGCATAGAGCTTGCCAAGTTTTGCATTCAAAATGGGTGTATGTGTCTTAATTATATAATTTGACGTTGAAAGTGTACCCATGCTCCGTCTTCAAGTAAACTCTCTTTACCTCCATATCATCTATAGCACTAAAACCTATCTTATCCAAGACAAAAATTCTTGCATGGCAGGGGATGCGCTAGTAGAATAGTGAAAATTTAAAATTATAAGTTGAAGCAAATGAAGCATAAGTTTTGCATTCAAATAATAATAGACAAAGTGATTTACTGTATCAATTTCGAATGTCTCATCCAGCTTGATGCTGAAGCGCCTACCATCAACAAGGAAATTTCTGTCGCACAGGCCACGTTGGTCTTCAGAGTATTCGCACATCATGAAATCTTTTTCGTCGTCAAATGACATTTCCTATGTTCATATAGGTGAAACATTAAACACCTATTGCTATCTAACATTAATTAATATCTAGCCAAATATATATTCATCTAACATTTGACATTAATATATCTAACTATATTCATCTCTAACAATTGACATTACTATATATTTAACTTTTCTCTCTAATTCATCTAACATTCGACATTAATCTAACATTTATATAAACTCAAAATATATAAAAAATTAAATAAACAGAAAAACTCATTAACAAATAATATTTTAATTAGATCATCAAATCTCAGATACCTAAATTTTCTTACTAAAAATAAACTAGTTATATTCATTATTGAACTAGTTCAAATCTCATATAGGTAAATAAACTAGTTATATTAATTGTTGAACTAGTTCAAATCTCATATAGCTAAATAAACTAGTTCGACAATTTTCTTACTAAAAATAAACTAGTTATATTAATTATTGAACTAGTTCAAATCTCATATACCTAAATAAACTAGTTCAATAATTTTCTTACTAAAAATAAACTAGTTATATTAATTATTCAACTAGTTCCAATCTCTAGTTCGACAATTTTCTATCTAGCTAATTCATCTAACATTCGACATTAATAAAACATTCGATCATCTAATTAACTTTTCTAAAAAACAGAAAATAAGTAAAAAAATGTGTGTGTGTGTGTGTGTGTGCATAGTGTGTACGTATATATGTGGGTGTATGTGTGTATGTGTGCGGCCCCGTACGCCGCCGCCCCGTACGTACGAGCGGGGGCGGCGGCGTACGTACGGGCGGGAGCGCCGCCGTACGGGCCGGGTGCGACGACGACGAACGGCGGCGCGGCGGGTATACGCGAGAGCGAGAGACGTACGGGACCGCGGCGGGACGACGACGGACGGCGGCGCGCAGCATTCGGGGCGGCGGTGCGAGACGGCGACGACGACGGGCGGCGGCGGGGACAGCAACGACGACGACGGACGACGGGCGACGGGCGGCGAGGACGGGTTCCAGCGGCGCGCGAGAGGTTGGAGACGAAAGAAGTGGGGAGATCTAACTGAATTTTCGTAAGTGTTATATATATAGGAGAGGCCTTTAGTACCGGTTGGAGTCACCAACCGGTACTAAAGGCCAACTTTAGCCAGGCCAAGAGGCGAGAAGAGCAGGCCTTTACTACCGGTTGGTGGCTCCAACCGGTACTAAAGGGTGGTCTTTAGTACCGGTTGGAGCCACCAACCGGTACTAAAGGCCTCGCGCTGCCACCCCAAAGTTTAGTCCCACCTCGCCGGGCGAAGGGCAGCCGCACTGGTTTATAAACCCAGCCGCGGCTACCTCTTCGAACTCCTCTATATAGCAGGCTTGTGGGCCTAAACTTTGCGCGCTGCCCTGTGAGTCTGCTGGGCCTTTAAGGCCTGTAATTGCACGACCGTGGCCTAGCAGGCCCACAGGGCAGCGTCCCAATTTTTCTATATTTTTTTTCATTTCTGCTTTATTTTCTTCTATTTATTTCTGCGTATTTTTTGTATAGTTTTTTCTTTTCTGTTATATTTATTTTCTTCTATTTATTTGTGAGTAGTTTTATTCATCTAGTTTGCCAAAATTCAACATTTTCAGAGTTCATTTTGTAGTGATTTTCAATTTCACGGTCATTTTGTGAACGATTGAAAAATAGCAAATATAATTTTTTTTCTTTTCTACTTTATTTTTTCTTCTATTTATTTCTGAGTAGTTTTTTTCTTTTTTGCTATATCTATTTTCTTCTATTTATTTTTGAGTAGTTTTTTTATATAGTTTTTTCTTTTCAGCTATTGTTTTTTTTCTTTTCTGCTATTTTTTCTTTTCTGCAAAACTTGATGGTCAAAGTCTGGAGTTATAACCAAAGTTGAAAAAAAAGAAATGCCGACGTGCAATTAGTTTTTGCCATAACAGAAGAAGTCCGGAGTTGTAATAAGTTATTAAAAATAAAAAAGAGGTGCAATGGTCGTTAATTTGCTTCAAGCCTTTCAGAATAGTGTAAACTGCACTGCGCGTAGCTCCGTGCAATCTACCATATTCCTGAAGGCTTGAAGCTAAGCAACGTGAGTATTGAGCCTCTTCTTCATCGTCTCTGCACTCAGGGCTTATAAACCGCTCCTAGTCCCTCTCTCTTGGCGAGGTGGGACTAAAAACAGCTTGCCATAACCTCATTAGTACCGGTTCGTGGTACGAACCGGCACTAAATGGTGATGGTGGGGCCATAGCCTGACCGCAGGCTGACACAGCCTTTTTAGTACCGGTTCGTGGCATGAACCGGTACTAAAGGTTCGCCACGAACCGGTGCTATTGATCGCCGCCACGAGCCGGTGCTATTGTACACATTAGTGCCGGCTGAAATTCGAACCGGCACTATTGTGCTTCATGTTTGACCCTTTTTCTACTGGTGTTCATAGAAGATTTTGAACACAAGGATCGTGTCCGGCTCTGCAAAACAAATTCCACATACCACCGTAGAGAGTATATTATTCCACAAGTCTAATCTGCTAACAACTTTTCATAACGTGACATCCTGCCGTGGTCCGGTCATTACGAACCGTTTTTCCCAGCCCACCATTGCATGTGTTACGAAGCGGTTTTATTGGCATGTCTTGTCGAAGCACAGATCGTGTTCCCCTTATCATGGGATTCTCATCAATACGGGTGTGGGTAACCCAATCGTGCTTATTAGTATGACTCATTGATTTTTAGGCAAGTTCCAAACCCACGAAGAGGATGCTTGATATTCGCCCTCTTTATAAAGGGGCCAAGGCCTGTCCTTTTCTTGTCGCGCTCGATCCTTCCCTTCCCCCACCTCGAGTTCCAACACCCAAGGCTCAGGCTAAGAGCTTCCGACTTTCAACCATGTCCGGATCCAACCTTCAAGGCCGGTGGATGGCCTCCTCTGTCACATAGGAGGACATCAAGAAGCTAAGAGAAGCCAGGTATCTGACCACCGAAATCTCGCACTGGCTGCCTGCTCTAGGGCAGGTCATCCCCACTCTCGAACCCAACGCGAGTGTCATATTTGTTTCCCACTCCCTCCGAGGGCTAGGCTTTAGTCTTGATCCCTTTGTTAGAGGGCTTATGTTCTATTACGGGCTCGATTTCCACGATCTAGCTCCAGATTCCATCCTTCACATCTCGTCGTTTATCGTCGTGTGTGAGGCCTTCCTCCCCATCACCCGACACTTCGGCTTATGGCTCAAGACCTTGAATGTGAAGCCGAAGATGATCGATGGGAGACACGCAAAATGCGGAGGTGCCATAATAAGCAAAGGCGCCAATGCTCCATGGCCAAAGGTTTCTTCCCGGAGGTGTCCAACCTACGACAGCGGGAGTGGTTTTACATCACAGCTCCCCGAAGTACGAAGTGGGCAGCTGCCCCCGCCCTCCGCTTGGCCCCCCCGCCAGAACTGGCATCATGGGTCAACAAGGGGCTGGACTGGGGGCCAGTTAATGACGTGCCGACATTGCAAAGTCGCATCCGAGATCTCCTCAAGAGAGGTGTCAGTCTCGTCAAGGTAATGCAAATAATGCTAGTTCGTCGGGTCCTACCGTGCCAATGTCAATCTCTCCGCATGTGGGAGTTCAACCCGGAAGGACCGCGAACTATTCAGCAATTCTTCGGCATGACGCTCGAAGAGATGTATGGATTGTTCTTCGGATCACGAATAAAGTATCCGGACACCACCGAGGATGCGGGTCTCAACTGCAACCGTCTAGATACCCATGTAAGTAATCCTGCGGCCGAACATGATGTCTTTTTGTTTGTCACAACATCATTCTGAAAAAATTACTCTCAACCAGGCCTAGATAAGAAAGGCGGAGAGGATCAGGTGTTCGGCCCCCCTTCCCGAAGGCTCACCAGATCCTGTACTGGCCAGGATGCTTGAGCACGCACCTTATCAAGTGCCGTCAGGGGAAGATAAAGGGAGGAATAAAGAAGCCGAAAGCGGGCTTCACACATTACACATCCGAACCGGGGGAATTATTGTCTCCACAATGGAGGATAATCGGGAAGAAGAATCTAGAATCCCATCTCCCGAAGGAAGGAAAAGGACCGCCTCTGAAGACCTGGAAACGGAGGTTTCCAAACGAGGGAAGAAACCTTCACCAAGGAGCCCTGCCCCGAAAGGCGTCCTTACTGCACATCGCCCTCAAGGGGGCCAGCCCTCCACCGAGCTGTAAGTGAACAGGAGTATTTTGGTAGATATATCCTGCTTTATCTCCGAGGACAATAACCGAGACATATATCTTGCAGCCCGGCTCGTAGCCCTTCTTGACAGAGTTCGTCTTCGGGGGATCTTCTTCTGGAGATGATGGAGAGCGAAACGCCTCCCCCTGCCTCCCCGCCTCATGGGGAGACGACCCTGAGGTGTCGTCACGGAGGATTTCTCCTGATCCGCCAAGGCCAGAAGGTAACCCTTTGGCCACCCAAAGTCCGGAGTATTCGGCTCCTAAGGAGAGCAACAAAAAGGGTCTGGGGCTGTCTAGTGCCCAACCGGACGCACTGATGGGTCTTGTGGAGCAAGCGGCTATCTCAGAGGCGCATCGTACTTTAATGGGTACGGTGGTTGAGAGGATTTCATCCGCCAAAAGTGGGTTGCATGAAGCTTTTAGGAGCCTACTAAGAGGCTTTGAGGTACGCAAAGTAATATATATATATATTTTGACGGTACCGTACACGCTAGGTGTGCTGTATACAGATAGTAGCCCCTGAGACTCTGGTTGCCATTCAGAGGTGGTAAACAGGGGATCATAGTCCCAGGTAATAATCGCGCTGCTTTCATGCGCAGGCGGCGGAGGGTCCGATGGCTGGCCGGACTGCTGAGTTTACCGAACTGAGGCGGCAGCTTGACGCGGCAGATGCCGACATCACGCTTGTGAACAAGTGGCTTGATGAGGCACATGGTATGTATTTTTGGTTGGTCAATAAATATTAAGAGGAGCATGATGCTAGTATCTATAATATGATGTGACTGCAGCTGGAGCTGCCGCCGTGGAGACCCTTCGGGCGGAACTTGCCCGAGCCAAGGAACTAGCTAGGAGAAGTGATGCGACAGCTCTAAAGGCGGCGGAAGAGATAAGAGCCGAACGGGCTACTCATCGCCAGAGCGAAGATAAAATAGCCTAGATGGCTGTTGAGCTGAAAGATGCTGCCGGCCGATATGAGCTTCTTGAAAAGGAAAGCCAAGCGAAAGCGGCTGACCTGAAGAAAGCCATGGAAGCAGCCAAGGAAACCCGCTCTAAAATCAGAGCGGCGAAGGAGGAGCTCCGTCAAGCCGGAGATATCACGGCTGGGAAGCCCTTTTTGTTGCGGACGAAGTTCGGAGATCCGAAGTATGCCCCTCCGGATCAATTATGGAGTGCTGCAGACGCATACTTGGACTTGGCAACGAGTGCTGCTGATGCGACCGAGTTTTTCAAAGATCAGAAAGATCATGAAGTGGAAAGGTTGTTCTGGTCGCAGTTCAGTGCTCCGACGCGTCCGCTGTTGCTAAATGAAGATATGGCCGAGTGGGCCGAGCTCCATAGGTTGTCCGGACTTGCCATGAGGCCTGTCGTGGATCATCTTTTGCAGAAGGGACCAAGGCCGGATAGTTATTTTGGTTTAGTGGAATGATTCCTTGGTACTGTGCCGCATATCAACATTGTAAAGAGGTCGGCGTGCATAGAGGGTGCGCGGATGGCCCTTGCCTTTGTTAAGACATACTGGGCAGAGCTGGAGGCCACCGCTATTGCAACCCGGGGTCTGGCCGTAGGCCAGGTCTCGGCCGAGCACTGTTTTGAAGAAGTCCTAGAAGGCGCTCGCTTAATAGAGGCTCAGTGCTCGAAGAGTATCGTGTTCGAATGACATGTATCCCAATTGTAAAAACAATGCTATTTGTATTATAAAGGCTATGTTTATACTTTTGCCTGGAAGTATTATGATGCCTCTTGTGCGGCCGTTTATGTATGTATATAACCTGAAAGTTTGCAGTCGTCGGCTTCAGCCCCCACGCATATAATGCGGGGGTGTTCAAAAAAGCACGTATTCACACTTGATCCAACGTCTTGGTCCATTAAGGAGGTGATAGCGCGGCGAACAAGGCAATCGGACTATATAGCTTTTACACTTTCACTTAGCCATATGAGTTTGACGGTGGGGCTACTATATAGCCCCTGGTACATCCGCGCTCATTCGAATATGGTGCGCGTACATACAAGACTGGGAAACCAGTCCTTCATTAATGCTGAGGAATCACGAGGATTCCGCTGAGTCATCGAGTGGTTGACCAGTCTCGTGCTTTATCATGACAGTCAGTTTTCGGCTTTCTCTACTGAGGTGCTCATCCAGATGAACCAGGGCACAACCGCAGTAGTTCTCCCGGTGCCACCTTAGCCGATAGAGCGGAACGTAAGGTAGCAAACCACGGGAGCCGAGCAAACCCAACTATTGACCAAAGACATGATTCAGAGCTGATGCATATAAGGCCAAACTCGTGACGCCCAACACTCCCTAAGGTATTCCGACTTTACAACATATACTGGGCTGAGTAACGCCCTCGATAATGAGCCCTGAATTTCCAGGTGCATGCATTACTCTTACGTGACAAAATGCCAATAAAGCCAGCATCCCTCTCGGTTGTGTTGAGTATCCGGGGGGTATGAACCAACAAGAGACTGTAAACAAGGTTTACACAGGGTTTTAATCTAAAAAGAAACCTTTGGGCGGGCCCCTGCTACACGTGTGCGCCTGTGTCTCTATTGTGCAGTATCCTGGAAGGTTGTAGCAAGATGATCATCTGTAAAGTAGAAAAACCCAGGTGAAAGTCTTTGTGCGAAAAATTGGTTATTCTTAATGAACCAGTAAAATGCGATCTATCATTGTATTAAGAGGGTCAGGCCAAACGTAGCCCTTTTTACATGCGGGAAGCCCCTAGCACCACCTATGGGGGTATATCCCTTGACCCAATCTCAGGTTTATCTGAGCTGTTACAGCTAGTGGTGCGCCGGACTGGTCTAACCGTGTCCGCCGTCTTGACGACCGATCATTCATTTTGGTTGGAGAGGCCGTTCAGTGTTCGGCTGCTAGAGCCGCCACACATTCCTCCGCATGTAGGGAACGCTCTGTGTTTCCGCTAACTGTGATGATGACACGTGGACCGGGCATCTTAAGCTTAAGATAAGCGTAATGCGGTACTGCATTGAAACGAGCAAAGGCCGTTCTTCCGAGTAGTGTGTGGAAGCCGCTTCGGAATGGAGCGATGTCGAAGGTTAATTCTTCACGTCGGAAATTGTCGGAAGAACCGAATACAACCTATAGCACTAGAGAGCCCGTGCAGCGGGCCTCTGGGCCTGGCATTACTCCTTTAAAGGTATTATTGCTTTGGTTGATTCTTGTCGGGTCTATCCCCATTTTGCGGACGATGTCCTGATATATCAGATTAAGCCTACTGCCGCCGTCCATAAGGACTCAGGTGAGATGGTATCCGTCAATTGTTGGGTTTAGCACCAAGGCATCCGATCCTCCGTGCCGGATACTAGTCGGGTGATCCCTACGATAAAAAGTGATCGGGTAGGCCGACCAAGGGTCGAACTTGGGGGTGACGGGCTCCACGGCGTATATGTCTCGGAATGCGCGTTTGCACCTCCTCTTCGTTTTGTGAGTTGCGTAAATCATGTTCACTGTCCAGTGTTCGGCTGGCGAGGCTCATCCTCGTCTTCACTTGGTGTCTCCCTCCCCTTGTGTTCGTCGTTTAGCTTGCCGGCCTGCTTGAAGACCCAGCATTCTCTGTTGGTGTGATTTGCAGGTTTGTCGGAGGTGCCATGAATCTGACATAATCTGTCTAGAATCTTGTTTAGGTTAGGCGGTCCATCTCTGCTGCCTTTAAATGGCGTTTTCCGTTGACCGGGTCGAGAGCCCCTAAATCTAGCGTTTACCGCCGGGTTGTCTAGGCTGTCCTCATTGTTTCGACGCTTGCTTTTATTGTGTCACGGTTTCCCATTGCCATCCCTGACTTCAGATGTGCTTGAGTTGCTGGTGCCGCTACGGGCTAGCCAACTGTCTTCGTCCGCGTAAAAGCGGGTCATAAGGCTTGTTAGGGCTGCCATTGTCCTCGGTTTTTCCAGGCCGAGGTGTCTGGCGAGCCATTCGTCCAGGACACTGTGTTTGAAAGCCACTAAGGCTTCGACATCCGGGCAGTCGATGATTTGATTCTTCTTAGTGAGAAATTTGTTCCAAAGCTTTCGGGGTGACTCTCCGGGCTGTTGAATTATATGACTTAAATCGTTTGTATCCGGAGGTCGGACATAGGTCCCTTGAAAATTAGCCCTAAAAGCGTCCTCAAGATCTTCCCAACTTCCAATTGAGTTTTCGGGGAGACTTTTCAACCCGTGCCGAGCTGGTCCTTTCAACTTGAGGGGCGGGTATTTGATGGCGTGGAGATCATCTCAGCGAGCCATGTGGATGTGAAGGATAAGGTCACCAATCCAGACCCCAGGGTCTGGCGTTCCGTCGTATGCCTCTAAGTTCACGGGTTTGAATCCCTTTGGAAATTCATGATCCAGCACCTCGTCGGTGAAGCATAGGGGGTGCGCGGCACCCCTGTATTTGGATGTGTCATGACATTCTAACGGTTGTAGTGTTCGGTTTTGATTCCGAGCTGTTATTCGGTCAGTATAGTCGTTTGGGCGGCCATGATTCTGTGCCGGAACGCGCTTCCTAGATTAGTAGATGGACCTGGTCATACCGTCTTTTTGTGTAGGTCCTCACGTAAATCGAGTGCTGACTTGTGTGCAACATCGTTAGCCGCCCTGTCGCGGCCACGGGGTGGTCGATCCGGCTGATCGGCCATTTTATTTTTTGGCTGAATGGGCTCTAAAGCCTCGTCGTTGAATTCAGGCAGCATCTTGCGCTTTTGATAGCTCTTTATGTGGCGACTACCACCGAACTTTTCTTCGGTGTCAAGCACCTTGTTCCATCTGCTGTTGAGCGTATTCTCCGTGGCCTTAAGCCTCTGCTTCTGCTTCTTCAGGCTCCTCGCGGTGGCAATAAGCCTTCTATGGAGGTTCTCTTGTTCCAAGCGCCTTTCCGGGATGATGTGTGCATCGTCGTCCGGACTGTTCTCCTCTCCGGAGACCGGTTGATGAGCTTTACCCTCGTCGTCACCGCGATCGGACAGCGGTTCTGTACTATGTTTGCCGTCTGCTTGCTCATCCTGCTCCATCGTTGGGTCCATGTGGTCGTCGTTTCCTTTGGGGTCGACCGGGGTATTATTCTTTCTTGCGTTGTTATCGCTGTTTTTGCTGAGGCGGGATTTGGAGCGGCGCCTACGTCGTCGCTTTGGTTGCTTTTCGAGGGAATTATCCTTCGCTGCATCCTTCCGTTCCTCGTCGGTGTTTTCTTTGGGGGTACCCACCATGTATATGTCATATCATGAAGTGGCTGTCCAGCGCCCTGTGGGTGGTGGTTCCTGTTCCTCTCCTGCATTGTCGTCCATACCGTCGATGTCATCGGAGTCGAAATCAAGCATGTCGGTTAATACGTCGATAGTGGGTATTAAGTGGGTGGTGGGTGGGGAACGAATTTCTTCGTCGTCCGCTTCCCACTCGAGCCGAACATAGTTCTGCCAAGGATCTCCTGACAAGGAGAGGGACCTTAATGAGTTTAGCACATCGTCCAAGGGTGAGTGCTGAAAGATATCCGCGGAGGTAAACTCCATGATCGGTGCCCAATAAGATTCGATAGGCACAGACGCAAGTGGTTCGGAGCCTGTGGCCAGGGATGAATCCAAGGGTCCGGTGACACAGCTCTCATAGGTGGTGAAGTCAGTATTCGGCTCTATCGCCGGTGAGTACGTGGCCTCCGTGGCGGGGTCTATCCACCCGTCCTCGGACGGCATGATCTGCTCCGGAATATGGGCCGGAGTAGCCGCTGGTGTGATGTCCTGAACACCGTCTGACGGTCGAGCTAAGTGACGCTCGTCGTGACTGTGCGGCGCACCTGACGCGGGCTTGAATCCGTCGAAGATCAAGTCTCCGCGGATGTCGATAGTTTAGTTGAAGCTTTCAAACCTGACCTGATGGCCAGGGGCGTTGCTATCGATCTGCTCCAGATGGCCAAGCAAGTTGGCCCGCAGTACAAAGCCGCCGAATACGAAGATTTGTCCGGGGAGAAAAACCTCACCCTAGATCACATCGTTACTGATGATCGAAGAAGCCATTAAGCCTTACCGTAACGACACAGTGGAACTCTCAATGAAAGCACCAATGTCGGTGTAAAAACCGGCGGATCTCGGGTAGGGGTCCCGAACTGTGCATCTAAGGCAGATGGTAACAGGAGGCGGGGGACACGATGTTTACCCTGGTTTGGGCCATCTTAATGGAGGTAATACCCTACTTCCTGCTTGATTGATCTTGATGATATGAGTATTACAAGAGTTGATCTACCACGAGATCGTAGAGGCTAAAGCCTAGAAGCTAGCCTATGATTATGATTGTTCTTGTCCTACGGACTAAACGCTCTGGTTTATATAGACACCGGAGGGAGCTAGGGTTACACATAGTCGGTTACAAGGGAGGAGATCTACATATCCGAATTGCCAAGCTTGCCTTCCACGCAAAGGAGAGTCCCACCCTGACACGGGACGAAGTCTTCAATCTTGTATCTTCATAGTCCAACAGTCCGGCTAAAGTATATAGTCCAGATGTCCGAGGACCCCTAATCCAGGACTCCCTCACCCACCCAAGGGCAAGGACCAGCACGCGCCGGAGCGTTATTTCGAGGATGTCTTAGAAGCTGCCCGCTTGATAGAGGGTCAATGTTCGAAAGACATAATATTGGAGTGAGGTGTATGGGCATTGTAAAAGACGATGTTATAATCAATCTATTTTTATGTTTTGCTTGAAAGCTTTGTTCTTCCTGTGCGGCCGTTTTGTATATAATCTGAAAGTTTTCCAGTCGTCGGCTTCAGCCCCCTCGTAGTAAGTACGGGAGTGTTCGGAAAAGCATTTGATCACTCTTGACCCAATGTCTTGGTCCATGAAGGAGGTGACAATGCGGCGAACCAGGCAATCGGACTATAGGGCATTAACACTTCCACTTAGCCATAGGATTTTTATGGTGGGTCTACGATATAGCCCCTGGTATGTACGCGACTTGTACGATGCGTTACATATTTGATTTGAAAAAGATCCTTCGTATGACATGGAGGGAATCACTAAAGATTCCGGTAAGTCGTCAAGTGGTTGACCAGCTTTCGCCACATCATGACAGTCAGTTTTCGGCTTTCTCTACTGAGGTGCTTGACTAGATGAACCGGAAGCACAATCGCAGTAGTTCTCCCTTTACTACCCTAGCCGATAGAGCGGAACGTAGGGTAGCAAGCACAGGAGCCGGGCAAAACCAACTATTGACCCAAGACATGATTCGGAGCTGATGCATATAAGGCCAAACTATCGACGCCGAAGTACGCTATAAAGCTATTCGGACTTGTCGGTAACTCAATTGTTCTCATACCGAGCCCCTAGTAAAGTATGCCGAGGTGTATGTATAAAATAACCACAAGAGCAAAAATTCAGGGCGTTTAGGGAAAGGTGAATACTAGGCACTGGTTACCTTTACTGGGAGCTGAGTGATTTTCCAATTATTATTATATAGATAACAAAGCCGCAACCCTGGCTATTTGACATGTCGGAGTCGAAGGCTGAGGAAAAAGGCATTTTACAGGCTCGAAATAGAGAGTGCGGTCTGCAAAAAGTTATTTTGGACCTCCTGTCGCACGTTTGCGCCGCCTGTCCTCGGTTAAGGGACTCCTTGACTGGAATAATCCTTAGGTGATTGTACGAACCCGAACTCTTATGGAGTCCGCGAGATGACCGGCCCTTGAGTTACCTGTAGAGATGATAATAAGAAGAAAAGGGCAATTAGAAAAATAGGAGGGGGGGGGGCTATGGTAGTACTTGCAGGACCACCCGTATTGTTCTTCTGCCGATGCCCAGGGTATTTTAAGTGCATAGTTACGTATGCGCAGTACCCATTTCGAAGGCATATTAGGCGAACGGTGGAAGCCGAATTGCTAGTCCAATATGGACATTGATTGGTCATGTTGGATAGAGACCGGCGGCTTAATAGCCAATGAGGTATGCAGGGTGATTAGGCCGCGATGCAGTTCAGCTGAGATAGCCGTAGTATAATCTCCAGTATGGATGGAGTGTTTCGTGCGCTCACCTCTAGGGGTGTGTGTCACAGACACCATGTTTACTGTTTTTACTTTGGGGGGAAATTGTTTCTGACCCCCGTTGTTCGGTTGGTGAGTCGCTTCGTCGTCGCTATCGCCGGTTGGCCTCTTCCCCTTGTGTTCGGCATTTAACTTGCTGGCCTGTTTGAAGACCAACTGCTTCGATTGGTGTGGTTAGCTGGTTTATTGGGGTGGCCATGAATCTGGCAGGGCCTATCCAATATCTTGTCTAGATTGGATGGTTCGTCTCTATTTGCCGTCGATGGCTTTTTCCTTTGTCCGGCTTTGGGGCTGCTGAATCCGGCGTCGACTGTCGTGTCATGTGTTCCCTCATTGTTGTTGTGACGTTTGTTTCTATTGCGTCGTGGCTTCCCATTGCCGTCCCGGACTTTGGAAGTGCATAGATCGCTGGCACTATTGCTTCTACGAGCTAGCCAGGTGTCCTCTCCTGAGCAAAATCTGGTCATCAGGGTCGTAAGGGCTGACATTGTTTTTGGTTTTTCTTGGCCGAGGTGGCGGGCAAGCCATTTGTCCCGGACACTATGTTTGAAGGCCGCTAGGGCTTCTGCGTTCGGACCGTCTATGATTTGGTTCTTTTTAACTGAGAACCTAGTCCAGAGCTTCCTGGCGGACTCTCTGGGCTGCTGGACAATGTGACTTAAGTCATCGGCATCTGGCGGCTGGACATATGTACCTTGAAAGTTGTTGCGGAATGCATCTTCCAAATCTGCCCAGCTGCCAATTGAGTTTCCAGGCAGACTGTTGAACTAATGTCGAGCTGGTCCTTTGAGTGTCAGCGGGAGGTATTTGATGGCATGAAGATTGTCTCCGCGGGCCATATGGATATGGAGAAGAAAATCCTCATTCCACACCACAGGATCTGTTGTTCCGTCGTACGATCCAATATTTACGTGTTTAAAGCCTTCTGGGAATTCGTGGTCCATCACTTCGTCAGTGAAGCAAAGAGGGTGTGCGGCACCTCTATATCGGGCCACGTCGCAGCAATTCTCCGATGGAGTCCGTATGTGGTTTTCGGCCCGGGCTTGACTAGGTTTGTCGCGTCCGAATAGATGGCCGTCGTCGTGCGTCGAGGAACGTCCTCGCGATCCGTGGATCGATCTGGTGTGTCCTGCTCTACTGTCCAGTTCCTGCCGAAGGTCGTGTGTATAATCCCGAGCTGTTTTGTCTCTATTTTTACATGGCGGTAGGGCGGGCTGCTGTTCAGCCTGAGTTGCCGCTTTATCACGACCGCGTGGTGGTCGGTCCGCCACACTGTCCTGACCGCGCGGTGGTCGGTCCGCCGCATTGTGTGAGGGAGGTATAGACTCCGGTGCCTCCTCATCGAACTGAGTTAGCAATTTGTGCTTCGGGTAGCCTTTGGCTGAGCTCTTGAGGCCGTATTCTTCGGCTGCCAGGACATCATTCCATCTATCATTGAGCGCATCTTGGTCAGCTTGAAGCTGCTGCTGTTGCTTCTTTTTCAGGCTCCTTGCAGTGGCTATTAGCCGGTCACTACTAGGAAAAGTCCTACTCGTGGCGCAACAGTTTTGCCTACTAATGGCGCACTACTGGTGCGCCACTAGTACCACACCACAGGTGCGCCATTAGTATCTGGTATACTAATGGCGCACCACGCCGTGCGCCATTAGTATAGACCAACATGCGCCATTAGTATGCCTCCCAGGGGGGCATATTTACCCATGTGCTTTGGCATACTAATGGCGCACTATGGGGTTATGCGCCATTAGTATGAATATTAGGTTTTTTTTTACTTTTCTGATTTTTGCATAGGTTACAAAATATATTATTGGACAGAATATAGACAGCACCACACAGCAAGAGCAGATTCATCGAATACAATAGAAGATTAGTCTCCGAATACAATTCATCATATTAGTCTCCGAATTCAAAAGACCGAACAAAGATACAACATTACAAGTCTCGAGACCGCGAGTAGCGAGTTTGTCGGAAGTATTACTAATCCTAACAAGTCCTACTAATCATCATCATACAACTTCTACTCGTTATTAATAACAAGTCATACGATCATCATCTTGATAGTCATCGAACCAACCCTACTTAATTGTTCTTAGCACATGATCATCAGTATTAGGCAGGACCTAAATACCCTATTTAAGGTAAAATAGCATAAAACAATATAGACCCTGACTCTCCATTATGGAGAATGGAGATCATCCTGTCTCCAATTCTTGCGCTTCGCTTCCTTTTGCTTCCAAGAACCTCCTTATGACTGTCCATAAATTTTTTCCATCCTTTGATTTTCATGTCTCCACTTCTTTTAGAAATCTCGTATGGACAATTGAGATTCGTAGGATGACCTGGTTGTATGTTCAAAACATTAAGACTACCTTTCTGATACATCAAATGAGGCACACAATTCTCTGGGATTAGCTGTTAAAAACATAGTAATAACTTCATAGTTAGCAATGATGTACTAGTTTTAGAAGTATGCAAAAGATGCACGAATGTCGTAATAGTAAAAAATCTTACCAGGGTATCTCCATGGTAGTTATCGTAGTTGAACACATGCACTAGTTGCACGTATTGACCATAATGTTGAGGAGTTTGATTGTAGATATTGTAATTCTTAATGTCAGTACAAAATCCGACCATATGATTTTTCTCCTTGTAAGTTGTTAATTCAGAGCCATCGGTGTAGTGGGCTTTGTCTACCATCTTCCGCACATTCTTTGAACAATAAAAATAAGCTGTCAATGGAAATAAGCTGTCAACTATTTTGAAATAAACAATATATATTAGTTAATAATTAACTATGTTTGCGAAACTCACATAGCGGTAGAACTGGAGGTGTATCAACAAGGACCCAAATGTCCATATTGTCTTGGTCGATGTCAGGATCACCAAGATCCATGGTGACAAGCATACCCTCATCAAAACCATACATCTTGCAAAATGCTTCCCAATTTTTGCAACAAAATTGGGTTACGCTCCCAGAATTATACAGATTTACTTCAAAATCCACGTCGTGATGAGTCCTTAGGTGAATTTTATTTGTTTCAGAAATTTCATGGTCTTCAAAATCCATCCTCTCCAAGACATAGCGTCTTGCGTGGCATGGGATAATCTATACTCGAATTGTAAAATATGAAAATTACACGTTGAAATATTTGAAGTCATGCTTAATTATGAAAATAACACTTGTCGTCGTTGTGTACCGTTTCAACTTCGAAAGTCTCCTTGAGCTTAATGCTGAAGTGTCCATCATCGTCCAGGTGAGGCATGTCGCACGGACCTCGATCGTCGTGGCACCAGCCGCACTCCCCCGGGAGACTTTCGTCGTCTGATGACGACATATCCTATGTTCATAATTCAAAACTACATCATCTCTTGCGTTGCGTTAGGTGAATATTGTTAGTCATGCACACTTGTGCATTTTCAGCCAGGCCCAGTGGAGTTGGCCTAAAAACATTTCTTTCTTTAGGCCTGCTACATCCATCTCAAGTATTTATGGTCAAGGATTAGCAGGGCCATATGACGTCTACTACACAACCATCTTCTTGTAGACATTGTTGGGCCTCCAAGTACAGAGGTTTGTAGGACAGTAGCAAATTTCCCTCAAGTGGATGACCTAAGGTTTATCAATCCGTAGGAGGCATAGGATGAAGATGGTCTCTCTCAAGAAACCCTACAACCAAATAACAAAGAGTCTCTTGTGTCCCCAACACACCCAATACAATGGTAAATTGTATAGGTGCACTAGTTCGGCGAAGAGATGGTGATACAAGTGGTATATGGATAGTAGATAAAGGTATTTGTAATCTGAAATTATAAGAACAGCAAGTAACAAGTGATAAAAGTGAGAGTAAACGGTATAGCATTGCGTCGAAACAAGCCCTAGGGTTCATACTTTCGCTAGTGTAAGTTCCCTCAACAATACTAACATAATTGGATCATAAAACTATCCCTCAACATGCAACAAATAGTCACTCCAAAGTCATAGCGGAGAAAGAACGAAGAGATTATGGTAGGGTACGAAACCACCTCAAAGTTATTCTTTCCAATCAATCCAGTGGGCTATTCCTATAAGTGTCACAAACAGCCCTAGAGTCCGTACTAGAATAACACCTTAAGATACAAATCAACCAAAACCCTAATGTCACCTAGATACTCCAATGTCACCTCAAGTATCCGTGGGCATGATTATACGATATGCATCACACAATCTTAGATTCATCTATTCAACCAACACAAAGGACCTCAAAGAGTGCCCCAAAGTTCTACCGGAGAATCACGACGAAAACGTGTGCCAACCCCTACGCATAGGTTCCCAATGTCAAGAAACCCGCAAGTTGGTCACCAAAACATACATCAAGTGGCACGTGATATCCCATTGTCACCACAGATATTCATGGCAAGACATACATCAAGTGTTCTCACGTCTTTAAAGACTCAATCTGATAAGATTACTTTAAAAGGGGAAACTCGATTCATTACAAGAGAGTAGAGGGGGGAGAAAACATCATAGGATCCAAATATAATAACAAAGCTCGCGATACATCAAGATCGTATCATCTCAAGAACACGAGAGAAAGAGAGATCAAACACATAGCTACTAGTACATACCCTCAGCCCCGAGGGAGAACTACTCCCTCCTCGTCATGGAGAGCACCGGGATGATGAAGATGGCCACCGAAGAATGATTGCCCCCTCCGGCAGGGTGCCGGAACGGGTCTAGATTGATTTTCGGTGGCGACGGAGGCTTCTGGCGGCGGAACTCCCGATCTATCTTTCATTCTAGAAGTTTTAGGTTACGTAGGTATATATGGGTGCAGGAGGTACGTCAGGGGAGCCACGAGGGCCCCACGAGACAGGGGGGCGCGCCCTCGGGGGGGGGGGCGCCCCCCACCCTCGTGAGCACCTCGTTCCTTCCTTGACGTGGGGTCCTAGTCCATCAGGTGTGTTGCCTTCCCCAGGTGTGTTTCCTTCCCCAATATTGCCCAAAACTGTAGATAATATAGCATGGAGCAATCAAAAATTATAGATACGTTGGAGACGTATCAAGCATCCCCAAGCTTAATTCCTGCTCGTCCTCGAGTAGGTAAATGATAAAAAAGATATTTTTTGATGTGGAATGCTAGTTGGCATAATTTTAATGTAATTCTTCTTAATTGTGATATGAATATTCAGATCCATAAGATTCAAGACAAAAGTTTAATATTGACATAGAAACAATAATAATTCAAGCATACTAACTAAGCAATCATGTCTTCTCAAAATAACATGGCCAAAGAAAGCTATCCCTACAAAATCATATAGTCTGGCTATGCTCCATCTTCACCACACAAAATATTTAAATCATGCACAACCCCGATGACAAGCCAAGCACTTGTTTCATACTTTTGATGTTCTCAAACTTTTTCAATGTTCACGCAATACATGAGCGTGAGTCATGGACATAGCACTATAGGTGGAATAGAATGGTGGTTGTGGATAGGAAAAAAGGGAGAAGATAGTCTCACATCGACTAGGCATATCAACGCGCTATGGAGATGCCCATCAATAGATATCAATGTGAGTGACTAGGGACTGCCATGCAACGGATGCACTAGAGCTATAAGTATATGAAAGCTCAACAAAAGAAACTAGTGGGTGTGCATCCAACTTGCTTGCTCACGAAGACCTAGGGCATTTTGAGGAAGCCCATCATTGGAATATACAAGCCAATTTCTATAATGAAAGATTCCCACTAGTATATGAAAGTGACAACATAGGAGACTCTCTATCATGAAGATCATGGTGCTACTTTGAAGCACAAGTGTGGTAAAAGGATAGTAGCATTGTCCCTTTTATTTATTTATTTTATTTATTTATTTGGCCTTTCTTTTTTTTATTTGGCCTTTTTTTGGGACAATGCTCTATTGAATGATGATCATCACACTTCTATTTATTTACAACTCAATGATACAACTTGATACAAGAACAAGATATGACTCTATATGAATGCCTTCGGCGGTGTACCGGGATATGCAATGAATCAAGAGTGACAAGTATGAAGAAATTATGAACGGTGGCTTTGCCACAAATACTATGTCAACTACATGATCATGCTAAGCAATATGACAATGATGAATGTGTCATGATGAATTGGATGGTGGAAAGTTGCATGGCAATATATCTCGGAATGGCTATGGAAATGCCATAATAGGTAGGTATGGTGGCTGTTTTGAGGAAGGTATATGGTGGGTTTAAGGTACCGGCGAAAGTTGCGTGGTACTAGAGAGGCTAGAAATGGTGGAAGGGTGAGAGTGCGTATAATCCATGGACTCAACATTAGTCAAAAAGAACTCACATACTTATTGCAAAAATCTATTAGTTATCGAAACAAAGTACTACGCACATGCTCCTAGGGGGGTAAATTGGTAGTAAGAGACCATCGCTCGTCCCCGACCGCCACTCATAAGGAAGACAATCAATAAATAAATCATGCTCCGACTTCGTCACATAACGGTTCACCATACGTGCATGCTACGGGAATCACAAACTTCAGCACAAGTATTTCTCAAATTCACAACTACTCAACTAGCATGTCTCTAATATCACCATCTCCATATCTCAAAACAATTATTAAGTATCAAACTTCTGATAGCATTCAACACATTCATAAGAGAATTTTATTATTCGTGAATACCTAGCATATTAGGATTTTAAGCAAATTAGCATGCTATTTAAGACTCTCAAAATAATATAAGTGAAGCATAAGAGTTCATCTATTTCTTTAAAATAAAACTACCACCATGCTCTAAAAGATATAAGTGACGCACTAGAGCAAATGACAAACTACTCCGAAAGATATAAGTGAAGATCAATGAGTAGTGGAATAATTATGCAACTATGTGAAGACTCTCTAACATTTAATAATTTCAGATCTTGGTATTCTATTAAAACAGCAAGCAAATCCTAACAAAATAAATTGACGCTCCAAGCAATACACATATCATGTGGTAAATAAAAATATAGCTCCAAGTAAAGTTACCGATGAACAAAGACGAAAGAGGGGATGCCTTCCGGGGCATCCCCAAGCATAGGCTCTTGGTTGTCCTTGAATATTACCTTGGAGTGCCTTGGGCATCCCCAAGCTTAGGCTCTTGCCACTCCTTATTCCATAGTCCATCGAATCTTTACCCAAAACTTGAAAACTTCACAACACAAAACTTAAAGTAGAAAACTCGTGAGCTCCTTTAGTATAAGAAAATAAATCACCACTTCAAGGTACTGTAATGAACTCATTCTTTATTTATATTGGTGTTAAACCTACTGTATTTCAACTTCTCTATGGTTTATAAACTATTTTACTAGCCATAGATTCATCAAAATAAGTAAACAACACATGAAAAACAGAATCTATCAAAAACAGAACAGTCTGTAGTAATCTGGATCAAACGTATACTTCTGTAACTCATAAAATTCTCAAATAAATTTCTGGACCTGAGGAATTTATCTATTAATCATCTGCAAAAAGAATTAACTAAATACCACTTCTCAATAAAAACTGGCAGCAATTGTCGTGAGCGCTAAAGTTTCTGTTTTTGACAGCATGATCAACAAGACTTCCCGCAAGTCTTCCTCAGGGAGTCCTAGATTAGGGGTCTCCGGACAGCCCGACTATCTCCATTTGCCGGA
The DNA here is from genome assembly GCF_056163025.1 of Triticum urartu. Taxonomy (NCBI): domain Eukaryota; kingdom Viridiplantae; phylum Streptophyta; class Magnoliopsida; order Poales; family Poaceae; genus Triticum; species Triticum urartu. The sequence goes on along the minus strand of NC_141875.1, from coordinate 746,039,779 downwards.
CTGTTAGACTATGAAGATACAAAATTGAAGAATTCGTCTCGTGCCTGGATGGGACTCTACTTGGCGTGGAAGGCAAGCTAAGCAATACGGATATGGATATCTCCTCCTTTGTAACCGACCTTGTGTAACCCTAACCCTCTCCGGTGTCTATATAAACCGAAGGGTTTTAGTCCATAGGACAACAACCACAACATACAATCATACCATAGGCTAGCTTCTAGGGTTTAGCCTCTCTGATCTCGTGGTAGATCTACTCTTGTACTACCCATATCATCAATATTAATCTAGAAGGACGTAGGGTTTTACCTCCATCAAGAGGGCCCGAACCTGGGTAAAACATCGTGTCCCCTGCCTCCTGTTACCATCTGGCCTAGACGCACAGTTCGGGACCCCCTACCCAAGATCCGCCGGTTTTGACACCGACATTGGTGCTTTCATTGAGAGTTCCTTTGTGTCGTCGCCGTTAGGCTTTATGGCTCCTACTATCATCAATAACGATGCGGTCCAGGGCGAGACTTTTCTCTCCGGACAAATCTTCGCATTCGGCGGCTTTGCACTGCGGGCTAATTCGCTTGGCCATCTGGAGCAGATTGAAAGCTACGCCCCTGGCCATCAGGTCAGATTTGGAAGTTTGAACTACACGGCCGACATCCGCGGTGACTTGATCTTCGATGGATTCAAGCCACAGCGGGGCGTGCCGCACTGTCACGATGGGTATGACCTAGCTTTGCCACCGAACAGTACCCCAGAGGTCGCGCCCGCATCAGCTCCGACCCTTAGCTCGGAGCCAACTGCGCCAATTGAGGACAGGTGGCTAGACACCGCCTCAGGGGCTGCAGTCTCAACGGCGATCGAGCCGAACACCAGCCTAATCCTCTGCGAAGCCCGTGACTCCAAGGTGTCGGACTCTTTTTCGGACTCCGAACCGCCCGCGCCCCTGCCAATCGAATCCGATTGGGCGCCGATCATGGAATTTACCGCCGCAGATGTCTTTCAGCACTCGCCCTTCGGCGACATTCTGAATTCACTAAGGTCTCTCTCTTTGTCAGGAGAGCCCTGGCCGGATTGTGGCCAACAAGATTGGGATGCGGACGACGAAGAAAGTCGACGCCCACCCACCACCCACTTCGTAGCCACTGTCGATGATTTAACTGACATGCTCGACTTCGACTCCGAAGACATTGACGGTATGGTCGACAATGTAGGAGACGAACATGAACCTGCGCCTATAGGGCACTGGAAAGCCACCTTGTCATATGACATATACATGGTGGATACACACAAAGAAGGCAATGGCGACGAGATAGCGGAGGATGACCCCTCCAAGAAGGCAATGGCGACGAGATATTCAGGATATTCTCTATCATCAAGAAAACCAATTCAAATTTATATAAATAGACTTATTACCAACACTATCAAGCATAAATGCATTACTTATATTGCCCCTTTAGTTTATATAACTTGCCGCATAACATGGTGACTGTTTTTTATGAAGAGCGGAAATGTTTCAATGAGAATATATCAAATAAGTACATATGAAAGGTCATCTAAAAGGGGCAATGGAATACCAAGTGGGGCATAATAGCAAAACTTGAGAATAGTTGAATGATACGTTTTATTAAAAGGGGACATCCCTTGATATCCTTCACTCAAAATCAATCATTCCCTTGACATCCCTCGCTTCTCATACTTATTCATAGCACTAGCATCTCAGTGAAGCGCTTCGAAATCGAATATGTTTACCACAGAGGACAAGGTATATGTTCTTATTTAATGGTCTTGCATATTCCCCATCGCAAGGCCGTCACCCTTTGGTACTTCTTCAAGACGACATAAAAAACACATGTCCTTCCCATAAGATTTCATCCCGTTCGTTTCATTTAGTAGTAAACTCCCCCATCCATGGTGGTGTCTACATCTTAACTTGGTCGAATCCTCCTATACTTTATTCGTGTCAGTGTATGAATTTGACAATAAGTGGAGCACCCTCCCTCTAATTGAATTAGTTAGTGCATGCAGAATAAGAGTGCATGCATGGCCTCTAATGCCCCTCTCCCATCTATATGGATTAAGTGTGGCGTGCGACTAAAACCACTTACTTTTTGAACTTGGACTAAACACTTTAATTGAATGAGACTCAAAATGAGAATGATATAATGGAAACTCTAAATTTTGAGATGTGAACATAAAACTGCAAAGTAGGGAGTGACAATGTAGCATGATTAAAACACAAGAAAAATGATACAAATATGAATTTCATCAATGCAGATAATTAGCAGGTAAATGATAAAAGACAAAATTTTGTTTACATAAGTCTTATATTTGTAAATGTCATCACATTTGGTTCCAATACTTTAGAAAAATATCGCTACTAAACGTTATAAAGTTCTAGCCCATGCATCGAGCGGGCCACTTTCCTAGTTAAATAAAAGTAGAAAAACAATCGTTAGATTATTCTTTCCGAAGAGCCAGATGTGCTCTTCGTTTTTTTGGAACTTCGATGTGGATGTGTTTTTCTTCATTGGTTGCACGTGGGGCCGAGAACCTTTTTTCTGTACGTGATTGTTTTCATTTCTATTTGCTGGAACTTGGCCGTGGGTGTGGAGGACACTTTCTTCTACATGTACGCGGTGTCTTTTTTCTTCAATTATTGGATGTGGGTGCTGAGGAAAAAAAATTTACGTGATGGATTACTTTTTTTGTACGTGATCGATTTTATTTTTATTTGGTGGAACTTGGACGTGGGTGTGGATGACTCTTTTGTATATGTACGCAAGGTTTTTTTTCCTTTAATGGGCGTGGGTGCTGAGGACTTTTTTTACGTGATGGATTTCAATTTTTTTTCGTGGAACTTAGAGCGTGGGTGTGGAGGACTCCTCCTTTTACTTGTAACGTGGTGTTCTGTTTACAAATAGACGTGGGGCGTGACTAGAACTCATCTAGATGTGACATAATTATGTCAGTTTTGCTAAAGCACATCTAGATGTGCCATAAGTGTTGTACATCTAAGTCCTATGTCATTGATCTTACGTTGAGATTCGTGTGGTTTTTTTTCTTTTTCTCTTTATGCTTGATTCACTCATTTAGATGTGCAATAACTATAGCACATCTAGATGTGCCCTAGACACATCCTAATTATGTCACATCTAAGATGATGTCATCCTTGATTGTGGCTTTCCCGTTCACAACTTCCTTCATTTGTTTCGGTTTTTTTGTTCGGTCTTTTTGTTTGATTGTCCAGCCCAAATTCTCGTTGCCGCACACAGCAGGGCTCCACGGATGGGCTGGCCCACTGCAACGCACTCAAGTGTGTTATGTTTGTAGCAGACACACGTAATCACCTCGCACTTTGAATGGAGTTCTCGTATAAATCCTCAGCCAGAGATTGGCCTTCCCTTACTGCTATTGCCTCTAGTGTGCTCACATTCGTGATAAACTCGAGTTTTAAGATCGAAGCACCCAAGAAAACTCCCCTGTGGTCTCTATGGAGCTACAGATTGCTACAGATTGCAAGAAGGTGGTTGAAGATGTGCAGAAGAACTCGGCGGCTGGCTATGGAGCTATAGTGCATGAAATAATACTTCGTGCAAACTCTTTCCTTTCATGTAAAGTACTTCATGAGTTTAGGAACTCGAATTTCGAGGCTCACAATCTTGCTAGATATGCTTTGTCCTTAGGCTTTGGTCGTCATGTATGGCTAGGACAACTAGAAGATCTTGATTTTCTTTCTGTAAACATTAAGGGCGATGAATAAAGCATGCGAGATTGTCTCAAAAAAAGGTAATCACCTCGCACATGCCGTTTTTTCTGCATTAAATAATTCACTGTGTGTATTTTGACGCGCTGCTAGCAATTTATCTGGCTACTGGCTGGGGCCTAATCCTAATTTGAGGACCCACTTGTGGATGTACCCTGTGTGCCACTTCCTTTTGTTAGCATCAAACACAAAAATTAAGGGATGTACGTGGAGTCCTGGATGCCTATGGGTTTGCAAACAAATGTAGTCAAGCTGAGAGCCTGCAGTTTAGCACAGTATATGCAAAGCATAAGAGTTACTTAGAGATAGCATTTGTGATTTTTTTAAATGGAGCATATTATCAAACATTTGAACTTTTTTGAAAACAACAAACATTTTTTTAAACTTGCGAACATTTTTTGAAAAACGCTATTCTGATATTTTCTAACATTTTTTGGAAAAACCAAACAATATTTGAAAAAACAAAGATTTTTCAATTTTCAAACACTTATTGAAAAAGAAAAGAAAAGATTTTTTTTGGAAAAAACAGAAGAAAGGTAAAAAGGAATGGAAAGCCTATGAATAAAAAACCAAAAAAGAATAAACCAAAAACACCAGCATACACATTTCTTGTAAAAAAAGGGAAATTTATGCACGGGTAATATGTCCTGTATGCTCCTACAAAAATAGAGTTAGGTTGTTTGTGTAAAAAATAATGATTATACAATATTGATCACAGTAAAAACTAGGGTTAGAAAAAAATTGCAGTTATATTAAAACAAAGTAGAAATCCTTTTTTCTCTTATGGATTTCATGAAAAAGTACCTTGTAAATTTTCATTCCATCAACAAAGGGAAAAATCTATCAACAATGGAAAACATGCTCCCCCTCCCGAGTTGCACATTGATGACTGACTTGCGGTTGGTTGAATGGGGGTCCTCAACAAACACATACAGACACCGCACCCTCCCAATTGCGAGTTGATGGTTGACTTCCAACTGGGGTTCGTAGAAAGACAAAGTTTCCGCTCCCCCTCCCCCTAGTTGCGAGCAGATGCTCGACTAACAACTGGGGCTCGTACAAAACAAACTGCCCACCCCCCGCTTCCTCAGTTGCAACTCGATAGTAGACTCATAAGTAGGGACCTCGACAAACACACAAATACACCACCCCCTCACGCCTAGTTGCGAGTCGATGGTCAGCTTGCAACTGGGTACCGTACAAACACACTCCACTCGCCTCCTCAGTTGCGATTCGATGGTAGACTCGCAACTTGAGCTGTCACAAACGCACACACCCCTTAGTTACGAAATCGATGGTCGGCTTGCAACTGGGGGCCCCGACAAACAAACACACACCGCTAGTTGCGAGTCGATGGTCGGCTTTCAAACTAGGGGCCCCGACAAACATACGCACCCTTGTGTTGCAAGTCAATGGTCGGCTTGCAACTGGGGACCCTCGACAAACACACACTCCCTCTAGCTGCCAGTCTCTGGTTGACATGCAACTGGAGACCCCGACAAACACACACACCCTTAGTTGCAAGTCGATGGTCGACATGCAACTAGGGACCATCGACAAATACACACTCCCCCCTAGTTACGAGTCTATGGTTGACATGCAACTGGGGACCCCAACAAACACACACACCCTTAGGTGCGAGTTTATGGTCGGCTTGCAACTAGGGGGGCAATAAACACACACACACACACACACACGCACACACTTAGCTGCGAGTTGATGGTCGGCTTGCAACTTGGGGGGCAACAAACACATGTGTGCGCACGTGCACACACACACACACACACAGACACTTAGTTGCGAGTCGAAGGTCGGCTTGCAAACTAGGCCCCCCGACAAACACACGCACCCTTGTGTTGCGAGTCGATGGTCGGCTTGCAACTAGTGTCCCCGAGAAAACACGCACGCCCATAGTTGCGAGTCGATTGTCGACATGCAACTCGGGACCCTCGACAAACACACACTCCCGCTAGTTGCGAGTCTATGGTCGACAAGCAACTAGGGACCCCAACAAACACAAACACCCCTAGTTGCGAGTTGATGGTCGACTTGCAACTCGGGGGGCAACACACACACACACACACTTAGTTACGAGTCAATGGTCAACATGCAACTAGGGAACCTCTACAAGCACACACTCCCCTAGTTGCAAGCCGATAGTTGAGATGCAACTGGGGACCCTCGACAAGCACAAACACCCTTAGTTGCAAGTCGATGGCCAGCTTGCAATTAGGGACTAAGACAAAACACACACACACACACCCAGGTTGCGAGTCGATGGTCGAGATGCAATTGGGGACCCTCGACAAAAATAGACACCCCTAGTTGCAAGTCGATGTTCAGCTTGCAACTAGGGGCCATGAAAAAACACAAACACCCCCAAGTTGTGAGTCGATGCTCGCCATGCAACTGGAGGCCCCGACAAACACACACACACACACACACACAAACCCCTAGTTGCGAGTCGATGGTCGATATGCAACTGGGAACCCTCGACAAACACACACTTTCCTAGTTGCGGGTCGATAGTTGACATGCAACTAGGGACCCTCGACAAACCCAAAGCACCCTAAGTTGCGATTCGATGGTAGCCTTGCAGCTAGGGGTCCCCAACAAACACACACACCATTAGTTGCGAGTCGATGGTTGACATACAACTGGAGGGCCGCAACAAACACACACACACACACATACACACACACACACACACACACACACTTACTTGTGAGTCGATGGTCGGCTCACAACTGGGGGCCCCAACAAACACACACACACACACTTAGTTGTGAGTTGATGGTTGACATGCAACTAGGGGCGCCAACAAACACACACACCCCTTAATTGCGAGTCGATGGTTGACTTGCAACTAGACCCGTAGAATGGTTGACACACACACACACACACACACAAACACACACACACACACAAACACACTCCCCTCCCCCTCCCCCAGTTGCGAGTCAAATGGTTGGCTTGCAGCTGGGCGCCTAAACAACATGCATACCCATCGTTATGAGTCGATGGTTGATATGCAACTGCGGGGGCCACGAACACACACACACACACACACCCCTTAGTTGTGAGTCGATGCTCGGCATGCAACATGGCCCTTGACAAACACACACACACACACACCTAGTTGCGAGTCGATGGTCGACATGCAACTAGGGACCCTCAACAAACATACACACAAGTAGATGCTACCCGATGGTAGACATGCTATTGGGAGCCCTCGACAAACACACACACCCTTAGTTGCGAGTCGATGGTCGGCTTGCAACTAGGGGGCCCCAACAAACACACATGCACCATTAGTTGCGAGTCGATGGTTGACATGCAAATGGGGTCCCAACAGACACACACACACCCTTAATTGCGAGTCAATGGTTGACTTGCAACTAGGCTCCACGACAAAACACACACACCCCTAGTAGTGAGTCGATACTCATCATGGAACTGGGCCCCCGATAAATACACACACACACACACACACTAGTTGTGAGTCGATGGTCGACATGCAACTAGGGACCCTCGACAAACACACACCCCTAGTTGCGAGTCGATGGTCAACATGCAACTAGGGACCCTCGACAAAACACACATCCCTAGTTGCAAGTCGATGGTTGACATGCAACTAGGGACCCTCGACAAACACAAACACCCTTAGTTGCAACTTGATCGTTAGCTTGCAACTAGGGGTCACAACAAAACACCCCCCCCCCAAGTTACAAGTTGATGGTTGACATGCAACTGCGGGCACCGAGAAACACACACACCCCCTAGTTGTGAGTCGATGGTCGGCTTGCTACTGGGGACCCTCGACAAACATACACACCCTAATTGTGGAGGGTGGACTTGCATCTGGGATAAAAAACAAAACACATGCCTACTAATGAGTCGAGGGTGGATTTGCAACTGAGACAACTACAATTCCATTTGCATATCAAGAGTGGACTTGTAACTAGGAAAACTACGAAACTACAAGCCTAGTTGCGAATCAAGGGTTGACATGCAAATGATATGAAACAAATTATGGGTGCAACTGTGATTAAAGGCTGGACTTGTAACCGGGATGAAAACAAAAAATACAGGCTCCAATTGCGAGTCGAGGGTGGACTTGCTACTTGGACAACTAACTACGAGGTCAGTTGCGAGTCAAAGGTGGACTTGCAACTAGGACAACTACGAAACTATGAGTCAAATTGCAAGTCAAGGGTCGACATGCAACTGGGATGGCACAAACTCAGCCCAGTTATGAGACAAAAAAGGACCTGCAACTAGGATAAAAACAAAACACATGCTGAGTTGCGAGTCAAGGGTGGGCTTGTAACTGGGATGAAACAAAAAATGGGTCTATTTGCGAGTCAAATGTTGTTTGCAACTGGGACAACTATACAAAACTACAATACGAGTGGCCAGTCAAGGGTGGACTTGCAACTAGGACGACTGCAAACGATGAGCCTAATTACGAGTCAATAATGGACTTGCAACTGAGTTGAAAAAGAAATTACGGGCCCAATTACAACCCTACATCTATATCTAGACAAACAAGAACCTTGCATCTGCCTCATTATATAAAGGTATCTCGTGGGGCTGGACTCTACAAATTCTCCACCAAGCCAAAAAAACACAGTGAAAACGAACAAGAAAGAAAGGGTCGACATATATGTGCCCATGTGAAAATAAACGCGAGAGTAGGCCAACGCAAAACAAACAGGACAAGGACACACAATAAAAAAAGAGCTGACGGGGTGGGGAGGGGGGTGCATGATCGAGCTTCTGTGAACATTAAAGCAAACAAATCAGACGGTTGTAGACTTAGACGAGACATTACTAAATCTTATCTAGACGAGATTTAGCAAATCTGAAACAAAAAATCTAGTTACGCCCTCCTCTAACTACACAGTAGAACCAAAATAGACTAAAACACGGAATAAAAAGACACGTGGCCCTCCATGAAAAAGCTACAACCCACGAAATAAAATGAATACATAAAACATAAAAACGGTCGCTCAAAGTAGTCAAATGGGGCCTCACTACTCCACAAGGGACGAATAGAAAACACGGTACACCGACAACGAACACGACTCAGAAACATGTATATCTAACCGTATATGAGTTAACTAAGACATTGTATACTCTCATCTAGATGAGAATTAGCAAAATGAATCCAAAACAGGACCCACACATCGCGCCACGAAAATGGTCCAACAAAAGAAGCATGCGCGAAATAGGCAGACAAGTAGACACTAGACACATGGCGCGGCACGGGACACACGCGACAAATCAACCATGATCAAGATTTACACGACAATTAAAGAAAATAGATGATAAAGCAAAAAAAGTTCACGAATTTAAAACAAATAAATAAACAAGTAAAAGAAAAAAGAAAGAAAAAAAGATGGAAATGGGAAATGAGAAAATAGAAAAATAATAAAATCTTGAATTGAAAATAGTTAATAATTTCAAACAAATAAAGAAACAAAAAAATAAAGGTCCCAGTTGTAAGTCGATGGTGGACTTGCAACTGGAACGAAAATATAAAGATGGTCCCAGATGCATGTCGATGGTGGACTTGTAATTGGGTCGAAAAAAGGCCGAGCCCATAAAAACGTGTTGAGGGTGGGGTTGCAACTGAAGTAGAAAAAACAGACTTGATTATGATTCGATTATGAATTTTTAACTAGAAAAAAAACATTAAGTGCCGATTGCGAGTACATGATGGACTTGCAACCAAGACAAAAAAATAGTCAGTCTCAGTTGCAAAATGTTTGTGGACTTGCAACTATGAAAAAATCCATGCCTAGTTTTTTTTTAAAATAAAAAGAGATTAATATTAATTTCCAAGAAACTAAAGGAAAGAGGATAACAGAGTGTCGCTTGAGTGGCAAAAGAACAGCGCCGTATCCTTCCTGAGATTCCTCTTTCATTTTCTCTGAGGCAACCCACAGGAACAAAAAACAAAAACGGCCCACCCAGCACACTACAGAGATAACGAGCTGGCAAGAATGAACGCGGATGGGCCAGACAAAAACGCAACCACGATGTGAGCAACCAGCCACGCGCGAGATCAAGTTGGCACCAAAATTACAGAACAAACAAATCACACAGTGCAGAACTTAGATGTGACATTCTTAAAAAACATCTAGATATGACTTATTAATTCCATGCAGTTTGACTAATTCGCATCTAGATGTTTTCTAAGGATGTCACATCTAATCTCCTACAAGTAATGTAGCAACAAGGAACAGAAAAAACTGGGATAAAAAAAACATACCACAAACATAGTGGACATCAGATTAGATGTGACATAATTATGTCACATGTAGATGTGTTAGACAGACCCTATCTTCTGCTCGTCCACCCAATCGCCCCCTCCCTCTCTCTCGCACAACTCCGTCTCCCCATGAACTCCCCCTCCAGATCGCCACCCCGCGCCGCCCTGCCTCCACCTCCCCCACGTTGCCCCGTAGCTTCCTACCTTCGCGCCGCCCCGCCGCTACCTCCCCCGCGCCGCCCCGCCGCCTACTATCCCCGCGTCGCTGCGCCACCTCCCAAAATCCCGGCCACCCGCGCCGCATGGCATGGCCTCTCAGCGCCGCCGGTCGGCTCCCACACCTTCCTTCCCCAGTCGCCATGCCTCTGGTCCGGCAGCAGGTCGCGCCCCCGCAACGGGCCGGCGACGGGATCCCTCGCCCCGGTCTCTACCATGGCCGGGTCCGAGCAGCCCCCGAATGAGCTGCATCGCCCCACCTCTCATCTATGCGGCGGCTGGATCCCGGCTGCCCCACGTCTCCTCCACACAGCCGTGCACTTGAGGCCAGGGGCCGACGCCGCCGCATATACGCCCTACAGCGAGGTCGCGAGCAGAAGGCTGGGGGAGTAGCCACCAGATGTCGCCGGATCCGTCCCCGGCGTGGTGAGGTTCCATGGCCGGCCGAACAACACCGCCTCACTGCCGGGCTGCTCGGCTCCGCCCCCATCCCCAACAGCCACAGTCTCCCCACGCCAGGTCAGATCCCGAGCGGCCGTAGGTGGTAGCAGCACTCCGCTTCAGTTCTGTTGGTATCCATGGCGGAGGATGCCGGCCAACACGGCCACGAGCCCCCAATTCGTCTCCTCTGCCCCAACCACGGCTCCATTTCCCCACGAGGACACTGGCCGGCCACAGACGACCCCCCAGGTACAGGCTGTTCTTGGCATATGTGTGTGCCTGCAGTTCGACTGGCCCGTCCTCTTACCTCCTCCCTTGCAGTGCACAACGGTGCACACAGTTCATCCCACACGGGTGCGTGTAGCTCCCCACGCGGGTTTAGCAGCTAATGGTGGTCGCCACCGTCCCGTCCCTCCTCTGCAGCAACATAAAATCGGGGATGAGATGCACGGAAACGAGGGCTACCCCGGGTCAAGGCGATTTTTCTCACGGGCGTAGCTCCCTTTCCTTCTTCATGCTATTCAATTTTCTCACGAGTACAGTCCAGCCGTCCCCAGCTTGCACTACGCCGGGGCACGCGATGCAGTTTGGTGTGCGTGGCCTTGGAGTTGGCTTTTGGATTTCCATGTGCCTAGTGCGCTTTAGTGACGCGGTGCAGCCTCAGTTCTGCTCGACCAGATGAAGTTCAGCTGGGTTAAAAAAGTTGTGGATTTTTATGTGAATTGTGTGTTCAACCTGTGTAAAAAGAATTGCAAGGCCAAATTTGATATAAAAAAATCATGCTTAGATGCGGTTCACTGTAAAATCCTATGTGGTTCTCTTGGTAAAACCAGAAAAAAGAAACAACTCACAAAAGAAGTCCACTTCTTTTAGAATGTAGTTCACTAGGGTCTGCCGCGGGGTTTACTTTCACCAACAAAAATGCAGTTATCTAGTATTCCCATGCGTTTCACTAACTTTGACCATGTGGTCCACATAAACTAAAAGAAGTTAAAAAGGTCAGAAAAGTGATGTGGTTTACTCATATAAAAAAAATGATGTCCCCTTTTCCCGATATTGCAGTACGGTTTTTCTTCTAATGTAGTATCGTTGCTTGTTCAATGCGGTCTGGTTCATCCTAATTGAAACTAAAAATACACAAATGAACAATTTTGAAAAGAAACCATGCAGTCCTCTTGCCCGTCCGATGCAGTACGGTTTTTAGTCTAAAACCAGTGCGGTTTTCTTCCTCGTCTTCAAAAATTTACGTCCCACAAAAAATAAATCATGCAGTCCGCTAGCCCGTCTGATGCAGTGTGGTTTTTAGTCTAAAAGCAGTGTGGTTTTCTTCCTCCTCTTCAATAATTTATGTCCCACAAAAAAGAAATTATGCAGCTCGCTTGCCCGTCCGATGCAGTGCGGTTTTCAGTCTAAAAGCAGTGTGGTCAGACATGTGATGTTGTTTATCCCATAAGTGCAAAAAAATGTGAAGGAAGCAAAAAAAAGTAATGCGATTCACATCTTCATAGTGTTGTGGTTCATTTACACCCGATGTGAAGTGCACTTTACTTTATCGTCCTTAAAAAAAATTACGTTTGAATAAAAGAAACCATGCAGTTCTCTTACCCGTCAGATACAGTGTGGTTTTTCGTTCGATGCAGTGCGGTTTTCAGTCGGATGAAGAACCCACGTCGATTTGGGTGTCGAGAAAAACAGTGTCCGCATTTCGGTAAATTTGAAAATCCTCTTAAACCGTAAAGAATTACAGAGAGTGTTCTACATGAAAAAGTTGCGCCTCATCGATATCTTTCCAGCGGCGTATCGTTTGAATCATTCCAATCAGCGGTTTGCAAAAATTTCGTGAAAAACGGCCGCTGCCACTCGTCGTCCGCCGCACGATTTTCAAAATTAACTTAAAACCGTAAGGAATCTCAAAAATATTTCAACATATGAAGGTTGCGCCTCGTCCGTAGCTTTTCAAAGGTATATTACACGCCTTGTTTCGACAGACGGTTAAAAAACTGGAGCAAAAACAGTACCAAAAATGTGAATTTTTTTGAAAAACAGAATTCCGCGAGTTAGTAAATTTGAAACTGCTCTTAAACCATAACAAATTAGAGAAAGCAATAGTTATGAAAAAGATCCGCCTCGATGATATCTATCCAACAGTGTATCATTTGCCTCATTCCGACGAGCGTTTAGAAAAAAAACGATAACACGCTAGCTGCCAATCTTTGTGGGCCGCACCGTTTTTGAAACTGCTCTCAAACCGCGGGCAATCTCAAAAATTGGTCAACATGGCGAAGTTGCGCATAATCGGTAGCTTTACAACGATATATTACACGCCTCGTTCCGATAAACGGTTAAAAAATTAGAGCGAAAACAGTACCGAAAAAACACTACACGCAGTTTTTTCCGACACGAAGTTCACTAGTCTTTGTAATGCAGTGCTCTTGCTAAAGAAAGTGCAGTGCCCTCGCGTTGAGCATGTAGTGCGGAAGTGTTATCAGAATAACTAATGTGATAGTGCTCTTGCTAAAGAAAGTGCAGTGCCCTCGCGTTGAGCATGCAGTGCGGAAGAGTTATCAGAATAACTATTCTGATAATATTATCAGAATAGACGGACATATTGCGACAAGCGTCTGTCTCAGAGGAACACCGTACCCTGATGGGTACGGTGCTCGACAGGATTCTGTCCACGAAGAGCGGATAGAATGAAGCCTTTACGAGCCTGCTAAGAGGCTTCGAGGTTTGTGATATAATTTCTCCAACTGTAATTTATTCGCAAAATGCACCTGTGTATAGATAGTAGCCCCTGAGACTCGGATTGCCTTTCCAAGGCAGGTGATCGGAGGATCAAAAAGATATGCTCAGGCAATAATGTGATGGAACTGGAACACAGGTTGTTTCCCCCCTGACGATTGTCCGGACTACAGAAGTAGCCGAGCTGCAGTGAAAGCTTGATGTGGCGGGGGATGACATTGCGTTGATCAACAGGCGTCTTGACAAATTGCAAGGTATGTATTTGGAACAGTCCTTACACAGACGTGCTTATAATATAAGCTTGATGCTGAAAATTGTATACTGGAAATGCATGATTGCAGATGGTGCTGCCGCAATTGAGGTTCTTCGGGCGGAGCTAGCCCGGGCCAAGGAGCAGGTCCGGTTTAGCAATGCGGCTGCCGAAAAGGCATCAGCCGAGTTAAAGGCCGAACAAGCTGCTTGGCGCCAAGACGAGGAGAAGATATCTCAGATGGCGCGTGAACTAAAGTATGCTGCCAGCCGCTTTGAATTCCTCGAGAAGGATAACGAAGCCAAATCGGCTGATCTTGAAAAGGCCTTACGAGAGGCGAAAGAGGCGCGGTCCGAATCTAGGGCGGCCCGAGAAGAGATCCGGCAAGCTGGAGAGTTTGCGGCTGGTAAGCCATTTTTATTGAAGACTAAGTTCTGCGATCCGAATTATGCTCAGCTTAATCAAGTACGGAGTTCTCCAGATGTGTTTTTGGATATGCCGAAGAGTTCTTTCGATGAGGCGCAGTTTTACCAAGCACAAGAAGGATATGCAATGGAGAAGCATTTCTGGTCGCAATTTTGTGCGTCAAAGCGCCTGCTACTGAATGAACAGATGTCTCAATGGGCCGAGCTTCACAAGACATCCAGCGGTGCTATGAAAAATGTCGTAATCCGGCTGTGGCCGAACGAGCCAATTCCGAGTAGTTATTTCGGTTTGGTGCGGCGACTTGTTGAGGTAGTGCCACTTATTGATGCTGCTAAATGGTCGGCATGCATTGAAGGTGCACGGATGGCCTTTGCCCGTGTGAAGACATACTGGGGGAAACATGAAGGCCATCGATGTTGCAGCTAAGGGCCCACTGTTGGTGTCAAAACCGGCGGATCCCGAGTAGGGGGTCCCGAACTGTGCGTCTAAGGCTAATGGTAACAGCAGGCGGGGTACACAATGTTTACCCAGGTTCGGGCCGTCTCGAGGGAGGTAATACCCTACTTTCTGCTTGATTGATCTTGATGATATGAGTATTACAAGAGTTGATCTACCACGAGATCATAGAGGCTAAACCCTAGAGTTGATCTGTCACATAGGAGGACATCAAGAAGCTAAGAGAAGCCAGGTATCTGACCACCGAAATCTCGCACAGGCTGCCTGCAATAGGGCAGGTCATCCCCACTCCCGAACCCTACGAGAGTGTCGTATTTGTTTCCCACTCCCTCTGAGGGCTAGGCTTTAGTCTTGATCCCTTTGTTAGAGGGCTTATGTTCTATTACGGGCTCGATTTCCACGATCTAGCTCCAGATTCCATCCTTCACATCTCGTCATTTATCGTCGTGTGTGAGGCCTTCCTCTACATCACCCCACACTTTGGCTTATGGCTCAGGACCTTCAATGTGAAGCCGAAGATGATCGATGGGCAACACGCAGAATGCGGAGGTGCCATAATAAGCAAAGGCGCCAATGCTCCATGGCCAAAACTTTCTTCCCGGAGGTGTCGAACCTTTGGCAGTGGGAGTGGATTTACATCACAGCTCCCCGACGTACGAAGTGGGCAGCTGCCCCCGCCCTCCGCTCGGGCCCCCCGCTAGAACTGGCGTCATGGGTCAACAAGGGGCTGGACTGGGGGCCGGTTAATGACGTGCCGACATTGCAAAGTCGCATCCGAGATCTCCTTAAGAGAGGCATCAGTCTCGTCAAGGTAATGCAAATAATGCTAGTTCGTCGGGTCCTGCCGTGCCAATGTCGATCTCTCCGCATGTGGGAGTTCAACACGGAAGGACCGCGAACTATTCAGCAATTCTTCGGCATGATGCCCGAAGAGATGTATGGATTGTTCTTCGGATCACCAATAAAGTGTCCGGACACCACCGAGGATGCGGGTCTCAACTGCAGCCGTCTAGATACCCATGTAAGTAATCCTGCGGCCGAACATGATGTCTTTTTGTTTGTCACAACATCATTCCGAAAAAATTACTCTCGACCAGGACTAGATAAGAAAGGCGGAGAGGATCAGGTGTTCGGCCCCCCTTCTCGAAGGCTCACCACATCGTGTACCGGCCAGGATGCTTGAGCACACAACTTATCAAGTGCCATCAGGGGAAGATAAAGGGAGGAATAAAGAAGCCGAAAGCGGGCTTCACACATTGCACATCCGAACCGGAGGAATTAGTGTATCCACAATGGAGGATAATCGGCAAGAAGAATCTAGAATCCCATCTCCCCAAGGAAGGAAAAGGACCGCCTCTGAAGACTTGGAAGAAACCTTCGCCAAGGAGCCCTGCCCCGAAGGGCGTCCTTACTGCACATCGCCCTCAAGGGGGCCAGCCCTCCACCGAGCTGTCAGTGAACATGAGTATTTTGGTAGATATATCCTGCTTTATCTCTGAGGACAATAACCGAGACATATATCTTGCATCCCGGCTCGTAGCCCTTCTTGACAGAGTTCGCCTTCGGGGGATCTTCTTCCGGAGATGATGGAGAGCGAAACGCCTCCTCGCCTCATGGGGCAGACGACCCTGAGGTGTCGTCACGGAGGATTTCTCCTAATACGCCAAGGCCAGAAGGTGACCCTTTGGCCACCCGAAGTCCGGAGTATTCGGCTCCTAAGGAGAGCAATAAAAAGGGTCCGGGGCTGTCTAGTGCCCAACCGGACGCACTGATGGGTCTTGTGGAGCAAGAGGCTATCTCAGAGGCGCATCGTACTTTAATGGGTACGGTGGTTGAGAGGATTTCATCCGATAAAAGTGGGTTGCATGAAGCTTTTAGGAGCCTGCTAAGAGGCTTTGAGGTACGCAAAGTAACATATATATATATATATATATGTATATATATTGACAGTACCGTACACGCTAGGTGTGCTGTATACAGATAGTAGCCCCTGAGACTCCGGTTGCCATTCAGAGGTGGTAAACAGAGGAACATAGTCCCAGGTAATAATCGCGCTGCTTTCATGTGCAGGCGGCGGAGGGTCCGGTGGCTGGCCGGACTGCTGAGTTTACCGAACTGAGGCGGCAGCCTGACGCGGCAAGTGCCGACATCGCGCTTGTGAACAAGTGGCTTGATGAGGCACATGGTATGTATTTTCGGTTGGTCAATAAATATTAAGAGGAGCATGATGCTAGTATCTATAATATGCTGTGACTGCAGATGGACTTGCCATGAGGTCTGTCGTGGATCATCTTTTGCAGAAGGGACCAAGGCCGAATAGTTATTTTGGTTTAGTGCAATGATTCCTTGGTACTGTGCAACATATCAACGTTGTAAAGAGGTCGGCGTGCATAGAGGGTGCGCGGATGGCCCTTGCCTTTGTTAAGACATACTGGGCAGAGCTGGAGGCCACCGCTATTGCATCCCGGGGTCCGACCGTAGCCCAGGTCTCGGCCGAGCACTATTTTGAAGAAGTCCTGGAAGGCGCTCGCTTAATAGAGGCTCAGTGCTCGAAGAGTATCGTGTTCGAATGAGATGTATCCCAATTGTAAAAACAATGCTATTTGGATTATAAAGGCTATGTTTATACTTTTTCCTGAAAGTATTATGATGCCTCCTGTGCAGCCATTTATGTATGTATATAACCTGAAAGTTTGCAGTCGTCGGCTTCAGCCCCCAAGCATATAATGCGGGGGTGTTCAGAAAAGCGCGTATTCACACTTGATCCAACGTCTTGGTCCATTAAGGAGGTGATAGCGCGGCGAACAAGGCAATCGGACTATATAGCTTTAACACTTTCACTTAGCCATATGAGTTTGATGGTGGGGCTACTATAGAGCCCCTGGTACTTCCGCGCTCATCCGAATACGTTGCGCGTACATACATGACCGGGAAACCGGTCCTTCATTAATGCGGAGGAATCGCGAGGATGCCGCTGAGTTGAGTGGTTGTCCAATCTCGCGCTTTATCATGACAGTCAGTTTTCGGCTTTCTCTACTGAGGTGCTCATCCAGATGAACCAGGGCACAATCGCAGTAGTTCTCCCGGTGCCACCTTAGCTGATAGAGCGGAACGTAAGGTAGCAAAACACGGGAGCCGGGCAAACCCAACTATTGACCAAAGACATGATTCGCAGCTGATGCATATAAGGCCAAACTCGTGACGCCCAACGCTCCCTAAGGTATTCCGACTTTGCAACATATACTGGGCTGAGTAACGCCCTCGATAATGAGCCCTGAATTTCCAGGTACATGCATTAGTCTGACGTGACAAAATGCCAATAACGCCAGCATCCCTCTCGGCTGTGTTGAGTATCCGGGGGGTATGAAGCAACAAGAGACTGTAAACAAGGTTTACACAGGGTCTTAATCTAAAAAGAAACCTTTGAGCGGGCCCCTACTACACGTGTGCGTCTGTGTCTCTGTTGTGCCGTATCCTGGAAGGGTGTGGCACGATGATCATCTGTAAAAGAGAAAAACCCAGGTGAAAGTCTTCATGTGAAAAATTGGTTATTCGTAATGAACCAGTAAAATGCAATCTATTATTGTATTAAGAGGGTCATGCCAAACGTAGCCCTTTTTACATGCGGGAAGCCCCTAGCACCACCTATGGGGGTATATCCCTCGACCCAATCTCAGGTTTATCTAAGCTATTACAGCTAGTGGTGCGCCGGACTCGTCTAACCATGTCCGCGGTCTTGACGACTGATCATTCATTCTGGTTGGAGAGGCTGTTCAATGTTCGGCTGCTAGAGCCGCCACATATTCCTCTGCACGTAGGGAACTCTCTGTGTTTCCGCTAACTGTGATGATGCCACGTGGACCGGGCATCTTAAGCTTAAGATAAGCATAATGTGGTACTGCATTGAAACGAGCAAAGGACGTTCTTCCGAGTAGTGTGTGGAAGCCGCTTCGGAATGGAGCGATGTCGAAGGTTAATTCTTCACGTCGGAAGTTGTCGGAAGAACCGAATACAACCTCTAGCACTAGAGAGCCCGTGCAGCGGGCCTCTGGGCCTGGCATTACTCCTTTAAAGGTATTATTGCTTTGGTTGATTCTTGTCGGGTCTATCCCCATTTTGCGGACGGTGTCCTGATATATCAGATTAAGCCTATTGCCGCCATCCATAAGGACTCAAGTGAGATGGTATCCGTCAATTATTGGGTTTAGCAACAAGGCAGCCGATCCTCCGTGCCGGATACTAGTCGGGTGATCCCTGCCATCCAAAGTGATCGGGTAGGCTGACCAAGGGTTGAACTTGGGGGTGACGGGCTCCACGGCATATATGTCTCGGAATGCGCGTTTGCGCCTCCTCTTCGTTATGTGAGTTGCGTAAATCATGTTCACTGTCCAGTGTTCGGCTGGCGAGGCTCATCCTCGTCTTCAGTTGGTGTCTCCCTCCCCTTGTGTTCAGCGTTTAGCTTGCCAGCCTGCTTGAAGACCCAGCATTCTCTGTTGGTGTGATTTGCAGGTTTGTCGGAGGTGCCATGAATCTCACATAATCTGTCTAGAATCTTGTTTAGGCTAGGCGGTCCATCTCTGCTGCCTTTAAATGGCGTTTTCCGTTGACCGGGTCGAGAGCCCCTAAATCCAGCATTTACCGCCGGGTTGTCTAGGCTGTCCTCATTATTTCGACGCTTGCTTTTATTGCGTCGCGGTTTCCCATTGCAATCCCTGACTTCGGATGTGCTTGAGTTGCTGGTGCCGCTACGGGCCAGCCAACTGTCTTCGTCCGCGCAAAAGCGGGTCATAAGGCTTGTTAGGGCTGCCATTGTCCTCGGTTTTTCCAGGCCGAGGTGTCTGGCGAGCCATTCATCCAGGTCACTGTGTTTGAAAACCCCTAAGGCTTCAGCATCTGGGCAGTCGACGAATTCTTCTTAGTGAGAAATTTGTTCCAAAGCTTTCGGGGTGACTCTCCGGGCTGTTGAATTATATGACTTCAATCGTCTATATCCGGAGGTCGGACATAGGTCGCTTGAAAATTCACCCTAAAAGCATCCTCAAGTTCTTCCCAACTTCCAATTGAGTTTTCGGGGAGGCTTTTCAACCAGTGCCGAGCTGGTCCTTTCAACTTGAGGGGCAGGTATTTGATGGCGTGGAGATCATCTCTGCGAGCCATGTGGATGTGAAGGATAAGGTCCTCAATCCAGACCCCAGGGTCTGTCATTCTGTCGTATGCCTCTATGTTCATGGGTTTGAATCCCTCTGGAAATTCATGATCCAGCACCTCGTCGGTGAAGCATAGGGGGTGCGCGGCACCCCTGTATTTGGATGTGTCATGACATTCTAACGGTTGTAATGTTCGGTTTTGATTCCGAGCTGTTATTCGGTCAGTACAGTTGTTTGGGCGGCCATGATTCTGTGCCGGAACGCGCTTCCTAGATTAGTAGATGGACCTGGTCATACCGGCTTTTTTGTGTAGGTCCTCACGTAAATCGAGTGCTGACTTGTCATACCGGGGTGGTCGATCCGGCTGATCGGTCGTTTTATTTTTTGGCTGAATGGGCTCTAAAGCCTCGTCGCTGAATTCAGACAGCATCTTGCGCTTTTGATAGCTCTTTATGTCGCGACTGCCACCGTACTTTTCTTCGGTGTCAAGCACCTTGTTCCATCTACTGTTGAGCGTATTCTCCGCGGCCTTAAGCCTCTGCTTCTGCTTCTTGAGGCTCCTCGTGGTGGCAATAAGCCTTCTATGGAGGTTCTCTTGTTCCAAGTGCCTTTTCGGGATGATGTGTGCATCGTCGTCCGGATTGTTCTCCTCTCCGGAGACCGGTTGATGAGCTTTACCCTCGTCGTCGCCGCGATTGGACAGCAGTTCTGTACTATGTTTGCCGTCTGCTTGCTCATCCTGCTCCATCGTTGGGTCCATGTGTTCGTCGTTTCCTTTGGGGTCGACCAGGGTATTATTCTTTCTTGCGCTGTTATCGCTGTTTTTGCTGAGGCGGGATTTGGAGCGGCGCCTACGTCATCGCTTTGGTTTCTTTTCGAGGGTATTATCCTTCGCTGCATCCTTCTGTTCCTCGTCGTTGTTTTCTTTGGGGGTAGCCACCATGTATATGTCATATGATGAAGTGGCTGTCCAGCGCCTTGTGGGTGGTGGTTCCTGTTCCTCTCCTGCATTGTCGACCATACCGTTGATGTCTTCGGAGTCGAAATCAAGCATGTCGGTTAAGTCGTCGACAGTGGGTATTAAGTGGGTGGTGGGTGGGGAACGAATTTCTTCGTCGTCCGCTTCCCACTCGAGCCGAACATAGTTCTTCCAAGGATCTCCTGACAAGGAGAGGGACCTTAATGAGTTTAGCACATCGCCCAAGGGTGAGTGCTGAAAGATATCCGCGGAGGTAAACTCCATGATCGGTGCCCAATCAGATTCGATAGGCACGGACGCAAGCGGTTCGGAGCATGTGGCCGGGGACGAATCCAAGGGTCCGGTGACACAGCTCTCATAGGAGGTGAAGTAAGTATTCGGCTCTATCGCCGCTGAGTGTGTGGCCTCCGTGGCGGGGTCTATCCACCCGTCCTCGGACAGCACGATCTGCTCCGGATTGTGGGCCAGAGTAGCCGCTGGTGTGATGTCCCACACATCGTCTGACGGCCGAGCTAAGTCACGCTCGTCGTGACTGTGGGGCGCACCTGACATCGGCTCGAATCCGTCGAAGATCAAGTCTCCGCGGATGTCGACAGTATAGTTCAAGCTTTCAAACCTGACCTGATGGCCAGGGGCGTCGCTATCGATCTGCTCCAGATGGCCAAGCGAGTTGGCCCGCAGTACAAAGCCGCCGAATACGAAGATTTGTCCGGGGAGAAAAACCTCACCCTAGATCGCATCGTTACTGATGATCGAAGAAGCCATTAAGCCTTACCGTAACGACACAGTGGAACTCTCAATGAAAGCACCAATGTCGGTGTAAAAACCGGCGGATCTCGGGTAGGGGTCCCGAACTGTGCATCTAAGGCGGATGGTAACATGAGGCGGGGGACATGATGTTTACCCAGGTTCGGTCCCTCTCGATGGAGGTAATACCCTACTTCCTGCTTGATTGATCTTGATGATATGAGTATTACGAGAGTTGATCTACCACGAGATCGTGGAGGCTAAACCCTAGAAGCTAGCCTATGATTATTATTGTTCTTGTCCTACGGACTAAACCCTCTGGTTTATATAGACACCGGAGGGAGCTAGGGTTACACAGAGTCGGTTACAAGAGAGGAGATCCACATATCCGAATTGCCAAGCTTGCCTTCCACGCAAAGGAGAGTCCCACTCGGACACGGGACGAAGTCTTCAATCTTGTATCTTCATAGTCCAACAGTCCAGCTAAAGTATATAGTCCGGATGTCCGAGGACCCCCTAATCCAGGACTCCGTCACCCACCCAATTGCTAGGACCAGCACGCGCCGAAGAGTTATTTCGAGGATGTCTTAGAAGCTGACCGCTTGATAGAGGGTCAATGTTCGAAAGACATAATATTCGAGTGAGGTGTATGGGCATTGTAAAAGACGATGTTATAATCAATCTATTTTTTATGTTTTGCTTGAAAGCTTTGTTCTTCCTGTGCGGCCATTTTGTATATAATCTGAAAGTTTTCCAGTCATCGGCTTTAGCCCCCTCGTAGTAAGTACGGGAGTGTTCGGAAAAGCATTTGATCACTCTTGACCCAACGTCTTGGTCCATGAAGGAGGTGACAATGCGGCGAACCAGGCAATCGGACTATAGGGCATTAACACTTCCACTTAGCCATAGGAGTTTTATGGTGGGTCTACGATATAGCCCCTGGTATGTACGCGACTTGTACGATGCGTTACATATTTGATCTGAAAAAGATCCTTCGTATGACATGGAGGGAATCACTAAAGATTCCGGTAAGTTGTCAAGTGGTTGACCAGCTCTCGCCACATCATGACACTCAGTTTTCGGCTTTCTCTACTGAGGTGCTTGACCAGATGAACCGGAAGCACAATCGCAGTAGTTCTCCCTTTACTACCCTAGCCGATAGAGCGGAACATAGGGTAGCAAGCACAGGAGCCGGGCAAACCAACTAATGACCCAAGACATGATTCGGAGCTGATGCATATAAGGCCAAACTATCGATGTCGAAGTACGCTATAAAGCTATTCAGACTTGTCGGTAACTCAATTGTTCTCATACCAAGCCCCTAGCAAATTATGCCGAGGTGTATGTATAAAATAACCACAAGAGCAAAAATTCAGGTCGTTTAGGGAAAGGTGAATACTAGGCACTGGTTACCTTTACTGGGAGCTGAGTGATTTGCCAATTATTATTATATCGATAACAAAGCCGCAACCCTGGCTATTTGACATGTCGGGGTCGAAGGCTCAGGAAAAAGGCATTTTACAGGCTCGAAATAGAGAGTGCGGTCTACAAAAAGTTATTTTGGACCTCGTGTCACACGTTTGTGCCGCCTGTCCTCAGTTAAGGGACACCTTGACTGGAATAATCCTTAGGTGATTGTACGAACCCGAACTCTTATGGAGTCCGCGGGATGATCGGCCCTTGAGTTACCTGTAGAGACGATAATAAGAAGAAAAGGGCAATTAGAAGAATAGGAGGGGGGGCTATGGTAGTACTTGCAGGACCACCCGTATTGTTCTTCTACCGATGCCCAGGGTATTTTAAGTGCATAGTTACGTATGCGCAGTACCCACTTCGAAGGCATATTAGGCGAACGGTGGAAGCCGAATTGCTAGTCTGTTTGAAGACCCAACTGCTTTGATTGGTGTGGTTAGCTAGTTTATTGGGGTGGCCATGAATCTGGCAGGGCCTATCCAATATCTTGTCTAGATTGGATGGTTCGTCTCTATTTGCCGTTGATGGCTTTTTCCTTTGGCCGGGTTTGGGGCTGCTAAATCCGGCGTCGACAGCCGTGTCATGTGTTCCCTCATTGTTGTTGTGACGTTTGTTTCTATCGCGTCGTGGCTTCCCATTGCCGTCCCGGACTTCGGAAGTGCCCGGATCGCTGGCACTATTGCTTCTACGAGCTAGCCAGCTGTCCTCTCGTGAGCAAAAGCGAGTCGTCAGGGTCGTAAGGGCTGACGTTGTTTTTGGTTTTTCTTGGCCGAGGTTGCGGGCAAGCCATTTGTCCCAGACACTATGTTTGAAGGCCGCTAGGGCTTCTGCATTCGGACAGTCTATGATTTGGTTCTTTTTAACTGAGAACCTAGTCCAGAGCTTCCTGGCGGACTCTCTGGGCTGCTGGACAATGTGACTTAAGTCATCGGCATCTGGCGGCCGGACATATGTACCTACAAATTTGTTGCGGAATGCATCTTCCAAATCCGCCCAGCTGCCAATTCAGTTTCCAGGCAGACTGTTGAACCAATGCCGAGCTGGTCCTTTGAGTTTCAGCGGGAGGTATTTGATGGCATGAAGATCGTCTCCACGGGCAATATGGATATGGAGAAGAAAATCCTCAATCCACACCACAGGATCTGTTGTTCCGTCGTATGATTCAATATTTACGGGTTTCAAGCCTTCTGGGAATTCGTGGTCCATCACTTCGTTAGTGAAGCAAAGAGGGTGTGCGGCACCTCTATACCGGGCCACGTCGCAGCAATTCTTCGATGGAGTCCGTATGTGGTTTTCGCCCGGGCTTGACTAGGTTTGTCGCGTCCGAACAGATGGCCGTCGTCGTGCGTCGAGGAACGTCCTCGCGATCCGTAGATCGATCTGATGTGTCCTGCTCTACTGTCCAGGTCCTGCCGAAGGTCGTGTGTATAATCCCGAGCTGTTTTTCTCTGTTTTTACATGGTGGTAGGGCGGGCTGCTGTTCGGCCTGAGTTGCCGCTTTATCACGACCGCGTGGTGGTCGGTCCGCCACACTGTCCTGACCACGCGGTGGTCGGTCCGCCGCATTGTGTGAGGGAGGTATAGACTCCGGTGCCTCCTCATCGAACTGAGTTAGCAATTTGTGCTTCGGGTAGCTTTTGGCTGAGCGCTTGAGGCCGTATTCTTCGGCTTCCAGGACATCAGTCCATCTGTCGTTGAGCGCATCTTGGTCAGCTTGAAGCTCCTGCTGCTGCTTCTTTATCAAGCTCCTTGCAGTGGCTATTAGCCAGTCACTACTTGGAAAAGGCCTAGTAGTGGCGCACCAGTTTTGCCTACTAATGGCGCACTACTGGTGCGCCACTAGTACCACACCACTAGTGTTATATACTAATGGCGCACCACAGGTGCGCCATTAGTATCTGGTATACTAATGGCGCACCACGCCGTGCGCCATTAGTATAGACCAACATGCACCATTAGTATGCCTCCCAGGGGGGCATATTTACCCATGTGCTTTGGCATACTAATGGCACACTGTGGGGTGATGTGCCATTAGTATGAATATTAGTTTTTTTACTTTTCTGATTTTTGCACAGGTTACAAAATATATTATTGAACAGAATATAGACAGCACCACACAGCAAGAGCAGATTCATCGAATACAATAGAAGATTAGTCTCCGAATACAATTGATCATATTAGTCTCCGAATTCAAAATACCGATCAAAGATACAACATTACAAGTCTCGAGACCGCGAGTAGCGAGTTTGTCGGAAGTAATACTAATCGTAACAAGTCCTACTAATCATCATCATACAACTTCTACTCGTTATTAATAACAAGTCATACGATCATCATCTTGATAGTCATCGAACCAACCCTACTTAATTGTTCTTAGCACATGATCATCAGTATTAGGCAGGACCTAAATACCCTATTTAAGGTAAAATAGCATAAAACAATATAGACCCTGACTCTCCATTATGGAGAATGGAGATCATCCTGTCTCCAATTCTTGTGCTTCGCTTCCTTTTGCTTCCAAGAACCTCCTTATGACTGTCCATACATTTTTCCATCCTTTGATTTTCATGTCTCCACTTCTTTTAGAAATCTCGTATGGACAATTGAGATTCGTAGGATGACCTGGTTGTATGTTCAAAACATTAAGACTACCTTTCTAATACATCAAATGAGGCACAGAATTCTCTGGGATTAGCTATTGAAAAACATAGTAATAACTTCACAGTTAGCAATGATGTACTAGTTTTAGAAGTATGCAAAAGATGCACGGTTGTCGTAATAGTAAAAAATCTTACCAGGGTATCTCCATGGTAGTTACCGTAGTTGAACACATGGACTAGTTGCACGTATCGACCATAATGTTGAGGAGTTTGATTGTAGATATTGTAATTCTCAATGTCAGTACAAAATCCGACCATATGATTTTTCTCCTTGTAAGTTGTTAATTCAGAGCCATCGGTGTAGTGGGTTTTGTCTACCATCTTCCGCACATTCTTTGAACAATAAAAATAAGCTGTCAATGGAAATAAGCTGTCAACTATTTTGAAATAAACAATATATATTAGTTAATAATTAACTATGTTTGCGAAACTCACATAGCGGTAGAACTGGAGGTGTATCAACAAGGACCCAAATGTCCATATTGTCTTGGTCGATGTCAGGATCACCAAGATCCATGGTGACAAGCATACCCTCATCATAACCATACATCTTGCAAAATGCTTCCCAATTTTTGCAACAAAATTGGGTTACGCTCCCAGAATTATACAGATTTACTTCAAAATCCACATCATGATGAGTCCTTAGGTGAATTTTCTTTGTTTCAGAAATTTCATGGTCTTCAAAATCCATCCTCTCCAAGACATAGCGTCTTGCATGACATGGGATAAGCTATACTCGAATTGTAAAAGATGAAAATTACACGTTGAAATATTTGAAGTCATGCTTAATTATGAAAATAACACTTGTCGTCGTTGTGTACCATTTCAACTTCGAAGGTCTCCTCGAGCTTAATGCTGAAGTGCCGATCATCGTTCAGGTGAGGCATGTCGCACAGACCTCGATCGTCGTGGCACCAGCCGCACTCCCCCGGGAGACTTTCGTCGTCCGATGACGACATATCCTATGTTCATAATTCAAAACTACATCATCTCTTGTGTTGCGTTAGGTGAATATTGTTAGTCATGCACACTTGTGCATTTTCAGCCAGGCCCAGTGGAGTTGGCCTAAAAACATTTCTTTCTCTAGGCCTGCTACATCCATCTCAAGTATTTATGGTCAAGAATTAGCAGGGCCATCTGATGTCTACTACACAACCTTCTTCTTGTAGACGTTGTTGGGCCTCCAAGTGCAGAGGTTTGTAGGACAGTAGCAAATTTCCCTCAAGTGGATGACCTAAGGTTTATCAATCCGTAGGAGGCGTAGGATGAAGATGGTCTCTCTCAAGCAACCCTAAAACCAAATAACAAAGAGTCTCTTGTGTCCCCAACACACCCAATACAATGGTAAATTGTATAGGTGCACTAGTTCGGCGAAGAGATGGTGATACAAGTGGTATATGGATAGTAGATAAAGGTATTTGTAATCTGAAATTATAAAAACAGCAAGGTAACAAGTGATAAAAGTGAGCATAAATGGTATTGCAATGCGTTGAAACAAGGCCTAGGGTTCATACTTTCGCTACTGTAAGTTCCCTGAACAATACTAACATAATTGGATCATGAAACTATCCCTCAACATGCAACAAAGAGTCACTCCAAAGTCACTAATAGCGGAGAACGAACGAAGAGATTATGGTAGGGTACGAAACCACCTCAAAGTTATTCTTTCCAATCAATCCGGTGGGCTATTCCTATAAGTGTCACAAAAAGCCCTAGAGTTCGTACTAGAATAACACCTTAAGATACAAATCAACCAAAACCCTAATGTCACATAGATACTCCAATGTCACCTCAAGTATCCGTGGGCATGATTATACGATATGCATCACACAATCTCAGATTCATCTATTCAACCAACACAAAGGACCTCAAAGAGTGCCCCAAAGTTATACCGGAGAATCACGACGAAAACGTGTGCCAACCCCTAGGCATAGGTTCCCAATGTCAAGAAACCCGCAAGTTGGTCACCAAAACATACATCAAGTGGCACGTGATATCCCATTGTCACCACAGATATTCACGGCAAGACATACATCAAGTGTTCTCACGTCTTTATAGACTCAATTCGACAAGATTACTTCAAAAGGGGAAACTCGATTCATTACAAGAGAGTAGAGGGGGGAGAAAACATCGTAGGATCCAAATATAATAGGAAAGCTCGCGATACATCAAGATCGTATCATCTCAAGAACACGAGAGAGAGAGATCAAACACATAGCTACTAGTACATACCCTCAGCCCCGAGGGAGAACTACTCCCTCCTCGTCATGGAGAGCACCGGGATGATGAAGATGGCCACCGGAGAATGATTGCCCCCTCCGGCAGGGTGCCAGAACGGGTCTAGATGGGTTTTCGGTGGCTACGGAGGCTTCTGGTGGCAGAACTCCCGATCTATCTTTCGTTCTAGAAGTTTTAGGTCACGTAGGTATATATGGGTGCAGGAGGTACGTCAGGGGAGCCACGAGGGCCCCACGAGACAGGGGGCGCGCCCTCGGGGGGGGGGGGGACCCCACCCTCGTGAGCACCTCGTTCCTTCCTTGACGTGGGGTCCTAGTCCATCAGGTGTGTTTCCTTCCAAAAATAACTTCCCCAGTTGATTTCGTTCCGTTTCGACTCCGTCTGATATTCCATTTCTTCAAAACATTGAAATAGGCATAAAATAGCAAATCTGGGCTGGGCCTCCAGTTAATAGGTTAGTCCCAAAAGTAATATAAAAGTGGATAATAAAGCCCAATATTGCCCAAAACAGTAGATAATATAGCATGGAGCAATCAAAATTTTTAGATACGTTGGAGACGTATCAAGCATCCCCAAGCTTAATTCTTGCTCGTCCTCGAGTAGGTAAATGATAAAAAAGATAATTTTTGATGTGGAATGCTAGTTGGCATAATTTCAATGTAATTCTTCTTAATTGTGATATGAATATTCAGATCCATAAGATTCAAGACAAAAGTTTAATATTGACATAGAAACAATAATACTTCAAGCATACTAACTAACCAATCATGTCTTCTCAAAATAACATGGCGAGAGAAAGCTATCCCTACAAAATCATATAGTCTGGCTATGCTCCATCTTCACCACACAAAATATTTAAATCATGCAAAACCCCGATGACAAGCCAAGCACTTGTTTCATACTTTTGATGTTCTCAAACTGTTTCAATCTTCACGCAATACATGAGCGTAAGTCATGGACATAGCACTATAGGTGGAATAGAATGGTGGTTGTGGAGAGGAAAAAAGGGAGAAGAGAGTCTCACATCGAATAGGCATATCAACGGGCTATGGAGATGCCCATCAATAGATATCGATGTGAGTGACTAGGGATTGCCACGCAACAGATGCACTAGAGCTATAAGTATATGAAAGCTCAACAAAAGAAACTAGTGGGTGTGCATCCAACTCGCTTGCTTACGAAGACCGAGGGCATTTTGAGGAAGCCCATCATTGGAGTATACAAGCCAAGTTCTATAATGAAAGATTCCCACTAGTATATGAAAGTGACAACATAGGAGACTCTCTATCATGAAGATCATGGTGCTACTTTGAAGCACAAGTGTAGTAAAAGGATAGTAGCATTGTCCCTTTTATTTATTTTTTATTTGGCCTTTCTTTTTTTTATTTGGCCTTTTTTTGGGACAATGCTCTATTGAATGATGATCACCACACTTCTATTTATTTACAACTCAATGATACAACTCGATACTAGAACAAGATATGACTCTATATGAATGCCTTGGGTGGTGTACCAGGATATGCAATGAATCAAGAGTGACAAGTATGAAGAAATTATGAACGGTGGCTTTGCCACAAATACTATGTCAACTACATGATCATGCTAAGCAATATGACAATGATGAACTAGATGGTGGAAAGTTGCATGGCAATATATCTTGGAATGGCTATGGAAATGCCATAGTAGGTAGGTATGGTGGCTGTTTTGAGGAAGGTATATGGTGGGTTTAAGGTACCGGTGAAAGTTGCGCGGTACTAGAGAGGCTAGCAATGGTGGAATGGTGAGAGTGCGTATAATCCATGGACTCAACATTAGTCACAAAGAACTCACATACTTATTGCACAACTTCCACTCATAAGGAAGACAATCAATAAATAAATCATGCTCCGACTTCGTCACATAACGGTTCACCATACGTCCATGCTACGGGAATCACAAACTTCAACACAAGTATTTCTCAAATTCACAACTACTCAACTAGCATGTCTCTAATATCACCATCTCCATATCTCAAAACAATTATCAAGTATCAAACTTCTCATAGCATTCAACACATTCATAAGAGAATTTTATTATTCGTGAATACCTAGCATATTAGGATTTTAAGCAAATTACCATGCTATTTAAGACTCTCAAAATAATATAAGTGAAGCATAAGGTTCATCTATTTCTTTAAAATAAAACTACCACCATGCTCTAAAAGAAATAAGTGAAGCACTAGAGCAAATGACAAACTACTCCGAAAGATATAAGTGAAGATCAATGAGTAGTCGAATAATTATGCAACTATGTGAAGACTCTAACATTTAATAATTTCAGATCTTGGTATTCTATTCAAACAGCAAGCAAATCCTAACAAAATAAATTGACGCTCCAAGCAAAACACATATCATGTGGTAAATAAAAATTTAGCTCCAAGTAAAGTTACCGATGAACGAAGACGAAAGAGGGGATGCCTTCTGGGGCATCCCCAAGCATAGGCTCTTGGTTGTCCTTGAATATTACCTTGGGGTGCCTTGGGAATCCCCAAGCTTAGGTTCTTGCCACTGCTTATTCCATAGTCCATCGAATATTTACCCAAAACATGAAAACTTCACAACACAAAACTTAAAGTAGAAAACTCGTGAGCTCCGTTAGTATAAGAAAATAAATCACCACTTCAAGGTACTGTAATGAACTCATTCTTTATTTATATTGGTGTTAAACCTACTGTATTTCAACTTCTCTATGGTTTATAAACTATTTTACTAGCATAGATTCATCAAAATAAGTAAACAACAAATGAAAAACAGAATCTATCAAAAACAGAACAGTCTGTAGTAATCTGGATCAAACGTATACTTATGTAACTCATAAAATTCTCAAATAAATTGCTGGACCTGAGGAATTTATCTATTAATCATCTGCAAAAAGAATTAACTAAATACCGCTCCCCAATAAAAAATGGTAGCAATTCTCGTGAGCGCTAAAGTTTCTGTTTTTGACAGCATGATCAACAAGACTTCCCCCAAGTCTTCCTGAGGGAGTCCTGGATTAGGGGGTCTCCAGACAGCCGGACTATCTCCATTTGCCGGACTGTTAGACTATGAAGATACAAAATTGAAGACTTCGTCTCGTGCCCGGATGGGACTCTACTTGGCGTGGAAGGCAAGCTAAGCAATACGGATATGGATATCTCCTCCTTTGTAACCGACCTTGTGTAACCCTAACCCTCTCCGGTGTCTATATAAACCGACGGGTTTTTAGTCCATAGGACAACAACCAAAACATACAATCATACCATAGGCTAGATTCTAGTGTTTAGCCTCTCTGATCTCCTGGTAGATCTACTCTTGTACTACCCATATCATCAATATTAATCAAGCAGGACGTAGGGTTTTACCTCCATCAAGAGGGCCCGAACCTGGGTAAAACATCGTGTCTCCTGCCTCCTGTTACCATCCGGCCTAGACGCACAGTTCGGGACCCCCTACCCGAGATCCGCCGGTTTTGACACCGACAGTGCGCCTCCCCCTGTGCCTATGGTATCTCTAGAGCGTAGTTATGTACGCGAAGTACTGGGGTCGCCTTTTCGCGAGGGTTGGGGTTGGGGCCGCATTGCTACGCCTGCTCGGATCGTGCCAGGCGGTCTTGTTTTAGGTTACTCCGGGCGCGCTTGACGGTGTTCGTAGGCCTGTCCAAGGCTCGAAGTCATCAAGCACTTTGTCTGCATTGAAGGTGCCCGTAGGCCTGTCCAAGGCTCGAAGTCATCAAGCGCTCCGTCTGCATTGAAGGTGCCCGTAGGGCCCTTGCCCGTGCTAAGGTGCACTGGGGCGAGCTGGATGCTGAGAAGCTTGTGAAGGACAGGCCACCGCCGGGGAAAGAGCGTCGCAAGCCCGAAAATTATTATAAGGATGTTCTGAAGGGTGCCCCCCTTGTGGCGGATGAATGTTCTAGGGATGTAATTTTTGAGTAAAACTCGCTTGTTTTTGTCCTATGCGCTGAGAACTTGTTCATATGCGCTAAGCAATGCTGCTGGAATTTAAAATATTACCTTCTGTGCGGTTGTTTATCAATTCTGAGAGATGGCGAGTCGTCGGCTTCTACCCCCATGCCGCTAGTGCTGGGGTGTTCGGGGATAAACCTGAGCACTCTTTTTCCCATGTTTGGGTCCTTTGAGGGAGGCGCTCAGCCCAACGAACAAGGCAATCGGACTATAACGCGTGAACACTCTCACTTAGCCATAGAATTCTATAATTTTAAATTTCGGCGAAGCCCCTAGTATTCGGAAGACCGAGTTCGGGGCGCTATCCACGCCTTGGCTGGACAGAGCCGACTCCTCGCCCTAAGCGGCATAAGTCTTTAGGGACTCGAAAAAACCTCTCGAACAGCGACCAGCTCTCGCTTCATCATGACAGTCAGTTTTAGCTTTCTCCACTGAGGTGTTCGGCCCAGCTCAACTGGGGCACAATCGTAGTGGTTCTCCTAGTGCTACCTTAGCCGATATAGCGGAAAGTAAGGCACCAAAACATAGGAGCCGGGCAAACCCAACTATTGACCCAAGACATGATTCGGAGCCGATGCATATAATGCTATAAGTTCGGGGTGCCGCACTTGTGGAAGTGTTCGGACTTCTCACACCATATTGAGGGGTACTGAAGCCCCTGGTGTATTTTGGCCGTACTAAATTGTATGGGTGCAGCATGTCGTTAAGGAACATATATTTATAAAAGGATAATGCAAAATAGGCAAAAGCTATGCATTGTTTATTAAAAATAGCCGCGATCAAAGCAGAACGATACAAATAATGCGATAAGTGGAAGGTTGGACTAGTTAACATGTCTGTTCCAGGGGCAAGCTGCGAAATAGTATGCGGAACGGGTATACTGCTCGTGATAGAGACCACCTGGGAGTTCCGTAGTGCGGCGTGGCTTGTCTGCTTCCCTGGTTCTTGCATCGTTTGTGCGGCAATTGAACTGCCGAACAGGCCTTCCGAAGGATGAAGTCCTGAAAGTAAGAGAAAACTAAAAAATCGGCAGCCCCTGGTACGGTTTGAGCCGTGTTTTGGGCGTGCCGTGATGGTGCCTGAGGGAGTCCTGGATTAGGGGGTGTTCGGGTAGCCGGACTATACCTTCAGCCGGACTCTTGGACTATGAAGATACAGGATTGAAGACTTCGTCCAGTGACCGGATGGGACTTTCCTTGGCGTGGAAGGCAAGCTTGGCGATGCGGATATTCAAGATCTCCTACCATTGTAACTGACTCTATGTAACCCTAACCCTATCCGGTGTCTATATAAACCGGAGGGTTGTAGTCCGTAGACAATCAACTCCATATACAACAATCATACCATAGGCTAGCTTCTAGGGTTTAGCCTCCTTGATCTCGTGGTAGATCTACTCTTGTACTACCCATATCATCAATATTAATCAACCAGGACGTAGGGTTTTACCTCCATCAAGAGGGCCCGAACCTGGGTAAAACATCGTGTTCCCTGCCTCCTGTTACCATCCGGCCTAGACGCACAGTTCGGGACCCGCTACCCGAGAACCGCCGGTTTTGACACCGACATTGGTGCTTTCATTGAGAGTTCCTCTGTGTCGTCGCCCTTAGGCCCGATGGCTCCTTTGATCATCAACAACGATGCGGTCCAGGGTGAGACTTTTCTCCCCGGACAGATCTTCGTCTTCGGCGGCTTCGCTCTGCGGGCCAATTCGCTCGGCCACCTGGAGTAGATCGAAAGCTATGCCCCTGGCCATCAAGTCAGGTTTGGAAGCTTAAACTACACGGCTGACATCCGTGGAGACTTGATCTTCGACGGGCTCGAGCCACGGCCAAGCGCGCCGCACTATCTCGAGGGGCATGATCTAGCTCTGCCCCCGGACAGTGTCCTAGATGCCGCACACGCATCGGTTCCGACCCCTAAATCGGAGCCTATTGCGCCAATCGAGGATGAGCGGTTGGACATGACCTCGGGGGCTGCGATCCCGAAAGCGATCGTGCCGAACACTAGCCCCGCACTCTGCACGACCCGTGACTCCAAGGATCCGGACTCCTTCCCGGACTCCGAACCCCCCGCGCCCCTGCAAATCGAATCTGATTGGGCGCCAATAATGGAGTTCACCGCCGCAGACATCTTTCAGCATTCGCCTTTTGGCGACATCCTGAATTCTCTTAAGTCTCTCTCTTTATCAGGAGAGCCCTGGCCGGACTATGGTCAGCGAGGGTGGGATACGGACGATGAGGAAACTCAAAGCCCACCCACCACCCACTTTGTAGCCACTGTCGACGATCTAACCGACATGCTTGACTTCAGCTCCGAAGACATCGACGGCATGGACGACGATGTAGGAGACGAACAGGAACCAGCACCTGTAGGGCGCTGGAAGGCCACCTCGTCATATGACATATATATGGTGGATACTCCAAAAGATGGAGATGGCGATGGAACATTGGGGGATGACGCCCCCAAGAAACAGCCAGAGCGCCGGCATCAGCGGCGCCGCTCTAAATCCCGCCAAAGCAAAAACGGTGACTCCGGCACGGGAGATAATACTACCCCGGATAGCGCCGAAGAACACCCACCTCAGCAAGATTCGGCATAGGAAGATGGAAAAGCCAGCCCTCAGGAGAGAGCGGCAGACCGAGAGGGCGAGGATGATAACTATACGCCTCCCTCCGAAGACGAGGCAAGCCTCGATGACGACGAATTCGTCATACCATCAGACCCCGCCGAACAAGAGCATTTTAAACGCAGGCTTTTAGCCACGGCAAGCAGCCTCAAGAAAAAGCAGCAACAGCTTAGAGCTTCCCAAGATTTGCTAGCTGACAGATGGACTGAAGCCCTTGCGGCCGAAGAGTATGAACTCGAACGCCCCTCCAAGAGTTACCCGAAGCACAGGCCGCTATCCCGATCAGAGGAGGAAGCACCTACATCACCAGCGCATGACATGGCAGACCGGCCACCTCGCGGCCGCGACAGAGAGGCCTCTCGGCCCTCCACCCAAGCCATGCCCCGACGCCGCTCAACTAAGGCACGGGAAAAAGCGCCCGACCTGCGAGACATACTGGAGGATAAGGCAAGACAAACAAGATCGATCTACGGATCGCGCAGGCGCCCTACGGCATGTGACAATGATCTTCTCTCCGGATACAACAAATCCGGCCAGGCCGAACACAACAGACATAGCTCTTCCGAGCTACGTCGTGATATAGCCCAGTACAGAGGCGCTGCACACCCGCTATGTTTCACGAATGAAGTAATGGATCACAAAATCCCAGAGGGTTTCAAACCCGTAAACATCGAATCATACGATGGCTCAACAGATCCAGCGGTATGGATCGAGGATTATCTCCTTCACATCCACATGGCACGCGGCGATGATCTACACGCCATCAAATACCTCCCGCTCAAACTTAAAGGACCGGCCCGGCATTGTCTTAACAGCTTGCCAACAGACTCAATCAGTTCTTGGGAGGACCTGCAAGCCGCATTCCTCGACAACTTCCAGGGCACTTACGTGCGACCACCGGATGCCGACGACTTAAGCCACATAATTCAGCAGCCAGAGGAATCGGCCAGACAATTCTGGACACGGTTCCTAACAAAGAAAAACCAGATAGTCGACTGTCCGGATGCAGAGGCCCTAGCTGCCTTCAAGCATAACATCCATGACGAGTGGCTTGCCCGACACCTGGGACAGGAAAAGCCGAAATCCATGGCAGCCCTCACGACACTCATGACCCGCTTTTGCGCGGGAGAAGACAGCTGGCTAGCTCGCAGTAACAACTTATCAAAAAACCCTGGTAATTTGGATACCAAGTACAAAAGTGGCAGGACACGTCGGAATAAGCAAAAACGATGCGTTAGCAGCAACAGCAATGAAGACACGGCAGTCAATGCCGGATTCAAAGGCTATAAGTCCGGTCAGCGGAAAAAGCCATTCAAAAAGAATACTCAGGGCCCGTCCAGTTTGGACCGAATACTCGATCGCTTGTGCCAGATACATGGCACCCCGAAAGGCCAGCCAATCACACTAACAGGGATTGGTGGGTGTTCAAGCAAGCAGGCAAGTTAAGGGCCGAAAACAGAGACAAGGGGCTGCACAGCGACGACGAGGATCCCAAGCCGCCGAACAACAATGGACAGAAGGGCTTTCCCCCACAAGTGCGGACGGTGAACATGATATACGCAACCCACATTCCCAAGCGGGAGCGGAAGCGTGCACTACGGGACGTATATGCGATGGAGCCAGTCGCCCCAAAGTTCAACCCATGGTCCTCCTGCCCGATCACTTTTGATCGAAGGGACCATCCCACTAGCATCCGTCATGGCGGCTTCACCGCACTGGTTCTCGACCCAATCATCGACGGATTTCATCTCACAACAGTCCTCATGGACGGCGGCAGTAGCCTGAACCTGCTTTATCAGGATACAGTGCGGAAAATGGGTATAGATCCCTCAAGGATTAAGCCCACAAGAACGACCTTTAAAGGCGTTATACCAGGTGTAGAAGCCAACTGTACAAGCTCAGTAACACTTGACATGGTCTTCAGATCCCCGGACAATTTCCGAAGCGAAGATTTAATCTTCGATATAGTCCCGCTTCGCAGTGGCTATCATGCCCTGCTCGGACGAACCGCATTCGCAAAGTTCAATGCGGTGCCGCACTACGCATATCTCAAGCTCAAGATGCCAGGCCCTCGAGGAGTAATTACGGTCAACGGAATACCGAACGCTCCCTCCGTATGGAGGAGCATACGGCGCCTCTCGCAGTGGAGGTACAAAGTAGCCTTCTCAGGCAATTCTCCAGTCCGGCCATTAAAAAGCCAGAAACTGCCAAGCGCGCCCGGAGTAACCCACAGCAGAACCGCCTGGCACACTCTGAGCAAGCGTAGCAATGCGGCCCCAACCCCAGCTTTCGTGACATAGTGAAACCAGTACCTCGCGTACATAACTACGCCCTTGAACTACCATGGGCACAGGGGAAGGGGCACAATAACGGCACGCCCAAAATACGGCTTAAAACGTACTAGGGGCTGCCGGATTCCTTTTTAATTTTTCTTACTTTCAGGACTCCATACTTCGGATGACCTGTTCGGCAATTCGACTGCCGCACAAACGATGCAAGATCCAGGGAGGCAGACAAGCCATGCCGCATTATGGAACTCCCAGGTGGTCTCTGTTACAAGCGGTATACCTGTTTTAAATACAATTCCGCGGCCTGCCCCTGGTCAGGACATACTGAATAGTCCAATGTCTTTTGCTTACCGCACTATTTGTATCATTCGGCTTTGATAAATAGCCTCTCTATAAACAATGCTTAGCTTCTTGTCTATTTTTTGCATTATCTTCTTTTCACATTTATGTTTATTAAATGACATGATTACACCCGTACACCATGGTACGGCAAACACGCCAGGGGCTTCAGTACCCCTCATAATGGTGTGAGAAGTCCGTACACTTTCACAAGTGTGGCACCCCGAACTTATAGCACTATATGCATCGGCTCCGAATCATGATTTGGGTCAATAGTTGGGTTTGCCCGGCTCCTATGTTTTGGTGCCTTACGTTCCGCTCTATCGGCTAAGGTAGCACTAGGAGAACCACTGCGATTGTGCCCCGGTTCAGCTGGTTAAGCACCTCAGTGGAGAAAGCTAAAACTGACTGTCGTGATGTGGCGAGAGACCGGTCGCTGTTTGAGAGGTGTTTTGAGTCCCTAAAGGCTTATGCCGCTTCGAGCGAGGAGTTGGCTTTGTCCGGCCAAGGCGTGGATAGCGCCCCGAACTCGGTCTTCCGAACTAGGGGCTTCGCCGAAATTTAAAATTATAGAGTTCTATGGCTAAGTGAGAGTGTTCAAGCATTATAGTCCGATTGCCTGGTTTGTTGTGCTGAGCGCCTCCCTCGAAGGACCCAACTATGGGAAAAAGAGCGCTCAGTTTATCCTGAACACCCCAGCAGTAGTGGCACAGGGGCAGAAGCCGACGACTGGCCATCTCTCAATTTTTGATAAACGGCCGCACAGAAAGTAATATTTTAAATACAATAAGCATTGCTTAGCGCATATGAACAAGTTTTCAGCGCACAGGATAAACACGAGCGAGTTCATTCAAATATCACATCCTTGGTACATTCATCCGCCACAAGGCGGGCACCTGCAAGAACATCCTTGTAGTAGTTCTCGGGCTTGCGATGCTCCTTCCCCGGCGGCGGCCCGTCCTTCACAAGCTTCTCACCGTCCAGCTTACCCCAGTGCACCTTTGCACGGGCAAGGGCCCGACGGGCACCTTCGATGCAGATGGAGCGCTTGATGACCTCAAGCCTCGGACAGGCCTCCACCAGCCGCCGCACCAGCCCGAAATAGCTCCCAGGCAGGGCCTCTCCAGGCCACAGCCGAACTATGAAGCCCTTCATGGCCTGCTCAGCCGCCTTGTGGAGCTCGACCAGCTGTTTCAGCTGGTCGCTCAAGGGCACAGGGTGTCCGGCCTCGGAATACTGAGACCAGAACACCTTCTCCGTCGAGCTACCCTCTTCAGCTCGGTAGAATGCGGCGGCATCGGATACGCTGCGGGGAAGATCTGCGAATGCCCCTGAAGAGCTCCGGATTCGGGTAAGTAACAGGTAGTCCACTTTTATATTTCTGCTTTGCATAAAGAATGCCTTACCCGCTGCTATCTTCCTCATCTCCTCCAACTCTTGGAGGGCCTTTTGGGCTTCGGCCTTGGCAGACTTGGCAGCCTCTAGGGCCGTTGCAAGCTCAAATGCTTGCGCCCTCGACTCCAGCTCCAAACTCTCATGTTTTTTCATGAGAGCCTGCAGCTCTTGCTGCACCTCGCCAACCTGAGCCCCAAGTCTGTCCCGCTCGGTGCGCTCCATGGCCGTTTTCTTTTCGACCTCAGACAGCGCCTGCTTAAGGGTCGCCACCTGAGTCGTGGCCCCTACAATAAGTAGTACAATCCTGTTACCCTTTTTTGCAATCAAGCCTTTTTATAGGCACTTTTTCTGTAAGTTATTTCTTACCTTCTTCCTCCTCGAGCCGCCGCTTGGCAAGGCCGAGCTCTTGCTCGGTCCGCTCGAGGTCTTGCTTCAGGACACCCACCTCCGCAGTCAGTGCGGCGGTGGATAGCAGCGAAGCCTGCAAATGCATATTGAATCTTTTTTTAGACTCCTGCGAAATTTAATAGATCCTCTATTCGGGTTTTCTTTCCGAACGCGAAACAGAGCATCAGGGGCTACTGTCTATGCGGTAATATTTTTACATATTTTTACTTACCTCGAAGCCTGTTAGAAGGCTAGCGCAAGCTTCAGTCGGTCCGCTCTTGGCGGACTGAACCTTCTGGATCACCGTACTCATAATAGTACAGTGCCCCTCGTCGATGGAGGCGTCGTCAAGCACCTCCAGTAGATTGTCCGGCACCTCCGGTTGGACGGAGGCCGCCGGCTCAGAAGGCTTGCTCCTCTTGGAAGGAGTTCGCCTACCGCGGTCCGGAACTGTGGAAGATTCCAGCGCGGTGTCCGGCACAAAGCCGGACTGAGAGCCCCGGGGAGCCTTATCCCCTTCACTCCTGGAGTCCGGGAGGTTGCCTTGCGGCTCCTCCAGGACCACCTCCTCCTGCCCCAGAGCTTGTCGCGACGCCACTTCGGCGTCGTCTACAGTGCGGGGCAGACAGCGGGCGGAACTGAGTTCACGTCCGATGAGTCCAGGGAGCCGCCCGACGATTCGTCGAATTCGGCCCGGGGCGGACTGCATAATTACATTCGACATTAGGGAAAGTTGTGCAACAAAGGAACATCATGAGTTACTCTGATATCCAAACTTACGATTTCGCCGGACGCTTGGCCCTGTTTGGCCACTCCTCTTTGCCCTCTTCGGCGTTGGAGGCGTAATCCTGCGGAGGGGTCTTCCTTTTCCTAGACCCCTCGGCCTCCCCCGTTGGGGCGGCCTTCCTCTTCTCTCCTCCCTCCGCTGGGGGGGAGAGTTTTCTTCTTCCTCCTCCTCGTTTTCGCAGGAGGAGGGTATCTCGGACTCGTCAGATGACGAGTCTGACACCACCATGTTGCGGGCACTCCTTCGAGTCCTCGTGGTCCTCTTCTTCTTGGCCTTCTTCTCCGGCACCACATAAGGCGCCGGAACCAGCAGCTTCACTAGTAGAGCTGGGGCTGGGTCTTCGGGCAGCGGAGCCGGACAGTTAATCGGTCCGGATATCGCCCGCCAAGCCTGTCAAAGGTAAGGGAGTTTAGATCCCGCATAGAGTCAAACTATGAAAAAAGCTTAACATCCTGTAAAAGGTGTAGATGGCTTACCTCGCTAGCGTGACGCTGCAAGCTGTGTCCGCGGTCGTCGGAAGCGGATGCGGGAGCCTCGGCGCCCTTGAATAGCATCTTCCAGGCGTCTTCGTATGTCGTGTCGAAGAGCCTGCTGAGGGTTTGATGCTGCGCCGGGTCGAACTCCCACAGATTAAAATCCCGTTGTTGGCACGGGAGGATCCGGCGGATGAGCATAACCTGGATTATATTAACAAGCCGGACTGGCTTGTTCACCAGGGACTGGATGCATGTTTGCAATCCGGTCACCTCTTTTTCGTCACCCCACGACAGGCCCGTCTCTTTCCAGGACATAAGCCGCGTGGGGGGTCCGGATCAGAACTCGGGGGCTACGGTCCATTCCGGATCGCGCGGCTTGGTGATATAAAACCACCCGGATTGCCATCCCTTTAGGGTCTCCACGAAAGAGCCCTCGAACCATAAGACGTTGGCCATCTTGCCCGCCATGGCGCTCCGCACTCCGCCTGGCTGCCGCGCACCACCTTGGGCCTGATGTTGAAGGTCTCGAGCCAGAGGCCGAAATGGGGGCGGACGCGGAGAAAAGCCTCGCACACGACGATAATCGCCGAGATGTTGAGGATGAAGTGCGGAGCCAGATCGTCGAAATCCAGGCCGTAGTAGAATATGAGCCCCCGGACAAATGGGTGGAGTGGAAAACCCAGTCCGCGGAGGAAGTGGGGGAGAAATACTACCCACTCATGGGGCCTTGGGGTAGGGAGAAGCTGCCCCTCTTCGGGAAGCCGGTGCGCGATGTCCTTGGACAGGTATCCGGCCTTCCTTAGCTTCTTGATTTTGCCCTCCGTGACGGAGGAGACCATCCACTTGCCTACCGCTCCGAACATTGCTGGGGAAGGTTGAGGTGGGAAGTGCGGGCTTGGGCGCTAGAGCTCGGGTGCGCAGGAGACGGATAGGCAAAGGAGGAAGAAG
This sequence comes from Triticum urartu, assembly GCF_056163025.1. Classification (NCBI taxonomy): domain Eukaryota; kingdom Viridiplantae; phylum Streptophyta; class Magnoliopsida; order Poales; family Poaceae; genus Triticum; species Triticum urartu. The sequence continues at coordinate 745,998,739 of NC_141875.1, read as the reverse complement.
GCGTAGGTAAACAGGCGGATCCTTGTCCCCTTATATGGGCGGATGCGGTTGTGCGTCCCCACCTACCTAGTAAAACTCGCTTGCCTCCCAAGCGCCGTGATAATTGGTGCGGTTGGGTTACCCACGTCCGTATTGACGAGAATCCCGTAAAAGGGGGGTACACGATCTCTGCTTTGACAAGACGTGCCAAGGAAACCGCCTCGCAAAACACGCTGAGGTGGAAAAGTGAAAACGATTCGAGTGAAGGACTTGGCTGTAGTGTGTTGACGCACTGCGGAATACGTCAGCAGATTTGATTTGTGTTAGTATTATTCTCTCTATGGCAATATGTGGAAGCTTATTTTGCACAGCCGGACACTACTCTTGGTGTTTACAATCTTCTATGAAGGAATTGGAGGAGGAACCCGCCTTGCAATGCCGAAGACAATTTGCGTGCCGGACTCGTCGTCATTGAAGCCTGGTTCAGGGGCTACTGAGGGAGTCCTGGATTAGGGGGTGTTCGGGTAGCCGGACTATACGTTCAGCCGGACTCCTGGACTACAAAGATACAAGATTGAAGACTTCGTCCCGTGTCCGGATGGGACATTCCTTGGCGTGGAAGGCAAGCTTGGCGATGCGGATATTCAAGATCTCCTACCATTGTAACCGATTCTATGTAACCCTAACCCTATCCGGTGTCTATATAAACCGGAGGGTTGTAGTCGGTAGACAATCAACTCCATATACAACAATCATACCATAGGCTAGCTTCTAGGGTTTAGCCTCCTTGATCTCGTGGTAGATCTACTCTTGTACTACCCATATCATCAATATTAATCAAGCAGGACATAGGGTTTTACCTCCATCAAGAGGGCCCGAACCTGGGTAAAACATCGTGTTCCCTGCCCCCTATTACCATCCGGCCTAGACGCACAGTTCGGGACCCGCTACCCGAGATCCGCCGGTTTTGACACCAACAGTGCCCCTCCCCCTGTGCCCATGGTATCTCTAGAGCGTAGTTATGTACGCGAATTACTAGCGTCGCCTTTTCGCGAGGGTTGGGGTTGGGGCCGCATTGCTACGCCTGCTCGGATTGTGCCAGGCGGTCTTGTTGTAGGTTACTCCGGGCGCGCTTGACGGTGTCCAGTCGTTTAGTGGCCGGACTGGAACTTCCGCTGCAAGGGCCGCCATGTGCTCCTCCTTTCGGAGGGAGCGTTCGGTGTTTCCATTGACCATAATTACTCCTCGAGGGCCTGGCATCTTGAGCTTAAGGTATGCGTAGTGCGGTACCGCGTTGAACTTAGCGAATGCAGTTCGCCCGAGCAGTGCGTGATAGCCACTGCGAAACAGGACTATGTCGAAGATTAACTCCTCGCTTCAGAAATTATCCGGAGATCCGAAGACCACTTCAAGTGTGACTGAGCCTGTACAGTTGGCCTCTACACCTGGTATTACGCCTTTAAAGGTCGTTTTGGTGGGCTTAATCCTCGAGGGATCTATGCCCATTTTCCGCACTGTATCCTGGTACAGCAGGTTCAGGCTGCTGCCGCCGTCCATGAGGACTCTAGTGAGATGAAATCCGTCAATAATTGGGTCTAGAACCAATGCGGCGAATCCACCATGACGGATGCTAGTGGGGTGGTCCCTTCGATCAAAGGTGATCCGGCAGGAGGACCATGGGTTGAACTTTGGGGCGACTGGCTCTACCACGTATACGTCCCTTAACGCATGCTTCCGCTCCCTTTTGGGGACATGGGTTGCGTATATCATGTTCACCATCCGCACTTGTGGGGGAAAACCCTTCTGTCCACTGTTGTTCGGCGCCCGGGGCTCCTCATCATCATCGCTATGCAGCCCCTTGTCTTCATTTTCGGCGTTTATCTTGCCTGCCTGCTTGAACACCCAACAATCCCTATTGGTGTGATTGGCTGGCTTTTTGGGGGTGCCATGTATCTGGCATGAGCGGTCGAGTATTCGGTCCAAACTGGATGGGCCCCTAGGATTCCTTTTGAATGGATTTTTCCGCTGACCGGATTTAGAGCCTCTGAACCCGGCATTAACTGTCGTATCCTCAACATTGTCGCCGTTAATGCGGCGCTTCTGCTTGTTGCGACGTGACCTGCCACTACTGTCCCCGGTGTCCGAATTACTAGGGTTCTTGGTCATATTGTTGCAACGAGCAAGCCAGCTGTCTTCTCCCGCGCAAAAGCGGGTCATGAGTGTCGTGAGCGCTGCCATAGATTTCGGCTTTTCCTGTCCAAGGTGCCAGGCCAGCCACTCATCACGGATATTGTGTTTGAAGGCTGCTAGGGCCTCAGCGTCCGGACAATCGACTATTTGATTTTTCTTTGTTAGGAACCATGTCCAGAATTGCCTGGCCGATTCCTCTGGCTGCTGAATGACGTGACTTAGGTCATCGGCGTCTGGGGGTCGCACGTAAGTGCCCTAGAAATTGTCGAGGAATGCGGCTTCCAGGTCATCCCAACAACTGATTGATACTGTTGGCAAGCTGTTAAGCCAATGCCGAGCTGGTCCTTTAAGCTTGAGTGGGAGGTATTTGATGGCGTGGAAATCATCGCCGCGGGCCATGTGGATATGAAGGAGATAATCCTCGATCCATACTGCAGGGTCTGTTGTGCCATCATATGATTCGATGTTTACGGGTTTGAAACCCTCGGGGATTTGATGATCCATTATTTTGTATGTAAAACAGAGTGGGTGTGCGGCGCCTCTGTATTGGGCTATATCATGATGTAGCTCCAATGAGCCTTGTCTACTGTGTTCGGCCCCGCCGAATTTGTGGCTGGCGTGACGGTTACCGTCTCGAGCCGTGGGGCGCCCACGCGATCCGTAGATCGATCTTGTTTTCCTTGCCTTGACCTCCAACATGTCTCGTAAGTCCGGCGCATATTCCCGCGCCTTAGTACGGGGTGCGGCTTGAGTGGATGGCCGAGAGGCTTCTCTATCGCGACCACGAGGTGGCCGGTTGGCCGCATCAAGTGCTTCCTCCTCTAATCGGGGTAGCAACCTGCGCTTTGGGTAGCTCTTGGAGGGGCGTTCGAGTTTATGCTCTTCGGCTGCAAGGACTTCAGTCCATCTGTCGACTAGCAAATCTTGATCAGCTTTAAGCTGTTGCAGTTTTTTCTTGAGGATTCTTGCCATGGCCATAAGCCTGCGTTGAAAATGCTTTTGCTCGACGGGATCCTCTAGCACGACGAATTCGTCGTCGTCGAGGCTTGCCTCGTCTTCGGAGGGAGGCATATAATTATCGTCCTCGACCTCTCTGTCTGCTGCTCTCTCATGAGGGCTGGTTTCTCCATCCTCCTGTGCTAAATCTTGCTGGAGGGGGTTTTATTCGGCGCTTTCTGGAGTATTATTATCTCCCGTGCTGGAATCACCGTGTTTGTTTTGGCGGGATTTTGAGCGGCGCCGCTGACGCCGGCGCTTAGGCTGTTTCTTGGAGGGGTCATCCTCCGCTGTTCCATCGCCATCTCCCTCTTTTGGGGTGTCCACCATGTATATGTCATATGACGAGGTGGCTTTCCAGGGCCTAGTAGGCGCTGGTTCTTCATCATCTCCTTCATCGGCGTCCATACCGTCGATATCTTCGGAGTCGAAGTCGAGCATGTCGGGTAAGTCGTCGGCAGTGACTACAAAGTGGGTGGTGGGTGGGCTTTGAATTTCTTCATCATCCGTACCCCAACCTTGCTGACCGTAGTCCGGCCAGGGCTCTCCTGATAAAGAGAGAGACTTCAGTGACTTCAGGATATCGCCAAAAGGCGAGTGCTGAAAGTTGTCCGCGGCAGTGAACTCCATGATCGGCGCCCAATCGGATTCGATCGGCAGGGGCGCGGGGGGCTCGGAGTCTGGCGAGGAGTCCGGCTCCTTGGAGTCACGGGTCTCGCAGAGTACGGGGCTGGTGATTGGCTCAATCGCCATTGGGGTTGCAGCCCCCGAGGTGGCGTCCAACCGCCCATCCTCGATCGGCGCAATTGGCTCCGAATTAAGGGTCGGAGCCGATGCGGATGCGGCCTCCAGGACACTGTTCGACGGCAGAGCTAGATCATGCTCGCCGTGACAGTGCGGCGTGCTCGGCAGTGGCTCGAATCCGTCGAAGATCAAGTCCCTGTGGATGTCAGCCGTTAAATTTCCGAATCTGACCTGACGGCCAGGGGCGTAGCTTTCGATCTGCTCCAGACGGCCAAGCGAATTGGCCCACAGTGCAAAGCCGCCGAAGACGAATATCTGTCCGGGGAGGAAGGTCTCACCCTAGACTGCATCGCTATCGATGATCGTAGGAGCCATCGAGCCTGACAGCGACGACACACAGGAACTCTCAATGAAAGCACCAATGTCGGTGCCAAAACTGGCGGATCTCGGGTAGGGGGTCCCGAACTGTGCGTCTAGGCCGGATGGTAACAGGAGACAAGGGACACAAAGTTTTACCCAGGTTCGGGCCCTCTCGATGGAGATAAAACCCTACGTCCTGCTTGATTAATATTGATGATATGGGTAGTACAAGAGTAGATCTACCACGAGATCGAGGAGGCTAAACCCTAGAAGCTAGCCTATGGTATGATTGTTGATGTGTATGTTGTCCTACGGACTAAAACCCTCCGGTTTATATAGACACCGGGTAGGGTTAGGGTTACATAGAGTCGGTTACAATGGTAGGAGATCTTCATATCCGTATCGCCAAGCTTGCCTTCCACGCCAAGGAAAGTCCCTCCCGGACACGGGACAAAGTCTTCAATCTTGTATCTTCATAGTCCAGGAGTCCGGCTGAAGGTATAGTCCGGCCATCCGGACACCCCCTAATCCAGGACTCCCTCAGTGGGGAACGGATTTCTTCATCGTCCGCTTCCCACTCAAGCCGAACATAGTTCTGCCAAGGATCTCCCAACAAGGAGAGGGACCTTAATGAGTTTAGCACATCGCCCAAGGGTGAGTGCTGAACGATATCCGCAGAGGTAAACTCCATGATTGGTGCCCAATCAGATTCGATAGGCACAGACCCAGGCGGTTCAGAGCATGTGGCCGGGGACGAATCCAAAGGTCCGGTGAGTGTGTGGCCTCCGTGGCGGGGTCTATCCACCCGTCCTCGGACGGCACGATCTGCTCTGGATTGTGGGCCGGAGTAGCCGCTGGTGTGATGTCCCAAACACCGTCTGGCGGCCAAGCTAAGTCACGCTCGTCGTGACTGTGCGGCACACCTGACATGGGCTCGAATCCGTCAAAGATAAAGTCTCCGCGGATGTCGACAGTATAGTTGAAGCTTTCAAACCTGACCTGATGGCCAGGGGCGTCGCTATCGATCTGCTCCAGATGGCCAAGCGAGTTGGCCCGCAGTACAAAGCCGCCGAATACGAAGATTTGTCCGGGGAGAAAAACCTCACCCTAGATCGCATCGTTACTGATGATCGAAGAAGCCATTAAGCCTTACCGTAACGACACAGTGGAACACTCAATGAAAGCACCAATGTCGGTGTAAAAACCGGCAGATCTCGGGTAGGGGTCCCGAACTGTGCATCTAAGGCGGATGGTAATAGGAGGCGGAGGAAACGATGTTTACCCAGGTTCGGGCCCTGTCGATGGAGGTAATACCCTACTTCCTGCTTGATTGATCTTGATGATATGAGTATTACAAGAGTTGATCTACCACGAGATCGTAGAGGCTAAACCCTAGAAGCTAGCCTATCATTATGATTGTTCTTGTCCTACGGACTAAACCCTCTACTTTATATAGACACCGGAGGGAGCTAGGGTTACTCAGAGTCGGTTACAAGGGAGGAGATCTACATATCCGAATTTCCAAGCTTGCCTTCCACGCTAAGGAGAGTCCCACCCGGACACGGGACAAAGTCTTCAATCTTGTATCTTCATAGTCCAACAGTCCGGCTAAAGTATATAGTCCGGATGTCTGAGGACCCCCTAATATAGGACTCCCTCACCCACCCAAGGGCAAGGACCAGCACGCGCTGGAGCGTTATTTCCAGGATGTCTTAGAAGCTGCCCGCTTGATAGAGGGTCAATGTTCGAAAGACATAATATTCGAGTGAGGTGTATGGGCATTGTAAAAGACGATGTTATAATCAATCTATTTTTTATGTTTTGCTTGAAAGCTTTGTTCTTCCTGTGCGGCCGTTTTGTATACAATCTGAAAGTTTTCCAGTCGTCGTCTTCAGCCCCCTCGTAGTAAGTACGGGAGTGTTCGGAAAAGCATTTGATCACTCTTGACCCAACGTCTTGGTCCATGAAGGAAATGACAATGCGGCGAACCAGGCAATTGGACTATAGGGCATTAACACTTCCACTTAGCCATAGGAGTTTTATGGTGGGTCTATGATATAGCCCCTGGTATGTACGCGACTTGTACGATGCGTTACATATTTGATCTGAAAAAGATCCTTCGTATGACATGGAGGGAATCGCTAAAGATTCCGGTAAGTCGTCAAGTGGTTGACCAGCTCTCGCCACATCATGACAGTCAGTTTTCGGCTCTCTCTACTGAGGTGCTTGACCAGATGAACCGGAAGCACAATCGCAGTAGTTCTCCCTTTATTACCCTAGCCGATAGAGCGGAACGTAGGGTAGAAAGCACAGGAGCCGGGCAAACCAACTATTGACCCAAGACATGATTCGGAGCTGATGCATATAAGGCCAAACTATCGACACGGAGGTACGCTATAAAGCTATTCGGACTTGTCGGTAACTCAATTGTTCTCATACCGAGCCCCTAGAAAATTATGCCGAGGTGTATGTATAAAATAACCACAAGAGGAAAAATTCAGGTCGTTAAGGGAAGGTGAATACTAGGCACTTGTTACCTTTACTGGGAGCTAAGTGATTTGCCAATTATTATTATATAGATAACAAAGCCGCAACCCTGGTTTGACATGTCGGGGTCGAAGGCTGAGGAAAAAGGCATTTTACAGGCTCGAAATAGAGAGTGCGGTCTACAAAAAGTTATTTTGGACCTCCTGTCGCACGTTTGCGCCGCCTGTCCTCGGTTAAGGAACTCCTTGACTGGAATAATCCTTAGGTGATTGTACGAACCCGAACTCTTATGGAGTCCGCGGGATGACCGGCCCTTGAGTTACCTGTAGAGAGGATAATAAGAAGAAAAGGGCAATTAGAAAAATAGGAGGGGGGCTATGGTAGTACTTGCAGGACCACCCGTATTGTTCTTCCGCCGATGCCCAGGGTATTTTAAGTGCATAGTTACGTATGCGCAGTACCCACTTTGAAGGCATATTAGTCAAAACCCGTTGATCCGAAACAAGATATGCTCACGGCATGAAAAACGAGTCGGAGAAGTTCTCATCTCCTTCCCCACTCAAACCTCGATCCATTCGGGGGCTAATGATGAAGCTATGTACCTATGGTAGGGTCATGGACGTGTCCTAACTTCCCTACCCAAGGACATCTCTAGAAGAAAGCACCTTTCAATCGACTTGGAGGTGTTCCACTCGACAGACTCAAAGACACTCGACCAAGAAGCAATCACTCGACCAAGATCCAACCACTCGACGACCAGGAGACCTAAAGTCACTCCGCACGCTAACGGTCGGTCATAAAATAGCTTTTATGGTCATCATAGCACTTTATTACTAGCGTTACAAGTAATGCCCTGCCTTAATGTACATTGAACCCTTTGTAACATGGGCTGGCCGGGGTCCTGGCGCACTCTATATAAGTCACCCCCCTCCTCCGACACAAGGGATCACACCTCTGTAATTCATACTCACATAATCCAGTCGAGCGCCTCCGGGCTCCAAGACGTAGGGCTATTACTTCCTCCGAGAAGGGCCTGAACTCATAAACCTTGCGTTCTTACAACTTCTCCATAGCTAAGATCTTGCCTCTCCATTCTTACCCCCCTACACTACTGTCAGACTTAGAACCACGACATCTGGTGCTGGGCCGGGTCGAACTCCCACAAAGTAAAATCCCGTTGTTGGCACGGGAGGATCCGGCGGATGAGCATAAATTGGACTATGTTGACAAGCTTGAGCTTCTTGCTCGCCATACTCCGGATACATTTCTGGAGTCCATCCAGCTCCACCGATGAACCCCACGACAAGCCCTTCTCTTTCCAGGATGTGAGCCATGTAGGGAATCCGGATTGAAACTCGGGGCTGCCGCCCATTCGGTGCCGCGTGGCTTGGTGATGTAGAACCACGCCGATTGCGATCCCTTTATTGTCTCCACGAAGGAGCCTTCAAGCCATATAACGTTGGGCATCTTGCCCACCATGGCTCCGCGCGCATTCTGCTTGTTGGCCTCGTACCACCTTCGGCTTGATATTGAAGGTCTTTAACCACAGGCCGAAGTGGGGCCGAATGCGGAGGAAAGCCTCACACACGACGATGAACGCCGAAATTTTGAGGACGAAGTTCGGGGCCAGATCATGAAAATCCAGTAGGTAGTAGAACATGAGACCACGGACGAATGGATGGAGGGGAAACCCCAGTCCGCGGAGGAAGTGGTGGAGGAAAACTACCCTCTCATGAGGTTCCGGGGTAGGGACGATCTGCCCCGCAGCAGGCGGCCGATGCGCGATATTCGCGGCTAAGTATCCGGCTCCGCGCAGCTTCTTGATGTCTCCCTCCATGACGGAGGAGACCATCCACCTGCCTCCCGCTCCGGACATGGTTGGAGAAGGTTGAGGTGGGAAGTGTGGACTTGGGCGCTAGAGCTCGAGTGTGCGAAAACGGATGAGCAAAGGAGGAAGAAGGCGTGGATAGAAAGGTGAATCCTTATCCCTTCATACGGGCGGACGAAACTAAGCGTCCCCACTTGCCTGGTAAAACTCGCTCATCCCCCAAGAGCCGTAATCGATGGCACGGTTGGGTTACCCACGCCCGTATTGATGAGAATCCCGTAATAAGGGGACACAATCTCTGCTTTGACAAGACGTGTCAAAAAACTGCCTCGCGTTATGTGCGGGGCTGGTTAAAGGAAACGGTTCGAATAATCACCGGGCCATGACATAACGTCATGCTGCCAAAACAAGTCAGCAAATTAGATTTTCGAAAATATTATTCTCTCTACGGTAGTATGTGGAACTTATTTTGCAGGGTCGGACATTATCCTCATATTCAAATTCTTCTGTGATGTATTCGGAGAAGGAACCCGCCTTGCAATGCCGAAGAGAATACTGCACGCTGGACTCATCGTCATTGAAGCCTGGTTCAGGGGCTACTGAGGGAGTCCTGGATTAGGGAGTCTCCGGACAGCCGGACTATCTCCATTTGCTGGACTGTTAGACTATGAAGATACAAAATTGAAGACTTCGTCTCGTGTCCGGATGGGACTCTACTTCGCGTGGAAGGCAAGCTAAGCAATACGGATATGGATATCTCCTCCTTTGTAACCGACCTTGTGTAACCCTAACCCTCTCCAGTGTCTATGTAAACCGAAGGGTTTTAGTCCATAGGACAACAACCACAACATACAATCATACCATAGGCTAGCTTCTAGGGTTTAGCCTCTCTGATTTCGTGGTATATCTACTCTTGTACTACCCATATCATCAATATTACTCAAGCAGGACGTAGCGTTTTACCTCCATCAAGAGGGCCCGAACCTGGGTAAAACATCGTGTCCCATGCCTCCTGTTACCATCCGGCCTAGACGCACAGTTCGGGACCCCCTACCCGAGATCCGCCGGTTTTGACACCGACACTTCCCAAAGGTTCTACTTGGCACAAACACTAATTAAAAGCATAAAACGACATCTAAACAGAGGCTAGATGAATTATTTATTACTAAACAGGAACAAAAAGCAAGGAACTAAAATAAAATTGGGTTGCCTCCCAACAAGCGCTATCGTTTAATGGCCCTAGCTAGGCACGATGATTTCAATGATGCTCACATAAAAGATAAGAATTGAAACATAAAGAGAGGATCATGAAGAATATGACTAGCACATTTAAGTCTAACCCACTTCCTATGCATAGGGATTTTGTGAGCAAACAACTTGTGGGAACAAGAATCAACTTGCATAGGAAGGTAAAACAAGCCTAACTTCAAAACGTTAAGCACATAGAGAGGAAACTTGATATTATTGCAATTCCCACAAGGATATATTCCTCCCTCATAATAATTTTCAGTAGCATCATGAATGAATTCAACAATATAACCATCACCTAAATAATTATTTTCATGATCTACTTGCATAGAAAATTTACTACTCTCCACATAAGCAAAATTCTTCTCATTCGGAATAGTGGGAGTATCATAGGAAACTTGAATACTATAAATTGTTACCACATTAAAAGAGTAATGTTCAGACAAGGGGTAATCATAACCATGACAAGTTTAATAAATGTAATCACTACTTTTTATAGCATAAGTATCATCACAATAATCATCATTAGTAGGAGGCATGTTATCATCATTATAACCTTGCTTATCAAATCTTGGGAGACTAAAAATATCATCTTCATTAATCATAGCATCCCCAAGCTTGGGACAAACATTAATTGCAGCAAATATATTCTCAAAAACATCATCTTCATCAAACATAGCTTCCCCAAGCTTGGGCCTTTTCATATCATAAGCATAACCACTCTCCTCATTAATAGTATAGATAGCACCAATAGTATAGCAATTATCATTTTCTTCCAAGCAAGTGCCAAAAAGAGTTTCAAGATCATAAGAGGTATCATTATCTTCCACAATTATATTTTCATGAGGCACAATAGTAATAGGAGCAGCATTATTTGGGAGAGATATCTTTTTACCTCTCTTCCTTTTTCTTTTCTTCTTCTTCACCACATCATGTGTGGGTTCAATCCTCTTTTTGGAGCTCCTTATTAATGAGATTCGTTGAATAGGAGGCTCCTCCTTGTTACCTGATTCATCATAAGAAATAATAGGAGGATATTGGGAAGTCTCTTCCCTTTCATTAGTATTCTCTTTATCTTCTATTTGTTTTCTTTTCTTTATGTAATTGGCAATATAAGGATTTTCAATGCAATTCACCGCACAATACATATAAATCTTCTCTATATCAAAATCAAGAACTCTATCAAGATTAAACTTTCGAATACCCTCAGTTATACGTTTCATTTCTTCATAACCCAAAAGAAGGCTAAGCTCTTTATGATGCTCAAGGGTAATCAAATTATCACAATGTTTGGACACGACTTGGTCATGAAACAAATATCATTGGAGCTTTAAATGACCATGTTCATTGCAAAGTTCACAAGGGGCACGAAAAATATTGAATCTTTTAGCACATTCATCTAGACTTTCTTGCAACAATTTAGTTTCTAAGTACTTATGCCTCTTACAATATCTATCTTCCCTACTTGGTGTGTACTTGCAAACCCAATCTACTCCCCAAAAATTGACATGTTTATAGGAGGTATTTTCATCATAACTAGTGCAATCATCATTAGCATCATGGATATTCAAAGAATTCGTACTAACAACATTGCAATCATGCTCATCATTCAAATATTTAGTGTCAAACATTTTATAGATTTCTTCTTCTAGCACTTGAGCACAATTATCCTTTCCATCATACTTACGAAAGATATTAAAAAGGTGAAGCGTATGAGACAAACTCAATTCCATTTTTTTGTAATTTTCTTTTATAAACTAAACTAGTGATAAAACAAGAAACTAAAAGACTCGATTGCAAGATCTAAATATATATCTTCAAGCACTCACCTCCCCGGCAACACCGCCAGAAAAGAGCTTGATGTCTACTACACAACCTTCTTCTTGTAGACGTTGTTGGGCCTTCCAAGTGCAGAGGTTTGTAGGACAGTAGCAAATTTCCCTCAAGTGGATGACCTAAGGTTTATCAATCCGTAGGAGGCGTAGGATGAAGATGGTCTCTCTCAAGCAACCCCGCAACCAAATAACAAAGAGTCTCTTGTGTCCCAAACACACCCAATACAATGATAAATTGTATAGGTGCACTAGTTCGGCGAAGAGATGGTGATACAAGTGGTATATGGATAGTAGATAAAGGTATTTGTAATCTGAAATTATAAAAACAGCAAGGTAACAAGTGATAAAAGTGAGCATAAACGGTATTGCAATGCGTTGAAACAAGGCCTAGGGTTCATACTTTCTCTAGTGTAAGTTCCCTCAACATTACTAACATAATTGGAACATAAAACTATCCCTCAACATGCAACAAAGAGTCACTCCAAAGTCACTAATAGCGGAGAACGAACGAAGAGATTATGGTAGGGTACGAAACCACCTCAAAGTTGTTCTTTCCAATCAATCCGGTGGGCTATTCCTATAAGTGTCACAAACAGCCCTAGAGTTCATACTAGAATAACACCTTAAGATACAAATCAACCAAAACCCTAATGTCACCTAGATACTCCAATGTCACCTCAAGTATCCGTGGGCATGATTATACGATATGCATCACACAATCTCAGATTCATCGATTCAACCAACACAAAGGACCTCAAAGAGTGCCCCAAAGTTCTACCGGAGAATCACGACGAAAAGGTGTGCCAACCCCTATGCATAGGTTCCCAATGTCACGAAACCCGCAAGTTGGTCACCAAAACATGAATCAAGTGGCACGTGATATCCCATTGTCACCACAGATATTCACGGCAAGACATACATCAAGTGTTCTCAAGTCTTTAAAGACTCAATCCGATAAGATTACTTCAAAAGGGGAAACTCGATTCATTACAGGAGAGTAGAGGGGGGAGAAAACATCATAGGATCGAAATATAATAGCAAAGCTCGCGATACATCAAGATCGTATCATCTCAAGAACACGAGAGAGAGAGAGAGAGAGAGATCAAACACATAGCTACTGGTACATACCCTCAGCCCCGAGGGAGAACTACTCCCTCCTCATCATGGAGAGCCTCGGGATGATGAAGATGGCCACCGGAGAAGGATTGCCCCCTCCGGCAGGGTGCCAGAACGGGTCTAGATTGGTTTTCGGTGGCTATGGAGGCTTCTAGCGGTGGAACTCCCGATCTATCTTTAGTTCTGGAAGTTTCAGGTCACGTAGGTATATATGGGTGCAGGAGGTACGTCAGGGGAGCCACAAGGGCCCCACGAGACAGGGGGCGCGCCCCCCACCCTCGTGAGCACCTCGTTCCTTCCTTGCCGTGGGGTCCAAGTCCATCAGGTGAGTTTCCATCCAAAAATAACTTCCCCAATTGATTTCGTTCCGTTTCGACTCCGTCTGATATTCCTTTTCTTCAAAACACTGAAATAGGCATAAAACGGCAAATCTGGGCTGGGCCTCCGGTTAATAGGTTAGTCCTAAAAGTAATATAAAAGTGGATAATAAAGCCCAATATTGCCCAAAACAGTAGATAATATAGCATGGAGCAATCAAAAATTATAGATACATTGGAGACGTATCACCATCCAAATAGAATATGTATAACACAAGAGGTAGTTGATCCTACTTAATTAAGTACTAAGATACCCCGGCCCATGCATTAGTAGCAAGTACCCCATATGTCCGATTTTTAGCAAAGTCATGCTAAAATTCACAGAAAATTTCAGCATGACCTTTGCTAAAAATAGGACATATGGAGTACCCGAATTTGCCGGAACGGAAGTTAATCGAAATTCTGGCAAACTCAAGGGCCTCTCGGGGTACCTGCAAAATCATCATGACACGATGGTCAGAGACAAAACCCAGCAAACTCAAGGGCCTGTACATTCATATGGATGAAAAGGCCACAGACCATATGGTCCTCTGCTTTCATATGGACAAAAATCAGCTCAACTTATGTGAGCTTCCATTCCACATCTAATAGGTCACCCAACAAAAAATCATCAATAGTTTTAGCTAAAAAAATCATGGATTGCTATTAACTGAAAATTAGTGAAAGAAACTGTTGCTAATCATGGATTACTGTTAATTAAAAATAGAGCATCTGGCTTGTGTCTTATCATGTTCACTAAGTCCACAAAAATGAATAGGTTCAGTAAACTTAAACTTTGAGCAAGTGTACTGCTTATTGTTAAGATTCGAGCTTCTTTTCGATAACTATAACACAACAGTTTTTACGATCTGGCAGGTTTGGTAGCATCACAATTTGTTGACTTTAGCATGCCAATCTGTACTTACAGCATAAAATTAATTGCTTGCAAACTTAAAATAGAAGTTAGCTGCCTCTTGGAGAAAGTAAAATGGAGATACGACTTTCTAAGCTCTTGTTAGTCGAGGTCCTTCTTTTGCGGGGTCTTGTTCGTCTAGTTAGATAGGTAGGACTAAGCATTTTGATCATAGGATTGTCAAAAGATTGTCTCCGTTGAGAGATGATCTTTACTATGCCACTAGAAATATTATATCTCCCTGAAACAGTGTGTTAGTTGTTAGGTATAGCCATGTTGATTATTTCCTGAAGCAGGTTTCATGCCAAAGAATATCCAGCATTTGATAAGGAATCGTTCCCTTACAATTTGGGATATTGCCAAACTGGTATGATTCAGTCAGATGCATATGAAGTCTTAATCTAAATTTTCCTTGCACTGCGCGCTTGCATTTGATTAAAAAATTCACTATCTTAACAGAATCTGATGTGCCATATGACGACTCTATGAATCTGATGCCACATGGAACTATTTATCAAGACATGGTACACGACTATGTTCAGATTGTAAGGACAATACATGAAGGTTTGATTTGTCATTGTACCTGTCACTGACACAAACACTTACTAAAAAATCAAAAACCTAACTATTCTCTGAATAATCGTTCATGGGAAGGGGAACAATATGTGTGGTGCTAAAATAATTAATGGGTAGGGAATGGGGAGGAAGGGTGGAGAGGGAGGAAGGAGGAAGGAGGAGAGGTACCTAGGCGGGCGCGGCTGGTCGCCGGAGGGGTCGGGGTCGGGGTTGGGGTCGGGGTCGGCGGCGGCGGCGTCGAAGGGATGAAGGGATGCCTCGGTCGGTCGTGGGAAGGCCGACGGCCGCGGTCGTTGTCCTGCACCCCGTGCCCGGGCTGAGGTAGAGGCGGCGCAGTGCAGGGGCTGACGCGGGGAGGCTGTCGGCGACGGCGGCGACGTGGGTGGGGCGGCGGCACAGTGGGTCGGCGGCGATGACCGAGATGGCGAGGCAGGGTGCGGGGGTCATAGGAGCGGGTGTGGAGCGAGGGGGGTAGTGGAGGGAGGGACGAAGGGATCGGGCGAATTAGCTAGGGGGAAGATTACTAATGGCGCAGCCCTTGGCGGTGCGCCATTAGCTAGGGGGGGAAACTTAGTAATGGCGCACCTGTCGACAGTGCGTCATTACTAGTTTTAACTAGTAATGGCGCATTGTCTACATGATGCTCCATTAGTATGTTTGGAAAAATGAAAAAAAAATTGTTACTAGTGGCGCACCTGCACATGGTGCGCCACTGCTATATTGTAGTGGCGCACCACTTGTCAGGTGCGCCATTAGTATCCATTTCATCTATAGCCCTTTTCCTAGTAGTGGGTGCTTGCAGCGTTCCTGCTCGAGAGGTTCCTCAGGTACGATGAAGTCCTCATCGCCGAGGCTTACCTCATCTTCGAAGAGCGGAAGGTAGTTATCGTCCTCCGAATTGTCGTGTGTGGCCTGTTCGTCGAGGCTAGCTTGCCCATTTTCCCGTTCCTCCTCTTCGGAGGTTACCTCAACGAGGTCTTCGTTGTTTTCGGCGTCTTCCGGAGTATTATTTTCTCCGGTGCCAGTGTTGCTGTCTTTTGAGCGACGTGACTTAGAATGGCACCGAGGACGCCGGCGCTTGGACGGAGGTTTATTCTCAACTGGATCTTCTTTGTCATCGTCGTTGGCTTCTTTAGGTGTATCAACCATGTACACATTGTACGAAGAGGTGGCCGTCCAACGTCCAGTAAATGACGGGTCTTGGCCTTGCTCCTTATCGGCATCGTCGTCCATACCGTCGATGTCTTCGGAGCCATAATCAAGCATGTTGGTTAAGTCCTCGACAGTGGCTATGAAGCGGGCGGTGGGTGGGAAGCAAAATTTTCCATCATCAGCCCCTAGTTCGAAAAGGACATAGTTTGGCTGTGAGTCCTCCGCCAAGGACAGGTTCTTTAATGAGTTTAGCACATCGCCCAAGGGCGAGTGTTGGAAGATGTCTACGGTGCTGAATTCAAAAATCGATAACCGATCAAGCTCGGTGTTCGCAGATGCACATGGCTCGGTGTTTGCAGCCGGAAACGAGTCCGGAGTTCCGTTGACACAGATATTGCATTAGGCTGAGTCTATGTTCGGCTCCGATGCCGCGGAATCTGTGGCCTCAGATGGCGTGATCTGCTCCGGATCTAAGGCCAAAGCGGTTACAGGAACCATCTCCTGGATGTCGTCCGATGACAGATTTAAGTCATGTTCATCGGGGTGACAAGGAGCGGTCGCCGCGGTCTCGAATCCGGTGAAGATCAAGTCTCCACGGATGTCCGCAACGTAATTCAGGCTTCCGAATCTGACCTCATAGCCAGGGGCGTAGCTATCGATGTGCTCCAGATGGCCAAGCGAGTTGCCCCGCAGTACGAACCCGCCGAACACAAAAATATGTCCGGGGAGGAAGGTTTCCTCTTGGACAGTGTCTCTATGGACGTTTGAAGGAGCCATCAAACCTATTGAGGACTGCACAGTGGAAATCTCAATGAAAGCACCAATGTCGGTGTCAAAACCGGCGGATCTCGGGTAGGGGGTCCCGAACTATGCGTCTAAGGTTGATGGTAACAGGAGACGGGGGACATGATGTTTACCCAGGTTCGGGCCCTCTCTATGGAGGTAATACCATACTTCCTGCTTGATTGGTCTTGATGAATATGAGTATTACAAGAGTTGATCTACCACGAGATCGTAATGGCTAAAACCCTAGAAGTCTAGCCTGCTGTGTGATTATGATTATTCCTCTATGGACTAAACCCTCCGGTTTATATAGACACCGGAGGGGCCTAGGGTTGTACAAAGTCGGTTATAGAGAAGGGAATCTTCATATCCGAACACCAAGCTTGCCCTCCACGCCAAGGGGAGTCCCATCCGGACACGGGAGAGAATCTTCTGTCTTGTATCTTCATGGCCCATCAGTCTGGCCCATGTTACATAGTCCGGACGCCCGAGGACCCCTTAATCCAGGACTCCCTCAGTAGCCCCTAAACCAGGCTTCAATGACAAGGTGTCCGGCGCACAGATTGTCTTCGGCATTGCAAGGCGGGTTCCGTCTCCGAATATTTCAACAGAGTCTTCGAACACAACGAACGTGTCCGGCTCTGCAAAACAAGTACCACACACAACCGCAGAGAGTATAATATTTCACGAGTCCAATCTGCTGACAACTTTTTGTTAACGTGACACCACGTTTCTGCCTGGTCATTATTTCTAACCGTTTTTTAGCCTCCCGCCCCATGTTTCGAGATGCGGTTTTATTGGCATGTCTTGTCGAAGCAAAGATCGTGTCCCCTTATTGCGGGATTCTCATCAATACGGGAGTGGGTAATCCAACCGCGCCATCTACACACCCCTTGGGAACAGGCGAGTTTTGAGGCGAGTGGGGAGGCGCTTGATATTCAATGCCTCTATAAAGAGATAAGGATTCACTCGTTTCACCCACGCCTTCTCTGTCTCTGCCTCTCCATTCTCAAGCTCCAGCGCGCAAGTTCTCATCTTTCCGCCACAAAGAAGCACCCCGACCATGACCGGATCCGGAGTGCAAGGCAACTGGATGGCCTCCTCCATCAAGGAGATGGACATCATGAAGCTCTGGGAGGCGGGGTATCTGGCCAAGGAAATCGCCCACCGGCTTCTGGCCAAGCGGCAAATCATCCCCACCCAGGAGCCCAACGAGAGGGTGGTGTCCAGCCCCCACTTTGTCCATGGGCCGGGTTAGGGTTTCCTCTCCACCCTTTCGTCCGCGGAGTCATGTTCTACTACGGGCTAGATTTTCATGATCTGGCCCCAAATACTTTCCTGAACATCTTGGCATTTATTGTCGTGTGCGAGGCCTTCCTCCGCATCCCACCGCACTTCGGATTGTGGGTAAAGATCTTCAATGTGAAGCCAACAGTGCTGGGTGGAGAGCACGCAGAGTGCGGAGGCGCCATGGTGAGCAAGATGCCCAACGTCACATGGCCCAAAGGTACCTTTGTGGAGACCGTCAAAGGTGGCAACATCAATGGTTCTACGTTCCAGAGCCCCGCGAATCTACCTGGGCCGCAGCTCCAGAATTCAAGTCCGGGGCCCCAATGCGGCTCACCTCCTGGCTAGAGAAGGGCCTGGACTGGGCCTCATCGGACGTGCTGACAGCGCCGAAGATGCGTATCAAGAGCATGGTTGACAAGAACATCAAACTTGTCAGCGTGATCTTGGTGATGCTTTTTCGACAGATCCTTCCATGTCAAAGCCGGACTTGCCAATTGTGGGAGTTCGATCTGGCCAAGCACCAGACCCTGCAACAGTTCTTCGGTAGTACACACGAAGACATCTAGAAGGTGCTCTTCAAGTCCAACGAGACGTGGCCGAAGACGACCGAGGACCGCAGGTACAACCTGACCCATCCCGCCAGTCTAGTAAGTTTTTCGTATTTCAAGGTGTATCCCAATTTGTCATTTTAGGGCTGGACAAAGAAGGTGGATAAGATCAAGTGTCCGCCTCCACTATCCGAATACCCAGCAACTCCACTTCTCACGAAGATGTTGATTCCGGCGCCCTACCAGGCGCCGGAGAAGAAGGCCAAGAAAAAAGCAAAGGGTACCAGAGGTGGCTTTCGCCATAAGGGCACTTCGGATGTGACGTCCGAAGACGACGAGACCCACTCCCCTCCCGCCACCGACGACGAGGAGGAGGAGGAAGAAAGCAACTCCCCTGAGGGGGGAAGGAGGAAGAGGGCGGCCTCCATGCGTCTGGAGGCTGAAGCATCCAATAAGGGAAAAGCCTCCCTTGTGGACGACACCGCGTCGGATACTGACAGCAGCTCGGAGTGGCGCCCCAGGGATAAGCCCCTGGCTGAATTGTAAGTACTCGAAGGCACTAACACACTTATATGTCCCACTCCTTTACTTTGTAGTTTTAATGTTCCGAACCATGCACCGCAGTCCGGCTCATGACAGCCCCCAGTGATATTTATCTTCGGGGGGTTCGCTAGATCCAACGACGATGGATAGCGGGTCACTGCCGGCGGCCTCCTCTCCCAAGGCAACGGACGACGCCGAGGTACTATCCCAAAGGGACATACCAGGCCAGGGAGAGACGCAGGAGGCCGTCGAGGTGGCGTCAGTGGGTGATACCTCGATGGCCGGACACATAGGGGAGCAGATCCCTCTAGAGACTGGCGATGGGAGCCATATCTAATTCAGCCCCCAGCAGAATACTATTCTGGAAGCCAATATGGCTCCGGATTCACGCAAGCAGCCGCCTCCGAAAGAAGGAGGTGTGCCTATTCCGCCGGTGACCTCTGTCCAACCCGAGGCACCGGACACTCTAATGGAAGCGCCGCGAAGTGCTTCCATTGTTGAGGAAACCCGTACCCTTATGGGTATAGTGGTTGAGAGGGTTCAGTCCATTAAGAATGGACTGGCCGAAGCCTGCACCAGCCTTCTAACAGTATAGACAGTAGCCCATGAGACACCGTCCGGTGTTGGAAAAGAAAAGCCGAACAGAGGATCAAACAATTTTCACAGGAGACTAACCATATGTGTCCATGTGAATAAGCAGGCGTCGTTGCTGGCTGCAACCTCTCAAGCTACCGAAATCTCCGGACTGAAGCAGAGTCTGGAGCGGGCTGAGGAAGAGCTCGGCTGTGTAAAAAAGCAGCTGGAGGAGAAGCAAGGTATACCATGACCTTCTGTATATCAGAAAGGATAGATGATTTATGTTGACAATAGCGCCATGATATTTGTAGGAGCTGCGACAGAGGTGGAGACCCTCAAGGCCGCGCTGGCCGAAGCCCAGAGGAGAGCGGCGGAGGAAGAATCCGTCTGCAAAAAGCACGAGGCTAGGGTCGGTGAGGTCCAACAGGAGCTCCAGGACGCTGTAAAGAAATGCGAGTCCTTGGAGCGCAAGATTGCGAATCAAGAGTCCGAGCTTGCTAAGGCCCACCAAAACACGCAAGAGGCCAGGGTTGAAGCCCAGGGATCCCTCTAGGAAATCCATGAGGCCAAGAAAATCACGGCGGGTAAGGCCTTTATAATGCAAAACAAATTTGTGAAGAAAAGGTACCTCTTACTCACCCTGATTTGGAGTTCTCCAGGAGCGTTTGTGAACCTGCCGCGCAGCATTTCTTACGCTGCGGATTTCTTCCGAGCCGAAGAGGGGAGCTCAATGGAGAAGCTATTCTGGTGGCGATACCTTACGCTAGAACATCCATTGCCCTTTGGCGATCAATTAAAACAGCTGGTTGAACTGCATAGGGTGGCCAAACTGGCCATGAAGGATTTGATAATCCGGCTATGGCCTGGCGAAGCCATATCCAGAAGCTACTTCGGGCTCGTGAAGCGGTTGGTCAATGCCTGCCCTTGGCTTGACGCCATCAAGCAGTCGGTTTGCATCGAAGGTGCGCGGATGGTCTTCGCCCGTGTCAAGATACAGTGGACGAAGATGGACCCCGTCAAGCTTGCGACCGAGGGACCGCCCGCTGGCAAGGAGCACCACACGCCACAGCGGTAATTTAATGATTTCCTCCAGGGATCCCGGATTGTAGAGGGCTAGTGTGCAAAATACATTATCTTCGAATGAATACATTCGTGTTATCTTATCTTGTATGATGAAACAAAGTCGTTATGTAATATATTGCTTGTTTACTATTTGAAATATTTCCTCATGTGCGGCCGTTTTATTAAATCTGAGAGTTGGCCAGTCGTCGGCTTCAGCCCCCACGTAGATAGTACGGGGGAGTTCGGGATAGAATCTAAACACTCTTGATCCAAAGGTTTGGTCCTTGAAGGAGGTGTTTAGCTCAACGAACCATGCAATCAGACTATGTGGCTTTATCACCCTCACTTAGCCATAGGAGTTTTATAATAGAAATTTAGGCGCAGCCCCTAGTATTCATGATTCCGAACTAGGGTGTTGTAAACACCTCGTCGGGTAGAGACCGATTCGTCACATAATGCGGGAAAAAGTCGCAAAAGATTTGTAACCTCTCAAACAGTTGACCGGATCCCGGGTAGGGGGTCCCGAATTGTGCATCTAAGGTTGATGGTAACAGGAGAAGGGGACACGATGTTTACCCAGGTTCGGGCCTTCTATGGACGTAATACCGTACTTCCTGCTTGATTGATCTTGATGAATATGAGTATTACAAGAGTTGATCTACCACGAGATCGTAATGGCTAAAACCCTAGAAGTCTAGTCTGTATGATTATGATTATTACTCTACGGACTAAACCCTCCGGTTTATATAGATGCCGGAGGGGACTAGGGTTGTACAAAAGGTCGGTTACATAGAAGGCAATCTTCATATCTGAACGCCAAGCTTTCCCTCCATGCAAAGGGGAGTCCCATCTGAACACGGGAGATAATCTTTTGTCTTGTATCTTCACGGCCCATCAGTCCGGCCCATGTTACATAGTCCGGACGCCCGAGGACCCCTTAATCCAGGACTCCCTCACCCATGCCCAGGATAGCTGTCGTCGTCCTCCTCTTCTTCTTCATTGTCTTCCATCATAACCCCTCTTTCTCCGTGCTTGGTCCAAACATTATAATGGGGCATGAAACCGGACTGAAAAAGGTGGACGTGAATAGTTTTTGACTTAGAGTAATTCCGATCATTCTTATAGCCAGCACCTGGACAAGGCATAAAACCATCCACCCGCTTGTTTGCCTTAGCCGCTAGCAAAAAAGTATGCACGCCATTAACAAACTGGGGAGAGCAGCGGTCATCGTACATCCGTTGCCGGCTCAGCTTCATTACGCAGCACCGAAAAGACCAAATTAATACAAGTTCATACATAAATTTCATACAACACTTATTCTCATAAAACAACAAACAAATAACTCTCTAGCTAAAGCACTTAAATGCAAAAACAAATGCGATCAAGATTGCAACTAAGGTAACAATTGATCCAATAGCATAATGATACCAAGCCTCACTATCGATGGCATATTTTCTAATCTTTCTAATCTTCAAGCGCATTTTCTCCATCTTGATCTTGTGATCATCGACGACATCGGCAACATGCAACTCCAATTCCATTTTCTCCCCCTCAATCTTTTCAATTTTCCTTTCAAATACTCGTTTTCTTTTTCAACTAAATTTTACCTCTCGACAATAGGGTCGATTGGAATTTCTAGTTCAGATATCTCGAAGATAAAAATATCTACGTTAACTTGATGGGCATAATTTGTAATAAACATGAAATGCAACAAATAGTTTTAAAAGAGAATATACCACATCCGAATCATAACCCGGACGAGGGCCGATGGGGACAGGTATCAAAACCATGGCACTATTTATAACAAAAAACGTATGGGCCGGGTAAGATAATTATACAAGTAACTATATATATAAATCACACAAACATGATTTTTTATATATAAAAAAGATAATAACAAGAGGCTCACCATAAGGTGGTGCCCGCGACGGGACGGTGCAGGCGATCGATGGTTGTTAGGACGGAGACAGGAAGGCACTAAGTAAACCACACCTACACATGCAAACTAAGAGTTATTTTGACCTCAAATTAGATAAATCAAATAAGCTACCACATATAATTCCTCCCAAACTAAAAAATCCACAAAGAGCTAATCTATCAAAGAGAGCTAAAAGGACCAAGTTGTTAACCTTTGTGATCACTTGGATGGATGGGGTGCCTTCAAATCTTCCCTAATATTGGCAAACATGGAGGTGAGCTCAAGCAAGAGGGGAAGAAAAACAGAGAGGAGGGAAAAAATAGAGCGCTTCAGCTCGGGCTGGACGAAGCACTATATATAGTGATATCATTAGTCCCGGTTTGTTAGACAAACCGGGACAAAAGATGCCATCTCTAGTCCCGGTTCATGGCATGAACCGGTACTAAAGGTGCTGGTGGGGCCCCAGCCTGACAACAGCCTGCCACCACCTCTTTAGTACCGGTTCATGGCACATTTATTTATGCATGCAACAGTGACAACTGTGCATAAATATCATGTCACGTTGGTCTCTCTAACGTCCCGACGCTTACCTGACAGACGACCTACCGTCGGCGGCTTTGGCGGTTGGAAGTGCACTTTTTGGCGTTATTCAGCTTTTCCCTATTTATGTAAATCACCAGCCCGTCCGGATGCACGGATTTTTGACTAGTTTTTATAAAGCAAGAACAATTTTCAAACATGAACTTAGTTTTAAAAAGGTAAAATAACCTTGAAATAGGAAATGGAAAAAAAGAAGAAAAACAAAATAAAGAAAGAAGAAAAAGAAAAAGAAGACAGGAAAAAAAGAAAACAAGAACAGTTTTGACGTTGTCAAATAGACTATAGCACGCCACCTCGTGGCGTCATCTGCGTCTATGCCCACGCGCTGGACGCCTGGGTGCGATTCCCACTGCACCCTTCTTTTGTGACATGCTCACCCACTTGGGCCAGCTCTCTCTTAATGGGTGGCAAGTCATGGTGGGGTTCGTCGCGCTCTGCCACCATTTTGGAAACAATATCATGGTTGTCAAAAAAATTGGTAATTCAAAGAACATTTTAAATAAATCCAAAATATTTTTCTCTATTTGCAAATTTGAACAATTTTTTATATTGTGAACATTTTTTAAGCATTTTCTTTTGAATGGAAACAATTTTTTTGAATAAAATTTTATAATGTGAACATTTTTTCGAAATTGTTTTTTTAATTGAAGAACATATTTTGAATTGCACGAACATATTTTTGGTCAGCAAACTTAAAATTCCATTACCAGCACCTACATATGAGAGCTAAAACAAAAATTAAAGATGGTCATACAAAACATCTTCTCATCTTCTCCTCAATAAGCGCCATAGGAAACAGTTCCACACGATCCATTCGGTCAGTGGAACTGCCGCAACACTACTTCTGATCCCCCGCACTTCCTCTCTCACAATGCCATACCAGAACCGCAGTGCTATCCCTTCCACTCCCGCTCCCTCTCTGTCCCTAAGCCATGGCTGCGCCGGAGCCCCACGGTGAACCCCTGCAAGTCTTGCTGGTGATGCAGTACGACGGCCTCCGGGATACGATGGCACGTGTCGACATGCTGGACTGCATTCAAGTTTCTAGAACCCACGGCAGACTTCCCAGGAAATGCGTCGAGTTAATTCGGAGGTGGACAACCTGCTGGACTTGCCCGCCGTCCTCGAAAACGGTTTTTTCTGGTAGAACAGCCCTGGACATAGGTGTGTGCTGACTTCAATGGACTGGCCGGCCGTGACGGCGAGGATCTTGTACGAACCTCCTCCTGAAAAGACTTATGTCTGCCAGGTTTGCGCCCATCCAGCAATCATCTTCTCCCGCAACATCATCTTTTAGGATGCATCCGCAAGCAACTAGTTCATTCGCTTGTTTTCACTGCGTACAATATTGTAGTGTTGTTTGGGAGTGAAGGGCGATTGGGTGGCCTTCGCTGATATACAAGGAGACATTCACCTGCACAATGTGTACAGTTGTCACAACGTTCGCCTTCCCCCCTTTCCGGCCAAGGATTCGAACCGGTGAACCAAATCGGCGGGATGCTGGATTTCATGTACAACAATGTCAGGCTGGACCTGCTCAAGGTAGTCATCACCCATCCGCCGATGAGAAGATTTGGATGGACGGACTACATAGTCATTGTTGTCTTCGATAAAGCAATCGCCGTCAACACAGGTTTCAATCCTGGTGTGGATCAGTGGCAAATAATGTCTTCGACTGTTTTGGCACCACACTACTATGAGGATGCGGTCTACGTTGCTGGCCGAATTTGCGCCGTCACCACAGGCGGTACTTGCTTTGTGTGGGATTCTTTTACCTACGGTACCTACATGAAAACCAGAGCATCTTAATAAACTATCTTTCTGTGATTTATGTTGCATGATTGCTATGGCTTGCAGTCTACTGACGGTAATCTCGTTTGGTTTAAACGCTAGGAATGCTGGCTCCACCAAGGTTCCTACAGGCCCTGCTCCTGCAGGACGAACCGCCGCTCAAATTCTCGAACATGCTGCCAGACACGAGTGATCACCCAAACAACATTTATCTTGTGCGCTCGGGCGACGACGTGACAGGGCAGGAGCAGGGCGTCGACCATGAAGATCGAATCGTGCGTCCCTACCCAATGCTCAGTTCCTAGGTGCTCCGCTTCGATAGACTGGGCCAACATATTGAAGGTGCGCAGTGGCAACCCAACATCGACATCAGTTCGCACTCTCTCTTTGTAGGCCAAAGCATTCCCCTGATGATGGAGATGCCACCTTCTGGTCAATACGGCAACGGGCTACCGTTCCTGAAGCGAGGACGCGTTTTCACAATGCGACCTCACACTTCGTGCTTCAATGCTCCCCTCCCTAACATGTGCCAGTACAGCCTTGACGGTAGTCTGACATTGGGCGTCTTCCTAAAGAGTGCATCATCAAGCCAAATATTTGACCACCCAGTGTGGCTGGTGCTGTCTCTTCGTAACGCGGCGGACTGGCATGAGCAGCAAGGGAGTGAAGAAGAGGCTACCATGGCCGCATGGACAATTTGGCGCGCCCTGTTAGTGTTAGTTTCTGCAGCAAGATCTGAACCCATATAGGTTCAGTTAGTTTCTGAAACTTATTTATGCAGCAGCAGGTCACTATGTGTGGTTTCTGAACTTATGTATGCATGCTATCAATCTATCATCTATCTAGAGTACTCATATATATACGATATTTATCTAACCATGGTTTCTGGATGTTTGTTCTCATAGTAGCTGAATCTGTTTGAAATTCAGAAACTGGATATTACTTTTCAGGTTATATAAAAGTTTTCGAGGTTATGGCGGACATTCCAGGTTACCTCTACTACTTTTCAGGTTATATAAAAGTTTTCGAGGTTATGGCGGACATTCCAGGTTACCTATAGAGGACTTTTCAGGTTACCTACAGACTTTTAGAATTTCTGTTGTGCACCAGTGCAGTAGTCCGCAGGACCCAAAAGTCTGCACTCGTCTTCGAAAAGGAATGATTGAGTATACCCGCAAAAAACGAATGATCGGCTTCTAGCACCACCTGTTAGTAGTAATAACAATCAAGCTAGTTTGTAACTTTTTTGTTTGCGGTTGTCCTTGAGTTAACACATGTGTAGGACATAAGTAGATTTACTGCAATCGTGATGTGTTCATGTGGTTTGTGTATTATTCCAATATCTTACGTATTCCCTCATTTTTATTCTAGTAAATCACATTTTTGCGGCATAAAGATGCTTCTTCTGGTTCATTTGAGGCAAAATTTGATGGAATAGTGCCCTAGGGGACATGGAGGACGGGACCATTCTTCTGTTGAAGAATAAATTTACTTCGGCACTATTCCGTCAAATGTTGCCTCAAATTTACAAGAAGCAGCATCTTTAGACCACAAAAATGTGATCTACCAGAATAAAAATGAGGGAATATGTAAGATATTGAAATAATACACAAACAACATAAACACAGCACGATTGCAGTAAATCTACTTCTGTCCTACACATGTGTTAATTCGAGGAGAACTGCAAAGCAAAAGGTTAGATACTAGCTTGATTGTTATTACTACTAGAAGATTGGTGTTAGAGCCGACCATTCGTTTTTTTGCGGGTATAATCGATCAATCCTTTTCGAAGATGAGTGCAGACTTTTGGCTCCCGCGGACTACTGCACCGGTGCACACAAGATATTCTAAAAGTTTGAAGGTAACCTGAAAAGTCCTCTATAGGTAACCTGGAATGTCCGCCATAACCTCGAAAACTTTTATCTAACCTGAAAAGTAGTATAGGTAACCTGGAATGTCCGCCATAACCTCAAAAAGTTTTATATAACCTGGAAAGTAGTATCCAGTTTCTGAATTCCAAACAGATTCAGCTACTATGAGAACAAACATCCAGAAACCATGGTTAGATAAATATCATAGATAGATGAGTACTCTAGATAGATGATAGATTGATAGCATGCATACATAGGTTCAGAAACCACACATAGTGACCTGCTGCTGCATAAATAAGTTTCAGAAACTACCTGAACACATATATGGGTTCAGATCTTTCTGTAGAAACTAATAGGGCGCACCAAATAGTCCATGCGGCCACGGAGCTTCTTCTTCACTCCCCCTGCTGCTCATGCCAATCCGCCGCGTTACAAAGAGATGGCACCAGCCACACTGGGTGGTCAAATATTTGGCTTGACGATGCGCTCTTCGGAAAGACGACCAACGTCGGACTACCGTCAAGGCTGTACCGGCATATGTCAGGGAGGGGAGCATTGAAGCACGAAGTGTGACGTCACGCTGTGAAAATGCATCCTCGCTTCAGGAACGGTAGCCCGATGCTGTCTTGATCAGAAGGTGGCATCTCCATCATCAGAAGATAGCTTTGGCCTACAAAGAGAGAGCACGAACCAAGGTCGATGTTGGGTTGCCACTGTGCGTCTTCAAACTGTTGGCCCAGTCCGTCGAAGCGGAGCACCTACCAAATGATCGTTGGGTAGGGACGCACGATTCGATCTTTATGGTCGATGCCTTGCTCCAGCCCTGTCACGTTGCCGCCCGAGCGCACAAGATAAATGTTGTTTGGGTGATCACTCGTGTCTGTCACCAGGTTCCAGAATTTGAGCGGCGGTTCGTCCTGCAGGAGCGGGGCCTGTAAGAACCTTGGTGGATCCAGTGTTCCTGGCGTCTAAACCAAACGAGATCACCGTCAGTGGACTGCGAGTCATAGCAATCGTGCAACCCAAATTATAGAAATATAGTTTATTGAGATGCTCTGGTTTCATGTACGTATTGTAGGTAAAAGGATCCACACAAAGCAAGTACCGCCTGTGGTGACGGCGCAAATTCGGCCAGCAACACAGACCGCATCCTCATAGTAGTTCGGTGCCAAAACAGCTGGAGACATTATTTGCCATTGATCCGCACCAGCATTGAAACCTGTGTTGACGGCGATTGCTTGGTTGAAGACAGCAATGACGATGTAGTCCGTGTAGCCAAATCTTGTCATAGGCGGATGGGCGATGACTACCTTGAGCAGGTCCAGCCTGACATTGTTGTACATGAAACCCACCATCCCGCCAATTTGGTTCACCGGTTCGAATCCTTGGGCAGAATGGGGGGAAGGCGAACATTGTGACAACTGTACACATTGTGCAGGTGAATGTCTCCTTGTATATCGGCGAAGGCCACCCAATCGCCGTTCGCTCCCAAACATCATTACAATTTACGCAGTGAAAACAAGCGAATGAACTAGTTGCTTGCAGATGCATCCTAAAAGATGATGTTGCGGGAGAAGATTGCTGGATGGGCGCACACCTGGTGGACATAAGTCTTTTCCGGAGGAGGTTCGTACAGGATCCTCGCCGTCATGGCCGGCCAGTAGTTCGGAGTCAACACACACCTGTGTCCAGGGCCATTCTCCCAGAATAAACAGTTTTCGAGGACGGCGGGCAAGTCTAGTAGGTTGTCCACCTCCAGATTAACTCGACGCACATCCTGGGCAAGTCTGTTGTGGGTTCGAGAAACGCAAATGCAGTCCAGCAGGTCGACGCGCGCCATCGTATCCCTGAGGCCGTCGTACTGCATCGCCAGCAAGCCTTGTAGGGGTTCACATTGGGGCTCCGGCGTAGTCATGGCTTACGGACAGAGAGAGAGCGGGAGTGGAAGGGATAGCACCGCGGTTCTGGTATGGCATTGTGAGAAAGGAAGTGCAGGGGATGAGAAGTAGTGTTGTGGCGGTTCCACTGACCTAATGGATCGTGTGGAACTATTTCCGATGGCGCTTATTGAGGACAAGACGAGAAGGCGTTTTGTATGACCATCTTTAATTTTTGTTTTAACTCTCGTATGTAGTTGTTGGTAATGTAATTTTAAGTTTGTTGACCCAACATATGTTCGTGCAATTCAAAATATGTTCTTCACTTAAAAAAACAATTCCAAAAAAATGTTCACATTATAAAATATTATTCAAAAAAATTGTTCCCATTCAAAAGAAAATGCTTAAAAAATGTTCACAACATAAAAATTTGTTCAAATTTGCAAATAGAAAAAAAAATTAGAATTATTAAAATGTTCTTTGAATTACTAATTTTTTCGACAACCATGATATTGTTTCAAAAATGGAGGCAGAGCGTGACGAACCCCACCATGACTTGCCACCCGTTAAGAGAGAGCTGGCCTAGGGCGAGGCCCAACTGGATGAGCATCTCACAGAAGAAGGGTGCAATGGGAATCGCACCCCGGCGTCCAGCACGTGGGCATACACGCAGATTACCCCACGAGGTGGCGTGCTACAATCTATTTGACAACGTCAAAACTGTTTTCGTTTTTTCCTTTCTTTTGTTTCTCTTTCTTCTTTCTTTATTTTGTTTTATGTTTCTTTCTTTTTCTTTTTTTTCTTTTCCTATTTTGAGGTTATTTTACCTTTTTAAAACTAAGTTCATGTTCAAAAAAAATTCTTGCTTTATAAAAACTAGTCGACAACCTGTGCATCTGGACTGGCTAGTGATTCACATAAATAGGGAAAAGCTGAATAACACCAAAAAGTGCAATTCCTACCGCCAAAGCCGCCGACGGTAGGGCCGACGGTAGGTCGTCTGTCAGGAAAGAGTCGGGACGTTAGAGAGACCCATGTGCCATGATATTTATGCACAGTCGTCACCTCTATAGGGACATAGTATTTATTTATGTATTCACACATTTATTTAAGTTTCTATTCAATACAATTCTACCGTGAATAATAAACCTTTATCATGAACAAGAAAATATGATTATAACCAATTAATTATTGCCTCTAGGGCATATTTCCAACACCCCCAATCGTGTAACCTGGCAGAGATTTTGGATGTGTTTGAATAGACAGTTAGGCTCCAATACGTGAACTCAATCTCAAACAAGCAAGCCGCCTCCTATCCCCTCGCCCCCGCTGCAACACTCCTTGCAGCATGCGGCCATAGTGCTTTCCCCCTCCCTTGCAGCCATCCAATAGTGTGCCACTGATTATGTATGAATAAAATTAGGCTTGTCGTCATTGTTGGCCACAGCCAGATGTCAGCATCCAGGAGAAGCTACTCTACATGCTGATCTCATTATTCTCTTATTTTTCTTGTGCAAGAACAAGACAACATACTCCCCCAGCGCCTCTTTACCGACACATTCATTGCATCAGACCGACCCACCTCACCATAGAAGAATGAGCTGAGTATTTTCTCTAGAGCGATGGAAAATGTAGTTGCAAGGGAAATACAGGTGATCCCTTACGGCGATCACCCCATTGACCTCGATATTATTATTTGGGCACACCATGTTATCATCACAGAGCTCAACCAGGATAGGTAGGGGCGAAGGAAATTTTTGATGGAGCAGTGAAATGCTTTGAGGTCAAAAAGAGAACAAACGGCGAGAGCATTCTGTCGGGCCAACACTGATACTGAGAGACGAAAGCTAGGGGGGCAAATAGGATTAGAGGGCACAATAATAGTAGTCAAAAACGATGGACACTAGGTGTTGTGCCGCTCAACGCGTGTAGTGTTGCAGCTATAGTGTTAAGTATACCACCTCGGGTACGTTCGCAAGATGAAACTCAAAGGAATTGATGGAGGCCCACACAAGCGGTGATGCATGTGATTTAATTCGATTCCTTTTATAGTAGATCAAATCACTTTGTTATCTTTGAGAAGTCCAGGTGAATGACCTAAAATGGGGGCAGAGGTATGAGGGCATAAAGTACAATGAAAGGTTCTTATCAGAAGGTGCTTACTGAATACTGTAGGATAGCAGCTAATATGGAAAACCAGAAATGATGCTTGTGCCAATTGATCCCACAAGTGTAGTCTTTTCTATAGCTCATCACACATGTTTTCTCTAGTCTAACGTAATAAGTAATGGAAATTAGAATATATGCTCTTGGAAAGCTTGCAACTAACATGTTTATGTACATAGCGTATTTTAAGAGGCCAAGGAAGTACCAAAACAGTAATGAAAGAGGTAGCCATAAATGCATACCGCCAATATATGAAAGCAACCACTAACAAAAGTTCCCTTCTTAGATCCTTTCTTCCAGCATATATAATTTCTCTTGTACTCACGGATAGCAATCATTAGTTGGTCACCGACATGCTTTACATATGGACTCAATTTTTGAAGTCAGGGAGAAGATAGTTTTCTTAATTTGAGCTTCCGAGTTGGGGCACAGTACGTGACTCGAGATAAACGAAAGAAATGCGAGATTGAAAACAGCGATTGAAAACAGCAGGATCATTTATCTCTTTGAGTCGATCTCGAAACTCTCCCTGACCTATACATGCACCTATGATTTTCTTTAGCGATCCAGTATCAAGATCATCATCCACTGATGGTAACCCATCCATATTAGATGGAAGACCCAGGATGACCGGTATGAGACACATAATTCGTACATGTTGATCTCCAATCTTGACTGTCGACCCAATGGAGAAGCAGCTCAACCAGATAGTGTGGCAGTTCCAAATCTGTGTGTCCCAGGAAAATTCGAAGCCCCATTTCTACGATCCAGGTCCTTTGTGTCTCTGATAGTTTCTTGATTAATTGGTGAACGCCTTTTCAACTGCACCTAAAGTGGATCTGAAACACTTTCTTCTCTTCGAGATGATAGTGTTCATCTTCAGAAGACATGATGAAGGAATTTTCAGTTGATTCTGACATGCCTACGAGATCTGGAGGAAAGGACGTGGCCAGTGTGTAAGGAGCCCCATCAATGGCAATTTGTCATGTAAAGCACATAAAGTAGAGTACATGTGCAGAGATGAAATGGAAAAGAAAGAGACAAACTAACAAACAATGAAATCATATTACTCCATTGTCAATGAATCTTGATATATTCAAAACATACTTATTTGTTACACTAGTTCCATTGTGCAAAAATAAACATTCTAGACAAAGTATGAAATACGAAGGTCATTCTAGATCTTGTCAAAGACCCTTTCTACCGTGGATACCATGAAAAATAATTGTATTATGCTTTCTCACTGCTGAAATAGTACTGTGCTTTCTACATGTAACTTGGGACGGAGGCCGAAGGAGTACGAAACAAGGTTGTGTAGTAGATATGATCTCTGCTTTCTAATTGTATTTTGAGTACACACAAAATGTATTTTCAAAATCAAGGGTTTGTTCTCTGCAGTCTTCAAGTGGGATAACTCTCTTGACGACATGATCAGAGTAGGTACGCGGAGCGGAACACAAAACATCCAATCTTTAGTAGTATCCAATTGCCCTAGGTTTAAAGCCAAAACGGAAAACGGTGGGAGGGCAAATCTTGGCTTATAGGTGAGAAGGGGAAAGCTTTGGCTTTGATAGGGAAGATTGGTATTGTTATACTACTTCAAATCATGTTCGACGAAATTAAACGAAATGATTGTATAAGTACTGACTCCAATCATGCTAAATAAATATCATAATGATGCCTAGTGAGTTCATAGAACTCTAAAAATACTAAAGGCGGATTGTTGTACTTCAAATCATGTTGGATCGAATACAAATGAGGATTGTACTATACTAATTTAAAACAAGGATCAAACATTGTTGCAGATCTGACTGAAGATGAATGAAAAACATTGTTGTGGATCTGATTGAAGATGAATGAAAAACATTGCTGCGCATCTTGCTGAAGATGAATAAAAAATCTAAAACACTTGTTGCTTATCAAACACACTTGTTTCTTATCACAAATACTTGTCTCATCTCTCTCAAATATATAAAATAGAAAGAAAGTTAGAAAGGTAATACCACTTGAAAACCACACCGAAAAGGCCATCAATCAAGAAACAGAAGCCAAAAAGGGGAACGATAATCAAAGAGCGACACAGTCTTCACCTTCGGGGTCGCGCCTACAGCCGGGGCAGATCAGGAGGTACCAAAGGCCAGCCGGGGTGCTGGGGAGGGGCTGGTGGACGGAGCAGCCGGGTGCATTGGAGGGTGCGAGAAGGAGATGCGAAGAGACGATCCATGCAGAGGAGCGGGCGCCGCCCAATGCTGGAGGAAGCCGAGGAGAGGACTGACAATGTTATTAATATATGCTGCTGAGCTGAAGATCCTCCCCAACCGAAACTTTGTTTTTTTTTCGTTTTCTCCAATTCAATAATAAAGATCGCAACGGATGCATTGCCTTTTTTTAGAAAGAAACGGTTAAATTAACTTTTTCTTCTTCTGAGAAACGGATACATTCATTATGTTTGGGTGTGTGCAAACCAAAAAAAATTGCACCCACTAGTCCATATCAAGCTCCCTCGTTTAATTCAGGTGTCCCGTTTTTCATTTGCCTCACGATTTTGACTGGGTAAATAATTTCTTCATTCCAACTATGTTCATAGAGTATTATGTACGTGCATGAATTTTTTTTGTCTACTAATGTATGTGGCTATTAGCATTAAGTGTGTTCATGCTGGTTAGTTTGGTTTGGAAGAAACAGCTCCACATGTATTTATTTCAGCTTTTCAAATTTTTAAAAAGCCATATCTTCGAAACCGCGCATCGGAATTCAGATCCGTCTTCACCCAAGATCTTTGAAATTAGATCCCGCATGGTGAAACATGGTGGAACTTGAGTATTGCATTGTGCAACTTTACATGGTGGAACTTCAGTACTGCATTGTGCATACTAAAGGTAATATATCTGTTTCATTCTCAAAAAAGGCAATGTATCTTTATTTTTGGATTGGAGAAAAGAGAAAAAGGAAAAACAAAGTTTCCATTCAGGAGGATCTTGGGCTCAGCAGCATATATTAATAACATTGCCAGCCCTCTCCACGGCTTCCTCCAGCATTGGGCGGCTCCCCTCCTCTGCACGTCTCGTCTCTTCGCATCTCCTTCGCCGCCCTCACCCCTGCACCGGGCTGCTCCGTCGACCGGCCCCTCCCCAGCACCCCGGTTGGTCTGTCCTGTCTCCTTCACCGACTCCTCCTAATCTGACCCGGCTGCAGGTGCGACCCCAAAGGTGATGACTGTGCCGCTCTTGGATTATTGTTCCCCTTTTCGGCTTCTGTTTATTGAATGACGGCCTTTTCGGTGTGGTTTTCAAGCGGTAGAATCATAATCTTCGTAACTTTGTTTCCACTTTATATATTTGAGAGAGACAAGTGTTTGTGATAAGCAACAAGTGTTTTTGATAAGCAGCAAGTGTTTTTGATAAGCAACAGGTGTTTTAGATTTTTCATTCATCTTTAGACAGATGCGCAACAATGTTTTTTATTCATCTTCAGTCAGATCCGCAATAATGTTTTACAATAATCTTTAGTCAGATCCTTGTATTAAAATAGTACAGTACAATCCTCCTTTTGATTGGATCCAGAAAGATTTGAATACAACAATACGTCTTTAGTATTTTTGCAATTCTATGAACTCACTAGGCATAATTATGATATTTATTCAGCATTACTAGAGTTACTACCTATACAATCAATCCTTTTGATTCCGTCACAGACAATTTGAATTGTATAACAATAAAAATTTTCCCTATCAGATCCAAAGCTTTCCCCTTCCCACAAATATTTTTTTAAAGCCAAGCTTTGCCCTCCTACCGCTTTGCGTTTTGGCTTTAAACTTAAGGCGGCTGGATACCACCGAAGATTGCGTGTTCTGTGTTCCGGTCCACGTACGTACTCTGATCATGTTTTCAACAGAGGTATCCCCCTCAAGAAAATAGATAACAAACCCTTGCTTTTGAAAATACATTTTGTGTGTACTCAAAATACAATTAGAAAGCAGAGATCATATATACTACACAACCTTGTTTCGTACTTCCGTGAGCCTCCGTACCAAGTTACTTATAGAAAGCACGGTACTATTTCAACAATTAGAAAGCATAGTGCTATTGTTTTTCATGCTATCCATGGTAGAAAGGCTATTTGACAATATCTAGAATGGTCTTCGTATTTCATACTTTGCTCAGAATGTTTCTTTTTGCACAATGGAACTAGTGTAACATATGATTACATTTTTAATATATCAGGATTTATTGACATCGGAGTATTCGATTTCATTGTTGGTTAGTTTGTCTCTCTTTTCCTTTTCATCTCTGCACATGTACTCTACTTAATATGCTTTACTTGACAAATTGTCATCGATGGCCTACTTACAAACTTGCCACGCACTTTCCTCCTGATCTTGCAGACACGTCATCAACTAAACACTCGTTCAACATGTCTTTTGAAGATGAACACAGCCATCTTCAAGAGAAGAAAGTGATTCGGCTCCATTTAGGTGCAGTCCAAAAGACGTTCACCGATTAATCAACAAACTATCAGAGACACAAAGAACCTGGCGAACCAACCCATGGTTGGATGGATAGAGGGACAGTGGTATCCCCAGCCCACCCGGGTTCAACTCCCGGTGCTCACATTATTCCTGGATTTGTTTCAGGATTTCCGGCGATGTTCTTTTAGTGTGAGGAGACGTTCCTGTCAACAACAAGGCTACTACGGTGACTTCATAAATCTCAAGATGATATGTCGGCTCAGTCTCTCAAAGGTGCTCATAGGGGTAGGGTGTGCGTGTGTGCGTTCATAGGGGTGAGTGTATGCTCGTGTATATGAGCGCTTGTGTCTGTACTGATGCTCAAAAAGAAAGAGACACAAAGGACCTAGATCGTAGAAATGGGGCTCAGAATTTTCTTGGGACTCCCAGATGTGGAACTGCCACACTATTTGGTTGAGCCGCTTCTGCATTGTGTCGACTATATATGAACGTGGGATAGTCAAGATTGGAGATCAGGATATAGGAATTAAGCGTTTAATACCAGTCATCTTGGGTCTTCCATCTGAAATGGATGAGTTACTCTCAGTTGAGGATGATCTTGATACTAGATCGCCAAAGCAAATCATATGTGCAGGTCAGGAAGAGTTTTGAGATAGACTCAAAGAGATAAAAGATCCTGCTGTTTCAAGCTCGAATTTCTTTCGTTTATCTTGAGTCACCTCCTGTGGCCCAACTCGAAAGCTCAAATTAAGAAAAGTATCTTCTCCCTGACTTCAAAGATTGAGTCCATACGGAAAGCAGGTTGGTGCCAGTACACCTGTGACCAACTAATGATTGCTATCCGTGACTATAAGAGCAATTATATACGTCAAAGGAAAAGATCTAAGAAGGGAACTTTTGTTGATGGTAGCCTGTATATATTGGCGATAATCATTTCTGCCTACCTCTTTCATTACTGTTTCAGACTTCCTTGGAAAAATATGTTATGTACATAAAATGGGTCTAATCAGCAGGCTTGGTCAACACTGTAAAGTTGGCCTAGTTGACACTTCTCACTTCACCGCTTCTTCCGCGAGGTTGACGCATTACCTGCTTTGCCGGTTTCGTCATTTCCTGTCCCAACAACTTTGCCGCCCTTGCAGCTATATTTTTCTTTTACCGGTCAAAAGTGCTTGACTTGAACCGAGTCAACAAATGAGAGGGAAAACGAATTGCTTCGCGGTAAAAGAAATCTCAAGATTTTCCATTGCACATAAAACTCATTCTTTTCATGTACATGTAAATTGACTGTGCATTGCAACGGGGCATAAATACTTTAGTAAATTAATAGGATTGCGTCAAAGATAGACTTTATAATCATATATGATATATCCATGGTGTGGCAAGAGTTCAAGACCATATTTGTTAATGAAATGTATATTCGTATTTATAATGACTTGTCGCTGTACATGATAGGAGTGGAAGCATTTTTTTTCCTACTATAGGGAATGGCGAGGCCCATTATACGAAGTTCCCACAAGGGCCTCTAGAAAGCCAGGGCCGACCCTGGAAGTCATCTTTCAACATTGCATAAACTAGTCAACATTTAGGTCCCTTTACGCTCTACAATGCCAATATACAGAAATTAAACATGAACACATATCAACAAATAGAAAATTTTATTAAACATGTTGTCGGTCTCACAGAAATTGTAGGCCGGTGCATGCTGCAAGAGGGAAGGAGAATGGGTCGTGCTGATCTCTAGGGCTGGCGGAAGCATCGACGGATCGGCGGTGCGTTGTTCTTCTTATGTTAGGGGTGTGATCCTTTTTGTTTGTCAAGGCACGCCATTATTTAGTCATCAGCAGGCATTAGAGGGATGCCGATAGTTGTGTGGCATGGTGCTAGTAGTGGCGGTGTCATAAGGAAGGCCAGCGATGCACAACTTGTCAGTGGTTGGAGAAATGATGCAGGAGGCGAATGCGGAACATTCCATTTAGTGCACGAGCTCAATCTCACATGTTTTTGGGAAGGAGCGGGTTTCCAATGGGAGCCCCCAAATATAGCAAATAGAGGGCTTGACGGGCTTAGGTTAGGTATGATGTGTCTATCTCCTTATCATTTTAGTTTTTCGGAGTCAGCAAGTTAGTGTACATTCTAACGAATTAGAATGCCTTAGTGGCAAGCATTACCCTAGATGAAAAATGACAATCGAATGGAAGTGTGAATGCTTGAAGGGACGAGATTCTCCTGTGACCGAAGGGTGAAAGCTAAAAGGATCAGAAGCTTGTCTTTCATGTTGTGGTGGTAAACGATAACGTGTTTATAATCCAAGAGCTATGCATTTCTTCTGCGCGGAACACTGGTTTCCTCCTTTCCAGGTTCCGTCATTTCCCTTGCCACCATCTTTGCAGCTATACTATGCTTTTGCCGGTCTAAAGTGCTTGACTTTAACCTGGTCAACAAATGAGAGGTAAAACGATTTGCTTTGCGGCAAAAGAAATCTCAAGATTTACTGTTGCACACAAAAACAATGTTTTCACGTACTAGCAAATTGACCATGCATTGCAACGGGGTCATAAATACTTTATTATATTATAATAATACGATTGCTTCGGAGATAGACTTTAATTATAGCAGGTGGGACTCGGATCCATCAACAGTGTCACAACGGCAAATAGCAGGCGGAGGAGAAGCCATGGATGTCATGTGCAGATCCCTTCTAGCCTTGCAGATCGTGCTATTACAGCAATTTAGCAACTGCTACAACAGTACAGTAGAGTGCACAAAGAAAAAGCACGCAATGAAGGAAAATACCTCCATATCAATTTGGTTAACAGGATGTAGATAGGTAGAATTTTCTATAGCCCGGCCACAGGCATGCATTCATCGAGGGGGTTCACTACGGAACAAAATAAATACCGACGTTAGTTGTTGAGGTGTACGTTTGACATCCCTGAGAGACTAGATAATGAAAAGATGAATCGTCAAACCTGGATGAACAAAGACGCTACCAAGTGGATGAATCTGATGGCCTGTCCTCCCTTGAAGATCATGCGTCCTCCCTTGAAGGCGCCACCAGGGCCATGGACGCCTCATACAACGACGCTGACGTGTCGTATTGATGAGGTATCGTGCATGATCTGACCACAGGATCACCTTCAGGCAAGATGAATAGGTCTTCAGGGGGAAGACGGCAGCGGCGGCGCCATGGCCGGGACTGGTGAGTGGTGACGACGGCGGCGGCGAGCGAGCGCGAGGGTGGCAGCGGCTGCGTGCGAGTGGGAGGCCGGCGGCGGCAGTCTATCGGCCGCCGTGAGGTGAGGTGAGGCGATCTGGATGCAAGGATAGGTCGAGAGGAGGGGAAGCGTGCGGCGGCTGGGCTTTTTCATCGTGCGGGTCTGCGGGAGGTCGAACGACCAGAACTTACTCCGACCTTTGGTTTTTCCGCTTCATTATGTGGTTTTGCCGATAGAATGCAAAATACCTTCATAATCGCGAGTCATTTTTCCTTCTTGTATAAATACTGAACGTCCTGAGTCACAAGTGTGTTCCATCTACACATGTAGCTGCATTCCTTCTTCACAGGCCAACCTGACTCACCTTCGGTTTCACATACCAACGTGACATGTAGTTGATCGCAAAAAAAAAAGGACCTGTTGTTTTCAACTAGACTGACCAAAACAAACAGATAGCCCAAGTGGAGAATCCCAACGGAGTTCCAGCTACAGGGAGCTCGTTTTTAAAATTTAAACTTCCATAACATGAAATTTCAAATTTCTTGTGAACACACATGCAT
Organism: Triticum urartu; assembly: GCF_056163025.1. Taxonomy (NCBI): domain Eukaryota; kingdom Viridiplantae; phylum Streptophyta; class Magnoliopsida; order Poales; family Poaceae; genus Triticum; species Triticum urartu. The sequence goes on along the minus strand of NC_141875.1, from coordinate 745,959,688 downwards.
AACGTTCCACGGTCCTCACCCAAACATCCGACCTGGAACCCGAAGAACACGTCCTTCGGTAGACGCATTATCATATGACAAACCATATGGAGATTTACACCGAGTTGAGTCACGGTGCGACAACCAGAAGGAAAAAAAATTCCCCCCTTGCCCCCGCGTCGCGCCCCCCACTGGCGACCCAGGCGGCAGCGCAAGCCCCTACTCCAACTGCCCTCTCCACCCTCCCCCCGCCGCCGCTAGGGCCGGTCCTGAGATTTCGGGGGCCCGGGGCGAAACTAAAATTTGAGGCCCTTAATACAAAGATAAAGATATATAATACTTAATATACATATTTTTCATTCACTTTGGTACTGGTCTAGGTTGAAATCATCTACAGCGAAGGAAACATCTCAATGCCTTTAAGATAATGATTTTGCAACATCACTATAATACCATAAAATTGATCATTGAGTTAAACCGACTAGTTCATAAAGAATTTGACGCAACTTAGTGGTTAATCCTGTTTCAGTAGACATCGTCTCATAATCAAGGAACATAACTATGTAAACTATCTGCCTTTCTTTAGATTTGGTTGGTGTTATATCCTACCACATTTTCTGCATTTACCATTTTTTTGTTTCTGATTTACAAAGTGTACAGATGGCCTATTACTCAGAATCGAACATGTGTGCTTGGCCTATTTATTACAACTACAATGTGCTATACTACATCATAAGTGTCAATCATAACCGAATTAGAACAATAAATTGTGGCTTGCGTAAACACGTTGTATATTGACTAGGTTATGTACTTGACTTGCTACTAGAGTCAAAAGTGCCCAGAATTAATAGTTCAGAGTCGAACTATAATACTGCTGATTTTGTAATGCTAAGTGAAGAATCCTCCTGATTATGGTGACTAAAATTTCTTGGGCCGAGGCAAGGAATTGTAGAAATCTCAAAATACATGCAATCCCAAAGGATTCGATCACAAAGGACCACGTTGTTACTTACCAGAGTCTGACCATGATCTATAGGCATGCTCCTTCATCGCCTCTGCTGCGGCATGGGATGACATGATCTTGCCGTGTTGGGGACTGGAATTGGGCGTTGGCGGCGGGTGTGTATGACGGAAAAGACGAGGCGTGGGCGTCGTGCGCTACTATCCGTCAATGATTTCTTTGTAGGGGGGGTCCATCAATTATGATCATGCCGCTGGGCAAGGCCTGATATATTGGCGTGACTAGCACATATGCATGTGCGTTGCAACAGGAAAATTTGATGTTTTGTGCAATGACCCACAGCACCGGATTCACTATGAAAAATATGCTGTAACGCAGCATCGTTCTACAAAATGAACATAAAAATATACATTCAAATTAGCAATGTTCATATTTTCCTTGCCGGGCATAATCTCCCACTGATTGCGTTTAATTATAATCCTTTTTAATGGCATTTAAATATAATCCTTTCATTAATTACCATGACGTCCTCAGTCGTTTAGTCGGGAATCAAATCCTTTCTTTTCTAATTTAGTAGCCCCAACACATTGAAGCCTATAGATCCTTCCTTTTAATTATCCTACTATTTTACCTCAAATCCTTAATGTAGAATTTATTAAGACCACAATCTTTCTTTTAGTTATTTCACCGGTTTATGCATAATCCTTTCTTTAATTAGCCACATCCGTTTAAATATTCTATTTCAGCCCACAATCCTTCCTTTATTAGCTCATTCACTTAATTAGCTCGCCGTAAACATGATGACTGCCACTCGTATATTCAGAGCGAGTTGGGATTAATAAATGTGAAAGGTGCATAGGTCGTTGGTTGTTACATCAAAGAGCTAGACAAGAGGTCCTATTTTTAATTCCAACATGTTGATTTATTTTGACCTAATTATTTTTCGCGGTCTCTATGAAAGCCCAGAAAAGGCCCATGAACATACAAAGTACCTGGCTCAGATTGCTTAGCGTGTGTAAACCAAACAAAAAGGACTAAACCAAACTAAGAATACCTAATCCCTTTAATAGTAGGTATAGATATAGATATAGACTGATGTTCAGTACTCCTTGCGATTCCAAGGAAAAAGAGGGTTGTTCATGGGCTGTTGCGTGCAAGGCGGCCAGCTCACTTTAAACGTTAATGATCCAAGATTTAGCTGATGCGTCCTGGGCCATGGCCTACTTGCAAACCTGGGAGGGTGATACGTCTCCGTCGTATCTATAATTTTTCATTGTTCCATGCCAATATTATTCAACTTTCATATACTTTTGGCAACTTTTTATATTATTTTTGGGACTAACATATTGATCCAGTGCCCAGTGCCAGTTCCTGTTTGTTGTATGTTTTATGTTTCGCAGAAACCCAATATCAAACGGAGTCCAAACGGGATAAAACGGACGGAGAATTATTTTGGAATATTTATGATTTTTGGGAAGTAAAATCAACGTGAGACGGTGCCCGAGGGGGCCACGAGGCAGGGGGGCGCGCCCTGGATCCTCGTGCCCCCCCTCCCATAAGGTGGTTGCTGCTCTTCTTTGGCCGCAAGAAAGCTAATTTTTGAAAAAAAAATCTTAGCGAAGGTTTCAATCCAATCGGAGTTACGGATCTCCATATATATACGAAACGGTGAAAGGGCAGAATACCAGAACGTAGAAACAGAGAGAGACAGAGAGACATATCCAATCTTGGAGGGGCTCTCGCCCCTCCCACGCCATGGAGGCCAAGGACTAGAGGGGAAAGCCTTCTCCCATCTAGGGAGGAGGTCAAGGAAGAATAAGACGAAGGGGCCCCCTCTCCCCTTCTCTTCTGGTGGCGCCGGAACACTGTCGTGGCCATCATCATCACCGCAATCTTCACCAACAACTTCACCGCCATCATCACCAACTCATCCCCCCTCTATGTAGCGGTGTAACCTCTCTCTTACCCGCTGTAATCTCTACTTAAAGATGGTGCTCAACGCTATATATTATTTTCCAATGATGTATGGCTATCCTATGATGTTTGAGTAGATCCGTTTTGTCCTATGGGCTATTTGATGATCAAGATTGGTTTGAGTTGTATGTTTTATTATTGGTGCTCTCCTATGGTGCTCTCCGTGTCGCGCAAGCGTGAGGGATTCCCGTTGTAGGGTTTGCAATATGTTCACAATTTGCTTATGGTGGGTGGCGTGAGTGACAGAAGCACAGACCCGAGTAAGTAGGTTGTTTGCGTATAGGATAAAGGGGACCTGATGCTTTAATGCTATGGTTGGGTTTTACCTTAATGATCTTTAGTAGTTGCGGATGCTTGCTAGAGTTCAAATCATAAGTGCATATGATCCAAATAGAGAAAGTATGTTATCTTATGCCTCTCCCTCAAATAAAATTGCAATAATGATTACCGGTCTAGTTATGGATTGCCTAGGGACAAATAACTTTCTCGTGACAAAAAGCTCTTTACTAAAACTAACTTAGTTGTGTCTTCATCTAAACAGCTCCTACTTTTTATTTACGCTCTCTTTAAATTCTTGCAAGCCTATCCAAAAACACCTACAAAGTACTTCTAGTTTCATACTTGTTTTAGGTAAAGCAAACGTTAAGCGTGCGTAGAGTTGTATTGGTGGTTGATAGAACTTGAGGGAATATTTGTTCTACCTTTAGCTCCTCGTTGGGTTCGACACTCTTACTTATCGAAAGAGGTTACAATTGATCCCCTATACTTGTGGGTTATCAAGACCTTTTTTCTGGCGCCGTCGCCGGGGACCAATAGCGTGGGGTAAATATTCTCGTGTGTGCTTGTTTTCTTTATCACTAAGTAATTTTATTTGTTGTTCTTAGTTGTTCTCTATATTTAGTTATGGATATGGAACATGAAATACCAAAAAAATTAGGTGTACTTGCTGCTCATGGAGATGGGGAACCTCCTAAAAACCTCGATGCTCGTTATGTGACAGATATTATGTACTACTTTGATAATGCAGACAAAACCCCATTCAATCTAGTTATGGGAGACACATTGGATCAACGTGAATATTTTAGGGATTATCGCGTGAATCAAAAAAGGAAACTATTATGGGATCAAATTTATATGTTGAAGTGGTATCCTCGGCAAGTATGCATGAGTTATGATTATACTTGTTGATCTAGGATGAAGGCTCCACACCTTCCCTTTTCATGCAAATTTAATGATAATAAAACCTTGGCTTCTTATGCTAATGGTATATATGATTACTATGATGTGGAACAAATAGAAGAATTTGTTGCTTTTATGGGTACTTATGAAATTGAATCTATGTTCAAAGAGTTTGAAAATCTTTGTGATGATGTTTATAGACGTGAAAATTTAGCTATCCTTAAATATTGCTATGCCAATTATGAATTAAACTCCGATATTGATGCATTTATTGAGAAAGTCTCCGCTGTCCAAGAAGAGCCTAATATTTTGCAGGAGTCTGTGGAAGAAATTAATGAAACTGTGAGCTCATTGGATGAAAAAGATGATGAGGAGAGCGAAGAACAAAAGGAGGAAGAGCGGATTAGCTACCCGTGCCCACCTTCTAATGAGAGTAACTCTTCAACTCATACATTGTATAATTTCCCTTCGTGCTTACCGAAGGATGATTGCTATGATGATTGTTATGATCCCGTTGATTCTCTTGAAATATCCCTTTTTGATGATGCTTGCTATGCTTGTGGCCAAGATGCCAATATGAATTATGCTTATGGAGATGAACTTGCGATAGTTCCTTATGTCAAACATGAAATTGTTGCTATTGCACCCACGCATGATAGTCCTATTATCTTTTTGAATTCTCCAAACTACACTATATCGGAGAAGTTTGCTTTTATTAAGGATTATATTGATGGGTTGCCTTTTACCGTTGCACATGATGATTTTGATGGATATAATGTGCATGTGCTTGCTTCTCCTACTTGCAATTATTATGAGAGAGGAACTATATCTCCACCTCTCTATGTTTCCAACACGATAAAATTGCAAGAAACTGTTTATACTATGCATTGGCCTTTACTTTGTGTCCATGAATTGTTCTTTTATGTCATGCCATTGCGTAGGAAGAGAGTTAGACTTCGTTGTTGCATGATATATGTTACTTTGTGCTCACTACTAAATCACAAATCATTGATAATTAAAATTGGCTTTAATATACCCTGGGATCTGGGTGGATTCACTAGTTGAGCACTATATGCCTAGCTTAATGACTTTAAAGAAAGCGCTGCCAGGGAGACAATCCGTAAGTTTTAGAGAGTCATTTATTTCTTTTGAGTGCTTTTATATAGTTTAAAAAATAAATAGGGGAACCCAAAACTTTTCAAAAAGAAAAGCGAAAGTGAGAAAGACGAGCATTGTTGAAGTGGGAGCTAGCCTTGAACTTTGTTCGTGCTCACAGAAACTTTGTGAATCTTGATTACAGAAACTTTTCAACGAAAATAATTATCCATTGTACAATTCCAGTGTATTATAAAAATAATGTGCCAAGGTTTGCCTTTAGGATGTTTACAATGCTTGTTGGTTTGTGTGGTGCAGGACAGAAACTTTGTCTGTAGTGCGTGATTTTTAGTTTTTTACTTCAACGTCAAATGGTTCTGATTCTTTTTGCACTGTATTTCTATACAAATTTTCTATTTTTCCTAATTTTGGCAGAATTGTTCAAGTACCAGAAGTATGGTGAATGTTCAGATTATTACAGACTGTTCTGTTTTAGACAGATTCTGTTTTTGATGCATAGTTTGCTTGTTTTGATGAAACTATCGATTTATATCAGTGGATTAAGCCATGAAAAAGTTATATTACAGTAGCTACAATGCCAAAACAAAAGATGAATTGGTTTGCAACAGTACTTAGAGTAGTGATTTGCTTTATTATACTAACAGATCTTGCCGAGTTTTCTGTTGAAGTTTTGTGTGGATGAAGTGTTCGATGATCGAGAAGGTCTCGATGTGAGAAGAAGGAAGAGAGACAAGAGCTCAAGATTGGGGATGCCTGAGGCACCCCAAGTAAATATTCAAGGAGACTCAAGCATCTAAGCTTGGGGATGCCCCGGAAGGCATCCCCTCTTTCTTCAACAAGTATCAATATGTTTTCGGATTCGTTTCGTTCATGCGATATGTGCAAATCTTGGAGCGTCTTTTGCATTTAGGTTTCACTTTTCTTTTATGCACCATGCTGGTGTGAGATAGTCCTTGGTCGATTTATAGAATGCTCTTTGCACTTCACTTATATCTTTTGAGTATGGCTTTATAGAATGCTTCATGTGCTTCACTTATATCATTTGAAGTTTGGATTGCCTGTTTCTCTTCACTTAGACAACTGCCATTTGTAGAATGCTCTTTTGCTTCACTTATATTTGTTAGAGCGTGGGCATATCTTTTATAGAAAGAATTAAACTCTCTTGCTTCACTTATATTAATTTAGAGAGATGACAGGAACTGGTCATTCACATGGTTAGTCGTAAAATCCTACATAAAACTTGAAGATCACTGAATATGATATGTTTGATTCCTTGAAATAGTTTTGCGATATAAATATGGTGATATTAGATTCATGCTAGTGGGTAGGTGTGGATTAGTAGAAATACTTGTGTTGAGGTTTGTGATTCCCATAGCATGCACGTATGGTGAACCGTTATGTGATGAAGTCGGAGCATGATTTATTTATTTATTGTCTTCCTTGTGAGTGGCGGTCGGGGACGAGCGATGGTCTTTTCCTACCAATCTATCCCCCTAGGAGCATGTGCATAGTACTTTGTTTCGATGACTAATAGATTTTTGCAATAAGTATGTGAGTTCTTTATGACTAATGTTGACTCCATGGATTATATGCACTCTCACCCTTCCATCATTGCTAGCCTCTTCGGTACCATGCATTGCCCTTTCTCACCTCGAGAATTGGTGCAAACTTCGCCGCACTACAAGAAATATGTCAACTTATGACCTTCTCTTAGTGACCCCAGCTGAATTGGTCGTAAATTCGCGGCCATTTCACTTGGAAGGGCTCAAACCCTAAAATTTCTTACACCAAATGGTCACAAAGAAGACAAGAGGCGCCAATGACCTTATTTCTACATGGTTACAACTGAGGGAGTCCGGGATTAGGGGGTATCCGGACAGCCGGACTATATCCTTTGGCTGGACTGTTGGACTATGAAGATACAAGATTGAAGACTTCGTCCCGTGTCCGGATGGGACTCTCCTTGGCGTGGAAGGCAAGCTTGGCGATACAGATACGTAGATCTCCTCCCTTGTAACCGACTCTATGTAACCCTAGCCCCCTCTGGTGTCTATGTAAACCAGAGGGTTTAGTCCGTAGTACCAACAACAATCATACCATAGGCTAGCTCTTAGGGTTTAGCCTCTACGATCTCGTGGTAGATCAACTATTGTACTACTGATATCATCAAGATCAATCAAGCAGGAAGTAGGGTATTACCTCCACCGAGAGGGCCCGAACTTGGGTAAACATTGTGTCCCTCGCCTCCTGTTACCATCTGCCTTAGACGCACAGTTCGGGAACCCCTACCCGAGATCCACCGGTTTTGACACCGACATTGGTGCTTTCATTGAGAGTTCCACTGTGCCATCACCGTAAGAAAGGATGCCTCGTCTCGTTGTCAAGGACGGCGTTACCGCTAGGAGAGCCCTGGCTGTCGGCCAAACTCTCTGGCTAGGCGGCTTCATCGTGACCGCCCGTTCGGCTGCTGCACCGACGATGACTTCTCGGGTCGTCAAAAACAGCATCCACGCACTACTAGGAAAAGGGCTAAAGATGAAATTGACACTAATGGCGCACCAGGGAAGTGGTGCACCACTACTATTTACTAATGGCGCACCACGTGAAGATACGCCATTAGTGTGTAAGACACTAATGGCGCACCAGGCACAAGGTGCGCCACTAGTAACAAAATGTTTTTTTTTCATTTTTTCAATCATACTAATGGCGCATCTGGGCAAAGTGCGCCATTAGTAGTTAGAACTACTAATGGCGCACCAACCGTTGAGTGCGCCACTACTGTATTCTTTTTTTTACTTTTTTGCAAAACTATTAATGGCGCACCGTCGCATAGTGCGCCATTACTAGTTCAAACTAGTAATGGCGCGCACTGTGCCACGGTGCGCCATTAGTATAAAAATTATTTTTAATACTTTTTTGCAAAACTACTAATGGCGCATGTATGTGTGGTGCACCCTCCCCCGCTCCACCGTCGTCGACGAGCACCCCCGGCACCCGCCCCCGCTCCACCGCCGCCGACGAGCACCCCCCGCACCCTCCCCCACTCCACCGCCGCCGACGAGCACCCCCCGCACCCTCCCCGCTCCACCGCCGCCGACGAGCACCCCCCGCACCCTCCCCCACTCCACCGCCGCCGACGAGCACCCCCCGCACCCGCCCTCGCTCCACCGCCGCCGACGAGCACCCCCCGCACCCTCCCCCGCTCCACCGCCGCCGACGAGCACCCCCCGCAGCCGCCCCCGCTCCACCGCCGCCGACGAGCACCCCCCGCACCCTCCCCCGCTCCACCGCCGCCGATGAGCCACCGCATATATGTTACTCCCAAAAGCATATAAAGTTTGTCAAATTTTGAGCTATGGATAGTTAGTTATGATTTAAACAAGTTTGAACATATTTAAACACAAATAAATATCAAACAAATTTTAAATGTTGTTAACATGGCAACAAACTGCATATTATTTTTCTACATGAAATTCTGAGCATCTAGCATATGTGACTTGTTATATTTGGATGCATGCATAAAAAGATATGTGCAAAGAAAAAATGCATAAAAACAAAAATTGGGGAGCGTGGGAATCGAACCCAAAACCTCCCAGTGTGTGTGCTGCGTGCTGACCAGTCGGGCTAGTGTGTGTGTTCTGTTTCGGATACGGTTAGGTGGAATATAACATGAGTGCTCGATCTGTAATAAAAAATTTGTACTAATGGCGCACCTGGGGGTGGTGCGCCATTGCTGTCGTCGTACTTATGGCGCACCAGGGGGAGGTGCGCCATTGCTAACCCTCCCCCCACTCCACCTGTTCCCCTCTGGCCTCTCTCCCTCCCTCGCCAGATCCCCCACTCGACCTAACCTCGCCGCAGCCGCCCACGCGCCCCCGCCGCCTCCCTCTCCCCTTTGCCGCCTCCCCCCCGAGCACCGCCTCCCTCGCCTCGGAGATGCCCCGCCCCGAGTTCCATCAGGAGAGGAGGCCCCACGTCCACCAGGAGAGGAGGCCCGCGACCTCCCCGCCGTCTATCCCCGCCTCCCCCAAGCTCGCCGTCTCTGCCCTCTGTCGTCTCCGCTCTGGCCACCACCTCATCATGGTCAGGTAACCCTCCTCCCTCTGCCTCTCTTCTCCTCTCTTCCTCCTCTCCTCCCTCCCGGCCATGCCCTCTTCTTCTCTCTTTTGCTAGGTTTAGGTCAAATCCCTCTCGAATTTAGGTCAAATTAGGTTCAAAAAATTGTGGAAATAGTGCCTAGAAAACATGAATAATTAGTACTCCATGTGCATTGGAGTACTTGGTACCTGCAAGATTTGGACACACTGAAAAAATGCACTGGACACACTGAAGAAAATTTTTGTGTCCAGTAAGATTAGAGAAAATTTTGTGCTAATGGTGTGATGGTAGAACGCGCAATTTGTGTTAGTTCGTTGCCATGTCATGATAGGACATTCAGTTGTTTCTGTTGTTCACAATGCTCTGAATTTGTGTGCCAAAGAGAGTTTTCTCTGAATTTGTTGTTCACAATGCTCTAATGGTTTGGCAGTGAATGGTGGTGCAATGGTGGCCTCTGTTTCAAATATTTCAGCAATTACTTGACCATAAATAAAAAAGAAGATTTGGGGATGGTAACTCCTGTGTGGTTTCTATTAAATTTAAAATAGTGAGGGTGTCATTTTCATCCATTCATCTCTTTCTCTAGCTTATCTAAAAGTTATGTTTACAATATTGCTGCATTTTCTAGAACAGCCACCACACTATAATATTTCATAAGATGATGATATAGTTAAGAATATTACTTAAGGTATGCTTCTGAATGTTGTTGTCCACAATGTCTTCTCGCCAAACGCTTATCCATTTAGGAGCCATGGTCATAAGCAGTCTGCTTGAGGGTGGTCTTCCACAACATATGGAATTTATCCATCTAATGTAGTCAATAGATGTTGTCAAGTGATTGTGTCATGGTTTTGGTTCTGTTTTTAAAAAGTAAAGCCAGTTGTTCAAGCTTCAAGAAAATATTTTCTCAGAATATTACTGCTAATCCCAAGCTTGTTAATCATGTAACTTGAGAAAATTATTGGAGTAGATCAAATTCAGCCATTATAATGTTTGATGCCCGCATCAACACTTCTCTGTACTGCATGCGGTTGTTATAGTTGAGGGTCAAAAGTAGAGGTTAGCTTTAACATGATTCGCTAGTTCTTTCATCACTTGTGTGGTGATTGTCTTGGTCCTTTTCATTTTTGTCATGGCATTCTTGAGGTGCTGATGTGTCTGAGGGCATGAACCATGATCAGGTTGAGTTCAGATTTCATTAGATTAGATGGATTATCAGAACTTGACGTGGTTTTCCACTTAGCTATCTGAATTGAGAAAAAACATAGCTTTTGCTGTCTCTGAGGCAAAACTTGCTACTCCATATACAAGTAATACTACTACTAGACAAGATACTACTCCATATACTACTAATACTACTATTGTATTTCATTTCAATGTTCAAAATGCTGGTACTGAGATTTTCATTTCCAATGAGTGATGTTTTTCCTAGCTGTAGAAAAAACATAGCAACTTCTCTGATGTTATAAAGTTGTTCTTATATGGGTGAAACTTCACTTGTTTTTAGGCTAGTGTAGGGTGTTGCTTCTTCTGTATGGGCCAACTATGTCACAAATAAATTGTTCCTTCTTCTGTATTTGACAAGTAATGACTTGCAAAGATGATGATCATCTTGCTAGTTTGTTGGGTTTTGTCCCCGAGAGGCCCTTGAGTTTGCCGGAATGTCGATTAACTTCCGTTCCGGCAAATTCGGGTACTCCATATGTCCTATTTTCAGCAAAGGTCATGCTGAAATTTTCCGTGAATTTTAGCATGACTTTGCTAAAAATAGGACATATGGGGTACTTGCGACTAATGTTGATTATCTTCTGCTCAAAATTTATGCTGCTATAATGTTGTAAGGGTACTAATTGGTCTCTTTTGCTGCTTATCAGAGATGGGGGGAAGCAGCCACCGCCGCTCTGCCTCACCGGAGTACGAGTTGGATGCTTTCGAGTTCTTCACTATCATACTTTCTTCTTCAGTATCATCCACGAGGCAGGTATATAAGACGGGAGATCTCCCCTTCACCCATCTCATTATGATAACTCTGTTGTTTACTACATCACTCCTTGTCCCAAATTGTAGAGGTTGCCTGATGCTTTTATGAAGATGCTGGGTGAAGATCCGCCAGATAATGTGAAGCTCTGACAGGCCGGCAGTGGGGTTCGCAGACTGTGGGACGTGGAGTTGGTGATCGAGGAGGGCCACATGTACCTGTGCCGTGGCTGGGAGAAGTTCTAAAGTGCCTACGACCTGCGGACCGGGTACTTTCTTCTCTTGAGGTATGACGATGACGCCACAATGCTCATCGTGAAGGTTTTCAACAAGACTATGTGTCGCATGCGCTACGCTGAAGACAAAGATGCCAGTGTGTTCTGCCTCTTCTTATTCCTCCATATTTGGCTTTGTCTCACATAGATTGTTAACGGTCATTGTTGCATTTGGACAGGCAATGGGAGCAGCAGCAGCGACACTGGCTACAGCCAAAGCAGCAGCGATTATGGCTGTAGAAAAAGCAACAGCGATTCTGGCCTTAGCGAAAGCAGCAGCGATTCTGGCAGCAGCGAAGACAACAAGAAGGATGATCCGGACTGGAGTGGGGGAGAAGAGGAGCAGAGTGGGGATGAGGAGCTGCAGGATGACGATGGGCATCAGGCTGAGGATGACCTAGCGCTGGTGGTGTCTGACCAAGGGCAAGAGATGGTGGTGGCTGACCAGGTGCAAGAGATGGTGGTGGCTGACCATGGGCAAGAGATGGTGGTGGCTGACCATGGGCAAGAGTGTTGGAAATATGCCCTAGAGGCAATAATAAAAGGATTATTATTATATTTCCTTGTTCATGATAATTGTCTTTTATTCATGCTATAATTGCGTTATCCGGAAATCGTAATACATGTGTGAATACATAGACACCAACATGTCCCTAGTAAGCCTCTAGTTGACTAGCTCGTTGATCAATAGATAGTCATGGTTTCCTGACTATGGACATTGGATGTCATTGATAACGAGATCACATCATTAGAAGAATGATGTGATGGACCAGACCCAATCCTAAACATACCACAAGATCGTATAGTTCGTTTGCTAGAGTTTTTCCAATGTCAAGTATCTTTTCCTTAGACCATGAGATCGTGTAACTCCCGCATATCGTAGGAGTGCTTTGGGTGTACCAAACGTCACAACGTAACTGGGTGACTATAAAGGTATACTACGGGTATCTCTGAAAGTGTCTGTTGGGTTGACACGGATCAATACTAGGATTTGTCACTCCGTATGACGGAGAGGTATCTCTGGGCCCACTCGGTAATGCATCATCATAATGAGCTCAAAGTGACCAAGTGTCTGGTCACGGGTTCATGCATTATGGTATGAGTAAAGTGACTTGCCGGTAACGAGATTGAACGAGGTATTGGGATACCGACGATCGAGTCTCGGGCAAGTAACGTACCGATTGACAAAGGGAATTGTATACGGGGTTGCTTGAATCCTCGACATCGTGGTTCATCCGATGAGATCATCGAGGAGCATGTGGTAGCCAACATGGGTATCCAGATCCCGATGTTAGTTATTGACCAGAGAGCCGTCTCGGTCATGTCTACATGTCTCCCAAACCCGTAGGGTCTACACACTTAAGGTTCGGTGACGCTAGGGTTGTAGAGATATGAATATGCAGTAACCCGAAAGTTGTTCGGAGTCCCGGATGAGATCCCGGACGTCACGAGGAGTTTCGGAATGGTCCGGAGGTGAAGAATTATATATAGGAAGTGCAGTTTCGACCATCGGGAGAGTTTCGGGGGTCACCGGTATTGTACCGGGACCACCAGAAGGGTCCCGGGGGTCCACCGGGTGGGGCCACCCATCCCGGAGGGCCCCATGGGCTGAAGTGGGGAGGGGAACCAGCCCATAGTGGGCTGGTGCGCCCCCTTTGGCCCACCCCATGCGCCTAGGGTTGGGAACCCTAGGGTGGGGGGTGCCCCACCCTGCTTGGGGGGCACTCCACCCCTTGGCCGCCGCCCCCCTAGGAGATCCCATCTCCTAGGGCCGGCGCCCCCCCTAGGGGAGCCTATATAAAGGGGGGGAGGGAGGGGCAGCCGCACCCTTGACTCTTGGCGCCTCCCTCTCCCCTGCTACACCTCTCCCTCTCGCAGTAGAACGGCGAAGCCCTGTTGCGGTGGCTCCTGCATCCACCACCACGCCGTCGTGCTGCTGGATCTTCATCAACATCTCCTTCCCCCTTGCTGGATCAAGAAGGAGGAGACGTCACGCTGACCGTACGTCTGTTGAACGCGGAGGTGCCGTCCGTTCGGTGCTAGGATCTCCGGTGATTTGGATCACGTCGAGTACGACTTCCTCATCCCCATTCTTTGAACGCTTCCGCGCGTGATCTACAAAGGTATGTAAATGCAATCCGATCACTCGTTGCTAGATGAACTCATAGATGGATCTTGGTGAAACCGTAGGAAAATTTTTGTTTTCTGCAACGCTCCCCAACAGTGGCATCATGAGCTAGGTCTATGCGTAGTTCTTTTTGCACGAGTAGAACACAATTTATGGTGGGCGTAGATGTTGTCAACTTTCTTGCCGCTACTAGTCTTATTTTGCTTCAGCGGTATTGTGGGATGAAGCGGCCCGGACCAACCTTACACGTACGCTTACGTGAGACCGGTTCCACCGACTGACATGCACCAGTTGCATAAGGTGGCTGGCGGGTGTCTTTCTCTCCCACTTTAGTTGGAGCGGATTCGATGAAAAGGGTCCTTATGAAGGGTAAATAGAAGTTGACAAATCACGTTGTGGCTTTCACGTAGGTAAGAAAACGTTCTTGCTAGAACCCTATTGCAGCCACGTAAAAACTTGCAACAACAATTAGAGGACGTCTAACTTGTTTTTGCAGCAAGTGTTTTGTGATGTGATATGGCCAAAGTTGTGATGAATGATGAATGATATATATATGTGATGTATGAGACGTTCATGCTATTGTAATAGGAATCACGACTTGCATGTCGATGAGTATGACAACCGGCAGGAGCCATAGGAGTTGTCTTTATTTTTTGTATGACCTGCGTGTCATTGAGAAACGCCATGTAAATTAGTTTACTTTATTGCTAAACGTGTTAGCCATAGTAGTAGAAGTAATAGTTGGCGAGCAACTTCATGGAGACACGATGATGGAGATCATGGTGTCATGCCGGTGACAAGATGATCATGGAGCCCCAAGATGGAGATCAAAGGAGCTATGTGATATTGGCCATATCATGTCACTATTATTATTTGATTGCATGAGATGTTTATCATGTTTTTGCATCTTGTTTACTTAGAACGACGGTAGTAAATAATATGATCCCTCATAATAATTTCAAGAAAGTGTTCCCCCTAACTGTGCACCGTTGCGACAGTTCGTTGTTTCACTGGTAGAAAAAGGGCCTATAGTCCCGGTTCGTAAGGGCCTTTAGTCCTGGTTCCTGAACCAGGACTAAAGTGTCGGTACTAATGCCCCGACCCTTTAGTCCCGGTTCAATCCAGAACCGGGACTGATGGGCCTCCACGTGGGCAGTGCGCAGAGCCCAGTCAGGAGACCCTTTGGTCCCGGTTGGTGGCACCAACCGGGACCAATAGGCATCCACGCGTCAGCATTTCTGTGGCTGGGGTTTTTGTTTTTTTTTGAAAGGGGGGGGGGGTTGGGGGTTTTGGGGGGTTAATTTAGGTGTTTCATATATTGTGTTAGCTAGCTACAATTAATAGAGAGAAGTGTCCTCTCTTATGTTCGTGCTTGGTCGACGCTACGTACTATACATACGTATAGAGAGGACTAGACACGCTGGCTAGCTAGTAAGCAAACGAAGGAAACAGAAGATTGTCATGAACATATATGCATACAGAGAGAAGTGATATCGACCACCTCTCCTTCTTTGAGAGATTGGTCGAACAATAAGTTCTCGTATATCTATCTAACACTACCGGCTACATATATACAATAATTATCTCTTACAAATATAATCATACGGACTCAGGGTCCACATAGAATTCTCCGTCTTCAGGGATCACGTGGTCAAGAAAGAATGCCGCCAATTCCTCTTGAATTGCTCGCATGCGAGCTGGTGCTAGGAGTTCATCCCGCTTCCGAAACATCTAATTTGAAGAAGGGGGTCAATACATATATATATGAATGAATGAAACTCAACACAAATGATGGTAATAAAATAAAATTGTGAATGTTGTTATTTACGTACTTCATATTGTTCGTTAGAGTACCCGTCCCGCTCACAGGTCGTGTGGCGGATGGACTCGCAGATGTAGTATCCATAGAAATCATTTCCTTGTTCCTGCCACAACCACTTTACAAGAAATAGAGGTCAATCAAACTGATAAGCAAGAATGCTAAATGGTATTGATGAAACTAGCGCTTGAATCACTAGGAGATGCGCGGAACATGCTACTATAGTACTTACTTTCGGGTGTCTAAATTCCAGCTCCTTCGGCAGTCCCGGAACTGTTTTGGTGAATTTTCTCCAAACCCTGCCGGACAAAGAAAACAATTACTTGATATCAGGAAATGAACAAAGTTGCTGATACGGTGGATAATGATCGATTTAACTTACTTCTGGAGTATTTGAGTCATGTCTGCATAGTCCTGGGGATCTTTTCGTTTTGAGTCTAAGAGGGTTACTAGTCCCTGCTCAAGCTTAATCTCTAGGAGAATATAGTGGAAACTACACACGCATGCATAACTCATGAATTACATTACTATAACCTTGACTAATATATAAGGGAAACCGAATACGCACAAGACAGTAACACTCACCTGAAGTTGTAAGGGAAGAGTATTATATCTTTGTTTTGATTTATTACGAACGATCGTAGCAAGTTGGCCTCGGTAGCTGCGGCATGAAGTTTAACCTGATTTGCATCTATGAGATATGTGTTAATGAACCCAATATCACCGACTTGTCTTTTCTTCAATTCGGCGATCTTCAATCTGCATAATATAGTGAGGATGATTATAAATACACGCAATGAAAGAGCTAAGCTATATAGAGAAACTTAATGACAGAAGTAGTACTACTTACAGATAGTAGCAGGCGACCGCTGTTTTATCGAGGGCCAATTGATTGAAAAACTGATAGAACTCCTCAAATGGAACAGGCAACAGATCAATTCCAACGAGGTCATGCTCCTTTTTAACTTTCACATACAAAGTACTCCTCCCCCAGAGTCTCTGCAGATTTTCAAGTACCAATCATGCAATCTTCTCATCATCGTTGATAGAGATCTTTCATCTTTGACGAGAGGCTTCCCGTACTCGTATCTTTGTATCTGCATGTCCATGGGTTCATAACGTACTTTGTCGGGCAGGTAATCTGCAAGATTGCTATAACCGGGCACCATCCTCGGATCATTAGTGACGTTGTGGCTAGGCACCTTGAGCGGGGGGCACGATTGCTTCGCTTGTTCGCCGAGCTGGGCAATTTGTTTCCCAGCTCATCGTTCTTTCAGCCTTTGATCACTGACAGTACTTCCCGACCGCTCTGCTTCGGTAAATTCCTTTCCAATAATGCGGTCATAGTTTCCTTTCGGCGGATCAGACTTCGGTGGTTTTGTCAGGGCAGCCAGAGTGCGCTTCACTTTCACCCGATCTACCTTCTCCTCCGGAGGTGGATGTTTCTTTGCTTTCACCCCTTCAAAGAAGTTCCTCACTTCTTCTTGCGCGATCTCGGCGTTCTCCTCCAGGGTCCTCTCATATGGTAACTTCTCTGGAGTCTTCAGAGAAGGACCGAATTTGTATGTCCTCCCGCCTCTGGTTGTACTGCTAGACGCCGACCGAGCAGACGGAGCGGTTATCTTCTTTACTTGCTTAAGAGGCGGAGGAGAAGGACTACGACGCGCCAGAGCAGCTGGAGCGGCGGCAGGTCTCTTCCGCCCTTGCTGACGAGGCAGAGATGGAGGAGGCTGGCTGCTCAGGCGCGTCGGCGCAGGCGGAGAAGGAGGCGGGCTACGAGGTAGCCACCTGACCACTTAGGCCGGGCTACGAGGTAGCCACGTGACCCCGTGCGATGGTGAAGCTTCTTCTTCGCAGCATTTTGCTTGTTTGTCGCCGACATCTTCTGACTCTTTTCCGATGTCTCGTGGGCCACAAATGCGGGCCAGTGATCTCTGATCTTCTCATATCTACCCTTGAATTCTGGTGTCTCATTATTTTCGACAAACTTATTCAGCTCTCCTTGAATTCTATTTTTTCTTCTTCTCCTCTATTCCTTTCTTCTTCTCCTCTTCCTTTTCTTCCTCTCCTCGTCTTCTCCTTCTTCTTCTCCTTCTTTCTCTACTTATTTTCCTTTTCCTTATTTTACTTTTTCCTCTCCACTAACATAAAATGCACTAACCTAAAATGCAACAAACATAAAATGCACTAAAGAGGCTCAACTAACCTAAAATCAATGATAAAATGCACTAACCTAAATTCGATATCTACTAACAACTTAAAAAAATTAATACATATATGAAAAAATGCATATATGAAAAAAAACATCATCATATCATCAACAGAAAAAAAATCATCATATCATCAACAGAAAAAAAACATCATCATATCATCAACAGAAAAAAAACATCATCATATCATCAACCTAAAGGGCGCCGGCGCGGGGCGACGACGGGCTCGGGGCGGCGACGGGGCGGGGCGACGGCGGCGGGCTCGGGGCGGCGACGGGGCGGGGCGACGGCGGCGAGCACGGGGCGACGACGGGCTCGGGGCGACGGCACGGGGCGACGACGTACGGGCTCGGGGCGGCGACGGGGCGGGGCGGGGCGACGGCGGGGCGGGGCGATGGCGGCGGGCACGGGGCGAATGGGAGCGGTTGGCCAAAATTTCACAAGTGGTGGCTTATATAGCCAGAGCAATAGTCCCGGTTCGTTCTACGACCCGGGACTAATGCTCCCTTTAGTCCCGGTTGGTGCGATGAACCGGGACCAAAGGCCAATTTTCGGCAACCGGAAGGGCGGGAACCGGAGGCCTTTGGTCCCGGTTGGTGGCACCAACCGGGACTAAAGGGGGGCAATGGTCACGGTTGGTGCCACGAACCGTGACCAATGCCCCCTTTAGTCCCGGTTGGTGCCACCAACTGGGACCAATGGCATTGTGCTGCATCGCTAGCTGAAGTTTAGTCCCACATCGCTAGCTGAAGGGCGCCGGCACTTGTTTATAAGCGCTGTTGTGCCTCCCCATTCGAGCTCCTCTCTAATGCAGGCTTTAGGGCCTAAACTTGTTACTGCTTGTGGGCCTATTGGGCCTCTACGGGTCTGAATCCTGGCCCATGTAGGGTTTCTAGTCGTATTCAGGCCGTGGAGGCCCAGTAGGTGGCATTTTTTTGGTTTTTTCTTTTTTATTTCTACATTTTTTTGGTTTTTTATTTTTTTATTTCTACTTAAAACTAAATACTTACAGTTTTTTAGTGATTTCTTTTTGCTTTTAGGTCACAAAAATTATAAACTTTCTGTTAGTGCCATTAGTTTTAAAATTTTGAATAGTTTAAATTTGAATTTTTAAAAATTTGTGTGAATCACTAGTTTATGAATAACTTTACTATAAAAATAGAATTTTTTTTCTTCTTTGCTATTTATTTTTTATTTATACTTACAATTAAATACTTATAGTTTGATTTTAGGTCACAAAAATTATATTCTTTTTGCTATTGAAGAATATTATTGTTTTATTTTAGTTGATCATAACATAATATTTTAATCGATTGTTTTTATTTTCATAAAAGTTTTGTAGTTCATTCTGTTTGCTATTAATTCATTATTTGAGCTAAATGACTTTGAAATTAGAAAGCATTTCAAAATGAACTCTGAAAAGGTTGAAAGTTGGCATGGTATCATTATTTGACTAAAGGGAAGCCTTTGGTCCCGGTTCAAGCCACCAACCGGGACCAATGGTGGTGGGCCAGGAGCGAGGCCCATTGGTCCCGGTTCGTCCCACCAACCGAGACCAAAAGGTCTAGACGAACCGGGACCAATGGCCCACGTGGCCCGGCCGGCCCCCTGGGCTCACGAACCGAGACCAATGCCCACATTGGTCCCGGTTCTAGACTGAACCGGGACTAATGGGCTGAGCCGGCCTGGACCATAGCCCTATTTTCTACTAGTGTTTCGAAGCACCACGTGATGATCGGGTGTGATAGATTCCAACGTTCACATACAACGGGTGTAAGACATATTTACACATGCAAACACTTAGGTTGACTTGACGAGCCTAGAATGTACAGACATGGCCTCGAAACACAGAAGACCGAAAGGTCGAGCATGAGTCGTATAGAAGATACGATCAACATGAAGATGTTCACCGATGTTGACTAGTCCATCTCACGTGATGATCGGACACGGCCTAGTTAACTCGGATCATGTTATACTTAGATGACTGGAGGGATGTCTATCTAAGTGGGAGTTCATTGAATAATTTGATTAGATGAACATAATTATCATGAACTTAGTCTAAAATCTTTACAACATGTATTGTAGATCAAATGGCCAACGTTGTCCTCAACTTCAACGCGTTCCTAGAGAAAACCAAGCTGAAAGACGATGGCAGCAACTATACGGACTGGGTCTGGAACCTGAGGATCATCCTCATAGCTACCAAGAAAGATTATGTCCTACAAGCACCGCTAGGTGAAGCACCTGCTCTCCCTGCAGAACAAGACGTTATGAACGCTTGGCAGACATGTACCGATGATTACTCCCTCGTTCAGTGCGGCATGCTTTACAGCTTAGAGCCGGGGCTCCAAAAGCGTTTTGAGAGACACGGAGCATATGAGATGTTCGAAGAGCTGAAAATGGTTTTTCAAGCTCATGCCCGGGTCGAGAGATATGAAGTCTCCGACAAGTTCTTCAGCTGTAAGATGGAGGAAAACAGTTCTGTCAGTGAGCACATACTCACTATGTCTGGGTTATATAACCGCTTGACTCAGCTAGGAGTTAATCTCCCGGATGATGCGGTCATTGACAGAATCCTTCAGTCGCTTCCACCGAGCTACAAGAGCTTTGTGATGAACTTCAATATGCAGGGGATTGAAAAGACCATTCCTGAAGTATTTGCAATGCTGAAATCAGCAGAGGTAGAAGTCAAAAAGGAACATCAAGTGTTGATGGTGAATAAAACCACTAAGTTCAAGAAGGGCAAGGGTAAGAAGAACTTCAAGAAGGATGGCAAGGGAGTTGCCGCGCCCGGTAAGCAAGCTGCCGGGAAGAAGCCAAAGAATGGACCCAAGCCCAAGACTGAGTGTTTTTATTGCAAGGGAAGTGGTCACTGGAAGCGGAACTGCCCCAAATACTTAGCGGACAAGAAGGTCGGCATCACGAAAGGTATATGTGATATACATGTAATTGATGTGTACCTTACCAGTACTCGTAGTAGCTCCTGGGTATTTGATACCGGTGCGGTTGCTCACATTTGTAACTCAAAGCAGGAGCTGCGGAATAAGCGGAGACTGGCGAAGGACGAGGTGACGATGCGCGTCGGGAATGGTTCCAAGGTCGATGTGATCGCCGTCGGCACGCTACCTCTACATTTACCTACGGGATTAGTTTTAAACATCAATAATTGTTATTTAGTGCCAGCTTTGAGCATGAACATTGTATCAGGATCTCGTTTAATTCGAGATGGCTACTCATTTAAATCCGAGAATAATGGTTGTTCTATTTATATGAGAGATATGTTTTATGGTCATGCTCCGATGGTGAATGGTTTATTCTTAATGAATCTCGAGCATAATTCTAAACATATTCATAGTGTGAATACCAAAAGATGTAAGGTTGATAATGATAGTCCCACATACTTGTGGCACTGCCGCCTTGGTCACATAGGTGTCAAACGCATGAAGAAGCTCCATGCAGATGGACTTTTAGAGTCTCTTGATTACAATCATTTGACACGTGCGAACCATGCCTCATGGGTAAAATGACCAAGACTCCATTCTCAGGAACAATGGAGCGAGCAACCAACTTATTGGAAATCATACATACTGATGTGTGCGGTCCAATGAGTGTTGAGGCTCGCGGTGGCTATCGTTATGTTCTCACCCTCACTGATGACTTGAGTAGATATGGGTATGTCAATTTAATGGAACACAAGTCTGAGAGCTTTGAAAATTTCAAGGAATTTCAGAGTGAGGTTGAGAATCAACGTGACAGGAAAATCAAGTTCTTGCGATCAGATCGTGGAGGAGAATACTTGAGTCACGAGTTTGGCACACACTTAAGAAAATGTGGAATAGTTTCACATCTGACACCGCCTGGAACACCTCAGCATAATGGTGTGTCCGAACGTCGTAATCGCACTCTATTTGATATGGTGCGATCTATGATGTCTCTTACCGATTTACTGCTATCATTTTGGGGCTATGCTTTAGAGACTGCCGCATTCACTTTAAATAGGGCTCCGTCGAAATCCGTTGAGATGACACCGTATGAATTATGGTTTGGGAAGAAACCTAAGCTGTCGTTTCTAAAAGTTTGGGGATGCGATGCTTATGTCAAGAAACTTCAACCTGAAAAGCTCAAACCCAAGTCGGAAAAATGCGTCTTCATAGGATACCCTAAAGAAACTATTGGGTATACCTTCTACCTCAGATCCGAAGGAAAGATCTTTGTTGCCAAGAATGGATCCTTTCTAGAGAAGGAGTTTCTCTCGAAAGAAGTAAGTGGGAGGAAAGTAGAACTTGATGAAGTATTACCTCTTGAACCGGAAAATGGCGCAACTCAAGAAAATGTTCCTGAGGTGCCTGCACCGACTAGAGAGGAAGTTAATGATGATGATCATGAAACTTCAGATCAAGTTGCTACTGAACTTCGTAGGTCCACAAGGACACGTTCCGCACCAGAGTGGTACGGCAACCCTGTCTTGGAAATCATGTTGTTAGACAACGGTGAACCTTCAAACTATGAAGAAGCGATGGCGGGCCCGGATTCTGACAAATGGCTGGAAGCCATGAAATCCGAGATATGATCCATGTATGAAAACAAAGTATGGACTTTGACTGACTTGCCCGTTGAGCGGCGAGCCATAGAAAATAAATGGATCTTTAAGAAGAAGACAGATGCGGATGGAAATGTGACCATCTATAAAGCTCGACTTGTCGCTAAGGGTTATCGACAAGTTCAAGGGGTTGACTACGATGAGACTTTCTCACCCGTAGCGAAGCTGAAGTCCGTCCGAATCATGTTAGCAATTGCCGCATTCTATGATTATGAGATATGGCAAATGGATGTCAAAACGGCATTCCTTAATGGTTTCCTTAAGGAAGAATTGTATATGATGCAGCCGGAAGGTTTTGTCGATCCTAAGAATGATGACAAGGTGTGCAAGCTCCAACGCTCGATTTATGGGCTGGTGTAAGCATCTCGGAGTTGGAACATTCGCTTTGATGAGATGATCAAAGCGTTTGGGTTTATGCAGACTTATGGAGAAGCCTGCATTTACAAGAAAGTGAGTGGGAGCTCTGTAGCATTTCTCATATTATATGTAGATGACATACTTTTGATGGGAAATGATATAGAACTTTTGGACAACATTAAGGCCTACTTGAATAAGAGTTTTTCAATGAAGAACCTTGGAGAAGCTGCTTATATATTGGGCATCAAGATCTATAGAGATAGATCAAGACGCCTCATAGGTCTTTCACAAAGCACATACCTTGATAAGATATTGAAGAAGTTCAATA
The DNA here is from genome assembly GCF_056163025.1 of Triticum urartu. Classification (NCBI taxonomy): domain Eukaryota; kingdom Viridiplantae; phylum Streptophyta; class Magnoliopsida; order Poales; family Poaceae; genus Triticum; species Triticum urartu. The sequence goes on along the minus strand of NC_141875.1, from coordinate 745,936,687 downwards.
TGGATCAGTCTAAGAAGGGGTTCTTACCTGTGTTGCAAGGTGTGAAATTGAGCTCAGCTCAATGTCCGATCACGGCAGAAGATATAGAAGAGATGAGTGTCATCCCCTATGCCTCAGCCATAGGGTCTATTATGTATGCCATGCTTTGTACCAGACCTGATGTAAACCTTGCCGTAAGTTTGGTAGGTAGGTACCAAAGTAATCCGGGCAAGGAACACTGGACAGCGGTCAAGAATATCCTGAAGTACCTGAAAAGGACTAAGGACATGTCTCTCGTTTATGGAGGTGACGAAGAGCTCGTCGTAAAGGGTTACGTCGATGCTAGCTTCGACACAGATCTGGATGACTCTAAGTCACAAACCGGATACGTGTATATGTTGAATGGTGGAGCAGTAAGCTGGTGCAGCTGCAAGCAGAGCGTCGTGGCGGGATCTACATGTGAAGCGGAGCACATGGCGGCCTCGGAGGCAGCGCATGAAGCAATTTGGGTGAAGGAGTTCATCACCGACCTAGGAGTCATACCCAATGAGTCGGGGCCGATCAAACTCTTCTGTGACAACACTGGAGCTATTGCACTTGCCAAGGAGCCCAGGTTTCACAAGAAGACCAGGCACATCAAGCGTCGCTTCAACTCCATTCATAAAAATGTTCAAGATGGAGACATAGATATTTGTAAAGTACATACGGACCTGAATGTCGCAGATCCGTTGACTAAACCTCTCCCTAGGGCAAAACATGATCAACACCAGAACTCTATGGGTGTTCGATTCATCACAATGTAACTAGATTATTGACTCTAGTGCAAGTGGGAGACTGTTGGAAATATGCCCTAGAGGCAATAATAAAAGGATTATTATTATATTTCCTTGTTCATGATAATTGTCTTTTATTCATGCTATAATTGTGTTATCTGGAAATCGTAATACATGTGTGAATACATAGACACCAACATGTCCCTAGTAAGCCTCTAGTTGACTAGCTCGTTGATCAATAGATAGTCATGGTTTCCTGACTATGGACATTGGATGTCATTGATAATGAGATCACATCATTAGGAGAATGATGTGATGGACAAGACCCAATCCTAAACATAGCACAAGATCGTATAGTTCGTTTGCTAGAGTTTTTCCAATGTCAAGTATCTTTTCCTTAGACCATGAGATCGTGTAACTCCCGGATACCGTAGGAGTGCTTTGGGTGTACCAAACGTCACAACGTAACTGGGTGACTATAAAGGTATACTATGGGTATCTCCGAATGTGTTTGTTGGGTTGACACGGATCAAGATTGGGATTTGTCACTCCGTATGACGGAGAGGTATCCCTGGGCCCACTCGGTAATTCATCATCATAATGAGCTCAAACTGACCAAGTGTTTGGTCACGGGATCATGCATTATGGTACGAGTAAAGTGACTTGCCGGTAACGAGATTGAACGAGGTATTGGGATACCGACGATCGAATCTCGGGCAAGTAACGTACCGATTGACAGAGGGAATTGTATACGGGGTTGCTTGAATCCTTGACATCATGGTTCATCCGATGAGATCATCGAGGAGCATGTGGGAGCCAACATGGGTATCCTGATCCCGCTGTTAGTTATTGACCGGAGAGCCGTCTCGGTCATGTCTACATGTCTCCCGAACACGTAGGGTCTACACACTTAAGGTTCGGTGACGCTAGGGTTGTAGAGACATGAATATGCAGTAACCCGAAAGTTGTTTGGAGTCCCGGATGAGATCCCGGACGTCACGAGGAGTTCCGGAATGGTCCGGAGGTGAAGAATTATATATATGAAGTGCAGTTTCGACCATCGAGAGAGTTTCGGGGGTCACCGGTATTGTACCGGGACCACCGGAAGGGTCCCGGGGGTCCACCGGGTGGGGCCACCCATCCCGGAGGGCCCCATGGGCTGAAGTGGGGAGGGGAACCAGCCCATAGTGGGCTGGGGCGCCCCCTTTGGCCCACCCCATGCGCCTAGGGTTGGGAACCCTAGGGTGGGGGGCGCCCACCTGGCTTGGGGGGCACTCCACCCCTTGGCCGCCGCCCCCTAGGTGATCCCATCTCCTAGGGCCGGCACCCCCCTAGGGGAGCCTATATAAAGGGGGGGAGGGAGCGGCAGCCCCACCCTTGACTCTTGGCGCCTCCCTCTCCCCTGCTACACCTCTCCCTCTCGCAGTAGAACGGCGAAGCCCTGCTGCGGTGAGTCCTGCATCCACCACCACGCCGTCGTGCTGCTGGATCTTCATCAACCTCTCCTTCCCCCTTGCTGGATCAAGAAGGAGGAGGCGTCACGCTGACCGTACGTGTGTTGAACGCGGAGGTGCCGTCCGTTCGGCGCTAGGATCTCCGGTGATTTGGATCACGTCGAGTACAACTTCCTCATCCCCGTTCTTTGAACGCTTCCGCGCGTGATCTACAAAGGTATGTAGATGCAATCTGATCACTCGTTGCTAGATGAACTCATAGATGGATCTTGGTGAAACCGTAGGAAATTTTTTGCTTTTTGCAACGTTCCCCAACAAAGAGATGGTGGTGGCTGACCATGGGAAAGAGATGGTGGTGGCTGAGGGTGGCCTCGCGATGGTAGTGGTGCCTGACAATTACCACACACCGGTGGTGGCGCCGGCGATCCCACAGCTGGGCGACATGACCACGCCAATTGTGGTAGAAGACTACATCCCACAGCTGCCTCCACTGCCTCCACCGCCTCGCCGCTCTTGGCGCATCAGGCTGAGGAAGGAGAAGGAGAAGAACAATGAGAACTGAACTATGTCAGGTATGTCAGATCTCCAAAATGATATATATATTTATATACTTAGTTACCTATTTATCTCTAATATGCTTAGTTTCCTATAGGTTAGCTCCAAAATTACTTATGTTAGCACAAAATGATCAAGTTTACATAATAAGCTTATAGTCTTCTTCTTATTCTTCTTCTTATCCAAAATGACATACGTTAGCTTCATTTTACTTAAGTTGGCTCTAATATGCTAACTTAGAGCTTATATGCTTAGTTTCCTATAGGTTAGCTCCAAAATTACTTATGTTAGCACAAAATGATCAAGTTTACAAAATAAGCTTATAGTCTTCTTCTTATTCTTCTAGTCTTCTTCTTCTTCTCTTCTTCTTCTTCTTCTTCTTCTTCTTCTTCTTCTTCTTCTTCTAACTTCTTGTTTATCATTTTGCAGATTTGATTTAATTCACAGAAGCTTGCATGGATGGAGTGCTTCTTTTCCATTTGTGTTTTTATTTTGTATCAATGTGAAACTTTTGTGAATTGATGGATAACGGTGTTGAATGAACATTGTGAAACTTTTGTAATATGTAACGATGGAACTATGTGTTGGCTATGTATGTATATATGACGAAACTTGTGTGTTGGATATGATCTGGTGGACGCAGATAACATCGTTACATATGGCCCCCTGTATGTAAGCTAAGCAGATCTGTGTTGTATGTTATCTCTAATATTTTTTAACCTGTGAAAATATCAGAAATGAAAAAAAAATCCCTAATATTCATACTAGTGGCGCACCACACAAGACACTAATGGCGCACTGTTATAATCACACTAATGGTGCATCACCCAACAATGCGCCATTACTATGCCAAAGCACATGGTTAAATATGGCCCCCTGGGAGGCATACTAATGGCGCATGGTGTTCTATACTAATGGCGCACTGCTCGGTGCGCCATTAGTATACCAGATACTAATGGCGCACCGGTGGCGCGCCATTAGTAAGAAATACTAGTGGCGTGATACTAATGGCGCACCAGCAGTGCGCCATTAGTGGGCAAAACTGGTGCGCCATTACTAGCCCTTTTCCTAGTAGTGACGTCGGCTCAGAACTTGCCGAGTAGATGGATCCGACGGAGCTCTCTTCCCTAAACAAGCTCTTGGATCGCATCGCCGCTTTGGGAGTCGCTACGGACTATGATCGGATTGGGCTTAAACCCGACCAAAGGGTGATTAACTCTCCGCTGGTTACCCATCAGATAGCGGTGGTGGAGGAACAATGCGGCAATTCTTCCTCTATCTTGAGGACAAACTATGTCCGGATTCCAGGGCTCTCCGAGCCGGATACCCGTTTATGGAAGGACATCGCCCAAGCCTTGAATCTAGAATCAGGTAGTGGGCTAGACCTATCGGGCGACATCCCGGAGCCCGAACTTCCAAGATCGGAAACTCTCCTGCCCCTGGGTCTCAGATCGGGTCAGGGTTCGGACTCAAATCCTCCCACCTACCCAGATACAAGCGATCTCTCCCACATTAGACAAGAGCCAGTCCGAATTAAAAGGGTGCATCCTCATAAGTCGCCCGATTCAATTACCAAAAAGCAAAAGCCCACTACAGGGCGTGGAACCGTATTGGAGGGATGGCTTAATGGACCCTGCAAAATTCACAGTACAGCGGATACCATACCAACACACAGCCTTAGAGCATGTTGGGTAATCCGGCAGGTGGCCAAGAGCAGTGAGGATCTCCTCATTCAAAATACCACAGAGCACCATCCCGTGGATTACAATACAATATTAACAGTCTTCTAGACATTCGCATCAAATAATAGGCGCAAGCGAACACTCCGTAGCATTGCCAAAATCTGCCAGGTGGCAACAATAAACCCATGGAGTGACACGGCCATCACCTTCAATGATTGTGACGAACCTAAATTCCGAACAACCCGAGCACCAGCCACACTGGTCCTTAGTCCAATTGTAGACGGCTTTCGGCTCACTAAAGTGCTCATGGACGGCGGCAGTGGATTAAACCTCATTTATGAGGAAACTCTTCAAAAAATGGAAATAGACAAGAACTGCATTGAGCAAAGCAGCACAACCTTCAGAGGAATCATCCCCAGTCGGGAAGCACATTGCGCTGCGAAAATCACACTAGATGTGGTATTCGGCACGCTGGAGAATTATAGGTCCGAAGAAATCATGTTCCAAGTAGCCCCATTCAGTAGCGGATACCACGCCCTTTTAGGGCAGGATGCATTCATGATCTTCCAAGCCATACCCCATTACGGGTACATGAAACTCAAAATGCCTGGGACCAATGGAATCATCACTCTAGCTAGTGATCCGGACATAGCGCTCCGCGTCGAAAACAAAACAGCCGCACTGGCCCTCGAGGCATTATCCGAAGCCCTCGCGGCAGAGGAGTTAACTGGGCTACGCTCCACCGTGGACAGGGATGACGTGATACTCGACAAGAGATCCAAGTCCACCTCTTTCAAACCAGCGGATGAAATAGTCAAATTCCAAGTCCACCCAACGGACCCTACAAAAACAGCCTCCATCGGGGCACAGTTACACCCCGCTGTGGACACCGCACTACGAGAGTTCCTGCACGAGAATTGGGACATATTTGCCTGGCATCCCTCAGATATGCCAGGAATCCCACGCAGGTTGGCTGAGCATAGCCTTAACATTTTAAAAGGATTCAAGCCGGTCAAACAGACTCTTCGGCGTTTCTCTGAACCTAAGAGACAAGCTATGGGAGAGGAACTAGCCAAGTTATTGGAGGCCGGATTCATCAGAGAAATAAAACACCCGGACTGGCTAGCAAACCTGGTGATGGTACCAAAGAAGGACAAACCCTGGCGCCTGTGCGTCGATTTCAGGGACCTCAACAAGGCTTGCCCAAAGGATCCCTTCCCCCTCCCCCGCATCAATCAAATTATCGACGCTACCACGGGACACGACTCATTGTGCTTCCTCGACGCATACTCCGGCTACCACCAAATAAAAATGGCGGAGTCCGACCAAGACGCAATGGCATTTATCATGCCGTACGGCCCCTTCTGTTTCAATACAAAGCCTTTTGGGCTTAAAAACATCGGTGCAATGTATCAACGCATGATTCAAACATGTCTGGAAAAGCAGATCGGCAAAACAGTGGAGGCATATGTTGACGATGTGGTCATTAAAATCAGACACGTCGACTCTTTAATAAATGACTTGAGGCTCACGTTCGACAATCTGTGAACATACGACATTAAGCTCAACCCGGAAAAATGCGTCTTCGGCGTACCCGCCGGAAAGCTCCTGGGTTTTATCGTCTTCAGTAGAGGAATTGAAGCAAATCCGGCTAAAATCCGAGCCCTGTCACAATTGGCCATCCCAACTAACCTCAAGAAAATCCAGAAATTAACTGGATGCGTGGCGGCCCTAAGCCGCTTTATCTCCCGCTTAGGAGAAAAGGCATTACCGCTTTATCGCCTCCTTCGGCGCACCGAACACTTCGAGTGGACGGACACGGCCACGGCCGGACTGGAAGACATAAAGGCCATTCTGGCCACCAACCCAATCCTGGCCGCGCCAAGCATCGGCGAACCAATGCTGCTATATATAGCGGCAACCCATCAAGTTGTAAGCGCAGTGCTCGTCGTCGAACGAGAAACGAATGGACACAAATTTCCCCTCCCAAAGCCGGTATATTATGTATCCACTGTCCTCACTCCATGCAAATCACGGTACCCGCATTATCAAAAGATAGCATATGCGATACTCATGGCATCCCGGAAACTACGACACTACATTCAAGAGTGCTCAATTACAGTGGCCTCGGAAGTGCCACTGAATGACATAATAAACAACCACAACGCCACGGGCCGGATTGCCAAATGGGCCATTGAGTTCCTCCCGTTCGACATAACATATAAACCTCGGTGAGCCATTAAGTCGCAGGTATTGGCCGATTTTATCGCCGAATGGACGGAAGCCGAACTCCCTAAAGAGTACGGCGCATACTCCAATTGGATTATGCACTTCGACGGCTCTAAAATACTGGCCGGTCTGGGGGCTGGCATCGTCCTGACGTCCCCTACCGGCGATACAGTCCAATATGTACTCCAAATACTGTATAGAGACTCCAACAATGCAGCCGAATATGAGGCCGTGTTACATGGTCTCCGGATGGTAGTCTCCATGGGTATTCGACACCTAGAGGTGCATAGGGACTCGAACCTCGCAATATCCCAAATAAATGGAGACTTCGACGCCAAAAGATCCGAAAATGGTGGCTTATCGCAATGTCGTCCTCAAGATGTCAGCTCAGTTCAAGGGGCTCGAATTCCACCACGTGGCTCGGGAAAACCATCAGGCGGCAGATATCCTCGCCCGCATCGGCGCTAAGCGCGATACGGTCCCACCCAACATCTTCTTGGAAAGGCTGTTTAAGCCATCCGTGGTATGGGAAGGGGACACCGGCAACAATAGTCCGGACCCAGCTACAACGCCAGATACCGAACACTCTGACATAATCGGAGGCTCCGCCACCGAAATAACGCCTTCAGCCCATGTAGTAATGGCCGTCATCGCCCCATGGACTAAACCATTCCTGACAGAGCTAACTAGGCAGGAACTTCCCGAGGACCAAAATGAGGCATGCTGCATTGTGTGGCGATCCAAAGCCTACAAGGTCCACGAGGGAGAGATTTATAAGAAAAGCACCACCGGAGTTCTTCAAAGGTGCATCTCCGAAGAGGAAGGGTGGAAGCTTCTGGCAGTAATCCTTGCCAGACTCGGTGGCCAACACGCCGCAGCCCGGGCCCTCGTAAGTAAGGCCTTCCGTACAGGATTCTATTGGCCGACGGCCCGGGCGGATGCACAGGACTTGGTCCAACGCTACGTCGGTTGCCAGCTTTTTGCAAACCAAAGCCATATGCCGCCCGTCGCCCTACGAACAATCCCCATTACCTGGCCTTTTGCAGTCTGGGGGCTTGAGATGGCTGGACCCCTTAAAGGGGGAACCCATAAAAAAATACTTACTGGTCATGGTGGATAAATTCACCAAATGAATAGAAGCCAAACCTGTTAAAACGGCCGAATCCGGACTGGTGATAGACTTCATATCCGGGGTTGTACACCGTTATGGCATCCCGCACATCATCATCACTGATAACGGCACGAACTTCACTGCCGACGAGGTAAAATTATGGTGCAACAACATGGGCATCAAGCTCGATTATGCTTCTGTCTATCACCCACAAACTAACAGTCAAGTCGAGCGAGAAAATGGTCTTATCATGAGCGGCATCAAACCCAGATTATTGCGGTCCTTGAAGGAATCTGGGGGCTGCGGACCACACCGAATCGCACTACCGGATACACACCGTTCCGTATGGTGTATGGCGCAGAGGCGGTTCTGCCCTACGACATAATTCATGACTCACCTCGAGTGCGCATGTATGAAGAAAGAGAGGCCGAGCTCGATCGGCAGGACAGTTTGGACGCCCTCGAGGAGGAGCGTGACGTGGCAAAAGCCCGTTCCGCATTCTATCAGCAACAGGCTCGAAGATACCAAAGCAGAGAAGTACAGACCAAAACTTATAATGTTGGCGAACTTGTTCTACGCCTACCGAAGAAGAAAAAGGACAAGCTCAAGCCCAAATGGGAAGGTCCCTTCGTTATTGACCAGGTCCTGACTGGTGGAGCGTACCATCTGCGGGATGCATCGGACAATCGACTCGAGCCAAACCCATGGAACGCAGCCAGACTCCGACGGTTCTATGCCTAGTGCCGGACTCGGTGTTTGTCTCCTTACCTCTGTCAATTTTTTTATATACTCGTTACCTGTCTTTTCTTTCTTTCTTCCCCTTTCAAGGCCTTAATAGGCTAAAATGTGTCTTGACTACACAATTTTGACGCTCTAGCCGCGCTCATGATACCTGGGGGCTTCTTACAGAGAAGCTTAATTATTTTACTGGGCCTCATGCCCCGCACATGTGTTATTCTTCCACATGTAACTTTTTTCGCCATTATATGCATCGATATGACTTAAGTTTTGGCCAAGCTAGGTTGCCTGGCTCTTATATTTATGCCCTACGTTCCCGTTAATTTGGCTAGGGCATAAGGGGAGCACCTCTGGGATTGTTACTGCCAGGTCAGCCGGATGTGTACCTCAGACTGGGTGAAGCCGAAAGCTAGCGTTCTTAAGGGAATATTCGGTCGGTGAACAAAAGATGACTTTTATTTATTTTTGATACATGCTCCCAGATGTTTTTTGCCTATGTCTCTTCTCATAGTCCGAACATGCACGTTAGTGCATGCGTACCCAGGGAAAGGAACCCTTAACAGAACTATTCTCCCTGGAAGATATTTCTTACTATCCATGTAATATAACATAACTAGTTAGGTGATACGTCTCCAATGTATCTATAATTTTTGATTGCTCCATGCTATATTATCTACTGTTTTGGACTATATTGGGCTTTATTTTCCACTTTTATATTATTTTCGGGACTAACCTATTAACCGGAGGCCCAGCCCAGAATTGTTGTTTTTTGCCTATTTTAGCGTTTCGGATAAACAGAATATCAAACGGAGTCCAAACGGAATAAAATCTTCGGAAACGTGATTTTCTCACCGAACGTGATCCAGGAGACTCGGACCCTACTGGAAGGGAGCAAAGAGGTGGTCACGAGGGTGGGGGTGCGCCCCCCCTAGGGCGCGCCCCCTGCCTCGTGGTCGCCTCGATGCTCCACCGACGTACTCCTTCCTCCAATATATACACACGTACCCCCAAACGATCAGAACAGGATCCAAAACCCTAATTCCACCACCGCAACTTTCTGTATCCACGAGATCCCATATTGGGGCCTGTTCCGGAGCTCCGCCGGAAGAGGGCCGTCATCACGGAGGGCTTCTACATCATCCTAGCCCCTCCGATGAAGTGTGAGTAGTTTACCTCAGACTTTCGGGTCCATAGTTAGTAGCTAGATGGCTTCTTCTCGCTATTTGAATCTCAATACAAAGTTCTCCCCCTCTCTCGTGGAGATCTATTCGATGTAATCTTCTTTTTGCGGTGTGTTTGTTGAGATCAATGAATTGTGGGTTTTTGATCAAGTCTATCTATGAATAATATTTGAATCTTCTCTGAATTCTTTTATGCATGATTGGTTATCTTTGCAAGTCTCTTTGAATTATCCGTTTGGTTTGGCCAACTAGATTGGTAGTTCTTGCCATGGGAGAAGTGCTTAGCTTTGGGTTCGATCTTGCGGTGTCCTTACCCAGTAAAATAAGGGGCAGCAAGGCACGTAGTGTATCGTTGTCATCGAGGATAACAAGATGGGGTTTATTTCATATTGCATGAATTTATCTCTCTACATCATGTCATCTTGCTTAAGGCGTTACTCTGTTTTTAACTTAATACCCTAGATGCATGTTGGATAGCGGTCGATGAGTGGAGTAGTAGTAGTAGATGCAGAATCGTTTCGATCTACTTGTCACAGACGTGATGCCTATATACATGATCATGCCTAGATATTCTCATAATTATGCACAATTCTATCAATTGCTCAACAGTAATTTGTTCACCCACCGTAGAATACTTATGCTCTTGAGAGAAGCCACTAGTGAAACCTATGGCCCCCGGGTCTATTCTCATCATATCAATCTCCATCACTTTTATATTGCTTTGCTTTTTCACTTTGCCTTCACTTTTTACTTTGCATCTTTATATCAAAAATACCAAAAATATTCTATCTATCAGATCTCCCTCTCGTAAGTGACCGTGAAGGGCTTGACAACCCCTAATCGTGTTGGTTGCGAGTAGCTATTGCTTTGTGCATGTACGAGGGACTTGAGCGTGGGCTCCTACTGGATTGATACCTTGGTTCTCAAAAACTGAGGGAAATACTTACGCTACTCTGCTGAATCATCCCTTCCTCTTCGGGGAAAACTATCGCGAGCTCAAGACGTAGCAAGAAGGATTTCTGGCGCCGTTGCCGGGGAGTCTACGCAAAAAGTCATATACCAAGTACCCATCACAATCCCTATCTCTCGCATTACATTATTTGCCATTTGCCTCTCGTTTTCCTCTCCCCCCAATTAACCCTTGCTGTTTTATTCGCCCTCTCTCTCCATCCTCCCTCTCTGTTTGCCTCTTTTTGTCCGCTTGCCTTTTTGTTTGCCAGTGTGTTAGATTGCTTGTTTGTCGTGATGGCTCAAGATGCTACCAAATTGTGTGACTTCACCAATACTAATAATAATGATTTCCTTAGCACTCCGATTGCTCCTCTTACCGATGCTGAATCTTGTGAAATTAATACTGCTTTGTTGAATCTTATTATGAATGATCAATTCGCCGGCCTTTCTAGTGAAGATGCCTCTACTCATCTGAATAGCTTCATTGATTTATGTGATATGCAAAAGAAAAAAGATGTCAATAATGATGTTGTTAAGTTGAAGCTATTTCCTTTTTCGCTTAGAGATCGTGCTAAAGCTTGGTTTTTGTCTTTGCCTAAGAATAGTATTGATTCATGGAACAAATGCAAAGATGTTTTATCTCTAAGTATTTTCCTCCCTCTAAGATCATCTCTCTTAGAAACGATATAATGAACTTGAAACAACTTGATCATGAACATGTTGCACAAGCTTGGGAGAGAATGAAATTAATGCTACGTAATTGCCCTACTCATGGTTTGAATTTATGGATGATTATACAAAATTTTTATGCTCGATTGAATTTTGCTTCTAGAAATCTTTTAGATTCGGCCGCGGGAGGCACTTTTATGGAAACCACTTTAAGAGTTGCTAATAAACTCCTAGATAATATTATGGTTAATTATTCTCAATGGCGTACTGAAAGAACTTCTATTAAAAAAGTGCATGCGGTAGAAGAAATTAATGTGTTGATTGGAAAGATGGATGAACTTATGAAATTATTTGCTACTAAGAGTGTTTCTTCTGATCCTAATGATATGCCTTTGTCTACTTTGATTTAGAATAACAATGAATCTATGGACGTGAATTTTGCTGGTAGGAATAATTTTGGTAACAACGCTTATAGAGGGAATTTTAATCCTAGGCCATATCCTAGTAATCCTTCTAATAATTATGGGAATTCCTAAAACAACTCTTATGGAAATTATAATAAGATGCCCTCTGATTTTGAATCTAATATTAAAGAATTTATTTCTTCGCAAAAGAATTTTAATGCTATGATTGAAGAAAAAATGTTTAAGATTGATGATTTGGCTAGGAACGTTCATAGAATTGCTCTTGATGTTGATGCTTTGAAACTTAGATCTATTCCACCTAAGCATGATATTAATGAGTCTCTAAAAGCCATGAGAATTTCAATAGATGAGTGTAAGGAAAAAACCGCTAGGATGCGTGCTTCCAAAGATGCCTTTATTAAAGCGTGTTCTTCCAATTCCTATGAAAATCAAGATGAAGATCTAAAAGTTATTGATGTGTCTCCAATTAAATCTTTATTTTGCAATATGAATCTTGATGAAACTGAATATGATCTTCTTTTACCTTGAAGGCGTTCTAAAAATTCGGAGTGTTTTGATCTTAATGATGAAATTGATAAAAGTGGGATTGAAAGAAATAAAAATCTAGATGTTGCTAAACCCACTATATTGGATTTCAAGGAATTTAATTATGAAAATTGCTCTTTGATTGATTGTATTTCCTTGTTGCAATCCGTGCTAAATTCTCCACATGCTTATAGTCGAAATAAAGCCTTCACCGAACATATTGTTGATGCCTTGATGCAATCTTATGAAGAAAAACTTGAGTTGAAAGTTTATATCGCTAGAAAACTATATGATGAGTGGGAACCAACTATTAAAATTAAAATTAAAGATCATGAGTTTTATGCTTTGTGTGATTTGGGTGCTCGTGTCTCTACTATTCCCAAGACTTTGTGTGATTTACTAGATTTTCGTAATTTTGATGATTACTCTCTAAATTTGCATCTTGCGGATTCCACTATTAAGAAACATATGGGAAGAATTAATGATGTTCTTATTGTTGCAAATAGGAATTAAGTGCCCATAGATTTCATTGTTCTTGATATAAATTGCAATCCTTCTTGCCCTATTATTCTTGGTAGACCTTTCCTTAGAACGGTTGGTGCGATTATTGATATGAAGGAAGGGAATATTAGATTTCAATTTCCATTAAAAAAGGGCATGGAACACTTTCCAAGAAAGAAAATAAAATTACCATATGAAACTATCATGATAGCCACTTATGGATTGCCTACCAAAGATGGCAATACCTAGATCTATTCTTGCTCGTTATGCCTAGCTAGGGGCGTTAAACGATAGCGCTTGTTGGGAGGCAACCCAATTTTATTTTTATTCCTTGCTTTTTGCTCCTGTTTAGTAATAAATAAATTATTTAGCCTCTGTTTTGGTTGGGTTTTTTGTGTTTGTGCCAAGTAGAACCGTTGGGAAGACTTGGGGAAAGTCTTGTTGAACTTGCTGTAAAAAACAAAAACTTTAGCGCTCACGAGAACTTCTGTAATTTTTATTTTAAGAGTGCTATTTAGTTAATTATTTTTGCAGATGATTAATAGATAAATACCTCTCGTCCAGAAATTTATTTTATAATTTTTGGGGTTCCAGATCTTGCGCTAGCTACAGATTACTACAGATTGTTCTGTTTTTGACAGATTCTGTTTTTCGTGTGTTGTTTGCTTATTTTGATGAATCTATGGCTAGTAAAATAGTTTATAATCCATAGAGAAGTTGGAATACAGTAGGTTTAACACCAATATAAATAAAGAATGAGTTCATTACAGTACCTTGAAGTGGTCTTTTGTTTTCTTTCGCTAACGGAGCTCACGAGTTTTCTATCTTGAGTTTTGTGTTGTGAAGTTTCATGTTTTGGGTGAATTATTTTGATGGATCATGGAACAAGGAGTGGCAAGAGCCTAAGCTTGGGTATGCCCATGGCACCCCCAAGATAATCCAAGGACACCAAAAAGTCAAAGCTTGGGGATGCCCCCGGAAGGCATCCCCTGTTTCTTCCACTTCCATCGGTAGTTTACTTGGAGCTATATTTTTATTCACCAACATGATATGTGTTTTGCTTGGAGCGTCTTGTATTATTTGTGTCTTTGTTTGTTAGTATGCCACAATCATCTTTTCCGTACACACCTTTTGAGAGAGCCATAAATGAATTAAAATTTAATATAATGCTCTATGTGCTTCACTTATATCTTTTGAGCTAGATAATTTTGATCTATGTGCTTCACTTATATCTTTTGAGCTAGATAATTTTGCTCTATAATGAACTTGAAACAACTTGATCATGAACATGTTGCACAAGCTTGGGAGAGAATGAAATTAATGCTACGTAATTGCCCTACTCATGGTTTGAATTTATGGATGATTATACAAAAATTTTATGCTCGATTGAATTTTGCTTCTAGAAATCTTTTAGATTCGGCCGCGGGAGGCACTTTTATGGAAACCACTTTAAGAGATGCTAATAAACTCCTAGATAATATTATGGTTAATTATTCTCAATGGCATACTGAAAGAACTTCTAATAAAAAAGTGCATGCGGTAGAAGAAATTAATGTGTTGATTGGAAAGATGGATGAACTTATGAAATTATTTGCTACTAAGAGTGTTTCTTCTGATCCTAATGATATGCCTTTGTCTACTTTGATTTAGAATAACAATGAATCTATGGATGTGAATTTTGCTGGTAGGAATAATTTTGGTAACAACGCTTATAGAGGGAATTTTAATCCTAGGCCATATCCTAGTAATCCTTCTAATAATTATGGGAATTCCTACAACAACTCTTATGGAAATTATAATAAGATGCCCTCTGATTTTGAATCTAATATTAAAGAATTTATTTCTTCGCAAAAGAATTTTAATGCTATGATTGAAGAAAAAATGTTTAAGATTGATGATTTGGCTAGGAACGTTCATAGAATTGCTCTTGATGTTGATGCTTTGAAACTTAGATCTATTCCACCTAAGCATGATATTAATGAGTCTCTAAAAGCCATGAGAATTTCAATAGATGAGTGTAAGGAAAAAACCGCTAGGATGCGTGCTTCCAAAGATGCCTTTATTAAAGCGTGTTCTTCCAATTCCTATGAAAATCAAGATGAAGATCTAAAAGTTATTGATGTGTCTCCAATTAAATCTTTATTTTGCAATATGAATCTTGATGAAACTGAATATGATCTTCTTTTACCTTGAAGGCGTTCTAAAAATTCGGAGTGTTTTGATCTTAATGATGAAATTGATGAAAGTGGGATTGAAAGAAATAAAAATCTAGATGTTGCTAAACCCACTATATTGGATTTCAAGGAATTTAATTATGAAAATTGCTCTTTGATTGATTGTATTTCCTTGTTGCAATCCGTGCTAAATTCTCCACATGCTTATAGTCGAAATAAAGCCTTCACCGAACATATTGTTGATGCCTTGATGCAATCTTATGAAGAAAAACTTGAGTTGAAAGTTTATATCGCTAGAAAACTATATGATGAGTGGGAACCAACTAAAATTAAAATTAAAGATCATGAGTTTTATGCTTTGTGTGATTTGGGTGCTCGTGTCTCTACTATTCCCAAGACTTTGTGTGATTTACTAGATTTTCGTAATTTTGATGATTGCTCTCTAAATTTGCATCTTGCGGATTCCACTATTAAGAAACATATGGGAAGAATTAATGATGTTCTTATTGTTGCAAATAGGAATTAAGTGCCCATAGATTTCATTGTTCTTGATATAAATTGCAATCCTTCTTGCCCTATTATTCTTGGTAGACCTTTCCTTAGAACGGTTGGTGCGATTATTGATATGAAGGAAGGGAATATTAGATTTCAATTTCCATTAAAAAAGGGCATGGAACACTTTCCAAGAAAGAAAATAAAATTACCATATTAAACTATCATGATAGCCACTTATGTATTGCCTACCAAAGATGGCAATACCTAGACCTATTCTTGCTCGTTATGCCTAGCTAGGGGCGTTAAACGATAGCGCTTGTTGGGAGGCAACCCAATTTTATTTTTATTCCTTGCTTTTTGCTCCTGTTTAGTAATAAATAAATTATTTAGCCTCTGTTTTGGTTGTGTTTTTTATGTTTGTGCCAAGTAGAACCGTTGGGAAGACTTGGGGAAAGTCTTGTTGAACTTGCTGTAAAAAACAAAAACTTTAGCGCTCACGAGAACTTCTTTAATTTTTATTTTAAGAGTGCTATTTAGTTAATTATTTTTGCAGATGATTAATAGATAAATACCTCTCGTCCAGAAATTTATTTTAGAATTTTTGGGGTTCCAGATCTTGCGCTAGCTACAGATTACTACAGACTGTTCTGTTTTTGACAGATTGTGTTTTTCGTGTGTTGTTTGCTTATTTTGATGAATCTATGGCTAGTAAAATAGTTTATAATCCATAGAGAAGTTGGAATACAGTAGGTTTAACACCAATATAAATAAAGAATGAGTTCATTACAGTACCTTGAAGTGGTCTTTTGTTTTCTTTCGCTAACGGAGCTCACGAGTTTTCTATCTTGAGTTTTGTGTTGTGAAGTTTTCATGTTTTGGGTGAATTATTTTGATGGATCATGGAACAAGGAGTGGCAAGAGCCTAAGCTTGGGTATGCCCATGGCACCCCCAAGATAATCCAAGGACACCAAAAAGTCAAAGCTTGGGGATGCCCCCGGAAGGCATCCCCTGTTTCTTCCACTTCCATCGGTAGTTTACTTGGAGCTATATTTTTATTCACCAACATGATATGTGTTTTGCTTGGAGCGTCTTGTATTATTTGTGTCTTTGTTTGTTAGTATGCCACAATCATCTTTGCCATACACACCTTTTGAGAGAGCCATATATGAATTAAGATTTAATATAATGCTCTATGTGCTTCACTTATATCTTTTGAGCTAGATAATTTTGCTCTATGTGCTTTACTTATATCTTTTGAGCTAGATAATTTTGATCTATGTGCTTCACTTATATCTTTTGAGCTAGATAATTTTGCTCTATGTGCTTCACCCATATCTTTTGAGCTAGATAATTTTGCTCTATGTGCCTCACTTAGATCTTTTAGAGCACGGTGGTGGATATGTTTTAAGGAAACTATTGATCTCTCATGCTTCACTTAAATTAATTTGAGAGTCTATTAATAGCATGGTAATTTGCCTAATAATAACATGCTTGGTATTCAAGATTTGTGAAACTTTCTTTTGAGTGTGTTGAATACTAAGAAAAGATTGAAGCATGATAATTGTTTTGAGATATGGAGGTGATAATATTAAAGTCATGCTAGTTGAGTAGTTGTGAATTTAAAGAATACTGGTGTTGAAGTTTGTGATTCCTGTAGCATGCACGTATGGTGAACCGTTATGTGATGAAGTCAGAGCATGATTTATTTATTGATTGTCTTCCTTATGAGTGGCGATCGGGGACGAGCAATCGTCTTTTCCTACCAATCTATCCCCCTAGGAGCATGCGCGTAATACTTTGCTTTGATAACTTCTAAATTTTTGCAATACGTATATGAGTTCTTTATGACTAATGTTGAGTCCATGGATTATACGCACTCTCACCCTTCCACCCTTGCTAGCCTCTCTAATACCGCGCAACTTTCGCCGGTATCATACACCTACCATATACCTTCCTCAAAACAGCAACCATACCTACCTATTATGGCATTTCCATAGCCATTCCGAGATATATTGTCATGCAACTTTCCACCATCTAGTTCATCATGACATATCCATCATTATCATATTGCTTAGCATGATCATGTAGTTGACATAGTATTTTTGGCAAAGCCACCATTCATAATTCTTTCATACTTGTCACTCGTGATTCATTGCATATCCCGGTACACCGCCGGAGGCATTCATATAGAGTCATACTTTGTTTTAGTATCAAGTTGTAATCATTGAGTTGTAAATAAATAGAAGTGTGATGATCATCATTCAATAGAGCATTGTCCCAAAAAAAGCAAGGCCAAAGAAAAAAAAAGGCCCAACAAAATAAAAAAATAAAAAGGGGCAATGCTACTATCCTTTTTTCCACACTTGTGCTTCAAAGTAGCACCATGATATAGCAAGTCTCATATATTGTGCTTCAAAGTAGCACCATGTTCTTCATATAGAGAGTCTCATATGTTGTCACTTTCATATACTAGTGGGAATTTTACGTTATAGAACTTGGCTTGTATATTCCAATGATGGGCTTCCTCAAATTGCCCTAGGTCTTCGTGAGCAAGCAAGTTGGATGCACACCCACTAGTTCCTTTTGTTGAGCTTTCATACATTTATAGCTCTAGTGCATCCGTTGCATGGCAATCCCTACTCACTCACATTGATATCTATTGATGGGCATCTCCATAGCCCGTTGATATGCCTAGTCGATGTGAGACTATATTCTCCTTTTTGTCTTCTCCACAACCACCATTCTATTCCACCTATAGTGCTATATCCATGGCTCACACTCATGTATTGCGTGAAGATTGAAAATGTTTTGAAAAAGTTAGAGTATGAAAAAATTGCTTGGCTTGTCATCGGGGTTGTGCATGATTTAAATACTTTGTGTGGGGAGGATGGAGCATAGCCAGACTATATGATTTTGTAGGGATAACTTTCTTTGGCCATGTTATTTTGAGAAGACATAATTGCTTTGTTAGTATGCTTGAAGTATTATTATTTTCTATGTCAATATAAACTTTTGTCTTGAATCTTTCTAATCTGAATATTCATACCATAATTAAGAAGATTTACATTGAAATTATGCCAAGTAGCACTACGCATCAAAAATTCTCTTTTTATCATTTACCTACTCGAGGACGAGCAGGAATTAAGCTTGGGGAAGCCTGTTAGTCTCCAACGTATCTATAATTTTTGATTGCTCCATGCTATATTATCTACTGTTTTGGACTATAATGGGCTTTATTTTCCACTTTTATATTATTTTTGGGACTAACCTATTAACCGGAGGCCCAACCCAGAATTGCTGTTTTTTGCCTATGTCAGTGTTTCGGATAAACAGAATATCAAACGGAGTCCAAATGGAATAAAATCTTCGGAAACGTGATTTTCTCACCGAACGTGATCCAGGAGACTTGGACCCTACTGCAAGGGATCAAAGAGGTGGTCACGAGGGTGGGGGGCGCCCCCCCCTAGGGCGCGCCCCTGCCTCGTGGGCCCCTCGGTGCTCCACCGACGTACTCCTTCCTCCTATATATACAAACGTATCCCCAAACGATCAGAACAGGAGCCAAAACCCTAATTCCACCACGGCAACTTTGTGTATCCACGATATCCCATCTTGGGGCCTATTCCGGAGCTCCGCCGGAAGAGGGACGTCGTCACGGAGGGCTTCTACATCATCCTAGCCCCTCCGATGAAGTGTGAGTAGTTTACCTCAGACCTTCGGGTCTATAGTTAGTAGCTAGATGGCTTCTTCTCTCTCTTTGAATCTCAATACAAAGTTCTCCCCCTCTCTCGTGGAGATCTTTTTGATGTAATCTTCTTTTTGCGGTGTGTTTGTTGAGATCGTTGAATTGTGGGTCTATGATCAAGTCTATCTATGAATAATATTTGAATCTTCTCTGAATTCTTTTATGCATGATTGGTTATCTTTGCAAGTCTCTCCGAATTATCCGTTTGGTTTGGCCAACTAGATTGGTAGTTCTTGCCATGGGAGAAGTGCTTAGCTTTGGGTTCGATCTTGCGGTGTCCTTACCCAGTGACAGAAGGGGCAGCAAGGCATGTATTGTATTGTTGCCATCGAGGATAACAAGATGGGGTTTATTTCATATTGCATGAATTTATCTCTCTACATCATGTCATCTTGCTTAAGGCGTTACTCTGTTTTTAACTTAATACTCTAGATGCATGCTGGATAGCGGTCGATGAGTGGAGTAATAGTAGTAGATGCAGAATCGTTTCGATCTACTTATCACAGACGTGATGCCTATATACATGATCATGCCTAGATATTCTCATAATTATGCACAATTCTATCAATTGCTCAACAGTAATTTGTTCACCCACCGTAGAATACTTATGCTTTTGAGAGAAGCCACTAGTGAAACCTATGGCCCCCGGGTCTATTCTCATCATATCAATCTCCATCACTTTTGTATTGCTTTACTTTTTACTTTGCCTTTACTTTTTACTTTGCATCTTTATATCAAAAATACCAACAATATTCTATCTATCAGATCTCACTCTCGTAAGTGCCGTGAAGGGCTTGACAACCCCTAATCGTGTTGGTTGCGAGTAGCTATCGCTTTGTGCAGGTACGAGGGACATGAGCATGGGCTCCTACTGGATTGATACCTTGGTTCTCAAAAACTGAGGGAAATACTTACGCTACTATGCTGCATCATCCCTTCCTCTTCGGGGAAAACCAACGCGAGCTCAAGACGTAGCATTGGGTACTTGTCTGTTCAAGCACTTATGACCCCTACGCCTGGTTTCCATGCATACCCCCGTTTTTACATAACTGAGTGGATATTCGGATACACTCTGGACTATTGGGTCCCGAGGTCGAAGCGAAAAGGTCCGCCATGACAAATGAATTACAATCCGGCTAGAGACATTATGCATGTCACTTAAATTACACAGTCACTTAGACTGACTAAGTTCCTCTTCTATCCCATCCAACAGGTTGTCTAGCCTACAATCCTGTTGAGAATACTTTGAAACTAATTCTACTTGGTCATAAACCAGACTGACGGGGATCTCCTTACCATCAGGCCCCACAGGTTCGACCTTAGCCATGTGGTTTGGGTCAGCCTTGGTATACCGCGTCTTCACCATGGCCCAGGCTTCCCTGGCACCTTGACGATAGGCCGATATCTTCCATGATCGGAGGCGCCGCCGCGATCCATTGAGCTTCTCTGCAAGCTCTCCAATGCCTTCTGGTAGGGAGACGGATGGCCACAAGGCCTGGGCAATACCCTGCATCACCTGCCGAACTTGTTCGTGCAGTCGTGAGAGCTCTGGTAGAAGATCACCCGCAGACCCGGGCATCTCCTCCGTGAGACGACCCGTGAGCACACCTGCAGACGTAACTCTGTTAGCAAGCTTCTTCACCGAACTCCTCCGAAAGTTCGTTCAAAGCACTTACTAAAAATGATGTGTCGAAGCCGCTTATTCTCCTTCACGGAGTCAGCCAGCTGGGCCTGAACATCTTTATGTTCCTCACCTAGCTGGGTATTGGCGTCTTGGAGATTATTTTTCTCCTGCCTAACTTTGGTGAGCACACGCTCGCCAGCCTTTAGCCGTCGTATGACATGTTGCTCATCCGGATTCACTCCGGCGTCATCTACAATTCTTATTTTTAGATTTGCAGGTATGCCGCATACTATATGGTACCTATCGTTCTTTGAAACAAGTGTTACCAGAGGGGGCCTTCTCAGACTCCTTCAAGGCGGCAACTGCGGCCCGTAGCTGGGCCTTGCACTCTTCAGCTCTTGAGACAATTGGGTATTCTTCTCTATAAGAACCTGCACAAATAATGATCCTTAAATCAGTTGCGCCAACTATTCCAACTCTCAGGGGCTACTGCTATATATATAGTCATCAAATTTTCTTACCCGTATATCCTTTACATGCTGGTCCATGGCCCTGGCAAGACCATTTTGAGCAGCATGGATGTACGTGTATCCTGAGTTGAAGGCATCAAAAGCCTCTTGGGAGAAACAAGCGTCACGGAGTACGGCCCGGCGACGCCTATGATTCATGGCACTCTCCACTTCGGAATTTGTAGCGGATATTTTATCCGCATCCTCTGTCAGAGAAGCATTCGGCGGGTGCCCCGTGTTAGCTTCCGCCTCTGTGTTCGGCCCCGGAGCCCAGCTAGTAGAGGCGCGATCGGCGACCTCTCCGGATATAGTCCGGCGAGCGCTTTTCCTTCATCGAAACATGGGTGTTAATACGTTTTAAATATAATGATCACGGAGTAAAGGCCTTGTGTAATACCTCTGCGCCGGCGTCTCCGTCCGGACCGCCTTCCTTTTTAGCCTGCCTTGCTTCGGCGCACCTTGTTGGCAATTCGCCACAGGTTTGGCATGGTGTCCCGAGGACCTTCCCTGTAAAACACCGTACAAATACAGTAGGTGAAGTGCGTAAAAAAGGGATACTTCTCAAATGTTGGGACTTTGGTCTCACTTACCTATGAGGCAGGGAGTAGCCCCGGATAATCGGCTATAATAGCCACCATGGCGTCATCGCAACTTAATTGATAAAATATCCTGTCAATCAGCTCCACAAATATGTCCGGATCCTCTTTAAGGCCGGGGTCGAGCGACCGTTCATGATCCTCTGGTTGTGGAGGTGAGCTGTTGATATCCCTTACCGCCTTACCCAGCTCCTGCGATGAATCGGCAAGATAAAGTATTTATTGCAAAAATGCGGAAAAGATGGG
Organism: Triticum urartu; assembly: GCF_056163025.1. NCBI lineage: Eukaryota > Viridiplantae > Streptophyta > Magnoliopsida > Poales > Poaceae > Triticum > Triticum urartu. Next base: position 745,914,524 of record NC_141875.1, on the reverse strand, counting down.
TATAAAAACCGGCGGTTTACAAAGCTCGGAGGGTTGTACATGGAGAATCCGTCCCGTGGCTTGATACGGAGGAACTCCTCTTCCTCTCCTTTGAACAAACCAGATAGAATCTTTGCTAGAGCAGCAACTGAGTCTGGCCCCTTGTGACCGCAGCGGGTGGCGTCATCTTCCCCGTTGAAGTTTCACATGGGGTGGCCTCGATATTGAAGCGGCTGCACCCCCCGCATAATGCATATTGACGTGACCTTGGCTATAGTCAGTCCTGATTGAGCCAACACCTTTATCCGGCCCATCAGGTAAAGAACGTCCCTATCGTCTTCCTCCTGAGGGCTCCATGGTCGCCAGCTTAGGCTTTTCTTTAAAGGGGCATTGTCGAACTCAGGAAGACCGATCTGAATAGGATCCGGGAGGGGGACGTCCTCCATATAGAACCACTCTCAAGGCCAGTCTTCGGACGTCTTCTTCGGGGTACCGGATAGGTATCTGGTCTCGGCGATGCGCCATATTTTGGCTCCGCCCACTTGATATATTGAGCCCCTCTGTGTACGGGGCACAAGGCAAAATAGCCTCTTCCATAGCGTGAAATGAGCTTCGCAGCCCAGAAATAGCTCGCAAAGAGCTACGTAACCAGCGATGTGTAATAAGGAAGCAGGGGTGAAGTTATGCAGCTGGAGGCCGTAAAACTCCAGGAGCCCTCGGAGGAACGGATGGATTGGAAATCCGAGTCCCCTTAATAAATAAGGGACGAGGCATACCCGCTCCCTCTTGGAGGGGTTGGGAAAGCTCTCCGCTTGCTCCCCGCCATTGTAGGTGGCGAGCCCGGCTTGAACAGGGACAATGTACGCTGGGGGGAGGAATCCCTGGGTCTATAGCTTCACTAATTGTCTATGCGGGACGGAACACTTCATCCGATCTCCGGGCTTAGGGCTACTAGAGCGAGAGGAGGAGCTGCGCTGGCCGGCCATGTTGGGATGGATTTTTTCAGGCGCGCTCCAATGAATGCTCACTGAGGGAAGATGGTGTGATTTGGATGTGAGAATCCTCGTCTCTTTAAATAGGCAGTTTGTTCACATAGCTAGGGTGGTTAATGCAAAAACGCCCTGGCTCCTCGTATTCGCTCGACACGTGGAAGATAGCCATTATGGGACGCGGAAGCCAAGAAGTGCAACATTTATGAGAAGCCGGGCACTATTTAAATAGGTATTTGGAATTTGGAGAAGAACCCGCCTTGCAATGCCGAAGACAATCTGTGCGCCGGACTCATCGTCATTGAAGCCTGGTTCGGGGGCTACTAAGGGAGTCCTGGATTAGGGGGTATCCGGACAGCCGAACTATATCCTTTGGCCAGACTGTTGGACTATGAAGATACAAGATTGAAGAATCCGTCCCGTGTCCGGATGGGACTCTCCTTGGCATGGAACTCAAGCTTGGCAATATGGATACGTAGATCTCCTCCCTTGTAACCGACTCTGTGTAACCCTAGCCCCCTCCGGTGTCTATATAAACCGGAGGGTTTAGTCCATAGGACCAACAACAATCATACCATAGGCTAGCTCTTAGGGTTTAGCCTCTACAATCTCGTGGTAGATCAACTCTTGTACTACTCATATCATCAAGATCGATCAAGCAGGAAGTAGGTTATTACCTCCATCGAGAGGGCTCGAACCTGGGTAAACATTGTGTCCCTCGCCTCCTGTTACCATCCGCCTTAGATGCACAGTTCGGGACCCCCTACCCGAGATCCGCCGATTTTGACACCGACAACGACCAATATAAATGGTCATGAGGTTGTGAACGTGGATGCATTGGTACTTATTGCTATGACAAGGCGCCACCTCATCAGTTTTGCCTATGTGTCATGTCCATGTGTCAAATTTTGCCCTAGGTTGTGAAGCAACCTATATTTCTGTCATTCCCAAAATTCCCAAAAATTTGGGCATTGTTTACTATCTAAATCATTGCCTCATGACAATATTCAACTCCATTTGACTGGTAAATCTTCCTCGGCAAATTTCCAAAGTTTTTGTTCAGCTCGAACTTTTGTGAAGGAAGTACTGGCTAGGCATATCCTAATGAGCTGAATTTTTGCCACATCTTCTATATTCCCAAATCATAGCTCTCCACAAAATTTGAGCCCCATCTAAGAATACATGTGAGTGTGGCTTCAACATTCATATTTCTGTCCAGTGTGGTACGTTGCAAAGCAAGTGACACCTAGGCTCCTCAATTTGAGCTGCAAATTTTCCAAGATAGTGTGCTTAATAGATGATCATCCTCGGCCAAAACTCAGGCCCATTGGCCATGTGCATTTCCCATACCACTAATCAAACACTTGGGTGCTAATTCATGCTTGAGCTCGGTTCAGTCTCCTCGTGAGATTCTTCTATTGCCTTCTTCTTCCTGACACCTATGAGGGGAGTTCCAAACCACTAGACATGCCTAGGCCGCCCGGAACGCGGGGCAACACCACGGTCACGCGGTGACCACGCGGCGGGCATGCGAGTCTACGCGCTTTGGAGTTGGGGCCCTGGGCCACCATCCAAACCTCAACGTATCGGCACCAAACCATGTATTTCTGATTAAATAGATACTTTTCTACCTAGAAATGATTTTTTGAAAAAATAAAGAGCAAACTATGAGGCAGCTGCAGTTCAAATTTGTCCCGCTTCCTACTGAATCAACAAAAATTTGTCTTTTTCACCAGAGGTGGATAAAAACTTTTGGCACCCAACCATTTTGTCAATTTTGCATTAAACATGGCCTAGTATTTTATAAAATTGATTTGGTCCAATTTTGCAACAAATATATGGTAGGTCCTTCACAAAAAAACTCATTTTGGGCACTCGAAAAATGGAAAATTGATTTTTCGTCCAAAGAAAATGAAAACTCCCTTAGGCAACATTGTTTGCCATTCCAATATGCACCCTTGTGCACAATATGAGATAATTTGGACAAACTATGCCATGAATGTGGCCATGAGATTGATCATTTGGCTTGAAAGCCATGAATCTTCAGAGATGATAGCTCATTGCTGAGAACACTTTTTTAAAAATAATTGCCGTATTCCAAGTTTGTTATTTTTCCTGGGAAATTGGCCACATATGATGACACAATGCGAAGGTTTCCTAATTTTTTGATTTTTTTGAATTTTTTATGCCCGTTTCAAAATGCGGTCAAAACAGCACGAGTGACCGTTCCTAGCTAGTGGTTGAATCTTGGAATTTTTTTGGTGTTTCTCTGATTAAATAGATACTTATGTACCTAGAAATGATTTTTGGAAAAAATAAATAGCAAACTATGAGGCATCTATAGTTAGAATTTGACCCGCGTCCAACTAAATCGGCGGAAATTTGTCTTTTTCACGAGAGGTGGATTAAAACTTTTTACACCCAACCATTTTGTCAATTGCGCATTAAATATGTCTTAGTATTTTAGAAAATTGATTTGGTCCAATTTTGCAACAATTATTTGGGAGGTCCTTCACAAAAAAACCTCCTTCTGGGCACTCGAAAAATGGAAAATGGTTTTTTCGTCCAAAGAAAATGAAAACTTCCTTAGGCAACATTGTTTTACATTCCAATATGCACCCTTGTGCACAATTTGAGATCATTTAAACAAACTATGCCATGAATGTGGCCATAAGATTGATCATTTGGCTTGAAAGCCATTGATCACCACACGTGGTAGCTCGTTTCTGAGAACACTTTTTTAAAATAATTGTCGTATTACAAGTTTGTTATTTTTCCTCAGAACTTGGCCACATATAATGACACAATGCGAAGGTTTTCCAATTTTTTGATTTTTTTGAATTGTTTATGCCCGTTTCAAAATGAGGTCAAAACGGCGGGCTTGACCGTTCCTAGCTAGTGCTTGAATCTTGGAAAATTTTTGATGTTTCTCTGATTAAATAGACACTTATGTACCTAGAAATGATTTTTGGAAAAAATAAATAGCAAACTATGAGGCAGCCGCAGTTCAAATTTGACCCGCTTCCTACTGAATGGGCGGAAATTTGTCTTTTTCACCAGAGGTGGATCAAAACTTTTTACACCCAACCATTTGGACAATTGTGCATTAAATATGGCCTAGTATTTTAGAAAAATGATTTGGTCCAATTTTGCAACAATTATTTGGGAGGTCCTTTACAAAAAAAACCTCCTTTTGGGCACTCGAAAAATGGAAAATGAAATTTCCATCCAAAGAAAATGAAAACTTCCTTAGGCAACATTGTTTGTCATTCCAATATGCACCCTTGTGCAAAATATGAGATCATATGAACAAACTATGCCATGAATATGGCCATAAGATTGAGCATTTGGGTTGAAAGCCATGCATCTTCACACTTGATAGCTTGTTTATGAGAACACTTTTAAAAAAATTGTATTACAAGTTTATTATTTTTTCTGGTAACTTGGTCACGTGTAATGACACAATGCGAAGTTTTTCTAAATTTTTGAATTTTTTATGTCTGTTTCAAAATGCGGTCAAAATGACGGGAATGACCGTTCCTAGCTAGATGTTGAATCTTGGAAAAAATTTGATGTTTCTATTATTAAATAGATAATTGTTTACCTAGAAATGATTTTTGAAAAAAAATAAAGAGCAAACTACGAGGTAGCTACAGTTTAAATTTCACCCGCTTCCAGCTGAATCGACAGAAATTTGTCTTTTTCACGAGAGGTGGATCAAAACTTTTGACACCCAACCATTTGGTCAATTGTGCATTAAACATTGCCTAATATTTTAGGAAAATTATTTGGTCCAATTTTGCAATAGATGTATGGTAGGTCCTGCACAAAAAAAACCATTTCGGGCAGTCAAAAAATAGAAAACGACTCTTTTGTGCAATGAAAAAGAAAACTCCCTAGATCAACATTGTTTGTCATCACAACATACACACATGTGCACAATATTATTTCATTTTAACAAACTGTAAGTGGTTAATATGTTGAATGTTTGCCCTAAATAAGAGGATAAAAACTAGAAACATAAGCTGAATTCTGATTGGTGGAATCCGTTGTGACATGGATCGATGACGTGGCAAACATCCGTCCATCCATACATCAATCCATCCGTCGATCCAACCTAGTGCAGCCTCTCTCTCTCTCACTCGCGTGTGAAGTCGATCCAACCCTAGCCAATCCAGATCCCTCCCCGCCCACACTCCTCTCCCCGATCCAAATCCCTCCACTGCCGCCCCTTCCTTCCGCCGCCCACCTCTCCCCTCGCCTCTGCCACCCACCTCTCCCCTCGCCACCGGTCTGCACTCCACTCCTCCCTCGCCACTGGTCTGCACTCCACTCCTCCCTCGCCTCCAGCCAGAATCGTCGCTCCCGCCTTACACCCCCCCCCCCCCGCCCGTGCCTAGCTAGGGTTTCGACAGCCACCCATAACTTCGCTGGGATCCACCACATCCGGCGACGGCGAGGCCAGATCACCGCTACCAACTCCATCGGGCGGAGCTCGCCGCCATCCTCACCCGCTGCCCTGGTCTGAATCCGATCGGTTTGGTTGCAGAAAGCAGAGGCGGCGAAGCAGGGGAAGAACCGGGCCACGGTCGTCAGGCTCAACGCCGAGACCCGCCGCGCCAAGGCCAAGCTCCTCGAGGAGGACCTGCCCAAGCTACAGCACCGCACCCTCCCCGCGCCGGCCAGAGAGAGAGAGAGACCTCCCTCGTCAGATCCACCGCTGCCCGGCTCCCCTGAGCTCCTCCGCCTCCAAATCCGGCGGCCGGTAATGGCGTCGTCGCCTCCGCACCCACACCCGCAAGTAGCGCCGCCCTTCTGAGCCGCTCTCCACGCATCGCGGAGTCTCCGTCGCCGTCGCCGGCCACCCCACCGCTGCCTCGACCATGCCCCCTACCCACCCGAGGATGATGCAGCGGGTGCACAACCTCTCTTTCTCAGTTTTAGCGGAATTTGATTGATCCATGATGTTGTTGCTTCTAGTTAGCTGTTGTTACTCAAATACGCTGCATAGTATTCACAAAAATAAAAATAAAAATACGCTGCATATAATAATATCACCGTCGGTCAGAATGTACTACTAGCAGTAGCACTAGTAGTGAGTGAACGAGTGAGTTAGTTCGGCTGTAACTAGTGACAATAACGATGGTTTTCTCTGTGGTATTAGCAGATACTCACTACAATCACCTAGCACTAGCAGTGAGTGAGTGAGGTCGGCTGTAATCAGTTTACCAGTGACAACAACCATGATTTTGTCTCTGATATTATCATCGGACACTCTCTCTCTAGCCTAGTTTGATGTTAAGTCGTATAATGAATTTGTTTTCAACACAAGCTTCTGCTCTTCGATGTCTACAGGTTGATGTTGAAGACCTATAGAGTTTACTTTGGTCATTATATATATAATCATGTCTGAACCTGAACTGTCCATGGAGGCTTGGTTGCATTTGTGGGATGCTGAGTATTGGGGAATATTCAACTTCACAAGTTTCAACTTATTCTGTCATCTTTATTTTGGTTCCCTGTAGCTTGGAGTGCCTTGGGTTTCACTTAACATGTGTGTACATGTATGGAATAGAGGAAAAAAGTAAAAGGGCAATTCAATTTCAGAGAGAAAGAGAGAGAGAGAGAGATGCGTACATGTATGGTTCAGACAATGATTTATACATGTATTCTTGGACTACACCATGGATGAGCATGTCTTGTTCAACTAAAAGAATTTATTAATTGAAAAGAACTAACTCCAACAAGTGATACATGCAGGTACTTGTGGTGAGAAGCAACCTCTGGCTGATCGTCAGGGTCATGGAGCCCCCTCACCCCATGCATTTGGCAGCTCGTAGCAGGGGCTTGGATTGCATCTGGAAGCTGCTCGCGTGGGGAGCTGATCGGCTCCAAAGGGACTCTGCTGGGGGAGAACTAGATCCCTGCCATGGTCTTGACTTACACATTGTTGGTCTGCTTAATTTTGTGCTATGAGGTCGCTGTTAATACTTTCTCTTGCCCAACGCATGATCACATTATCTCGGTCTTGTACAAATGCTAGCAGGTACTGGGTCATCTGTTCATTTGCATTTCACGAGGGTGCATATTCTGCATAGTGTGAGACTGGCATCTTTCATTTGGTTTGCTGGAACATTGCAGAAAAGAACTTCTTTACATAGAAAACATTGCAAAAATTAAATGTGCGGAAATCTTGAACCGGTTTGGGTATGTTTTCAGCGTCTCTGTATTGCACTAGTAATTCACCAATGATTCTTAAGTTCTACCTGTGAGCACCAAATGTGTGGGAACTCTTTTGTAATTTGGTTAGTCAGCATTTGTATTGTACCACTTCCTGGTTGCCGTAACAAATATTATACCATTGCACTATTTAGTTACTTTTCAAAGTTGTGATAAATATAGTTCTTTTTTACTTTCAAGATAGCATCAAATTCATGTCTTCCATTGTTCTCATCTACGCAACTAGCCAATTAACAAGTGAACTCACTATGCATTTGCTGAATCCATATTTGGAAAGTTCACTGACCCTGCTACTATAACAAACTGCTGGTGGTGGCTCTTTCCCAGGTAGTACATGCATCAACAGTCCTATATAGTTGCCGCTCATATACTCATTTCGTTCTAGGAAAGTGGGAGGGCAGGGGGCCTTGATTTTCTTGCATAATTTGAGAAAATTTGAGCAAATATGATTTTTATTCTCTGAAGTTGATTCTCATGTGTGGTCATACCAACAACACATGCTTAAGACATCAGTGGCTGGACTGTAGATGTTTGAATCAGGAAAAAAATTGTGGGGAAATGGTCCATTTATCCTTTATTGCTTTGTGTTTTCTCTTCTATAATTAGTGTACTTTACTTATATGTTTATATGTTGAATGACATAAGCTCAAGGTGAAGAAGGCCATAGAGAAGGGCAACGCCGGCGGCGCCCAGATATATGCCGAGAACGCCATCCGCAAGTGCACCGAGCACATGAACTACCTCCGCCTCGCCCCATACGGCCATGAGTGATATATACTACTTGCCTCCTGTTGTATCATATTGCTTACTTTTTTACATCAGATCAACTATGAAGAGAATTGGTGGTGGTTAGGGTGTTCTGGTGCTTATGTAATCTTCTTTCAGGCCTTTCGAGATAGAGTTCTTTAGCTAACAAGTTTAGCAAATGTTGTAGTGCTTATGGTTTAGTTTTACACTTGCGTAAAAATGAATGGCTGCTACTATTTCTAGTTTTAGGTTGGGATGAGATGCATGTTTGCATGCTTGTGCTTCTGTCACTACAATCTATACTACTGCTATTGTCATATCCTGGTTGTTTTGTTGCTATCAATATCTGTCCCATGTTTTGTTTCCTTGCATGCTTACTACTACAATCTATACTAAAGATGTTCACATGTTAATTTTTGTTGAATAAAATCTCTTATGCCGTTGACTTAGCTTGACCCAGAACAGCAGCATCCTTGATGCGACTAACCTTCACCACGTTCTTTCTCTCGCTGACTCGAAGGAGGCCGTATGCAAGGCACCAAGGTGCATGGTGCTCGCAAGCGACAAACGGAGGCTGTTTGACATCGGCTACGCAAACCACCATTGTGAGCTCCTCCCTTTGCTATTCTACAAACATGCTCTGTTTCATGGGTTAGTTAGGATTTTGATGCTTTTTGCGCCGTGGTTGAGTCCTTGCCGATAGTTGTGTCGATGATCAAGTGCTGGTGCCTCATCTGGCTATTTTATTTGCTGACGGTAATTAGTAGTATTAGAGTGTCGCTGGTTTATTAGGATGTGGCAGAAACCATTGGATGGCCTTCCTCTACATGTTATCCAGCATTAGTACTTGTCCCATTTTTTGTTTCCTTGCTAGACATGCATGTTATGGTTCAAGTGTCGATGATGTCTAGTAGATAGTGTGCTAGCTATATACCTGCTGGTGATTGATGCTCTTGTGGTTAGCATTATACTTCTGGAATCATATTATATTATATCAAGTGTTCTTGTGGTTCTGTGAAGATGCATCACAAACATGTTGGTTTATCATATATTTGGCCAAAAAAATCTACATTTCTATGAGATCTCTTTCAATATATAATTTTTTTATAGTTTGTACACGGAACCTGGTGGTTTGCAAATCTACTCCAGGAATAATAGCGACTCTAATGCTAGTAGCCTATGTGTTCACTCTTTTATAGGAGTTCCAGGTCTATGAAATTTGAAGTTCGAAGCCATATAGCCCTACTCAGTAAAGAGCCTTATAGGCTGTAAATATTGTAATATTGTAATAGTAGGCATATTTGGGCTGTAATACACTATATACAGATTGTAGTAGACTTAGTTTTATTTGATGAACTACATTTGTACTGTTTCGTTTAAAATATTGACTATGTATGTGATTTGAAAACGTGTGGAATGGAAACTTTACTCGTGGGACCCACTTATGAACATAATATGAGCAGTTTTGAAATTTCTGTCAAGTGGGCCCAATGTGAGAGATGATGACAAGTGGGACCTATTTGATCGATGGGACCAGCTCCAAAATATAATGGCGCAAACAATTTTAGAAGGCCACGGCCCAACAAAAGGCTGCAATATTGGGCTTGGCCAATGAACCCAACAAAAAATAGTTGAAAAAAAACACAAATAGGCTGAATTAATGGGCTCAGCCCATGTAAAACACCGAATCGGACCGGGCTGAATCTTGTCAGTGACCTTTTCAATTGGTCGCAATTTTGCCACGTCAGATTGCCACGTCGGATCTGACATGGCCTGGGCAGACAGCCAGTGACCAAAACAAAAGGTCATGGGTTCAACGACCTTCTGTTAAAGGTCACTAAGTTTACGACCGCCAGCTTTTGACCTTCTGTTTTTGGTCACAAAAAGGTCACAAATGAAAAACTATGACCTTTCAGCGGCCAATAGTGAGGGTCACAAGTTGACATATTTCTTGCGGTGCCGGTGTATCCAAACCCCGTGATACGATATGCTCTATCACACATAAACCTGCTTATATCTTCCTCAAAACAGCCACCATACCTACCTATCATGGCATTTCCATAGCCATTCCGAGATATATTGCCATGCAACTTCCATCATCATCATATACATGACTTGAGAATTTATTGTCATATTGCTTTGCATGATCATAAGATAGCTAGCATGATGTTTTCACGGCTTGCCCATTTTTTGATGGCATTGCTACGCTAGATCATTGCACATCCTGGTACACCGTCGGAGGCATTCATATAGAGACATATCTTTGTTCTAGTATCGAGTTGTAATATTGAGTTATAAGTAAATAAAAGTGTGATGGTCATCACTATTAGAACATTGTCCCATGTGAGGTTATCAAAATAAGATAGTCCAAAGAAGCCAAAATAAAAAAAAGGCCAAAGAAGCCCACCAAAAATAATATAAAAAAAGAGAAAATAAAAAAGAGAGAAAAAGAGAGAAGGGGCAATGTTACTATCCTTTTACCACACTTGTGCTTCAGAGTAGCACCATGTTCTTCGTATAGAGAGTCTCTTGAGTTATCACTTTCATATACTAGTGGGAATTTTTATTATAGAACTTGGCTTGTATATTCCGATGATGGGCTTCCTCAAATGCCCGAGGTCTTGATGAGCAAGCAAGTTGGATGCACACCAACTTAGTTTCCAGTTTGAGCTTTCATACACTTATAGCTCTTAGTGCATCCGTTGCATGGCAATCCCTACTCCTCACATTGACATCAATTGATGGACATCTCCATAGCCCATTGATTAGTCACGTCGATGTGAGACTTTCCCCTTTTTTGTCTACTCCACATAACCCCCACCATCATATTCTATTCCACCTATAGTGCTATGTCCATGGCTCACGATCATGTATTGCGTGAAAGTTGAAAAAGTTTGAGATTACTAAAGTATGAAACAATTGCTTGGCTTGTCATCGGGGTTGCGCATGATTAAATACATTGTGTGATGAAGATAGAGCATAGACAAACTATATGATTTTGTAGGGATAACTTTCTTTGGCCATGTTGTTTTGAAAAGACATGATTACTTTCTTAGTACGCTCGAAGTATTATTGTTTTTATGTCAAATGATAGACTATTGCTTTGAATCACTCATGTCTTAATATTCATGCCATGATTAGACATATGATCAAGATTATGCTAGGTAGCATTCCAAATCAAAAATTATCATTTTTATCATTTACCTACTCGAGGACGAGCAGGAATTAAGCTTGGGGATGCTGAAACGTCTCCATCGTATCTATAATTTTGATTGTTCCATGCCAATATTAATCAAATTTCATATACTTTTGGCAACTTTTTATATTAATTTTGGGACTAACATATTGATCCAGTGCCCAGTGCCAGTTCTTGTTTGTTGCATGTTTTATGTTTTGCAGAAACCCAATATCAAACGGAGTCCAAACGGGATAAAAACGGATGGAGAATTATTTTGGAATATTTATGATATTTGGGAAGTAAAATCAACGCGAGATGGTGCCCGAGGGGGGCACGAGGGAGGGGGCGCGCCCTAGGGGGGATAGCGCGCCATGGACCCTCGTGGGCCCCTCGTAGGGCTGTTGCTGGTCTTCTTTGGCCGCAAGAAAGCTAATTTTCAGAAAATAAATCTTGGTGAAGGTTTCAATCCAATCGGAGTTACGAATCTCCATATATATACAAAACGGTGAAAGGGCAGAATACCAGAACGCAGAAACACAGAGAGACAGATCCAATCTCGGAGGGGCTCTCGCCCCTCCCACGCCATGGAGGCCAAGGACCAGAGGGGAAACCCTTCTCCCATCTAGGGAGGAAGTCAAGGAAGAAGAATATGAAGGGGCCCCCTCTCCCCTTCTCCTCCGGTGGCGCCGGAACGCTGCCGTGGCCATCATCATCACCGCAATCTTAACCAACAACTTCACCGCCATCATCACCAACTCTTCCCCCCTCTATGCAGCGGTGTAACCTCTCTCTTACCCGATGTAATCTCTACTTAAACATGGTGCTCAACGCTATATATTATTTCTCAATGATGTATGGCTATCCTATGATGTTTGAGTAGATCCGGTTTGTCCTATGGGCTATTTGATGATCAAGATTGGTTTGAGTTGTATGTTTTATTATTGGTGATGTACTATGGTGCTCTTCGTGTCGCGCAAGCATGAGGGATTCCCGCTATAGGGTTTGCAATATGTTCATGATTTTCTTATGGTGGGTCGCATGAGTGACAGATGCATAGAACCGAGTAAGTAGGTTGTTTGCGTATGGGATAAAGGGGACTTGATGCTTTAATGCTATGGTTGGGTTTTACCTTAATGATCTTTAGTAGTTGTGGATGCTTCCTAGAGTTCCAATCATAAGTGCATATGATCCAAGTAGAGAAAGTATGTTAGCTTATGCCTCTCCCTCAAATAAAATTGCAATAATGATTACCGGTCTAGTTATCAATTGCCTAGGGACAAATAACTTTCTCGTGACAAAAAACGCTTTACTAAAACTAACTTAGTTGTGTCTTCATCTAAACAGCCCCTACTTTTTATTTACGCTCTCTTTATATTCTTGCAAGCCTATCCAAAAACACCTACAAAGTACTTCTAGTTTCATACTTGTTTTAGGTAAAGCGAACGTTAAGCGTGCGTAGAGTTGTATCGGTGGTCGATAGAACTTGAGGGAATATTTGTTCTACCTTTAGCTCCTCATTGGGTTCGACACTCTTACTTATCGAAAGAGGCTACAATTGATCCCCTATACTTGTGGGTTATCAGAGGGCCCCCCTAGATTTTGGGGGCCCAGGGAGGCAGCCCCCTGCCCCTCCCCAGGGCCACCGGCCCTGGCCGCCGCTGTCGGTCGGACCCGCCAGGGTAAAGCCCCTCGTGGCGGATAGCGGCGGGGCACCTTCTCCCCTCTTCCCTAGGTGGTGGTGGGCGCGGGACTCCCTACCGGGGAAGAGGCACCAGGCGGACGTGGGGCTCGGTGTCCCGGTGGCGGCGGTGGGGCGGCTAATCAAGGCGCGGCGGCCGGCGGCCAGATCCGGATCCGGGGGCTTTGGGTCGTTCGGGCTGGTTCTCTCGTCGGTTGCCTGCTGCTGGCCGGCCGGCGGCGGGGCAGCGCATCCTGCGCGCGGCGGCTGGTCCTGGCCGGCAGAGGGTGCAGGCCGAGGTGGTGATGGTCGGACGCTATGCCCTAGTGACTGTAGATGATGGCGGCAGTGGTGCTTTGCTTGGTCAGTTTGTGGTCAAGCCCCCAGCTTGGTAGTGTGGTGGACAGGGCATGTTGGGGCTTCAACGATGTGGCATCGGAGTCTTGCATACGGCACAAGGTGGTGGTGTGTCCTTCCTTCTTCTGGATGTGGACCGATGATACATCTCCAACATATCTATAATTTTTTATTGTTCCATGCTATATTATATTCTATTTTGGACATTATCGAGCTTTATTATAAACTTTTATATTATTTTCGGGACTAACCTATTAACCAGAGGCCCAGCCCAGAATTGTTGTTTTTGCCTATTTCAGAGTTTTGCAGAAAACCTTCGGGAACGTGACTTTCAAAACGAACGTGAACCAGAGGACTTGGACCCTATGTCAAGACATCAACCAGGAGGGCACGGGGTAGGGGGCGCGCCTACCCCCCCCCCCCAGAGCACGCCCTCCACCCTCGTGGGCCCCACGTTGCTCCACCGACGTACTTCTTCCTCCAATATATACCTACGTACCCCCAAACTCCCAAATATGGAGCCAAAAACCTAATTCCACCGCCGCAACCTTCTGTACCCGTGAGATCCCATCTTGGGGCCTTTTCCGGAGCTCTGCCGGAAGGGGCATCGATCACGGAGGGCTTCTACGTCAACACCATAGCCTCTCCGATGATGTGTGACTAGTTTGCCTCAGACCTTCGGGTCCATAGTTATTAGCTAGATGGCTTCTTCTCTCTTTTTGTATCTCCGTACAATGTTCTCCCCCTCTCTTGTGGAGATCTATTCGATGTAATCTTCTTTTGCGGTGTGTTTGTTGAGACCGATGAATTGTGGGTTTATGATAAAGTTTATCTATGAACAATATTTGAATCTTCTCTGAATTCTTTTATCTATGATTGGTTATCTTTGCAAGTCTCTTCGAATTATCAGTTTGGTTCGGCCTACTAGATTGATCTTTCTTACAATGGGAGAAGTGCTTAGCTTTGGGTTCAATCTTGGGGTGTCCTGTCCCAGTGACAGTAGGGGCAGCAAGGCACGTATTGTATTGTTTCCATCAAGGATAACAAGATGGGGTTTACATCGTATTGCATGAGTTTATCCCTCTACATCATGTCATCTTGCTTAAAGCGTTACTCTGTTCTTATGAACTTAATACTCTAGATGCATAATGGATAGCGGTCGATGTGTGGAGTAATAGTAGTAGATGCAGGCAGGAGTCGCTCTACTTGTCTCGGACGTGATGCCTATATACATGATCATACCTAGATATTCTCATAACTATATATGCTCAATTCTGTCAATTGCTCAACAGTAATTTGTTCACCCACCATAATACTTATGCTCTTGAGAGAAGCCTCTAGTGAAACCTATGGCCCTCGGGTCTATTTTCCATCATATTAATCTCCCGACAACAAGCTATTTTTGGCGCCATTTATTTTACTTTGCATCTTTATTTACTCTTTATCATAAAAATACCAAAAATATTATATTATCATATCTATTAGATCTCACTCTCATATGTGACTGTGAAGGGATTTACAACCCCTTTATTCCATTGGTTGCGAGGATTTATTTGTTTGTGTAGGTGCGAGGGACTTGTGCGTGGCCTCCTACTGGATTGATACCTTGGTTCTCAAAACCTGAGGGAAATACTTATGCTACTTTGTTGCATCACCATTTCCTCTTCAAGGGAAAACCAACGTAGTGCTCAAGAGGTAGCAAGAAGGATTTCTGGCGCCGTTGCCTGGGAGTCTACGCAAAAGTCAACATACCAAGTACCCATCACAAACCCTTAACTCCCGCATTACATTATTTGCCATTTGCCTCTCGTTTTCCTCTCCCCCACTTCACCCTTGCCGTTTTATTCGCCCTCTCTTTTCCGTTCGCCTCTTTTTCGCTTGCTTCTTGTTTGCTCGTGTGTTGGATTGCTTGTTTGTCACGATGGCTCAAGATAATACTAAATTGTGTGACTTCGCCAATACCAACAATAATGATTTTCTTAGGACTCCGATTGCTCCTCTTACCGATACTGAATCTTGTGAAATCAATGCTGCTTTGTTGAATCTTGTCATGAAAGATCAATTCGCCGGCCTTCCTAGTGAAGATGCCGCTACTCATCTAAATAGCTTCATTGATTTGTGTGATATGCAAAAGAAGAAAGATGTGGATAATGATATTATTAAACTGAAGTTATTTCCCTTTTCGCTTAGAGATCGTGCTAAAGCTTGGTTTTCACCTTTGCCTAAAAATAGTATTGATTCTTGAAATAAGTGCAAAGATGCTTTTATCTCTAAATATTTTCCTCCCGCTAAGATCATCTCTCTTAGAAATGATATTATGAATTTTAAGCAACTAGATCATGAACATGTTGCACAATCTTGGGAGAGGACGAAATTAATGATACGTAATTGTCCTACACATGGTTTGAATTTATGGATGATCATACAAAAAATTTATGCTTGATTGAATTTTGCTTCTAGAAATCTTTATATTCGGCCGCGGGAGGCACTTTTATGGAAATCACTTTAGGAGAAGCTACTAAACTCCTAGATAATATTATGGTTAATTATTCTCAATGGCACACTGAAAGATCTACTAGTAAAAAGTGCATGCAATAGAAGAAATTAATGTTTTGAGTGGAAAGAGGGATGAACTTATGAAATTATTTGCTACTAAGAGTGTTTCTTCTTATCCTAATGATATGCCTTTGTCTACTTTGATTGAGAATAATAATGAATCTATGGATGTGAATTTTTTTGGTAGGAATAATTTTGGTAACAACGCGTATAGAGGAAACTTTAATCCTAGGTCGTATCCTAGTAATTCCTCTGATAATTATGGTAATTACTACAACAATTCTTATGGAAAGTTTAATAAGATGCCCTCTGAATTTGAGACTAGTGTTAAGGAGTTTATGAATTCGCAAAAGAATTTCAATGCTTTGCTTGAAGAAAAATTGCTTAAAGTTGATGAATTAGCTAGGAACATGGATAGAATTTCTCTTGATGTGGATTCTTTGAAACTTTGATATATTCCACCCAAGCATGATATAAATGAGTCCCTCAAAGCGATGAGAATTTCCATTGATGAGTGCAAAGAAAGAACCGCTAGGATGCGTGCTAAGAAAGATTGTTTTGTGAAAGCGTGTCCTTCTAGTTTCTATGAAAATAAAGATGAAGATCTAAAAGTTATTGATGTGTCCCATATTAAATCTTTATTTTGCAATATGAATCTTGATAATTATGGGACTGAATATGATCCATGTTTACCTAGAAGGCGTTCCAAAAATTCGGAGTTTTTAGATCTTGATGCTAAAATTGGTAAAACTGGGATTGAAGAGATCAAAACTCTAGATATTAATGAACCCAGTATTTTGGATTTCTAGGAATTTAATTATGATAATTGCTCTTTGATAGATTGTATTTCCTTGTTGCAATCCGTGCTAAATTCTCCTCATGCTTGTAGTCAAAATAAAGCTTTTACTAAACATATTGTTGATGCTTTGATGCAATCTTATGAAGAAAAACTTGAGTTGGAAGTTTCTATCCCTAGAAAACTTTATGATGAGTGGGAACCTACTATTAAAATTAAAATCAAGGATCATGAGTTCTATGCTTTATGTGATTTGGGTGCTAGTGTTTCCACGATTCCAAAGACTTTGTGTGATTTGCTAGGTTTCCGTGATTTTGATGATTATTCTTTAAACTTGCACCTTGCGGATTCCACCATTAAGAAACCTATGGGTAGAATTAATGATGTTCTTATTATTGCAAATAGTAATTATGTGCCCGTAGATTTTATTGTTCTTGATATAGATTGCAATCCTCCATGTCCTATTATTCTTGGTAGACCTTTCCTTACACTAGTAGAAAACGGGCCATTAGCACCGGTTCGTAAGGCCCTTTAGTGCCGGTTTCGGAACCGGCACTAACATTTCGGCACTAAAGGCCCCCCCCTTTAGTACCGGTTCAGCACGAACCGGTGCTAAACGGCAACCACGTGGCACGAGCCAGCTCCGGGGGCCGGGAGCCCTTTAGTACCGGTTGGTAACACCAACCGGTACTAAAATGTTTGGGGGATTTTTGGTTTTATGATTTCTTTTTCATTTAATCTTGTGTTTTCCATTTTAGTTCTTTTTCGTTTGCTGGTATTTTACGGTACTACACATTGTACACGTTGTGCATATATATATATATATATATATATATATATATATATAAATAGAATTTCTAGTAGAACCAATCATATATATATATATCATCAATGTCTCACAAACCACCATATTAATTTACACATACACACATGTATAGCTATATACAATTTCTCCTACATATGCATGTTGCCTTCGGAGCCAGTAGCATTAGCCTAATTGGTGCCTTCGGAGCACGATGACAATTGGAAGTGGTTCATGACATGTTCGATGGGGGCGGTAGCGGGTAATAGTATTCTCCCTTCGGATTTATGACCTGGTCGAGCAAAAATCCCGCTATTTCCTCTTGAAGTGCTTCTACGCGCTCCGTTTCTAGGAGCTTGTCCCGCACCTCTTTGAACTGTTAAGAAGGAGATCAATATGCATGTGTATTAGTTGTGTGACTAGATATCGATAATGGTGTAAAAATTGTGAATAGTGTTCTGACAAGTGTACCCATTCCTGTCTTTGAGATCTGCTCCTTTCGGACGCCATCATGCGAATGTTCTCGCAAACGCAGTATGCACACAAATTAGTCCCCTACGCCTGCTTCAGGGCCTTTATTACGAGAATGGAATTTAATTTGATCAGATAATAATTAATCAAGCATGATAATTAAAGAGATGGCTGCTAGCTAGCTAGCTAGTACTACTTAATTACTTACCTTGGATCGAAACCATTTCAGCTGTGGTTTCCATTCGCCTTCCGTGACGCTGATGAACCTTGCCCAAGCCCTGCCCACCGACAAAGAAAATGAATAAAGGGGTTATTAAATAGTTCATATCATGAAATGACGAACTAAATAGGCCGAGATATATAGTTAATAATGATTGAAATTACCTGTTGACTATCCCATACAAGATGTTGTAGTCACTATTTGCTTTGAGTAGCGAGTCCAGTATTTCAACTGTTCCGGCGTCAACTTCAATGATACACAAGATCCAGTGAAATCTGCATGCACACACGTTTGCATGTCTTAATTAAGCGGGCATATGTAAGCAAAAACATGTAGCTAGCTAGTAGGCAAAAACAGAGAATTTGTAGTACAAGAAAGTGTGACTCACTCGAAGTTGTAAGGAAGTTGTATATCTTCATTGTATTTGAGGCCCTTCAAGAACTCTAGCATGCTGTCCTCTACCTGCTTTTCATAATACTTGCTCATTTTCCATGTGTATTGATTAACGGTGTTTGGGTCAATGAACCCAATGCCATAGCGTCCACCTTTTCTCATTTCATACATCTTCATCCTGCATAATACCACAGAAAAGAATATAGTGAGGATAATTACAGGTAATGATTGATCAAAAGGATCACTACAGATAGCTTGAGACTTAAATTAATTACAGAAAGAAATCACTTACAGACAATAGCAACTGACGATAGATTTGTCGAGTGCGTCTTGATTGTATAACTGAAACAGTTCAGAATACTCAACGGCCACAGCTTTCTCATGGTAGTAATGATCCTTCTTGACATACACCATGAGGGACTCTTGGTCGGATCTCTTGGTAATGTCCATGTACCATTGATGCAATTCATACATTCTTGTTGGGAGCTTTTTGACATCTTCTGGCTTGACCAAATGTTGGCCCCGGACATATTTCCGTTTTATTTCCTCCTCTATAATCACAGGCATGTCCTCGATCTCGAGGAGTTGTCCAACAGTGATCTTGAGTTCTTCAGCCTGCATTATATGCTCCTGGGTTATTACCACATCGCCCACCTCGGGAACGTAAACTGTTTGGCCACAATACTATTGGGCGCGCGTACTGTCACGTGTTGTCGGCACAACAAGCGGGGGGGTCGATTGCGCCGCCTGCTCTCCCAGCTGGGCAACGGTTTTCCCGCATTTTTCGAAAGCTGCTTGTTATTTGCTCGAGCTCGAGCTCGCCTCCTTCTGTAGACGTTGTTGATGTAACTTCCTGATGTGGCGCTCATAGTCTGTGTCAACAGGCTTAGGAGCTGGTGGTTGAGCCATACGAATGAAGTGGTCAACTACTTCCACAGGCACTTTCTCCCTTGGCGGCGGTGGCGGTTTCGGTCCAAAATGGGCGTCGACTTCTGCCCGCACTATGGCATTGGTTTGCTCCTCGGTCCTGTCGTAAGCCCTCACAGGAAGAGGAGTAGTGAGGTTTGGACCATATTTATATCGCTTGCCTCCGCCTGTACTTCCTGTACTATGACCTCGACTGGTACCGCTACGCACCATAGCTGCGGGGTGTCTCTTCTGCGATTGCTGAGGCGGCGGAGACGGCTGACGGGGCTGAGTTGGACGAGGAGGAGTGGCCTGAAGCTGTGCCGGACTTGGAGGAGGAGTGGCTTGACACTTTGCCGGACTTGGAGGAGGAGGAGTGGCCTCACGCGTTGGTGGACTTGGAGGAGCGGGAGTCTGCTGACTCGGTGGCAGACTTCGACGAGGAGTCGGGTGACGCGGTGTCGGTGGCCTTCGAAAAATGATGCAATCCTTTCTCCATAGGATGATAGGATATTTGGCATCTCCGAGTGTGTGCTCCACATCACCTCCAGGAATGTCAAGCTCTAGCCCCGAATATTGGTCCACCACCTCATCAACCAAGACACGAGCATAGCCCGCTGGAATCGGGTTGCAATGGAAGGTTGCCTCGGGGGAATTTGAAAAAGCAACGACGTCCGCCACCTTCATGGATATGTTCTTCATTTTGAAGTGTAGCTCGCAGTTAGTGTTCTCCGTGATGTCATCCACGGGGTATCTATCCAGCACTACTGCGTCGCCCGGGGCGGAACCCATGCTGCTTCTCGGCATGGATGGGCCGGTGGTATCCAATGCTGGATCATCCGCTAGCTGCTGCAGCTGCTGAGACCCCCTTTGCTAGCTAAGTGAGTCGATCTGCTCCTGCTGCCGCTGGAATTTAGCTGCCAATTCCGCTTGACTTGCTTCTAGGCCTTGAAGGCGTTCATAGTCGAGCTTCCTTTGCTCCTCCTCCATCTTCCTCTTCTTCTCCTCCGCAATCTTCTTTCTCGCACGGGTTCTGTAGTCGGCGTTCCAGTCCGAAAACCCCTCATACCACGGAATAGCGCCCTTGCCTCGTGTTCTTCCCGGGTGTTCAGGATTTCCCAGGGCACGCGTAAGCTCGTCGTTCTCTCTGTTGGGCTGGAACACCCCCGATCGAGCCTCTTCTATTGCAACAAGTAGCGCATCGTCGGCTCCGTTCAGACATGCCTTCGTCGAAACATTGCCTGTCTTCGGGTCCAACTCCCCCCCATGCGCATAGAACCAAGTCCTGCACCTAGGGGGCCAGCTCTTACTAACCGGAGTGACACCTGCATCCTCCATCTCTTTCTCAGACTTATCCCACTTAGGCATAGCCACCGCGTAGCCACCTGGCCCCAGCTTATGGAACTTATCCTTTTTTTCGGCATTCTTCTTTTTTATTCTCGACCGTTCCTTAGCTATTTCTGAATCCTTGAATTTCACGAAATCGTCCCAATGAGCACTTTGATTCTCTAGTATCCCCTCGAATACTGGAGTCTTCCTTCCTCCCTTGATGTACTTCTCCCACGTCATTCTCTTGTGGTTCTTGAATGCAACCGCCATCTTCCTAAAAGCAGCGTCCTTGACTTTCCGCACGTCTGCTTCTGTGAAATTATCTGGTAAGGTGAAATGTTCCATGAGAGTATCCCAAAGCAGATTTTTTTTGCTTCTCGTCGACAAAAGTAACATCTGGACGTGGATTTGCTGGCTTTCTTCTTTCTTGAAGGGAGATCGGGAGTTGGTCCTTCACAATAACTCCGCACTAACGAACGAACTTGTCCGCAATCTTTTTAGAAGCTAATGGTTCGCCATTAGGTCTGATTGCCTCGATATTGTACTTTACGCCCTCCTTCAACTTTTTGTTCGGGCCTCGTTTCGTCCTTTTGCCTGAAGATTTGCTCGATCCGGATGGCTGAAAGAAGAAAGATCGATTCGTTAATATATCTTCAACTCATTTAAAACATGCGATGATCACCAGATTCCTGCTTATATAAATATATATACCTCGCCGGTGTTTGTTGTTTCAGGATCAACATGTTCTTCGTCGTAGTTCATGACTTCATCTTCTCGGTCGTCGCGATCGAATATCATATCACCCCCTCCGGTGTTGTTTAGAAATTCGGAGCCGTCAAAATCTTCTTCATTCCGATCATCATCTAGCCCGCGTATGATATCAAGCATGGTCTGTTCTCTCTCTCTGTCGGTATTGCCCGCCATAGCTTTTATTTAACTATGCCAAAAGAAATATAAAACAATTTAGTATAATCTCGAATAATAGATATAATCTCGAATACATCATCTTGAATAACAGATATAATCTCGAATACATCATCTCGAATAATAGATATAATATTGAATACATCACTAGCTAGCTAGCTAGCAAGCTAATAAAGATCGAATAGTACAGAGTAATCTAGGACACTCGCGGTTCCTGAGGTGCGGGCGGTGGACACCCAAAGAGAAGGAACCATCACTGGATCATAGCTCGGGTGATCTCCCCAAAGAACCTGCCAGGTATTGGAGAACCTGACGTCCATAGCAGCCATGTAGCGATGGACGTGCTCGTCCTCCTCCCTGACACGGCGACGTACCACCTCCGGCGGGGCCGGCTCCCTCCGCACCGAAAGTGGCCCACGTGAATGCCACCAAAGGAGCTGAGGGTCGACAACGGGACCCGGGGCCGGGTTCCTCACCAAGCGTCGCGCCCCTGAAGGTAGCACCTCCCAGTGCCAGCCCCGGACATGGGTCCTCTGAAGCAGGACGTCGTCGCGGACGTGTCGACGGCGAGGATGCGGGCCGGGCATCGTCGACAACAAAATACTATATGCCGCAAAAGTAAAGTAACATTTTTTAAATGATGGATTGTGATGATTTCATATATGCAAATTCTAAATTTTATAAATAAAAATATAAGAAACTAAAAAAACATCGATCATCGTCTAACAATTTGAAATTAATCTAATTCATCTAGCTAGCTAAAACTAACATTTCCAAAATTTCTAACATTTCTATATAACTAACATTTCTATAACATTTGACATTATATATATATTATAACTAACATTTCTACATACTATTTGACATTAATCTAATCTAATTAATTAATTCATCTAAAACTTTGTATGAAAAACAGAAAAACAGAAAAAACTAAAAGCTAAAAACAGAAAAAAAAAATGTGTGTGTGCGCGCGTCTAGTGTGTGTGTGTGTGTGTGTGTGTGTGTGTGTGTGCATGTAGTGTGTGTGTGCGCGCGCGCGTGTGTGTGCGCGCGCGCGTGTGTGTGCGCTACGGTCGGCGCCGGCGCCGGCGCCGGTAGCGCTACGATCGATTGGAGGGAGGAGAGGGGCCGGGGGAGGGGCTCACAGCGCGCGCGGGCAAGGTCGAGGCGACGGCGACGGCGAGGGCGAGGTCGATCCAAAGGCGACAGCGACGGCGAAGCGAGGGGATCGGCGACCGGGACGGCGACGGGGGTGCCGCGGAGTCGACGGAGACGACGCGACGAGGACGGGGGCGTCGCGGAGTCGACGGGGACGGCGCGACGGGGGCCGCGACGGCGCGGGACGGGGCGGCGGCATAGAGAAGTGGGAGATGAGAAACTAAAAATTTTCGAAGTGTTTCTTATATAGGGGATACCTTTAGTACCGGTTGGAGCCACCAACCGGTACTAAAGGCTTGTTTTGGCCAGGCCAAGCGGGGGGGGGGGGGGGGGGGGGAGCACCCCCCTTTAGTACCGGTTCCTGGCTCCAACCGGTACTAAAGGCCCCCCCTTTAGTACCGGTTGGTGCCACGACCCGGTACTAAAGGGGGTGCGCTGCCAGGCGAGGGGCGCAGAAGTTTAGTCCCACCTCGCTAGCCGAAGGGCGCTCACACCTGCTTATAAGCCCCGCCGCCCCTGCTGTCTCGAGCTCCTCTCTAAAGCAGGCCTTCTGGGCCTACCTCTGCTACTCTGCCCTGTGGGACCTATTGGGCTTGCGGGCCTGCATCCTGGCCCAACAACAGGTTGGGTTTCTAGTCATATGCAGGCCGCTGTGGCCCGGTAGGTGGGCTTTTTTCATTTAGTTTTTTCTTTTCTGCTTTATTTATTTTGTTTTATTTATTTTTAGTTGTTTTTTGCTGTATTTAGAGTTTCTTTGTGAATATTTTTGATAGTTTTTAGAAACTTTCAGTTAGTGCCGGTAGTTTTTAAATTTGAATAGTTTAAATTTTGAATTATTTGAAATTTGTGTGAATCACTAGTTTGTGAATAACTTCACTTTAAAAATACATTTTCCAGTGATTCTTTTTTATTATGTTTAGTATTAGTGTGTTTTATCATTATATTCAATTTGGTAATGCTTAAGTTATTTAAAAATGAAATGCCTTTGTAACGGATGAGTTTTCGTCCGAAACCCTGATACTTCGAAACAGATTGTCCATTTTGTACACGAAGTGTATCCAGTTTTTGCGGTAACCCTCTCTACTTTTTTGCACATGCTATGTGGGTGAAATTATGATACCATGCCAACTTTCATCCTTTTCTGAGTTCATTTGAAATGCTTTTCAATTTCAGGGTCATTTAGCTGAAAAAATCAATAAATGCATGAAAGAATTTGCTTGCACACAAAATTTCTTCGCGTTTCAAATGCCAAAACACATAACTAGCTACCCTAACTATTACAGAGATTCCCTCCTGGGTGTGAAACACAGAAGAAAGTGATGATAGCTAAGCCGATCACATCCCAGATCTTTGGGTGTGAAACTTTTTCTTCGCGTGTGTCCCTTTGCGTCGTAGCCATGGAAAATCTTCATCATTTAACGGGATGCTCGGGTCAATATTCACTGTGAATGGAGCAATTTCATCAAACTTTTCATAATCTTCTGACTTGTCTGTCTTGTCATCCACTCCCATGATGTTTCTCTTCCCAGAAAGAACTATGTGCCGCTTTGACTCATCGTACGATGCATTCGCTTCCTTATCTTTTCTTTTTCTTGGCTTGGTAGACATGTCCTTCACATAGAAAACCTGTGCCACATCATTGGCTAGGACGAATGGTTCGTCTGCATACGCAAGATTGTTGAGATCCACTGTTGTCATTCCGTACTGCGGGTCTTCCGTTACCACGGCTCGTGTCATATTGACCCATTTGCACCGAAACAAAGGGACCTTCAAACCACGTCGATAGTCAAGTTCCCATATGTCCTGTATATAACCATAATATGTTTCCTTTCCCGTCTTGGTTTCTGCATCAAAGCGGACACCACTGTTTTGGTTGGTGCTCTTCTTATCTTGGGCGATCGTGTAAAATGTATTACCATTTATCTCGTACCCTTTGAAAGTCATTATATTCGAAGATGGTAACTGGGACAGCAAGTACAGGTAATCTTCAATAGAGGTGTCATGCATGGTACGTGCTTGCAACCAGCTGGCGAAACTCCTGGTTTGTTCACGTCTAATCCAGTCATCAGACCGCTCCAGGTGTTTGGAGCGTAGCAAATTCTTGTGTTCATCCATATACGGAGCCACCAAGGCGGAATTCTGTAGAACTGTGTAG
This sequence comes from Triticum urartu, assembly GCF_056163025.1. Lineage (NCBI taxonomy): Eukaryota > Viridiplantae > Streptophyta > Magnoliopsida > Poales > Poaceae > Triticum > Triticum urartu. The sequence continues at coordinate 745,889,646 of NC_141875.1, read as the reverse complement.
TGTGCTTCAGTGAGAGAATGTCCGTCCATACATATTATTTGTTCCCCTCCTAGTGTGCCTTTTCCATCCAGTCTGCCCTTATGCCGCAATTCAGGAACACCAATCGGCTTAAGGTCAGGAATAAAGTCAATACAAAACTCAATGACCTCCTCATTTTGACGGCCCTTGGAGATGCTTCCTTCTGGCCTAGCACGGTTATGAACATATTTCTTTAAGACTCCCATGAACCTCTCAAAGGGGAACATATTGTGTAGAAATACAGGACCCAAAACGTTAATCTCTTCGCATAGGTGAACTAGGACGTGCGTCATGATGTTGAAGAAGGATGGTGGGAACACCAACTCGAAACTGACAAGACATTGCACCAAATCATTCTGTAACCTTGGTATGATTTCTGGATCGATTACCTTCTGAGAGATTGCATTGAGAAATGCACATAGCTTCACAATGGCTAATCGAACGTTTTCCGGTAGAAGCCCCCTCAATGCAACCGGAAGCAGTTGCGTCATAATCACGTGGCAGTCATGAGACTTTAGGTTCTGGAACTTTTTCTCTGCCATGTTTATTATTCCCTTTATATTCGACGAGAAGCCAGACGGTACCTTAATACTGAGCAGGCATTCAAAGAAGATTTCCATCTCTTCTTTGGTAAGAGCATAGCTTGCATGACCCTGATGTATGCCGTCTTTTCCGTGCATACGTTGCTGGTCCTCCCGTGCCTCAGGTGTATCTTTTGTCTTCCCATACACGCCCAAGAAGCCAAGCAGGGTCATACAAAGATTCTTCGTCACGTGCATCACGTCGATTGCGGAGCAGACCTCGAGGTCTTTCCAATAGGGCAGGTCCCAAAATATAGATTTCTTCTTCCACATGGGTGCGCGTCCGTCAACGTCATTCGGAACAGGTTGTCCACCAGGACCCTTTCCAAAGACCACCTTCAAATCCTTGGCCATATCATGTACATCAGCACCAGTACGGTGGCGAGGCTTCGTCCGGTGATCTGCCTCACCTTTGAAATTCTTGCCTTTCTTTCTTACGGGATGCCTGCTCGGAAGAAATCGACGATGTCCCAGGTACACATTCTTCTTACAATTAGCCAAATATATACTGTCGGTATCGTCCAAACAGTGCGTGCATGCGCGGTATCCCTTGTTTGTCTGTCCTGAAAGGTTACTGAGAGCAGGCCAATCATTGATGGTCACGAACAACAACGCCTTTAGGTCAAATTCTTCCCCCATCTGCTCATCCCACGCATGTACACCTGTTCCATTCCACAGTTGTAAGAGTTCTTCAACTAATGGCCTTAGGTACACATCAATGTCGTTGCCGGGTTGCTTAGGGCGTTGGATGAGCACTGGCATCATAATGAACTTCCGCTTCATGCACAACCAAGGAGGAAGGTTATACAAACATAGAGTCACAGGCCAGGTGCTATGGTTGCTGCTCTGCTCCCCAAAAGGATTAATGCCATCTACGCTTAGACCAAACCATACGCTCCTTGCGTCATCTGCAAACTCCTTCCCGTACTTTCTTTCGATTTTTCTCCACTGCGACCCGTCAGCGGGTACTCTCAACTTTCCGTCTTTCTTACGGTCTTCTCTGTGCCATCGCGTCGCCTTGACATGCTCTTTGTTTTGGAACAAACGTTTCAACCGTGGTATTATAGGAGCATACCACATCACCTTGGCAGGAATCTTCTTCCTGGGGCGCCGGCCCTCGACATCACCAGGGTCATCGCGGCAGATCTTATAGCGCAATGCACCACATACCGGGCAAGCGTTCAAATCCTCGTACTCACCGCGGTAGAGGATGCAATCATTAGGGCATGCATGTATCTTCTGCACCTCTAACCCTAGAGGGCAGACAACCTTCTTTGCTTCGTACGTACTCTCGGGCAATTCGTTGTCCTTTGGAAGCATATCCTTTATCATTACCAGCAACTTTCCAAATCCCTTGTCAGATACACCATTCTCTGCCTTCCATTGCAGCAATTCCAGTGTGGTGCCCAGCTTTTTCTTGTCACCTACGCAATTCGGGTACAACAATTTTTTGTGATCCTCTAACATGCGCTGCAACTTCTTCTTATCCAAATCACTTGCGCAGTTTCTCTTTGCATCGGCAATGGCCCAACCTAGATCATCAACGGGCTCATCTGATGCCTCTTCTTCAGCTTCTTCCCGCATTGCCGGCTCAGCTTCTTCCCGCATTACCGGCTCAGCTTCTTCCCCCATTGTTGTATCATCGTATTCAGGGAACCCATGGCCAGGATAGCTGTCTTCGTCCTCTTCTTCTTCATTGTCTTCCATCATAACCCCTCTTTCTCCGTGCTTGGTCCAAACATTATAATGGGGCATGAAACCGGTCTTAAACAGGTGGACGTGAATGGTTCTTGACGTAGAGTAATTGTGACCATTCTTACAGCGAGCACATGGACAAGGCATAAAACCATCCGCCCGCTTGTTTCCCTCAGCCGCAAGCAGAAAAGTACGCACGCCCTCAACGAACTGGGGAGAGCATCGGTCATCGTACATCCATTGCCGGCTCATCTTCATTACACAACACCGAATAGACCAAATTAATACAAGTTCATACATAAAGTTCATACAACACTTAAATGCAACAAACAAATAACTCTCTAGCTAAAGCATTTAAATGCAACAACAAATACGATCAAGATCGCAACTAAGGTAACAATGGATCCAACAGCATAATGATACCAAGCCTCACTATCGATGGCATATTTTCTAATCTTTCTAATCTTCAAGCGCATTTTCTCCATCTTGATCTTGTGATCATCGACGACATCGGCAACATGCAACTCCAATTCCATCTTCTCCCCCTCAATTCTTTTCAATTTTTCTTTCAAGTACTCATTTTCTCTTTCAACTAAATTTAACCTCTCGGCAATAGGGTCGGTTGGAATTTCAGGTTCAGATACCTCCTAGAAAAAATTTCTATGTCAACTTGATGGGAATAATTTGTCATAAACACGAAATGCAACTAGTTTTAAAAGAGAATATACATACCACATCCGAATCATAACAAGGACTAGGGCCGACGGGGACGGATATCAAAACCATGGCACTATATGTATAACAAACAACGTACAAGTAAGATAATTATAGGAGTAACTATATATCCAAATCACAAACATCAATTTTTATATAAAATTTCATGAACAAGAGTCTCACCACAAGGTGGTGCCAGCGACGGGATGGTGCGGGCGATCGACGGTGGCTACGATGGAGATTTAGAAGGCACTAAGTAAACCACACCTACATATGCAAACTAAGTGTTATTTTTTACCTCAAATTGCATATAAATCAAATACTAGCACATATATATATATATATATCCTCCCAAATTACTAAACTCACAAATTAATCACTATATAAACCAATGCAAGAGCTAATCTAGCAATGAGAGATGAAAGGACAAAGTTGCTAACCTTTGTGATCATTTGAATGGATGAGGGCCTTCAAATCTTGACAAATTTTGGGCAAATTTTGTGATGAACTCGAGAGGAAGAAGGGAAGAACAGAGGAGAGGGCCGGAGAGGGGAAAGGGGGAAGAACAGAGTGCTGGTGGACGAAGGATTTATATAGGACGACCTTTAGTACCGGTTCGTGGCACGAACCGGTACTAAAGGTGCTGGAGGGGCCCCACTCTGGCAACATCCTGCCACCACTCTCATTAGTACCGGTTCGTGGCACGAACCGATGCTAAAGGTTCGCCACGAACCGGTACTAATGAAAGCGGCCCGGCTAGCCGTTGGAACCGGCACTAATGTATACATTAGTGCCGGCTCAAATACAAACCGGCACTAATGTGCTTCACGATTGACCCTTTTTCTACTAGTGTTAGAACGATCGGTGCAATTATTGATATGAAGGAAGGAAATATTAGATTCCAATTTCCGTTAAGGAAAGGCATGGAACACTTTCCTAGAAACAAAATAAAATTAACATATGAATCTATCATGAGAGCCACTTATGGATTGCCTACCAAAGATGACAATACCTAGATCTATCCTTGCTTTTATGCCTAGCTAGGGGCGTTAAACGATAGCGCTTGTTGGGAGGCAACCCAATTTTATTTTTAGTTTTTTGCTTTTTGCTTCTGTTTAGGAATAAATATTTGATCTAGCCTCTGTTTAGATGTGTTTTTATGTTTTAGTTAGTGTTTGTGCCAAGTTAAACCTATAGGATCTTCTTGGATGATAGTTATTTGATATTGCTGAAAAGTGCAGAAACTTTTTGTTCACGAAAATAATTTTAAAAATTCACCAGAACGTGATTAAATATTGATTCCAATTTCTTCTGATAAATAAACAAATTGTCTAGGTCATCCTATTTTGGCTGAAATTTTGGAGTTCGAGAAGTTTGCGTTAGTTACAGATTACTATAGACTGTTCTGTTTTTGACAGATTCTGTTTTTCGTGTGTTGTTTGTTTATTTTGATGAATCTATGGCTAGTAAAATAGTTTATAAACCATAGAGAAGTTGTAATACAGAAGGTTTAACACTAATATAAATAAAGAATGAGTTCATTACAGTACCTTGAAGTGGTGTTTGATTCTCTTTCGCTAACGTAGCTCACGAGATTTTCTGTTAAGTTTTGTGTTGTGAAGTTTTCAAGTTTTGGGTGAAAGATTTGATGGATTATGGAACAAGGAGTGGCAAGAGCTTAAGCTTGGGGATGCCCATGGCACCCCTAGATAATCTAAGGACACCAAAAAGCCAAAGCTTGGGGATGCCCCGGAAGGCATCCCCTCTTTCGTCTACTTCCATCGGTAACTTTACTTGGAGTTATATTTTTATTCACCACATGATATGTATTTTGCTTGGAGCGTCTTGTATTATTTGAGTCTTTGCCTTTTAGTTTATCACAATCATCCTTGTTGTACACACCTTTTGAGAGAGACACACTTGATTCGGAAATTGTTAGAATACTCTATGTGCTTCACTTATATCTTTTGAGTTATGTAGTTTTTGCTCTAGTGCTTCACTTATGTCTTTTAGAGCACGGTGGTGGATTTGTTTTACAGAAACTATTGTTCTCTCATGCTTTACTTAGATTATTTTGAGAGTCCTACAAAACAGCATGGTAGTTTGCTTTAACAATGACAGGCATTCAAGATTAAAAAAAGGAAAAAATTTCTTCTGAGTGTGTTGAATATTATGAGAAGTTTGATACTAGATAATTGTTTTGAGATATGAAGATGGTGATATTAGAGTCATGCTAGTTGAGTAGTTTTCAATTTGAGAAATACTTGTGTTGAAGTTCGTGACTCCCGTAGCATGCACGTATGGTGAACCGTTATGTGATGAAGTCGGAGCATGATTTATTTATTGATTGTCTTCCTTATGAGTGGCGGTCGAGGACGAGCGATGGTCTTTTAGTACCAATCTATCCCCATAGGAGCATGCGCATAATACTTTTCTTTGATAATTTGTAGATTTTTGCAATAAGTATATATGAGTTCTTTATGACTAATGTTGAGTCCATTGATTATACGCATTTTTCCTCCTTCCACCATTGCTAGACTCTCTAATACCGCGCACTTTTCTCTGGTATCATACACCCACCATATATCTTCCTCAAAACAGCCACCATATCTACCTATCATGGCATTTCCATAGCCATTCCGAGATATATTGCCATGCAACTTACCACTGTTTCATTTACTATGACACGCTCCGTCATTGTCATATTGCTTCGCATGATCATGTAGTTGACATTATATTTGTGGCAAAGCCACCATTCATAATTCTTTCATACATGTCACTCTTGATTCATTGCATATCCCGGTACACCGCCGGAGGCATTCACATAGAGTCATATTTTGTTCTAATTATTGAGTTGTAATTGTTGAGTTGTAAGTAAATAAAAGTGTGATGATCATCATTTTTAGAGCATTGTCCCAAGTGAGGAAAGGATGATGGAGATATGATTCCCCCACAAGTCGGGATGAGACTCTGGACGGAAAAAAAGAGGCCATAAAAAAAGTCCCAAATAAAAAAATGAGAGAAAAGAGAGAAGGGACAATGCTATTATCCTTTTACCACACTTGTGCTTCAAAGTAGCACCATGATCTTCATGATAGAGAGTCTATTATGATATCACTTTCATATACTAGTGGGAAACTTTTCATTGTAGAACTTGGCTTGTATATATTCCAATGATGGGCTTCCTCAAAATGCCATAGGTCTTCGTGAGTAAGCAAGTTGGATGCACACCCACCTAGTTCCTTTTGTTGAGCTTTCATATACTTATAGCTCTAGTGCATCCGTTGCATGGCAATCCCTACTCACTCACATTGATATCTATTGATGGGCATCTCCATAGCCCGTTGATACGCCTAGTTGATGTGAGACTATCTTCTCCTTTTTTTCTTCTCCACAACCACCATTCTATTCAACATATAGTACTATGTCCATGGCTCACACTCATGTATTGCGTGCAGATTGAAAAAGTTTGAGAACAGTAAAAGTATGAAAAAATTGCTTGGCTTGTCATCGGGGTTGTGCATGATTTAAATATTTTGTGTGGTGAAGATAGAGCATAGCCAGACTATATGATTTTGTAGGGAAAACTTTCTTTGGGCATGTTATTTCGAGAAGACATAATTTCTTAGTTAGTATGCTTGAAGTATTATTATTTTTATGTCAATATTAAACTTTTGTCTTGATTCTTTTGGATCTGAATATTCATACCACAATTAAGAGAATTACATTGAAACTATGCCAAGTAGCATTCCACATCAAAAATTCTGTTTTTATCATTTACCTACTCGAGGACGAGCAGGAATTAAGCTTGGGGATGCTTGATTCGTCTCCAACGTATCTATAGTTTTTGATTGTTCCATGCTATATTATATTTTGTTTTGGACATTATCGGGCTTTATTATACACTTTTATATTATTTTTGAGACTAACCTATTAACCGGAGGCCCAGCCCAGAATTGTTGTTTTTTGCCTATTTCAGAGTTTCGCAGAAAAGGAATATCAAACGGAGACCAGGCGGAATGAAACCTTCGGGAACGTGATTTTCAGAACGAACGTGATCCAGAGGACTTGGACCCTACCTCAAGACATCACCAGGAGGGCACGAGGTAGGGGGCGCGCCTACCCCCAGGGCGCGCCCTCCACCCTCGTGGGCCCTACGTTGCTCCACCGACATAATTCTTCCTCCTATATATACCCACGTGCCCCCAAACTACCAGATACGGAGCCAAAAACCTAATTCCCATCTTGGGGCCTTTTCCGGAGCTCCGCCGGAGGGGGCATCGATCACGGAGGGCTTCTACATCAACACCATAGCCTCTCCGATGATGTGTGACTAGTTTGCCTCAGACCTTCGGGTCCATAGTTATTAGCTAGATGGCTTCTTCTCTCTTTTTGTATCTCCGTACAATGTTCTCCCCCTCTCTTGTGGAGATCTATTCGATGTAATGTTCTTTTGCGGTGTGTTTGTTGAGACCGATGAATTGTGGGTTTATGATAAAGTTTATCTATGAACAATATTTGAATCTTCTCTGAATTCTTTTATGTATGATTGGTTATCTTTGCTAGTCTCTTCGAATTATCAGTTTGGTTTGGCCTACTAGATTGATCTTTCTTGCAATGGGAGAAGTGCTTAGCTTTGGGTTCAATCTTGTGGTGTCCTTTCCTAGTGACAGTAGGGGAAGCAAGGCACGTATTGTATTGTTGCCATCAAGGATAACAAGATGGGGGTTTACATCGTATTGCATGAGTTTATCCCTCCACATCATGTCATCTTGCTTAAAGTGTTACTCTGTTCTTATGAACTTAATACTCTAGATGCATGCTGGATAGCGGTCGATGTGTGGAGTAATAGTAGTAGATGCAGGCAGGAGTCGGTCTACTTGTCTCGGACGTGATGCCTATATACATGATCATACCTAGATATTCTCATAACTATATATGCTCAATTATGTCAATTGCTCAACAGTAATTTGTTCACCCACCGTAATACTTATGCTCTTGAGAGAAGCCTCTAGTGAAACCTATGGCCCCTGGGTCTATTTTCCATCATATTAATCTCCCGGCAACAAGCTATTTCTGGCGCCATTTATTTTACTTTGCATCTTTATTTACTCTTTATCATAAAAATACAAAAAAATATTATCTTATCATATCTATTAGATCTCACTCTCGTAAGTAGCGTGAAGGGATTGACAACCCCTTTATTGCGTTGGTTGCGAGGATTTATTTGTTTGTGTAGGTGCGAGGGACTCGTGCGTGGCCTCCTACTGGATTGATACCTTGGTTCTCAAAAACTTAGGGAAATACTTACGCTACTTTGCTGCATCACCATTTCCTCTTCAAGGGAAAACCAACGTAGTGCTCAAGAGGTAGCAACCGACGGTACGCGGGGCTGGCTGTGCAATTGGTGCTGGCCGCATGCGGAATAGGGGAGGCTCGGACCTAGGGTCCATTCTCGGGCGGGCCAGTTCGGGGCCCGGGCCGGTTCGGAGCCTATGCTTCGGGTAGGTGTGGTCGGTCGTGGCCTGGGATTTGCTCGCGGGTGGTTCTTACCCTCCCCTCATGGGTAAGGTGGTCGGTGATGGTGTTCGTGACATCGTCGTTTCGGTGAGCGGATTAGCCCGATGGCCACGAACATGGCGTCGTGTGAACCTGCCTAAGCATGGCCATGGTGCTTTTCGCCGACGGCCATTGGCAGTTCCTAAGTTGTGTCCCACCTAGTCCACATGGTTTGGTAGGGATGAAGGCATGGGTGCTTCCTACGGTGGAGGTGCCTATCCAGACTTGCGGAGTGATGCCGAGCTAGGAGTTGAGGAGGTCCCTCGACTCTTCCTATTGTGGTCGAGCGCGCGGTGAAGCAAGCGGAGAATGATGTGTGGCGGCAGCGATGCGGGGCGGCTTCCCCGGATGGCGGTCCGCATGGTGGCTCTTCAGCGGGCACTAGCGTGGCGATGGTGGCTCTCCGTCTGGGTTATGGGGGCATCAGAAGGTGTAGCATAGGGTGTCTCTGGCATGCTCTCTGCTCTCGCAGGGGCAGCCCAGATCCGGATCTACGGATTTGACCTCCTCATGCTCGTCCTGGTGACCTCTTGGTGATACATGTGAGCTAACGAGCGAAAGCTCTGTGCCTGGGCGCCGACGACAGGGCTTCGGGTGAAAACCTTTGTCCACTGTGGACTGGTAGTGGCGACACTCGACGCCGTTCTCCCTCTTGAGGGTGTTGTCATGGAGTTTAGGTGTGTTCAAATCTTCCTATCTTCCTTGTTGATAGCGTAGTCGCGTGCGTTCTATGTGTGTCGAGTATCCTGGAATCTGCTTTGTAAGAGGGCTACCTCATCATCTTGTATTGTTCGGCTATGTACTTTGTTCGGTTGTTACTTTATTTATAAAGCCAGGCGACCGTCTCTTTCGAGATTTACACTGAATTGGATGGGCCAATCGGTTAGTCGTGTTGGCCAAAGAACTTGTCACATCTTACTGATCAGCTCGTCAAATTTATTCTTGCATGATATTTTGATTACCGTTTTTCATGTAATCAGGTGAACTGAGGTGCGTTGACATGTGTTGTCGTCTCGCAGTAGCCGATCGGCCGTAGACATGTTTTTTCGTCTCAGGCATACTAACTACTTGTTGTTGTGTGTTATGCCTTATTATGAAGAAACCAAACTATTAGTTGTGTTTGGGTAGTCAAACCAACTACCATTCCCATAAATGTGTCGGCACATATTGAAACAAAAGCTATAAAAATGATTACTACAATATATTAATCATGTTATCACACAAAAATAGTATGGTTAAAATGTTGAGTAACATATAAGAGAGCATCATGAATCATATGGCAAGCACATTTAAGCCTGACCCCATTCATATGCGTAGGGATTTTGTGAGCAAACAATTGATGGGAGCTAGAATCAACTAGCATAGGAAGCCAAAAACAAGCATGACTTCAAAAATTTCAACACATAGAGAGGAAACTTGATATTATTGAGAATCCCACAAGCATATGTTCCTCCCTCATAATAATTTTTAGTAGCATCATGAATGAATTCCACGATATGACTATCACATAAAACATTCCATTCATGATCCACAAGCATAGAACTTTTATTACTCTTCTCATAAGCTATTCTCTTCTTGTTCGTAATAGTGGGTGTATCATACGAAACTCGAATACTATAAATTGTTTCCAAACTAAAAGTGTAATGTTCAGCAAAATAGTATTCCTAATTATGAAAAGTTTTATAAGAAAGATCATCGCTACTTCTTATAATATAAGTATCGTCACAATAATCATCATTAGCAGCAACTTTGTTCTCATCATAGTCAATTGAAACCTCTTCCAATATAGTGGAATCATTACTAAATGAAGTCATGACATCCGCAAATCCACTTTTATCATTATAATAAGATTCAGCACCCTCCAAAATAGTAGGATAATTATTATCTAAAGTTGACACTCTTCCAAACCCACTTTCATAAATATTGAAATCATCATAAATAGGAGGCATGCAATCATCATAACGAATTCGATCTTTCAATGTATGGGGCTAAAAAGATCATGTTCATTAGTCAAAGCATCCTCAAGCTTAGGACAAACATTAATAGCAGCAAATAAATTCTCATACATGTCATTCTCATCAAACATAGCATCCCCAAGCTTGTGGTTTTGCATATAATAAGCATAATCACTCACATCATTAATAGTATGTGTAGCACCAATAGAATAACAATTATTATCATCATAATTTTCAAAGTTGGTGCGAAAAATATTTTCAACATTACAAGTATCCTTATTTTCCCAATCATCGTCAATTAATAGTTCCTTTGGACATGGTCGCATAAGACCAAAAAAATATCATCATCAAGTGTATCAGCTTCCACAGTTATATTTGATTCATCCTCATGAGGTACTGTTGGGGAACGAAGCATGAAAATCGAAATTTTTAATGCGAACCCAAGATCTATCTAGTAAAAGCATAGCAAAGAGAGGGGAAAGTGTGTCTACATACCCTCCTAGACTGAAAGCGGAAACATATATAACACGGTTGATGTCCTCGTACTCTTCGCGATCCAATCACGATCTAACCGATCTAGTGCCGTACGGTACGGCAACTCCGAGTTTAGCACACGTGCGGCTTGATGATGTGTCCTACTCCTTGATCCAGCAAGAGAAGGAGGAGAAGTAGATGGTATGACAACCAACACGACTGCATGGTGGTGATTGTGGTGGTGGGGTCGGAATACCGGCAGGGCTTCGCTAAGAGAAAAACCATGGACGAGAACTATGCCCGGAGGAAGAGACGGGGCAGCAGCCAAGGCCAATGTGTTGGGGGGCCTGCTGCACCCCCTTCCCTATATTTATATGCATAGGAGGACTGGGTGTCCAGCCGTATTCCTAATAGGAGTTGGGGCCAAACGGGAAGAGGACTTGGACTCCAAGTCCAATCCTATTCCTACTAGGTCTCACATTTTTCCCCCTTCCATAGCCACATCAGCTTTTGAGGACTTGGTGCGCCTAGCCCAATAAGGCCAGGGCACCTCCCCTCAGCCCATGCGAGCCCTTGGGACCTGGTGGGCCCACTTGTGGACTTCTGGACCCCACCGGAATCCACCGGAACCTTCTGGAAGCTTCCCGATACAATACCGAAAAAACTGCACCCTTTTCCGGAACCCAATTATGAATTCTCATATATAAATCTTTACCTCTCGACTATTCCGAGACTCCTCATGACGTCCGGGATCTCATCCGGGACTCCGAAGAACATTCGGTTACCAATCATCAAATATCCCAATACTACCCTAGTGTCATCAAACATTAAGAGTGCGACCCTATGGGTTCGGTAATCATGTAGTCATGACCGAGAGACCTTTGCGGTCAATTACCAATAGTGGGACCTGGATGCCCATATTGGTTCCAACATATTCCACGAAGATCTTTCATTGGTTAAACCACGATGTCACGGATTCGGTTAATCCCGTATGGAATTCCCTTTGTCCGGCGATATGTTACTTGCCCGAGATTCGGTCGTCGGTATATCCATACCTAGTCCAATTTCATTTCCGGAAAGTCTCTTTACTCGTCTGTAATATAAGATCTCGTAACTAACTCATTAGGCACATTGCTTGCAACCTCTTTACGATGTTGTATTACCCAGAGGGCCTCGATCCATAGACACCTTCGGAAATACCTGTACAACACATTTATGGTCGCTCAATTATGAAGTGACATTTGATAGCACACAAGGCATTACTCCGATATCCGGGAGTGACATGATCACTCAAGTTCCTTTTCCTTTTATGTTTATTTTTCTCTTCTTTGTGTTTTTCTTTTCTTTACATTTTTCACTATCAATTTTTCATTTTGGGAAAATGTTTTAAATTCCTGAACATGTTTTAAAATTGTGATTTTTTTGAAATCATGAACTTTTTTTTAAGTTGTTAAGATATTTTTTAATTCATAAACATTTTCAGAAAAACATGAACTTTTTTTAAAATACATTAATAATTTGTGAAAATATTGAGAAAAAATTCAAGTTCTTGAACATTCCTTCAACCATGAACATTTTTTGAAATTTCAAAAGTATTTTCTGAAATCATGAACATTTTTTGAAACTGTGAACATTTTCTAATTTGATGAACAATTTTAAAATTCATGAAGATTTTTGAATTTGTGAACATTTTTCTGAAATCATGAACATTTTTTTGAAATTCATGAATATTTTTTCGAAATAGTGATCATTTTTAAAATTCATGAACATTCCTTCCACAGTGAATATTTTTTGGAATTTGTAAAAGTTTCTTTAAATCATGAACATTTTTTGAAACCATGAACATTTTTAAAATTTGATGAACAATTGTTATCTTCGTGAACTTTTTTTAATTTGTGAACATGTTTTTGAAATCATGAACACTTTTTGGAGTCATGAACATTTATTGTTTAAAAGGCGCATTTTAAAATTTTCGGAACTTCTTTAATCACGAATTATTCCAATAGAAAACCCAAAACCCGAAAAAAAGAAAACAAAAAGTAGAGTGCTCGGACATGGGCCGACCATACGGGCGCACTGCCCAGGCGCCATGTAGGAGGTCTCCGTTGGGGAGCTCCTAGTTGGCACTCTAAGTGCCACTTTCCTCAACCAGCGCCCACAGCACATTGTGCGCCAGCTCCCGTGGGCCGGCCCAGGAAAGGAGGCGACCGCTGGTTCGGGAGTCGCTCGTCTCCCATCTCGCGGGATCGCTAGTTCAGGGCAGTTGCTCGTTTCCCGTCTCATGGTCAATGGTTGACCAGGCCAGTTGACTATTTACAATTTTTTTTCTTTCAGAAACCCCCCTCTCCCCAAAAATCACCAAATTCGAAAAAAGTTCATCTCTTTTGAAAAAACGTTCAGCAATTTCAAAGAATAGTTCATCAATTTGGAAAAAAGTTCATCAATTTTGGAAAAAGTTCATCGAATTTGAAAAAAGTTCACTGAATTTGGGAAAAAGGTTCATCAAATTTTAAGAAAATTTCATTAAATCAGAAAAAAGTTCATCAAAATTGAAAAAAAGTTCATTGATAATTGAAAAAGTTCATTGGAATTTGAAAAAGTTCAGTGAATTTGAAAAAAAAGTTCATCGATTTGAAGAAAAAGTTCAAGAATTATAAAAAAACATCGAGGCCACAAGACTAAAAAGAAAAAACGAAAACGAAAACGATAAAGGAAAAGGTAAAAGGACAGATGAAATAAGAAAAGAAGTAAAAGGATGTTAGTGATCATATCTAGCTAGGTGGCGCGGAGGTAGTTGCCAGGTTAGGGGTTCGATAACCGTCGGGGGCGCTACCTTTTTTGCCTCTAAATAACGGAAAGGAACCAGGGTTAGATGGGCCGGCCCAGTAGGGGGCGCTGCAAGCGCCCGTTTGCAGAATACACATTAACGGGCACCTGCAGCGCCAAATAGGATTTGCCTCTCCGTTGGCAACGGGAAAATATTCGTATATGGAGAGATCCCTATAGCACACGGTGGACTAATGTTTGTCAGATTACTCCTTGCCATGTCTAGCCATAACTAAATCATCTAAATGCAGAAACAAATATGACTAACGAATTGCAAATCCCAACAATGAAGGAATCGAGAATCAGCAAGAAGGCAATTAATAATCGAATCCTACCAATCAAGCTCAATCGTAAGATTCATAATTTTATAGTAGTAACTAGCAAGATACGTATGCATCAGCATCAATTACATATAGTAGGCCGTGAGGAGATCCAAATCGATCAGCCTGCAACAGCGGGTGAGTTGCTCGCACCAAAGAAACATGGCCGACTCGTTGCCGGACGACGTGGTCATGGATATCCTCTCGCGCATAAAGGACGTCGGTCCATGTTGAAACAAGAATACTCCTAATGTTTGCTTACTCTGTTGCATTTATACACGTATATCATGCATGCACGCTGGAGGTTACTGTATAAATGTTGTTATTTTTATGTGTAAATGAACAAATTAGTCGGTCCCTCCATTTCAAATTATTTCAAGTACCATGTTGGTCCTGAGTAAAATAACTTTAAGTTTGACCAAAACTTTTAATCAAAATAGACATACACTTATAACATCAAAGATTTGTCTTAACATTTTTTTCTAATATATACACACATATAGTTGATATTTTACATCTTGATATGGTCTCTCTATAGACTTTATCAATTTTGAAGATGTTTGACTAATATAGGATATACCTACGGCTTTAAATATTTTTGTAATGGAAGGAATAGTATATATTTTCTTATACCTTAAGTTGTAACAAACGGTCCTTTTTTATTTCTTTTTGAGATGCAAACACGTATGTTCTTCTAGAAGCATATCTCTCCATGCATAAATGAACATATAGAAGCATGTTTTCTTCCTACGCTTTTTTATCTAATTGTCACAAGATTTGCTTCTCTATATATCACCAATTCACTATTGATTTCTTTTTGATTATTTAAACAAGTGTTGGCAGAACAACACATGGGCATTAATGACTACGTGAGAACCAACCAAACTAATTTTGCATTAATGACTACGTGCGAACCAACCAAACGACGTACAGCCTCCTCCAATAGGAGTAGAGACGAGATAGGCGGACAGGTGATAGTCAAACAAGGAAGGCCATATGCTTACGAGGAGAGCTAAGTGGACAGAGGGGATTGTGTCCCGATATTTTCCAGGAGAGAGTTAACGGGAAAGATTGCGTGCTAATTTCTTTTGAACAGAACATAGTTGGTAGGGTACACAAAAATAGTGGCTTGATTTACAAGATTACGTGCCGATTTCTTTTGAATAGAAGATAGTTGGTAGGGAATGCAAACATAGACGGACATCCATTCATCGTTCCGTGTCAATTGCATTAATGGCTTGATCTACAAATTGATTCTGCAGTCGGTTTCCAAACTATTTTTGCATTAATCACTACGTGCAAACGACCCGAACGACGTACGGACTCCTCCATTAGGAGTAGCGACGAGGGAGGCGGACATGCGGTAATCAAACAAGGAAGGCCATGCGTATGAGGAGAGCTAATCGGAAGGAGGGGATTATGCCCCGATATTTTCCAGAAGAGAGTTAATGGGAAAGATTACGTGCTAATTTCTTTTTACCATAACATAGTTGGTAGGGAACACAAAAATAGTGGATTGATTTACAAGATTACGTGCCGATTTCTTTTGAATAGAAGATAGTTGGTAGGGAATGCAAACATAGACGGACATCCATTCATCGTTCCGTGTCAATTGCATTAATGGCTTGATCTACAAATTGATTCTGCAGTCGGTTTCCAAACTATTTTTGCATTAATCACTACGTGCAAACGACCCGAACGACGTACGGACTCCTCCATTAGGAGTAGCGACGAGGGAGGCGGACATGCGGTAATCAAACAAGGAAGGCCATGCGTACGAGGAGAGCTAATCGGAAGGAGGGGATTATGCCCCGATATTTTCCAGAAGAGAGTTAATGGGAAAGATTACGTGCTAATTTCTTTTGAACATAACGTAGTTGGTAGGGAACACAAAAATAGTGGATTGATTTACAAGATTACGTGCCGATTTCTTTTGAATAGAAGATAGTTGGTAGGGAATGCAAACATAGACGGACATCCATTCATCGTTCCGTGTCAATTGCATTAATGGCTTGATCTACAAATTGATTCTGCGGTCGGTTTCCAAACTATTTTTGCATTAATCACTACGTGCAAACGACCCGAACGACGTACGGACTCCTTCATTAGGAGTAGCGACGAGGGAGGCGGACATGCGGTAATCAAACAAGGAAGGCCATGCGTACGAGGAGAGCTAATCGGAAGGAGGGGATTATGCCCCGATATTTTCCAGAAGAGAGTTAATGGGAAAGATTACGTGCTAATTTCTTTTGAACATAACATAGTTGGTAGGGAACACAAAAATAGTGGATTGATTTACAAGATTACGTGCTGATTTCTTTTGAATAGAACATAGTTGGTAGGGAATGCAAACATAGATGGACATCCATTCATCGTTCCGTGTCAATTGCGTTAATGGCTAGATTTACAAATTGATTCGGCAGTCGGTTTCCAAACGATTTGCGCATTAATGACTACGTGCGAACCAACCAAACGACATAGTATGGACTCCTCCATTAGGAGTAGAGATGATGAAGCACTATGATTTTGGCGACTAGAAGGAAGCAATTGTTTACGTGGTTGGAAACATGTTATACGAACCGGTGAAGCATGTTAATTTTGAGTTGATGTGGAAGCAAAAAGCAATTAGCAATAGAAGCATAGTTTTGGTGCAGTGGAAACGAATATAAACTTTTTTTTGTGTAAAAACAACTTTTTATTTGCGTGGGAAGCAAATTTGGTAACATTGGATACAAAGTTTGCTTTATAAGGAAACAAACAACATGGTGCACAAGCTTATTTCGCCGGATTGATTATTTTCCTTTAAAATCAATTTGTAAGATTTGTTTTGCTCCCTAAAATCACGTGAATCACAACATCGATGGAGCAGGTGCTCCGGCGACCTCTTGAAGGCCGGGAATCACAACATCCGCGTGGCATTTATGCAGCGTGAAGCTATTGTGTGCGGTGGCGCCGCGCATTGGCTCTTGTACGGAGTGCCTGCTGCAATCTACACTCTTGATCTGAGCAATGAAACTGGACACGTCTCCATTACAGAATTGAAGGGCATAGATAATCTTTGGGTCTTAGGTGTTCTTTGCGTCTTAGGTCTGCGTGACAAACCATACCTTACCATTGATACCGAGGCCAAGCTCATGTTGTTCTGCTTGCAGCAGGATGGTCACCAAGTGCAGATCTGGACGTCGCGCGACAACAAGATGTTCTTCCAATCTTCAATACTCAAGTTAAAACAACGTGTCTGTAAATGCTTGGGAGAGAAAAGCGGCATTGTGCTCATCATGGATAAGCAGCGGGTTGTCTATGTTGCTGATGTTAAGACAGGGGTGATGCAGGAGGTGACCCAATGGCCATACAATATCGGCCTCTGCCGCCAAAATACGGTACTCGTGGAAATGGACTGGCCGGCCTTCTTTGATTTTCGGCTTGATGTTGCAGACACATGAGATCATGTCACGTTCTTTTGCAGTTCTAGGTGCGGCTTGGATGCGTATGGAGAATCCTAAACACCATAGGATCTATTGACAAGTGTTGCTTACGGTTGACTCTCGTCCATGTCAACCAGGTCGCATGGTTGTTTATCATTTTAGTTACTTATTAGGGCTACTCTAGGTTTTGTGTCTTTCTCCTAAAGAATCATCATTTACAAATTATGTATCTTGTTCCTTCCATGTTTCATATATTAAAAAAACTTTTTATAAGTTTCTAACTTAACTCTTAATCAGAACACATTAATTTGAAACTAGGAAGATGAGCTATGAACAAAGAGTATTCAACTTATTTTGATGATGGAAAATGATTTAAAACCTTGCTATGGACATAGATCGCCTCCTGTTTCGCGAGAGCTCACGTACGTACAGGTTCACAATATGTATATGCGGCCAAGCGCTCTTGCGGCTCCCCGGTTCCTCGTGCTGTTCACAGCTTGATCTGGCCCTTGCAGCTAGTTTGTGGTTGCGCTGCTCTATCGTTGCCTGTCAGTAGGGTTCCCTATGCTGCCCAGATCTGTCGTCTTCTCTGTTCCCCTTAATTTCCGCAAATCTCACATCTGGTGGTTGGAGTAAGACATTATTTCGATGTTTTAATCATCTTCCATCGTTCACTCGTGCTTGGTTGGTCTCTGTTTGCCAATTCCTCCTTTGTCCATTGTTGGCTCTGTTTGCTTTTTTTTTTTGTGAGAATCATTGGCTCGGATTGCTGACACATTTGTTTGCACTCGTTGTTTTTAGTTTTTGTGCTCTTTTCTTCAATGTGTGTCCTTGCTTGGTTTTCGTCCGCCCTTTCTGATTCTTCCCCGCCAAATAAAATAAAAGATATCTACATGCAGACGCATCCACGTTATTGTATACAATTTATTCTTGTTTCTTTTGTGTTAAAATGCATCTTGTTTCCCAACACTAGTAGAAAAATGGTCAAACGTGAAGCACATTAGTGCCGGTTTGAATTTGAGTCGGCACTAATGTGTACATTAGTGCCGGTTCTAACGGCTAGCCGGGCCGCTCTCATTAGTACCGGTTCGTGGCGAACCTTTAGCACCGGTTCGTGTCACGAACCAGTACTAAAGTGAGTGGTGGCAGGATGTTGTCAGTCCGGGGCCCCTCCAGCACCTTTAGTACCGGATCGTATCACGAACCGGTACTAAAGGTCGTCCTACATAGACCCTTCGTCCACCCGAGCTCGCTCTGCTCTTCCCCTTTTCCCTCTCCTCTCTGTTCTTTCCCCTCTTCCTCTCAAGCTCATCACACATTTTGCCCAAGATTTGAAGGCCCCCATCCATTCAAATGATCATAAAGGTTAGCAACTCTTTCCTTTCATCTCTCATTGCTAGATTAGCTCGTGCAATGCTTTATATAGTGATTGATTTTTGAGTTTAGTAATTTGGGAGGAATTATATATATGTGCTAGTATTTGATTTATATGCAATTTGAGGTCAAAAATAACTCTTAGTTTTGCATATGTAGGTGTGGTTTACTTAGTACCTTCTAAATCTCCGTCGTAACCACCGTCGATCGCTCGCAACGTCCCGTCGCCGGCACCACCTTGTGGTGAGCCTCTTGTTCATGAAGTTTTATATAAAAAAATGATGTTTGTGTGATTTGGATATATAGTTACTCGTATAATTATCTTACCCATACGTTGTTTGTTATGCATAGTGCCATGGTTTTGATATCCGTCCCCGTCGGCCCTCGTCCGGGTTATGATTCGGATGTGGTATATTCTCTTTTAAAACTATTCATTGCATTTCGTGTTTATGATAAATTATGCCCATCAAGTTGACATAGATATTTGTATGTAGGGGGTAGTTGAACCCGAAATTCCAACCGACCCTATTGTCGAGAGGTTAAATTTAGTTGAAAGAGAAAACGAGGATTTGAAGGAAAAATTGAAAAGAATTGAGGGGGGGGGAGATGGAATTGGCGTTGAATGTTGCCGATGTCATCGATGATCACAAGATTGAGATGGAGAAAATGCGCTTGAAGATTAGAATGATTAGAAAATATGCCATTCATAGTGAGGCTTGGTATCATTATGCTGTTGGATCAATTGTTACCTTAGTTGCAATCTTGATCGCATTTGTTGTTGCATTTAAATTCTTTAGTTAGAGAGTTATTTGTTTGTTGCATTGAAGTGTAGTCTGCTCTTTATGTATGAACTTTATGTATTGTATTAATTTGATGTTTTCGGTGTTGTGTATTGATGATGAGCCGGCAATGGATGTACGATGACCGATGCTCTCCCGAGTTCATTAATGGCGTGCGTACTTTTCTACTTGCGGTTGAGGCAAACAATCGAGCGGATGGTTTTATGCATTGTCCATGTGCTGGCTGTAAGAATGGTCGCAATTACTCTACGTCAAGAACCATTCACGTCCACCTGTTTGAGTCCGGTTTCATGCCCCACTATAATGTTTGGACCAAGCATGGAGAAAGAGGGGTTATGATGGAAGAAAATGAAAAAGAAGAGGACGACGACAGCTATCCTGGCCATGGGTTCCCTGAATACGATGATACAACAATGAGGGAAGAAGCTGAGTCGGTAATGCGGGAAGAAGCTGAGCCGGCAATGCGGGAAGAAGCTGAAGAAGAGGCATCGGATGAGCCCGTTGATGAGCTAGGTCGGGCCATTGCCGATGCAAAGAGAAACTGCGCAAGTGATTTGGAGAAGAAAAAGTTGCAGCACATGTTAGAGGATCACAAAAAATTGTTGTACCCGAATTACGAAGGTGACAAGAAAAAGCTGGGCACCACACTGGAATTGCTGCAATGGAAGGCAGAGAATGGTGTATCTGACAAGGGATTTGGAAAGTTGCTGGTAATGATAAAGGATATGCTTCCAAAAGACAACGAATTGCCCGAGAGTACGTACCAAGCAAAGAAGGCTGTCTGCCCTCTAGGTTAGAGGTGCAGAAGATACATGCATGCCCTAATGATTGCATCCTCTACCGCCGTGAGTAGGAGGATGTGAACGCTTGCCCGGTATGCGGTGCATTGCGCTATAAGATCAGCCGCGATGACCCTGGTGATGTCGAGGGCGAGCGCCCCAGGAAGAAGATTCCTGCCAAGGTGATGTGGTATGCTCCTATAATACCATGGTTGAAACGTTTGTTCCAAAACAAATAGCATGCCAAGGCGATGCGATGGCACAGAGAAGACCGTAAGAAAGACGGAAAGTTGAGAGTACCCGCTGACGGGTCGCAGTGGAGAAAAATCGAAAGGAAGTACGGGAAGGAGTTTGTAGATGACGCAAGGAACGTATGGTTTGGTCTAAGTGCAGATGGCATTAATCCTTTTGGGGAGCAGAGTAGCAACCATAGCACCTGGCCTGTGACTCTATGTTTGTATAACCTTCCTCCTTGGTTGTGCATGAAGCGGAAATTCATTATGATGCCAGTGCTCATCCAAGGCCCTAAGCAACCCGGCAACGACATTGATGTGTACCTAAGGCCATTAGTTGAAGAACTCTTACAACTGTGGAATGGAACAGGTGTACGTGCGTGGGATGAGCACATGGGGAAAGAATTTGACCTAAAGGCGTTGCTGTTCGTGACCATCAATGATTGGCCTGCTCTCAGTAACCTTTCAGGACAGACAAACAAGGGATACCGCGCATGCACGCACTGTTTGGACGATACCGGCAGTATATATTTGGCTAATTGTAAGAAGAATGTGTACCTGGGACATCGTCGATTTCTTCCGAGCAGGCATCCCGTAAGAAAGAAAGGCAAGCATTTCTCCGGTGAGGCGGATCACCGGAAGAAGCCTCGCCACCGTACTGGTGCTGATGTACATGATATGGTCAAGGATTTGAAGGTGTTCTTTGGAAAGGGTCCTGGTGGACAACCTATTCCAAATGACGCTGACGGACGCGCACCCATGTGGAAGAAGAAATCTATATTTTGGGACCTGCCCTATTGGAAAGACCTAGAGGTCCGCTCCGCAATCAACGTGATGCACGTGACGAAGAATCTTTGTGTGACCCTGCTTGGCTTCTTGGGCGTGTATGGGAAGACAAAAGATACACCTGAGGCACGGGAGGACCGGCAACGTATGCACGGAAAAGACGGCATACATCAGGGTCATGCAAGCTACACTCTTACCAAACAAGAGAAGGAAATCTTCTTTGAATGCCTGCTTAGTATTAAGGTACCGTCTGGCTTCTCGTCGAATATAAAGGGAATAATAAACATGGCAGAGAAAAAGTTCCAGAACCTAAAGTCTCATGACTGCCACGTGATTATGACGCAACTGCTTCCGGTTGCATTGAGGGGGCTTCTACCGGAAAACGTTCGATTAGCCATTGTGAAGCTATGTGCATTTCTCAATGCAATCTCTCAGAAGGTAATCGATCCAGAAATCATACCAAGGTTAGAGAATGATTTGGTGCAATGTCTTGTCAGTTTCGAGTTGGTGTTCCCACAATCCTTCTTCAACATCATGATGCACGTCCTAGTTCACCTATGCGAAGAGATTAACGTTTTTGGTCCTGTATTTCTACACAATATGTTCCCCTTTGAGAGGTTCATGGGAGTCTTAAAGAAATATGTTCATAACCGTGCTAGGCCAGAAGGAAGCATCTCCAAGGGCCATGAAAATCAGGAGGTCATTGAGTTTTGTATTGACTTTATTCCTGACCTTAAGCCGATTGGTGTTCCTGAATCGCGGCATAAGGGCAGACTGGATGGAAAAGACACGCTGGGAGGGGAACAAATAATATGTATGGACGGACATTCTCTCACTGAAGCACACTACACAGTTCTACAGAATTCCGCCTTGGTGGCTCCGCATATGGATGAACACAAGAATTTGCTACGGTCCAAACACACAGAGCGGTCTGATGACTGGATTACACGTGAACAAACCAGGAGTTTCACCAGCTGGTTGCAGACACGTACCATGCATGACACCACTATTGAAGATGACTTGTACTTGCTGTCCCAGTTACCATCTTCGAATATAATGACTTTCAAAGGGTACGAGATAAATGGTAATACATTTTACACGATCGCCCAAGATAAGAAGAGCACCAACCAAAACAGTGGTGTCCGCTTTGATGCAGAAACCAAGACAGGAAAGAAAACATATTATGGTTATATATAGGACATATGGGAACTTGACTATCGACGTGGTTTGAAGGTCCCTTTGTTTCGGTGCAAATGGGTCAATATGACACAAGGCGGGGTAACGGAAGACCCGCAGTACGGAATGACAACAGTGGATCTCAACAATGTTGCGTATGCAGACGAACCATTCGTCCTAGCCAATGATGTGGCACAGGTTTTCTATGTGAAGGACATGTCTACCAAGCCAAGAAAAAGAAAAGATAAGGAAGCGAATGCATCGTACTATGAGCCAAAGCGGCACATAGTTCTTTCTGGGAAGAGAAACATCGTGGGAGTGGATGACAAGACAGACATGTCAGAAGATTATGAAAAGTTTGATGAAATTGCTCCATTCATAGTGAATATTCACCCGAGCATCCCGTTAAATGGTGAAGATTTTCCATGGTTACGGCGCAAAGGGACACACGCGAAGAAAAAGTTTCACACCCAAAGATCTGGGATGTGATCGGCTTCACTATCATCACTTTCTTCTGTGTTTCACGCCCAGGAGGTAATCTTTGTAATAGTTAGGGTAGTTATGTGTTTTGGCATTTGAAACGCGAAGAAATTTTATGTGCAAACAAATTCTTTCATGTCTTTACTGATTTTTTTAAGCTAAATGACCCTGAAATTGAAAAGCATTTCAAATGAACTCAGAAAAGGTTAAAAGTTGGCATGGTATCATAATTTCACCCACATAGCATGTGCAAAAAAGTAGAGAGGGTTACCGCAAAAACTGGATGCACTTCATGTACTAAATGGACAATCTCTTTCGAAGTATCAGGGTTTCGGACGAAAACTCATCCGTTACAAAAGGCATTTCATTTTTTTAAGTAACCTAAGCATTACCAAATTGAATATAATGATAAAACACACTAATATTAAACATAAGAAAAAGAATCACTGAAAAATCTATTCTCAAAGTTAAGTTATTCACAAACTAGTGATTCACACAAATTTCAAATAAATCAAAATTTAAACTATTCAAATTTTTAAACTACCGGTACTAACAGAAAGTTTGTAATTTTTTGTACCTAAAGCAAAAATATTCACAAAGAAACTCAAAATACAGCAAAAAAACAACTCAAACAAAAATAAATAACGCAAAAAAAGAAAAAAAAGCCCACCTACTGCGCCACAGCGGCCTGCATATGACTAGAAACCCGACCTGTTGTTGGGCCATGATGCAGGCCCGTAAAGGCCCAGTAGGCCGACAGGGCAGCACATAACATTTAGGCCCAGTAGGCCTGCTTTGGAGAGGAGCTCGAGGGAGCTACCGCACTGGGGCTTATAAACCAGTGCGGACGCCCCTCGGCTAGCGAGGTGGGACTAAACATTTCGCACCGCACCTGTGCCAGCGCACCCCCTTTAGTGCCGGGTGGTAGCACCAACCGGTACTAAAGGGGGGGCCTTTAGTACCGGTTGGAGCCACCACTCGGCACTAAAGGGGTGCTGTTCCCGCCGCTTGGCCTGGCCAAAACAGGCCTTTAGTACCGGTTGGTGGCTCCAACCGGTACTGAAGGTCCATCCTATATAACTAAACACTTCAAAATTTTCAGTTTCTCCTCTGATTCTTCTCCTCTACCCCGTCGCCCACCGCCCCCGTCTCCATAACCCTCGTCGCCGCCCCCGTCCCCGTCGTCGCCGCCCCGTCGTCCCCGTCGTCACCGCCATGCCGTCCCGGCCCGTCCCGTGTCATCCCCGTCCCCGTCATCGCCGCCCCATCCCGGTCGTCGCCGCGCGCCCCGGCCCGTCCCCGTCGTCGCCGCCCCGTCCATGTCCCCGTCATCGCCATCCCCGTCGTCGCCGTGCCCGTCGCCGTCCCCGTCGCCGCCCCCCGTCGCCTCTCGCCTCGCCGGTGAGCACACACACACACACACACATAGCATTGTTAGAAATTTTTCCTTTTTTAGTTATAGAATTAGTTAGTTATATAGCATTGTTAGAAATGTTAGAATTGTTAGAAATTTTTCTTTTTTTTATTTATAGAAATAGTTATAAAATAGTTAGAATTGTTAGAAATTTTTCTGTTTTTTAGTTATAGAAATAGTTATAAAAAAGTTAGAAATTTTTCTTTTTTTAGTTATAGAAATATTAGAAATGTTATACAAATGTTAGTTATATATATATAAATGTTATAAATTTTTTTCTGTTTTTTAGTTATAGAAATATTAGAAATGTTAGTTATATATATAGAAATGTTATAATTTTTTTTTCTGTTTTTTAGTTATAGAAATATTAGAAATGTTATAGAAATGTTAGTTATATAGCATTGTTAGAAATGTTATAGGAATGTTAGTTATATAGAAATGTTAGAAATTTTAGTTATCAAAATCCAATCATTAAAAAATGTTACTTTTTGCGGGCATATAGCTAGTATTTGTTCTCGATGATGCCCGGCCTGCATCCTCGCCGTCGACCCGTCCGTGACGACGTCCGGCGGACCCATGTCCGGGACTGGGCTCCGCCGGGCTGGCACTGGGAGGTGCTGCCTGGAGGGGCGCGCCGCTTGATGAGGAACCCGGCCCCAGGTCCCGTCGTCAACCCTGATCTCGTTTGGTGGCGTTTGTGTGGGCCAGTTTCGGTGTAGAGGGAGCCGGCCCCGCCGGAGGTGGTACGTCGCCGTGTCAGGGAGGAGGACGAGCACGTCCATCGCTACATGGTTGCGTTAGAGGGCGGCAGGTTCTCCAATACCTGGCAGTTTCTTCAGGGGTCTCACTTCAGCTATGATCCTGTGAGGGTTCCTTCTCTTTGGGTGTCCACCGCCCGCGCCGCAGGAACCGCGAGTGTCCTAGATTCTTCTGTAGTATTCGATCTTTATTAGCTACCTAGCCAGTGATGTACTCGATATATAATATTCGAGACGATGTATTCGAGATTATATATTATTCGAGACGATGTATTCGAGATTATATCTACTATTCGAGACGATGTATTCGAGATTATATCTATTATTCGAGACGATATATTCGAGATTATATCTATTATTCGAGACGACGTATTCGAGATTATATTCGATGATGCTTATTATGTATTATGATTGATTCAGTTTTTCCTTATTAATTGATTGCATCCATGCATTGTAATTTGAATATATTTCTTTTGGATTAGTTAAACAAAACCTATGGCGGACAATACCGGCAGAGAGGGAGAAGAGGCCCTGTTCAATATCATATGCAATCCTCGCGGGCCAGATGATGATCAGAATGAATAAGATTATGACGGCTCCGAATATCTAAACAACACCGGGGAGGGTGATATGATATTCGATCGCGACAACCGAATTGATGAAGTCGTGAACTATGAACATGACGAAGAAAATGTTGATCTTGAAACAACAAAGACCGGCGAGGTATATATATTTATATAAGTAGGCATCTGGTGATCATCACATGTTTTAAATGACTTGAAGATATATTAATGAATCGATCTTTCTTCTTTTAGCCATCCAGATCGAGCAAATCTTCAGGCAACAGGACGAAACGAGGCCCGAACAAAAAGTTGAAGGAGGGCGTAAAGTACAATATCGAGGCAATCAGACCTAATGGCGAACCATTCGCGCCTAAGAAGATTGCGGACAAGTTCGTTTGTCAGAGTTCTTGTGAAGGACCAACTCCCGATCTCCCTTCAAGAATGGAGAGAGCCATCAAAGCCACGTCCAGGAGTTACTTTTGTCGACGACAGACAAAAACAGTTGCTTTGGGAAACGCTCATGGAACATTTCACCCTACCAGATCATTTCACAAAAGCAGATGTGGAGAAAGTCAAGGACGCTTCTCTTAGGAAGATGGCGGTTGCATTCAAGAACCACAAGATTCGTTAATGGGCCAAGTACGTCAACGGAGGAAGGAAGACTCCAGTATTCGAGGGAACACTAGAGAACCAAAGTGCTCATCGGGATGATTTCATGAAATTCAAGGATTCGGAATTATCGAAGGAACGGTCGAGAATAAACAAGGCCAATGCCGCAAAAAAGGATAACTTCCATAAGCTAGGGCTAGGTGGCTATGCGGTGGGAATGCCTAAGTGGGATAAGTCTGAGAAAGAGATGCTGGATGCAGGTGTCACTCCAGAAACATTGATCTGGCCCCCCAGGTGCAGGACTTGGTTCTATGCGCATGGGGCGGAGTTGGACCCGAAGACAGGCAAAGTTTCCAAGAAGGCATGTCTGGTCGGAGCCGAAGATAAGCTACTTGTTGCAATAGAAGAGGCTCGATCCGGGTTGTTCGAGCCCAACAGAGAGAATGACGAGCTTACGTGTGCCCTGGGAAATCCTGAACACCCAGGAAGAACACGAGGCATGGGCGCTATTCCGTGGTATGAGGGGTTTTCGGACTGGAACGCCGACTACAGAACCCGTGCGAGAAAGAAGATTGCGGAGGATAAGAAGAGGAAGATGGAGGAGGAGCAGAGGAAGCTAGACTATGAATGCCTTCAAGGCCTAGAATCAGCGCACGCGGACTTGGCAATCAAATTCCAGCGGCAGCAGGAGCAGATCGACTCACTTAGCCAGCAAAGGGGGTCTCAGCAGCTAGCGGATGATCCACCAATGGATAGCACCGTCCCATCCATGCCGAGAAGCAGCGTGGGTTCCGCCCCGGGCGACGCATTGCTGGATAGCTACCCAGTGGATGACATCATGGAGAACACTAACTGCGAGCTACACTTCAAAATGAAGAACATATCCATGAAGGTGGCGGATGCCCTTGCTTCTACAAATCCCCCCGAGGCAACCTTCCATTTCAACCCGATTCCAGCGGGCTATGCTCGTGTCTTGGTTGATGAGGTGGTGGACCAATATTCGGGGCTAGAGCTTGACATTCCTGGAGGTGACGATGAGCACACACTAGGAGAGGCCAACCATCGGATCATCCTATGGAGAAAGGATTGCATCATCTTTCGAAGGCCACCGACACCGCGTCATCCGACTCCTCGTCGCAGTCCGCCACCGAGTCAGCAGACTCCCGCTCCTCCAAGTCCACCAACGCGTCAGGCCACTCCTCCTCCAAGTCCGGCACAGCTTCAGGCCACTCCTCCTCCAAGTCCGGCAAAGCGTCAGGCCACTCCTCCTCCAAGTCCGGCACAGCTTCAGGCCACTCCTCCTGTTGGAAATATGCCCTAGAGGCAATAATAGAAGGATTATTATTATATTTCCTTGTTCATGATAATTGTCTTTTATTCATGCTATAATTGTGTTATCCGGAAATCGTAATACATGTGTGAATACATAGACACCAACATGTCCCTAGTA
The DNA here is from genome assembly GCF_056163025.1 of Triticum urartu. Taxonomy (NCBI): domain Eukaryota; kingdom Viridiplantae; phylum Streptophyta; class Magnoliopsida; order Poales; family Poaceae; genus Triticum; species Triticum urartu. The sequence goes on along the minus strand of NC_141875.1, from coordinate 745,861,657 downwards.
AGCCTCTAGCTGACTAGCTCGTTGATCAATAGATAGTCATGGTTTCCTGACTATGGACATTGGATGTCATTGATAACGAGATCACATCATTAGGAGAATGATGTGATGGACAAGACCCAATCCTAAACATAGCACAATATCGTATAGTTCGTTTGCTAAAGTTTTTCCAATGTCAAGTATCTTTTCCTTAGACCATGAGATCGTGTAACTCCCGGATACCGTAGGAGTGCTTTGGGTGTACCAAATGTCACAACGTAACTGGGTGACTATAAAGGTATACTACGGGTATCTCCGAAAGTGTCTGTTGGGTTGACACGGATCAAGACTGGGATTTGTCACTCCGTATGACGGAGACGTATCTCTGGGCCCACTCAAAGTGACCAAGTGTCTAGTCACGGGATCATGCATTACGGTACGAGTAAAGTGACTTGCCGGTAACGAGATTGAACGAGGTATTGGGATACCGACGATCGAATCTCGGGCAAGTAACGTACCGATTGACAAAGGGAATTGTATACGGGGTTGTTTGAATCCTCGACATCGTGGTTCATCCGATGAGATCATCGAGGAGCATGTGGGAGCCAACATGGGTATCCAGATCCCGCTGTTGGTTATTGACCGGAGAGCCGTCTCGGTCATGTCTACATGTCTCCCGAACCCGTAGGGTCTACACACTTAAGGTTCGGTGATGCTAGGGTTGTAGAGATATGAATATGCAGTAACCCGAAAGTTGTTCGGAGTCCCGGATGAGATCCCGGACGTCACGAGGAGTTCCGGAATGGTCCGGAGGTGAAGAATTATATATAGGAAGTGCAGTTTCGGCCATCGGGAGAGTTTCGGGGGTCACCGGTATTGTACCGGGACCACCGGAAGGGTCCCGGGGGGTCCACCGGGTGGGGCCACCCATCCCGGAGGGCCCCATGGGCCGAAGTGGGGAGGGGAACCAGCCCATAGTGGGCTGGTGTGCCCCCTTTGGCCCAACCCATGCGCCTAGGGTTGGGAACCCTAGGGTGGGGAGGGGGGCGCCCCACCTAGCTTGGGGGGCACTCCACCCCTTGGCCGCCCCCCCCCCCTAGGAGATCCCATCTCCTGGGGCCGACGCCCCCCTAGGGGAGCCTATATAAAGGGGGGGAGGGAGGGGCAGCCGCACCCTTGACTCTTGGCGCCTCCCTCTCCCCTGCTACACCTCTCCCTCTCGCAGTAGAACGGCGAAGCCCTGCTACGGTGACTCCTGCATCCACCACCACGCCGTCGTGCTGCTGGATCTTCATCAACCTCTCCTTCCCCCTTGCTGGATCAAGAAGGAGGAGACGTCACGCTGACCGTACGTGTGTTGAACGCGGAGGTGCCGTCCGTTCGGCGCTAGGATCTCCGGTGATTTGGATCACGTTGAGTACGACTTCCTCATCCCCGTTCTTTGAACGCTTCCGCGCGTGATCTACAAAGGTATGTAGATGCAATCCGATCACTCGTTGCTAGATGAACTCATAGATGGATCTTGGTGAAACCATAGGAAAATTTTTGTTTTCTGCAACGTTCCCCAACAGTGGCATCAGAGCTAGGTCTATGCTTAGTTCTTTTTGCATGAGTAGAACACAATTTGTTGTGGGCGTAGATGTTGTCAACTTTCTTGCCGCTACTAGTCTTATTTTGCCTCAGCAGTATTGTGGGATGAAGCGGCCCAGACCAACATTACACGTATGCTTACGTGAGACTGGTTCCACCGACTGACATGCACCAGTTGCATAAGGTGGCTGGCGGGTGTCTGTCTCTCCCACTTTAGTTGGAGCGGATTCGATGAAAAGGGTCCTTATGAAGGGTAAATAGAAGTTGAGAAATCACGTTGTGGCTTTCACGTAGGTAAGAAAACGTTCTTGCTAGAACCCTATTGCAGCCATGTAAAACTTGCAACAACAATTAGAGGATGTCTAACTTGTTTTTGCAGCAAGTGTTTTGTGATGTGATATGGCCAAAGTTGATGAATGATGAATGATATATATGTGATGTATGAGATTTTCATGCTATTGTAATAGGAATCATGACTTGCATGTCGATGAGTATGACAATCGGCAGGAGCCATTGGAGTTGTCTTTATTTTTGTATGACCTGCGTGTCATTGAGAAACGCCATGTAAATTACTTTACTTTATTGCTAAACGTGTTAGCCATAGTAGTATAAGTAATAGTTCGCGAGCAACTTCATGGAGACACGATGATGGAGATCATGATGATGGAGATCATGGTGTCATGCCGGTGACAAGATGATCATGGAGCCCCAAGATGGAGATCAAAGGAGCTATGTGATATTGGCCATATCATGTCACTATTATTATTTGATTGCTTGTGATGTTTATCATGTTTTTGCATCTTGTTTACTTAGAATGACGGTAGTAAATAAGATGATCCCTCATAATAATTTCAAGAAAGTGTTCCCCCTAACTGTGCACCGTTGCGACAGTTCGTTGTTTCGAAGCACCACGTGATGATCGGGTGTGATAGATTCCAACGTTCACATACAACGGGTGTAAGACATATTTACACATGCAAACACTTAGGTTGACTTGACGAGCCTAGCATGTACAGACATGGCCTCGGAACACAGAAGACCGAAAGGTCAAGCATGAGTCGTATAGAAGATACGATCAACATGAAGATGTTCACCGATGTTGACTAGTCCGTCTCACGTGATGATCGGACACGTCCTAGTTAACTTGGATCATGTTATACTTAGACGACTGGAGGGATGTCTATCTAAGTGGGAGTTCATTGAATAATTTGATTAGATGAACTTAATTATCATGAACTTAGTCTAAAATCTTTACAACATGTATTGTAGATCAAATCGCCAACGTTGTCCTCAACTTCAACGCATTCCTAGAGAAAACCAAGCTGAAAGACGATGGCAGCAACTATACGGACTGGGTCCGGAACCTGAGGATCATCCTCATAGCTGCCAAGAAAGATTATGTCCTACAAGCACCGCTAGGTGAAGCACCTGCTCTCCCTGCAGAACAAGACGTTATGAACGCTTGGCAGACACGTACCGATGATTACTCCCCCGTTCAGTGCGGCAAGCTTTACATCTTAGAGCCGGGGCTCCAAAAGCGTTTTGAGAGACACGGAGCATATGAGATGTTCGAAGAGCTAAAAATGGTTTTTCAAGCTCATGCCCGGGTCGAGAGATATGAAGTCCCCGACAAGTTCTTCAGCTGTAAGATGGAGGAAAACAGTTCTGTCAGTGAGCACATACTCACTATGTCTGGGTTACATAACCGCTTGACTCAGCTGGGAGTTAATCTCCCGGATGACGCGGTCATTGACAGAATCCTTCAGTCGCTTCCACCGAGCTACAAGAGCTTTGTGATGAACTTCAATATGCAGGGGATGGAAAAGACCATTCCTGAAGTATTTGTAATGCTGAAATCAGCAGAGGTAGAAGTCAAAAAGGAACATCAAGTGTTGATGGTGAATAAAACCACTAAGTTCAAGAAGGACAAGGGTAAGAAGAACTTCAAGAAGGACGGCAAGGGAGTTGCCGCGCCCGGTAAGCAAGCTGCCGGGAAGAAGCCAAAGAATGGACCCAAGCCCGAGACTGAGTGTTTTTATTGCTAGGGAAGTGGTCACTGGAAGCGGAACTGCCCCAAATATTTAGCGGACAAGAAGGCCGGCATCACGAAAGGTATATGTGATATACATGTAATTGATGTGTACCTTACCAGTACTCGTAGTAGCTCCTGGGTATTTGATACCGGTGCGGTTGCTCACATTTGTAACTCAAAGCAGGAGCTGCGGAATAAGCGGAGACTGGCGAAGGACGAGGTGACGATGCGCATCGGGAATGGTTCCAAGGTCGATGTGATCGCCGTCGGCACGCTACCTCTACATTTACCTACGGGATTAGTTTTAAACCTCAATAATTGTTATTTAGTGCCAGCTTTGAGCATGAACATTGTATCAGGATCTTGTTTAATTCGAGATGGCTACTCATTTAAATCCGAGAATAATGGTTGTTCTATTTATATGAGAGATATGTTTTATGGTCATGCTCCGATGGTGAATGGTTTATTCTTAATGAATCTCAAGCGTAATGCTACACATATTCATAGTGTGAATACCAAAAGATGTAAGGTTGATAATGATAGTCCCACATACTTGTGGCACTGCAGCCTTGGTCACATAGGTGTCAAACGCATGAAGAAGCTCCATGCAGATGGACTTTTAGAGTCTCTTGATTACGAATCATTTGACACGTGCGAACCATGCCTCATGGGTAAAATGACCAAGACTCCATTCTCAGGAACAATGGAGCGAGCAACCAACTTATTGAAAATCATACATACTGATGTGTGCGGTCCAATGAGTGTTGAGGCTCGCGGTGGCTATCATTATGTTCTCACCCTCACTCATGACTTGAGTAGATATGGGTATGTCTATTTAATGAAACACAAGTCTGAGACCTTTGAAAAGTTCAAGGAATTTCAGAGTGAGGTTGAGAATCAACGTGACAGGAAAATCAAATTCTTGCAATCAGATCGTGGAGGAGAATACTTGAGTCACGAGTTTGGCACACACTTAAGAAAATGTGGAATAGTTTCACAACTGACGCCGCCTGGAACACCTCATCGTAATGGTGTGTTCGAACGTCGTAATCGCACTCTATTAGATATGGTGCGATCTATGATGTCTCTTACCGATTTACCGCTATCATTTTGGGGCTATGCTTTAGAGACTGCCGCATTCACTTTAAATAGGGCTCCGTCGAAATCTGTTGAGACGACACCGTATGAATTATGGTTTGGGAAGAAACCTAAGCTGTCGTTTCTAAAAGTTTGGGGATGCGATGCTTATGTCAAGAAACTTCAACCTGAAAAGCTCGAATCCAAGTCGGAAAAATGTGTCTTCATAGGATACCCTAAAGACACTATTGGGTATACCTTCTACCTCAGATCCGAAGGCAAGATCTTTGTTGCCAAGAATGGATCCTTTCTAGAGAAGGAGTTTCTCTCGAAAGAAGTAAGTGGGAGGAAAGTAGAACTTGATGAAGTATTACCACTTGAACCGGAAAATGGCGCAACTCAAGAAAATGTTCCTGAGGTGCCTACACCGACTAGAGAGGAAGTTAATGATGATGATCATGAAACTTCAGATCAAGTTGCTACTGAACTTCGTAGGTCCACAAGGACACGTTCTGCACCAGAATGGTACGGCAACCCTGTCTTGGAAATCATGTTGTTAGACAACGGTGAACCTTCAAACTATGAAGAAGCGATGGCGGGCCCGGATTCCGACAAATGGCTGGAAGCCATGAAATCCGAGATAGGATCCATGTATGAAAACGAAGTATGGACTTTGACTGACTTGCCCGTTGAGCGGCGAGCCATAGAAAATAAATGGTTCTTTAAGAAGAAGACAGACGCGGATGGAAATGTGACCATCTATAAAGCTCGGCTTGTCGCTAAGGTTTATCGACAAGTTCAAGGGGTTGACTACGATGAGACTTTCTCACCCGTAGCGAAGCTGAAGTCCGTCTGAATCATGTTAGCAATTGCCGCATTCTATGATTATGAGATATGGCAAATGGACGTCAAAACGGCATTCCTTAATGGTTTCCTTAAGGAAGAATTGTATATGATGCAGCCGGAATGTTTTGTCGATCCTAAGAATGCTGACAAGGTGTGCAAGCTCCAACGCTCGATTTATGGGTTGGTGCAAGCATCTCGGAGTTGGAACATTTGCTTTGATGAGATGATCAAAGCGTTTGGGTTTATGCAGACTTATGGAGAAGCCTGCGTTTACAAGAAAGTGAGTGGGAGCTCTGTAGCATTTCTCATATTATATGTAGATGACATACTTTTGATGGGAAATGATATAGAACTTTTGAACAGCATTAAGGCCTACTTGAATAAGAGTTTTTCAATGAAGGACCTTGGAGAAGCTGCTTATATATTAGGCATCAAGATCTATAGAGATAGATCAAGACACCTCATAGGTCTTTCACAAAGCACATACCTTGATAAGATATTGAAGAAGTTCAATATGGATCAGTCTAAGAAGGGGTTCTTGCCTGTGTTGCAAGGTGTGAAATTGAGCTCAGCTCAATGTCCGACCACGGCAGAAGATATAGAAGAGATGAGTGTCATCCCCTATGCCTCAGCCATAGGGTCTGTTATGTATGCCATGCTGTGTACCAGACCTGATGTAAACCTTGCCGTAAGTTTGGTAGGTAGGTACCAAAGTAATCCCGGCAAAGAACACTTGACACCGGTCAAGAATATCCTGAAGTACCTGAAAAGGACTAAGGACATGCTTCTCATTTATGGAGGTGACGAAGAGCTCGTCGTAAAGGGTTACGTCGATGCTAGCTTCGACACAGATCTCGATGACTCTAAGTCACAAACCGGATACGTGTATATGTTGAATGGTGGAGTAGTAAGCTGGTGCAGCTGCAAGCAGAGCGTCGTGGCGAGATCTACATGTGAAGCAGAGTACATGGCGGCCTCGGAGGCAGCGCATGAAGCAATTTGGGTGAAGGAGTTCATCACCGACCTAGGAGTCATACCCAATGCGTCGGGGCCGATCAAACTCTTCTGTGACAACACTGGAGCTATTGCACTTGCCAAGGAGCCCAGGTTTCACAAGAAGACCAGGCACATCAAGCATCGCTTCAACTCCATTCGTGAAAATGTTCAAGATGGAGACATAGATATTTGTAAAGTACATACGGACCTGAATGTCGCAGATCCGTTGACTAAACCTCTCCCTAGGGCAAAACATGATCAACACCAGAACTCTATGGGTGTTCGATTCATCACAATGTAACTAGATTATTGACTCTAGTGCAAGTGGGAGACTGTTGGAAATATGCCCTAGATGCAATAATAAAAGGATTATTATTATATTTCCTTGTTCATGATAATTGTCTTTTATTCATGCTATAATTGTGTTATCCGGAAATCATAATACATGTGTGAATACATAGACACCAACATGTCCCTAGTAAGCCTCTAGCTGACTAGCTCGTTGATCAATAGATAGTCATGGTTTCCTGACTATGGACATTGGATGTCATTGATAACGAGATCACATCATTAGGAGAATGATGTGATGGACAAGACCCAATCCTAAACATAGCACAAGATCGTATAGTTCGTTTGCTAGAATTTTCCAATGTCAAGTATCTTTTCCTTAGACCATGAGATCGTGTAACTCCCGGATACCGTAGGAGTGCTTTGGGTGTACCAAACGTCACAACATAACTGGGTGACTATAAAGGTATACTACGGGTATCTCCGAAAGTGTCTGTTGGGTTGACACGGATCAAGACTGGGATTTGTCACTCCGTATGACGGAGAGGTATCTCTGGGCCCACTCGGTAATGCATCATCATAATGAGCTCAAAGTGACCAAGTGTCTGGTCGCGGGATAATGCATTACGGTACGAGTAAAGTGACTTGCCGGTAACGAGATTGAACGAGGTATTGGGATACCGACGATCGAATCTCGGGCAAGTAACGTACCGATTGACAAAGGGAATTGTATACGGGGTTGCTTGAATCCTCGACATCGTGGTTCATCCGATGAGATCATCGAGGAGCATGTGGGAGCCAACATGGGTATCCAGATCCCGCTGTTGGTTATTGACCGGAGAGCCGTCTCGGTCATGTCTACATGTCTCCCGAACCCGTAGGGTCTACACACTTAAGGTTCGGTGACGCTAGGGTTGTAGAGATATGAATATGCAGTAACCCGAAAGTTGTTCGGAGTCCCGGATGAGATCCCGGACGTCACGAGGAGTTCCAGAATGGTCCGGAGGTAAAGAATTATATATAGGAAGTGCTATTTCGGCTATCGGGACAAGTTTCGGGGTCACCGGTATTGTACCGGGACCACCGGAAGGGTCCCGGGGGGTCCACCGGGTGGGGCCACTACTAGAAAAAGGGCTATAGATGGGATTGACACTAATGGCGCACCAGACAAGCGGTGCGCCATTAGTATATACTAATGGCGCACCACCTTCTGATACGCCATTAGAGTTGAAACTACTAATGGCGCACCTGGCCCAGGGTGCGCCATTAGTATCAAAAAAATATTTTTTTAACTAGTGCGCCTGTCCAAACATACTAATGGCGCATCCAGACACAGTGCGCCATTACTAGTTTAAACTAGTAATGGCGCACCTGCCGGAAAGTGCACCACTAATGTTGTTTTTTTATTATATTTTTTATTCCCTTTTTTGCAAAACTACTAATGGCGCACTGTCCCACGGTGCGCATTACTAGTTTAAACTAGTAATGGCGCACTGTGTGACAGTGCGCCATTAGTATATTTTTTTGCAAAACTACTAATGGCACACCACCAGAAGGTGCGCCATTAGTAACCTGGATCACTAATGGCGCATCCAAAGTTGGTGCGCCATTAGTAAGTGGGCAGCAACAAGATATTTTGGACAGCCTCTCCTACCCACACTCACTTTCCCCCCACTTCATTCTCTCCACCTCCTCCTTGTCTCGGGTGCCTCCTCTTTTTCACCTCATTTCCACCATAGATTCATTCAATTTAAGTGGTTAAATTACCTTGTTTTGATAGGTAAGTAAGGGGGAAGCTATATTTATGTTGTTCTCCCTACAACAATGTGCACATGCACTTTTTATGGCCTAGCTAGATCTATATATGTTCGTGGTGTTGCATATGTTTGTGGTGTTGCATATGTGTTTGTGTTTGGAGGTGTACCGGTATTTGAAAGGTATTTTGCCGGAATGTTGATTCATTTCCGTTTCGGCGAGAATTTTGGCATTAAGCATTCTTTTTGGTCCTATTTTTAGGGAAAGCCATGCCAAATTTTTTCTTGGTTCTAAAATATCGTTTTGCTCTACCCCGCAGGCGACCATGGTCCGCATGATGACCGAAGGCATCGTGAATAGGTTTTTGAGGTCCGTGAAGGCCGAGATGCTTCAAAAGAACGAGACGGAGATAAGATGTCCGTGTCGAAGATGCAAGCTGAAGAGCCTTATTGCGGACCCCGAATCCGGGCAGGTGCGGGACCACCTGCTCTTGCGTGGTTTCATGGATGGCTATCGGTGGCAAGGTGATGAAGATGACTACGAAGTCATCCATGGGGGCCGGGAAAGAAATGAGGAAGGGCAGCAAGACAACCACCGCGGCTCGGGCGGGCGAGAAGACGAAGAATCCCCAGGAGATGATCACGACGGTGATGCTGTACACAGTCATCATGTAGAAGATGCAGGACATGATGATGAGGAAGATGCTGGAGCAGACGACGGGCATGATCATGAAGATGATGATGCCGGCGGAGCAGACAACGCTGGACCATCGATGGGCTGGGTGCAGGACCCTCATATTCAAGAGCTGCTTCTCAAGCAGACGGATAACGCAAGAGCTGCCGCCCGAGAGAAAGCCAAGATGGATCAACTTGAGTTAGACGCGGTTACTCCATTGTATGAAGGATGCAGGCCCGAGGATACCCGCCTGAAAGTAACGCTCATGGCTCTGGAGATGAAGGTAAAACACAAAATGACCGACGCATGCTTCGACGAGAACATGTCATTCTGGCACGAACGTCTTCCCAAGGGGAACAAGTGCCCGACCAGTTTGGAGGAGGCGAAGAAAATCGTGTGTCCTCTGGATTTACCGCATGTGAAATACCATGTGTGCATGAACAATTGCATCATTTATCGGGACGAGCACGCGGAGTCTACCATATGTCCGGTGTGCGGCGTCACTCGATACAAGAAGAGGAAGAAAGCTCCTCGAAAAGTGGTGTGGTACTTTCCGATCACTCCTCGTCTGTAGCGGTATTTCGCGGACCCTAAGGTAGCAAAGCTCCTGCGTTGGCACGCGGATAGGGAGGAGAAGAAGCGAGAAGATGACGCAAATGATTCGGAGATAGATAAAAAAGACAAGAGGCTGAGTCACCCTAAGGATGCGAGCCAGTGGCAAGCGTTGAACTTCGAAGACCCAGAATTTAGGAACGATCCAAGGAACATCGTGCTGGGCACGAGCACCGATGGAGTCAATCCGTTTGGCAGCCAGAGAAGCACACATAGCACCTGGCCTGTGTTTGTGTGGATGTACAACCTTCCCCCCTGGTTGTGCATGAAGAGGAAGTACATTCACATGAGCATGCTAATTGAAGGACCGAAACAACCAGGGATCGACATCAATCTGTATCTGGGGCTGCTGAAAGAGGAGCTTGACACGCTGTGGAAAACGCCAGCCAATACGTGGGACGCCGCAGAGAAAGAATATTTCCCTATGAGAGCCGCGCTGCTCACGACGGTGCACGACTATCTCAGTTACGGATATGTCGCGGGGCAGGTGGTCCACGGATTTTCTGGATGCCTCAGGTGCATGGATGACACAACGTATCGCCAGCTAGATAGAGATCCCGGGTCTTCGAAAACCGTGTTCATGGGACATCGAAGGTGGCTTCGCGACGATGACCCGTGGAGAAAACGCAAGGATCTGTTCGATGGTGAAACCGAACCCCGAGGACGCCCGCGTACGAGGAGCAGCGAGGAAATAGACAAGCTGTTGAAAAATTGGAAAGACTGCCCACTGCCGGGAAAGAAGCAAAAGGCGCCAGATCCGGGAAGAAGCGAAAGGCGCCAGAGCCGCTGCTGAAGGTATGGAAAACGAGGTCTGTTTTCTGGGACTTGCCGTACTGGAAGATCCACCGTGTGCCTCACAGCCTTGATGTCATGCATATCACGAAGAACGTGTGCGAGAGTCTCCTTGGTACCCTGCTCAACATGCCAGAGAGGACCAAAGATGGGCCGAAAGCAAGGGCAGACTTGAAATCAATGGGCATCAGGCAAGAGCTTCACGCTATATATGATGATGATGATGATGATGAGGCGAAGCAGGACACGGAAAGTCGTCGCAAAGGCAAAAAGGCCAAGAAGACTGGAAATGACTACCCTCCCGCGTGCTTCACTCTAAGTCAGGAGGAGATCGAGTAGTTTTTCACCTGCCTCGTAGGAGTAAAACTTCCTTACGGTTACGCAGGGAAGATAAGCAGATACCTAGACCCAGCGAAGCTGATGTTCAGCGGGATGAAGTCTCACGAGTGTCACGTGCTGATGACGCAGATACACCAGTTGCAATCCGTGGGATCATGGACGTGCACGTCCGTGAAACCCTATTTGGCCTATGCAACTTTTTCGACGTCATCTCTTGGAAGTCTGTTGGCGTGAGGCAACTCAGAAGGCTACAGGAAGAGATCGTGGTGATACTATGCGAGCTTGAGATGTACTTCCCGCCCGCATTCTTCGATGTTATGGTGCATCTGCTGGTCCATATCGTGGACGATATCATCCAACTCGGGCCGACGTTCCTGCACAGCATGATGCCGTTCGAAAGGATGAATGGTGTCATCAAAGGATACGTTCGCAACATGTCACGTCCAGAGGGAAGCATAGCCAGGGGCTTTCTGACCGAAGAGTGCATCTCCTACTGCACGAATTATCTAGGCATCGAGAAACCCGTTGGTCTGCCCGTCAACAGGCACCTCGGCAGGCTCGCTGGATGGGGTCACCGTGAGGGTCGTCGCGAAATGCATGTCGACTTCGAGGGTCGACTCGCCGACTTTGAAAGAGCAAACCTAGTCGCACTACAACACATAGACGTGGTCGATCCTTGGGTGGTAGAGCACAAAACCTTTATTAAGAAGACGTACAATGACCGAGCCAACAGAGGACGGACGGAGATATACTCAAAGAGCACAACTCATGTTTCACGCGTTGGTTCAAGCAGAAGCTTCTGTCGTACCCTTTACATGAGGATTCTTCCGCGGAAGAACAACTCATATTCGCCTTGTCACAGGGTGCCGAGCACAACCTGATGACCTATGAGGCGTACGATATCAACGGCTACACATTCTACACCGAGGCCAAGGACATGAAGAGCGATGGTTATCAGAACTCCGGGGTAACGATGGAATCCTACACCGGTAACGACAAGGACAGATACTACGGAAGGATCGAGGAGATCTGGGAGCTGAGCTACGCTGGAGAGAAGGTCCTGATGTTCCGTGTCAGATGGGCCAAGAGCGTCCTAAAAGAAGACCGGTATTTCACCACCATGGTTATACCCGAAGCCAAATCCAAGACCACGGGCGCAAACGTCACCGCGAAAAATGAGCCATGGGTACTGGCTTCCCAAGTGGACCAATGCTTCTTCATTACCGACCCGTCAAAGCCCAGTCGTGTTGTCGTGAGGAGATGCAAAAGGAAGATCATCGGAATGGATGGAGTAGCCAATGAGCAAGACTTCGACAAGTACGGCGACCCGAGGATCGAACATGACGACGATGATGAAGTAGCAGCATACACCACAAGAAGAAGCAGGACCACCCTACCTAAAGGACGTCCGTTCCACAGAAGAACTCCATTTGCGAAAAAGAAGGGCAAGAAGATTGTGAACAGATAGCTAGCTAAGATCGATTGTATTTAAATCGTAGCCTTCATTTCTCGATTGTATTTCATGGGCACTTTTTGAACTATCATGAATATCTTTAAATTTCATGGACACTCGATCTCGATCCCCCTCCATCTCAATCGCTATCCCACCTCGATCACTCGATCTCGAGCACCCCCCGGTCCACCGGCCGCCGCCGCCGACCCCCCGCACCCCTCCCCTACTCAACCGCCGCCGCCGACCCCCCGCACCCCGCGCACCCTCCCCCGCTCCGCCGGCATTACTGTTTGATGATATTATTTAAAAAATTATTACTGTCTTATAAAAAAAATATTACTGTTATGATTTAAACAAGTTTGAACATATTTAAACACAAATAAGTATCAAACAACATTTTAAATGCATAAAAAAATTTGTGGAGCCTGGGAATCGAACCCAAGACCTCCTGGTGTGAGAACTAGCTGCTGACCAGTCGAGCTAGTAGAGGGGACTTGGTGTGGATCAGGTCAGGTGGAAGATAACCTGTTGGCTCGAGCAGAAATAAAAAAAAAATACTAATGGCGCACCACGGTGAGGTGCGCCATTAGTATGGATGTACTTATGGCGCACCGAGGGGTGGTGCGCCATTAGTATTGTGCCATTGCCCCCATCCATATTTCCTCCCGGCCCCTCCCTATCCCCTCTCTCTCCCTCGCCCTCGCCCTAGATCCCCTTCCCCTCTCCTCTCCCGACGCCGCTGCCCCACCGCCCCGACGCCGCCTCGACGCTGCCCCGCCGCCCCGACGCCGCCTCGACCCCGCCCCGACGCCGCTGCCCCGCCATCTCGACGCTGCCCCGCCGCCTCGACGCGACCCCGCCGCCCGGACGCCGCCCCGTCCACACCACCGTCGCCGGAGCACCACCACCACCCGGACCTCATCCCCGACATCCTCCCGCGCCCCACTCCCCGGCATCCTTATCCTCTCCGACCGCCTCCTCCACCCCGGCCCGCTCCTCCAAGGTAAGCTACCACCCCGACCCCTATCCCCTTCCCTCCTCCCATCCCATCTCCATATGAGCATGATAATTTGCATGAACCTTGGATGCCTAAAAATTTCAGATAGTTTCTTTAACATGAGCTCTTAAGTGCGGACAAGTATTTTATTTGCATATATTCTTTCTCAAAGTTTCTCAGACACCCAGATTTTGTTTTTGGCACGAACTCCTCTGATGTCCATATGATCATGCAAATTTGCACCAACCTTGGATGCCTAAAACTTTTAGATTTTTCTGAACATGAGTTCTTAAGAGCGGACAAGTACTTGCATGCCTGAAATGAACACGATGATCATCAAGTCAACTGGTTATTGGTCGATAGTATAGACAACTAGCTACACTGAGTGACGAAACTAAACAAGCCTGCCTGGCCACCCGTCCATCCTACATGAGGGCAATTATGCCTGAACCACGAAACTATTTAATTTTTTATATAACTCATAAAAACAAAAAAAGTGGCTCCATTGGGTTTTGGTGCTTCCCCATGGCCAGGACAAGATAACTTTATCATTGTGCTATGAGATTAAACAGGGAGAGGGATGCTAACGCTCCTTTTGCTTGGCATTATAAAGTACTAGTAAGTATAGATAAGAGGTTGGTTTTTTGAGGAATCAACAGTTAACGGGTGAGGCTCAGGCTGCAGTGATGGCTGCAGTATAAAGTAATATTCTTGTTTCGGTGTACATATGTAGGACACAAACAATTAAGGTGTCTATTTTGATTTAGTGCCTTTGCCTCCACTGCCTTTATTTGGATTGAAGCTTGCTTGTGTTTACTTCTGATTACAAGATCTCCATACTCGGAGATTTCTTTATATATGTTGTAGTATAAATATATTGTTTTGTCATTCTGTAATTGTTAGTGGAATTTACACTGTAAATGTTAGTGGGTTTACAGTGTACTTCTAGTGGATTTTTGCTCTGTATTTGCTAGTGGCATTTTTAGTGGAATTACTGTGTATTTCCATGGTTTTTACACTGTAATTATTAGTGTAATTTTGGGCCTTTGTATAGTTGATTCACAGCAGCAGCAACTGTAATTGACTGAAGAATAGTTTCAGTTAGTTTCAGTTAGTTAAATAGTTTCAGTTAGTTACCTCTAAAACTATTCCTAATTAACTGAAGAAGAGAAGAGAGGAGGAGTAGTTTATTTCATAGAGTAAAAATTAGCACTATTTGACAGTAAAAGGTTTTAGCTAATTTGAATTAACTGAAAGCAGCAGTACATCATTTTTATTGACAGTAAAATGTTCAAAGAAACAGAAATATCAGTACAATAGCTAGATTACACTATCAGTACACTACCAGTAAAATGTTCATTTAGTTTCAGTAAACAAATATTGCCAAGCATGACATGGCCTTTGTGAGCTCCTTTGTATAAAATGAAATGCAAGGTTGCTGATACTGTAACCCAGATCACACAGATCAATTTTTTTTTCAATTTATGCAACTGTAAGAGTACCAACCAGATTACACAAATCGTTTTTTCTTCAGAAGTGTGTCATAATTTCCCTGTCCTAATTGTTGTTTTGATTCAGAAGTGATGATTTGCTACAACCAGTGCATGCATGCCTTTTTTCTTCTTCATTTTTAGTAAAGTGCTCTGTTCTGGGTCATGGACTTTGTGCCATGGACCAGTGCATGCATGCATGCTGCTGCTGCTGCTGTACTACTTGTCAAGTGATGCTGCTGCTGCTATCTGCGAGTTGCTGCTGCTAGTTGTGATTTTGTCAAGTGATGCTGCTGCTACTTGTGATCTTCTAAAATGACCCCTTTCTCCTGAAACGTTGATTAATTTCCGTTTCGGTTGAGAAATGGGGAACTCCAAGGTCAAGAAAATTAGCAAAGGTCATGCCCAATTTTCTTGACCTAGAAGGTGCCCGATTCTCAACCGAGATAAAAATTAATTTGCTTTAGTGGTTGGATTAGTTTCGTATTTTTTTCACACACTCAGACACCCTTTCTTGCCATGTGTGTGAGAGAGATAGTGAGAGGAGACAAGAAGAAGGGGGTTAGGAAGAGGTTGACCAAACTCACAACCTTGTATCTTTGCAGCAACCAACTTTCTAGACACACCCCTCAACAACTAGGTTACCCTGAGAACGTGGACTTGGACCTTAGCAACAACACACTAACAGGTTCTATCCCAAAACACCTAGGCAATATCACAAACATCTCTCAATTGTTCCTTGACAATAACCAACTTTTTGGCGACATTCCTCGAGAATTAGGTTATTTGGTCAACTTAGAGATCTTGTTCCTTGACAATAACCAACTTTTTGACCAAACTTTGTTCCTATTTATAGAGAAACATGGCCAACAACGATGAGGCCGGGGGTTCTGGCGGCAAGAAATTCTGGGAGCTGTCCCAGGAGATGGAGGAACAACCTCACTTATATGAGGACGCCGCCTTCTCCACCGATCCTGAGACCACTGATGGTACCGCCGAGGATGACCCCACTGATGCCACCACTGATGGTGCTGCCGAGGATGCCACCACTGATGATGGCGGCGCACGTACAGATGGCAGCCAACCGAAGAGGCAACGGAAGGACTGGCGCCCGACCGTGCTCCGCACCCTCAAGGAGGAAGTTACTGAAGTGGACTCCAACGGGAATCCAACGGCGCCCGAACGAATAGTCAAGGGGTACTCGCTTCAGCTCGGGTGCATTCTCTGGAGCACCGTCTCGATCAACA
The DNA here is from genome assembly GCF_056163025.1 of Triticum urartu. Taxonomy (NCBI): domain Eukaryota; kingdom Viridiplantae; phylum Streptophyta; class Magnoliopsida; order Poales; family Poaceae; genus Triticum; species Triticum urartu. Next base: position 745,845,492 of record NC_141875.1, on the reverse strand, counting down.
CCGAGAACCTCAGGCATCCTGACCGAGGGAATTTGCGCAACCTCCTCTTCACGAAGCTGCACGAATGATACAAGTTCCCCGCTGAATTTGAAAACACAAGCCTCAAAGGGAATAAAGTGAACAATGCTGCCCTCAAGAAGATGAGCATGGCCCTGTCTACTTGGAAAAGCAATGTGAAGAGAATGATCAAGAAAGGTGAGTTATGAGAAGATCAAGGAGAAAAATCCTACGATCACCGAAGATGACTACAACGACTTCAAGATCAATTGCTCGAGCACCGCAAGCTCCGAATCAAGTAGGTGGGGGAAAGAAATGCGGGAGCTGAACTTAGGGGAACACACACTCGGTCCCGGCGGTTACAGAGTGGCGGAGCCTATATGGGACAAGGAGGAGGCGGACCGTGCCGAGCAAGGCCTACCGCCCCTCTTCGATAAATACGATGACAAGCAGACCAGGAACTTTGTCAGGGCCCGGTACAAGAAGGACCCGAAAACAAAGGAGCTTACCACGGATCCGAAGACCAGGGCGCTTGAGCTTGTTCTGGTAAGGAATACACCCCCGCGTAATTAGCTCCATATTGTTGCATTCTAATTAATGAAGCCAAATTTCTAAATGGTTCACATTCCTTCCGCAGGCGACTGAAAGCAGTAGCGCGGGGTCGACTAAGAGCAACCCTTGGGACACCACTCTAAATAGGGCGTTGAATGTAATGAAGAACAAGGATAAGCTCAGTAAGCCGACGTCAGCTGGTCGTGTGGCCGGCAAAGGCTTGTCGACAAAATGGTCGTCATACTATAACACTGGTGGACGAAAGGAGAAAAAGACCAGCTCGGAAAGCCAGGCACGCGAGGTTCAAGAACTCAGGGCACAGGTGGCACGGATTCCGGAGATTGTCCAAGAGCAAGTGCAACAACAACTCGGAGCGACGATCACCACTATTGTGCCTACCTTGATCCAGGGGATTAGTGCGTGGATTGTGGGCGGCCAACAGGGGCCGCCCCCGATTCCTAGCTTCACGGCCAGCAACTCGCAGAACGCAATGGCGGGGCCATTGGTGTCTCCGGCGGAGGCGGCATTGGTGTCCCCGGCGGAGGCGGCACGGGAGCTTAATGCACCCGGGTGTACGCCGGCCGGCACCTCTGCAGCAAGCGGCCCCTCCGTAAACTGCACGCCCGCCTTTGGCGGTGCCTCGACATTAGCCGAGCTCGACGCCATCATCACGGTAACTAATTAAGCCTCTCTCGGCCGAGGACTTCATCTCCTTGCCTTTGACCGGGCATCCCTGATGCCCTACATGTTTTCGCAGGGCGCCGCCGACGTTCCGTGCACTCTCCTGCACTTCGTGAACAACGAGTTGGTCGATGTCGCCAAGGGCAAAATCGTTCAACCGGGCAACCCCTTGTTCCACGGTACCCAGATGCCACCCAACTTGTTTAGGGTTCAACTGTTTCGGGTGCTGCCAGGCTGCGAGGAGTTGTTACCTCCGATTCGACCCGTCGGGGCCGACGATGATGACGTGATGACCCTCAGCGCTTGCCTGAGCTGGCCCCTGCTTTGGCTGAAGAGCCAGATTCGTTTGGGGGCAGGGGACACCACCCCAAAGACAACACCGCCAGTCATGCCGCCGCCAAGTCGGCCCCATGGCAAGACCGCCGCAATGGTGCCGGACATCCCTATGCCACTGGATCCAAACATGCATATGGCACAGGATCAGAACGACGACGACGACGATACATTTGCCAATGTCGATCAGTACTTTGCCGATCATGGGTACGGTGGCGACTTCATGGGGCCTCCTTCTCAAGAACCCAACCCAACAAAAGACGTGCGCGATCTAGCTGGTACCGCGGAGAAGCCAAGTTGCAACAGGCGTCGTCTGCAGTTCAGCTCTCAGGAGACGCCTCCAGCTGCCGACTTCACCGAGCCTCAGATAGGCGAGGTGCGAAATATGATCAGCCCCAACACACTCAAGAAGGCGGTCTGTGAGCAGAACTCGGTCCCATTACAGGAGAAGAAGAAGGCACGCAAAAGAAAGACTAACAAGGGTGCGGGCCAGCCGGCACCGACTACGATCCGTGCTCAGGACGGGCCACCTTCACCTAAGGATATCTCGAGGAGGGTGCATGTGGCGGGTAGGCCGATGCTACCGAGAAATATGCTCGATGCTGCAACCGGTGCTATGCGGAGTCTGCATGACAGTGTTCTTTCTTTGGAGAAGCGGCATCTCGGAGAGAAGGATGTGGCATACCCGGTCTTTGCGGCCAAGGTGCCAGAGGGCAAGGGCTTTGTGGATAACTCCATCGGGGGTACGATCGTCCTGCGGTTTGATGACATCCACGCTATGTTGAACCTTCATCCGCTGCACTACACCTTCGTTCGGCTATTTTCGCTGAGTATGGAGATGCGGATCATTTGCGACAAGACCCCGGACATCGTGATAGTCGACCCCTTCTACATGCGTGCCAAGATCTTGGGCAGCGCTGGGGACCGGCAAGTCGCGAGTTCTTACCTCGAAGGCGTCATTCTGGCAAACCAAGATAAGGATAACTTCCTCGTGCCTTACTTTCCCGAGTAAGTCCTCCCCTCAACCGCCCCGTAACATATGAATTCTTAGATTTCGATCGTTTTTCTTTTAACATTCCGTGTTTCCTGCAGTGACACATGTTGCACGCTCATCCTCCTAAGCCCCAAATATTCCATGGCCACGTATTTCGACCCGGACCGTTAGTCGAACGTAGACTACACAAATGTCAAGAAGGTTCTTGATGATGTTCTCCCCGGCTACGTCAAATCTGGAGGCACCTTCACCAGGCCTATTCGTAAGTACGGCAAGCACGTGTTCTCCCATAATACGACGTTCTGCTGCGTCAAGCAGCCGCCTGGCGGTCAGAAGGGTGCCTACTACGCCATCCATCACATGCGGGCGATCGCACGGGACCATCATCACCTTCTGCTACCGAGTAGACTCAAATATTGGGCCGCGAGCGTGTCGGCAATCCAGGACGCGGACATCAGACAAGAATTATTTCACATCCAGTCGGAGTTTGCGGAAATCATCCATCAAGATGTCCTTCGTACCTCGGGGCAGTTCTACCTCAGAAATCAACCGTCCAACAGTGACATCGACACAATCCTACAAATGCAGGCTGACAACGCCCATTCTTTCATGACTCCCACGATAGACGGCGGCTTCATCCACGCTCCGGTCCCTTGAGTCGAGTCGAAAGCAGTGATGCTGTGTCTAGTTCTGAAACATCGATTGGCTCATGTTGTAATTAAACTTTAATGAACTTGTAGTATGTCTCTTTGGTTTCGAGAGTCGTTCAACTTAAGATGTAATCGATGCTATTAATGTCTTGCTTTTCTCTTCCGATCGTTCTGTTGCATACTTATATATTGCTTATGTATTGTCTGTGAATTGGTACTAACGTTTCGTTTGGCTACTGCATAGCGATGCCGTGGTATGTCCTGTACAAGGGTAAGGTTCCCGGAGTCTACGACGAATGGGAGGAGTGTCGGAGACAGGTTCACCGATTCAGCGGTAACAGTTACAAAGGGTACGCCACTAGGGCCGAGGCTGAATCTAGATACACCCGCTATCTAGCAGGAGAGGGGAGGGAGCGTTGGAGGAACTGGATGAAGACGAGTTTCATCGTGATGATGCTCATCGTGATGACCGCAGCTCTCTTCTATGTGATGGTAGTTTAGATGATCGATATCGACTTGTAATGTGAAGACAAACTCGCGGTCTCGAGACTTGTAATATAATGTTCTATCTTTGTTCGGTCTTTTCAATTCGGAGAGTAATATGATGAATTGTATTCGGAGACTAAAATGACGAATTGTATTCAGAGACTAATCTTCTATTGTATTCGATGAATCTGTTGTTGATGTGTGCTGTTTATATTTTGTCCAATTATACATTTTGTAACCTGTGCAAAAAACAGAAAATTAAAAAATAAAAAAAACCTAATATTCATACTAATGGCGCATCACACCATAGTGCGTCATTAGTATACCAAACGATACTAATGGCGCATCATTAGACAGTGCGCCATTAGTATGCCAAACTTACTAATGGCGCATCTCGTTGTCGTGCGCCATTAGTATGCCAAAGCACCTGGGTATACATGGCCCCCTGGGAGGCATACTAATGGCGCACTTTTGTATATACTAATGGCGCATCTGAGGTGCGCCATTAGTATACCAGATACTAATGGCGCACCCGTGGTGTGCCATTAGTAAAATATACTAATGGCATGCTACTAATGGCGCACCACTAATGCGCCATTAATGGCCAAATTAGGTGCGCCATTAGTAGGCCTTTTCCTAGTAGTGGGCCACCCATCCCGGAGGGCCCCATGGGCCGAAGTGGGGAGGGGAACCATCCCATAGTGGGCTGGTGCGCCCCCTTTGGCCCACCCCATTCGCCTAGGGTTGGGAACCCTAGGGTGGGGGGGCGCCCCACCTAGTTTGGGGGGCACTCCACCCCTTGGTCGCCGCCCCCCTAGGAGATCCCATCTCCTAGGGCCGGCGCACCCCCTAGGGGAGCCTATATAAAGGGGGGAGGGAGGGGTAGCCGCACCCTTGACTCTTGGCGCCTCCCTCTCCCCTGCTACACCTCTCCCTCTCGCAGTAGAATGGCGAAGCCCTGCTGCGGTGACTCCTGCATCCACCACCACGCCGTCGTGCTACTGGATCTTCATCAACCTCTCCTTCCCCCTTGCTGGATCAAGAAGGAGGAGACGTCACGCTGACCGTACGTGTGTTGAACGCGGAGGTGCCGTCTGTTCGGCGCTAGGATCTCCGGTGATTTGGATCACGTCGAGTACGACTTCCTCATCCCCGTTCTTTGAACGCTTCCGCGCGTGATCTACAAAGGTATGTAGATGCAATCCGATTACTCGTTGCTAGATGAACTCATAGATGGATCTTGGTGAAACCGTAGGAAAATTTTTGTTTTCTGCAACGTTCCCCAACACCTCCTCCAAGTCTGGCACAGCTTCAGGCCACTCCTCCTCCTCCAACTCAGCCACGTCAGCCGTCTTCGCCGCCTCATCAATCACGGAAGAGAGCCGCCTCAGCTATGGTGCGTAGCGGTACAAGTCGAGGTAGTACTGCAGGTACAGGCAGAGGCAAGCGATTTCAATATGGTCCAAGCCTCGCGCCTCTTCCGCAGAGGCCTTACGACAAGTCCGAGGAGGAAAACGTAGCCATATCGAAGGCCGAGGTGGAAGCCCATTTTGCACCGAAACCGCCACCGCCGCCAAGGGAGAAAGTGCCTGTGGAAAAGATTGACCACTTCATTCGTATGGCTAGACCACCAGCTCCCAAGCCTGTTGACACAGACTATGAGCGCCACCTCAGGAAGTTAAATCGAGCACGTCTACAAGAAAGAGGCGAGCTCGAGCTCGAGCAAATCAGCTGGCAAAAAATGCGGTAAAACCGTTCCCCAGCTGGGAGAACAGGCGGCGCAATCAATCCCCCCGCTTGTTGTGCCAACAACACATGAGAGTAGGCGCGCCCAATATTATTGTGGGCACACCGTTAACGTTCCCGGGCTGGGCGATGTGGTAATAACCGAGGAGCATATTGCATAGGCTGAATCGATCGGGATCACTGTTGGACAACTCCTCGATATCGAGCCGATGTCTCCGACTAGAGAGGAGGAAATAAAACGGAAATATGCCCGGGGCCAACCTTTGGTCGAGCCAGAGGAGGTCAATAAGCTCCCAACGAGAATGTATGCACTGCATCAATGGTAGATGGACATTACCAAGATTTCCAATCGAGAGTCCCTCATAGTGAATGTCAACGAGGAGCATTTCTACCATAAGAAAGCTGTGACCGTTGAGTATTCAGAACTTTTTCAGCTATACAATAAAGACGCACTCGACAAATCTATCGTCAGTTGCTATTGTTTGTAAGTGATTTCTTTCTGTAATTTAAGTCTCAAGCTAGCTGATCATTTTGATCAATCATTACCTGTAATTATCCTCACTATATTCTTTTCTGTAGTATTATGCAGGATGAAGATTTATGAAATGAAAAAAGGTGGACGCTATGGCATTGGGTTCGTTGACCCAAATACCATTAATGAATACACATGGAAAATAGATCCATATCACGCAAAATGTGTAGAGGAAAGCATGCTACAGTTCTTCAAGTAACTCAAATACAATGAAGATATACTACTTCCTTACAACTTCCAGTGAGTCACACTGTCTTGTACTACAAATTCTGTTTTTCCCTACTAGCTATAGCTACATGTTTTTGCTTACATATATATGCCCGCTTAATTAAGACATGTAAACGTGTGTGCATGCAGATTTCACTGGATCTTGTTAATCATTAAAGTTGATGAAGGAACAGTTGAAGTACTAGACTCGCTACTTAAGAAAGCAAGTGACTACAGCATCGTGAAGGGGATAGTCAACAGGTAATATCAATCATTATTAACTATATCTCGGCCTATTTAATTAGTTCGTCATTTCCTGATAACAACTATTTAATAACCCATTTATTCATTTTCTTTGTCAGCGGGCAGGGCTTGGGCAAAGTTCATCAGGGTCACTCCAGGCCCATGGAAACAAAGTCTGAAATGGTATCGACCCAAGGTAAGTAATTAAGTAGTACTAGCTAGCTGCCATCTCTTTAATTATCATGCTTGATTAATTATTATCTGATCAAAATTCCATTCTCGTAAAGGCCCTGAAGCAGGCGCCGGGGAATGATCTATCTGCATACTACGTTTGCGAGAACATTCGCATGATGGCGTCCGAAAGGAGCAAATCTCAAAGACAGGAGTGGGTACGATATCGATTGTCAGAACACTATTCACAATTTTTACACCATTATCGATATCTAGTCACACAACTAATACACATGCATATTGATCTCCTTCTTAACAGTTCAAAGAGGTTTGGGACAAGCTCCTAGCACAGGACCGCATAGAAGCAATTCAAGAGGAAATAGCGGGATTTTTGCTCGACCAGGTCATAGATCCCAAAGGAGAATACTATTACCCGCTACCGCCCCCATGAACCACTTCCAATTTTTATCGTGCTCTGAAGGCACCAATTAGCTAGGCTAATGCCACTGGCTACGAAGGCACCAATTAGGAGAAATTGTATATATATATATATATATATATATATATATATATATATATATATATATATATATATATATATATATATATATACATGTGTGTATATATGTGTGAATTAATTAATGGTGGTTGTGAGACATTCGATGATATATATATATTATGATCGGTTTTACTAGAAATTCTATTTATATATATGCATAACGTGTACAATATGTAGTATCGTAAAATACCAGCAAACAAAAAAGAATTAAATGAAAAACACAAAATTAAATGAAAAAGAAATCTTAAACCCAAAAAAACCCCAACATTTTAATACCGGTTCCCTGCCCCCGAAGCTGGCTCGTGCCACGTGGTTGCCCTTTAGCACCGGTTCGTACTGAACCGGTACTAAAGGGGGGGGGGGGGGTTTAGTGCCTACATTCTAGCGCCGGTTATCAAACAGGCACTAAAGGGCCTTACGAACCGGTGCTATTGCCCGGTTCTGCACTAGTACAACAAGCAGAAGCGTAAAAGGGCGAATCCTTAGCAGGTCAACTACTAGAAATAAGATTGCATGGTGACTGTATTATTCTAATATGAAAAACATACGTTACATCTTTGCAAATAATAAAAGTAACTAAGATTAGGTAATTTCAGGTGCAAAATAAATAAATAGAAAAGGTGCTTAACTCTGCTCCTATGTGTGTAGTACATTAGGTAATTGAGATTAATGGTGATAGGGAGGATCATCAGGAGCCCCTACTGTTGTAACTAGGAATAAAACCCAACCGTAAGCAAGCCTGTTTGACGGTTGAGGTGAATCCAGCAAGGTGACCTCTTTGTCTCCTGATGCGCCGGATTTAATTTTTAATTATTTGACTTCACCCTTTCTTGACTGTGACATCGAACTCAGGGAATTTCACCACAGGTGGTCACCATCGACAATCCATCCGTCCCCTGTTTAAGCAGAAGAACAAATTCATCGTTGCCCCCCGTTATTTCAGGGCCTTCCCCTGTTCTGCTTGTCCATGCGTTCACGTCCAGATTTGGACCTGTTCGTATCCTGATGCATGTGATTAATGGACTACTACCCAAGAGGTCAAGAGAACATGTACTAAGAACTGTCTGTCAACACTATTGTTAGCTAGATAGGTTCAGACAGTGTTTACTTAACTGTTTCGTACATCTTTCTGTGGTCTTTTCTTTGTCGAGAATGGTCACGGCGTGCCTTTTTTTTCATTGGAATGGGTGGGTAATATATGTTCTTGAAGCTGATAGTTTGCTAGATTGCTTTCAGATCAGTAAGGTTGTACATGATGTGGATGGTGATGTTGCCGTTCATTAATCCGGCTGTCAAGTATGCAGCCAGCGCTGGAATGGGATAGCAGAAATAAGGAAGGGTCGTGGATCAGCATGTCCGCTGTCCACTGGCGCACGTGGACATAAGAACATAGAAGTTCAGAACCGGTATTCAGATGTTGCCGTTCCTTCCCGTGTTAATGCAGTAATTAAAACCTGCCTGCCTCTCATATTTTACTTTGCTACATAGCAACATCCTCCCCGTTGTCCTGATGGTCCCGTGTACATAGCATAGGTAGGGACGTGGTCGGCCTTGGCCTGTTCTTCTTTTTTGGCCAGGGATTGTGAAAATGCAGAGAAGTTCAGAATTGGGTTTCAGGCTGGAAGCTGACAACTGCTCTTTAGGGGATTGCAAAATGCGCTTTTCTGTTACAGAGTACTTAGTGGACTAGCTACGCAACAAAACATTCTCATGCATTTGTGTGTTACTTCTTAGGGAGTATGGATGTTATTTTCTGTGACGCTACGCTATGCACCATGGTGGGATCGATAGCCGTCGTCTAATATATCACACAACACCTGTGTCGTCACGATCAGTCAATCACCTGCCCGAATCGAGAGCCACGGCGGCGGGTCAAGATATAGTCGAAGAGTAGATAAATGGAAGCACATCCCAACCCATCATTCATCATACCTCCTGAATCGCTGGATCAGTTCACGCTCAATAATTAATGGTTCTACTGGCAGACTTGATATGCAATTGGAAGCAAATGCAACTTCCACTTGTTTCTACTCAAAATTGAAGGTCTTGTTCTATCCAACTTCAGCAAAAGTCTTACAAACCGAACTCATCGTCTTAATTTATGAGCCTGGAATAAACAATCGTCGAGTCTGAAACTAAGCTGGTAGGAACAAATTAAGCATCTCAATGAAGAACTCAAGTAGGCAGCAATGGTTTGGTTCATCATGGGAAAAATGCTTGTTCCCTAGCATGACAGAAGCAAGAAGAGAATTCAGGCATGAGCGGACAAACTTTGGTGATCGGAACAGTCCGGTCATGGAGACATGGATGTCAATGAAATTAATCTGTTGTTAGCTCCTCCTACCTTCAACGCCATTTGAAAGTACGCACATACAAACAAATGGTTCAGTTACATAATGTAACAGAAAGATGAAATGAAACAAAGTTGATATAAGAAAATGCAGGTGGTGGACTCTCTGCTAATTTAATCATGTGCACTCTATGTAATAATCTTGTATCCAGCAGCAGGCAGGCCAAGAATTACTGTGTATTTATGCATGCATGACAAGTAACCAATGCCAAATTCCTCACATTTTAAACAAAATTGAACTAGAGAAAACGCCGAAAGAACAGTTGATTTGTAGTATAGTTCCTGATTGCTCATACACTAACAGGGATAGATCAGAGCAATCTGTAGATGCACACTTAGCTAGCTGCGTACACACGTATATGTAGGAGGAGCTGACCTACAAGCACTAGTATTGGCTTGCTGCCTTGTACTGAAGCTGATGGAGTGGAATGAGTTACAATCCGAGGTGCATCCTTAAATAGCAAACTGATATAAGCACTTTACGTCAAGCACTAGTGCTACATCACTGCTGACTACTATTACTTAGCTACTAAGCCTATGGTAGCTACAGTCATTTTTCTTTTTTCACTGCTGTGGACATGCAGCTACATGCATGCATGCATCGGAGACAAGGGTGAAGCCTACAATCTCCCCCGCAACCTTGTCGATGAAGCTTGATGTTGACGATCTCAACCTTCTTGTTTAGCTCCTGAAGCTGCACCTGGCCTAGAGTCTTTGTAAGGATGTCAGCTTTCTGCTCACCAGTACCAATGAACTCCACGTACACAGTGTCCTCCTCGGCGCAATCACAATTATTGGGTTCTTGCAGAGGGAAATCGCAAACTTGTTATCGACGAAGATGAGTGCAGGGACGGTGTCTTTGTTGAGCATCTCGCCGAGGAGGCGAGCAAGCCAGATTCCTTGACAGGCCGCTGTAGCTGCCACCTTGTACTCTGCCTCGCACGAAGAAGTGGCGACAACGTTCTGCATCACCGATTGCCTACCAATGGGACTGCTCCTGAGGAAGAACAGTGCAAGAGGTGCTCTTCCGGGAGTCCACATCACCAGCTTGGTCGGAGTCGCTATAGCTGACCAAGCTCTCGCTGAAGCCATGATGATACACGCGTCCATGCGTGAGTGTACCCGCGATGTAAAGGAGTAGGTGCTTGACGGCAGCGAAATTATTGCTTGCCAGGGCTTCCATGAACCTACTCAGGTACCTAACAGTGAACGTGATCTCAGGTCAGGTGTGCACAAGATACTTGAGGCTCCCGATGCTGCTGCAGTAGAGGGTAGCATCCACTGCCTTCTCGGAGCTATCCTTGTTGAGCTTTAGCCATGGCTTCATTGGAGTCGTGCATGACATGTCGATCCTTGATGCCTGCTTGCATGAGCATCTTGGCAGTGTAGGCCACCAACTTGATTGTGATACGACCACCTGCCTAGTTCACCTCCATCCTGAGGTATTACCGAAGATGCCTGAGGTAGTGCCGGAGCAGTATGATGCATTTCTCCCTTGAAGCGTTAGTTCTCTTCAGGCTCTACCCCGGCGATGACCGGGTCATCGACGTAGATGCCGATGATGAGCAATGTGTTCACGGTGCCATGCGACTACATGCCCTGCTCAGAAGCACTGCATGAGAGCGCGGAAACACATCGTCATTGCTGCAAATGTGGCAATGCAAGGTTTAGTTGAGAGCCTTTTACTTGCTTCATAGGTTCTTGTGTTGTGAATTACTCATCTGATTTAAAAAACGACTATTTACATACTTTAGCTATGCCAATGAATAGGTCCTAATCAGATCTCTAATACATAGGGAGAGTTTCCTTCCTTATGATTTCTCTTAATTATATTGTATGCATGCCACTGATGTGAGGTTTTGTCCTTGTTTATTTGTTTAACAACATTTTGGGTGAATCAACTACACATACAGTAGACCTTATTCACTTGCCAAAAACATATTCTGACAGTAATTTATTTTATCAACCTTTTGGTCCAAGATTTGGATGCAATTTATATGCTACTACAACTATATGATGTTGAGAGAAGGGAGTTGTTATGCATACTATGTACTAAAGAATATGTTAGCGGCTTCTTGTAAGTACAATTGTTGAAGCTCTTCAGCAATATTCTTTTTATCAATTCTTCAGCAACTCTGCACTGTTTCTCTATTATTCCCTTATGTAGACTTCCTTTTCCCCGAAAATATATTCCACAAGGCTCCCAATGTTCTTGTAACCGATGGTGTACAGCTTATGCTCGTTTGCTAACTATAATTTAGAATTTCCTCCTAGAGAAGGGAGTTGTTATGCATACAATAACAATCATTGTGAACGATGAGCTACCAAATTGCAAGGTACATGAGTTGCATAAATATTAAGTACAAATGAAAAATGTCAAGATATCTTGGGTGATAGAAATATCACAAGTAAAATTATATGTCACTTAGAAGAATCCTTGCAAAGAAGCTACTATCTCAGAGTCAAGTTCATATTTAGTGCTAAATTTACGAAAAATATCGGTATCCATAAAAGATTTAACATAATCAAAACTAGGTGTCATACCTGACTCCTTACCATTGTCGAGGTCCCAATCTGCAGAGTTGCGTTTAATTCTTTTCAATAAATCCCATTTGAATTTAATAGTCTTCATCATAAAAGAGCCAGCACAAGAAGTATCAAGCATGGTGCGATTGTTAGCAGAAAGGTGAGCATAAAAATTTTGAATTATCATTTCTCTTGAGATATCATGATTGGGGCATGAATATAACATTGATTTACGCCTCCCCCAAGCTTGAGCGATGCTTTCTCCTTCGCGAGGCCAAAAATTATATATGTAATTGCGATCACGATGAACAAGATGCATAGGATAAAACTTCTGATGAAATTCTAATTTCAATCGTTTGTAATTCCAAGACCACATATCATCACATAGCCTATACCATGTCGATGCATCTCCCCTCAAAGATAAAGGGAAGACCTTCTTATTAACAACATCTCCGGGTACACCTGCAAGCTTAAATAATCCACAAACTTCATCCACATATATCAGATGTTCATCAGGATGTTTTGTTCCATCTCCTAAAAAAGGATTAGCTAGCAGTTTCTCTATTATACCCGCAGGAACTTCAAAGCAAGCATTTTCATTTTCAGTAGGTTCGGTAGGTTGAGGAGCAAATCTTTGCTCTACTGGTCGGGGTGAAGATACCCCGAACAAGCCCCTCAGAGGATTACCTTCCATAGTAACAAGTGACAGTGAATTTCAGCACACTATATAAATTTTTCCTTACCAAAGGCGCTTCACTCCTCGGCAACGGCGCCAGAAAATAGTCTTGATGACCCACAAGTATAGGGGATCTATCGTAGTCCTTTCGATAAGTAAGTGTGTCGAACCCAACGAGGAGCAGAAGGAAATGATAAGCGGTTTCCTGCAACGTATTCTCTGCAAGTACTAAAATAAGTGGTAATAGATAGTTTTGTGATAAGATAATTTGTAATGAGCAACAAGTAACAAAAGTAAATAAGGTGCAGCAAGATGGCCCAATCCTTTTTGTAGCAAATGACAAGTCTGGACAAACTATTATATGATGTAAAGCGCTCTCGAGGACACATGGGAATATCGTCAAGCTAGTTTTCATCACGTTCAAATGATTCGCGTTCGGTAGTTTGATAATTTGGTATGTGGGTGGACCGGTGCTTGGGTTCTGCCCTTACTTGGACAAGCATCCCACTTATGATTAACCTCTATTGCAAGCATCCGCAAATACAACAAAAGTATTAAGGTAAACCTAACCATAGCATGAAACATATGGATCCAAATCAGCCCCTTACGAAGCAATGCATAAACTAGGGTTTAAGCTTCTGTCACTCTAGAAACCCATCATCTACTTATTACTTCCCAATGCCTTCCTCTAGGCCCAAATAATGGTGAAGTGTCATGTAGTCGACGTTCACATAACACCACTAGAGGAGAGACAACATACATCTTATCAAAATATCGAAGGAATACCAAATTCATATGACTACTAATAGCAAGACTTCTCCCATGTCCTCAGGAACAAAAGTAACTACTCACAAAGCATAAACATGTTCATAATCAGAGGGGTATTAATATGCATATAGGATCTGAACATATGATCTTCCACCAATTATACCAACTAGCATCAACTACAATGAGTAATTAACACTACTAGCAACCTACTAGCACCAATCCCGGACTTAGAGACAAGAATTGGATACAAGAGATGAACTAGGGTTTTGAGATGAGATGGTACTGATGAAGATGTTGATGGAGATTGCCCTCTCCCGATGACAGGAGCGTTGGTGATGACAATGGCGGTGATTTCCCCCTCCGGGAGGGAAGTTTCCCCGGCAGAATAGCTCCGCCAGAGCCCTAGATTAGTTCCGCCAAGGTTCCGCCTCGTGGCGGCGGAGTTTCGTCTGAGAAGATGGTTTATGATTTTTTCCCATCGAAAGACTCCATATAGCAGAAGATGGCCACCGAAGGGCCACCAGGGGGCCCACGAGGTAGGGGGGCGCGCCCCCCACCCTCGTGGTTGGGTGTGGCCCCCCTGGTGAGTTTCTTCCGCCGAGTATTTTTTATATATTTGGAAAACATCTTCCGTGAAGTTTCAGGACTTTTCGAGCTGTGCAGAATAGGTCTCTAATATTTGCTCCTTTTCCAGCCCAGAATCCCAGCTGCCGGCATTCTCCCTCTTTATGTAAACCTTGTAAAATAAGAGAGAATAGGCATAAGTATTGTGAGACATAATGTGTAATAACAGCCCATAATGCAATAAATATCGATATAAAAGCATGATGCAAAATGGACGTATCAGCTACCTCTCCTCCTGCGCACGCTCGCTGCGCCTCGCTACCCTGCCTCGCTAACCCACTCGCCCCGCCTTGCTAACCCACTAGCCGTCGCCCGAACCCGCCAGAGCTCGCCTCGCAAGCCACGCATCGCTCGCCAGCCACACATCGCTCACCGCTTGCCCTGATCCGATCGCCATCCCCGCCCCGATCCCGTTCGCTAGCACCCCCTGGTTTCGCCAAGTCACCCGATCCCAGCCGACGAGTCACCCGATCCCGGTCTCGCCAAGTCGTCGTCGCTGCCTGCTGCATCGTCCGGTCACGCCGCGCCGCTTCCTTCCCGCGCCGCCATGGATTCCTCCGGCTCCTCCTCCAACAACCCGTTCGCCGGACCGGACCCCACTGACATCCGCGACATCAACATCCACGACCGTGTTCCCGTTGCCCTCGATGCCACCGACGCCACGTACTTCGTGTGGAAGACGTACTTCTCGCCGCTCTTCCGCGAGAAAAACCTCGTGGATCACGTTGATGGCTCCGTTGACTCCCACGCCATGGTGGGCGACTCCGAGTGGACCGCGATCGACGCCACGCTCATCCGGTGGTTCTTCACCACCATCTCGAAGGACCTGTTTCACACGGTCGTGAGCGATGGTGATGACGCCCGCGCCGTGTGGGTCAAGCTCAACGGTCTCTTCACCGACAACAAGCTTCAGCGCCGTGTTTTTTTTGCAGTAGGAATTTTTTGACTGTCATCAGGATGATCAGTCTATCGATGACTACTGCCGCCGCGTGAAAACGTTGGCGGATGAGCTCCGTAACATTGGCGCCAAGGTTGATGACGACCTCCTCCTCAGCACGCTCACCGCCGGCCTCAACGAGGACTTTGACAACGCCACCTCCAAACTCTCCCTCATCCTGGAGCCCTCCTTCCCCAAGTTCGTGGCATACTTGCGGTTGGAGGAGCACCAGATGAAGGGGGTCAAGAAGCGCGTGCAGCAGCACGCCCTCGCCGCCAGCACCTTGCGTGGTGCCCCTCCACTGGCCGCCCCGCCCGTGCCTGCGCCCCGTCACCAGTCGGCACCCCCCGCGCCTTCGGGGTATTTCCCCCTCCCTCCCGCGCCCCTGCCTCACCCGCTGCCCCCCAGCAGCCGCAGCAGGGTGGCGGGCGCCGCGGCAACCGCCGTGGAGGCGGTCGCAAACAGGCGCAAGGGGGGGCCCCTCGTCAGCAGCAGTAGGAAGCCACTCCGCCCTAGACTTACGGCACCAACCCATGGACAGGCGTCGTACACGCGTACTCGATGTCGGTTCCTCGGGCTCCTGCTCCGGGCATCCTTGGGCCTCGGCTGGCGAGCCACCAGGCGCTCTTCACTGTGCAGAACGCCGCCCCCTACAGCGGCTACGGCGCCGCGCCCACCTACGGCGCCGCGCCCCCCTACAGCGGCTAGAGCAGCGCCGGCCTATGGAGGGTTTCTTCCTCCCTAGGTGCCACCACCATGGGACCCGACCCTTTTTGCAGCTCTGCACCCGCCCCATCACCGAGCTCCTACGGTGGCGGCAGTGACTGGTACATGGACTCGGGCGCCACCGCTCACATGACTGCTCATCCCGGTAACCTCACATCCGCCACTCCTATTCATACTCCCAGTCGCATCACCCTTGGTAACGGTTCCTCCATTCCCATTACACATGTCGGTCATATGTCTTTTTCTTCTACTTCTACTCCCGTTAACATGTCTAATGTTATTGTGTCTCTTAACTTAGTTACCAATCTTGTTTCTGTTCGTCGCCTTGCTCGTGAGAACCCTATTACTGTTGAATTTGACGATATCGGCTTTTCCATGAAGGACGCCCGTACACGGATGGTACTCCACCGATGTGACAGCTCGGACGAGCTTTACCCGGTGCATCCCTCCGGTGCCACCACCACCCGTCGTCCCGCCGCCTTCGCTGCTAGTGTAAATCTTTGGGACGCCTGCCTCGGCCATCCCAACTCCACCGTCATGCGTCAGATTCTTCAAAGTTTTTCTTTCTCATGTAATAAGGTCGACAACCACTCTTGTGAGGCTTTCCGTCTTGGCAAGCATGTTCGTCGTCCCTTTAGTGAGTCTACAAATGTTTCCACTTTTCCATTTCAGTTATTGCATAGTGATATTTGGATGTCCCCGGTTGCGAGCAACACGGGTTACTTATACTATTTGGTGATATTGGATGATTTTTCTCATTATGTGTGGACATTTCATCTCCGTCGCAAGTCCGACGCCCTTGCCACACTCACAGCTTTTTATTCATATGTCACCACACAGTTCGGTCGTCCTATTCTTGCCTTGCAAACTGACAACGGAAAGGAGTTTGACAATGTCGCCGTCCGCAGTCTTCTTGTGTCGCACCACACCATCTTTCGCCTCACTTGCCCCTACACGTCCCAGCAGAATGGTCGCGCCGAGCGCGTCATTCGCACTCTTAATGACTGTGTCCGCACATTGCTCTTCCACTCCTACGTGCCTCCTCAGTTCTGGCCGGACGCGCTCGCGATCGCCAGCCTCCTCATCAACATTCGCCCGTGTCGTCCATGCTAGAACTACACTCCTCACCAGCTCCTCTTTGGTGCGGTTCCATCTTATGACGGCCTTCGCATTTTTGGGTGTCTCTGTTATCCTACCACCGCGTCCACTGCACCTCACAAACTCGCTCCCCGGTCGCTTCCTTGCATCTTCCTTGGTTATCCTCCCAACACCAAAGGTTACCGGTGCTATGATCCACTGCCCAACCGCGTTTTCACCTCGCAGCACATGTACTTTGATGAGTTGGTGTTCCCGTTTCAGCAGGTACCATCACCCTCGGCGTCTCCCGCGGCACGGTTCGCCCCTGCCCCCACCTCTGGCGAACTGCCCCGCCGTGCACCGGGCTTGGCCCTGCCCACGCTCCCGGTGCCGGCGGCCCCCGTCGTCATGGCCCCCTCGGTGGCCCCCGTCGCCGCGGCCGCCTCGGCTGCCCCTGGCGCCGCGGCCCCGCCGATTGCCCCCGACGCCCCGGTCCCTTCGGCCGATCCAGAGACCGGCTCGAGCTCATCCTCACCGGTCCCCCTATCGGCTCCGCCGGCTGCCGCCGCACCTCTCACCGGCGTGGTCACTCGGGCTCGGACTGGGACGTTTCGTCCTAGCACGCGCTACACCTCCAACGAGTACGCGTGTGCTGCGTCCACCTCGGCCCTGTCCCCGCTCCCCATCTCCGTTCGCGCAGCCCTTCGGGATCCGAACTGGCTTGCTGTGATGTGTGATGAGTTCGACGCCCTGCAGCACAACCGTACGTGGCAGCTTGTCCCGCGGCCTCCCCGTGCCAACATCATCACTCGCAAGTGGGTCTTCCGCCACAAGACTCGCACCGACGGTTCCCTTGAGCGCTACAAGGCGCGTTGGTTCATGCGTGGCTTTCGCCAGCGTGTCGGCATGGACTTCACCGACACCTTCGCCCCGGTTGTCAAACCGGGCACAATTCTCGCTGTTCTCCAGCTCGCTCTTTCTCGCGCCTGGCCAGTCCACCAGCTCGATGTGTCTAATGCTTTCTTGCATGTCCATCTCGACGAGCAGGTGTTCTATCAGTAGCCTACTGGTTTCGTCGACACCGACTATCCGGACCACGTGTGCTTGCTCTCCCGTTCCCTTTACGGGTTGAAACAGGTGCCTCGGGCCTGGTACCAGCGGATCGCGGCCTTCCTTCAGCAGCAGGGGTTCCGATCCACATGGTCCGATGCCTCCCTGTTTGTTTATCATCGGGGTCTCGCCACCGCGTAACTCCTCCTGTATGTCGATAACATCATCCGGACTGCCTCCTCGCTAGCGCTCCTTCAGCAGATCATAGCTCGCCTCGGCACCGAGTTGGCCCTCAAGGAATTGGGGGCTCTCCACTACTTCCTTGACATCGACGTTGTGCGCCGGGCCACTGGCTAATTCCTACACCAGCAGAAGTACGCCTACGAGCTTCTGGAGAGAGCGGTCATGCTTAACTCCAAGCCTGCTCCTACGCCTGTTGACACGAAGGCTAAGGTGTCCACTGTCGAGGGTTCTCCGGCGTCCGACGCTCCCTTCTACCGCTCCATCGTCGGTGCGCTTCAGTACCTCACACTGACGCGTCCGGACATTCAGTACACTGTCCAGCAGGTGTGCCTTCATATGCATGCTCCTCGTGATAGTCATTGGGCTCTGGTGAAACGTATTCTTCGGTACATACGTGGCACCACAACTATGGGTCTCACCCTGACGGCATCACCTGACACCAGCCTTTCGCCTACTCCGACACCGACTGGGCTGGGTGTCTCGACACTCGCCGCTCCACTTCCGGCTACTGTGTCTACCTCGGGCCCTCTCTGATTTCGTGGTTGACGGTGTCCTGGACTAGGGGGTACTCATCACATCGTCTCCCGATCAGTTGGATTGGGCCGAGGTGTTGGGGAACGTAGCATAAATTCAAAATTTTCCTACGTGTCACCAAGATAAATCTATGCAGTCATCTAGCAATGAGGGAGGAGTGGATCTACACACCCTTGTAGATCGCGCGCGGAAGCGTTCAAGAGAACGGGGTTGATGGAGTCGTACTCGTCGTGATCCAAATCACCGATGATCCTAGCGCCGAACGGACGGCACCTCCGCGTTCAACACACGTACGGAGCAGCGACATCTCCTCCTTCTTGATCCAGCAAGGGGGGAAGGAGAGGTTGATGGAGATCCAACAGCACGACGGCGTGGTGGTGGAAGTAGCGGGATTCCAACAGGGCTTCGCCAAGCGCTGCAGGAGGAGGGAGATGTGTCATGGGAGGGAGAGGGAGGCGCCAGGGCTTGGGTATGGTTGCCCTCCCTTCCCCCCACTATATATAGGGCCAAGGGAGAGGGGGAGGGCGCAGCCTTGCCCCTTCCTCCAAGGAAGGGTGCGGCCAAGGGGGGGAGGAGTCCATCCTCCCCAAGGCACCTCGGAGGTGCCTTCCCCCTTTAGGACTCTCCCCTCCTCTTGTCCCTTTGGCGCATGGGCCTCTAGGGGCTGGTGCCCTTGGCCCATATAGGCCAAGGCGCACCCCCTACAGCCCATGTGGCCCCCCGGGGCAGGTGGCCCCACCCGGTGGACCCCCGGGATGTTGGGTAACGTAGCAATAATTCAAAATTTTCCTACGTGTCACCAAGATCTATCTATGGAGAGACCAACAACGAGGGGAAGGAGAGTGCATCTACATACCCTTGTAGATCGCTAAGCGGAAGCGTTCGAGAGAACAGGGTTGATGGAGTCGTACTCGTCGTGATCCAAATCACCGAAGATCCTAGTGCCGAACGGACGGCACCTCCGCGTTCAACACACGTACAGCCCGACGATGTCTCCCACGCCTTGATCCAGCAAGGAGAGAGGGAGAGGTTGAGGAAGACTCCATCCAGTAGCAGCACAACGGCGTGGTGGTCGTGGAGGAGCTTGGCAATCCTGCAGGGCTTCGCCAAGCACCACGGGAGAGGAGAAGTACTTGGGAGAAGGGGAGGGCTGCACCAGAACATTGGTATGGCTGCCCTCCCACCCCCCACATATATATAGGGGCAAGGGAGAGAGGGGGGGCGCAGCCTTGGCCCTTCCTCCAAGGAAGGGTGCGGCCAGGGAGGAGTCCCTCCTCCCCAAGGCACCTAGGAGGTGCCTTCCCCCTTTAGGACTCTTCCTTTCCTTATCTCTTGGCGCATGGGCCTCTTGGGGCTGGTGCCCTTGGCCCATATAGGCCAAGGCGCACACCCCTACAGCCCATGTGCCCCCCCGGGGCAGGTGGCCCCACCCGGTTGACCCCCGGGACCCTTCCGGTGGTCCCGGTACAATACCGGTGACCCCGAAACTTGTCCGGTGACCAAAACAGGACTTCCCCTATATAAATCTTTACCTCCGTACCATACCGGAACTCCTCATGACATCCGGGATCTCATCCGGGACTCCGAACAACATTCGGTAACCACATACAAACTTCCTTTATAACCCTAGCGTCATCGAACCTTAAGTGTGTAGACCCTACGGGTTGGGGAGACATGCAGACATGACCGAGACGTTCTCCGGTCAATAACCAACAGCGGGATCTGGATACCCATGTTGGCTCCCACATGTTCCACGATGATCTCATCGGATGAACCACGATGTCAAGGACTTAATCAATCCCGTATACAATTCCCTTGTCTATCGGTATGATACCTGCCCGAGATTCGATCGTCGGTATCCCGATACCTTGTTCAATCTCGTTACCGGCAAGTCTCTTTACTCGTTCCATAAAACATCATCCCGTGATCAACTCCTTGATCACATTGTGCACATTATGATGATGTCCTACCGAGTGGGCCCAGAGATACCTCTCCGTCACACGGAGTGACAAATCCCAGTCTCGATTCGTGCCAACCCAACAGACACTTTCGGAGATACCTGTAGTGTACCTTTATAGCCACCCAGTTACGTTGTGAAGTTTGGCACACCCAAAGCATTCCTACGGTATCCGGGAGTTGCACAATCTCATGGTCTAAGGAAATGATACTTGACATTAGAAAAGCTTTAGCATACGAACTACATGATCTAGTGCTATGCTTAGGATTGGGTCTTGTCCATCACATCATTCTCCTAATGATGTGATCCCATTATCAACGACATCCAATGTCCATGGTCAGGAAACCGTAACCATCTATTGATCAACGAGCTAGTCAACTAGACGCTTACTAGGGACATGGTGTTGTCTATGTATCCACACATATATCTGAGTTTCCTATCAATACAATTCTAGCATGGATAATAAACAATTATCATGAACAAGGAAATATAATAATAATCAATTTATTATTGCCTCTAGGGCATATTTCCAACAGTCTCCCACTTGCACTAGAATCAATAATCCAGTTCACATCGCCATGTGATTAACACTCACAGGTCACAACGCCATGTGACTAACACCCAAGAGATTACTAAAGTCGGTAGTCTAGTTCACATCACTATGTGATTAACACTCAATGAGTTCTAGGTTTGATCATGTTGCTTGTGAGAGAGGTTTTAGTAAACGGGTCTGCAACATTCAGATCCGTATGTACTTCGCAAATTTCTATGTCATCTTGTAGATGCAACTACTACGCTACATTTGGAGCCATTCCAAATAACTGTTCTACTTGGAGCTATTCTAAATTGTTGCTCCATTATACGTATCCGGTATCTCTAGTCAGAGCTATCCGGATACGTGTTAAGCTTGCATCGACGTAACCCTTTACGACGAACTCTTTTACCACCTCCATAATCGAGAAAAATTCCTTAGTCCACTAGTTACTAAGGATAACTTTGACCGCTGTCCTGCGATCCATTCTTGGATCACTCTTGTACCCCTTGACTGACTCATGGCAAGGCACACTACAGGTGCGGTACACAGCATAGCATACTGTAGAGCCTACGTCTTAAGCATAGGGGACGACCTTCATCCTTTCTCTCTATTCTGCCGTGGTCGAGCTTTAAGTCTTAAATTCATACCTTACAACTCAGGCAAGAACTCCTTCTTTGACTGATCCATCTTGAACACCTTCAAGATCATGTCAAGGTATGTGCTCATTTGAAAGTACCATTAAGCGTTTTGATCTATCCTTATAGATCTTGATGCTCAATGCTCAAGTAGCTTAATCCGGGCTTTCCATTGAAAAACACTTTCCAAATAACCCTATATGCTTTCCAGAAATTCTACGTCATTTCTGATCAACAATATGTCCACAACATACACTCATCAGAAATTCTATAGTGCTCCCACTCACTTCTTTGGAAGTACAAGTTTCTCATAAACCCAAAATCTTTGATCATCATCAAAGCATACATTCCAACTCCGAGATGCTTACTCCAGTCCCTAGAAGGACTGCTGGAGCTTTGCATACTTATTAGCATCTTTCAGGATTGACAAAACCTTCCTGTTGTATCACATACAACCTTTCCTCAAAAATCATCGAGGAAACAATGTTTTGATATCCTATCTGCAAGATTTCATAAATGATGCAGTAATTGCTAATATAATTCCAACAGACTCTTAGCATCGCTTCGAGTGAGAAAGTCTCATCGTAGTCAACTCCATGAACTTGTCAGAAAGCATCTTAATGACAAGTCGAGCTTTCTTAATGGTGATACTTACCATCATTGTCCGTCTTCCTTTTAAAATCCATCTGTACTCAACAGCCTCACGACCATCGAGCCGTTCTACCAAAGTCTACACTTTGTTTTCATACATGGATCCTCTCTCGGATTTTATGGCCTCGAGCCATTCATCGGAATCCAGGCCCACCATCGCTTCTCCATAGCTCGTAGGTTCATTGTTGTCTAGCAACATGACTTCCAAGACAGGATTACGTATCACTCTGAAGTAGTACGCATCCTTGTCATCCCACGAGGTTTGGTAGTGACTTGATCTGAAGTTTCATGATCACTATCATAAGCTTCCACTTCAATTGGTGTAGGTGCCACAGGAACAACTTCCTGTGCCCTGCCACACACTAGTTGAAGAGACGGTTCAATAACCTCATCAAGTCTCCACCATCCTCCCACTCAATTCTTTTCGAGAGAAACTTTTCCTCGAGAAAGGACCTGATTCTAGAAACAATCCCTTATTGCTTTCGGATCTGAGACAGGAGGTATACCCAACCGTTTTGGGTGTCCTATGAAGATGCATTTATCCGCTTTGGGTTCAAGCTTATCAGCCTGAAACTTTTTCACATAAGCGTCGCAGCCCCAAACTTTTAAGAAATGACAGCTTAGGTTTCTCTAAACCATAGTTCATACGGTGTCATCTCATCGGAATTACGTGGTGCCCTATTTAAAGTGAATATGGTCGTCTCTAATGCCTAACCCATAAACTATCGTGGTAATTCGATAAGAGACATCATGGTATGCATCATATCCAATAGGGTGCAGTTATGATGTTTGGACACACCATCACACTATGGTGTTCCAGGCTGTATTAGTTGTGAAACAATTTCCACAATGTCTTAATTCTGTGCCAAACTCGTAATTTAGATATTCATCTCTATGATCATATCATAGATATTTTATCCTCTTGTCACGACGATCTTTCAACTTCACCCTGAAATTACTTGAACCTTTCAATAATTCAGACTCATGATTTATCAAGTAAATGTACTCAACATCTACTCAAATCATCTGTGAAGTAAGAACATAACGATATCCACTACACGCCTCAGCACTCATTGGACTGCACACATCAAAATGTATTACTTCCAACAAGTTGCTTTCTAGTTCCATTTTACTGAAAACGAGGCTGTCAGTCATCTTGCCCATGTGGTATGATTTGCATGTCTCAAGTGATTCAAAATCAAGTGAGTCCAAACGGTCCATTTGCATGGAGTTTCTTCATGCATATACACCAATAGACATGGTTCGCATGTCTCAAACCTTTCAAAAATGAGTGAGTCCAAAGATCCATCAACATGGAGCTTCTTCATGCGTTTTATACCGATATGACTTAAGTGGCAGTGCCTCAAGTAGGTGGTACTATCATTACTATCTTATATCTTTTGGCATGAACATGTGTATCACTACGATCGAGATTCAATAAACCATTCATTTTAGGTGCAAGACCATTGAAGGTATTATTCAAATAAACAGAGTAACCATTATTCTCCTTAAATGAATAACCGTATTGCGATAGACATAATCCAATCATGTCTATGCTCAACGCAAACACCAATCTCGATGATAGAGGGAGCGTGCGATGCTTGATCATATCAACATTGGAAACACTTCCAATACATATCGTCAGCTCACCTTTAGCTAGTCTCCGTTTATTCCGTAGCTTTTATTTCGAGTTACTAACACTCAGCAACCGAACCGGTATCTAATACCCTGGTGCTACTATGAGTACTAGTAAAGTACACATTAACATAATGTATATCCAATATACTTCTATCGACAGCCTTCTCATCTACCAAGTATCTAGGGTAATTCTGCTCCAGTAGCTGTTCCCCTTATTACAGAAGCACTTAGTCTCAGGTTTGGGTTCAACCTTG
Organism: Triticum urartu; assembly: GCF_056163025.1. Classification (NCBI taxonomy): domain Eukaryota; kingdom Viridiplantae; phylum Streptophyta; class Magnoliopsida; order Poales; family Poaceae; genus Triticum; species Triticum urartu. Next base: position 745,821,160 of record NC_141875.1, on the reverse strand, counting down.
GGTTTCTTCACTAGAGTAGCAACTGATTTGCCGTTTCATGAAGCATCCCCTTTTGCCCTTGCCCTTCTTGAAACTAGTGGTTTCACTAACCATCAACAATTGATGCTCCTTCTTGATTTCTACTTTCGCGGTGTCAAACATCGCGAATATCTCAAGGATCATCATATATGTCCCTGATATATCATAGTTCATCACGAAGCTCTAGCAGCTTGGTGGTAATGACTTCGGAGAACCATCACTATTTCATCTCGAAGATCAACTCCCACTCGATTCAAGCGATTGTTGTACTCAGACAATCTAAGCACAAGCACAACAATTGAGCTTTTCTCCTTAGTTTGCAGGCTAAGAAAATCGTCGGAGGTCTTATACCTCTTGACATGGGCACGAGCCTGAAATCCCAATTTCAGCCCTCGAAACATCTCATATGTTTCGCGATGTTTCAAAACTTCTTCGGTGCCTCAACTCTAAACCGTTTAACTGAACTATCACGTAGTTATCAAAATGTGTATGTCAGATGTTCGCAACATCCACAGACAACGTTCGAGGTTCAGCACACTGAGCGGTGCATTAAGGACATAAGCCTTCTATGAAGCAATGAGGACAATCCTCAGTTTACGGACCTAGTCCGCATAATTGCTACTATCAACTTTCAACTAAATGTTCTCTAGGAACATATCTAAACAGTAGAACTGAAGCGCGAGCTACGACATAATTTGCGAAGACCTTTTGACTATGTTCAGGATAATTAAGTTCATCTTATGAACTCCCACTCAGATAGACATCCCTCTAGTCATCTAAGTGATTACATGATCCGAGTCAACTAGGTCGTGTCCGATCATCACGTGAGACGGACTAGTCATCATCGTTGAACATCTTCATGTTGATCGTATCTACCATACGACTCATGCTCGACCTTTCGGTCTTCTGTGTTCCGAGGCCTTGTCTGTACACATGCTAGGCTCGTCAAGTCAACCTAAGTGTTTCGCGTGTGTAAATCTGTCTTACACCCGTTGTATGTGAATGTTCGAATCTATCACACCCGATCATCACATGGTGCTTCGAAACAACGAACTGTCGCAACGGTGCACAGTTAGGGGGAACACTTTCTTGAAATTTTTAATGAGGGATCATCTTATTCACATGCAATCAAATAATAATAGTGACATGATATGGCCAATATCATATAGCTCCTTTGATCTCCATCTTGGGGCTCCATGATCATCTTGTCACCGGCATGACACCATGATCTCCATCATCATGATCTCTATCATCGTGTCTTCATGAAGTTGTCTCGTCAACTATTACTTCTACTACTATAGCTAACGGTTAGCAATAAAGTAAAGTAATTACATGACGTTTATGTTGACACGCAGGTTATAAATAAATTAAGACAACTCCTATGGCTCCTGCCGGTTGTCATACTCATCGACATGCAAGTCGTGATTCCTATTACAAGAACATGATCAATCTCATGCATCACATATATCATTCATCACATCCTTTTGGCATATCACATCACATAGCATACCCTGCAAAAACAAGTTAGACGTCCTCTAATTGTTGTTTGCATGTTTTACGTGGCTGCTATGGGTTTCTAGCAAGAACGTTTCTTACCTACGCAAAAACCACAACGTGATATGCCAATTGCTATTTACCCTTCATAAGGACCCTTTTCATCGAATCCGATCCGACTAAAGTGGGAGAGACAGACACCCGCTAGCCACCTTTATGCAACTAGTGCATGTCAGTCGGTGGAACCAGTCTCACGTAAGAGTACGTGTAAGGTCGGTCCAGGCCGCTTCATCCCACAATGCCACCGAATCAAGATTGGACTAGTAACGGTAAGAATATTGAACAAAATCAACGCCCACAACTACTTTGTGTTCTACTCGTGCATAGAAACTACGCATAGACCTAGCTCATGATGCCACTGTTGGGTAACGTAGCAATAATTCAAAATTTTCCTACGTGTCACCAAGATCTATCTACGGAGAGACCAGCAACGAGGGGAAGGAGAGTGCATCTACATACCCTTGTAGATCGCTAAGCGGAAGCGTTCAAGAGAACGGGGTTGATGGAGTCGTACTCGTCGTGATCCAAATCACCGGAGATCCTAGTGCCGAACGGACGGCACCTCCACGTTCAACACACGTACAGCCCGACGATGTCTCCCACGCCTTGATCCAGCAAGGAGAGAGGGAGAGGTTGAGGAAGACTCCATCCAGCAGCAGCACAACGGCGTGGTGGTGGTGGAGGAGCGTGGCAATCCTACAGGGCTTCGCCAAGCACCACGGGAGAGGAGAAGTACTTGGGAGAAGGGGAGGGCTGCACCAGAACATTGGTATGGCTGCCCTCCCACCCCCCACATATATATAGGGGCAAGGGAGAGAGGGGGGCACAGCCTTGGCCCTTCCTCCAAGGAAGGGTGCGGCCAGGGAGGAGTCCCTCCTCCCCAAGGCACCTAGGAGGTGCCTTCCCCCTTTAGGACTCTTCCTTTCCTTATCTCTTGGCGCATGGGCCTCTTGGGGCTGGTGCCCTTGGCCCATATAGGCCAAGGCGCACACCCCTACAGCCCATGTGGCCCCCCGTGGCAGGTGGCCCCACCCGGTGGACCCTCGGGACCCTTCCGGTGTTCCCGGTACAATACCGGTGACCCCGAAACTTGTCCGGTGACCAAAACAGGACTTCCCATATATAAATCTTTACCTCCGGACCATTCCGGAACTCCTCGTGACGTCTGGGATCTCATCCGGGACTCCGAAAAACATTCGGTAATCACATACAAACTTCCTTTATAACCCTAGCGTCATCGAACCTTAAGTGTGTAGACCCTACGGGTTCGGGAGACATGCAGACATGACCGAGACGTTCTCCGGTCAATAACCAACAGCGGGATCTGGATACCCATGTTGGCTCCCACATGTTCCACGATGATCTCATCGGATGAACCACGATATCAAGGACTTAATCAATCCCGTATACAATTCCCTTGTCTATCGGTATGATACATGCCCGAGATTCGATCGTCGGTATCCCGATACCTTGTTCAATCTCGTTACCGGCAAGTCTCTTTACTCGTTCCATAACACATCATCCCTTGATGAACTCCTTGATCACATTGTGCACATTATGATGATGTCCTACCGAGTGGGCCCAGAGATACCTCTCCGTCACACGGAGTGACAAATCCCAGTCTCGATTCGTGCCAACCCAACAGACACTTTCGGAGATACCTGTAGTGTACCTTTATAGCCACCCAGTTACGTTGTGACGTTTGGCACACCCAAAGCATTCCTACGGTATCCGGGAGTTGCACAATCTCATGGTCTAAGGAAATGATACTTGACATTAGAAAAGCTTTAGCAAACGAACTACACGATCTAGTGCTATGCTTAGGATTGGGTCTTGTCCATAACATCATTCTCCTAATGATGTGATCCCATTATCAACGACATCCAATGTCCATGGTCAGGAAACCGTAACCATCTATTGATCAACGAGCTAGTCAACTAGAGGCTTACTAGGGACATGGTGTTGTCTATGCATCCACACATGTATCTGAGTTTCCTATCAATACAATTCTAGCATGGATAATAAACGATTATCATGAACAAGGAAATATAATAATAATCAATTTATTATTGCCTCTAGGGCATATTTCCAACACGGGACCCTTCCGGTGGTCCCGGTACAATACCGGTGACCCCGAAACTTGTCCCGATAGCCGAAATAGCACTTCCTACATATAATTCTTTACCTCCGGACCATTCCGGAACTCCTCGTGACGTCCGGGATCTCATCCGGGACTCCGAACAACTTTCGGGTTACCGCATACTAATATCTCTATAACCCTAGCGTCACCGAACCTTAAGTGTGTAGACCCTACGGGTTCGGGAGACATGCAGACATGACCGAGATGACTCTCCGGTGAATAACCAACAGCGGGATCTGGATACCCATGTTGGCTCCCATATGTTCCACGATGATCTCATCGGATGAACCACGATGTCAAGGACTTAATCAATCCCGTATACAATTCCCTTTGTCTAGCGGTACGATACTTGCCCGAGATTCGATCGTCGGTATCCCGATACCTTGTTCAATCTCGTTACCGGCAAGTCTCTTTTACTCGTTCCGTAACACATCATCCCGTGATTAACTCCTTGATCACATTGTGCACATTATGATGATGTCCTACCGAGTGGGCCTAGAGATACCTCTCCGTTTACACGGAGTGACAAATCCCAGTGTCGATTCGTGCCAACCCAACAGACACTTTCGGAGATACCCGTAGTGCACCTTTATAGTCACCCAGTTACGTTGTGACGTTTGGTACACCCAAAGCACTCCTACGGTATCCGGGAGTTGCACAATCTCATGGTCTAAGGAAATGATACTTGACATTAGAAAAGCTTTAGCATACGAACTACATGATCTTGTGCTAGGCTTAGGATTGGGTCTTGTCCATCACATCATTCTCCTAATGATGTGATCCCGTTATCAATGACATCCAATGTCCATGGTCAGGAAACCGTAACCATCTATTGATCAACGAGCTAGTCAACTAGAGGCTTACTAGGGACATGGTGTTGTCTATGTATCCACACATGTATCTGAGTTTCCTATCAATACAATTATAGCATGGATAATAAACGATTATCATGAACAAGGAAATATAATAATAACTAATTTATTATTGCCTCTAGGGCATATTTCCAACAGTCTCCCACTTGCACTAGAGTCAATAATCTAGTTCACATCGCCATGTGATTAACACTCACAGGTCACATCGCCATGTGACCAACATCCAAAGAGTTTACTAGAGTCAATAATCTAGTTCACATCACTATGTGATTAACACTCAAAGAGTTCTGGGTTTGATCATGTTGCTTGTGAGAGAGGTTTTAGTCAACGGGTCTGCAACATTCAGATCCGTATGTACTTCGCAAATTTCTATGTCATCTTGTAGATGCAACAACTACGCTACATTTGGAGCTATTCCAAATAACTGTTCTACTTGGAGCTATTCTAAATTTTTGCTCCATTTTACGTATCCGGTATCTCTACTCAGAGCTATCCGGATAGGTGTTAAGCTTGCATCGACGCAACTCTTTACGTCGAACTCTTTATCACCTCCATAATCGAGAAAATTCCTTAGTCCACTAGTTACTAAGGATAACTTTGACCGCTGTCCTGTGATCCATTCTTGGATCACTCTTGTACCCCTTGACTGACTCATGGCAAGGCACATTTCAGGTGCGGTACACAGCATAGCATACTGTAGAGCCTATGTCTTAAGCATAGGGGACGACCTTCGTCCTTTCTCTCTATTCTGCCGTGGTCGAGCTTTAAGTCTTAACTTCATACCTTACAACTCAGGCAAAAACTCCTTCTTTGACTGATCCATCTTGAACACCTTCAAGATCATGTCAAGGTATGTGCTCATTTGAAAGTACCATTAAGCGTTTTGATCTATCCTTATAGATCTTGATGCTCAATGCTCAAGTAGCTTAATCCAGGCTTTCCATTGAAAAACACTTTCCAAATAACCCTATATGCTTTCCAGAAATTCTACGTCATTACTGATCAACAATATGTCAACATATATTTATCAGAAATTCTATAGTGCTCCCACTCACTTCTTTGGAAATACAAGTTTCTCATAAACTTTGTATAAACCCAAAACTTTGATCATCTTATCAAAGCATACATTCCAGCTCCGAGATGCTTACTCCAGTCCTTAGAAGGATTGCTGGAGCTTTGCATACTTATTAGCATCTTTCAGGATTGCCAAAACCTTCCGGTTGTATCACATACAACCTTTCCTCAAGAAAATCATCGAGGAAACAATGTTTTGACATCCTATCTGCAAGATTTCATAAATAATGCAGTAATCGCTAATATAATTCCAACAGACTCTTAGCATTGCTACGAGTGAGAAAGTCTCATCGTAGTCAACTCTTTGAACTTGTCGGAAAACATCTTAACGACAAGTCGAGCTTTCTTAATGGTGACATTTACCATCTTTGTCCGTCTTCCTTTTAAAATCCATCTGCACTCAACAGCCTTACGACCATCGAGCTGTTCTGCCAAAGTCTACACTTTGTTTTCATACATGGATCCTCTCTCGGATTTTATGGCCTCGAACCATTTATCGGAATCCGGGCCCACCATCGCTTCTCCATGGCTCGTAGGTTCATTGTTGTCTAGCAACATGACTTCCAAGACAGGGTTACGTACCACTTTGAAGTAGTACGCATCCTTGTCGACCTACGAGGTTTGGTAGTGACTTGATCTGAAGTTTCATGATCACTATCATAAGCTTCCACTTCAATTGGTGTAGGTGCCACAGGAACAACTTCCTGTGCCCTGCCACACACTAGTTGAAGAGACGGTTCAATAACCTCATCAAGTGTCCACCATCCTCCCACTCAATTCTTCGAGAGAAACTTTTCCTCAAGAAAGGACACGATTCTAGAAACAATCCCTTATTGCTTTCGGATCTGAGACAGGAGGTATACCCAACTGTTTTGGGTGTCCTATGAAGATGCATTTATCCGCTTTGGGTTCGAGCTTATCAGCCTGAAACTTTTTCACATAAGCGTCGCAGCCCCAAACTTTTAACAAATGACAGCATAGGTTTCTCTAAACCATAGTTCATACGGTGTCATCTCATCGGAATTACGTGGTGCCCTATTTAAAGTGAATGTGGTTGTCTCTAATGCCTAACCCATAAACTATCGTGGTAATTCGATAAGAGACATCATGGTATGCATCATATCCAATAGGGTGCAGTTATGATGTTCGGACACACCATCACACTATGGTGTTCCAGGCTGTATTAGTTGTGAAACAATTTCCACAATGTCTTAATTCTGTGCCAAGCTCGTAATTCAGATATTCATCTCTATGATCATATCATAGATATTTTATCCTCTTGTCACGACGATCTTTCAACTTCACCCTGAAATTACTTGAACCTTTCAATAATTCAGACTCGTGATTTATCAAGTAAATGTACTCAACATCTACTCAAATCATCTGTGAAGTAAGAACATAACGATATCCACTACACGCCTCAGCACTCATTGGACTGCACACATCAAAATGTATTACTTCCAACAAGTTGCTTTCTAGTTCCATTTTACTGAAAAACGAGGCTTTCAGTCATCTTGCCCATGTGGTATGATTTGCATGTCTCAAGTGATTCAAAATCAAGTGAGTCCAAATGGTCCATCTGCATGGAGTTTCTTCATGCATATACATCAATAGACATGGTTCGCATGTCTCAAACCTTTCAAAAACGAGTGAGCCCAAAGATCCATCAACATGGAGCTTCTTCATGCGTTTTATACCGATATGACTTACGTGGTAGTGCCACAAGTAGGTGGTACTATCATTACTATCTTTTGGCATGAACATGTGTATCACTACGATCGAGATTCAATAAACCATTCATTTTAGGCGTAAGACCATTGAAGGTATTATTCAAATAAACAGAGTAACCATTATTCTCCTTAAATGAATAACCGTATTGCGATAGACATAATCCAATCATGTCTATGCTCAACGCAAACACCAATTAACAATTATTTAGGTTTTAATACCAATCTCGATGGTAGAGGGAGCGTACGATATTTGATCAACCTTGGAAATACTTCCAACACATATCGTCATCTCACGTTTTAGCTAGTCTCGGTTTATTCCGTAGCCTTTTGTTTCGAGTTACTAACACTTAGCAATCGAACCGGTATCTAATACCCTGGTGCTACTAGGAGTACTAGTAAAGTACACATTAACACAATGTATATCCAATATACTTCTATCAACTTTGCCGGCCTTCTCATCTACCAAGTATCTAGGGTAATTCTGCTCCAGTGGCTGTTCCCCTTATTACAGAAGCACTCAGTCTCGGGTTTGGGTTTAACCTTGGGTTTCTTCACTAGAGCAGCAGCTGAATTGCCGTTTCATGAAGTATCCCTTTGTTCCCTTGCCCTTCTTGAAACTAGTGGTTTCACCAACCATCAACAATTGATGCTCCTTCTTGATTTCTACTTCCGCAGTGTCAAACATCGCGAAGATCTCAAGGATCATCATATATGTCCCTGATATATCATAGTTCATCACGAAGCTCTAGCAGCTTGGTGGTAATGACTTCGGAGAACCATCACTATTTCATCTCGAAGATCAACTCCCACTCGATTCAAGCGATTGTTGTACTCAGACAATCTAAGCACAAGCACAACAATTGAGCTTTTCTCCTTAGTTTGCAGGCTAAGAAAATCGTCGGAGGTCTTATACCTCTTGACGTGGGCACGAGCCTGAAATCCCAATTTCAGCCCTCAAAACATCTCATATGTTTTGCGACGTTTCAAAAACGTCTTCAGTGCCTCAAAACTAAACCGTTCAACTGAACTATCACGTAGTTATCAAAACGTGTATGTCAGATGTTCGCAACATCCACAGACGATGTTCGAGGTTCAGCACACTGAGCGGTGCATTAAGGACATAAGCCTTCTATGAAGCAATGAGGACAATCCTCAGTTTACGGACCTAGTCCGCATAATTGCTACTATCAACTTTCAACTAAATTTTCTCTAGGAACATATCTAAAAAGTAGAACTGAAGCGCGAGCTACGACATAATTTGCGAAGACCTTTTGACTATGTTCAGGATAAATAAGTTCATCTTATGAACTCCCACTCAGATAGACATCCCTCTAGTCATCTAAGTGATTACATGATCTGAGTCAACTAGGCCGTGTCCGATCATCACGTGAGACGGACTAGTCAACATCGGTGAACATCTTCATGTTGATCGTATCTACCATACGACTCATGCTCGACCTTTCGGTCTTCTGTGTTCCGAGGCCATGTCTGTACACATGCTAGGCTCGTCAAGTCAACCTAAGTGTTTTGCGTGTGTAAATCTGTCTTACACCCGTTGTATGTGAACGTAAGAATCTAACACCCGATCATCACGTGGTGCTTCGAAACAACAAACTGTCGCAATGGTGCACAGTTAGGGGGAACACTTTCTTGAAATTATTATGAGGGATCATCTTATTTACTACCGTCGTTCTAAGTAAACAAGATGCATAAACATGATAAACATCACATGCAATCAAATAATAGTGACATGATATGGCCAATATCATATAGCTCCTTTGATCTCCATCTTGGGGCTCCATGATCATCTTGTCACCGGCATGACACCATGATCTCCATCATCATGATCTCCATCATCGTGTCTCCATGAAGTTGTCACGTCATCTATTACTTCTACTACTACAACTAACGGTTAGCAATAAAGTAAAGTAATTACATGACGTTTATGTTGACACGCAGGTCATAAATAAATTAAGACAACTCCTATGGCTCCTGCCGGTTGTCATACTCATCGACATGCAAGTCGTGATTCCTATTACAAGAACATGATCAATCTCATACATCACATATATCATTCATCACATCCTTTTGGCCATATCACATCACATAGCATAGCATACCCTGCAAAAACAAGTTAGACGTCCTCTAATTGATGTTTGCATGTTTTACATGGCTGCTATGGGTTTCTAGCAAGAACGTTTCTTACCTACGTAAAAACCACAACGTGATATGCCAATTGCTATTTACCCTTCATAAGGACCCTTTTCATCGAATCCGATCCGACTAAATTGGGAGAGACAGACACCCGCTAGCCACCTTATGCAACTAGTGCATGTCAGTCGATGGAACCAGTCTCACGTAAGAGTACGTGTAAGGTCGGTCCGGGCCGCTTCATCCCACAATGCCGCCGAATCAAGATTGGACAAGTAACGGTAAGCATATTGAACGAAATCAACGCCCACAACTACTTTGTCTTCTACTCGTGCATAGAAACTACGCATAGACCTAGCTCATGATGCCACTGTTGGGGAACGTAGCATAAATTCAAAATTTTGCTACGTGTCACCAAGATCAATCTATGGAGTCATCTAGCAACGAGGGAGGAGTGGATCTACATACCCTTGTAGATCGCGCGCGGAAGCGTTCAAGAGAACGGGGTTGATGGAGTCGTACTCGTCGTGATCCAAATCACCGATGATCCTAGCGCCGAACGGACGGCACCTCCGCGTTCAACACACGTACGGAGCAGCGACGTCTCCTCCTTCTTGATCCAGCAAGGGGGGAAGGAGAGGTTGATGGAGATCCAACAGCACGACGGCGTGGTGGTGGAAGTAGCGGGATTCCAACAGGGCTTCGCCATGCGCTGCGGGAGGAGGGAGATGTGTCATGGGAGGGAGAGGGAGGCGCCAGGGCTTGGGTATGGTTGCCCTCCCTTCCCCCCACTATATATGGGACCAAGGGAGAGGGGGAGGGTGCAGCCTTGCCCCTTCCTCCAAGGAAGGGTGCGGCCAAGGGGGGGAGGAGTCCATCCTCCAAAAGGCACCTCGGAGGTGCCTTCCCCCTTTAGGACTCTCCCCTCTTCTTGTCCCTTTGGCGCATGGGCCTCTAGGGGCTGGTGCCCTTGGCCCATATAGGCCAAGGCGCACCCCCTACAGCCCATGTGGCCTCCCGGGGCAGGTGGCCCCACCCGGTGGACCCCCGGGACCCTTCCGGTGGTCCCGGTACAATACCGGTGACCCCGAAACTTGTCCCGATAGCCGAAATAGCACTTCCTATATATAATTCTTTACCTCTGGACCATTCCGGAACTCCTCGTGACGTCCGGGATCTCATCCGGGACTCCGAACAACTTTCGGGTTACCGCATACTAATATCTCTATAACCCTAGCGTCACCGAACCTTAAGTGTGTAGACCCTACGGGTTCGGGAGACATGCAGACATGACCGAGATGACTCTCCGGTCAATAACCAACAGCGGGATCTGGATACCCATGTTGGCTCCCACATGTTCCACGATGATCTCATCGGATGAACCACCATGTCAAGGACTTAATCAATCCCGTATACAATTCCCTTTGTCTAGCGGTACGATACTTGCCCGAGATTCGATCGTCGGTATCCCGATACCTTGTTCAATCTCGTTACCGGCAAGTCTCTTTTACTCGTTCCGTAACACATCATCCCGTGATTAACTCCTTGATCACATTGTGCACATTATGATGATGTCCTACCGAGTGGGCCTAGAGATACCTCTCCGTTTACACGGAGTGACAAATCCCAGTGTCGATTCGTGCCAACCCAACAGACACTTTCGGAGATACCCGTAGTGCACCTTTATAGTCACCCAGTTACGTTGTGACGTTTGGTACACCCAAAGCACTCCTACGGTATCCGGGAGTTGCACAATCTCATGGTCTAAGGAAATGATACTTGACATTAGAAAAGCTTTAGCATACGAACTACATGATCTTGTGCTAGGCTTAGGATTGGGTCTTGTCCATCACATCATTCTCCTAATGATGTGATCCCGTTATCAATGACATCCAATGTCCATGGTCAGGAAACCGTAACCATCTATTGATCAACGAGCTAGTCAACTAGAGGCTTACTAGGGACATGGTGTTGTCTATGTATCCACACATGTATCTGAGTTTCCTATCAATACAATTATAGCATGGATAATAAACGATTATCATGAACAAGGAAATATAATAATAACTAATTTATTATTGCCTCTAGGGCATATTTCCAACACGAGGACCCCCATGGCCGCATACTCATGGGCCAGTTCGGACAGCTGTCGCATACAAGGAAGATTGCACAAGACTTGGCGATCAAGACAAGGACTCCACCCCACCGGCGTATTCGGCTAGGACTCTTGTTATCCTAGGCCTCTGGTGCATTATATAAACCGAGGCCAGGCTAGTCGATAGAAGAGATATAACAACAATCATACCATAGGCTAGCTTCTAGGGTTTAGCCTCTCCGATCTCGTGGTAGATCTACTCTTGTACTACCCATATCATCAATATTAATCAAGCAGGACGTAGGGTTTTACCTCCATCAAGAGGGCCCGAACCTGGGTAAAACATCGTGTCCCCTGCCTCCTGTTACCATCGATCCTAGACACACAGTTCGGGACCCCCTACCCGAGATCCGCCGGTTTTGACACCGACATTGGTGCTTCCATTGAGAGTTCCGCTGTGTGATCGACAAAAGGATCGATGGCTCGCCTGCAGATTAAATTGCGACTTCGGCATCTTCGTCACCAGCTCGACTGGTCACCTTGGTTCGACCAAGAATTGCACCCCGTGTTCGGATCACCATGTTCGGACGAGGGCCTTCATCAAACATCAACTCTGATCTCTAGCAAGATCACGGAGGAATCATCTATGGAGATCGGGGGCTCAACGTCAACATTGCCCTCAAGCGACTGTGCTGTTTTTTTTTGGACAGCGAACTCGTATCTGCCGCCACCACCTCCTCGAGTATCGCTTTGACGATCGCTTTGGTGGAATTGTGTGGAATTGAGTCTATAACAACCCTGGAAAATTTCGTCGAGTTCCGATGGAGGAATCTCTGGCAATCCACGATATACCGGAGCCCTGTCAAATCTGGACGGGAATTTGGATGAGTTTAGGGCATGGTGTCCAGCTTCTAGCTCGGACGTTCTTTGGAAGATCCAACTGTTTATCAGCTGCGGAATTCCTATATCTACCACCTCTCAAAATTTCAGCTCGATCCGACCGTCCAAACTCCGGGAACCTTCCGATTAGTGCATCACTTTTCAGATCTGTTTTCTGCGCGAAAACCAATCCGACCCGAGTTCATCTTTTTTATGAACGGGATTTCGGACATCCCTTTTGAAGGAAGTTTTGTATGGGGTATTGTGTTTTGTTTCCGAACACATCCCATTAACTTTAAGATCTTTTGAACATGATCTTCAACATCATGCTGGTGTCAAACCAGTCCGGCAATATTACTCCACGGCTGTCGACCCGCGCTAGACACGGCGTCACTTTATTGAGCCGAGCTCAACTTCTTCGGATCATCATCTCGGCAAGCCGAACAAGAGTCCGGCATCGCGAAGGATAAATCATCACCAACATCGCCGCCCCACGGATTACACGGAGCGGGCTTATCGGCATCGCCGCACGGTCGCTTCATCAAGCCGGCATCGACCACATCACGACCTGCATCGACAGGGCCGCACTATTGCTTCTTCAAGCTGGTGTCCATCATGCCGACCTACTTCGACATCTCGGCTGGACCGGGGGCTTCGCCATCCCTTCATATCAACCTACTCCGGACGCTTCGGCGTCACTAGCCGACCAGCTCCATCACGTTAGCTGGGCCGAGGGCTTTTCCTCGGCGAGTCAACCTTTACCAGCATTGTCATGCCGTTATTTTATCGCCCATCAGGCAATGGGTGTGCGGAGCGAGTCCCAATTTTGGGAATCATCTTCCTTCGGATTGCTACAACAAATAAACCAGGTGCTATTAATCCCAGTATTTTTTGCTTGTTTGGGTTCATTTTTCCCAAAGAATTATTACTCTGGTTTGTCCATGATATGTACATAGGTTTATCAAATGGTAACCGCATTAACGACAGTCGCGTGGTGGTTCGATCAGTTTCCGTACATAGTCCGGCGAACGCCGCATAGGGAGCTCGGACCGACCTGTGAATTCAGGCTTTGCCACGCCTTTACTACATCACGCCGACGCCCTGCATCGACATTGACTTCGGCGCCAGGCCATATTTCTTCTATTCCTCACCTTGCATAAATTATTTATTATGCAACATTTTTTTATTATCATTATTACTATTATCTCCGGTTTGCACTATTTTTTGTGCACAGGAAAATGATCCGGGGACTTCGGCGTCACTCTGCCGGTCTGCAATGACCGTGCTATGTCACCACTTCGGCATGTCGAGCTCTCCGCTCCGCCACCTCGGGACCGGCTTGGGGGATGGAACCTTGCCCCGCATCAAGCTCGGACCGCGTCATCAATACCAAACACATTAACCAGCTAAGTCGCTTTCATGCTCAAAGCTTTAATTTCTAACTTGTGTTCGGTTCGACCAAGAATTATACTTTTTTGGAAAAAAGTTGCTTGTAAAAAATTTCCTTGTCCAAACTTTGTTTGTGACGCATAAATTCAAATACCCCGTTTACTTGGGGGCTTCCTTTATGAAGCTTTTCCTCTTGCATATAATTATACTTGTACGGCTTCGTTCCTTGTTCGTGTATTACGCCACAATACGCACCATATTGACTTAAGCGATTTGCAAGCTAGGTTGCCTCGCTCCTGTGTTTACCCCTACGTTCCCGATTGTTCGGCTAGGGAGTAAAGGGAGCACCTCTGCGATTGTCACGATCGGGTCACCCGAGCCGGACCTCAGACTGGGTGAAGCCGAAAGCTAACGCTCTTATTGTTTTCAATGATGGTCGGCACACAACGGAACTCATGAGTACAAAAAATCTATTGCACAAGTCTCATAATAACAATGAGCGCCGAAGAAAGGTATCGGTGGGGGTACTATTTTCTTCGAAGATGCTTCTTACACTTTGCAGTAATATAGCATAAGTTCCCTGAGCGTGCTTTGTCTGTTACAGCCTTATGGCCTGATTGCCTGGTTATTGGAAACACCGTCGATATTCTCGACAGATGGAGTACATAACACTTTTCGGTCCTTGACCGAAGAGGGAGAAGCCGACGGTCGGTTAAGACGCGTTTAAAGTTCGGTTGAACAGAGATATGATATAAGTACTTCGGTACATGGAATCATTCTTTTACTCAAGTCACTTGGGGGCTCTTAAGTTTATTTGAGCCGTTTTATAATAAGTGTTCTTTTTCTTAGTCATTGCAAAGTTTTATTATTATTATTTATCACTCCTTTTTTCGACGCGAGTGTGCGGTCACTAGCCGGGGAGCCTAATTTCTCTCTCAAAGCCGCTAGAGTTTAGTTTGCTAAACTGGCCTAATGAGAAATACTCCGCCCTCGGGATAGGAGGTTGAAGTCGTAGGCTGACCCGCTCGAAGTCTTCATATAGGATGTATCATGTTAAAGCACGACAGAAGCACTTCTTTTTTCTAAGACCAATTTTTGGATTGGCACCGAACACTTGATCTTGTTCGGACGTCATGTTTTTACTGACGTTTCTTGGTTTTCCAAGCTTTTTGGCACTTTTAAACTATTTGTGCTTTTCCAGCATTAGTCTCACAATGCAACGCCGGACACCTTTAGGGATTTGGCAAAAACATTCTCAGATATTGCTATATATGCATCGGTTTCAAATTGTGTCTTCGGTCAATAGTTGGGTTGCCCGGCTCCTGCACTTGCTTCCTATGTTCCGTTTTGTTCGGCAAGGCGTGCAAAGGGAGAACCACTGCGATTGTGCTTCCAGCTCACAGGGTTAAGCACCTCAGCGGAGAAAGCCGAAAACTGACTGTCACAATAAGCGTAAACTGGTCAGCGATCCGATGACTATGTTAAATGACGGGTCGTTAATAACATTGGCCGAAGTGTTTACGGCTTGACCCCGACTGTCGCCAAACACTACCGGGGGCTATTAACTGGCCTCCCAAACTAAATCCTCGATATTTTGCTCTTACATTAGAGTTGAGGTTTAATGATCATGCTTAGCATGACAACCCAAAGAAAGGAACCGATAGCGGGACTATTTTCTTTGGAAGGACATTTCTTCTGTTAAACAGTAATATAACTCTCTGCGTACCTTTGTTCATAAAACCATATGGCCAGATTTCCTTGTTTGTCGTAAATCTTTGCCCTCATAAAGGCTTTATAAAGTAGAACAAACACTCCTCGACTACTAGCCGAGGAGGTGGAAGCCGATGGTCGGTCAACAAAGTTTTGTACAATGTGGATCCAAGCATTAATGACGTAAAGTACTTGGATACATAGAGTCATTACACACAATTTGTGATTTTACTATGGATATTGATCCTTAATTCGGCCACCCGTGCCCGCATTAAGGCTCGGGGGCTACTGGGCTTCGGGCTTATTATTTACAAATATTAAAGGGGCACATCGATCCCCTGATCTGGTGTTGCCACCCGACCAGTGTCTCGGGGGCTACTGCATTGCCTGTTCAATGCAGAAAATTTTAAGTGCAATACAGTTGCCGAGGAGATTTTGATCCTCAGGTTGGTTGGCCGCACCCAACCTGAGTCTCGAGGACTAAGCACGCCGCTTTTTGTGTCCCGAAGTATTCTGCCGAGCTAGGACTTGATCCTCAGGCCGATTTTGCAAATCAACCTGAGTCTCAGCGGCTACTGGGATCAACGGTCTTACATCATCCTTCAGGTGCATCTCGAGTTTTAGACCGATACACACCTTGAGGGCTACTGGCCATATATCTCGGCAGAGAATAAATTGCAATAATAAAAAATATTGACAAAAAATCGGCCCACAGTCGGGGTAGTGCACCACCTCGGAAGCAGTCCGACATAAAGCTCGGGCGCTAGTGGCTGGCTCCATAGAGGGCATTCCCGGCATTAAGCTCGGCTAAACTCCTTCAACTTTTTTGAACCAAGGTGATATGACACCTCGGATATAGTCCGGCGTTGGAGCTGGGACACTGTCCGGCGTTGGAGCTCGGATATAGTCCGACGTTGGAGCTCGGATACAGTCTGGCGTTGGAGCTTGGACATAGTCCGGCGTTGGAGCTCGGATACATTCCGGCGTTGGAGCTCGAAAGCGGTCCGGCATTGGTGCTCGGCCGCAAAAGATACCTCGAATGCAGTCCGGCGTTAGAGCTCGGATGCAAGAGGACACTGCCTCCCGGGAACAACTTCAAACCCGAGGTGTGGCATAAAAATAACAAGGCATTGATAAAGGCCGGAAACTTAATGAAGGAAATATGCCCTAGAGGCAATAATAAAGTTATTATTTATTTCCTTATATCATGATAAAAGTTTATTATTCATGCTAGAATTGTATTAACCGGAAACATAATACATGTGTGAATACATAGACAAACAGAGTGTCACTAGTATGCCTCTACTTGACTAGCTCATTAATCAAAGATGGTTATGTTTCCTAACCATGGACAAAGAGTTGTCATTTGACTAACGGGATCACATCATTAGTTGAATGATCTGATTGACATGACCCATTCCATTATCTTAGCACCCGATCGTTTAGTATGTTGCTATTGCTTTCTTCATGACTTATACATGTTCCTATGACTATGAGATTATGCAACTCCCGTTTGCCGGAGGAACACTTTGTGTGCTACCAAACGTCATAACGTAACTGGGTGATTATAAAGGAGCTCTACAGGTGTCTCCAAAGGTACATGTTGGGTTGGCGTATTTCGAGATTAGGATTTGTCACTCCGATTGTCGGAGAGGTATCTCTAGGCCCTCTCGGTAATGCACATCACTTAAGCCTTGCAAGCATTGCAACTAATGAGTTAGTTGTGGGATGATGTATTATGGAACGAGTAAAGAGACTTGCCGGTAACGAGATTGAACTAGGTATGGGATATCGACGATCGAGTCTCGGGCAAGTAACATACCGATGAAAAAGGGAACAACGTATGTTGTTATGCGGTCTGACCGATAAAAGATCTTCGTAGAATATGTAGGAGCCAATATGAGCATCCAGGTTCCGCTATTGGTTATTGACCGGAGACGTGTCTCGGTCATGTCTACATTGTTCTCGAACCCGTAGGGTCCGCACGCTTAAGGTTACGATGACAGTTATATTATGAGTTTATGCATTTTGATGTACCGAAGGTTGTTCGGAGTCCCGGATGTAATCACGGACATGACGAGGAGTCTCGAAATGGTCGAGACATAAAGATTGATATATTGGAAGCCTATGTTTGGATATCGGAAGTGTTCCGGGTGAAATCGGGATTTTACCGGAGTACCGGGAGGTTATCGGAACCCCCCCCCGGAAGTATATGGGCCTTAGTGGGCCTTAGTGGAAGAGAGGAGAGGTGGCCAGAGATGGGCCGCCCCCCCCCCTTGGTCCGAATAGGACAAGGAGAGGGGGCCGGCCCCCCTTCCTCCTCTGTCTCCTCTTTTCCCCCCTCCGCGAATCCTATTCCAACTAGGAAAGGGGGGGGGAGTCCTACTCCCGGAAGGAGTAGGACTCCTCCTGGCGCGCCACCTCTTGGCCGGCCAGCCCCCCTTTGATGGAACGGTGCTTAGGCGAAGGAGCAGTGCTTAGGCGAAGCCCTGCGATGGTAGTACATCAAGATCGTCACCGCGCCGTCGTGCTGACGGAACTCTTCCCCGACACTTTGTTGGAACGGAGTCCGGGGATCGTCATCGAGCTGAACGTGTGCTAGAACTCGGAGGTGCCGTAGTTTCGGTGCTTGATCGGTCGAGCCGTGGAGACGTACGACTACATCAAACCAGTTAACGCTTCCGTTGTCGATCTACAAGGGTACATAGATCACACTCTCCCCCTCTCGTTGCTATGCATCACCATGATCTTGCGTGTGCGTAGGAAATTTTTTTGAAATTACTACGAAACCCAACAGTGGCATCCGAGCCTAGGTTTTATGTGTTGATGTTATATGCACGAGTAGAACACAAGTGAGTTGTGGGCGATATAAGTCATACTGCTTACCAGCATGTCATACTTTGGTTCGGCGGTATTGTTGGATGAAGCGGCCCGGACCGACATTACGCGTACGCTTACGCAAGACCGGTTCTCCCGACGTGCTTTGCACAAAGGTGGCTAGCGGGTGACAGTTTCTCCAACTTTAGTTGAACCGAGTGTGGCTACGCCCGGTCCTTGCGAAGGTTAAAACAGCACCAACTTGACAAACTATCGTTGTGGTTTTGATGCGTAGGTAATATTGGTTCTTGCTTAAGCCCGTAGCAGCCACGTAAAACTTGCAACAATAAAGTAGAGGACGTCTAACTTGTTTTTGCAGAGCATGTTGTGATGTGATATGCTCAAGACATGATGCTAAATTTTATTGTATGAGATGATAATGTTTTGTAACTGAGTTATCGGCAACTGGCAGGAGCCATATGGTTGTCGCTTTATTGTATGCAATGCAATCGCACTGTAATGCTTTACTTTATCACTAAGCGGTAGCGATAGTCGTGGAAGCATAAGATTGGCGAGACGACAATGATGCTACGATGGAGATCAAGGTGTCGCGCCGGTGACGATGGTGATCAGGACGGTGCTTCGGAGATGGAGATCACAAGCACAAGATGATGATGGCCATATCATATCACTTATATTGATTGCATGTGATGTTTATCTTTTATGCATCTTATCTTGCTTTGATTGACGGTAGCATTATAAGATGATCTCTCACTAATTATCAAGAAGTGTTCTCCCTGAGTATGCACCATTGTGAAAGTTCTTCGTGCTGAGACACCACGTGATGATCGGGTGTGATAGGCTCTACGTTCAAATACAACGGGTGCAAAACAGTTGCACACGCGGAATACTCAGGTTATACTTGACGAGCCAAGCATATACAGATATGGCCTCGGAACACAGAGACCGAAAGGTCGAGCGTGAATCATATAGTAGATATGATCAATATAGCGATGTTCACCAATGAAACTACTCCATCTCAATTGATGATCGGACATGGTTTAGTTGATTTGGATCACGTAATCACTTAGAGGATTAGAGGGATGTCTATCTAAGTGGGAGTTCTTAAGTAATATGATTAAATTGAACTTAAATTTATCATGAACTTAGTCCTGGTAGTATTTTGCAAATTATGTTATAGATCAATAGCTCGCGTTGTTGCTTCCCTGTGTTTATTTTGATATGTTCCTAGAGAAAATTGTGTTGAAAGATGTTAGTAGCAATGATGCGGATTGGATCCGTGATCTGAGGTTTATCCTCATTGCTGCACAGAAGAATTATGTCCTTGATGCACCGCTAGGTGACAGACCTATTGCAGGAGCAGATGCAGACGTTATGACCGTTTGGCTAGCTCAATATGATGACTACTTGATAGTTTAGTGCACCATACTTAAATGGCTTAGAATTGGGACTTCAAAGACGTTTTGAACGTCATGGACCATATGAGATGTTCCAGGAGTTGAAGTTAATATTTCAAGCAAATACCAGAGTTGAGAGATATGAAGTCTCCAACAAGTTCTATAGCTAAAAGATGGAGGAGAATCGCTCAACTAGTGAGCATGTGCTCAGATTGTCTGGGTACTACAATCGCTTGAATCAAGTGGGAGTTAATCTTCCAGATAAGATAGTGATTGACAGAATTCTCTAGTCACCATCACCAAGTTAGTAGAACTTCGTGATGAACTATAATATGCAAGGGATAACGGAAACCACTCCCAAGCTCTTCTTGATGCTGAAATCAACGAAGGTAGAAATCAAGAAAAAACATCAAGTGTTGATGGTTGACAAGACCACTAGTTTCAAGAAAAGGGCAAAGGGAAGAAGGGGAACTTCAAGAAGAACGGCAAGCAAGTTGCTGCTCAAGTGAAGAAGCCCAAGTCTGATCCTAAGCCTGAGACTAAGTGCTTCTACTGCAAAGGGACTGGTCACTGGAAGCAGAACTACCCCAAGTGATTGGCGGATAAGAAGGATGGCAAAGTGAACATAAGTATATTTGATATACATGTTATTGATGTGTACTTTACTAGTGTTTATAGCAACCCCTCAGTAATAGATACTAGTTCAGTTGCTAAGATTAGTAACTCGAAACGGGGGTTGCAGAATAAACAGAGACTAGTTAAGGGTGAAGTGACGATGTGTCTTGGAAGTGGTTCCAAGATTGATATGATCATCATCGCACACTCCCTATACTTTTGGGATTAGTGTTGAACCTAAATAAGTGTTATTTGGTGTTTGCGTTGAGCATGAATATGATTTGATCATGTTTATTGTAATACGGTTATTCATTTAAGTAAGAGAATAAATTGTTGTTCTGTTTACATGAATAAAACCTTATATGGTTACACACCCAATGAAAATAGTTCGTTGGATCTCGATCATAGTAATACACATAATCATAATATTGAAACCAAAAGATGCAAAGTTAATAATTACAATGCAACTTATTTGTGGCACTGCTGTTTAGGTCATATTGGTGTAAAGCGCATGAAGAAACTCCATGCTGATGGGCTTTTGGAATCACTTGATTATGAATCAGTTGATCCTTGCGAACCATGCCTCATGGGCAAGATGACTAAGACTCCGTTCTTCGGAACAATGGAGCGAGCAACAAATTTGTTGGAAATCATACATACTAATGTATGTGGTCCGATGAATATTGAGACTCGCGACATGTATCATTATTTTCTGATCTTCACAGAAGATTTGAGCAGATATGAGTATATCTACTTGATGAAACATAAGTCTGAAACATTTGAAAAGTTCAAAAAATTTCAGAGTGAAGTGGAAAATCATCGTAACAAGAAAATAAAGTTTCTACGATCTGATCATGGAGAAGAGTATTTGAGTTATGAGTTTGGTCTTCAGTTAAAACAATGTGAAATAGTTTCACTACTCACGCCACCTGGAACACCACAGCATAATGGTGTGTCCGAACGTCATAACCGTACTTTATTAGATATGGTGCGACCTATGATGTCTCTTACTGATCTACCACTATCGTTTTGGGGTTATGCATTAAAGACAGCTGCATTCACGTTTAAAAGGGCACCATCTAAGTCTGTTGAGACGACACAATCTGAACTGTGGTTCGGCAAGAAACCAAAGTTATCGTTTCTTAAAGTTTGGGATTGTGATGCTTATATGAAAAAGTTTCATCCTGATAAGCTCAAACCCAAATCGAAGAAATATGTCTTCATAGGATACCCAAAGGAGAATATTTGGTACATCTTCTATCACAGATCCGAAGGCAAGACATTCGTTGCTAAGAATGGATCCTTTCCAGAGAAGGAGTTTCTCTCGAAAGAAGTGAGTGGTAGGAAAGTAGAAAACTTGATAAGGTAATTGTACCATCTCCCTTATTGGAAAGTAGTTCATCACAGAAATCTGTTCTTGTGACTACTACACCAATTAGTGAGGAAGCTAATGATGATGATCATGTAACTTCAGATCAAGTTACTACCGAATCTCGTAGGTAAACCAGAGTGAGATCCGCACCAGAGTGGTACGGTAATCCTGTTCTGGAAGTCATGTTACTAGACCATGACGAACTTGCAAACTATGAAGAAGCGATGGTGAGCCCAGATTCTGCAAAATGGCTTGAGGCCATGAAATCTAAGATGGGATCCATGTATGAGCACAAAGTATGGACTTTGGTTGACTTGCCCGATGATCGGCAAGCCATAGAAAATAAATGGATCTTCAAGAGGAAGACGGACGCTGATAGTAGTGTTACTATTTATAAAGCTAGAATTGTCGCAAAAAGGTTTTGGACAAAGTTCAAGGTGTTGACTACGATGAGATTTTCTCACTCGTATCGATGCTTAAAAGTCTGTCCAAATCATGTTAGCAATTGCCGCATTTTATGAAATCTGGCAAATGGATAACAAAACTGCAATCCTTAATGGATTTCTTAAAGAAAGAGTTGTATATGATGCAACCAGAAGGTTTTTGTCAATCCTAAAGGTGCTAACAAAACAAGCAAGCTCCAGCGATCCATCTATGGACTGGTGCAAGCATCTCGGAG
This sequence comes from Triticum urartu, assembly GCF_056163025.1. Lineage (NCBI taxonomy): Eukaryota > Viridiplantae > Streptophyta > Magnoliopsida > Poales > Poaceae > Triticum > Triticum urartu. The sequence continues at coordinate 745,798,647 of NC_141875.1, read as the reverse complement.
TTGGAATAAACGCTTTGATAGTATGATCTAAGCATATAGATTTATACAGACTTGCGGTGAAGCCTGTATTTACAAGAAAGTGAGTGGGAGCACTACAACATTTCTGATAAGTATATGTGAATGACATATTGTTGATCGGAAATAATGTAGAATTATTCTGCAAAGCATAAAGGAGTGTTTGAAAGGAGTTTTTCAAAGAAAAGACCTCGGTGAAACTGCTTACATGTTGAGCATCAAGATCTATAGAGATAGATCAAGATGCTTGATAAGTTTTTTCAATGAGTACATACCTTGACAAGATTTTGAAGTAGTTCAAAATGGAACAGTCATAGAAAGGGTTCTTACCTGTGTTACAAGGTATGAAATTGAGTAAGACTCAAAGCCCGACCACGGCAGAACATAGAAAGAGAATGAAAGTCATTCCCTATGCCTCAGCCATAGGTTCTATAAAGTATGCCATGCTATGTACCAGATCTATTGTATACCCTACACTGATTTTGGCAAGGGAGTACAATAGTGATCTAGGAGTAGATCACTGGACAGCGGTCAAAATTATCCTTAGTGGAATAAGGATATGTTTCTCGATTATGGAGGTGACAAAAGGTTCGTCGTAAAGAGTTACATCGATGCAAGTTTTGACACTGATCTAGATAACTTTAAGTCTCAATCTGGATACATATTGAAAGTGGGAGCAATTAGCTAGAGTAACTCCGTGCAGAGCATTGTTGACATAGATATTTGCAAAATACATACGGATCTGAATATGGCAGACCCGTTGACTAAAATTCTCTCACAAGCAAAACATGATCACACCTTAGTACTCTTTGGGTGTTAATCACATAGCGATGTGAACTAGATTACTGAATCTAGTAAACCCTTTGGGTGTTGGTCACATGGCGATGTGAACTATGGGTGTTAATCACATGATGATGTGAACTATCGATGCTAATCACATGGTGATGTGATCTAGATTTTTGACACTAGTCCAAGTGGGAGACTGAAGGAAATATGCCCTAGAGGCAATAATAAAGTTATTATTTATTTCCTTATATCATGATAAAAGTTTATTATTCATGCTAGAATTGTATTAACCGGAAACATAATACATGTGTGAATACATAGACAAACAGAGTGTCACTAGTATGCCTCTACTTGACTAGCTCGTTAATCAAAGATGGTTATGTTTCCTAACCATGGACAAAGAGTTGTCATTTGATTAACGGGATCACATCATTAGTTGAATGATCTGCTTGACATGACCCATTCCATTAGCTTAGCACCCGATCGTTTAGTATGTTGCTATTGCTTTCTTCATGACTTATACATGTTCCTACGACTATGAGATTATGCAACTCCCGTTTGCCGGAGGAACACTTTGTGTGCTACCAAACGTCACAACGTAACTGGGTGATTATAAAGGAGCTCTACAGGTGTCTCCAAAGGTACATGTTGGGTTGGCGTATTTCGAGATTAGGATTTGTCACTCCGATTGTCGGAGAGGTATCTTTGGGCCCTCTCGGTAATGCACATCACTTAAGCCTTGCAAGCATTGCAACTAATGAGTTAGTTGCGGGATGATGTATTACGGAACGAGTAAAGAGACTTGCCGGTAACGAGATTGAACTAGGTATGGGATATCGACGATCGAATCTCGGGCAAGTAACATACCGATGAAAAAGGGAACAACGTATGTTGTTATGCGGTCTGACCGATAAAAGATCTTCGTAGAATATGTAGGAGCCAATATGAGCATCCAGGTTCCGCTATTGGTTATTGACCGGAGACGTGTCTCGGTCATGTCTACATTGTTCTCGAACACGTAGGGTCCGCACGCTTAAGGTTACGATGACAGTTATATTATGAGTTTATGCATTTTGATGTACCGAAGGTTGTTCGGAGTCCCGGATGTGATCACGGACATGACGAGGAGTCTCGAAATGGTCGAGACATAAAGATTGATATATTGGAAGCCTATGTTTGGATATCGGAAGTGTTCCGGGTGAAATCGGGATTTTACCGGAGTACCGGGAGGTTACCAGAACCCCCCGGGAAGTATATGGGCCTTAGTGGAAGAGAGGAGAGGTGGCCAGAGATGGGCCGCCCCCCGCCCCTTGGTCCGAATAGGGCAAGGAGAGGGGGCCGGCCCCCCTTCCTCCTCTCTCTCCTCTTTTCCCCCCTCCGCGAATCCTATTCCAACTAGGAAAGGGGGGAGTCCTACTCCCGGAAGGAGTAGGACTCCTCCTGGCGCGCCACCTCTTGGCCGGCCAGCCCCCCCCCTTTGAGCCTTTATATACGAAGGCACGGGGCACCCCTAGAGACACAAGTTGATCCACGTGATCATATTCTTAGCCGTGTGCGGTGCCCCCTTCCACCATAGTCCTCGATAATATTGTAGCAGTGCTTAGGCGAAGCCCTACGACGGTAGTACATCAAGATCGTCACCATGCCGTCGTGCTGACGGAACTCTTCCCCGACACTTTGCTGGATCGGAGTCCGGGGATCGTCATCGAGCTGAACGTGTGCTAGAACTCGGAGGTGCCGTAGTTTCGGTGCTTGATCGGTCGAGCCGTGGAGACGTACGACTACATCAACCAAGTTAACGCTTCCGTTGTCGATCTACAAGGGTACGTAGATCACACTCTCCCCCTCTCGTTGCTATGCATCACCATGATCTTGCGTGTGCGTAGGAAATTTTTTGAAATTACTACGAAACCCAACACTTAAAGGGGCTCCTCGGATACCCGACGTGTAAACTCGCTGAATGCATTTCGGCGATCCTCAAGATCGAAGATGAGAAGATTTGTTGAACCAGTTTTCAAGACCGTCAACCGAAGATGAAGAACAGTTCGGAAGAATCGAGGAGCGTCCCTAACTTGAAGACCGGTTCAGGGGGATACTGACGGTGTCCTGGACTAGGGGGTACTCATCACATCGTCTCCCGATCAGTTGGATTGGGCCGAGGACCCCCATGGCCACATACTCATGGGCCAGTTCGGATAGCTGCCGCATACAAGGAAGATTCCACAAGACTTGGCGATCAAGACAAGGACTCCACCCCACCGGCGTATTCGGCTAGGACTCTTGTTATCCTAGGCCTCTGGTGCATTATATAAACCAAGGCCAGGCTAGTCGATAGAAGGGATATAACAACAATCATACCATAGGCTAGCTTCTAGGGTTTAGCCTCTCCGATCTCGTGGTAGATCTACTCTTATACTACCCATATCATCAATATTAATCAAGCAGGACGTAGGGTTTTACCTCCATCAAGAGGGCCCGAACCTGGGTAAAACATCGTGTCCCCTGCCTCCTGTTACCATCGATCCTAGACGCACAGTTCGGGACCCCCTACCCGAGATCCGCCGGTTTGGACACCGACAGTGGTCATCTAAACGACAACCCACGGTCTCATGATCGAGCGTCGAGGCCGAGTACAGGGCTGTGGCCAACGCCGTCGCGGAGTGCTCTTGGCTACGACAACTACTTCAGGAGTTGCTATGTGAGGTTACCAAGGCGATGCTTGTTTACCGTGACAACGTCTCCGCGGTGTATCTCGCTGCCAACCCTGTCCATCACCGACGGACGAAGCATATTGAGCTCGACATTCACTTCATCGGGGAGCACGTCACACTTGGTCGTGTTCGAGTTCTCCATGTGCCCACCGATCAGCAGTTCGCCGATGTCATGACGAAGGGACTACCCACCTCGACGTTTGAGGGCTTTCGGTCCAGTCTCTGCGTCACCCGCGACGCTTCGACTACGGGGGGGCGTTGAACATGTGTACATGTAGGTAGGTCTGGGTTTTATATGCCGCACCTGTAGTGTCTCTCTCCCCCTATATGTACTTGTATCTTGGGAGACAAGACACCGGTTGCACCCCTTGTACCTATATATATGTGCCTAGTGCAGGGTCAATTATTATCCATACACCAAACCATTCTCTACACTTGGGAGTGGGGAGCAATCGCTTAGGAACAGGACCGCTTATTGCTGCATGCGTCCATTCATTATGGAAATTCAGATTAAAAAATCTCCGTGAGAGTTCGGTTTAGTAAGATTAATAACGGACAAGGCAATGATGGTCGCCGGAGGCAGGTGCGTGGGAGCAATGCTAGACGCACAAATTATTTTTACAGATAGTATTACGGAGTGGTTTACATGGCTGATTTTGATTGGATGGAAATAAACTACGGACCCAACCCACTGAAAATCAGGGGGGAGAGAAGGTTTGTTTGGAAACAGGCCCGTAATGCTCCGTAAACAGTCTGTGCGTGTATGATTTTCGGGTGCGTGGTGTGCTGGTTTCTCGCCGTTTGGGTGCGAGACTAGGGGACGAGGACGTGCGGCGAGTAGAGTCGGAATGCCTGCTGCAGTCCGGTGCCGCCGGGATGGATGAGGAGGTGCTACAGTGCACTGCAGCAACATGCACGGCGTCGGCAGCCCAATGTTTCTTCACCTTCTACAAGGCGGACGGGTCACTCCTCCACGTAACTGCATGACCTGCTACAGCGGTAACCACGCCATGAGCTCCTTGCTCTGCACTAACAGTTGCCTATTCTACATGCTCTGGTTCCTCCTGTAGGACAGGATCAGTCGGGGGTACCCGTTTCAATGTTCCACTACTCCACAATGCCCCGTTGTGTTGCCTTCGTGATATGCTTCGATCCGGACCACCAGAATTGGTGTCTATCCTCCAACATACACCTCCTCGCCTTCCTCTCCACCAGGGCGCTCGCCTCAGGATCATGCTCATGGCGCGTCAAGCGTCCGGGTGGGGCCTACTATTCACGTCCGTCCTCAACCCCACGCTCGTACGTGGCCGTGTTCAGCTCACTACTGCTTGGCGAGGCGCTGCACCTGGGGAGCATGCTCGGCACCATGTGTAGGAAAGACAGACACGACACAGGCTTAACTCATGTGTATTCATCCATCAGGAGTGTACATATATACACGTACAGAGTTAATTGCACAAAACTACCACATTTACAGCTAGGTTTGTAAAAAAAACTACCAAATCGCTAATCCGTTGGAGAAATCACTGCGTTCTCACTAAACCTTTTGCAGAAAGCACTGACCATCCTCTTTGACTCGTTTAAGTGTGTTTATATGACAGATGGGACCAGTCTCTTTACATAGACACCCCTCAACCGAAAAAAATCCCGTCTCTCTCTGGACGGACTGCACGGGGAGCTGGAGGCGGCCGTCGGCAGCTCGGCCTTGAAGCGACGACGGCACCCTTTGCCTATCGTCCACCGGGATGCCGTGGCCGCTCCGCGCCGTGGATGGGGCCTAACCTGAATGCTCTCCGACTGCCGGCACCGCGGCTCCGCCCATCTCTGGTGCCTCTTCCGGGCCCGCAGGAGAGCCCCGCGGCCCCGTCCACGTGCCATCTAGCCTCGCACCGCTCCGCCCGGTCTTCCCCTCAGCTTGCTGCCGCCAGTTCGTCGCTGCGTCGGGCACCACCGCCGCCCCCTCTCCCTCCCAGGGGGAGGCCCGCACGCCATGGCCAGATCGGGAGCCTCCAGGAGCGACCCGGGAGCCGAGCTCTCTCACAAGCGGAGAGCTGTTACATGACCTTGGGCTCGCCACTACTCCAACTAACCACGTAACAAACTCCACTAAGCTAGTACACGCACTAAGACTAGGTAGTTACAGGGAGCGGCTACGTGAGAGAGAATCACGTAGGGGCACCCTGCGGGATAGGACGTTTCCAACACCCCCGCGGTCACAACGTCGCCATTGGAGGCACAAAGGCTGGACATTAATTCGTCGAAGACAGTAGCTGGAAGCCCTTTAGTCATTTTCTCAGCGAATTGATGCGATGTAGGAACATGCAGTACGCGGACTTGACCAAGAGCCACCTTTTTCCAAGCAAAATGGATGTCAAGCTCGATATGTTCGGTCAGCGGTGATGTATTGGATTTCGTGCGAGTTAGACTACCGAGACATTGTGGCAATAGATGATGGTGGCCTTCTGCATGTCAGCTTGCAGCTCATGAAGCAGTTGCCGAACCCAGTAGTACCCGGCAAAGGCGTTGGCGACCGCAAGGTTTCCGTCTTTGCACTGGAGTGAGATACCGTCGGTTGGTGCTTAGACGGCCATGAGATGAGGGAGCCGCTGAGGAAGATGCAGTATCTGGACGTAGATTGACGGGTGTACGGACCACCGGCCAAGTCAGGCTCGGCGGTGAGGCAGCAATGGTGAGACCGTTGGGCACGGTGCCACGAACGTAACGTAGAATGCGCTTGACCACCGCCCAGTGAGGTTGCCAAGGCGCATGCTTGTGTAGGCATACCTGCTGCACGGCATAAGTGAGGTTGGTCCGTGTCGGAGTAAGAGACTGCAGGGCCCCGGAGATGCTCCGGTAGAATGAGGCGTCGTTAGCAAGAGCACCGTCCGTGGCCGAGAACTTGGCCTTGGTGCACCGGAGTGGAGACCGTGTGATTGTCGGTCATGCCTGCGCGCTGAAGTATGTCCTCGGCATACTATCCTTGATGCAGAAAGAACCCACAGAACGAGCGATGCACAATGCCAAGAAAGACTGGAGTGGCCCCATGTCCTCGAGTGCAACGAGTGCACCTGGGTTATGAACTTATGATGCGATGCATGAACTCCATGGATGATGCCGTGAGTACAATGTCATTTATATAAAGAAGAAGATAGGCCATATCGCGTGCTCGGTGGAGAACGAAGAGCGAGGCGTCTGATCGCATGACCGTGAACCCAAGGGTGCTGACTGCTGAGTGGTAAAAAGTCAACGGTCAACATGTGTATTGTCAGACAGTCAATGCGTTACTAGTTGAGTGGTCAAATAAATCGAGCTGGACGAGAGTCAATCTGAAACGAACTTACTGGGACGGCCCATATAGCGAGCCCCTGTGCAGGGCTTGCCGCGTCTGCGTGGCCTTGTGGGGCTTGGAACAGTACTCTTCCCTCTAGGCTCCACCAGTCCGGCGAGGCGGCAAACTGGCTGGCGACCTCCTGGAACAGTGTTGGAATAAGCCACGACATGTGTGGTCGGGCATGTCGGGCGTGACGGATGCGCGCGGGGCGGGCGGGACGCGCTGGTGCCGTCGGGCTCGTCGGGGGCGTCGGTGACGCGCGGGACGTGCGGGACACAGCAGCGTGGCGTGTGCGTATGTGTGTATATCCGAGTCTGCTGTAGCCGTTGGTGATCTGTTGGGAGTTCAGGACGTAGCAACCGCGTGCGAGCTGGCTAGGACGTGCGGATCAGGCGCTGGCGAGAGCGGAGACGCGGTGTTGCATGCATGGGGCTTAGTGGTTAGCGCATGCTAGGCTCAGTAGTTAGTGCGTGCGTGGTTAGCAACCGGATGTGACGGGCAGGTTAGTATGTGTGCATGCAAGTCGTGGAGTTAGTGCCTCCGGCTGTGGTGTGAGTCCCGCTATATAAGCCACGTACTGGTGTTGTGTTTGAGTTAGTGCTCTGAATTGTAACGGGGCTGTGAAGCCGGATGAAACTCACTATACTGTGTGCTTCTCCTTCTTCTATCTCTAGTCTTGATCGAGTAGAGAGAGGGCTGCGGTTCCAACAAACAGCCTCCCTCAGTCGTTCCTGGTCCTGTAGTGGGGCACTAGGCGTGGACTCCTTCCTTGCTCCGCAGTTCGGCGATGGATGGTGGCCAACCAGCGGGATTCCAGCCTCCTCCTACAAGGCCAGGTGCGACCCCGCAGTGGCGAAGGGCTAGACAACGCCATGTCTCGCTTGCTCAAATGATGAGTAAAAAGCATTTCCCCGATTTTGCATGGCAAGCTTGAGCCTATCGAAGCGTGCCCGGTGGATTCACCGTCGGTTGCATTCTAGGCCCGGGGACACTGCTTACATAGTCTTGGTTTGCCGCACCATTGTTGACGGATAGATTGATGATACGAATGGAACAACACTCTTCCTTCATAACCGAATCCACTCTTTCACACTGTCCACATCTGAAATCACTTGCCTTGCTTGTTTCACTCCAACATCTCATAACAATCAATTGCACTTCTTATATCTTATATCTTATATTTACTAATTGGAAGCACCATATGAGACACCGTGTTAATCCTTAGAATTACGAAATTGTGACCATCCGATTAATATATCATTCATCTATAGACGTAGGATGAAACATGGGACCAGCTAATTGTTTACAAAATAAAACAAGAGACCAGCTCTCCTATCCCACATACAGGAGTCCTCCTCCCCATGGTCTCTCTTTATTTCCCCCAAAAGTCCTCCTCCCCACGTCTCTCTCAGTTTTCCCTCATAAAACAAACTGAGCAGTATCCCTAAAGAAAACATACGTGAGTCCTTCTCCCCATGGTCTCTCTTTGTTTCTCTCAAACAAAAACGTGCGCGTCAGCACTAAAACATACGTAAGTCCTCCACCCCATGGTCTCTCTTTGTTGCCTTCAAAATAAGAAAGCTGAGGGTTATCCCTTGAAAAAGAAAGCACGGGCACCATCTAACTTTTGTTTACTACATTTGCATGATACATGATTGAGAGGTGAATATATTTTCAGAGTATGTGTTCCATATTTTCTCTGAAAGCATGCAACTACTAATACTAACATCCCCATATGTACCAATCAGTTATTCTATAGAATGCGTTCGGACCACAAAAAGGAAAATATGTGAAATATTTCTCATAATAATTATATCAAGTACTCCACTTTATTATTCGGGAGTAGATCTTAATTTTTTGCCAGAACTGTTCGCAACTTCTAAAGAGTGTTGTTGATAGTGGAAACTCCATTTCTACCTAAAATACTTCAAACATCCATTTTGATATTCATATAAAAATTTATTTTATTACATGACTAAGGAAAAAACAACCATACAGATAATCCATCCTACATGCTTTGATTTGAAATATAAAATATGACGTTGTGATTATTCTTTTCAGTATAGAATATTACTTTGACATTTTATAAAATATTGCTTGCTATATGGTCGAACATAGCGCACTTCTCCATGGATGTCATAAAGGCTAACTAAAGATGAAATTCAGAGTTTCATTCATTCTTTTTTCTAGAACTTCTACGAATTCATGGGATATTTATATAGGAATTGAACAAACATGATTTTCTTTCATTCACACCTATGAATGTTGACCACGTATGCAACACCTCAACAAAGTTGCACCCTCATATTAACTACTGCCCATGTTCCTATATATAAGACGTCTTATATTTAGAAATACAGGGTGTAACATCTATCAATCTGAGGTCAAGTGCGCCATGGCACTATTGGTGAAATATAGTAGCAAGGAATATATTAGTGAAATTTTATTAGTGAAATTCAACATCAAAATCTAACCATGAAAAACAGTGACATGCATTTCACTAATAAAATTTCAAATGAGTGTGTTCTAATTTTGCCCTGACATTTCTAATGTGCACAATTTTACGCATACAATGTATATCCAAAGTTCTAGCCCGTGCAGGTGCATGGGTTGCTGACTAGTATGTATCTTATAATGATCGATTGTAGAATGGTTCTGAAACAAGTAATAGTTACTGGAGTATCTAGCTACTAGCCATGACCACATGCTTTCACCCAGTAAAGATATGGCTAGCTGCCTTGCTACTACTGATTGTTAGTGGAGGAAGGAAGATGTACCCTTTGTGATGGCCTTTATATAAAACAGCCAAATAGGCCTTGCTAGATCATCTGATAGCTATGCATGTAGTCATGAGAACGTCCATACACACGGAATGCCTAGCACGGCCGGATCTGTCTTTTTATTTCTCTTTTCTTTATTATTTGCAAGCACGGAATCACCCAACTTTGGTGTATATCCAACAAAAAAGATAAGATACATAATTGAACATCTTGACCTAGTGCAACTCTAGGTGTCACAAACAACACAATAACAATGCTGGAAGTTCGGGATGACTTCCGTACAGTATGATTTGGTGACTTCGGGTCCCCATTTTTTCATGCAGGAGAAACGACATTTTAATTCCGTGCATAAAGTGGCTCCAAATGCAATTCCAATAAAGCAGTCCTCTGTAGAGAAGAACACACATCATTAGAAGAAGTCCATATCGTGAAAAATCCATGAAAGTTCGTGTTTTTTGGCTGAAAATATTATTCTACTCTAGTTGACATGAGAAATGAAACATATAGGAAAAGGGAGATCAATTTCGTACTAGCATGAATGGAATTTCCGAGCTGCACAATCACCATAAGGCAAAGAAGAATAGCTTTCCCTTCCATAAGACCAGACACAAAGTTTTTCTTCTCCTCTCTATTTGGCCGTCCAAAAGCTCACACGATTATATCTTTATATATAAAGTTGCAGCTAGAGATCATTTACTCCCTATCTCACTCAATTAATATCAGAAAGATATCTTAGCATATCACTATCCATAACTTTTTTAAATGATTCTATCTTTAAGATGGTATCCTTTTAACATCCTTTAAAAAAATGGTTGTATCTTTAAGATGGTATCGTTTAAACATCCTTTAAAAAATGGTTCTATCTTTAAGATGGTATCAATTTAAGAATTCTTTTTTCCGTCACACAGATGGCACCCATGGTGGCATCTTACATTGCACTGCACCATATAACAACTCTTATTACCCCATGTTGGCCGGCAGGTTAGTGGGCCCGGGATGATTACTTGAATATTTACATGATGATCATTCTTTGCACTCTTTCCCATGACTTCTGGCCACCGACTTCAACATGGTCATGATGTTGCCGACAAGAATCAACCAACAAATTGTGGTCCAGTTCCGTCGTTTCCTTGCTACTGTGGAACCCCGTGACGTCTACGTCCACGACCGCCGTTACACCTCGTTAAGCAACAATGGGTTTGCACTCAAAGCTTGGTGGGAATGAGCGGAGCAATTGCGAGTTGCCTTTGCTCGGTGCTTTCTTGCATTCCTACCAGTGTCCTGTTGAAACAACAATGCATGAGCAGGTAAGGTACTTTTTTGCGAGGATAAATTTCGATCTATTCATCAACTGCCAAGGTAGTACAAAGAACATCAGAAGCAAAAAATAGAGGTAAGGTAGTGCTACAACGACGGTATGTACAATGCGAACATATAGTTTTGTCATCAGCATAGCTGCCTGGCTGAAAGGATTTGACAATTCTAAAGCTGCACGTACGAGGGCATTCACCAAGCACCATGCATGTGCATGCGGAGTTTCTTATAATCTATCTGCATCTTCTTGTGATCTCATTGAATGAAAATTACAAGGGTTAGAGGTTACATTGCTACGGTGAGTCCGCTTGGTCTGTGTAGAACTTTTTTTAGAAGGCGGAAATCAGTAATAATTATCTAATACTCCCTCCGTTTATAAATATAAGTTTTTTATTGATTTAATTAATGACTATATACAAAGGTTATATTTTGAAGTATAGATTCACTCATTTTGCTTCGTATACAGTTCGTATTGGAATCTCTAAAAAGTTTTATATATAAGAACGGAGGGAGTAGCAAAGGTCTTACTATGTGCGTATCGTACATTTGGTCGATCACCGATATGGCACTATTATTGTGTTTTGTGTCGAAGCAGCTCTAGATCAAGTCATGACACACTTGTTTTTTCTCTTGATTTCTTTGCCCGGTTCAAGTCAAGCACAAAAGACTGAGAAAATCAACAAGCTAACTAGCAGACGTGGCACATGCCAGCATGGACGTACTCTATTTGGATTCGAGCAAAATAATGCATGCATGGACGCAAAGTTGCCGAGGACAGGACAGGAAATGATGGAACGTGAACAAATGTCTACCACGTGGAAGAAACGCGGAAGTTGTCTTTTTTTTACATGGTACAGACAAACACGCATATACTCATCGCTATGAACATACACACGCACACCCTACCGTTATTAGCACATTCGAAAAACTGAGCTGGCACGTCGGCTTGAGATTAAGGAAGTCACCATAGACGTTTCGTCATCGATGGGAACGTCTCCTCCCACTGAAATTGTATCATTGAAAATCCTGAAATAAATACAGGAATAATGGGAGCACCAGGACTTGAATCCTGATGGGCTGGGGATACCACTGCCCCTCTAACCATCGAACCACAGATTGGTTCGCACACAAAAGAGGTCTTGTTTCTTCCGATTCTACATGGTGCACCCAATTTTATGAACGGGACATGCCAGCTACCTTTAGTTTTATTTTATTTACGGGGAAGCTTCCTTTAGCTTTCACCTTTTGGTGTAGATTCTCGTCCCTATAGACATTCATATCTTGTAGGTACATATATACTCAGATCGTCATTTTTTTTAGCTCATGTGATACTTGCCATAAGGGCATTCTAATTGAGTTATTCAACTAAGCATTATTCACATATGTAGCACGTCCACTCATAAGGCATACTAACGTTACTACAAACTTAAAGAAGATTTAGTGTAGTGACACCAATATGATGGCCGAGATGCCCACGTAGCTAAATTAAGTTATGAGGGATAGACTAGTGATGCCTACTACCAAACTTTATTTTTATACACACGTGTTGGGCCTCAAAACTCAGAGTTTATTAGAATAGTAGCAATTTTCCCTCAAGTGGATGACCTAAGATTTATCAATCCCACTAGTACAGACCTGGGCTATAGCACTGGTTCGTAACGCCCTTTAGTGCCAGTTCTGTAACCAGCACTAAAGGGTGCGGACTAAAGGTCCCCCATTTAGTACCGGTTCAGCACGAACCGCCACTAAAGGGCCACCACGTGGTACGAGCCAGCGCCGGGGAGGGGAGACCTTTAGTACCTGTTGGTAACACCCACTGGTACTAAAAGTTTGGTATTTTTTTGTTTTATTATTTATTTATTTTTTTATTGTCTGTTTTCCATTTAATTTAAAGATTGTTTTTACATTATAATGAGTTGTTAAATCAAAGTGAAAGAATTGCAGATTAGTTTTAAGTGGATGGATCATAATTAAGTGATCAAGTAATATGGATTGTTGATATATAATCCATATTATACTTGATCACTTATCTAGCTAGCTAGGATCCATCCAGTTAAAACTAATATCTGCGGTTATTTCATAAATGATATATATAACTCATCATCATATTAATATCCGCCGGAATCCACAGCGCGTCTCCGCTGCGAAGGTCGCCGTGTCTGGGGACGCGGATCGGCGCTCGTGGTCGTGTCGCGTCCGGCCTGCGCTTCACTGCAGAGGGAACCATCACGCTGCCGTCTGGACGAGCCGCCGCCTGCAAGTGCGTGGCCAGCGCTGGCACTTCGCCGCGGAGGCCGCGGTAGTGGAGAAAAGAGCCGCCGTGTGCCCGCGCTGCGTCAGGCAGTCGACACCGGAGGGAGAGGTCGCCGAGTGGGTCGTGCCTTGCAGTCGACCCCGGTGGATGGAGCAGCGCTGCCGGCTGCTATGCTCCGTTGCTCGAGGGAGCCGGGTCGTAGGCTAGTTTGAGGGACACCGCGTCGTCCAAACCACGGCCAAGCACGCTGCCAGCCCACGACCGAGTGTTGATGTCGGAGGGAGAAACGCCGTGCTCTGCTGATGCGGCAGCAGCAGCCTGGTCTGGCCTATGAGCCGGCGCGCGCAGACACTGTGGACTTAAACCTTATGTATTCGTCAGTTTAGTCTTAGCAGAAAATAAACGCTGCATAGTCAGCTGAGTAGATAAGTTTGTTAGAAAGTTTTTTTTGCTTAGAAGTAATCCACACCCCGCATGAGCTGGATCGTGGGATGGCGCGATCGTAGTGGCTTGGCGTGGCTGTTTTCTCGAGCCATTAGTGGCCTCGTTCCCTTTCTGTAACTGAATAAGAGGAGAAGAAGGAATGCAGAAAAGTTGCAAGTGTTCGCAACGCAAAACCACTGTCTTCTGAGTATTCTTGCGAGTGTGTGTGTGATCGGTGCTTACAATTGGCATCAGAGCCGTTAGTACGATCCGGCGATCATGGCGGGCAGCAAGGAGCCCCGGAAGGGCTCCGGCGAGGGGTCGCGAAAGGACTCCGCTGGCGGGTCCCGGACTCCGTCGCCGACGCGTGGGCACACGCTCTCGCGGTCTCCCAGGGCTAGGCATAGCCGCACCGTGCGCGGGCGCGAGGTCGCCGCGCCGGTGGTGCAGAGACGCGAGGTGGCCCTCCCAACGGTGTTCCCGACACTGACCCGGAGCAACTACGGCAGCTGGTCTCTCCTGATGAGAGCCATCCTGCAGACTTGCGGGCTGTGGGACGCCGTCACCAGTGGAACCGCCGACTACCACGACGACCGCATCGCCCTGGAGGCCGTCCTCCGGGCGGTGCCGGAGGAGATGCTCGCGGTCCTCTCCACGAAGGAGACGGCGAAGCAGGCCTGGGATGCCATCAAGACCATGCGGATGGGCTCGGCCGCCGTGCGCGAGGCCAAGGCCCAGGGCCTTCGTCGAGAATTCGAGGATATCCGCTTCAAGCCCGGCGAGAACGTCGACGACTTTGCGATGAGGCTCACCGGGCTCGTCAACAACCTCTCCATCCATGGTGATCCCGTCGGGGACGCGCATGTGGTACGTAAGTTCCTTCGAGTTGTGCCCCGCAAATACGCTCAGGTGGCCCTCTCCATCGAGACGTTGGTCGACCTCGACACCCTGACGGTGGAGGAGCTCACCGGACGGCTCAAGGTGGCGGAGGAACGCCTCAACCAAGACGGCGGAGGCGAGGATGCCGGTCGCCTTCTGATTACCCTAGAGGACTGGCACGCGTACGAGAAGCGTACGGCGAACAACGGCGCAAGCGGTAGCAACTCGTCAGGTGCACAGGCGCGTGGACGAGGGCGTGGCCGCGGACGTGGCCACGGCGGAAAAGGCAAATCCCCTGCCGGCACTGACGCCGGTGGTGGGAAGAACAGCGGCGGCGACGCGGATCGTGACAAGTGTCACTACTGCGGCTTCGCAGGCCACTGGGCCCAGGACTGCCGCAAGAAGAAACGCGAGGAGGAACAGGCCCTCCTTGCACAAGGCCAAGCAGGCGAGGACGACGATCCGGGTCTACTGATGATCGAGGAGGGCTCCCTGACAGCTGCGGTCGTCACGCCGCGTGCTGGAGCGGGCGAGGAGGTCGTCTTCCTCAACGAATCGTGCGCCCACGTGGAACTGCGCCGCGCTCCCGGTGATCAGGACACGGCCTGGTACCTCGACACAGGTGCGTCGAACCACATGACCGGCGACGAGGCAGCGTTCGCCGAGCTGGACAAGGGCATTCGTGGCTCGGTCAGGTTTGGGGACGGCTCGCTCGTGTCAATCCACGGGCGGGGCACCGTCCTGTTCGCCGCGGCTGACGACGGGCACCGTGCACTCACCAACGTGTACTGGATCCCACGGCTGAAGAGCAACATCGTGTCCATCGGGCAGCTTGACGAGAACGGCTGTCCTACGCACGTCGAAGCCGGCGTCATGATGGTGCGCGGTCGCCAGCACCGCGTCCTGGCAAGAGTGCCGCGCACCCGCAACAGGCTCTACATCGCCCGTCTACAGCTCGCCAACCCCGTTTGCCTCGCTGCGCACTCCCACTGGTAGAAAAAGGGCCTATAGTCCCGGTTCGTAAGGGCCTTTAGTCCCGGTTCCGGAACCGGGACTAAAGTGTCGGTACTAATACCTCCCCCCTTTAGTCCCGGTTCAATCTAGAACCGGGACTAAAGGCCCTCCACGTGGGCAGTGCGCAGAGCCCAGCCAGGAGACCCTTTGGTCCCGGTTGGTGGCACCAACCGGGACCAATAGGCATCCACGCGTCAGCACTTCTGTGGCTGGGGTTTTTGTTTTTTTTTAAAGGGGGGGGGGGGGTTGGGGGTTTTGGGGGGTTAATTTAGGTGTTTCATATATTGTGTTAGCTAGTTATAATTAATAGAGAGAAGTGTCCTCTGTTATGTCCGTGCTTGGTCGACGCTACGTACTATACATACGTATATAGAGAGGACTAGACACGCTAGCTAGCTAGTAAGCAAACGAAGGAAACAGAAGATCGTCATGAACATATATGCATATATACAGAGAGAAGTGATATCGACCACCTCTCCTTCTCCGAGAGATTGGTCGAACAACAAGTTCTCGTATATCTATCTGACACTACCGGCTACATATATACAATAATTATCTCTTACAAATATAATCATATGGACTCAGGGTCCACATAGAATTCTCCGTCTTCAGGGATCACGTGGTCAAGAAAGAATGCCGCCAATTCCTCTTGAATTGCTCGCATGCGAGCTGGTGCTAGGAGTTCATCCTGCTTCCGAAACATCTAATTTGAAGAAGGGGGTCAATACATACATACATATATATATATATATATATATATATATATATATATATATATATATATATATATAAATGAATGAAACTCAACACAAATGATGGTAATAAAATAAAATTGTGAATGTTGTTATTTACGTACTTCTTGTTCGTTAGAGTACCCGCCCCGCTCACAGGTCGTGTGATGGATGGACTCGCAGATGTAGTATCCACAGAAATCATTCCCTTGTTCCTGCCACAACCACTTTACAAGAAATAGAGGTTAATCAAACTGATAAGCAAGAATGCTAAATGGTATTGATGAAACTAGTGCTTGAATCACTAGGAGATGCGTGGAACATGCTACTATAGTACTTACTTTCTGGTGTCTAAATTCCAGCTCCTTCGGCAGTCCCGGAACTGTTTTGGTGAATTTTCTCCAAACCCTGCCGGACAAAGAAAACAATTACTTGATATCAGGAAATGAACAAAGTTGCTGATATGGTGGATAATGATCGATTTAACTTACTTCTTGAGGATTTCAGTCATGTCCGCATACTCCTTGGGATCTTTTCGTTTAGAGTCCAAGACGGTTACTACTCCCTGCTCAAGCTTAATCTCTAGGAGAATATAGTGGTAACTGCACACACATGCATAACTCATGAATTACATTACTATAACCTTGACTAATATATAAGGGAAACCGAATACGCACAAGACAGTAACACTCACCTGAAGTTGTAAG
Organism: Triticum urartu; assembly: GCF_056163025.1. Classification (NCBI taxonomy): domain Eukaryota; kingdom Viridiplantae; phylum Streptophyta; class Magnoliopsida; order Poales; family Poaceae; genus Triticum; species Triticum urartu. The sequence goes on along the minus strand of NC_141875.1, from coordinate 745,781,702 downwards.
GAAAGAGTATTATATCTTTGTTTTGATTTATTACGAACGATCGTAGCAAGCTGGCCTCGGTAGCTGCGGAATGAAGTTTAACCTGAGTTGCATCTATGAGATGTGTGTTAATGAACCCAATATCACCGACTTGTCTTTTCTTCAATTCGGCGATCTTCAATCTGCATAATATAGTGAGGATGATTATAAATACATGCAATGAAAGAGCTAAGCTATATAGAGAAACTTAATGACAGAAGTAGTACTACTTACAGACAGTAGCAGGCGACCGTTGTTTTATCGAGGGCCAATTGATTGAAAAACTGATAGAACTCCTCAAATGGAACAGGCAACAGATCAATTCCAATGAGGTCATGCTCCTTTTTAACTTTCACATACAAGGTACTCCTCCCCCCAGAGTCTCTGCAGATTTTCAAGTACCAATCATGCAATCTTCGCATCATCGTTGATAGAGATCTTTCATCTTTGACGAGAGGCTTCCCGTACTCGTATCTTTGTATCTGCATCTCCATGGGTTCATAATGTACTTCGTTGGGCAGGTAATCTGCAAGATTGCTATAACCGGGCACCATCCTCGGATCATTATCGACGTTGTGGCTAGGCACCTTGAGCGGGGGGCACGATTGCTTCGCTTGTTCGCCGAGCTGGGCAATTTGTTTCCCAGCTCGTCGTTCTTTCAGCTTTTGATCACTGACAGTACTTCCCGACCGCTCCGCTTCGGCAAATTCCTTTCCAATAATGCGGTCATAGTTTCCTTTCGGCGAATCAGACTTCGGTGGTTTTGTGAGGGCAACCAGAGTGCGCTTCACTTTCACCCGATCTACCTTCTCCTCCGGAGGTGGATGTTTCTTTGCTTTCACCCCTTCAAAGAATTTCTTCACTTCTTCTCGCGCGATCTCGGCGTTCTCCTCCTGGGTCCTCTCGTATGGTAACTTCTCTGGAGTCTTTAGAGAAGGACCGAATCTGTATGTCCTCCCGCCTCTGGTTGTACTGCTAGACGCCGACCGAGCAGACGTAGCGGTTGTCTTCTTTACTTGCTTAAGAGGCGGAGGAGAAGGACTACGACGCGCCGGAGCAGCTGGAGCGGCGGCAGGTCTCTTCCGCCCTTGCTGACGAGGTGAAGAAGGAGGAGGCTGGCTGCTCGGGCGCGTCGGCGCAGGCGGAGAAGGAGGCGGAGTGCCGCCGCGCGCCGGAGAAGGAGCCGGCCGAGGGCCCTGATCGTCACTCGCAAGAGGAGGAGGCGGTGGAGGCGGAGTGCCCTGACTCGCCGGAGGAGGAGGAGGAGGAGGCGGTGGCGTCCAGTTCGGAAGGTTGATGAGCTCCTTCCGCCATAGGCATGGAGTCTTCAGAGCAGACCCCAGCCGAGTCTCCCCTTCACCGGTAGGGTGGTCAAGCTGGAGGTCCTCAAATCCCTCCGTTATCTCATCCACCATCACCCTAGCATATCCTTCTGGAATCGGCCAGCAGTGAAAAGTTGCGCCGGGTTCAGTAGGAAAAACAGAGCCAACAGCCGCCTTGACCTTCAAATTCATCCATTGCGTCATAAGGTGGCAATTTTGAGACTCTGTTATAGCATCCACGGGATAGCTGGCAGGAGCCGTCAAGGCATGCTCCGGCTGAAGCAGCTCGGTGGAAGCCACGCTGCTTCTGCGCTAAGATGGCGGGGTAGCTTCGGGGGAGGCTTCGGCAGTACGTTTGCTGCGATTTGCTTCTCGTTCCTCTATCGCGTCTACCCTTGCTTGCAGCGCCTGCATTTGGGTCTGCTGCACTTTTTTCCTCCTCTAATGGGATTTGTAACCGCCTGCGTCCGGAAACCCAACCTTCCACGGAATGGAGCCTGGCGTGCCTCGTGTCCGTCCAGGGTGCTCAGGATTCCCGAGGGCCATTGTGAGCTCGTCGTTCTCTCTGTCTGGAAAGAACGTCCCTTCCTGCGCTGCTTCGATATACTGCTTAAGCTTACTGACTGGTATGTCCATTTGATCGTTCGTACAAATGCACTTCCCTGTTACAGGGTCCAGTGTTCCGCCAGCCCCGAAGAACCAAGTCCGGCAACGGTCTGGCCAGTTAATTGTCTCTGGTTCAATCCCTTTATGAACCAGATCATTCTCAGTCTTGGACCACTTAGGCCGGGCTACGAGGTAGCCACCTGACCCCGTGCGATGGTGAAGCTTCTTCTTCGCAGCATTTTGCTTGTTTGTCGCCGACATCTTCTAACTCTTTTCCGATGTCTTGTGGGCCACAAATGCGGGCCAGTGATCTCTGATATTCTCATATCTGCCCTTAAATTCTGGTGTCTCATTATTTTCGACAAACTTATTCAGCTCTTTCTTCCACCTCCTGAATAGTTCTGCCATCCTCTTCAGAGCAAAAGACTTGATTAATTTCTCTTTAACTGGGTTCTCTGGATTATCCTCAGGCGGTAGGGTGAAATTTGACTTCAGCTCAGTCCAAAGATCATTTTTCTGCATATCATTGACATAAGAGACCTCAGGGTCTTCTGTAGCCGGCTTAAACCATTGCTGGATGCTTATCGGGATCTTGTCCCTAACCAGAACCCCGCACTGAGCAACAAATGCGCTCTTTGTCCGGAGGGGTTCAATAGGTTGGACGTCGGGCGCGATTGCTATGATCTCAAACTTTTCATCCGAGCTCAACTTTTTCTTCGGGCCTCGTCTCTTTACCGAAGTTGTGCTCGATCCTGAGGGCTAGAAAAAAGAACAAAGACTTAATTAATATGTGTACATACCAAAACAATGAATGCATCAATCAGCTAGTCAGCATAGGCTTAACTAATATATATACCTGGCCGAACTCGGTTCGGTCACCGGAGCCATCCTCATGTTCTTCTTCTTGCACCGGCATTAGGTCACCGTAGCCAGCTTGTTCACCCTCTCCTTCCAGACCATCGGTTTCGTTGAGAAACAACGAGATGGCATCACTTCCTTCTGCGATTATGTCCCTCAACAACGCTTCTTTTGTTTCTTCGTCTAGGGCGGTGTCCATAGTTTCTACAAATATTTACAACATGGCAATTATTATTCAAACATGATAGATGGATATATTAGTGCCAAACGTAGAACTAGCTACCTAATCATAGTAAGCTATCGGGAGGGGGTATATATCGACAACGACGACACTACATCTATGTCCCTCGACGACCCTTGTTCCCGATAAAAAAAAGAGAAGAAGAAGAAAAATAAGAGGAGAAGAAAGAATAGAGGAGAAGATCTCCTCTATTCTTTCTTCTCCTCTTTTTTTCTTCTTCCTCTTCTTTTTTTATCCTCTTCTTCCTCTCATGTTCGATAGGATCGCCGAGGGGTCGGGAGGTTGCGTAGTGTCTCAGGATTCAACAAAACCATGTCTTCATCATTAGGCGAAAGTAACATGTGCATGATGGTACGAAGCTCTTCAAAGTTGTTCTGGAACGGACTCCCAGATAGGATAATCCGCCTTTTGGTACAAAGTTCAGCAAGAGCCTTCCGAATATCGCTATTTGGAAGGCCTTTGCTGAATTGGTACCGAAAGGAGGATTATTCTATCCGGGACTCCATTCCAAAACAACTTTGCAGAACATCGTACCAACATGCCCTGGTTACTTCCGGCTAATGATGAAGGCATGGATTTCTTCAATACTTTGACACTAGGAAACCTCTCTCTACTTCCGGCTAATAAGAATAAGAAGAAGAAGAAGAAGAAGAAGAAGAAAAGAAAAAAAAAGAGGAGATGAAGAAAGGAATAGTGGAGAAAAGAGAAAATAGAATATATTCTATTTTCTCTTCTTCTCCACTATTCCTTTCTTCTTCTCCTCTTCTTTTTCTTCTTTTTTCTTCTTCTTATTTATTTCTCCTCTTCTTTTCGGTAGAGGAAACCCTAAATAGCTAGCAAGTTTCGTGGGTGTGAGATACATGTGGCCTTCGGTGTCGGACACTACATCCACGTCCCACAAGTGACGTGGGCGTCGAAGCCCGCGCCACTTGTGGTATGTGGGTGTAGTGTCCGACACCGACGGTACATGTATCTCACACCGATGATACTTTCTATTTAGGGTTTCTCCTCTACCGCTCCTCGACCTCTCGACGACCCTCGTCCCCGATAAAATAAAGAGGAAGAAGAAGAAGAAAAAAGAAGAAAAGAAAGAATAGAGGAGAAGACTTCCTCTTCTTCCTCTCCTCTTCTTCTCCCTCTTCTTCCCCTTCTTTTTTCTTCTTCTTATTTATTTCTCCTCTTCTTCCTATCCTCTTCTTCTTCTTATTTAGTTCTCTCGACCCCTCATCCCTCTCTCGACCCCTCGATGACCCTCGTCCCTGATAACATATTTTTTCTCCCCTCGACACCTCTCGACCTCTCGTCCCACTCTCGACCCCTCATCATCATCTATCACCCCCCTCGTTTTCTTTAGCATATATCCATGAACAAAATAGAGGAGAAGATCGAAGAAAAAAAAAGAAGCCTTCCTCTTCTTATTTTCCTTTCCAAACTCCTTCCTCTTCTTCTTCTTCTTCTTCCTTCTTCCTCTTTTCTTCCTTTTCCTTATTTTACTTTTTCCTCTACACTAACCTAAAATCGATATCTACTAATTAACAACCTAAATAAAAAAATGAATACATATATGAAAAAAAACATCATATAAAAAACATTTTTGACATATTTAGCATATTCTGATCCATAGTTCAAAATTTTCAAATTTCATTCAAATTCCTCCTGTTCCAAAAAATGCCCATAGCCATCTAGTATTTCATCAAACACCTTCTATATGGACAAAAAAATTCCTCCTGTTCCAAAAAATTCAGAAAAGTGGACAGCGCGTTGTTGCTGCTCCACTTCTCCTCTCCTCTACTTCTCCTCGGGCGCTCGGGGACGGCGGAGCAGGGGCGGAGCAAGGGCGCAGGGGCGGAGCCGGGGCGCTCGGGCGGCGGCGACCATGGAGCAGGGGCGGAGCAAGGGCGCTCGGGCGGCGCAAGAGTGGCACTCGAGAGGGGGGCGGCGACGGCTGGAGTCCGGCGACGAGGACGGCCGGCTCGGGGACGCGGTGACGGGGACGGTAGCCGGGGCGGCGGGCGTCGGGCAAGGGGCCGGCGCGGGCGACGGCGAGGGCGGGACGGGGCGGTGCGCGTCGGGGCAGGGACGAGGGCGACGGCGACGGGGGCGGGCCGTGGCGGCGCGCGTCGCGGGCGACGGCGACGATGGGGGCGGGGCGGCGTCGGGGCAGCCTGGCGGCGTCAGGGGCGACAACTGCAAGATGAGAATGAAAAATTCCAAAGTGTGGCCTTATATAGAAGAGGCTTTAGTCTTGGTTCGTGGCAGCAACCGGGACTAAAGGAGGGCATTAGTCCCGGTTGGTGCCACAAACCGAGACCAATGGCCTCTTTTCGGCAGCCCAAAGGGCGGGAAGCGAAGCCCATTGGTCCCGGTTGGTGGCACCAACCGGGACTAAAGGGGGGCAATGGTCACGGCTGGTGCCACCAACCGGGACCAATGCCACCTTTAGTCCCGGTTAGGGCCACCAACCGGGACCAATACCCTTGTGCTGCCCCGCGCCCATAAGTTTAGTCCCACATCGCTAGTTGACAGCGCCCAACACCAGTTTATAAGCTCTGCTGCCTCCTCCCTCTCGAACTCCTCTGAACAGCAGGCCTATGGGCCTAATTTGACACTGCTTTGCCTGTGGGCCTATTGGGCCTTCTGCGGGCCTGAATCCTGGCCCATGTAGGGTTTCTAGTCGTATTCAGGCCGTGGAGGCCCAATAGGTGGCATTTTTTTTGGTTTTTTCTTTTTTATTTCTATATTTTTTTGGTTTTTTATTTTTTTATTTCTACTTAAAACTAAATACTTACAGTTTTTTAGTGATTTCTTTTTTCTTTTAGGTCACAAAAATTATAAATTTTCTGTTAGTGCCATTAGTTTTACATTTTAAATAGTTTAAATTTGAATTTTTAAAAATTTGTGTGAATCACTAGTTTATGAATAACTTTACTATAAAATTAGAATTTTTTTTCTATTTATTTTTTATTTCTACTTAAAACTAAATACTTACAGTTTTTTAGTGATTTCTTTTTGCTTTTAGGTCACAAAAATTATAAACTTTCTGTTAGTGCCATTAGTTTTAAATTTTAAATAGTTTAAATTTGAATTTTAAAAAATTTGTGTGAATCACTAGTTTATGAATAACTTTACTATAAAATTAGAATTTTTTTTCTTCTTTGCTATTTATTTTTTATTTATACTTACAATTAAATACTTATAGTTTGATTTTAGGTCACACAAATTATATTCTTTTTGCTATTGAAGAATATTATTGTTTTATTTTAGTTGATCATAACATAATATTTTAATTGATTGTTTTTATTTTCATAAAAGTTTTTTACTTCATTCTGTTTGCTATTAATTCATTCTTTGAGCTAAATGACTCTAAAATTGGAAAGCATTTCAAAATGAACTCTGAAAAGGTTGAAAGTTGGCATGGTATCATCATTTCACCCACATAGCATGTTCCAAAAAGTAGAGAGGGTTACGACAAAAACTTGATGCACTTCGTGTACAAAATGGACAATCACTTTCGAAGTATCAAAGTTTCGAACCATAAGACATGAAAGCATTTCAAATGAACTCTGAAAAAGTTGAAAGTTGGGATGGTATCATAATTTCACCCACATAGCATTTGCTTATTGCGGGAGAAAGTCTTCACTTTTTCTTCGCTTGTGTCATTTGCTTATTGCGCCGTAACCATGGATAATCTTCATTGTTTATCAGGATGCTTGGGTCAGCCTTGACATTGAAGGGAGGAATTTCATGAAACTTTTCATAATCTTCAGACATGTCTGTCTTGCCGTCCACTCCCAGGATGTCCCTTTTTCCTGAAAGAACTATGTGGCGCTTTGGCTCATCGTATGATGTATTCGCTTCCTTATCTTTTCTTTTTCTCGGTTTGGTAGACATGTCCTTCACATAGATAACCTGTGCCACATCATTGGCTAGGACGGATGGTTCGTCAGTGTACCCAAGATTTTTCAGATCCACTGTTGTCATTCCGTACTGTGGGTCTACCTGTACCCCGCCGCCTAACAGATTGACCCATTTGCACTTAAACAAAGGGACCTTAAAATCAGGTCCGTAGTCAAGTTCCCATATGTCCACTATGTAACCATAATATGTGTCCTTTCCGCTCTCGGTTGCTGCATCAAAGCGGACACCGCTGTTTTGGTTGGTGCTCTTTTGATCTTGGGCGATCGTGTAAAATGTATTCCCATTTATCTCGTATCCTTTGTAAGTCAATACAGTCAAAGATGGTCCCCTGGACAACAAGTACAACTCATCACAAACAGTGTTGTCACCTCTGAGACGTGTTTCCAACCAACTGCTGAAAGTCCTGATGTGTTCACATGTAATCCAGTCGTCGCACTGCTCCGGGTGTTTGGAGCGCAGACTGTTCTTGTGTTCATCGACATACGGGGTCACCAAGGTAGAGTTCTGTAGAACTGTGTAGTGTGCTTGAGACCAAGAATATCCGTCCCTGCATATTATTGAGTCTCTTCCCAGAGTGCCTTTTCCAGTCAGTCTCCCCTCATACCGCGATTTAGGGAGACCTATCTTGTTAAGGCCAGGAATGAAGTCAACACAAAACCCGATAACATCCTCTGTTTGATGGCCCATGGAGATGCTTCCTTCTGGCCTAGCGCGGTTACGGACATATTTCTTTAGGACTCCCATGAACCTCTCAAAAGGGAACATATTGTGTAGAAATACGGGCCCCAGGATGACAATCTCGTCGACTAGATGAACTAGGACGTGCGTCATGATATTGAAGAAGGATGGTGGGAACACCAGCTCGAAACTGACAAGACATTGCGCCACATCACTCCTTAGCCTTGGTACGATTTCTGGATCGATCACCTTCTGAGAGATTGCATTGAGGAATGCACATAGCTTCACAATGGCTAATCGAACGTTTTCCGGTAGAAGCCCCCTCAATGCAACCGGAAGCAGTTGTGTCATAATCACGTGGCAGTCATGAGACTTTAGGTTCTGAAACTTTTTCTCTGGCATATTTATTATTCCCTTTATATTCGACGAGAAGCCAGTCGTGACCTTCATACTGAGCAGGCATTCAAAGAAGATTTCTTTCTCTTCTTTCGTAAGAGCGTAGCTGGCAGGACCTTTATACTGCTTCGGAGGCATGCCGTCTTTTTCGTGCAAACGTTGCAGGTCCTCTCGTGCCTCGGGTGTATCTTTTGTCTTCCCATACACGCCCAAGAAGCCTAGCAGGTTCACGCAAAGGTTCTTCGTCACGTGCATCACGTCGATTGAGGAGCGGACCTCTAGGTCTTTCCAGTAGGGTAGGTCCCAAAATATAGATTTCTTCTTCCACATGGGTGCGTGTCCCTCAGCGTCATTCGGAACAGCTAGTCCACCGGGACCCTTTCCAAAGATTACGTAGTGTAAATCATTGATCATAGCAAGCACGTGAACACCGGTGCGCATGGCGGGCTTCTTCCGGTGATCTGCCTCGCCTTTGAAATGCTTGCCTTTCTTTCGACATTGATGGTTGGTCGGAAGAAATCGACGATGGCCCAGGTACACATTCTTCCTGCATTTGTCCAGGTATATACTTTCAGTGTCATCTAAACAGTGCGTGCATGCGTGGTATCCTTTGTTTGTCTGTCCTGAAAGGTTACTGAGAGCGGGCCAATCGTTGATGGTCACGAACAGCAACGCCTTAAGGTTAAATTCCTCCTGTCTGTGCTCATCCCACGTACGTACACCGTTTCCATTCCACAACTGTAAAAGTTCTTCAACTAATGGCCTTAGGTACACATCAATTTCGTTGCCGGGTTGCTTAGGGACTTGGATGAGAACTGGCATCATAATGAACTTCCGCTTCATGCACATCCAAGGAGGAAGGTTATACATACATAGAGTCACGGGCTAGGTGCTGTGATTGCTGCTCTGCTCCCCGAAAGGATTAATGCCATCCGCGCTTAAAGCAAACCATACATTCCTTGGGTCCTTTGCAAACTCATCCCAGTACTTTCTCTCGATTTTTCTCCACTGCGACCCGTCAGCGGGTGCTCTCAACTTCCCATCTTTCCTTCGGTTCTCACTGTGCCATCGCATCAACTTGGCATGCTCTTCGTTTCTGAACAGACGTTTCAACCGTGGTATTATAGGAGCATACCACATCACCTTCGCAGGAACCCTCTTCCTGAGGGGCTCGCCGCCAACATCACCAGGGTCATCTCGTCTGATCTTATACCGCAATGCACCGCATACCGGGCATGCGTTCAGATCCTTGTATCCACCGCGGTAGAGGATGCAGTCATTAGGGCATGCATGTATCTTCTCCACCTCCAATCCTAGAGGGCATACGACCTTCTTTGCTGCGTATGTACTGTCGGGCAATTCGTTATCGTTTGGAAGGTTCTTCTTCAATATTTTCAGTAGCTTCTCAAATCCTTTGTCAGCCATAGCATTCTCTGCCTTCCACTGCAGCAATTCCAGTACGGTACCGAGCTTTGTGTTGCCATCTTCGCAATTGGGGTATAACCCTTTTTTGTGACCCTCTAACATGCGATCGAACTTCAGCTTCTCCTTTTGACTAATGCATTGCGTCCTTGCATCGACAATGACCCGGCGGAGATCATCATCATCGGGCACATCGTCTGGTTCCTCTTGATCTTCAGCAGCTTCACCCGTGGCAGCATCATTGGGCACATCGTCTGGTTCCTCTTGATCTTCACCAGCTCCCCCCGTTGCAGCATCACCGTATTCAGGGGGCACATAGTTGTCATCGTACTCTTCTTCTTCGCCGTCTTCCATCATAACCCCTATTTCTCCGTGCCTCGTCCAAACATTATAGTGTGGCATGAAACCCTTGTAAAGCAGGTGGGAGTGAAGGATTTTCCGGTTAGAGTAAGACCTCGTATTCCCACATTCAGTGCATGGACAACACATAAAACCATTCTGCTTGTTTGCCTCAGCCGCATCGAGAAACTCATGCACGCCCTTAATGTACTCGCGGGTGTGTCTGTCACCGTACATCCATTGCCGGTTCATCTGCGTGCATTATATATAATTAAGTGTCCAAATTAATAGAAGTTCATCATCACATTAAAACCAAAGTGCATACATAGTTCTCATCTAACAACATATAGCTCTCCAGAGCATCTAATTAATTAAACCATACATTGAAACTATGTAAAACATTTCAATGCGAAAACAAATGCGATCATAATCGCAACCAAGGTAATAATTGATCCAACGGCATAATGATACCAAGCCTCGGTATGAATGGCATATTTTCTAATCTTTCAAATCTTCAAGCGCATTGCATCCATCTTGATCTTGTGATCATCGACGACATCCGCAACATGCAACTCCAATATCATCTTCTCCTCCTCAATTTTTTTATTTTTTCCTTCAACAAATTGTTTTCTTCTTCAACTAAATTTAACCTCTCGACAATAGGGTCGATTGGCATTTCCGATTCACATACATCCTAGATAAATAAAATCTATGTCACGTTGGTCGGCATAATTTTCATAAACAATAAATGAACCAATAGTTATGAAGATAATATACATACCAAATCCGAATCATAGACAGGACGAGGGCCGACGGGGGCGGATACCAAAACCATCGCACTATATAAGATGCAATAATAAATGTAAGAAAATGATACAAGTATCTATCTAAACAGACAAGTAAGAATATTTTTCCTTTCAGAAAGAAGATAAGAACAAGAGGCTCACCACGCTGGTGTCGGTGATGAGATCAGCGCGGGTGATCGACGGCAGTGAAGACGGGGACGGGGCGTGACGAACCGCTAAATCTTGACAAATCTCGAGGAAAATGGAGCTTGGAGGTCGAGCTTCGAGAGGAGAAAGTTTAAGTAGTGTGGCTCGGGCATTCCATCGAACACCTCATGTGCATAGGAGGTGAGCTAGAGCACCACAAACCCCTCCCCTCGCCGGCCAGAGAAAAACAGAGCACTGGAGTGCTCTGCTCGCGGGCGAGGGTATATATAGGCACCTCATTGGTCCCGGTTTGTGGCAAGAACCGGGACTAAAGGGGAGCCTTTGGTCCCGGTTCAGGCCACCAACCGGGACCAATGGTGGTGGGCCAGGAGCGAGGCCCATTGGTCCCGGTTCGTCCCACCAACCAGGACCAAAAGGTCCAGACGAACCGGGACCAATGGCCCACGTGGCCCGGCCGGCCCCCTGGGCTCACGAACCGGGACCAATGCCCACATTAGTCCCGGTTCTACACTGAACCGGGACTAATGGGCTGAGCCGGCCTGGACCATAGCCCTATTTTCTACTAGTGTCCGGGGACGAGGCATGGCGCTGGCAAGCGCGCTTCGGGCACCAACACTTCAACGGCCTCGAGCGGCTGGCACGTCAGAACATGGTGAAGGGCATGCCTCTCTTCCACCACTCCGAGCAGGTTTGTGACGCCTGCCTAGTGGGCAAGCAACGGCGAGCGCCTTTCCCTCAGCAGGCTAACTACCGTGCCACCGAGCCGCTTGAACTTGTGCATGGTGATCTTTGCGGGCCTATCTCGCCGCCCACTCCGGGCGGCAAGCGTTACTTCCTGTTGCTTGTGGATGATCACAGCAGGTTCATGTGGTTGTGCCTGCTCCAGAGCAAGGACGAGGCAGCCGAGGCGATCCAGCGCTTCCAGGCACACGCAGAGCGCGAGACGGGGCGGAAGCTGCGCACTTTCCGCTCTGACCGAGGCGGGGAGTTCAACTCCGGCGAGTTCAGTGCACATCTCGCTGATCTTGGGGTCCAGAGGCACCTCACCGCGCCATACTCTCCCCAACAGAATGGCGTGGTGGAGAGGCGCAACCAAACTGTCGTCGGGACGGCTCGGTGCATGCTCAAGGCGATGGGAGTGCCGCCGCAATTTTGGGGCGAGGCCGTGTCCACGGCCGCGTTTGTGCTCAATAGGGCATACTCCAAAAGCGCACCAGGCAAGACGGCGTTCGAGGCCTGGCATGGCAGGAAGCCCTCCGTCAACTTCTTGCGCGTTCTCGGAAGTGTGGCGCACGTCAAGAACACGCGCCCACACCTCTCCAAGCTTGAGGACCGGAGCAAAGCCATGGTGATGATCGGGTACGAGCGGGAGCAAGGCGTACCGGCTCTACGACCCGGTGGGCAAGCGAGTCCATGTCTCTCGTGATGTCGTCTTTGACGAGACGCGAGCATGGGACTGGGAGAAGAGTAGCACGGACCGGGCAGGTATGAGCTTTACAATTGAGTCCATGTCAATTCTCACCGGCGGTCCGGCATCTGCGGCACGCTCCCCCTCGTCGCCTGGCGCCCCGCGATCACCCGCTCGGTCCGCGTCCCCGTCAAGCACGCCATCCACGACATCAGCATCGGCCAGGGGCGACGACGACACCCCAGCGGCGACCACTACCGCGCCCATGGTGCCCCCGGCTCCTGCGCGCACGACCGACAACCTCGTGCCGGTGCACCTGATGAGGACGCGCGGCAAGGACGACATCTTCCTCCCCAACCCTCGCTACATGGACACGCCTGCGAAGGCGGTTCGGAACGCGCCTCCTCCAGGGCTGGAGGAGTTCGACGACACTGACGGCGAGATACGACGAACTCGTCGACGAGCTGCACCTCGCGCTGGGCGAGGAGCCCGGCTCTTTTGAGGAGGCAAAAGGTGAGACGTGCTGGCAGCACGCGATGATGGAGGAGATGAACTCCATTGAAGCCAACCAGACCTGTGAGCTCGTGGACCTGCCCGCTGGTCACCGTCCGATCGGTCTCAAATGGGTATACAAGATCAAGAAAGATGCTCACGGCGCGGTAGTGAAGCACAAGGCGAGGTTGGTGGCGAAGGGATATGTTCAGAAGCACGGCGTCGACTACGACGAGGTGTTCGCGTCGGTGGCCAGGCTCGAGTCCGTCCGCCTCCTGCTCGCTCTGGCCGCGCGCGCGAGCTGGACTGTGCACCACATGGACGTAAAGTCCGCCTTCCTCAACAGCGAGCTAGAAGAGGAGGTCTACGTGGTGCAGCCACCAGGGTTCACGGCTACCGGCGAAGACTCGAAGGTACTCAAGCTCAGAAAGGCCCTGTACGAGCTAAAGCAGGCCCCGCGGGCATGGAACGCCAAGCTGGACGCGAGTCTGGGCTCGCTTGGGTTCAGCCGGTGTCCGTCTGAACACGCGGTGTACGCCAGGGGCACAGCGTCCTCGCGCCTGGTCGTCGGCGTCTACGTCGATGATCTGATCATCACTGGCTCGGACGAGGAGGAGATCGATGGCTTCAAGAAGGAGATGCAGGCACTCTTCGACATGAGCGACCTGGGACGACTCCACTACTATCTTGGAATCGAGGTGAGGCAGCACAATGGCGGCATCGACCTTGGTCAGGCCGCGTACGCTGCCAAGATCCTCGACAAGGCGGACATGACGGGTTGCAACCCCTGTCACACGCCCATGGAGCCGCGCTTCAAGCTGAGCAGGGTGAGCTCGGCACAGCCAGTGGACGCCACCGATTACAGGAGCATCGTGGGCATGCTCCGCTACCTCGTCCACACCAGGCCAGATCTTGCTTTCTCCGTCGGGTACGTCTCCCGGTTCATGCAGGAGCCCACGACGGAGCACATGGCGGCAGTGAAACATGTTCTGCGCTATGTGGCCGGGACTTTGCACTGGGGAGTGCGGTACACGCGCGGTGACCACGATGCGCCTCTGATCGGCTACAGCAACAGTGATCTGGGCGGCGATGTGGACAACCGCAGGAGCACCACCGGCGTCGCCTTCTTCCTTGGAAGCAACCTGGTCAGCTGGCAATCACAGAAGCAGAGGGTGGTGGCCCTCTCCTCATGTGAGTCGGAGTACATGGCCGCCACCACGGTGGCATGCCAAGGTATATGGCTCGCACGGCTGCTGGGAGAAATAAAGGACGAAGAACTGAAGGCGGCGGTGCTCAACGTCGACAACAAGTCGGCCATCTCACTGAGTAAGAACCCTGTTTACCATGACCGGAGCAAACACATTGAAATCAGGTATCATTTTATCTGGGAGTGCGTGGAGAACGGGAAGATCCAGATCGAGTTCGTTCGGTCCGGAGATCAACTTGCCGATGTGCTCACCAAGGCACTTGGGCGAGTCAAGCTTCAGGAGCAGCGCATGAAGATCGGAATGGTGGAGCTCGACGAAGCACACAAGGCTTAGGGAGTGATTGTGGACTTAAACCTTGTGTATTCGTCAGTTTAGTCTTAGCAGAAAATAAACGCTGCATAGTCAGCTGAGTAGATAAGTTTGTTAGAAAGTTTTTTTGCTTAGAAGTAGTCCACACCCCGCACGAGCTGGATCGTGGGATGGCGCGATCGTAGTGGCTCGGCGTGGCTGTTTTCTCGAGCCGTTAGTGGTCTCGTTCCCTTTCTGTAACTGAATAAGAGGAGAAGAAGGAATGCAGAAAAGTTGCAAGTGTTCGCAACGCAAAACCACTGTCTTCTTAGTATTCTTGCGAGTGCGTGTGTGATCGGTGCTTACAGACACCGCGTCGGGAGGCGCCGGGTCGCCGGCTGGGGCCACAAGGAAGATGTTACTATGCCTTGATGGAGTTGCGCACGTCCAGAATCTGCATGCTATAACTCTCGCCAAATTGATGAAATGGCAGTTTTCTTCTCTTGGCCATGCACTAATTGACATTGATTTGGCAATCAAAACAATTTCCTTTCTTCTCCTTCTGTTCTTCCTTCTTTTGGCCATGCACTAAACGACATTGATTCGTCAATCAAAGCAATTTCCTTTCTCCTCCTTCCGTTCTTCCTTCTTTTGGCCATGCACTAATTGATATTGATTCATCAATCAAAGCAATTTCCTTTCTCCTCCTGTAACGTGCATGCAAGTGGGATATGCGATTAAAGGAGCCTGCATGCATGCGTGACAAACGCAAGCCCAGCAGCCGAGCGATTGACGCCGGCGAGAGGAGGTGGCCGTGCGTGGGGGCGTCGTGGACGAGGCCGGAGACGACGCGGCGGACCGCGCCGGAGGGTGTTTGTATGAGCTCGCCGACCGTGTCGTAGACGAGACCGGAGACGACGCGGCGGACCGCGCCGGAGGGTGTTTGTACGAGCTCGCCGACGGGCGACGGCATCCTAGACGAGGCCGGAGACGACACGGCGGACTGCGTCAGTGGCCGTTTGTGGTGGTTGTCATTGATGATGATCATGTGAGAAGGCAAGAAAGATGGGGAATGACTCGTCCTTTTCTCTTCTCCTCTGCTTCATGATCGATCATGCATGGGTGTGTCCGATCCTACAGGAGGAAAAAATAAACTCATTATTAGACAATGTATTGTAAAAAGACTAGATCGAATGGATACTTCCCTGATTCTTTTGTTTGTACGAATGGCGCGATGACCAGAGTTCTAGCAGCCAATTTCTCTGGCAATGGTAGTTGATCCGCTATTGAAGATTGAAGAAAAAACCATTTACACCATGGTTCGATAAACCACATGCTCCATAGTGGGCGCCAACTGTTGTGAAAACGATTCCGACAATAATAAGGGATAGGGTAAAGGAGCATGATCTATCGAGATGCATATGGGTGACACGGTAGTTTTCGAGTTCGAACCTTTCACGGTGGAGATAACAGCCCTACATCTCGTGCTCCGGAGAGGCTTTGTTTCATCTGAGTATGTGTCTGGAGATTACAATGTATGAGAGAGAGAGAGGGAAGAACGGATCTCCATGCCTGAGCTAAATGGTGAAAAAGAGGGAGATGTGGAAGAAAGAGGCCCTGCGCCCAGTCTAGTGGTGGGGGTGGCTTATAGAGTGCGCCACCCTCTCACCTCCTATGTTACAAAAGTGGGGCATTGATGCTATAATGTCAGTCTACTACTAGGATGATGCTTCGAGTGCCTTGTCGACTGTGGCCTTCACATATCCGAGTGAGTGATACGGCCGAGTGGTCAACTATCATCCGAGTGTATGGTATGTTCCGAATGGATAATATGTTTGTATGAAATTTATATGGACCCACCTGATATGTGAACCCCATGCTTTATGATATCTCGACCCTTCGTGGGCCTACTCGTTATGTGTGTCCCCAACAACAGTCATACTTAATATAAATCTATTATATCTAAATAGGAGCACCCTACTACATGATTTCTCTTAATATACAAGTTATCCACATCATCCTGCCATATCATCAGTTCTCCACCGATGAAACCGTACTTGAGACATGCAGCCTATCCCATCTTAACCAACGCGATCATAATCTCCAGTAGACCACGCATGCAAGATAATTAGCAATAGAAAATGTCTATTACTACTATACTCTGCATGCAAACAATCAATACGCGCATGCAGTCGTTTCACGGACAGATATCAATGTAGAGGCGCGCTAGGGTTCCAACGCTCGTTTTCCGACAGGATTCAATTTGGAAAGTGGCTTAACTATGTGGATTAATTAGGGGCGATTAATTAGACGCGGCCCCTCTGAAAATCAGGGGGGCGGTGATTAGCGTTGATTTGGGTGGGGCCGCCTCCCTCTTGCCTTACCTAGCCTTTGCATGTGTGTGCGCTGGAAGTCTCACGTGGTGGGCCTTGTTGGAAAGACTTGTCGGCTGATTAGTTGCGTTGGATCAGATCGCTCGCTGCAGCGGCCGATCGCTAGGAAGTCGTTTCGCAATGTAGAATCGTAAAGTATCTTGCTAGCTATTAACACGGAATATGAAAAGGACACTGCTTTGATTGATACTCTGGGACGGTTCCTTCACCTTGGGAATAAATCTCCAGCCATTCCTAAACAAAATCTCGACCAGT
The DNA here is from genome assembly GCF_056163025.1 of Triticum urartu. NCBI lineage: Eukaryota > Viridiplantae > Streptophyta > Magnoliopsida > Poales > Poaceae > Triticum > Triticum urartu. The sequence continues at coordinate 745,764,907 of NC_141875.1, read as the reverse complement.
TGTTCTCATCTTTCCAGTGCCGTCTCTCTCTCTCTCTTCTCCATCTTGCGCCGCCGCCGGCCATGGGTCTATCGCCATCGGAGACCCACGCACTGCTGCCATAATACTGATTGTTTGGGCCACGCCGCTACCACGAACGCGGCGACCAATGTCCTTCTGGGCGGTCATGTCTCTGATGAGCACTACTGCACTACTTCCTCAACAAGTCATTAACCCTGTTCGAGATGTTCCAGCTCGCGGGAGGTGCTCTCCGCAAGAAAGGCCCCCTCATGATGGTGCTCACAGACCAGTACGTGGTCATCGAGCACTTCTGCAGCGCGCTTCGATCTCCACGGCGCCGGGAACACCTATGCATGGGCGACGGCAGGTGCGAGTGCCCGGCCAACCAAATAGTATGTGTACTGATTTTATGCTTCAATGAAATAGGTTCGGGTTTTCTACTTTTCTTACCTTTTTGCTCATCTGCTCATGTATTTTTATGCAATGGAGAGCATACTGATTTCTTATACCAATATACAGGGTGCATGCCATAATTCAATTTGGGTTCTGTAAATACTAACATGATTTCCACGGAGATTATCTTTATATCTTTCTAATTGACTTGCAGGCAGAGCTAGCAGTGCTTGGTTGGTACACTTTATTTGCAATGGTGTAACTATACACTAAGTCACTAACCCTTTTTATATGATCTGTTTTTATACTCATATACAGCATTAATTTTTTTTCTGTCATACCATGTTGTTTGCCAGACGTTTCTGCAGTGGAGCAGCTTCAGTCATTCATGCACCTACATGTGTGTAATCTGGATTATATATGTTTAAATTTTTTCTTCAAAACTATAATCTTTGTTTTGAGTGACACCATTAGTTCAAAGCCAAAATCCGTCTCACCACTTTTATACGCCTTTGGAAATTGTGATAGGATTAGTGCAAATACTTTTGCCTCTCTTGAATCTTGATAGCTCTGTTAAATCACCACATTAGTTCTAATGATGACCAGCAACATATTACTGCAGAAATTACTCACGTTACTGAACAATCTTGCATTACTACACCCGTGAAGCATCACTCTGATAGTACCTTGCATCCTTATAGTTGGTCAACAAACGCAGCTGCTATGAAAGAACTGTATCATCAAATTTGTGTAGTCGGTGCATGATATTGCTATGCTTAGGTAGTTGGTGGTTTCTACTCGCTAATACTCTGCCCATTGCAAGTAGAAAATAATAAAACATGCATTTGAGGTCTTAATGTTTGTGATTCCGAACCTTCATATTTTTCTATAATTATATTACCTTTTAGATTTAGAGATTGCTCCCCCTTCATATTTTCTCATTATAGTCGCATTCTACAAATTCCCGCCGCAACGTGCGGGGTGTCATCTAGTTAATAACAATGCATGAGAGAGAGAGAGAGGCGTCTATGCCAAAAGAGCTCCAATCTATTCCCATCGACGCCTCCCAACCTTCGCCAACTATGGGCGAGAGAGATCGGGAAGGTAGGGGATAAAAAGGGACGAGAACGGGAAGAGACTGGGAAGGGGAGAAGATCATGTATTTTTGACGTCAGTTGAATAAAAAGAAGTAAGCTAAATTAAAAAGATCAACAATTTTTTTCCTAAGGGAGATGGTTGTTCGGCTGGAGACTGGCTATTGTAAGAAAAGAAAAATTCTGACGTGGCATGTGTGAATGTGTGATGAGGTGGACAGCTTGCATGTTAAGATAAATAGGTTACTGGGGATGAGTCTCTTAGGTATATAGGAGAAAAAGGCTGACGTGGCATGTGTGAATGTGTGATGAGGTGGACAGCTTGCATGTTAAGATAAATAGGTTAGTGGAGATGAGTCTCTTATGCATATAGGATACGACAACAATCACCGGTCTTTCTACCTTTTTTGCACATAGAAGTTCAATTCTACTTTTATCTTGTAAATTATCCAGTCTTCATTTTAGGCAATGCATTTTAGAATCTGGAAATGCAAGACATCATTTCCAAGTAATTTTTTCTTTTGATTAATCCTACATCCTACATTTTTAAGAAGTTGATAGCCACTACCAACAATTATTTCATCATGCACACTATCCACATCACCATCATTCCACATCAGTTTGCATGGTCCCGCATCAGCATCATTGCCACATAGGCTTTCACGGTCGTGCGTTCTGTTTCCCTGGCGTGAATGTGATATTGTGATTTAATTTCTCCTCCATACGCATCCCTTCATCTTCATCTTCTGTAACTGAGCTGTACATGGGCCATACTCATAAATAAATATCCATCCACAGTACTTCCTCCGTCACGGTTTAGAAGGCACAGTTAAATTTGCGTGCGTTTCCACAATAGACAAGGTTTAGGATGCATTGCATTTATTTCTAGTAGCTAATTAGTACTCTGATATACTACTCCCTCCGTCACGGTTTAGAATTTCCACAATAGATCATGAAGCCGCCGTGGTTGTCGATTTGGTCGATGGCGGAGGATGGGCGTCATGGACGTTGATAGCCAACTAGCACATGTACTTTTATCAGTGTGCTTCTTTCTTATGATATCTGAACTCAAGAATTCAGTGAGCATGAACAGCTACGATTTTCTTCAATGATTTTCTAATTAAGGTACCCCTCCTTGCTTTGATTCATTTAATCTTGCACAAGTAAACTGATCTTACCTGGTTTTTCTTACCAGGGTAATTACTTCGATATTTCAGCCCTTTATATTGTTCTGGAACTTGCTTTGGTTGCGACACCACCCATGGATTGCATTGCAGCTGACTGAACTACAGATGGTTGTTTTGTTCAAAGCTTTTTCTTCTTTTTTCAGTGCAAGAAGCAATAGGGGGAAGCTACACAGGATACAAACTTAGTCCCGAACTTTCCGCCACAATACATTCAACATCATTACAAAACTGTCTCTTAATGTATGCGAAAGTCTTTGATCTAATAAAATAGAAGGTAGAAAGAGTACTCAACATTTTCAAAAATTCCTCAGGATATATAAAGAGAAGCCTATCACAGCGAATCAGTTATGTGTAACAAATTTACATTTGCTTTCATGACTAGCCATGCTCAATAAACTTTGCAAAAACCTGTCTTATATAGACACTATTTGCACTTGCATTCACGTCACATTGTTCAACACTTAATTTTGATCTCCGAAGCCAGATGCAACATTCTAGGAGCGCACCCGTAGGATCTCTCTAACTATATATTCTTCTTTGCTGCGTGAAAAGCGTTGAATGATGCCCATCTTTAAATTATAATACTCGAGTACTGCGTTGCCTCTTTTCATCTTAAAAAAATATATCTACTATACAGAAAATATATTCAGTTTACATAATATGTCAACGTGCATAGGACTAAGAATTCCTGCAGCAACGCGCGGGATATAATACTTTTGTATAATATGTCAAGTCCAAATGTAACCCAAACTCAACAGATTGTAAATGTTCTCCCTGAAAAACTTTAATTCTTTTGTCTGCTACTCTTCACCTTTTTTTATTTAATATATGGTATGCACACCCATGGATATTTGATTTTTTTTTGGAAAAGAGTACATTGCGAGCTTATAACAAATTGGACAGATTTACCTAGGAAGGGCTTGGCCGGGTGGATCAGTACGAGTCCATACTCCAGCTAGTCAGGCCATGACAAATTCTATAATAGTAAGTCATAATGTTATATCAGGATGTTTATCTCCTTGAATAATGGACTAGCAACCCTTGAGAAAACACACACTAGGATCTGGCGATAAATTCCAAGCTTCTTGTAAAGGTCGACACTTGCAGAGATAAGAGATGCAACCACAGCTGCTAGCTAGCTGTAAGGAAGTCCGCCCAATCCCATGCATTGTTCAGGCCTACTTCCTCCGTTCCTAAATATAAGTCTTTGTATAGATTTCACTGTAAACTACATACGAATGTATATAGATACATTTTAAGTATAGATTCATTTATTTTGTTCCATATGTAGTTCAGCTTGTGGAATCTCTACAAAGACTTATATTTAGGAACAGAGGGAGTAGCTGTGTATTAAATTATGGATGTATCATCCTCGATCCTCCGTCAGTTGGTTTGTTTCCACATGTTATCCTGATGCATATATATGAAGGCCACAAGTTACAAATTAAGCTATAACATCGTGAGGCGCTATAGCACCAAACCAACAAGGGAAACAACAATGGAAATAAGCCTGGTGCTCATCGTTCTTGTGTTGTGCTCCAGTGCTGCTACCCTAGTTAATTGTAGTAGCGCAGGATTCCACATGAAGCTCAACCATGTTGATGGCAAGGCGAGCTACACTGCCGCCGAGCGCGTGCAGCGCGCCATGGCCAGCAGCCGGCAGCGCCTGGCATCCTTTGTCGACGTAACCGCCCCGGTTCACTGGAACACCAGCCAGTACATCGCGGAGTACCACCGCAGCGCGCCGAGGCACTCATCGACACCGGCAGTGACCTCATCTGGACGCAGTGCTCCACCTGCAGCCAATGCGTCAAGCAGGGCCTACCCCTCTATAACGCATCCAAGTCGGACACCTTCCATGTCGTGTCATGCAACGACACCTTGTGCCTGGCCAACCAGGAGAACTCGTGCCGCCGAGACGGCAGCTGCTATTTCGGGGCCTTCTACGGCGACGGCAACGCCAGAGGGACCATCGACACCGAGGTCTTCGCCTTTCAAAACGGCTCGGCAAGGCTAACGTTCGGCTGCGTGGACTGGCTGTTCATCCGTCCGGGGTCCCTCGATGAGGCGTCCGGCCTCATAGGGCTTGGCCGCGGTCCCCTGTCGCTCGTCTCTCTAGTGGGCGCCAGCAAGTTCTCTCACTGCCACACCCCCTACCTCCGCAACAACGCTATCGGTGCCAGCAGTCACCTTTTTGTTGGCGCCTCTGCGAGCCTTAGCAGTGACAGCCCTGTGATGTCCATGTCTTTCGTGCAAGGCCCTAAAGAGTACTCATTCTACTACGTTCCACTTATCGGGATAAGTGTGGGACAAACAAGGCTGCCCATCCCACCGACGGTGTTTGCTCTAAAACCAGACGGCACCGGCGGCGGTGTCATCGTCGACTCTGGCACCCCTACTACGGGTCTGGCCGACGGGGCGTACGGGCCCCTGCACGAGGAGCTCCGGAGGCAGCTGAACGGGAGCCTCGTGCCGCCACCTGCTGACAACGAGATGGACCTGTGTGTGGCGGCGACGCAGGAAAAGACAATGCCGTCCATGGTGCTCCACTTCAGTGGCGGAGCGGACATGGTCCTGCCGCCGGAAAACTACTGGGTGCCGTTGGACAATTCCACGTCATGCATGGTCATGGAGACATCCGACGACATGAGCATCATCGGCAACTTCCAGTTGCAAAACATCCATCTTCTCTACGACCTTGCCAAGGATGAGCTCTCTTTCCAAACAGCCGACTGCAGCAAACTCTAATCACCCACGTTTAGTGTCACTGGGATAAATTTATTTCAACGCATGCATATGTGGTACTTCCATTGATATTGATGCTTCGAAGTTCAAATGAGTGTGATTTAGCATTTAGAAGTCAAACGATTTATATTTATGGGAGCGTTTGGGTCACAGTCGACCCACCTAGCTAGCCTTAGGAAGAGGAGTTATATTTTACAAAACTACAAAATACTGAGAAGAAAAGCAAAAACGAGATTACAAAACTTAAAATTACATTTATGAACCAAAACTGAAGGAAAAAGAACCAGCAATGTACAAACTACATGAATGGAGGACCCCTTCAGTGCTAAATGCTAATTGGTTTCCTTGGCAGGGATTGCAAGTTAAGCTATACAAGTAGTATCAAGTATACATCCCAATCCTGATCACACACGCTGACATATTGTCTCTTCTCTTATTTAGTAATGCCAACTGCTGCAACTAGCTAGCCTTGACCAAACATACATGCATCAACAGAAGCTAGCTAGCACACCTCACCGCCAAATGGCCACTTGCTAGTTAATGAAACTATTTTTAAATACATAGGCTTGACTTTATTTTCCAAACTAATAGGCTTGGGTTTGTTTTTCAACAACCATACAAAAAAGACCTAAACAGACATGCAAACAACCATGGCCTCGCTGTAGAACCTGAATCTCACCACCAAAGTAGCCCTCCATGGCACCATCTCCTCCATCTCCCTAGTATTCAACTTGAACTACATGAGCAAATCCTGCACCCTAACCACCAGAAAACAAGCCCACCTTCCATTACAACAACACTTATACGCCACATACATGTTGCTCAACGAATTGCGCAACGGAAAAGGCGAACAGACCTGGTACAGGAGGGTGAAGCGGGAGTGAGAGTGGTCTACTCGACGACATCAGGCGGCCACTCGGATGAGGAGGAGCTTCAGGAAGGGGCCAATACATGGCGTAGGAGGTTAAGGGGAGAGAACAAATGAAGACCGCCGCGGTCCTGAGGAGTGGCGTCGAGCACCTATTGGATGGGGCGACGAGGTCCGGCAAGATCTGGCAGCGTCGTGGCCAGGGCCTGCCAGATCTGCGGGCCACGAAGACAAAGATCGAAAGGACACTTTCGCGTTGGGAGGAAGATCACATGTGATGTTGCTAGACCAGGGAGACTGGGAGAGAGACGAGGGTGGAAGTGCGCAGCCGGATCGACGGGCGACGGCGGGGTTGGCGCGTGGTGGCGGGGGGATGGGAGAAGATAAGATGCGGCGTGGGAGGTTCAAGAGGGAAAAGGGATGAGAGATGGGAGGACGTGGGCACGTGCGGATAGAACATGGGCCGTACAATGAAATTTGGAAAGTGACAAGAGGGAAATAAAGGCAGGAGTATAGCCGAAGTAGTTATTTTTAGATTTCCCATACAAATTAATTCCATGATCGAAATTCCCTGCCCGATCTTTGTACGATTGACTTTTTTTTAAATCTACATTACACATGAAACATTGTATGTAAATTCTACATGGTTTGGTGTATGTATATAATAGCTCTCTTCCATAATAGGTTGCTATGCATAGATAAATTTATAGTTCAATGTACCCTGCAAAAAAAATTATAGTTCGATGTGTGTGCTATAGAACATTTCAATATCCAAAATGGCGCGCATTTATGAACATATGCAATAGTTCCCTATTAACCAAGTAAATCAGAGCTCGAATGATAGCAATCATGTTAAATTCTAACAAGAGTGGAACGAAAAATTAATAAATTTACCGATTGGTTGTCATGTCGATGTATACTATTAATATGCATGAAAATTAAATCAAATTCAAGTTCTAGCAAACTGTTAAAAATATAAATCAGCAATGGGTTAGGGGTACGTGAAATAACACAATGAGTCATATCATTGAAAATCAAATTATGACCAATGATTCTTTGACTATTCATGAAGTAGTTTGCAACGGGGTATTGCAATTCAAACTCATTAGAATTTTGGCATTTTGGTGTATACGTCCTTATGATCATCTTGAACAAAGAAGTTACGAACATGAAAGTCATTTGTCTTATTGACATGAATGAAATTGTTTCTAGGATCATAACCATGGTAGTTTACAAAATCTACAACCGGATTAATAAATTACAGATATAGATACAAAACTTCTCATTGAAACAGGCAAGGAAACAACTAAAAGCATGAAGTTCATACATATTTTTGTACGTAAAATTAGCTTAGGCATGAAGAGATAGCCTATGAGTACACACTCCAAAATACTAGCTATTGGTCAACACTTATAGAGAAATATATCATCTTGAAATGATTTAACAAAAAGAAAGAGGAACACATTTTGTAATAAAATTTAGATGGCATTATAAGCCTTTAAGTGTTTAATTTAGATTTCTCGCAAGCTTCATGAGTCACTAGTCACTACTCGGAGGCGGTAACAATGCACTCCACTTTGGAAAGACACATATGCCACGCGGTGATGACCCAACCTAGACCCGACATTGCATATACAACACTATATTAACAGCCTTTTCCATCTATACTCCAACCGGTCATGTCCTCGAAGAAGACAAGGATTGTGTTGCGGACAACAACTTCCTCTCAACTCTCAACGGGCTCTTTCCTCATGATACTTTGCAAGTGAACATTTTCTCAAACATGTTCTTTTAAAACCATCCTATTTATATTGTTTTGGACCATTTTAACCATCCTATGAAGGAAAAATAATAAAATGTACTTAGAATATTAGTGTTAGATCCTAATTCTTGTAAAAAAAATTATACGACTTATTTGGAATATAACATCTGTCATTCGACATGTTTATTGACGCTATCCACTGAAACATATCACCGAGAGTGAAAGTTAACCGTCGGTTATTGCTATCCCCCGTCGGTTATTTTCTCAAATAATTGAGTCACATATGTATCGTCGGCCATTTCCACTCATAGGCGAGTGTTTTGTTTTCACCATGGGCTATTAAATTTCACCGTCGGCCATTACATGTAATTCCCGAGGGTGTAGCAAAAACCGTCGGATATTAAAATGAACCGTTGGGCATTAAATTGGATACCCGAGAGTTGGATTTTCACCGTCGGCCATTACACGTAATTCCCGAGGGTGTAGCAAAAACCGTCGGGCATTATAATGAACTGTTAGGCATTAAATTGGATAATCGAGAGTTGGATTTTCACCGTCGGGAAATCTAGTCTACCGTCGGCTATTGGTAGTAATACTTGTTAGTTCACAGTAACTGTCAGCCATTGAAACTACCGTCGGCCATTACTCTAATAACCGACGGCCCGCCGGCTATTATATTTCACCATGGAAATTTGGTGATTTCTAGTAGTGATTAGATTAATAAATGGATTATGAATAATCGGATAATTAGCCCGCTAATGGTGAATTTGCCTGCTAATTGGGTTTTGCTATTACAAACGGTTGTTGAAAAAATACCGCAGGAGATGACCTCAGGCAACGCACAAAGTTTTTAGGAATAAACCGTGTTGGATCAATGAACAATCACACACGACTTTCTCTTGAAAACTGTTTGCGTTAGGCCACCTCGCGCAAAAATTTGCCACATAAAAACTGTGTGTGATAGACAGCCTTTGCCACACAGTTTCTTCTATGGACCGTGTATGATACATTCAATAACACAAACAATTTAACAGGAAAAAATGTGTGTGATTACCAGTGAACGGAAACGTTTTCCATGGAGCGACTGTGTGGGATGTGCATACGAACGGAAACGTTTAGCGGGGACTGACTTCGTGGGATGTACTTGCGACCGAAAACAATTTCGACATATAATTGTATTTTTTTAGCTCTATTGTATATTTGCGTATTTGAGCGCTCGCCGGTCGCACACGACCTCATTTTGCCTAACGTGTGTGCCAGGAGGGTATATCCCCGACGGTTTCTGGGTCGTGTGGGAGACCCCCCCTATCGCCCACACTCACTTGGCCACGGTTCCAAATGCCGTCCCGGAAAGGGGTCAAAAACTGTTTGATTACGACCGACGCATACCAGTGTCCAATTTTCACATTTCTAAAACAACACACAAAGAAGTTCAAACAAAAAGTTAGAGCGGTTCGATGTCTAAAAAAACTCAGATTTTTTCGTTAGTAAAGTGAAATAGAAAGAAGTTCAAATTGACAATAGATGGAAGTTCACGTACTACATGGTGTTTGTTTCTATGAGAAAATAGGAGTAAAAAGGCGAAGTCCAAAAATTTTGTTGCTACAAGTTCAAGTGCACAGGCCGGGAAAAATCAAAAAGTTCCTCTTGTTCAACAAGTTTCCACAACGAAAGCTCAAATTAAAATAATAACAAAAAGTTTAGAAAATTTAAATAGTAAATGGATTTCCCTGTTTCTAAAAGAAACCTAGAAGTTCAAATTAAAGTAATGGAGCGGTTCAATGTCTATTGAAAACTCGGATTCTAACCGCTAAAAGAAAATAAAACCAACGTGAGGTTTGAATTAAAATAACATGGAAGTTTGGAGTTTATTAAAACCTAAGATTTACATGTTCGAAAAACAAAAACAAAAACCAATGCCATTTTGGCATTTTTAAAACCAACTCATAAAAATGAAAAAAAACATTTCTTGCTAGAAGTTCAAGTGCTCGACAGGGAAAGTTGGAAATTGCTACCCACTTTGTGCACACATAATTCTCTCTCCCGTTTGTGTCTATGTTTTTACAAAGAAATCAAAATTTTAAAAAGCGTGGAGGGGGTCCAATATTTATGACAAAACTAGGATGTTTTGATGCTAAAAGAAATAAACCAAGAAGTCCAAATTACAAAATACAGAAGTTCGATATTTATAAAGAAACTCAGATTTTCCTTGTTAGTAAAGAATAAAAATGAGGAAGTTCAAATTGAAATAGAGGAGTAGTTTGATGTATAAGGGAAACTCAAATTATTACCGTCTCTAAGAAAAAAACTATGAAGTGCAATTTACAAAAAAAATGTTGGATGCTTATTTAGAAACATATTTCCTTTCTAAGAATATGACTAAGAAGTGGAAATTAAAATAACAGCGAAGTTCGAAGTATATAGAAAACTCAGATTTGTTACAAGAAGTTCACGTGCACCTCCGTGCATGGTTCAGAATTTATATTGCGGGACGTCGGACCTACAATTACATGTTTTAAAATGGCAAGAAATGACGTCCGACATTCAATTGCGTGTAATTCAACGTATACACAAAAATGCAACAGAAGTTCATAGTGAAAATAATGAGAAGTTCAAGTACTCCAAGGAATGAATTTCAAGTGGGAATAAAAGTATAGAAAAATAAAACCTTGAAATGTTTGTTGTAGGAAGTTCAAGTGCTCTTTCCGGGGAAGTTCAAAAATAGTTGCGAGAGAGGTTCACCTTGTATTTCCATGTTCGGAAGCAATTTGATTTCAAAAAGAAAATAAAAAAATCAAATTATAAAAATGGAAAAAGTTCATGTACTACATGGTGTGTGTTTGATATGAGAAAAATGAATTAAAAGGCAAGGTCCAATTTTTTTTGTTATAAGTTCAAGTCCTCGGTCAGATAAAGTTAAAAAAATTATTGTGAGAGAGGTTTCTATAAAAAGGAATAATATTTGTGTAGCACTGACGAATGGATAAGAAAATTACAAACGAAAATACATCACAGAAGTTCAACGTGAAAAGAGCAGGAAGTTCAACTACTACACTGAATGAATTTCAGATGAAAAACTTTTAAAATCGTCGCGAGTACGAAAAAAATGATCAACACGGGAATGTTGCGTGTTTACAACAACTTTCCATCAGTATATCACTTGCTCTATTTCGGCGAGTGGATGGAGAGCTACGAGCAAAAGAAACATGTGAGAAACAGAGTGAAGTTCAAGTAGACATACCGAGAAGTTCTAGTTCCTCACGCGGTGCATTTTCGAAGAATCTATTTCACGATCGAGGCAAAATGAATGATCTCGTCATTTTCAAAATTACTTGAAAACGGCTAGTAGTCAGAGAAAACCATCAACATGAAAAAGTTTCGTATTTTTCGTAGCTTTTCAGCGGTATATTAGTCAGAGAAAGCCATCAACTAGAAATTACGGCAAAAATACGTTTGTAACCATTTTCAAAATTTACTTAAAACCATAAGGAACTGGGGAACAATATATACCACAAAAATTCGCATTTTCTTGAGCTTTTCAACGCCATATCGTTTGCTGCATTTGGACGTACGATTAAAAATTTAGCTCAAAAATGTAAACTCGGTGGAACTTGTATCGTTTTATAAATTACTTTTAAACCATTCAAAATTAGAAGAATATTTTAACATGAAAAAGTAGAGCATTTTCATAAGCTTTCCAACACCATATCATTTGCCTCAATTAGATTAGCCGTTTAGAAATGGCAACGAAAATACGAACTCAGCTGTTCGGTGTACGGAATTCAACGATTTTCTAAGTTACTCTTTATCCATAGGGAATTAGAGAAAACTTTAGCCATGTGGAAGGAGCGGTTTTGCAGCAGCTTTCCGACACCATATTATTTGCCTCATTCCGATAAACGATTTAGAAATGCGATCAGATATACGATTCACGTTTTTTGTATGAACGAAAAACGATTTTCAAAACTTCTCTTAAACCGCTTACATTTTGCCAAAAAATTAACTTGGGTCATGATACTCGTGTCCATAGCTTTCCAACAATATATCGCAAGCCCCATTTGGGTAATGTTTGCAGAAGTTCAACCTAACACTAGGGGAACTTCAACATACTACTGCTTGGGCAGGTCAGGTTGTGATCAGAATAATATTATCATCCCGTGATCAGAATAGTGTTTATATATATATATATATATATATATATATATATATATATCGAAATTGTACATCCTTTTAGTTATTTTGATCGATTGTTTGATTTACTATGCTAATTGCTTCTTTTTATTTCTTTTGATTGCGTAATCTGGAAAACAAAAATGAATAGAAAATCGATGACAAACAACACCATAAGGATTCATTCGAATTTTGGGCATATACTGTTTCTGTTTCTCTACTTAGTGATAATGTTAATGATGCTAAATTGCAAGTTATCAATCCAGTCCAATGGGAGATGATTGCTTCAGAATTGCAAGATAATCTGCACTGAAAGGGAATTACCCATCAATTAAGTTATGATCTGCAAAATTATTTATATTTTTTTGATCATCTTGGAAATAGTCAGGGTAAATTAAGCTAATAAAATTGTAACTATGTTCTACTTGCGCCAAAGTGACACATTTTTTGGGTCGCACTCGACATTTTTTCCCAAGTTGGCTTCCCACCCCTATACTCGAATCCTGGCTCCGCCCCTGGTCTTGCCCCTCTATGAACATTCTTCAAGTGTTTTTTATCTGGAACACGTTGTATTACAATTACGAGGGACCAACCAACACTAGTAGAAAAAGGCCCATTTGTCCTGGTTCCGGAACCGGCACTGAACGGTCGGTACTAAAGCCCAATACCTTTAGTCCTTGTTCGCCTACGAACCGGGACAGCTGGGGCTCCACGTGGCCGCTGCGGCTTGCCCAGGAAGGAGGGCCTTTTGTCCCGGTTGGTAGCACAAACCGGGACCAAAACGTATCCACGCGTCAACTATTCAGGGGCTGGGTTTTTTGTTTTTTTGAAGGGTGGTGGGGTTTGTGGGTTTTGGTGGTTTTTTAGGGTTAATTTAGGTGTTTCATATATTGTGTTACCTAGCTAATAGAGAGAAGTGTCCTCTCTTATCTTCATGCTTGGTCGATGCTACATACTATACGTATAGAAAGGACTCAACATGCTAGCTAGTAAGCAAATGAAGGAAGCCATTAGGTATAGAAGATCGTCATGAATATATACAGAAAGAAGTGATCGACCTCTCCTTCTCCGAGAGATTGGTCGAACAACAAGTTTTCGTATATCTATCCGATGCTACTTGCTACATATATACAATATAATATCTCTTACGATCCCCTAACATCTGAACTCAAGTTCCACATGGTATTCTCCGGCTTTATCGATGACGTGGTCAAGAAAGAATCCCGCAAATTCCTCTTGAATTGCTCGTATGCGATCTTGTGGTAGGAGTTCATCCCGCATCTGAAACATATAATTTGATGAAGGGGGTCAATACATATATATGACTGAAACTCAACAAAAATGATGGTAATAAAATAAAATTGTGAATATTATTGCTTATGCACTTCATATTGTTTTTAGAGTAGCCCCGCTCACAGGTCATGTGGTGGATGAACTCGCAAACGTAGTATCCACAGTAATTATTCTCGGGTTCCTGCCACAACCACTTTACAAGAAATAGAGATCAATCAAACTAATAAGCAAGCATGCTAAATGGTATTGATGAAACTAGCTAGAATCAATGGGAGATGCGCGAAACTAGCTAGTAGTACTTACTTTCAGGTGTGTAAATCGCAACTCCACTGGCAGTCCCGAAGCTTATGCAGTGAACTTTTTCCAAACACTGCCAAACAAAGAAAACAATTACTTGATATCAGGAAATGAACAAAGTTGTTGATATGGTGCGATAATGATCGATTGAACTTACTTCTCGAGCATTTTAGTCATGGCCGCATACTCCTCAGGATCTTTTTGTCTCGAGTCTATAACCGTTACTAGTCCCTGCTCAAGCTTAATCTCTAGAAGAATAAAGTGGAAGCTGGGCATGCATGTATAACTCATCAATTACATTACTATATCCTTGAGTAATAAGGGAAACCGAATATACACAAGACAGTAACACTCACTTGAAGTTGTAAGGAAAGAGTATTTTATCTTGGTTTTGATTTTGAAGCAACAATCGTAGAAAGTTGGCCTCGGTTTGTTTGGCATTTCATTCATCTATGAGATTTGTGTTAATGAACCCAATATCACCGACTTGCGTTTTCTTGCATTCGGCGATCTTCAATATGCATAATATAGTGAGGATAATTATATATACATGCAATGAAAGAGTTGAGCTATATATAGAGACTTAATTACAGAATTAGTACTTACAGACAGTAGCAAGTGACCATTGTTTATCGAGGGCCTTATTATTGAAAACTGGAAGGACTCCTCAAATGGAACAGACAACAGATCAATTCCAACGAGGTCGTGCTCCTCTTTAACTCTCAGTGTCAAAGTATCCTTCTCAGACATGCTGCAGGTGTCCATGTACCACTCATGGGATCTTCGCATCATCGTTGTTAGAGGAGGATGACCGGGTTTGATGAGAAGCTTCCCGTGCCGGTATTTGAATTCGTCCACCTCCATTGTATCAAAATGTGCATCGTCGGGAAGGTAATCTCCAGGATTGGTACCGGGCACCAGCCCCGGATGATTAGCAATGATATCGCTTGACACTTTAAGCAGGGGCCATGATTGGTTCGCTTGTTCGCCGAGCTGGGGATTTTTCCCCACTTCTTCATTCTGCTTACCTTCGATCAATGCAAGTACTTCCTGACCGGGACGCTTCCTTATATGATCTTTCAATAATGCGATCATAGTTGGTTTGCGGCGGAGGCGGTGGTGGTCGCTTTAGGGCATCCAAACTACGCTTCAATTTCATCGGATCTATCTTCTCCTCCGGAGGTTGATGTTTCTTTGCAAAAAAGTCCTTCATATAGGCTTGACATGTCTGCGCGTTTTCCTCATCGGTCATCTCGTATGGTAACTTCTCTAGAGGCTTGAGAGATGGGCTGAATCTGTATTGCCTCCTGCCTCTGGCTGTGCTGCTAGACATCGGAGCAGCCGGAGCGCCTGCTGCTGTCTTCTTTTGTTGCTTACGAGGCAGAGAAGAAGGCGGCGGAGTGCTACGACGCGCCGGAGCAGCCGGAGCGGAGGCGACTGTGTTCCGCTGTTGCTGACGAGGCGGAGGAGGAGGCGAGCTGCTCGGACACGCTGTTGAAGGAGGAGAAGGTGGCGGAGTGCCGCCACACGCCGGAGCAGGCAAAGAAGGAAGCGGAGTGCCCTGATCACTCGCCAGAGGAGGAGGCAGAGTGCCCTGACTCGCCGGAGGAGGAGGAAGAGGCGGAGGCGTCCAGTTTGGAAGGTTGGTGAGCTCCTTCTGCCATCGACATGGAGTCTTCATAGCAAGACCCAGCTTAGTCTCCTCTTCACTGGTAGGGTGGTCAAGCTCGTGATTGTCAAATCCCTCCATTATTTCATCGACCATCACACAGCATAGCCTTGTGGAATCGGAAGGCAGTGAAAAGTTGCGTCGGGTTCAGGAGGTGCAATAGAGCCAACAGCCGCCTTGACTTTGAGGTTCTGCCATTGCGCCATAAGGTGGCAATCTTGAGCCTCCGTGATAGCATCCACGGGGTAGATGGGAGCCGTGAAGTCAGGCTGCTAAAGGAGCTTGGTGGAAGCCATGCTGCTTCTCCGCTGAGTTGGCGGGGTAGCTTCTGGGGTGTCTCCCGCAGGTTCCTGGATGTGAACTGCTTGTTCCTCTAGTGCTCTCGTACCCTTGCATTCAGCTTCTGCAGTTCGGTCTCCTCCACTTTCCTCTTCCTCTCCTGGATTTTGTAACCGCCTTCACCGGGAAACCCAACCTTCCACGCAACGGAGCCTGTCGTGCCTCGTGTTCATCCATGGCGCTTAGGATTGCTGAGGGCCTGTGTGAGCTCGTCGTTCTCTCTGTCAGGAACGAACGTCCCTTTCTGCGATGCGGCAATATACTTCTGAAGCTTCTTTACGGGTATTTCTAGTTGATGGTCCGTCCAACGGCACTTCTCTGTTTCAGGGTCCAAGGTTCCCCAAACCCCGAAGAACCAAGTCCTTGAACGGTCTGGCCAGTTCAATGTCTCTGGTTCGACCCCTTTATCAAGCAGGTCATTCTCAGCCTTCTCCTACAACGGCCGGGCTTTGAGGTAGCCACCTAAACCCATACGATGGTGACGATCCTTCTTTGCAGCATTTATCTTGTTTGTCGCTGACATCTTCTTACTATTCTCCGATGTCTTGTGGGCCACAAATGCGGGCCAGTGATCTCTTATCTTCTCAAGTCGGCTGGTGAATTCTGGAGTCTTCCCTTTGACGACAAACGTTAATTTCAACTCATTCTTCCACCTCCTGAATAGATCTGCCATCTTCTTAACAGCATGAGCCTTGAGCAATGGCCTTGTATCTCGCTTATCCGGATCCTCCTCTGGTGGTAGGGTGAAATTTTCCTTCAGCGTAGTCCAAAGATCATCTTCCTATCTATCGTTGACATAAGACACTTGAGTGTCTTCGCTCTTAGGCTTATTCCATTGGTGGATGCTGATCGGGATCATGTCCCTAACAAGAACCCCGCACTGAGCAGAAAATGCTTCCTTGGTCCGGCTGGGTTCAATCGGTAGGCCATCGCCCTTGATTGTTGTGATCGTGAACCTTTCATCCTCGCGCAACTTTTTCTTCGGGCCTTGTCTCGTTACCGAAGTTTGGCTCAATCCGGAGGGTAGAAAAGAAGAAAGAAGAGAGTTAATATGTATACATACCAAAACAATGAATGCATAAATTAGCTAATGAGCATTGGCTTAATTAATATATATATATATATACCTGGCCGGACTCCGTTCGGTCACCAGAGCTATCATCACGGTCTCCTTCTTGCACCGGCATTCGGCCACAAGAGCCATCATGATCATGTCCTTCCTCCTCCATTGTTCCATGACCGGAGCCTGCTTCACCCCTCCTTCCAGACCATCGGTGTCGTTGAGATAGTATGAGACATCACCTTCGTCGCGGATTATGTCCCCCAACAACTATTCTGTTTCCAAGTCTCGGTGCTCCATAGTTTCTGCAAATATTACAACATGGCAATTAATATACAAACATGACAGATGGATATATTAGTGGCAAACCTAGACCTAGCTAGCTAATCACAACAAGGAATCATATTAGTGGCCTCGACGCTTCTACGATTTGGGGTGGCCTCGACAACGCTTCTAGGGTTTGGGGTGGCCTCGGCGACAACGCTCTTTTAACTTGGTAAATTTGGGTGGCCTCGGCAATGCTTCTACGGTTTGGGGCGGCCTCAGCTACGCTTCTAGGGTTTGTGGTGGCCTCGACGATAACACTCTTTTAACTTGGTAAATTTGGGTGGCCTCGGCAATGCTTCTACGGTTTGGGGCGACCTCAGCTATGCTTCTAGGTTTTGGTGTGGCCTCGACGACAACGCTCTTTTAACTTGGTAAATTTGGGTGGCCTCGGCAACGCTTCTAGGGTTTGGGCCGGACCGCCTCTCTCATGATTGTCCGACGTTCGAACCAACAAGGGATTTAACAAAATGGGGCAATTCTGGATGTGCAGAAAATGGTCCATATTTTTCCTGATCTCATCTACCCTTCTAGATGTCATGTTGTCTAGTGTCAAAGAATTCAAGAAAACCATGACTTCATAATTAGCCGGAAATGACAGGCGCATAATGGTATGAAGATCTTTAAACTTGTTTTGGAATAGAGTTCCTGATAAAATAATTCACTTTTTGGTACAAAGTTCAGCAAGAGCCTTCTGAATATCGCTATTTGTAAGGCCTTTGCTGTAATTCGTACCAAATGGCGAATTATTCTATCAGGAACTCTGTTCCAAAACAACTTTCAAGAGCTTCATAGCGTCATACGCCTGTTAGTTCTGGCAAATGATGAAGCCATGGATTTCTTCAATACTTTGACAAACGACGTGACACATAGAAGAATATATATATATATATATATATATATATATATATATGAGATCAGAAAAAAAATTGGATCAACTTGTGCACATCCACAATGGGGGCATTCTTGATAAATCTGGACCATCGACCCCTGGACGACGCTCGACCCTCGACCCCTCGGCGACCCTCGACCCTCTACCCTAGTTCACAACCCTCGACCTCTCGGCGATCCACGACCCTCTACCCTAGTTCCCGACCCTTGACCCCCTCATGTCACGTTTGTCTAGTGCCAAAGGATTCAACAAAACCATGGCTTCATCATTAGGCGAAAGTAACAGGCGCATGATGGTACGAAGATCTCCAAAGTTATTTTGGAACGGAGTCCCAGATAGGATAATTCTCTTTTTGGTACAAAGTTCAGCAAGAGCCTTCTGAATATCGCTATTTGGAAGCCCTTTGTTGAAGTTCGTACCAAAAGGCAAATTATCCTATCCGGGACTCCGTTCCAGAATAACTTTTGAGAACTTCATACCATCATGCCCCGGTTACTTCCGACTAATGATGAAGCCATGGATTTCTTCAATAATTTAACACAAGGCGACCTCTCGACCCCTCGGCGATCCTCGACCCTCGACCCCTCGACGACACTCGACCCTCGAACCCTCGGTGACCCTCGACCCCTCGGCGACCCTCGACCCCTCGACGACCCTCGAACCTCGACACCTCATCAACCCTCGACCCCTCGGCGTTCCTCGACCCTCGACGACCCTCTCCCCTCGAACCCTCGGCTACCCTTGACCCCTCGGTGACCCTCGACCCTCTACCCTAGTTCCCGACCCTCGTCCACTCAGCAATCCTTGACACCCTCGTTCCCGATAAAAATTAAGAAGAGGAATAAGAAATAAAAAAGTGGAGAAGAATAAAAAAAGGAGAAGAAGAAGGAATAGAGGAGAAGAAGAAATAAAATCTTCTTCCTCTCCTCTTCTTCTCCTTCCTTCTCTTCTTATTTTTTCTCCTCTTCTTCTCTTTTTTCTCCCCTTTTTCCTCTCCTTCATTTTCTTCCCTTATTCCTTATTCCTTCTTCCTCTTTTCCATACATATAAAAAATGTAAAATATACATACATACAAAAAATACATCCATACAGACATACCTATAAAAATAAATCATATATAACAAAAAGCATATATACCAGAAAAAAGCAACGTGGCAGCGGAGGGCAGGACAGGGGCGCGGTGCTTACAGAGGAGGCGTCGGGGAGGGCAGGGGCGGGCCGGGCGGCGTTGGGGCAGGCGGCGGCGGCGACGGCACGGTGGAGCAGCCTGACAGCGTCGGCGACGACGCGGTTGAGCAGGGCTCGGCAGCGACGACGCGAGGAGCAGCGCTGGGGCGTCGAGCACGAACTAGCGATGGAAATCTGAAAATTTCCTAATTGTTGATTATATTGCAAAGGCTTTAGTCTCAGTTGGTGGCACCAACCAGGACCAATGCCCCCCTTTAGTCCCGGTTGGTGCCACCAACCGGGACCAAAGGTCTCTTTTCAGCAGCCCAAAGGGCGGGAAATAGAGATCATACCTATGGTCCCGATTGGTGGCACCAACCGGGACCAAAGGGGGGCATCGGACCCGGTTGATGCCACGAACCGGGACCAAAGGTGGGCATTGGTACCAGTTCGTGCCACCAACCGGGACCAATGGGCCTTGCACAACGGC
Organism: Triticum urartu; assembly: GCF_056163025.1. NCBI lineage: Eukaryota > Viridiplantae > Streptophyta > Magnoliopsida > Poales > Poaceae > Triticum > Triticum urartu. Next base: position 745,745,156 of record NC_141875.1, on the reverse strand, counting down.
GTGGTGGGAGTTTAGTCCCACCTCGCTAGCTAAGAGAGAGTCGCACATTTTTTTCTATTTTTTTGTTTTGTTTTTTGCATTATTTATTTTCTTTTGTTTTTTGTTTTTTTAATTGTTTTTGCTTTTAGGTCAGAAAAATTATAAAGTTTCTGTTAGTGCCATTAGTTTTTAAATTTGAATAGTTTAAATTTGAATTCTTTGAAATTTGTGCGAATCACTAGTTTTTGAATAACTTTACTATAAAAATAGATTTTGGAGTTTGTGATTAACAGTTTTTTGTTATTTTAGTTTCTAACAAAAAAATCTTTATGATAATTCTTTTTGCTGTTAACGTTTCTAACAAAAAGAGTTCTTTATGAAAATTATTTTTTCTTTTAATGTTTTGAACAAAAAATACTTTGATAATTTTAGTTGCATAAATTTTATATAATTTTAGTTTCAATAATACTAGAGGTTTATAAAAGCTTTTTAGTTGATTCCTTTTGCTATTAGAGTTTCATTAAAGTTTTCTAGTTCATTATTTTTTCTATTAGAGTTTCATTAAAGTTTTCTAGTTCATTATTTTAGTTTATTATTTTTGCTATTAGAGTTTCATAGAAGTTTTCTTGTTCATTCTTTTTTATATTATTTCATTCTTTGAGCTAAATGACCCTGAAATTGAAAAGCACTTCAGATGAACCCTGAAGAGGTTGAAAATTGGCATGGTATCACCATTTCACTCACATAGCATGTTCTAAAAAGTTGAGAGGGTTACGACAAAAACTGGATGCACTTCCTGTACAACATGGACAATCTCTTTCGAAGTATGTGGGTTTGGGACAAAAACTCATTTGTTACAAAGGGATTTCATTTTTTTGAACTTATTTGAACTGCAGACTTTTCGTGTGTTCAAAATGAACCATTCAAAGCCACATCATCAATTTTCAACCCTTTCTGACTTGATCGCTTATTTTTCATGCATTTACTATTTTTTTGAGCTATATGACCCTGAAACTGAAAAGCACTTCAAATGAACTCTGAATAGGTTGAAAATTGGCATGATATCATCATTTCACCCACATAGCATGTGCTAAAAAGGTGAGAGGGTTACAGCAAAAACTGGATGCACTTTGTGTACAAAATGGGCAATCTCTTTCGAAGTATCAGGGTTTCATACGGAAACTCGTCTGTTACAAAAGGATTTCAATTTTTTGGAACTTATTTGAACTCCAGATTTTTTGTGTGTTCAAAATGCACGATTCAAAGCCACATCATCAATTTTTAACCCCTTCTGACTTCATCTGCTATTTTTCATGCATTTACTGACTTTTTTGAGCTATATGACCCTGAAATTGAAAAGCACCGCAAATGAACTCTGTAGAGGTTTAAAATTGGCACGGTATCATCATTTCATCCACATAGCATGTGCTAAAAAGTTGAGAGGGTTACGGAAAAAACTAGATGCACTTCGTGTACAAAACAGACAATCTCTTTCGAAGTATCAGGGTTTCATACAGAAACTTGTCTATTATAAAAGGCATTTCATTTATTAACATGTAACTGCAGTGATATTCTAGATCAGAGGCATCATCATAATAGTTGTGGAGAGAAATTCTTCACTTTTTCTTTGCTTGTGTCCTTTGCTTATTGCGCCGTAACCATGGATATTCTTCAATGCTTAACAGGGTGCTTGGGTCAGCCTTGACTTTGAAGGGAGGAATTTCATGAAACTTTTCATAATCTTCAGACATGTCTGTCTTGCCATCCAATCCCACGATGTCTCTTTTTCCTGAAAGAACTATGTGGCGCTTTGGCTCATCGTATGATGTATTTGCTCCCTTATCTGTGCTTTTTCTTGGTTTGGTAGACATGTCCTTCACATAGAAAACTTGCGCCACATCATTGGCTAGGACGAATGGTTCGTCTGTGTACCCAAGATTGTTCAGATCCACTGTTGTCATTCCATACTGTGGGTCTACCTGTAGCCCGCCTCCTGACAAATTGACCCATTTGCACTTAAACAAAGGGACGTTAAAATCATGTCCGTAGTCAAGTTCCCATATGTCCACTATGTAACCATAGTATGTGTCCTTTTCCCTTTTGGTTGCTGCATGAAAGCGGACACTGCTGTTTTGGTTGGTGCTCTTTTGATCTTGGCGATCGTGTAAAATGTATTTTCATTTATCTCGTATCCTTTGTAAGTCAATACAGTCGAAGATGGTTCCCTGGACAACCCGTACAGCTCATCAGAGATAGTGTTGTCACCTCTGAGATGTGTTTCCAACCAACTTCCAAAAGTTCTGATGTGTTCACATGTAATCCAGTGGTCCGACGGCTCCGGCTGTTTGGAGCGCATGCTGTTCTTGTGTTCATTGACATACAGGGTCACCAAGGTAGAGTTCTGTAGAACTGTGTAGTGTGTTTGAGACCAATAATGCTCACCCCTACATATTATTGAGTCCCCTCCAAGCGTCTTTTCCAGCCAGTCTCCCATCATACCGCGATTGAGGGAGACCAATCCTTACCTAATATTAAAGGACGGAGGCTTTCATAGTTATCCATAAGTCATTGCTTTATATCCATTAATTTTATGTTAACATAAGATAGACGACTGAGATTTAAAAGGACTTTTTTCTATATAATACTATCTCTAAGGTTTCATCTAATATTACGTACAGTTTTCATCCATCTCTGCCCGCATCGTTCCATCTTCCCCTTTTTCCCACACCTCGCACACTCTTCGATAAAAAACATCCAAAATAAATAGTGAGTCAATGGCCTCTGTCTCCCAACAGATTTGCTTGCCTTTTTTTTATCTCGCCTGCCCCACAGTAGAGAGATTTTCATGGAAGAGAAAGATTTTCACGGGAGTAATTTAGAAAGAGATAGAGAGAGATAGATATTTTAACGGGAGAAATTGAGAACCAGAAAGTCTCCCTGTAGGAAGTTTCTTTCGGATGTTCTCACGGAAGTGAATTAACTGACAGAGAGATATACGGGAGAGACAAATTAGGATTCAATCCTGGAGAACGCATCTTGCCTGCTCTGCAGCCAATGCTGAGCTGGCAACCAATCCTGCAAATTAGTTCGCTGAATCTGGAGTGAAGCGCGTTAACGGCGGCCACCGAAGAGTGAAAGGCTGTAAATTGGAGAGAAGGAGGTGCCAAGCCATGGATGGGACGCTCAGTACCCTCCCCCCCAACGTCAGTGTCAAGCCTCATGGGAACCTTGCCGTCCGGGATGGCGACGGCAGCAATGCGGATGACGGCCGATGCGCTCAAGAAGATCACCACGTAAGTGTGGTGTGTGCTGGCCGACAAAGGAATCAAGCGCGTCATGGTCAACCTGCTGTCCATTGAGCATGAGCGACTGCCAGCAGAACCTCACGTCGGGCAGAGATAACTTCCGGTTCGTCGCCTCGGTGTGCTTCTCTTAACCGGCGGGCAGCACGCAGCGTTGGTGGCAAGCACATGAACAGAGGTATTGTTAAGCTGAATTAATGTATGCCCGTGATTGGAACCGTAAAGGCTGGGCATGGGAGCTTGTACGAGTCATCGCGGAAGTGTGGTGGCCGGAAGGCAATACTAGGGGAAGAAGATGCATGGAAAAAGAGGAATCATGAGAGTAGATGGGAACGGGAGTACAGATGGGAGTGTTCCGTGACCATGAGAGATGACCATGTAGACCTTTTTGACCCAATAGTTTAGTTCTTAATTCATGCCACTAATCTTCATCGACATCCGTACAACTATTTAAAGGGTGCGGTGTACCAAAGCATTCCTCCATTTAATTGTGTACTGAATATGATTGAGATTTAGTTTTTCTCATTTCTTGAATCAGTTTCAGAACTATATAATGTAATTGTGTGTATTGGTTGTATACCTCGAACATAAATGTTAGAAATTTAGATTTAGATTTACGTCACATAATGTAACTGTTAGAAAACTGAATTACGTATGCATCAAAATGGTTGTTGTGATAATATTTACATATTGTATATTGTTTCTTAGATTTTGTCATAGCCATATGCAGGGACATTTTGATACGATAATTCACTATATTTTTTGTAGATTTAGATATAGATGATATTTTAAAGAAGGGGCGGTTAACATATGAAACTAAATTAATATGGCCAAGATAATTTTGTGCCACAACGACCCATGACGCTGTTGTCATTGCGGTATCTTCCAGAATAGCCCAGTTTCATCTCCATGGCAGCATTTTAACCACCTTTGCAGCACACGGGCAAATATTTTCCTAATAATAAAGCGGTTATTGCTCACCGTCACGATGTTTTTGCAAAAATCCCCCTGTAATATTTAGTAATTAATCCACGGTCCAGTAAATAAGTGGAAAAAACCGTTCTGTAAAAACTTTCTGTACTTCTGCTTGGTGGCTCGTCCTCCACGGAGCCTGTGCCTCATGTGCTGATGGGCTTTCTCATTGCCTTCCTACGATCATGCTGAAAAAATTATATGATTCGGCCAAATAATAATACTACATCGCCTCTTTACGTCTATTATCACCGGTTTATATAGGTACACATTGATTCAACAAGTCAACACAGAAATCACGAAACAGAGATGAGGATAATCACAAGGGGAAGGAAAATGGTCGACCCAATCGGACAAACAAGAGCAGATTGCAACGCCACGAAACGGGAATCAATATAAAAAGATCAAAGAAAACTAATAAAGCTATCACTACTCTCTCAAAGAAACTTTAATAAAATAAAGATAGAGAAGGGATTAGACAAACATAGTTCTCTAGGATCAGAGAAATATAGTGAATTTAAATAAAGTCTTTGAGGACTTTTAGAATTTCTATATTTGCTGATGTACACATCAAGTTTTTCGTTGATTTTTCCGCAACTAACGTTGTGCGCATTTGTCATGGTTGGATTTTGTTTAATATTGAAAGCTAAGATAAGAATTGTATACCTGGAGTCATGGTTAGAAGTTGAATGATAAGGGATGAAATAATTGATTTTGGGTCATAAATCAAATAAAGTGTTATGATTTTTTTCTCCCGTTGCAACGCACAGGCCTTTTTGCTAGTCTTCTTAAAGACAGGAATGAAGTCGACACAAAAACCCAATGACATCCTCTGTTTGATGGCCCAAGGAGATGCTTCATTCTGGCCTAGCGCGGTTACGAACATATTTCTTTAGGACTCCCATGAATCTCTCAAAGGGGAACATATTGTGTAGAAATACGGGGCCCAGAATGAGTATCTCGTCGACTAGATGAACTAGAACGTGCGTCATGATATGTAGAAGGACGGTGGGAACACCAGGTCGAAACTGACAAGACATTGTGCCACATCACTCCTTAGCCTTGGTAGGATTTCTGGATCGATCACCTTCTGAGAGATTGCATTGAGGAATGCAAATAGCTTTATAATTGCTAATCGAACGTTTTCCGGTAGAAGCCCCCTCAATGCAACCGGAAGCAGTTGCGTCATAATCACATGGCAGTCACGAGACTTTAGGTTCTGGAACTTTTTCTCTGGCATATTTATTATTCCCTTTATGTTCGACGAGAAGTCAGACGGGACCTTCATACTGAGCAGACATTCAAAGAAGATTTCCTTCTCTTCTTTGGTAAGAGCGTAGCTGGCAGGACCTTCATACTGCTTTGGAGGCATGCCGTCATTTTCGTGCAAACGTTGCAGGTCCTCCCATGCCTCTGGTGTATCTTTTGTCTTCCCATACACGCTCAAGAAGCCTAGCACGTTCACGCAAAGGTTCTTCATCACGTGCATCATGTCGATTGAAGAGCAGACCTCTAGGTCTTTCCAGTATGGTCGGTCCCAAAACACAGATTTCTTCTTCCACATGGGTGCGCGTCCCTCCGCGTCATTCGGAACAGATAGTCCGCCGAGACGCTTTCCAAATATTACGTGTAAATCATTGACCATAGCAAGTACGTGATCACCGTTACGGATGGCGGACTTCTTACGGTGATCTTCCTCGTTTTTGAAATGCTTGCCTTTCTTTAGACACTGATGGTTAGTCAGAAGAAATCGATGATGCCCTAGGTACACATTCTTCCTGCATTTGTCAAGGTATATACATTGGGTATCAGCTAAACAGTGCATGCATGCGTGGTATCCCTTGTTTGTCTGTCCTGAAAGGTTACTAAGAGCAGGCCAATCGTTGATGGTTACAAACAGCAACGCATGCAGGTCAAATTACTCATGTTTGTGCTCATCCCACACACATACACCGTTTCCATTCCACAACTGTAAAAGTTCTTCAACTAATGGCCTTAGGTACACATCAATGTTGTTGCCGGGTTGCTTAGGGCCTTGGATGAGAATTGGCATCATAATGAACTTCCGCTTCATGCACACCCAAAGAGGAAGGTTATACATCATAATTGGCATCATAATTGCTACTCTGCTCCCTGAAAGGATTAATGCCATCCGCGCACCAAACCATACGTTCCTTGGGTCACCTCAAACTTAGCCCGGTACTTTCTCTCGATTTTTCTCGACTACGACCCGTCAGCGGGTGCTCTCAACTTCCCGTCTTTTTTACGGTCCTCTTTGTGCACCGCATCAACTTGGCATGCTTTTTGTTTCTGAACAGACAATTCAACTGTGGTATTATATGAGCATACCACATCACCTACTACTAGGAAAAGGGCTATAGATAGGATTGACACTAATGGCGCACCAGGGAAGTAGTGCGCCACTACTATGTACTAATGGCGCACCAGTTGGTGATGCACCATTAGTGTGGAAGACACTAATGGAGCACCAGAAAACTGGTGCGCCACTAGTGATAATTTTTTTTCATTTTTACATACATACTAATGGTGCATCCTATCTCTGGTGCGCCATTACTAGTTCTAACTAGTAATGGCGCACCAGACATGGAGTGCGCCAGTACTGAATTTTTTTTATTCTCTTTTTTTTTGCAAAACTACTAATGGCGCACCGCCTCACATTGCGCCATTACTAGTTTAAACTACTAATGGCGCACCCTGTAGAAGTGCGCCATTAGTATATATTTTGATATCATGGATATTTTTAAATATCATGGGCACTTTTTGATATCATGAATATTTTTAAATTTCATGGGCACTTTTTGAATTCATGAATATTTTTTCAAATTTGATGATATTTTTTCATATTCAATATGATAAAATATTGAATATTCAAGAGGACACTCGATCTCGATCCCCCTCCATCTCGATCTCGATTCCCCCTCCATCTCGATCTCGATCCCACCCGCGCCTCCTCTCCCCTCTTCATTTTAAAAAAAATAACAATAAAAAAGTGTAGACTACAATTGTTGTTAAACAACAATTATTACTGTTTTTATAAAAAAAATATTACTGTTTCATATTCATATTCATTTTCTAAAAAATTATTACATGCAACAAAAAAAATTACTTATGGCGCACCTCTGGCTGGTGTGCCATTGCTATATATATAAAAAAGATTACTAATGGCGCACCCCTGCCCGATGCGCCATTGCTATGTAAAAAAAATTACTAATGGCGCACCGACCGCTGGTGCGCCATTAGTAAGATTCCCCCTAGCTAATTCCCTCCCTCTCGCCAGATCCCCTTCATCCCTCTCCCTCGCCCCCCTAGCTAATTCCCCCCGCTGCCCCGACCCACGCCGCCGCCGACGACCCCCTGCACCCTCCCCCGCTCCACCGCCGCCGCCGACCCACCGCACCCTCCCCCGCTCCACCGCCGCCGCCGACCCCCCGCTCCACCGCCACCGCCGACCCCCTGCACCCTCCCACGGGCCGCTCCACCGCGGCCGCCGACACCCCGCACCCTCCCCCGCTTTTTGATAATATTTTCAAATAACAAATTTGATGATATTTTCAAATAACAAATTTGATGATATTTTCAATTAAAAATAAAAAACAAATTTGATGATATTAAAAAAAACAAATTTGATGATATTTGATGATGTATTTTGTTCTAGTCCTCATGAAAATAACAAATTTGATAAAAAACAAATTATTAGATGCAACAAGAAATAATGAAAAAAAGAAGTTACTAATGGCGCACCAGAGGAGGGTGCGCCATTGCTATCAGAAAAAAAAGTTACTAATGGCGCACCAGAGAATGGTGCGCCATTCCTATGAGTGTTTTTATGGCGCACCCCTCGACGGTGCGCCATTAATAACATTCCCCCCTCTATAGCTGCATACCTGGCCCTTCGCCCGATACCTCCTTCCCTCTCCCTCGCCAGATCCCCTTCCATCCCTCGCCACACCCTCTCCGGCTCCACCGCGCCGCCGCCCCCGCGCCCCACGACCCGCGACGCACGTGGCCGCTGGCCTCTCCACGACCAACCGAGGCGCCCAGGAGGACCGCCGTCGTCTTGCTCTTCGACTACGAGGACCCGGACGAGCTCGGACGCCCTCGAGCCACCCCTTCGACGCCGCCGCCGACCCCGACCCCGACCCCTCCGGCGACTGGCCACGCCCACCCAGGTACCTCTCCTCCTTCCTCCCTCTCCACCCTTCCTCCCCATTCCCTCCCTCCCTAGTTCTTCTTGCTATATGGATCATAACATATGGAGCATTACTATTGCTATATTTAGCATTACTATTGTTCTTCTATGAACCATTACCATTCCCTCCCTCCCTAGTTCTTCCTCCCCATTAGTTTGCAGGATCAGAACAAGTTTGTAACAGGATGCTCTACAATGTTGATTAGGTGCATTACTATTGCTATATGGAGCAGCAATTTACTATTGCTATATGCTCTGGTTTGTATCAATGTGATTGTAGTTTTTCTTGTCATCAAGTTTAGTTGATGTTTATTTAAATATAGCTTATATGATCAGCCACTCTATGTATGATTGTGGCTTGAAGGTTCTGGAAGAACGTTTTTCCTTCAAATTCTATCTGATGGCATTGTCCTAGACTCCCTAGTTGTGTTGTTAATTGTGCTTCTATTAAAAGAATTGGGAGTTACTCACTGTACTAGAACTCTGTAGGTTCAATTTTGGTTAACTAATACTGACGTTATGAGAATGTAAGCACCTATTATTGCTACTGATATCATTGGCTCATTGCTGCCTTTGTGCAATGCAGAACTGTTAAGAGTGATTTGGAGGATTCAAGATTCTCTGAAGCTCTTTTGACATTTAAAACTCAGAACTGAAGGTACTTAATAAACTCAAAAGCATTGATGATAACTCTTGTTGCCTAGAAATAGAGGTAGTTTACATATTGCATTGCTGGTGTTTGTTTATGTTCAGAGTTTAAGCATGTGTAGTGTAGTGTAGTGTAGTGAGCTTGTTCTAGTGTAGTGAGCTCTGAACCATGTTTAGTGTTGAGTCCTTCAAGTTTACTGAACCTATTCATTTTTGTGGACTTAGTGAACATGATAAGGCAAGCCAGATGCTCTATTTTTAATTAATAGTAATCCATGATCAGCAACAGTTTCTTTCACTAATTTTCAGTTAACAGCAATCCATGATTTTTTTTCAGCTAAAACTATTCATGATTTTTTGTTGGGTGACCTATTAGATCTGTCATGGAAGCTCACATAAGTTGAGCTGATTTTTGTCCATATGAAAGCAGAGGACCATATGATCTGTGGCCTTTTCATCCATATGAAAGTAGAGGCACATTGTGGTGCTAGTTTGCTGGGTTTTGTCTCCGACCATCGTGTCGTGATGATTTTGCAGGTACCCCGAGAGGCCCTTGAGTTTGCCGGAATGTCGATTAACTTCCGTTCCGGAAAATTCGGGTACTCCATATGTCTTATTTTCAGCAAAGGTCATGCTAAAATTTTCCGTGAATTTTAGCTTGACTTTGCTAAAAATCGGACATATGGGGTACTTGCTACTAATGCATGGGCCGGGGTATCTTAGTACTTAATTAAGTAGGATCAACTGCCCCGCCATTCTTGCTGCATTAAACCATAGGTGGCAATAGAGCCAAGTGATTAGGCCCAACTTAGAATTCTCGTTAGCATCGATAAACCCTAGATGATAAACCCAACATAGGTGGCAATAGAGCCAAGTGATTAGTGCCAAGTGATTAGGCCCAACCTAGGGTGCCTCGGCATCGATAAACCCTAAATGATGAAAACTTAACTTCGCTTCTATAGGGTGCCTCGGTGTCGATGAGAACCTAAATGATGTACGCTTAGGCTTTTAGGGTGCCTCGACGTCGACAAAACCTAAATGATGAAAGCTTAGGCTTTTAGGGTGCCTCGACGTCGACAAACCCTAAATGATAAAACCTTGGCTTTTAGGGTGCCTCGGTGTCGATAAGAACCTAAATGATGAAAGCTTAGGCTTTTAGGATGCCTCAGCGTCGACAAACCCTAAATGATATAAGCTTAGCTTTTAGGATGCCTCGGTGTCGACAAACCCTAAATGATGTAGTTTTGAATTATGAACGTAGGATATGTCATCATTATCATTGGACGACGAAAGGGACGACGAAAGTCTCCCGGCGGAGTGCAACTGGTGCCACGACGATTGAGGTCTGTGCGACATGCCTCACCTGGACGATGATCGGCGCTTCAGCATTAAGCTCGAGGAGACCTTCGAAGTTGAAACGGTACACAACGATGACAAGTGTTATTTTCATAATTAAGCATGACTTCAACTATTTCAACGTGTAATTTTCATCTTTTACAATTCGAGTATAGCTTATCCCATGCCATGCAAGACGCTATGTCTTGGAGAGGATGGATTTTGAAGACCATGAAATTTCTGAAACAAAGAAAATTCACCTAAGGACTCATCACGATGTGGACTTTGAAGTAAATCTATATAATTCTGAGAGCGTAACCCATTTTGGTTGCAAAAATTGGGAAGCATTTTGCAAGATGTATGGTTTTGATGAGGGCATGCTTATCACCATGGATATTGGTAATCCTGACATCAACCAAGACAATATGGACATTTGGGTCCTTGTTGATACGCCTCCAGTTCTACCGCTATGTGAGTTTCTCAAACATAGTTATTAGCTAATTTATATTGTTTATTTCAAAATAGTTGACCTCTTATTTCCATTGATAGCTTATTTTTATTGTTCAAAGAATGTGCAGGAGATGGTAGACAAAACCCACTACACCGATGGCTCCGAATTAACTTACAAGGAGAAAAATCATTTGGTCGGATTTTGTACTGACATTGAGAATTACAATATCTACAATCAAACTCCTCAACATTATGGTAAATACGTGCCACTAGTGCATGTGTTCAACCACGGTAACTACCATGGAGATACCCTGGTAAGATTTTTACTATTACGACATCCGTGCATCTTTTGCATACTTCTAAAACTAGTACATCATTGCTAACTATGAAGTTATTACTATGTTTTTCAACAGATAATCCCAGAGAATTGTGTGCCTCATATGATGTATCTGAAAGGTAGTGTTAATGTTTTGAACATACAGCCAGGTCGTCCTACGAATCTCAACTGTCCATACGAGATTTCTAAAAGAAGTGGAGACATGAAAATCAAAGGATGGAAAAAATGTATGGACACTCGTAAGGAGCTTCTTGGAAGCAAAAGGAAGCGAAGCGCAAGAATTGGAGACAGGATGATCTCCATTCTCCATAATGGAGAGTCAGGGTCTATATTGTTTTATGCTATTTTAGCTTAAATAGGGTATTTAGGTCCTGCCTAATACTGATGATCATGTGCTAAGAACAATGAAGTAGGGTTGGTTCGAAGACTATCAAGATGATGATTGTATGGCTTGTTATGAATAACGAGTAGAAGTTGTATGATGATGATTAGTAGGACTTGTTAGGATTAGTATTACTTCCGACAAACTCGATACTCGCGGTCTCGAGACTTGTAATGTTTTATCTTTGTTCGGTCTTTTGAATTCGGAGACTAATATGATGAATTGTATTCGGAGACTAATCTTCTATTGTATTTGATGAATCAGCTGTTGCTGTGTGCTACTGTCTATATTCTGTCAAATAATATATTTTGTAACATGTGCAAAAATCAGAAAAGTAAAAAAAAACCTAATATTCATACTAATGGCGCATCACTACAGAGTGCGCCATTAGTATGCCAAGTATACTAATGGCGCATCCATCCGCAGTGCGCTATTAGTGTGCCAAAGCACATGGTTAAATATGGCCCCTGGGAGGCACACTAATGGCGCATGGTGTTATATACTAATGGCGCACTGGATGGTGCGCCATTAGTATACCAGATACTAAAGGCGCACCAGTGGTGCGCCATTAGTAAAAATTACTAGTGGCGTGCTACTAATGGCGCACCGGTGATGCGCCATTAGTAGGCAAAACCGGTGCGCCATTAGTAGGCCTTTTCCTAGTAGTGACCTTCTCTCCTGGGGGGCTCATCGTCAACATCACCAGGGTCATCTCGCCCGATCTTATACCGCAATGCACCGCATACCGGGCATGTGTTCAAATCCTTGTACGGACCGCGGTAGAGGATGCAGTCATTAGGGCATGCATGTATCTTCTGCACCTCCAATCCTAGAGGGCATATGACCTTCTTTGCTGCGTACGTACTATCGGGCAATTCATTATACTTTGGAAGCTTCTTCTTCAATATTTTCAGTAGCTTCTCAAATCCTTTTGTCGGGCACAACATTTCCTGCCTTCCACTGCAACAATTCCAGTACGGTACCGAGCTTTGTGTTGCCATCTTCTCAATTGGGGTACAACCCTTTTTTGTGATCCTTTAACATGCGATCGAACTTCAGCTTCTCCTTTTCACTTTCTCACTGCCTCCTGGCATCAACAATGACCCGGCGGAGATCATCATCTTCAGCTTCCCCCATTGCAGCATCACCGTATTCAGGGGGCACATAGTTGTCATCGTCCTTTTCTTCTTCGCTGTCTTCCATCATAACCCCTATTTCTCCGTGCTTGGTCCAAACATTACTGTGTGGCATATGAAACCCTTATAAAGCAGGTGGGTGTGAAGGATTTTCCGGTCAGAGTAAGACTTCGTATTCCCACATATAGGGCATGGACAACACACAAAATCATTCTTCTTGTTTGCCTCAGCCAATTCAAGAAAATTATGCATGCCCTTAATGTACTCGGAGGTGTGTTTGTCACCGTACATCCATTGCTGGTTCATCTCCGTGCATTATATATTATTAAGTGTGTCAAAAACCATTACAGAACATCATGAATAGATATGTGACCAAATTAATAGAAGTTCATCATCACATTAAAACAAAGTACATATATAGTTCTCATTGAACAACATATAGCTCTCCAGAGCATCTAAATTAAACCGTACATTAAAACTATGTAAAACATTTCAATGCAACAACAAATGCGATCATAATCGCAACCAAGGTAACAATTGATCCAACGGCAAAATGATACCAAGCCTCGGTATGAATGGCATATTTTCTAATCTTTCTAATCTTCAAGCACATTGCATCCATCTTGATCTTGTGATCATCGACGACATCCACAACATGCAACCCCAATATCATCTTCTCCTCCTCAATTTTTTTATTTTTTCCTTTAAGTAATTATTTTCTTCTTCAACTAAATTTAACCTCTCGACAATTGGGCCGGTTAGAATTTCCGGTTCACATACCTCCTAGATAAATAAAATCTATGTCACGTTGGTCGGCATAATTGTCATAAACAATGAATGAACCAAGTAGTTATAAAAGATAATATATACCACATCCGAATCATAGACAGGACGAGGGCCGAAGGGGGTGGATACCAAAACCATCGCAACATATAATAACAAGCAATAATAAAAGTAAGAAAATTAGACAAGTATCTATCTAATCATACAAGTAAGAATTTTATTCTTTTAGAAATAAGATAAGAACAAGAGGCTCACCATGGTGGTGCCAGCGACGAGATCGGCGCAGGCGATCGACAGCGGTGAAGACGGGGACGGGACGTGATGGACCGCTAAACCTAGACAAATCTTGAGGAAAATGGAGCTTAGAGGTCGAGTTTGGAGAGGAGAAAGCTTAAGTAGTTTGGCTCGGGCATTTCATCAAACACCTCATGTGCATAGGAGGTGAGCTAGAGAACCACAAAGCCCTCACTAATAGGGAAAACCCTAGTAGTAGCGCGGGACACCGCGCTACTAGTAAGGCGCCACAGCTATTCCTTAGCAGTAGCGCGTGCGACACACGCTACTGCTAAGACATATAGCCACAACGTTTGTTCACTCCCGCGCTACTGCTAATATAGCTAGGAGTAGCTTGTTTACTCTCCATCGCTACTAGTATTCTTTTTTCATTTTTTTAATTTTTAGTGTATTTATACGCCGTTATACAAATTTTGGTACAATACCAATTATGAGGTTGTTATATCAATATGTCCATAACTGTGTGTCAAATAACAAGTGGATTAGGTTCAAGTGGAGGCAACATGTGGTGCAAGTCAAAAGTATACTACTAATCCAAACTTGATCTAGTTTGGACTAGTAGTACTTTAGATGTGCACCACATGTTGCCTACACTTGAGTCTAATCCACCAACACAAGCTATTTAATCATCATCATACTGATTACCAACAACAATAGTTGTTTAATCATCATAGTCATAGTGTAGCACACATCATCATCTTCAAACTCATTCTAGCTAGCTATTCACTAGTCTCCAACACTAGCTATTTAATCATCATAACTCATTTCTAGCTAGCTAATCACTCCTGTTGCTCTCTCTCTCTCTCTCTCTCCCTCTCTCAGGTAAAATAGCATAAAACATGTGTAGCACTCCTGCTTCATCATGTTGGAGCATGCAGATGAACCTGTCTCCAAATCATGGGCTGCGCTTCTGATTGCTGCCCCCTAGTACTTCTTTGCGATCGTTCACAATTTTGCTCCAGCCTTTCACTATTAAGCATTCCTTGCTTTTAGAAATCCTGAATGCACTAAAGTGCATTGTAGGATATCTTGGCTGTAAGCTAACCATTCTCATGCGACCTTTAGTCTCGATCTAATGAGGCACTACATTCATCGGGAGTCCCTGTTGAAGAACATCGTATATTAACATAGTTAGCAATGAAGTTTAGCTTAAAAAATAATGTACGCAAAAGATGCACTGAGGACAAATAGTAATTTTTTACCATCTTTCCTAAATAGATGTGACCATAGTTCAATACGAACACTATTGATTGCACGTTTTGTGTACTAAGATGTTTAAGTCTAGAAAAATAATTTGTCCTGACAGTATGAAGATCCTCAAGCCATGAAACATAATGACCTATCTCCTCGTAGTTTAGTTCATCCCCGGGACAGTGGACAGTCATGTCTACCAAGCGTCGGACATGTTTGCTTGAATGAAACTAAGCTGTCAATAGAAATTAGTTGTCTTGAATAAACAATATCGAAGACATAAATATGGTTGAGAAACTCACATAATGGTATAACTGGAGACTTCTGCACATCGACCCAGATGTCGATATTACCTTTAATATCATCTTCCGGACAAATATCAAAGGTGATAACCATATCAGGCTCAAATGCATAAGTCTTGCATAGTGCTTGCCAAGTTTTGCATTCAAAATAGGTGTATGTGTCTGTGTTGTATAATTTTGCGTGGAAAGTATAACCATGCACGGTCTTCAAGTAAACTCTCTTTACCTCCATAGGAGTTTTCATAGGACTGAAACCTATCTTATCCAAGACAAAAACTCTTGCATGGCAGGGGATACGCTAGTAGAATAGTAAAAAATTAAATTATAAGTTGATGCAAACGGAGCAGATGTCATGCTTAATTATGAAAAAAGACTTGTCGTTGTGACTTACTGTATCCACTTCGAAGCTCTCGTCTAGCATGATGCGGAAGCGCCTATCATCATCTAGGAAGATTCTGTCGCACAGGCCGCGCTCGTCTTCGTAGTATCCACAAATACCGAAATCCTTTTCGTCGTCAGACATTTCCTATGTTCATAGTTGAAACATTAATTGAAAATCAATCGAAGGCAACTACCAGGATACTCAACACACAAATCCAGGGCACTCGATATTTCCTACATATTCTGGCACAAGTCATGCCAAAATTCACGGAAAAAACCGGCATGACCTTTGCTAAAATATGACATATCGAGTGCCTGAAATTTGCCGGAACGGAAATGAATCAACACTTCGGCAAAACATAGGCCACTCGGTGGTGTAACCTGCAAACATGAACAACCACTTGGGCAAGCACATATCCTATTTGAGAAACACAAGATATACATTTCAAAATATCTTATAGGACTCATATTGACATGAGCATTCAATAAGCAAAACCAAATCGTAAAATAAATAAGTATTCAATAAGAAAAAGTAAATCCTCTCATGCGTCTGTACATCGTCGGATATTATCACTAATACACCCCGAATAGTATCATACATATAACATCACTAATACAACTAAAACACTAGCGCACGACGGGTACTGGCGCGGGCGGTAGAGACCCAAAGAGAAGGAACCATCACAGGATCATAGCTCCTGTGAGATCCCTGGAGAACCTGTCAGGTATTGGAAAACCTGTGCTCCAACGCTAACAAGTAGTGACGGACTTGCGCGTCCTCCTCGCGGACACGGTGACGTACCACCTCCGCGGGGTCCTCAAGCCTCTGCACCGTCACTGGCCGATGCACCTGCCACCAAAGAAGGTTCGGGTCAACGACGGGCTGGCTCCTCACCAAGCTGCGCCCCAAGGTAGGTAGCGCCTCCCAGTACCAGCCTGGCGGAGCCCAGTGCCGTATATGGCCCATCTGGTCAAGCAAGTGTCCTCCGCCGAGTCGACTATGAGGATGTGGGATAGGCATCGTCGACGTCAATGCGGGAATAATTATTTAACTAAAAAAATAATAACAAATGTGACATGTTCGACTAGTTCTATTAATTTAACTAGTTCTTACCAAAAATAAACTTACTATAAATAAAAATAAATTAGTACCTAGTTCTTCCTAACTAATTAGTACCTAGGAACTACTGCCCTAATTACCATCTAATTTGATGAACCTAGGGGTGGAAAGTGGTAGCGGATAATCCGGAATATCCGATATTCGTATTCTATCGGATATTTCTATTATCCAACTTAAAAGTCAAATAAGTGGTCAAATTTTACTCGTTTTATGATTAATCTTAGAAATTATTATGAATTACAATAGTGTTTATTCATAAACCTATTTATCATTGACTTATTGTATGTCACAAGTTGAATACTTCATGTCACATAGCAATTGACTAATACACTTAAGCAATATGTCACTACTATTCGTATCCGTTCCGAATCAAGAAAACATCGGAGCCGCATCCGTATCCGATAACGGAAGTGGCGAAATATGAAAACGGAAGTGGTAAGAGAACTATCCGATCCGCATCCGATTCGTTTCCACCCCTGGATGAACCCTAACTAATTTGATGAAATTACATTTTGAAGAACCCTAGGCAGAGGTATGGGAGAGGGAGGAGCAGGCGTGCTCACCTCGGGTGCCTGCGGCGAGGGAGGGGTAGGCGGTGTCGAGGTCAGGGTCGGGGCTCGGGCGCGCGGCAAAGGGCGGCGTCGAGGTCGGGGTCAGGGGCGGTGTCGAATCCGGGTTCGGGGGCGGCGTTGAGGGTGTGCGGAGAGCGACGGGAGAGCGCGCGGCGGCCGACGGGTGACGGCGGCGGCGAAAGCGGAGGAGTTGGGACTTGGGGAAAGTGGCCGTGGGGAAGAACGAACCACGCGGTTAAGTCGAAAGTAGTTGTAGCACGTTGCAGGAAGTGCGCTACTGTTATTCCTTTATCTTTTTTGCCCCTTTTCATTTATTTGTATTTACATTTTATTTTTTTCCTTTCTCCTTTTTCTATTTCTTTCATTTTCATTTACTATTCTATTTGCTTTTCATTTAATTTTATTTCCTTTAACAGTAGCGCCTTTGTGCGTAAACGCACTACTACAAACCAAGTAGCGGTAGTGTTGTTCGCTGTAGATCGCTACTACTATGTGTAGCCTATCGGCTTAGCAGTGAGAATTTTAGTAGTACCGCTTTTATCTTCAGGTGCGCTACTGCTACAATTGTATCTGTAGCGCGGTTTACGCCAACTCGCTACTGCTACTTAGCACTAGCGTGCTTTTTTCACACGCACTACTGCTAAAGTTCTGTGTATAAGGTTTTCCCTAGTAGTGCCTCCCCTCCCCGGCCAGAAAAAAAATAGAGCAGTGGAGTGCTCAGCTCGCGGGCGAGGGGTATATATAGCAACCACATTGGTCCCGATTCATGGCTGGAACAGGGACTAAAGGCCACCCTTTGGTCCCGGTTCCAACCACGAACCGGGACCAACGGATGTGGGCCAGGAGCGAGGCCCATTGGTCTCGGTTCGTGTCTGGAACCAGGACAAAAGGGTCCAGACGAACCAGGACCAATGCCCCACGAGGCCCGTCCGCCCCCCTGGGCGTACGAAACGGGACGTATGCTCCCATGGGTCCCAGTTCGTGATTGGACCGGGACTAATGGGCTGGTCAGGCCTAAACCAAAGCCCTGTTTTCTACTAATGCAAATCAGCGGTGAGAGCAGGATTTACATCAAGCGGGAGATATGCAGCCCATACACGTTGCCCACCAGGATCTAATGACAAATAAAAAGCCCCCAGCACATGCGCAGGGCGATTACCAACTCTAGGGCAGTACACAATCTTATACTCTATTTAGCCTAACTGAAGTAGGAATTTGCTTCCTGGAAAAAGATCCCCATGTGCTCCGCGATCTTGACCAGTAGATGGTATGGCCTGCTGTAAGACCAGACAATTTGTCTCGAAAATCACACGTCTCATGCCAGATGTTTCAGCTAACTGAATTTCCCAAATGTTACGGGCCCCCTATGAATGTTCGGTCAAGTATTTGCACTACTAGGAGTATATAGGAGTAGCGAGGTACTATTTATTCTTGTATTTCCATTTCACTAGTAGAAAATAGGGGTTTCGTTCTAGCTGGATCTGAGCAATAGTCCCGGTTCGAGCGGCTAGGACGCCGGACGGGGCTCGGTAGGCATCAGTCCCGGTTCGAATGGGACCTTTAGTCCCGGTTGCAGACACAAACCGGGACTAATGAGGTTGCGGCAGGCATGATACCCTTTTTTTCCCGGTTGGTGTCTCCATCCAAGACTAAACGTCTGTCTTTTGTCACGGTTTAGACACCAATCGGGACTAATTTTTTTCCTATGTATACCCTCGGCCATGCCCGCCCTCTACTCTGTTTTTTCCTCGTAGAAGGTGGGAGGTGTGTGCTCGATGAAATGCCCGAGCCACACTTAATTTCTCTCCTCTTTCTTCTCCTATGTTCTTTATCCAAGCTTGATCCCCAAACTCCATTTTCCTCAAGATTTGTCTAGATTTGGCGGTGCACCAACTATCCAAGTGTTCTAAAAGGTTAGCAACTTCATCCTTTCATCTCTATTGCTAGTTTAGCTCATTTCATGCAGTATAGTGATTTGTGGGTTTCAGTGGAGGAGTGTATGTGAAGTTTATTTGATTAAGATGCAATTTGAGCCCAAATTAACTTCTTAGTTTGGACATGTGTATGGTGCCGTCTCGTCCTCGTCCCTGTCCTCACTGCAGTCGATCGCTCGCACCGATCTCGTCACCGGCACCACCGTGGTGAGTCTCTTTTTCTTATCTTAATTAAAAAAATATTACTTGTTTGTTATTATATACTGCCATGGTTTTGATATCCGGACCCGTCGGCTCTCGTTCGGTCTATGATTTGGATGCGGTATATTATCTTTTATAACTATTTGTTTCATTTAGTGTTTATGACAATTATGCCGACCAACTTGACATAGATATTTTTATCTAGGATGTGTGTGAACCAGAAATTCCAACCGATCCACTTGTCGAGAGGTTAAATTTAGTTGAAAAAAACAATTATTTGAAAGAAAAATTAAAAAGACTTGAAGAAGAGAAGATGAAATTGAGTTGCATGTTGTTGATGTCGTCGATTTACACAAGATCCAGATGGTTGCAATGTGCTTGAAGATGAGAAAGATTAGAAAATATGCCATTGATAAAGAGGCTTGGTATTATGTTTTTGGATCAATTGTTACCTTAGTGAAACCTCGGCTCATGCGCGACCTTCAACACGCGGCTGGAGCCTAGGTGAATGAACTACCATATGTATTGTGGGGATTGAGGACAATTCCTAATCGATCCACTAACAGGACCCCCTTCTTCATGGTGTATGGGGCTGAAGCCGTGCTTCCTACTAATCTGTTTCATAATGCACCACGAGTGGAACTTTATTCGGAGGCCGAGGTAGAGCAAGCATGTCAAGACGCCGTAGACCTTCTGGAGGAAGAGTGGGAGATAGCCTTGATACGGTCGACTGTTTATGAGCAAGATCTTTGTCGATTCCATGCGAGAAATGTCAGAGGTCAGGTGTTTCAGGAAGGAGGCCTAGTGCTCCGAGTGGATCAGCAACGACCACATAAGCTCGCCCCAGCAAGGGAAGGCCCTTTCGTCGTGACCAAGGTGCTCCACAAGGGAGCTTATCACCTTTACAACCTGAAGTAGAAGAAAGATGACCGTGCTGCAAGAACGTAGATCTTCTCCGGCACTTTTATACCTGATAGTTGGTCTGTCGAGATGTAATAAAAGTACTTTTTAGACTGTTTATCAAGACATGACTCCTACAGTCTCATAATGATTGTTCTCGCATAAACATGTGTCCAAATCAACTAGTGGGTGACTTAGTGGCATAACCCATTTCCGCCTAAGTTAAAAAATACTTCGAGTGGAGAGCAATCCTCCCACTCGGAGGCTTAGCTGTGAACCAGGTTAAAAACTACTCCAAGTGGAGAGCAATCCTCCTACTCGGGGGCTTAGCCGCGAACCAGTTTCGCCTAAGTTAAAAACTGCTCCGAGTGGAGAGCAATCCTCCCACTCGGAGACTTAGCTGCGACCCCGTACTCCGCTTGGCTGTCTTGGGCTCCGTTTTTACCTCAGTTCACCTCCCCTGTTCTTCTTGGTGCGGCCGTGGGCGAGGCTCCGACTGTCTGTGCACAGGTAAAGGGGTACAAAGGTGCGCCCCTTCTTTTGTACACCGACAGCGATCCTCCCACTCGGGAGCTTAGCTGTGACCCCCTACTCGCCTAACACTACTAGGGAAAGCTCTAGCAGTAGCGCGGGTATTTTGCCTATCAGTAGCGCGGGGCGACGCGCTACTGATAAGGCGCTACAGCTAACGTGTGGCAGTAGCGCCTGTTGTCCCACGCTACTGCTATACATGGCTAGCAGTAGTGCGCTTTAGTGCAGAGCGCTGCTGCTAATATCTACAGTGCTTTTTAGTAGGAAGCGGTAATGGTAGGGGAGCGCTACTGCTAACTTTGTTCCCCTCGCTACTGCTAGATTTATTAGTTTCTATTTTTTTCTGCATATTTGTTTTGTATTGAATAGGCTTTATACAATAATCTTTAGCATATCATACAAATGTAATCATAGCATATACATACAAATGTAATCATAGCATATACATACAAATAGTCTCATCAAATCATGTCATCATCATAATCATCATCCAACACAAAGTGGTCTCTCGTCATCATCTTGAAAATAGCGATACAAGTCTCGATTACTTGCAACTGCATCGTCATCCATCTAAACAATGATATACGCGAGAGGAGCTATCACTTTGAGTGAGAGCAGAACAATGCAGTACATGAGTTCGTATCCCTCTCTAGCATTAGCGTGAACCTAAACTAACTACTGCCTGTCGCTCGGAAACCGGAAACCAGTACACCTGGGCCTGACACTCCCGCCACTCGTCGTATATATACTCCTGGCGTAGCACTTCTTCGCCATCGATGATCTATGCACCTGCATCGTCACATGAGTTGATGATATGCAACATATATAGTTGAGCAACAGAAAGAGACAGACTTGGCAAAAATAGAAGCAACATATCATAAGCATAAATAACAAAGTTGATCGTGCCCAAAATGCCATAACTAGAGTGATCGTCGCTAGTCGACGAGGACAGTTTAATTACGTCACAAATGAAGTTCCATCATGCATAACTCAAAGTTTCATTATACATAAAGTATGGACTAAACGGACACATTATCATATATCGACAATCACTCCAACATGTGGTGTCATCCATCCAAGTCAGGGGGGTAGTCCCCAAGCCTAGTGAAAGGCTTCAGGTCGAGACACTGAGAGGCTACCCGTGTTCGGACGTCTTCCCGCGACAATTGTCCTTCTTCATATAACATCCCTGTTTTTCCGACGACCTCCTTCATGATGATTTGGGCAAGTTCGCGCTGGATGTGATAGAACTCAGCGCGAAGTCGATGATCCTCGATACCTCCTACGTTCTTTGCCCATTGCAGAATATGGGCATCGCTGGATGTAGGTGACATGCGAAGGTTCTGGTGATTCCGTCTGTACTCCAGCATGTGGTGTAGGACATAGAATCCATCATTAAGAGATTCACTCGGTTGCCGGATGCAGCAGAAGTCGGTCTTATGGCCAAAGGCGGGCGTGCCGTCCCTTCTCTTCTTGTCCTTGACCTCTCCACCCTGTGCGTCATAGTAAAACATAGCATTGTTGAGAACATACTTGATGTGCGTGTGATACGTCTCCAACGTATCTATAATTTTTGATTGTTCCATGCTATATTATATTCTGTTTTGGATGTTTAATGGGCTTTATTATACACTTTTATATTATTTTGGGACTAGCCTATTAACCGGAGGCCCAACCCAAATTGTTGTTTTTTTGCCTATTTCAGTGTTTCGCAGAAAAAGAATATCAAACGGAGTCCAAAAGGAATGAAACCTTCGGGAACGTGTTTTTCGGAACAAACGTGATCCAGAGGACTTGGAGTCTACATCAAGAAATCAACGAGGAGAGCACGAGGTAGGGGGCGCGCCTACCCCCTGGGCGCGCCCTCCATCCTCGTGGGGCCCATGTTGCTCCACCGACGTACTTCTTCCACCTATATATACCTACGTACCCCCAAGCCAACAGAAGCATCCACGAAAACCTAATTCCACCGCCACAACCTTCTGTACCCATGAGATCCCATCTTGGGGCCTTTTCCGGCGTCTTGTGATTGTATTTTACCTCAGACCTTTGGGCCCATAGTTATTAGCCAGATGGCTTCTTATCTCTCTTTGCATCTCAATACGAAGTTCTCCACGATTCTCGTGGAGATCTATTCGATGTAATCTTCTTTTGCGGTGTGTTTGTTGGGACCGATGAATTGTGGGTTTATGATCGAGTTTATCTATGAACAATATTTGAATCTTCTCTGAATTCTTTTATGTATGATTGGTTATCTTTGCAAGTCTCTTCGAATTATCAGTTTGGTTTGGCCTACTAGATTGATCTTTCTTGCAATGAGAGAAGTGCTTAGCTTTGGGTTCAATCTTGCGGTGCTCGATCCCAGTGACAGTAGGGGAAACGACACGTATTGTATTGTTGCCATCGAGGATAACAAGATGGGGTTTATATCATATTGCATGAGTTTATCCCTCTACATCATGTCATCTTGCTTAAGGGGTTACTCCGTTCTTATGAACTTAATACTCTAGATGCATGCTGGATAGTGGTCGATGTGTGGAGTAATAGTAGTAGATGCAGGCAGGAGTCGGTCTACTTGTCACGGACATGATGCCTATATACATGATCATACCTAGATATTCTCATAACTATGCTCAATTCTATCAATTGCTCGACAGTAATTTGTTCATCCACGGTAATACGTATGCTCTTGAGAGAAGCCACTAGTGAAACCTATGGGCCTCGGGTCTATTTTCCATTATATTAATCTCCCGTCAACAAGCTATTTCTGGCGCCGTTTATTTTTTCTTTCTTTACTTGTTAATCTTTATCATAAAAATACGAAAAATATTATCTTATCATATCTATCAGATCTCACTCTCGTAAGTGACGGTGAAGGGATTGACAACCCCTTTATCGCGTTGGTTGCGAGGTTCTTATTTGTTTGTGTAGGTGCGTGGGACTTGAGTGTGGTCTCCTAATGGATTGATACCTTGGTTCTCAAAAACTGAGGGAAATACTTACGCTACTTTACTGCATCACCCTTTCCTCTTCAAGGAAAAAACCAACGCAGTGCTCAAGTGGTAGCAGGGTGTAATCCTTTTTCTTAATGTTCTTCGACGAGTCCCGGTAAAGAGTGTGGGGGTATCGGGGGTAGAGGATGATGAAGACGGTGCGCCCGCCACTGCACAATATAAGTACACCTCAAATTAATTAGCCTCCACCATGCAAATAAATGATTGAAATCGAAGGAATGATATCAGTGCGGATGACTTACAGGGGATGATAAGGCACGAGAATCTCCTCCTTGTCCTTATTGGTGAGCATGAAATTGACTATGTATTCCCTTGCGTATTCATGGTGCTTTGTGTATACTCCCAAGAAGCCCTCATGCATGAAGTACGGGTCAGCGACACAGATCTGAGGTATCTGCTCAACCCCGAGGAGGTAGTTCATGTGCAAGGCATAAAGGCGGACAAATGTAAAATCCAGCTTCTTCACGTGAAACATGTCGAATATGTAATCGAATCAAAGGAAGAACATCATCATGAAGTCTCCTTAGATCGCCAAATCTGGCCCCTAGCGCTGCTTCAGGTAGGATTGGTTGACCAGGGATATGCCATTTTTCCGCATCGGGGATATCTATACGGTCTTGAACCTGAGGCTGTTGAGGCGGCTGGATCATAGAAGCAGCTTTTTTGCCTTTCCTCGGTTTCTTCCTAGACTTCTTTAGTACCGGAAGGTCGTCCATAATACGTTCAGCCTCCAGAGTATGACTTATGATGCTCAAACCCTAAGTAGGCGCCAGTATTGACATCCTTATCTATGGCGACATCACCAGCGACTAATGGAGCATTTTTCTCACCCCCTCCGCTATCACCCAGCACGACACCTGACGCTAATTGGGTAGGTAAGGTGTTGATGTTCATACCTGTCGGAGTAATAGGACACGGATACCCCGAAGACGGCGAGACAATAAATCAAGACATCAAGGCTAGCAAAGCCCCTCTGTCCGACTGCCCGGCCGCTCCTGTCGGCTCCTCGTCGGACTGCTCTACTCGGCCGGCTGCCGGCTGCCGACTGCACCAACCAGCCGGCTGCTGACTGCACCCCGACCCGACACCGACTAGACGACCGTACCACGACGTCATCTACAGTGTACCGTGTCCCCTGGGTACTGACTTATAAAATACCCCAGGGGACAAGCATGACATGCACCATGCCACCACTACAAGAAATATGTCAACTTGTGACCCTCACTATTGGCCGCTGAAAGGTCATAGTTTTTCATTTGCGACCTTTTTGTGACCAAAAAGAGAGGGTCAAAAGCTGGCGGTCGTAAACTAAAATTAACGACCTTCTTTGTGATATGTAAAAGGTCGTTGGTTCTTTGACCAAATTTTTGGTCACTAGCAACCTCCCCAGGGCACGTAGGATCCAGTGTGGCAAGCTGACGTGGATAAGAATCAGCCCGGTCCAATTCGGTGTTTATATGGGTCGAGCCCATTAATTCAGCCTTTTAATTTTATTTTTACCAATTTTTGGTCAGGTTCATGGGCCAAGCCCAGTATTGCAGCCTTTTTTATTGTTAGTTCCCATGGACCAGGCCCAGCAATTCGGCCTTCTTATTTTTTGGGTCATGGCCTTTTTGGCTCCAAAGTTTATGATTTTTTTTCAAATGATGGGCCCACTAGTGAGATGGGACCAGTTCTAATAAGTGGGACCTAATTGTCATAGTTATATTCTTCAGATCTCAATTTTCCAGTAAATAAATAATAACATTAAATCAAAACAAACAGAAAATTAAATGCTTCAAACAGAGCATAACTAATCCGGAAAAACATGGTTCACATGATGAATACAATCAAACACAGCCAAACTTGGCACATTATTACAATCAACCATGGTTAACATCAGGTTTACAATAATAAAAAGTTCACATCATGTAACACAACTATCAAAAAATATATAACAGCTATCACAGTGTAACTATCTCCAATGAGCCCGACTTGTTCATCCTGGACCTCACGACAAAACACGAAGGAAGGCTAGCATCTGCAAGTTATCAAACAAAATGGTTATGAACAAAATAAAGGCAAATCTAACAACATGTTAGAACAAGCAAAATGCGACATTTTCATCATTTAAGCATAGAATACAGGGTCAACAACCTTTCGATGTTTGTTAAATGAACTAGAATTTCAATGTTTGAACAGCAAAAGAATATACACTAGATCATATGCGGTTTAAATCACCCCCTAAGAAAAGACACGTTGACACCAATATTTGGCAACATCTATAGAAATTGAACCTCATAAACATGCAATATGGAATTTGTATCTCAAAGAACTATACAGATTTATCAGGTTTAATTACCATAGAGAAGCCAAATGCTAGTAAGTCAGGATTAGTACACAAGACCTGATTCAACAAAGTAAACAAGAAGGTCGCTACAATACAAAAATAAGCTCATCACAAAGAATAAAATGAGTTGAACTATAGTACATCCTCTAAATTATCATGTTCACAAGATTAAAAGTAAGCTCAGCATAAGCATATGAGTTTTGTTTGGCACCACCACATCAAAAGACACTTAAAAGTACGCAAATTGGACTAGCTACCAGAAGCACAAGATCAGGTCACAAACTTAAACTGTTATATAGGAGGATAAACAATCATGTACTTATTTCCTACAGAGCAGGAAGTTGGGCATGTAGTTAGTGAAACGTGGGGCATAAAGCAGAAATAGACACCATGATTGTTCTACACATAATACTGATAATCAGCACACAATATGGGGGAGGGTTTTTTCCTACTTCAATCCAATATCTGAGATGAAGAGGGAGCAGGTATGCGGATGGGACCTGGTGGGCAGGGACCTGCATGAGCCAGATCAGCACCTGGGCCTCCTCGTGCATCCTCGTCCGGTCAATGGGTGCCGCTTGGTGCACGACAGGGCCAGCTGGAAGGCCTTCTGGACCAGCCCCATGTCCGTGCACGTCACCGACACCTCCGAGTCCACCGCCTCCATCACCGTGTTGTCATCAGCTCTCGACCTTATCTACACACACATAGAGACAGGGTGGTCAAATGATCATACCATGACAGTATATAGAAACCATTGCAGCACATCATGCATGTTGAAAGATCGTAACATGGTTGACAAAAGATAACTTCAATTTCACTCTTATTAGTGACTTGCACAATGCAATGAAAAGATAGATGTAATATGATCTGAGACTCGGGAGTTTAGTGTGAATGACTTACAAACTGGTGCAAATTGGAATCATTGTCGACGGTCTTCATCCCTTTGAGCAACTCCAGAAGGACGATACCGGAGCTGTACACATCGGATCGATGTATCCTATGGTTCCAACTTCCAAGCACATAAGTGGACGCGTTGGACTTGGCAGCTGGGACGCTTGGCAGTGGCTGCAAATGAGACGCACGCCCGCACCTGCTGCATCCAAATCAAAATTGGACAAGAACAAAAAAATTAGGAATGGTTGCAAACTCATTCATTCTCTGGGATTCAATTTCAGGACTACTTTATGCATCCGGGTAGAGTAAATATTAGGCTCTATGCAGTCGCATAACAGAGGATACTTCAATATTACATATTCTAGATAAAACTAAACTAGAGCCTCATATTCTACTACACGACTACAGCCCAATTACACCATCGCGTGCAATTGCAAGGCTGGTACAACATTGGAGAAACTCATGATAAATTCCAACAATTTGAGCACTCGTGGAGAAACTAAAACTGCAGAACCATCCATTATTCTTATATACACAACTCAAACACAAATTCGTGGCGAGGTAGCCACATATTCATAGGCGACTTGAGCAATTCGATGAAGAATTCCATATGGGCAGCCGGAGAGGAGAGGCGCTTGGATGGGTACCTTGGGTAAGGGAACATGCCGAGGATGTAGCCCTTGGGCCTGGAGGCGTCTGGGGTGCGAAACGTGCGGTGCTCCTCCCAGCGCGCCTGCCACCTCAGCTCGATCTCAGCGTACGGGTACGCCCGCCTCGCCCACACCTTACCCATGACGGCACCGGCGCAGCAACGACAGGAGCGAGTGTGGCGCGGCGAGAGGAGCGCACGGTGCTGGTGGGCCGCGGCGACCATGGGAGGGCGTGCGCGGAGCTGGAGTGGCGGGTGCGGCGTGAGAGCCATCAGGGGTTGGGGACGCGCGCACCGGATCCGAACTGATGGGAGGAAGGAGCGGAGCGGAGCAAGCGTGAGAGGGTGCGGTGCCGGCCATGGAGCGCAGAGAGGAGGAGGGCGGCGCGACCGAGCGCGAGGATGGATCTGGGGATCGAGGGGAGAGGGAGAGGGAGAGGGTGGGTCAGCGCTGGGGATGGCGGGGGGTTGCCATGGTGTTGCTGTAGGGTTTCGGCGTGGAGAGAAGGAGAGGGTCACTACAAGAAATCTGTTAATCCATGACAGATCCGTACCGTCACGCATGAGCAAAAAATTGTCATCGAAGGGCATCCTTGACGGATTTGGAATCCGTCATGTATATCGCGTCATAATTACACCACCACGCATTCCATGACAGACTAGTGAGCCATCACAAATCTATGACAGTCTTTGACTGTCACCGATCACTAGCAGGTAACGGCGTTAACTTTGCATGCCATGTCATCATCTGACATTTCAATCAATAGGGATCTAACATGGCAGCCTGAGTTATTAGCCCACTTTAAGTTCCAGGCCTTCTAGTAATCGGACCAATTAGGATGTTGGTGCACGAATTTTACTTGTGTCACGTGTCAACATTAGCCCAATTATTTTTGGGCGGCCCATTAGCATTTGATCCAATTTAGATTTAAAAAATAAAACCAGTCTTTTATTAACAGTATGCCAATCACACATTAAGCATCATTAAGGTCACATTAAGACAACCATTACAACACCATGAGAAACATGCGCAACCATAACAGAGCCTATATCTACATTACAGAAAGATCACATGAAACATTATAGAAATCTCAGTACAAAACATGTTTTGAGGCCAGCAACTCGCCAAGATAAATGCCAATGGTGGTCGACGCTATTTCAATCACACTCCATCTCCAATACTCAACCACGGCGAACATTCAAACCAAAGGTAAGAGATGTTAGTGGAAATAATGGACACATGCAATGTATTTGAACAAAACAAGCAAGTTTCCTGTCATTGAAATAGTAGAAATAGTACTCAGACACAACATCTACTCTCACTAGCACAACAACATCAGACATGTTTTACCGCACCGTTAAATCCACAAGCATCTACTATCACTAGCACAACAACGTCTGACATCACTCTATTGAACTGATGTTACAATCATGCCCATTGTGGGAATTGCTCCATTCTAAACAAATGCAGTTTGAACTTGTAAACCACTTACATGTTATATGCTAGTATTTGCAAAAAAAAGACCAGCTAGATAATTCAAGTGGACTAAATGCATCCGCATTTCATCCTAAAGCAGAGAGCTACAGACCAACTAACAGGTTTCTCTGTTCTTCACGTTATTGGCTATTCATGCACTGATAATGTATACGGACATTTTCTAAGGATGCACATGTTTAAGAAACAGGATTTCGCATGACATTATATAACTTAATCTTAGCTAATTGGATTAAACTTAAGGGAATAAATCAGTGCTCGTTGATTACTCTGAAACATAATCAAAATATCCAAGTGTAGAAAAGCTCATCTCAAACTATGTCAATCTCATCTGGAAAGAAAATGGCTCCCGAAATAGCTTTCAATGAGGTAGTATGATATAAATTTATTAGTTGCATGGTTCAAAAAATGACTTGCGTGATTTACAGAAACGAGCATAGTATCCCAAAATTCCACTGAGATATACTGTATAATCTAAGCATGTTATTTCTTTAGAAGAAGAGCTACATTCAGTAAGCTACAGTGGACTACAACTGTTCCAGAAGGATAACAAAGAATAGGAATACAAAATTAGGTAGCATAATTTCAATCCTAAGCACTAATAGAAAAAGGGCCTATTGTCCCGGTTCGTAAGGGCCTTTTGTCCCGGTTCCTGAACCGGGACTAAAGGGTCGGTACTAATGCCTTGTCCCTTTAGTCCCGGTTCAATCCAGAACCGAGACAGATGGGCCTCCACGTGGCCTGTGCGCGGAGCCCAGGCAGGAGGGCCTTTGGTCCCGGTTGGTGGCACCAACCGGGACCAATAGGGAGAAGTGTCCTCTCTTATGTCCGTGCTTGGTCGACGTTACGTACTATACATACGTATAGAGAGGACTAGACACGCTAGCTAGCTAGTAAGCAAAGAAAGGAAACAGAAGATCGTCATGAACATATATGCATACAGAGAGAAGTGGTATCGACCACCTCTCCTTCTCCGAGAGATTAGTCAAACAACAAGTTCTCGTATATCTCTCCGACACTACCGGCTACATATATACAATAATTATCTCTTACAAATATAATCTCCTAACATATAGACGCATGATCCACATAGTATTCTCCGTCTTCAGCGATCATGTGGTCAAGAAAGAATGCCGCCAAGTCCTCTTGAATTGCTCGCATGCGAGCTGGTGCTAGGAGTTCATCCCGCTTCCGAAACATCTAATTTGAAGAAGGGGGTCAATAGATATATATGAATGCATGAAACTCAACACAAATGATGGTAGTAAAATAAAATTGTGAATGTTGTTATTTACGCACTTCATATTGTTTGTCAGAGTAGCCCCGCTTACAGGTCGTGTGGCGGATGGACTCGCAAACGTAGTATCCACAGAAATCATTCCCTTGTTCCTGCCACAACCACTTTACAAGAAATAGAGGTCAATCAAACTGATAAGGAAGAATGACAAATGGTATTGATGAAACTAGCGCTTGAATCACTAGGACATGCGCGGAACATGCTACTATAGTACTTACTTTCGGGTGTCTAAATTGCAGCTTCTTCGGGAGTCCCAGAGCTTCTTCGGGAACCCTGCCAGACAAAGAAAACAATTGCTTGATATATCAGGAAATGAACAAAGTTGCTGATATGGTGGATAATGATCGATTTAACTTACTTCTCGAGCATTTGAGTCATGTTCGCATAGTCCTGGGGATCTTTTCGTCTTGAGTCTAAGACGGTTACTAGTCCCTGCTCAAGCTTAATCTCTAGGAGAATATAGTGGAAACTGCACACACATGCATAACTCATCAATTACATTACTATAACCTTGACTAATATATAAGGGAAACCGAATATGCACAAGACAGTAACACTCACTTGAAGTTGTAAGGAAAGAGTATTATATCTTTGTTTTCATTTATTACCACCGATCATAGCAAGTTGGCCTCGGTATCTGCGGCATGAAATTTAACCTGAGTTGCATCTATGAGATTTTTGTTAATGAACCTAATATCACCGATTTGTCTTTTCTTCAATTCGGCGATCTTCAATCTGCATAATATAGTGAGGATAATTATAAATACATGCAATGAAAGAGCTGAGCTATATAGAGAGACTTAATGACAGAAGTAGTACTACTTACAGAAAGTAGCAGGTGACCGTTGCTTTATCTAGGGCCAATTGATTGAAAAACTAAAAGAATTCCTCAAATGGAACAGGCAACAGTTCAATTCCAACGAGGTCATGCTCCCTTTTAACTCTCACATACAAAGTACTCCTCCCCCCAGACTCTCTGCAGATTTTCAAGTACCAATCATGCAATCTTCGCATCATCGTTGATAGAGATCTTTCATCTTTGACGAGAGGCTTCCCGTACTCGTATCTTTGTATCTGCACCTCATGAAATCATAATGTACATCGTCGGGAAGGTAATCTCCAAGATTGCTATAACCGGGCACCATCCTCGGATCATTAGCATCGATGCCGCTAGGCACTTTGAGCGGCGGGCACGATTGCTTCGCTGGTTCGCCGAGCTGGGCAATTTGTTTCCCAGCTCGTCGTTCTTTCAGCCTTTGATCGTGGACAGTACTTCCCGACTGCTCCGCTTCGACAAATTCCTTTCCAATAATGCGCTCATAGTTGCCTTTCGGCAGAGACTTGGGTGGTTTTGTCAGGGCAGCCAGAGTGCGCTTCGCTTTCACCGGATCTACCTTCTCCTCCGGAGGTGGATGTTTCTTTGCTTTCACCCCTTCAAAGAAGTTCCTCACTTCTCGCGCAATCTCGGCGTTCTCCTCCGCTGTCCTCTCGTATGGTAACTTCTCTGGAATCTTCAGAGAAGGACCGAATCTGTATGTCCTCCCGCCTCTAGTTGTACTACTAGACGCCGGCAGAGCAGACGGAGCGGTTGTCTTCTTTACTTGCTTACGAGGCGGAGGAGAAGGACTACGATGCGCCAGAGCAGCCGGAGCGGCGGCAGGTCTCTTCCGCCCTTGCTGACGAGGCGGAGAAGGAGGAGGCTGGCTACTCGGGCGCGCCGGCGCAGGCGGAGAAGGAGGCGGAGTGCCGCCACGCGCCAGAGAATGAGCCGGCCGAGTGCCCTGATCGTCACTCGCTGGAGGAGGAGGGGGTGGAGGAGGCAGAGTGCCCTTACTCGCCGGAGGAGGAGGAGGAGGAGGAGGCGGAGGCATCCAGTTCGGAAGGTTGATGAGCTCCTTCCGCCATAGGCATGGAGTCTTCAGAGCAGAACCCAGCCGAGTCTCCCCTTCACCGGTAGGGTGGTCAAGCTGGAGGTCCTCAAATCCCTCCGTTATTTCATCCACCATCACCCTAGCATATCCTTCTGGAATCGGCCGACAGTGAGAAGTTGCGCTGGGTTCAGTAGGAAAAACAGAGCTAAGAGCCGCCTTGACCTTCATATTAATCCATTGCGTCATAAGGTGGCAATTTTGAGACTCCGTGATAGCATCCACGGGATAGCTGGCAGGAGCCGTCAAGACATGCTCCAGATGAAGCAGCTCGGTGGAAGCCACACTGCTTCTCCGCTGAGATGGCGGGGTAGCTTCGGTAGTTCATTTGCTGCGATTTGCTTCTCGTTCCTCTATCGCTTGTACCCTAGCGTGCGGCACGTGCAGTTGGGTCTGCTCCACTTTCTTCCTCCTCACGTGGCATTTGTAACCGCCTGCGTCCGGAAACCCAACCTTCCACGAAATGGAGCGTGGCGTGCCTCGTGTCCGTCCAGGGTGCTCAGGATTCCCGAGGGCCATTGTGAGCTCGTCGTTCTCTCTGTCTGGAACGAACGTCCCTTGCTGCGCTACTTGGATATACTGCTGAAGCTTCTTGACTGGTATGTCCATTTGATCGTTCGTCCAAATGCACTTCCCTGATACAGGGTCCAAGGTTCCGCCATCCCCGAAGAACCAAGTCCGGCAACGGCCTGGCCAGTTAATTGTCTCTAGTTCGATCCCTTTATTAACCAGATCATTCTCAGTCTTGGCCCACTTAGGCCGGGCTACGAGGTAGCCACCTGACCCCGTGCGATGGTGATGCTTCTTCTTCGCAACATTTTGCTTGTTTTTCGCCGAAATCTTCTTACTCTTTTCTGATGTCTTGTGGGCCACAAATGCGGGCCAGTGATCTCTGATATTCTCATATCTGCCCTTGAATTCTGGTGTCTCTTTTTTATCGACAAACTTATTCAGCTCTTTCTTCCACCTCCTGAATAGTTCTGCCATCCTCTTAAGAGCAAAAGACCTGATTAATTGCTCTTTAACTGGCTTCTCCGGATCATCCTCTGGCGGTAGGGTGAAATTTGACTTTAGCTCAGTTCAAAGATCATTTTTCTGCATATCATTGACATAAGACACCTCAGGGTCTTCTGTAGCCGGCTTTAACCATTGCTGGATGCTGATCGGGATCTTGTCCCTAACCAGAACCCCGCACTGAGCAACAAATGTGCCCTTTGTCCGGAGGGGTTCAATCGTTGGCCGTCGGGCGCGATTGCTATGATCTCAAACTTCTCATCCGAGCTCAACTTTTTCTTCGGGCCTCGTCTCTTTAACGAAGTTGTGCTCGATCCGGAGGGCTAGAAAAATGAACAAAGACTTAATTAATATGTGTACATACCAAAACAATGAATGCATCAGTTAGCTAGTCAGCACAAGCTTAACTAATATATATACCTGGCCGGACTCGGTTCAGTCACTGGAGACGTCATCACGGTCTCCTTCTTGCACCGGCATTGGGTCACCGGAGCCGTCCTCACGGTCTCCTTCTTGCACCGACATTAGGTCACCAGAGCCATCATAATCATAGCCAGCTGCTTCCAGACCATCGATGTCGTTGAGAAACAACAAGCAGACGGCATCACTTCCTCGTGCGATTATGTCCCCCAACAACTCTTCTGTACTTCGTCTTGGGCGGTGTCCATAGTTTCTACAAATATTTACAACATGGCAATTATTATTCAAACATGTCAGATGGATATATTAGTGGCAAACGTAGAACTAATATTAAATAATGGCCTCGACGCTGCTTCTCTAGGGTTTGGGGTGGCCTCGACGCTGGTTCTCTAGGGTTTGGGGTGGCCTCGACAACGCTTCAAGGATAAAAAAAGAAGATGAAGAAGAAAAAAAAGGAGAAGAAAGAATAGAGCAGTTCTAAAAAAAGAGGAGAAGAAAGAATAGAGGAGTAAGAACTCCTCTATTCTTTCTTCTCCTCTTTTTTTTCTTATTCTTCCTCTTTTGTTTATCGGGAACGAGGGTCGTCGAGGGTCGCCGAGCTGTAGAGGAAACCCTAAATAGCAAGTATCGTGGGTGTGAGATACATGTGGCCGTCCGTGTCGGGCGTCGAAGTCCGCGTCACTTGTGGGACGTGGATGTAGTGTCTGACACCGACGGCCACATGTATCTCACACCGACGATACTTGGTATTTAGGGTATATCGACCCCCCCTCGTGTTGAAGTTATCGGGAGGTGGTATATATATCGACCCCCCCCCTCGTGCTGAAGTTATCGGGAGGGGTATATCAACGACGACAGACCTGATAAAATACAAAATACAAACATATATATGAAAAAAATATCTGAAAAGAAGCAATATACACAATATATATACTGACATATATACATAATATACACAAAGAAGCAATATACACAATAAGACATAAGAAAATGAAGAAAATAAAAAGAGGGGAAGAAAAAAGGAATAGCTAGAGGAGAAGATCGATGAAAAAAAGAAGAAGAAAAAAGAGGAGAAGAAAGGAATAGAGGAGAAGAAGAAAAAATAGAATATATTAGTACGGGATGTCCTGACTAATTTCAAGTGTTCACAGGTGAACTTGTACCATGGATCAGCCTAGTGCTTCATTAGTCAACTGAACAGAGATAACAGGGCATAACACCATACATAAAGTGATAAGCATACATACTACTGTCCAAGCAAATTAACTGAATAGTATTGTGTCAAGTTCAGTTTGAAAATTTAGTTACTGCTTGAGTGATTTGACACCAAAAATTACTCCCAAAACTTACAATGACTGTATATATTCACTGTACAGGCTGTCAAGTTCTATTTCAGCTCAAGTTTCATTACAACACAAACACTGTAATTCATCTGCTCACAAAAAAATTAATAATCAAAATCAAATTACAATTGGGGTCCCAGGTTTGACCCCATGATACGTGCTATCCTGGGATTATTCTTCTTCTGAACAAACCATCATGCATCATTTTCTAACCAAGGCATAGTTCAGGAAAACCACTTGCTTTGACCAGAACTAGCTGATTACCCCAAATCTCATGGTAAAATTAGCAAGGCAGAGCATTTCTCTTACATGACCATAGCAAGAATGACACACTACATATAACCTGGTGAGATAGCAGCAACAATCTCAAAAAAAGCGGAGACATCATACATACCACCTGAGCATCGCCCATAGACATCCAGGTACATCACCCACTATTATTGCCTGTAAAAAGGCCTAATATCCACTAGTATTTCCTATTGATCATATTTGTCACTAAAACAAACACTGCCACAGTCGAGGGGAGGGAGGGAGGGCATGGGGAATGGTGGAGAGAGGGAGGAAGGAGGAAGGAGGAGAGGTACCTGGTCGCCGGAGGGGTCGGGGTCGGCGAAGGGGTCGGGTCGGGGTCCGAGCTTGTCTGGGTCCTCGCTCGCCGCGGTCGAAGGAGAGCAGGGGCCGATGGCAGAGGACAGCAGGGGCAGGCGGGGTGGGTGCGTCGGGGCCGCGCTCGCCGGCTACTGCAGGGGCCGGAGGAGGCCCTCGCTCATCGGAGGGAGGAGGAGAGGAGAGGAGCGGGCGGCGCGCGCTCGGCCGATCCCGTTCGGGGGCACGGGGGCGGCGGGGGTGGAGTCCCGCGGGGGTCGGGGCGGCGGCGTCGAGGCAGCGCAAGACCACAGCGGCGGCGGCGTCGCCGACGGCGTGCAGGCGCGGCGAACGGAGGGGGCGGAGCAAGGGGGCAGCGGCGTATGGTTGGGGTCGAGTGGGGGATCTAGTGAGGGAGGAAGGGAGGCCATAGTGCGAGGGGAATAGGTGGAGTGGGGGGGTTAGCAATGGCGCACCTCCCCCTAGTGCGCCATAAGTACGACGATTCTAATGGCGCACCTCCCCCTGGTGCGCCATTAGAATTTTGTTTTAATTACTAGCCCGACTGGTCAGGTTATATTCCACCTAACCCTATCTCCATCAGAACATGCCCACTAGCCCGACTGGTCAGCATGCAGCACACACACTAGGAGGTCCTGGGTTTGATTCCCGGGCTCCCCAATTTTTGTTTTTATGCATTTAAAATGCTGTTTGATATTTATTTGTGTTTAAATATGTTCAAACTTGTTTAAATCATAACAGTAATATTTTCTTATAAAAACAGTAATAATTCTTTAGAAAATATCATCAAATTTGTTATTTGAAAATATTTATGAATATGAAAAAATATCATCAAATTTGTTATTTGAAAATATAATCAAATTTGTTTTTTTTGCAATTTTAGATGCATTCGTTTGTGACGGTGGAGCGGGCCGGGGAGGGTGCGGGGGAGAGGGTGCCCGTGGGTCGTCGGCGACGATGGAGTGGGGGAGGGTGCGGGCCGGGGGTCGGCGGCGGCGGCCGGTGGAGCGGGGGAGGGTGCGGTGGGTCCTGGGCGGCGGTGGAGTGGGGGAGGGTGCGGGGGGTCGGCGACGGCGGCCGGTGGAGCGGGGGAGATGGTGCGGGGGGTGCTCGGCGGCGAGGGGGACCGGATCTAGCGAGGTGGGATAGCGATCGAGATGGAGGGGGGTCGAGATCGAGTGTCCATGAAATATAAAAACATTCATGAGTTCAAAAAGTGCCCATGAAATACAATCGAGAAATGAAGGCTACGATTTAAATACAATCGATTTTAGCTAGCTATCTGTTCACAATCTTCTTGCCCTTCTTTTTCGTAAATGGAGTTCTTCTGTGGAACGGACATCCTTTAGGTAGGGTGGTCCTGCTTCTTCTTGTGGTGTATGCTGCTACTTCATCGTCGTCGTCATGTTCGATCTTCGGGTCGCCGTACTTGTCGAAGTCTTGCTCATTGGCTACTCCATCCATTCCGATGATCTTTCTTTTGCCTCTCTTCACGACAACACGACTAGGCTTTGACGGGTCGGTAATGAAGAAGCATTGGTCCACTTGGGAAGCCAGTACCCATGGCTCATTTTTCGCGGTGACGTTTGCGCCCGCAGTCTTGGATATGGCTTCGGGTATAACCATGGTGGTGAAATACCGGTCTTCTTTTAGGACGCTCTTGGCCCACCTGACACGGAACATCGGGACCTTCTCTCCAGCGTAGCTCAGCTCCCAGATCTCCTTGATCCTTCCGTAGTATCTGTCCTTGTCGTTACCGGTGTAGGATTCCATTGTTACCCCGGAGTTCTGATAACCATCGGTCTTCATGTCCTTGTCCTCAGTGTAGAATGTGTAGCCGTTGATATCGTACGCCTCATAGGTCATCAGGTTGTGCTCGGCGCCCTGTGACAAGGCGAATATGAGTTGTTCTTCCGCGGAAGAATCCTCATGTAAAGGGTATGACAGAAGCTTCTGCTTGAACCAACGCGTGAAACATGAGTTGTGCTCTTTGATTATATCTCCGTCCATCCTCTGTTAGGCTCGGTCATTGTACGTCTTCTCAATAAAGGTTTTGTGCTCTACCACCCAAGGATCGACCACGTCTATGTGTTGTAGCGCGACTAGGTTTGCTCTTTCAAAGTCGGCGAGTCGACCCTCGAAGTCGACATGCATTTCGCGGCGACCCTCATGGTGACCCCATACAGCGAGCCCGCCGAGGTGCCTGTTGACGGGCATACCAACGGGGTCCTCGATGCCTAGATAATTCGTGCAGTAGGAGATGCACTCTTTGGTCAGAAAGCCCCTGGCTATGCTTCCCTCTGGACGTGACATGTTGCGAATGTATCCTTTGATGACACCATTCATCCTTTCGAACGGCATTATGCTGTGCAGGAACGTCGGCCCGAGTTGAATGATATCCTCCACGATATGGACCAGCAGATGCACCATAACGTCAAAGAATGCGGGCGGGAAGTACATCTCAAGCTCGCATAGTATCACCACGATCTCTTCCTGTAGCCTTCTGAGTTGCCTCACGCCAACCGACTTTCGAGAGATGACGTCGAAAAAGTTGCATAGGCCCTTGCCTTTGCGATGACTTTCCGTGTCCTGCTTCACCTCATCATCATCATCATCATTAGCGTGAAGCTCCTCCCTGATGCCCATTGATTTCAAGTCTGCCCTTGCTTTCGGCCCATCTTTGGTCCTCTCTGGCATGTTGAGCAGGGTACCTAGCAGACTCTCGCACACGTTCTTCGTGATATGCATGACATCAAGGCTGTGAGGCACACGGTGGATCTTCCAGTACGGCAAGTCCCAGAAAACAGACCTAGTTTTCCATACCTTCAGCAGCGGCTCTGGCGCCTTTTGCTTTTTTCCCGGCTCTGGCGGCAGTGGGCAATCTTTCCAATTTTTCAACAGCTGGTCTATTTCCTCGCCGCTCGTTGTACGCGGGCGTCTTTGGGGTTCGGTTCACCATCGAACAGATCCTTGCGTTTCCTCCACGGGTCATCGTCGCGAAGCCACCTTCGATGTCCCATGAACACGGTTTTCGAAGACCCGGGATCTCTATCTAGCTGGCGATACGTTGTGTCATCCATGCACCTAACGCATCCAGAAAATCCGTGGACCACCTGCCCCGCGAGATATCCATAACCGAGATAGCCGTGCACCGTCGTGAGCAATGCGGCTCTCATAGGGAAATATTCTTTCTCTGCGGCGTCCCACGTATTGGCTGGTGTTTTCCACAGCGTGTCTAGCTCCTCTTTCAGCAGCCCCAGATACAGATTGATGCCGTTCCCTGGTTGTTTCGGCCCTTCAATTAGCATACTCATGTGAATGTACTTCCTCTTCATGCACAACCAGGGGGGAAGGTTGTACATCCACACAAACACAGGTCAGGTGCTATGTGTGCTTCTCTGGCTGCCCAACACGATGTTCCTTGGATTCTTCCCAAATTCCGGGTGTTCGAAGTTCAATGCTTGCCACTGGCTCGCATCCTTTGGGTGACTCAGCATCTTGTCTTTTTTATTTATCTCCGAATCATTTGCGTCATCTTCTCGCTTCTTCTCCTCCCTATCCGTGTGCCAACGTAGGAGCTTTGCTACCTTAGGGTCCGCGAAATACCGCTACAGACAAGGAGTGATCGGAAAGTACCACACCACTTTTCGAGGAGCTTTCTTCCTCTTCTTGTATCGAGTGACGCCGCACACCGGACATATGGTAGACTCCGTGTGCTCGTCCCGATAAATGATGCAATTGTTCATGCACACATGGTATTTCACGTGCGGTAAATCCAGAGGACACACGATTTTCTTCGCCTCCTCAAAATTGGTCGGGCACTTGTTCCCCTTGGGAAGACGTTTGTGCCAGAATGACATGTTCTCGTCGAAGCATGCGTCGGTCATTTTGTGTTTTACCTTCATCTCCAGAGCCATGAGCGTTACTTTCAGGCGGGTATCCTCGGACCTGCATCCTTCATACAATGGAGTAACCGCATCTATCTCCAGTTGATCCAGCTTGGCTTTCTCTTGGCCGGCAGCTCTTGCGTTATTCGTCTGCTTGAGAAGCAGCTCTTGAATATGAGGGTCCTACACCCAGCCCATCGATGGTCCACCGTCGTCTGCTCCGTCGGCATCTTCATCTTCATGATCATGCCCTTTGTCTGCTCCAGCATCTTCCTCGTCATCATGTCCGGCATCTTCTACATGATGACTGTGTACAGCATCACCGTCGTGATCATGTCCTGGAGATTCCTCGTCTTCTCGCCCGCCCGAGCCGCGGTGGCTGTCTTGCTGCCCTTCCCATTTCTTGTCCGGCCCCCATGGACGACTTCATAGTTATCTTCATCACCTTGCCACCGATAGCCATCCATGAAACTACGCAAGAGCAGGTGGTCCCGCACCTGCCCGGAATCCGGGTCCGCAATAAGGCTCTTCAGCTTGCATCTTCGACACGGACATCTTATCTCCGTCTCGTTCTTTTGAAGCATCTCGGCCTTCGCGGAGCTCAAAAACCTATTCACGATGCCTTCGGTCATCGTACGGACCATGGTCACCTGCGGGGTAGAGCAAAATGATATTTTAGAACCAAGAAAAAATTTGGCATGACTTTCCCTAAAAATAGGACCATAAAGAATGCATAGTGCCAAAATTCTCGCTGAAACGGAAATGAATCAACATTCCGGCAAAATATTGGCAACTATCGCATTTCAAATACCGGTACCTGCAAACACAAACATATATGCAACACCACAAACATATGCAACACCACGAACATACATAGATCTAGCTAGGCCACAAAAAGTACATGTGCACGTTGTTGGAGCGAGCTAGGGAGAAAAAAAGTAGATCTACAACATGAAGATAGCTTTCCCCTTACTTACCTATCAAAAAAAGGTAATTTCACCACTTAATTTTGATGAATCTATGGTGCAAATGAGGTGAGGAGGAGGAGGCAGCCGACAACCTTGGAGAAGGAGGTGGAGGGAATGAAGTGGGGAAAATGAGTGTGTAGGTGTGGCTGTCCAAAATATCTAGCTGGTCCCAGGTTACTAATGGCGCACCACACAGCCATGCGCCATTAGCAACCCAACATACTAATGGCGCACCTGCTGCTGATGCGCCATTAGTAATCCAACATACTAATGGCGCACCTGCTGCTGATGCGCCATTAGAAGTTTTGCAAAAAATAAAAAATAAAAATATTCTAATGGCGCACCGTGGCATAGTGCGCCATTACTAGTTTAAACTAGTAATGGCGCACTATGCTATGGTGCGCCATTAGTAGTTTTGCAAAAAGAGGAATAAAAAAAAACAACAGTAGTGGCGCACTGTGTGGCCGGTGCGCCATTACTAGTTAGCACTAGTAATGGCGCACCGTGCAGTGATGCGCCATTAGTATGTTTGGAAAAAAAATTAGGTTACTAGTGGCGCACCATGTGCCAGGTGCGTCATTAGTGTCTTCCACACTAATGGCGCACCAGCACATGGTGCGCCACTGCTATATAGTAGTGGCGCACCACATGACAGGTGTGCCATTAGTGTCCAATCCATCTATAGCCCTTTTCCTAGTAGTGTGGACGTAGGGTGTTATCTCTTCAAGAGAGCCCAAACCTAGGTAAAACAATTGTCTCTATTACCATCGGAGCTTGGGACCCCCTATCTAAAATCTGCTAGATTTGACTCTATCAGTCATCGAGTAGCGGCGGCGGAGGTACAACCCCATGCAGAAATGGCGACGGGACCTTTGATCGGCATGGACGATAGCTCCTTTCAAAATCAAAACAAACGAGTACAAGATAAGTATGCAGGACCCAAGTAATTTTCCTACAGATAAGGAGATGTGGGTTATCTACAAAACACTATTATGTGGGTACAAAAAGCAATCCCACCTGTGATCTGTCACCATACATAGCTGATCTCACATCCTAGAACAATAGTTTACAGATTTACACCGAATGAGGGATTTCACCAATATGTCGCATAAGGATTTTGGAAAAAGGAAAACTTGCTGTAAACCTATGGATTTTTGTGGTTTATGCATTTTATGTTTAGATAGTATGAATAAAGCCTTGCTGGCTGAGTTGTTTTGGATTGAAAATGAAACCGGGCTATTGGAATATGTCCTTTTAAGTAAATATGTGAAAGATGAATGTATTTCCAAGGAAAAGCATATAGTTGGGGACTAGCAGTTTTGGACAAGCATTTGAAAAGTTAAGGATCTGTTTTATGAATTATGTAGCAGGATATTGGGAGATGGCCGTAATGCTAGATTCTGGGAAGATACATTGGTATATTACAAGCATGTATAAGATGCTTACCCTAGGTTGTATTTCCATAACTTTGACTACAACATCATTGTGGCTGAAGCTTTATAGAAAGGGTGGCATGGATCTAGGTTTAAAACTTTATATGGTGAAATGTTATATTTGTGGAGAATTCTTAAGATGTGTAAAGTGGTTAAAACTGGGACTAGAGCAGACACACCAGAACGGACTTTGACTGCTAACAAAATATTCACTATCAAATCTTTGTATGGGAAACTGATTGAAGTAGATTGTGATTTCCAAAGAATTATTTGTGTAAATTCAAGTGCCGTCTAAGATTAAGATTTTCTTATAGCAAATGGATAAAAAGAGTATCCTCACAATGTATTCTTTGCTTAGGGGACGGTGGAAAGGTACAAATTATATGTTTTTTGTTGTCAAGATGTAACAATTGATCATCTGTTCTTTATTTGTTCTGCTGCTGCTTAATTTGGAGCCCTCGGTTTGGATTTTTTTTCCTTTTTCTGTTGACAATTGTTTTGGAAGCTGTATTAAAAGCTTCCCAAATAATGCGAAGAAACTGGTTGTAGTTGGTGTCTCAGTTGTGTTCTGCAAACTTCGGAAATGCAGAAACGGTGTAATTTTTTAGAAGAAATGCTATAGTGACCCAATGATACTCCTTAAGGTAATTTTCTTGTGGATCGTGGACGGGTCCATATTGCAGATAAGGGTGAAAAAAAGGACCTCATGTTGGGAGCAAGGTTGCTAGGACGAGTACCAAGTGACGATTACAAGTTGTCGCAGGAATAGTGATACAGTTTGCTGTCAATTGGTTCCTGAAGAGACAAACGGACTAAGATGTTGGTGACGATTTGTTCTTCCTTGCAGTGTGCTGCTGTTCGGTGGCGGCTGCTTCCAGCGTTCAGTTTGTCTCATTTTTTTGTTGTATTCAAGTCTCCTTTTGTATGGTTCATACTTGGATGTTCTGGTAGCTATTTCCGTTGTGTACGTACGTGAGCTGCTCTAAAAATTTATTGGCTAGACTAGACTAGGCTAGCTTTGTTCCATAGTTATGCTAATTTTCATTTTCATCCGACAAAAGCAATTTGTTTTCAGTCAGATTTCCTCTCCGTTGAGATTATTATTTTATACAACAGAATAAATAGTTTTGTTATTAATGAGAAAAAGTGGCTTACCACATGGCGCAGGTCGTCATAAAAGAAGACACATGCCACAACTGAGGGACGAGAGGCTGAACTGGACATCGACATCTCTCATCTCTCGCCGGCCGCCGCTGTTGGCACGCTTCATCCCCGGAGAAGAAGAATAATGGGGAGGAGGGCGCCGGGAAGTGAACTGGAGGCAATGGGGGCGGCGGGCTGGCTCGGGCTCATGTGGTATGTGGTGGGTCCCGCGGTCAATGGATAAGTTGTGGTTCCAGCGCTGACATGGATAAGTTGTGTGTCCGGTGGTCAGTGGACTAGTTGATCAGTCCAGCGCTGACGTGGATAAGTTGTGGGTCCTGCTGACTCCTATAATCCAAATGGATAATGATTAATTTGTCTTGTGCTTATTGCTCGTGTCACGTGCCGGCTATTATTGCCATGTAAAACGTCGCACCTTAGCTATTTTCATCAACTACGTTGCATCATTTTCAATTCACGTCAAAAACATCGCACAGGAGCCATTCAGCCGACGGACAGATATCTGATCTTCGTGCTTGGGCACCTAATGGAAACAAAAAACATGCTTGTCCTGTCGCGACAGCCATAGAGTCAAATTACCTTTGCCCTTGCTTGTCCGCAGTTTATGGCGACGTCATCCCTGCCAGTTGTCCAGCGGCGCCCTGGTAGCCGACGTCGGCATGTGCTCAGTTTTGCTTTGGACAGGGACAATGAAACTTCAGGGCTGATTTCCACATTCCAGATGTGAAGTTCAGACGGTGCACTACTGGAATTTTCGTATACGCCGGGTGTCTGCATCTTCACCGAGAGCCAAAACACAGGCACTCGGCAAAGTAAAGAATGTCAAGAGCCGCACTCGACAAAGGGAATAAGTCGGCAAACACACGATAATGCTGACAGTATTGCTCGGCAAACAGGCTATACTCGGCAAATGCACTATTTGCCGAGGGACATCCGGCCACACAGGGCAAAGTTTTGCCACGTGGCACATTCGGCGGCGACTAACGGCACGGTCACCTGCCGACTAGCAAAATAACCTATT
Organism: Triticum urartu; assembly: GCF_056163025.1. NCBI lineage: Eukaryota > Viridiplantae > Streptophyta > Magnoliopsida > Poales > Poaceae > Triticum > Triticum urartu. Next base: position 745,700,731 of record NC_141875.1, on the reverse strand, counting down.
TAAATAGTTCAATAGTCCAACACGGTCATTAAGGCCACAATCAAAGTTTAGTCCCACCTCGCCTACAGAGTGGTTGTTACCCGAGAGTGGCTCTCGGTAAACGAGAAGTTGCCGAGAGTGACTCTAGGTAATGATTAAACCACCATCAAAATTTAGGCCCACCTCGTCTACAAACAAGCAACAAGACCTGTTGAAATAATGGGATAGTCATTTTTTATGCAACCGTTGAAATCCTCGGAAAATCATATGATTGTAGGATTGCTCGGGATCTGGCACGGTGTCATCACAGCGTCTCTGTAGGGTGTGGCAAAAGTTTGGACGCGTTTCGACTAAGCCTCCCCTGAGGCTTCTTGTAAACTGCACCATCTCCAAGCTAGTATGTGGGTATCCAGGGGGAACGTGTCTAGTTTTGTGCTGGAAGTGCTGGTCCTGTTGCTCCATTGGCCTTGAAACTTCTCGTGTCTAAGAGGGGGCAACCGCATGGCACGTGCCACGGCCTCTCATACGTCTCCAATGTATCTATAATTTTTTATTGTTCCATGCTATTATATTATCTATCTTTGATGTTTTATATGCTAATTTATATGATTTTTAGGACTAACCTATTAACCTAGAGCCCAGTGACAGTTTCTATTTTTTCTTTACTTTTAAATTTCACAGAAAATGAATATCAAACAGAGTTTCACAGTAGCAAGGAAATGACGGAACTGGCTCACAATTCGTTGGTTGATTCTTGGCGGTAACGTTATGATCATGTTGAAGTCGGCGGCCAAAAGCCATGGGATGGAGCAGAAACAATGCTCGTCATCTAAATCTGCGAGAAGCGCAATCTTCAAGTAATGATCCCGGGCCCACTAACATGCTGGCCAATAGGGGGTACTAGAAGTTGTTATATGGGGCACTGCAAAGCAAGATGCCACCATGGGTCCCATCCATAGGAAGAAAGAATAATTCTTAAATGGATGCTATCTTATTGATAGAACCCATTTATTAAAAGGATGTTTAAAGGATACGATCTTAAAAATAGAACCATTTTTTAAAAGGATGTTATAAGGATACCATCTTAAAGATAGAATCATTTAAAAATAATATGGATAGTGATATGCTCAGATCTTTCTGATATTAATTGAGTAATATATTGGGTAAATGATCTGTAGCTGCAAGTTTATATATAAGGATATAGTCGTGTAAACTTTTGCACGGCCAAATAGAGAGGACAAGAAGAACTTTGTGTCTGGTCCTATGGAAGGGAAAGCTATTCTTCTTTGCCTCGTGGTTATTTTGCAGCTCGGAAATTCCATTTATGTTGGTACAAAATTGATCTCCCTTTCGCTATATGTTTCATGTCTCATGTCTATTAGATTAGAATAATTTTTTCACCCAAACTACACGAATTTTCTTGGATATTTCACAATATGGACTTCTTTTAATGTGTGTTCTTCTCTACAAATCCATGTTTTACTGCAATTGCATTTGGAGACACTTTATGCATGAAATTAGAATGTCGTTTATCCTGCATGAAAAAATGGGGACCCGAAGTCACGAAATCGTATTGTATGGAAGTCATCCCAAACTTTCAACATTGTTACTGTGTCGTTTGTGACCCCTAGAGTTGCACTTGGTCATGATGTTCAATAATGGATAATGATGTGGCTCACTAATAAAAATTTCTTGTGACAGGCATGCAAGTTCCAATAATGGACATTTTTAGGTGTTCGATTTGATCAGGGTTGTCACCAGAAATTTGGGGCCCTTAGCGGAAATCAAAATAGGGCCCCAAATTTCGAACAGCTCATATAACATATTAGAAGAATTAATATGACCAAAAGACACTCTCACTTTATTATATAACTAGTCCAATGCTATTGCGTTGCCATGGAATAAAAGAACACACCGACCAAATAATTGCACTAATTTTATATGCTTCTACAAGGACACGATGACATGTTGTTTTCACGCATACGCAGACAAATACTGATGCTCTATTCCAGTTATTTCTTTTCGTCACTCATGTGGCTCCTTAACCACACCTCCCTGAAAGAAGACAAATAAACATCTTTCTCCTAGCCCTTTTTTGCTAGACCTCCAGTTTCTTAATTTTTCCTGGCCCTAAAATTCTCATAATCTTGTTTCTTCAAAAATCTGTCATCTCGATTTGCCACCATCTAAGACATTCCTGAACTTCGGAAATCTTACATACCATCCAAAAATCGTCTGTGGCCCTGCATCACCCAGGAAGCTCATTAAAACAATACCTAGGCTCTCCAAAAAAATTTAACTCATTTACATTGCAAGGGTTCTTCTAAGTGACATATAATTTTACTTGTAATATTTCTGTCACCCAAGATATCTTGACATTTTTCATTTGTACTTAATATTTATGCAACTCATGCACCTTGCAATTTGGTAGCTCATTGCTCAGAATGATTGTTATTGTATGCATAACAACTCCCTTCTCTGAGAGGAAATTCTAAATTATAGTTAGCAAACCAGCATAGGCTGTACACCATCGGTTACAAGAACATTGGGAGCCTTGTGGAATATATTTTGGGGGAAAAAGGAAGTCTACATGAGGGAATAATAGAGAAACAGTGCAGAGTTGCTGAAGAATTGATAAAAAAATATTGCTGAAGAGCTTCAACAATTGTACTTACAAGAAGCCGCTAACATATTCTTTAGTACATAGTATGCATAACAACTCCCTTCTCTCAACGTCATATAGTTGTAGCAGCATATAAATTGCATCCAAATCTTGGACCAAAAGGTTGATAAAATAAATTACTTTCAGAATATGTTTTTGGCAAGTGAATAAGGTTTACTGTATTTGTAGTTAACTAGCACATATGCCCGTGCGTTGCAACGGGAGAACAAGAAAAAATCCTCGCACACTCCAAGTGACCCATCCGTGTTACCACTCTCTTCGCCACCATGGTCACATTGTCCACCTCACGACAAACATGACAATCTCAAGGGCAATGAGCTTGGTCATCACACTCTAGCTCTCTGTTTTCGAAAGACCTTACAGTGCGTCACAATGGAAAAAGTTATCTGCATACGTAGCCTCCGTCCTAAAGAACAGCATACATCTAAACTAATAAATATCTACCTAATTTTTTTGTTACAGCGAACAAGGCAAATTATGTCAGCTATGGTTGAATTGAAAATTAATAATACAATTATTCCTAAAGCTAGCAAACGTTTGATTAGCTGTTACCACTGAGGCAGAAAGTTTGAAATTGAAACACATATTTTTTATGATATTTTCTAGAATTGAAATATGTATTATTCAGTACATCCAATAATTCAGAGTGGCAGTGGAAAGAAGCAAAAATACAAAAGTATTGTTTATAAGAAAAACATATAAAATGTCATATGGCTCTAGCCCAATAATAACACATAAAATCATGTGAAACATCTGATTAATTCTCCTCTAAAAATGAAGGATGTAAATAAAGATAAAAGCAGATTAGTGAGAAAACCAACATATACCATGTATTTAATCAATCACTTTTTTCATGCATGTCTTCCTCATACCGCAATTGTTATAATTAAACATATTCAATGATTCAAATACACATTAGAGGAAAACAAACCACATAGCTAGTACAGCCACTTAGTGCACTTTATTTGAAAGAGTAAGTAACGATCAGAATAATGAATATATATAGATCTACCTAAGAAAGTAACAGTTTATACCCGGTAAATAATAAAGAGCATAAAAGATATGGCAGCTATGAATTTGGAAGACCTTTTTTTTTTGCCATCACGTAGCTGGAGCCTGGGCCGAAGTGTTTTCTATTCCTCATCCCTTGCTATCCTTGCTTATTAATTCCCGAGACATTTTCCTTGACACCCAGGAACTTCAAAGAGATATATAAATTGAAAGGGTCGAATATAAGAAAAACAAGGTGGGACTATTTAATAGTTGGAGGCCAGATAATCAATTAATTGCGGCTGCATTGTTAAACGGGCTGAGTCCAGGCTGTCGATTAGTTGGGCCAGCCTTGTACTAAAAAAAAGTACAAAAAGAACTCCTTGCGCGACTTAATACCTTATTTCCGCATGCCCAATTCTGTATCAAAAGAAAAAGGCGCTTTAGTTTGACGCACGCAGCAGCCCAGCTAGATGGTTGGCAGTGCGGATAGCGTGCTGATATTCCAATGATCTAATCCTGTTGTTGGCGTTTTGTTTTTTCTGGTTCAGTATTTTTCTTTTCCTTAAAAACGGACCAATATATAGGAACCAAAGACGGACGAAAAAGCTGATGGTCCTGTCGTAGATGGACGAAAAAGCTGATGGTCCTGTCGTGGACAATAAAAAGTGGAGAAACAATCCTCCCTTTAATATTAGGGAAAGATTGACCCAAAAGGTTGTTAAAATAAATACACAAGGATAAAACCTCACATCAGTGGCATGCATACAATATAATTAAGAGAAATCATAAGAAAGGAAACGCTCCCTATGTCTTAGAGATCTGGTTAAGACCTGTTCATTGGCATAGATAAAGTATGTAAATAGTCGCTTTTGAAATCAGATGAAGCAAGTAAAAGGCTCTCAACTGAACCTTGCATTGCCACATTTGCAGCAATGACGATGTGTTTCCGCCCTCTCATGTACTGCTTCTGAGCACGGCATGTAGTCGCATGGCACCGTTAACACGCTGCTCATCGTCGGCATCTATGTCGATGACCCGGTCATCGCCGGGGCAGAGCCTGAAGAGAACTAACGCTTCCAGGGAGAAATGCATCATACTGCTCCGGTACTACCTCAGACATCTCCGGTAATACCCTAGGATGGAGGTGAACCAGGCGGATGGTCGCATCACGATCAAGCAGGTGGCCTACACTACCAAGATGCTCAACCAAGCAGGCATGAAGGATCGACATGTCATGCACGCTCCAATGAAGCCATGGATAAAGCTCAACAAGGATAGCTCCGAGAAGGCGGTGGATGCTACCCTCTACTGCAGCATCATCGGGAGCCTCAAGTATCTTGTGCACACCTGACCTGAGATCACGTTCACTATTAGGTACCTGAGTAGGTTCATGGAAGCCCTGGCAAGCAATAATCTTGCTGCCGTCAAGCACCTAATCCTTTACATCGCGGGTAAACACACGCACGGACGCGTGTATCATCGTGGCGTCAGAAAGAGCTTGGTCAGCTATAACGACTCCGACCAAGCTGGTGATCTGGACTCCCGGAAGAGCACTTCTTGCATACTGTTCTTCCTCAGGAGCAGTCCCATTAGTAGGCAATCGGTGAGGCAGAACGTTGTCGCCACTTCTTCGTGCAAGGCAGAGTACAAGGTGGCAGCTACAGCGGCCAGTCAAGGAATCTGGCTTGCTCGCCTCCTCGGCGAGATGCTCAACAAAGACACCGCCCCTGCACTCATCTTCGTCGATAACAAATTTACGATTTCCCTCTGCAAGAACCCAGTACTTGTGATAGCACCGAGAAGGACACTGTGTGCGTGGAGTTCATTCGTACTGGTGAGTAGAAAGCTGACATGCTGACAAAGACTCTAGAGCCACGTACAGCTTCAGGAACTAAACGACAAGGTTGAGATCGTCAACATCAAGCTTCATCCACAAGGTTGTGGGGGAGATCGTAGGCTTCACCCTTGTCTCCGATGCATGCATGCATGTAGCTGCATGTCCGCAGCAGTGAAAAAAAGAAAAATGACTGTAGCTACCATAGGCTTAGTAGCTAAGTAATAGTAGTCAGCAGTGATGTAGCACTAGTGCTTGACGTAAAGTGCTTATATCAGGTAGCCGGCAAGGTCGGTTCAGTTTGCTATTTAAGGCTAAACCTCGGATTGTAACTCATTCCACTCCATCAGCTTCAGTACAAGGCAGCAAGCCAATACCAGTGCTTGTACGTGAGCTCCTCCTACATATACGTGTGTACGCAGCTAGCTATGTGTGCATCTACAGATTGCCTTGCGCTATCCCTGTTAGTGTATGAGCAATCAGGTACTATACTAGCTGGCTGGAAACCGTTGGGAAGCTTGGCTCCGCCAGACGATTGATGGATGTGCAGCTTTCTCAATGATTAGAGCAGTTGTGCTGGAAGCTAACTAGGAATGAAGAGTTTACGGTTAAATCCATGTATCTGGATGTTATAAACGCTAGCTCTATTCCTAGTTCGAAACATATCTGGAATGTCAAAGTACCTTTGAGAGTTAAAGTGTTTATGTGGTTTGTGCACAGACAAGTCATTTTAACTAAGGATAACTTGGCAAAACGCAACTGGACCGGATCTAAAAGATGTAATTTTTGTGACCGGGATGAATCCATCAAACACCTCTTTCTTGACTACCCGTTGGCAAAAAATTATGGCAGACTGTTCACATAGTTTTTAATATTACTCCTCCGAATACTATCAACATGTTATTTGGGATGTGGCTTGATCAGTATGTGGTCGCTACTCACTCCGACGAAGGCCACGGAGCGTTTGGTTACTGGATCTATCCGATGGGAGATGGTAGCACGGGCTATTTTTAACCGGTTTGGATGGCGGTTATGTAATAGGATATGCAATTAATTTTCATATCTTTATTTTGCTAGCCGGTTGTGGCTTTACTTTTTTTCTCTTCTACTCTTTGTGAGCATTCTTTTGGATCGTTTGGTTGAGACTTCAAGACATGTGTTGAACTTATTTGCTTATTAATAAATGTGGCCGTATGCATCGTTCTGATGCAGAGGCCGGAAAAAAGGTACTATACTACAAATCATCTGTTCTTTCGGCGTTTTCTCTAGTTCAATTTTGTTTAAAATGTAAGGAATTTGGCATTGGTTAGTTGTCATGCATGCCTAAATACACAGTAATTCTTTGCCTGTCTGCTGCCGGATACAAGATTATTACATAGAGTGCACATGATTAAATTAGCAGAGAGTCCACCACCAGCATTTTCTTATATCAACTCTGTTTCATTTCATCTTTCTGTTACATTATGTAACTGAACCAACTGTTTGTATGTGCCTACTTTCAAATGGCATTGAAGGCAGGAGGAGCTAACAGCAGATTAATTTCATTGACATCCATGTCTCCATGACCGGATTGTTCCGATCACCAAAGTTTGTCCACTCATGCCTGAATTCTCTTCTTGCTTCTGTCAGTCTAGGGAACAAGCATTTTTCCCATGATGAACCAAACCATTGCTGCCTACTTGAGATCTTCATTGAGATGCTTAATTTGTTCCTACCAGCTTAGTTTCAGACTCGACGATTGTTTATTCCAGGCTCATAAATTAAGACGATGAGTTCGGTTTGTAAGACTTTTGCTGAAGTTGGATAGAACAAGACCTTCAATTTTGAGTAGAAACAAGTGGAAGTTGCATTTGCTTCCAATTGCATATCAAGTCTGCCAGTAGAACCATTAATTATTGAGCGTGAACTGATCCAGCGATTCAGGAGGTATGATGAATGATGGGTTGGGATGTGCTTCCATTTATCTACTCTTCGACTATATCTTGACCCGCCGCCGTGGCTCTCGATTCGGGCAGGTGATTGACTGATCGTGACGACACAGGTGTTGTGTGATATATTAGACGACGGCTATCGATCCCACCATGGTGCATAGCGTAGCGTCACAGAAAATAACATCCATACTCCCTAAGAAGTAACACACAAATGCATGAGAATGTTTTGTTGCGTAGCTAGTCCACTAAGTACTCTGTAACAGAAAAGCGCATTTTGCAATCCCCTAAAGAGCAGTTGTCAGCTTCCAGCCTGAAACCCAATTCTGAACTTCTCTGCATTTTCACAATCCCTGGCCAAAAAAGAAGAACAGGCCAAGGCCGACCACGTCCCTACCTATGCTATGTACACGGGACCATCAGGACAACGGGGAGGATGTTGCTATGTAGCAAAGTAAAATATGAGAGGCAGGCAGGTTTTAATTACTGCATTAACACGGGAAGGAACGGCAACATCTGAATACCGGTTCTGAACTTCTATGTTCTTATGTCCACGTGCGCCAGTGGACAGCGGACATGCTGATCCACGACCCTTCCTTATTTCTGCTATCCCATTCCAGCGCTGGCTGCATACTTGACAGCCGGATTAATGAACGGCAACATCACCATCCACATCATGTACAACCTTACTGATCTGAAAGCAATCTAGCAAACTATCAGCTTCAAGAACATATATTACCCACCCATTCCAATGAAAAAAAAGGCACGCCGTGACCATTCTCGACAAAGAAAAGACCACAGAAAGATGTACGAAACAGTTAAGTAAACACTGTCTGAACCTATCTAGCTAACAATAGTGTTGACAGACAGTTCTTAGTACATGTTCTCTTGACCTCTTGGGTAGTAGTCCATTAATCACATGCATCAGGATACGAACAGGTCCAAATCTGGACGTGAACGCATGGACAAGCAGAACAGGGGAAGGCCCTGAAATAACGGGGGGCAACGATGAATTTGTTCTTCTGCTTAAACAGGGGACGGATGGATTGTCGATGGTGACCACCTGTGGTGAAATTCCCTGAGTTCGATGTCACAGTCAAGAAAGGGTGAAGTCAAATAATTAAAAATTAAATCCGGCGCATCAGGAGACAAAGAGGTCACCTTGCTGGATTCACCTCAACCGTCAAACAGGCTTGCTTACGGTTGGGTTTTATTCCTAGTTACAACAGTAGGGGCTCCTGATGATCCTCCCTACAACAGTAGGAGCAGATTTAAGTACTTTTATTATTTATTTATAGCAGATGTACCTTTTCTATTTATTTATTTATCTTAGTTACTTTTATTATTTGCAAAGATGTAACGTATTTGTTTCTGTTAACTGAAGATTAGGGAGAGAATTCACGCACAGCTCATTAGCACACAGGCAGTGGGTATATGTACACTTGGAGAGCCACACCCGCATAATGGAGATCATGGGGGTGAGCCACTACTCGAGGACATGCGCCACTAACCTATACAAGTGGCAGCACTGTCAACTGTCGTACGTATGTGCAAGGCTATACAAGTGCACATACGGTATACTCTAACAGTTTCATATTAAAATTATGCAGGTGTTCGGGTGACGCGGATGCCGAGGAAGAAGTGGAGGGTACCGAGATCCTTCACAGCGAATTGGGTGGTGAGCTGAGTGATCACGCGTCGGAGGAGAGGCGCTGACAACGTGGTGAGCATTATGTCATCAACATAGAGCAGCAGGTAGTTCATGTCGGCGCCGTGGTGGAGGACGAAGAGCGACGAGTCAGAGCGCGTGGCCGTGAATCCGATGGTGTGGACGAAGCCGGCGAAGCAAAGGAACCAGGCCTGCTGTTTCAAGCCGTAGAGGGACATGGCGAGGCGGCAGACATGATGCGGCCTATCAACATCCACGAACCCAGCAGGTTGGTGACAGAGCACTTGCTGGTGCGCGCCTTGTGGCGGGAGAGCGAGTTGTCGGCATTAGTCTTGTGTTTTAAGACCCACTTGCTGGTGATTAAGCTAGCACCAGGAGGACGCGGCAAGAGCTCCAAGCGCGGTTGCGAACGAGCACATCGTAGTCATTGTGCATGGCGGCGAACCAGTGGGGGTCGCGCACGGCCGCACACAGAGCTGGGAACAGGCGTGACCGGTGTGGAAGTCGTGGCGGTGGTGGCGTCGCAGTAGCATGGATTCAGCCTGAAGATACCACGCTGGGCACGTGTGACCATGGGCATAGCAACCGGCGGGGCGGGTGTGGCAGTGGCAGGTGACGATAAGGAGCTCAGGGTCGATGCAATCGACGTAGACGTAGTCGCGGAAGGGCTGTCAGAGGTCGATCCGAAGGCATCGTTCGAACCTGCTGATGGCGTGTCGGAGTGAGGCGTGGGAGAGCCATGCGCTCCCAAGTGGACGATGGAGGTGTAATACCAGATGGCGCGTGTGGGGCACGGGGCATGGAGCCGCTCGAGGAAGATCTTGTGGTGGAGCTCGCAGCAGGGGCCAGGGAGCCGCGCGCACACTCCGCAGGCTGGATGACGATCGGCACCTGCACCATAGATGGAGAAGCAGCAGGGGTCCATGGCGAGGGCACGGCGGGTGCGGATGAGGCAGTGAAGGAGAACACGTGCTCATGGAAGATGACATGCCGTGAGGTGAACACACGCCGAGTAACAGGATCAAAACACCGGTTGCCACGGTGATCAGATGGGTAACCGAGGAACACGCACGCAACGGAGCGGTGGTCGTGCTTGTGGTGCGTCGTGGATGCAAGGTTGGGAAAACACAAGCACCCAAAGACACGGAGAAAGGAGTAATCGGGATCAACGCTGAGCAGGAAGGCGTGCGGTGTTCATGGTGCGATTGCGTGGCATAGCCGGCGATTGAGGAGGTAGGTGGCGGTGTTGAGCGCCTAAGCTCAGAAGCGGGCCGGCATGCCGGCGTGGAACAGAAGGACGCGAACCCCATCATTCAGTGTGCGGAGCGCCCGTTTGGCCTTGCCGTTTTGTGGGCTTGTATATGGGCAGGAAAGGTGGAAGTGGGTGCCATGGCGAGCGAGGAAGGAGCGGACAACAACATTGTCAAACTCGCGGCCATTGTCGGTCTGAAGCGCGAGGACAGGGAGCTGGAATTGTGTCTGGACGTAGGCGAAGAAGTCAAGAAGAACAGCAAAAATTTCCGACTTGTGTTTGAGTGGGAAAGTCCAAGCATATTGAGTAAAATCATCAAGCACCACCAAAAACAATTGATATCCTGAGTTTCTTACAACCGGTGAGGTCCATACATCAAGATGCAAGAGCTGAAACGGTAACATGCTGCTACTGCTAGATGACTGAAATGGGAGACGCTTGTGTTTTCCTAAATGACCGGCGCTACAGACATGGTGCGCGTCCTTGCTGAAGGCCAGCGGAAGCTGATCGGCGATGAGGCAGAGTGAGGCAGACCCGGGATGCCGCAGACACTGGTGCTAGAGGTCCGTGTCAGCAATGCCAGCAAAGAATGTCCAAGAGCGAAGCGCTGGACTGCCCACAGGATAGAGGTCGCCATCGGAATCAGAGCGGAGGATCACCACCTTGGTTTGGATGTCCTTAAGAGAGAAACCACAAGCGTCAAATTCAACTGAAATAGGATTATCGTGGCAAAGTTGTCGGACAGAGAGAAGATTTTTATTAAGGGAAGGAGAAACGAGCACGTTGCGGAGTTGAATAGATGAACTGCTGGCGACGAGAGAGCCGGTGCCGACGTGTGTGATCGGCAGGCACTCATCACTGCCCACAATGATGCGGGAATCAGAAAAGGAGGGACGGACGGACAGGAGGTTACCCGACGATGAAGACATGTGCACCACAGCGCCATAGTCTAGGTACCACTCTGGAGTGGACCCCGAGGTCAAGGGCTGGCAGCGGCGCTGTGCAGGGCGGCCTGGAATGAGGCCATGTCCCACGCCGGGTCGCCGGGGACGGAGCGGAGGAAGAAGCGCCCGGGGTGCTGTAGCTAGCCAACGGCCCGTAGCCAGTTGATGTAGCGGGCTGGGGCGGGGGCGGTGATGGGCGGCACGGTGGTGGGAGCGCCAGCAGCAGGAACAGGGGGCGGATTGGCCAGGGGAAGGGCATCAACGACGGTGTTGCCGGTGTGCTCCATAGCGGCAGCGGAAGTTCGGGAGCCTGGGCAGATGGATTGAGCAGGGAGGGGGTGTCTGATAACATGTTAACTGAATATTAGGGAGAGAACTCACGCACATCTCATTAGAACACAGGTAGTGGGTATATGTACACTTGCAGAGCCACACCGGCCTAGTGGAGATCATGGGGTGAGCCACTGAGCCACTACTCGAGGACGTGCGCCACTAACCTATACAAGGGGCAGCACTGCAACTGTCGTACGTATGTACAAGCCTATACAGGTGCACATACGGTATGCTCTAACAGTTTCATATTAGAATTATGCAGTCACCATGCAATCTTATTTCGAGCTGTTGACCTGCTAAGGATTCTCCCTTTTACGCTTCTACTTGTTGGGAAAGAAGGTGCCACTCTAACACTAAAGAAACAAGAATGAATTGTATACAATGAAGTGGATGCTTCTGCCTGAAAGAATCATTTATTTTATTTTGGTGGAGAAGAATCAGACAGGTCGGAAAAAAAACCCATGCAAGGACACACATTGAAGAAAAGAGCACAAAAACAAAAAACAACGAGTGCAAAGAAATGTGTTAGCTAACTGAGCCAACAATGCACAATGGAGGAATTGGCATGCAGCGGCCAACCAAGCACGAGTGCACGATGGAAGACGATTAAAACATCGAAATAATATCTTACTCCAACCTCCAGATGTAAGATTTGTGGAAATTAAGGGGAACAGGGAAGACGGCAGATCGGGGCAGCACAGGGGACCCTACTCTCAGGCAACGACAAACTAGCTGCAAGGGCCAGATCAAGCTGTCAATTGCACGAGGAACAGGGAGCCGCAAGCACGCTTCGCCGCGTGTACGTATTGCAAACCGGTCCGTACGTGAGTTTCACGAAACAGGAGGCGATTAGGTCTCGCGCGCGGCCGCCTCCGGCCGCCACTTCGGCGGCGGCGCCGCCGCCTCTGCTCTCTCTGACCCCTTCGCATAGCGGTAGGTGAACCTACTCGCCTCCAGCCAACTTGCTTCGCCAGTTGTGCTGTTTTATCCGACCCTTCTATGAATGTAGCTTCATGCATGGGCGTATTGCTGTTGCCCTAGTCAGCTCCTTCAGGTGGATTTGCTTTCTTCGCTGTAGTTTTACAGTGTCTTTGCGATGTTGAGTAGTTCTCGTGGCTTGTTTTCATTAACTGATCTGTTATGTGGATGTATTTATGACCTAAACGCAGAATTGATTCTGTTTTGGATTGTTGAATGAATCTGTGGAATAATGAATATGCTCGCCTGGAACTGCTGTGGAGGAGGGAATCGCCGTACAGTTCGTGAGGTTGTGGCCCCGCAATGTCCCCAAGCTTGTTTTTCTTATTGAGACAAGGGAAGCTTCACAGAAACTTGAGAAGTTAAGGTGGAGACTAGCTTTGAAGGTTGTCATGGTCTGAGTAGTGATGGGAGAAGTGGAGGACTTGCTTTGTTTTGGGATGAATCTTTGCAAGTTGAAGTCCTCCATTCATGCTCTAGATACATTAATACATTGGTGCTTAATGCAGCGAAATTTTTCAGTGGCGAGGCATGTTTGTTTACTGGGAACCAAAGGTTGAGAACCGACACATCATGTGGGAGCATCTTCAGCGTCTACGTGCGGTGGCGGATGACCCATGGTTTGTGTGTGGAGACTTGAACGAGATCCTATGGTATGCGCATTTTTATAGCTCATTGTGTGCTGAGAATATAATGGCGGCATTCAAGGACGCGTTGACAATGTGTGAATTGAGTGACTTAGGGTTTTCTGGACTTCTTTACACATACGATAATGGCCAGGAGGGTCATAGCAATGTTGGAGTTCCCCTTGATAGGGCTTGTGTAGAAGATAAATGGTATGTTTTATTTCCAGCAGCTCTGGTAGTGCATCTGACTACTTCTTGTCCGGAACATTGTCCTCTGCTGATTCACTTCACAGTTGAAGACAAAAGCAGATGGCAGAGTTCTCATAGATATGAGATTATCTGGGAACATGAACCTGGACTACCAAAAATTATTGCTTCTGTACAGTCTAGAAAGAGGCCGGCTGGCCATCTGGGCTAGATCACAAGTGCGCATAAGAGCATCTCCAACTGGCGCGCTAAACAAGCGCCGCACCGTAAATTTAGCCAGTTTAGCGCGCGCGCAACCCGGCGGGTGGCTCCAGCGGGTGCGCTATAACCGCGCGCTCGGTATAAGGAGTTGGGCGCGCGGTCGGATTCGCTATGTCGCGCGGTGTATTTGGGGCGCCCGCTTCCACGCGCGGCACACTCGAGCGCTCGCGCTACACTCTCTCTTCTCCGCCTCCTACGCCCCGCGCGCCGGCTCCGGCGAACTGCACCCCGTGGACGCACGCGTCGGCACCCCGCTCACCCCATCCTATAGCCGCGACCCCTCCACCGCCGCCGCCGCAAACCCTAGCCCGGGTGGCGTTGGCCTCGACTCCGCCGGAGCTCCTCATGCCGCCGCGGATGACCTCGGCGGCAGGTGGCGTCGCGCCGGCGCCGGCCCGAGCCGCCGCCCCCTCCTCAAAGCTCCCCAATGCGGCGCGGCCAAAGAAGGGCAAGACATCGGCGAAGAAAAACAAGGCGGCGGACGGCTCCGGCACCTCGAAGGCGAGGAGGAAGAAACTTTCAGGGCGTGCGACGGTTGCGGCGGCTACCGAAGCACCGGCGAGCTCACTCGTTGAGCCGGCGGCCGACGCGCACAACATGTTCGACGAAATGCCCCCAAGGTAAAAAAAATTCCAACTTTTCATTTTTTTGTTATTTTTTCAATGCATTCACATATAGATAGCTTATTTGCATTGTTCAAAAAACTTTGTAGTCTCAATGATGATGCATACGTGTCAATGATGGGTGTTGGCTCCAACAACTCGCATTGGTCTCAAACCAATGACATGCATTTTGAAGACCATGAGTTCGAGGTGGACGAGGAGGGTGAGGGCATTGTCGACGCACCGAAAGGAAGAACGGGTAATTACACCAACGTCGATGACATCTTACTATGCAATACTTGGTTGCAACTGTCGAGGGATCCATCCATTGGAGGTGATCAAAGTAGAGATGCTCATTGGGTGCGGATGAAAGAACACTTTGATGTTCACAACTTGAGTGGAATTGACCGCTCCGAGAGATCACTTCGGTCCCGATGGTCGACAATCAAATCAGATTGTCAAAGGTGGGCGGCCTGTCAAAAGGCGGTTGACAAGTTGAACCCAAGTGGCACAAATGAGGACGATAGAGTAAGTGGCATTTCATACATGTTCATCATACTTGTTGTTGGTGCTAACTTGCTTTGTTTTCATGTAGTACAACATTGCACAAAACTTGTTCAAAGAAGAGGAGAGGACAAACAAGAAGGGGAGATCAAGAAAGGAAGGGTCTTTACCTTGCCCCATTGCTACAACGTGTTGAAGGATGATGAGAAATAGAAGAAGCGTGATGATTTGCATTTGAGCAACAAACAGAAGCGAACAATTAAGTTGGATGATGATGAGGAGGAGGAGGATTATGCATCAAGTGATGACGGCAAGAGAAGCCCCACACCCAACTCGGTTTCATACTCGAAGCCAAAGCGACCGGATGGGTGCAAGAAAGACAAAACCGAAAAGAAGAAGAGGAAAGGAGATGATGAGCTCAAAAAATGCTATGGAAGCTATTGTGAAGGCAAGAAAAGAAGCCAACGAGGTGAGGAAAATGGCAAGGAACCAAGATGCCGTGGCCGAGGAGAGGAGGTTGGTGGCCGAGGAGATGAGGGTGGCGGCTGAGGAGAGGAAGGTGGCTTTGGAGGAGAGGAAGGTGAGCAATGAGGAGCGAACTAGATTGTTGAAATGGGAGAAACACTTGTTCTTCTTGGACACATCTAACCTCAATGCGACGCAAAAGGAGTATGTCAATCTTGCCCGTGAAGAAGTCTTGATCCAAAAAAGAGCCATGGTTCGTGCAAATGGGTGGCGGTGGCCTCGGCGCCATGGGTGGCATGGGTGGCTTCGGAGGTACCATGGGCGGTGCAATGGGAGGCATGGCTGGCTTTGGAGCACCCCCGGACGCTATGGCCACCATGGGAGGCATGAGTTTTGCTTCTCTCATGGAAGGCATGGGTGCACCTACGGCCGCCATGGTCGGAATGTCTTTTGATGTGCCTCCTCGCACACATTCCCATGAAGATGCCGTTGAAGATCTTGCCAACACCGTCGGAGCTTCACGTCATGCGGTGCGCGATGAGGAGAGGGAGGAAGATTCATCTTCGGGGGAGGAAGAATCGTCTTCCGAAGATGAGGACGAGGACGAGGAATGATGTGTCTTTCATTTGTGTATTGAACTTGGTTGGATGAACTTGTGGGCATGATTTTGAACTTGTGGGCATGAACTTTTCTTCATCAACTTGTTTGTGTGAAATTTTATATGTCATGTTCATTGCATTTTGAATGTTTCAACTTGATTTTGTGTTCAAAATGCCATATATGCAATGCCCAGGCGAGTCGCGCACGCTGCTGGAGCGGCATGCGCGCGCTACTTTTTAGCGCGGCTGCTGGAGCCAGCGCTGCGCGCTGCACCAAACCAGGCGATGGGCGCGCGGCTGCTGGAGCCAGCGCTGCGCGCTGCACCAAACCAGGCGATGGGCGCGCGGCAAAACAGTTTTTTGCGCACGGCGTGTTCGGCGCCTGTTGAAGATGCTCTAAGGAGGCTGTGAATGATCTAAATTTGGGAGTAAGAAAAAGTTTGGTTACGTTACTTGTAGCATTGACAAACTGACATAATTAGAAGGTCGTCAAGTTGGCTCAAAAATACCGAACTGAACAAACCGGAAAGACTAAAATGCCCTTGACTCCCCATATATTGAGAAAGAGATTTCAGACGCCTTATTTCAGATTGGGCCATTAAAGGCCTATGGTACTAATGGTGATGGATTCCCAACACGTTTTTATCAATGAACTGAAGGATATTCTCAAAGTTCTTAGTTAACCATCTTTGGTCACGGCTAATGGGGCTTATTTCGGAAGACCATAGTGCTTCTATTCCAAGCTGTTAAATTGTGATCCAAATTCTAGTATCTTGTTGGACTAGACATAGTACGATCGGTGTGGGCATTGCGTTGACGTCAACGCGTATGAGTACAACTCGTTTACTTGTCCTCTAGGGACTCTCATGTATTGCCCTCATATATACCCCATGTAATCGCACCTAAAAACAGTCTATCCTCCTTCTCATAGTAATTACGCCTTCGTACGTCCGTGGTATTTTTTTCTTATGAATTTTCACGTAAAAATTCATGTCTCTCGTGTCTTATTTTATCTAATAAGTGGTATTAGAGCCAAATTCACATACACGATATTGAAGACGAGAGATTAGGGTTGCGGGTTGCGGTCTATCCGCCGCCCCCTACACGCGGTCGGCCGATCCGAAGGCAGATCGATCTCCGCTGCGCGCACCGAAGATATCCGTTGTCCGACATTGATCAGTGCAAAATATCCAAGTCCCGAGGGGATCAGGCGTGGCAGCTGCTGCTACTACTACTTGCGCATTTTTTGATCGAACGTGTACAAGCTGAAGTCTCGAGGAGTAGTCTGTGCAGCCGCTAATCAAGTTGTCGCTGCTACGTACTGCTTCACGTCAAATCCATATCGATGGATACTACTTCAACTAGTACTATTCACATCACGTGGAGGCCAAGGCTGATTGCTAGTTCAATTTTTGGACTTTTCCATCTCTAATTGCTACACGTGCATTCAAAGCTACCATGTGCTACTGTTCCTAGTTTCGTTTGATCCCCATATTAAATTCTGTCAGGAATTTTTCTACTTCTACTCGTACTACTTTGCGTACACAGATCTAATCTACTCATGGCTTCCATGAAGTACGACCTTCCGCTGCTTAACCATGACATAAGGTTTACCATATGGCAAGTCAAGATGCGGGCGTTGTTGGCACATGCCGACTATGATGAAGTATTGGATAGTTTTGGGAAGCAAAGGATTCAGGGATGGACTGATGAGGAGAAAAGAACAGACCGTAAGGCTTTGTTACAAATTCAACTCTATTTGCATAATAATATTTTGCAGGAAGTTTTGAGCGAGAAAACTACCACCGCTCTCTGGTTAAAGCTATAAGGGATTTGCATGACTAAAGATCTTACCAGCAAGATGCATCTGAAGCAAAAATTATTCCTACACAGGTTACCCGAGGGAGGTAATATTATGAATCATATTTCAGAAATTAAAGAGATCATATCTGATCTAGCTGCAATGGATGTTAATTATGAAGAGGAAGATACAACTTTAATGTTCCTTTGTTCACTACCAAGTTCTTATACCAATTTTAGAGACACCATATTATACAGTCATGACACTCTCACACTTAATGAAGTTTATGAAGCTTTGAACTCCAAGGATAAGATGAAACTGATGGTGCCTCATGATGGTTCGAGTTCATCCCAAGCCGAGCGATTAGTTGTTCGTGGCAGGACAAAGGAGAAGAACTGACATAATGGAAACAATTGCAAAAGTAAGAACGACTATAGGGGCTGGTCGCAATCCAGAGACAATAAGTGTTGCAGGTATTGCAAGAGAGATGTGCATGACATCTCTAAGTGTTTCAAGTTGTAGAACAAAGAAAAGAGGAAAGGTAACAAACAGGGTGAAAATTCTGCTAACGTTGCTCGTTATGATAGTTCCCATAATGCTCTTGTCTTTATTGCTGGATGTGCTTAGGCCAATGATGAGTGGGTACATGACACTACATGTACTTTTCATAGGTGCCCACATAGAGATTGGTTTGCTACTTTTGATTCTACTACTGCTGGTGGTTCTGTTTTGGGTTTTGATAATTCACCATGCAAGATTGAAGGCACAGGTTCCGTTTGAATCAAGATGTTTGATGGCACAATCAGAACTTTGACAGATGTTCGGTATATTCCGAAGATGAAGAGAAATCTTATTTCTATGAGTGCCTTGATGCAATACAAATATTCAGGTGGAGATAGTGTTTTGAAAGTCACCAAAGGTTCCCTTATTGTGATGAAAGGTGACTTAAGTACGACCAATGGTCTTTATTACCTTCGAGGTTCTACCGTTTCAGGTAATGCTACTCCAGTTCTTTCATGGAATTCTGATTGTGATGCTGCTAACCTTTGGCATAGGCGTCTTCGACATATGAGTGAGCTTGGTTTAGCAAAGTTAAATAAGAGAGGTCTTCTTGATGGATATGAACCTGGTAAATTAAAATTTTGTGAGCATTGTATCTTCGACAAGGACAAGAGGGTGAAGTTCAACACTTCGAATCATACAACCGAAGGAATTCTTGGTTATGTGCATTCAGATTTATGGGGCCATCGCGCAAGAAGTCACTAGGTGGTGCTAGTTACATGCTGACTATTATTGATGATTATTCGAGAAATGTTTGGCTTATTTCTTTAAGCGTACATATCAATCATTCTCAGCATTCATGGAGTGGAAGATTATGATTGAGAGACGAACTAAAAAAAGATAAAGATACTTCACACTGATAATGGTATGGAATTCTGTTCTAAGCAATTTAAGAATTATTGCAAGTCTGAAGGCATTGTTAGACAGTACACCGTTCCTTATACCCCTAAACAAAAGGGTGTTGCTGAGCGTATGAATAGGACCATTATTTCTAGAGCCCATTGCATGCTTTCCAATGCAGGTTTGCATAGGCGTTTTTGGGACGAGGCCGCTTCCACTGGTTATTATCTCATTAACCGTTCATCATCTATTGCTCTTAATAAGAAAACTCCAATTGAGGCATGGTCTGGTTCACCTGTTGATTATTCATAGTTGAGAGTTTTTGGTTGCACTGCATATGCCCGTGTTGATAATGGAAAATTAGAGCCTAGGGCTGTTAAGTGCATCTTTCTTGGTTATAAGTCTGCTGTTAAAGGTTTTAAATTGTGGAATCCTGAAACCCAGAAGGTTGTTATTAGAAGAAATGTTATCTTTAATTAATCTGCTATGTTACGTGATGTTCCATCTACCTATGTTCCTGATGAGAGTGAAAACATGCTACTATTCAACATCCTATTGTTCCATCCAGTTGGAATCTCGCACGTGATAGAGTTAGATGGGGTATTAATAAACTTGACAGGTTAATTGAAGGGTGCAATATTGTTTCTTTTCCTTTATCTGTTGTAGAAGAAATTGAAGGTAATGCTGAGCCTTCTTCATATTCCGAGGCCATTATTTCTGGTGATAGTAATAAGTGGATGACCGCTATATATGCATGATGAGATGGAATCACTTGAAAAGAATGTCACTAGGGATTTAGTAAGATTATCTAGAGAGAAGAAACCTATTCATTGCTAGTGGGTTTTGAAAAGGAAAGAAGGTGTTTCTCCTAATGATGAGACAAGATATAAAGCAAGGTTAGTTGCTAAAGGTTATAAACAGATTCAAGGTATTGACTATAACGAAGTCTTTTCTCCTGTTGTGAAGCATAACTCTATTTGCACATTACTCAGTATTGTTGCCATTCATGATTTTGAGCTTGAACAATTAGATGTTAAAACTGCACTTTTACATGGAGAATTAGAAGAGTATATTTATATGGAACAACCTGAAGGTTGTGTTATTCCTGAAAAAGAAAAGCTTGTCTGTATGTTAAAGAAATCTCTTTATGGATTGAAGCAATCCCCTAGATAGTGGTACAATAGATTTGACACTTTTATGCCCTCTCAAGGTTTCGAAAGGTCTAATTATGATAGTTGTGTTTATTTGAAAAATGTAAATGGTTCGAATATTTATTTGCTCCTTTAAGTTGATGATATGCTAATTGCTGCAAAGAGTATGTCAGATATGAATGAACTACAGAAGCAGTTGAGTAATGAATTTGAGATGAAGGATATGGGTGCAGCAAAGAAAATACTTGACATGGAAATATCCAGAGATAGACCGTCTGGAAAAGTATATCTAAGTTAGAAGGGATATATTGATAAAGTTCTTCATCGTTTTAATATGCATAATGCCAAGCCAGTGATTACTCCGTTAGCTGCACACTTCAAATTATCATCATCCTTATGTCCTAAGTCAGATGCCGATATTGAGTACATGTCTAGAGTTCCGTATTCGAGTGCAATTAGTTCACTTATGTATGCCATGGTTTGTTCTCGTCCAGATTTATCTTATGCATTGAGTGTTGTCAGTAGATACATGGCTAATCCTGGAAAAGAGCATTGGAAGGCAGTTTATTGGATTTTCAGATACGTGTGAGGTACTTCCAATGCTTATTTACAGTTTGGGAAAACTAGAGATGGACTTGTTGGTTTTGTTGATTCTGATTTTGCTGGTGATTTGGATAAGAGAAGATCACTCACAGGTTATGTTTTCACCATTGGTGTTTGTCCTGTGAGTTGAAGAGCAACTTTGCAGTCTATCGTGGCTAGTTCCACTACTGATGCTGAGTATATGGCTATTTCTGAGGCATGCAAAGAAGCTACCTGGTTGAGAGGTTTATACACTGAGCTTTGTGGAGATTCATCTTGCCTTACCGTATTTAGCGACAGTCAAAGTGCTATATATCTTACAAATAATCCAATGTATCATGAGAGAACAAAGCACATTGATGTCAGATATCACTATATTCGAGATGTTGTAGCTGAAGGTGATTTGAAGGTATGCAAGATAAGTACTCATGATAATCTAGCAGATATGAAGACAAAGCCAGTTCCTACCAATAAGTTTGAGCTTTGCTTAGGCTTAGTTGGTATTTCATAGTAGTCCCATGAACTTTGGCGCAGAAGGTGTTTATGTTGATTTGGATGGAGTTATCTACTTTCTTCGACTACTGGAGGGAATTTGGCTCGAGGTGGAGATTGCGGAATTGTGATCCAAATTCTAGTACCATGTTGGACTAGACGTAGTACGACCGGTGTGGGCGCTGCGTTGACGTCAATGAAGGAAATATGCCCTAGAGGCGATAATAAAGCTGTTATTTCATATTTCCTTATTCATGATAAATGTTTATTATTGATGCTAGAATTGTATTGATCGAAATCCTCACTACATGTGTGAATACATAGACAAACACTATGTCCCTAGTGAGCCTCTACTTGACTAGCTCGTTGATCAAAGATGGTTAATGTTTCCTGAGCATAGACATGTGTTGTCATTTGATAACGAGATCACATCATTAGGAGAATGATGTGATGGACAAGAGCCATCCGTTAGCTTAACGTTATGATCGTTTAGTTTTATTGTTATTTCTTTCTTCATGTCAAATACATATTCCTTCGACTATGAGATTATGCAACTCCCGGATACCGGAGGAATACCTTGTGTGCTATCAAACGTCACAACGTAACTGGGTGATTATATAGATGTTGTACGGGTATCTCCGAAGGTGTTTGTTTGGTTGGCATAGATCGAGATTAGGATTTGTCACTCCGAGTATCGGAGAGGTATCTCTGGGCCCTCTTGATAATACACATCATAAGCTTGCAAGAAAACGACTAAGGAGTTGGTCACGAGGTGATGTATTACGGAACGAGTAAAGAGACTTGCCAGTAACGAGATTGAAATAGGTATGAAGATACCGACGATCGAATCTCGGGCATGTAACATACCGATGGACAAAGGGAATAACGTATGTTGTCCTAACGGTTCGACCGATAAAAGTCTTCATAGAATATGTAGGAGCCAATATGAGCATCCAGGTTCCGTTGTTTGTTATTAAATAGAGCGGTCTCTCGGTCATGTCTACATAGTTCTCGAACTCGTAGGGTTCGCACGCTTCACGTTCGATGACGATATTGTATTATATGAGTTATGTGATCTAGCGACAGTATGTTATTCGGAGTCTCGGATGAGATCACAGACATGACGAGGAGTCCAGAAATGGTCGAGAGGTAAAGATTGATATATAGTATGATGGTATTCGGGCACCAAAAGTGTTCTGGAGGGTACCAGGTACATATAGGGTCACCGGAAGGGGTTCCGAGCACCCCCAGGAAAGATATGGGCTTAATGGGCCAAGGGAGGGATAGACCAGCCCACAAGGGGCTGGAGCGCCCCTCCACCAGGCCGGCCAGATCTAGGGAAAGTAAAGGGGGAAGGACAAGTCCTTCCTTCCTTCCCTTCCTCAAGGGAGAAAGGAAAGGGGGGGGGGGACGCCACCTCCCCCTTCCTTCCCCTGGCACCTATACAAGGAAGGGGGGCGAACCAGGGCAGGTGCCCAAGTGGGATTCAGCCCCAATTGGGGCAGCCCTTGGCCTCTCGCCTCTCCCTGCCACTTATATATATGAGGGGGGCGCCTAGAACACACAACGCCAATTGTTAGCCGTGTGCGGCGCCCCCCTCCATAGTTTACACCCCTGGTCATAGTTTTGCGGTGCTTAGGCGAAGCCCTACGCGAATCACTTCACCATCACTGTCACCACACCATCGTGCTGACGGAACTCATCTACTACCTCAACACCTTGCTGGATCAAGAAGGAGAGGGACGTCACCGAGCTGAATCTGTGCAGAACTCTAAGGTGACGTATGTCCGGTGCTTGATCGGTCGGAGCTAGAAGAAGTTCGACTACATCAACCACGTTGTCAAACGCTTCCACTTTCGGTCTACGAGGGTACGTGGACACACTCTCTCCCTCATTGCTATGCATCTCCTAGATAGATCTTGCGTGAGCATAGGATTTTTTTTGAAATTGCATGCTACGTTTCCCAACAATCAACGTGTACGAGTACAACTCGTTTACTTGTCCTCCAGGGACTCTCATGTATTGCCCTCATATATACCCCATGTAGTCACACCTAAAGACGGTATGTCATCTCGTGCTCGTAATACTCCTCCTCATAGTGATTGCGCCTTCGTACATCCATGGTTTTTATCCCACAAGGGTTTCCACGTAAAAATCTTTGTCTCTCGTGTCTCATTTTATCACGTTTTCCCTAACATAGACCAGATCTTTTTGAATAATTTTATCATTTCCTTCGAGTGTATCCATCACAGTCAGGTCGTGCCGGGTAAGGATGCTATTTATGCTTATAAGCGGGATTTATCTAAGGCAAATGATTGTGTGGACTGGACTTTTTTCAGAATGCATTAGTGACGTGGGGTTTTTCTCAGGCCAGAATTTTTGGGTTATGGCATGATCTCACATCTTTTATATGCAACAGACTCATTTTTGTGTTTTAAAGCGTATGTGCAGTAGACAGAGTTGGTTAGAGATTTGTTGAACATCTATGCTTCATCGACATGACAACCTATAAATCCTTCCAAGCTTTGGCAGTGGATGTGTGATATGTCCATTTTGCATCATGCTTTTATATCAATATTTATTGCATTATGGGCTGTTATTACACATTATGTCACAATACTTATGCTTATTCTATCTTATTTTACAAGGTTTACATAAAGAGGGAGAATGCCGGCAGCTGGGATTCTGGCTGGAAAAGGAGCAAATATTAGAGACCTATTCTACACAGCTCCAAAAGTCCTGAAACTTCACGGATGATGTTTTCCAAATATATAAAAAACATTGAGCACAAGAACTTCACCAGGGGGCCACACCATGCCCACGAGGGCGGGGGCGTGCCCTACCCCCCTAGGCGCGCCCCCTACCTCGTGGGCCCCCGGTGGCCCTCCGGTGACCATCTTCTGCTATATGGACTCTTTCGATGGGAAAATAATCATAAGCCATCTTCTCGGACAAAACTCCGCCGCCACGAGGCGGAACCTTGGCGGAGCCAATCTAGGGTTCTAGCGGGGCTGTTCTGCTGGGGAAACTTCCCTCCCGGAGGGGGAATCATCGCCAACGTCATCACCAACGCTCCTCTCATCCGGAGAGGGCAATCTCCATCAACATCTTCATTAGCACCATCTCATCTCAAAACCCTTGTTCATCTCTTGTCTCCAGGTCCAGGATTGGTGCTAGTAGGTTGCTAGTAGTGTTAATTACTCCTTGTAGTTGATGCTAGTTGGTTTAATTGGTGGAAGATCATATGTTCAGATCCTATATGCACATTAATACCCCTTTGATTATGAACATGTTTATGCTTTGTGAGTAGTTACTTTTGTTCCTGAGGACATGGGAGAAGTTTTGCTATTAGTAGTCATGTGAATTTGGTATTCGTTCGATATTTTGATGAGATGTATGTTCTCTCTCCTCTAGTGGTTTTATGTGAACGTCGAGTACATCACACTTCACCATTAATTGGGCCTAGAGGAAGGCATTGGGAAGTAATAAGTAGATGATGGGTTGCTAGAGTGACAGAAGCTTAAACCCTAGTTTATGCATTGCTTCGTAAGGGGCTGATTTGGATCCATATGTTTCATGCTATGGTTAGGTTTACCTTAATACTTTTGTTGTATTTGCGGACGCTTTCAATAGAGGTTAATCATAAGTGGGATGCTTGTCCAGGTAAGGGCAGCACCCAAGCATCGGTCCACCCACATACCAAATTATCAAAGTACCGAACGCGAATCATATGAGCGTGATGAAAACTAGCTTGATGATATTCCCATGTGTCCTCGGGAGCGCTTTACATCATATAAGAGTTTTTCCAGGCTTGTCCTTTGCTACAAAAAGGATTGGGCCACCTTGCTGCACCTTATTTACTTTTGTCACTTGTTGCTCATTACAAATTATCTTATCACAAAACTATCTGTTACCACTTATTTCAGTACTTGCAGAGAATACCTTGCTGGAAACCGCTTATCATTTCCTTCTGCTCCTCGTTTGGTTCGACACTCTTACTTATCGAAAGGACTACGATAGATCCTCTATACTTGTGGGTCATCAATGTGAAGAATGTTCTTGAGATTACACATCAAGCTTTTGACCCCAAGTATTTGAGTTTGCCTGTTCCTGATAGTAGAATGCATAAGGTGAAATTTGAGGCCACCCGAGTAAGGTTGGGAAAGAGGCTTGTCTACTAGACTGAGCAATATATGTCTAGTGGGAACACAGAGAATCAATGGCCCATGCTATTCTTACATATGTTATGAGTGTTTTCTAATTTCCTGCTTTGGTTTGTGATGACTTGACTCGCATGATGAGACAATATTAGTGGAATTATGATCACATTTGTTGTTGCATTGAATAGTTTTACATAGTTTCAATGTATGGTTTAATTAAATGCTCTGCAGAGCTATATGTTGTTCAATGAGAACTATGTATGTACTTTGGTTTTAATGTGATGATGAACTTCTATTAATTTGATCACTTATCTATCCATGTGAATTTGTAATGGTTTTTGACACACATAATTATATATAATGCACGCAGATGAACCGGTAATGGATGTACGGTGATAGACACATCTCCGAGTACATTAAGGGCCTGCATAATTTTCTCGAAGTGGTTGAGGAAAACAAGCAGAATGGTTTTATATGTTGTCCATGCCCTATACGTGGGAATACAAAGTCTTACTCTGACCGGAAAACCCTTCACACCCACATGCTTTATAAGGGTTTCATGCCACACTATAATGTTTGGACCAAGCACGGAGAATTAGGGGTTATGATGGAAGACAACGAAGAAGAAGAGGACGATGACAACTATGTGCCCCCTGAATACGGTGATGCTGCAACGGGGGAAGCTGCTGAAGATCAAGAGGAACCAGACGATGTGCCCGACGATGATGATCTCAGCTGGGTCATTGCTGATGCATGGACACAGTGCGAAATTCAAAAGGAGAAGCTCAAGTTCGATCGCATGTTAGAGGATCAAAAAAAGGGTTGTACCCCAATTGCGAAGATGGCAACACAAAGCTCGGTACCATACTGGAATTGCTGCAGTGGAAGGCAGAGAATGTTGTGCCTGACAAAGGATTTGAGATGCTACTGAAAATATTGAAGAAGAAGCTTGCAAAGGATAACAAATTGCCTGACAGTACGTATGCAGTAAAGAATGTCGTATGCCCTCTAGGATTGGATGTGCTGAAGATACATGCATGCGCTAATGACTAGATCCTCTACCGCGGTGCGTACGAGGATTTGAACGCGTGCCCGGTATGTGGTGCATTGCGGTATAAGATCAGACGAGATGACCCTGGTGATGTTGACGGCGAGCCCCCTAGGAAGAGGGTTCCTCCGAAGGTGATGTGGTATGCTTCTATAATACCACGATTGAAATGTCTGTTCAGAAATGAAGAGCATGCCAAGTTGATGCGATGGCACAGAGAGGACAGTAAGAAAGACGGGAAGTTGAGAGCATCCACTGAAGGGTCGCTGTGAAGAAAAATCAAGAGAAAGTACTGGGCTGAGTTTGTAGGTGACCCAAGAAACATACGGTTTGGTTTAAGCGCGGATGGCATTAATCCTTTCGGGGAGCAGAGCAGCAACCACAACACCTGGTCTGTGACTCTATGTATGTATAACATTCCTCCTTGGATGTTCATGAAGCGGAAGTTCATTACGATGCCAGTTCTCATCCAAGGCCCTAAGCAACCCGACAACGACATTAATGTGTACCTAAGGCCATTAGTTGAAGAACTTTTACACCCGTGGAATGGAAACGGTGTACGTGTGTGGGATGAGCACAAATAGGAGGAATTTAATCTGCATGTGTTGCTGTTTGTAACCATCAACGATTGGCCCGCTCTCAGTAACCTTTCAGGATAGACAAACAAGGGATACCATGCATGCACGCACTGTTTAGCTGACACTGAAAGTATATACCTGGACAAATGCAGGAAGAATATGTACCTGGGCCATCGTCGATTTCTTCCGACCAACCATCAATGTCGAAAGAAAGGCAAACATTTCAAAGGCGAGGCAGATCACCGGAAGAAGCCCACCATGGGTACCGGTGATCACGTACTTGCTATGGTCAACGATTTACACATAATCTTTGGAAAGGGTCCTAGCGGACTATCTGTTCCGAATGACGCTGAAGGACGTGCACCCATGTGGAAAAAGAAATCTATATTTTGGGACCTACCCTACTGGAAAGAGCTAGAGGTCCGCTCTTCAATCGACGTGATGCACGTGACGAAGAACCTTTGCGTGAACCTACCAGGCTTCTAGAGCGTGTATGAGAAGACAAAAGATACACCGGAGGCACGGGAGGACCTACAATGTTTGCACGAAATAGACGGCATGCCTCCAAAGCAGTATGAAGGTCCTGCCAGCTACGCTCTTACCAAAGAAGAAAAGGAAATCTTCTTTGATTTCCTGCTCAGTATGAAGGTCCCGTCTAGCTTCTCGTCGAATATAAAGGGAATAATAAATATGGTCAAGAAAAAGTTTCAGAACCTAAAGTCTCATGAAAGCCACGTGATTATGACGCAACTGCTTCCGGTTGCATTGAGGAGCTTCTACTGGAAAATGTTCGATTAGAAGGTGATCAATCCAGAAACCATACAATGCTAAGGAGTGATGTGGTGCAATGTCTTGTCAGTTTTGAGCTGGTATTCCCACCGTCCTTCTTCAATATCATGACACACATCCTAGTTCATCTAGTCGACGAGATTGTCGTTCTGGGCTCCATATTTCTACACAATATGTTCCCCTTTGAGAGGTTCATGAGAGTCCTAAACAAATATGTCCGTAACTGCGCTAGGCCAGAAGGAAGCATCTCCATGGGCCATCAAACAGAGGATATCATTGTGTTTTGTGTTGACTTCATTCCTGGCCATAAGAAGATTGGTCTCCCTAAATCACGGTATGAGAGGAGATTGACTGCAAAAGGCACGCTAGGAGGGGACTCAATAATATGCAGGGACGGGCATTCTTGGTCTCAAGCACACTACACAGTTCTATAGAACACTACCTTGGTGACCCCGTATGTCGATGAACACAAGAACAATTTGCGCTCCAAACACCCGGAGCAGTGTGATGACTGGATTACATGTGAACATATCAGGGCTTTCGGCAGTTGGTTGGAAACACGTCTCAGAGGTGACAACACTGTTTCTGATGTGCTGTACTCGTTCTCCAGGGGACCATCTTCGACTGTATTGACTTGCAAAGGATACAAGATAAATGGGAATACATTTTACACGATCGCCCAAGATCAAAAGAGCACCAACCAAAACAGCGGTGTCCGCTTTGATGCAGCAACCAAGCGGGGAAATGACACATATTATGGTTACATAGTGGACATATGGGAACTTGACTACGGACATGATTTTAAGGTCCCTTTGTTTAAGTGCAAATGGTCAATCTGTCAGGAGACGGGGCACAGGTAGACCCACAGTACGGAATGACAACAGTGGATCTGAACAATCTTGGGTACACAGAGGAACCATTCGTCCTAGCCAATGATGTGGCACAGGTTTTCTATGTGAAGGACATGTCTACCAAACCGAGAAAAAGAAAAGATAAGGAAGCGAACACATCATACGATGAGCCAAAGTGCCACATACTTCTTTCAGGAAAAAGAGACATCATGGGAGTGGAGGGCAAGGCATACATGTCCGGAGATCATAAAAAGTTTCATGAAATTCCTCCCTGCAAAGTCAAGGCTGACCCAAGCACACTTTTAAATGATGAAGATTATCCATGTTTATGGCGCAATAAGCAAAGGACACAAGCGAAGAAAAAGTGAAGACTTTTCTCTCCACAACTATTATGATGATGCCTTTGATCTAGAATATCCATGTAACAGACGAGTTTCCGTATGAAACCCTGATACTTCGAAAGAGATTGTCCGTTTTGTACACGAAATCCATCCAGTTTTTGCCATAACCCTCTCAACTTTTTAGCACATGCTATGTGGGTGAAATGATGACACTAGTAGAAAAAGGGTCAAATGTGAAGCACATTAGTGCCGGTTTGAATTTGAGCCGGCACTAATGTGACCAGTAGGGCCGGTTCCAACAGCTAGGCGGGCGGGCATCATTAGTACCGGTTCGTGGCACTACAAGAAATCTGTTAGTCCATGACGGACCTGATCCGTCATAGGTCTATACAAAACCATCATAGATGTGCATCCTTGACAAATTTCAAATCCATCATGTATATCGCGTCATAATTTGACGTCGTACCTTCGGTGACGGTTCTTGACCGTCATGGGTCTACCCCAAGCCCGCCCCAGCCCTAACTAGGCCCAAGCCTGTGTGATGAAACAAGCCGTCATGGATTGTGCCACGTAGGATTTTCGATTGGCCTATTGGAATGACGTGGCTGGCAGATGGACACTGTTTTTCGTCATAGAATTTGTCACGGGTTTTAGCACAATTTAAATTATTCTAGCACATTTTTTCACCTAATTTTGGCGCAGTACATTTTTCTAGCATAATATTTGAAAGATCTTAATGCCGGTTTTAGCCCAAGATTAAGTATTTCTACACATATCATAATGACAATTTATGCAACGATCAGCCTGTATTATAATGCCAGTTTTACTCATAATGCTAGTTTTACACAGATCATAATGCCAGTTTATGCAACCATCAACTGTATCTACAGAATATACATCTTTAATAAAGCAACATTACAAGAACGTTTACATCAACCATTACAACCTAACTAGCACCACAGAATATATTCGATCGTGGAGATCCAATTCTACAGCTGCTCGGCTATGCCCTCAAGCTCATCCATCTCCCAACAATGATAAAAGGTGGGGTTCAGATCTGTATAAATTAGGAGAAGAATATTAAGTGAAAGTAAGATGATGAATTTTGAGCTACTAAAGTTTGCTAATTATAGCATTCTGATCTAAGCTAAATGAATTACAACAAACGAATTACATGTTGTCCAAAATTCCTTAACCTGAACATGACTACAAATGAGAATACCAAAGTGTCTACTGTATAAAATAATTATAAACATGAGGTTTCTTAGAATTGATCCAAATAGAAGTGTGTCAAACAGAAGTCTAATCAAGTTGACCTATAAGTGACAACGTAACAGAACATATATCACATAACTCCCAAGTACTACAGCAGTATGAGCCGAGGCAATATAAATCCGTTGAATAAAAAAATTCAAATTAGAAATATATATAAGCAAGCATCATACTATAATGACAAAAATATGATACTTCAACTGACAACAAAAGATGTTCCAACTAATGCACTCTGTATAAAACTTTTAGAACTGTAGCTCGAATGGGTTGTGATTCTGGAAACTGGAACAGTGGGAATTAAGGAGCTGATGACATATAGCACCGACCATCAGACCAAGAGAATTGGCTTCGGATAAGACCTCATACCAAGCACTAGGCGACATAATTTCGTTATGTTCATGCTTGCTTCCTGAAAAGAGTTGACAAACAATGGAGGAAAGATTGTCTAAATTTATTCAAGGATCTCAATCATTTCAAAGCAGCAAGGATGCCAGGAAGCACATGGTATATAGATTCAAAGTTGATATACCTTCTTAAGAATGTTGGATGTTAGATTTCAAAGCGGCACAAGCAGTCGAGTATTTTTCCAAAGCCTGCACAAGATCAGGTGATGTGAATGCACCTGCAAGCACAATATTCAGACTGTGAGCTACAATATTAAGACTTAGATGTAAAAAAATTAAGAAGTCTGTTAGATGTTAGATTCACACTATCATTTACCAAAATTGAGATAGATACCAGTAGTATCAATCTTTTATTATTATTAATCTCTATTTCCTTGAGTTGGATCCTAGTTTTTTAGGTGTGTCTATAAAAACAGATCTCTTTAACCAATAATAAACCTAAGTTATTATTCAAAATGTAGTGATTTTTATAGTTGCCTTTTCAAGCATGGTACATATTTTCCTGTGCCTAGAATATCCTTATAAGCTATTAATTTCGAAATTTATGCAAGATGCAAACAGTTCCACCAGTAAGCATTTGATATATTGTATATTCGTATATCACAAAACAAAGTCTTAGCTTATTGCAAAGCGATGATACAAAATTAAAACATATCATAGAGAACGCACTACACATGGTATGCCAAATAAAATAACTGATGAGAGGCAAGTTCCAACTCCATTGTCCAGAATATATGGAATGTGGGATATACCAAGTAGATATTTATCTGGCTGTCCAACATTCTCTGAAGGCAGAAGTACGACTACGAAAATACATGTTAGCTCTTAACACGTAAAAGACAGAGTCGACGGGATCAATGATTTTCTAAATTGTGTCCAAACGCCATACAGAACATGTAACAAACATGTTCTTCTTGAACCCTAGACACAATTGCAATTCAGATTCACGTCTTAGAACAACGATAACCATTGCAGGTCCAAGAGTAATTTACAAGGCAGTGCAAAACAGTAAAACGGGAGTGAGAGAGCAGCATTTACATTTTGATGTGCACAAAATTCAAGAAGTGAGATACCATATTCAGACTCTAAAAAATCTAGATTCAGACTGTCAGTTACCCAAATGAAGATATACACTAATAAATCAATATGTCAATCACATGAAACAACAAAGAATACTTGCATGAACACAATGCATTTTCTCGACTAAATACATTGCTACAAAGAAGATAAGTGTAGGCATCAAAATCATCCATTTCAACCTGCAACTGTTCAGGATTATTGTGCAGAGGAGGTCGGGATCGCGATAGAGGAGGTCAGGGTCGCCACCATCCAGCCCCAACGCGCGCGAGCACATCGAGCTTGGGGGCTCCATATAGGAGGCGGAGAGGGCGCGGTGTGGGACGGAGAGGAACCGACGGAGACACGCCGGCGATGGTCGTGACACTGCAGCCAAAACCCTAGCCACGGCTAGGGGTCACGGGCGAGCGCTGGACACTAGGAGCGGCAGATCCAGGCAGCCTGGAGGACCTGGGGGGCGGGGATCACAGACAAGCTCGTGAGTGTGCTGCACGGTGGCGGACGTCGCCGTAATCAGCGGGTTGTCGCTGCGCGAGGGATTTCATGAGAGAGAGACAGGTTGCGAGAGGGATGGGTGGATGGGGGGGTGCGGCGGATCTAGTGGCTGGCCCGAGCTGCGAGGTGAGTGGAGGGAAGGGGATGGCCGGCGGTGAGCTGTGGCAGGAGGAAGACTGGTGGCAGGTGGTGGGTGGCGGCGATGGGTGGGAGAGGAGGTAGTCAGGAGGGGCTGCGGATGAGGGTGGAGAAGGGACCGAACAAGAGGGTTTAGGGTTAGCCTTTTATACCTGGAATCGTTAGTCGGGCTTTGGCGGGCTTGGGAGGGCTTGAGCGGGCTTGCGGGGGCTGTACTGGGCTGTCCATGACAGTTTCTAAAAAGGTCATGGGAAATCCATCATGCATTAACAAGTTTCTTGTAGTGTGGGCAACCTTTAGTACCGGTTCATGCCACGAACCGGTACTAATGAGGCCAGTGCGGCTGTGGTCAGGCTGGGGCCCCCATGAAGACCTTTAGTACCGGTTCATGGCATGAACCGGTACTGGAGTTTCTTAGTAAGCTGATTTTTAGTCCCACCTCGCCAAGAGAGAGGCAGTATGAGCGGTTTATAAGCCGTGAGTGCAGAGACAATGACGAAGAGGCGCAATGCTCACCTGCACGTTGATTAGCTTCAAGCCTTTCGGAATAGCATAGATTGCACTGAGCTATGTGCAGTGCAATCTACACTATTCCGAAAGGCTTGAAGCAAATTAACCAGCATTGCACCTCTTTTTTTATTTTTAATAACTTATTTGAACTCCGGACTTCTTGTGTTCCGTATGCAGCATTCAAAGCGACGTCATCAACTTCCAACATGTTCTGACATCATTTGTTGTTTTTAGTCATTTACCAAATTGTTTAAAGAGCTAAATGACCGTGAAATTGAAAATCTCTACAAAATGAACTGTGAAAATGTTGAAATTTAGCATGGTATCATCATTTCACCCGCATAGCATGTGCGAAAGAGTAGAGAGGGTCACGGCAAAAATTGGACGCACTTCGTGTACAAACTGGACAATCTCTTTCGGAGTATCAGGGTTTCGGACGAGAACTCATCTGTTACACGGGCAATTCAATGTTTTTTAAACTTATTTGAACTCCGGACTTCTTTTGTGTTCAGTATGCAGCATTCAAAGCGACGTCATCAACTTCCAACATGTTCTGACATCATTTGTTGTTTTTAGTCATTTACCAAATTGTTTAAAGAGCTAAATGACCGTGAAATTGAAAATCACTACAAAATGAACTTTGAAAATGTTGAAATTTGGCATGGTATCATCATTTCACCTGCATAGCATGTGCGAAAGAGTAGAGAGGGTCATGGCAAAAACTGGACGCACTTCGTGTAGAAACTGGACAATCTCTTTCGGAGTATCAGGGTTTCGGACGAGAACTCATCTGTTACATGGGCACTTCAATGTTTTTTAAACTTATTTGAACTCCGGACTTCTTTTGTGCTTAGTATGCAGCATTCAAAGCGACGTCATCAATTTCCAACATGTTCTGACATCATTTGTTGTTTTTTGGTCATTTACTTAATTGTTTAGAGAGCTAAATGATCGTGAAATTGGAAATCACTACAAAATGAACTCTGAAAATGTTGAAACTTGGCATGGTATCATCATTTCACCCGCATAGCATGTGCGAAAGAGTAGAGAGGGTCACGGCAAAAACTGGACGCACTTCGTGTATAAACTGGACAAACTCTTTCGGAGTATCGAGGTTTCGGACGAGAACTCATCTATTACACGGGCACTTCAATGTTTTTTAAAATTATTTGAACTCCGGACTTCTTTTGTGTTGAGTATGCAGCATTCAAAGCGACGTCATCAATTTCCAACATGTTCTGATATCATTTGTTGTTTTTCAGTCATCTATCTATACCTATACTAATTAGCGACTTCCAAAAAATTACCACGTTAATTAGAATTTATGAGCCGTTCATCTCTGGTGGGACCAAATTATTGCGGTCTAGATCCACTCATATAATCATAGGCTAAAAAAATTAGCGACTTCCAAAAAATTACCACGTTAATTAGAATTTATGAGCCGTTCATCTCTGGTGGGACCGAATTATTGTGGTCTAGATCCACTCATATAATCATAGGCTAAAAATACAAGAGATGCCACGTCCCTACAGATGCCCTCAAAAAAGAAATTACCACGTTAATTAGAATTTATGAGCCGTTCATCTCTGATGGAAAGGAATTATTACGGTCTAGATCCACTCATATAATCTTAGGCTAAAAAACAAGAGATGCCACGTCCGTACAGATGCCCTCAAAAAATAAACTGTCACGAACCAACTCTCCCCATCTCTCATGTATATCTCCAAAAAAGAAAAAACAATCTCACATATATCTCCCCCAAGTCCAACTTCCTCACGATCCAAATATCTCAATCTCTCATGTCCTCAAAAAAAATTCTCAATCTCTCATGTCCTAAAAGAAACCTCCCACGATCCAACTCACCCCAATCTCGCATGTATCTCTATGTCACGTATATCTCCCTCGAGTCCAACTGCCTCACGATCCAAATATCTCAATCTCTCATGTCCTAAAAAAAACTCCCATGATTAAAAGTCAGTTTTCAAGGATCCACGTTAATCCTAGGTCTGAGTTTGTTTTCTTGGAAAAAAGGGAAGCCCACGTCGATCCCCTCCATGCCACCTCCGATCTCCTCTTTCTAGCTGCCGCCTCTCAACTCCTTTCTGGCTCCCCAACCCCCTGATCTACTTCATGTTGCCATCTCCATCTCCACGCGCTGCCAGCACCAGTTTAGCTTATCATTGCTAAGCCCACGCTTCCTCGATCTAGCCTGGCACCCATCCACCCTCTTCTCCAAGAGTAATAAGGATTCATGCAAATTTGATGTGTCTTTTGCTAGACTTCAAGATCTATACAATTTACTTGAGTGTATCTCCGTTCTCAATCTTATGTGTCCTCTACAAATTGAATCGTCCATCACTGCAGTATACAGGTAATCAGGTAATACCAATTCTAGCCACAAGCTCCTACCCCAGCTCAAGTTTGTTGATTGCGGCCGAGCACTATCAGATCAACCGATAAAACAGGTTCAACTTCTCGAGAACCATCAGCTTTCTGCTCACTTCCCAGCTACTTTGCATCCTCCAGATATGCAATTTCATACGATGTGTGCAGAACACATCTTGGCATGAGGTGCTTGCATTTTTTTATTTTTGTTTTGATTCCTTTCTATGATACAATTGATGGTTGCTTTTCCTACATATATATTAGTATATACATGTTCCATTGGTTGATGCATTTATGTGATATGCCGATCCTAATAAGCAGTCCTAATCACATACGTGGGTAGCCTAAGATGAGTGCCAGCTAGCTCGAGGAGCTCCTGCTATACGCGTCGAGCACCGGCTCCGTCCCCCATATGTGAAGTAATGGCGCTATGCAGGATTGATCTATATACAACTTTATAAACGTGGAAAGCAATACAAGATGTCCTTACAATAATTTGATCTTTTTCACAGGCTGATTGGGACCACAAGAAGAGACAACAGTTTGTCCACAACAAAAGTATGGAAGGAAATTTTACATGTGTGCCCATCTTTGTTCTTCACCCTCCTCTACCAGCCATTGATCATATTCAAAGTGAAAAAACCATGTCTATATACAACATGGACCTGCTACACTAAATAGTAAATACAGATCGACATTGGGTCATCAACATTGGAGACTTTCATCCTGTTGTGTTGTGGTGTCAGGGAGACGTTCAAAGGTGTCAAATGCAAGAAGGCCAAGAGTGTATGCATGTGATACTACTCTAATTTATCCTCTTTACAACCTATATATGTTCATCTAATACCTGTTTTTTCTTAATAAAAGGATGGATCATGCAGATTGATATTGTATATCATTGCGAGACATAATAGATAGAAATTTGCAATGGACCACTTCCACAAAACTCCCTTGCAGAGGTGCGATCAAGGTCTTCAAAATTTCTCCTCAGTCGATCTATCTAATGTGGTTGCAGATCTTGCAGCCAAATGGTGAGAAGGAGAATAATCCAGTGCCAAAGGCTACAACTACTGGAGAAACCGCGACATCGGGATCATGAATGTTGAGGCTCCCGCAGTCCAGTGTAGTACTAGGTAAAGTAATTTGTGGCAGTTGCCCCAAGCAATGATGTAGATAGCAGTTTATCAGCCAACGATTAATTCTTCCTTTTGTTCATTGTTGTGCTTAATCATTACCTTTACAGGAAATTCTGAATCCAGTGTGATCCATGGTCAAGTTTATATAATGCATAAATAAAGCCCCTACTCTAGATATTTTTTTCTGTACGCTTGTAGATGTACCAGAGTGTTGATTTTAATTATGTTACCTATCCATGAATGCTACGTGTGGTGCACTGCTACTTTTGTAGATCGTTCATGGTATATTTTGCACAGGACATTTTGAACCTATTTGAAGGCATATATGTTAACCTTCTAATCCATATACCCTCGCAAAAAAACATATTAATCAATATGGTTTCTATCCTTACTATGTTAATTTATTATCTAGGAATGATTGGGTATATATATGAGTGTATCAAGTCTGTCTGATAGGCCTAATTTCTGAAACAAAATTAGTTGCAAAGCCAGACCTGATTTCGAAAACACTTCTGACCCTTCTATAGACTATGGCGCTTTTGCCCTCTACTAAAGATTTAGAAGTATCTACACATGCCGCAGACACAAGATACAATGCCCAGGGTTATATGTGAAATTTAGTTAGCCTATTTGTTTGTAAATCATCAAGAATTAACCTTTGTTGTATTCTGAAATGATCATGGTGCTAT
The DNA here is from genome assembly GCF_056163025.1 of Triticum urartu. Taxonomy (NCBI): domain Eukaryota; kingdom Viridiplantae; phylum Streptophyta; class Magnoliopsida; order Poales; family Poaceae; genus Triticum; species Triticum urartu. Next base: position 745,663,574 of record NC_141875.1, on the reverse strand, counting down.
TTATTGTGAGCTGATTAGTTGTAGGGCTATTCAACATATTTACTTCACTTTGGGCGCAAAATCCTTCAGCTTAACCATTCCTACAGTACATTATCCTGCATATATAGTTCATTGAAGGTTGTACTATTCATACTGTACACAAGCACTATCTATGACATGTGTGTGTGTGTGTGTGTGTTAGATTTCATTAGGTTCGAAGGAAGTTTACAGGTATGATTGTATTCTTTTCCAGATTATTACTACACACTCAGATTAATTCCCTTTCCTTTTTTTGACAAAACACAACATCACTGCATTTTCATTCAGAATAGGAAGTAAAGTTCAGAGAAACATCTACCGAGCTAGCTAGACATGAGAGAAATAAAACAACAAGATTAAATCATCTAGACACCCTTCAGATGAACTAGGCACACGGTTAAATATTTATATGCACATAATGTTCTTTCTCGATAATAGAAGACAACTTTAGTTTCATAGGCAAAAGCAATGAAAGAAGTAGCGCCCTATAAAAAAGTAGCACCGATCTTAAAGTATGCTATTAGAGTGCTATATCGCACTATAGGATGCTATTAGTGAGACACTGAATACATTGATTTATTTAGCGAGACAATTCTTAGCATACTATGGTGTTCTATCGGCGGTGCTATAACGCGCTATTTTTTCAGTGGGCAACAGTATGCAAATTGCCGACGATTGATTTGATAGATTATTTATGCATCTAATCACAATGTTTCACTATTAGTTTTTTTGAGGATACCAAGAAAGGTTGATTTTTAATAACTCGATTCGCACTACCCTTTTTCTGTTAGAGCTATTGCCACATGTCAACAAGATCGTATGTAAGAAGAAATTCCGGTTTTTTTGCAGAAGTTCCTCTTAGAGTAATCCTTCGAGATAACAAAGAATTATTTCTAAGTAGTTATCTTTCATATTCAACTTATAAGAGCTACTACAAATATTATTTTATTGAAAAACAATTCCTCAAGATATTTCATGGAAGCATACATGTTATGCTGATAGATCAGGAAAAGCCAATTGTGTCATTGTAAACTTAAGATTTTGCCCTTACCTTAAATTATCAAAATTAGTTTCTGATTTAACTAATGATCTGTTGATGGGTACTACATGTACTATATTTACAATACATGTCAAGCATCATAGTATATCCAGATCCAGTATGTTTTATAGAGATGAATAAATGCTTGCATACATGTTTAATTTACATAAATGTGCGTATATCTAATTAAGCAAAGAGTACTAAAATATAGGCGTACCAGTTCGTGAGACATACATACGAATTTACATTTTTAGTGTTCATTTTATGTTCCTTAATTGCTAGCCCGTGCAGGTGCACGGGTTGACGACTAGTTTACCTAATTGTTAGAGAGCTAAATGACCGTGAAATTGAAAATCACTACAAAATGAACTCTGAAAATGTTGAAACTTGGCATGGTATCATCATTTCACCAGCATAGCATGTGCGAAAGAGTAGAGAGGGTCACGGCACAAACTGGACGCACTTTGTGTACAAAGTGGACAAACTCTTTCAGAGTATCAGGGTTTCGGACGAGAACTCATCTGTTACACGGGCACTTCAATGTTTTTTAAACTTATTTGAACTCCGGACTTCTTTTGTGTTCAGTATGCAGCATTCAAAGCAACGTCATCAATTTCCAACATGTTGTGACATACTTTGTTGTTTTTCAGTCATTTACCTAATTGTTTAGAGAGCTAAATGACCGTGAAATTGAAAATCACTACAAAATGAACTCTGAAAATGTTGGAACTTGGCATGGTATCATCATTTCACCCGCATAGCATGTGCGAAAGAGTAGAGAGGGTCACGACAAAAACTGGACGCACTTCGTGTACAAACCGGACAATCTCTCTCGGAGTGTTTCGGACGAGAACTCATCTTTTACACGGGCACTTCAATGTATTTTAAACTTATTTGAACTCCGGACTTATTTTGTGTTCAGTATGCAGCATTCAAAGTGAAGTCATCAATTTCCAACATGTTCTGACATTATTTGTTGTTTTTCAGTCATTTACCTAATTGTTTAGAGAGCTAAATGAGCGTGAAATTAAAAATCACTACAAAATGAACTGTGAAAATGTTGAAACTTGGCATGGTATCATCATTTCACCCGCATAGGATGTGCTAAAGAGTAGAGAGGGTCACGGCAAAAACTGGACGCACTTCGTGTACAAACTGGACGATCTCTTTCAGAGTATCAGGGTTTCGGACGAGAACTCATCTGTTACACGGGCAATTCAATGTTTTTTAAACTTATTTGAACTCCGGACTTCTTTTGTATTAAGTATGCAGCATTCAAAGCGACATCACCAATTTCCAACATGTTCTGGCATCATTTGTTGTTTTTCAGTCATTTACCTAATTGTTTAGAGAGCTAAATGAACGTGAAATTGAAAATCACTACAGAATGAACTGTGAAAATGTTGAAACTTGGCATGGTATCATCATTTCACCCGCATAGCATGTGCGAAAGAGTAGAGAGGGTCACAGCAAAAACTGGACGCACTTCGTGTACAAACTGGACAATCTCTTTTGGAGTATCAGGGTTTCGGACGAGAACTCATCTCTTACACGGGCACTTCAATGTTTTTTAAACTTATTTGAACTCCGGACTTCTTTTGTGTTCAGTATGTAGCATTCAAAGCGATGTCATCAATTTCCAACATGTTCTGACATCATTTGTTGTTTTTCAGTCATTTACCTAATTGTTTAGAGAGCTAAATGATCATGAAATTGAAAATCACTACAAAATGAATTCTAAAATGTTGAAACTTGCAATGGTATTATCATTTGACACGCATAGCATGTGCGAAAGAGTAGAGAGGGTCACAAAAAAACTACTCAGAAATAAATAGAAGAAAATAAAAAACTATATAAAAAATTACTCAAAAATAAATAGAAGAAAATAAATAATGCTGAAAAGAAAAAACTATATAAAAAATTACTCAAAAATAAATAGAAGAAAATAAATAATGTAGAAAAGAAAAAACTATATAAAAAATTGTTGGGGCGCTGCCCAGTGGGCCTGCCAGACCTAGGGTGTGCAAATGCAGGCCTAGAAGGGCCAGCAGACTCACAGGGCAGCACGCCCTAGTTAGGCCCAGAAGCCTGCTATATAGAGAAGTTCGAAGGAGCAGCCGCGGCTGGGTTTATAAACCAATGTGGCTGCCCTTCGCTCGGCGAGGTGGGACTTAACATTGTGCACCACCGGTGGCAGCGCACAACCATTAGTACCGGTTGGTGCCTCCAACCGGTACTAATGATTGGGCCTTTAGTATCGGTTCGTGGCACGAACCGGTACTAAAGGGGCCGTTTCCCGCCCCTTGGCCTGGCGAAAATTGGCCTTTAGTACCGGTTGGTGGCTCCAACCGGTACTAAAGACCCCTCCTATATATGGCACTTACGAAAAATTCAGTTTCATCGACCACCACTTCTTCTCGACCCAACTTCTTCGTGCGACATCTCCGCCATCGTCGCGCCGTCGCCCATCGCGTGCCGCCCTCGCAGGCCCCGCCGCCCTCGCCGCCCCGCCACCCGTCGTCGCCGTCACAGCCGTCGCCCCCGCCACCCGTCGTCGCCGTCACCGCCGTCGCCCCCGCCGCCCGTCCCCGTCGCATCGCCTGCCGCCGCCCCCCGCTCGTACACACACACATACACACACATAGACAGACACACACACACACATACACACACACACACACACATACACACAGACAGACACACACACACATTGTTTTTACTTATTTTCTATTTTCTGTTGTTTAGATTAATGTTAGATAAATTACGTAGATAATAATGTTAGAATGTTAATGTTAGATGAATTATATGGAAAAGATGTTAAATATTAATGTCAATTTTAGATGAATTAGCTAGATATTAATTAGGTATATATATGAGATTTGAACTAGTTGAATTAATATAACTAGTTTATTTTTAGTATGAAAATTAATAGAACAAGTTTATTTTTAGTAATAAAATTTAGGTTTATGAGATTTGATGATCTAATCAAAATATTACTATATAGAACTACCTACTTTATTTTAGTAAGAAATTAATAGAACTAGTTTATTTTTAGTAAATGCTTAGTTGAATTAATAGAACTAGTTTATTTAGTTGAATTAATAGAACTAGTAAGTGTTTAATGTTTCACCTATATATGAACATATGTTAGATATTAATGTCAAATGTTAGATGAATTAGATATAAATTATATATTAGATATATATTTAATTTAGTTATATGAGATCTCATTATCTAATTAACATTTTATTATATAGAACTAGCTGCCTTATTTTTAGTAAGAAAATTAATAGAACTAGTTTAGTTGAATTAGTTGAATTAATTAGTTGAACTAGTTAGTTGAATTAGTTCAATTAATTAGGTATATTTTTCGTAAGTGCTTAGTTGAATTAGTTCAATTAATTAGTTGAACTAGTTGAATTAACAGAATTAGTTGAATTAATAGAACTAATAAGTGTTTAATGTTTCACCTATGAACATAGGAATGTCGTTTGACGACGAACACGGTTTCATTATGTGCGAATACTGCGAAGACCAGTGCGGCCTATGCGGCATAAATTTTCTAGTTGATGATAGACGCTTCAGCATCAAGATGGATGAGAACTTCGAAGTGGATACAGTAAGTCACAACGACAAGTCTTTTTTCGTAATTAAGCATGACTTATGCTTCATTTGCTTCAATTTTTAATTTTAATTTTTCACTATTCTACTAGCGTATCCCCTGCCATGCAAGAATTTTTGTCTTGGATAAGATAGGTTTCAGTCCTAACGAAACTATGGAGGTAAAAAGAGTTTACTTGAAGACCGAGCATGGTTATACCTTCAACGTCAAATTATACAATGCAGACACATACACCTATTTTGAATGCAAAACTTGGCAAGCACTATGCAAGGCTTATGCATTTGAGCCTGATATGGTTATCACCTTTGATATTCGTACGGAAGATGATATTGAAGGTAATAGAGACATCTGGGTCGATGTGCAGACGCCTCCAGTTCTACCATTATGTGTGTTCCTCAACCATATTTATGTCATCGATATGAGATTATTTGAACCAGTTGAATAATTAATAGATCTCAATTTATATTGACAGCTTACTTCCAATCAAGCAAACATGTACGACGCTTGGTAGACAGGACCGTCCACTGTCCCGGGGCTGAACTAAACTGCGAGGAGACAAATCATTATGTTTCATGGCTTGAGGATCTTGATGCTGTCAAGACAAATTTTGTTCCTGCACTTAGAAATGTTAGTACTCAAAACGTGCGACCAATAGTGTTCGTACTGAACTACGGTCACATATATTTAGGAAAGATGGTAAGATTTCTACTATTTCTCCTCAGTGCATGTTTTGCATACATTATTTTTTTAAGCTAAACTTCATTGCTAAGTATGTTACTATGCGATGTTCTTCAACAGGGACTCCCGATGAATGTTGTGCCTGATTGGATCGAGACTAAAGGTACCATGAATATTGTTAGCTTACGTCCAAGATATCCTACAATGCACTTTAGTGCATTCAGGATTTCTAATAGCGAGGAATGCTTAATAGTAAATGACTGGAGCAAAATTGTGAACGATCACAGAGAAGTACTAGGGGGCAGCAATCGGAAGCGCAACCCACGATTAGGAGACAGGTTCATCTGCATGCTCCAATATGATGAATCAGCAAAGCTATACATGTTCTATGCTATTTTACCTGAGAGAGAGAGCAACAGGAGTGATTAATTAGCTAGTTCATGCTCTTAGTACTTGTCCTCTCATGTCCGTGTTCTTCGTCCTGAACTTAATCTCAAAGAGTGATTTGCTTTTGTGGTGTTATGAACGCTTATAATATCATTACCATGTTGAACTCGATGATATCTTTGCTTCTGGTACAAGTGAATGTTTCTTCTTTAAGCTAGTGTTGGTGGTGATTAGATAGCGGTAATGACTATATGATGGTTAAGTAGTGGTAATGAGACGACTATTATATGATGATTTTTAGCTAGCTATGAAAACTGTTGTTGGTGATGATATATATGATGCAAGAGTTTTTATATTAATATGGTGATGATGATGATGAGTTATTATATCATTTATGAAAGAAACTGCATATAGTTTCAACTGGATGGATTCTAGCTAAGTGATCAAGTATATGCCATATCAATATTACCTCGATTACTTAATTAGGTGATCAAGTATATATAATATGGATATGACATATACTTGATGACTTAGCTAGGATCCACATGCATCCAGTCAAACTAATCTGCGGTACATTCACCTAATGATTTAAAAACTCGGTATAATGTAAAACAATCACTAAATTAAATTGAAAACACAAAAAGAAAGTAAAAATAAAAAATAAAACCAAAACACACCCAAACATTTAGTACCGATTGGTGTTACCAACCGGTACTAATGTCCTACACACCCACGGAGCTGGCTCGTGTCACGTGGTTGCCCTTTAGCACCGGTTCGTGCTGAACCGGTACTAAAGGGGGGGGGGGCTTTAGTGCCCACAATTTAGTGCCGGTTACCGAACCGGCACTAAAGGGCCTTACGAACTGGTGCTATTGCCCGGTTCTGCACTAGTGTGATACCATACCAACTTTCAACCTTTTCAGAGTTCATTTATAGTTCTTTTCATTTTTAGGGTCATATAGCTCAAGAAAATCAGTAAATGCATGAAAAATAACAAATGAAGTCAGAAAGGGTTGAAAATTGATGATGTGGCTTTGAATGGTGTATTTTGAACACCAACAAAGTCTGGAGTTCAAATAAGTTCAAAAAAAGAAATCACTTTGTAATAGATGAGCTTTCGTCCGAAACCCTGATACTTCGAAAGAGATTGTCCGTTTTTTACATGAAGTCCATCCAGTTTTTGACGTAACCCTCTCAACTTTTTAGCACATGCTATTTGGGTGAAATGATGGTACCAAGACAACTTTCAACTTTTTCAGAGTTCATTTGTAGTGATTTTCATTTTCAGGGTCATATAGCTCAAAAAATCAGTAAATGCTTGAAAAATAACAAATGATGTCAGAAAAGGTTGAAAATTGATGATGTGGCTTTGAATTGTGCATTTTGAACACACAAAAAGTCTGGACTTCAAATAAGTTCAAAAAAAATTAAATCCCTTTGCAACAGATGAGCACTACAAGAAAAAGTCTGAAGTTCAAATAAGTTTGAAAAAATTAAATCCCTTTGTAACCAATATTGGTCCCATGGGATAGCAACTAGCAAGTGGAGTAAGCCAAGAGAGCCTTGGTTAAGATGAGTAAAGTTCCAAATCATTCGTCTGCATGCATCCACCGTACCTAATCACCTAGTCTTTACCTAATAATAAAGGGCGGAGTCTTTCATAGTTCTCCAAATTCTTATTCTATTTACACAAAAGAATCTATCAAGAAAAATAGCAAGCACTGGCGGTCGAACTCATAACTCTTGGTAGGTCTCCACAGGTCTGGTTTGCCTTCTATTACGTAGTGGCGACTCCCGAACACAAGTCGTATTGTATTACTAAACTAATCCCAACAAGTCGTATTGTATTACAAAACTAATCCCGTGTTGTAAGGGGGACAAGACCCTCTATAGGTAAGTTATAATCTAATCAATTTCCTACCAACATCACAACGCAAGAACAGGAGAAAATAGTGCCGCCGAATCGAACAGGAGAAAATACCTTCGCTAAATCGACTGCAAAGACTCCATGGCCAAGGCAGGTGGGATAGAGTCCTCCATGACGTGTCGCCGGGGAGCTTTGCGATGTTGGCCAAGGCTAGACAGCGACGAGGCCGAGCGCTGATACGTCTCCAACGTATCTATAATTTTTGATTGCTCCATGCTATATTATCTACTGTTTTGGACATTATTGGGCTTTATTATCCACTTTTATATTACTTTTGGGACTAACCTATTAACCGGAGGCCCAGCCCAGAATTGCTGTTTTTTGCCTATTTTAGAGTATCGCAGAAAAGGAAAATCAAACGGAGTCCAATTGACCTGAAACTTCACGGAACTTATTTTTGGAACGGAAGTAATCCAGAAGACTTGGAGTGTACGTAAGGGAAGCAACGAGGAAGGCACGAGGCAGGGGCGCGCCCACCTCCTTGAGGTTCTATGTGTTGGTTGAATAGATGAATCTGAGATTGTGTGATGCATATCGTATAATCATACCCACGGATACTTGAGGTGACATTGGAGTATCTAGGTGATATTGGGGTTTTGGTTGATTTGTGTCTTAAGGTGTTATTCTACTACGAACTCTAGGGCTGTTTGTGACACTTATATAAATGGCCCAACGGATTGATTGGAAAGAATAACTTTGAGGTGGTTTCGTACCCTACCATAATCTCTTCGTTTGTTCTCCACTATTAGTGACTTCGGAGTGACTCTTTGTTGCATGTTGAGGGATAGTTATGTGATCCAATTATGTTACTATTGTTGAGAGAACTTGCACTAGTGAAAGTATGAACCCTAGGCCTTGTTTCCTAGCATTGCAATACCGTTTGTGCTCACTTTCATAATTAGTTACCTTGCTGTTTTTATATTTTTATATTACAAAAACCATTATCTACCATCCATATACCACTTGTATCACCATCTCTTCGCCGAACTAGTGCACCTATACAATTTACCATTGTATTGGGTGTGCTGGGGACACAAGAGACTCTTTGTTATTTGGTTGCATGGTTGCTTGAGAGAGACCATCTTCATCCTACGCCTCCTACGGATTGATAAACCTTAGGTCATCCACTTGAGGGAAATTTGCTACTGCCTACAAACCTCTGCACTTGGAGGCCCAACAACGTCTACAAGAAGGTTGCCAGGGAGGTTAGCGCTTGAAGGTGTATCTTTAGATCTTGCAATCGAATCTTTTTTGTTTCTTGTTTTAGCACTAGCTTCATCTTTTTAATATCTTTCGTGAGTATGATGGAAAGGAAAATTGTGCCAAAGTGTTAGAAGAAGAATGCATTAAAATGTTTGGCACTAAATATTTGAATGATGAGCATGATTGCAATGTTGTTAGTATAAACTCTTTAAATATCCATGGTACTAATGATGATTGCACTAGTCATGATGAAAATGTCTCCTATAAACATGTCAATTTTTGTGGAGTGCATTGGGTTTGTAAGTACACACCAAATAGGGAAGATAGATATTGCAAAAGGCATAAGTAATTAGAAACTAAATTGTTGCAAGAAAGGCTAGATGATTGTGCTAAAAATTTAAATTTTCTTGGCCGTACTTGTGGACTTTGCAATGAACAGGGTCATTTAGCTATCCAATGCAAATTGTTTCATGATCTAATCGTGTCCAAAAATTGTGATGACTTGATTTCCCTTGCACATTATAATGAACTCAGTTTGATTATGGGTTACGAAGAAATGAAACATATAACTAAGCATCTTCCAGAATTTGCCCGTTATAAACTTCTTGGTTTTGATCTAGAGGAAATTCATGTGTATTGTGAGGTGAATTGCATTGAAAATCTTTATATTGCCAATTACATAAAGAAAAGAAAGCAAATAGAAGATGAAGAGAATACTAATGAAAGGGAAGAGACTTCTCAATACCCTCCTATTATTTCTTATGATGAATCAGGTGACGAGGAGGAGCCTCCTATTCAACCAATCTCATTAATAAGGAGCTCCAAAAAGAAGATTGAACCCACACATGATGTGGTGAAGAAGAAGAAAAGAAAAAGGAAGAGAGGTAAAAAGTTATCTCCCCCAAATAATGCTGCTCATATTACTATTGTGCCTCATGAAAATATAATTGTGGAGGATAATGATACTTCTTATGATCTTGAAAATCTTTTTGGCACTTGCTTGGAAGAATATGATAATTGCTATATTGTTGGTGCTATCCATACTATTAATGATGAGAGTGATTATGCTTATGATATGAAAAGGCACAAGCTTGGGGTTGCTATGTTTGATGAAGATGATGTTTTTGAGAATATATTTGCTGCAATTAATGTTTTTCCCAAGCTTGGGGATGCTACGTTTAATGAAGATGATATTTTTAGTCTCCCAAGTTTTGATATGCAAATTTATAAAGATGATAGCATGCCTCCTACTTATGATGATTATTGTGATGATACTTATGCTATAAAAAGTAGTGATTATATTTATAAAACTTGTCATTATTATGGTTACCCCTTTTCTAAACATTACTCTTTTAATGTGGAAACAATTTATAGTATTCGAGTTTCTTATGATACTCCCACTATTCCGAATGAGAACAATTTTGCTTATGTGGAGAGTAATAAACTTTCTATGCTTGTAGATCATGAAAAGAATGCTTCAGATGCTGGTTATATTGTTGAATTCATTCATGATGCTCCTGAAAATTATTATGAGGGATGAATATATGCTTGTAGGAATTGCAATAATATCAAATTTCCTCTCTATGTGCTTAAAGTTTTGAAGTTATGCTTGTTTTACCTTCCTATGGAAGTTGATTCTTGTTCCCACAAGTTGTTTGCTCACAAAATCTCTATGCATAGGAAGTGGGTTAGACTTAAATGTGCTAGTCATATTCTTCATGATGCTCTCTTTATGTTTCAATTCTTATCTTTTACGTGAGCATCATTGAAATTATCATGCCTAGCTAGGGGCGTTAAACGATAGCGCTTGGTGGGAGGCAACCCAACCCTATGCTTGTTCTTTACTTTTTGCTCCTGTTTAGTAATAAATAATTCATCTAGCCTCTATTTAGATGTGGTTTTATGTTTTAATTTGTGTTTGTGCCAAGTAGAACCTTTGGGAAGACTTGGGTGAAATCTTTGCGATCATGCTGTAAAAAACAGAAACTTTAGCCCTCACGAGATTTGCTGCCATTTTTTATTGGAGAGTGCTATTTAGTTAATTCTTTTTGCATATGATTAATAGATAAATTCCTTAGTTCCACCAGTTTATTTGAGAATTTTATGAATTCCAGAAGTATACGTTTGATCCATATTACTACAGACTGTTCTGTTTTTGACAGATTATGTTTTCTATGTGTTGTTTGCTTATTTTGATGAATCTATGAGTAGTATCGGAGGGTATGACCCATAGATAAGTTGGAATACAGTAGATATTACATCAATATGAACTTAGAATGAGTTCACAACAGTACCTAGGTGGTGATTTATTTTCTTATACTAACGGAGCTTACGATTTTTCTGTTAAGTTTTGTGTTGTGAAGTTTTCAAGTTTTGGGTAAAGATTCGATGGATTATGGAATAAGGAGTGGCAAGAGCCTAAGATTGGGGATGCCCAAGGCACAACAAGGAAATATTCAAGGACAAACAAGAGCCTAAGCTTGGGGATGCCCCGGAAGGCATCCCCTCTCTCGTCTTCGTTCATCGGTAACTTTACTTGGAGCTATATTTTTATTCACCACATGATATGTGTTTTGCTTGGAGCGTCATTTTATTTTATTTACTTTTGCTTGCTGTTTGAATAAAATACCAAGATATGAAATTATTAAATGTTAGAGAGTCTTCATACAGTTGCATAATCATTCGACTACTCATTGATCTTCACTTATATCTTTCGAAGTAGTTTGTCATTTGCTCTGGTGCTTCACTTATATCTTTTTTAGAGCACGGTGGTGGTCTTATTTTGTAGAAATAGATGAACTCTCATGCTTCACTTATATTATTTTGAGAGTCTTTAGAACAGCATGGTAATTTTCTTTGGTTATGAAATTAGTCCTAATATGATGGGCATCCAAGAGGGGTATAATAAGAACTTCCATATAAGGTGCATTGAATACTATGAGAAGTTTGATACTTGATGATTGTTTTGAGATATGAAGATGGTGATATTAGAGTCATGCTAGTTGAGTAGTTGTGAATTTGAGAGATACTTGTCTTAAAGTTTGTGATTCTCGTAGCATGCACGTATGGTGAACCGTTATGTGATGAAGTCAGAGCATGATTTATTTATTGATTGTCTTCCTTATGGGTGGCGGTCGGGGACGAGCGATGGTCTTCTTCTACCAATCTATCCCCCTAGGAGCATGCGCCAAGTACTTTGTTTTGATAACTAATAGATTTTTGCAATAAGTATGTGAGTTCTTTATGACTAATGTTGAGTCCATGGATTATACGCACTCTCACCCTTCCACCATTGCTAGCCTCTCTAGTACCGCGCAACTTTCGTCGGTACCATAAACCCACCATATATCTTCCTCAAAACAGCCACCATACCTACCTATCATGGCATTTCCATAGCCATTCCGAGATATATTGCCATGCAACTCACCACCGTTCCATTTATTATGACACGCTCCATCATTGTCATATTGCTTTGCATGATCATGTAGTTGACATCGTATTTGTGGCAAAGCCACCGTCCATAATTCTTTCATACATGTCACTCACGAGTCATTGCACATCCCGGTACACCGTCGGCGGCATTCATATAGAGTCATATGTTGTTCTAAGTATAGAGTTGTAATTCTTGAGTTGTAAGTAAATAAAAGTGTGATGATCATCATTATTAGAGCATTGACCCAGTGAGGAAAGGATGATGGAGACTATGATTCCCCCACAAGTCGGGATGAGACTCCGGACTAAAGAAAAGAGGCCATAAAAAAGAGAAAAGGCGCAAATAAAAAAAATAAAAAAAGTGGCCATAAAAAAAGAGAAAAGGCTCAAATAGAAAAATAAAAAAAATGAGAGAAAAAGAGAGAAGGGGCAATGCTACTATCCTTTTACCACACTTGTGCTTCAAAGTAGCACCATGATCTTCATGATAGAGAGTCTCCTATGTTGTCACTTTCATATACTAGTGGGAATTTTACATTATAGAACTTGGCTTGTATATTCCAATGATGGGCCTCCTCAAGTGCCCTAGGTCTTCGTGAGAAAGCAAGTTGGATGCACACCCACTAGTTTCTTTTGTTGAGCTTTCATACACTTATAGCTCTAGTGCATCCGTTGCGTGGCAATCCCTACTCACTCACATTGATATCTATCGATGGGCACCTCCATAGGCCGTTGATACGCCTAGTTGATGTGAGACTATCTTCTTCCTTTTTTGTCTTCTCCACAACCACCATTCTATTTCACATATAGTGCTATATCCATGGCTCACGCTCATGTATTGCGTGAAGATTGAAAAAGTTTGAGAATGTCAAAAGTATGAAACAATTGCTTGGCTTGTCATCGGGGCTGTGCATGATTTAAATATTTTGTGTGGTGAAGAGAGAGCATAGCCAGACTATATGGTTTTTAGGGATAACTTTATTTTGCCATATTATTTTGAGAAGATATGATTGCTTTGTTAGTATGCGTGAAGTATTATTATTTTTATGTCAATATTAAACTTTCATCTTGAATCTTTCGGATCTGAATATTCATACCACAATTAAGAAGAATTACATTAAAATTATGCAAAGTAGAACTCCGCATCAAAAATTCTGTTTTTATCATTTACCTACTCGAGGACGAGCAGGAATTAAGCTTGGGGATACTTGATACGTCTCCAACGTATCTATAATTTTTGATTGCTCCATGCTATATTTTCTACTATTTTGGACATTATTGGGCTTTATTATCCACTTTTATATTATTTTTGGGACTAACCTATTAACCGGAGGCCCAGCCCAGAATTGCTGTTTTTTTGCCTATTTTAGAGTATCGCAAAAAAGGAAAATCAAACGGAGTCCAATTGACCTGAAACTTCATGTAACTTATTTTTGGAATGGAAGCAATCCAGAAGACTTGGAGTGTACGTAAGGGAAGCAACAAGGAAGGCACGAGGCAGGGGGGCGCGCCCACCCCCCTGGGCACGCCCCCAGCCTCGTGGGGCCCTCGTGGCTCCCCTGATGTATTTCTTCCGCCTATATATATACATATACCCAAAAACTATCGGAGAGCACAATAGATCGGGAGTTCCGCCGCCAGAAGCCTCCGTAGCCACCGAAAACCAATCTAGACCCGTTCTGGCACCCTGCCGGAGGGGTAATCCCTCTCCGGTGGCTATCTTCATCATCCCGGTGCTCTCCATGACGAGGAGGGATTAGTTCTCCCTCGGGGCTGAGGGTATGTACCAGTAGCTATGTGTTTGATCTCTCTTTCTCTCTCTCTCTCTCTCTCTCGTGTTCTTGACGTGGCACGATCTTGATGTATCATAAGCTTTGCTATTATAGTTGGATCCTATGATGTTTTCCCCCTCTACTCTCTTGTAATGAATTGAGTTTTCCCTTTAAAGTTATCTTATCGGATTGAGTCTTTAAGGATTTGAGAACACTTGATGTATGTCTTGCGCGGGATACCTGTGGTGACAATGGGGGATTCTATGATCCACTTGATGTATGTTTTGGTGATCAACTTGCGGGTTCCGTGACCTTGGGAATCTATGCATAGGGGTTGGCACACGTTTTCGTCGTGATTCTCCGGTAGAAACTTTGGGACACTCTTTGAGGTTCTATGTGTTGGTTGAATAGATGAATCTGAGATTGTGTGATGCATATCATATAATCATACCCACGGATACTTGAGGTGACATTGGAGTATCTAGGTGACATTAGGGTTTTGGTTGATTTGTGTCTTAAGGTGTTATTCTAGTACGAACTCTAGGGCTGTTTGTGACACTTATAGGAATAGCCCAACGGATTGATTGGAAAGAATAACTTTGAGGTGGTTTCGTATCCTACCATAATTTCTTCGTTTGTTCTCCGCTATTAGTAACTTTGGAGTGACTCTTTGTTGCATGTTGATGGATAGTTATGTGATCCAATTATGTTACTAGTGTTGAGAGAACTTGCACTAGTGAAAGTATCAACCCTAGGCCTTGTTTCCTAGCATTGCAATACCGTTTGTACTCACTTTCATCATTAGTTACCTTGCTGTTTTTATATTTTCAGATTACAAAAACCTTTATCTATCATCCATATACCACTTGTATCACCATCTCTTCGCCGAACTAGTGCACCTATATAATTTACCATTGTATTGGGTGTGTTGGGGACACAAAAGACTCTTTGTTATTTGGTTGCAAGGTTGCTTGAAAGAGACCATCTTCATCCTATGCCTCATACGGATTAATAAACCTTAGGTAGAAACCACTGCACTTGGAGGCCCAAAAACGTCTACAAAAAGAAGGTTGTGTAGTAGACATCAAGCGCCGAGTATAGGAAGAGATGATCCTCGGTCGGAAGTCGGAACATGGCATGTAAGCGTCGTCCGTTAGAGGAAACCAGCGATGTCGGGCTCGACAGAGATTGCGGTGAGAAAGAGAGGCGCCAGCAACATCGAGGGCTTGCAATGGTGGCCATGCGCCAGATGCTGGGTGGTCGATACGTTGACGAGTTTGGCTTTCTTCAAGTGCATCCCTTTTCAGTGTTCTCTAGGTCTCACGGCTCGAGGAGATAATGGAGAAGGACCAACACCAATGTTTCTTTCAGCTGTTTCAATTGCAAGAACAACACATCCATGTCAATTTGATTTTACTTGCTGATTCCCGCTGTGCCAATATATTATTTGAGCATCCAAGTTTTGCAGAAAATAAATGCGAAGAGGACAGTGAAGATGGGGCTCCACAAGAGTGGCTTGCCTTTTGGCATCACACGGCGCTGACGGCAAGCGTACAATATTTTCATCTAGCATCTGAAGTCTGAACATTAGTACGTATTTTCATGTGTGACGACTGAATCTCTCACTAAGAAAGGAGCTAGGTGATTGATATTCTCCAAACAAGTGCACATATATTAATTTAAGATCCTTGTGCCATGATCATCATCTCTCTTACTTACATTTACACTCTGGTACATGAAGAGGTGGACGGCCTGTAGCTTTTGACTATTTCAGGCACATTAAGAAAATGAGTAATTAATGCCTAATTTGCCTCCATACACAGCTATGTATATTTTGGTACCACATATTTACTGGATATGGAAAACACGGTGTGCAACGCTAGCTCAAGACAAGACACATCATTCTTCGGTCTAGCTCATCATGTGTACATCAATGCAGTTTGCTAAGACAAAAAATATTTTGTTGCCGCGCCTTAGGAAATCAAGTCATGATGAGAACATCATGTTTTTAGTTTTTGAAATGGCTTTTTAAAACCAATATTTCAAAATTGTGCCCAGGCACATCTGCACCTGGTAAACATAGCAGTAAAATTCAAAAAAGTCTGATACTTTTTTGCATGCAAGATGCTTGAGTGCGCCAGCTGCGTTCAAAAATTTGTGGGTAAATGACATCCATGGAGCTCACGCCAAAAATATAAATTCAACTATGAACAACACATATTTTCATAGTTCCTCATGGGACCAAAATTTGTCTTTTTGATCAGCTTGCACGAGCTCCTTGAATGTCCAAACTTCACTGAAGTTGGCATGGATATCACACTGTTCACACCGAGAGCATCTAGACGTAGGTGCAGAATAGCCACACTCTTTTAAAAGTCCCTTATCTCATCATGACATATGTTGAGACATAGTTTATGAAATGACATTTTAAAAGTCGTGATCTCATCATGGCATATGTTACATGCTCTTTTTATCTCTACCACGTCTGCATAATCTAATTATTTTTTCCCGTTGCAACGGACGGGCATATTTGCTAGTACGTATCAACTATGGATCCGTCATCGGTGTTCCTCTACAAAGAGCACTACAGTAAACTACTTAGGGCAGAACACTGTATATCAGGCATAGTAGACGCATGAAACTGTAACTGTTCATGAACGAACGTTGCTGCGGATCGATTAGTTCCAGGCTACCAGCAGCATCATGCATCATGCATCACGCTGGTCGAGGAAAATCGCACGTTAACTCCGGTGGTTGTACAGGACCAACAAGTGTCCCATCAGATGCGTGTTAGCATCACTAGCAGTAGTATTAATTCAACTACCAGCAACGCCATTCCATCCGCCCGATCGCTCCTCATATACGACACGACGTCGACACAGGTCGCTGGAGTGTCATGCCTCAAGTTCAGACCTTTGCTTTCTCACCCTCTTGCTCCAGAGGTAAGCATTCCGGTGAACATTAGTAGTAGAATTTCTCAGATAGTTCGCGTGAATGCCTATAAATCAGCCCCTCCCCACCCAGAATCCCAGTATCCCACCACATCAATCAATAAGCCTCCAAGACCAAAAGTCCCCTGCATCTCCCGAGCGTCAGAGTTGAGCCAGAGTTTCCATAGCCATTCCGAGATATATTGCCATGCAACTCACCACCGTTCCATTTATTATGACACGCTCCATCATTGTCATATTGCTTTGCATGATCATGTAGTTGACATCGTATTTGTGGCAAAGCCACCGTCCATAATTCTTTCATACATGTCACTCACGAGTCATTGCACATCCCGGTACACCGTCGGCGGCATTCATATAGAGTCATATGTTGTTCTAAGTATAGAGTTGTAATTCTTGAGTTGTAAGTAAATAAAAGTGTGATGATCATCATTATTAGAGCATTGACCCAGTGAGGAAAGGATGATGGAGACTATGATTCCCCCACAAGTCGGGATGAGACTCCGGACTAAAGAAAAGAGGCCATAAAAAAGAGAAAAGGCGCAAATAAAAAAAATAAAAAAAGTGGCCATAAAAAAAGAGAAAAGGCTCAAATAGAAAAATAAAAAAAATGAGAGAAAAAGAGAGAAGGGGCAATGCTACTATCCTTTTACCACACTTGTGCTTCAAAGTAGCACCATGATCTTCATGATAGAGAGTCTCCTATGTTGTCACTTTCATATACTAGTGGGAATTTTACATTATAGAACTTGGCTTGTATATTCCAATGATGGGCCTCCTCAAGTGCCCTAGGTCTTCGTGAGAAAGCAAGTTGGATGCACACCCACTAGTTTCTTTTGTTGAGCTTTCATACACTTATAGCTCTAGTGCATCCGTTGCGTGGCAATCCCTACTCACTCACATTGATATCTATCGATGGGCACCTCCATAGGCCGTTGATACGCCTAGTTGATGTGAGACTATCTTCTTCCTTTTTTGTCTTCTCCACAACCACCATTCTATTTCACATATAGTGCTATATCCATGGCTCACGCTCATGTATTGCGTGAAGATTGAAAAAGTTTGAGAATGTCAAAAGTATGAAACAATTGCTTGGCTTGTCATCGGGGCTGTGCATGATTTAAATATTTTGTGTGGTGAAGAGAGAGCATAGCCAGACTATATGGTTTTTAGGGATAACTTTATTTTGCCATATTATTTTGAGAAGATATGATTGCTTTGTTAGTATGCGTGAAGTATTATTATTTTTATGTCAATATTAAACTTTCATCTTGAATCTTTCGGATCTGAATATTCATACCACAATTAAGAAGAATTACATTAAAATTATGCAAAGTAGAACTCCGCATCAAAAATTCTGTTTTTATCATTTACCTACTCGAGGACGAGCAGGAATTAAGCTTGGGGATACTTGATACGTCTCCAACGTATCTATAATTTTTGATTGCTCCATGCTATATTTTCTACTATTTTGGACATTATTGGGCTTTATTATCCACTTTTATATTATTTTTGGGACTAACCTATTAACCGGAGGCCCAGCCCAGAATTGCTGTTTTTTTGCCTATTTTAGAGTATCGCAAAAAAGGAAAATCAAATGGAGTCCAATTGACCTGAAACTTCATGTAACTTATTTTTGGAATGGAAGCAATCCAGAAGACTTGGAGTGTACGTAAGGGAAGCAACAAGGAAGGCATGAGGCAGGGGGGCGCGCCCACCCCCCTGGGCACGCCCCCAGCCTCGTGGGGCCCTCGTGGCTCCCCTGATGTATTTCTTCCGCCTATATATATACATATACCCAAAAACTATCGGAGAGCACAATAGATCGGGAGTTCCGCCGCCAGAAGCCTCCGTAGCCACCGAAAACCAATCTAGACCCGTTCTGGCACCCTGCCGGAGGGGTAATCCCTCTCCGGTGGCTATCTTCATCATCCCGGTGCTCTCCATGACGAGGAGGGATTAGTTCTCCCTCGGGGCTGAGGGTATGTACCAGTAGCTATGTGTTTGATCTCTCTTTCTCTCTCTCTCTCTCTCTCGTGTTCTTGACGTGGCACGATCTTGATGTATCATAAGCTTTGCTATTATAGTTGGATCCTATGATGTTTTCCCCCTCTACTCTCTTGTAATGAATTGAGTTTTCCCTTTAAAGTTATCTTATCGGATTGAGTCTTTAAGGATTTGAGAACACTTGATGTATGTCTTGCGCGGGATACCTGTGGTGACAATGGGGGATTCTATGATCCACTTGATGTATGTTTTGGTGATCAACTTGCGGGTTCCGTGACCTTGGGAATCTATGCATAGGGGTTGGCACACGTTTTCGTCGTGATTCTCCGGTAGAAACTTTGGGACACTCTTTGAGGTTCTATGTGTTGGTTGAATAGATGAATCTGAGATTGTGTGATGCATATCATATAATCATACCCACGGATACTTGAGGTGACATTGGAGTATCTAGGTGACATTAGGGTTTTGGTTGATTTGTGTCTTAAGGTGTTATTCTAGTACGAACTCTAGGGCTGTTTGTGACACTTATAGGAATAGCCCAACGGATTGATTGGAAAGAATAACTTTGAGGTGGTTTCGTATCCTACCATAATTTCTTCGTTTGTTCTCCGCTATTAGTAACTTTGGAGTGACTCTTTGTTGCATGTTGATGGATAGTTATGTGATCCAATTATGTTACTAGTGTTGAGAGAACTTGCACTAGTGAAAGTATCAACCCTAGGCCTTGTTTCCTAGCATTGCAATACCGTTTGTACTCACTTTCATCATTAGTTACCTTGCTGTTTTTATATTTTCAGATTACAAAAACCTTTATCTATCATCCATATACCACTTGTATCACCATCTCTTCGCCGAACTAGTGCACCTATATAATTTACCATTGTATTGGGTGTGTTGGGGACACAAAAGACTCTTTGTTATTTGGTTGCAAGGTTGCTTGAAAGAGACCATCTTCATCCTACGCCTCATACGGATTAATAAACCTTAGGTAGAAACCACTGCACTTGGAGGCCCAAAAACGTCTACAAAAAGAAGGTTGTGTAGTAGACATCAAGCGCCGAGTATAGGAAGAGATGATCCTCGGTCGGAAGTCGGAACATGGCATGTAAGCGTCGTCCGTTAGAGGAAACCAGCGATGTCGGGCTCGACAGAGATTGCGGTGAGAAAGAGAGGCGCCAGCAACATCGAGGGCTTGCAATGGTGGCCATGCGCCAGATGCTGGGTGGTCGATACGTTGACGAGTTTGGCTTTCTTCAAGTGCATCCCTTTTCAGTGTTCTCTAGGTCTCACGGCTCGAGGAGATAATGGAGAAGGACCAACACCAATGTTTCTTTCAGCTGTTTCAATTGCAAGAACAACACATCCATGTCAATTTGATTTTACTTGCTGATTCCCGCTGTGCCAATATATTATTTGAGCATCCAAGTTTTGCAGAAAATAAATGCGAAGAGGACAGTGAAGATGGGGCTCCACAAGAGTGGCTTGCCTTTTGGCATCACACGGCGCTGACGGCAAGCGTACAATATTTTCATCTAGCATCTGAAGTCTGAACATTAGTACGTATTTTCATGTGTGACGACTGAATCTCTCACTAAGAAAGGAGCTAGGTGATTGATATTCTCCAAACAAGTGCACATATATTAATTTAAGATCCTTGTGCCATGATCATCATCTCTCTTACTTACATTTACACTCTGGTACATGAAGAGGTGGACGGCCTGTAGCTTTTGACTATTTCAGGCACATTAAGAAAATGAGTAATTAATGCCTAATTTGCCTCCATACACAGCTATGTATATTTTGGTACCACATATTTACTGGATATGGAAAACACGGTGTGCAACGCTAGCTCAAGACAAGACACATCATTCTTCGGTCTAGCTCATCATGTGTACATCAATGCAGTTTGCTAAGACAAAAAATATTTTGTTGCCGCGCCTTAGGAAATCAAGTCATGATGAGAACATCATGTTTTTAGTTTTTGAAATGGCTTTTTAAAACCAATATTTCAAAATTGTGCCCAGGCACATCTGCACCTGGTAAACATAGCAGTAAAATTCAAAAAAGTCTGATACTTTTTTGCATGCAAGATGCTTGAGTGCGCCAGCTGCGTTCAAAAATTTGTGGGTAAATGACATCCATGGAGCTCACGCCAAAAATATAAATTCAACTATGAACAACACATATTTTCATAGTTCCTCATGGGACCAAAATTTGTCTTTTTGATCAGCTTGCACGAGCTCCTTGAATGTCCAAACTTCACTGAAGTTGGCATGGATATCACACTGTTCACACCGAGAGCATCTAGACGTAGGTGCAGAATAGCCACACTCTTTTAAAAGTCCCTTATCTCATCATGACATATGTTGAGACATAGTTTATGAAATGACATTTTAAAAGTCGTGATCTCATCATGGCATATGTTACATGCTCTTTTTATCTCTACCACGTCTGCATAATCTAATTATTTTTTCCCGTTGCAACGGACGGGCATATTTGCTAGTACGTATCAACTATGGATCCGTCATCGGTGTTCCTCTACAAAGAGCACTACAGTAAACTACTTAGGGCAGAACACTGTATATCAGGCATAGTAGACGCATGAAACTGTAACTGTTCATGAACGAACGTTGCTGCGGATCGATTAGTTCCAGGCTACCAGCAGCATCATGCATCATGCATCACGCTGGTCGAGGAAAATCGCACGTTAACTCCGGTGGTTGTACAGGACCAACAAGTGTCCCATCAGATGCGTGTTAGCATCACTAGCAGTAGTATTAATTCAACTACCAGCAACGCCATTCCATCCGCCCGATCGCTCCTCATATACGACACGACGTCGACACAGGTCGCTGGAGTGTCATGCCTCAAGTTCAGACCTTTGCTTTCTCACCCTCTTGCTCCAGAGGTAAGCATTCCGGTGAACATTAGTAGTAGAATTTCTCAGATAGTTCGCGTGAATGCCTATAAATCAGCCCCTCCCCACCCAGAATCCCAGTATCCCACCACATCAATCAATAAGCCTCCAAGACCAAAAGTCCCCTGCATCTCCCGAGCGTCAGAGTTGAGCCAGAGTTTCCATAGCCATTCCGAGATATATTGCCATGCAACTCACCACCGTTCCATTTATTATGACACGCTCCATCATTGTCATATTGCTTTGCATGATCATGTAGTTGACATCGTATTTGTGGCAAAGCCACCGTCCATAATTCTTTCATACATGTCACTCACGAGTCATTGCACATCCCGGTACACCGTCGGCGGCATTCATATAGAGTCATATGTTGTTCTAAGTATAGAGTTGTAATTCTTGAGTTGTAAGTAAATAAAAGTGTGATGATCATCATTATTAGAGCATTGACCCAGTGAGGAAAGGATGATGGAGACTATGATTCCCCCACAAGTCGGGATGAGACTCCGGACTAAAGAAAAGAGGCCATAAAAAAGAGAAAAGGCGCAAATAAAAAAAATAAAAAAAGTGGCCATAAAAAAAGAGAAAAGGCTCAAATAGAAAAATAAAAAAAATGAGAGAAAAAGAGAGAAGGGGCAATGCTACTATCCTTTTACCACACTTGTGCTTCAAAGTAGCACCATGATCTTCATGATAGAGAGTCTCCTATGTTGTCACTTTCATATACTAGTGGGAATTTTACATTATAGAACTTGGCTTGTATATTCCAATGATGGGCCTCCTCAAGTGCCCTAGGTCTTCGTGAGAAAGCAAGTTGGATGCACACCCACTAGTTTCTTTTGTTGAGCTTTCATACACTTATAGCTCTAGTGCATCCGTTGCGTGGCAATCCCTACTCACTCACATTGATATCTATCGATGGGCACCTCCATAGGCCGTTGATACGCCTAGTTGATGTGAGACTATCTTCTTCCTTTTTTGTCTTCTCCACAACCACCATTCTATTTCACATATAGTGCTATATCCATGGCTCACGCTCATGTATTGCGTGAAGATTGAAAAAGTTTGAGAATGTCAAAAGTATGAAACAATTGCTTGGCTTGTCATCGGGGCTGTGCATGATTTAAATATTTTGTGTGGTGAAGAGAGAGCATAGCCAGACTATATGGTTTTTAGGGATAACTTTATTTTGCCATATTATTTTGAGAAGATATGATTGCTTTGTTAGTATGCGTGAAGTATTATTATTTTTATGTCAATATTAAACTTTCATCTTGAATCTTTCGGATCTGAATATTCATACCACAATTAAGAAGAATTACATTAAAATTATGCAAAGTAGAACTCCGCATCAAAAATTCTGTTTTTATCATTTACCTACTCGAGGACGAGCAGGAATTAAGCTTGGGGATACTTGATACGTCTCCAACGTATCTATAATTTTTGATTGCTCCATGCTATATTTTCTACTATTTTGGACATTATTGGGCTTTATTATCCACTTTTATATTATTTTTGGGACTAACCTATTAACCGGAGGCCCAGCCCAGAATTGCTGTTTTTTTGCCTATTTTAGAGTATCGCAAAAAAGGAAAATCAAATGGAGTCCAATTGACCTGAAACTTCATGTAACTTATTTTTGGAATGGAAGCAATCCAGAAGACTTGGAGTGTACGTAAGGGAAGCAACAAGGAAGGCATGAGGCAGGGGGGCGCGCCCACCCCCCTGGGCACGCCCCCAGCCTCGTGGGGCCCTCGTGGCTCCCCTGATGTATTTCTTCCGCCTATATATATACATATACCCAAAAACTATCGGAGAGCACAATAGATCGGGAGTTCCGCCGCCAGAAGCCTCCGTAGCCACCGAAAACCAATCTAGACCCGTTCTGGCACCCTGCCGGAGGGGTAATCCCTCTCCGGTGGCTATCTTCATCATCCCGGTGCTCTCCATGACGAGGAGGGATTAGTTCTCCCTCGGGGCTGAGGGTATGTACCAGTAGCTATGTGTTTGATCTCTCTTTCTCTCTCTCTCTCTCTCTCGTGTTCTTGACGTGGCACGATCTTGATGTATCATAAGCTTTGCTATTATAGTTGGATCCTATGATGTTTTCCCCCTCTACTCTCTTGTAATGAATTGAGTTTTCCCTTTAAAGTTATCTTATCGGATTGAGTCTTTAAGGATTTGAGAACACTTGATGTATGTCTTGCGCGGGATACCTGTGGTGACAATGGGGGATTCTATGATCCACTTGATGTATGTTTTGGTGATCAACTTGCGGGTTCCGTGACCTTGGGAATCTATGCATAGGGGTTGGCACACGTTTTCGTCGTGATTCTCCGGTAGAAACTTTGGGACACTCTTTGAGGTTCTATGTGTTGGTTGAATAGATGAATCTGAGATTGTGTGATGCATATCATATAATCATACCCACGGATACTTGAGGTGACATTGGAGTATCTAGGTGACATTAGGGTTTTGGTTGATTTGTGTCTTAAGGTGTTATTCTAGTACGAACTCTAGGGCTGTTTGTGACACTTATAGGAATAGCCCAACGGATTGATTGGAAAGAATAACTTTGAGGTGGTTTCGTATCCTACCATAATTTCTTCGTTTGTTCTCCGCTATTAGTAACTTTGGAGTGACTCTTTGTTGCATGTTGATGGATAGTTATGTGATCCAATTATGTTACTAGTGTTGAGAGAACTTGCACTAGTGAAAGTATCAACCCTAGGCCTTGTTTCCTAGCATTGCAATACCGTTTGTACTCACTTTCATCATTAGTTACCTTGCTGTTTTTATATTTTCAGATTACAAAAACCTTTATCTATCATCCATATACCACTTGTATCACCATCTCTTCGCCGAACTAGTGCACCTATATAATTTACCATTGTA
The DNA here is from genome assembly GCF_056163025.1 of Triticum urartu. Taxonomy (NCBI): domain Eukaryota; kingdom Viridiplantae; phylum Streptophyta; class Magnoliopsida; order Poales; family Poaceae; genus Triticum; species Triticum urartu. Next base: position 745,638,729 of record NC_141875.1, on the reverse strand, counting down.
TTGGGTGTGTTGGGGACACAAAAGACTCTTTGTTATTTGGTTGCAAGGTTGCTTGAAAGAGACCATCTTCATCCTACGCCTCATACGGATTAATAAACCTTAGGTAGAAACCACTGCACTTGGAGGCCCAAAAACGTCTACAAAAAGAAGGTTGTGTAGTAGACATCAAGCGCCGAGTATAGGAAGAGATGATCCTCGGTCGGAAGTCGGAACATGGCATGTAAGCGTCGTCCGTTAGAGGAAACCAGCGATGTCGGGCTCGACAGAGATTGCGGTGAGAAAGAGAGGCGCCAGCAACATCGAGGGCTTGCAATGGTGGCCATGCGCCAGATGCTGGGTGGTCGATACGTTGACGAGTTTGGCTTTCTTCAAGTGCATCCCTTTTCAGTGTTCTCTAGGTCTCACGGCTCGAGGAGATAATGGAGAAGGACCAACACCAATGTTTCTTTCAGCTGTTTCAATTGCAAGAACAACACATCCATGTCAATTTGATTTTACTTGCTGATTCCCGCTGTGCCAATATATTATTTGAGCATCCAAGTTTTGCAGAAAATAAATGCGAAGAGGACAGTGAAGATGGGGCTCCACAAGAGTGGCTTGCCTTTTGGCATCACACGGCGCTGATGGCAAGCGTACAATATTTTCATCTAGCATCTGAAGTCTGAACATTAGTACGTATTTTCATGTGTGACGACTGAATCTCTCACTAAGAAAGGAGCTAGGTGATTGATATTCTCCAAACAAGTGCACATATATTAATTTAAGATCCTTGTGCCATGATCATCATCTCTCTTACTTACATTTACACTCTGGTACATGAAGAGGTGGACGGCCTGTAGCTTTTGACTATTTCAGGCACATTAAGAAAATGAGTAATTAATGCCTAATTTGCCTCCATACACAGCTATGTATATTTTGGTACCACATATTTACTGGATATGGAAAACACGGTGTGCAACGCTAGCTCAAGACAAGACACATCATTCTTCGGTCTAGCTCATCATGTGTACATCAATGCAGTTTGCTAAGACAAAAAATATTTTGTTGCCGCGCCTTAGGAAATCAAGTCATGATGAGAACATCATGTTTTTAGTTTTTGAAATGGCTTTTTAAAACCAATATTTCAAAATTGTGCCCAGGCACATCTGCACCTGGTAAACATAGCAGTAAAATTCAAAAAAGTCTGATACTTTTTTGCATGCAAGATGCTTGAGTGCGCCAGCTGCGTTCAAAAATTTGTGGGTAAATGACATCCATGGAGCTCACGCCAAAAATATAAATTCAACTATGAACAACACATATTTTCATAGTTCCTCATGGGACCAAAATTTGTCTTTTTGATCAGCTTGCACGAGCTCCTTGAATGTCCAAACTTCACTGAAGTTGGCATGGATATCACACTGTTCACACCGAGAGCATCTAGACGTAGGTGCAGAATAGCCACACTCTTTTAAAAGTCCCTTATCTCATCATGACATATGTTGAGACATAGTTTATGAAATGACATTTTAAAAGTCGTGATCTCATCATGGCATATGTTACATGCTCTTTTTATCTCTACCACGTCTGCATAATCTAATTATTTTTTCCCGTTGCAACGGACGGGCATATTTGCTAGTACGTATCAACTATGGATCCGTCATCGGTGTTCCTCTACAAAGAGCACTACAGTAAACTACTTAGGGCAGAACACTGTATATCAGGCATAGTAGACGCATGAAACTGTAACTGTTCATGAACGAACGTTGCTGCGGATCGATTAGTTCCAGGCTACCAGCAGCATCATGCATCATGCATCACGCTGGTCGAGGAAAATCGCACGTTAACTCCGGTGGTTGTACAGGACCAACAAGTGTCCCATCAGATGCGTGTTAGCATCACTAGCAGTAGTATTAATTCAACTACCAGCAACGCCATTCCATCCGCCCGATCGCTCCTCATATACGACACGACGTCGACACAGGTCGCTGGAGTGTCATGCCTCAAGTTCAGACCTTTGCTTTCTCACCCTCTTGCTCCAGAGGTAAGCATTCCGGTGAACATTAGTAGTAGAATTTCTCAGATAGTTCGCGTGAATGCCTATAAATCAGCCCCTCCCCACCCAGAATCCCAGTATCCCACCACATCAATCAATAAGCCTCCAAGACCAAAAGTCCCCTGCATCTCCCGAGCGTCAGAGTTGAGCCAGAGTTTGCTTGGGGAGATTAAACTTATTCCATCACGATGGCCTCGCAGGTGATCGAGGTTAACAGGGAGGGAGCGGAGGTGTACCACGGCGCGGCGTTGTGCGCCGAGAAGGCGGTGGAGCTGCTGGCCGAGACCAACATGCCGCTGGGCCTGCTGCCCCTGGCGGACATCGAGGAGGTCGGCTACAACCGCACCACGGGCTTCGTGTGGCTGCGCCAGAAGAAGGCGCTCACGCACACCTTCAAGCAGATCGGGAGGCTGGTCTCGTATGCCACCGAGGTGACGGCTTTAGTTGAAGACCGCAAGATGAAGCGCATCACGGGGGTTAAGAGCAAGGAGCTCCTCATCTGGGTCACCGTCTGCGACATGTACATCGACAAGAACGACCACTCAAAGATCACATTCAAGACGCCCACCGGACTGGGAAGGACCTTCCCCGTCACCGCCTACGGAAAGGACGACGACAACAAGAACGACGTGGCCAAATAAGTGACCACCGCCGGCATAAAGAGTATATCTTTTTGCGGGCATACAGAGTTTAACACTACGATGAATACTACATGTACTTATTTTCTATATATATGAACTTCTTTAATAAAGTGAGATTACGAAGTTGTAATACTCTACTTCGGTATTTTGCCGGATTTTAAATCGCCGCCGATCAGAAATGGCCGCTCGCTTTGCATGGCTCCTTAAATCACACGAAGTCGAGTTACTCATATCTAAGGCCAAGTCCAATGCGTCCATCCAATTGGACACTAATTTGGTCTGTTGTTTGTCCGTTTGGGACGGCTGGAGACGTGCCGTTGGGCTGCATCTTCCCAAATCTAGCCAGTGTACCCAACTGGCCAACCCATTTGGTCCGCGTGGCCGGTAGACGGCAAAATTTACATAATTTTTTAGACTTCCATACATATAAATCCAATTAAAAAGAGAACATTGAAGATAGTTAAACAAAATAAATCACATAGCTTACAACCAAATAATAAATAGTAGTTTACAACCAAATAAAAATCTCATAGCTTACAAACAGATAAATTTTAATTGTTACAAGTACATTGATAGAAAAAGAGCTGGTATATCTATTGGTTGACAAGATGACTCCATATATGCTCAACCAAATAATTTTGAAGTTGAAAGTGAGTTGCTTAATCACGCATTTCAGTATGAAATTGGGTGAACTTTGCAAATGTTAATGGGCATGCTCAACTCAACATTAAAATCAAACTCTTGATCGAATATGTGGTCATCACGCTCATCCTCTGCAATTATTGAAAAGAGAGGTAACATGTACTTTGGTAGCAAGACAAGAAGCGCTAGTAACAAAGGTGCAACAAGGTGGTCCAATATTTTTTGTAATAAACGACAAGCCTGAAAAATCTATAATAATAAGCAAAGTGTTGTCGAGGACGCATGGGAATTACCGTCTAGTCATTTTTCATGATGTTTAGTAGATTTGCGTTCTCTACATTGATTATTGGATTTGTTGGTGGACCAGTGCTTTTACTTGAACAAGCATCCCACCTATGATTATCCTCTCTCGCAAGCATTCGTAACTACGAAAGAAGAATAAATATAAATCTAACCGTAGTATGAAACATATGGATCCAAATCAACCCCTTACGAATAAAGCATGAACTAGGGTTTAAGCTTTTTTCACTAGCAATCCATCATCTACTTATTACTCGACAAAGCCTTCCCTTAGTCCCAAGTATGGTGAAGTGTCTTGTATTCAACATTTACATGACACCAATAAATAAAGCAACAACATACATATCATCAAAATATTGAACGAATACCAATTTCACATGATTATTTATAACAAGACTTCTCTCATGTCCTTAAGAAGAAAAGCAACTATTCACAAATCATATTCACGTTTGGCATCAGATTGGTATTGAGTATCATGAAGGACCTGAACACAATAATTTTCCACCAAGTAAACCAACTATCATGAACTACAAGATGTAATCAACACTACTAGCAACCCACATGTATCAATATGAGGTTTTGAGAACAATATTGAATACAAAAGATGAACTAGGGTTTGAGATGAGATAGATGATGGTGAAGATGTTGATGAAGATTGGTACTGCCATGATGGGAGGATCGTTCATTATGTCGATGGCTTTGATTTCCCCTCCCGGAGGGAAGTTTTTCCGGTGGAATCGCTCCACGAAAGAGCAAAAGTGCTCCTGTCCAGGTTCCGCCTTGAGACGGCAGCGCTTCGTGTCGAAAGTCTTCTTCTTTTTTCAGGGCAAATGGCCTCATATAGTAGAAGATGGGCACCGGAGGCCTGCCAAGGGGCTCACAAGGTCATGGAGCATGCCAATGGGGCAGGGCGCGCGCCCTCAGCTTGTCGCTCCCTGGTGCCCCCCCCCCCCCCCCCCCCCCCCGCGCGCCCCTCCAGGTATTTCTTCTGCCAATATTTTTTATACATTCCAAAACAATTCTTCTTAAATTTCAAGTCGTTTGGAGTTGTGTAGAATAGCTATTTCTGTCGTTGCCTTTTTTAGTCCAGCAGCCTGCAATCTCCCTCTTCATGTGAAACTTGGGAAAAAAAGAGAAAAACGGCGTAAGAATACTATCATAAAGTGAAATAATGATCCAAAACATAATAATAACAGTAGAAAAACATCATGCAAAACGGACGTACCATGCCACCACCAACTTCACAACCAGCTCATTTTCAAAATAGCACCTTCGAGGTTCCCGTCTCCCCCCACCTTCACATTTGGCCTGTCGAATCAAACTTCCCGTTTATCTAGGCAATTGATTGTGTCATCCTGATCCACCACTCCTGCCATGACACGATTGCTTCTTATTCCCCGTAGATACAATAGTGCAACCAGACGACTTTGGGTAGGTAGGATCCTTAGCAGCCCCCTTGATCACCCACATCGCCAGTAGGTGCCATCAAGTGCGTTCTTCCGATGATCTTGTCGTAAAGGATTTTTGCGCACCATAATAGGATATGAAGTTGTCATCTTTCTGGGTGGCTTTAAGGGCGGCACCCGGGAGTCGTCTTTCCTTTCATCCTCAACCTTGACAAACATACACGACAGGGACTTGGTGTCCTGATGAGAGACATGATACGGGCGTAGACTCATATTACTCTCATGCATAGAAGGGACGATAGCGCGATCGCCTGCATTGTCGCATAACACCAAACATGGCGCATAGCTAGACTTTCAAGCATCGTGAGACTAGGGGGCAAGCAATAGACATGTGCATACATTTTTCCATTTTTTCCATTCAGCTGCTGTGACAACGGCTTTCTTTGCACATAAAAAAACATGCCCAGATTATTCATAGCACACAAAAGGGCGGGGGCACTAGATATTATCTGGTGGTTGGAAGGAAGACATCCTGTTTGCTTTACATTTTTCAAAAAAAAAGTAACTGAAAGTTCAACTAACTTGATTTTCTTTATTTTCCAAAGTTTAAAAATTCTGAATGTTTGAGTTTCAATGTACAAAGTAGATTTTCTCAAACTTCTGAATTCCAATAGTTGGATGTAGATTTTTTTGGAGGTTTTGAACATGATGAATGTTGACAGAAATGGAGAGCAATCAATGTTTGACTTTTTCTGAATGGAAACTTTCTACCTGAAAATTAACATGTTAGTAGTACTCCATCCATTCCATACTGTAGTGCGTATAGATTTTTGAAAATCAAACTTTGCAAACGTTGACCAAATTCATAGAGAAAATTATTTATATGTACAATACCAGATATATAAAATAGGGAAGTACATCTTATAATGAATCTAAAGATATATTTGGCATTCTAGATGTAAATGTTTTTCTCCACAAACTTTGTTAGAGTTTGCGAGGATTTATTTTTAAAAAAATCTATACGTACTACATCATAGAACAGAGGGAGTGGCATTTATGTGAACACATGATGGATTTTAGAATTTTTAAAAACTAAAAACAATCTCTTCTTTAGGATATGGTTTAATTGGCAAAAAATGGATTAAACTTGTTTCTAAATAACCACATGTCATAATTCCTTAATATAAACCCAATCAAATGTATTTATCGAGGATGATTTAGGGACACATTTTAAACTATGTACAAATAAGAGCAATTTTATCCAAAGGAACGTAATTAAATCACATGAACATGCATCTCCAAATGTAGCTACCTTGGAATATTACAGTTTAGTTTCTGAACTTATTCGAAATGACCACCACGCACGCCAGTAACAATCACAACTACACTCGTATCTTGGCCTTGGGTATCAATCCTATGATTTCTGCAATCTTGAGCTTCTTTCTGGCATACTGCACATACGTCTTTGGCAGCGCACACTGAAATTGGACAGAATGAGCTATTAGGTACATAACCTCAAAGGGAAACAATATTACCTACCAATATCTATACAGAATACCTTGAATCTAACTTCCCAGGAAATTAACTCAAGGGCTATCGAATTCGGAATCTATACACTGAAATTAGGAGTGACATCTGATGTAAGGTTATGGTCTACATAGCAGCTCACAATGTATGCGAAACCAAACCACATTGTACTTCCTTACTGATATCCTGCATGCACTGCCGAAACTACAAGGAAAGATGACCGAAGCAGCTTGCAACGTAAGAGATATATTAATTTACCAATGAAAACACGAAGAGAAACTACAAGGAAATATGCTAGTAGTGTGCTATATCGTGCTACGTGTTACTCCCTCTGTAAGCAAATATAATACTTTTAGATCACTTAGATCACTATATTGTTTACAGAGGGAGTATTATTGAGACATCGTAATGGCGGGCAAATGGTTTAGTCAACGCCTCTCCTCTTCCTGAGCGCCGGCGGCCACCCCACCCCGCCGGCCACCACTCCAGTGCCGGCATCCACCCATCTCCCCCCCCCCCTTTTCCTCTCCCATCGGCCTGCGATGGCCTAGCGGGTTTCTCTCTCCGGCTCGGCGGGTTCCTTGAGTTCCTCCACCCCGGCGTGTCCCTCCCCCCCTCCCCCCCCCCCCCCCCCCCCCGCAGCGCCCCCCGCTCCGCTCGCTGCTTGTGCTCTTTGACGTGCTTGGGACGGCGTTTGGGCCAATCACGCGGGGGGGGGGGGGGGGGGAGGGGGGGACCTTCGGGGAGCGTCTTCCTCTGCTACCGCCGCCGGCTGCATCGGGTGGCAAAGGCCGGGCCGTCGGCCCCGGAGTCCGGCATCTCCTTCCCCGCCCGCTCAACACTGCCGCTTCGGCCTGACGCTGCCCTCCTCCAGGCCACCGCAGTCGAACATCCCGGCGTGTCTCCATGGCTGCTGCTACAACTGTGGCGACGACGGCCACATCTCGAGGGAGCGAAAACATGTTTTAGAGCCTATGCACCCGGGTACTCCTTATCCAACCACTCATTCCTGCATCACGATTCGTGCAAGTAATTTTCTCTTTTTTGTTTCTCTCATATAGAACATGTATTTGTACCTCAACTTTGCAGCACAACAAAGCTTTCTATGTAGAATGTGGGATAAAACTTACAGATTTTTTGGTCCACCATAAATATTCAAAATGTGATTTGTTTGATTAAAAAAATCTTATTTTTCATATTTATGTCGGACAAAAAAATCTAAAAGTTTTATCTCACATTCTAGTTACAAAGTTATGTTGTACTGCAAAGTTTCATGTTCAAGACATGTTTTATATGAGAGGAACAAAAAAGAGAAAATTCCATTTAATAAGGTAGTTGTGTAGCACAGATTTCAAAGCAACATTGGAGTGCTAAGATAGTGAGGCCCGGGTGCATAAGCTCACAAAATCTGCATTCCTCGAGGGAGTGTTGGAAGAAGACAGTTTGTGTGCGATGTGGTGACGAGGGGCACATTGCCAGGGAGTGATAGCTACCGCGGGATTCTTCATCGTCTGGTGGTGGGCGCACTCGCCCAGTGGTTTGGGTCCGGGGCTCCGCCGAGCTACCGCCGGCGCCAGCCCAGAGGCGCGGCGGCCTGAATGTTGTGGGAGCCATGCGCGCAGCTGCGGCGGCAGACTCAAAGCCGTCGGGCTCCTTGCCGACTGCGGGCACAACGCTCCCCCTCCCGCCCCGGGCCCTCCCTCGCCTGAGGCGGCAGGGCTGCTCGCACCTGGAGCCAAGTCGCCCAAGGCTCGGTCTTACCGATGGGAAGTGTTGTGGGGCCTGGGTTGTCGGCCCGTTTGCCAGTCAGGTGGATGCGGTGGAGATGGTTGCCCCGGTGGATCCCGATGTGGGTATGGACTGCTACTTCCTGGAAGCTTCTGAGGATCTGCGGCGAATGGGGGAAGATCTGGCGCGGGCAGTCGTGGTCACCATCACAGGTTTGCGGCCACCAGTAGATCTGGCCGACACGGCGGCTGCACTCCATGCCGAGTTTGGCATTGGCCCGGATGACATGTCCATCCGCCCCTTCTTCCCGGATGATTTCCTCGTCATCTGCGAGCACCCCATCATCAGACAGCTCATGGTGGACCGTGGGCACGCCCCTGGCCAGGGCTTTGCTCTCTCTATCCGGCCGAGGATGCGGGAGGCGCAGGCAACAGGTGCGGTGCTCCCGTTCCTTGTCCCGCTGGAGCTGCGTGGAGTGCCGGCGCACGATTGGACGCGATGAACGAGGGAGCTGGTCCTTCGGGGTTGTGGCTTCGTGATGCAGGTGGCGGACTGTACGGCCCAGCAGTACGACATGGCGGGGTTTCGAGTCTGGCTGAAGACGGCGGACCCATGCAGGATTCCTCGGCGACGCCTCCTGTTCATCCCGGAGCCGGTGGGCATTCCGGGAGCCCTTGACACACTTTGGTATCCAATCGATATCAGGCTGCTTGCGCCTCCGGTTAGGGCTGAGTCGGTCTGCGGTGACAGTCAGCCTCCTCCGCCGCCGCCGCCATCGCCGCCGTCTGGTGGCCCTCCGTACGGCGAGGCTTCGGGGAAATCTGGTCAGGCCCTTCCTGCGAGTAGTGCGCTCATGGAGCTCAAGAGCCCGCGCCTCTGCAGGCGCCGGCGCCGGCTGAGCCGCCGGCAAGGAGGACGTACCATGGGGAGGTGACCAGGCCGGCGCAGACGCTGGCGGGGACGATGCACCACGGTGAGGTGGCTCGGGTGGAATGTGAGCACGTGCCTAGCCCACTTTCTAGCTGTGGTGCGATCATCATGGGTGCTGCTCCCGTCAGCCAAAGCGAGGTGGGCCAGCGGGCGCTTTTGACCGGCCAAGGAGTGCGGGCCGTTGCCCCGTCATCTTATGGTTCAAATCAGGCGGAGACTGAGCCAGGCTTCAGAGGTGTGCGGGCAAGTGGACAGCAAACCCCTCCCTCGGTTTGCCAACCAAAGAGATTCTTGCAGGAAGTGGGCCAGCCCGGATCGCCGTTGGACAAGACCAGCTATGGAGCATGTTGGGATCCGACAAGGGTGGATCAGGATGAGAGCTCAGGATTCGTGGGCTAAAAGTGGGGTCGCTACTGATCCAGGCGCTACTTTTGAGGACGCCATGGCGTGCAGTTTCTGCTCTTCGGATTCCGACGGCACAGCTACTCATGTTCGCATGCATGTGGGGGATACGGTCTGCGTGAGTCTGTCGGGCGGATTGGGCAGCCCACCAGTCCGCAGCTGATTGGGGGGGGGCGTGTAACTCATGCACGTCGGCTGGGGGACGAATCTCCCTGGATTGTTGCCGCTGCTGCACAGTAAGCCAACCGAGGCGAAGGAGGGGACCAGGAAGCGGCATAGGAGGAAGCGAGGGGCGTGGGACGTGGATCCAATGCAACTAAGCAGCAGAACATGCTAATCCGAAAGCTCTGCCTGGCAAATGAGGGCGAGATCATTAGCGATGACGCGTTGCAGATGTATGTGAAGCTGTTCGACCAACCGCTATCTGATGGCCATATCAGAGTGATCCTTGCTCTGTTTGGATGGGAGGCCTCTGCTCTACCGATGTTTGAGCATAATGTTGTGGTGACAAACCAGCTCTAGGGATGCTCCACGGTGGTCTCGTGTAGGCTATAACAATGAATGTTGATCCTTTCAAAACGCTAGTGTGGAACGTTTGGGGACTCAACAGCCTTGCCCGACGTAGTGCCATCTATCAAGTGGTAGCGGCGGCCAATCCGAGCATAGTTTGTTTTCAAGAGACGAAATTAGAGGTTGTGACGGTGGAGCTGGTGACTCACTGCCTCGGAAATAAATTTGAAAGTTTCTTCTACTTGCCAGCAGTAGGAACGAGGGGAGGAATTCTGCTGGCATGGGATGCCTCGGTGGTTGCTATCTTGCATCCACACTACACGGAGAATGCCTTAACGACCCTAGTCAATCACTTGGGTGGAGCACAATGGTGGATTACCGGTGTCTACGGACCGCAACATGACCATGAAAAGATCGCCTTCATGCAAGAGAAAATCGACATACGAGAACTCATAGCCGGACCATGGACGGTGCTGGGTGACTACAACCTCTTGGTGAACCCGGAAGAGAAGAACAACTCCCTCATTAATAGGCGGATGATGGCGCATTTTCGGACAAAGCTCAACTTCCTAGAGTTGAAGGAACTTTACCTGAATGCAAAGAGATACTCATGGTTGAATGAGAGGGAGCATGCGACTTTGGAACGAATTGACCGTGTCTTTGCCACAGCGTCTTGGGAGGAGTTGTACCCAATGTGCCAACTCACCGAGCTGGGTTCGGCTGTGTCCGACCACTGTCCTCTGCTACTTGACCTTAATGATGACTTGTGCATGGGGCGGAGATTCAAATTCAAGGCCTTCTGGACCATGGCCGAGGGTTTCATGCAAATGGTGCAGGATGCGTGGAGTTCAGTTCCAAGCGAGGGCAACCCTTATGTTGTGCTTGCATGCAAAGCTGAGGGCAACCGCGAAGAGCCTAAAAAATGGAGTGATCGCTGGATAGGTAATGTTAAACTGCAGATTGGCATAGCTATGGAGGTCATTCTCGGCTGGACAAAGATATGGAAACGAGAGCGCGGACGGAGCAGGAGGGTGCACTACGGAAACAGCTCAAGAGGAAACTACTAGGCCTCTGCTCGCTGGAGCGTACCATCGCACGCCAAAGGTCAAGGATCCTCGTCCTACGAAAGGGGGATGCCAACACCAGTTTCTTTCACCAGAGTACGTATTCTAGCCATGTGGGAGATCTTGAAACATTGCAATGCAATTGTGTTCGAAGGAGCTACACCATTGATTAATCATGTGCTCTGTCGCTTCACGGAGGAAGGACGGAGTTGGAAACAAGCGGGTCTACTCAAAGGCGACCTTACTGACTTCTTTAACCAGGTGGAACGGCGGGCTAGTGCGGCAAGTTAGCTTATGAGTAGAGAGTAGATAGTAGGGTAGAGGTGGTGATGTTGTTCATGTAAAATCGTGTAACAATGTCGTGGAGGGGCTCTTTCACCCCATTCCTTCTTTAATTTATATAGTACGCACACTCGTGCGTATTCGAGAAAATTGAGACATCCTACACTGATTTATTTAGTGAGGCAGTTCTAAGCGCGCTATAGTGTGCTATTAGCAGCGCTATAGCGCCCCATCTTTTTCAGTGACTAGAACATGTCAAAGAATATGGGTACTCAGGAAATCTGGCAGAAACCTGTTTACACATACAAAAAAGGGATAGTACACGTTTTTTTGGAGCAGTCTGTCTGTGGACCATTTGTTTTGTTTTTAAATAAACTTGCTCCTTTAAAAAATTGTATCAGTAATTCACTATACAAAACTATTTCTATTTCATTTTAACTGAAATGTCTTTTTCTTCTACAGAGCACATTATGAGATTTTCCACGATTTGCTGCAAACACACATTTTTAAACTTTGCTTAATCTCCGCAGGATGTGACACTCATTTTCGCATTTCACCAAGAAGCTCAGGCTCCTAGAACTTGGAGGTTACTCGCATAAAGCTGTTCTAAGAAGAATAGGAAATGCATTCATACTCCCTCAAGTGTTTCAAGCTTTCAAAAGACAGATGAAACAAATAATTGCTGCCACCCATTTCAAAGTTAAGGAGAAGAATGAACTGGTTACCATTTGCATGAGTACATAGATGAAATGTAGATGAATTACTAAGCTGAAAGTAATGGATACGCATGCTTACTTTATTACGAAGGACCAGCCCCTGATAGTCGCTCAAGGACGCAAGCAAACAGAGGTCCGAGTCGAAATACCAGTCCAGGGCTTCATCTTTGATGCAACGACAGAGGTAAGAATTGTCCAAGATAAGCTCCGGGGGGTATATGTGTTTTCCTTTCAGTAACTGCACAGAAGGCCAAATGATTAAGCTAAATGATCACTGATTTAAATATTCTGAGCAATATCTCGCTAAATGAAATCAATGTACAATCAATCGACATAGTCCGATAAACGGATTTTAAGGGCTACGCAATTTTGCCATAGCACGCTGTTTTTGTGTGTATATGATTGGTAGATAGATAGATACACAAATAGGAGGTAGCATTGCTATGTGACAAACCAGGCAAGCTTTGATGTGATAACGTGCATGATTTCCACGGAGCCTGTTCACCTCCTCTTCATCCAATCGAGTCTCGGTGTCAATTTTAGGTGTGCGAGACTTGAGCACTTTATATGCTCTCCGGAATTCCTCATGGATGATATCATCCAGCACTTCATAATCTCTAACTCGTCCATTGACATCTGGTCCGCTCAAGAATTCATAATCTCTAACTCGTCCCTTGACATCTGGTACGCTCAAGAACCTGTCGACTTCGTATTCAGTCTGGTAGCTGCAATTGGGCGAAGCGCCAGGCCAGGATCTCATGGTACCTGGACTCGTACTCGTCCGAAGGCTCGTAGAGGGATTCGGGCAACGGCCCCGGAAGTCGGGGTGCTTCTACTCCCTCTGTTCCTAAATACTTGTCTTTCTAGGCATTTCAACAAATGACTACATACGGAACAAAATGAGTGAATCTATACTCTAAAATATGTCTACATACATCCGTATGTAGTAGTCATTTAAAATGTCTAGAAAGACAAATATTTAGAAACGGAGGGAGTATCTGATTCGGACAACGATTCGCCTCCTTCACCAGTCACCACGGCGCCAGCGGAGGATCCTTGGCGATGAGGTTTGTTGCGGCGGCGGCGCCTCTTCTTTCAGATCTGCGGCATATGCAGGGCATCGATGTACGGAGAAATTCGAAACTTTTTGCGGGCTGGGCGCCCATTAATGCAGGCCCATTCGCTTTAGAGGGTGTTTGTTTTCAGGGACTTATTGGTCTAGGGATTTAAAAAAGTTCATATAAGTTCCATCTAAACCAAACAGGAGGGACTTATAGGGACTTAAAGTGAGCATTTGGGACTTATGAAATAAGACTCTCAAGGAGGGACTTATAGAGAGTTATAGTTGTAATATGGTCTTATAGAGACTTATAAGTCCGAGGAACCAAACAGGTAAGGACTTTTTAGGGACTTGGGACTTATAAGTTGGGACTAAAAAAAGTCCTATGACTTATGAACCAAACAGGGCCTTAGAGTTCTTTTTTTGTTTGGGTTTTGAGTAAAATAAAGAATACACGCTAGCAGAAAAAAAGGCCAATGCTAGGGTTGTTGCAGATGTGTTGCATTTGACCACTACTAGGCCCCCAAAGGTTTGTAGCTAGCCCCGACCTGTTGGCCGCGGACTCTCAATTCGGCCACCTCATCACATTCTATTGCCTCCTATGAATCCACGACGGTAAAAAGTACACCACCACCACCACCAAATTATTTCGTTCAAATCCCACCATGCATTTGTCTTTTCTTCATTAGCATAGCCCACTATACTTCTACGGGAAGTCTTACTGCTTGGATATACTACTTCCGTTGTTATAAGATGTTGGGGCATTTTAAGCACCTGATTAAATTAAACTGCCCCAGTAAAAAGAGGAAAGCTCTATCCCAAGCTAGCCGTCGCCTCCCAAAAAGGTAGGGTTCTTTGCCTCCCGCTGGCGCCAGCGCCGATACATCGCGTCTCCGGTGGCCTTAGGGCCATGGAGGCAGAGTGGATCTTGGACCTTATCGGTGGGAGCGCTCCGTTTTTAGATCTTTTTTCGAGCTTTGTTAGGGTTTGTGTCCTTCTCAGGAAGGCGAGACGGCGGCGCCTCCCTGGAGATGGAATAAAGGTCTCCCACCTAGCCACCATTCCGGTGATGCGTGTAGCATCATTGGTGGGCGTGTGGAAGTGTCTCTCCAGTGGATCTGTTTTCGGTGGATTTGCACTCTTCATTCGTAGCAGTTGCTGTTCTGGTGTGTTGGTTCTATGGGGCATTAGCACGACGACTTCCAAACTGTCTACTACAATAAGGTTTGCCCAGCTCCGGTAAGGGAGGGGCGATAATAGTGTGCGCATTCGGCTCGCTTCAGTGCTTGTAGTCGTTGCTAGGTGGTCTACGGATCTAAATGTATTTTTTATTATTTGTAATGTTTGTTGTGCTACCATGATTGAAGATGAATAGATTGAAAATTTTCTCGTAAAATATAAAATAAATTAAACTACCCCAACGTCTTATATTTAGGAATGGACGTAGTTGATAACAAATCATTGCAATATACAATTACCAGATGCAAATTTTGGACAGTCTAGTTGTCTCCTTGATTCGTTACCTGGATGTGACGCCTATTATCAGCGGGATTTGAATGATTATTTAGCTAGCCTCCCTTGATTGAAGTTGTTGAATGCTTGTTTCTTTAGAAGGCTACATAGAAAAACTGTGTGTACCTAGAAGCAATACAGAAGACATCTTTATCGACGAAACCTAACTAATGGAGATATGCCTCCCATGATAGTATTCCGAATCAAAATACAGTTACAGTTGGGAACATACATAGTATAATATTTTGAACAGAAGAATAAAAAACAAATAGAATATCACATGCATGTCAACATAATATTTTATTTCTGTACATCATTTTCCATTGTTTGACATGATGGAGAAGTGCAATTCGATATAGTCACTTATCACAGACAACACACATACAAGAGTTTACCAAAATATTATCAGCATGACAATATGAGTGATCAAGGAGATTCCGCCACTTCTGCTCGCATGTTGCCTGGCAAGTAACAGGAAAACAAATAAAAGGTTCCCAGAAAGCACGATAGGTATGGCAATTCCCTGTTGACAAGAAAATACATCAGTAAGAGTTATCCAAACTAAGCAACTTGTGCAGTTCTATTCCGCTTGGAGGGATAATGGAAGCACGTATATAGGTACATGGAGATTGATTTCTTACGAGCATGGCTTGAATTTCCTAGCAGCACAAGCACCGTAACGCAAAGAAGAATAGTTTTCCACTCCATATCTGATTCTCGTTTCTGTTTGGGGTTCCAGAAGCATACATGATGTTATCTTATAGAGTTGTCGCTATAGAACATTTACTCCCCATTCACTCAAATATAATAAAAAAATATTTGGCCATATCATCTATCTATATCTATATCTATATCTATCTATATCAATACCTATACTTCTATTTCTATAGCTATATACTTATAAACTTACTTATACTAATTATAGACTCCCAAAAAATTCTCATGTTAATCAGAAATAATGAACCATTTATCTGGTCGGACCGATAAACATTACGTTCTAGATCAATCTATAAACTTCTCGGTAAAAAAACAGTCAAAAAGGCCCATAACATTGAATTGAAAAATATAGACCTTTGATTTGATCTAGGCTATTACGACTCAGATCAAATAAAATCATGCAACTCTTATTTTTGTTCAATTAGATAACGTCCAAGAGATGAACTTTCTTTTCCCACAGGTTAAAAATGTAAAAATTTACCCATCCTCCTACATGTAGAAGAAGAAACACAAATTAACGTTATCTCTCTTCTTCAAAATAATAATCAGCCATGCTATCTTCTCCTAAAAACGTGCGACACACAAATGTCCATTCTGATAGTTTAAAGGAAGTACAGGATTCGGCTCACCTGCAATATAATATGCAGGGCCAATACTTGAGTGACACGTGTCCTGTGAGCCTGCAGCTCCAATTAAGTTCAATTTATTTGTTTCTTCCTGCTTCGCAACCTGGCGCCTGAGGGAAGGAAATATGAGGCCATGGAAGAGGATGGTTATCTTGCGTGGAATAAAATTCACTGGAGACTATGCTTTGTGTGTACCCTCTGCGATTGTTTTATGCTCAATATCGGATGTCTTTCGCTCCAAGCATTCTGTTTGCCAGCACCGCGTTGCCCTTTTGTGTTGGCATGCGACATGCGGCTAACCTTATGAGTGTGGATGCTTGATGTGCCAGTCATCCCGGCCACCTATATATTTGTCATGCAAGCTCTTGCTCGACCTCTTGCATCCCTGGTATAGTCCCATGTAGTGTTGGAAATATGAGCAATTTATCAAATGATTTTATTAACAGAAATACTAGATAAAGCATGACTAATATAGTAGAGATAAAACAAGTCATGCGTTCTGACAAAGAGAAGGTAAATAGCTTCTGCATATATGAACTATAGCCTATCATATCTAAACCAGACAGTATAGCAAGTAGCATATATGAAGTAGAACCTATCATGTGTAGGACAAGGACTAGAACAAGGAACTGCGGCAGAACCTTTAACAGGAAAGACAAGAACACGTACGGGACAGCAGCAGCAGAAGCGCTGGACTTGGGGTCGGTGTCCTCTCCTGCCATGTTGTCGAGGAGGTCGTGGACGTCGGGGAAGAAGTCGTCGTCGGCGACCGGATCGTTCGTGATGAAGAAGCCAGTAGTCACGCTGAGCGCTCCCCAAAAATCTTATCACCCTTCTCCCGTACAGGACTCAAAAAGTGCGGTTTCAGAGGCCTACTGTCCCGACCTGCGGTGCACGCCGCAAGACGGGATGGGGAAGAACGTAGCAGCAGCGCAGTGGTCGGAACTTTGTGGCGAGAGGAAGAGGAGCTTCTGTTGTGTCTCTCTGGAGAGGAGCGACCTTTCTTATACAGGCATAGGAGAAGGACGCGAAGAGGCAGGAGGTGAAGCAACGAAGGGAGACGAAGCGATTTCGTATACCCGTCGTGCGTGACAAAAATTTAGATATCGGCTCGGCTCATTCCCGCAACCAGCGGCGCGTTGTGACGAGGCGTGACGTGGCGAGGCGGGCGGCGGAGGAGGAGCGCGCGTGGATATCCCTCTTGTTCTCATGCTCGTACAAGTGGGGAGAGAACCTCCCTTATAAGGAGGTCCATCTCCCACTAAACTAGCAATGTGTGACTAAACTTTAGTAGTATCCCTTGCCTTGCACGAATGGGCTAAGTGGGCCTCTAGGATTTATTAGGAATTTCTGAAATAGTTATTGGGCTGCCCAAAATAGACTAAATTCCAGCAATCCCCCACCAGATCCCAGAGGCATACAGAAATTTGCCTTTGGTTCCAAAACACTGTTTTATATACTGGTACTGCAGTGGAGACTGTTAAGTTGAACTTCCACCTAGAACTCAGTTGACCAACAGCTTGTCTTCCACATCTAATTCATGGGATCTCCGATCACAAAGAATAGGTTACCACTGTGAACAACTCATATTGTGGGTTTCATACCCATCTCCCTCGATGCATTATCTATCACATTACGTGATAGACCCTTGGTAAAAGGATCTGCCAGATTTTTAGACGTTTGGATATAATCCAACGCAATAACTCCGGAGTTTTTCATTTTCCTGACAGACTTTAACCTTCTCTGAACATGTCTTGATGACTTCATGTTATCCTTTGAGCTGCTCACTTTCGTGATCACAGTTTGATTGTCGCAGTTCATAAGGACACCCGGTACAGGTTTCTCAACAACCGACAAGTCATTCAAGAGCCGGCGAAGCCAATCTGCTTCAACCGTAGCTGTATCTAGTGCTGTGAGTTCTGCTTCCATTATTGACCTCGTTAAGATGGTCTGCTTGCAAGACTTCCAAGAAACAGCGCCACCTCCATGAGTGAATACATAACCGCTCGTGGCCTTTATCTCATCAGCATCTGAGATCTAGTTTGAGTCACTATACCCTTCAAGCACCTTTGGATGCCCGGTGTAGTGAATTCCATAATTTGTAGTGCCTTTCAAATAACGCAAAACTCTTTCTAGAGCTTTCCAATGCACATCTCCTAGTTTTGAAACAAACCGACTCAGTATGCTAAGAGCAAAAGAGATGTCAGGTCTTGTAGCACTGGCTAAGTACATAAGCGAGCCAATAATCTGAGAATACTTCAATTGGTCTCTAGCAATTCTTCGATTCTTTCGAAGCAACACACTAGCATCATATAGTGTTGGAGAGGGCTTGCAGTCACTATAGCCAAAGCGACTCAAGATCTTTTCCACATAGTGAGATTGAAGCAATGTAATCCCACCATCATCGTCTCTCAACAACTTGATGTTCAGAATGACATCAGCCACTCCTAAATCATTCATCTCAAAACAACGAGATAGGAAATCCTTGACCTCCTTAATAACATTCAGATTGGTTCCGAAAATCAGTATGTCATCATCATCCAAGCACAGGATAACTCCCTCGCCCCCACCATGGCGATAGTACACACATTTGTCAGCTTCGTTCACAACAAGGCCTGCAGCTGTTAAACTTCTTTCAAACTTCTCATGCCACTGTTTGGGTGCTTGCTTAAGTCCATACAAAGACTTCAGCAAGTTGCACACTTTCCTTTCCTGATCATCTAGTACAAACCCATCTGGTTGTTCCATATAAATTTCCTCGTCCAACTCTCCATTTAGGAAAGCATTCTTAACATCCATTTGATGAACGAGAAGACCATGCGAGGCAGCTAGTGAAAGTAGAACTCGAATAGTGGTCAGTCGAGCCACAGGTGAGTAAGTATCAAAGAAGTCTTCACCTTCCTTTTGGGTATAACCCTTAGCCACGAGCCGAGCCTTGTACTTTTCAATAGTACCATCAGGCCTAAGCTTCTTCTTGAATACCCATTTGCATCCTATAGGTTTGCACCCATAAGGACGATCAGTTATCTCCCAAGTTTCATTGGCTAAGATGGAATCCATCTCGCTACGAACCGCTTCCTTCCAGTAGTCAGCATCTTCAGATGCATAGGCCTGTGAAATAGAACTGGGAGTGTCATCTATGAGGTACACAAGAAAATCATCACCAAAGGACTTTGCAGTCCTCTGTCTCTTGCTCCTAATAAGAACTTCATTGTTCTCCTCCACATGACTTTCAGAGTGTTCCATCGAAATTGTAGGCTCGGTAATTGTAACTGGTTCCTGATTCGATGAACTAGGCATCTCCTGATTAGATGAGGTAGCCATATCCTTCATGGGAAAGATATCTTCAAAGAAAGTCGCATCATTCGACTCCATGATCGTACCGATATGCATGTCAGGTACCTCAGATTTTACAACCAAGAATCTATAGCCAATGCTATGAAAAGCATATCCCAGGAAAACACAATCCACAGTCTTTAGTCCAAGCTTGCGCTTCTTGGAAATTGGAGCATTCACTTTTTCCAAACAACCCCATGTTCACGGATAAGAGAGTTTTAACCTTTTCTTCTCCCATTCCTCAAATGGGGTTATCTCTTTGTTCTTTGTGGGGACTCGGTTCAGGACATGACATGCTGTCAATATCGCCTCCCTCCACCATGCCTTGAAGAGACCCGATGTGTCTAACATGGCGTTAACCAAATCAATTAGAGTACGGTTCTTTCTTTCGGCCACCCCAATTGACTGAGGTGAGTAGGGAGGCGTCCTCTCATGGATTATACCATGTTCCGCACAAAAAGCATCAAACTCATTGGAAAAATACTCTCCACCACGGTCGGACCTAAGCCTCTTGATTTTTCGATCAAGTTGGTTTTCCACTTCAGCTTTATAGATCTTGAAAAAGTTCAAAGCCTCATCCTTAGATTTCAGAAGATACACACGGCAGTATCTAGTGGAGTCATCAATTAACGTCATGAAATATTTCTTTCCACCTTTTGTCAACACACCATTCATTTCACATAGATCTGAATGTATGAGCTCTAGTGGTGCAAGATTTCTTATTTCCGCAGTCGTGTGAGACTTACGAGGTTGCTTAGCTTGCACACACACTTGACACTTAGATCCCTTGACGGGGGTGAAACTAGGGATTAAGTTCAACTTCGCTAGTCGTGACATGCATACAAAGTTAACATGACAAAGACGTGAATGCCACACATTGGATTCACTATTGTTGCAAATATGATTAACAACTTTATTGCAAACGTCTGATAAGGATAAACGAAACAAGCCTCCTGACTCATAGCCTTTACCAACAAAGGTTCCATACCTGGATTGTTGGAAATATGAGCAATTTACCAAATGATTTTATTAACAGAAATACTAGATAAAGCATGACTAATATAGTAGAGATAAAACAAGTCATGCGTTCTGACAGAGAGAAGGTAAATAGCTTCTGCATATATGAACTGTAGCCTATCATATCTAAACCAGACAGTATAGAAAGTAGCATATATGAAGTAGAACCTATCATGTGTAGGACAAGGGCTAGAACAAGGAACTGCGGCAGAACCTTTAACAGGAAAGACAAGAACACGTACGGGACAGCAGCAGCAGAAGCCCTGGACTTGGGGTCGGTGTCCTCACCTGCCATGTCGTCGAGGAGGTCGTGGACGTCGGGGAAGAAGTCGTCGTCGGGGAAGTAGTCGTTGGCGACCGGATCGTCCATGATGAGGCAGCCAGTACTCGCGCTGAGCGCTCCCCAAAAACCTTATCACCCTTCTCCCGTACGGGACTCAAAAGGTGCAGTTTCGAAGGCCTACTGTCTCGACCTGTGGTGCACGCCGCAAGACGGGATGGGGAAGAACGTAGCAGCAGCGCAGTGGTCGGAACTTTGTGGCGAGAAGAAGAGGAGCTTCTGTTGTGTCTCTCTGGAGAGGAGCGACCTCTCTTATATAGGCACAGGAGAAGGACGCGAAGAGGCTGCGGCAGGAGGTGAAGCAACAAAGGGAGACGAAGCGAACAGGCAGCGGCCGAAGAGGCGCGCAGTTCGAATTCAGTGTTCACTACAGAAAACGTTTCAACTCCTACGTGACCTTTCGTATACCCGTCGTGCGTGGCTAAAATTTTGATATCGGCTCGGTTCATTCCCGCAACCCGCGGCGCGGCGCGTCATGATGAGGCGTGGCGTGGCGTGGCGAGGCGGGCGGCGGAGGAGGAGCACGCGTGGATATCCCTCTTGTTCTCATGCTCGTACAAGTGGGGAAAGAACCTCCCTTATAAGGAGGTCCAACTCCCACTAAACTAGAAATGTGGGACTAAACTTTTGTAGTATCCCTTGCCTTGCAAAATTGGGATAAGTGGGCCTCTAGGATTTATTAGGAATTTCTGAAATAGTTATTGGGCTGCTCAAAATAGACTAAATTCCAGCAATCCCCCACCAGATCCCAGAGGCACACAGAAATTTGCCTTTGTTTCCAAAACACTGTTTTATATACCGGTACTGCAGTGGAGACTGTTAAGTTGAACTTCCACCTAGAACTCTATGCTACACTAGTAAGCAACTTGAACAATGGACTCGGCCTTGAACTGCAAGTTTTCTGCGAATCTAGCTTCACATAAAGCCTTGACCGATACGTTGCTACCGTGGATCTTCCCCGCGGGTGGAGCTTATGCGTCATACTCTGTGACCTTTCATGAGTTTACTAGAGAGAACCCTACTCTCATAAATTGCGATGTTTGACAATCAGACTCATATAGGTGTGTTCTTCAAAAGAAGTTCTACAGGATAGCATCTTTGCTTAAATAAGCCACTTAGAACACATTAAGATATACATCAACCTGCCATGCAAATTAGGAGAGTATTGCATCTTCATGGAGTGGTATTGTGAATAGTAAGGATACTCTCCTCTCAGTTGACCAACAGCTTGTCTTCCACATCTAATTCACGGGATCTCTGATCACAAAGAATAGGTTACCACTGTGAACAACTCATATTGTGGGTCTCATACCCATCTCCCTCGATGCATTATCTATCAAATTACGTGATAGACCCTTGGTAAAAGGATCTGCCAGATTTTTAGACATTTGGATATAATCCAACGCAATAACTCTGGAGT
Source organism: Triticum urartu (assembly GCF_056163025.1). NCBI lineage: Eukaryota > Viridiplantae > Streptophyta > Magnoliopsida > Poales > Poaceae > Triticum > Triticum urartu. The sequence continues at coordinate 745,616,518 of NC_141875.1, read as the reverse complement.
TTTTCATTTTCCTGACAGACTTTAACCTTCTCTGAACGTGTCTTGATGACTTCATGTTATCCTTTGAGCTGCTCACTTTCGTGATCATAGTTTGATTGTCGCAGTTCATAAGGACACCCGGTATAGGTTTCTCAACAACCTGCAAGTCATTCAAGAGCCGGCGAAGCCAATCTACTTCAACCAAAGCTGTATCTAGTGCTGTGAGTTCTGCTTCCATTGTTGACCTCGTTAAGATGGTCTACTTGCAAGACTTCCAAGAAACAGCGCCACCTCCATGAGTGAATACAGAACCGCTCGTGGCCTTTATCTCATCAGCATCTGAGATCCAGTTTGAGTCACTATACCCTTCAAGCACCTTTGGATGCCCAGTGTAGTGAATTCCATAATTTGCAGTGCCTTTCAAATAACACAAAACTCTTTCTAGAGCTTTCCAATGCACATCTCCAAGTTTTGAAACAAACCGACTCAGTATGCTAACAGCAAAAGAGATGTCAGGTCTTGTAGCACTGGCTAAGTACATAAGCGAGCCAATAATCTGAGAATACTTCAATTGGTCTCTAGCAATTCTTTGATTCTTAAGAAGCAACACACTAGCATCATATGGTGTTGGAGAGGGCTTGCAGTCACTATAGCCAAAGCGACTCAAGATCTTTTCCACATAGTGAGATTGAAGCAATGTAATCCCACCATCATCGTCTCTCAACAACTTGATGTTCAGAATGACATCAGCCACTCCTAAATCCTTCATCTCAAAACAACGAGATAGGAAATCCTTGACCTCCTTAATAACATTCAGATTGGTTCCGAAAATCAGTATGTCATCAACATACAAGCACATGATAACTCCCTCGCCCCCACCATGGCGATAGTACACACATTTGTCAGCTTCGTTCACAACAAAGCCTGCAGCTGTTAAAGTTCTTTCAAACTTCTCATGCCACTGTTTGGGTGCTTGCTTAAGTCCATACAAAGACTTCAGCAACTTGCACACTTTCCCTTCCTGACCATCTAGTACAAACCCATCTGGTTGTTCCATATAAATTTCCTTGTCCAACTCTCCATTTAGGAAAGCAGTCTTAACATCCATTTGATGAACGAGAAGACCATGCGAGGCAGCTAGTGAAAGTAGAACTCGAATAGTGGTCAGTCGAGCCACAGGTGAGTAAGTATCAAAGAAGTCTTCACCTTCCTTTTGGGTATAACCCTTAGCCACGAGCCGAGCCTTGTACTTTTCAATAGTATCATCAGGCCTAAGATTCTTCTTGCATACCCATTTGCATCCTATAGGTTTGCACCCATAAGGACGATGAGTTATCTCCCAAGTTTCATTCGCCAAGATGGAATCCATCTCGCTACGAACGGCTTCCTTCCAGTAGTCAGCATCTTCAGATGCATAGGCCTCTGAAATAGAACTGGGAGTGTCATCTATGAGGTACACAAGAAAATCATCACCAAAGGACTTTGCAGTCCTCTGTCTCTTGCTCCTAATAGGAACTTCATTGTTCTCCTCCACAGGACTTTCAGAGTGTTCCATCGAAATTGTAGGTTCGGTAATTGTAACTGGTTCCTGATTCGATGAACTAGGCATCTCCTGATTAGATGAGGTAGCCATATCCTTCATGGGAAAGATATCTTCAAAGAAAGTCACATCATTCGACTCCATGATCGTACCGATATGCATGTCAGGTACCTCAGATTTTACAACCAAGAATCTATAGCCAATGCTATGAAAAGCATATCCCAGGAAAACACAATCCACAGTCTTTAGTCCAAGCTTCCGCTTCTTGGAAATTGGAGCATTCACTTTTTCCAAACAACCCCATGTTCACAGATAAGAGAGTTTTAACCTTTTCTTCTCCCATTCCTCGAATGGAGTTATCTCTTTGTTCTTTGTGGGGACTCGGTTCAGGACATGACATGGTGTCAATATCGCCTCCCCCCACCATGCCTTGAAGAGACCCGATGTGTCAAACATGGCGTTAACCAAATCAGTTAGAGTACAGTTCTTTCTTTCGGCCACCCCATTTGACTGAGGTGAGTAGGGATGCGTCCTCTCATGGGTTATACCATGTTCCGCACAAAAAGCATCAAACTCATTGGAAAAATACTCTCCACCACGGTCGGACCTAAGCCTCACCCCATTGGACTGAGGTGAGTTGGGAGGCGTCCTCTCATGGATTATACCATGTTCCGCACAAAAAGCATCAAACTCATTGGAAAAATACTCTCCACCACGGTCGGACCTAAGCCTCTTGATTTTCCGATCAAGTTGGTTTTCCACTTCGGCTTTATAGATCTTGAAAAAGTTCAAAGCCTCATCCTTAGATTTCAGAAGATACACACGGCAGTATCTAGTGGAGTCATCAATTAACGTCATGAAATATTTCTTTCCACCTTTTGTCAACACACCATTCATTTCACATAGATCTGAATGTATGAGCTCTAGTGGTGCAAGATTTCTTATTTCCGCAGTCGTGTGAGACTTATGAGGTTGCTTAGCTTGCACACACAATTTACACTTAGATCCCTTGACGAGGGTGAAACTAGGGATTAAGTTCCACTTCGCTAGTCGCGACATGCAACCAAAGTTAACATGACAAAGACGTGAATGCCACACATTGGATTCACTATTGTTGCAAATATGATTAACAACTTTATTGCAAACGTCTGATAAGGATAAACGAAACAAGCCTCCTGACTCATAGCCTTTACCAACAAAGGTTCCAACTTGGATATTACAAATTTATTCGACTCAAAGACAAGCTTGTAGCCATCTCTACACAGAAGAGATCGGCTAACAATATTTTTATTAACGGAGGGGACATAATGCACGTTCTTCAGCCGCACGATCTTCCCCGAAGTAGACTTCAGATCGACCGTGCCAACACCACGAACAGAAGCACTTGAACCATTGCCCATCAGCACGGTTGAAGTCCCCACAGTCTGATAAGACAAAAACATGGAAATATCACCGCATACATGCACATTAGCACCCGTGTCAATCAACCAGTCAGGAGAATGACATACTGAAAGAATAGTGGGAAATATACCATACCCAGCATCCTTCATGTCAGTGTCTCCAATGACAACATTAGCGGTCTTGCCGCCTTTCTCAGGACGACGCTTGTCATAGCGATTAGGGCAACTAGGAGCCCAATGATCAGGATCCCCACACACATGACAAGCACCTTTCTTCTTGCCATTCTTCTTCTTGAAGTTCGTGTGTTGCACAGCCTTGTTCTTCCCATCAAACTTTGCTTTTCCATCAAACTTGCCCTTGTTCTTGAACTTCTGGGGCTGGAAGTTCTGCTTCTGTACCACATTGGCACTAGATCCTCCCTCAATACCTCGAGCACGTGTGTCCTTTGCTCTCGCCTTTTCTTCCACATCAAGAGTGCCAATGAGATCCGGGACAGAAAACTCCTGCCTCTTATGCTTCAGCAAGGTAGCAAAGTTCCTCCATGAAGGGGGAAGCTTAGTGATGATACCTCCGGCAACAAACTTGTCCGGTAGCATACAACTGAAGTGCTCAAGTTCTCTAGCAAATGATTGTATCTCATGAGCTTGCTCAACCATGGAGCGCTCTTCAGTCATCCTGTAATCATAGAATTGCTCCATGATGTACAGCTTAGTGCCAGCATCCGAGACCCCAAACTTGGCCTCGAGTGCATCCCACATATCTTTTCCATTATCAATTGACGCATAAGCATCAACTATGTTCTCACCAAGAACACTCAAGAGAGCAGCCTTAAACAGAGTATCCATTTTCTGAGAAGCTTGTGCCTGTTGAGCATCAAGCTCTCCTTCAGGTTTACCGAGAGTGGCGTTATAGCAGCTCATGGTTTGAAACCATAAGACTGCTCTCACGCGCCACCTCTTATAGTGGATACCCTCAAACATAGGAGGTCTCATGGAAGCGGCAAAACCACTTGGGGTAAATATCCTATAATAAGGTTTTTGGATTGTTGGAAATATGAGAAATTTACCAAATGATTTTATTAACAGAAATACTAGATAAAGCATGACTAATATGGTAGAGATAAAACAAGTCATGCATTCTGACAGAGAGAAGGTAAATAGCTTCTGCATATATGAACTATAGCCTATCATATCTAAACCAGACAGTATAGCAAGTAGAATATATGAAGTAGAACCTATCATGTGTAGGACAAGGACTAGAACAAGGAACTGTGGCAGAAACATTAACAGGAAAGACAAGAACACGTACGGTACAGCAGCAGCAGAAGCGCTGGACTTGGGGTCGGTGTCCTCGTCTGCCATGTCGTCGAGGAGGTCGTAGACGTCAGGGAAGAAGTCGTTGTCGGGGAAAGTATTCGTCGGCGACCGAATCATCTGTGATGAAGTAGCCAGTAGTCGTGCTAAGCGCTCCCCAAAAACCTTGTCACGCTTCTCTCGTACAGGACTCAAAAGGTGCGGTTTCGAAGGCCTACTGTCTCGACCTGTGGTGCACGCCGCAAGACGGGATGGGGAAGAACGTAGTAGCAGCGCAGTGGTCGGAACTTTGTGGCGAGAAGAAGAGGAGCTTCTGTTGTGTCTCTCTGGAGAGGAGCGACCTCTCTTATATAGGCACAGGAGAAGGACGCGAAGAGGCTGCGGCGGGAGGTGAAGCAACGGAGGGAGACGAAGCGAACAGGCAGCGGCCGAAGAGGCGCGCAGTTCGAATTCAGTGTCCACTACAGAAAACGTTTCAACTCCCACGTGACCTTTCGTATACCCGTCGTGCGTGGCAAAATTTTAGATATCGGCTCGGCTCATTCCCGCAACCCGCAGCGCGGTGCGTCGTGATGAGGCATGGCATGGCGTGGGAGGCGGGCGGCGGAGGAGGAGCGTGCGTGGATATCCCTCTTGTTCTCATGCTCGTACAAGTGGGGAAAGAACCTCCCTTATAAGGAGGTCCAACTCCCACTAAACTAGAAATATGGGACTAAACTTTTGTAGTATCCCTTGCCTTGCAAAAATGGGCTAAGTGGGCCTCTAGGATTTATTAGGAATTTCTGAAATAGTTATTGGGCTGCTCAAAATAGACTAAATTCCAGCAATCCCCCACCAGATCCCAGAGGCACACAGAAATTTGCCTTTGGTTCCAAAACACTGTTTTATATACCGGTACTGCAGTGGAGACTGTTAAGTTGAACTTCCACCTTGAACTCTATGCTACACTAGTAAGCAACTTGAACAATGGACTCGGCCTTGAACTACAAGTTTTCTGCGAATCTAGCTTCACATAAAGCGTTGACCGATACGTGGCTACCGTGGATCTTCCCCGCGGGTGGAGCTTATGCGTCATACTCCGTGACCTTTCATGAGTTTACTAGAGAGAACCCTACTCTCATAGATTGCGACGTTTGACAATCATACTCATATAGGTGTGTTCTTCAAAAGATGTTCTACAGGATAGCATCTCTGCTTAAATAAGCCACTTAGAACACATTAAGATATACATCAACCTGCCATGCAAATTAGGAGAGTATTGCATCTTCATGGAGTGGTATTGTGAATAGTAAGGATACTCTCCTCTCAATTGACCAACAACTTATCTTTCACATCTAATTCACGGGATCTCCGATCACAAAGAATAGGTTACCACTGTGAACAACTCATATTGTGGGTCTCATACCCATCTCCCTCGATGCATTATCTATCAAATTACGTGATAGACCCTTGGTAAAAGGATCTACCAAATCTTTAGACGTTTGGAAATAATCCAACGCAATAACTCCGGAGTTTTTCATTTTCCTGACAGACTTTAACCTTCTCTGAACGTGTCTTGATGACTTCATGTTATCCTTTGAGCTGCTCACTTTCGTGATCACAGTTTGATTGTCGCAGTTCATAAGGACACCCGGTACAGGTTTCTCAACAATCGGCAAGTCATTCAAGAGCCGGCGAAGCCAATCTACTTCAACCGTAGCTGTTTCTAGTGCTGTGAGTTCTGCTTCCATTGTTGACCTCGTTAAGATGGTCTGCTTGCAAGACTTCCAAGAAATAGTGCCACCTCCATAAGTGAATACATAACCGCTCGTGGCCTTTATCTCATCAGCATCTGAGATCCAGTTTGAGTCACTATACCCTTCAAGCACCTTTGGATGCCCGGTGTAGTGAATTCCATAATTTGTAGTGCCTTTCAAATAAGGCAAAACTCTTTCTAGAGCTTTCCAATGCACATCTCCTAGTTTTGAAACAAACTGACTCAGTATGCTAACAGCAAAAGAGATGTCAGGTCTTGTAGCACTGGCTAAGTACATAAGCGAGCCAATAATCTGAGAATACTTCAATTGGTCTCTAGCAATTCTCCGATTATTTCGAAGCAACACACTAGCATCATTTGGTGTTGGAGAGGGCTTGCAGTCACTATAGCCAAAGCGACTCAAGATCTTTTCCACATAGTGAGATTGAAGCAATGTAATCCCACCATCATCGTCTCTCAACAACTTGATGTTCAGAATGACATCAGCCACTCCTAAATCCTTCATCTCAAAACAACGAGATAGGAAATCCTTGACCTCCTTAATAACATTCAGATTGGTTCCGAAAATCAGTATGTCATCATCATACAAGCACAGATAACTCCCTCGCCCCCACCATGGCGATAGTACACACATTTGTCAGCTTCGTTCACAACAAGGCCTGCAGCTGTTAAACTTCTTTCAAACTTCTCATGCCACTGTTTGGGTGCTTACTTAAGTCCGTACAAAGACTTCAGCAACTTGCACACTTTCCCTTCCTAGCCATCTAGTACAAACCCATCTGGTTGTTCCATATAAATTTCCTCGTCCAACTCTCCATTTAGGAAAGCAGTCTTAACATCCATTTGATGAATGAGAATACCATGCGAGGCAGCTAGCAAAAGTAGAACTCGAATAGTGGTTAGTCGAGCCACAGGTGAGTAAGTATCAAAGAAGTCTTAACCTTCCTTTTGGGTATAACCCTTAGCCACGAGCCGAGCCTTGTACTTTTCAATAGTACCATCAGGCCTAAGATTCTTCTTGAATACCCATTTGCATCCTATAGGTTTGCACCCATAAGGACGATCAGTTATCTCCCAAGTTTCATTCGCCAAGATGGAATCCATCTCGCTACAAACCGCTTCCTTCCAGTAGTCAGCATCTTCAGATGCATAGGTCTCTGAAATAGAACTGGGAGTGTCATCTATGAGGTACACAAGAAAATCATCACCAAAGGACTTTGCAGTCCTCTATCTCTTGCTCCTAATAGGAACTTCATTGTTCTCCTCCACATGACTTTCAGAGTGTTCCACCGAAATTGTAGGTTCGGTAATTGTAACTGGTACCTGATTCGATGAACTAGGCATCTCCTGATTAGATGTGGTAGCCATATCCTTCATGGGAAGGATATCTTCAAAGAAAGTCACATCATTTGACTCCATTATCGTACCGATATGCATGTCAGGTACCTCAGATTTTACAACCAAGAATCTATAGCCAATGCTATGAAAAGCATATCCCAGGAAAACACAATCCACAGTCTTTGGTCCAAGCTTCCGCTTCTTGGAAATTGGAGCATTCACTTTCGCCAAACAACCCCATGTTCACAGATAAGAGAGTTTTAACCTTTTCTTCTCCCATTCCTTGAATGGAGTTATCTCTTTATTCTTTGTGGGGACTCGGTTCAGGACATGACATGCTGTCAATATCGCCTCTGTAAGTGCATCTAGTGCCACCCCTAGTTGGTTTTGGAGTATTGACGACAAACCTAGTTGAGGGACTGCTGTGTTTGTGAGAATTGCAGGATAACACAGGTAGAAGTCCCTCATTGATTCGGTTTTCCTAGCAGAGATGACCCCTAAAAATGTATGAAGACATTGATGTCAAAGGTGATATATGAAGATATTCTCATTGAAGACTATGACAAGAGAAGACATCGCATGAAGCCTATGGAGCTCGAAGACTTAGATCTTTTGTAGTTCTGTTTCTTCTTTGTTGAGTCATAGGAACCACCATACTGTTATGTGGGGCCAAGTGAACCAGTCAGAATGACTGAAGTGATGCTTAACCAAAACCTATGTCTTCGAGTGAAGATTATGAGAGCGAAACTTGTCCAGAGTCGGACAAGTCAGCTTTGCTTGAAGCCCAAGTAAATCTGTCGCATGAGTTTGAAATCTGACCGTTGGAACAGGTGTCAGTTCCTTAGTGACCCAGGGTCATTTCGGACAAATCAGGTCGGGTTGCCTAGTGGCTATAAATAGCCCACCCCCTACAACCATAAACGGTTGGCTGCTCAGAGTTAGAGCACGGCTTTTGTCATTTGAGAGCAACCCACCTGTTAGACTTTCATAAAAATTGCCTATTCACGCCCCCTCTAGTCGATATAACGCACTTTCAATTGGTATCAGAGCAAGGTACTCCCTTGTTCTGTGTGATTCAGTTTAACCACCTGGAGTTTTAGCTATGTCGACTGCAGGGATAATTAAAGTCTTCGCTGCGTGCCCCGTCTTCGATGGAACTGAATATCCCTACTGGAAGAATAAGATGCGCATGCATCTTGAAGCCATTGACGTCGACCTATGGTATGTCGTCAAGAATGGCGTTCCCAAGGCTGGAGAAGGTGTCACTGCTGCTGATGTCAAGAAGTTCGTTCAACTGGACTCTACTGCCAAGAATATCATCTGTGGTCATCTGACCAAAGGACAGTATGGCCGTGTGAGTGCTTTGGAAACATCTAAGCCAGTCTGGGACTGGCTCTCCAAGGTCAACGAAGGCGTCTTAACCCAGAGAGATCAGAGAATCAGTGTTCTTCGCAACCTATTCAACCGCTTTAAGTGAAATGACAATGAGAATGTCCAGCTCACGTTTGATCGACTCACTGACATCACAAATGAGCTTCAAGCCCTCGGCGCTACTGAGATTACCAAGCATGAAGTCGTCAAGACACTACTGAGATTACTTGACAGTTCGTTTGACACACTAGCCCTGATGATTCAAGAATGTCCTGATTTCAAGACACTCGATCCGTCTGACATACTTGAGAGGCTCAACACACATGAGTTTCAGCTTTCTGAGAAAAGAGATATCTACGGTCCAAACTATGGGCGAACTCGTGCCTTGAAGGCAAAAGCTGTCTCCTCGTCTGAAGAAGAATCTGACAGCAGTTCTGATGATCCCGAAGACAGTGGAAGGGAACTTGCTATGCTTGTGAAGAAGTTCCAAAAATTCACGAAGAAGAAAGGTTTCAGAAAGTCTTCACGATCAAGCTCAAGGAATGATGAAGCTTCTGCTCATGACTACAAGAAGAAAACATGTCACAAGTGCAAGAAACCTGGCCACTTCATCTCTGAGTGTCCGCAGTGGGACAATGAGAACAAAAAGAAGAAGAAGAAGAGCAAGAAATATGACTTTGATGACAAGAAGAAGAAGAAATACTCAAAGTCTTCTTCCATGTCTTCCTCAAAGTCTTCATCACACAAGAAGAGCTCATCTGGCAAGGCACGTGCGTTTGTTGGCAAGGAAATGGATTCAGAGGAGGAGTCCGCTTCTGAGGAGGCGGAGGTGGAGTCTGAGGAGGAGTCCGATTCTGGCGTTGCAAGTCTGGCTACAGCATACGTTGCCAAATCCATCTTCAACACTGAAGACAATGAATTCACCACCGACACTGATGCAAATGACAAGGACTACTCCGCTCCTACCTACTGCTTCATGGCACGCGGTGCCAAGGTAAACACACGCACTACTCACTATCAAACATCTAGTGACGATGACTCTGATTGTGGTTCAAGACCCAGCTACAAAACACTTGCTAAAATTGCAACTGAACAACAGAAAGCCATGGAACATATTCAAAAACTGTTAGACAAAAGCGATGATCTGTTAGGCGTTGAAATGACTCGATCTGAGTCCTTCATTGAAGACATAAAAAATCTTCACGTTAAGTATGAGGAACTTGAAAGTCATCATGAAACGCTCTCAACAACTCATGAAAAGCTTTCCTATGATTATCTTCAAAGGAAGCAAGATCTTGAGAAATTGAGAGCGGCTCATGAAGATCTTCAAAAGGAAAACGAGTCACATCGCGCCAAACAGATCAGTTCCGCTCAGGAAGGATTTGAACCACCATGTCTAAATGCATCGAGCGTGACAATGCTACTTCTGTTGCTGAGTGTTCTACTGGTGCTACTGTTGCAATATCTTCAACTTTTGATGTGGTAACTAACCCCTCTGCTGAGGATACCACTGCTATTGCTGATGAGAATGCTAGGTTGAAGACATTGCTTGAAACAGAGATGTACAAAAGTCTCAAAGGGCATCAGACACTATGTGAAGTCCTCAAAAGGCAGATCCTGAACCGAAACCCTAGGAAAGAGGGTGTTGGGTTCGTAAGGAAAATGAATGCTGATGGCTCTTACTGGAAACCTGAGCAGTACCCCAAAACCACATGGGTTGCTGCAAAGGAACCTTCAGCAGATCCATCCAATCTAGCTGGCTTCACTTGTGCTAACCCCATTGTCATTGATGAATCCTTTGATGCAAACTATAAACTGTTTAAGAATCAGAATGGTGAAGTGTTTGCCAGGTACATTGGTTCAAACTACAGGAATGGACCGCCTATGAAGAAGATCTGGGTGCCGAAAAGGTGTTTGGAAAATCTTCCTGTGAATGTCATCATGACACCACAGGTGAAGAAGACAAACCCCAGACCACAGGCTTCATACGGCCCAAAGGCTTCATACAGACAGAGGACTCACCTGAGTCGCACTAACGCAAATGTTTTGCCGGGAAACCATACTCAGGACTATGAATACGAGCGCGGTTCATCGAACCGCCATGTTCATAAGACCAAGAACTATTCTGCTTATTCTTATGAGTACTATTGTCCGCCTGCAAGACTTTTGGCTAGGGCTCCAAAGCCAAAGTTCTCAGACGCTGCACTTAGACTTATTGCTTCTAAGCCACCCTTGAAGATGTGGGTGGCTAAGAAAGCTTAACTCTCTTTTGCAGGGAAAGGTCTCCAGTAGAAAACCAAAATCGTCTGACGCTATTGCTGGGGACCTTAAACATCTTGTAGGGCGCAAGATCAAATGCCCGAATGGTCTTACTATGTACTTCGTTCCTGAATCGCTTGCTACTCTCCATATTAGTCCTAATCTGGATCTAAGCTTTCATTACCCACTGGTTCGTCAAATGTTTTTGCTTCACAATTCTCTTTGTGAAGCCTATCCCCCTAACTGCATTGTAGGGTATGACACCAGCGTCTTCCAAATGGATTATTGATAGTGGGTGTACCAATCACATGACTGGCAAAAGAAGCCTTCTTATGGACTCAACCTTACGTCCATCCGACAAGAGTCACATCACATTTGCTGACACTGGTAAAAGTAAGGTATTGGGTCTAGGTAGAGTTGCAATCTCACAGGATCAACACATGGATAAAGTCAAGCTTGTTAAATCCCTTGGCTTGAACTTAATGTCTGTCTCAATGCTTTGCGATTTGAACATGATCGTAATGTTTGGAAAATATCGCTGCCTTGTTCTAATGGAATCTGACAAGTCTCTAGTGTTTGAAGGGTATCGGAAAGATGATTTGTACGTGGTAGATTTCTCAGTAGGACCACAGCTTGCAGTATGTCTTCTAGCAAAAGCTTCAGAATGCTGGCTCTGGCATCGAAGGCTAGGGCATGCTGGCATGAGGAACCTCCACACCCTTGCAAAGAAGAAGCATGTCATAGGCATCGAGGGCGTCAAGTTCAAGAAAGATCACTTATGCGGTGCCTGTGAAGCAGGAAAGATGACGAGGGCCAAACATCCCTCGAAGACAATCATGACAACTACTCAACCCTTCGAACTGCTCCACATGGATCTTTTCGGTCCTACTCATTACTCAACTCTTACTACTACTGCTTGTCTCTATGGCTTTGTCATTGTTGATGATTATTCTAGATATACTTGGGTGCACATAATCCTCTACAAGACTGAAGTGCAGGATGTCTTCAGACGCTTCGCCAATCGAGCAATGAACAACTATGGCGCCAAGATAAAGCACATCAGAAGTGACAATGGCACTGAATTCAAGAACACTGGCCTTGATACATATCTTGATACTTTGGGCATCACACATGAATTCTCAGCCCCGTACACGCCACAGCAGAATGGCGTCGTCGAACGCAAGAACAGAACACTCATTGAGATGGCCCGAACGATGCTTGATGAATACAAGACTCCAAGAAAATTCTGGCCTGAAGCCATTGATACTGCATGCCATACAATCGATCATGGTTATCTTCACAAGCTTCTGAACAAGACATCTTATGAGCTCCTTACTGGCAACAAGCCAAATGTCAGTTACTTCAGAGTATTTGGCGCCAGGTGCTGGATCAAGGATCCACATCACACTTCAAAATTTGCACCAAAAGCACATGAGGGTTTTATGCTTGGATATGGAAAGGATTCGCACTCCTACAGAGTCTTCAATCTCTTTCATTATAAAGTGGTTGAAACAGTGGATGTGCGATTTGATGAGACTAACGGTTCACAAAGAGAACACCTGCCAAATGTGCTAGATGAAGTTCCATTCAACGAATCAATCAAGCTAATGGGAACTAGAGAAATCATACCCTCTGAAGCTCAACCTGAAGAGGAACTTATCATCTCCGCACCTGATCAACCTGAAGACAATGCTCAGCCCGAAGACAATTCCTCTAACAATGACAATGATCAGCAAGAGCAAAATTTTCGCCCTGTACATCCTCGTGTTGCCAATGAAGTGCAGATTGAGAGAATAATTGATAGCATCAATGCACCCGGTCCGCTCACTCTTTCAAGGGCAACACAGCTAGCAAATTTCTGTGGGCACTTCGCATTCGTCTCAATAACAGAACCCAAGAAAGTTGAAGAAGCCTTCATGGAACCTGAATGAATTCAAGCTATGCAAGAAGAGCTTCAATAGTTTGAGCTGAATAATGTATGGGAACTGGTTAAGCGTCCTAATCCTCGGAAGCACAATATAATAGGCACCAAATGGATATACCGCAACAAGCAAGATGAGCATGGTCAAGTTGTCAGAAACAAAGCTCATCTCGTTGCTCAAGGATATACTCAAGTGGAAGGAATTGACTTCGATGAAACATTTGCTCCTGTGGCTCGACTTGAAGCCATACGCATACTGCTGGCCTATGCAAATCATCATAACATACTTCTATATAAAATGGATGTGAAGAGCGCTTTTCTCAATGGCAAGATTGAAGAAGAAGTGTATGTTGCACAACCGCCTGGCTTTGAAGATCCAAAACATCCTGACATGGTATACAAGCTCAACAAGGCACTGTATGGCCTCAAACAAGCCCCTCGGGCTTGGTATGACACACTCAAATACTTCTTGAAGAGCAAAGGCTTCATACCTGGTTCCCTCGACCCCACTCTCTTCACGAAGACATATGATGGTGAACTGTTTGTGTGCCAAATATATGTGGATGACATTATCTTCGGCTGCACCAATCAGAAGTACAGTGAAGAGTTTGGATATATGATGCAAGAGCAATATCAGATGTCCATGATGGGAGAGCTGAAGTTCTTCCTCGGTCTTCAAATACGACAGCAACGCAACGGCATCTTCATATCTCAAGAGAAGTATCTCAAAGATTGCCTGAAGAAGTTCGGTATGCAAGACTGCAAAGGCTTCACGACGCCAATGCCAGCCAAACATCATCTGGGTCCCGACGACAATGGTAAAGAGTTTGATCAAAAGGTATACCGCTCCATGATTGGTTCTTTACTTTATCTATGTGCATCTAGGCCAGATATTATGCTTAGTGTTTGCATGTGTGCTCGATTCCATGCGGCACCAAAGGAGTCGCATCACTTAGCTGTGAAGCAAAGTCTTCGATATTTGGCTCACACCCCAACTCTAGGATTATGGTATCCAAAGGGCTCAGAGTTTGATCTGGTTGGATTCTCGGATGCTGATTATGCTGGTGAGAAGGTTGATCGCAAGTCTACATCAGGCACATGTCATTTTCTGGGACGATCACTTGTATGTTGGTCTTCAAAGAAGCAGAACTGTGTATCTCTCTCCACTGCTGAATCTGAATACATTGCTGCTCGATCTTGCTGCGCTCAGCTTCTGTGGATGAAGCAAACACTCAAAGACTATGACATTCATCTGAAGCAAGTGCCACTCTACTGCGACAACGAAAGCGCCATCAAGATTGCCAACAACCCAGTTCAGCACTCGAAGACAAAGCACATTGAGATTCGTCATCACTTTCTCAGAGATCATGTTGTGAAGGAAGACATTGATATCATACATGTCAATACTGAAGAACAATTGGCAGATATCTTCACCAAGCCTTTGGATGAGAAGAGATTTTGCAAGTTACGGTGTGAGCTAAATATCTTGGAATCCTCAAATGTCCTATGATCAAGCACACATCCTAACACTTATGCATATTGATGACTTAGATGTGCAACACACGAAGTAAAGTATATCTTCAATCAATGAAGACATACATTCTAAGTGTGAATACATTAATGTGGAATTTGACTTCGGAGCGCCACGATAATTGTGCGCCGTGTCTGGGTCTAATACTTCCTATACGGTGGGTAACGCCACCACCAAAGGTTCTGTTTGGAGTGTTTCACTCACGGCGTTACATTTGCTATGTCTTCACATTTGGTTTGGCTTCAATTTCAACATGTCTTCATGATTATCTTCACTATATTGATTATATATATATACTAGTGTTCTGTCCTCTACAGCATTCACTTATAGCTATGTCTTCTTGTTGAATCTTTTGAACTAAGTGAATGTGATCGGACCCTAACCTCTCTATGCTTTCTATCTCAAACTCTATCTCTCCAAATCATATGCATTCTATTGAAACTGTCGAATGTCTTCTCTGCGTCCTTGTCAGCAGAAGATACAGAGACAAACATTAAATCCGTTTTCAATGCTCATTCCTTCACCTGAAACCCAGAGAAGTGGGAACGACCACCCGACAATCCAGGCATGTGTGGATGTGGAACAACCCCCGATATGCTGCATAATGGCCACGTGTTCCTCAGATGTGAATCGCCAGGGGCACCTGTGTAATAACACTGAGCCGCCCCTGTCCCTATAAATACACGCCTCACCACAGTCATTATCTCTTCTTCCACTCTCGCACGAACCCTAGCGCCACCGCTAGCTCTCGACGACGCCGGCGACGAAGCGCTTAGCTGCCGCAACCTCTCCGACGCCGTCTTCACGCCGACCGCGGACATCGTCCTCTCCGCCGTCGCCGTAGGTGTCCTCCATCTCCAAGCTAGGGCACGGACGATCGAACTGCTCGGCCTCCTCTTCCACTCCGTCTAGCAGTTCTTCGTGTGGTAAATAAAACTTCCTTTTTACGGCCCCTTTGATCCTACAGATTCGTCACTTTCTACCACAAGTAGTTTCTGTTCACACATGTTGGATCCACTTCATACTACATCTCATATTATGCCTAGTATGTTCACTTATGCTTCACAAAGCAGTTAGATTCCTCACTTGTACCGATCTCTGGATTCGTACAAATCTGGAACCAACTCCTTATCTATGAGTGAATGTCTTCGCACGATGAGGTCAATGTCTTCTAAACTGATTTATATTCAAGATCTTCTGAGAATGCATATGACCTCTTCCCCTTCCCTCGCACCTTAATGCTGTCACAGGTACATGTCCGTGGGAGAATCCCTTGGTTCTCATAGTCTGCATTCATTTGCAGAATTCTTACAGCATCATATAAATTCTCCCGAAGCCAGTTCCTGTTTGTCCAGCAAGCGAAAGCCTCTGAAGCCTTTGAACGTGTTGAAGCCATTCAGTTTAAAGTTCATGGCTACAGAGAAATCTGCAAGGAAGGGAGGCAGACAGCGTCGCGGGGGAACATCAAGAGATTTGCTTGATGACCTCTCAGAGCTTTACAAGACAGATCCTGAAGAGGATTATAATCAGTGCAAGACCCGAATCTAGTGGTTTCGAAGATATCGGGCAGAACAGTGGTACAAATACATATTCGTGACCAAGGAATATGCTGAGAAGAGTGCTATCAAAAGTCCTTGGGTGATGTTCTCTTCCGAGGCCTTCCACCCAAGAACAGAGCTGAAGCTATTACTCAGGGTTTCTATCCGTGTATGGTCCGTGGACCTCAGCCTGAAGATGCCGACCCATCATCATTGCTATGGTGTCGTGACGATAATCTCTTCAAGCACAACTTCCAGCACGCAAAGGCATCGGCCAAGGAAAACAAGAAGTCATTGGGACTAGACTTCAACCCTGGTCCTTCTGCTCCCCGGGCTGACGGCACACGCGATGCAGAACCCAATGTCATCGGTCCTTTCTACAACCTTGATGGCCTCATCACTCACATCTCAGTTCAAGGTGCCAAAGTGGATTATTCTGATGATGATGCTGATAGTGATGAAGCCCCAGCTCCTACTCCAAAGCCGCAGAAGCCAAAGAAGGCTAAGGCTTCAAGATCAGCTGCTCCACCAAAAATCTCACGGGCGAAGCCACTGGCTACTGCACCTCCTGAAGACAGTGTGCAGTCTGAAGATCTGTCACGCATCTCCAAGCCCCAGAATGTCAAGATGCCTCTGCCGCACACCAGCCAAGAACTAACTGCTGCTGCCATTCTGCGCAACGATGCCACTGATCTGTCCAGTGATGAAGATCTGGCAGACGACACTCTTGAGCAACTGATCAAGAGCAAAGAAGAAGCGGAAATCTTCAACAATTTGCCTCTCTTTGACGTGGCAATCATCCACGACTTCATCGATGAGTGGTTTGAAACGCCCAACCTCACCTTTGAAGACCTGCAACTTCCCATTGATCTCAGTGTCTCCTTCCATGGCACCATTGCTTCAGAGCTAGCTCTAGCTCAGCGCATCGTCGAACTGAAGCAGAAGATTGACTTTGAGAAAGCTCAGTTCAAGAAGCATATGACCAAGCTCAGCATGCAAGAGGTCAAGAACTTCAAGATCATGCTGCACGAGCTTAAAGAAGCCTTTCTCAAGAAGCATGAAGAAGCTCAAGGTTCTCGTAAGCGCATGAAGAGCCTGGCTGACAAGTGTGTGCAAGCCTAGAATGAGGCTGAGAAGCGCAAGGCCCTTGGGCGTCCTGGCATCGACCCCAGGATGGCTGCAAAGAAGAAGAAGAAGCCCGCTATGACCGAACCCGACGCACCAAGGCAGGAAGCAGATCCCATTGTCTTCCCAACTAGCATGACTGGCTCGAAGCCAAAGGCCAGGTCAACCGCTTCAGAACTGAAGAAGATGAGGACTGCTGAGGCTGAAGCCAGAAAGAGGAAACATCCCGAAGCCTCTGCTACTGCTCCCTCCAAGAAGAAGCGGAAGACCAAGAAGGAACGGGCTGCTCCCACAGAGCCCTTGATTGTTGAACCCATCTCCATGGTTCGCCCAGCCACTGAACATCAAGAGCGCCAACTAACTGTCCATGAGCCTACTTTCATAGAGGCTCATGAAGCTGAAGACTTCCCAGCAGCTGATCCCACTGCTGCTGAAGACATTGGTCACCATGACCATGTTGAAGATGATGCAGTTCTTCCTCAGATCGAGCACCAACAGGTATCATCGCCTATGCTAACGCACAACGAACTCATCAGCATTGGTCGTCCTTTGACGCCAATTGCTCAGGATGCATCATGGGCTGATCACCCACAAGCACAAGAGGAAGATGACTTTGAGGCCCAGCCAACTCCAGTCTCTGAGTCTGAATCTAAAGCTGCTGAAGACATTCTGGCTGTATCAGCTGATGAAGAAGAAACCCCAAGAGCTGCTACACCCCTGTCTCACCAAGGAGCTGTTCTCGAGGAGAACATGACTGTGACCGACCCTCCAGCTCATCAAGTGGAGGTTGAGAATCTTGAGACTGCCACCACCAACACCAATGAAGCCACTGACGCTGTCATGGCTGAAGCCAATGTGGAGCCTACACCAACCCACGCACCAAAAGTCAGCGAAGCCAATGATACTACTGCTTCTGTTCCTGCCCCTGCTGCTAGTCCTCAGTTTGACTAGCATGTTGAGCACATGCCTCAGGTACAGAAGCCAATCCCGAGACTGCCCAGGTTTCCAGGTCCTGCATCAGCACCTGGATCCTTCAATGTCAACGGCTTGAAAGCAGACAACACTTTCTTCAATAGCTCCAACAACCCCTACTCAAGGGAAGGAATATCTTCTGATCGGTTCTGGAGCTATCCGCAGTGAAGCTATTACTCCTGCATTCTGTACAATCAAGGTCGCATCTTCCCACATAAGCATCTTGACATCGAAGCAATAGCTGGTCTTCCCTGTCTGGAAGAAGCTCTGGATTGCTTCAAAGAGGTTGGATTGCTGCCGTTTGTCACCGACCAAGAGCACTAGAATGAAGAGTTGCTGGTTCAATTCTATGCCACACTTCACACATCCGTGGGTACAACAGAGATCCGAAGACTTGGGTCCTGGAGTGGATGAAAGGAAATGTTCATCACGAAGCCAAAGCCTTTGATATCATTGAGCTCACTGGTCTGCCCATTCCTGGCGATCTCTACGAACCTGGCGGTCAGCTTCACAGTGAAGCTATGGAGAGCATCTTTCAGAAGACTGAACCAAACATGATTCAGATGCTCAGTATGATGAAGCCATTGCCACAAGATGCTGCATATCCTAAGGAGTTTCTTGTTGAAGACCTTGAGTATCTGTCAATGACTATTTATCACATCATAAGGCGAACTCTCTGGCCTATCAAAGGACATTCTCCACATGCAAAGCTGGAAGGTGCAATGAAGACTTTGGTCTTCTATATTCTTCATGGCAAATGCTTCAATGCACAGGACTTCTTCATCCGCCAACTTGCTGCATTAGGCTCTGATCTTTTTGTCTTGAAGTTCTACCCTCCATGGATAATGCGGCTGATTAAACTCCACTCCGCTATCTCATATTAGCCATATGCTCGCAATCATCGGATCTTTCTGCCTGATGTGGATATGTCTGTTGAAGCCATTTATCCCGAGCCTGCCAAGGAACCTCTAAGTCTTCAGAATGTGGAGCATCAAAGTTTTTCTCAGAACATTGAAGGAGTTGAAGCAGTCACTCGTGTGTATCCTTTGGCTGGAACTACACGTGCACCATATCCTGCCCTTACTGAAGCGACAGCACAATTGCCCAACGACCCAAGAAGCGCACTCGTGTTCTTAATGACCGAGAGCTTCTGGTGGCTCTTCGTCAGAAACAGGATAGGCATCATGACTGGCTGAAGCACCAAATGCAAAGCCTCTTGGTGGATGTCAACCGCATTCGCAATCTTGCCACCAAGAATGCCTTTGTTGCACATGAAACCTCTCGACACACCTGGAAAGGGTTGACGCTGATGTGCTATGAAGATGATCTTCAAGAGGATGTCTTCTCTGAACGCTTCAAGTTTGACTCCACACCTCCTCGAAGGGCAGTGCTGCGACGAACTCCATCTCTTGAAGACTCTGAGTTCTCTTCCTCTGCTGCAACTGTGAATGCCAGAGTGATCGAGGACGAAGACGATGCTACTTCACCACCACCTCCTTCAGCACGCATCGACACTGCTCCAAGTTCTTCTGCACCACCGAACACCACCGACGACCCTGCTGCTTCACCTACTCTTCATGGGAACGAGTAGATGCTCTATGTCTTCAAACCTTTTTGGTCCTTACTGACAAAAGGGGGAGAAGCATATGAGTTTGATAGTCTTCAAGCGGGTCCACATGGGCGGCTGCTTTATATTTTGCCTCGTGTTTACAACTCTAGTTTTCATACATTTGGTTCTTTGAGTTGTAACACCTGAACTCGATGGTCATCTGCTACTTATTTGCTACTTCATGATGCGACGATAAATTCCGCATGTGCGACGATAAATTCCTCACTTAGATCATTTTGCACACATCCATTTTCCATTATGCATGTCATTATCTTCACATACCTTCTCATGCATAATGAATTGTCATCATATGTTGAAGAGAATCTCCACGAGTACAACCTGCCATGTGCATTTGCATTCCAAAAGCAAATTACTTATATGCACATCTTCAGGGGGAGCCCTTGCAACTTATGAAGACAATTCCTTATCCTTTACAATTTCACATATTATATTCCCCGTTGAAACCTTCAACTAGTTTGTCATCAATCACCAAAAAGGGGGAGATTGTAAGTGCATCTACTGCCACCCCTAGTTGGTTTTGGAGTATTGACGACAAACCTAGTTGAGGGACTAATGTGTTTGTGACAATTGCAGGATAACATAGGTAGAAGTCCCTCATTGATTCGATTTTCCTACCAGAGATGACCCCTAAAAATGTATGAAGACATTGATGTCAAAGGTGGTATATGAAGATATTCACATTGAAGACTATGACAAGAGAAGACATCACATGAAGCCTATGGAGCTCGAAGACTTAGGTCTTTCGTAGTTCTTTTTCTTCTTTATTGAGTCATAGGAACCACCGTACTGTTAAGTGGGGTCCAAGAGAACCAGTCAGAATGACTGAAGTGATGCTTAACCAAAACCTATGTCTTCGAGTGAAGACTATGAGAGCGAATCTTGTCCAGAGTCGGACAAGTCAGCTTTGCTTGTAGCCCAAGTAAAGTTGCCGTGTGTCTTTGAAATCTGACCGTTGGAACACGTGTCAGTTCCTAAGTGACCCAGGGTCATTTCGGACAAATCAGGTCGGGTTGCCCAGTGGCTATAAATAGCCCACCCCATACAACCATAAACGGTTGGCTGCTTAGAGTTAGAGTTCGGCTTTTGTCGTTTGAGAGCAACCCACCTCGAAGCCTTTGAGAGAGAATTCCTTGCGAGGATAAAGCCCTAACCACCCAGAGCAAAAGAGTGTTAGGCATCACTTAAGTCTTCTTGTCTGTGTGATCTGAAGACTTATTACACTTGAGGACTGTGAATCCTCCAGCTGGTTAGGCGTCGCGTTCTGAGCATCCAAGAGACAATGTGGATCGCCGGTGAACGAAGTCTGTGAAGGTTAGGGAGTCTACCTTGAAGACTTACCAGAGTGATTGGCCGAGGTCTGTGTGACCTTAGCTCAAGGGGAATACGGTGAGGGCTGGGTGTCCTGAGCTGCGTGTTCAGGACTAGGTGTCCGGGACTGTGTGTCCTCAGGTTTAAATATGTAGCCGCCCTAACTAGACGTACAGTTGTCACAGCAACTGGAATAGGTCCAACAAATCATTGTCTTCAATGAGTCACTGGTTTCATCCTTCCCTTCCCTTTACTTACTGTTGGTCCTGGTGAAGTCATTGTATGATTGCACTATCTTTTGTCTTCACTGAGTGACTGTGTGTTCTGCTTGGCTTCATACTATCTTCCTACCTGATCCTTACTACATTGCTGCTATTAGTCCTTGTGCTTTCACTTCATTGAATACTTGACTATGGTTTGCCTAGTGTAGTTTACCTTCCACTGCATGGTAATAGGTTTATTTCTATCGTTTGTCTTCGAAACTTCCACGTTTCGAAGACTTTCATAAAAATTGCCTATTCACCCCCCTCTAGTTGATATAACGCACTTTCAGTGCGGCATTCACGTCTTTGTCATGTTAACTTTGGTTGCATGTCGCGACTAGCAAAGTTGAACTTAATCCCTAGTTTCACCCCCGTCAAGGGATCTAAGTGTCAAGTGTGTGTGCAAGCTAAGCAACCTCGTAAGTCTCACATGACTGCGAAAATAAGAAATCTTGCACCACTAGAGCGCATACATTCAGATCTATGTGAAATGAATGGTGTGTTGACAAAAGGCGGAAAGAAATATTTCATGACGTTAATTGATGACTCCACTAGATACTGCATGGTGGGGCGAGGCGATATTGACAGCATGTCATGTCCTGAACCGAGTCCCCACAAAGAACAAAGAGATAACTCCATTCGAGGAATGGGAGAAGAAAAGGTTAAAACTCTCTTATCTGTGAACATGGGGTTGTTTGGCGAAAGTGAATGCTCCAATTTCCAAGAAGTGGAAGCTTGGACCAAAGACTGTGGATTGTGTTTTCCTGGGATATGCTTTTCACAGCATTGGCTATAGATTCTTGGTTGTAAAATCTGAGGTACCTGACATGCATATCGGTACGACCATGGAGTCGAATGATGTGACATTCTTTGAAGATATCTTTCCCATGAAGGATATGGCTACCTCATCTAATCAGGAGATGCCTAGTTCATCGAATCAGGAACCAGTTACAATTACCGAACCTACAATTTCGATGGAACACTCTGAAAGTCCTGTGGAGGAGAACAATGAAGTTCCTATTAGGAGCAAGAGACAGAGGACTGCAAAGTCCTTTGGTGATGATTTTCTTGTGTACCTCATAGATGACACTCCCAGTTCTATTTCAGAGGCCTATGCATCTGAAGATGCTGACTACTGGAAGGAAGCCGTTCGTAGCGAGATGGATTCCATCTTGGCGAATGAAACTTGGGAGATAACTGATCGTCCTTATGGGTGCAAACCTATAGGATGCAAATGGGTATTCAAGAAGAAGCTTAGGCCTGCTGGTACTATTGAAAAGTACAAGGCTCGGCTCGTGGCTAAGGGTTATACCCAAAAGGAAGGTGAAGACTTCTTTGATACTTACTCACCTGTGGCTCGACTGACCACTATTCGAGTTCTACTTTCGCTAGCTGCCTCGCATGGTCTTCTCGTCCATCAAATGGATGTTAAGACTGCTTTCCTAAATGGAGAGTTGGACGAGGAAATTTATATGGAACAACCAGATGGGTTTGTACTAGATGGTCAGGAAGGGAAAGTGTGCATGTTGCTGAAGTCTTTGTACGGACTTAAGCAAGCACCCAAACAGTGGCATGAGAAGTTTGAAAGAACTTTAACAGCTGCGGGCTTTGTTGTGAACGAAGCTGACATATGTGTGTACTATCGCCATGGTGGGGGCGAGGCAGTTATCCTGTGCTTGTATGTTGATGACATACTTATTTTCGGAACGAATCTGAATGTTATTAAGGAGGTCAAGGGTTTCCTATCTCGTAGTTTTGAGATGAAGGATTCAGGAGTGGCTGATGTTGTTCTGAACATCAAGTTGTTGAGAGACAATGATGGTGGGATTACATTGCTTCAATCTCACTATGTGGAAAAGATCTTGAGTCGCTTTGGCTATAGTGACTGCAAGCCCTCTCCAACACCATATGATGCTAGTGTGTTCCTTCGAAAGAATCGAAGAATTTCTAGAGACCAATTGAAGTATTCTCAGATTATTTGCTCGCTTATTTACTTAGACTGGTAGAAAAAGGGCCTGTTATCCCGGTTCGTAAGGGCCTTTTGTCCCGGTTCTGGAACCGGGACTAAAGGGTCGGTAGTAATGCCCTGTCCCTTTAGTCCCAGTTCAATCCAGAACCGGGACAGATGGGCCTCCACGTGGCCTGTGAATGGAGCACAGGCAGGAGACCCTTTGGTCCCGGTTGGTGGCACCAACCGGCACCAATAGGCATCCACGCGTCAGCATTTCTGTGGCTGGGGTTTTTGTTTTTTTTTTGAAAGGGGGGGGGGGTTGGGGGGTTTTGGGGGGTTAATTTAGGTGTTTCATATATTGTGTTAGCTAGCTATAAATAATAGAGAGAAGTGTCCTCTCTTATGTCCGTGCTTGGTCGACGCTACGTACTATACATACGTATAGAGAGGACTAGACACGCTAGCTAGCTAGTAAGAAAACGAAGGAAATAGAAGATCGTCATGAACATATATGCATCCAGAGAGAAGTGATATCGACCACCTCTCCTTCTCCGAGAGATTGGTCGAACAACAAGTTCTCGTATATCTATCCAACACTACCGGCTACATATATACAATAATTATCTCTTACAAATATAATCATACGGACTCAGGGTCCACATAGTATTCTCCGTCTTCAGCAATCACGTGGTCAAGAAAGAATGCCGCCAATTCCTCTTGAATTGCTCGCATGCGAGCTAGTGCTAGGAGTTCATCCCGCTTCCGAAACATCTAATTTAAAGAAGGGGGTCAATACATATATATATATATATATATATATATGAATGAATGAAACTCAACACAAATGATGGTAATAAAAATAAAATTGTGAATGTTGTTATTTACGTACTTCATATTGTTCGTCAGTGTAGCCCCGCTCACAGGTCGTGTGGCGGATGGACTCGCGAACGTAGTATCCACAGAAATCATTCCCTTGTTCCTGCCACAACCACTTTACAAGAAATAGAGGTCAATCAAACTGATAAGCAAGAATGCCAAATGGTATTGATGAAACTAGCGCTTGAATCACTAGTAGATGCGCGGAACATGCTACTATAGTACTTACTTTCTGGTGTCTAAATTGCAGCTCCTTCGGCAGTCCCGGAGCTTTTCTGGTGAATTTTCTCCAAACCCTGCCGGACAAAGAAAACAATTACATGATATATTAGGAAATGAACAAAGTTGCTGATAGTCCTGGGGATCTTTTCGTCTGGAGTCTAAGACGGTTACTAGTCCCTGGTCAAGCTTAATCTCTAGGAGAATATAGTGGAAACTGCACACGCATGCATAACTCATCAATTACATTACTATAACCTTGACTAATATATAAGGGAAACCGAGTACGCACAGGACAGTAACACTCACTTGAAGTTATAAGGAAAGTGTATTATATCTTTGTTTTCATTTATTACCGACTTGTCTTTTCTTCAATTCGGCGATCTTCAATCTGCATAATATAGTGAGGATGATTATAAATACATGCAATGAAAGAGCTGAGCTATATAGAGAGACTTAATGACAGAAGTAGTACTACATACAGACAGTAGCAGGCGACCGTTGTTTTATCGAGGGCCAATTGATTGAAAAACTGAAAGAACTCCTCAAATGGAACAGGCAACAGTTCAATTCCAACGAGGTCATGCTCCTTTTTAACTTTCACATACAAAGTACTCCTCCCCCCAGAGTCTCTGCAGATTTTCAAGTTCCAATCATGCAATCTTCGCATCATCGTTGATAGAGATCTTTCATCTTTGACGAGAGGCTTCCCGTACTCGTATCTTTGTATCTGCACCTCCATGGGTTCATAATGTACATCGTCGGGCAGGTAATCGGCAAGATTGCTATAACCGGGCACCATCCTCGGATCATTAGCGACCTTGTCGCTAGGCACCTTAAGAAGGGGCACGATTGCTTCGCTTGTTCGCTGAGCTGGGCAATTTGTTTCCCAGCTCGTCGTTCTTTCAGCCTTTGATCACTGACAGTACTTCCCGACCGCTCCGCTTCGGCAAATTCCTTTCCAATAATGCGCTCATAATTTCCTTTCGGCGGAGACTTGGGTGGTTTTGTCAAGGTAGCCAGAGTGCGCTTCGCTTTCACCGGATCTACCTTCTCCTCCGGAAGTGGATGTCTCGGTGTTCTCCTCCAGGGTCCTCTCGTATGGTAACTTCTCTGGAGTCTTCAGAGAAGGACCGAATCTGTATGTTCTCCCGCCTCTGACTGTACTGCTAGACGCCGGCGAGCAGACGGAGCGGTTATCTTCTTTACTTGCTTACGAGGCGGAGGAGAAAGACTACGACGCGCCGGAGCAGCCGGAGCGGCGGCAGATCTCTTCCGCCCTTGCTGACGAGGCGGAGAAGGAGGAGGCTAGCTTCTCGGGCGCGTCGGCGCAGGCGGAGAAGGAGGCGGAGTGCCACCACGCGCTGGAGAAGGAGCCGGTCGAGTGCCCTGATCGTCACTCGCCGGAGGAGGAGGCGGAGTGCCCTGACTCGCCGGAGGAGGAGGCGGTGGAGGAGGCGGAGTGCCCTGACTTGCTGGAGGAGGAGGAGGCGGAGGCGTCCAGTTCGGAAGGTTGATGAGCTCCTTCTGCCATAGGCATGGAGTCTTCAGAGCAGACCCCAGCCTAGTCTCCCCTTCACCGGTAGGGTGGTCAAGCTGGAGGTCCTCAAATCCCTCCGTTATGTCATCCACCATCACCCTAGCATATCCTTCTGGAATCGGCCGGAAGTGAAAATTTGCGCCGGGTTTAGTAGGATAAACAGAGCCAACAACCGCCTTGACCATGAAATTCATCCATTGCGTCATAAGGTGGCAATTTTGAGATTCCGTGATAGCATCCACAGGATAGCTGGCAGGAGCCGTCAAGGCATGCTCCGGCTGAAGCAGCTCGGTGGAAGCCATGCTGCTTCTCCGCTGAGATGGCGGAGTAGCTTCGGAGGATGCTTTGGCAGTACGTTTGCTGCGATTTGCTTCTCGTTCCTCTATCGCTTGTACCCTTGCTTGCAGCGCTTGCATTTGGGTCCGCTGCACTTTTTTCCTCCTCTCATGGGATTTGTAACCGCCTGCGTCCGGAAACCCAACCTTCCACGGAATGGAGCCTGGCATGCCTCGTGTCCGTCCAGGTTGCTCAGGATTCCCGAGGGCCATTGTGAGCTCGTCGTTCTCTCTGTCTGGAAAGAACGTCCCTTGCTGCGCTGCTTCGATATAGTGCTGAAGCTTCTTGACTTGTATGTCCATTTGATCGTTCGTCCAAATGCACTTCCCTGTTACAGGGTCCAAGGTTCCGCCAGCCCCGAAGAACCAAGTCCGGCAACGGTCTGGCCAGTTAATTGTCTCTGGTTCGATCCCTTTATCAACCAGATCATTCTCAGTCTTGGCCCACTTAGGCCGGGCTACGAGGTAGCCACCTGACCCCGTGCGATGGTGATGCTGCTTCTTCGCAGCATTTTGCTTGTTTCTCGCCGACATCTTCTTACTCTTTTCCGATGTCTTGTGGGCCACAAATGCGGGCCAGTGATCTCTAATCTTCTCACATCTGCCCTTGAATTCTGGTGTCTCATTATTTTCGACAAACTTATTCAGCTCTTTCTTCCACCTCCTGAATAGTTCTGCTATCCTCTTAAGAGCAAAAGACTTGATTAATTGCTCTTTAACTGGCTTCTCTGGATTATCCTCTGGCGGTAGGGTGAAATTTGACTTCAGCTCAGTCCAAAGATCATTTTTCTGCATACCATTGACATAAGACACCTCAGGGTCTTCTGTAGCCGGCTTAAACCATTGCTGGATGCTGATCGGGATCTTGTCCCTAACCGAAATCCCGCACTGAGCAACAAATGCGCTCTTTGTCCGGAGGGGTTCAATCGGTTGGCTGTTGGGCGCGATTGCTATGATCTCAAACTTTTCATCCGAGTTCAACTTTTTCTTCGGGCCTCGTCTCTTTACCGAATTTGTGCTCGATCCGGAGGGCTAGAAAAAAGAACAAAGACTTAATTAATATGTGTACATACCAAAAGAATGAATGCATCAATTAGCTGGTCAGCAGAAGCTTAACTAATATATATACCTGGCCGGACTCGGTTCGGTCACCGGAGACGTCATCACGGTCTCCTTCTTGCACCGGCATTGGGTCACCGGAGCCGTCCTCACGGTCTCCTTCTTGCACCGGCATTAGGTCACCGGAGCCATCATAATCATAGCCAGCTGCTTCCAGACCATCGGTGTCATTGAGAAACAACAAGTAGATGGCATCACTTCCTCGTGCAATTATGTCCCCCAACAACTCTTCTTGTACTTCGTCTCGGGCGGTGTCCATAGTTTCTACAAATATTGACAACATGGCAATTACTATTCAAACATGACAGATGGATATATTAGTGGCAAAAACGTAGAACTAATATTAATTAGTGGCCTCGACGCTGCTTCTCTAGGGTTTGGGATGGCCTCGATGCTGCTTCTCTAGGGTTTGGGGTGGCCTCGACAACGCTTAAAGGATAAAAAAAGAAGTTACTCCTCTATTCTTTCTTCTCCTCTTTTTTTTCTTCTTCCTCTTTTTTTTATCGGGAACGAGGGTCGTCGAGGGTCACCGAGCGATAGAGGAAACCCTAAATAGCAAGTATCGTGGGTGTGAGATACATGTGGTCATCGGTGTTGGACACTACATCCATGTCCCACAAGTGATGTGGGCGTCAAAGCCCGCGCCACTTGTGGGACGTGGATGTAGTGTCCGACACCGACGGCCACATGTATCTCACACCGACGATACTTTCTATTTAGGGTTTCCTCTACCGTTCGGCGACCCTGACCCTCGACGACCCTATTTAGATTCTCCTCTTTTTTTTCTTCTTATTCTCTTCTTCTCTTTTTTTTCTTCTTCTTCCTCTTTATTTTATCGGAAACGAGGGTCGTCGAGGGTCAGGGTCGCCGAACGGTAGAGGAAACCCTAAATAGCAAGTATCGTGGGTGTGAGATACATGTGGCCGTCGGTGTCGGACACTACATCCACATCCCACAAGTGACGTGGGCGTCGAAGCCGGCGCCACTTGTGGGACGTGGATGTAGTGTCCGACAGACCGGTACATGTATCTCACACCGACGATACATTCTATTTAGGGTTTCTCCTCTACCGCTCGGCGACCCTCGACGACCCTCGTTCCCGATAAAAAAAGAGGAAGAAGAAGAAAAAAAAGAGGAGAAGAAAGAATAGAGGAGAAGAACCCCTCTATTCTTTCATCTCCTCTTTTGTTTTCTTCTTCCTCTTCTTTTTTTATCCTCTTCTTCCTCTCATGTTCGAGAGGATCGCCGAGGGGTCGGGAGGTTGCCTAGTGTCAAAGGATTCAACAAAACCATGTCTTCATCATTAGGCGAAAGTAACAGGTGCATGATGGTACGAAGCTCTACAAATTTATTTTGGAATGGAGTCCCAAATAAGATAATTCGCATTTTGGTACAAAGTTCAGGAAGAACCTTCCAAATATCGTTATTTGTAAGGCCTTTGCTGAAATTCATACAAAAAGGCAAATTATCCTATCCGGGACACCATTCCAAAATAACTTTGGAGGACTTCGTCATGCCCTGGTTACTTCCGGCTAATGATGAAGCCATGTATTTCTTCAATACTTTGACACTAGGAAACCTCTCTCGACCCCTCAGCGATCCTCGACCGCTCGAACCCTAGACGACCCTGGAACCCTCGACCCCTAGACGACCCTGGAACCCTCGACCCTTGATCCCTCGACCCTATAGAACCCTCGAAGAAAGGAATAGCTAGAGGAGAAGATCGAAGAAAAAAAAGAAGAAAAAAAGAGGAGAAGAAGAAAGGAATAGTGGAGAAGATTCTCTTCTTCTCCACTATTCCTTTCTTCCTCTCCTCTTCTTTTTCTTCTTTTTTCTTCTTCTAATTTATTTCTCCTTTTCTTCCTCTCCTCTTATTCTTTCTTTCCTCTTCTTATTTTCTTCTTTCCTGTCCTTCTTTTCCTTCCTTTCTTAATATCACTTAGCAAATACCCTAACCTAAAATGCAACAAACATAAAATGCAACAAACATAAAATGCACTAAATCGATCAACTAACCTAAAATCAGTGATAAAACGCACTAACCTAAAATCGATATCTACTTAACAACTTAAAAAAATACATATATGAAAAAATGCATATATGAAAAAAACATCATCATATCATCAACAGAAAAAATATTATTTTTTCTAGAAATCTATCTTTTCAGCACATACATATACTCATACATCATCATATACTCATACATATACATATAATCTGCAGGGAAAAAACATATATGTGTTTGCAAAAAAAGGGCGAAGAGGGGGGCGGTGCCGGCCCAGACCACAGCGAGGCAGAGGCGACGGCGGCGCGGGGCAGCTGGGGCGCGGCGAGGCAGAGGTGACGGCGAGGTAGAGGCGGGGCGGCGACAGCGTCGGGGCGCGACACGGGGAAGCGACGGCGTCAGGGAGGCGCGGAGAGACCGCGATGGCGCGGGGTGGCGCGCGGCGAAGGCATCGGGGCGGCGCGGGGTGGCGACGGCGTCGGGGCGGCGTGGGACGGCGTCGGAGGCAGGGCGGCGACGGCGACGGCGAGGCGCAGAGGGGAAGCCTGGCGGCGTCATCGGGGCGTGATGGAAGAACTGAACAAAATTTTTCACAAGTCTTGCTTATATAGACGGCGCATTGGTCATGGTTCGTGGCACCAACCGTGACCAATGCCCCCCTTTAGTCCCGGTTGGTGCCACCAACCGGGACCAAAGGCCTCTTTTCAGCAGCCCAAAGGGCGGGAAGCGGTGGCCTTTAGTCTCGGTTGGTGGCACCAACCGGGACTAAAGGGGGGCATTGGTCACGGTTGGTGCCACGAACCGTGACCAATGCCCCCTTTAGTCCCGGTTGGTGCCACCAACCGGGACCAAAGGCCTTGTGCTGCCCCGCGCCCAAATGTTTAGTCCCACCTTGCTAGTTGAGAGGGAGCCGCACCTGTTTATAAGGTGCGGTGCGCCTTCCCTCTCGAGCTCCTCTCTAAAGCGGGCTTTCGGGCCTAACCATGCAATGTGTGCCTGTGGGCCTACTGGGCCTCCTGCGGGCCTGAATCCTAGCCCATGGTAGGGTTTCTAGTCGTATTCAGGCCGTGGGTGCCCAGTAGGTGGCACTTTTTTTGTTTTTTTGTTTTTTGGTTTCTACTTACAACAAAATACTTATTGTTGCTATATTTAATTTTTTTCCAGTTTTTTTGTTTTGTTTTCTGCATTATTTATTTTCTTTTGTTTTTTGCTTTATTTTTTAATTCTTTTTGCTTTTAGTTTTAGAAAAATTATAAAGTTTCTGTTAGTGCCATTAGTTTTCAAATTTGAAAACACTTTTTTTGTTTTTTTGTTTTCTTTGTTGCTTTATTTATTTTATTTTGTTTCTACTTACAACAAAATACTTATTGTTGCTATTTTCATTTTTTCCAGTTTTTTTGTTTTGTTTTCTGTATTATTTATTTTCTTTTGCTTTTTGCTTTATTTTTCAGTTCTTTTTGCTTTTAGGTCAGCAAAATTATAAACTTTCTGTTGCTTTATTTATTTTATTTTGTTTCTACTTACAACAAAATACTTATTGTTGCTATTTTTTCCAGTTTTTTTATTTTGTCTTATGCATTATTTATTTTCTTTTGTTTTTCGCTTTAATTTTTAATTCTGTTTGCTTTTAGGTTAGCAAAATTATAAACTTTCTGTTAGTGCCATTAGTTTTAGAAAAATTATAAACTTTCTGTTAGTGCCATTAGTTTTCAAATTTGAATAGTTAAAATTTGAATTCTTTGAAAATTGTTTGAATCACAAGTTTGTGATTAACTTACTAAAAAATGAGAATATATGCGCTTATAGAGAAAATTCAACCTAAATTCCTAGTAAGTTTCTATGAATTTCAGAGAAATTCACTATGAATTTAGGTTAAACTTTTCTCTATTAGGGCATCTATTTTCACTTTGAGATGAGCTCAACAAGGCAGAGAGGGAAGGGCTTATAAACCGGTGTGAGCCCCCTTCGGTTGGCGAGGTGGGACTAAACACTGCCCGCAACGAGGTCCAACCCTTTAGTCCCGGTTTGTGGCACAAACCGGGACTAATGGTCATGGGCCAGGGGCAAGGAGCAAAATTATAAACTTTCTGTTAGTGCCATTAGTTTTAGAAAGTTGAAAGTTGAAAGTTGGCATGGGCCAGGGACTAATGGTCATGGTATTATGAGGGCCGAACCATAAGACATGAAAGCATTTCAAATGAACTCTGAAAAAGTTGAAAGTTGGCATGGTATCATAATTTCACCCACATAGCATGTGCATGTACAAAACGGACAATGGTAGCAAGTTCGTGTGTTACAAAGTTGGCATGGTATCATCATAATAGTTGCGGGAGAAAGTCTTCACTTTTTCTTCGCTTGTGTCATTTGCTTATTGCGCCGTAATCATGGATAATCTTCATTGTTTATCAGGATGCTTGGGTCAGCCTTGACATTGAAGGGAGGAATTTCATGAAACTTTTCATAACCTTCAGACATGTCTGTCTTGCTGTCCACTCCCAGGATGTCCCTTTTTTCGGAAAGAACTATGTGGCGCTTTGGCTCATCGTATGATGTATTCGCTTCCTTATCTTTTCTTTTTCTCGGTTTGGTAGACATGTCCTTCACATAGATAACTTGTGCCACATCATTGGCTAGGACGAACGGTTCATCAGTGTACCCAAGATTTTCAGATCCACTGTTGTCATTCCTGTACCCCGCTGCCTAACAGATTGACCCATTTGCACTTAAACAAAGGGACCTTAAAATCAGGTCCGTAGTCAAGTTCCCATATGTCCACTATGTAACCATAATATGTGTCCTTTCCGCTCTCGGTTGCTGCATCAAAGCGGACACCGCTGTTTTGGTTGGTGCTCTTTTGATCTTGGGTGATCGTGTAAAATGTATTCCCATTTATCTCGTATCCTTTGTAAGTCAATACAGTCAAAGATGGTCCCCTGGACAACAAGTACAACTCATCACAAACAGTGTTGTCACCTCTGAGACGTGTTTCCAACCAACTACTGAAAGTCCTGATGTGTTCACATGTAATCCAGTCGTCGCACTGCTCCGGGTGTTTGGAGCGCAGACTGTTCTTGTGTTCATCGACATACGGGGTCACCAAGGTAGAGTTCTGTAGAACTGTGTAGTTTGCTTGAGACCAAGAATATCCGTCCCTGCATATTATTGAGTCTCTTCCAAGAGTGTCTTTTCCAGTCAGTCTCCCCTCATAACGCGATTTAGGGAGACCTATCTTCTTAAGGCCAGGAATGAAGTCAACACAAAACCCGATAACATCCTCTGTTTGATGGCCCATGGAGATGCTTCCTTCTGGCCTAGCACGGTTACGGACATATTTCTTTAGGACTCCCATGAACCTCTCAAAGGGGAACATATTGTGTAGAAATACGGGCCCCAGGATGACATTCTCGTCGACTAGATGAACTAGGACATGCGTCATGATATTGAAGAAGGATGGTGGGAACACCAGCTCGAAACTGACAAGACATTGCGCCACATCACTCCTTAGCCTTCGTACGATTTGTGGATCGATCACCTTCTGAGATATTGCATTGAGGAATGCACATAGCTTCACAATGGCTAATCAGACGTTTTCCGGTAGAAGCCCCCTCAATGCACCCGGAAGCAGTTGCGTCATAATCACGTGGCAGTCATGAGACTTTAGGTTCTGAAACTTTTTCTCTAGCATATTTATTATTCCCTTTATATTCGCCGAGAAGCCAGTCGTGACCTTCATACTGAGCAGGCATTCAAAGAAGATTTCTTTCTCTTCTTTCGTAAGAGCGTAGCTGGCAGGACCTTTATACTGCTTCGGAGGCATGCCGTCTTTTTCGTGCAAACGTTGAAGGTCCTCCCGTTCCTCAGGTGTATCTTTTGTCTTCCCATACACGCCCAAGAAGCCTAGCAGGTTCACGCAGAGGTTCTTCGTCACATGCATCACGTTGATTGAGGAGTGGACCTCTAGGTCTTTCCAGTAGGGCAGGTCCCAAAATATAGATTTCTTCTTCCACATGGGTGCGTGTCCCTCAGCGTCATTCGGAACAGCTAGTCCACCGGGACCCTTTCCAAAGATTACATAGTGTAAATCATTGACCATAGCAAGCACGTGATCACTGGTGCGCATGGCGGGCTTCTTCTGGTGATCTGCCTCGCCTTTGAAATGCTTGCCTTTCTATCGACATTGATGGTTGGTCAGAAGAAATCGACGAGGGCCCAGGTACACATTCTTCCTCCATTTGTCCAGGTATATACTTTCAGTGTCATCTAAACAGTGTGTGCATGCGTGGTATCCTTTATTTGTCTGTCCTGAAAGGTTACTGAGAGCGGGCCAATCGTTGATGGTCACGAACAGCAACGCCTTAAGGTTAAATTCCTCATGTCTGTGCTCATCCCACGTACGTACACCGTTTCCATTCCACAGCTGTAAAACTTCTTCAACTAATGGCCTTAGGTACACATCAATTTCGTTGCCGGGTTACTTAGGGCCTTGGATGAGAACTGGCATCATAATGAACTTTCGCTTCATGCACATCCAAGGAGGAAGGTTATACATACATAGAGTCATGGGCCAGGTGCTGTGATTGCTGCTCTGCTCCCCGAAAGGATTAATGCCATCCGCGCTTAAAGCAAACCATACATTCCTTGGGTCCTTTGCAAACTCATCCCAGTACTTTCTCTCGATTTTTCTCCACTGCGACCCGTTAGAGGGGGGTCTCAACTTCCCATCTTTCTTTCGGTTCTCACTGTGCCATTGCATCAACTTGGCATGCTCTTCGTTTCTGAACAGACGTTTCAACCGTGGTATTATAGGAGCATACCACATCACCTTCGCAGGAACCCTCTTCCTGGGGGGCTCGCCGTCAACATCACCAGGGTCATCTCGTCTGATCTTATACCGCAATGCACCGCATACCGGGCATGCGTTCAGATCCTTGTATGCACCGCGGTAGAGGATGCAGTCATTAGGGCATGCATGTATCTTCTCCACCTCCAATCCTAGAGGGCATACGACCTTCTTTGCTGCGTATGTACTATCGGGCAATTCGTTATCCTTTGGAAGCTTCTTCTTCAATATTTTCAGTAGCTTCTCAAATCCTTTGTCAGCCACAGCATTCTGTGCCTTCCACTACAGCAATTCCAGTACGATACCGAGCTTTGTGTTGCCATCTTCGCAATTGGGGTATAACCCTTTTTTGTGATCCTCTAACATGCGATCGAACTTCAGCTTCTACTTTTGACTTTCGCATTGCGTCCTTGCATCAACAATGACCCGGTAGAGATCATCATCATCGGGCACATCGTCTGGTTCCTCTTGATCTTCAGCAGCTTCACCTATTGCAGCAACATTGGGCACATCGTCTGGTTCCTCTTGATCTTCACCAGCTCCCCCCGTTGCAGCATCAACGTATTCAGGGGGCACATAGTTGTCATCGTACTCTTCTTCTTCGTCGTCTTCCATCATAACCCCTATTTCTCCGTGCCTCGTCCAAACATTATAGTGTGGCATGAAACCCTTGTAAAGCAGGTGGGAGTGAAGGATTTTCCGGTTAGAGTAAGACCTCATATTCCCACATTCAGTGCATGGACAACACATAAAACCATTTTGCTTGTTTGCCTCAGCCGCATCGAGAAACTCATGCACGCCCTTAATGTACTTGCGGGTGTGTCTGTCACCGTACATCCATTGCCAGTTCATCTGCGTGCATTATATATAATTAAGTGTCCAAATTAATAGAAGTTCATCATCACATTAAGACCAAAGTGCATACATAGTTCTCATCTAACAACATATAGCTCTCCAGAGCATCTAATTAATTAAACCATACATTGAAACTATGTAAAACATTTCAATGCAAAAACAAATGCGATCATAATCGCAACCAAGGTAACAATTGACCCAACGGCATAATGATACCAAGCCTCGGTATCAATGGCATATTTTCTAATCTTTCTAATCTTCAAGCGCATTGCATCCATCTTGATCTTGTGATCATCGGTGACATCCGCAACATGCAACTCCAATATCATCTTCTCCTCCTCAATTTTTTTATTTTTTCCTTCAACAAATTGTATTCTTCTTCAACTAAATTTAACCTCTCGACAATAGGGTCGGTTGGCATTTCCGATTCACATACATCCTACATAAATAAAATCTATGTCACGTTGGTCGGCATAATTTTCATAAACAATAAATGAACCAATAGTTATAAAGATAATATATATACCACATCCGAATCATAGACAGGACTAGGGCCGACGGGGGCGGATACCAAAACCATCGCACTATATAATATGCAATAATAAAAGTAAGAAAATAATACAAGTATCTATGTAAACATACAAGTAAGAATATTTTTCCTTTCAGAAAGAAGATAAGAACAAGAGGCTCACCACGGTGGTGCCGGCGATGAGCTCGGCACGGGTGATCGACGACGGTGAAGACGGGGATGGGGCGTGACGAACCGCTAAACCTAGACAAATATTATGGAAAATGGAGCTTGGAGGTCGAGCTTGGAGAGGAGAAAGCTTAAGTAGTGTGGCTCGGGCATTCCATCGAACACCTTGTGTGCATAGGAGGTGAGCTAGAGCACCACCAAGCCCTCTCCCCCTCGGCCAGAGAAAAACAGAGCACTGGGTGCTTTGCTCGCGAGCGAGGGGTATATATAGGAACCTCATTGGTCTCGGTTGGTGACTTGAGCCGGGACTAAAGGGGAGCCTTTGGTCCCGGTTCAAGCCACCAACCGGGACCAATGGTGGTGGGCCAGGAGCGAGGCCCATTGGTCCCGGTTCATCCCACCAACCGGGACCAAAAGGTCCAGATGAACCGGGAACAATGGCCCACGTGGCCCGGCCGGCCCCCTGGGCTCACGAACCGGGACCAATTCCCCCATTGGTCCCGGTTCTGCACTGAACCGGGACTAATGGGCTGACCTGGCTTGGACCAAAGCCCTGTTTTCTACTAGTGTTAGCCAGTGCTACAAGACCTGACATCTCTTTTGCTATTAGCATACTGAGTCGGTTTGTTTCAAAACCAGGAGATGTGCATTGGAAAGCTCTAGAAAGAGTTTTGAGTTATTTGAAAGGCACTGCAAATTATGGAATTCACTACACCAGGCATCCAAAGGTGCTTGAAGGGTATAGTGACTCAAACTGGATCTCAGATGCTGATGAGATAAAGGCCACGAGCGGTTATGTATTCACTCATGGAGGTGGCGCTATTTCTTGGAAGTCTTGTAAGCAGACCATCTTAACGAGGTCAACAATGGAAGCAGAACTCACAGCACTAGATACAGCTACGGTTGAAGCAGATTGGCTTCGCCAGCTCTTGAATGACTTGCCGGTTGTTGAGAAACTCTGGAATTATTGCGTTGGATTATATCCAAACGTCTAAAAATCTGGCAAATCCTTTTACCAAGGGTCTATCACGTAATGTGATAGATAATGCATCAAGGGAGATGGGTATGCGACCCACAATATGAGTTGTTCACAGTGGTAACCTATTCTTTGTGATCGGAGATCCCGTGAATTAGATGTGGAAGACAAGCTGTTGGTCAACTGAGAGGAGAGTATCCTTACTATTCACAATACCACTCCATGAAGATGCAATACCCTCCTAATCTGCATGGCAGGTTGATGTATATCTTAATGAGTTCTAAGTGGCTTATTCAAGCAGAGATGCTATCCTGCAGAACAGCTTTTGAAGAACACACCTATATGAGTCTGATTGTCAAATGTCGCAATCTATGAGAGTAGGGTTCTCTCTAGTAAACTCATGAAAGGTCACGGAGTATGACGCATAAGCTCCACCCGCGGGGAAGATCCACGGTAGCCACGTATAGGTCAAGGCTTTATGTGAAGCTAGATTCGCAGAAAACTTGCAGTTCAAGGCCCAGTCCACTGTTCAAGTGTTGCTTACTAGTATAGCATAGAGTTCTAGGTGGAAGTTCAACTTAACAGTCTCCACTGCAGTACCGGTATATAAAACAGTGTTTTGGAACCAAAGGCAAATTTCTGTGTGCCTCTGGGATCTGGTGGGGGATTGCTGGAATTTAGTCTATTTTGGGAAGCCCAATAACTATTTTAGAAATTCCTAATAAATCCTAGAGGCCCACTTAGCCCATTTGTGCAAGGCAAGGCATACTACTAAAGTTTAGAGCCACATTGCTAGTTTAGTGGGAGTTGGACCTCCTTATAAGGGAGGTTCTTTCCCCACCGAGCATGAGAACAAGAGGGATATCCACGCGTGCTCCTCCTCCGCCGCCGCCACGCCTCGTCACGACGCGCCGCGGGTTGCGGGAATGAGCCGAGCTGATATCTAAATTTTTGCCACGCACGATGGGTATACGAAAGGTCACGTGGGAGTTGAAACATTTTCTGTAGTGGACACTGAATTCGAACTACGCGCCTCTTCGGCCGCTGCCTGTTCGCTTCGTCTCCCTTCGTTGCTTCACCTCCTGCCGCAGCCTCTTCATGTCCTTCTCCTGTGCCTATATAAGAGAGGTCGCTCCTCTCCAGAGAGACACAACAGAAGCTCCTCTTCCTCTCGCCACAAAGTCCCAACCACTGCGCTGCTGCTACGTTCTTCCCCATCCCGTCTTGCGGCTTACACCGCAGGTCGGGACAGTAGGCCTCAGAAACCGCACCTTTTGAGTCCTGTACGGGAGAAGGGTGATAAGGTTTTTGGGGAGCGCTCAGCGCGACTACTGGCTGCTTCATCACGGACGATCCGGTCGCCGATAACTACTTCCCCGACGATGACTTCTTCCCCGACGTCCACGACCTCCTCGACGACATGGCAGGCGACGACACCGACCCCAAGTCCAGCGCTTCTGCTGCTGCTGTCCCGTACGTGTTCTTGTCTTTCCTGTTAAAGGTTCTGCCGCAGTTCCTTGTTCTAGTCCTTGTCCTACACATGATAGGTTCTACTTCATATATGCTACTTGCTATACTGTCTGGTTTAGATATGATAGGCTACATTTCATATATGCAGAAGTTATTTACCTTCTCTCTGTCAGAGCGCATGACTTGTTTTATCTCTACTATATTAGTCATGCTTTATCTAGTATTTCTGTTAATAAAATCATTTGGTAAATTGCTCATATTTCCAACAATCCAAAAACCTTATTATAGGCAATTTACCCCAAGTGGTTTTGCTGCTTCCATGAGACCTCCTATGTTTGAGGGTATCCACTATAAGAGGTGGCGCGTGAGAGCAGTCTTATGGTTTCAAACCATGAGTTGCTATGACGCCACTCTCGGCAAACCTGAAGGAGAGCTTGATGCTTAATAGGCACAA
This sequence comes from Triticum urartu, assembly GCF_056163025.1. Lineage (NCBI taxonomy): Eukaryota > Viridiplantae > Streptophyta > Magnoliopsida > Poales > Poaceae > Triticum > Triticum urartu. The sequence goes on along the minus strand of NC_141875.1, from coordinate 745,577,936 downwards.
GCTTTTCAGAAAATGGATACTCTGTTTAAGGCTGCTCTCTTGAGTGTTCTTGGTGAGAACATAGTTGATGCTTATGCGTCAATTGGTAGTGGAAAAGATATGTGGGATGCACTCGAGGCCAAGTTTGGGGTCTCGGATGCTGGCACTGAGCTGTACATCATGGAGCAATTCTATGATTACAGGATGACTGAAGAGCGCTTCGTGGTTGAGCAAGCTCATGAGATACAGTCATTTGCTAGAGAACTTGAGCACTTCAGTTGTATGCTACCGGACAACTTTGTTGCCGGAGGTATCATCACTAAGCTTCCCCCTTCATGGAGGCACTTTGCTACCTTGCTGAAGCATAAGAGGCAGGAGTTTTCTGTCCCGGGTCTCATTGGCACTCTTGATGTGGAAGAAAAGGCGAGAGCAAAGGACACACGTGCTCGAGGTATTGAGGGAGGATCTAGTGCCAATGTGGTACAGAAGCAGAACTTCCATCCCCACAAGTTCAAGAACAAGGGAAAGTTTGATGGAAAAGCAAAGTTTGATGGGAAGAACAAGGTTGTGCAACACACGAAATTCAAGAAGAAGAATGGCAAGAAGAAAGGTGCTTGTCATGTGTGCGGGGATCCTGATCATTGGGCTCCTAGTTGCCCTAATCGCTATGACAAGCGTCATCCTAGGAATGGCGGCAAGACCGCTAATGTTGTCATTGGAGACAGTGACATGAAGGATGCTGGGTATGGTATATTTCCCAGTATGTCATTCTCCTGACTGGTTGATTGACACGGGTGCTAATGTGCATGTATGCGTTGATATTTCCATGTTTTCGTCTTATCAGACCGCAGGGACTTCAACCGTGCTGATGGGCAATGGTTCAAGTGCTTCTGTTCGTGGTGTTGGCACAGTCGATCTGAAGTTTACTTCGGGGAAGATCGTGCGGCTGAAGAACGTGCATTATGTCCCCTCCGTTAATAAAAATCTTGTTAGCGGATCTCTTCTGTGTAGAGATGGCTACAATCTTGTCTTTGAGTCGAATAAATTTGTAATATCCAAGTATGGAACCTTTGTTGGTAAAGGCTATGAGTCAGGAGGCTTGTTTCATTTATCCTTATCAGACGTTTGCAATAGTGTTGTAAATCATATTTGCAACAATAGCGAATCCAATGTGTCGCATTCACGTCTTTGTCATGTTAACTTTGGTTGCATGTCGCGACTAGCGAAGTTGAACTTAATCCCTAGTTTCACCCCCGTCAAGGGATCTAACTGTCAAGTGTGTGTGCAAGCTAAGCAACCTCGTAAGTCTCACACGACTGCGGAAATAAGAAATCTTGCACCACTAGAGCTCATACATTCAGATCTATGTGAAATGAATGGTGTGTTGACAAAAGGTGGAAAGAAATATTTCATGACGTTAATTGATGATTCCACTAGATACTGCCATGTGTATCTTCTGAAATCTAAGGATGAGGCTTTGAACTTTTTCAAGATCTATAAAGCTGAAGTGGAAAACCAACTTGATCGGAAAATCAAGAGGCTTAGGTCCGACCGTGGTGGAGAGTATTTTTCCAATGAGTTTGATGCTTTTTGTGCGGAACATGGTATAATCCATGAGAGGACGCCTCCCTACTCACCTCAGTCAAATGGGGAGGCCGAAAGAAAGAACCGTACTCTAACTGATTTGGTTAACGCCATGTTAGACACATCGGGTCTCTCCAAGGCATGGTGGGGGGAGGCTGAAAGTGCGTTATATCGACTAGAGGGGGGTGAATAGGCGATTTTTATGAAAGTCTTCAAAACGTGGAAGTTTCGAAGACAAACGATAGAAATAAACCTATTACCATGCAGCGGAAGGTAGACTACACTAGGCAAACCATAGTCAAGTATTCAATGGAGTGAGAGCACAATGACTAATAGTAGCAATGTAGTAAGGATTAGGTAGGAAGATATTATGAAGCCAAACAGAACACACAGTCACTCAGTGAAGACAAAAGATAGTGCAATCATACAATGACTTCACAAGGAGTAACAGTAAGTAAAGGGAAGAGAAGGATGAAACCAGTGACTCGTTGAAGACACTGATTTGTTGGACCAGTTCCAGTTGCTGTGTCAACTGTACGTCTGGTTGGTGCGGCTAGGTATTTAAACCTGAGGACACACAGTCCCGGACACCCAGTCCTGAACATGCAGCTCAGGACACCCAGTCCTCACCGTATTCCCCTTGAGCTAAGGTCACACAGACCTCGCCCAATCACTCTGGTAAGTCTTCAAGGTAGACTCCCAAACCTTCACAGACTTCGTTCACCGGCGATCCACAATGTCTCTTGGATGCTCAGAACGCGACGCCTAACCGGCTGGAGGATTCACAGTCCTCAAGTGTATTAAGTCTTCAGATCACACAGACTAGAAGACTTAAGTGATGCCTAACACTCTTAGGCTTTGGGTGGTTAGGGCTTTATCCTCGCAAGGAATTCTCTCTCAAAGGCTTCGAGGTGGGTTGCTCTCAAACGACAAAAGTCGTACTCTAACTCTGAGCAGCCAACCGTTTATGGTTGTAGGGGGTGGGCTATTTATAGCCACTAGGCAACCCGACCTGATTTGTCCGAAATGACCCTGGGTCACTAAGGAACTGACACGTGTTCCAACGGTCAGATTTCAAACTCATGTAGCAGCTTTACTTGGGCTACAAGCAAAGCTGACTTGTCCGACTCTGGACAAGTTTCGCTCTCATAGTCTTCACTCGAAGACATAGGTTTTGGTTAAGCATCACTTCAGTCATTCTGACTGGTTCACTTGGACCCCACTTAACAGTACGGTGGTTCCTATGACTCAACAAAGAAGAAACAGAACTACAAAAGATCTAAGTCTTGGAGCTCCATAGGCTTCATGCGATGTCTTCTCTTGTCATAGTATTCAATGAGAATATCTTCATATACCACCTTTGACATCAATGTCTTCATACATTTTTAGGGATCATCTCTGCTAGGAAAACCGAATCAATGAAGGACTTCTACCTGTGTTATCCTGCAATTCTCACAAACACATCAGTTCCTCAACTAGGTTTGTCGTCAATACTCCAAAACCAACTAGGGGTGGCACTAGATGCACTAACAATCTCCCCCTTTTTGGTGATTGATGACAAACTAGTTGAAGTTTTCAACGGGGAATATAATATGCGAAATTGTAAAGGATAAGGAATTATCTTCATAAGTTGCAAGGGCTCCCCCTGAAGATGTGCATATAAGTAATTTGCTTTTGGAATGCAACTGCACATGGCAGGTTGTGCTTGTGGAGATCCTCTTCAACTTATGATGACAATCCACTATGCATTTGAAGGTATGTGAAGATAATGACATTCATAATGGAAAATGGACGTCTGCAAAATGATCTAAGTGCGGAATTTATCATCGCACATGCGGAATTTATCATCGCATCACAAAGTAGCAAATAAGTTGCAGACGACCATAGAGTTTAAGTGTTACAACTCAAAGAACCAAATGTATCAAAATGAGAGTTGTAAGCACGAAGCAAAATATAAAGCACCTGCCCATATGGACCCGCTTGAGGACTATCAAACTCATATGCTTCTCCCCCTTTTGTCAGTAAGGACCAAAAAGGTTTGAAGACATAGAGCATCTACTCATGCCCATGAAGAGTAGGTGAAGCAGCAGGGTCGTCGGTGGTGTTCGGCGGTGCAGAAGAACTTGGAGCAGTGTCGAAGCGTGCTGAAGGAGGTGGCGGTGAAGTGGCATCATCTTCATCCTCGATCACTCTGGCATTCACAGTTGTAGCGGAGGAAGAGAACTCAGAGTCTTCAAGAGATGGAGTTCGTCGCAGCACTGCCCTTCGAGGAGGTGTGGAGTCAAACTTGAAGCGTTCAGAGAAGCCATCCTCTTGAAGATCATCTTCGTAGCACATCAGCGTCAACCCTTTCCAGGTGCGTCGAGAGGTTTCATGTGCAACAAAGGCATTCTTGGTGGCAAGATTGCGAATGCGGTTGACATCCACCAAGAGGCTTTGCATTTGGTGCTTCAGCCAGTCATGATGCCTATCCTGTTTCTGATGAAGAGCCACCAGAAGCTCTCGGTCATTAAGAACACGAGTGCGCTTCTTGGGTCGTTGGGCAATTGTGCTGTCGGTAGCTTCAGTAAGGGCAGGATGTGGTGCACATGTAGTTCCAGCCAAAGGATACACACGAGTGACTGCTTCAACTCCTTCAATGTTCTGAGAAAAACTTTGATGCTCCGCATTCTGAAGACTTAGAGGTTCCTTGTCAAGCTCAGGATAAATGGCTTCAACAGACATATCCACATCAGGCAGAAAGATCCGATGATTGCGAGCGTATGGCTGATATGAGATAGCGGAGTGGAGTTTAATCAGTCGCATTATCCATGGAGCGTAGAACTTCAAGACAAAAAGATCAGAGCCTAATGCAGCAAGTTGGCGGATGGAGATGTCCTGTGCATTGAAGCATTTGCCATGAAGAATATAGAAGACCAAGGTCTTCATTGCACCTTCTAGCTTGGCATGTGGAGAGTGTCCTTTGATGGGCCATAGAGTTCTCCTTATGATGTGATAAATAGTCCTTGGCAGATACTCAAGGTCTTCAACAAAGAACTCTTTGGGATATGCAGCATCTTGGGGCAATGGCTTCATCATACTGAGCATCTGACTCATGTTGGGTTCAGGCTTCTGAAAGATGCTCTCCGCAGCTTCACTGTGAATCTGATAGCCAGTTTCGTAGAGATCGCCAGGAGTGGGTAGACCAGTGAGCTCAATGATGTCAAAGGCTTTGGCTTCATGATGAACGTTTCCTATCATCCACTCCAGGACCCAAGTCTTCGGATCTCTGTTGTACCCGCGGATGTGAAGTGTGGCATAGAATTGGAGCAGCAACTCTTCATTCCAATGCTCTTGGTCGGTGACGAACGGCAGTAATCCAACCTCTTTGAAGCAATCCAGAGCTTCTTCCAGACAGGGAAGACCAGCTATTGCTTCAATGTCAAGACGGTTGTGTGGGAAGATGCAACCTTGATTGTATAGAATGCAAGAGTAATAGCTTTGCTGCAGATAGGTCCAGAACCGATCAGATGATATTCTTTCCCTCGAGTAGGGGTTCCTGGAGCTATTGAAGAAAGTGTTGTCTGCTTTGAAGCCATTGACATTGAAGGATCCAGGTGCTGATGCAAGATCTAGAAACCTGGGCAATCTTGGGATTGGCTTATGTACCTGAGGCCTGTGCTCAACATGATAGTCGAACTGAGGACCAGCAGCAGGCGCAGGAACAGAAGCAGTGGGATCAGTGGCTTCGCTGACTTCTGGTGCTTGGGTTGGTGAAGGCTCCACATTACCTTCATCCATGACAGCGTCAGTGGCTTCATTGGTGTTGGTGGTGGCAGCCTCAAGATTCTCGACCTCCACTTGACGAGCTGGAGGGTCGGTCACAGTCACGTTCTCCTCGAGAACAACTTCTTGGTGGGACGGGGGAGTAGCAGATTTTGGGGTTTCTTCAGCAGCTTTAGCAGCTTTAGCTTCAGACTCAGAGACTGGAGTTGGCTGGGCCTCAAAGTCATCTTCCTCTTGTGCTTGTGGGTGATTAGCCCATGATGCATCCTGTGCAATTGGCGTCAAAGGACGACCAATGTTGATGAGTTCGCTATGCGTTAGCACATGTGATGATACCTGTTGGTGCTCGATCTGAGGAAGAACTGCATCATCTTCAACATGGTCATGGTGACCAATGTCTTCAGCAGCAGTGGGATCAGCTGCTGGGAAGTCTTCAGCTTCATGAGCCTCTGTGAAAGCAGGCTCATGGACAGTTAGTTCGCGCTCTTGACGTTCAGTGGCTGGGCGAACCATGGAGATGGGTTCAACAATCAAGGGCTCTATGGGAGCAGCCCGTTCCTTCTTGGTCTTCCGCTTCTTCTTGGAGGGAGCAGTAGCAGAGGCTTCAGGATGTTTCCTCTTTCTGGCTTCAGCCTCAGCAGTCCTCGTCTTCTTCAGTTCTAAAGCAGTTGACCTGGCCTTTGGCTTCGAGCCAGTCATGCTAGTTGGGAAGACAATGGGATCTGCTTCCTGCCTTGGTGCGTCGGGTTCGGCCATAGCGGGCTTCTTCTTCTTCTTTGCAGCCATCCTGGGGTCGATGCCAGGACGCCCAAGGGCCTTGCGCTTCTCAGCCTCATTGTAGGCTTGCACACACTTGTCAGCCAGGCTCTTCATGCGCTCACGAGAACTTTGAGCTTCTTCACGCTTCTTGAGAAAGGCTTCTTTAAGCTCGTGCAGCATGATCTTGAAGTTCTTGACCTCTTGCATGCTGAGCTTGGTCATATGCTTCTTGAACTGAGCTTTCTCAAAGTCAATCTTCTGCTTCAGTTCGACGATGCGCTGAGCTAGAGCTAGCTCTGAAGCAATGGCGCCATGGAAGGAGACACTAAGACCAATGGGAAGTTGCAGGTCTTCAAAGGTGAGGTTGGGCGTTTCAAGCCACTCATCGATGAAGTCGTGGATGATTGCCACGTCAAAGAGAGGCAAATTGTTGAAGATTTCCGCTTCTTCTTTGCTCTTGATCAGTTGCTCAAGAGTGTCATCTGCCAGATCTTCATCACTGGACAGATCAGTGGCATCGTTGCGCCGAATGGCAGCAGTAGTTAGTTCTTGGCTGGTGTGCGGCAGAGGCATCTTGACATTCTAGGGCTTGGAGATGCGTGACAGATCTTCAGACTGCACACTGTCTTCAGGAGGTGCAGTAGCCAGTGGCTTCGCCCGTGAGATTTTTGGTGGAGCAGCTGATCTTGAAGCCTTAGCCTTCTTTGGCTTCTGCGGCTTTGGAGTAGGAGCTGGGGCTTCATCACTATCAGCATCATCATCAGAATGATCCACTTTGGCACGTTGAACTGAGATGTGAGTGATGAGGCCATCAAGGTTGTAGAAAGGACCGATGACATTAGGTTCTGCATCGCGTGTGCCGTCAGCCCAGGGAGCAGAAGGACCAGGGTTGAAGTCTAGTCCCAATGACTTCTTGTTTTCCTTGGCTGATGCCTTTGCATGCTGGAAGTTGTGCTTGAAGAGATTATCGTCACGACACCATAGCAATGATGATGGGTCGGCATCTTCAGGCTGAGGTCCATGGACCATACACGGATAGAAACCCTGAGTAATAGCTTCAGCTCTGTTCTTGGGTGGAAGGCCTCGGAAGAGAACATCACCCCAAGGACTTTTGATAGCACTCTTCTCAGCATATTCCTTGGTCGCGAATCTGTATTTGTACCACTGTTCTGCCCAATATCTTCGAATCCACTGGATTCGGGTCTTGCGCTGATTATAATCCTATTCAGGATCTGTCTTGTAAAGCTCTAAGAGGTCATCAGGAAAATCTCTTGATGTTCCCCCACGACGCTGTCTGCCTCCCTTCCTTGCAGATTTCTCTGTAGCCATGAACTTTAAACTGAATGGCTTCAACACGTTCAAAGGCTTCAGAGGCTTTCGCTTGCTGGACAAACAGGAACTGGCTTCGGGAGAATTTATATGATGCTGTAAGAATTCTGCAAATGAATTCAGATTATGAGAACCAAGGGATTCTCCCACGGACATGTACCTATGACAGCATTAAGGTGCGAGGGAAGGGGAAGAGGTCATATGCATTCTCAGAAGATCTTGAAGATAAATCAGTTTAGAAGACATTGACCTCATCGTGCGAAGACATTCACTCATAGAAAAGGAGTTGGTTCCGGATTTGTACGAATCCAGAGATTAGTACAAGTGAGGAATCTAATTGCTTTGTGAAGCATAAGTGAACATACTAGGCATAATATGAGATGTAGTATGAAGTGGATCCAACATGTGTGAATAGAAACTACTTGTGGTAGAAAGTGACGAATCTGTAGGATCAAAGGGGCCGTAAAAAGGAAGTTTTATTTACCACACGAAGAACTGCTAGACGGAGTGGAAGAGGAGGCCGAGCAGTTCAATCGTCCGTGCCCTAGCTTGGCGACGGAGGACACCTACGGTGACGGCAGAGAGGACGATGTCCGCGGTCGGCGTGAAGACTGCGTCGGAGAGGTTGCGGCAGCTAAGCGCTTCGTCGCCGGCGTCGTCGAGAGCTAGCGGTGGCGCTAGGGTTCGTGCGAGAGTGGAAGAAGAGATAATGACTGTGGTGAGGCGTGTATTTATAGGGACAGGGGCGGCTCAGTGTTATTACACAGGTGCCCCTGGCGATTCACATCTGAGGAACACGTGGCCATTATGCAGCATATCGGGGGTTGTTCCACATCCACACATGCCTGGATTGTCGGGTGGTCGTTCCCACTTCTCTGGGTTTCAGGTGAAGGAATGAGCATTGAAAACGGATTTAATGTTTGTCTCTGTATCTTCTGCTGACAAGGACGCAGAGAAGACATTCGACAGTTTCAATAGAATGCATATGATTTGGAGAGATAGAGTTTGAGATAGAAAGCATAGAGAGGTTAGGGTCCGATCACATTCACTTAGTTCAAAAGATTCAACAAGAAGACATAGCTATAAGTGAATGCTGTAGAGGACAGAACACTAGTATATATATATAATCAATATAGTGAAGATAATCATGAAGACATGTTGAAATTGAAGCCAAACCAAATGTGAAGACATAGCAAATGTAACGTCGTGAGTGAAACACTCCAAACAGAACCTTTGGTGGTGGCGTTACCCACCGTATAGGAAGTATTAGACCCAGACACGGCGCACAATTATCGTGGCGCTCCGAAGTCAAATTCCACATTAATGTATTCACACTTAGAATGTATGTCTTCATTGATTGAAGATATACTTTACTTCGTGTGTTGCACATCTAAGTCATCAATATGCATAAGTGTTAGGATGTGTGCTTGATCATAGGACATTTGAGGATTCCAAGATATTTAGCTCACACCGTAACTTGCAAAATCTCTTCTCATCCAAAGGCTTGGTGAAGATATCTGCCAATTGTTCTTCAGTGTTGACATGTATGATATCAATGTCTTCCTTCACAACATGATCTCTGAGAAAGTGATGACGAATCTCAATGTGCTTTGTCTTCGAGTGCTGAACTGGGTTGTTGGCAATCTTGATGGCGCTTTCGTTGTCGCAGTAGAGTGGCACTTGCTTCAGATGAATGTCATAGTCTTTGAGTGTTTGCTTCATCCACAGAAGCTGAGCGCAGCAAGATCGAGCAGCAATGTATTCAGATTCAGCAGTGGAGAGAGATACACAGTTCTGCTTCTTTGAAGACCAACATACAAGTGATCGTCCCAGAAAATGACATGTGCCTGATGTAGACTTGCGATCAACCTTCTCACCAGCATAATCAGCATCCGAGAATCCAACCAGATCAAACTCTGAGCCCTTTGGATACCATAATCCTAGAGTTGGGGTGTGAGCCAAATATCGAAGACTTCGCTTCACAGCTAAGTGATGCGACTCCTTTGGTGCCGCATGGAATCGAGCACACATGCAAACACTAAGCATAATATCTGGCCTAGATGCACATAGATAAAGTAAAGAACCAATCATGGAGCGGTATACCTTTTGATCAAACTCTTTACCATTGTCGTCGGGACCCAGATGATGTTTGGCTGGCATTGGCGTCGTGAAGCCTTTGCAGTCTTGCATACCGAACTTCTTCAGGCAATCTTTGAGATACTTCTCTTGAGATATGAAGATGCCGTTGCGTTGCTGTCGTATTTGAAGACCGAGGAAGAACTTCAGCTCTCCCATCATGGACATCTGATATTGCTCTTGCATCATATATCCAAACTCTTCACTGTACTTCTGATTGGTGCAGCCGAAGATAATGTCATCCACATATATTTGGCACACAAACAGTTCACCATCATATGTCTTCGTGAAGAGAGTGGGGTCGAGGGAACCAGGTATGAAGCCTTTGCTCTTCAAGAAGTATTTGAGTGTGTCATACCAAGCCCGAGGGGCTTGTTTGAGGCCATACAGTGCCTTGTTGAGCTTGTATACCATGTCAGGATGTTTTGGATCTTCAAAGCCAGGCGGTTGTGCAACATACACTTCTTCTTCAATCTTGCCATTGAGAAAAGCGCTCTTCACATCCATTTTATATAGAAGTATGTTATGATGATTTGCATAGGCCAGCAGTATGCGTATGGCTTCAAGTCGAGCCACAGGAGCAAATGTTTCATCGAAGTCAATTCCTTCCACTTGAGTATATCCTTGAGCAACGAGATGAGCTTTGTTTCTGACAACTTGACCATGCTCATCTTGCTTGTTGCGGTATATCCATTTGGTGCCTATTATATTGTGCTTCCGAGGATCAGGACGCTTACCAGTTCCCATACATTATTCAGCTCAAACTATTGAAGCTCTTCTTGTTGGAAATATGCCCTAGAGGCAATAATAAAAGCATTATTATTATATTTCTTTGTTCATGATAATTGTCTATATTCATGCTATAACTGTATTATCCGGAAATCGTAATACACGTGTGAATACATAGACCATAATATGTCCCTAGTAAGCCTCTAGTTGACTAGCTCGTTGATCAACAGATAGTCATGATTTCCTGGCTATGGACATTGGATGTCATTGATAACGGGATCACATCATTAGGAGAATGATGTGATGGACAAGACCCAATCCTAAGCATAGTACAAAGATCGTGTAGTTCGTTTGCTAGAGCTTTTCCAATGTCAAGTATCTTTTCCTTTGACCATGAGATCGTGTAACTCCCGGATAACGTAGGAGTGCTTTGGGTGTATCAAACGTCACAACGTAACTGGGTGACTATAAAGGTGCATTACAGGTATCTCCGAAAGTGTCTGTTGGGTTGACATGGATCGAGACTGGGATTTGTCACTCTGGATAACGGAGAGGTATCGCTGGGCCCACTCGGTAATGCATCATCATTATGAGCTCAAGGTGACCAAGTGGTTGATCACGGGATCATGCATTACGGTACAAGTAAAGTGACTTGCCGGTAACGAGATTGAACAAGGTATTGGGATACCGACGATCGAGTCTCGGGCAAGTAACATACCGATTGACAAAGGGAATTGTATACGGGGTTGATTAATCCTCAACATCGTGGTTCATCCGATGAGATCATCGTGGAGCATGTGGGAGCCATCATGGGTATCCAGATCCCGCTGTTGGTTATTGACCAGCGAGTCGTCTCGGTCATGTCCGCTTGTCTCCCGAACCCGTAGGGTCTACACACTTAAGGTTCGGTGACGCTAGGGTTATGAAGATATGAATATGCAGTAACCCGAATGTTGTTCGGAGTCCCGGATGAGATCCCGGACATCACGAGGAGTTCTGGAATGGTCCGGAGGTAAAGAATTATATATAGGAAGTGTTGTTTCGGCCAACGGGACAAGTTTCGGGGTTATCGGTATTGTACCGGGACCACCGGAGGGGTCCCGGGGGCCCACCGGGTGGGGCCACCTGTCCCGGGGGGCCACATGGGCTGTAGGGGGTGCGCCTTGGCCTTCGTGGGCCAAGGGCACCAGCCCTACTAGGCCCATGCGCCTAGGGTTTCCACCACGGAGGAGTCCAAGTGGTGGAAGGCACCCCGAGGTGCCTTGGGGGGGAGGGAAACCCTCCCCTGGCCGCCGCACCTAGGAGATTGGATCTCCTAGGCTGCGCACCAACCCCCCTTGGCCCTCCTATATATAGTGGGGGAGAGGAGGGATTTCAGACCTCAGCCTTTGGTGCTTCCTCTCTCCCCGTTACGTCTCTCTCTCGTAGTATAGGCGAAGCCCTGCTACTGTGATGCCCTGCATCCACCACCACACCGTCGTGCTGCTGGATCTTCATCAACCTCTCTTCCCCCCTTTCTGGATCAAGAAAGGAGGAGACGTCATCCGTTCCGTACGTGTGTTGAACGCAGAGGCACCGTCCGTTCGGTGCTTGATCATCGCTGATTTGAATCGCGTCGTGTTCGACTACATCATCCCCGTTCTCTGAACGCTTCCGCTCGCGATCTACGAGGTACGTAGATGCATCTAATCACTCGTTGCTAGATGAACTCCTAGATGGATCTTGGTGAAACGAGTAGGAAAAATTTTGTTTTCTGCAACGTTCTCCAACAGTGGCATCATGAGCTAGGTCTATGCGTAGTTCTCTTGCACGAGTAGAACACAAAGTAGTTGTGGGCGTTGATTTTGTTCAATATGCTTGCCGTTACTAGTCTTATCTTGACTCGGCGGCATCGTCGGATGAAGCGGCCCGGACCAACCTTACACGTACTCTTACGTGAGACAGGTTCCACCGACTGACATGCACTAGTTGCATAAGGTGGCTAGCGGGTGTCTGTCTCTCCTACTTTAGTCGGATCGGATTTGATGAAAAGGGTCCTTATGAAGGGTAAATAGCAATTGGCATATCACGTTGTGGTCGTTGCGTAGGTAAGAAACGTTCTTGCTAGAAACCCATAGCAGCCACGTAAAACATGCAAACAACAATTAGAGGACGTCTAACTTGTTTTTGCAGGGTATGCTATGTGATGTGATATGGCCATAGTTGTGATGAATGATGAATGATCCATATGTGATGTATGAGATGTTCATACTATTGTAAGAGGAATCACAACTTACATGTCGATGAGTATGACGGTGACAGGATGATCATGGAGCCCCAAGATGGAGATCAAAGGAGCTATGTGATATTGGCCATATCATGTCACTATTATTATTTGATTGCATGTGATGTTTATCATGTTTTGCATCTTGTTTACTTAAAACGACGGTAGTAAATAAGATGATCCCTTACAACAATTTCAAGAAGTGTTCTCCCCTAACTGTGCACCGTTGCTACAGTTCGTCGCTTCGAAGCACCATGTGTTAATCGGCTGTGATAGATCCTTTCGTTCACATACAACGGGTGTAAGAAGTTTTACACATGCAAAAACACTTAGGGTTAACTTGACGAGCCTAAGCATGTGAAGACATGGCCTCGGAACTCAGAGACCGAAAGGTCAAACACGAGTCGTATGGAAGATACGATCAACATGGAGATGTTCACCGACGATGACTAGTCCGTCTCACGTGTTAATCGGACACGGATTAGTTGACTTGGATCGTGTAACACTTAGATGACTAGAGGGATGTCTAATCTGAGTGGGAGTTCATTAATAATTTGATTAGATGAACTTAATTATCATGAACTTAGTCTAAAATCTTTACAATATGTCCTGTAGATCAAATGGCCAACGTTGTATTCAATTTCAACGCGTTCCTAGAGAAAACCAAGCTGAAAGACGATGGCAGCAACTATACGGACTGGGTCCGGAACCTGAGGATCATCCTCATAGCTGCCAAGAAAGATTATGTCCTACAAGCACCGCTAGGTGATCCACCCGTCCCACAGAACCAAGACGCTATGAACGCTTGGCAGACACGTACTGATGACTACTCCCTCGTTCAGTGCGGCATGCTTTATACTTAGAGCCGGGGCTCCAAAAGCGTTTTGAGAGACATGGAGCATATGAGATGTTCGAAGAGCTAAAAATGGTTTTTCAAGCTCATGCCCGGATCGAGAGATACGAAGTCTCCGATAACTTCTTCAGCTGTAAGATGGAGGAAAATAGTTCTGTCAGTGAGCACATACTCACTATGTCTGGGTTGCATAACCGCTTGACTCAGCTGGGAGTTAATCTCCCGGATGACGCGGTCATTGACAGAATCCTCCAGTCGCTTCCACCAAGCTACAAGAGCTTTGTGATGAACTTCAATATGCAGGGGATGGTAAAGACCATTCCTGAAGTATTTGCTATGCTGAAATCAGCAGAGGTAGAAGTCAAGAAGGAACATCAAGTGTTGATGATGAATAAAACCACTAAGTTCAAGAAGGGCAAGGGTAAAAAGAACTTCAAGAAGGACGGCAAGGAAGTTGCTGCGCCCGGCAAGCAAGCTGTCGGGAAGAAGTCAAAGAATGGACCCAAGCCTGAGACAGAGTGCTTTTATTGTAAAGGGAAGGGTCACTGGAAGCGGAACTGCCCCAAATACTTAGCGGATAAGAAGGCCGGCAACACCAAAGGTATATTTGATATACATGTGATTGATGTGTACCTTACCAGTACTCGTAGTAACTCCTGGGTATTTGATACCGGTGCCGTTACTCATATTTGTAACTCACCACAGGAGCTGCGGAATAAACGGAAACTGGAGAAGGACGAGGTGACGATGCGCGTCGGGAATGGTTCCAAGGTCGATGTGATCGCCGTCGGCACGCTACCTCTACATTTACCTACGAGATTAGTTATAAACCTCAATAATTGTTATTTAGTGCCTATATTGAGCATGAACATTGTATCAGGATCTCGTTTAATACGAGATGGCTACTCATTTAAATCCGAGAATAATGGTTGTTCTATTTATATGAGAGATATGTTTTATGGTCATGCTTCGATAGTCAATGGTTTATTCTTAATGAATCTCGAGCGTATTACTACACATATTCATAGTGTGAATACCAAAAGATGTAAAGTTGATAATGATAGTCCCACATACTTGTGGCACTGCCGCCTTGGTCACATAGGTGTCAAACGCATGAAGAAGCTCCATGCAGATGGACTTTTAGAGTCTCTTGATTATGAATCATTTGACACGTGCGAACCATGCCTCATGGGTAAAATGACCAAGACTCCGTTCTCAGGAACAATGGAGCGAGCAACCAACTTATTGGAAATCATACATACTGATGTGTGCGGTCCAATGAGTGTTGAGGCTCGCGGTGGCTATCGTTATGTTCTCACCCTCACTAATGACTTAAGTAGATATGGGTATGTCTACTTAATGAAACACAAGTCTGAAACCTTTGAAAAGTTCAAGGAATTTCAGAGTGAAGTTGAGAATCAACGTGACAGGAAAATCAAGTTTCTACGATCAGATCGTGGAGGAGAATACTTGAGTCACGAATTTGGCACACACTTAAGAAAATGTGGAATAGTTTCACAACTAACGCCGCCTGGAACACCTCAGCGTAATGGTGTGTCCGAACGTCGTAATCGCACTCTATTAGATATGGTGCGATCTATGATGTCTCTTACCGATTTACCGTTATCTTTTTGGGGCTATGCTTTAGAGACTGCCGCATTCACTTTAAATAGGGCTCCGTCGAAATCCGTTGAGACGACACCGTATGAATTATGGTTTGGGAAGAAACCTAAGCTGTCGTTTCTAAAAGTTTGGGGATGCGATGCTTATGTCAAGAAACTTCAACCTGAAAAGCTCGAACCCAAGTCGGAAAAATGCGTCTTCATAGGATACCCTAAAGAAACTTATGGGTATACCTTCTACCTCAGATCCGAAGGCAAGATTTTTGTTGCCAGGAATGTATTCTTTCTAGAGAAAGAGTTTCTCTCGAAAGAAGTAAGTGGGAGGAAAGTAGAACTTGATGAAGTATTACCTCTTGAACCGGTAAATGGCGCAACTCAAGAAAATGTTCCTGAGGTGCCTGCACCGACTAGAGAGGAAGTTATTGATGATGATCAAGATACTTCTGATCAAGCTCCTACTGAAATTCGAAGGTCCACAAGGACACGTTCCGCACCAGAATGGTACGGCAACCCTGTCTTGGAAATCATGTTGTTAGACAACAGTGAACCTTCGAACTATGAAGAAGCGATGGCAGGCCCGGATTCCGACAAATGGCTAGAAGCCATGAAATCCGAGATAGGATCCATGTATGAAAACGAAGTATGGACTATGACTGACTTGCCCGTTGAACGGCGAGCCATAGAAAATAAATGGATCTTTAAGAAGAAGACAGACGCGGATGGTAATGTGACCATCTATAAAGCTCGGCTTGTCGCTAAGGGTTATCGACAAGTTCAAGGGGTTGACTACGATGAGACTTTCTCACCGGTAGCGAAGCTGAAGTCCGTCCGAATCATGTTAGCGATTGCCGCATTCTATGATTATGAAATATGGCAAATGGACGTCAAAACGGCATTCCTTAATGGTTTCCTTAAGGAAGAATTGTATATGATGCAGCCGGAAGGTTTTGTCGATCCTAAGAATGCTAACAAGGTGTGCAAGCTCCAACGCTCGATTTATGGGCTGGTCCAAGCATCTCGGAGTTGGAACATTCGCTTTGATGAGATGATCAAAGCGTTTGGGTTTACGCAGACTTATGGAGAAGCCTGCGTTTACAAGAAAGTGAGTGGGAGCTCTGTAGCATTTCTCATACTATATGTAGATGACATACTTTTGATGGGAAATGATATAGAACTCTTGGACAACATCAAGGCCTACTTGAATAAAAGTTTTTCAATGAAGGACCTTGGAGAAGCTGCTTATATATTAGGCATCAAGATCTACAGAGATAGATCAAGACGCCTCATAGGTCTTTCACAAAGCACATACCTTGATAAGATATTGAAGAAGTTCAATATGGATCATTCTAAGAAGGGGTTCTTACCTGTGTTACAAGGTGTGAAATTGAGCTCAGCTCAATGTCCGACCACGGCAGAAGATATAGAAGAGATGAGTGTCATCCCCTATGCCTCAGCCATAGGTTCTATTATGTATGCCATGCTGTGTACCAGACCTGATGTAAACCTTGCCGTAAGTTTGGTAGGAAGGTACCAAAGTAATCCCGGCAAGGAACACTGGACAGCGGTCAAGAATATCCTGAAGTACCTGAAAAGGACAAAGGACATGTTTCTCGTTTATGGAGGTGACGAAGAGCTCGTCGTAAAGGGTTACGTCGACGCTAGCTTCGACACAGATCTGGATGACTCTAAGTCACAAACCGGATACGTGTATATGTTGAATGGTGGAGCAGTGAGCTGGTGCAGCTGCAAACAGAGCGTCGTGGCGGGATCTACATGTGAAGCGGAGTACATGGCAGCCTCGGAGGCAGCACATGAAGCTATATGGGTGAAGGAGTTCATCACCGACCTAGGAGTCATACCCAATGCGTCGGGGCCAATCAAACTCTTTTGTGACAACACTGGAGCTATTGCACTTGCCAAGGAGCCCAGGTTTCACAAGAAGACAAGGCACATCAAGCGTCGCTTCAACTCCATTCGTGAAAATGTTCAAGATGGAGACATAGAGATTTGTAAAGTACATACGGACCTGAATATAGCAGATCCGTTGACTAAACCTCTCCCTAGGGCAAAACATGATCAACACCAGAATTCCATCGGTGTTCGATTCATCACAATGTAACTAGATTATTGACTCTAGTGCAAGTGGGAGACTGTTGGAAATATGCCCTAGAGGCAATAATAAAAGCATTATTATTATATTTCTTTGTTCATGATAATTGTCTTTATTCATGCTATAACTGTATTATCCAGAAATCGTAGTACACGTGTGAATACATAGACCATAATATGTCCCTAGTAAGCCTCTAGTTGACTAGCTCGTTGATCAACAGATAGTCATGATTTCCTGGCTATGGACATTGGATGTCATTGATAACGGGATCACATCATTAGGAGAATGATGTGATGGACAAGACCCAATCCTAAGCATAGTACAAAGATCGTGTAGTTCGTTTGCTAGAGCTTTTCCAATGTCAAGTATCTTTTCCTTTGACCATGAGATCGTGTAACTCCCGGATACCGTAGGAGTGCTTTGGGTGTATCAAACGTCACAACGTAATTGGGTGACTATAAAGGTGCATTACAGGTATCTCCGAAAGTGTCTGTTGGGTTGACACGGATCGAGACTAGGATTTGTCACTCTGGATAACGGAGAGGTATCACTGGGCCCACTCGGTAATGCATCATCATTATGAGCTCAAGGTGACCAAGTGGTTGATCACGGGATCATGCATTACGGTACGAGTAAAGTGACTTGCCGGTAACGAGATTGAACAAGGTATTGGGATACCGACGATCGAGTCTCGGGCAAGTAACATACCGATTGACAAAGGGAATTGTATACGGGGTTGATTAATCCTCGACATCGTGGTTCATCCGATGAGATCATCGTGGAGCATGTGGGAGCCATCATGGGTATCCAGATCCCGTTGTTGGTTATTGACCGGAGAGTCGTCTCGGTCATGTCCGCTTGTCTCCCGAACCCGTAGGGTCTACACACTTAAGGTTCGGTGACGCTAGGGTTATGAAGATATGAATATGCAGTAACCCGAATGTTGTTCGGAGTCCCGGATGAGATCCCGGACATCACGAGGAGTTCCGGAATGGTCCGGAGGTAAAGAATTATATATAGGAAGTGCTGTTTCGGCCATCGGGACAAGTTTCGGGGTTATCGGTATTGTATCGGGACCACCGGAGGGGTCCCGGGGACCCACCGGGTGGGGCCACCTGTCCCGGGGGGCCACATGGGCTGTAGGGGGTGCGCCTTGGCCTTCATGGGCCAAGGGCACCAGCCCTACTAGGCCCATGCGCCTAGGGTTTCCACCACGGAGGAGTCCAAGTGGTGGAAGGCACCCCGAGGTGCCTTGGGGGGGAGGGAAACCCTCCCCTAGCCGCCGCACCTAGGAGATTGGATCTCCTAGGCTGCGCACCAACCCCCCTTGGCCCTCCTATATATAGTGGGGGAGAGGAGGGATTTCAGACCTCAGCCTTTGGTGCTTCCTCTCTCCCCGTTACATCTCTCTCTCGTAGTATAGGCGAAGCCCTGCTACAGTGACGCCCTGCATCCACCACCACGCCGTCGTGCTGCTGGATCTTCATCAACCTCTCTTCCCCCCTTGCTGGATCAAGAAAGGAGGAGACGTCATCCGTTCCGTATGTGTGTTGAACGCGGAGGCACCGTCCGTTCGGTGCTTGATCATCGCTGATTTGAATCACGTCGTGTTCGACTACATCATCCCCGTTCTCGGAACGCTTCCGCTCGCGATCTACAAGGTACGTAGATGCATCTAATCACTCGTTGCTAGATGAACTCCTAGATGGATCTTGGTGAAACGAGTAGGAAAAATTTTGTTTTCTGCAACGTTCTCCAACACTTCTTGCATATCTTGAATTCATTCAGGTTCCATGAAGGCTTCTTCAACTTTCTTGGGTTCTGTTATTGAGACGAATGCGAAGTGCCCACAGAAATTTGCTAGCTGTGTTGCCCTTGAACGAGTGAGTGGACCGGGTGCATTGATGCTATCAATTATTCTCTCAATCTGCACTTCATTGGCAACACGAGGATGTACAGGGCGAAGATTTTGCTCTTGTTGATCATTGTCATTGTTAGAGGAATTGTCTTCGGGCTGAGCATTGTCTTCAGGTTGATCAGGTGCAGAGATGATAAGTTCTTCTTCAGGCTCAGCTTCAGAGGGTATGATTTCTCCAGTTCCCATTAGTTTGATTGATTCACTGGATGGAACTTCATCTAGCACATTTGGCAGGTGCTCTCTTTGTGAACCGTTAGTCCCATCGAACCGCACATCCACTGTTTCAACCACTTTATAATGAAAGAGATTGAAGACTCTGTAGGAGTGCGAATCCTTTCCATATCCAAGCATAAAACCCTCATGTGCTTTTGGTGTAAATTTTGAAGTGTGATGTGGATCCTTGATCCAGCACCTGGCGCCAAATACTCTGAAGTAACTGACATTTGGCTTCTTGCCAGTTAGGAGCTCATAAGATGCCTTGTTCAGAAGCTTGTGAAGATAAACACGATTGATTGTATGGCATGCAGTATCAATGGCTTCAGGCCAGAATTTTCTTGGAGTCTTGTATTCATCAAGCATCGTTCGGGCCATCTCAATGAGTGTTCTGTTCTTGCGTTCGACGACGCCATCTGCTGTGGCGTGTACGGGGCTGAGAATTCATGTGTGATGCCCAAAGTATCAAGACATGTATCAAGGCCAGTGTTCTTGAATTCAGTGCCATTGTCACTTCTAATGTACTTTATCTTGGCGCCATAGTTGTTCATTGCTCGATTTGCGAAGCGTCTGAAGACATCCTGCACTTCAGTCTTGTAGAGGATTATGTGCACCCAAGTATATCTAGAATAATCATCAACAATGACAAATCCATAGAGACAAGCAGTAGTAGTAAGAGTTGAGTAATGAGTGGGACCGAAAAGATCCATGTGGAGCAGTTCGAAGGGTCGAGTTGTTGTCATGATTGTCTTTGAGGGATGTTTGGCCCTCGTCATCTTTCCGGCTTCACAGGCACTGCATAAGTGATCCTTCTTGAACTTGACGCCCTCGATGCCTATTACATGCTTCTTATTTGCAAGGGTGTGGAGGTTCCTCATGCCAGCATGCCCTAGCCTCCGATGCCAGAGCCAGCATTCTGAAGCTTTTGCTAGAAGTCATACGGCAAGCTGTGGTCCTGCTGAGAAATCTACCACGTACAAATCATCTTTCCGATACCCTTCAAACACTAGAGACTTGTCAGATTCCATTAGAACAAGGCAGCGATATTTTCCAAACATAACAATCATATTTAAATCGCAAAGCATTGAGAAAGACATTAAGTTGATGCCAAGGGATTCAATAAGCATGAATTTATCCATGTGTTGATCCTTTGAGATTGCAACTCTACCTAGACCCAATACCTTACTTTTACCAGTGTCAGCAAATGTGATGTGACTCTTGTCGGATGGACGTAAGGTTGAGTCCATAAGAAGGCTTCTTTTGCCAGTCATGTGATTGGTACATCCACTATCAATAATCCATTCTGAAGCAGCTGGTGTCGTACCCTACAGTGCAGTTAGGGGGATAGGCTTCACGAAGAGAATTGTGAAGCAAAAACATTTGACGAACCAGTGGGTTATGAAAGCTTAGATCGAGATTAGGACTGATAGGGAGAGTAGCAAGCGATTCAGGAACGAAGTACATAGTAAGACCATTCGGCCATTTGATCTTGCGCCCTACAAGATGTTTAAGGTCCCCAGCAATAGCGTTAGACGATTTTGGTTTTCTACTAGAGACCTTTCCCTGCAAAAGAGAGTTAAGCTTTCTTAGCCACCCACATCTTCAAGGGTGGCTTAGAAGCAATAAGTCTAAGTGCAGCGTCTGAGAACTTTGGCTTTGGAGCCCTAGCAAAAAGTCTTGTAGGCGGACAATAGTACTCATAAGAATAAGCAGAATAGTTCTTGGTCTTATGAACATGACGGTTTGATGAACCGTGCTCATATTCATAGGCCTGAGTCTGGTTTCCCTGCAAAACATTTGCATTAGTGCGACTCAGGTGAGTCCTCTGTCTGTATGAAGCCTTTGGACCGTATGAAGCCTGTGGTCTGGGGTTTGTCTTCGTCACCTGTGGTGTCATGATGACATTCACAGGAAGATTCTCCAAACACTTTTTCGGCACCTAGATCTTCTTCATAGGCGGCCCATTCCTGAAGTTAGTACCAATATACTTGGCAAACACTTCACCATTCTAATTCTTAAACAGTTTATAGTTTGCATCAAAGGATTCATCAATGACAATGGGGTTAGCACAAGTGAAGCCAGATAGAGTGGATGGATCTGCTGAAGGTTCCTTTGCAGCAACCCACGTGGTTTTGGAGTACTGCTCAGTTTTCCAGTAAGAACCATCAGCATTCATTTTCCTTATGAACCCAACACCCTCTTTCCTCGGGTTTCGGTTCAGGATCTGCCTTCTGAGGACATCACATAGTATCTGATGCCCTTTAAGACTTTTGTACATCCCTGTTTCAAGCAATGTCTTCAACTTAGCATTCTCATCAGCAATAGCAGTGGTATCCTCAACAGAGGGGTTAGTTCCCACATCAACAGTTGAAGATATTGCAATAGTAGCAGCAGTAGAACATTCAGCAACAGAGGTAGCATTATCACGCTCAATGCATTTAAGACATGGTGGTTCAAATCTTTCCTGAGCTGAACTGATCTGTTCGGCGCGAAGCGACTCGTTTTCTTTCTGAAGATCTTCATGAGCCGCTCTCAATTTCTCAAGATCTTGCTTCCTTTGAAGATAATCATGGGAAAGCCTTTCATGAGCTGTTGAGAGCGTTTCATGATGACTTTCAAGTTCCTCATACTTAACGTGAAGATTTTTTATGTCTTCAATTAAGGACTGAGATCGAGTCATTTCAGCGTCTAACAGATCATCGCTTTTGTCTAACAGTTTTTGAATGTTTTCCATGGTTTTCTATTGTTCAGTTGCAATTTTAGTGAGTGTTTTGTAGCTGGGTTTGGAACCACAATCAGAGTCATCGTCACTAGCTGTTTGATAGTGAGTAGTGCGTGTGTTTACCTTGGCACCGCGTGCCATGAAGCAGTAGGTAGGAGTGGAGTAGTCTTTGTCATTTGCACAGGTGTCGGTGATGGAGTCATTGTCTTCAGTGTTGAAGATGGACTTGGCGACGTAAGCTGTAGCCAGACTCACAATGCCAGAATCGGACTCCTCCTCAGACTCCACCTCCGCCTCCTCAGAAGCAGACTCCTCCTCTGAATCCATTTCCCTGCCAACAAACGCACGAGCCTTGCCAGATGAGCTCTTCTTGTGTGATGAAGACTTTGAGGAGGACTTGGAAGAAGACTTTGAGTATTTCTTCTTCTTCTTGTCATCAGAATCATACTCCTTGCTCTTCTTTTTCTTCATGTTCTCAATGTCCCACTGCGGACACTCGGAGATGTAGTGGCCAGGTTTCTTGCACTTGTGACATGTTTTCTTCATGTAGTCATGAGCAGAAGCTTCATCATTCCTTGAGCTTGATCGTGAAGACTTTCTGAAGCCTTTCTTCTTGGTGAATTTTTTGAACTTCTTCACAAGCATAGCAAGTTCCTTTCCAATGTCTTCGGGATCATCAGAACTGCTGTCAGATTCTTCTTCAGATGAGGAGAAAGCTTTTGCCTTCAAGGCACGAGTTCGCCCATAGTTGGGACCGTAGATATCTCTTTTCTCAGAAAGCTGACACTCATGTGTATTGAGCCTCTCAAGTATGTCAGACGGGTCGAGTGTCTTGAAATCAGGACATTCTTGAATCATCAGGGCTAGGGTGTCAAACGAACTATCAAGTGATCTCAGGAGTGTCTTGACGACTTCATGCTTGGTGATGTCAGTAGCGCCGAGGGCTTGAAGCTCATTTGTGATGTCAGTGAGTCGATCAAACGTGAGCTGGACATTCTCATTGTCATTTCTCTTGAAGCGGTTGAAGAGGTTGCGAAGGACACTGATTCTCTGATCTCTCTGGGTTGAGACGCCTTCGTTGACCTTTGAGAGCCAGTCCCAGACTAGCTTAGATGTTTCCAAAGCACTCACGCGGCCATACTGTCCTTTGGTCAGATGACCACAGATGATATTCTTGGAAGTAGAGTCCAGTTGAATGAACTTCTTGACGTCAGCAGCAGTGACACCTTCTCCAGCCTTGGGAATGCCGTTCTTGACGACATACCATAGGTCGACGTCAATGGCTTCAAGATGCATGCGCATCTTATTCTTCCAGTAGGGATATTCAGTTCCATCGAAGACGGGGCACGCAGCGGAGACTTTAATTATCCCTGCAGTCGACATAGCTAAAATTCCAGGTGGTTAAACCGAATCACACAGAACAAGGGAGTACCTTGCTCTGATACCAATTGAAAGTGCGTTATATCGACTAGAGGGGGGGTGAATAGGCGATTTTTAAGAAAGTCTTCGAAACGTGCAAGTTTCGAAGACAAACGATAGAAATAAACCTATTACCATGCAGCGGAAGGTAGACTACACTAGGCAAACCATAGTCAAGTATTCAATGAAGTGAAAGCACAATGACTAATAGCAGAAATGTAGTAAGGATCAGGTAGGAAGATATTATGAAGCCAAACAGAACACACAGTCACTCAGTGAAGACAAAAGATAGTGCAATTGTACAATGACTTCACCAGGACCAACAGTAAGTAAAGGCAAGGGAAGGATGAAACCAGTGACTCGTTGAAGACAATGATTTGTTGGACCAGTTCTAGCTGCTGTGACAACTGTACGTCTGGTTAGGGCGGCTAGGTATTTAAACCTGAGGACACACAGTCCCGGACACCCAGTCCTGAACACGCAGCTCAGGACACCCAGTCCTCACCGTACTCCCCTTGAGCTAAGGTCACACAGACCTCACCCAATCACTCTGGTAAGTCTTCAAGGTAGACTCCCAAACCTTCACAGACTTCGTTCACCGGTGATCCACAATGTCTCTTGGATGCTCAGAACGCGACGCCTAACCGGCTGGAGGATTCACAGTACTCAAGTGTAATAAGTCTTTAGATTACACAGACAAGAAGACTTAAGTGATGCCTAACACTCTTTGGCTCTGGGTGGTTAGGGCTTTATCCTCGCAAGGAATTCTCTCTCAAAGGCTTCGAGGTGGGTTGCTCTCAAACGACAAAAGTCGTACTCTAACTCTGAGCAGCCAACCGTTTATGGTTGTAGGGGGTGGGCTATTTATAGCCACTAGGCAACCCGACCTGATTTGTCTGAAATGACCCTAAGTCACTAAGGAACTGACACGTGTTCCAACGGTCAGATTTCAAACACACACAGCAACTTTACTTGGGCTACAAGCAAAGCTGACTTGTCCGACTCTGGACAAGATTCGCTCTCATAGTCTTCACTCGAAGACATAGGTTTTGGTTAAGCATCACTTCAGTCATTCTGACTAGTTCTCCTGGACCCCACTTAATAGTACGGTGGTTCCTATGACTCAACAAAGAAGAAAAAGAACTATCAAATACCTAAGTGTACGAGCTCCATAGGCTTCATGCAATGTCTTCTCTTGTCATAGTCTTTAGTGTGAATATCTTCATATACCACCTTTGACATCACTGTCTTCATACATTTTTAGGGGTCATCTCTGGTAGGAAAATCGAATCAATGAGGGACTTCTACCTGTGTTATCCTACAATTCTCACAAGCACATTAGTCCCTCAACTAGGTTTGTCGTCAATACTCCAAAACCAACTAGGGGTGGCAGTAGATGCACTTACACACACATTGGATTCACTATTGTTGCAAATATGATTAACAACTTTATTGCAAACGTCTGATAAGGATAAACGAAACAAGCCTCCTGACTCATAGCCTTTACCAACAAAGGTTCCATACTTGGATATTACAAATTTATTTGACTCAAAGACAAGCTTGTAGCCATCTCCACATAGAAGAGATCCGCTAACAAGATTTTTATTAACGGAGGGGACATAATGCACGTTCTTCAGCCGCACGATCTTCCCCGAAGTAAACTTCAGATCAACCATGCCAACACCACGAACAGAAGCACTTGAATCATTGCCCATCAGCACTGTTGAAGTCCCCGCGGTCTGATAAGACGAAAACATGGAAATATCACCGCATACATGCACATTAGCACCCGTGTCAATCAACCAGTCAGGAGAATGACATACTGAAAGAATAGTGGGAAATATACCATACCCGGCATCCTTCATGTCAGTGTCTCCAATGACAAAATTAGCGGTCTTGCCGCCTTTCCCACGATGACGCTTGTCATAGCGATTAGGGCAACTAGGAGCCCAATGATCAGGATCCCCACACACATGACAAGCACCTTTCTTCTTGCCATTCTTCTTGTTGAAGTTCGTGTGTTGCACAGCCTTGTTCTTCCCATCAAACTTTGCTTTTCCATCAAACTTGCCCTTGTTCTTGAACTTGTGGGGCTGGAAGTTCTGCTTCTGTACCACATTGGCACTAGATCCTCCCTCAATACCTCGAGCACGTGTGTCCTTTGCTCTCGCCTTTTCTTCCACATCAAGAGTCCCAATGATATCCGGGACGGAAAACTCCTGCCTCTTATGCTTCAGCTAGGTAGCAAAGTTCCTCCATGAAGGGGGGAGCTTAGTGATGATACCTCCGACAACAAACTTGTCCTCTAGCAAATGAATGTATCTCATGAGCTTGCTCAACCACGGAGCGCTCTTCAGTCATCCTGTAATAATAGAATTTCTCCATGATGTACAGCTCAGTGCCCGCATCCGAGACCCCAAACTTGGCCTCGAGTGCATCCCACATATCTTTTCCATTATCAATTGACGCATAAGCATCCACTATGTTCTCACCAAGAACACTCAAGAGAGCAGCCTTAAACAGAGTATCCATTTTCTGAAAAGCTTGTGTCTGTTGAGCATCAAGCTCTCCTTCAGGTTTGCCGAGAGTGGCGTCATAGCAACTCATGGTTTGAAACCATAAGACTGCTCTCACGCGCCACATCTTATAGTGGATACCCTCAAACATAGGAGGTCTGATGGAAGCAGCAAAACCACTTGGGGTAAATTGCCTATAATAAGGTTTTTGGATTGTTGGAAATATGAGCAATTTACCAAATGATTTTATTAACAGAAATACTAGATAAAGCATGACTAATATAGTAGAGATAAAACAAGTCATGCGTTCTGATAGAGAGAAGGTAAATAGCTTCTGCATATATGAACTGTGGCCTATCATATCTAAACCAGACAGTATAGCAAGTAGCATATATGAAGTAGAACCTATCATTTGTAGGACAAGGACTAGAACAAGGAACTGCCGCAGAACCATTAACAGGAAAGACAAGAACACGTATGGGACAGGAGCAGCAGAAGCGCTGGACTTGGGGTCGGTGTCCTCACCTTCCATGTCGTCGAGGAGGTCGTGGACGTCGGGGAAGAAGTCGTCGTCGGGTAAGTAGTCGTCGGCGACCGGATCATCCATGATGAAGCAGCTAGTAGTCGCATTGAGCGCTCCCCAAAAACCTTATCACCCTTCTCCCGTACAGGACTCAAAAGGTGCGGTTTCGGAGGCCTACTGTCCCGACATGCGGTGCATGCCGCAAGACGGGATGGGGAAGAACGTAGCAGCAGCGAAGTGGTCAGAACTTTGTGGCGAGAGGAAGAGGAGCTTCTGTTGTGTCTCTCTGGAGAGGAGCGACCTCTCTTATATAGGCACAGGAGAAGGACGTGAAGAGGCTGCGGCAGGAGGTGAAGAAACTAAGGGAGACGAAACGAACAGGCAGCGGCCGAAGAGGCGTGCAGTTTGAATTCAATGTCCACTACTGAAAACGTTTCAACTCCCACGTGACCTTTCGTATACCGGTCATGCGTGGCAAAAATTTAGATATCGGCTCGGCTCATTCCCGCAACCCGCGGCGCGTCGTGACGAGGCGTGGCGTGGCGAGGCGGGCCACGGAGGAGTAGCGCGCGTGGATATCCCTCTTGTTCTCATGCTCGTACAAGTGGGGAAAGAACCTCCCTTATAAGGAGGTCCAACTCCCACTAAACTAGCAATGTGGGACCAAACTTTAGTAGTATCCCTTGCCTTGCAGAAATGGGCTAAGTGGGCCTCTAGGATTTATTAGGAATTTCTGAAATAGTTATTGGGCTGCCCCAAATAGACTAAATTCCAGCAATCCCCCACCAGATCCCAGAGGCACACAGAAATTTGCCTTTGGTTCCAAAACACTGTTTTATATACCGGTACTGCAGTGGAGACAGTTAAGTTGAACTTCCACCTAGAACTCTATGCTACACTAGTAAGCAACTTAAACAGTGGACTGGGCCTTGAACTGCAAGTTTTCTGCGAATCTAGCTTCACATAAAGCCTAGACCGAGATGTGGCTACCATTGATCTTCCCCGCGGTTGGAGCTTATGCGTCATACTCCGTGACCTTTCATGAGTTTACTAGAGAGAACCCTACTCTCATAGATTGCGGCGTTTGACAATCAGACTCATATAGGTGTGTTATTCAAAAGATGTTCTGCAGGATAGCATCTCTGCTTAAATAAGCCACTTAGAACTCATTAAGATATACATCAACCTGCCATGCAGATTAGGAGAGTATTGCATCTTAATGGAGTGGTATTGTGAATAGTAAGGATAGTCTCCTCTCAGTTGACCAACAACTTGTCTTCCACATCTAATTCACGAGATCTCCGATCACAAAGAATAGGTTACCACTGTGAACAACTCATATTGTGGGTCTCATACCCATCTCCCTCGATGCATTATCTATCACATTACGTGATAGACTCTTGGTAAAAGGATCTGCCAGATTTTTAGACGTTTGGATATAATCCAACACAATAACTCCGGAGTTTTTCATTTTCCTGACAGACTTTAACCTTCTCTGAACGTGTCTTGATGACTTCATGTTATCCTTTGAGCTGCTCACTTTCGTGATCACAGTTTGATTGTCGCAGTTCATAAGGACACCCGGTACAGGTTTCTCAACAACCGGCAAGTCATTCAAGAGCCGGCGAAGCCAATCCGGTTCAACCGTAGCTGTATCTAGTGCTGTGAGTTCTGCTTCCATTGTTGACATCGTTAAGATGGTCTGCTTGCAAGACTTCCAAGAAACAGCGCCACCTCCATGACTGAATACATAACCGCTCGTGGCCTTTATCTCATCAGCATCTGAGATCCAGTTTGAGTCACTATACCCTTCAAGCACCTTTGGATGCCCGGTGTAGTGAATTCCATAATTTGCAGTGCCTTTCAAATAACAAAAAAAATTCTTTCTAGAGCTTTCCAATGCACATCTCCTGGTTTTGAAACAAACCGACTCAGTATGCTAACAGCAAAAGAGATGTCAGGTCTTGTAGCACTGGCTAAGTACAAAAGCGAGCCAATAATCTAAGAATACTTCAATTGGTCTCTAGCAATTCTTCGATTCTTTCGAAGCAACACACTAGCATCATATGGTGTTGGAGAGGGCTTGCAGTCACTATAGCCAAAGCGACTCAAGATCTTTTCCACAGTGAGATTGAAGCAATGTAATCCCACCATCATCGTATCTCAACAACTTGATGTTCAGAATGACATCAGCCACTCCTAAATCCTTCATCTCAAAACAACGAGATAGGAAATACTTGACCTCCTTAATAACATTCTGATTGGTTCCTAAAAATCAGTATGTCATCAACATACAAGCACAGGATAACTCCCTCGCCCCCACCATGGCGATAGTACACACATTTGTCAGCTTCGTTCACAACAAAGCCTGCAGCTGTTAAAGTTCTTTCAAACTTCTCATGCCACTGTTTGGGTGCTAGACTTCAGCAACTTGCACACTTTCCCGTCCTGACCATCTAGTACAAACCCATCTGGTTGTTCCATATAAATTTCCTCGTCCAACTCTCCATTTAGGAAAGCAGTCTTAACATCCATTTGATGAACGAGAATACCATGCGAGGCAGCTAGTGAAAGAAGAACTCGAATAGTGGTCAGTTGAGCCACATGTGAGTAAGTATCAAAGAAGTCTTCATCTTCCTTTTGGGTATAACCCTTAGCCACGAGCCGAGCCTTGTACTTTTCAATAGTACCATCAGGCCTAAGCTTCTTCTTGAATACCCATTTTCATCCTATAGGTTTGCACCCATAGGAAGATCAGTTATCTCCCAAGTTTCATTCGCCAAGACGGAATCCATCTCGCTACGAACCGCTTCCTTCCACTAGTCAGCACCTTCAGATGCATAGGCCCCTGAAATAGAACTGGGAGTGTCATCTATGAGGTACACAAGAAAATCATCACCAAAGGACTTTGCAGTCCTCTGTCTCTTTCCTGATTCGATGAACTAGGCATCTCCTGATTAGATGAGGTATCCATATCCTTCATGGGAAAGATATCTTCAAAGAAAGTCGCATCATTCGACTCCATGATCGTACCGATATGCATGTCAGGTACCTCAGATTTTACAACCAAGCATCTATAGCCAATGGTATGAAAAGCATATCCCAGGAAAACACAATCCACGGTCTTTGGTCCAAGCTTCCGCTTCTTGGAAATTGGAGCATTCACTTTCGCCAAGCAACCCCATGTTCACAGATAAGAGAGTTTTAACCCTTTCTTCTCCCATTCCTCGAATGGAGTTATCTCTTTGTTCTTTGTGGGGACTCGGTTCAGGACATGACATGCTGTCAATATCGCCTCCCCCCACCATGCCTTGGAGAGACCCGATGTGTCTAACATGGCGTTAACCAAATCAGTTAGAGTACGGTTCTTTCTTTCGGCCACCCCATTTGACTGAGGTGAGTAGGGAGGCGTCCTCTCATGGATTATACCATGTTCCGCACAAAAAGCATCAAACTCATTGGAAAAATACTCTCCACCACGGTCGGACCTAAGCCTCTTGATTTTCCGATCAAGTTGGTTTTCCACTTCAGCTTTATAGATCTTGAAAAAGTTCAAAGCCTCATCCTTAGATTTCACAAGATACACATGGCAGTATCTAGTGGATTCATCAATTAACGTCATGAAATATTTATTTCCACCTTTTGTCAACACACCATTCATTTCACGTAGATCTGAATGTATGGGCTCTAGTGGTGCAAGATTTCTTATTTCCGCAGTCGTGTGAGACTTACGAGGTTGCTTAGCTTGCACACACACTTGACACTTAGATCCCTTGATGGGGGTGAAACTAGGGATTAAGTTCAACTTCGCTAGTCGCGACATGCCACCAAAGTTAACATGACAAAGACGTGAATACCACACATTCGATTCACTATTGTTGCAAATATTATTAACAACTTTATTGAAAACGTCTGATAAGGATAAACGAAACAAGCCTCATGACTCATAGCCTTTACCAACAAAGGTTCCATACTTGGATATTACAAATTTATTTGACTCAAAGACAAGCTTGTAGGCATCTCTACACAGAAGAGATCCGCTAACAAGATTTTTATTAACGGAGGAGACATAATGCACGTTCTTCAGCCGCACGATCTTCCCCGAAGTAAACTTCAGATCGACCATGCCAACACCACGAACAGAAGCACTTGAACCGTTGCCCATCAGCACGGTTGAAGTCCCTGCGGTCTGATAAGACGAAAACATGGAAATATCACCGCATACATGCACATTAGCACCCGTGTCAATCAACCAGTCAGGAGAATGCCATACTGAAAGAATAGTGGGAAATATACCATACCCAAAATCCTTCATGTCAGTGTCTCCAATGACAACATTAGCGGTCTTGCCGCCTTTCCCAGGACGACGCTTGTCATAGCGATTAGGGCAACTAGGAGCCCAATGATCAGGATCCCCACACACATGACAAGCACCTTTCCTCTTGCCATTCTTCTTCTTGAAGTTCGTGTGTTGCACAGCCTTGTTCTTCCCATCAAACTTGCCCTTGTTCTTGAACTTGTGGGGCTGGAAGTTCTGCTTCTGTACCACATTGGCACTAGATCCTCCCTCAATACCTCGAGCACGTGTGTCCTTTGCTCTCGCCTTTTCTTCCACATCAGGAGTGCCAATGAGATCCGGGACAGAAAACTCCTGCCTCTTATGCTTCAGCAAGGTAGCAAAGTTCCTCCATGAAGGGGGAAGCTTAGTGATGATACCTCCGGCAACAAACTTGTCTGGTAGCATACAACTGAAGTGCTCAAGTTCTGTAGCAAATGACTGTATCTCATGAGCTTGCTCAACCACGGAGCGCTCTTCAGTCATCCTGTAATGATAGAATTGCTCCATGATGTACAGCTCAGTGCCAGCATCCGAGACCCCAAACTTGGCCTCGAGTGCATCCCACATATCTTTTCCATTATCAATTGACGCATAAGCATCCACTATGTTCTCACCAAGAACACTCAAGAGAGCAGCCTTAAACAGAGTATCCATTTTCTGAAAAGCGTGTGCCTGTTGAGCATCAAGCTCTCCTTCAGGTTTGCCGAGAGTGCGTCATAGCAACTCATGGTTTGAAACCATAAGACTGCTCTCACGCGCCACCTCTTATAGTGGATACCCTCAAACATAGGAGGTCTCATGGAAGCAGCAAAACCACTTGGGGTAAATTGCCTATAATAAGGTTTTCGGATTGTTGGAAATATGAGCAATTTACCAAATGATTTTATTAACAGAAATACTAGATAAAGCATGACTAATATAGTAGAGATAAAACAAGTCATGCGTTCTGACAGAGAGAAGGTAAATAGCTTCTGCATATATGAACTGTAGCCTATCATATCTAAACCAGACAGTATAGCAAGTAGCATATATGAAGTAGAACCTATCATGTGTAGGACAAGGAATAGAACAAGGAACTGCGGCAGAACCTTTAACAGGAAAGACAAGAACACGTACGGGACAGAAGGAGAAGAAGCGCTGGACTTGGGGTCGGTGTCCTGGCCTGCCATGTCATCGAGGAGGTCGTGGACGTCGGGGAAGAAGTCGTCGTCGGAGAAGTAGTCGTCGGCGACCGGATCGTCCGTGATGAAGCAGCCAGTAGTCGCGCCGAGCGCTCCCCAAAAACCTTATCACCCTTCTCCCGTACAGGACTCAAAAGGTGCGGTTTCGGAGGCCTACTGTCCCGACCTGCGGTGCATGCCGCAGGACGGGATGGGGAAGAACGTAGCAGCAGCGCAGTGGTCGGAACTTTGTGGCGAGAGGAAGAGGAGCTTCTGTTGTGTCTCCCTGGAGAGGAGCGACCTCTCTTATATAGGCATAGGAGAAGGACGCGAAGAGACTGCGGCAGGAGGTGAAGCAACGAAGGGAGACGAAGCGAACAGGCAGCGGCCGAAGAGGCACGCAGTTCGAATTCAGTGTCCACTATAGAAAACGTTTCAACTCCCACGTGACCTTTCGTATACCCGTCGTGCGTGGCAAAAATTTAGATATCGGCTCGGCTCATTCCCGTAACCCGCGACGCATCGTGACGAGGCGTGGCATGGCAAGGCGGGCGGCAGAGGAGGAGCGCGCGTGGATATCCCTCTTGTTCTCATGCTCGTACAAGTGGGGAAAGAACCGCCCTTATAAGGAGGTCCAACTCCCACTAAACTAGCAATCTAGGACTAAACTTTAGTAGTATCCCTAGCCTTGCACAAATGGGCTATGTGGGCCTCTAGGATTTATTAGGAATTTCTGAAATAGTTATTGGGCTGCCAAAATAGACTAAATTCTAGCAATCCCCCACAAGATCCCAGAGGCACACAGAAATTTGTCTTTGGTTCGAAAACACTGTTTTATATACCGATACTGCAGTGGAGACTGTTAAGTTGAACTTCCACCTAGAACTCTATGCTACACTACTAAGCAACTTGAACAGTGGACTGGGCCTTGAACTGCAAGTTTTCTGCGAATCTGGCTTCACATAAAGCCTTGACCGATACGTGGCTACCGTGGATCTTCCCTGTAGGTGGAGCTTATGCGTCATACTCCGTGACCTTTCATGAGTTTACTAGAGAGAACCCTACTCTCATAGATTGCGGCGTTTGACAATCAGACTCATATAGGTGTGTTATTCAAAAGATGTTTTGCAGGATAGCATCTCTGCTTAAATAAGCCACTTAGAACACATTAAGATATACATCAACCTGCCATGCAGATTAGGAGAGTATTGCATCTTCATGGAGTGGTATTGTGAATAGTAAGGATACTCTCCTCTCAGTTGACCAACAGCTTGTCTTCCACATCTAATTCCCGGGATCTCCGATCACAAAGAATAGGTTACCACTGTGAACAACTCATATTGTGGGTCTCATACCCATCTCCCTTGATGCATTATCTATCACATTACGTGATAGACTCTTGGCAAAAGGATCTGCCAGATTTTTAGACGTTTGGATATAATCCAACGCAATAACTCCGGAGTTTTTCATTTTCCTGACAGACTTTAACCTTCTCTGAACGTGTCTTGATGACTTCATGTTATCCTTTGAGATGCTCACTTTCGTGATCACATTTTGATTGTCGCAGTTCATAAGGGCACCCGGTACAGGTTTCTCAACAACTGGCAAGTCATTCAAGAGCCGGCGAAGCCAATCCGCTTCAACCGTAGCTGTATCTAGTGCTGTGAGTTCTGCTTCCATTGTTGACATCGTTAAGATGGTCTGCTTGCAAGACTTCCAAGAAACAGCGCCACCTCCATGACTGAATACATAACCGCTCGTGGCCTTTATCTCATCAGCATCTGAGATCCAGTTTGAGTCACTATACCCTTCAAGCACCTTTGGATGCCCTGTGTAGTGAATTCCATAATTTGCAGTGCCTTTCAAATAACGCAAAATTCTTTCTAGAGCTTTCCAATGCACATCTCCTGGTTTTGAAACAAACCGACTCAGTATGCTAACAGCAAAAGAGATGTCAGGTCTTGTAGCACTGGCTAAGTACAAAAGCGAGCCAATAATCTGAGAATACTTCAATTGGTCTCTAGCAATTCTTCGATTCTTTCGAAGCAACACACTAGCATCATATGGTGTTGGAGAGGGCTTGCAGTCACTATAGCCAAAGCGACTCAAGATCTTTTCCACATAGTGAGATTGAAGCAATGTAATCCCACCATCATCGTATCTCAACAACTTGATGTTCAGAATGACATCAGCCACTCCTAAATCCTTCATCTCAGAACAACATGATAGGAAATACTTGACCTCCTTAATAACATTCTGATTGGTTCCTAAAAATCAGTATGTCATCAACATACAAGCACAGGATAACTCCCTCGCCCCAACCATGGCGATAGTACACACATTTGTCAGCTTCATTCACAACAAAGCCTGCAGCTGTTAAAGTTCTTTCAAACTTCTCATGCCACTGTTTGGGTGCTTACTTAAGTTCGTACAAAGACTTCAGCAACTTGCACACTTTCCCATCCTGACCATCTAGTACAAACCCATCTGGTTGTTCCATATAAATTTCCTCGTCCAACTCTCCATTTAAGAAAGCAGTCTTAACATCCATTTGATGAATGAGAAGACCATGCGAGGCAGCTAGTGAAAGAAGAACTCGAATAGTGGTCAGTCGAGCCACATGTGAGTAAGTATCAAAGAAGTCTTCACCTTCCTTTTGGGTATAACCCTTAGCCACGAGCCGAGCCTTGTACTTTTCAATAGTACCATCAGGCCTAAGCTTCTTCTTGAATACCCATTTGCATCCTATAGGTTTGCACCCATAAGGACGATCAGTTATCTCCCAAGTTTCATTTGCCAAGATGGAATCCATCTCGCTACGAACCGCTTCCTTCCACTAGTCAGCATCTTCAGATGCATAGGCCTCTGAAATAGAACTGGGAGTGTCATCTATGAGGTACACAAGAAAATCATCACCAAAGGACTTTGCAGTCCTCTGTCTCTTGCTCCTAATAAGAACTTCATTGTTCTCCTCCACAAGACTTTCAGAGTGTACCATCGAAATTGTAGGTTCGGTAATTGTAACTGGTTCCTGATTCGATGAACTAGGCATCTCCTGATTAGATGAGGTATCCATATCCTTCATGGGAAAGATATCTTCAAAGAAAGTCGCATCATTCGACTCCATGATCGTACCGATATGCATGTCAGGTACCTCAGATTTTACAACCAAGAATCTATAGCCAATGCTATGAAAAGCATATCCCAGGAAAACACAATCCACAGTCTTTGGTCCAAGCTTCCGCTTCTTGGAAATTGGAGCATTCACTTTCGCCAAACAACCCCATGTTCACAGATAAGAGAGTTTTAACCCTTTCTTCTCCCATTCCTCGAATGGAGTTATCTCTTTGTTCTTTGTGGGGACTCGGTTCAGGACATGACATGCTGTCAATATCGCCTCCCCCACCATGCCTTGGAGAGACCCGATGTGTCTAACATGGGGTTAACCAAATCAGTTAGAGTACGGTTCTTTCTTTCGGCCACCCCATTTGACTGAGGTGAGTAGGGAGGCGTCCTCTCATGGATTATACCATGTTCCGCACAAAAAGCATCAAACTCATTGGAAAAATACTCTCCACCACGGTCGGACCTAAGCCTCTTGATTTTCCGATCAAGTTGGTTTTCCACTTCAGCTTTATAGATCTTGAAAAAGTTCAAAGCCTCATCCTTAGATTTCACAAGATACACACGGCAGTATCTAGTGGAGTCATCAATTAACGTCATGAAATATTTATTTCCACCTTTTGACAACACACCATTCATTTCACATAGATCTGAATGTATGAGCTCTAGTGGTGCAAGATTTCTTATTTCCGCAGTCGTGTGAGACTTACGAGGTTGCTTAGCTTGCACACACACTTGACACTTAGATCCCTTGACGGGGGTGAAACTAGGGATTAAGTTCAACTTCGCTAGTTGCAACATGCAACCAAAGTTAACATGACAAAGACGTGAATGCCACACATTGGATTCACTATTGTTGCAAATATGATTAGCAACTTTATTGCAAACGTCTGATAAGGATAAACTAAACAAGCCTCCTGACTCATAGCCTTTACCAACAAAGGTTCCATACTTGGATATTACAAATTTATTCGACTCCAAGACAAGCTTGTAGCCATCTCTACACAGAAGAGATCCGCTAACAAGATTTTTATTAACGGAGGGGAGATAATGCACGTTCTTCAACCGCACGATCTTCCCCGAAGTAAACTTCAGATCGACCATGCCAACACCACGAACATAAGCACTTGAACCATTGCCCATCAACACGGTTGAAGTCCCTGCGGTCTGATAAGAAGAAAACATGGAAATATCACCGCATACATGCACATTAGCACCCGTGTCAATCAACCAGTCAGGAGAATGCCATACTGAAAGAATAGTGGGAAATATACCATACCCAGCATCCTTCATGTCAGTCTCTCCAATGACAACATTAGCGGTCTTGCCGCCTTTCCCAGGACGACGCTTGTCATAGCGATTAGGGCAACTAGGAGCCCAATGATCAGGATCCCCACACACATGACAAGCACCTTTCTTCTTGACATTCTTCTTCTTGAAGTTCGTGTGTTGCACAGCCTTGTTCTTCCCATCAAACTTTGCTTTTCCATCAAACTTGCCCTTGTTCTTGAACTTGTGGGGCTGGAAGTTCTGCTTCTGTACCACATTGGCACTAGATCCTCCCTCAATACCTCGAGCACGTGTGTCCTTTGCTCTCGCCTTTTCTTCCACATCAAGAGTGCCAATGAGATCTGGGACGGAAAACTCCTGCCTCTTATGCTTCAACAAGGTAGCAAAGTTCCTCCATGAAGGGGGAAGCTTAGTGATGATACCTCCGGCAACAAACTTGTCCGGTAGCATACAACTGAAGTGCTCAAGTTCTTTAGCAAATGACTGTATCTCATGAGCTTGCTCAACCATGGAGCGCTCTTCAGTCATCCTGTAATCATAGAATTGCTCCATGATGTACAGCTCAGTGCCAGCATCCGAGACCCCAAACTTGGCCTCGAGTGCATCCCACATATCTTTTCCATTATCAATTGACGCATAAGCATCAACTATGTTCTCACCAAGAACACTCAAGAGAGCAGCCTTAAACAGAGTATCCATTTTCTGAAAAGCTTGTGCCTGTTGAGCATCAAGCTCTCCTTCAGGTTTGTCGAGAGTGGTGTCATAGCAACTCATGGTTTGAAACCATAAGACTGCTCTCACGCGCCACCACTTATAGTGGATACCCTCAAACATAGGAGGTATCATGGAAGCAGCAAAACCACTTGGGGTAAATTGCCTATAATAAGGTTTTTGGATTGTTGGAAATATGAGCAATTTACCAAATGATTTTATTAATAGAAATACTAGATAAAGCATGACTAATATAGCAGAGATAAAACAAGTCATGCATTCTGATAGAGAGAAGGTAAATAGCTTCTGCATATATGAACTGTAGCCTACCATATCTAAACCGGACAGTATAGCAAGTAGCATATATGAAGTAGAACCTATCATGTGTAGGACAAGGACTAGAACAAGGAATTGCGGCAGAACCTTTAATAGGAAAGACAAGAACACGTACGGGACAGCAGCAGCAGAAGTGCTTGACTTGGGGTCGGTGTCCTCGCCTGCCATGTCATCGAGGAGGTCATGGACGTCGGGGAAGTAGTCGTCGGCGACTGGATCGTCCGTGATGAAGCAGCCAGTAGTCGCGCTGAGCGCTCCCCAAAAACCTTATCACCCTTCTCCCTTACAGGACTCAAAAGGTGCGGTTTCGGAGGCCTACTGTCCCGCCCTGCGGTGCACGCCGCAAGACGGGATGGGGAAGAACGTAGCAGCAGTGCAGTGGTCGGAACTTTGTGGCGAGAGGAAGAGGAGCTTCTGTTGTGTCTCTCTGGAGAGGAGCGACCTCTCTTATATAGGCACAGGAGAAGGACGCGAAGAGGCTGCGGCAGGAGGTGAAGCAACGAAGGGGGACGAAGCGAACAGGCAGCGGCCGAAGAGGCGCGCAGTTCGAATTCAGTGTCCACTACAGGAAACGTTTCAACTCCCATGTGACCTTTCGTATACCCGTCGTGCGTGGCAAAAATTTAGATATCGGCTCGGCTCATTCCTGCAACCCACGGCGCGTCGTGACGAGGCATGGCGTGGCGAGGCGGCCGGCGGAGGAGGAGCGCGCGTGGCTATCCCTCTTGTTCTCATGCTCGTACAAGTGGGGAAAGAACCTCCCTTATAAGGAGGTCCAACTCCCACTAAACTAGCAATGTGGGACTAAACTTTAGTAATATCCCTTGCCTTGCACAAATGGGCTAAGTGGGCCTCTAGGATTTATTAGGAATTTCTGGAATAGTTATTGGGCTGCCCAAAATAGACTAAATTCCAGCAATCCCCCACCAGATCCCAGAGGCACATAGAAATTTGCCTTTGGTTCCAAAACACTGTTTTATATACCGGTACTGAAGTGGAGACTGTTAAGTTGAACTTCCACCTAGAACTCTATGCTACACTAGTAAGCAACTTGAACAGTGGACTGGGCCTTGAACTGGAAGTTTTCTGCAAATCTATCTCCACATGAAGCCTTGACCGATACGTGGCTACCATGGATCTTCCCCGCGGGTGGAGCTTATGCGTCATACTCCATGACCTTTCATGAGTTTACTAGAGAGAACCCTACTCTCATAGATTGCGACTTTTGACAATCAGACTCATATAGGTGTGTTCTTCAAAAGATGTTCTGCAGGATAGCATCTCTGCTTAAATAAGCCACTTAGAACACATTAAGATATACATCAACCTGCCATGCAGATTAGGAGAGTATTGCATCTTCATGGAGTGGTATTTTGAATAGTAAGGATACTCTCCTCTCAGTTGATCAACAGCTTGTCTTCCACATCTAATTCACGGGATCTCCGATCACAAAGAATAGGTTACCACTGTGAACAACTCATATTGTGGGTCTCATACCCATCTCCCTCGATGCATTATCTATCACATTACGTGATAGACCCTTGGTAAAAGGATCTGCTAGATTTTTAGACGTTTGGATATAATCCAACGCAATAACTCCAGAGTTTTTCATTTTCCTGACAGACTTTAACCTTCTCTGGACGTGCCTTGATGACTTCATGTTATCCTTTGAGCTTCTCACTTTCGTGATCACAGTTTGATTGTCGTAGTTCATAAGGACACCCGGTATAGGTTTCTCAACAACCGGCAAGTCATTCAAGAGCCGGCGAAGCCAATCTGCTTCAACCGTAGCTGTATCTAGTGTTGTGAGTTCTGCTTCCATTGTTGACCTCGTTAAGATGGTCTGCTTGCAAAACTTCCATGAAACAGCGCCACCTCCATGAGTGAATACATAACCGCTCGTGACCTTTATCTCATCAGCATCTGAGATCCAGTTTGAGTCACTATACCCTTCAAGCACCTTTGGATGCCCGGTGTAGTGAATTCCATAATTTTCAGTGCCTTTCAAATAACGCAAAACTCTTTCTAGAGCTTTCCAATGCACATCTCTTGGTTTTGAAACAAACCGACTCAGTATGCTAACAGCAAAAGAGATGTCAGGTCTTGTAGCACTGGCTAAGTACATAAGCGAGCCAATAATCTAAGAATACTTCAATTGGTCTCTAGCAATTCTTCGATTCTTTCAAAGCAACACACTAGCATCATATAGTGTTGGAGAGGGCTTGCAGTCACTACAGCCAAAGCGACTCAAGATATTTTCCACATAGTGAGATTGAAGCAATGTAATCCCACCATCATCGTCTCTAAACAACTTGATGTTCAGAATGACATCAGCCACTCCTAAATCCTTCATCTCAAAACAACGAGATAGGAAATACTTGACCTCCTTAATAACATTCTGATTGGTTCCTAAATATCAGTATGTCATCAACATACAAGCACAGGATAACTCCCTCGCCCCCACCATGGCGATAGTACACACATTTGTCAGCTTCGTTCACAACAAAGCCTGCAGCTGTTAAAGTTCTTTCAAACTTCTCATGCCACTGTTTGGGTGCTTGCTTAAGTCCGTACAAAGACTTCAGCAACTTGCACACTTTCCCTTCCTAACCATCTAGTACAAACCCATCTGGTTGTTCCATATAAATTTCCTCGTCCAACTCTCTATTTAGGAAAGCAGTCTTGACATCCATTTGATGAACGAGAAGTCCATCCGAGGCAGCTAGTGAAAGTAGAACTCGAATAGTGGTCAGTCGAGCCACAGGTGAGTAAGTATCAAAGAAGTCTTCACCTTCCTTTTGGGTATAACCCTTAGCCACGAGCCGAGCCTTGTACTTTTCAATAGTACCGTCAGGCCTAAGCTTCTTCTTGAATACCCATTTGCATCCTATAGGTTTGCACCCATAAGGACGATCAGTTATCTCCCAAGTTTCATTCGCCAAGAAGGAATCCATCTTGCTACGAACCGCTTCCTTCCAGTAGTCAGCATCTTCGGATGCATAGGCCTCTGAAATAGAACTGGGAGTGTCATCTATGAGGTACACAAGAAAATCATCACCAAAGGACTTTGCAGTCCTCTGTCTCTTGCTCCTAATAGGAACTTCATTGTTCTCCTCCACGGGACTTTCAGAGTGTTCCATCGAAATTGTAGGTTCGGTAATTGTAACTGGTTCCTGATTCGATGAACTAGGCATCTCCTGATTAGATGAGGTAGCCATATCCTTCATGGGAAAGATATCTTCAAAGAAAGTCGCATCATTCGACTCCATGATCGTACCGATATGCATGTCAGGTACCTCAGATTTTACAACCAAGAATCTATAGCCAATGCTATGAAAAGCATATCCCAGGAAAACACAATCCACAGTCTTTGGTCCAAGCTTCCGCTTCATGGAACTTGGAGCATTCACTTTCGCCAAACAACCCCATGTTCACAGATAAGAGAGTTTTAACCTTTTCTTCTCCCATTCCTCGAATGGAGTTATCTCTTTGTTCTTTGTGGGGACTCGGTTCAGGACATGACATGCTGTCAATATCGCCTCCCCACACCATGCCTTGGAGAGACCCGATGTGTCTAACCTGGCGTTAACCAAATTAGTTAGAGTACGGTTCTTTCTTTCGGCCACCCCATTTGACTGAGGTGAGTAGGGAGGCGTCCTCTCATGGATTATACCATGTTCCGCACAAAAAGCATCAAACTCATTTGAAAAATACTCTCCACCACGGTCGGACCTAAGCCTCTTGATTTTCCGGTCAAGTTGGTTTTCCACTTCAGCTTTATAGATCTTGAAAAAGTTCAAAGCCTCATCCTTAGATTTCAGAAGATACACACGGCAGTATCTAGTGGAGTCATCAATTAACATCATGAAATATTTCTTTCCACCTTTTGTCAACACACCTTTCATTTCACATAGATCTGAATGTATGAGCTCTAGTGCTGCAAGATTTCTTATTTCCGCAGTCGTGTGAGACTTACGAGGTTGCTTAGCTTGCACACACACTTGACACTTAGATCCCTTGAAGGGGGTGAAACTAGGGATTAAGTTCAACTTCGCTACTCGCGACATGCAACCAAAGTTAACATGACAAAGACGTGAATGCCACACATTGGATTCACTATTGTTGCAAATATGATTAACAACTTTATTGCAAACGTCGGATAAGGATAAACGAAACAAGCCTGCTGACTCATAGCCTTTACCAACAAAGGGTCCATACTTGGATATTATATATTTATTCGACTCAAAGACAAGCTTGTAGCCATCTCTACATAGAATAGATCCGCTAACAAGATTTTTATTAACGGAGGGGACATAATGCACGTTCTTCTGCCGCACGATCTTCCCCGAAGTAAACTTCAGATCGATCGGGCCAACACCATGAACAGAAGCACTTGAACCGTTGCCCATCAGCACGGTTGAAGTCCCTGCGGTCTGATAAGACGAAAACATGGAAATATCACCGCATACAAGCACATTAGCACCCGTGTCAATCAACCAGTCAGGAGAATGACATACTGAAAGAATAGTGGGAAATATACCATACCCAGCATCCTTCATGTTAGTGTCTCCAATGACAACATTAGCGGTCTTGCCGCCTTTCCCAGGATGACGCTTGTCATAGCGATTAGGGCAACTAGGAGCCCAATGATCAGGATCCCCACACACATGACAAGCACCTTGCTTCTTGCCATTCTTCTTCTTGAAGTTCGTGTGTTGCACAGCCTTGTTCTTTCCATCAAACTTTGCTTTCCCATCAAACTTGCCCTTGTTCTTGAACTTGTGGGGCTGGAAGTTTTGCTTCTGTACCACATTGGCACTAGATCCTCCCTCAATACCTCGAGCACATGTGTCCTTTCCTCTCGCCTTTTCTTCCACATCAAGAGTGCCAATGAGATCCGGGACGGAAAACTCCTGCCTCTTATGCTTCAACAAGGTAGAAAAGTTCCTCCATGAAGGGGGAAGCTTAGTGATGATACCTCCGGCAACAAACTTGTCCGGTAGCATACAACTGAAGTGCTCAAGTTCTCTAGCAAATGACTGTATCTCATGAGCTTGCTCAACCACGGAGCGCTCTTCAGTCATCCTGTAATCATAGAATTGCTCCAGGATGTACAGCTTAGTGCCAGCATCCGAGACCCCAAACTTGGCCTTGAGTGCATCCCACATATCTTTTCCATTATCAATTGACGCATAAGCATCAACTATGTTCTCACCAAGAACACTCAAGAGAGCAGCCTTAAACAGAGTATCCATTTTCTGAAAAGCTTGTGCCTGTTGAGCATCAAGCTCTCCTTCAGGTTTGCCGAGAGTGGCGTCATAGCAACTCATGGTTTGAAACCATAAGACTGCTCTCACGCGCCACCACTTATAGTGGATACCCTCAAACATAGGAGGTATCATGGAAGCAGCAAAACCACTTGGGGTAAATTGCCTATAATAAGGTTTTTGGATTGTTGGAAATATGAGCAATTTACCAAATGATTTTATTAAC
Source organism: Triticum urartu (assembly GCF_056163025.1). NCBI lineage: Eukaryota > Viridiplantae > Streptophyta > Magnoliopsida > Poales > Poaceae > Triticum > Triticum urartu. The sequence goes on along the minus strand of NC_141875.1, from coordinate 745,535,044 downwards.
AGAAATACTAGATAAAGCATGACTAATATAGTAGAGATAAAACAAGTCATGCATTCTGACAGAGAGAAGGTAAATAGCTTCTGCATATTTGAACTGTAGCCTACCATATCTAAACCGGACAGTATAGCAAGTAGCATATATGAAGTAGAACCTATCATGTGTAGGACAAGGACTAGAACAAGGAATTGCGGCAGAACCTTTAACAGGAAAGACAAGAACACGTGCGGGACAGCAGCAGCAGAAGTGCTGGACTTGGGGTCGGTGTCCTCGCCTGCCATGTCGTCGAGGAGGTCGTGGACGTCGGGGAAGTAGTCGTCGGCGACCGGATCGTCCATGATGAAGCAGCCAGTAGTCGCGCTGAGCACTCCCCAAAAAACTTATCACCCTTCTCCCGTACAGGACTCAAAAGGTGCGGTTTCGGAGGCCTACTGTCCCGACCTGCGGTGCACGCCGCAAGACGGGATGGGGAAGAACGTAGCAGCAGCGCAGTGGTCGGAACTTTGTGGCGAGAGGAAGAGGAGCTTCTGTTGTGTCTCTCTGGAGAGGAGCGACCTCTCTTATATAGGCACAGGAGAAGGACGCGAAGAGGCTGCGGCAGGAGGTGAAGCAACGAAGGGAGACGAAGCGAACAGGCAGCGGCCGAAGAGGCGCGTAGTTCGAATTCAGTGTCCACTACAGGAAACGTTTCAACTCCCATGTGACCTTTCGTATACCCGTCGTGCGTGGCAAAAATTTAGATATCGGCTCAGCTCACTCCCGCAACCCACGGCTCGTCGTGACGAGGCGTGGCGTGGCGAGGCGGCCGGCGGTGGTGGAGCGCGCGTGGCTATCCCTCTTGTTCTCATGCTCGTACAAGTGGGGAAAGAACCTCCCTTATAACGAGGTCCAACTCCCACTAAACTAGCAATGTGGGACTAAACTTTAGTAGTATCCCTTGCCTTGCACAAATGGGCTAAGTGGGCCTCTAGGATTTATTAGGAATTTCTGAAATAGTTATTAGGCTGCCCAAAATAGACTAAATTCCAGCAATCCCCCACCAGATCCCAGAGGCACATAGAAATTTGCCTTTGGTTCCAAAACACTGTTTTATATACCGGTACTGCAGTGGAGACTGTTAAGTTGAACTTCCACCTAGAACTCTATGCTACACTAGTAAGCAACTTGAACAGTGGACTGGGCCTTGAACTGCAAGTTTTCTGCAAATCTATCTTCACATGAAGCCTTGACCGATATGTGGCTACCGTGGATCTTCCCCGCGGGTGGAGCTTATGCGTCATACTCCATGACCTTTCATGAGTTTACTAGAGAGAACCCTACTCTCATAGATTGCGACTTTTGACAATCAGACTCATATAGGTGTGTTCTTCAAAAGATGTTCTGCAAGATAGCATCTCTGCTTAAATAAGCCACTTAGAACACATTAAGATATACATCAACCTGCCATGCAGATTAGGAGAGTATTGCATCTTCATGGAGTGGTATTGTGAATAGTAAGGATACTCTCCTCTCAGTTGATCAACAGCTTGTCTTCCACATCTAATTCACGGGATCTCCGATCACAAAGAATAGGTTACCACTGTGAACAACTCATATTGTGGGTCTCATACCCATCTCCCTCGATGCATTATCTATCACATTACGTGATAGACCCTTGGTAAAAGGATCTGCTAGATTTTTAGACGTTTGGATATAATCCAACGCAATAACTCCAGAGTTTTTCATTTTCCTGACAGACTTTAACCTTCTCTGGACGTGTCTTGATGACTTCATGTTATCCTTTGAGCTGCTCACTTTCGTGATCACAGTTTGATTGTCGCAGTTCATAAGGACACCCGGTACAGCTTTCTCAACAACCGGCAAGTCATTCAAGAGCCGGTGAAGCCAATCTGCTTCAACCGTAGCTGTATCTAGTGTTGTGAGTTCTGCTTCCATTGTTGACCTCGTTAAGTTGGTCTGCTTGCAAGACTTCCATGAAACAGCGCCACCTCCATGAGTGAATACATAACCGCTCGTGACCTTTATCTCATCAGCATCTGAGATCCAGTTTGAGTCACTATACCCTTCAAGCACCTTTGGATGCCCGGTGTAGTGAATTCCATAATTTTCAGTGCCTTTCAAATAACGCAAAACTCTTTCTAGAGCTTTCCAATGCACATCTCCTGGTTTTGAAACAAACCGACTCAGTATGCTAACAGCAAAAGAGATGTCAGGTCTTGTAGCACTGGCTAAGTACATAAGCGAGCCAATAATCTAAGAATACTTCAATTGGTCTCTAGCAATTCTTCGATTCTTTCGAAGCAACACACTAGCATCATATGGTGTTGGAGAGGGCTTGCAGTCACTATAGCCAAAGCGACTCAAGATCTTTTCCACATAGTGAGATTGAAGCAATGTAATCCCACCATCATCGTCTCTAAACAACTTGATGTTCAGAATGACATCAGCCACTCCTAAATCCTTCATCTCAAAACAACGAGATAGGAAATACTTGACCTCCTTAATAACATTCTGATTGGTTCCTAAAAATCAGTATGTCATCAACATACAAGCACAGGATAACTCCCTCGCCCCCACCATGGCGATAGTACACACATTTGTCAGCTTCATTCACAACAAAGCCTGCAGCTGTTAAAGTTCTTTCAAACTTCTCATGCCACTGTTTGGGTGCTTGCTTAAGTCCGTACAAAGACTTCAGCAACTTGCACACTTTCCCTTCCTGACCATCTAGTACAAACCCATCTGGTTGTTCCATATAAATTTCCTCGTCCAACTCTCTATTTAGGAAAGCAGTCTTAACATCCATTTGATGAACGAGAAGACCATGCGAGGCAGCTAGTGAAAGTAGAACTCGAATAGTGGTCAGTCGAGCCACAGGTGAGTAAGTATCAAAGAAGTCTTCACCTTCCTTTTGGGTATAACCCTTAGCCACGAGCCGAGCCTTGTACTTTTCAATAGTAACATCAGGCCTAAGCTTCTTCTTGAATACCCATTTGCATCCTATAGGTTTGCACCCATAAGGACGATCAGTTATCTCCCAAGTTTCATTCGCCAAGATGGAATCCATCTTGCTACGAACCGCTTCCTTCCAGTAGTCAGCATCTTCGGATGCATAGGCCTCTGAAATAGAACTAGGAGTGTCATCTATGAGGTACACAAGAAAATCATCACCAAAGGACTTTGCAGTCCTCTGTATCTTGCTCCTAATAGGAACTTCATTGTTCTACTCCACAGGACTTTCAGAGTGTTCCATCAAAATTGTAGGTTCGGTAATTGTAACTGGTTCCTGATTTGATGAACTAGGCATCTCCTGATTAGATGAGGTAGCCATATCCTTCATGGGAAAGATATCTTCAAAGAAAGTCACATCATTCGACTCCATGATCGTACCGATATGCATGTCAGGTACCTCAGATTTTACAACCAAGAATCTATAGCCAATGCTATGAAAAGCATATCCCAGGAAAACACAATCCACAGTCTTTGGTCCAAGCTTCCGCTTCACGGAAATTGGAGCATTCACTTTCGCCAAACAACCCCATGTTCACAGATAATAGAGTTTTAACCTTTTCTTCTCCCATTCCTCGAATGGAGTTATCTCTTTGTTCTTTGTGGGGACTCGGTTCAGGACATGACATGCTGTCAATATCGCCTCCCCACACCATGCCTTGGAGAGACCCGATGTGTCTAACATGGCGTTAACCAAATTAGTTAGAGTACGGTTCTTTCTTTCGGCCACCCCATTTGACTGAGGTGAGTAGGGAGGCGTCCTCTCATGGATTATACCATGTTTCGCACAAAAAGCATCAAACTCATTTGAAAAATACTCTCCACCACGGTCGGACCTAAGCCTCTTGATTTTCCGGTAAGTTGGTTTTCCACTTCAGCTTTATAGATCTTGAAAAAGTTCAAAGCCTCATCCTTAGATTTCAGAAGATACACACGGCAGTATCTAGTGGAGTCATCAATTAAAATCATGAAATATTTCTTTCCACCTTTTGTCAACACACCATTCATTTCACATAGATCTGAATGTATGAGCTCTAGTGGTGCAAGATTTCTTATTTCCGCAGTCGTGTGAGACTTACGAGGTTGCTTAGCTTGCACACACACTTGACACTTAGATCCCTTGACGGGGGTGAAACTAGGGATTAAGTTCAACTTCGCTAGTCGCGACATGCAACGAAAGTTAACATGACAAAGACGTGAATGCCACACATTGGATTCACTATTGTTGCAAATATGATTAGCAACTTTATTGCAAACGTCTGATAAGGATAAACGAAACAAGCCTCCTGACTCATAGCCTTTACCAACAAAGGTTCCATACTTGGATATTACAAATTTATTTGACACAAAGACAAGCTTGTAGCCATCTCCACATAGAAGAGATCCGCTAACAAGATTCTTATTAACGGAGGGGACATAATGCACGTTCTTCAGCCGCACGATCTTCCCCGAAGTAAACTTCAGATCAACCATGCCAACACCACGAACAGAAGCACTTGAACCATTGCCCATCAGCACTGTTGAAGTCCCCGCGGTCTGATAAGACGAAAACATGGAAATATCACCGCATACATGCACATTAGCACCCGTGTCAATCAACCAGTCAGGAGAATGACATACTGAAAGAATAGTGGGAAATATACCATACCCGGCATCCTTCATGTCAGTGTCTCCAATGACAACATTAGCGGTCTTGCCGCCTTTCCCAGGATGACGCTTGTCATAGCGATTAGGGCAACTAGGAGCCCAATGATCAGGATCCCCACACACATGCCTAGCACATTTCTTCTTTCCATTCTTCTTCTTGAAGTTCGTGTGTTGCACAGCCTTGTTCTTCCCATCAAACTTTGCTTTTCCCTCAAACTTTCCCTTGTTCTTGAACTTGTGGGGCTGGAAGTTCTTCTTCTGTACCACATTGGCACTAGATCCTCCCTCAATACCTCGAGCACGTGTGTCCTTTGCTCTCGCCTTTCTTCCACATCAAGAGTGCCAATGAGATCCGGGACGGAAAACTCCTGCCTCTTATGCTTCAGCAAGGTAGAAAAGTTCCTCCATGAAGGGGGAAGCTTAGTGATGATACCTCCGGCAACAAACTTGTCCGGTAGCATACAACTGAAGTGCTCAAGTTCTCTAGCAAATGACTGTATCTCATGAGCTTGCTCAACCACGGAGCGCTCTTCAGTCATCCTGTAATCATAGAATTGCTCCATGATGTACAGCTCAGTGCCAGCATCCGAGACCCCAAACTTGGCCTTGAGTGCATCCCACATATCTTTTCCATTATCAATGGACGCATAAGCATCAACTATGTTCTCACCAAGAACACTCAAGAGAGCAGCCTTAAACAAAGTATCCATTTTCTGAAAAGCTTGTGCCTGTTGAGCATCAAGCTCTCCTTCAGGTTTGCCGAGAGTGGCGTCATAGCAACTCATGGTTTGAAACCATAAGACTGCTCTCACGCGCCACCACTTGTAGTGGATACCCTCAAACATAGGAGGTATTATGGAAGCAGCAAAACCACTTGGGGTAAATTGCCTATAATAAGGTTTTTGGATTGTTGGAAATATGAGAAATTTAACAAATGATTTTATTAACAGAAATACTAGATAAAGCATGACTAATATAGTAGAGATAAAACAAGTCATGCATTCTGACAGAGAGAAGGTAAATAGCTTCTGCATATATGAACTGTAGCCTACCATATCTAAACCGGACAGTATAGCAAGTAGCATATATGAAGTAGAACCTATCATGTGTAGGACAAGGACTAGAAAAAGGAATTGCGGCAGAACCTTTAACAGGAAAGACAAGAACACGTACGGGACAGCAGCAGTAGAAGCGCTGGACTTGGGGTTGGTGTCCTCGCCTGCCATGTCGTCGAGGAGGTCGTGGCCATCGGGGAAGAAGTCGTCGTCGGGGAAGTAGTCGTCGGCGACCGGATCGTCCGTGATGAAGCAGCCAGTAGTCGCGCTGAGCGCTCCCCAAAAACCTTATCACCCCATACAGGACTCAAAATGTGCGGTTTCGGAGGCGTACTGTTCCGACCTGCGATGCACGCCGCAAGACGGGATGGGGAAGAACGTAGCAGTAGCGCAGTGGTCGGAACTTTGTGGAGAGAGGAAGAGGAGCTTCTGTTGTGTCTCTTTGGAGAGGAGCGACCTCTCTTATATAGGCACAGGAGAAGGACGCGAGAGGCTACGATAGGAGGTGAAACAACGAAGGGAGACGAAGCGAACAGGCAGCGGCCGAAGAGTCTTGCAGTTCGAATTCAGTGTCCACTAGAGAAAACGTTTCAACTCCCACGTGACCTTTCGTATACCTGTCGTGCGTCGCAAAAATTTAGATATAGGCTCGGCTCATTCCCGCAACCTGCGGCGTGTCGTGACGAGGCGTGCCGTGGCGAGGCGGCCGGCGGAGGAGGAGCGCGCGTGGATATCCCTCTTGTTTTCTTGCTCGTACAAGTGGGGAAAGAACCTCCCTTATAAGGAGGTCCAACTCCCACTAAACTAGCAATGTGGGACTAAACTTTAGTAGTATCCAATGCCTTGCACAAACGGGCTAAGTGGGCCTCTAGGATTTATTAGGAATTTCTGAAATTGTTATTGGGCTGACCAAAATAGACTAAATTCCAGCAATCCCCCACCAGATCCCAGACGCACACAGAAATTTGCCTTTGGTTCCAAAACACTATTTTATATACCAGTACTGCAGTGGAGACTGTTAAGTTGAACTTCCACCTAGAACTCTATGCTACACTAGTAAGCAACTTGAACAGTGGACTGGGCCTTGAACTGCAAGTTTTCTGCAAATCTAGCTTCACATAAAGCCTTGACCGATACGTGGCTACCGTGGATCTTCCCCGCGGGTGGAGCTTATGCGTCATACTCCGTGACCTTTCATGAGTTTACTAGAGAGAACCCTACTCTCGTAGGTTGCGACGTTTGACAATCAGACTCATACAGGTGTGTTCTTCAAAAGATGTTCTGCAGGATAGCATCTCTGCTTAAATAAGCCACTTAGAACACATTAAGATATACATCAACCTGCCATGCAGATTAGGAGAGTATTGCATCTTCATGGAGTGGTATTGTGAATAGTAAGGATACTCTCCTCTCAGTTGACCAACAGCTTGTCTTCCACATCTAATTCACGGGATCTCCGATCACAAAGAATAGGTTACCACTGTGAACAACTCATATTGCGGGTCTCATACCCATCTCCCTCGATGCATTATCTATCACATTACGTGATAGACCCTTGGTAAAAGGATCTGCCAGATTTTTAGACGTTTGGATATAATCCAACGCAATAACTCCGGAGTTTTTCATTTTCATGACAGAATTTAACCTTCTCTGAACGTGTCTTGATGACTTCATGTTATCCTTTGAGCTGCTCACTTTCGTGATCACAGTTTGATTGTCGTAGTTCAGAAGGACACCCGGTACAGGTTTCTCAACAACCGGCAAGTCCTTCAAGAGCCGGCGAAGCCAATCTGCTTCAACCGTAGCTGTAACTAGTGTTGTGGGTTCTGCTTCCATTGTTGACCTCGTTAAGATGGTCTGCTTGCAAGACTTCCATGAAACAGCGCCACCTCCATGAGTGAATACATAACCGCTCGTGGCCTTTATCTCATCAGCATCTGAGATCCAGTTTGAGTCACTATACCCTTCAAGCACCTTTGGATGCCCGGTGTAGTGAATTCCATAATTTGCAGTGCCTTTCAAATAACGCAAAACTCTTTCTAGAGCTTTCCAATGCACATCTCCTGGTTTTGAAACAAACCGACTCAGTATGCTAACAGCAAAAGAGATGTCAGGTCTTGTAGCACTGGCTAAGTACATAAGCGAGCCAATAATCGGAGAATACTTCAATTGGTCTCTAGCAATTCTTCGATTCTTTCGAAGCAACACACTAGCAGCATATGGTGTTGGAGAGGGCTTGCAGTCACTACAGCCAAAGCGACTCAAGATATTTTCCACATAGTGAGATTGAAGCAATGTAATCCCACCATCATCGTCTCTAAACAACTTGATGTTCAGAATGACATCAGCCACTCCTAAATCCTTCATCTCAAAACAACGAGATAGGAAATCCTTGACCTCCTTAATAACATTCAGATTGGTTACGAAAATCAGTATGACATCAACAAACAACCACAGGATAACTCCCTCGCCCCCGCCATGGCAATAGTACACACATTTGTCAGCTTCGTTCACAACAAAGCCTGCAGCTGTTAACGTTCTTTCAAACTTCTCATGCCACTGTTTGGGTGCTTGCTTAAGTCCGTACAAAGACTTCAGGAACTTGCACACTTTCCCTTCCTGACCATCTAGTACTAACCCATCTGGTTGTTCCATATAAATTTCGTCGTCCAACTCTCCATTTAGGAAAGCAGTCTTAACATCCATTTGATGAACGAGAAGACCATGCGAGGCAGCTAGTGAAAGTAGAACTCGAATAGTGGTCAGTCGAGCCACAGGTGAGTAAGTATCAAAGAAGTCTTCACCTTCCTTTTTGGTATAACCCTTAGCCATGAGCCAAGCCTTGTACTTTTCAATAGTACCATCAGGCCTAAGCTTCTTCTTGAATACCCATTTGCATCCTATAGGTTTGCACCCATAAGGACGATCAGTTATCTCCCAAGTTTCATTCGCCAAGATGGAATCCATCTCGCTACGAACCGCTTCCTTCCAATACTCAGCATCTTCAGATGCATAGGCCTCTGAAATAGAACTGGGAGTGTCATCTATGAGGTAGACAAGAAAATCATCACCAAAGGACTTTGCAGTCCTCTGTCTCTTGCTCCTAATAGGAACTTCATTGTTCTCCTCCACAGGACTTTCAGAGTGTTCCATCGAAATTGTAGGTTCGGTAATTGTAACTGGTTCCTGATTCGATGAACTAGGCATCTCCTGATTAGATGAGGTAGCCATATCCTTCATGGGAAAGATATCTTCAAAGAAAGTCGCATCATTCGACTCCATGATCGTACCGATATGCATGTCAGGTACCTCAGATTTTACAACCAAGAATCTATAGCCAATGCTATGAAAAGCATATCCCAGGAAAACACAATCCATAGTCTTTTGTCCAAGCTTCCGCTTCTTGGAAATTGGAGCATTCACTTTCGCCAAACAACCCCATGTTCACAGATAAGAGAGTTTTAAACTTTTCTTCTTCCATTCCTCGAATGGAGTTATCTCTTTGTTCTTTGTGGGGACTCGGTTCAGGACATGACATGCTGTCAATATCGCCTCCCCCCACCATGCCTTGGAGAGACCCGATGTGTGTAACATGGCGTTAACCAAATCAGTTAGAGTACGGTTCTTTCTTTCGGCCACCCCATTTGACTGAGGTGAGTAGGGAGGCGTCCTCTCATGGATTATACCATGTTCCGCACAAAAAGCATCAAACTCATTGGAAAAATACTCTGCACCACGGTCGGACCTAAGCCTCTTGATTTTCCGATCAAGTTGGTTTTCCACTTCAGCTTTATAGATCTTGAAAAAGTTCAAAGCCTCATCCTTAGATTTCAGAAGATACACACGGCAGTATCTAGTGGAGTCATCAATTAACGTCATGAAATATTTCTTTCCACCTTTTGTCAACACACCATTCATTTCACATAGATCTGAATGTATGAGCTCTAGTGGTGCAAGATTTCTTATTTCCGCAGTCGTGTGAGATTTGCGACGTTGCTTAGCTTGCACACACACTTGACACTTAGATCCCTTGATGGGGGTGAAACTAGGGATTAAGTTCAACTTTGCTAGTCGCGACATGCAACCAAAGTTAACATGACAAAGACATGAATGCCACACATTGGATTCACTATTGTTGCAAATATGATTAACAACTTTATTGCGAACGTCTGATAAGGATAAACGAAACAAGCCTCCTGACTCATAGCCTTTACCAACAAAGGTTCCATACTTGGATATTACAAATTTATTCGACTCAAAGACAAGCTTGTATCCATCTCCACACAGACGAGATCCGCTAACATGATTTTTATTAATGGAGGGGACATAATGCACGTTCTTCAGCCGCACGATCTTCCCCGAAGTAAACTTCAGATCGACCGTGCCAACACCACGAACAGAAGCACTTGAACCGTTGCCCATCAGCACGGCTGAAGTCCCTGCGGTCTGATAAGACGAAAACATGGAAATATCACTGCATACATGCACATTAGCCCCCGTGTCAATCAACCAGTCAGGAGAATGACATACTAAAAGAATAGTGGGAAATATACCATACCCAGCATCCTTCATGTCACTGTCTCCAATGACAACATTAGCGGTCTTGCTGCCTTTCCCAAGATGACGCTTGTCATAGTGATTAGGGCAACTAGGAGCCCAATGATCAGGATCCCCACACACATGACAAGCACCTTTCTTCTTGCCATTCTTCTTCTTGAAGTTCGTGTGTTGCACAGCCTTGTTCTTCCCATCAAACTATGCTTTTCCATCAAACTTGCCCTTGTTCATGAACTTGTGGGGCTGGAAGTTATGCTTCTGTACCACATTGGCACTATATCCTCCCTCAATACCTTGAGCACGTGTGTCCTTTGCTCACGCCTTTTCTTCCACGTCAAGGGTGCCCATGAGATCCGGGACGGAAAACTCCTACCTCTTATGCTTCAGCAAGGTAGCAAAGTTCCTCCATGAAGGGGGAAGCTTAGTAATGATACCTCCGGCAACAAACTTGTCCGGTAGCATGCAACCGAAGTGCTCAAGTTCTCTAGCAAATGACTGTATATCATGAGCTTGCTCAACCACGAAGCGCTCTTCAGTCATCCTGTAATCATAGAATTGCTCCATGATGTACAGCTCAGTGCTAGCATCCGAGACCCCAAACTTGGCCTCGAGTGCATCCCACATATCTTTTCCATTATCAATTGACGCATAAGCATCAACTATGTTCTCACCAAGAACACTCAAGAGAGCAGCCTTAAACAGAGTATCCATTTTCTGAAAAGCTTGTGCCTGTTGAGCATCAAGCTCTCGTTCAGGTTTGCCAAGAGTGGCGTCATAGCAACTCATGGTTTGAAACCATAAGACTGCTCTCACGCGCCACCTCTTATAGTGGATACCCTCAAACATAGGAGGTCTCATGGAAGCAGCAAAACCACTTGGGGTAAATTGCCTATAATAAGGTTTTCGGATTGTTGGAAATATGAGCAACTTACCAAATGATTTTATTAACAGAAATACTAGATAAAGCATGACTAATATAGTAGAGATAAAACAAGTCATGCGTTCTGACAGAGAGAAGGTAAATAGCTTCTGCATATATGAACTGTAGCCTACCATATCTAAACCGGACAGTATAGCAAGTAGCATATATGAAGTAGAACCTATCATGTGTAGGACAAGGACTAGAACAAGGAACTACGGCAGAACCTTTAACAGGAAAGACAAGAACACGTACGGGACAGCACCAGCAGAAGCACTGGACTTGGGGTCGGTGTCCTCGCCTGCCATGTCATCAAGGAGGTCATGGACGTCGGGGAAGAAGTGGTCGTCGGGGAAGTAGTCGTCGGTGACCGGATCGTCCGTGATGAAGTAGCCAGTAGTCACGCTGAGCGTTCCCAAAAACCTTATCACCCTTCTCCCGTACTGGACTCAAAAGGTGCGGTTTCGGAGGCCTACTGTCCCGACCTGTGGTGCACGCCGCAAGACGGGATGGGGAAGAACGTAGCAGCAGCGCAGTGGTCGGAACTTTGTGAAGAGAGGAAGAGGAGCTTCTGTTGTGTCTCTCTGGAGAGGAGCGACCTCTCTTATATAGGCACAGGAGAAGGACGCGAAGAGGCTGCCTGTCGGTGTACAAAAAGAGGGGTACACTTTTTGTACCCCTATAACTGTGCACGGGCAGTCTGAGCCACGGGCACCACCACACTGAGCAAGGCAAGGGAGGTGAGCCAAGGTAAGGGCCAAAGCTAAGGAGAAGCAGGACGACGCCAAGACCAAGACCACAAAGAGAAAAGGGGATGAAGCGGACTCCCCCCCCCCCCCCCCCGGCAAGATCCTTGGCGGGAGGCGGTTTTAGCAAACCGGGCAAGACCCTTGCCGTGGCAGCTCGCCCCACACCTAGGGAGTAAGTCACCCTTGAGTCCACTATCCCCATGGGGCAAGGATTCGGGAGACATCCCCGTGGTGGCATGCGGATCTTTGTGAAGACATTCAAGATCAGATACACCCTTTAGAAGATGATGATCCTTGGCAGGATCCCAGCCAAGGAGGACCACAAGGCCCCTGGCAAGATCCTTGCCGGGGATGATAGCAGGCGCCACGGCAAGACCCTTGCCGGGGCCCCGGCAAGGCCCTTGCCAAGAACACCCGTAGGGCCACCATCAGGACCACGCCAGTCAAACCTCCACCGCCGTTCGCATGCAGCTGCCGACCCAACCAGCTGGGCAGGCACCTGCGTGGCGGCATGCGGGTCTTCGTGGAGACCCACCACTGCGCCACCTCAGCTGCCTGCCTGCCTACATGGCGCCGCTAGCCAGGGCGCGTGTCGACACGAGAGGGAGCGGCGACGGATGAGACAGGGCTCTCCCCCATCCCCGATAAAGCAAGGACACCTGGGAAAGACGCATTAAATATGCCTTGTCATGTAATGCGAGGGATAACCTCACATCACTGTACCCTTTCCACCTCCTGTGTGCCACTGTGGCGACCCCTTTCCTATAAAAGGAGGCCTGAGGCGACCAGGAAGGGGATTCGGCTTTTTGGAGCTCCTCACGCCCCATAGCTAGCTCAAGAACACAAATATAGAATCCACCAAAGCAGGAGTATGGTTTGACGCATCCTCGCGGCCCGAACCTGGATAAACGAACCGTGTGCTATCTGTTTGATCCACTCTTCTCACGACCCCGCGCCCCGCAACCGTAGTAGGGATTCTTGTGATCCCATAGGTGTCGTTCCCACCGACATCTTTGGCGCGCCAGGTAGGGGGCGCAGTTGTGAGAATCGGCTCTAGCAGTTAGCCCGGCACTCCTTCATCTTCGTGACCCTTGAAGAAGAAAGGAGGCCAGAAGATCGACACTCGAGCGATCGCAAACAGAAGCTAAGTTACATTGAACCCTTATTTGTGCTTATTTGTATAGAATTTTAGTTATCACAATCCAATAATTTAAAAAATGTTACTTTTTGTGGGCATATAGTATTTGTTCTTGACGATGCCCGACCCGCATCCTCGCCGTCGACCCTTTCGCGACAATGTCCGGCTGATCCATGTCCCGGACTGGGCTCCGCCAGGCTGGCACTGGGAGGTGCTACCTCCAGGGGCGCGCCGCTTGGTGAGGAACCCGGCCTCGGGTCCCGTCATCGACCCTGATGTCCTTTGGTGGCGTTCGATTGGTTGGGCCACATTCGGTGCAGAGGGAGTCGGCCCTGCCGGAAGTGGTGTGTCGCCATGTCAGGGAGGAGGACGAGCACGTCCATCGCTACATGGCTGCTATGGACGTCAGGTTCTCCAATACCTGGCAGGTTCTTTGGGTAGATGACCGGAGATATGAGCCTGTGATGGTTCCTTCTCTTTGGGTGTCCACCGCCCGCGCCCCAGGAACCGCGAGTGGCCTAGATTCTTCTATAGTATTCGATCTTTATTACCTACCTAGCCAGTGATGTATTTGATATATAATATTCGAGACGATGTATTCGAGATTATATATATTGTTGGAGACAATGTACTCGAGATTATATATTATTCGAGACGATGTATTCGAGATTATATATTATTCGAGACGATGTATTCGAGATTATATATTACTCGAGACGATGCATATTATGTACTATATGATTCAGTTTTTCCTTATTGATTGCATCCATGCATTGTAATTTGAATTCTAAATTGTTTTATATTTCTTCTGGATTAGTTAAATAAAAGCTATGGTGGACAATACCGGCAGAGAGGGAGAAGAGGCCATGTTCGAGATCATACGCAGCCCTCGCAGGCCAGATGATCTGAATGAAGCAGATGACGGCTCCCAATATCTGAACAATACCGGGGAGGGTGATGATAAGATATTCGATCTCGACGACCGAGCTGATGAAGTCATGAACTATGATTATGATTATGATGACGCAGACAATGTTTATGATGACGCAGACAATGTTGATCTTGAAATAACAAAGACTACCGGCGAGGTATATTTATAGAAGGAGGCATCTGGTGATCATCACATGTTTTTTTTATTTGAAGATATATTAACGAATCGATCTTTCTTCTTTCAGCCCTCCGAATCGAGAAAATCTGCTTCTACAGACAGCAGGACAATGCGAGGCCCGGGCAAAAAGTTGAAGGAGGGTGTAAAGTACAACATCGATTCCATCAAAGTTAATGGCGAACCCCTCATGCCTAAGAACATTGCGAACAAGTTCGTTCGTCAGTGAGGAGTTCTTGTGAAGGACCAACTCCCAATCTCCATTCAAGAATGGAAAGAGCCAAAAACTAAACGTCTAGATGTTAATTGGGTAGACGACAGAGCAAAAGAAAAGCTTTGGGAATCTCTGATGGAACATTTCACCCTACCAGATCATTTCACTGATGCAGATGTGCAGAAAGTCAAGGATGCCGCTCTTAGGAAGATGGCAATTGCATTCAACACCCACAAGAAAACTGTATGGGCCAACTATGTCGCTGCAAAAAGGAAGACTCTAGAATTCAAGGGAACACTGGAGAAGCAAACAGAACACTAGCCCGCTTTCGTGAAATTCAAGGAATCTGAATTATCTAAGGAATGGTCGAGAAAAAACAAGTCCAATGCTGCAAAAAAGACGTAGTTCCATAGGCTGGGGCCAGGTGGCTACGCTGTAGCAATGCCTAAGTGGGATCAGTCTGAGCAAGAGATGGTGGATGCAGGGGTCACTCCAGTTACTAGGAGCTGGCCCCCCAGGTGCAGAACTTGGTTCTATACGCATGGGGGGGCATTGGACCCGAACACAGGCCTGGTTTCGAAGAAGGCAAGTCTAAAAGGAGCCGAACAAAAGTTACTTGACGCAATAGAAGATGCTTGAAAAGGGGAGTTCACGCCCAACAGAGAGAACGGTGAGCTTACGCGCGCCCTAGGAAATCCTGAACACCCGGGAAGAGCACGAGGAAAGGGCGTTATTCCCCGGTATGAGGGCTTTTCGGAATGAAACGACGACTACAGGTGCCGTGCAAGAAAGAAGATGGAGGAGGACAAGAAGAGGAAGCTGGAGAAGGAGCAGAGGAAGCAGGAAGCAGAACACCTTCAAGGCCTTGGCACTCAAATTCCAGCGGCAACAGCAGCAGATCGACTCACTTAGCCAGGAAAGGGGGGTCTCAGCAGCGGCAGCAGCTAGCGGATGATCCAGCATTGGATAGCACCGTCCCATCCATGCCAAGAAGCAGCAATGGTTCCGCCCTGGGAGACGCACTGCTGGATACATACCCTGTGGATGACATCATAGAGAACACTAACCGTGAGCTACACTTCAAAATGAAGAACATATCCATGAAGGTGGCGGACGCCGTTGCTTTTACAAATCCCCCCGAAGCATCTTCCCATTGCAACCCGATTCCAGCGGGCTATGCTCGTGTCTTGGTTGATGAGGTGGTGGACCAATATTCGGGGCTAGAGCTTGACATTGCTGGAGGTGACGACGAGCACACACTGGGAGAGGCCATACATCGTATCATCCTATGGAGAAAGGATTGCATCATCTTTCGAAGGCCACCGACACCGCGTCAGCCGACTCCTCCTCGAAGTCCGCCACCGAGTTAGCAGACTCCCGCTCCTCCAAGTCCACGAACGCGTAAGCCAACTCCTCCTCGAAGTCCGCCACCGTGTCAGCAGACTCCCGCTCCTCCAAGTCCACGAACGCATGAGCCGACTCCTCCTCGAAGTCCGCCACCGTGTCAGCAGACTCCCGCTCCTCCAAGTCCACCAATGCGTGAGCAGACTCCTGCTCCAACTCAGCCACGTCAGCCGTCTCCGCTGCCTCAGCAATCGTAGAAGAGAGCCGCTGCAGCTATGGTGCGTAGCGGTACGAGTCGAGGTAGTACAGGAGGAACATGCGGAGGCAAGCGATATAAATATGGTCCAAGCATCGCTCCTCTTCCTCATAGGCCTTACGACATGACCAAGGAGCGGTACGAGTCGGTATCAGTGTTGGACAACTCCTCGACATCGAGCTCATGTCTCCACTTAGAGAGGAGGAAATAAAACGGAAATATGTCCGGGGCCAACCTTTGGTCGAGCCCGAGCAGGTCAAGAACCACCCAACGAGAATGTATGAATTGCATCAATGGTACATGAACATTACCAAGATTTCCAATCGAGAGTCCCTCATGGTGAATGTCAAGAAGGAGCATTACTTCCATGAGAAAGCTCTAGCTGTTGAGTATACAGAACTATTTCAATTATTCAATCAAGACGCACTCGACAAATCTATCGTCAATTGCTATTGTCTGTAAGTGATTTCTTTCTGTAATTTAAGTCTCAAGCTAGCTGTAGTGATCATTTTGATCAATCATTACCTGTAATTATCCTCACTATATTCTTTTCTGTTGTATTATGTAGGATGAAGATGTATGAAATGAAAAAATCTGGACGTTATGGCATTGGGTTAATTGACCCAAATACCGTTAATGAACACACATGTAAAATTCTAAGTTGTCGAGCAAGTTTAGAGGAAAGCATGCTAGAGTTCTTCAAGCGCCTCAATACCAATGAAGATATACTACTTCCTTACAACTTCCCGTGAGTCACACTATCTTGTACTACAAAATCTGTTTTTTCTTACTAGCTAGCTAGATGTTAATAATTAAGTGTATAGGGTTTAGGCTAGTTGATTAGTGTTGTGCACATGCCCGCTTAATTAAGACATGCAAACGTGTGCGCATGCAGTTACCACTGGATCATGTTAGTCATTAAAGTTGTTAAAGGAACAATTGAAGTACTAAACTCACTACTTAAGGAAGAAAGTGACTTCGCCATCCTGAAGGGGATAGTCGCCAGGTAATTTCAATCATTATTAACTATATCTCGGCCTATTTAATTACTTCGTCATTTCCTGATATCAACTATTTAATAACCCCTTCATTCATTTTCTTTGCTGGCGGGCAAGGCTTGGGCAAAGTTCATCAAGGTGATTCCAGGCAACTGGAAAAAAAGCTGTATTGGTGGCGACCCAAGGTAAGTAATTAAATAGTACTAGCTAGCTAGCTACCATCTCTTTAATCCTTGTTTCAATACCATTAATTAATTATCATGTTTGATTAATCATTATCTGATTAAATTCCATTCTCGTAAAGGCCTTGAAGCAGGCGCCGGGGACTGATCTGTGTGCATACTACGTTTGCGAGAACATTCGCATGATGGCGTCCGAAAGAAGCAAATCTGATAGACAAGAATGGGTACGTTTACCAGAATAATATTCACGGTATTTACATCATTATCGATATCTAATCACATAACTAATACACTTGCATATTGATCTCCTTCTTAACAGTTCAAAAGAGGTGCAGGAGAAGCTCCTACCAACGGAGCGCATACTAGCACTTAAAGAGGAAATAGCGGGATTTTTGCTCGACCAGGTCATAAATCCGAAAGGAGAATACTATTACCCACTAGCACCCCCATGAACCACTTGTCATCGTGCTCCGAAGGCACCAAGGAAATATGTAGGAGAAATTGTATATATATATATATGTGTGTGTGTATGTGTGAATAATTAATGGTGGTTGTGAGACATTATATATATATATAGGAAAATGGTTATATATATACACTATTCATCACCCGGGGTGCAGAATAATTTATTCTTCAACCGAGATAATCTTACGATCATTTCATAATTAAATTACGTTTGGAATTCAAATAGTTACATTCCTATTGATTCGCTACGTAAAATTTAGTATAAGAAAATAAGAATATAGGTCATAAGACAAGAAAATTGCAGTTTATCTGTATTTTCCACTATGTTTTTACGTTTGTAATTTTACATAGCATGAAATATTTTTTACGATGATTATATATTTTTTTACGGTTTCTTTTTACGTCGGAAATAAGACAAAAACTTACGGAACGTAAAATTACGGTGTATTGATGGTAAAATAGACGGGGTGAAGAATAACTATTCCTCACCTAGGGTGACGAATAGCGTGATATATATATATATATATATATATATATATATATATATGTTACTATTCATCACCCAGGGTGCAGTATAAGTTATTCTTCACCCGAGGTAATCTTACGATCATTTCATAATTAAATTACGTTTCAAATTCAAATAGTTACATTCCTATTGATTCAGTATGTAAAATTTGACATAAGAAAATAAAAATATAGGTCATAAGATAAGAAAATTTGCAGTTTATGTGTATTTTAGACTATGTTTTTTACGTTTGTAATTTTACATAACATAAAATATTTTTTACGGCGATTATATATTTTCTTACGGTCCTTTTTGCGTCGGAAATAAGACAAAACTTACGGAACGTAAAATTACGATGCATTGATGATAAAATAGAGGGGGTGAAGAATAACTATTCCTCACCCAGGGTGATGAATAGCTATATATATATATATATATATATATATACACACACACACACACATATAGTGTTACTATTCATCACCCAGGGTGCAGAATAATTTATTCTTCACACGAGGTAATATTATGATCATTTCATAAATAAATTATGTTTTCAAATACAAATAGTTACAGTCATATTGATTCACTTTGTAAAATTTGGCATAAAAAAAGTCAGAAGATCAGAAAAATTACATTTTATGTACATTTTACACTATGTTTTTACATTTGTAATTTATGTAACATAATATATTTTTTACGGCGATTATATATTTTCTTACGGTCTCTTTTTATGTCCGAAATAAGACAAAATTTAAGAAACGTAAAATTACGGTGCATTGATGTTAAAATAGAGGGGGGTGAAGAATAACTATTCCTCACTCAGGGTGACGAATAGCGCGACCCCATATACATATATATATATATATATATATATATATATATATATATATATATATATATATATATATGCATAAGTGTATATATATATATATGATCGGTTCTATGAGAAAATCTATTTATATATATGCATAAGTGTACAATATGTAGTACCGTAAAATGCCAGCAAACAAAAAAGAATTAAATGGAAAACACAAAATTAAAGGAAAAATAAAAAATAAAACCAAAACCCCCCAACATTCTGTACTAAGGGTCTACCCGCACCCAGGCCTTACTCGTGCCACGTGGTGGCTCTTTAGTGCCGGTTCGTGCCAAACCGGTACTAGGGGGAGGGGGGTGGGGTTAGTCCCCACTCTTTAGTGCAGGTTGTAGAACCGGCACTAAAGGCCCTTACGAACCGGCGCTAAAGCGCGATTCTGCACTAGTGTATGGAGGTATTTTCCTTCCCTCCGTGTTTTTCATTTGTCCCCTCATGGGCATAATTTTTCTAGTGCTGCTTCCAGCAAATACTACTAGGGTGCATATATACGCTCTATGTCTGCAAGCAGTACCATGAAAAATTTCTATCATAACAAAGCAAGGTTTCTAAGATACACAAATCCTATTGCATCGTTGGGTGAGCATAATTGAAAGAACAGATCCCTGAAAAAAACATGGAGTTTCGCTTGTAAGAAACAAAGAGAAGTAGACTGGACAGATCATGTAATGCGAAAACAACATAGGCACTTAGCCACTTCATTCTTCCTCCTCCAGGTGCCCACTAATCACTTCCGCCCATAGATCATAATTAATGAGTCATACCAACTAGCCTGCTGTACTTAGATTTCGATGCAGAACCACTATTATCTCTATTGTCAGCCCTTGCAGGACGCTGACGATGTATCTCACCACTCCGCATATCATAGCACTCATGAAAAGTGTGATTATCTATCTTTTTGCCAAATAAAGTCTTCGCCTCCAAGTTCCATTTTGTAAGTAGCGCGGGTGTGAGTTTTCCGTCTACCAAATGCTCCTCCTTCAGTTTAAATACGAGTCCCCAATCCATTTTCTCCACCCATGCCCTTCCTCTAGGTCCTTGTTTTAGTTGGCTACCATAGTAGGCAACTTGACCAAGTGCACAATATGGAGCTTGCTTCATCACAAGTAGTTTCTGCAAACAATGTAGATATTTTAGATAGCGGCAATCAAACAAGACACTAGGAAACAGTTCAGGACATATCGCATAACAGCAAGGGCGGAAGTAGTCTAGGCCAACAACCGCACGTGAGGTGCAGCAGGCCACGGCCAGTACAATAGCAGCATGACTGGAGCCATAATAGAACTGCGCCTACTTGGACAACTTTGAAAACTAAAAACTGAACTAAGGATACAACCATTTTGATCCAATCAATAGAACATGGATATATGGTAGCAAAACAAAATTATGCAGTAATTTCAAGGTAGGTGGTGCGAGGTAATTAACTGTACCTTACTCAGTGCATAATATTAGTTTCAACATATGTCGAATCACGCTAGAAAATCAATCCATGTCAAACATGTTCCATACAGTTCTGAAAAGAAAAGAGGTGAGGTTGTGGATGGAGGGGAAAACAGAGGAATAGGACAATGCCACAAGGGGGAGAGATGGGACAAAGGGTAGCACAAACATGGTGGGTGGGCACAGTGGCGGGTGGTGACAAGAGGTACAGGAAAGAAACTCTGATTACCAACTTGGATTATGGAATACAAACCATTTACGTTAGGTGTGCCCACGAAGGAGTCATATACAAGTACATGTTGCAACTACCGAGCTATACAAAGGGGCATGCACAACGTGCTAACCGAACTGGAGCTTGTCGCCCGCCCATTTTCATAGAAAGATGACATTGATATTAGAAAAGATTGACGCTAAAATTGTCTCACATTCCATCGATTTGAATTGTGGTCCCTCAGTATAAGGAAGCGATGTTACCAAACATGCTATGATAATCATAATTCTCTAACATTGTATTCACATCAAATCACAAACAACAAAAGAAATATCACGTTGGTCAATGCCTTGTTTCTAGATCCAACATAAAAGCAAGATGCTTTCAGTTTTGCTGGTGATAACTTTAATTACCGTCTATAAATTAAGAAGACACTTATTGAGAAAATAGAAAAGAACAAGTTGGTGACCGTTACATCCTGAAATGCTATTATCAGGTCCTCGAGAAGCATCGAACTTCATCTCTGATACCCCACTATTCTCACCTATCCATGTGGAGGTACAATTCAATACACCATGAACAAATTCGACAAACTGAACAGTTATGTAAGCTCTTTGTAATTTTGAGCATATAGCTTCCCTATCCCCGCCTGAAATGGAAATAGTCATGGGGTAGCTAGCTCCGCGGCTTGGCACCATTCCCCTTGCCCTTCTTCTTCTAACCATCCTCCATTGAGCTGGAGTTGCCTTCTTGTTGGTATCACCCTTGCATCTATTGGGATCCCATTCTTTTTGTTCCTCTTCCTGAAAATCAGAATTAATGTAGTTTGGCCCTCAATGACATGCAGAGGGATCGTCCCAATTAGTGCTCAAACTGCAACTCACCAATCCCGGAAAATGACTGCACCAATCTTCTCTAGGAGATCCAATCTGTCTCTGTCAGTAGGGCATTAGCGTTCCCAATAACACGAGGACATAAAAAATGTCGTGGAAGACTTTGAGACCAGTTGCATCAGGAAAATTCGAAGGGAGAGTGATGCTTTGGCCCATGAAGTTGTTGCCGCATATGCCAATTTCCATGGAGATTTGAGATTGGGATCTATTGTTCCTAACTCCCTGTAGGTTTTGTATAGTAAAGAGTGTGATATGGCTCTGGTGAATGCTTAGGAAATTGTTTCCCCGAAAAAATATCAAACTGACCTGAGTGTGTCTACCGATAAAATATTCAATTGTTCCTTCCAAACTTGAGAGCTGGAAACAACTAAAGGAATGTTTTTTCCAAAACAACTAAAGGAAGGTGTGAAGTGTCAGGTTTCAAGTTTTCAACCCAACCACGGTCCTGTTATTTGATTGTAGAAATATAGTTAAAAGAAGCACATGGCCATACATAACAATCATCTCTTGCAGATGTTAGTGACTTATCAACTAAAATAAAAATAGTGTGTAAAAAACTAAAATAAAAGTAAAACACATACAGGACAGGTTGAGTTGAGAAACATGCAAATATCAGGAACGCCGGAAGGAAATCTGAGAAGGTAAAACAACTAAAGGAATGTTTTTTCCAAAACAACTAAAGGAAGGTGTGAAGTGTCAGGTTTCAAGTTTTCAACCCAACCACGGTCCTGTTATTTGATTGTAGAAATATAGTTAAAAGAAGCACACGGCCATACATAACAATCATCTCTTGCAGATGTTAGTGACTTATCAACTAAAATAAAAATAGTGTGTAAAAAACTAAAATAAAAGTAAAACACATACAGGACAGGTTGAGTTGAGAAACATGCAAATATCAGGAACGCCGGGAGGAAATCTGAGAAGGTAAGCAAGATCATGACATTAATACAATGGGAAGGATGGATCATGCAGGAGTTATTGTTCTTTCCTTTAGTTGTCCACAATCAGAAAAAGAATTTGTATTACCTTAATTTGTCTACTGCATACTGCTTGTGAGCGCTGTCAATGGCCTCCCAGAACAGCAGCTACCTTGGGTGTTCGCCATTGAGGATTCTGTACTAGTGGTTGTTAGAATTAGATCAGTTGTAATCTCAATGGACTCTCTCTCTCTCTCTCCCGTATACCTTTCTTTCTGTAACGATCCTAGAGATCAATCTATCCTTGTACCTCACGGCAAGTTGTTATGCCATCGATCAATAAAACCCCAGCGGCTCCCCACGAGGTAGTAGGAACGCTTCTGCCAAGTTATTCTTACATGGTATCAGAGCCAAATCTCTTCCCATCTAGCCATCGAAGCCATCCCCATCGATCGATTCTCACCAGGAACAAAACCCATCGATAGACATGTCTTCCTCGTCCCAGGTCGTCCTCAACCTTGGAGCTCCACTAGCTGAGAAGCTTACCAAGGGGAACTTCCTCCAGTGGAAGGCCCAGGTCATGCCCGCCCTGCGAGGAGCGCAGGTGATAGGGCTCCTGGATGGAACCGACGCGGCGCCCCCGGCTAGAGTGGAGCAGCAGCAGTCGGACAAGACCATGGTAGCGGTGCCCAATCCGCTCTATGCGCCATGGCTATCAAAGGACCAAGAGGTCCTCAGCTACCCGATGAACTCCCTATCAAAGGAGGTCCTCATCCTGTTCACGGGTAAGGAAAGTACATATGATCTATGGACCGGCATCACCACACTCTTTGCATCGCAGTCCCAGTCCCGCATCACGAACCTGAGGATCGCCATCACCACCACGAAGAAGGGAACTATGTCTAGCACCGCCTACATCTCCAAGATGAAAAGTCTTGGGGATGAGCTCGCAGTAGCAGGACGTCCAGTCTCCGATCCTGAGATGGTGGACTATGTGCTTGCCGGATTGCATCGGGACTATGATCCAGTGGTGGCGGCAATCGGTGTTGTCAAGACCTCCATCAGCGTTGATGAGCTCTTTGCTCAGGTCGCATCCTTTGACCAGCGCATTGAGATGCTGGGAGATGGAGGAGATGGCGGCTTCAACACTTCAGCTAACCTGGTGCAACGTGGCCGCGGTCAGTACAGGTCCAGGGGGCGCGCGCGGCTCCAGGGGCTGCGGCCGTGGAAGGCGATCTCCCTCTGCCCCAACTGGCAGCAACAGGGGGGCGAGGTGGTCGTCTCCAACAGCAGCAGCAACAACGTCCACCGCACCGAGATTATCCCGAGTGCCAAATCTGCACCAAGCATCATCGTGGCGGCGCTCGTGAATGTTGGGATCGTTATGAAGAAGATGAGTATGAGGAGAAGGAGGTCCATGCTGTCACTGACTCCTACGGCATCGACACAAATTGGTATGTAGATACCGGAGCTACAAATCACATCACGGGGGAGCTCGACAAGTTGACGATCCGAGACAAGTACCATGGACACGACCAAGTACACACCGCGAGTGGTTCTGGTATGGAAATTACTCACGTTGGTAGTTCAGTTGTCAAAACCCCCATGAAAGATTTACATCTAAATAGAATTCTATATATGCCAGAAACATCAAAAAATCTTGTTTCTGTTCATAGATTTACTCTTGATAATCGTGTTCTCATTGAATTCTACCCTTACTTCTTTTTGGTTAAGGATTTGGACACGAGGAGAGTACTTCTTACGGGCAAGTGTGTGGGAGGCCTCTACCCACTCATATCTTCATCACCATCATCAAACAAACAAGCTTTTGTTGCTGTCAAGCGTTCTTCAGCAAAGTGGCACAGTAGATTAGGTCATCCATCATCAGTTATTGTTAAGCTCGTTCTTAGTAAGAATAATCTCCCTCATTGTCATGAGTCTAGTATTGAGTCAGTTTGTGATCCATGTCAGCAAGCTAAAAGTCATCAATTGCCATATCCTATTTCTGTTAGTGTCTCCACTGCACCTTTACAACTTGTATTCTCAGATGTGTGGGGGACAGCACCTACCTCTGTTGGTAGGCACTCATATTATGTAAGCTTCATTGACGACTATAGAAAATTTACTTGGATCTATCTTCTTAAGAAACGGTCTGAGGTGTTTCAAGTTTTCAAGAACTTCCAAAATCTTGTTCAACGAAAACTAGACACAAAGATCATTGCCATGCAAACTGACTAGGGAGGTGAATTCAAGAAGCTCAATCTCTTTTTCAGCAACTTGGTATTTCACATCATGTTTCATGCCCCCATGCACATCAACAGAATGGTTCTGCCGAAAGAAAACATCGCCATGTTGTTGAAGTAGGGCTAGCTCTACTAGCAAATGCATCTATGCCATTAAAATTTTCGGATGAAGCATTCTTAACTGCTACATATCTCATAAATTTGCTTCCTAGCAAAGTCATTAAATTTGAGACACCCATCACACGTCTATTTTGTATTACTCCTGATTATAAATCACTTCGTGTATTTGGTTGTGCTTCCTGGCCCAATCTCCGTCCCTATAATACACGAAAGCTTGCTTTTCGCTCAAAGAAGTGTGTATTTCTTGGGTATAGTCCTATTCATAAAAGAGTCAAGTGTCTAGATGTTTCCACTGGTAGGGTCTACATCTCACGAGATGTTGTGTTTGATGAATCAGTGTTTCCTTTTGAGTCCCTTCATCCCAATGCCGGAGCACTCCTTAGGAAATAAATTCTTCTCCTACCACAAAATCTCCAAAATTTCGATCAAGGGGGTGACAATTGTACTAACCCAACTGACGATCCAACTAGTACTGGTGTTGTATTTCCTGTTGTGTAGGGTCATGCAGAAAATGCAGCAGAAATTGGTGAAGAAAATGATCTAAATTTTGATGAACAAGAGCCCATATTTCATGTGCAACAAAATGACGAAGTCGGCACGGAGCACAAGGAAGATCCGGCAGCGCCTGGAACTCCTGTACACCAGGGATCGGGTCGCGCGCCTGGCAAACCAGCAGATGCCCCGTCACGTGTTGCGACACGCTCTACCTCGCGCCCCACGCGTGGGCCCGCGACAGCGACGGCTGATGCAGAAAACTCGTGCGGTGTGGGATCTCCAGCATGCAGCGGCGGATCTTCTGCGGCTGCAAAATCTGGTGCTACTGCAGATTCTGGCACACCACAGGCCACATCATCTGAGCCAGGATCTGGTGCGGAAAGTGTAAACAAGAGCTCTCCAGGATCCTCTGTGGCCAACTCGTCTACACCACCTTCTGTGCAGAGGCATACACGTCAACTTCAGCCTCTCTCACGTGTTACAACACGGCTACAAAAAGGTATAAGACATCCAAAGGTCCGAACTGATGGCACCGTACCGTATGGCATGTTGTGTGTTGCAGGAGAACCAACAAAACTAGATGATGCATTGGGAGATCCAAAGTGGAAAAATGCAATGGATGAAGAATATCTGGAACTTATGAGGAACAAGACCTGGCATCTTGTGCCCGAGCAGAGAGCCAAAAAAATCATTGATTGTAAGTGGGTCTACATGATTAAAAAGAAGGCAGATGGCTCAATTGACAGGTATAAAGCACGTTTAGTTGCAAAAGGTTTTAAACAACGTTATGGGTTAGATTATGTAGATACTCTTAGTCATGTTGTTAAAGCTGCAACTATTAGGCTTGTGCTAGCCATTGATGTGTCTAGGGGATGGAATTTGAGACAGCTAGATGTACAGAATGCGTTTTTGCATGGTGTTCTGGAAGAGGAGGTCTACATGAGGAAACCACCAGGATATGTAGATAAGAAAACACCTCATTATGTATGCAAACATGACAAGGCACTATATGGTTTGAAGCAGGCACCCAGAGCATGGTGCTCAAGATTGAGCTCTCAGCTAAAGCTCCTTGGCTTTGTTGCATCTAAAGCTGATACGTCATTTTTCATTTATAACAAGGCAAATACAGTCATATTTGTGCTAATATATGTTGATGATATTATAGTTGCAAGTTCTTCACAAAGTGCTATTAATGCTCTTTTGCATGATTTGAGTTCAGAATTTGCTTTGAAAGATCTTGGTGATCTTCACTTCTTCCTAGGCATCGAAGTTAAGAAGATTCAAGATGGCATAGTACTGAGTCAAGAAAAATATGCCACTGAACTTCTAGCTCGTATGGGAATGAAGGATTGTAAGTCTTCCCCTACACCATTGTCTTCTTCAGAGAAACTTTCAGCTTTTGAAGGTGAGCCACTCAAGGAAGAAGAAAGCACAAGGTACAGAAGTGTTGTAGGAGCTTTGCAGTTTTTAACATTGACAAGACCAGATATATCCTTTGCTGTTAACAAGGTTTGTCAATACTTGCATGCACCTACAACCGTACATTGGACAGCTGTTAAGAGAATGGTACGGTATATGAAACACACTGTGAGCTTGGGGCTTCAGTTCAAATGTTCTAATTCCACCCTTGTTAGTGCTTTGTCTGATGCTGACTGGGCAGGATGTAGTGATGATAGAAAGTCAACTGGAGGTTTTGCAGTTTTCTTTGGAGCAAATCTTATTTCTTAGAGTGCTAGAAAACAAGCTATAGTGTCAAGGTCAAGTACTGAGGTGGAATACAAGTCATTGGCAAATGCTACTGCGGAAATCATATGGTTGGAATCATTACTCAATGAGTTGGGAATTAAACAACATCGTGTGGCATGTTTATGGTGTGATAACTTGGGAGCTACCTATCTTTCTGCTAATCCCATATTTCATGGACGAACCAAGCATATTGAAATTGATTTTCATTTTGTACGAGAAAGAGTTGCAGAGAAGAAGTTGGACATAACGTTTATTCCTTCCAGAGATCAGGTAGCGGATGGTTTCACCAAGGCCTTATCAATCAAGCCATTTGAGGAATTCAACAAGAATCTTAACATAGGATAGTTGAGATTAAGGGAGGGTGTTAGAATTAGATCAGTTGTAATCTCAACAGACTCTCTCTCTCTCTCCCGTATACCTTTCTTTCTATAACGATCCTAGAGATCGATCTATCCTTGTACCTCACGGCAAGTTGTTATGCCATCGACCAATAAAACCCCAGCGGCTCCCCACGAGGGAGTAGGAACGCTTCTGCCAAGTTATTCTTACAACTGAATCAGTGTACGCCGGGCAGGGAGAGCAGCCGCAGCTACCAGTTGAAACCAAGAGAGGAGGCAAGCCTTAAGTGTAAGGAGAAGGGTCGCGAGAGGCTGCCGCCATGGCCGCCATCTCTCGAAACAGGCTCCTCACCCCCCCCCCCCCTTATAAATAAAGACATAGTGGTGAGGAAACCCTCATACATGCAGGTCGGAATGAAAAATAATAAGAATAATAAGGCACCAAGAGAGTGGCACAAGTGCCACTAACCCAATGCCAAACATGAAAAGCAGGAGCCGCCACCCCTAGCACACTGCAACCAAGACTCTTGAAGAGGACCGAAACCGTGCCACAATGAGAAACCACCATTTCACGAGGAGCTGAACACACCGAGCCATCTCCGGAAAGGTCCGACCCATCATCGAGATGGCCACCTCGCTCCGAGCCATGGAGCGCCGCTCCGGCCAAGAGATGACATGGACCGAGAATGGAGACCGCGAACACACGTCTACAAGATAGGCAGTCATCGAAACCACCCCTAGCCAGAGGCAAGGATGCACTATGCCAGCGTGAAGGCAAACCCGACCCCATAAGACATATGCAACCAACAGAAACCGAGGGTACACAACGACGCCCTCAAGAGGGTGATGACACCATGCACCACCGTCGTCGAGTCCAAGAGATGGACTAGGAACCGAGGGCCATGGCGGTCATCGCGTATAGAAGAGCTGGGTATGATGTGGGGCAGAGGCATGGAGCCAAGGTGTCGTCCTTGGGCCTGAGCACCAACAGTTTGTCCCCAAGGAAGTTCCCTGTGGTTGGATCGTCGTCGGCAGCGCCTTGATTTGATTAAAAGCTTAGCTACCGAGCTATACATATTCTCGAATACTACATTATTGGCTAGGGAAGTAAAAGAAAACAGACTTTTCATATATGCATCAATTCTTGGTGGTGATGATTCGACAACAGCACTGAACGAAGGCTCGATGGATCCTCCAATAGTCCGGCAGAGCCCTTCGCAGTGCCACACCCAACCTCCCCTTCATTGCCGATGGCATAGGTTGAAGAGTTTCTTCCTCCTCGTCACCGCCTCCCCACAGAGTCACCGCAGCACAGGCATACTAAGATGCTCTAGTGGCTAGACCGGCAGTACATCATGCCCTGTATTCTTTGTCGACCGGAACGTCTCCTCCCACTGAATGCACATCGCCGGAAACCCTGAATAAATCCAGAAATAAATGCAAGCACCAGGACTTGAACCCTTGTGGGCTGGGATACCACAATCCTTTTAACCATCCAACCACAGGTTGGTTTGCGTCATTCCCTGTATTCTTTTTTTTTAAGGGGTAATCATTCCCTGTATTCTGATGTGTGGATTTGAGTACAAGAATGGTGAATAATTGACCACATGATGTGTGACTTTTGTGTGGACTGGCTAGCTTCATTGCTGTTGCTGCGTGGATAAGGCCCAATATGTTTGTTCGTTTTGGGGCAAGAATGCAAATAAGCAAAGAGCCCAACTTTGCTCAAACAGAAAGACAGAAAGAGAATAAATCCTGTGTCGTCCCCCCGCGGGCTAGCGCGCCTTCCTCCCCTTCCCTTCTCCCAGCCCGCAGCCCGCCCAGACTCGCCAATTGCCGGAGCCCCCTGGGCAAAGCCCATCACGGTGGCCTATGGTGGGACCCCTTTTCTCCGGTGCTCGAGGATGGCCGATGCGGGGTGGCCTATCCAGGTGGTAATGGACGGGCGCAGGGCTCGCGCGGCACAGCGGTGACGGCGTCTTCGTGGCGGGCGAGCGGCGAGGCGATGGCCTTGGGATTGGCGCTGGTGGCCATCTCCTCCGTCGGAGGTCGTCGGCCTACGGCTGGGTGGTCGGATCTTGAGATCCGTCATCTAGGCCGTGAGCCCATGACGACAATTAAACAAAAACGACATGACTTGTAGTATTCCTTGGTCATACTCATACGTGAAGTACTACTTTGGAAATTGTTCCCTGACGGATATGGTTCTCACATTGCACCTCCCATGGCATGGCACGGCTTGAAGGAAACAAACTGCTTTAGTCCACCACCAGCATCTCACACCGTCAGCATCCTCGCTTTGAGTTTTTTTTGGTACATAGCAAATTCGATATAAAAACGGAAAAAGAGTTACTAGTACTCCTGCTATACATTACCTTGGGAGTTGCGAGGAATCTAACCGTTCTGTCCTTTGATTTTTTTGCAACGGAAGCAACAAGAATAATGCGATCGAGCACTGTTGCAAAAAGTAAAGAAAAGAAAAGAAAAGGATGCCTTGCGACTGCAGTTAACGATGCCTTGCAGCTAGATAGTCGGAATATGTTGAATGTTCTTCTTAAATCTTAAACCAAACAAAACCCATCCTTCTTCCCCACCGACACTCCATCTCTCCTCTACACCCACACTCCATCCCTTCCCTTGTCTCCCCACGCTTCTTCCCTCTTGCTCATGGAGTCATGGACACTTGATCCTCTCCTCCTTCTTGCCCTTCAGTTATTGCTTCTTCAGCAGGTATATATATTCCTCTTTTCCGTCTGGTGTGGTGCACAGCGAGACAGCGACGCGTCTTCCATTCCACCTCCGACAACAGCGGCAGATGACAGACATGTCGGCGCCAAACGCGCCTTGGTTTGCGGGTGTGTGCTAAGTCATCATCTTCCCTTTTTTTTTTATCTGTGCAATACTGTGCGTGTAGTGTACCAGCTCTCTCCTCTAAAACGTACAGTACGTATGTATGTCGTTGCAGATCTCTTCACAGATGTTAGGGTGAGGACCCTGTCGCACCAGGTCACCACACTTGGGGACAGGGTGTGGGAACTGGAGCGCAAAATTACCCAGCTGATCTGCGAGAAGGGCAAGCTGGAGAAGCAACTGGAGGAGACGAAGGCCATCTCAAGCCACAAGGAAGAGGTGGAGAGAAGCTTCAAGGCTGAAAACCATAAGCTTCGGTCGGAAGTTTCGATCGCAGAGGAAAAATGTGGCAAGTCTGAAGCGGAGGTTGAGAGGCTCAGGAAGGAAGTAGGCACGCTGGCGGAGGCAAAAGAGGCTGCTGCCAAGGAATTCAACGATGAGAGAGCAAATATCAGGCTGGAATCGGAGAATCTCAAGAGAAGGCTGGAGGAAATTCAGGCTATCAAGGATTTGGCAGAGTGCGAAAATGACAAGCTTCGTTCAGAGGCTTTGATCGCAAAGGAAAAGCAAAACATGTCCGAAGCAGAGATTGAGAGGCTGAAGATAGAACTGGGTGGGTTGGCGGAGGCCAAGGAGGCGGCCGCCAAGGCATTTGATGTAAAAAATGCAGAAATCACCGAGGAATTAGAGGAACTTAAGAGGAAGCTGAAGGAAATCCAAACAAATAAGGATTTAGTGGATGGAGAAAATGATAAGCTTCGGTCTGAGGTCTTCACAGCGGAGGAGAAATGTAGGCAGTCTGAAGCAGAGGTTAAGTGCCTTAAGCAAGTAGTGGGTGCATTGGTGGAGGCGAAGGAGGCAGCGGCAAAGGCATTTGAAGCCGAGAAGGTAGAAATCATGAAGGAAATGGACAATCTTAAGAGGACAATAGAGGAAATCCAGGCCAACAAGTATTCGGTGGAGAGTCAAAACCATGAGCTCCAGTCAAAGATTTTGATTGCAGAGCAGGAGAATGGTGTATTTGAAGCAGAGGTTAAGAGCATGAAGATGGAATTGGGTGCAGTAGAGGAGGCCAAGGAGGTTCTTGCCAAGGAGTTTGATGCCGAGAAGGCTGAAATCCTCAAGGAACTGGAGGATCTTAAGGGGAATCTGGAGGAATTCAAGGTCAACAAGGATTTGTTGGAGGGTAAAAATGATAAGCTTCGGTTGGAGGTTTTTGCTGCAGAGAAGAAACAAAGCATGTCTGAAGCAGAGGCTAAGAGCCTTAAGATGGAACTGGTTGCATTAGTGGAGGCAAAGGAGGCGGCTACAAAAGCATTTGACGCCGAGAAAGCAAAAATCACAAAGGATTTGGAGGTTCTTAAGAGGAAGGTGGAGGAAATCCAAACCAAGAAGGATTTGGTGGAGGGTGAAAAGGATAAGCTTCGTTTGGAGATTTTAATAGAAGAGCAGAAACATGCCATGTCTGAATTAGAGGTAAAACGCCTCAAGATGGACTTGGCTGCATTGGCGGAGGCGAAGGAGGCAGCTGTGAAGTCATTTGACGCCGAGAAGGCTAAATTCATGAAGGAGGTAGAGAGCCTCAAGAGGAAGATAGAGGAAATCCACGCCAGCAAGGAAGCAGCTGAGGAAGCAGGGCGCAACAAAGATGTCGAGGCTGATAGGCTGAAGGATGACTTGTTGAAGATTGGCGTTTCTGTCTCACAGCTGCAAGCATCCTGTATTGAACTTGATGCGAAGCATTCACGCCTGAATGATGAGATGAACTCAGTCCAGAAAGCACTAGTGTCTGAGAAGGTTGAAGGTAACAAGCTCAAGCTAAAAATTGAGGAGCTCGAGAATTACATTGCTGAAAAGGATGGTGAGAATGGGAAACTAAAGGCGGCATTGGAGGAAAAGAAGAGTGAGATTGATGCCCTCAGCAAAGACAATGAGCAGCTACATCTCACAGTTGCTGAGGCACATGAGAAGAATAAATGTAGCATCTTATCATTCTTATCACCGTGCGGCTCCAGATAACTTGGTTGTAATGTGTTGCATTACTAATGCAATGGTGAATAGTTTGTATTATGCAATGAAATAAAAAATTAATTTTCTTTGTGATTTTTCGACAAAGGGTGGATTTTATTGACTCAAAATGAAGCATCAAAAAGATTCATAACACAATGAGCACACACCCGGCCTCTGCATAGATAGGATGCACATAGCCAATACCAACTCACACACACGAAAACACGCCAACAACTAGCGAAGTCATATAAGATCAAAGCTATGTGTAGGTGATTTAAAATGAAAAAGGCCCTAAAGTGATTAGATCTGTGATAGGCGAACTACAGTAATGATCATATCCGCACCAACCATCTCATGACACCACATGAACGACGAGATTCTTCAATAGCAACGCCTTCAATAAGGGAGCGACACTATAATGTTGTCATCACCGGATCCAACCGGAAGGCCAGAATCTAGGTTTTCACCCTGAAGAATCAGTTCAAGCATATCTGAGCAATGCCTTCAACAAGGTAACGTTGTAAGAAAAACATCGTCATTGCGAGGTATAGGCACTCGGGCTTGACCTAGGCTTTCGCCCCGGAGCTCGAGACCAGGTGCTCAAGTAGCACCATCATCGAAATCCCTCATGTGTTGTCGCCACCACTTCGCTGCGAACCCAGCAGTTAAATGCGATGCGACCGCCGCCACTGCCCAACCATTCTTCTGCGTCAAGTCTTCGTCCATAGTTTGTATCGCACCGCCGAAGTCAACCATCGGATCAGAAGAGATGAACCCTCACAAAGATCATTCGATGAACCACCGTCATCGTGCAGCCATAGGAAGTCACTGCAATGCTTTGCAGTCACCGCCATCGGACCGATCAGATATGAATCACCACAGCTCTGTTGGCAGGTGTCGAAGGTCAGCACCTCGCCGCCGCAGACTCGTACGGGCCAACCCGCACAACTGCAAGGCGTGCGGACACAGCGCCGATGCTTCAGTGCCGCGGTATCACGCGGCCACAAGCGGCACCTCGCTGACGACTTGGAGCATCGCTAGGGCCGACGAGGAATGCCGCTAGAACCACATGGAGCTCCCGATCTGAGCGCGCCGCCGCGAGACGAGATGCAGCTCCGATTCCCAGCAGCCAATGGCATCCGAATTCACCGCATCTCCGCATCAGAAAACGCTAGCTCGAGAGCAGTCCAGACCCATCGCCACAGGGCACTTCCCGCTCCTCGCACTTGCCAAGACGCTGCACCAGGAGCAGCCTTGTGGACCAGCCACCGCCACTCTAGATCTGCATCGCGCCCGCAGCATGCCGAGAGCCCACCAGGCCGTATACTTTGAAGAGCAGCAGGCCCCGCCGCCACCGCAGCAGACGCCAACGGCGACGGCGGCAAGAAGCAGCAAGGAGAAGGGCTCCTGGAGAAAGGGATTTGGGCGCCCCGGTGCCGCCGCTGGGGGCGACAGGGGAGCGAGGGGGCTCTCAATTTTCTTTGTGATATGTGATTTCTTCATTCATGTTACATTCATTGGGATGTAGTTTGTGGTGCCTTACATTTTTCTACTTTTGATGAAAGTCAGGGGTGGATATGGGCCTAGGGCCCCTATGTCCACGACCCTAGGTGTAGCCAAAAAGTTCAACTAACAATGATCCAATCGTCCAAGGGAAATTCATGGAGAAACCCCTAAATTAAGGACTACGCAACAATTCTCCATGACACACAAACAACATTTGATGACAAAGTACCACAGCAAACACAAGCAAAATGGACAGATGCTTTGAACATTTTTCTTTCACTACATGCATGAGAGCTGCACATCATTAAATTAAAATTGAAAAAAGCAGCAAAGAGCCCACGGGGGATTTTGGTTTTGATGGCCTAGTCGAGCAGGCCCTAGTCATCTGCAGTTTTGGTTGGCCCAACAAACTGAAGACACAAGGTCCTATCCCAACGCATCTTGGTGGCTCAGTCTCTCCATCCACTGTTTGCAATGTCACAGTCGAATCCAAGCAAGCGGTAGCATGGACAACTAACAAGCACAAGATCACAAGGAAAGCAGGAGCATGGCTTGCTGGGGCCAAGCAGTCAAGCGCTGACAATGCATCAACAACCTCTTCTCTCCATGGTTCCACCTATGGGCTCTTGCATATTGCATGGAGAGCACACATCCCATAAATTGGTTACCTTTATGTCAAATTTTGATGGGTAAACCCCATTTCTTAATTATATTTTATTTGCATATAGATTGCGTCTCCATTTATAAAATATCCAACTTGTAGGTGTAACTTTAGATTCACATGCTATTTTTGATGAATGTTTACGAGGCTAGCATGAATCACATTATCATTAGGTAGATATTTTTCACTTTCTTCTTAAATGTTTTTGTTGACACTCTAAATTGGCCAAAGTGCATAATGGACTCCACCATCATATTTCTATCGTCAAGATGGTCAGAGAACATATCTGGATCATCTCATTTGGAGCTCGGACAAAGAAAACACCTTTTCAGGTGGGCTGACCAAGCCAAAACCCGCCAGGCCAGCTTCCAAAGCAGCCAGGCCGGTTTGACCAACTTTGTCAAATGCAAGAATGTACTGCACCATTGTATTTCTATCATCGAGCTGGTCAAAAAAACCTATATGGATCGCCTTGTTTTGAGCCCGGGTGAATTAATTGCAATTTTTGGAAGGCTTTCTACCCTGGACATGAACCCAGGCCGGTTTGGGACCCAGCAGGCTGGTTTTCCAGACCTATTCCGAACCAACTGGTTTTCAAATCGGTTTTGGATCTATTTTTTGTGTGGACTAGGTATATGCCCATGCGTTGCACTGGGAGTTGATTTTTTTTTTGACGAGACAGGGGAGCATAAGGGCACACATCATGATGCCAATCAAATAAAAAAGGAGATTATGTTTTAGTTATGAAGCATAGAACTGCTGTCAACTTTGGTCCTCTTTATATGTAAATCAAATTATCTGAACGACATGATGTTAGCTTTACATTTAAATTTATCAAAGAAGTTAGATTTACATTTAAAAATTATCAAAGAAGTTAGTTTTACATTTATAATTTATAATTTCCAATTGGTCCTCTTTATGTAAATAAAAAGGTGGGAGTCAATATTATAATACACTCACCAAACATGTTTCTCTACGAAGAATTATCACCAAGATCAAAAAGGTGGGAGTCAAGATTGAATTATCACCTTATTTGGCTATTGATGTCACTTTTCTCACAGGGAGGTTTAAAGGACAGTTGGTAGCAGCTTGTGCAGTTGATGCACACAGTTTTGTATTTCCAGTTGCCTACGATGTGCTGGAGACAGAGTCTGAGGCGAGCTGAACTTGGTTTTTGCATAATCTGCGCCGGGCTATTGCACATCCCAATGGGTTGGTCATTCATACAGATGTCTGCAAAGGTTTAGAAGTGGCCGTGGACAATGTGTTCCCTGGAGTAGAGCATAGGGAATGCATGCCTCACCTTGCTGCAAATTTCATGAAGAAATTCAAAGGAAAGGTGTATACGGACAATTTATGGCCAGCATCTTTGACTTGCAGTGTGAAGAAGCACAACTACCACTTGAGGCAGTTATACATGAATCCTAAAGTGAAAGAATACTTGGAAACACACCACTCCAAGTTATGGGCCAGAAGCCAATTCAGTGAAGTGAGCAAAGTTGACTATGTGCACAATAATCTAGCAGAGTCTTTCAACTCAACGATCTGGAAACTAAAGGATAGAATACATGCAGAAATTTCATTATCGTGCAGGAATAGCCAAGGCAAAATTCATGGGCCACATTATCATCCTTGCCGTGATGAATGAACTAAAGTAGAAGACAACAGGCTTGGAAATGAACATGACTCCTTGCTCGGGTACCACAACAGAGATATCATATTTGGATAAAGAGAAGAGGGAATGGAGATATCCGGTGGATTTAGAAGCTAGAACTTGCAGTTGTAGGCAATGGCAGATAACTGGGTTGCCATGCATTCATGCCTTGTTTTTCATCACTTCTCTCCCAGGTCCAACAGGGAACATACAGTAGTATGTGCATGATTACTACTCTGTTGCAAGGTTCAAAGCCACATATGCTTATGCCTTGCCTGCTATGGAGGGAAAACAACAATGGGACATGGTGGACCCTGGATTCAAGCTTTGCGCTTCAGTTCTGAAGAGAGCAGCACGTAGACCAAGGAAGAGTCGAATCAGACCTCGCAGTGAAGGAGCTGGACTTGGAGCGAGGAAGCGTAAGTGCACAAGGTGTGGTGGGTCTGGTCATTTCGGTAAGTATTGTGATAACACAGTAGATCCAGCGTTTGGAGAGAGTTTCGATGAAGGCTTCGATGAAAATGTTGGCCAACAGCCGGTTGCCTCAATAGATGATGAAAATGATGGTCAACAGTCGGTTGCATCACATGAGGATTTTGACGAGGTTCCAAATGATGATGGTCAACAGCCGCATGATTTTGATGATGATCCAAAATGTCCTCCAAATAATGATTCAAGTGAGGCTCCAAATGGTGATCCACGTGAGGCTCCAAATAGTGATCATGGTGATCCAAGTGAGGCTCCAAATGGTGATCATGGTGATCCAAGTGAGGCTCTAAATGATGATCCAAGTGAGGCTCCAAATGGTGACCAACCTTCTGTTGTTGTGAGTTCTGCTAGGTATGTAAATCTTGCAAGGGTCAAATACTATTGTACATTTATCACTTGACATGATCTTATTACCCTTTATGTTTTGCACAGCTCTATGATAGGTTTGAAGAAGACACGCAAGGTACCGACAACCAAGAGGAGAAGAGAAGAAGCAATGAGCACAAGGTGCACGAGGAGCAAAGTGATGGCAAGAAGCTCAAGGAACAGAAAGAAGCCCCAACGCTATATATGAATAATTATGAAACATTATGAATAAGGGATGATGTTGTATTGTGAAACATTTATCACTTGACATGTTGTATTTCTGTTGGATGATGTTGGACCTATGTTAGAAGTATGTTTTACATGATGTTTAAATCGGTTGGATGATGTTTGAATGAGCACATGGTTTTTCCTTTTTATCGTTTTTTTGAATTTTGTTTTGCTCATTTGAATTTTGGTCAAACCTAACTTTGACCAAGATTTAAACAAGTCTAAAACATCAAAATGAAAAACTAAG
Source organism: Triticum urartu (assembly GCF_056163025.1). Classification (NCBI taxonomy): domain Eukaryota; kingdom Viridiplantae; phylum Streptophyta; class Magnoliopsida; order Poales; family Poaceae; genus Triticum; species Triticum urartu. Next base: position 745,497,616 of record NC_141875.1, on the reverse strand, counting down.
CCTGGATCCTTCTTAGTCAATCCAAAATGAAGCTGTGGTGAGGTTTTTGAAATTTTCATGAAAAATATGGTAAAAAGAGGGGTCCAAAGGTACGGTAAACGGCCTCATTTGTAAGCAAGGTTTTTTTCGACCTTGTCTAAATCAGCCAAATAACTTTCCTACACATATATTCTATATATACAGACTATGTGCGCTGGTTTTTCCATTTTTTGATTTTTTTTAATTTTGTTTTGCTCATTTGAATTCTGGTCAAACTTAACTTTCACCAAGATTTAAATAAGTGTAAAACATCAAAATGAAAAACCAAGCCTGGATCCTTCTTAGTCACTCCAAAATGAAGCTGTGGTGAGTTTTTTTAATTTTTCATGTTCATTTCCCCAAAACACTTCTCTTCACTTCATACAAGAGAGTTTGAGATACTCAAGATATCACACAATACACATGAACTTATCATTTAAATGTGTGTAAAGCTTGTTTATCAACTTAAATCATTAGTATATGACATAATTAAGAAGACTATGTGCGCAGGTTTTTTATTTTTTTGATTTTTATTTAATTTATTATGCTCATTTGAAATCTGGTCAAACATAGCTTTGACTGCTCCAAACCCCACTAACCCTAGCGCTGAACAAGGACCGTTCATCTAACCCTAGCGGCGATCAAGGGCCGTCGATCTAACCCTTCTAGATGGAATCTGCGGGGAGGAGGGGGGCGATCCGCGAGATGCAATCTAATTGGCTAGGAGATTGTTTTTTTTAACAAATATCGAGCACGCTGGATGGACCGTTGGGACGTCTCGTTGTCTGGGCCTGAGACCACAGTAAATAGCCCGTCTCAGCCTTTCCAGGCCTTGCATGCATGGGAGGTGGCGACGTGGGTTTGCATGCGCGGGAGGCGACAACATGCATGCATGCGAGCGAGGCACGCTAGGCGAGCTAGGCTAGCGAGGTGAGCTAGGTGGTTTAGGGCAGTGGTTCAGGGCAGCAAGTCAGATGCACCGCCTGGTCAAAGAGTTATGCAGTAATTCAGATGCACGCACGCGCCCCTTGCATCATTTTCGTGCAAAAATTTAAGACTGCAAAACGTAACAGATACACACACGCGTCCGGATACACACACGCGTCTGGATTCACACATGCACCGTTCTCATCCTTTCTCTCTTCCTCTTCCACCCACAGACCTGTAAATGGGGTGCCTCTCTTCCTCTCCCACCCACAAGCCAGATCCGATCCATTCTCTCCAACTTCAAACACCCAAGCGACCGAGCCCTCCCCAAGCGAGACCAAGTGAAGATGCAGTTCAACGGGCCGACCTTCAACCGTCCTCCTGTCGTGCCGGAGCTGTGCTACCCACCGGGCGTGCTCGTGGAGAGGGAGCTCCATGTGTGGGCTATTTCAAGGTGTTGGGGTTCCGTCGAACTCACTCACGCCTTCCTCAAAGCCGGACATGCCCACGTCCCACGGGGCTCGCCGAGGATGTTCACCCTCAACGAGGTTCATGACCGCGGCGGTATCCTCCTACTGCTCACGGTCACCTTCACCAACCCATTTGACGCGTGCGGGCTCCTCGGCCAAGTCTTTTGGTGCGGCTGCGAGTCCATCTTCTTCACCGTCTACAACATCTACACCAACTATGAGAGCATCTTCCCCACTCCAGGCCAGATGCACTCCCTTCCCTATGACGAGGAGGAGGAGGTGTGAAGATGAAGATGGTGTTGAAGGGGCGCGCGCGGCCAAGGTGGAGAAGGAGGTCAAGAAGAACATGTTCAAGCCCGGAGTCAAGCTCGTCATGTTTCGTTTTTTATTTTGTTGCTTTTCTATGTCGTGTCGTGTCGTGTCATGTTTCATCATGTGTCCGTGAACTATCCGTGAACTTATTATTATAATGGTACGGTGTGTTGCATCTTATCTAAGTTATTAAAAAATGTTCGTGCTCAAACATATCATTTGTTCCCTAAACCAAGTCATGAAGTTCGAGAACTTGTGGTTTTCATTAATGAAAACCCTAATGAAAATCGGAGGGGGTGAGAAGACCTCTGTTTCATTCAAAAAAAATAAGTCATGAACTAACATGCAAATTTATTCCCTTTAAATCGGAGGTGCTACGCTTTGTCATGCCTGGTCGGCAGGTGCTACGCACGACAGATCTTCCAAGGACTTCAAGCTGTGTCGGCTGGTGGTACTTGGCAGCATGACGCTGAAGTGTATCAGTGGCGACCGCGACGTGCTCAGCTGTTTGCGCACACGGAGAAGGTGCCGCTAGGCGCCATGGTGGCGTCGATGATAGCTAGATCGAGCAAGGTTGATGCATCAGTACAGTTCTGAAGATGGAGCGGTGGCAGTTGGCGGCGGCGGCCTCTGAGAGCACGCCGGACCAGTGTGTGCCCCAGACCCGGCAAGTGGCTAGGTTGGGGTCTCATGTCTTTGATGTTAGGCTTGGCTGCGATGTCTGTTCGGTATTAGGCCCAGGCTATCTGCGCCCTTTTATCAACTGGATAGGTGTAGCGACAGTTTGTTGCTTAGACGACGGCTTTAGTCTTACTGTTGTATGACTTTGTAAGGTCTTGTGAGAATAATTAATAAAGTGGCCGTATGCATCGCCCAGATGCATGCAGTGGCCGGGGGTCATCCTCCTTTTCTAAAAAAAACTTTTGTTTTATCCTTGGTTTTTAATATAATCAATCTGTATGGGCCCCGGATCCTCTAGTTTCCTTAAAAGAATCATGCGAGATGTCTTGGACCAGACACATGAGCTGAGCCCCACTCCCTCAGTCTTTAATTTGGCAACACATTATGCACATACCTTCCCTCCACTACTTCTTCCCTCACCAACACTCCATGCATCCTGCCTCTTCTTAATTCACCGGCAGCACTCCATGCATGCCTTCTCTCCTTCGCCTTCCTCATTGACACTCCATCCTTTCCTTCTCTCTTTTCATTCTTCCGGTCCCTTATCTACATATAGATAGATATTCACCCGAGGCAGCTTCCATCCACATGGGCATGCAGGACGACGGGCTGCATCTTTTACCTTCGACGTACGAGTGCGTGACAACACAACAGCGGCCGCAAGCAAGTGCAAGTCTCTGCAACATGTCGTATTATGGTCGTTCGTATTGGTCAGGTGCGCTACACCAAATCAATCCCATCTCCTTGTGTGCAGTCCAGCCTGCAGCGTGATCCCATGCATCTCTCTCCACCAATTACTAATTAGTAATTACCCCCTTTTCTAAAACATACACTGCAGAGTATGTTGAAGAATATTATAGGGCACGGAGGCTTGAGCAAGAAAATTCCCGACTGTCCAACGAGAAGCGTGAACTGGAGAGGCAACTGGCGGAGAAGAAGAGGACTGCTCAGGTGTCCTCGACCCAGGTCTTGACACTGGGGTACAAGGTGCGAGAGCTGGAGCGCCAAAACACCGGACTGTCCGGTGAGCTGTCCAAGCAAAGGGAGGACACCCGGAAGGCGGGCCTGCTCTTCATTAGTGCTGCCGATAGGTACCAAGAGGAAGCCAAGAAGCAAATTAGGGCAAAGGCAGAGGAATTGGAGAACACGAGGAAGGCAGGTCTGATGCTAATGAACACCGCCGATACATACCAAGAAGCGGCAAGAAAGCAAATTAAGGAGAAGGCGCAGGAGCTGGAGGACGCGAGGAAGGCGGTTTTGGCGCTCATGAAAGCAGCAGATGCGTACCAGGAAGAAGCGAAGAAGAAAATTAAGGATAAGGAGCAGGAGCTGAAGGTCATGGGGGCACAGAAGGCAGAGCTGGATAAGAGGGTAGAATCTTTGGAGTCGAGGCTCAAGGCAGCTCTGGCAAAGAACTTGGAGTTGGAGGATGATTATGGTAAGGTGAAGGCTGAAAATGATAACCTTCGGTTGGAGGTTGAGAAAGATGCATCTGCAAAGGCATTTGATGCTGAGAAGGAAGAAATCTTGACGGAATTGGAGGACCTTAAGATGAAGGTGGAGGTAAACTCAAGGCAACAAGGATTTGATGGAGGGTGAAAACGATAAGCTTCAGTTGGACGCTTTCACTGGAATATAGCTTGCTGGAAAGCAGGGGCTGAGATGCTCTATATTATTAGATATATGCATGGTTCTCCGAGTCGTGTAACATGAACACAAACATATATCATACCCTTTTTATGTGTTGCGTACTCGGCGTACGTACGTGTTCTGTAGCTTGTTCTCTCCAAGAAAAATACCTGGCTGTAGCAACATATATGAAGTGGTGATGGTAGACAGATGGAATAGAGCATAGAGGGAACTCTTTGTTTAATGAATTAAAATATGTCACTAGATGTTTTTTCGAGCATAGAGAGAAAGAAACGAGAAAAGCCGTAAGGTTTACATGGCACCAAAAAATCTTTAGACTCCATTGTTCTTTGCTCTCTGAATTTTGCTTTCAGCACTATCGAGTTTCAGGTCCAGAACTGACATCTAGTATCAGAGCGTTCGTGAGGGACCATGCGGAGTGGGAGCGGGACACGGACACCGGCGCCCATGCCGTCACCTGCTGATCATCGCTATGTGACTCCATCGCGCACACGGCACTAGAGCCACGGTAGGAGTCGCGTTCGTCGTGGCGGAACGAGATCGTCGTCCACGAGCGCACGGTGCAGGAGCGCATCATCACCGGCGGCAACACGGTATGGCCAATGCTCACTGCCACGAACTACGTCGAGTGGGCTCTAGTGATGCAGATCAACACGGAGGCCAACCTGATGTGGGACGCGGCGGAAGGCAACACCAGCAGCGTGGCCAACGACAAGGCTGCGCTCAGTGCCCCCCGAGATGGTGGGTGCGCTCGCAGTGAAGGGCAGGACCAAAGCCGTGTGGGACGCGGTGCGCACCATGCGCGTCGGAGCTAATCACGTCAAGGAGGCCACGGCGCAACGGCCGCGCAAGGAATTCGATTAGATCGAGTTCCACGACGGCGAGACCCTCGACGCGCTCACCATGCGCATCATGCACCTCGGCGACACGGTGGAGGAAGTGAAGATCGTGCAGAAGATCTTGCGCGTCGTCCCGGAGCACTACGCACAGTTGGCATGCTCCATCGAAACCCTCCTCGATCTGAACACCCTGTCAGTTGAAGAACTGATCGGGCGTCTGCGTTCCTCGGAGGGACGTGGGCACGTGGCGGGGGATCGACGACGACACAGCGCGCGAGCGGCAGCCTCTTCCTGAAGGAGTTGGAGTGGGAGGCCTGCAGGAAGCAGCGCGAGCAAGGGCAAGGCTCCGACGCCAGCGGCAACAGTCGCAAGAAGGGCAAGCCCAAGAACAAGACCGGCAATGGCGGCAACGGTGAACGGGACATGTCCCACGTAAAGTGACCATATGGGTCACTTCTCCAAGCAGTACCGGGAGCCGCAGAAGGAACGCAAGGGGCGAACAAACCTTGTGCAAGGTCAGGAAGAGGAGCAGGCGTTGCTGATCATGAGCCTGGACTCGCTCACCGTGGTACGTCCCAGCGCGCTGTCCGTCGAGCACGTCCTACTCAACGAGGAGCGATCCAATGCTACGGCGACGAAGCAGGATGGTCACTACGACACGGCTTGGTTCATGGACTCTGGCGTCAGCAACCACATGTGTGGGCGGCATGAATTCTTCTCCGAGCTGGACCCGAGCATTCTCGGCTTCAACCGACAGGTGGACGTGGTCGAGGAAGGCCCATCTCCTGGCCCCCGCAGTCACATAGGCGAGCATGTAGATGTTGTTAGATGATATTGTTTAAACTTGATGTAATCTCAACCATCTTCTATCTCTATTCCCTCTCGTAAGCTATTTAGTTCTCTCTTCTACGCAGCTATATCCTAGCGATCGGCCTTCGCTTGTACGCCGCGAATAGGGGCTTTCCTGTCACACATAAATAAACACCATGCCGCTCCTTACGACGAGTAGGAACCCTTCCAACCTAATATGGTATACAGAGCCAACATCTTCCCAAACTAACTATCGGTCATTCTACCTCCACCGCCATGTCTTCCACTTCGACCACAATCATCCTCAACCTCGGTGCTCCGCCGTCCGGGAAGTTGACTAGGGGAAACTTTCTTCTATGGAAAGCTCAAGTAATGCCCGGCCTACGAGGAGCGCATGTCACAAGGTTGCTCAATGGAGTATAAAAATATATCAAATGTCAAAGAAATATGAGGCATATAACTAGCTAACATGTAGAGAAGGTGAACTATCAATGTGCAAAGTAACTTGGGGCGAATGACCAATGTATCGCATGCTTGGGGTTTGCGTATCCTGTAGGCAAGTTTCCAAACTTGATGGACTAGAGGAACTAAACATTTCTAGTAACTACTTGACTGGTGTTGTCCGCCAGATGATTCTCAGTAAAGATTCTTCACCTTCATCAATGATGATTGTTTTAATGGCCTCCTGGCCTGGTATATCTCGACCTCACTGAAGACACAAAGCTCCACTATTTGTGGTTCATTTTTTCGGTAGACACTGGTTTAAAAACGACTTTTATCAGGTGACCTATTGTCTAGTAGGCTTGTATTTATATTCTCACTCTACGTAATTTGAGTCATGGTATGTGTAGCCTTATTATTTACATTGTCATTGTGCTCGTGTTCCAATAGTCCATGCATTTAGTCAGGTGATCGAGCAGATCATGAAGGCCTGCATGGCAACATATTCAAGGATCACAATGATTCCTACTAATGGCATAATGCTAAAGAGCCATGTGGGTGCAGTGGCATTTCTTGCGATCGAAATAGTCGTGTCACAAGAATCAAGCCTATGGCCCTGGGTATTGTTAGTAGACAACGGGAAGGTGTCTCCATACTCGATCCAATAGAGGAACTAAACATCTCTTTGTAACTACATTACTGGTGTTGTCCGCCAAATGATTCTAAACAATGACGTCTTCACCTTCATCAAAGAGGATTGTTTTACCGGCCCACCTAGCCTTGTATATCTCGGGCTCTAAGTGTGAAAACACCAAATTCAACTATTAGTGGTTAAATGTTTAGGTAGACAATATTTAAAAAATGGCTTGTCTTAGGTTATCAAGTATCTAGTAGGCTTCGTTTTTATATTCTCACTCTAGTATCATTGTCGTTTCAATCATGACAATTGACTCATATCGGAGAAAACATGGGAGCGGGGCATTGCCCCACTCAATTTTTTCCATGTTTTAATTTATATGCATATCTTTATCTTTACCTAATATTAAAGGGAGGAGGCTTTCATAGTTCTCTATAAGTCACTCTTTTATATCCGTTGATTTTGAATATAGTTCTATACAACGAATCAGGCAATATAACAAGGAAAGGGGGGAGATTTCTTGATGACGTGCTAGCAGGACCTTCGAACAGATCGGACAGTGCAACCATTCCAGCTCGATGGGACCATGGAGCTCCGGATCAAAATGACAATGATGACGGGAAGACATCAACAAGGCCGCTGCCTCCCTGCAATCTACTGCTAACGCGACGGCTTGCACACCACACCTCTACGCCACGCTGCTGAGATCGCCTCAATCATACGGATTTTTTGGCACCGCAATCCGTGGGCCGTGGCGGCTGGCGACGACGGCGGCGAGTGGCGATGCCCGGCGCGCCCTTGACCCCCACAACACCCACCTACACCTCAGCGCCAGGGTAGTGGCCGATGACGCTCGCGGCGGAAAGTACCTCCTCACTTCCTGTCTCCTGAGTAGCCAAATCCCTTGTAGTCTCCACGGTGACGGTGTCTGGGCTTGAGCCTGTGCGTAGGTGTCTGCGTCGGCTTGTCGATCCTTCTAGGTCGATGGAGTACAACACACTAGCAGCGGAGCAATGGGCTTGATGTGTGCGTCAATTCGTGAGCATGGGCTTATACGTGCAACGTGCGTCAAGATGAACCTAATAACTCCTAACGCAAGGTGCAGGGCAGCGAGGGCCATTACTATGTACGTGATGAAAATAAAAAATCGTTTGGGCTGGGGGAGCCGCTGCCCTGCCTGACGTTGACGTAGCTCCGCCATTGATCGGAGGTACAGATCTCTAAGTGCTGTATTTTCAGTTTCTTGGACTACAGGCTCTTTGTATGTATGTACCATATATATTTACTGATTTATTTGTGTTGCAAAGCTGTAGACACACTTTTGATATATGGCAGATATGATGATGGACTCCAAGTACAAAATAGTACTCAGACTATGAGGGTGTTTGTTTCCAGGGCCTTATTGGTTTAGGGACTTAAAAAGTTCCCTATAAGTCCCATCTAAACCAAACATGAGGGACTTATAGGGATTTAAAGTGGGCATTTGAGACATATGAAATAAGACTTTCAAGGAGGGACTTATAGGGACTTATAGTTGTAATATGATCTTTTAGTCCATGTTAAGTCCCAGGAACCAAACAAGTAGAGACATTTAAGGGCCTTGGGACTTATAAGTTGGGACTAAAACAAGTCCTAGGAATTATGAACCAAACAGGGTCTATACTTTTTGAGGAAGATTTCATTCGTATTGTATTCTCACAGTTATTTTGTATTGATCAGACAAATTTCAATGGTAACTGAATTTTGATTTGTACAGTTTTTTCTTGAAATAGAATTCTCCATCCTACTCCAAACTTTGGTTTCTAAAAAAGAGTAGCTCATAGGAGCAAATGGATGGAGAAATGTGCTTAGAGAAAAGGAACTCAACAGAGCTAATGAACCATGAAGAAGTTGAGAACAACGGATAAGCTTCAGATTAATTCTCCAAAACCATTATGCGTTTGATGATTCTTATTGATAAAACAAGCATAGACAGTTTTTGCCTAAGAACTTTGACATAGCTTAGTTTAGCTAAGTAGACTGTAGATTACTAGATTCGGAGAGGTTATAGCATGACCACATTAAAGTTTATTTTGCTGCAAGTTTTTCTTGTGATGCAAATAATTTGTATTGTGGGAGAGTGTGTATGGTTTCTTCAGCTATGCGTTTACCCCGTCATAAGCACGTCCGTACTAAAATCGAATGTTCCCGTGCTCTTTGTTAAGACAGAAGAATATACTCAGATTTGATAACAAATCTCTGAGTCAAGTAACCATGTATGGGGCTGCGTCAAGGTGACGTGAATGATTTACCAATGTAAAATATAGGGTCCATCAACATAGCCCAAACAAAACTACTCAGCCGCATAATATTTGGGAGTGCCGCCTTAGGAAATCAAAGACATGATAACGCCTTTATGTTTCCAGGTCCTCGAGTGGCATTTTTTTAGAATAGTACAATCGAAGTCGCTCACATACACGAGCATAGAATCACCTCTATGAATGTACGTATGCACATCCTACCCTTATGTGGACCTTCGACTGACTGAGCTGGCGTATCATCTTGAGATTAATAAAGTTGTCACAGGCGCCAGTTTACAAAATTGCCTATATATGACGCTTCAGGCGCCAAATAGGCTTGGATTAAGGCAGAGTGCTCCTATATGATGCTTGTTTGTGTCGGAATAGGGCGTGTGACGCAGATGCTGCAGTCGGTACACTTTCGGCCCAAATGTCATGTAGCATCTACTTTTCTTCCCAAAGATCTCCCACAATTTGGTTTTACAGAATGGTCTTTGGTTACCCCCAATTATCTTGGTTTCTAGGACGGTTTTACGCTTTCTATAAAAAGGTCATTCTTTAGAGGAAAACCTCTTTATATTTACATAAATATTTTGTGAAAATTTAATGGACATTCAAAAAACCAAGTGAACATTTATATTTTTCTGCAGAACACTTTCGTAAAAGAAAATCAACGTGTAAAAATGTTCATCGTGAACTAAAAAAGTCCACCGTATTTAAAAAAGGTTTGTTGTCTATTAGGAAATATTCACATGCTTAAAAAACAGTTCATCCTGTATTCCAAAGATGTTTAATGTGCATTTAAAAAATATTCATCATTTACTAAAAACAGTCCACCTTGTTAAAAAAAAGTGTACACTCTATGTTGATGAATATTCATTGGGCAACTTCACTGCATGTTTAAAAAATATTCACCATGTATTAAAAAATGATCACCAGGCTTTCAAGCATATTCACAACATACTTTCTTCAGAAATATTCATATGCACACAAAGACAAATGTGTTTTTACTAATGAAAAAGGGAATAAATAGGGAAAGGAAAAAGAGTAAATAAAAAAATTCAAAATACGAAGAGAAAAATGAAAACCAGAAAGAAAAAATAACTAAATCAAAAAATAATATGGAGCAAAGCAAAAAGCCAAAGAACTATGGAAAACATAATGAAATAAGCAGTAGAAGAGAAATAAAATTTCTATAGAAAGCCAAAAAGAAAAATGTGGAGCAAAAGTACTTACAACAACAAAAATACCCAAAAAATAGACTTGAAAATAACCCCCCCCCCCCCCCCCCCACACACACACACACACATAAAAAAAATTAAATCATAGCACAACAGCAACACTAAAGGATTGAAAAATGGGACATCCCAGAATGTGCTTAACATGTGGATCAAATACGGTGCTGATTAGGATGTCCCGAAGTGTGTGGGGATCTCCCATCTGCCGCTCTTTGCAGCATATTGGCGGCATAACACACAGGTGGCCCTCGACTGGGCCGACCATTGGCGCATGTAGTCAAGCGAGTGGGTGGATGTTTGCAGTCAGTTTGAGAAACCTGCACTAGAACAAACTGATACATGTAGCAAACCAAATTGAGGTACTATAACTTACATGCAGAGTTTGTGTAATGAATTTTTTAAAGAAAAGTCTTAGAACAATTATTAAAAATTAAGAACATCTTTTGAATTTTCAAACTTTTTTAACACGAATTTTTTGTAATTATGAACATATTTTAATTTTCCGTACATATTCTCAAATCACAAACTAAATTTGGAAATGCTAACCTTTTTTGAAATTCTTTTTTTCATTTTTGATCTTTTTTCAAGAGCATGACCATTTTTTGTAAACATGATGTTTTTATATTTGTAAACAAAATTTGGAAAATGTGATAATTTTTTTAATTTTCAATAAAATTTGAAACACATTCATTTTATGAAAATATCTGGAAGATTTCCTGAATGCCAAACAAATTTAAAATTCCAAACATTTATTTTCAATTTCTGAGTGTTTTAGAAAAAGAAACGTCTCCCTTTGTGGTGCCTAAAACGCCTTATATTAGTTTACATAGGGAGTATTTGTAAAATAAAAATAAAAAATAAAATAAGAACGAAATCAAAGAAAATTGGCAAAAGAAACAGCTAGAACAAGAAAAAAAAAAAGAAAATGAGTAATGTCAGCACATGAGCCTTGCTAATGGTTCCCAAAACAGGTAAAGAACCAGAATTAACCTTCTGGAAGGTTGGCAAAACCCGTGTGTACGCTAGCTAAAATTGGGCCGGCCCACCCAACCGCTAGGGTCCCGTCCTCTCTCCATTGGAAACTCTAGCAATTTGACGCTTAATTCTTCAAATAGGGTTTGCATTGTGCCGAGACGATTTTGGAATTATCTTGGGAGAGGGAGATATTTGGCCATGTGCCATGATGGGTGGCGAGAGAGAGAGGGAGAATCAAAAGGCCCGCTTGACTTTATTTCGGGCTAACATGCTTACATTTCTTATATTCATGAACATCCAATTTTGGAATTCATGTGACTGTAAACCAAAGAAATGTCCCCTTTCATGATATTTTTATCATATTTGTATATCAGTTACTCATTTCATGTTTTTATTTATTCTTCGTTTGTCTATTTTAATTTGTTTGTTTTCTTTTCTTTATAATTTAGATTTTAGTTTATTCGTTGCAGCTCTCTAATTCACACAATTTGAATTGTATTATCACTTGTAAGCATGCATCCTTTACTATGACCGGATCCATACACATACACATGGGGATTTCCTTTGCATTGATTGCTAGTAAATCTTCTTGCTATTACTTCAGGCCAATCCGATGCAACAAACATGTTGAGACGGGGGGCATTGTTTTAGTGGATTTTGCTTGGTGGCAGGCGGTAATCGTGTCTATTTTGGAAGCTGCGCATTTTGTACTGTGACCTGATAGGACTGCTATGTTTGTATTTTAGGACAATCATAACACTGCTATGTGAAACATCTAGATTTCTTTTAATCCTATTAATTGTATATTAACCAATTCCACTGTTATTATTGTTGTATCTCTATGATTAACATGGAGGCTCATATGATGCTTCCGATTAGTAAAAATAAGGTATAAGATAGTATATTACTATCTTTAGCAGCGCGCTCGACTAAAAGGAAACTATTCCATTCCTAATTAACAAGATTGATGCCACTAACAGGTGTGATTTATAATGAAAATATCGCCAGGTCACAGAAAAACGTGACACTAGAAAAATACTCGAAAATATTTCATGAAATAAATTAGATTTGTGTCATACTCGTTAGCACACTGTCTATTTTGTGAAGTTGTGGGTTAAATACCTTATATTATGCTTTTTTGTTTTTCATCCATTTTAAATTTTTCCACTATTTTCATATGAAGTGATTGTTGCTAATTTCTTTCAAAATTTAAAATTTTATTCAGGTTTTGGAGATGGAAATACGGAAAAAGGATTTAGAGGGTTGGTCATCGGACGATTTTTAAGTGATACGAGAGTTGGGAGAAAAGATTTTTGCCCCCGTGATTTTCTCTCATGTCACGAAAGATTTGGAGAAGTGTTTCCTTATCTGGCCGAGGCAAGAGGTGACCGGTTGCAGCTTCCTTTATTTACAAAAGCTAATTATTTGGTCCCACCATTTAATAAAATCAACAGTTCATATATATCCTTATCTACCGGAGGTAAGAGGGACCATGTTAAAATGCTTATAAAATAAACATAATCCTTGCTCACTACATAGCACGGTGCATTAGTGGGGTGTCCACAGGCCGAGCCTAAATGTTCGGCACATTACACCCTTCCATGTCTATCCGTAACAAATGGATCTAAATGTAGTAACAAATAAATATGATTGCGCCGATCTGACTGACGATTGGCAAATCCGAACGATGAAGGAATCGAAAATCATGAAGGAAATTATTACTCAAATCCAACCCAATCAAGCTCAATCGTTCGATTCATAATTATATTACTAATTGACAAGATACGCATGCATCAACCTCTATGATATATAGAAGGCCGTGAGGAGATCCAGATTGATCATCCTGCAACAGCGGGCAGGTTGCTCGCACCTAACAAACATGGCAAGACAGTTCGTCGTGATGGCGATGGTCCCGTTGCTGCTGCATATCCGATACACCACCGCTTATTCAGCAGGTGGCATGAGTTCCGCAAGGACAGAAGGCAAAGTAGGAAGTTTCCCTCCACCAATCCCGGCGGACCCATTACCATCAAGCCTGAAGTCCTCGTTCCCGTTGCCGCCACCAGTGCAAGCCCATCCTCGCCGCCGTCGCCCGCCAGCAACACCACCGCTGTATTACGTGCCACCTCACTACCACGTGCCGCCACCGGTGCACGCCGACCTCGCTTCCTAGTTAGTAACACTTAAGCTACTATATGTATGCACCAGGAAGGTGCATTCAGCTCTTGCACTTTAATTTTTGTGAATCATTCGCCTCCTTGCTCTGTTGTAATGATAAATATAATTATCAACCAGCAACAAAAGGCTACCATGTCTACCTAGAAAAAGGGAAGCGCATCACCATTAGAGGCTCTACCTTCAAACATGATATTACAGTTTATAGAAAGAAGTTCTATGTCTAATTTCACTGATGATTGCTCCATAAACACCACTGTTGTTTTTCTATATGTCACTTATAACTTGATTGGAGTCCGCTGCTATTACCACGTTTTGGATCATCCAATCTCGGCCAAACATAGTCCTTCCCGACAAGCAATCGGCTCAAGTGTAGCCACATCTGTTATGCCGTTTACAACCTAAGCTAAACTGCCCATGTAGTTTCTAAAAGTATCCCGACAGGCAGCAGTCAGCAGGGGCAGCCCCTCTCTCCAGCGATCAGGATACTGGCGGATCCACATGAGGCTTAGCGAATCCCTGTTACTCCATACAGGAAGAAACTCGAGACCAGCAATGAAACGATTGATGAAAGCATAAGTTTATGGCGGGCTTTGATAGACTTCCTCGTGTATGGCCTTTCTTCCTGCCCAATAAATTCCCGAAATGTCACTGCTAGTTTGGTAAACGTCACATGAGATAAAGAATCAATCATGGCGAAATTCCACTGTTTTGCATTTGGCTCTGTCTTCTCACATAAATGTTCCGCTAGGTCATCATCAACCAGGGCCCAAATTCATCTCGCCATTGAAAACTCGAGCAAAGAGTGAAGCCATGAATCTTGTGCACCGCATAGTCCACATGAACTTGAGGTGCCCAACTTCCTATGTGTCCTGACATCATTTGTTGGCAAAGATTATTTTGCTAGCCGCCATAAAAACATTTGAGTTTTACCGGGATCCATTGTCTTCCATAGAAGATTCCAAGGCTTTTCATTACGGTCAAAGCTCGATGACCCCACTGTCCCTTCTAGCCATGCATCTCTCCTTCTTTTTGTGTGTACCAACATGTTATACATGCAGACCGTTCCATCCATGTCAAAGCTCGATGACCCGCTGTCCCTTCTAGCCATGCATCCCTCCTTCTTTTTGTGTCTACCAACATGTTATATATAGACCATATGGAGAAGCTCCCATTCTTTTCAAAAAACCAATCCCAAGTATCAGGGATATCCATATTGCGCACAATGTATTGCGTAATATTGCTGGAATATAAGGGCATGTACCATGGTGCTATCTTAGGACTGCCACGTAAGATCAATGATGAGGTGAAAGAGAGAGAACTCATAAGAAAAGGCTTGTCTTCTCTTATTTAAGAGAAGACAAAAGATGATCTCATAGCACAATATGTCTCACCACGTTTTTAGGAATTGCTAGTTATTGAAGATAAGGCTAAGAGATGACCCATTATAGACTTTTTTTTGCCTTCTCTAAATTACATGCAAAACTTAAGATAAGACTATCTTATCAACCACTGTATATACCCTAAATTGGGAGACAAAACTCCTGTAGCCGGACAACATCCCACGTGGCTGAGGCATGACCAATCAAATCAGAGACAAGAACAGGTGGGTTATTTCCGTGTTTGCCGTACGGCCACACCATCTCGCCTCTAGGTAAACAATTGTCAGTCCATATTTTTGTATCCTCACCATCTTGAATCCGGCGTATTAATCCTCTTCTCAGGTTGGATGTGTGTGATCTCTTATGCACATCTCTTTCTTAAGTGGGCCGATTCGTTAGCCCAATGTGCACTTTTTGGCTGTTTCCGAAGTTTATTTTTTCTTAAGATTGGGATGGTGGAATTTTTGCATGATAATACGTGTCTCATTTATATTATAAAGATCATAGTAGAACTCCTGGCTAGATGCAGACCTTCACGAGGTGCCGTTGATGCTCCTGACAGGCCGCAGACTGAGATGCTGTTGCGAAGCGAACCCTTGGAGCGGAGGTCATCCACCATGCGGCACGATAGCAGGTTTGAAACGTTGTTGTCCACATCCTCGTGCGGCAGGTTTACAGGTTCGAAGCGTTAGGCAGCCGAGGTGATCTCGTGCCGCAGGAGTGCACCCACCTCGATCTTGGCCTTGCCGGCCTCCACATCCTCGCGCTGAGGTACTTGTCAAAGAAATCCTCATCATGCTTCTTGAAGAGGAACTTGTAGCGCCACATGGCCAAA
The DNA here is from genome assembly GCF_056163025.1 of Triticum urartu. Classification (NCBI taxonomy): domain Eukaryota; kingdom Viridiplantae; phylum Streptophyta; class Magnoliopsida; order Poales; family Poaceae; genus Triticum; species Triticum urartu. Next base: position 745,481,947 of record NC_141875.1, on the reverse strand, counting down.
TTCATAGGACATGGCATCATACCATTAATTTTATTTTATCATCATTCCCTCAAAAAAAAATTGGTTTAGTCATACATACATGCTAAACATCTTTATTTTACTAACCTTTTTAGGATAGTGGTATCCCCAGCCTATCTTTTTTGGACATGGCATCAGACCTAGAAGGTTACAAGTTTCTTGCGAAGCAACCTATGGTTGAATGGTTATTTGGGCAGCGGTATCCCTAGCCCACCACGGTTCAAGTCCTTGTGCTCGCATCTATCCTGTATTTATTTCAGGATTTCCGGTGATGCATGTTCAGTGGGAGAAGACGTTTCCGTCAACTCTGAGGCCCCTACGTTGACTTTGTAAAATCTCTAGATCATATGTTGGCCCAGTCTCTCGAAGGTGCTTATAGGGATATGGTGTGTGTTCACAGGGATAAGTGTATGCGCGTATAGGGCCGACCATGGGCCTGTGCGGGCTTGCGACCGCACAGGGTCCCCAAATTCCAGGGCCCCCCTATTCTGGGCCATTGTCTAGTATATTTTTTTTATTTTTGGCCCTGTTTCACAGCTAGCACAGGCCCATGGCTCTCCCAAACTGGGCATTCTCCTAATTTGCTGAATGACCCTTTCCTGAGTCTTGGATCAACACAGCTTGCCGCCAATCGATCGATCTATCCATCTTCCCGACATAAACTGACGGAAGTTCAGCGCCGCCATACAGAGATGGAGGCTAGCGGCGTTGTCTACTTTGATCGCTTCGTTTCCTGCCCGGAGGAGTAGCCTATAGGCCATAGCCCTGGTCGCATGAGGAATTTCCTTATGGTACAGCAAGCCATCCGCGCACTACATCGCAAGGTCCCTTCTATAACATATTAATATAGCCTGTGCTTTTCACTCTGTTGGATGGCCGTTCCTCGTTGAAATTATGCAGCATTTCGGTTTTGGGAACAATGGGATTCAATGCACGAATCTGTTCCTCACTGCTGCTATTACAAGGATCATGGTGGATGGATGTTTGGGTGACCTAATCTGGCAAGTTTCTTGGAGAGGCTGCTATTACAAGCGTCATGATTTAAAAAAAGCCCACAAGTAGAAACAGTCGGTCTCCACCAAGGTGAAGGCATCACCGATCTGTCCACCAGGTGTGCTCAAACTGAAAACCAATTTAAATTAGACTATTTTGTTCTGTTGAATGATTATATTAATGAGTATATTTTGTTCATATGCATCAGTTCATCATCCAAATTATTTACAGAAGATATATAGTAGGTTTAGTCTTTTTTGTTTTAGTATCTTGAGTTCTTGACAAGCGTATAATTTATGTAGTGTTTGAATTTATTCATTTTTCTTTCATAAAAAAGTGTGTATTCTAGAAACTTTAGGGCCTCAATTCGCATTTCATATTGGGGCCCCGAATTTCTGGAGATGGCCCTGTGCGCTTATATATGAGCGCTTGAGCGCGGCGGTCAGTCTGATACACAAACTTATAAAATACACGATTGTAGTCATCACCCTTGCGTGGGTATGCAAATACGGTCACATTTACTTGACAAGGGAATCGATTGTTGTAAGAACTTTGACAAATAGGTCTTTAAAAAATGATTGCTGAGGTCAACAACAAAAGAATAGATCAAAACTAAAATTCTACTGTGTACTCGCACATGCCGCATCATAAAATAAGAAATAATATTATTTTTATTAACTTGGGACATCCATTTTATCTAGAATTTTGTACCAAAAATATCTTCAATTTATTCCTACTAGCTAGTATAGTCTTATTTATTTTTTTAACTTCATAGCAATCCGAGTTAGTGTTGATTAATCTTGTTTGGAATTACAGGCTACTACCTAGCTGTGGTCATCTTTTTTTGAGTGTTACCTAACTGCGGACATCTAATGGGCGTACATGTGCGTAACAAGAAAAACTGCTCAATCGACCAGTAATTTTATTTGTTGGCTACTAATGTATGCATTTAACTGGCAATGTTTACGCTTTATCTAACCCCACTGGAAGACCCAAGGTATTCTTTGGGTAATCAACATTTGGCTGTATTATTTTCTAGAGAATGAATGATCATGTTTGGTATGGAATCCATTCTAGCATATTCCCTAAACCTCCCTCAATTCTACAAACTGTCATGAACATTTTTAAAATGCAATGTACATTTTTTTAGTTACACAATATTTTTCACAATTTTTAAGCATTTTTTAAAATGTCACTTACTTTTTTGAAATGTGTGAACTTTAGAATGCGTGTACATTGTTTTAATCAGACGAATATGTTTTTACAATATTCAAACATTTTTTAATGTCACGTACTTTTTTTAAGGCATGAACATTTTTTAAATGTCAGAAATAGCAGGATATAAGTTATTTTCTTACATAGAACAAAAGAAATAACAAGATGCTATGTTTATCCTATTTAAACATCTTAGAATAAAATAAATAACAACATACTATCTACAAATTAAAAAAAACAAATAGGTACAAAATAGGCCGCACTGACCGCAGCTCATTTCTGCTCGCGCCTCTATTCTAGTACATTAGAACAAATAGAAGAAGAAGATATAGTTATCCTATTTGGACATGTACAGGTGTACCCCTAAAAAAGTAAATGTACATATGTATATTCGACTGACTACACTGGCTTCTGCACATGCCTTGGGTTGTGGGTTTTAGGAGTGCCACAGGTGTACCCCTAAAGAAGTAAATGTACATATGTATATTCGACTGACTGACTACAGGTGTACCCGGTGGCCATACTCTGTCGTGTTAATTTTAGCTTTGTATTGATAGAGGAGGAGAGAGAACTCATAAGAAAAAACTTGACAAGAGATGATGTCTTAGCACAATATGTCTCGTCACATTTTTAGAAATTACTAGTTATTGAAGATAAGGCTAAGAGATGACCAATTGTAGGCAATTTTTTTATCATCTTTAAATTACATGTAAGACTTTAAATAAAACTATCTTTTTAACCATTGTACATGCCCTAATGTGAGTTTCTTTTTTGCAAAAGCGTGTCGCGCTGAGCGCCATCTGTCACTGATAATGGGCCCTATCCACGCTAGCATGGCACACAAGCACTTGATACCCCCGTGTACGGCATACATGACCGTATTTGCTTGTCCGTGCAAGTTCGATGATCATAATCACGTATTTTATAAGTTTGTGCATCAAATTGATTGGCGCGTGCAAGTTTTAGGCCTCCTAGTGTATTTACCTCCTTTATTTAGCCAGGTAGGGAGTTACAAAATAGTAACTCCTTTTTTTAGGATAGTAACTCCCTGCACACATGTGTTTTTTTTTAATAACAGCTACCGTTTGGAAGAGATAGAGAGGAGCCTGCCCAGTTGGAGCCCGGTCCGCAGAGGTGGGCTCCTATGATTCCCAATCTCCGGGATAAGAAAAAAAGTTGTTGGGTCATGAGGCAAGCTAGCCTAGGGCTTGGTTTGTGTGTTGATCGATGGAGACCATGGCCGCCGGACTGGGGATAGAGTCCACCGGGATCACAACCTCAACCGATAAGGAGGGTCGGTCCAGAAGCAGCGGTGCTGCAGGCGCCGACTTCCAGAGGACCATGTGATCCAACTACTTGTCCTCGAGCACATTTCTGGTAGCGAGGACTACCAGCAGTTTCATGCCCGCCTCCGCCACCAATGGTGCGCTAGGGGCTACGTCGATCTGGTCATCAAGTGCTCTGCCAGTAACGACCATGGCGACGGCTAGGATGAATAGGCAGCTGGGTACCATGGTCCATGGAGTTGTTTCTTCTGCTTAAGAGAGAGATGCCTTAACCAATTGATGGCTATTTTTCCTGGGTGTCACGTGTACATAGCCTGGTATGGAATCTTGTATGCAGGGGACATCAGTGCTTCATCGCATTTTGTTTTTTGGTGTTATCAACGTCACCTCCACCCAAGTTTGACTAAACTACATCACGGCCACTCCACACCTTCTTCGTTTCCACTTTGTCCCCTCAGAGTATATGCGAATAAACGGGAGGTGGGATGGTCGGAAGGGCCAATAGCGAGGTTGGCTACAAGGAGGGGATTTCCGAAAGGTCAAACAAAGAAGTCCAACTAATAATAGTTGCACAAGGGGGAGGAGGAAGATTGAGGGTGATGCACCAGCACGTCCTTGTTTCCTGGTATCCGCGACAGCCCTGGCTGGTTCAGATGACGGTGGTGTGTCTTCGACACCACTTCCTCCTTGGAAGCGTCATCATGGAGAACTGAACGACGGCTTTTGTTACTGCGTGTGGTTGAAGGTGCTGTGTCCGGTGGTGGTTGGTGGTGCGGCCAACTGGGCCAGGGTGGGCCAACACTGCATCAGTTCATGAAAATTTAATTTTAGTTCTTAGATTTTCTTTTACTTTGTTAGAAAGGAAATTCTCCGTCGCAGGGTGCGACACGGTCCACCCTGTCCATGGTCGATCGGAGACCGGGAGCGAATGTCTGATGAGATTGACGGCCGCCTGCTTGCTTGCCGTAGTGACACGTATGTACGTGTGTCTTATTTTAATTATTTTGAGAAAATACCATTATGGCTAGCGTTATTAATTAAATCACACTTACATTATCAATTTACAAGGAAACAATAAAACTGGGAGGTTCCTCAAACGAAACATTCGACTCGGAAATACTCTCTTTTCCTAATGTATGAGCTACCCTATTAGAATCCCTAGGACAGAATCCATATAAAACTTTAGCAAAAGAAGAAGCTTGAATACATATATCTTGTAGAATTACAGCAGCAGCCGGAGCCGAGAAGCCTCCCTGTTTCAACATATCAATGACCTGTAGGCAGTCAGATTGGATTACCAACGGCCTCTGGGCACCAACTTAGTTGCCTAGGTAAATCCCATGTAGAATTGATGTAGCTTCTGACGTAGGTGCATCAAGAGCTATGACAATCTTATGGTTACTTGCTGCAAGAAAATGTCCTTTATCATCTCTGATCACTGCTCCTCTAGCTTCACTTCCATTATCCTGATCAAAACCAGCATCCACATTGACCGAAACAAAGCCCTCCCTTGCTCTGATCCTACTACTCTTCTTCCTCTCTTCTTGTTTGTTGGAGGATCAAGTAAAATTTGCAATCAAAAATTGAATCGACATGGCTACCACGCATGTACAATGTTGAGTATAATGTTTATTAAGAAAGACGAGATAGATTAGGACTTATTCTGGCTTATCTTGTACTCCAAGTAGATCATGGTACTCCTATGTATATGCCCACAACGCTCAAATAATACAACGGACGATTCCACCAATCCTGTCTCCCTTCTAACATAGTATCAGTTTCCAGGTTCTAAACCCTAACAGCCGTCGCTTCCGCACCCGTGCGCCGCTCCTGGGGCGGTCGGCCTCCATGACCGCCACCGGGGGCCGCGCCGCCCGTACCTAGGGTTCGTCTGTCGGTCGTGTTGACCGACTGCCCTAGAGAGTCTTTTCTCCGAGCCATTGCTCCGAGGTTTTCTCTCTCCCCCCGGTCAACTTGATCGGCGGTTTGTTTTTGGTTTTCTGATCTAATCCTGATTGGTTTGCGTCGCCCACCGCCGTCGTCGACCCCGTACGCCTCTACTCCAACACCGACGCGATCGACCGGCTTCTTCATCGATCCGGTGGCCTCGCGCGTCTGCCCGCCGGTCGCCCCGACCCGGCGGCCTCGCGCGTCTGCCCGCCGGTCGCCCTGACCCGGTGGCCACGCGTCATGCGGCGGCCCTTCACCACCGCTGTTCGCACGCCGGCCCGCCGTTGATCTACGCCGATCGGGACTACTGCATCACCCCGACCTGGCGGCCTCGCGTCATGCGGCGGCCAATCATAGCTATCCTGCCGCCCGCCGTCGCCGGCTTCATCTCGGACTCCGTCGCCACCCCGCCTCCACCGAGAGGCGTTGATGTCTACTATGCAACCTTCTTCTTGTAGACGTTGTTGGGCCTCCAAGTGCAGAGGTTTGTAGGACAGTAGCAAATTTCCCTCAAGTGGATGACCTAAGGTTTATCAATCCGTAGGAGGCGTAGGATGAAGATGGTCTCTATCAAGCAACCCTGCAACCAAATAACAAAGAGTCTATTGTGTCCCCAACACACCCAATACAATGGTAAATTGTATAGGTGCACTAGTTCGGCAAAGAGATGGTGATACAAGTACAATATGGATAGTAGATAAAGGTATTTGTAATCTGAAATTTTAGAAACAGCAAGGTAAATAATGATAAAAGTGAGCGTAAACGGTATTGCAATGCGTTGAAACAAGGCCTAGGGTTCATACTTTCGCTAGTGCAAGTTCCCTCAACAATAATAACATAATTGGATCACATAACTATCCCTCAACATGCAAAAAAGAGTCACTCCAAAGTCACTAATAGCGGAGAACAAACGAAGAGATTATGGTAGGGTACGAAACCACCTCAAAGTTATTCTTTCCAATCAATCCGTTGGGCTATTCCTATAAGTGTCACAAACAGCCCTAGAGTTCATACTAGAATAACACCTTAAGACACAAATCAACCAAAACCCTAATGTCACCTAGATACTTGTGATAGCCTGGCTTATTAGGGATGATAGACTACTCATATCAATAAGGAATTCCTTCTTTTCCGGGAGTCCATTCGGACAGAACTCCAAAGTTAAGCATGCTCAGCTTGGAGTAGTGTTAGGATGGGTGACCGACCGGGAAGTTGCTCCCGGGTGTGCACGAGTGAGGACAAAGTGCGCAGAAAAGACTAGTATTGATCTGTGGGGCCAGTCTAGATCCCGCCAGGAGTAACGACCACCGGCGGGTGTGTCCGGGGCATTACAAGTTGGTATCAGAGCCGACCATCGCGGTTACACGGATGGTTGCGGACAGGTGCGTGGTCATGTTGTTCATGACATTTGTGACCCGTCGTGGCACCCGGCATGGCACATGTACCGGACTGGACGCACAGACATTTGTGCCAAGAGGGAACGTTCCTGTGGCCCGACGAGGACGCCGGTTCCTTTCAATGGGGGTTTATGTGATAGCCTGACTTATTAGGGATGATAGACTACTCATATCAATAAGGAATTCCTTCTTTTCCGGGAGTCCATTCGGACAGAACTCCAAATTTAAGCGTGCTCAGCTTGGAGTAGTGTCAGGATGGGTGACCGACCGGGAAGTTGCTCCCGGGTGTGCACGAGTGAGGACAAAGTGCGCAGAAAAGACTAGTATTGATCTGTGGGGCCAGTCTAGATCCCGCCAGGAGTAATGACCACCGGCGCGTGTGTCCGGGGCGTTACAATACTCCAATGTCACCTCAAGTATCCGTGGGTATGATTATACGATATGCATCACACAATCTCAGATTCATCTACTCAACCAACACATAGAACCTCAAAGAGTGCCCCAAAGTTTCTATCGGAGAATCATGACGAAAACGTGTGCCAACCCCTATGCATTGGTTCATGGGCGGAACCCGCAAGTTGATCACCAAAACATACATCAAGTGAATCACATGATATCCCATTGTCACCACGGATACGCACGACAAGACATACATCAAGTGTTCTCAAATCTTTAAAGACTCAACCCGATAAGATAACTTCAAAGGGGAAACTCAATTCATTACAAAAGAGTAGAGGGGAGAAGAAACATCATAGGATCCAAATATAATAGCAAAGCTCGCGATACATCAAGATCGTGCCAAATCAAGAACACGAGAGAGAGAGAGAGAGATCAAACACATAGCTACTGGTACATACCCTCGGCCCCGAGGGAGAACTACTCCCTCCTCATCATGGAGAGCACCGGGATGATGAAGATGGCCACCGGAGAGGGATTCCCCCTCCGGCAGGGTGCCAGAACGGGTCTAGATTGGCTTTCGGTGGCTACGGAGGCTTCTGGCGGCGGAACTCCCGATCTATTGCGCTCTCTGGCGTTTTTAGGTTATATGGAGATATATAGACGGAAGAAGTACGTCATGGGGGCCACGAGGGGCCCACGAGGGTGGAGGCGCGCCCTAGGGGGCTGGGCGCGCCCCCTACCTCATGGCCTCCTCGAAGCTTCCTTGCAGTAGACTCCAAGTCTCCCTGGTTGCTTCTGATCCGAAAATAAGTTCCGTGAAGTTTCAGGTCAATTGGACTCCGTTTGGTTTTTCTTTTCTGTGATATTCTAAAACAATGTAAAAACAGAAACTGGCACTGGGCTCTAGGTTAATAGGTTAGTTCCAAAAATGATATAAAAGTGTATAATAAAGCCCATAAACATCCAAAACAGTAGATAATATAGCATGGAGCAATCAAAAATTATAGATACGTTGGAGACGTATCAACATCCCCAAGCTTAATTCCTACTCGTCCTCGAGTAGGTAAATGATAAAAACAGAATTTTTGATGCGGAGTGCTACTTGGCATAATTCAATGTAATTCTTCTTAATTGTGACATGAATATTCAGATCCAAAAGATTCAAGATAAAAGTTCATATTGACATAAAAATAATAATACTTCCAGCATACTAACTAAGCAATTATGTTCTCTCGAAATAACATGGCCAAAGAAAGTTCATCCCTACAAAATCATATAGTTTAGTCATGCTCCATTTTCGTCATACAAGAAAGCTCTTATCATGCACAACCCCGATGACAAGCCAAGCAATTATTTCGTACTTTAGTAATCTCAAACACATAAACCTTCATGCAATACATGAGCGCGAGCCATGGATATAGCACTATGGGTGGAATAGAATATAATGAGGGGGGTTATATGGAGAAGACAAAAAAGGAGAAAGTCTCACATCAATGAGGCTAATCAATGGGCTATGGAGATGCCCACCGATTGATGTTAATGCAAGGAGTAGGGATTGCCATGCAACGGATGCACTAGAGCTATAAATGTATGAAAGGTCAACAAAAGAAACTAGTGGGTGTGCATCCAACTTGCTTGCTCATGAAGACCTAGGGCACTTGAGGAGGCCCATTGTTGGAATATACAAGGCAAGTTCTATAATGAAAAATTCTCACTAGTATATGAAAGTGACAAAACAAGAGACTCTCTATCATGAAGATTAAGGTGCTACTTTGAAGCACAAGTGTGGCAAAGGATAGTAACATTGTCCCTTCTCTCTTTTTCTCTCATTTTTTGGGCCTTCTCTTTTTTATGGACTTTCTCTTTTTTTGGGCCTTCTCTTTTTTTATGGCCTTTTTTTTTATATTCCTCACTTGGGACAATGCTCTAGAAAATGATGATCATCACACTTCTATTTATTTACAACTCAATGATTACAACTCGATACTAGAACAAAATATGACTCTATATGAATGCCTCCGGCGGTGTACTGGGATGTGCAATGATGCATGAGTGACATGTACGAAAGAATTATATATGAACGGTGGCTTTGCCACAAATACTATGTCAACTACATGATCATGCTAAGCAATATGACAATGATGATGCGTGTCATAATAAACAGAACGGTGGAAAGTTGCATGACAATATATCTCGGAATGGCTATGGAAATGCCATAATAGGTAGGTATGGTGGCTATTTTGAGGAAGATATAAGGAGGTTTATGTGTTATAGAGCGTATCATATCACGGGGTTTGGATGCACCGGCGAAGTTTGCACCAACTCTCAATGTGAGAAAGGGCAATGCACGGTACCGAAGAGGCTAGCAAGGATGGAAGGGTGAGAGTCCATATAATCCATGGACTCAACATTAGTCATAAAGAACTCACATACTTATTGCAAAAATCTACAAGTCATCAAAAATCTGGGCACTACACGCATGCTCCCAGGGGGATAGCTAGATTGGTACGAACAGACCGTCGCTCGTCCCCGACCGCCACTCATAAGGAGGACAATCAAATAACACCTCATGTTTCAAATTTGTTACATAACGTTTACCATACGTGCATGCTACGGGACTTGCAAACTTCAACACAAGCATTTCTCAATTTCACAACTACTCAACTAGCACGGCTTTGACATTATTGCCTCCATATCTCAAAACAATCGTCAAGCATCAAACTTCTCTTAGTATTCAAAACACTTATAAGAAAATTTTACTAATCTTGAATACCTAGCATATTAGGATTTTAAGCAAATTACCATGCTATTTAAGACTCTCAAAATAATCTAAGTGAAGCATGAGAGTTCATCTATTTCTTCAAAATAAAACTACCACCATGCTCTAAAAGATATAAGTGAAGCACTAGAGCAAATGACAAACTACTCCGAAAGATATAAGTGAAGATCAATGAGTAGTCGAATAATTATGCAACTATGTGAAGACTCTCTCTCATTTAATAATTTCAGATCTTGATAATTTATTCAAACAGCAAGCAAAGCAAAATAAAATGACATCTAAGAATAGAAAACATCATGTGAAGAAGGAAAAACTTAGGATCAACCGATACTAACCGATAATTGTTGAAGAAGAAAGGTGGGATGCCAACTAGGGCATCCCCAAGCTTAGATGCTTGAGACTTCTTGAAATATTATCTTGAGATGCCTTGGGCATACCCAAGCTTGAGCTTTTGTGTCTCCTTAATTCCTCTTATATTACAGTCTCCCTAAACCTCAAAAGCTTCATCCACACAAAACTCAACAAGGACTCGTGAGATAAGTTAGTATAACACATTGCAAAGACCTTATCATACTCTATTGTAGCAAATCACTAAAATTATTGTTCAACATTGCATACTAAATGCCTCTGCATATTTAATAGTCCTATCCTCAAATAGAATCATTAAAGAAGCAAACTTATGTAAACAATGCAAACATAACAGCAATCTGCCTAAACAGGACAGTCTGTAAAGAATGCAGCAACATCCATATTTCCCTAGATCCAAAAATTATGAAAGAAAATTCCCAATGTAGTAAATTTATCAGATCTTAATATGCAAAATGTTTCAACATTTTATCACATTCTGAATTTTCTAGGGAATTATTGCAACATCGGTAAACTTTCTGTTTTCAAACAGCAACATGTGGACTTCTAAAATAGGCATAGTAAAGGCTATAAATGCCACTTTTATTGAAATAAAAGATGCAAAACATTGTTCTAAATAACATCAAGCAAATCCTAACAAAATAAATTGACGCTCCAAACAAAACACATATCATGTGATGAATAAAAATATAGCTCCAAGTAAAGTTACCGATAGACGAAGACGAAAGAGGGGATGCCTTCCGGGGCATCCCCAAGCTTAGGCTTTTTGATGTCCTTGAATTTTACCTTGGGGTGCCATGGGCATCTCCAAGCTTAGGCTCTTGCCACTTCTTGTTCCATAATCCATCAAATCTTTACCCAAAACATGAAAACTTCACAACACAAAACTCAAAATAGAAAATCTCGTGAGCTCCGTTAGCGAAAAAAAACACCACTTCAAGGTACTGTAATGAAATCATTCTTGATTTATATTGGTGTTAAACCTACTGTATTCCAACTTCTCTATGGTTTATAAACTCTTTTACTAGCCATAGATTCATCAAAATAAGCAAACAACACACGAAAAACAGAATCTGTCAAAAACAGAACAGTCTGTAGTAATATGTAGCTAACGCAAACTTCTGGAACCCCAAAAATTCTAAAATAAATTGCTGGATGTGAGGAATTTATCTATTAATCATCTGAAAAAAAGAATTAACTAAATAGCACATTCCGATTAAAAATGGCAGCAATTCTCATGAGCGCTAAAGTTTCTGTTTTTTACAGCAAGATCAAAAAGACTTTCCCGAAGTCTTCCCAACGGTTCTACTTGGCACAAACACTAATTAAACACAAAAAACACAACCGAAACAGAGGCTAGATAAATTATTTATTACTAAACAGGAGCAAAAGGCAAGGAATAAAAATAAAATTAGGTTACCTCCGAACAAGCGCTATCGTTTAACGCCCCTAGCTAGGCATAAATGTAAGGATAGATCTAGGTATTGCCATCTTTGGTAGGCAATTCTTCAATGAGACACCTATAAATCTTAGGAGTTTCTTTATTTTTATTAATTATCAAGCTCCTAGGCACAAAATCGAGAAAATCATTTGTAGCAAAAGGTTCTTTAAGGATAGAGAGAAAGTTGGGGTGAACACTTATTTGAGGTCCGTATTTTCCTTACTAGAAGTTTCACCCTTATTTTTAGGAACATATATCAATTTGGAAATCTTAACATTAGGAGGAGTGTTTTTCACGGAAGAAAAGGCAGACCCAAGGTTGGTAATAATATCCTCAATTTTATCAATTCTAGTGGAATCTTGATCTATCTTTTCATTAACCATAGGTCTATTTTCTTTAAAAAATTTAAGAGCAACTCCTACCTTAGATCCGTATTGGGTAATTTGGTTATGGATCTTCCTATCCAAATTTTCAATCAACTCTACGGTGGAAACTTTATTTTCAATAATTTCAAGCCGTTGCATCACATGTTCCAAAGTTAAAATAGTTTCATTAACCTAAAGAGGTGGTGGGCCAAACAAATCTATCATAGAATTATAAGAATCAAAAGTATGGCTACCCAAGAAATTTCCTCCGGTAATGGTATCAAAAATATATCTATTCCAAGGCGTGATGCCTACATAAAAGTTGCGAAGAAGAACGGAAGTAGATTGCTTCCTAGTAGATCTATTTTGCGCATTGAAAATTCTATACCAAGCATCTTTTAAATTTTCTCCCTCCCTTTTTTTAAAATTAAGAACTTCATTCTCGGGAGACAAAGGAGTAGATAAAGGACTAGCCATAACGACGAAGCAAGCGGAAAAGAGGCGAACGGAAAGAGAGGGCGAGAGGAAAAGAGGGCGAATAAAACGGCAAGGGTGAAGTGGGGGAGAGGAAAACGAGAGGCAAATGGCAAATAATGTAATGCGGAGGATAAGAGTTGTGATGGGTACTTGGTATGTCTTGACTTGGCGTAGATCTCCCCGGCAACGGCGCTAGAAATGGCTAGTAGTGGGGAGATCAAATCTTGACTTGACTTTGCGTAAGCCTCCCCGGCAACGGCGCCAGAAATCCTTCTTGCTACCTCTTGAGCACTGCGTTGGTTTTCCCTTGAAGAGGAAAGGATGGTGTAGTAAAGCAGCGTAAGTATTTCCCCCAGTTCTTAAGAACCAAGGTATCAATCCAGTAGGAGACCACGCGTGGGTCACCTCGTACCTACACGAACAAATAAGAACCTTGCAACCAACACGATAAAGGGGTTGTCAATCCCTTCACGGCCACTTGCAAGAGTGAGATCTGATAGAGATAATAATAATAAGATAAATATTTTTGGTATTTTTATGATATAGATTGAAAGTAAAGATTGCAAAATAAAATAGATTAGAAACTTGTATGATGGAGAATAGACCCGGGGGCCATAGGTTTCACTAGTAGCTTCTCTCAAGATAGCATAAGTATTTTGGTGGGTAAACAAATTACTGTCGAGCAATTGATAGAAAAACGAATAATTATGAGAATATCTAGGCCTGATTATGTATATAGGTATCACGTCCGCGACAAGTAGACCGAAACGATTCTGCATCTACTACTATTACTCCATACATCGACCGCTATCCAGCATGCATCTAGAGTATTAAGTTTATAAGAACAGAGTAACGCGTTAAGCAAGATGACATGATGTAGAGGGATAAACTCATGCAATATGATATAAACCCAATCTTTTTATCATCGATGGGAACAATACAATACGTGTCGTTTCCCGTACTGTCACTGGGATCGAGCACCGCAAGATTGAACCCAAAGCTAAGCACTTCTCCCATTGCAAGAAAGATCAATCTAGTAGGCCAAACCAAACTGATAATTCGAAGAGACTTCAAAGATAATAGACCAATCATACATAAAAGAATTCAGAGAAGAATCAAATATTGTTCATAGATAATCTGGATCATAAACCCACAATTCATCGGATCTCGACAAACACACCGCAAAAGAAGATTACGTCGAATAGATCTCCAAGAGAATCGAGGAGAACTTTGTATTGAGATCCAAAGAGAGAGAAGAAGCCATCTAGCTACTAGCTATGGACCCGAAGGTCTGAAGTAACTACTCACACATCACCGGAGAGGCCATGGAGTTGATGTAGGGGCCCTCCGTGATCAATGCCCCCTCTGGCGGAGCTCCGGAAATGGCCCAAAGATGGGATCTCTCGGGTACATAAGGTTACGGCGGTGGAATTAGGTTTCCGTGGTGCTCCTGGATGTTTGCGTGGTACGTGGACTTATATAGGAGGAAGAAGTAGGTCGGTGGAGCAACGAGGGGCCCATGAGGATGGAGGGCGCGCCCCCCTGCCTCGTGGCCTACTCGATTGTTTCTTGACGCCCACTCCAAGTCTCCTGGATCACGTTTGTTGAGAAAATCACGTTCCCGAAGGTTTCATTCTGTTTGGACTTCATTTGATATTTCTTTTCTACGAAACACTGAAATAGGCAAAAAACAGCAATTTGGGCTGGGCCTCCGATTAATAGGTTAGTCCCAAAAATGATATAAAAGTGTAAAATAAAGCCCATTAACATCCAAAACAGATAATATAATAGCATGGAGCAATCAAAAATTATAGATACGTTGGAGACGTATCATGGGTGCTTCCTATAGTGCCCGAAATCGGAGCGTAGGCCCCTCTTCAACAATGAAGGTGGACTCTAAGGTCGTATGGGCGAGCCGGAGTTTGGATCTGGAAGTCGCGACAGCCTTTCTGAGGCTGGTGACGATGTGGGACGTCCACTCCATGAACAGGCCGGGTTCGATGCGGCTCGACAGGTGATACATGTGCCTCTTTCGGAGTTGGCGGGTAGTGCTTGTTTGCCGGCAGGTGAAGCCACCGGCGGATGCGCTACCGGCGGATGTTACACATGATGTCTTACTGTGACGTCAAGTCATGCATGTTATCGGCAGGCGATGCACGGTGGCTCCAGGGAGGTGTCATGGTTAGCATGTTGTTGTTGGATCGAAGCTGGTGCGGCAGTAGCGGAAGGCATGCGGTATGGGCTATCTTTGTCTTCCATTGTCTTCTCCAGAGGCATGCGGATATTGAGTTGTGGCTAGATGGATAACAGCCGATGGTACATGTGGCTTGAACAACGAGTTTATGCACTCCAGTGGAAACACAAGATCTCTGATCGGGCTATGTCGACGTGCGCCCGTGTCGTTTCCTTGCCAAAGGTGGTGGATTGAAGCTTAACTTTGGGGACAAGAATTCGGAGTTCAACCTTGTGATAGACTCGTCATCATCGATGCACGTGTGGCAATTCCTTGTAGAAGGCGTAGCCTAGGAGTTGTGTATTTTTTGTTTCTAATGTGTCTTGTAACATAGGGTTAGTGAATATCTAGGGGAGTTACTGTCGCAAGGTATACGATCTCAAAGTTTGTTTTCCGCTTTTTTCCGAATCAAGATTGTTTTGCTGCTGAATTTTGCATCATTAATAATACTCTCTTTGTCCCAAAATTTTTGTCTTGGATTTGTCTAAATACGCATGTCTCTATTCATGTTTTAGTGTTAGATACATACATATCTAGATAAATTTAAGACAAAATTTTTGGGAAGAAGAGAGTATTATTAATGATAGAGACATCCGTATTTAGACAAATCCAAGACAAAAATTTTGAGATGAAGGGAGTATATAACTCCATGCATCATTCTGATGTAGAGGTCAAGGTTTACCTTTTTTTTAAAAATAAAAGTCACGTCCGACAGAGGAGCAATCCAGTTCCAACACAAGGGGCCCATTATACAACTTGGCGAATTCTGGAAGTCCCGGCAATGCAGCTGAGGCTTCTGCTTCCTCCACCGATCGACAGTTGTGTGCCAACAACAGCAAAAAACTGCCCCCGGTGATCTCTCGCGACTGCAGCTCAGTGTTTTCGGCAAATTTGACAATTTTGATATGTGGATAAAACCATTTTATAAAATGAACTGTTCCTAATTTTTTTTTACTTAGCTGATCTTTTTTAGTGGCGCTCGAAATAAAGGCGCCACATTACACTGTGCAGCGCCTGACTGACAGGCGCTGCACGCCTAGCCAGCGTCGCATCCGTATGATTCAAAAATTATTAAGTCAGTGTGCAACGCCTGAAAGTTAGGCTTCCTATACACTATAGCGCCTAGCCGGCGTTGCACTAGTGGTTACTTCATTTTATAGGCAACCACTAGTGCAACGCTTAGAAGGTAGGCGTTACAGTGTATAGTGTGACGCCTAACTCTCAGGCGTTGCACATTGAGTTTGTAATTTTTAGGCAGTCCGGGCTGCGACGCTGGCCAGGCGTTTAACGCCTATCTGTCAGGCATTGCACAGTGTAGTTGGCGTCTTCATGTCGGACGTCAGTCAAAAAGATCAGCTAAGTAATTTTTTTAAAAAATAGTTCATCTTATGAAATGATTTTATCCATAAATTAAAATTGTCAAATTTGCTAATGTTTCTGGTCTCTACGTTGAAGGCCGCATCACAGTTCAGCTTGGCCGTCCCTATGCCAGGCGCGCTCCAAACAATTGATAAGGGCGGAGCCGGTTAGCATGGTTTAGGAGAGAATAGAGAAACCGCTTCTTTACTATTATCCGGCGCATCCGCTTGCATGGCCGTGTGCAGGTCCTCTCCCGGTCTACTCAGCTGTTTTAGGTCCTGTTTAGTTCATAAGTTCTAATATTTTTTTAATCTCAATTAAAAAGTCGCTAGTCCCTAAAAAATTCATATTTTTTTTTCTGGGACTAAACATGGATTAAAAGAAAATGTTACAACTAAAAGTCCCCAAAAGACTCTCCCTCAGGGTCTTTTGTCATAAGTTCCAAATGCCCACTTTAAGTTCCTATAAATCCCTTCTGTTTGGTTTGAATGGGACTAAAAGGGATTTTTTAAGTCTCTATACCAATAAGTCCCTGTAAACAAACACCCCCTTACTGCACCCTTCCCATCCCCATGAATAATATTGTTTCTTGCAATTCTACCATAAAAGAATCTTAGAGAACTAAAACAAAATGAACTGAATGAGCAACCACATAAATATCTATAGGATGCGTTACTGCAAATGCAAGGCACATTAAATCAAAATGACAGGCGGACGATGCCACAGAAATTAGATCAAGTTCAAATGTATTATACAAAAATACGAACAAAACACTTTACCAACTGTAAACTACACAATCAGCCTAGAATACTCCAAATTCACAATCAGCTTTGCACTACACCAACTTAACACAAGAATGTAGATTACCTCGGATAACAAATAAATTACTAACCTAAAACAAACAAAAAGACAATTCATAGCATAAGCATCACATGCATCAAACTCTCAATTATCAGGCCCATAAATCATTAGTCATCGCAACATTGAGTGAAGTCCAATTAATACATGATTTCTTAGAATTACGAATCACAATATAAGATGAGCATTAAAAAAACAATAATATAAGATAGGTGATATAATAGCAGTATGATTTGCAGCACGCTCTTACAAAACATTGCTGAAAAAAGTAAAAAAGGCCTACTTAAAAGAGTTAAATGCACCGAAGGTCCTAAAATTTTCGTCGGCGTGTCACTTTAGTCCTAATTCTTCCAAAATGCACCTTTAGGTCCTAATTCTTTAGTAAGTGGTTCATGCGAGGTCCTTTTTTCACGAGCGCTCATTGACCTGCCCGCATGGCGCGTTGACCCATGCCATGTCGACAGAGGGCCCAATCGCCAGTCGAGAAGAATACACTGGAGGTCCTAATAGTTTCTGAGCAGTGTCACTTTAGTCCTACTTCTTTCAAAATGCATGTTTAGATCCTAATTCTATAGTACGTGGTTCACGCGAGGTCCTTTTTTGCACGATCTTTCGCTGACCTGCTTGCGTGACGCGTTGACCCATGCCACGTCAACTTAGAGGCCGTTGTGGTTGCTTTTTTCACAGAAAGCCCATTATAACCCCCCTCTTGACATTTAAAAAACCGCTACTAAATCTCTCTCTCTCTCTCTCTCTCTCTCTCTCTCTCTCTCGTGCTCACACCATCGCCATGGCTGGGGCAGCAAGCTCCTCGCCAAGGAAGCGGGTGACGAAGAGGAGTGTTGCAGTAGCGTCGGCAGCGCTGCCTCCTCCAGAAGCTCCTACTGCGTAACCCCAAATCAAAGCAAGCGGTTTGAGGAACTTAACGAAAAAGTGCAAATCAAACTAAATCAGTGCCTACAGCTAGTGATTGTGGCAGAGTAGAGGAAATCACATAGCTACGGGATGATAGCGGCAAAAAAGTTAGTTTTTTTTTTTGCAATGTTCCTCATCTGCTAGTGACCCTAAATGGACTTGGCGTGGGTCAACCCGCAACCAAGCAGGTCTGCGAATGATCGTGCGAAAAAGGACCTCGGGTGAACCACTTACTATAGAATTAGGACTCAACATGCATTTTGAAAGAAGTAGGACTAAAGTGACATTGCCCAGAAACTTTTAGGACTATCAATGTATTTTTCTCGCCACCGGTTAGGCTCTCTGTCGACATGGGATGGGTCAACGTGCCACACGGACAGGTCAACGAGCGCTCGTGAAAAAAGGACCTCAGGTGAACCACTTACGAAAGAATTAGGACCTAAAGGTGCATTTTGAAAGAATTAGGACTAAAGAGACACCCCAATGAAACTTTTAGGACCTCCAGTGCATTTAACTCTACTTAAAATGATATGCATTTATCCCTCTTCAAGTTCAATCATTTGCTGCAAATTGTCTTCACTGAACATGAGACATCATCAAAGCATGGAAACCTAACCAATAAGCAACATAGCATATAGTATTACGATTGCTACTTCTCCAGTCTTCTTCTATTTTTCTGAAGATATCAAAGTATGCACTGGGCATCACAAACACAAATACAGAAATCCTCTATCCTCTCCATGGTTGCTGCTGAAGCTTCAGTTACTGCTGGACCATTGGCCGCAAATGTAATAAATCCATCAGTTTTATTGTTCCTCAGCTGAAAAGCAGTTTTGCTAAGTCGTCCTCGCACTACCGCTAGGCTTGGCCACACATAGAAATTGCACTCTGCCATATATATCTCCAGCTCGCACATGACAAACATCACTTCCAGTAATGTGGTTGCTGGTGCTCATCACTATGTGGACAAGCTATCACAGCGGCGCATCACTTTTTTCCATATTCAGCCCGGGTACTTGCTCGGGTCCGATAAACTCTTCTTTCATTTGTATTAGTGCAATTATTGACTATTTGACTCAGAAAATACCAGCATATTGTGCTTTGTGGAGAGCCCAGAACAAGACCATCCATTGGGGGAACACAAGGTGTTGACCTCCCAGTCCTCATGTCAAAGACCATGCCCTGATCTCTACCCCTTCCACCTATCCAATACACACAATCACCCGTGAGTCCTGGAACACCTTCTGCATACATCGACACCGCATTGTTCCTCCCGACAAACACGGAGTATCCTCCCAAGTCGGCCACGGTGTCCCAGCATGGCCGGCGCCGGGGATCATACCTCATAACAAATATTTCATCATGTGCTACACGGCGGCGACCCCCTCCTGGCAGCTGCAAAGTAACCGTGTAGGTCGCATTCCTCCAGATTTGGTACAAGTCACCCTCGCAGAACACCAGATTCTTGGCACTAGTGAAAATCGAGACCAGGATGTATGGCGGAGTGAAACAGGTGGCCGCGTCGAACGCTAGGTTGCCCACAGACGACAATAGTGGCTTGACTGTGGCCCGTGCATTTAGGTCTGGTCCGGTTCCATGCATTTGGAAGATCCGCTTGTTATGCACTACTGGATAATGTGTTGGTGTGTGGCACTCGAGGATGATAGGTTCCCGGCGGCGACGCTGTGGCAGGCGGAGTAGGTGGACATCTCCAAACCGAGTGAGGCAGTAGACAATACCATTTCCATTGTAGAGGAGGTCCACGAGCTGGTCTCCGGCGCGAGGTGGACAGGGTCGAGGACGGCCCATCTCCTGGCCCCCGCGGTGACGTAGGCGAGCCTGTCGATGTCACAGGTGGCGGTGGCCGCGAAGTCATCCGTGGCGGGGTTGGGCGTGAAGACGATCTTGGACCAGGCGAGTGTTGTAGATGAGCGGCGGCAGGAGGATCTCAGCAGCGATGATGGGGTGGAAGAGGCTGAGCAGGTTGTGAACGTCATCGATGCAGACGGAGAGAACCTTCAGCCGGACTCCAGGACTATAAAGATACAGGATTGAAGACTTCGTCCCGTGTCCAGATGGGACTTTCCTTGGCGTGGAAGGCAAGCTTGGCGATGCGGATATTCAAGATCTCCTACCATTGTAACCGACTTTGTGTAACCCTAACCCTATCCGGTGTCTATATAAACCGGAGGGCTTTAGTCCGTAGGACAACTTCATCATACAACAATCATACCATAGGCTAGCTTCTAGGGTTTAGCCTCCTTGATCTCGTGGTAGATCTACTCTTGTACTACCCATATCATCAATATTAATTAAGCAGGACGTAGGATTTTGCCTCCATCAAGAGGGCCCGAACCTGAATAAAACATCGTGTTCCTTGCCTCCTGTTACCATCCGGCCTAGACGCACAGTTCGGGACCCCCTACCCGAGATCCGTCGGTTTTGACACCGACAATGGGTACTATCTTTAGACTGTATTTTGCCGCCGTCAAACTTCATAAATTTTCTTGGGTACAACAGGATGTTCTTGGCAAAAACATATCACTATAAAAGTCAAAATGTAATTTACTTATTTGTTCACTAAAAGTACAGGTTTATCACAGTCTTTTAAGCATAATATGCCAAAAAATCATGTTAAAGAAATATTTTTAGCAGAGTCTTTTAAGTGCACTGTGCAAGAAGGTCATGCTTTTAATACTCCACGGTTGTTTTGTTTCTCTATATTTTTGCTGGATGAATACGTTATTGTAAACTATTCTATAACTCTTTTGCCGCAACATGTAGTAAGCGGGAAGCATTTGAAGGACTGGACTACAGAATTGCCCCTTCAGTAAAAAGTCCATTCCAGAAGTGTGTGGAACACGCTGCTTCACGGGTATATTTTCACTAGCCCAACTACTCGAGCCTCTTCTTCCTCGCCCAACTACACTCGTATCCATGTACACAAAACAGAATGAAGAATACAGATAGAACAGCATGAGCTCCGGTTAACTAGAACCGGCAAGAATAGAGATAGAACAACATGAGCAAGTTGCTTTAGGTACATACCAAGGTCCGTCGCCGTATTAGACAAGCCCCAGCCTGGCGAGGCAGCACTGTCCCGATGGCCGCAAATGCAGACACACTGTCACACTCCTTTGTGAAGAAGAACTATGTGAGAGACCTTGTAAGCCTTAGAGTGGATAAATGGAAGAAGGAGAAGGAGGTCTGGGATGAGGAAGATCCTTGCATCGGATACCTTAGTCTACTCAATGCTTCTCTTGGGGAGAGAGTCGTCACGCATATCAAGCAAATAAACAAGTAGTGAACAGTTGGTCATGCATGAGGACGGCATTGCCATGCCCGTTGCATTCTGACAATTGTATTGCCTAGTGTATAAAAAATTGAGTAGGCTTGCTTAGCAATTCATAGCTCATGACATAGACTAAACAACTCGCGCCATGCATGACCACACCCGCCAACTCCCTCCAACAACTCCTGCCACGAATTGTTTACTCAACCATGCACACATCCATAGAAAAAGTTTTCAGGGATCAACGTCTCCGAGCATAGGTCCGGCTGGACTATGGTCCTGCCCAACATTTTCGCGAAGGGGACGGCGGCGCGAGCGCGCGACGCCATGTCCTGCAGGCTCCCCGCGTGCTGGCGTAGCACTTGAGGCCGTCGGCGATGTGGCCGACGAGCTCCGGTGGCAGGTCCGTCCAGCCCTGGAACGGAAGCATGGCCGGACTAAGATTTCGGCGAGGTTTGGAATTTCAAATTGAACAGATGAACAGATCGACACAAAGAAGAGAGAGAAGCTGAGTGTCCTCCTCTATATGCGGAAACGTTAACAACTCTATTCCCAAAGTGCTTCCCAGAAATTACGGTAATTCTGTTTTTTTGGTAAGTCGTGCTTTGCTTCTACCAAATCAATATTCAAAATTAATGCTTCCAGAAATTCCGTTACTAATAACTCTATCTTTGTTTTCTTTAGCAAGTCGTGACCGCTTCCTTTTCTTTCTGTTGTTTTTGGTAAGTCGTGATTGCTTTGAACAAACATATATACTAAAAGATCCCCTCCAGAAAAAACATATATATAAGGTTAATGCTTCCAGATACTATTACAGATTTGCTTTCAACAAACAACTATTTTTTAATGCTTCCAGACGCTTGTTAATAGCTCACCATTGTCTTTGGCAGAAGGATTTTGATAGCTTCCAGATGCTTCCAGACGCTTGTTAATAGCTCACCATTGCCTTTGGCAGAAGGATTTTGATCGTCCTGGCAAATCCCCCCCCCCCCCCCCCCCCTCCCCCCTCCTGCACATTGTTCTAGCAAGATAGGGGACACACCCACAACTATGTAGTGCCACGATTTTGTCCCAACCCAATGATAATGGTTATTCCGGTTTGGGAACATTATAGATGATTCTGTTATGTTTCTTTGTTCTCTTTTAGCTTTTGTGGTTTTCCTTTTGTTCAAAAAAATTGTTCACATTTTCCTAAATATGTTCACACATATAAAAGAAAATAATATTTTAAAAGTATCTCTGTTTATCAATAAATGTACAAAAAATTTGAAAATAGTTAACAATTATTGCGATTTTTCAATAAAGTTCATCATTTCAAAATGTTCTCAATGTTTCAAAAAATGTTTAATCTTTTATCAAAATCAATTTTTAAAATAAATATTTATTTGTGTTTTTTTGGTAAACCCGAAGGAAAACACATGGGAAAACAGAAAAATTAGAAAGCTGAACAAGCTCTCAAATAAACGTGATCTTGACAAAGTAACTATAAAGCTAAAATGTTGTCAATAGAGAAAAAACTACAAAGCTATGCGGGATATCAGCAATTTGATGTGATGTCCGTCAAATCGCGTAGGTTGACAGTTCTCGTCCAAATCGCGTAGGTTGACAAGTAGGGCAGGCTCACTGTTTTGAGTCCGGGTTTTTTTGTTTCCCTTTATTTATTTATTTTCATTTATGGTTTTTCTATCATTTCTCACTTACTTTTTAATTTTTCAATTTTTTCATGCTAGTTTTTTCATTTACTTATATTTTTTATTTTCCTTATTTCTATTTCATTTGCATTTTGTGAATATGTTTTCAATCATGAACATTTCTTTGAAATCATGAACATTTTTTGAATTCGTTAAATCTTTTCAATTTGGAATATTTTTGAAATCATGAATATATTTTGAAATCGCGAACATGTTTTTGAATTCTCAGACATTTTTTACAAATATGCAAAGATTTTCTGAAATCATGGTAAAATTTAGAAATCATGAAAAAATATTAAATTTGAATATTTTTTTATATTCAAATGCATATTGGAGAAGATTTGTGAATTTTAGAACATTTTTTAAATTCATGCAAAAGTTTGAAATTTTGTTTTGTTGGAAATCTTGTATATATTTTAATAGAGAAAAACAAAAAGGAAAATCGAAAGGAAACCGAACAGGGGCGCACGCCCCCCAGATGGACCGACCCAAAAGTATGTGTTGGTCGTGGGATGGTGGGTGTGTGCCTTTGGGTGTTCGTTCGTTGCCACGCATGTCGACGAATAGGAGTTTCCGTGCAATTGGATCTTCCATGATTTCTGTTTGGGTTGCCTGCCTGGGTGGCACGTGTCCTGCTTGGGCGAGTACCATGACTGATCTCAAACAACCCAACAGATGTAGTCGTGCAAAGAACTTAAAATAGATGAATCCCACTATGTAGCTACCACACCAAGCCGGGAGACAAAGATGGTCGGCCAATCCATTTCAAACGGCACAGTCTTTCCTTGGTTGTGGATACGAGTGTGTCGTGAACCTATCTGATGTGGCATCACCCCTGTCTTGATATCAATAACAGTGGCATTATGCTGATTTTCCTTTATGATGTGTGTGTGATCTCTCCTACGCAAGTGTAAAATTCTAGTCCTTGAGGTTTCTTCTCATTCTCCTTCTGGTTTGGCTGTTTTCGTCAGTAACATATCTTTAGCCAGTTACCTTCTTAAAAAGTTCAACTTTGGGTAGTACAATTCAGAATTCTATTTTGACTAACAAGGTGCAAATATAATAAGCAAAATTGTCCTAAAAATATTAGACTTAGCATATATTTATTAATTAGAAACTGACTACTGATGTAATTGTTCGTGTACAAGTTGATCCTCTGTTTCAGTGATTTCAGGTTTTTGGTGATTTAGGATCATCAAGAGTGATGAATCAAGATGCAATAGGGTTTTTCCATCAGAAATACGTCTGCTGATCCACAAGAGGTTCTAACTTCTGTACACATTACAAAAGTAAAAGGTTTATTCCATTGATTGATCCATTATGAACATTTGTAAATTTGTAAGACTCAGATATACACAAATTTTCCTCAAAACTAGGCAGCGCCAGATGATCTACGTACATACCTACAGAGTAAGCTGTAAGATTATGAAGCGTTCCTACTCCCTCGAGGGGAGCCGCGTGCATTTATATTGATAGGGCCGAAGGCCTTGCCTTGGCGTACAAGGATGAGTACAAGAGTTTGGATACAATACAAGATAGAGGAGGAGGTTGAGATTACAACGATATGATGATATGTTCTAACACCCTCCCTTAATCTCAACTATCGTATATTAAGATTGCTCTTGAACTCATCAAATGATCGTGTTGATAGTGCCTTGGTGAAACCATCTGCCACTTGAACTGAGCTGTGAACTCTCACACTGTATTGCCATAACTGAGTGCTGTTACATATAGATCGAGACCCCTACATACAGGGCACGTCTCGTGGAGGTGGCGATGGACTAGGAGAGTCCTGAAGACTAGGACTACCTAGTTACAACAGACTAAGAGATAAACATCATCTACTAGAGTACATGTACAATGAACGTGACAGTTTCAACCCCCCCCCCCCCCCCCCCCCGCAGTCCGAACGGCGCCAGGTAAGACGTTCAGACTGGAGCGAAAATCATGAAACACGGAAGACGGCAGGCCCTTGGTGAAGACATCAGCAAATTGGGACGACGTCGGGACGTGTAGCACCTTGACCTCGCCAAACGCCACGCGGTCACGCACAAAGTGCAGATCGATCTCCACATGCTTCGTGCGCTGGTGCTGGATGGGGCTAGATGAGAGGTATACAGCAGTCACATTATCACAGTATATAATCGTGGCTCGGTGAGGAGGGCGACGAAGCTCAGTGAGAAGTTGGCGAAGCCAACATGACTCAGCCACACAGCTAGCAACTGCACAGTACTCCGCCTCGGCACTGGATCGGGACACCGTGTGTTGTCGCTTGGAGGACCAAGAGACCAGGTTGATGCCGAGGAACACGCAAAACCCCGATGTAGAGCGGCGGGTGTCAGGACAACCGGCCCAGTCAGCGTCACTGTAGGCAAGAAGATCATGGGAGGATGAGCGGTAGAGCTGAAGCCCGTAGTGGGTCGCGCCACGAAGATAGTGAAGGACCCACTTAAGCAGCTGGTAGTGACCGTCCATAGGAGCATGCATGACGACACAAAGCTGCTGCACGACATACGAAATATCCGGACGTGTGAGGGTGAGGTACTGGAGAGCTCCGGCAAGACGGCGGTAGTGCGTGGGATTAGAGTAGGGCACGCCATCAGTGGCAGAGATCTACTAGTGTCGACGGGGGTGGAAATGGGCTTGCAGTTAAGCATGCGAGCATGATCTAAAATCTCAAGCGCATACTGCTCCTGGGAGAGAAAGAGACAGGTGGCAGAGCGGTGGATGTTCACCCCAAGGAAGTGATGAATATCACCGAGATCACTCATAGAGAACTCACCGGCGAGGGAGGTGACAAGCGACTAAAGTAGGGTGGTGGTGCTGGCGGTGAGAATGATATCTTCGACATATAGTAGGAGATAGGCGACGAGTGACCACGATGCAAGATGAAAAGCGAGGTGTCGCACTTCGAGGACACAAAACCGAGGGAGTGAAGGAAGCGAGTGAACCGAAGAAACCATGTGCGGGGCGCCTGCTTAAGCCCGTAGAGATACTTGTTGAGGCGACAAACGTGCGTAGGAGCGGTGGCGTTGGCAAAGCTGGAAGGCTGCTGGCAGTAGACTGTCTTGGCAAGATCACCGTGAAGAAAGGCATTCTTGACATCCATCAGACGGATGGGCCAAGAATGAGCAGTCGCGATGCTGAGGACGACCCGGATGGTAGCCGGCTTGACCACGGGGCTAAAGGTCTCCCCGTAGTCGACACCCGACTGTTGTGTGAAGCTGCAGACCACCCATCGAGCTCCCGTAGAGATACTTGTTGAGGCGACAAACGTGCGTAGGAGCGGTGGCGTTGGCAAAGCCGGAAGGCTGCTGGCAGTAGACTGTCTTGGCAAGATCACCGTGAAGAAAGGCATTCTTGACATCCATCAGACGGATGGGCCAAGAATGAGCAGTCGCGATGCTGAGGACGACCCGGATGGTAGCCGGCTTGACCACGGGGCTAAAGGTCTCCCCGTAGTCGACACCCGACTTTTGTGTGAAGCTGCAGACCACCCATCGAGCTCCCGTAGAGATACTTGTTGAGGCGACAAACGTGCGTAGGAGCGGTGGCATTGGCAAAGCCGGAAGGCTGCTGGCAGTAGACTGTCTTGACAAGATCACCGTGAAGAAAGGCATTCTTGACATCCATCAGACGGATGGGCCAAGAATGAGCAGTCGCGATGCTGAGGACTACCCGGATGGTAGCCGGCTTGACCACGGGGCTAAAGGTCTCCCCGTAGTCGACACCTGACTGTTGTGTGAAGCTGCAGACCACCCATCGAGCTCCCGTAGAGATACTTGTTGAGGCGACAAACGTGCGTAGGAGCGGTGGCGTTGGCAAAGCCGGAAGGCTGCTGGCAGTAGACTGTCTTGGCAAGATCACCGTGAAGAAAGGCATTCTTGACATCCATCAGACGGATGGGCCAAGAATGAGCAGTCGCGATGCTGAGGACGACCCGGATGGTAGCCGGCTTGACCACGGGGCTAAAGGTCTCCCCGTAGTCGACACCCGACTGTTGTGTGAAGCCGCGGACCACCCATCGAGCTTTGTACCGCGTCAGAGTGCCGTCGAGATGGAGCTTATGGCGGAATATCCACTTGCCGGTCACCACATTAACACCTGCAGGACAAGGAACCAAAGACCACGTATCATTCCGAATTAGCGCATTAAACTCATCTAGCATTGCGGCATGCCAATGTGGATCCTTAAGTGCTGCACGGTACGACGAAGGAATGGGCGAAGGAGCGACTGCAATGTGAAGGTCAAGGATTTTCTTAGGCATGGCGTGACCGGTTTTCCCGCGAGTCTGCATGGGGTGTGGGTTGGCGGGTGGGGAGATGGGCACAGCGCGTGGTGGCAGTGGCTGGACGGAGGGGACACAGAGAAACGTGGCGGCGAGGGGGTAGAGAACAGGGGCTTACGTACGCTAGGTGGGGCGGTAGGCTGCGGGGATGTTGGGGTCATGGCGCGCGATCCCGAGAGATCCGAGGCAGGTGCGGTCCAGGGAAGGGATCCCGATGAGAATCGGGAAGGGGGGTTGGATGATGCGGGGGTGGTGCATGGTGGAGCGGGGTCCGCGACGGGACCGGGAGCACGCGAGCGCGAATTGTGGGGTGGGGCGCGTGGTGATGCGGTTGCCATTGCTGGCCCGGGAACCCGTGGGGCTGGTGCAGGAGTGGTGGGGTAGCGGACAGGCGGCGGGGCATGATTGCTGGCTGCGGTGTTCAGGGGCGGAAACGAAGTGGAGGGGCGTGATCCAAGGGAGGCAGGTCGGGCGGGGATAGGATCTTCTGTGGCGCCGGATCCGGGACACTGAGAGAAGGGAAAAACATTTTCATCAAAGGTAACATGGCAAGATAGTATTATTTTCCGCGTGGCTAAGTTGAAGCACCGGTAGCCCTTTTGCTCTCGGGGCTACCCAAGGAAGACGCAACGTGTCGAACGGGGAGAGAGCTTGTGACGAGCTGTGGCAGAGATGTTGGGAAAACAGAGGCACCCAAAGGTCCGAAGATGATCATATGTGGGATGTGCGCCATAGAGGAGAAAATAGGGGTGAAATGGTGGATGGCGTGCGACGGACGAATGTTGAGGAGGGTGGTGGCAATATGTAATGCTTCAACCCAGAAGGCAGGGAGCAGAGCTGCTTGCAAGAGCAAGGTGCGAGTTACATCGTTGGTGGTACAGAGGTGGTGTTCGACTTTACTATTTTGTGGAGAAGTATGTGGGCACGTCAGACGGAAAGAGACGCCGTGCGAAGAGAAGTAGTCACGTAGGGAGGTAGTAAGGAACTCGCCACCATTGTCACATTGCACACACCGGATGAGCACACCGAATTGGGTGAGAATAAAATGAAAGAAGCGAAGTAAAATGGCACACGTTTCAGATTTTGCACGCAACGGAAAAGTCTAGGAAAAATGTGTGTAATCATCGATAATGACAAGATAATACTTATAGCCGGAGTAGCTCATGACTGGAGATGTCCAAACATCACAATGGATTAAATGAAAGGGGGCAGTAGTGTAGGAGGTGGAGGTGGCAAAGGGGAGGCGTGTATGCTTTCCCATTTGACACGCACTACAGAGATGGGGAGGGCGGACATCATTATTACAGGTGGTAAGAAAATCTAAAGAAAAACGGGAAAAAGTAGAAGAACTAGGGTGCCCAAGCCGCCTATGCCATAGATCGGACGTGGAGATGACGAATGCTTGCGTGGTGGTGGAGCCTTTATTTCCGGAGAAGGGGTACAGATCGCCATCACTGTTGACCCTCAGGAGCTCCTCCTTGGTGGCTAGATCCTTCACAGAAAATCCAAGGGGGTCAAATTCCACGGAACAGAAATTATCACGAGTAAACTTACGAACGGAGATGAGATTCTTGATAATATTAGGAGACAAGAGGATATGGCGAAGGTAAAAGGGCTTAGGAGGGAGATGAGCAGTACCAATAGCAAGCACAGGGAGCCGAGAGCCATTACCGACAATTATGTCACGAGTGTAAGGCGCTAATAAGGGACGAAACAAGGACAAGGTACCTGGATCGCCGGCGACATGGACGCATCACCTGTGTCCATAATCCACTCGGCGTTCGGCGGGAAGGCAGTGCCGTAGCTGGGAGCCGCGTGGTACATGGCCGAAGCATCCCAATTGGGAGGAGCCGCAGCGTAGGGAGCGGGAGGAGGCGGCGCCGGCAGGTTGGAGAAGGTCAGCGTGTAGGCCTGCGTGGGAACGCTTGGACGCGGACCAAGCACGCCCGCCGAGTTCGGCGGGATCCAGGGTGCACGTGGTGGAGGGAAGGGCGCCCCGACGGGCACGAAGTAGCCCAGCCACGGGGTAGCACCAGCACCGCGACCAGGAGGAGCGTCGCCACGGCCACGCCCACGACCGCATCCATGACCGCCACGCCCACGGTTCGCCCCGAGCTGTCCGCCGCGCCCGCCCCCGCCGTTGGGAGCACGATCGCCGCAGTCGCCGCCATGATCATCGCGGTCGCCGCCACGTGTACCGCCGCGATCTCCGGGGCCGCGCTCGTCGTTCTGGACGGCATGCACCTGGGAGCCCCCGCCGCGCGTGCGCTTGTCCATAGAGAGCTCAGCGAGGACGAGGCGTGAGTGCGGTTGTTGGAAGGAGGGGAGACGGACCATGGCCTGGATGATGGCGGCCTGCATGACGAACTTGGGTCCCAGCCCGTCCAGCTCCTACAAGGTCAGAGTGCCGTCCGTTACCGGTTCACGGACGTCGGCGAGGGCGGCGGCGATGCCCTGGAGGTGGCGGCAGTAGTCGTTGATGCTGAGGTCGCCGCGCATCATCGCCCGGAACTCCTGGCCAAGATGCATCGCGTGCTTGGCCTCGTTGGCGAGGAAGTACTCGTGGATCCTTGTCCATATGGTGAAGGCGGTGGAGCCGGGAGGAGAGACGATGTCGAGGAGATCCCCCTCGATGGGGGTGAAGAACCAGAGGACGACGGTGTTGTCGTCGTCGCGCCACGCCTGGTCAGCCAGCCAGCGGGCCGAGCCCTCCCGCATGTGGTCCTCTGCATGGTAGCGCGCGAGGAGGAGGGTGATGTAGTTTCGCCAGCACTGGAAGTTAGTGCTGTTCAGGGCGAGGTTGAAGTCGACGACACCAGAGACGCTGGCCGGCAGGGCTGGAGATGAGCCGGAGGAGGAAGAAGGCGCAGTGGGATTGGGTGGGAGGGTAGTAAGAGGCAGAGTGGAGGAGGGGTTCTCGGTAGAGACCGGAGCGCGAGGGCGCGCTTCAGCGCTTGTGTCGGTAGGGAGATCCGCAGCGGCGACCGCGGCCGCGGCGCCCGTGGCGGCATCGACAGAGTCGGCATCGGCCTTGGGAGAAGGAGGAGGGGAAACCATCGCTCTGATTACCAAACTGAGCTGTGAACTCTCACACTGTATTGCCATAGCTGAGTGCTGTTACATATAGATCGAGACCCCTACATGCAGGGCACGTCTCGTGGAGGTGGCGATGGACTAGGAGAGTCCTGAAGACTAGGCCTAACTAGTTACAGCAGACTAAGAGATAAACATCAACTACTAGAGTACATGTACAATGAACGTGACCGTTTCAACAACTTGATCCTTGGAGGGAATAAACCGTATCTCAAGTTTCTTTGCCGCAACCCTCTCTCACACAAAGTGAAAATAAGGTTCTATGTGCTTTGTTCTTGCATGAAACACCGGGTTTGCAGACAAATATGTTGCACCCAAATTATCACACCATAAGCATGAGATACGATTATTTTTAACCCCCAATTCTTCGAGAAGTGATTGAACCCAAATAACTTCAGCAGTTGCATTAGCCAAGGATTTATACTCAGCCTCTCTGCTTGAACGTGACACGGTGGCTTGTTTTCTGGCACTCCAAGAAATAAGATTGGACCCAAAGAATATTGCAAAACCTCCGGTTGATCTTCTCTCATCACTACATCCTGCCCAGTCAACATCAGAAAATGCATTCACAAGAGTGGAATTAGAATATTTGAAATGAAGTCCTATTCCCATAGTATGCTTTACATATCTTACAATCCGCTTGACAGTTGTCCAATGTGCAGAAGTAGGTGCATGTAGATATTGACAAACCTTGTTGACAGCAAATGAGATATCCGGACGTGTGAGACTTAAATATTTCAATGCTCCCACGGTACTCCTATACCTTGTACTTTCTTCCTCTTGAAGTGGCTCTCCTTCATATGCTAAAAGTTTTTCTGAAGAAGACAAGGGTGTAGGTACTGGCTTACAATGTTTCATTCCCATATGAGATAGAAGTTCAGTGATGTATTTCTCCTGTTTTAACATAATGCCATCTTGAGTTTTCTTGACTTCAATACCTAGGAAGAAGTGCAAATCACCTAGGTCCTTTAAGGAAAACTCTGAACTCAGGTCATGCAGAAGAGCATTAGTGGCATTTTGTGAAGAACATGCAAATATGATATCATCAACATATATAAGCAAGAAAATAACCACTCCTGCCTTGTTATAAATAAACAAGGATGTATCAGCCTTTGAAGCAATGAAGCTAAGAGATTTCAATTGTAAGCTTAGTCTGGAATACCATGCTCTAGGTGCTTGTTTCAAGCCATAGAGTGCTTTATCAAGTTTGCAAACAAAGTGTGGGAATTTCTTACTTTCATACCCAGGTGGCTGTCTCATGAACACTTCCTCTTCCAGAACACCATGCAAAAACTCGTTCAGTACATCTAGCTGTCTTAGGCTCCATCCTCTGGACACAGCAATGGCTAGCACACGTCTGATAGTTGCAGCTTTCAAAACAGGACTAAAGGTGTCCTCTTAATCAATGCCATAACGTTGCTTGAAGCCCTTTTCAACCAAACGTGCCTTATACTTGTCATTGGAGCCATCTGCCTTCTTTTTAATTCTGTATACCCATTTGCAATCAATTATATTTTTACCTTTCTGATTTGGTACAAGATGCCAGATTTTGTTTCTCATCAGTGCAGAATATTCCTCATCCATTGCCTTCTTCCATTTGGGATCATCAAGTGCACTACTCACAGTTGTTGGCTCTCCTGAAATACACAACATGCCATATGGTACAGTTCCATCCGTTCTTATTTTTGGATTTCGTATACCTTTTTGTAGTCTAGTCTTGATTCTTAGAGACGCCACAGATTGGACTGCAGGTGCACTCGCCACAGCCGATCCGGGAGAATCAGGCACTGATGCAGAAAATCTGGCGCAACCTGCACAGGGGATCCTGTGGCCACCGGTGAGGCCGCCGCTCCTGCGGGCACGCGAGAAGTAACCGCGCGGCGCGTCGCAGAGGATCTGCAGCCCGACCGCGGCTGCATGCGCACGCGGGGCGAGGACGATTCGGTCCCGCTGCTGTCCCCACCTGTCGATGACGCGGCGCCACGGGAGTGGCTGGCCCGTGAGCCGAAGCTGGTGTTGGTGGGAGCGCGATCCAAGGGGAATTCGGTCGCGCGATCCAAGGACTGCGCGCGTGTAGGCGTTCCAGGCGCCGCCGGATCGTCTTAGTTGTCCGTGCCAGGCTCGTCTCCTTCTTCAGCATGAAATATAAGATCATTTTGAGCTAGATTTTCGAGATTTTGATCATTTTGAGCTCCGTTTTCTCCAGGGACCTGCACAGGCATAAGAGTAGGACCAGTACCAGCAGC
Organism: Triticum urartu; assembly: GCF_056163025.1. Classification (NCBI taxonomy): domain Eukaryota; kingdom Viridiplantae; phylum Streptophyta; class Magnoliopsida; order Poales; family Poaceae; genus Triticum; species Triticum urartu. Next base: position 745,449,286 of record NC_141875.1, on the reverse strand, counting down.
AATATCATCACATTGGTTAGTACAATCATCGCCCCCATGATCAAAAGACCGAAGATGTGTAGGAAGAAGAAGAATTTCTTTGCGAAGGAGGGCACCGGCATTGGGATGAAGTGATGCAAAAGGAAACACAGACTCATCAAAAACAACATCTCTAGATATGTAGACCCTTAGCCCAAAATAAATGTAGGGCTTAAGTTCATTGGAGGCACACATTAAACATGGCAAAAATGACAAATGTCCATAATCTATTACGAAACAGAAACTAAAATTATATAGCACTCTTGAAAAATCATTTTAGGCATCAAGATGGACTCAAACAAGCATGGTGCAATGGAATGAAATGAGGACGACAACCTTGCAAACATTTTTATATACGGCACGCCCAAAAAGGAGCTACAGATGCAGAGTTATGCCATAATGAAGAATGCATAAAAATGAACAGGGACAGGGACTTAGTGAAAATAGACTTAGGGTGTAACGCCCTCGATGCGGCTATATCTCCCACGTGTCGAAGCACGACTTAGAGGCATAACCGCATTGAAAGCAATGTCGCAAGTGAGGTAATCTTCGCAAACAACCCATGTAATACAATAAGGGAAAAGAGATACATAGTTGGCGTACAGTCGCCACTTCACACAATTACATAAATAAAGCATTACATCATCCAAATACAATCAAGGTCCGACTACGGAACCAAAATAAAAGAAGAACCCCAAATGCGACACGGTCCCCGATCGACCCCAACTGGGCTCCATTACTGATCAACTAGAGCGAAACAACACAAAGGACAAGATCTTCATCGAGCTCCTCCTTGAGCTTGGTTGCGTCATCTGCACGGACTCAACGGCACCTGCAAGCTGGTTTTGGAAGTATCTGTGAGCCACGGGACTCAGCAATCTCGCACCCTCGCGATCAAGACTATTTAAGCTTATAGGTAAGGTAAAGGTATGAGGTGGAGCTGCAGCAAGCGACTAGCATATATGGTGGCTAACATACGCAAATGAGAGCGAGAAGAGAAGGCAATGCACGGACGATAAATGTATGATCAAGAAGTGATCCTAAAACAACCTACGTCAAGCATAACTCCAACACCGTGTTCACTTCCTGGACTCCGCCGAGAAGATACCATCACGGTAACTCACACAGTTGATTCATTTTAATTAAGTTAAGGTTCAAGTTATCTACAATCGGACATTAACAAATTCCCATCTGCCCATAACTGCGGGCACGGCTTTCGAAAGTTCAAATCCCTGCAGTGGGTCCCAACTTAGCCCATGACAAGCTCTCACGGTCAACGAAGGATATTCCTTCTAGCGGGAAGACCTGATCAGACTCGGAATCCCGGTTACAAGACATTTCAACAAGGTAAAACTAAACCAGCAACACCGCCCGAATGTGCCGACAAATCCCGATAGGAGCTGCACATATCTCTTTCTCAGGGCACACTCAAATTGTCTTAGGTATGGGTAGGCCAGCCCAGAGTTGCCCCTGGTAGCCACCGGCAGCTGGCGGGTTGGACCAACGCTCAGAGGAGCACTGGCCCGGGGGGGTTAAAATAATGATGACCCTTGAGTCTGCAGAACCCAAGGGAAAGAAAAGGCTAGGTGGCAAATGGTAAAACCAATGTTGGGCATTGCTGGAGGAGTTTTATTCAAGGCGAACTGTCAAGGGGTTCCCATTATAACCCAACCGCGTAAGGAACGCAAAATCCGGGAACATAACACCGATATGACGGAAACTAGGGCGGCAAGAGTGGAACAACACACCAGGCATAAGGCCGAGCCTTCCACCCTTTACCAAGTATATAGATGCATTAATTAAATAAGATATATTGTGATATCCCAACAAGTAAACATGTTCCAACAAGGAACAACATCTCCATGTTCCAACAAGGAACAAACTTCAATCTTCACCTACAACTAACAACGCTATAAGAGGGGCTGAGCAAAGCGGTAACATAGCCAAACAATGGTTTGCTAGGACAAGGTGGGTTAGAGCCTTGGTTCAACAATATAGGAGGCATGATAAGCAAGTGGTAGGTATCGTGGCATAGGCATAGCAAAAGAGCGAGCATCTAGCAAGCAAAGATAGAAGTGATTTCGAGGGTATGATCATCTTGCCTGAAAACCCCGCAAGGAAGAAGAACGAGTCCATGAAGAAGACAAGCGGACGTAGACGCATGGGTCCTCACAAACACGACATTACCGGAATCAACCCAAAGAAGAAAACACCGAAAAGAAGCACACAACATAGTAAACAACCAACACATGATCATGGTATGATATGCGGAATGCGGTATGTGATGCATATGCAAGATTTGACAAGGAATGATTGAACCTGGCCTCAACTTGGAAATCCAAGTGTGCCACTGGAAAGGTGAGGTGATTTCGGTTGAAATCGATATAAGGAACACCGGAATCTGAGGCACGGTTTGGAAATGGCAAGCAAAACAAATATGGCACCGGTCTGCGATAAACAGCAAGTAGCCATCTAAATGCAACAAGATAAATATGCTACAACACTCAAACATGGCAACAAAATACATGGCAGGGATCCTCTCATGATTCTTGACAAAAGATGAACACTGAGCTACGGCCAATACATCCATTAACAGGTTCAAACAAGCATGGCAAAAATGCAAACGGTCAACAGATTTCAGACTTTGTGAAATTAATACAAGTCTGGAATTTCAGATCAGGTAGCACACTTTGGAGCACGAAAACTATATGCTACAGGAACTTCACATGGCAAAGTAAGGCATGGCATGGAGCTACTCACAGAGCTTAACAAAAGTCCCTTAGTGACATTGAGCCAAAAGGGATCAGAAAATACAATTGCAAGCATGTGAACATGGCAAAAACATAATCAGGTTATAGACTTAGTGAAAAACTGGAGCATGCAAAATAGTTAACGAGTAGGCATGTTTACGAGCTCGATGCACTCGCTACAGAGCATGGCATGACAATCTAAGCACACACCCATCAAAAATACACATTATCCAAGCTAACCATGGCAAGGAGAATAACATAGCATGCACGGATCAACTACAATATCTTCGGCAAAATCGCTAACAAGTAGACAATCTGCCCAGATTCACGAAATAGCAAAAGTAGAGCTCGATTGACTCAATCTAGGTTGCTCCATAATTTCAAGCAAAGACATGGATGGATAGAGCACCACAAGATTAACAAATCATCCTTACTGATCATCCTCAAAATCGGCACGGATCACTAGGAAACAACATGAACATATGGCATATTGATAAAAACAGATCAAGGACTTGGTGAAATCCTAAGTCCCTGAAATCAGCATTAACGAATGCACTACTTTGCAAGCTTGTGCTAGTCACCACACATATCACAAAAATACATGGATAGCACCTCTAGAAAGATGGCATGGCATATAACAAAACACATGTAGAGCTCAGGGGCATATCATGCGCACATTAATCATGGCAAAAATGACAAATAGCTATTTGGAACAGCAGATCTGACAATTATCTCAAATAGCACTCTTCCAACAGCATTTCAGGCATCAAGATGAGCTCAAATGAAAATGATGCAATGAGATGAAATGCTGTACTCTCTGAGACGAACATTTTGATATGCCACACGCATGAATCGGAGCTACGGATGCAAAGTTACGACATGATGAAAATGGGCATTTAAATCTGGAAAACCCAGGGACTTAGAGAAATATCTCACCCAGATCTAGGGTTTCGCACGGTTTTCAAAGCGGCGGCGGATCTGGCCGGAGTTCGCTGGAGAAAAGGTGGATACGGCCGGCGAAGGTCGGGGAGGAGCACGACCGCAGTGGGTGGCGACGCCGGCGTCCTCCCCGGCGAGGTCGGCGGCGGAAGACGGCAGCGGCGAGGTCGGCACGTCGCGGCGACGAGGTGCGCCAATGGCAGCGCGGCGGAGCGACCGGTCGGCGTGGGCGCGCAGAAGTTCCTCGGGTGGCGCGGCGGGAAGACGGGCGGCGGGGTCGAGCAGGGACACAAGGAGTTGGGCGGCGGTCGCCTCGGGTAGGCGGCGGCGACGAGATGGGCTCGGGGGGCCCGATCCGGGCCCCGGCGGGCCGGACGGGGTGCGGGAGGAGAGAGAGGGTGGCGGGATGACGTGGCGGCAGGGGATTGGCTGAGGAGGCAACGCGGACATGTCCGGCGGCGACAGAGATTTGTCCGGGCGCGAGGAGGGCGAAGCTAGGGTTAGGTCTGCACGAGAAGTTCGGAGGGAGACACATATTTATAGGTAGAGGGAGCTAGGAGAGTCCAAAAGAGGTGCGGTTTTCGGCAACGCAATCGTGATCGAACGACCGAGATGATGAAGATGTTTTAGGTGGGTTTTGGGCCACTTTGGAAGGGTGTTGGGCTGCAACACACACGAGGCCTTCTCGGTTCCTTGGTTAACCGTTGGAGTATCAAATGAAGTCCAAATGGTACGAACTTGACAGGCGGTCTACCGGTAGTAAACCAAGGCCGCTTGGCAAGTCTCGGTCCAATCCGGAAAAGTTTAATCCCCACACACGAAAGAAAGGTAGAAAGGACCACCGGAGGAGATAGGAGCGCCGGAATGCAAAACGGACAACGGGGAAAATGCTCGGATGCATGAGACGAACATGTATGCAAATGAAATGCACATGATGACATGATATGCAATGCATGACACGCAAGCAATGACAAGGCAACAACAGCGAATAACTGGAGGACACCTGGCACATCGGTCACGGGGCGTTACAACACTCGACCACTACGAGAGGATCTCGTCCCGAGATCTAGAATGGCACCGGAGGGACAACGGAAGAGAAAGAGAAGAAGTAAAACTAAATTGCTTCTTTGACAAACGAGTGAAACCACGAACCTTGAGAGGTTGAACAAATTGAAAAGAATAATACAACGGAGATGAACAAAGTGGAAAACACTCCGTTAGAAAAGAGGAACAAGGAACAAAACGAGAACCTTATGTGTTGAAAGACATAAGGAAAAGGTTATAATGGACAAGAATTAGATGCAAGCACCTAGATGGACACGAGATGAAAGACTTGAAAAAAATGAAAGAGCTTGAGGAAAGGGGCACAACACTCTGGTTAAATGGATAAACACGAAAAGAGCACGATCTAAGATGATGAGAGAAAAGAGCAACATCGCAATGGCTCCAGAACAAAAGAATAGAAGATAGATAATTGAAATAAAAGAATGGAGAAGAAAATGCCATCTTATGCCACAAAAGAGCTTGAAAAGGCATCTTTAGGAGAAGGGTCGAACGGAGTTGTTGGAACACCAACAACGAAAATAATACGCTTGATATGGTCTTATGGAATACATCTCAAATTATGAGGTGACAACCTGCTATTGGAAATATGCCCTAGAGGCAATAATAAAAGGATTATTATTATATTTCCTCTTTCATGATAATTGTCTTTTATTCATGCTATAATTGTGTTATCCGGAAATCGTAATACATGTGTGAATACATAGACACCAACATGTCCCTAGTAAGCCTCTAGTTGACTAGCTCGTTGATCAACAGATAGTCATGGTTTCCTGACTATGGACATTGGATGTCATTGATAACGAGATCACATCATTAGGAGAATGATGTGATGGACAAGACCCAATCCTAAACATAGCACAAGATCATATAGTTTGTTTGCTAGAGTTTTTCCAATGTCAAGTATCTTTTTCTTAGACCATGAGATCGTGTAACTCCCGGATACCGTAGGAGTGCTTTGGGTGTACCAAACGTCACAACGTAACTGGGTGACTATAAAGGTATACTACGGGTATCTCCGAAAGTGTCTGTTGGGTTGACACGGATCAAGACTGGGATTTGTCACTCCATATGACGGAGAGGTATGTCTGGGCCCACTCGGTAATGCATCATCATAATTAGCTCAAAGTGACCAAGTGTCTAGTCACGGGATCATGCATTACGGTACGAGTAAAGTGACTTGCCGGTAACGAGATTGAACGAGGTATTGGGATACCGACGATCGAATCTCGGGCAAGTAACGTACCGATTGACAAAGGGAATTGTATACGGGGTTGCTTGAATGCTCGACATCGTGGTTCATCCGATGAGATCATCGAGGAGCATGTGGGAGCCAACATGCGTATCCAGATCCCGCTGTTGGTTATTGACCGGAGAGTCGTCTCGGTCATGTCTACATGCCTCCCGAACCCGTAGGGTCTACACACTTAAGGTTCGGTGACGCTAGGGTTGTAGAGATATGAGTATGTAGTAACCCGAAAGTTGTTCGGAGTCCCAGATGAGATCCCGGACGTCACGAGGAGTTCCGGAATGGTCCGGAGGTGAAGAATTATATATAGGAAGTGCAGTTTCGGCCATCGGGAGAGTTTCGGGGGTCAACGGTATTGTACCGGGACCACCGGAAGGGTCCCGGGGGTCCACCAGGTGGGGCCACCCATCCCGGAGGGCCCCATGGGCTGAAGTGGGGAGGGAACCGGCCCATAGTGGGCTGGTGCGCCCCCCCCCTTGGGCCCCCATGCGCCTAGGGTTGGGAACCCTAGGGGAGGGGGCGCCTCCACTTGCCTTGGGAGGCACTCCACCCCCTTGGCCGCCCCCCCCCCTAGGAGATCCCATCTCCTTGGGCCGGCGCACCCCCTAGGGGGGCCTATATAAAGGGGGGAGGGAGGGCAGCCGCACCCTGAAGCCTTGGCGCCTCCCTCTCCCCTGCTACACCTCTCCCTCTCGTAGAAGCTCGGCGAAGCCCTGCTGCGGTGACTGCTGCATCCACCACCACGCCGTCGTGGTGCTGGATCTTCATCAACCTCTCCTTCCCCCTTGCAGGATCAAGAAGGAGGAGACGTCACGCTGACTGTACGTGTGTTGAACGCGAAGGTGCCGTCCGTTCGGCGCTAGGATCTCCGGTGATTTGGATCACGACGAGTACGACTCCTTCATCCCCGTTCTTTGAACGCTTCCGCTCGCGATCTACAAAGGTATGTAGATGCATCCGATCACTCGTTGCTAGATGAACTCATAGATGGATCTTGGTGAAAACGTAGGAAATTTTTTTGTTTTTTGCAACGTTCCCCAACAGTGGTATCAGAGCTAGGTCTATGCGTAGTTCTCTTTGCACGAGTAGAACACAATTTGTTGTGGGCATAGATGTTGTCAACTTTCTTGCCGCTACTAGTCTTATTTTGCTTCAGTGGTATTGTGGGATGAAGCGTCCCGGACCAACCTTACACGTACGCTTACGTGAGACCGGTTCCACCGACTAACATGCACTAGTTGCATAAGGTGGCTGGCGGGTGTCTGTCTCTCCCACTTTAGTTGGAGCGGATTCGACGAAAAGGGTCCTTATAAAGGGTAAATAGAAGTTGACAAATCACATTATGGCTTTAACGTAGGTAAGAAAACGTTCTTGCTAGAACCCTCTTGCAGCCACGTAAAACTTGCAACAACAATTAGAGGACGTCTAACTTGTTTTTGCAGCAAGTGTTTTGTGATGTGATATGGCCAAAGTTGTGATGAATGATGAATGATATATGTGATGTATGAGATCATGTTCTTGTAATAGGAATCACGACTTGCATGTCGATGAGTATGACAACCGGCAGGAGCCATAGGAGTTGTCTTTATTTTTGTATGACCTGCGTGTCATTGAGAAACGCCATGTAAATTACTTTGCTTTATTGCTAAACGTGTTAGCCATAGTAGTAGAAGTAATAGTTGGCAAGCAACTTCATGGAGACACGATGATGGAGATCATGATGATGGAGATCATGGTGTCATGCCGGTGACAAGATGATCATGGAGCCCCAAGATGGAGATCAAAGGAAGCTATATGATACTGGCCATATCATGTCACTATTAGTTGATTGCATGTGATGTTTATCATGTTTTTGCATCTTGTTTACTTAGAACGACGGTAGTAAATAAGATGATCCCTCATAATAATTTCAAGAAAGTGTTCCCCCTAACTGTGCACCATTGCGACAGTTCGTTGTTTCGAAGCACCACGTGATGATCGGGTGTGATAGATTCCAACGTTCACATAAAACGGGTGTAAGACAGATTTACACATGCAAACACTTAGGTTGACTTGACGAGCCTAGCATGTACAGACATGGCCTCGGAACACAGAAGACCGAAAGGACGAGAATGAGTCGTATAGAAGATATGATCAACATGAAGATGTTCACCGATGTTGACTAGTGCGTCTCACGTGATGATCGGACATGGCCTAGTTAACTCGGATCATGTTATACTTAGATGACTGGAGAGATGTCTATCTGAGTGGGAGTTCATTGAATAATTTGATTAGATGAACTTAATTATCATGAACTTAGTCTAAAATCTTTACAACATGTCTTGTAGATCAAATGGCCAACGTTGTCATCAACTTCAACGCGTTCCTAGAGAAAACCAAGCTGAAAGACGATGGCAGCAACTATACGGACTGGGTCCGGAACCTGAGGATCATCCTCATAGCTGCCAAGAAATATTATGTCCTACAAGCACCGCTAGGTGAAGCACCTGCTCTCCCTGCAGAACAAGACGTTATGAACGCTTGGCAGACACGTGCTGATGATTACTCCCTCGTTCAGTGCGGCATGCTTTACAGCTTAGAACTGGGGCTCCAAAAGCGTTTTGAGAGACACGGAGCATATGAGATGTTCGAAGAGCTGAAAATGGTTTTTCAAGCTCATGCCCGGGTCGAGAGATATGAAGTCTCCGACAAGTTCTTCAGCTGTAAGATGGAGGAAAATAGTTTTGTCAGTGAGCACATACTCACTATGTCTGGGTTACATAACCGCTTGACTCAGCTGGGAGTTAATCTCCCAGATGACGGGTTCATTGACAGAATCCTTCAGTCGCTTCCACCGAGCTACAAGAGGTTTGTGATGAACTTCAATATGCAGGGGATGGAAAAGACCATTCCTGAAGTATTTGCAATGCTGAAATCAGCAGAGGTAGAAGTCAAAAAGGAACATCAAGTGTTGATGGTGAATAAAACCACAAAGTTCAAGAAAGGCAAGGGTAAGAAGAACTTCAAGAAGGACGGCAAGGGAGTTGCCGCGCCCGGTAAGCAAGCTGCTGGGAAGAAGCCAAAGAATGGACCCAAGCCCGAGACTGAGTGCTTTTATTGCAAGGGAAGTGGTCACTGGAAGCGGAACTACCCCAAATACTTAGCGGATAAGAAGGCCGGCATCACGAAAGGTTTATATGATATACATGTAATAGATGTGTACCTTACCAGTACTCGTAGTAGCTCCTGGGTATTTGATACCGGTGCAGTTGCTCACATTTGTAACTCAAAGCAGGAACTGTGGAATAAGCGGAGACTGGCGAAGGATGAGGTGATGATGTGCGTCGAGAATGGTTCCAAGGTCGATGTGATCGCCGTCGGCACGCTACCTCTACATTTACCTACGGGATTAATTTTAAACCTCAATAATTGTTATTTAGTGCCAGCTTTGAGCATGAACATTGTATTAGGATCTCGTTTAATTCGAGATGGCTACTCATTTAAATCCGAGAATAATGGTTGTTCTATCTATATGAGAGATATGTTTTATGGTCATGCTCCGATGGTGAATGGTTTATTCTTAATGAATCTCGAGCGTAATGCTACACATATTCATAGTGTGAATACCAAAAGATGTAAGGCTGATAATGATAGTCCCACATACTTGTGGCACTACCGCCTCGGTCACATAGGTGTCAAACGCATGAAGAAGCTCCATGCAGATGGACTTTTAGAGTCTCTTGATTACGAATCATTTGACACGTGCGAACCATGCCTCATGGGTAAAATGACCAAGACTCCGTTCTCAGGAACAATGGAGCGAGCAACCAACTTATTTGAAATCATACATACTGATGTGTGCGGGCCAATGAGTATTGAGGCTCGCGGTGGCTATCGTTATGTTCTCACCCTCACTGATGACTTGAGTAGATATGGGTATGTCTATTTAATGAAACACAAGTCTGAGACCTTTGAAAAGTTCAAGGGAATTTCAGAGTGAGGTTGAGAATCAATGTGACAGGAAAATCAAGTTCTTGCGATCAGATCGTGGGGGAGAATACTTGAGTCACGAATTTGGCACACACTTAAGAAAATGTGGAATAGTTTCACAACTCACGCCGCCTGGAACACCTCAGCGTAATGGTATGTTCGAACGTCGTAATCGCACTCTATTAGATATGGTGCGATCTATGATGTCTCTTACCGATTTACCGCTATCATTTTGGGGCTATGCTTTAGAGACTGCCGCATTCACTTTAAATAGGGCTCCGTCGAAATCCGTTGAGACGACACCGTATGAATTATGGTTTGGGAAGAAACCTAAGCTGTCGTTTCTAAAAGTTTGGGGATGCGATGCTTATGTCAAGAAACTTCAACCTGAAAAGCTCGAACCCAAGTCGGAAAAATGCGTCTTGATAGGATACCCTAAAGATACTGTTGGGTATACCTTCTACCTCAGATCCGAAGGCAAGATCTTTGTTGCCAAGAATGGATCCTTTCTAGAGAAAGAGTTTCTCTCCAAAGAAGTAAGTGGGGGGAAAGTAGAACTTGATGAAGTATTACCTCTTGAACCGGAAAGTGGCGCAACTCAAGAAAATGTTCCTGAGGTGCCTGCACCGACTAGAGAGGAAGTTAATGATGATGATCATGAAACTTCAGATGAAGTTGCTACTGAAATTTGTAGGTCCACAAGGACACGTTCCGCACCAGAGTGGTACGGCAACCCTGTCTTGGAAATCATGTTGTTAGACAATGGTGAACCTTCGAACTATGAAGAAGCGATGGTGGGCCCGGATTCCTACAAATGGCTAGAAGCCATGAAATCCGAGATAGGATCCATGTATGAAAATGAAGTATGGACTTTGACTGACTTGCCCGATGATCGGCGAGCCATAGAAAATAAATGGATCTTTAAGAAGAAGACAGACGCGGATGGTAATGTGACCATCTATAAAGCTCGGCTTGTCGCCAAGGGTTATCGACAAGTTCAAGGGGTTGACTACGATGAGACTTTCTCACCTGTAGCGAAGCTGAAGTCCGTCCGAATCATGTTAGCAATTGCCGCATTCTATGATTATGAGATATGGAAATGGACGTCAAAACGGCATTCCTTAATGGTTTCCTTAAGGAAGAATTGTATATGATGCAGCTGGAAGGTTTTGTCGATCCTAAGAATGCTGACAAGGTGTGCAAGCTCCAACGCTCGATTTATGGGCTGGTGCAAGCATCTCGGAGTTGGAACATTCGCTTTGATGAGATAATCAAAGCGTTTGGGTTTATGCAGACTTATGGAGAAGCCTGCGTTTACAAGAAAGTGAGTGGGAGCTCTGTAGCATTTCTCATATTATATGTAGATGACATACTTTTGATGGGAAATGATATAGAACTTTTGGACAGCATTAAGGCCTACTTGAATAAGAGTTTTTCAATGAAGGACCTTGGAGAAGCTGCTTATATATTAGGCATCAAGATCTATAGAGATAGATCAAGACGCCTCATAGGTCTTTCACAGAGCACATAACTTGATAAGATATTGAAGAAGTTCAATATGGATCAGTCTAAGAAGGGGTTCTTGCCTGTGTTGCAAGGTGTGAAATTGAGCTCAGCTCAATGTCCGACCACGGCAGAAGATATAGAAGAGATGAGTGTCATCCCCTATGCCTCAGCTATAGGGTCTATTATGTATGCCATGTTGTGTACCAGACCTGATGTAAACCTTGCCGTAAGTTTGGTAGGTAGGTACCAAAGTAATCCCGGCAAGGAACACTGGACAGCGGTCAAGAATATCCTGAAGTACCTGAAAAGGACTAAGGACATGTTTCTCGTTTATGGAAGTGACGAAGAGCTCGTCGTAAAGGGTTACGTCGACGCTAGCTTCGACACAGATCTGGATGACTCTAAGTCACAAACCGGATACGTGTATATGTTGAATGGTGGAGCAGTAAGCTGGTGCAGCTGCAAGCAGAGCGTCATGGCGGGATCTACATGTGAAGCGGAATACATGGCAGCCTCGGAGGCAGCGCATGAAGCAATTTGGGTGAAGGAGTTCATCACCGACCTAGGAGTCATACCCAATGCGTCGGGGCCGATCAAACTCTTCTGTGACAACACTGGAGCTATTGCACTTGCCAAGGAGCCCAGGTTTCACAAGAAGACCAGGCACATCAAGCGTCACTTCAACTCCATTCGTGAAAATGTTCAAGATGGAGACATAGATATTTGTAAAGTACATACGGATCTGAATGTCGCAGATCCGTTGACTAAACCTCTCCCTAGGGCAAAACATGATCAACACCAGGACTCTATGGGTGTTCGATTCATCACAATGTAACTAGATTATTGACTCTAGTGTAAGTGGGAGACTGTTGGAAATATGCCCTAGAGGCAATAATAAAAGGATTATTATTATATTTCCTTGTTCATGATAATTGTCTTCTATTCATGCTATAATTGTGTTATCCGGAAATCGTAATATATGTGTGAGTACATAGACAGCAACATGTCCCTAGTAAGCCTCTAGTTGACTAGCTCGTTGATCAACAGATAGTCATGGTTTCCTGACTATGGACATTGGACATCATTGGTAACGAGATCACATCATTAGGAGAATGATGTGATGGACAAGACCCAATCCTAAACATAGCACAAGATCGTATAGTTCGTTTGCTAGAGATTTTCCAATGTCATGTATCTTTTCCTTAGACCATGAGATCGTGTAACTCCCGGATACCGTAGGAGTGCTTTGGGTGTACCAAACGTCACAACGTAACTGGGTGACTATAAAGGTATACTACGGGTATCTCCAAAAGTGTCTGTTGGGTTGACACGGAACAAGACTGGGATTTGTCACTCCATATGACGGAGAGGTATCTCTGGGCCCACTCGGTAATGCATCATCATAATGGCTAGGAGAGTCCGGGCGCGAGGAGGGCGAAGCTAGGGTTAGGTCTGCGCGAGAATTTCGGAGGGAGACACATATTTATAGGTAGAGGGAGCTAGGAGAGTCCAAAAGAGGTGCGGTTTTCGGCCATGCAATCGTGGTCGAACGACCGAGATGATGGAGAGGGTTTAGGTGGGTTTTGGGCCACTTTGGAAGGGTGTTGGGCTGCAACACACACGAGGCCTTCTCGGTTCTTCGGTTAACCATTGGAGTATCAAACGAAGTCCAAATGGTACGAAACTTGACAGGCGGTCTATCGTTAGTAAACTAAGCCCGCTTGGCAAGTCTCGGTCCAATCCGGAAAAGTTTAATCCCCACATACGAAAGAAAGGTAGAAAGGACCACCGGAGGAGATAGGAGCGCCGAAATGCAAAACGGACAACGGGGAAAATGCTCGGATGCATGAGATGAACATGTATGCAAATGAAATGCACATGATGACATGATATGCAATGCATGACACGCAAGAAATGACAAGGCAACAGCAGCGAATAACTGGAGGACACCTGGCACATCGGTCATGGGGCGTTACATAGGGTTTCTCAGATCTGGCGTGCGAACCGAGGCAGCGGCGGATCTCACCGGAGACGAAGTAGAGGGCGGCCAGTGGCTCGCCGGAGACCGGGGAGATGGCCGGAGTGGACGCGGTGGCCAGATCCGGCGAGGGGCGCGGCCTTGGGCGGCGGAGGTGGCGGAGCTTGGCGGGGTGCGGCGGGAGACGCGGCCGGCGAGCTGCGGGCAGCGGCAGAGATGAGGCGGCAGGGCAGCGGCCGGCGCCGGTGAGGAGGTGCGGCGGCGCGGCGAAGGCGGAGCGGGGCGACGCGACTCCTCGCGCGGGGCACGGGTGGCGGGGAGACGCGGGCCGGGGAGGGCCCGACCCAGGCCCGAGCGGGCTGCGGCGGCGGCCGGCCGGCTGGTGCCACGTGGCCCTCGTCGGTTGGCTGCGGGCGCGGCGCGGATCTCGTCCGGTGGCGGCGGGAGCGATTCCTAGGGTTTCATATGCGCGAAAATTCCGGGAGGGGCACATACTTATAGGTAGAGGGAGCTAGGAGAGTCCAAATGAGGTGCGGTTTTCGGCCACACGATCGTGATCAAACGGCCGAGAGGATCGAGGGTGTTTGGATGGGTTTTGGGCCACTTTGGAGGGGTGTTGGGCTGCAACACACACGAGGCCTTTACGGTTCCTCGGTTAACCATTGGAGTATCAAACGGACTCCAAATGGCACGAAACATGACAGGAGGTCTACCGGTAGTGAACCAAGGCCGCTTGGCAAGTCTTGGTCCACTCCGAGAATGTTTAACACCCGCACACGAAAAGAGGCAAAAGGGGGCATCAGAGGACGTAGGAGTGCCGGAATGCAAAACGGACAACGGGGAAAATACTCGGATGCATGAGACGAACACGTATGCTAATGCGATGCACATGATGACATGACATGACATGGACAAAATGCAAAACAAAGACAAAACCCAACCACGAGGGAATATCATAACTTAGAGCCGAAAATGGCAAGAGTTCGAATAAAAATATGGCAAGTTACATATGGGGTGTTACAATCAAATGCTTTTGAGTGTGTCAATTGGGCTTTCCTTCTTGAAGTTCTTCAACGCCTGGGGTTTGGCCAATGTTGGCGGGACTGAATTTGCATGACCCTGGCATATTTGTCATCTAGGATCCTACTCAATGGAAACCCGAGAAAACCATTCAGGCATGCGCAGTGCCTGCATCAAAGAGACCTTCTATCGCCAATGATTTTCATATTGGCAATAGACCCGCTGCAGCAAATACTTTGTCTCGCCTCCGAGCAGGGCATCCTCAAGCCCATCTGCGCTCATTCCGGCAGATGCTGGTTATCTCTGTTCGTGGATTACATGGGCATCTTTGCCAGCCTGGATATGGAGGAGCTGCGGGCGATCTCGGCCATCCTGAAAGCCTTTGGGGAGGCTAGTGTCCTAATCACGAACCTATCAAAGACCGAGGATTTTCCGATAAGGTGCGGCCACATTGACCTCCAGGACATACTCACCGTCTTCCCTGCCAAGATTGCCAGCTTTGTGGGATGCTACCTCGGACTTCCACTGCACTATCGTCGGCTCTGAAGGGTTAACCTCCGACCTTTCACCGATAAGATTGTGGGTAGACTGCTGGGTTGGAAAGGAAATCTACTAAATATGCGCGGCATGGTCGCTCTGGCTCAATCAGTTCTAATGGCTATGGCGACTTTCCACATGTCCGCTCTCAGCCTGCAGAAATGGATCCTGCGAAGAGTTGAGAAGATCATTCGCGTGTTTCTATAGCAGAAAGAGGACCAAGCGCAAACTTCTGGAGGGCACTCCCTCGTCATCTGGTAGACCGTTTGTCATCCAAGGAGGTTGGGCGGCCTAGAAATTGTGGACCTCGAGTGTTTTGGTCACGCCCTCCACCTTCGCTAGCCCTGGTTACAATGGACGAAACCGGAGAGGCCATGGGTGGGCACTAAGCTGCCATGCAACCAGGCTGACATGAACCTTTTTCGCACATGCACAACCATAACTTTGGGATACAACCGCAAGGCACTTCTGGCATGACAACTGGAGCGGAAGGGCCCCCCTAACGCTACTTGTTCCGGAGCTTTACAAAATCACTTCACGGAAAAACTAGACCGTGCATCAGGAGTTGACAAATTATCACTGCAACAGCTGGGGGAATTTGTCACTCTATGGGGATGGATCAATCAGACAGCTCTACTGCCAGATCAGGATGATGCAATTTCCTGGAACCAGACCACTAATGGAGCCTACTCTTCCGCATCGGCCTATGCAGCACAGTCCTTTGGCTCACACCCAAGATTTGAGTTTTCAAACGTCTAGTCTGCTTACCCTGAGCCCAAGTGCAAATTCTTCGGGTGGCTAGTCCTGCATGGTAGAATCCTCACCACAGATATGTTGGCTATTCGTGGTTGGCCACATGACCCAAGGTGTCAGCTATGTCTTCAGCAGCCGGAAACAACGACCCACCTTTGCAAGGACTGTCCCTTCACGGTCGCCGTTTGGAACCAGCTAAACAATTGGACAAGCGAGGGTGTTGCCGTCTCTGGTTTCTTGCCTGAAGCTTGGTGTTGTTTCTGACTGGTGGGACAAGCTGCTAGCTAGTAAAACGAGCCATCCCAAGTGCGGTGACGAAGGAGTGGTAGGATCATCGACACACTTTGGGCTCTATGGAAAGAGAGGAACACACGTGTTTCCATGAAAGATGACTCATCGCGAGGTTGCTCTATTGGCTTTCGAGGCCATTAAGCAAAGGGGTCTAGCTTTCGTTGGGGCCTTGCCATCTGTCGGTATAGGCTGAGTATGTACTAGGTTTTCCTGGTTCTTTTGGCTTTTTGCCACGTTCTCTAAAAATATGCGCGCCCCTCTAAATTGCGTTTCTGTTTTCCTTCTATAAGAAAAGGCAGCGCTCCTGCCGGTTCTAAAAAAATATCATAAATTAAATTCTATAACAAAAAATATGCATATGACAATAAGCTAGATATATTTTAGTGAGATGGGTAAGCTTTCCACGAATTCCATAATTCTATCATGAGCAAAAAGAATGGATGCAAGAAAGCATGACTAATTACAGGTAATACATTGAATAAATAGAGAAGGTCCCACATCTGAGTCCGTAACAGCCCATGATCCGACGTCGTCAAATTCTCCGTTCCTGAACGGCAAAAATAAGCGCATATGTGTGAGCTCGGCTCGGCTCATTCCCGCAACCCCGCCCGCCCCGCGTGGTGCTGCGGCCCAGAAGGATCGCGTGGGAACCACTTCTCTTCTCAAACCTTAGTAGCATGTGGAGTTACTACTAACATTTCCCTCCTAATCTTGACTTACCGTCATTGGAGTTCCTGCCGGGAAATGTACCTTCTTCGTCTCGGGGACCACCCCACGCTCGCCATTGCCAGAGTTGACGCTGCCTCTCCCATCACAGTCGTCGCCACGATCGCAGAGTCGACCTGGTGCACTGACGCCGTTCGCCACCGCCACGGACTCAACATGGTGCACTAATGACGGAAGCTATCCTCCCAACTCCAATGACGATGAGGTCGTAGTTTCCTCCCAACTCCAATGACGATGAGGTCGTAGTTTAGGAGGAGTATGTTAGGGATAAACCATGACTCGCCGTGGTGACCAGTGCATGTGTAGGTCTAGGGCGAGCTCGGGTGCTGGTTCGTGGTCGTGCCAGTGTCCGTGGTGTGTGTGTGTGTGTCCCGGTGGCGCGCGAGTTCGTGCTCACGTCCCTGTCCATCGAGTGAGTCTAGTCCGAGTCGAGTCGGTTTGTGACCAGGCTTGAGAACGTATGGCGACGAAAGGTAGTTGCAGCGGGCGCTGGCGAGGCATGCTGCCAACCAGGTTTTGCGAAGGAGCAGGTAGCTCACGTACGAAGAAGACCGGATCACCAAGAGAGCTGAGTACGTGCGCGTGAGGCTCACTGTGTGGGTGGTGGGCGCTGCGTATCCCCCAGTGATCAGGTGGTTGTTAGAGCATCTCCAGCCGTGCCCTCAAAAGGCCCCCCAAACGATTTTTCGACCGCTGGCGTCAAAAAATCAGCCCAGTCGTACCCCCAAGGGCCCAGTTTTCGTCGGCTCAGGCCGAAATTTGCGCCGGCGGACCCAACCCGAATCCGGCGCGCTATGGGTCGCTCGGGGGCGCCGGGCGAATCGTTTTTGGCGCGAAGAGCCACGGGCCAGCCGCGTCAGCGATTCGACTCCCTTCTCACCGCTTCATCGTCCTCATCGCCTCTTTTTCCGTGACGAATCAATGCCAAAGCTGCGCGCTGCGCGCGCTGCCGCGCCGGTCAGTCTCCATTGATGCCTCACGGGCGGCGCAGTGAAGGCCGGGCGACGCGCGTCCCCTCGGCCGCCACGCCATCAAGCCACGCGTAACGCGTCGGCCAAGCCTACCACGCGGCACCTCCGCCTATATAAGCCGACCACCAGCGCACCGGAGGCACGCACAGATACTCCACCGCGGACGCGCCCATTTCTCCCCCCTTCCTCTTCTCGCCGTCTTCAGTTCAGAAGAATGGCCGAGCGCTTTCCAGGCGACGGCGCGGTGGCGAATGGCTTCGGGCGCCGCCATCTTCACGAGGACGAGGCTCGCCTCCTTTTCGAGGCCGAGTACCCGGTCCCGCCGGACATGTGGGTGCCCCGGGCTTGGAGGATCAGCGCTGGCGGCATGCCGGTGCCACCAGCACCCACCGGGGCGGCGCGGCGTGCGGAGATCGCACGTATCCGCACGTCCCTGGCGCGGGCGGCGAGGGAGGGGCCACGGTACGTCCCCGACAGCCCGCTCTGGGAGCCCTACTTCCGCCGCCGTCACGCCGAGCAGCTCGAGGCCACCAACGGCGTCGTGCCCTCCGGCAGGCTCAACTCCGAGGGCCGGTGCCGGTGGTGGGGCGTGCCCGACCGCACGTTGGAGGCCGTCCTCGAGTACATCGAGGGCGGCAACACACCGCCCCTCGAGTACCCCGCTCCCCCGTCCTTCTCACACCGTCGTGGAAGCTCCTAGACGCCGAGGCGCATGGAGCGGCCCGGGGCGTCCTACTCCTCGTCCGGCCGCTCGTCGGGCTCTCCCTGCCTCCGCCCCGTCAAGCCGGAGGCTCAGGACACGCCTGTCAGCGCGCGCACCCGCAGCTCCGGCGTCCGCATCGACGACTCTGCCCCCACCGGCCGATTCGTCCTCGTCGAGCCCAAATCGGAGCCCGGCCTCCCCGCGGAGTACGAGGAGATAGCCCGGCGCGGCTTCTCCGACGAGGACGCCCTGCGGTGGGCGCGCGGCGACTACCTCCGGACGGAGATGACCCGGCAGACCCGGGCCTTGGAGGAGATCGCCGCCCGCAAGCGTGGTCCTCGACAGCGACGACGAAGACGCCGCCCCCGGACCGTCCAACCCGCCGCGCCAACCGGGGGAGGGATGCAGCAGGGATGGCGGCGGCGGAGACGACGACGACGACGGTGGCGACTGCACGCGGTTCTGCTGCCTCCTCGGCATGTAGAACTGCAAAAGCCGGCGGCGGGCGGCGAGCGGCGAGGTAGACGGCGAGGAGCGGCGATGGAGACGGCAGGGACAGCCCGTGCTAGTTTTTTTTTGTAAATATGTTTAAATTTGAACAAACTCGCCGATGTTTGCGTTAAATATGAACCGTGTTTGCGCCATATTTGACTTTTTCAAAAAAAAAACATGCGCGCCGCGACTGGGAGGCATCACGTCCCCAGTGCGCGGTTTAGCGCCGGTGCGCCTCCAGAGGACGATTTTTAGCCCATCCTAGGAAGCCAACGGCTGGAGATGCTCTTAGGCACTGGTTCGTCCAGGTTGTTGTGGTACGTCCTGGTTGGCGGGGTGCGTCCAAGCACCTGTCCTAAGCACCTTGCATTGTATAAGGCCTAAACATTACGCCAGCCACGAGGTAGCCCAATAACCATCCCCCATCCCACTGTCTGTACCACTACCCTGCTCACCGCCGATCCCCTGCGATGGCGGCATCAAAGCAGCGAGCGACCCCTGGTTTGGAGTAGGTGCTTCGATGCTGCGGCTTCGCGCCGCAAAAGCAATTGCCTGTGTCAAGGACCATGCGCGCTGACAAGTTAGACCTCATGCACGCCAGGTGCGCCCAGGTGAGTGGGTTCGCGGAGACGTCCACGAATTCCAGCATGTCCATGCACGCCGTGCTTGCCGGCAGCTGTCTGGAGAGCTTCTTGTGCGTAGGTTGATGTGCCGCAGCGTGAGGAGGGTGAAGATGGAGAAGGGGATCATGTGGATGGGCAGCTATCTATTCAATTTCTTTTCTTTCCGTCTGTTTATCGGTTTGCAAGTAAGACACGTAAATCTAGCAAATATGGTGATATTGTCTAAATAGATAGTACGCATGAATACCTTGTTGTATTTTGCCTTTTGTATATAGGGATCATGTCTAGAAAACTCAGTATGCATGTACCAAAGATTGCTTATTGTATACATAAATAGACAGTTAAATGCATGGTGTTCACTGGTAACGCTTGTATGAATTTCGCGAAGTAGTCTGACTATGGTCCAGTTTGGCTAATGTAATGTATTACCGGGATGGTCCCTTGGTGATAGCATTTTTCTCGACTGTGTAAACTTTCTTTTTGCGGGCACTGTTTAAACTTTAAAGTACATATGTATTCACTGGTAGAAAAAGGGCCTATAGTCCCGGTTCGTAAGGGCCTTTAGTCCCGGTTCCGGAACCGGGACTAAAGTGTCGGTACTAATATCCACGTGGGCAGTGCGCAGAGCCCAGTCAGGAGACCCTTTGGTCCCGGTTGGTGGCACCAACCGGGACCAATAGGCATCCACGCGTCAGCACTTCTGTGGCTGGGGTTTTTGTTTTTTTTTGAAGGGGGGGGGGGGGGGGTTGGGGGTTTTGGGGGGTTAATGTAGGTGTTTCATATATTGTGTTAGCTAGCTATAATTAATAGAGAGAAGTGTCCTTTGTTATGTCCGTGTTTGGTCGACGCTACGTATTATACATACGTATAGAGAGGACTATACACGCTAGCTAGCTAGTAAGCAAACGAAGGAAACAGAAGATCGTCATGAACATATATGCATACAGAGAGAAGTGATATCGACCACCTCTCCTTCTCCGAGAGATTGGTCGAACAACAAGTTCTCGTATATCTATCTGACACTACTGGCTACATATATACAATAATTATCTCTTACAAATATAATCATACGGACTCAGAGTCCACATAGAATTCTCCGTCTTCAGGGATCACGTGGTCAAGAAAGAATGCCGCCAATTCCTCTTGAGTTGCTCGCATGCGAGCTGGTGCTAGGAGTTCATCCCGCTTCCGAAACATCTAATTTGGAGAAGGGGGTCAATACATATATATATATACATATATATATATATATATATATATATATATATATAAATGAATGAAACTCAACACAAATGATGGTAATAAAATAAAATTGTGAATGTTGTTATTTACGTACTTCATATTGTTCGTTAGAGTACCCGCCCCGCTCACAGGTCGTGTGGCGGATGGACTCGCAGATGTAGTATCCACAGAAATCATTTCCTTGTTCCTGCCACAACCACTTTACAAGAAATAGAGGTCAACCAAACTGATAAGCAAGAATGCTAAATGGTATTGATGAAACTAGCGCTTGAATCACTAGGAGATGCGCGGAACATGTTACTATAGTACTTACTTTCGGGTGTCTAAATTCCAGCTCCTTCGGCAGTCCCGGAACTGTTTTGGTGAATTTTCTCCAAACCCTGCCGGACAAAGAAAACAATTACTTGATATCAGGAAATGAACAAAGTTGCTGATATGGTGGATAATGATCGATTTAACTTACTTCTTGAGGATTTCAGTCATGTCCGCATATTCCTGGGGATCTTTTCGTTTAGAGTCCAAGACGGTTACTACTCCCTGCTCAAGCTTAATCTCTAGGAGAATATAGTGGAAACTGCACACACATGCATAACTCATGAATTACATTACTATAACCTTGACTAATATATAAGGGAAACCGAATACGCACAAGACAGTAACACTCACCTGAAGTTGTAAGGAAAGAGTATTATATCTTTGTTTTGATTTATTACGAACGATCGTAGCAAGTTGGCCTCGGTAGCTGCGGCATGAAGTTTAACCTGAGTTGCATCTATGAGATATGTGTTAATGAACCCAATATCACCGACTTGTCTTTTCTTCAATTCGGCGATCTTCAATCTGCATAATATAGTGAGGATGATTATAAATACATGCAATGAAAGAGCTAAGCTATATAGAGAAACTTAATGACAGAAGTAGTACTACTTACAGACAGTAGCAGGCGGCCGTTGTTTTATCGAGGGCCAATTGATTGAAAAACTGATAGAACTCCTCAAATGGAACATGCAACAGATCAATTCCAACGAGGTCATGCTCCTTTTTAACTTTCACATACAAAGTACTCCTCCCCCCAGAGTCTCTGCATATTTTCAAGTACCAATCATGCAATCTTCGCATCATCGTTGATAGAGATCTTTCATCTTTGACGAGAGGCTTCCCGTACTCGTATCTTTGTATCTGCACGTCCATGGGTTCATAATGTACTTCGTCAGGCAGGTAATCTGCAAGATTGCTATAACCAGGCACCATCCTCGGATCATTAGCGACGTTGTGGCTAGGCACCTTGAGCGGGGGGCACGATTGCTTCGCTTGTTCGCCGAGCTGGGCAATTTGTTTCCTAGCTCGTCGTTCTTTCAGCCTTTGATCACTGATAGTAATTCCCGACCACTCCGCTTCGGCAAATTCCTTTCCAATAATGCGGTCATAGTTTCCTTTCGGCGGATCAGACTTCGGTGGTTTTGTCAGGGCAGCCAGAGTGCGCTTCACTTTCACCCGATCTACCTTCTCCTCCGGAGGTGGATGTTTCTTTGCTTTCACCCCTTCAAAGAAGTTCCTCACTTCTTCTCGCGCGATCTCGGCGTTCTCCTCTAGGGTCCTCTCATATGGTAACTTCTCTGGAGTCTTCAGAGAAGGACCGAATCTGTATGTCCTCCCGCCTCTGGTTGTACTGCTAGACGCCGACCGAGCAGACGGAGCGGTTGTCTTCTTTACTTGCTTAAGAGGCGGAGGAGAAGGACTACGACGCGCCGGAGCAGCTGGAGCGGTGGCAGGTCTCTTCCGCCCTTGCTGACGAGGCGGAGAAGGAGGAGGCTGACTGCTCGGGCGCGTCGGCGCAGGCGGAGAAGGAGGCGGAGTGCCGCCACGCGCCGGAGAAGGAGCCGGCCGAGGGCCCTGATCGTCACTCGCCGGAGGAGGAGGCGGTGGAGGCGGAGTGCCCTGACTCGCCGGAGGAGGAGGAGGAGGCGGTGGCGTCCAGTTCGGAAGGTTGATGAGCTCCTTCCGCCATAGGCATGGAGTCTTCAGAGCAGACCCCAGCCGAGTCTCCCCTTCACCGGTAGGGTGGTCAAGCTGGAGGTCCTCAAATCCCTCCGTTATCTCATCCACCATCACCCTAGCATATCCTTCTGGAATCGGCCGGCAGTGAAAAGTTGCGCCGGGTTCAGTAGGATAAACAGAGCCAACAGCCGCCTTGACCTTCAAATTCATCCATTGCGTCATAAGGTGGCAATTTTGAGACTCCGTTATAGCATCCACGGGATAGCTGGCAGGAGCCGTCAAGGCATGCTCCAGCTGAAGCAGCTCGGTGGAAGCCACGCTGCTTCTACGCTGAGATGGCGGGGTAGCTTCGGGGGAGGCTTCGGCAGTACGTTTGCTGCGATTTGCTTCTCGTTCCTCTATCGCGTCTACCCTTGCTTGCAGTGCCTATATTTGGGTCTGCTGCACTTTTTTCCTCCTCTCATGGGATTTGTAACCGCCTGCGTCCGGAAACCCAACCTTCCACGGAATGGAGCCTGGCGTGCCTCGTGTCCATCCAGGGTGCTCCGGATTCCCGAGGGCCATTGTGAGCTCATCGTTCTCTCTGTCTGGAAAGAACGTCCCTTCCTGCGCTGCTTCGATATACTGCTTAAGCTTACTGACTGGTATGTCCATTTGATCGTTCATCCAAATGCACTTCCCTGTTACAGGGTCCAGGGTTCCGCCAGCCCCGAAGAACCAAGTCCGGCAACGGTCTGGCCAGTTAATTGTCTCTGGTTCGATCCCTTTATGAACCAGATCATTCTCAGTCTTGGACCACTTAGGCCGGGCTACGAGGTAGCCACCTGACCCCGTGCGATGGTGAAGCTTCTTCTTCGCAGCATTTTGCTTGTTTGTCGCCGACATCTTCTTACTCTTTTCTGATGTCTTGTGGGCCACAAATGCGGGCCAGTGATCTCTGATCTTCTCATATCTTCCCTTGAATTCTGGTGTCTCATTATTTTCGACAAACTTATTCAGCTCTTTCTTCCACCTCCTGAATAGTTCTGCCATCCTCTTCAGAGCAAAAGATTTGATTAATTTCTCTTTAACTGGGTTCTCTGGATTATCCTCAGGCGGTAGGGTGAAATTTGACTTCAGCTCAGTCCAAAGATCATTTTTCTGCATATCATTGACATAAGACACCTCAGGGTCTTCTGTAGCCGGCTTAAACCATTGCTGGATGCTTATCGGGATCTTGTCCCTAACCAGAGCCCCGCACTAAGCAACAGATGCGCTCTTTGTCCGAAGGGGTTCAATAGGTTGGCCGTTGGGCGCGATTGCTATGATCTCAAACTTTTCATCCGAGCTCAACTTTTTCTTCGGGCCTCGTCTCTTTAGCGAAGTTGTGCTCGATTCGGAGGGCTAGAAAAAAGAACAAAGACTTAATTAATATGTGTACATACCAAAACAATGAATGCATCAATCAGCTAGTCAGCATAGGCTTAACTAATATATATACCTGGCCGGACTCGGTTCGGTCACCAGAGCCGTCATCACGGTCTCCTTCTTGCACCGGCATTGGGTCACCGGAGCCGTCCTCATGTTCTTCTTATCGCACCGGCATTAGGTCACCGTAGCCAGCTTGTTCACCCTCTCCTTCCAGACCATCGGTTTCGTTGAGAAACAATGAGATGGCATCACTTCCTTCTGCGATTATGTCCCTCAACAACGCTTCTTTTGTTGCTTCATCTAGGGCGGAGTCCATAGTTTCTACAAATATTTACAACATGGCAATTATTATTCAAACATGACAGATGGATATATTAGTGCCAAACATAGAACTAGCTACCTAATCATAGTAAGCTATCGGGAGGGAGTATATATCGACAACGACGACACTACATCTATGTCCCTCGACGACCCTCGTTCCCGATAAAAAAAAGAGGAAGAAGAAGAAAAAAAAGAGGAGAAGAAAGAATAGAGGAGAAGAATCTCCTCTATTCTTTCTTCTCCTCTTTTTTTCTTCTCATCTCCTCTATTCTTTCTTCTCCTCTTTTTTTTCTTCTTCCTCTTCTTTTTTTATCCTCTTCTTCCTCTCATGTTCGAGAGGATCGCCGAGGGGTCGGGAGGTTGCCTAGTGTCAAAGGATTCAACAAAACCATGTCTTCATCATTAGGCGAAAGTAACATGTGCATGATGGTACGAAGCTCTTCAAAGTTGTTCTGGAACGGAGTCCCAGATAGGATAATTCGCTTTTTGGTACAAAGTTCAGAAAGAGCCTTCCGAATATCGCTATTTGGAAGGCCTTTGCTGAATTCGTACCAAAAGGCGGATTATTCTATCCGGGACTCCATTCCAGAACAACTTTGCAGAACTTCGTACCAACATGCCCTGGTTACTTCCGGCTAATGATGAAGGCATGGATTTCTTCAATACTTTGACACTAGGAAACCTCTCTCGACCCCTCGGCGATCCTCAACCCCTCGAACCCTCGACGACCCTGGAACCCTCGACCCCTAGACGACCCTCTTCTTCCTCTCATGTTCGAGAGGATCGCCGAGGGGTCGGGAGGTTGCCTAGTGTCAAAGGATTCAACAAAACCATGTCTTCATCATTAGGCGAAAGTAACATGTGCATGATGGTACGAAGCTCTTCAAAGTTGTTCTGGAACGGATTCCCAGATATGATAATTCGCTTTTTGGTACAAATTTCAGAAAGAGCCTTCCGAATATCGCTATTTGGAAGGCCTTTGCTGAATTCGTACCAAAAGGCGGATTATTCTATCCGAGACTCCATTCCAGAACAACTTTGCAGAACTTCGTACCAACATGCCCTGATTACTTCTGGCTAATGATGAAGGCATGGATTTCTTCAATACTTTGACACTAGGAAACCTCTCTCGACCCCTCGGCGATCCTCGACCCCTCGAACCCTCGACGACCCTGGAACCCTCGACCCCTAGACGACCCTGCTGGAACCCTCGACCCTATAGAACCCTCGAACCCTCGACCCTGAAACCCTCGACCCTTGACCCCTTAAAGACCCTCGACCCTCTACCCTAGTTCCCGACCCTCGACCCCTCGGCGATCCTCGACACCCTCGTTCCCGATCAAAATTAAGAAGAAGAAGAAGAAGAAGAAGAAGAAGAAGAAGAAGAAGAAGAAGAAGAAGAAGAAGAAGAAGAAGAAGAAGAAGAAGAAGAAGAAGAAGAAGAAGAAGAAGAAGAAGAAGAAGAAGAAGAAGAAGAAGAAAATAGAGGAGAAGAAGAAAGGAATAGCTAGAGGAGAAGATCGAAGAAAAAAAAGAAGAAAAAAAAGAGGAGAAGAAGAAAGGAATAGTGGAGAAGAAGAGAAAATAGAATATATTCTATTTTCTCCTCTTCTTTTTCTTCTTTTTTCTTCTTCTTATTTATTTCTCCTCTTCTTTTCCTCTCCTCTTCTTCTTTCTTTCCTCTTCTTATTTTCTTCTTTCCTATCCTTCTTTTTCTAAAATTGTAACTTTTGCATATATAAAACTCTTCTAAAATTGTAACTTTCTATATAAAACTTTCCTATCGGGAGGGGGAGAAGATCGAAGAAAAAAAAGAAGAAAAAAAGAGGAGAAGAAGAAAGGAATAGAGGAGAAGAAGAAAAAATAGAATTTTTTTTCTATTTTTTCTTCTTCTCCTCTATTCCTTTCTTCTTCTCCTCTTCCTTTTCTTCCTCTCCTCATCTTCTCCTTCTTCCTCTCCACTAACATAAAATGCACTAACCTACAATGCAGCAAACATAAAATGCACTAAATCGATCAACTAACCTAAAATCAGTGATAAAATGCACTAACCTAAAATCGATATCTACTAACAACTTAAAAAAATAGTACATATATGAAAAAATGCATATATGAAAAAGAACAACATCATATCATCAACAGAAAAAAAACATCATCATATCATCAACAGAAAAAAAAATCATCATATCGTCAACATCATCATATCATCAACCTAAAATCAGTGATAAAAAGGGCGCCGGCGGCCGGACCGAAATTGGCGGCGTGTGGTCAGGGCGACGGCGACGGGGTTGGGGAAGGGGCGGCGCGCGCGGCGACGGCGACGGGGTCAGGGAAGGGGCGGCGCGCGGCGGGCGCGGGGCGGGGCAACGACGGGCTCGGGGACGGGGCGGGGCGACGGCGCGGGGACGGGGCGGGCTCGGGGACGGGGCGGGGCGATGACGGGCTCGGGGACGGGGCGGGGCGACGACGGCGGGCGCGGGGCGACGGCGACGGCGACGGGGTCAGGCAAGGGGCGGCGCGGGGCGACGACGGGCTCGGGGCGGCGCGCGGCGGGCGCGGGGCGACGACGGGCTCGGGGCGGCGACGACGACGACGAACGGCCTGGGGGCGAATGGGAGCGGTTGGCCAAAATTTCACAAGTGTTGGCTTATATAGCCAGAGCAATGGTCCCGGTTTGTGAAACCAACCGGGACTAATGCCCCTCTTTGGTCCCGGTTGGTGCCACGAACCGGGACCAAAGGCCAATCTTCAGCAGCCAAAAGGGCGGGAAGCGGCGGCCTTTGGTCCCGGTTGGTGGCACCAACCGGGACTAAAGAGGGGCATTGGTCACGGTTGGTGCCACGAATCGGGACCAATGCCCCCTTTAGTCCCGGTTGGTGCTACCAACCGGGACCAATGGCCTTTGCTGCCCCGCGCCCAAAAGTTTAGTCCCACATCGCTAGCTGAAGGGCGCCGGCACTGGTTTATAAGCGTTGGTGTGCCTCCCCATTCGAGCTCCTCTCTAATACAGGCTTTCGGGCCTAAACTTGCTACTGCCTATGGGCCTATTGGGCCTTCTGCGGGCCTGAATCCTGGCCCATGTAGGGTTTCTAGTCGTATTCAGGCCGTGGAGGCCCAGTAGGAGGCATTTTTTTGGTTTTTTCTTTTTTATTTCTACATATTTTTTGGTTTTTTATTTTTTTATTTCTACTTACAACTAAATACTTACAGGTTTTTAGTGATTTCTTTTTCCTTTTAGGTCACAAAAATTATAAACTTTCTGTTAGTGCCATTAGTTTTAAATTTTGGATAGTTTAAATTTGAATTTTTAAAAATTTGTGTGAATCACTAGTTTATGAATAACTTTACTATAAAAATAGAATTTTTTTCTATTTATTTTTTATTTATACTTACAACTAAATACTTATAGTTTTTTAGTGATTTCTTTTTGATTTTAGGTCACAAAAATTATAAACTTTCTGTTAGTGCCATTAGTTTTAAATTTTGAATAGGTTAAATTTGAATTTTTAAAAATTTGTGTGAGTCACTAGTTTATGAATAACTTTACTATAAAAATAGAATTTTTTTTTTCTTCTTTGCTATTTATTTTTTATTTATACTTACAATTAAATACTTATAGTTTGATTTTAGGTCACAAAAATTATATTCTTTTTGCTATTGAAGAATATTATAGTTTTATTTTAGTTGATCATAACATAATATTTTAATTGATTGTTTTTATTTTCATAAAAGTTTTGTAGTTCATTCTGTTTGTTATTAATTCATTCTTTGAGCTAAATGACTCTGAAATTGGAAAGCATTTCAAAATGGACTCTGAAAAGGTTGAAAGTTGGCATGGTATCATCATTTCACCCACATAGCATGTTCCAAAAAGTAGAGAGGGTGATGACAAAAACTTGATACACTTCGTGTACAAAATGGACAATCACTTTCGAAGTATCAAAGTTTCGAACCATAAGACATGAAAGCATTTCAAATGAACTCTGAAAAAGTTGAAAGTTGGGATGGTATCATAATTTCACCCACATAGCATGTGCATGTAGAAAACGGACAATGGTAGCATGTTCGTCTGTTACAAATTTGGCATGGTATCATCATAATAGTTGCGGGAGAAAGTCTTCACTTTTTCTTCGCTTGTGTCATTTGCTTATTGCGCCGTAACCATGGATAATCTTCATTGTTTATCAGGATGCTTGGGTCAGCCTTGACATTGAAGGGAGGAATTTCATGAAACTTTTCATAATCTTCAGACATGTCTGTCTTGCCGTCCACTCCCAGGATGTCCCTTTTTCCTGAAAGAACTATGTTGCGCTTTGGCTTATCGTATGATGTATTCGCTTCCTTATCTTTTCTTTTTCTCGGTTTGGTAGACATGTCCTTCACATAGATAACCTGTGCCACATCATTGGCTAGGACGAACGGTTTGTCAGTGTACCCAAGATTTTTCAGATCCACTGTTGTCATTCCGTACTGTGGGTCTACCTGTACCCCGCCGCCTAACAGATTGACCCATTTGCACTTAAACAAAGGGACCTTAAAATCAGGTCCGTAGTCAAGTTCCCATATGTCCATTATGTAACCATAATATGTGTCATTTCCGCTCTCGGTTGCTGCATCAAAGCAGACACCGCTGTTTTGGTTGGAGCTCTTTTGATCTTGGGCGATCGTGTAAAATGTATTCCCATTTATCTCGTATCCTTTGTAAGTCAATACAGTCAAAGATGGTCCCCTGGACAACAAGTACAACTCATCACAAACAGTGTTGTCACCTCTGAGACGTGTTTCCAACCAACTGCTGAAAGTCCTGATGTGTTCACATGTAATCCAGTCGTCGCACTGCTCCGGGTGTTTGGAGCGCAGACTGTTCTTGTGTTCATCGACATACGGGGTCACCAAGGTAGAGTTCTGTAGAACTGTGTAGTGTGCTTGAGACCAAGAATATCCGTCCCTGCATATTATTGAGTCTCTTCCAAGAGTGCCTTTTCCAGTCAGTCTCCCCTCATACCGCGATTTAGGGAGACCTATCTTGTTAAGGCCAAGAATGAAGTCAACACAAAACCCGATAACATCCTCTGTTTGATGGCCCATGGATATGCTTCCTTCTGGCCTAGCGCGGTTACAGACATATTTCTTTAGGACTCCCATGAACCTCTCAAAGGGGAACATATTGTGTAGAAATACGGGCCCCAGGATGACAATCTCGTCGACTAGATGAACTAGGACGTGCATCATGATATTGAAGAAGGATGGTGGAAACACCAGCTCGAAACTGACAAGACATTGCGCCACATCACTCCTTAGCCTTGGTACGATTTCTGGATCGATCACCTTCTGAGAGACTGCATTGAGGAATGCACATAGCTTCACAATGGCTAATCGGACGTTTTCCGGTAGAAGCCCCCTCAATGCAACCGGAAGCAGTTGCTTCATAATCACGTGGCAGTCATGAGACTTTAGGTTCTGAAACTTTTTCTCTGGCATATTTATTATTCCCTTTATATTCGACGAGAAGCCAGTCGTGACCTTCATACTGAGCAGGCATTCAAAGAAGATTTCTTTCTCTTCTTTCGTAAGAGCGTAGCTGGCAGGACCTTTATACTGCTTCGGAGGCATGCCGTCTTTTTCGTGCAAACGTTGCAGGTCCTCCCGTGCCTCAGGTGTATCTTTTGTCTTCCCATACACACCCAAGAAGCCTAGCAGGTTCACGCAAAGGTTCTTCATCACGTGCATCATGTCGATTGAGGAGCGGACCTCTAGCTCTTTCCAGTAGGGTAGGTCCCAAAATATAGATTTCTTCTTCCACATGGGTGCGTGTCCCTCAGCGTCATTCGGAACAGCTAGTCCACCGGGACCTTTCCAAAGATTACGTAGTGTAAATCATTGACCATAGCAAGCACGTGATCACCGGTGCGCATGGCGGGCTTCTTCCGGTGATCTGCCTCGCCTTTGAAATGCTTGCCTTTCTTTCGACATTGATGGTTGGTCGGAAGAAATCGACGATGGCCCAGGTACACATTCTTCCTGCATTTGTCCAGGTATATACTTTCAGTGTCCTCTAAACAGTGCGTGCATGCGTGGTATCCTTTGTTTGTCTGTCCTGAAAGGTTACTGAGAGCGGGCCAATCGTTGATGCTCACGAACAGCAACGCCTTAAGGTTAAATTCCTCATGTCTGTGCTCATCCCACGTACGTACACCGTTTCCATTCCACAACTGTAAAACTTCTTCAACTAATGGCCTTGGGTACACATCAATTTCGTTGCCGGGTTGCTTAGGGCCTTGGATGAGAACTGGCATCATAATGAACTTCCGCTTCATGCACATCCAAGGAGGAAGGTTATACATACATAGAGTCACGGGCCAGGTGCTATGATTGCTGCTCTGCTCCCCGAAAGGATTAATGCCATCCCCGCTTAAAGCAAACCATACATTCCTTGGGTCCTTTGCAAACTCATCCCAGTACTTTCTCTCAATTTTTCTCCACTGCGACCCGTCAGCGGGTGCTCTCAACTTCCCATCTTTCTTCCGGTTCTCACTGTGCCATCGCATCAACTTGGCATGCTCTTCGTTTCTGAACAGACATTTCAACCATGGTATTATAGGAGCATACCACATCACCTTCGCAGGAACCCTCTTCCTGAGGGGCTCGCCGTCAACATCACCAGGGTCATCTCGTCTGATCTTATACCGCAACGCACCGCATACCGGGCATGCGTTCAGATCCTTGTATGCACCGCGGTAGAGGATGCAGTCATTAGGGCATGCATGTATCTTCTCCACCTCCAATCCTAGAGGGCATACGACCTTCTTTGCTGCGTATGTACTGTCGGGCAATTTGTTATCCTTTGGAAGCTTCTTCTTCAATATTTTCAGTAGCTTCTCAAATCCTTTGTCAGCCACAGCATTCTCTGCCTTCCACTGCAGCAATTCCAGTACGGTACCGAGCTTTGTGTTGCCATCTTCGCAATTGGGGTATAACCCTTTTTTGTGATCCTCTAACATGCGATCGAACTTCAGCTTCTCCTTTTGACTAATGCATTGCGTCCTTGCATCGACAATGACCCGGCGGAGATCATCATCATCGGGCACATCGTCTGGTTCCTCTTGATCTTCAGCAGCTTCACCCGTGGCAGCATCATTGGGCACATCGTCTGGTTCCTCTTGATCTTCACCAGATCCCCCCGTTGCAGCATCACCGTATTCAGGGGGCACATAGTTGTCATCGTACTCTTCTTCTTCGCCGTCTTCCATCATAACCCCTATTTCTCCGTGCCTCGTCCAAACATTATAGTGTGGCATGAAACCCTTGTAAAGCAGGTGGGAGTGAAGGATTTTCCGGTTAGAGTAAGACCTCGTATTCCCACATTCAGTGCATGGACAACACATAAAACCATTCTGCTTGTTTGCCTCAGCCGCATCGAGAAACTCATGCACGCCCTTAATGTACTCGCGGGTGTGTCTGTCACCGTACATCCATTGCCGGTTCATCTGCGTGCATTATATATAATTAAGTGTCCAAATTAATAGAAGTTCATCATCATATTAAAACCAAAGTGCATACATAGTTCTCATCTAACAACATATAGCTCTCCAGAGCATCTAATTAATTAAACCATACATTGAAACTATGTAAAACATTTCAATACGAAAACAAATGCGATCATAATCGCAACCAAGGTAACAATTGATCCAACGGCATAATGATACCAAGCCTCGGTATGAATGGCATATTTTCTAATCTTTCTAATCTTCAAGCGCATTGCTTCCATCTTGATCTTGTGATCATCGACGACATCCGCAACATGCAACTCCAATATCATCTTCTCCTCCTCAATTTTTTTTATTTTTTCCTTCAACAAATTGTTTTCTTCTTCAACTAAATTTAACCTCTCGACAATAGGGTCGGTTGGCATTTCCGATTCACATACATCCTAGATAAATAAAATCTATGTCACGTTGGTCGGCATAATTTTCATAAACAATAAATGAACCAATAGTTATAAAGATAATATACATACCAAATCCGAATCATAGACAGGACGAGGGCCGATGGGGGCGGATACCAAAACCATCGCACTATATAAGATGCAATAATAAATGTAAGAAAATGATACAAGTATCTATCTAAACATACAAGTAAGAATATTTTTCCTTTCAGAAAGAAGATAAGAACAAGAGGCTCACCACGGTGGTGTCGGTGATGAGATCGGCGCGGGTGATCGACGGCGGTGAAGACGGGGACGGGGCGTGACGGACCGCTAAATCTAGACAAATCTCGAGGAAAATGGAGTTCGGAGGTCGAGCTTTGAGAGGAGAAAGCTTAAGTAGTGTGGCTCGGGCATTCCATCAAACACCTCATATGCATAGGAGGTGAGCTAGAGCACCACAAAGCCCTCTCCCCCTTGGCCAGAAAAAACAGAGCATTGTGCTCTGCTCTTGCGCGAGGAGGTATATATAGGCACCTCATTGGTCCCGGTTGATGACATGAACCGGGACTAAAGGGAAGCCTTTGGTCCCGGTTCAAGCCACCAACCGGGACCAATGGTGGTGGGCCAGGAGCGAGGCCCATTGGTCCCGGTTCGTCCCACCAACCGGGACCAAAAGGTCCAGACGAACCGGGACCAATGGCCCACGTGGCCCGGCCGGCCCCCTGGGCTCACGAACCGGGACCAATGTCCACATTGGTCCCGGTTCTAGACTGAACCGAGACTAATGGGCTGAGCCGGCCTGGACCATAGCCCTGTTTTCTACTAGTGATTCCTAATCTACATATGGATATTGGCTACGCACCTCGTTGAAAAATAATAAATTGAAGAGAATTTAGACAACATGAGCGATGCATCACTTCCAAGAATGGCACATGGGAAAGGAAAAATAGATGTAAAACCATGACTGAGGAATGGTGCAGCGAAGCGCGCCCTAGATTCTAGTGGCCTTGGATGCCACCAGGATTACAGTGTCGTCGTGGGTCACCAGGTTAGGTTAGACGTCACCGGCGAAGTTACACGCAGATTGTGGTTTGGCTTTGCATATCGCCAGCTGACTGGTGCAGCTGAAACGGCTACATTAGGGAGGGGAGAGTGGGTCAAAAGGCACAAATGTTTAATCCAATGTATGGTTACTAGCGGTAGGTAACTCCTTAAAAAAATCATCCCAAGAGAGCAGGTAATATGTTGTGCTGCCGCTAGGCTATTTGGTAATTTGGCTCTATTGGGACTAGGGAGGGTAGTTGTCCACAAGATGCTCAACGATTTTCTTATTCTTGAAACTTATCTTTCCCATTTTTAATTTTTAATTTTTTATTTCATTGAGCATGTAGGAGTATATAGGTACTTGGTATGTTACCGAATAAAATACCATGACTCTCCACCAATACACTTTTAAAATACCAGCACTTGGTAATATACAAGCGGTGATGCGCTACTTTTCTACTAAATTTGGCTTATGAAATATAACCTACTCAATATGTTTCTTATCTAATCAATTATGCAATCATGTTGTTTTGTTCTTTGTTGTGACTCGTGAACCACTATTTTGTTTAGTTGTTGATTGATTCCTCAATTAGTTTAAGACCTCTCCATGGTTACCTTGTTCAAGCATTGCTTGGATATGCTTGATTTGATTTTTCAGGGTGAAACCTAGATTCCGGCCTTGGTGATTGGATGCAGTGACCGTGGCACGTGAGTGTTGCTCCCTTCCTCAAGGCGTGGCTTTGAAGAACTTTGTCGTCCGTGTACTATCATGACATGGTTGGTGTGGATATGATCACTGTTATAGTTTACCAAGCAGATGCTTAATTTTTTTGCCCGCACATAGATTTGGTCTTTTATGACTTTGCTAGTTTCCGGTGCGCGCGCGTGTGTGTGGGGGGGGGGGGGGGGGGTGTTGGTTGTGTGCATCTTAACCATACAGAGGCTGGGTGTGTGTTGTGTGTTGATAGTGTTTGTATTCTCTTGATGCTTCATTTTAAGGTAATAAATTTACACAATGATCTAGCAAGTGTCATCGGTTGCTTAATCGGATCAGGCCGGACCACAGTAAGTACATGGAGAAATATGCAACAAGGTTTCCTGAGATTAGATGGTACGTTGCGCATTGTTGCGTGAATTGGTTACAACATATTACATTGACATTTGGTTGGATGGGGCATGAATGTTTGAATTAATAATACGAGCACGGAAACTAAAAAGATATATTTTATTGTATTTCATTATTTTATAATTTTAGACAAATCAATGTATATAAGTAGCATAATAGAATGAACTGTTTTTTTTTCATGCATGTTGCATGACTTATTTGTATGTTGAGTGAAAGATATTAACGGGGATCACCAATTGATAATAGGCGCTCAACCATGAAGTTGAGGCCGGCCTTTCTGATACGTCGAAGGACTAAAATATCATTGTGGATGCAAACAAAACTAACTCTAATTATTTGATGAGCAAGCTGCCTTGATGGATTCCTACTTGGAGGTTGGCTAGTTAGCTCGATAAATAGCACGCACCAAACACATGAACACGGCGCGACACACGACGGATCTTGTTATTTTTATTGGCTACAGGAGTGTGTTCCTCTTGCACTATTAGGGACTTGGGAGGCTAGCCCACCACAAGATGCTCAAGGATTTTCTTATTCTTGAAACTTGCCTTTCCAATTTGTTAATATTTTATTTTTAATTCATTGAGCGCGAGGAGTAATATAGGTATTTTTCCACAACTATCCATTGATACATCTATAAAATACTAGCACTTGGTAATATCAAAGCAGTGATGCGCTACTTATCTACTCAATTTTGTTTATCTAATATTATCTACTCAATTGCCACTTACCTAATCAATTATGAAAACACGTATGTTTGTTCTTTGTTGTGACTCGTGAATCACTATAGTGGTTCACTTATTCCTCAATTAGTTTAAGACTTCTTAGTGGGGACGTCCTTCTGCGTCGTTACCTTGTTGAACGCATTGCTTGAATATACTTCGACTTATTTTTCAAGGTGAAAACCTAGATTCTAGCCTTGATGGTTGTATCTGGGTGGCGCACGGGTGTCGCTCCCTTCCTCAAGGCATTGTTGCTGTAGAACTTCGTCCTACGTGTGGTGTCATGCGATGGTTTGTGTGGAACTGTAGATATGATCATTGCTACTGTTTGCCAATCAAATCTGAACGATTTTTTTTCTCACCCACACATAGCTTTGGTGTGTGTTCATAGTGTTTGTATTCTCTTGATGCTTCATTTTAAGCTACCAAAATCTAGCCTTTGTCGAAAAAATGATTCAGCATGTTTCATTGATTGCTTAATCGGATGAGGCCGGACCACAATAAGCACATCGAAAATTAGGCAACGAGGTTTTCTCAAATTTGATGGTACCTTCCGCAGTCCTGCGCGAAGTGGTTGCAACCTATTACAGTGGAATTTGGTTGTATGGAGCATGAATGTTTGAATTAATAATACGGGGACCGAAAATAAAAAATACATATTTTACTGCATTGGATTATTATCTAATTTTAAACAATCATTCTATATAAGTAGTATAATAGAATAAAAAGTTTTTGGCATGCATGTTGCATGACATGTTTGCATGTTGAGTGAAAGATGTTAGTGGGGGTCTCCAATTCTGAATAGGCGCTCATGACCACGGAGTTGTGGCCGACCTTTCTAATCCGTCGGAGGACTCATTATATGATGAGCTAGCTGGCTTGATGGATTCCTGCTTGGAGGTTGGCTAGCTCGTTGGATGGATAGCACGCACCTAATACATGAACACGACACGACCGATTTGAATATTTGATGGCTACAGAAGTGTGTCCCTCCTTTGGCCGCCGATCCGCGATGTGCGTGTCTGGATCTCTTTCCTGTGTGCTGCCGCATCGCGATCTGGTACACGGCCATCAACGACGGCAGCACCACCCATACTGTCCTCCATGATGTGAACACAGGTGGTACTGTGCGTGGTGGCTGGCACAGGCTGAATCAGATCTGAAAGCGTGTGTCATGGGCAGGATAGATCCAGCCGGATCTTAGCCTCTGGTGGTTTGCGGGTGGCCTGTGGCTAGGGATAGCAATGGGTACTCAGTACCTACGTACCCTGCGGTAAAAATCCTATAAGGTTAAGGGTATGGGAAAAAAATTACAGATATGTAAATAGACAAATCTCAAACCCATCGGATAGAGGGGGTATGGTTATGAGATTGAGATGATATATCTCATACCCGCATACCTTTGTACCCTTATAAAACCTAACAAGTACAGAAAAAAAATATTTCTATCCTTTGTCGCGAGTTTGTAACTTAAAATGTATGACTATGTACTACTGTTTATGACTATGTATCGTTGTTATGATGTGTTGTTGTTTACAAGGAAGTGTTCATGTTTATAAGATGTGTTGTTATTTATAAGTATGTATTGATGTTATTATGTGTTGTTGTTTATAAATTATGATAGTATGTTGTTCTTTATGATATGTGTCGGTTAAATTGATGTTATGCAAATATGGGTAATTTTATCCGCGGGTACCCATCTATCTTGTCGGGTGACGGGTATGGGAAAAATGTGTACCCACTAGCGGGTATGGGTACGTATCGTGGGTAAGCTTAAATGGGACGGGTAAGGGTATGGGGTGGCTCCACCCATACCCAAACCCTGCGGGTGCCATCCCTACCTGTGGTGGTGCTCCGAAAGTGCCTGATGTGGTGGATGGCTGGATGCAGTCTTGTCCGTTTCAACGGTTAGTGATGGGCGTTTGGGTGGTGATCCGCACCGTGTATTGGTCGCGTGCTGGTCAGGCCGATCTCAGCAGGTTTGATCCGATTGTGGTGCATGCTCGGTGGTAGCGCACATGATTTGGTCGTAGGGCTTCGCGTGGCAGGCTTACCTATGCCTCCCGCCCTCACGACGGTCCGTCTCTTTACTAGATATATG
Source organism: Triticum urartu (assembly GCF_056163025.1). Lineage (NCBI taxonomy): Eukaryota > Viridiplantae > Streptophyta > Magnoliopsida > Poales > Poaceae > Triticum > Triticum urartu. Next base: position 745,411,808 of record NC_141875.1, on the reverse strand, counting down.
TCTTGCTTCGGTGATGGTCGGAGTGTGCCCCACATCGGCGCCAGGTGCTAGCATGTGCGGCCATTGTCCGCATGGTCAGATTTGCCGTCTCAGCAAATATCCGGTGTGGGGTGTTCACTTCAATTCGTGATTCCGATGCTGATTGGGATATTGTAGCATGACTTCTTCACTAGCAATTTGGTGGCGGCAACACAGAGAACTTCATCTATGGTGGTGAATGCCGGGCCTCGAGTTCCGGGGTGAAAACTCTAGGTTTAGCCTTCATTGGTTGTACCTGGCCAGTGGCGGTTTATACTTCCTTGTTGAAGGCTCTGTCTAAAAATACTCGGTCCATCTCTTTCAGGTCAAAACCCATGATCTTGCCTATGTGGTTGAATCCAGCGATGACGGTGTTTATGCATCATTTCCTTGCTGAAGGTGTCGTTATTGGGGGAACCTTCTCATTGCTTAGGTGTTGTTAAAGGCAGTGGTAGTAGTTGATGTATTGCTGCAGTGGGTTGTTCACCTCGCCTTGACCCCTTTTTTATTTTTTTAGAAATGGAGGAGGACCCCCGGCCTCTGCATCTGGATGATGCATGCAACCACTTTATTAATTATTTACACAAGACCTTACAAAGTAATACAACAGTAAGACTAAAGTCACCGTCTAGGCAACATCTGTCGCTATTCCTATCCAGTTGATGAAGGGATCCTGATAGTCTGGGCCTAATACCAAACAGACCTCGCAGCCAAACCTAACATCTAAGACCTGAGGTCCCAACCAGGACGCCTGCGGGTATGGCCACCAGTCCGGCGCACTCCTCAACCAGGACGCCTGCCGGGTATGAAGCCGCCGCAGCCACCTGCCACCAATCTATCTTCAATGTTGTACTGTTGCATCTACCTTGCCCGGTCTAACTGCCATCGACGCCACCATGACGCCAGACAGCGTCACCCTCGTGCGCGAGTACATCATCGCACATTAGACGCCTAATATCCAGAGCGCCAAACCATCAAGATCTGTCACCATCAATGTGCATGATGAAGCACCGCTCCACCAAACAGGTCGTCCACTGGTCCCTCGAGCCCACGTACACCTCCAAGAAAGACGCCCCAAGGAGGAAACGACACAAACGCGCCACCGTCTTCTGATCTATCGATCTAGGGTTTCCCCCGGAGGTAGCAGATCGTAGTCTAGAACTTCTCCACGGCGATGCCTTCAAGAAGGGAACGACACCGTAGAGCACCGCCATCACCGGCTTTGGCATCTAGCCAAGAGCAGGTTTTCACCCAGATCTGTTCGAAGAACTCCATCCGCTTCTTGTGCACGGACCGTCGCCTTCTCTGTCGAAACCTAGGCCAAGGGTCCAGTCGTCGCCGCCAGATCCATGAAGCCAGCACCGGGAGATGGCGACTATCTCCCTGTACCGGAACTAGCACGAACCAAAACAGATCAAGTCGGAGACGATGATGCCCCTAGATCTCTAGCAGACCAGCGAGCCGCCGGCCCAACCGCATCCAGATCGCCGGCCACGCCGGGCCGCCGCCACCCCCCGCGTCGTCCGGGTCGGAGAGCCGCCGACCGCGCACAGGGATTGCTGCCGCCTGCACACGCGGAGCACAGCCGCAAGCCCAGCGCCCACCACCACCGCCAAGCTCTGGGGCCGCCGCCCCGGCATCCAGTTGCCGCGAGAACCGGACGCCGCCCCCAGCGGCAGCTGCCAGCGTCCAGCAGCGTTGAAGACGACCCCGGCAGGCGAGGTAAGGCACAAGACCGCGCCCTGCTTCTAGGCCCGCACCTCCGGCGTACACACATCAGCAGCCACCGCTCGAGATCCGTCGAGATCCGTCGAGGCGCGCGAAAGAAGACAGCCCCGCCGTTGCTGACGCCGTGCGGGCTTTGCCCGCGGCGCCCTAGCGGCGGCGAGGTGAGGGAAGGGGCGGGAGGGAGCCGGCCGCGGCGGCTTGCAGATCCGCCCAAGCCGCTCCTGGGAGAGCGACGCGGGGGTTGCGTTGGCCCCTATGGGTCTTTTTTTTCTTTCTTTCTTTTTAGTTGTGTGCATCCTAAATATGCAGAGACCGGGTTAGTACTCGTTATGTTTGTATCCGCTTGATGCCACATTATGAGTCAAATAATAAAGAACGCACTCGTGCGTTATTTCTTTCTTCCCAATTGCGTTATTCATGCATGTCTATCCGAACGGCCGCAGCCGAACCCAGGGAGCGGGACTAGTGTGGACTGTGGACAGCGCCGGACAGCTGTGGGAAAATTGTTGATTGACGATGCATCACATGCATTCACCCATCGCACCACACTAAAAACTACTAACATGAAAACAGTGCCACGGCTGGTAAGTTATGTCTTTAAATAGCAGCTCCCACCAGCTCAAGTTGCAACGCACAACACCGAAAGTGCGTAGGAGCACTGAGGACACGCCGGCCCCCCACCCCCCGTTGAAATCAGGGGGGGCGAGAGAGATTAGGGAAAGTGGTGGGCCCGTGCTTGCATGTGTGGCTAAATTCACGGAGCAGAGAGAACGTGCTGGACCAGGGTGCTTGCATGCAACTGAGAAAGAAAATTTTGGTGGGTCCAGGCGCTCACGGGATTGCTACCATTCCTTGCATGCATCCTCACGCTGGGCACAAGGTAGGACCCACTAATAATGACCCTGGTAGTTTAGAAATGGAAAGTGGAAGGAGATACGCCGCTGTCTGTCGCGCGTCGCAACGCGCGAGCGCGAAGGAGTGATTTCGTCTCGGCATATACTTACTCTATATCTAGGCATGTATTTTGCACTGACATTGTCAGATAGTACACCCACGCCCAATCAACGTCAACCACCAGCGCCCAACCACCCACTCAATCCATGCGCGCCCCACCCCTCTCTTCTCCCCACACCACGCCATTCTTTCCCTGGACATACGTTCTTCCTCACCAATCCTTCCTCTTACCATCTTTCTAAAGTTCATGCATTTTCTTTCCTAGTCTTCTGTTTGCTACGTGGAACAAAGCCAGGATGAACTGGAAGACAATGTTCGCACAGGCCATCGACTGAGCTTGCTGTGTCCTGCGACACCACATCCATGCCATGGCTGCTGACACCAAGTTATGCGTTCTTGCCGTATTTTTACCCACCGCGTCTTCCATGGCACCAACTCCATGTTCTGGTCGAGGTCTTGGGCTTCATGCTCGTGTCCGGCGTCCTTGACCCGGGTCTGCGCATGGCCGGCATCCTCCGACCCGGTCCTGCTGGAACCCAAATCTGTGGTTAACCCATGCAGATAAGAATGTATCTGTGGGCTAAGGGCCATTCCTGTAAGAGAGTAATCTCAGAGCCCTTACCTTCCATGGCTGCTGAAGCCGAATCCATCGGAAGATTTGATGTAGGAATCATCTCCCTTCCGTAAGTTTTGAAGCGATGGATTTCCGCACGAACTGTGTATACACTATACACCCTCGCTGGAGGAGTGCGTGAGGAAGATGAACAGTGGACTCCCCAATGGATCCTTGCTTATTTTTGTCCAACAATGGAGGCTATGCGGGCCGCATCTAAAACTAAGTGGACTCACTCTAACACGGAATCGATTTAATGCGACACACACTGTTCTGTTTTCTAATGTAACCCGTGCAAGCCTATTCAATGCCGATGCACAGCTAGGCACTGTTCCGATGTACGTTGTGGTCATGTATTCACATATGAGAAATCCTTTAGTCAAAACATGCATGCATCCCCAGCTGGCATAGCAGTGGCCGTGATTTCGGTGTGCTGCGTCGCCGAGTTCTCTTCGTCCGCATCCCGCACAACACACAGTAGAGACACATACACCAGAGAGAGAGAGAGGAGAGAGAGAGAGAGAGAGAGAGAGAGAGAGAGAGAGAGAGAGAGAGGGAGAAGGGGGGGGGGGGGGGGGAGTTCTGGGTGACCATGGAGGGCGTGGTGATCAGACACCGGATAGTGGAGGGGAACGGCATATCGATGCATATGGCGGAAGCCGGTCCTGAGGTGGACGCCAAGGGGGTGGTGCTCCTCCTGCATGGCTTCCCGGAGCTGTGGTACTCGTGGCGCCATCAGATGGAGTACTTGGCGACTCGTGGTTACCGCTGCGTCGCGCCTGACCTCCGTGGCTATGGTGGCACCACTGAACCTCCCGATGTGGCCTCTTACACCGCCTTTCACATCGTGGGTGACCTTGTTGCGCTCCTCGACACTTTAGAGCTTGCAAAGGTACAATTAAGCTTACCTTGTAACGAAATAATATAGTCTGTTTCTGGATTATCCAGAGACGACACATGAGCACACACACATACACAACATACCCCCACCACACGCGGGCAGGTAATACACCTGCAAATCAGATGCTAACATTGGTAAAGATCCTAAATAAATTATGGCATCTCATAGAATGAGATTTTTCAGCGTTGGAGAAAGAACATATTTTGTTTAATTGTTAGAATTTGAAAATGAATTCTCGCTTTTCCAACTGAATTCATAATCCTTTTGTTCTCTCGTCGGGCAAAACCGAAATTTTCTAGATTTTTAGTAATATCAATGGAGATATGTTGTGCAATATATTCCATAAGCCGTCTGCTACATACATGAATGTTCTAACTGAAGTAATTTTGACCTCATAACATACACATCATGGTTGAAATGAAGGTGTTTTTGGTGGGGCACGACTGGGGCGCAATCATCGCGTGGTACATGTGCCTGTTCCGCCCGGAGCGTGTGACGGCACTCGTCAACACCAGCGTCGCCTTCATGCGCCACATCATGATCCGCACCGGCCCCGACTTCGTAAATCCCATAGAGTACTTCAAGCGCGCATACGGCCCCAACTACTACAAGTGCCGCTTCCAGGCAAGCCACTAGCATGCATTCGCAACATTCAACTGGTATCTGCATTATCAGATGCCCACGACAAACTATTGCTACAAAATCCTTACAAAACGTATATATGTGTATGGTTCACGTACAGGAGCCAGGTGTCGCGGAGAAGCAGTTCGCGCCGGCGCACGCCAAGCGCCTCATGAGGCAGTTGTTGTGCCATTGCTTTAGCCATGGCGTGTTCTGCGATGAGGAGATGGACGACCACAATTACCCAACATCACCGCTTCCGCCTTGGCTCACCGAGGCCGACATGGACTACTTTGTCACCTCCTTTGAAAAGACTGGCTTCACTGGTGCCATCAACTACTACCGCAACTTTGACAAGAACTGCGAGCTGGCGGCGCCGTGGGCGGACGCCAAAGTGCAGGTGCCGACCAAGTACATCGTGGGGGACGATGACATCACATACAACTTTGAGGGGATCCAGGAGTACATCCACGCCGGTGGGTTTAAAGAGGATGTTCCGCTGCTAGATGAGGTGGTCGTCATCCCTGGCGCTGGCCACTTTATCCAGCAGAAACTTTTTCATCCGAGTTAGTATGCAAAAGTTATGCCCATTTTTACAAATTTCAGAGACATTTTGCAAATAAAGTCAAAATTCACATTTACACATTTTCCCAACAACTAGACCACATATCACATGAGAAACTAATTTTCTTTTATTTTTTTGACATTTCCATTATTTTCTTTTATTTTTTAAAACTGAAAAGGCAATCGGGGGCGGGGGGGGGGGGGGGGGTAGAGTTTGAAAATGGGACCTTTAGTACCGGTTCGTGGCACGAACTGGGACTAAAGGTCTCAACCCCATTAGTCCCGGTTCGTGCCTCAAACCGGGACTAAAGGTCTAATCTTTAGTCCCGGTTTGAGGCACGAACCGGGACTAAAGGTCATCGCACCCTTTAGTCCCGGTTCATGTCTTAAACCGGGACTAAAGGGCCCGAGTGAACCGGGACTAATGCCTTAGCCGCACGAACCGGGACCAATGCTCACATTAGTCCCGGTTCTAGACTGAACCGGGACTAATGGGCTGAGCCGGCCTGGACCATAGCCCTGTTTTCTACTAGTGGCTGGTCGTCATCCCTGGCGCTGGCCACTTTATCCAGCAGGAGAGGGCCCAGGAGGTCAGCAAGCATATCTATGACTTCATCATCAAGTTCTAATCTTGAACTCCAGATGGACACAAGTATCCATGTGCTTGCAGTTGTCGATGTTTGATCTTGCATGTGTCTTTTTCTTTGCGGGTGTGCTGTCTGTTTATCTTCATGCTCCCATTCAAGGTGTGTACGTAGGTTGTTGTTTGTTGTATTTCTGCCCGTACATCCAGGTTATAACCTGTTGTAATAATAATAATAATAATAATAATAATAATAATAATAATAATAATGTGTTTGAATCCTGGCAACATTCATACCTTGTAGGCCGAAGGTAGAGGACTCTCCCTATGCCTTTTCTTGTAATACGTCATGATCTGAGATCGTTAGATCGCTCACAACGGCTCCGGAGTTATGGCTGTTGCAGCCTAGCGACCTGCGATTCTACCAGTACATATATAACAACGATCTTGATGCAAGATTCACCGACCATTTTCTTGTAGTTCTCCCAAGCATAAGCATTTGCCAGGGGGGTCATCAGGCAGAATGACCTAGGGCCTGTACCCGCGTCATACCTTACTTCCAACCTTACTACAGATTTTTCTTCCACACTTAGCTCTAGTCTGACCCTAGGAAACAGTTCACAAAGAATTGGATCCCTATATCCTAACAGTGAAATCTAAGATGGGACAAGAAAGAAGCTAAAGGCCAGGCAAAGAAGAGGAGGGAGAAATCGTAGGTAAAAACGTTGGGTTACCAACTCGGGCGGGTTCTCACACCAAGGTTCCTCCCTCCAAACTTGTTGTGCCAGATTAAATGTTCAACGTGTCGCCATGATTTAAGTGCACTATTTTATTAGCTAAACTTTCCCAGACTGCATATGTCATATAGAACTGATCTAGAACCTCCAAATTGATTCATATAAACCTCACATTACAGATTAAGGTCAGTACCTTGTGGTTTCAGCAGATCTGACTGTTGGTGCGTTGAGGTCGCGGGTTCGAAGCCTGTGTCCTGAATTTTTTTTTGCGAGTTTAGAGAAAATTAAATCATATATGAGCCGACCCAGGTAAAAGCGTCTTCCGCGTCAGTTAACAAAATGAACGTTAACTGGCACTGAAGACGCCCAATAGGAAATACCAGGATTGAATCTATCACGATTAGGTCCCAATGTCATACGGGTTGAGCTAACTTAAATTTTTATTAACCACATGGTAATAGCCTGTAACAAAGCGGTCAAATGAAAGTCGTCCCTCCCTATTAGGCACACCAGCTGTGAGTTCCTGGGGAACGGACATGTGATCACAGTGAGCTGCAGTCAGCAGTTTGTAAAGATAGCTCGTCCTTGGCAAGGTCGTACAGCAGGTGCATGTTCTGCAACTGGAAGTTGCCAATGATGCTTATGCCGTTGGAATTGTCCAGCGGCACCCAGTAGTTCTCCGGCAGCAGCAACATGTCCGCTCCGCCATTGAAGTGTAGCACCATGGACGGCACTGTCTTTTCTTGCGCCACCGCCACACATAGGTTCAAAATGAAAAGCGCAAAAAATACTAGAAAATTCTGGTCTGGAGAGGTTCAAAATGTGTTCGTTGTTGGAGGCGGCGGGGGGCAGTACGCCCATTTGTGTAAACGGTGCTCGGGCGCTCCACTAGATGAGCCGCAGCCCATCACCGTCCTAGTCGCTCTCTCTCATGAAATTATCTTGCTCGCTCAATTTTTTTACCTCACTCGGTGGGAGACACATTGGCAAACTTCTAGTCGAACCTTACCATTGAATAGTTTACAGTTAACCAATTTCACCATTGACTTTTGAAAAACATTATCTGAAAAATGCAAAACCAAAAGTAGTTCACAAAAGTTGTAAAAAGTTCGTAAATTTGAAAAATTCACGAACTTGAATTTTTTTACATGTTTAAGAAAAAGTTCATGAGTTCGAATAAAAGTTTGCACGTCCAAGGATTTGACCTTTTGTAGTAGTTTTTCAGAAAAAAAAATCATGAAAATTTCAATAGGAAGTAAAAAGTACATACGAAAAATAAAAAAGTAAAAGAAACGAATAGAACAAGAAAGAAAAAACTGGTAGGAAAACCAAATGAAAACCGGACTAGGAGCTTCCCACAACTAGACTAGGAGCTTCCCAAAACTGGACTGCATTAGGAGCTCCCGACATCGCCTGCATGCTGAGAGCAGACGGGAAAAAAATAATTGGGCCGAGTCTAGTATAGAAGGGGTGTGGGCTGCTTCGTGGGAACACCTTTAAATGGCGCAGCAGGTGCTAAATAGGATTCAGGCGTGCTAGGTCACTGGTTAGTGACCTGCGCACCGAATAGGATTGGCCATACAGTACACATGGTCTGTCGAGAGCAACTAATAAGTGAGTACTCCTTCGGTAGCGCCCGCAAGGGTCACTTTGGGAGGGCTGGGAGCGTGCCAGTTGGCGCGCTCTTAGCCGCCGCCACGTATCTCGTTATGGACACTCCTTCTGGATATCCCTTTTTTATTTTTTTGTATGTGTTTTTTGCTTTTAGATGATTTTTTTCGATGTTTTTGGCTCTTCGGTATTCCAGAAGTTTTTCTTAGGTTCTGGACCCAAACAAATTTAAAAAAAAGGCAAAAAAATGCCTTTTCTTTTTTCCCACCAGAGCCATAGTCGTGTCTCTCGGAAAGTGAAAAAATGAGTTTTTTTTCCTTTTGTGAGAGGTGTGGATTTACTGCTCGTGAGGATATGGATTTGATTCCGTGAGAGGCATAGTAATGCCTCTTTGGAAATGAAAAAAAACTCCCAGTTATGTTTTTTCATGAAAAAAAATTTATCGAAAACTAGCAACATGGGATCTAGTTTTGAAGATCTCGACATGAGGAATGCAACAATGAGACCGGTTCAAAATTTGGATGCACAATTTATGAGATAAAAATGTACGAGAAAAGGGAAACTCCAAGATTGCAAGAAGTAGCGCGCATGCAGTGCGTCACTTGTCGTTAGAAGTGGGAGTGATCTTTGTAAAGAGTACTCCTCAATTATTGATTTCCTCATCTGTCTGGCCTTTTTTTGGAGAGCAACTAGTTAACGAGCGCTTCTTCGGGAGCCTCGCAACGATCAGCGCCACTTGGCGCGCTCTCAGCCATTCGCCACGTGTCGTGCTCTGGACGCTTCCTCCGGTTTTTTTTATATTTTTCGCACGTGTTTTCCCGGGTTTTTTCCATGTTTTGGTTTTCACCCAATCTTTTCTTAGATTTTCGATCGAAAAAATAATTTCAGAAAAAAATAATTTTTTGCATGAAAAAAATCAGTTTTTTTTCCGCAAAAGTCACGGTTTTTCTTCTGCGAGAGGCATGGTTGTGCTTTAGGGAGAGTCACGGCCGTGCCTTTCGAAAACGGAAACAAAAACGCGTTTTCTGTTTTTTTTTTCTTTCGCAAGAGTCACGTTTTGCTTCCGCGAGAGGTACGGTTGTGCTTCCGCAAGAGTCACGGACGTGCCTCTTGGAAAGGGAAAAACAAAACGCGTTTTCTGTTTTTTTTCTTTCGCGAGAGTGACGGTTTTGCTTCTGCGAGAGGCACGGTTGTGCTTTCGCAAGAGTCACGGCCGTTCCTCTCGGAAAGGGAAACATACGCATTTCTGTTTTTCTTTCTTTCTCGAGAGTCACGGTTTTGCTTTCGCGAGAGGCACGGTTGTGCTTTCGCGAGAGTCACGGACGTGCCTCTCGGAAAGGAAAAAATACGCGTTTTCTGTTTTTTTCTTCCCGGGAGTCATGGTTTTGCTTTCACAAGAGGCACGGTTGTGATTTCTCGAGAGGCACGGACGTGCCTCTTTCGTAAAGGAAAAAACCGTGCTCCTGGTTCGGTTTTTTCGCCCGGTTTTTTTCATCCGGTTTTTTTCATGAAAAAAAGTTCGTCAAAACCTATCAACATGGGATCTAGTTTTGAAGATCTCGACGCGAGGAATCCAATGGTGAAAATGGTTTGAGATTTGGATGTAACTTTTCGAGTAGATGATTTTTCATATAGAAAACTTTTTCATCCGAGTTAGTATGCAAAAGTTATGCCCATTTTTACAAATTTCAGAGAGATTTTGCAAATAAAGTCAAAATTCACATTTGCAAATTTTCCCAACAACTAGACCACATATCACATGAGAAACTTATTTTCTTTTATTTTTTTGACATTTCCATTATTTTCTTTTATTTTTTTTAAACTGAAAAGGCGATCCACGGGGGGCGGGGGGGGGGGGGGGGTAGAGTTTGAAAATGGGACCTTTAGTACCGGTTCGTGGCACGAACCGGGACTAAAGGTCTCAACCCCATTAGTCCCGGTTCGTGCCTCAAACCGGGACTAAAGGTCTAATCTTTAGTCCCGGTTTGAGGCACGAACCGGGACTAAAGGTCATCGCACCCTTTAGTCCCGGTTCATGTCTTAAACCGGGACTAAAGGGCCCGAGTGAGCCGGGACTAATGCCTTAGCCGCACGAACCGGGACCAATGCTCACATTAGTCCCGGTTCTAGACTGAACCGGGACTAATGGGCTGAGCCGGCCTGGACCATAGCCCTGTTTTCTACTAGTGGGTGGTCGTCATCCCTGGCGCTGGCCATTTTATCCAGCAGGAGAGGGCCCAGGAGGTCAGCAAGCATATCTATGACTTCATCATCAAGTTCTAATCTTGAACTCCAGATGGACACAAGTATCCATGTGCTTGCAGTTGTCGATGTTTGATCTTGCATGTGTCTTTTTCTTTGCTGGTGTGCTGTCTGTTTATCTTCATGCTCCCATTCAAGGTGTGTACGTAGGTTGTTGTATTTCTGCCCGTACATCCAGGTTATAACCTGTTGTAATAATAATAATAATAATAATAATAATAATAATAATAATAATAATAATAATAATGTGTTTGAATCCTGGCAACATTCATACCTTGTAGGCCGAAGGTAGAGGACTCTCCCTATGCCTTTTCTTGTAATACGTCATGATCTGAGATCGTTAGATCGCTCACAACGGCTCCGGAGTTATGGCTGTTGCAGCCTAGCGACCTGCGATTCTACCATTACATATATATAACAACGATCTTGATGCAAGATTCACCGACCATTTTCTTGTAGTTCTCCCAAGCATAAGCCTTTGCCAGGGGGGTCATCGAGCAGAATGACCTAGGGCCTGTACCCGCGTCATACCTTACTTCCAACCTTACTACAGATTTTTCTTCCACACTCAACTCTAGTCTGACCCTAGCAAACAGTTCACAAAGAATTGGATCCCTATATCCTAACAGTGAAATCTAAGATGGGACAAGAAAGAAGCTAAAGGCCAGGCAAAGAAGAGGAGGGAGAAATCGTAGGTAAAAACGTTGGGTTACCAACTCGGGCGGGTTCTCACACCAAGGTTCCTCCCTCCAAACTTGTTGTGCCAGATTAAATGTTAAACGTGTCGCCATGATTTAAGTGCACCGCACTGTGGTACGCCATCCTACATAAAAAGGGAATATAAAAAATATCAACTTGATGCATGGGACTAAGGTTGGTCTTGTCATAATGAAGTGAACTATTTTATTAGCTAAACTTTCCCAGACTGCATATGTCATATAGAACTGATCTAGAACCTCCAAATTGATTCATATAAACCTCACATTACAGATTAAGGTCAGTACCTTGTGGTTTCAGCAGATCTGACTGTTGGTGCGTTGAGGTCGCGGGTTCGAAGCCTGTGTCCTGAATTTTTTTTGCGAGTTTAGAGAAAATTAAATCATATATGAGCCGGCCCAGGTAAAAGCGTCTTCCGCGTCAGTTAACAAAATGAACGTTAACTGGCACTGAAGACGCCCAATAGGAAATACCAGGATTGAATCTATCACGATTAGGTCCCAACGTCATACGGGTTGAGCTAACTTAAATTTTTATTAACCACATGGTAATAGCCTGTAACAAAGCGGTCAAATGAAAGTCGTCCCTCCCTATTAGGCACACCAGCTGTGAGTTCCTGGGGAACGGACATGTGATCACAGTGAGCTGCAGTCAGCAGTTTGTAAAGATAGCTCGTCCTTGGCAAGGTCGTACAGCAGGTGCATGTTCTGCAACTGGAAGTTGCCAACGATGCTTATGCCGTTGGAATTGTCCAGCGGCACCCAGTAGTTCTCCGGCAGCAGCAACATGTCCGCTCCGCCATTGAAGTGTAGCACCATGGACGGCACTGTCTTTTCTTGCGCCACCGCCACACATAGGTTCAAAATGAAAAGCGCAAAAAATACTAGAAAATTCTGGTCTGGAGAGGTTCAAAATGTGTTCGTTGTTGGAGGCGGCGGGGGGCAGTACGCCCATTTGTGTAAACGGTGCTCGGGCGCTCCACTAGATGAGCCGCAGCCCATCACTGTCCTAGTCGCTCTCTCTCATGAAATTATCTCGCTCGCTCAAATTTTTTTACCTCACTCGGTGGGAGACACATTGGCAAACTTCTAGTCGAACCTTACCATTGAATAGTTTACAGTTAACCAATTTCACCATTGACTTTTGAAAAACATTATCTGAAAAATGCAAAACCAAAAGTAGTTCACAAAAGTTGTAAAAAGTTCGTAAATTTGAAAAATTCACGAACTTGAATTTTTTTACATGTTTAAGAAAAAGTTCATGAGTTCGAATAAAAGTTTGCACGTCCAAGGATTTGACCCTTTGTAGTAGTTTTTCAAAAAAAAACCATGAAAATTTCAATAGAAAGTAAAAAGTACATACGAAAAATAAAAAAGTAAAAGAAACAAATAGAACAAGAAAGAAAAAACTGGTAGGAAAACCAAATGAAAACCGGACTAGGAGCTTCCCACAACTAGACTAGGAGCTTCCCAAAACTGGACTGCATTAGGAGCTCCCGACATCGCCTGCATGCTGAGAGCAGACGGGAAAAAAAAAATTGGGCCGAGTCTAGTATAGAAGGGGTGTGGGCTGCTTCGTGGGAACACCTTTAAATGGCGCAGCAGGTGCTAAATAGGATTCAGGCGTGCTAGGTCGCTGGTTAGTGACCTGCGCACCGAATAGGATTGGCCATACAGTACACATGGTCTGTCGAGAGCAACTAATAAGCGAGTACTCCTTCGGTAGCGCCCGCAAGGGTCACTTTGTGAGGGCTGGGAGCGTACCAGTTGGCGCGCTCTTAGCCGCCGCCACGTATCTCGTTATGGACACTCCTTCCGGATATCCCTTTTTATTTTTTTGTATGTGTTTTTTGCTTTTAGATGATTTTTTTCGATGTTTTTGGCTCTTCGGTATTCCAGAAGTTTTTCTTAGGTTCTGGGCCCAAACAAATTTAAAAAAAAACACAAAAAATGCCTTTTCTTTTTACCCACCAGAGCCATAGTCGTGTCTTTCGGAAAGTGAAAAAAATGAGTTTTTTTCCTTTTGTGAGAGGTGTGGATTTACTGCTCGTGAGGATATGGATTTGATTCCGTGAGAGGCATAGTAATGCCTCTTTGGAAATGAAAAAAACTCCCAGTTATGTTTTTTCATGAAATTTTTTTTATCGAAAACTAGCAACATGGGATCTAGTTTTGAAGATCTCGACATGAGGAATGCAACAATGAGACCAGTTCAAAATTTGGATGCACAATTTATGAGATAAAAATGTACGAGAAAAGGGAAACTCCAAGATTGCAAGAAGTAGCGCGCATGCAGTGCGTCACTTGTCGTTAGAAGTGGGAGTGATCTTTGTAAAGAGTACTCCTCAATTATTGATTTCCTCATCTCTTTGGCCTTTTTTTGGAGAGCAACTAGTTAACGAGCGCTTCTTCGGGAGCCTCGCAACGATCAGCGCCACTTGGCGCGCTCTCAGCCATTCGCCACGTGTCGTGCTCTGGACGCTTCCTCCGGTTTTTTTATATTTTTCCGCACGCGTTTTCCCGGGTTTTTTCCATGTTTTGGTTTTCGCCCAATCTTTTCTTAGATTTTCGATCAAAAAATAATTTCAAAAAAAATAATTTTTTGCATGAAAAAAATCAGTTTTTTTCGCAAAAGTCACGGTTTTTCTTCTGGGAGAGGCATGGTTGTGCTTTAGCGAGAGTCACGGCCGTGCCTTTCGGAAACGGAAACAAAAACGCGTTTTCTGTTTTTTTTTTCTTTCGCAAGAGTCACGTTTTGCTTCCGCGAGAGGCACGGTTGTGCTTCCGCGAGAGTCACGGCCGTGCCTCTTGGAAAGGGAAAAACAAAATGCGTTTTCTGTTTTTTTTTCTTTCGCGAGAGTGACGGTTTTGCTTCTGTGAGAGGCACGGTTGTGCTTTCGCAAGAGTCACGGCCGTTCCTCTCGGAAAGGGAAAAATACGCATTTCTGTTTTTTTTCTTTCCCGAGAGTCACGGTTTTGCTTTCGCGAGAGGCACGGTTGTGCTTTCGCGAGAGTCACGGACGTGCCTCTTGGAAAGGAAAAAATACGCGTTTTCTGTCTTTTTTTCCCGGGAGTCATGGTTTTGCTTTCACGAGAGGCACGGTTGTGATTTCGCGAGAGGCACGGACGTGCCTCTTTCATACAGGAAAAAAATCGTGCTCCTGGTTCGGTTTTTTCGCCCGGTCTTTTTCGTCCGGTTTTTTTCGTGAAAAAAAGTTCGTAAAAACCGATCAACATGGGATCTAGTTTTGAAGATCTCGACGCGAGGAATCCAATGGTGAAAATGGTTTGAGATTTGGATGTAACCTTTCGAGTAGATGATTTTTCATATAGAAAACTTGTTCATCCGAGTTAGTATGCAAAAGTTATGCCCATTTTTACAAATTTCAGAGAGATTTTGCAAATAAAGTCAAAATTCAAATTTGCAAATTTTCCCAACAACTAGACCACATATATGAGAAACTTATTTTCTTTTATTTTTTTGACATTTCCATTATTTTCTTTTATTTTTTTTAAACTGAAAAGGCGATCCACGGGGGGCGGGGGGGGGGGGGGGGGTAGAGTTTGAAAATGGGACCTTTAATACCGGTTCGTGGCACGAGCCGGGACTAAAGGTCTCAACCCCATTAGTCCCGGTTCGTACCTCAAACCGGGACTAAAGGTCTAATCTTTAGTCCCGGTTTGAGGCACGAACCGGGACTAAAGGTCATCGCACCCTTTATTCCCGGTTCATGTCTTAAACCGGGACTAAAGGGCCCGAGTGAGCCGGGACTAATGCCTTAGCCGCACGAACCGGGACCAATGCTCACATTAGTCCCGGTTCTAGACTGAACCGGGACTAATGGGCTGAGCCGGCCTGGACCATAGCCCTGTTTTCTACTAGTGGGTGGTCGTCATCCCTGGCGCTGGCCATTTTATCCAGCAGGAGAGGGCCTAGGAGGTCAGCAAGCATATCTATGACTTCATCATCAAGATCTAATCTTGAACTCCAGATGGACACAAGTATCCATGTGCTTGAAGTTGTCGATGTTTGATCTTGCATGTGTCTTTTTCTTTGCGGGTGTGCTGTCTGTTTATCTTCATGCTCCCATTCAAGGTGTGTACGTAGGTTGTTGTTTGTTGTATTTCTGCCCGTACATCCAGGTTATAACCTGTTGTAATAATAATAATAATAATAATAATAATAATAATAATAATAATAATGTATTTGAATCCTAGCAACATTCATACCTTGTAGGCCGAAGGTAGAGGACTCTCCCTATGCCTTTTCTTGTAATACGTCATGATCTGAGATCGTTAGATCGCTCACAACGGCTCCGGAGTTATGGCTGTTGCAGCCTAGCGACCTGCGATTCTACCAGTACATATATATAACAACGATCTTGATGCAAGATTCACCGACCATTTTCTTGTAGTTCCCCCAAGCATAAGCCTTTGCCAGGGGGGTCATCGAGCAGAATGACCTAGGGCCTGTACCCGCGTCATACCTTACTTCCAACCTTACTACAAATTTTTCTTCAACACTCAGCTCTAGTCTGACCCTAGCAAACAGTTCACAAAGAATTGGATCCCTATATCCTAACAGTGAAATCTAAGATGGGACAAGAAAGAAGCTAAAGGCCAGGCAAAGAAGAGGAGCGACAAATCGTAAGTAAAAACGTTGGGTTACCAACTCGGGCGGGTTCTCACACCAAGGTTCCTCCCTCCAAACTTGTTGTGCCAGATTAAATGTTAAACATGTCGCCATGATTTAAGTGCACTGCACTGTGGTACGCCATCCTACATGAAAAGGGAATATAAAAAATATCAACTTGATGCATGGGACTAAGGTTGGTCTTGTCATAATGAAGTGAACTAGTTTATTAGCTAAACTTTCCCAGACTGCATGTCATATAGAACTGATCTAGAACCTCCAAATTGATTCATATAAACCTCACATTACAGATTAAGGTCAGTACCTTGTGGTTTCAGCAGATCTGACTATTGGTGCGTTGAGGTCGCGGGTTCGAAGCCTGTGTCCTGAATTTTTTTTTGCGAGTTTAGAGAAAATGAAATCATATATGAGCCGGCCCAGGTAAAAGCGTCTTCCGCGTCAGTTAACAAAATGAACGTTAACTGGCACTGAAGACGCCCAATAGGAAATACCAGGATTGAATCTATCACGATTAGGTCCCAACGTCATACCGGTTGAGCTAACTTAAATTTTTGTTAACCACATGGTAATAGCCTGTAACAAAGCGGTCAAATGAAAGTCGTCCCTCCCTATTAGGCACACCAGCTGTGAGTTCCTGGGGAACGGACATGTGATCACAGTGAGCTGCAGTCAGCAGTTTGTAAAGATAGCTCGTCCTTGGCAAGGTCGTACAGCAGGTGCATGTTCTGCAACTGGAAGTTGCCAATGATGCTTATGCCGTTGGAATTGTCCAGCGGCACCCAGTAGTTCTCCGGCAGCAGCAACATGTCCGCTCCGCCATTGAAGTGTAGCACCATGGACGGCACTGTCTTTTCTTGCGCCACCGCCACACATAGGTTCAAAATGAAAAGCGCAAAAAATACTAGAAAATTCTGGTCTGGAGAGGTTCAAAATGTGTTCGTTGTTGGAGGGGGCGGGGGGCAGTACGCCCATTTGTGTAAACGGTGCTCGGGCGCTCCACTAGATGAGCCGCAGCCCATCACCGTCCTAGTCGCTCTCTCTCATGAAATTATCTCGCTCGCTAAAATTTTTTTACCTCACTCGGTGGGAGACACATTGGCAAACTTCTAGTCGAACCTTACCATTGAATAGTTTACTGTTAACCAATTTCACCATTGACTTCTGAAATACATTATCTGAAAAATGCAAAACCAAAAGTAGTTCACAAAAGTTGTAAAAAGTTCGTAAATTTTCAAATTCACGAACTTGAATTTTTTTACATGTTTAAGAAAAAGTTCATGAGTTCGAATAAAAGTTTGCACGTCCAAGGATTTGACCTTTTGTAGTAGTTTTTCAGAAAAAAAATCATGAAAATTTCAATAGAAAGTAAAAAGTACATACGAAAAATAAAAAAGTAAAAGAAACGAATAGAACAAGAAAGAAAAAACTGGTAGGAAAACCAAATGAAAACCGGACTAGGAGCTTCCCACAACTAGACTAGGAGCTTCCCAAAACTAGACTGCATTAGGAGCTCCCGACATCGCCTGCATGCTGAGAGCAGACGGGAAAAAAATAATTGGGCCGAGTCTAGTATAGAAGGGGTGTGGGCTGCTTCGTGGGAACACCTTTAAATGGCGCAGCAGGTGCTAAATAGGATTCAGGCGTGCTAGGTCGCTGGTTAGTGACCTGCGCACCGAATAGGATTGGCCATACAGTACACATGGTCTGTCGAGAGCAACTAATAAGCGAGTACTCCTTCGGTAGCGCCCGCAAGGGTCACTTTGGGAGGGCTGGGAGCGTGCCAGTTGGCGCGCTCTTAGCCGCCGCCACGTATCTCGTTATGGACACTCCTTGCGGATATCCCTTTTTATTTTTTTGTATGTGTTTTTTGCTTTTAGATGATTTTTTTCGATGTTTTTGGCTCTTCGGTATTCCAGAAGTTTTTCTTAGGTTCTGGACCCAAACAAATTTCAAAAAAAACGCAAACAATGCCTTTTCTTTTTTCCCACCAGAGCCATAGTCATGTCTCTCGGAAAGTGAAAAAAATGAGTTTTTTTTCCTTTTGTGAGAGGTGTGGATTTACTGCTCGTGAGGATATGGATTTGATTCCGTGAGAGGCACAGTAATGCCTCTTTGGAAATGAAAAAAAACTCCCAGCTATGTTTTTTCATGAATTTTTTTTTATCGAAAACTAGCAACATGGGATCTAGTTTTGAAGATCTCGACATGAGGAATGCAACAATGAGACCGGTTCAAAATTTGGATGCACAATTTATGAGATAAAAATGTACGAGAAAAGGGAGACTCCAAGATTGCAAGAAGTAGCGCGCATGCAGTGCGTCACTTGTCGTTAGAAGTGGGAGTGATCTTTGTAAAGAGTACTCCTCAATTATTGATTTCCTCATCTCTCTGGCCTTTTTTTGGAGAGCAACTAGTTAACGAGCGCTTCTTCGGGAGCCTCGCAACGATCAGCGCCACTTGGCGCGCTCTCAGCCATTCGCCACGTGTCGTGCTCTGGACGCTTCCTCCGGTTTTTTTTATATTTTCCGCACGCGTTTTCCCGGGTTTTTTTCCACGTTTTGGTTTTCACCCATTGTTTCTTAGATTTTCGATCAAAAAAATAATTTCAAAAAAAAATAATTTTTGCATGAAAAAAATCAGTTTTTTTTTCGCAAAAGTCACGGTTTTTCTTCTGCGAGAGGCATGGTTGTGCTTTAGCGAGAGTCACGGCCGTGCCTTTCGGAAACGGAAACAAAAACGCATTTTCTGTTTTTTTTCTTTTGCAAGAGTCACGTTTTGCTTCCGCGAGAGGCACGGTTGTGCTTCCGCGAGTCACGGCCGTGCCTCTTGGAAAGGGAAAAACAAAACGCGTTTTCTGTTTTTTTTCTTTCGCGAGAGTGACGGTTTTGCTTCTGCGAGAGGCGCGGTTGTGCTTTCGCAAGAGTCACGGCCGTTCCTCTCGGAAAGGGAAAAATACGCATTTCTGTTTTTTTTTTCTTTTCCGAGAGTCACGGTTTTGCTTTCGCGAGAGGTACGGTTGTGCTTTCGCGAGAGTCACGGACGTGCCTCTCGGAAAGGAAAAAATACGCGTTTTCTGTTTTTTTTTCTTCCCGGGAGTCATGGTTTTGCTTTCACGAGAGGCACGGTTGTGATTTCGCGAGAGGCACGGACGTGCCTCTTTCATACAGGAAAAAAACCGTGCTCCTGGTTCGGTTTTTTCGCCCGGTTTTTTTCGTCCGGTTTTTTTTGTGAAAAAAAGTTCGTCAAAACCTATCAACATGGGATCTAGTTTTGAAGATCTCGATGCGAGGAATCCAATGGTGAAAATGGTTTGAGATTTGGACGCACAGTTTAAGAGAAAACGTTTTGAATAAACGGATCTACGAAAAAAGGGAAAACTCTCAGGTTGCGACAAGTGACCCGCTGCATGTGCGCCACTTGTCGTGACCTGGAAAAGTGGAGTGTTCTTTGCAACGAGTACTCCTTAATTACTAATTTCTCTTTTTTTTTTGTTTCATGCCACAGCTACGTCTGCTTCGGGCTGGACTACGCTACTCGGCCCTAGCCTACGGTGGAGCTGCTGGGCCTGCTCCACAGGTAGAAAAAAAATAATTCTGGGATCCTTTCAGGATTAGAAAAGGGGTGACCACCTAAGCATTAAATCTATCACCAACAGGCCCGAACATCGTACCAATTGAGCTAACTTCAATTTTTGTCCTTTCAAAAAAAAAAACTTCTCGTTAACACCAGGGTAATAGCTTTTAGCAAGCGGTCACAAGAAATTGGTCTATCCCTGTTAGCCCTAACCCTCGCCGCCTCCCTCCCTCCGCTCTACGGCCCAGTTGGGTTTTTCTTTTTTCTTTTAGTTCTTCTAGTGGGAGTTCCTGCGGAACAGTACGTACTCACTAGAGTTGATCGAGCACCTCAAAAAAAAAAAAAAAACTAGAGTTAGATCGTTGACCCGAGCCATTGGTTACACTTTTGTTTTACTTTGAGAATCATGGTTTTAAATACTACTAGCAAAAGGCCCGTGCGTTGCAACGGGAGAAAAAATTTATAGCAACAAAGGCCATGCCAATATTTTGTTTTACTTTGCCCGGTGATGTACTGGCACGCTCACGTCAGCAAAGGACGCCAGACGCTGCCGGCTGTTGGCCATGGCGCGCTGCACGCGCTCCGCTGTGGTGTAGCTCCCCTTGCCATCAACATGGGTGAGCTCCATGTGGAACCCTGCGCTACTACAAAGTAACTAGGGTAGCAGCAATGGAGCACAACACAACAACGATCAGCACCAGGCTTAATTTCATTGTTTCACTCGTTGGTTTGGTGCTGCCTCCTCACCATGTTATAGCTTAATTTGCAACTCGTGGCCTCCATACATACATATGCATCTCTACTATTAAAGGTGAATGAGTATGTAGTTGTTCGCACACAACCACTAATGCAAAGAAATAGAAACAGAGGACGAATCAATTTAAAAATCAAGATATTAATGCAATCAATTACACAAAAAGTTAATTAAATGTGCAAGTAAATAGATCTAATTAAATAGGGATTTTTTGTGCTGAATCAACTGAAAAATCAATTCATTAATATGAAGGCTAATAATGAGGTCTATAGATAATTAGGCTGGTTGTAATGGGTAGTATCATATAATAGTATCATGCATATAATATTAGTGTATAATACTACCTCCCTAACGCACAGTATCATAGAATAGTATCATGTAGTACTTTATTTATTATTATGCATGACACATACTACCATAGCATTTATTATGATATGGTATCATGATAGCATGATACTCAATCCTCTCTTTTTTCATTTAATTCCATGACACCTCATCAAAATTGCCTAGTTGGCATGCATGATACTAACTATGATACTTCTATTACGACCAGCCTTAGAAGTGTACCTATTTTCCAGTTAATAAAACAATTAATGAGTTAGGCAGAAAATTAATCATACTGAATCAACCATATAGCCATTAGTCTGGAAACAATTTTAAAAACTAGCTCCGAATCCATTTGAAAATCACATCATTAATACAATAAATCAGCTAGACGGTTAATTACATGAACAATTCATTAGGTCCATTTAAAAGTGGATTTTTTCATGTCGAATCTCTATTATTCAATACGAATATGTGTATAGTCCTTCGCCGACAACCATTAATGCAAAAATTAGAAACAGAGTAATGCATTTAAATAGGATTTTTTTGCATCGAATCAATCTCAAAATTAAGTTATTAATGCAACTTATTAATTAGTTAGTCAATTAATTAGCCTTACAGATAATTAGAGTTTCTCCCTCCATTCTTATATAAGGTCTATGTGTTTTTCTAGGCTTTGGCCATGTGTTAGAACAATACAATAATATATGACATGCATGTTACACCAGTGCTACTTGTGAGCTGTGTTGGGATTGCCTCTGATTTCCTCGAAGGGAGAAGATGATGCAGTACAGTAGAGATAAGTATTTCCCTCAGGTATGAAACCAAAGTTATCAATCCAATAGGAGAACCAAGCAACAATATGTAAACAACACTTGCACACAACAACAAATACTTGCAACCCAACGCGTAGAGGGGTTGTCAATCCCTCAACAATTACGAGCAAGGTATTTGATAGATAGATCTAACAAAAATAATAAATAAAATAAATTTTAGCAATGTATATTTAGGATTTTTATATGATAAAAGATAGACCCAGGGGCCATAGATTTCACTAGAGGCTTCTCTCGAGAAAATAGCATAGAATGGACAAACAAATTACGGTTGGGCAATTGATAGAAAAGCAAATAATTATGACGATATCCAAGGCAATGATCATACATAGGCATCACGTCCAGGATTAGTAGACCAAAATGATTCTGCATCTACTACTATTACTGCACACATCGACCGCTATCCACCATGCATCTAGTGTATCAAGTTCATGAAAAAATGGAGTAATGCATTAAGAAGACATGATGTAGACAAGATAAACTCATGTATGAATAAACCCCATCTTTTTTACCCTTAATAGCAACGATACATACATATCATGTCCCCTTCTATCACTGGGATTAAGCACCGCAAGATGGAACCCATTACAAAGCACATCTTCCCTTGACAAGATAAATCAATGTAGTTGGCCAAACCAAACCAATAAATCTGAGAAGAAATATGAAGCTATATTAATCATGCATAAAAGAGTTCAGAGAAACCCAAACAATATTCACGGATATATCTGACTATAACCTCACAATTCATCGGATCCCAGCAAACACACCACCAAAAGTTATTACATCAAATAGATTTCCAAGAACAACGAGGAGAACATTGTATTGAGAATAAAAAAGAGAGAAGAGAAGTCATCTAGATACTAACGATGGGCCTATAGGTATGTGGTAAACTACTTACGCATCATCGGAGGGGCAGCAAGGATGATGAAGAACCCCTCCAGGATCGTTTTCCCCTCCGGTGGAGTACCGGAGAAGGCCTCTAGATGGGATTTCTCGAGAGCAGAGGCTTGCAGTGGCGGAAAAAGTATTTCATGGCCTCCCTGGTAGGTTTCCTGATTTTAGAGTATTTATAGAGGCGGAGTTAGGTCAAACGGAGGCTCGTGTGCCCCACTACCCACAAGGGCACGCCAGGGGCCTGTGGCGCGCCTTGGTGCCTAGTGGGCCACTCCTCCATCTTCTCGTGTCCTCCTGAAGCTTACAGTGTCTCTTATTGCCATAAAAAAAATCTCCAAATGGTATAAAGTTGATTGTAAGTTAGTAGGTTAGTACCACAAAATGATATAAAGTTGATTGTAAATGTATATAAAACATCCAAGATTGATACGATAATAGCATGAAACAATCAAAAATTATAAAAATGAAGGAGTATCTAATGATATAATTTTCGTATCATACATCTCATAAACTTTATTTCTTATCAATAGTCAAAGCCAACCTCGAAAAATTTATTAGGCCCTATATATACGGATGAGGGAGTAGGGATTTTCTTCGCGCGGAATCAGTTTAAAAGTGCTCGTGGGTGAGGAAGGCCACCAGACTTTTGCTGACATTGGCGAGTACTAGTAGGCTCTTAGCGCATGGCAGACCAATGCTTGATACCATGGACAATGACCAACAAGCCCTCGCGACATGGGCGACCAAGCGTTCGCCCAGATGGATGGCGGTCATGGTCCGCAGGACGTACACACACTCGATGGTCGCTCACTAGAGGATGAGCGGGTATTGATGTTCGAAGACAATGATGACGATCGAGTACAATCGGTCGCATGACACCATTTTTCAAATATTGTTCTATCATGTAGCAACGCACGAGTATGTAGTTAGTCTGGATAATATGTAGAAACAAACCAGCTGATGAAGGATCGATTATGATACATTCATAATTTAATACACTAGCTACACTAGCTAGTATAATCAAGTCTTCGGTGCCGGCCTGAACCTTGAATGGGATTGGGCGGACTTCCTTATTGTCACATCCCAAATTTTTTCCAAATCAGGTATGTTAAAAGAATTCATAGGGAATAAAAAATTTGCTAGGAAATATCTAGGATTGCTTGTGTTTGACTTTGTTTTGCTCGATTGTTGCCTAGAAAGGATAAAATCCCACTGTCACAAGTTGAAATCCTAGCAAGTCTTGGTAGAAACCAAACCATTTATAATATTATTAGGCACAACGCTAACCTTAATAAGTCCCAAGAATAACCAAGCCAATTTATGTTTCCCTAAAATGACTTGAGTTGGATTCATTGTGAAAACAATTCAAAAATGAAAGGGAAAATATTTGAAATGGCTTTGCAATTATTTTAGCAGGAAGATGAATTCCACAAATCCAAACAATGACCTTGACCCTCTGGATTTTTTTCTAAAATGAATTTGAAACACATTTGAGGTTGAAACCAAATTCAAATTCAAATGGGCAATATAAGTGCAGGAATTATATGTCCAAATTGCCAAAACAAAATTTTAAAGAAAACCCCCGAACTTAAAACACTCACAACTAATTATTTACATATCCAAATTGAGTGATTCACTTTGCAAAACGAACCTCATGAAATGTACTGTCACCCTGTACAGAAACATTTTACTTTTGAATAATTTAAATTTTAAATTCAAACAGAATGAATTCAAATTTAAATAGGGCATAACATGCAAATTAAAATCAAAATAAATTGACTCTTTTTTGAAAATTGAGCCTAGAGAAATATAGTTTCAACTCAGAATACTTTAGTTCATATGTGCGTAAGACAATTATGATATTTGACAGTAATATGGACTTCGGTTATTAGTCGACTTTAGGAAATTCAAATGATATTTGAATTTAATTCAAACACAATTTGATTATAACTTTGAAACCATAGGTTTAATTTAAATAAAACTAATGCAAAATGTTTAATTAATTAAACTAGACCTTGTAAATACCTTGGAGTTAATACTTGACTTTGGGGAAAGATGAGCACAAATTAAATTCAAATAAAGTTGAAAACCAAATGAAATGTATTTGTCAAAGTTTAATTGTTTTTTAAATATACAATATGTGCGGAAGGTGAGGTTCTTCGAGGGTTTAAAATTTGAAGTTGGAATCTTAATCAACTGTAGGAGGTATGACCAAAGTCATCACTGAATAGTGACAAATTGTACGACATTGTTGTTTATGCATATTTTTTCCTTCTCTAGCTCCCAAATGAACATGGTTTCATACTTTGAACAGAACATGTTTATACTTCATAGTACAAGACCTTTCTAACATACCGCATTTTTTTAGAGTTATTCTGCAAGTATCAAGCATGGTTTCCACGGAGTTTTCATGACATGATTTCCACGAAACAATTTTCGTTCCCAGATGGAATAGTAGTAGTACTAGCATAATCGTTCCCTTCTCACAATCAGACACCTCAATTAGCATACAAAAATTCATACAAATTCATGCAACTACATAATGATGCATTACACACATCGTCCGGCTACTACGTCAGGACATGTCATCGGACTACCAAAATTTGTCATTTTTACCTACATGCTACCTATTTACAAGAACATCCACGACTGCCCTTACCCTTCCCAGTGCCCTTGACGTCCTTCTTCCCGAAGTAGCGGTCAAAAACGCAGTATGGATCAAGCCGGATCTGCTCATCGTCGGAGTTGTCCGACCCGTCGCTATCCTCCTTCTCCTACTTGGGGGGCACACTGGCCATTTCAAGGAATGCCCCACTCTGCTCTTGGGCGAGAGAGCGCTTGTTCCTCCGTTGCCGCTTCTTAAAATGCAGGCGCGGATGAATTTCTCCTCTGCGGCAGCGTGCGCTGCCGCATCATTCGCCTCCGTTGTCGCCATGTCAGCAGCGAGTCGGGCCTCAGCGGCCCTCAACCTCTCCTTCCCAAGGTGGCACACCGGTCCTAGTAGGACCCATACTCCGGCGGACCGGTGATGGCGAAAAGTAGATTGGAAGGCTCCCAGGAGGACCACGATGATCTGCCCTAGAGGATCCGAACATCCGGTGCGTCGATGCAATGGACTCGTGGCGGACAGATCGTACCCTCGGTCGGGCATTGTCCTACTGGGAGCGGCGGAGTGCAATGTGGATAGCCGTTGCCTCCTCCGACCTGCACGAGACGACACCTCAGCCGACGGATCGATGCTGGTCGGAGTCAGATCCACTGCCTGCCATGCCGGAGAAGGCCGGAGATCGCCGGATGGGAGTTTTGGTGGTGGAGTAGAGTGGAGTGAAGTGGCTAGGATTTGGTCCGAGGAGCAGATGGGGATGAATATATGTGGCGTCGGGTGGGCTAGCATGGGCTGGAACTGACGTGATGGACGCACCCGTGCGTGTGCCCGGGCCTCCCCATATCCGCTCCATACTTGAGCTGGATATGAGGGATGTCAGTCAACCCGGGCGTTTGAGGCCGGTTTGAGGTGCCCGTCTGATCAGATTTTTTTTGACCGGTCATTGACTGGGCCGTTTGTCCGGGCGTTTGAGGCGAGTTTGAAGTGCCCCGCTGTAGATGTTCTGTGACCCAAACATTCCCATAAATATAAATCGATTGACTTCTAAATGCTAAATCACACCCATTCGAACTTCGAAGCATCAATATCAATGGAAGTTCCACATATGCATGAGTTGAAATAAATTTATTCCAGTGACAGTAAACGTGGGTGATCAGAGTTTGCTGCAGTCCGCTGTTTGGAAAGAGAGCTCATCCTTGGCAAGGTCGTAGAGCAGGTGGATGTTCTGCAATTGGAAGTTGCCGATGACGCTCATGTCGTCGGATCTCTCCATGACCATGCATGACGTGGAACTGTCTAGGGGTACCCAGTAGTTCTCCGGCGGCAGCACCATGTCGGCTCCGCCACTGAAGTGGAGCACCATGGACGGCACTTTCTTTTCCTGCGTCACCGCCACACACAGGTCCATCTCACTGTCAGCGGGTGGCGGCACGAGGTTCCCGTTCAGCTGCCTCTGGAGCTCCTCGCGCAGGGGCCCATACGCCCCGTGGGCCAGACCCGTAGTGGGGGTGCCGGAGTCGACGATGACACCGCCGCCGCCGCCGTTTTGTTTCAGAGCGAACACCGCAGGTGGGATGGGCAGCCTTGTCTGTCCCACACTTATCCCGACAAGTGGAACGTAGTAGAATGTGCCCTCTTTAGGGCCTTGCACGAAAGACATGGACATCACAGGGCTGTCGCCGCTAAGGCTCGCAGAGGCGCCAACAAAAAGGTGGCTGCTGGCACCGGCAGTGGCGTTACTGCGAAGGTAGGGGGTGTGGCAGTAAGAGAACTTGCTGGCGCCTGCTTGAGAGACGAGCGACAGGGGGCCGCGGCCAAGCCCTATGAGGCCGGACGCCTCGTCGAGGGACCCCGGAGAGATGAACAGCGAATCCACGCAGCCGAACGTGAGCCTTGCCGAGCCGTTTTGAAAGGCGAAGACCTCGGTGTCGATGGTCCCTCTGGCGTCGCCGGCACCGTAGAAGGCCCCAAAATTGCAGCTGCCGTCCCGGCGGCACGAGTGCTCCTGGTTGGCCAGGCACAATGTGTCGTTGCATGACACGGGATGGAAGGTGTCCGACTTGGATGCGTTATAGAGGGGCAGGCCCTGCTTGACGCATTGCTTGCAGGTGGAGCACTGCGTCCAGATGAGGTCGCTGCCGGTGTCGATGAGTGCCTCGGCGCGCTGAGGTGGGGTGCCGATCAGGTACTCCGCGATGTACTGGCTGGTATTCCAGTGGACTGGCGCGGTCACGTCGACAAAGGACGCCAGGCGCTGCCGGCTGCTAGCCATGGCGCGCTGCACGCGCTCCGCCGCGGTGTAGCCGCCCTTGCTATCAACATGGGTGAGCTCCATGTGGAACCCTGCGCTACTACAAGTAACTAGGGTAGCAGCACTGGAGCACAACACAAGAACGATCAGCACCAGGCTTATTTCCATTGTTGTTTCCCTTGTTGGTTTGGTGCTATAGCTCCTCACAATGTTATAGCTTAATTTTTAAGTTGTAGCCTCCATATATATGCATGAGGATAACATGTGGAAACAAACAAACTGACGGAGGATCGAGGATGATACGTCCATAATTTAATACATGGGTGGGATTGGGCGGACTTCCTTGCAGCTAGCTAGCAGCTGGGGTTGCATCTCTAATCTCTCCAAGTGTCGACCTTTACAAGAAGCTCGGATTTTGTCGCCAGATCCTAGTGTGTGTTTTGTCAAGGGCTGCTAGTCGATTATTCGAGGCGATAAACCTCCTGATATTTATGACTTACTATTATAGAAGTAGCAAAGTGGGCCGCTCGATGCGTGGGTTAGGATTTTTCAAATGTAATTACATAGTCAATATCTTAGCATTTTATTTCAAGAACATATTACTCGATTTGTCTAAAGAAGAATTGGGACCCAATTTTGTGTCACTTACAAAATGATCTTTTAACAATATAATTTCATATTGCGTAAATCATACATAAAAATAGAAAATTTGCTTCACAAACTGAATATAAGTGAGTTGAACTGAAAAGTTCAATTTATTTTCTACACAACAATACAATGGACAACAATAAAATTTCAAACATTCTCATATCCCATAATGTTGAGGATATTAGAACTTTATACTAATCAAACTTTGCGCTGGTGGTGTTTTCGTATCTTGTAAGAAGTGACATCTCTTCTGTCGTAAATATTAAAAAAATTATATTCATTGCAAGATTGAAATTAATCAAGAACCTCTAAAAATAGCCAAGAGACATATAGAAGATGTAAATCGTTTTCTAAGCACATCTCTTCTGTTGAGAGGTATTTATGTATTTTCCAGTTATATTTTTTCTTTAGTGATGAACTTAATTAAGTGCTTGGAACGAAACTATTGGAACAATCCGGGGTAGTAATAACATTCTTATCTTCTGAATACCATGGCATATTTTTCGCAACTAAAATGTACAACCGTACTTGTCATTATTTGTTATTTACAACTGTTTTACCAAAAGAAAATTTATCCTTCAGTCTCATCATATACACATAGCCTGCTTTTCTATCTTGCTCATGCTGTTTTTGCATATTATGGTCGAACAAATTGAGCCACTGTAATTATGCATGAAAAAGTGATCCAAGCACATGTGGGTTTAGAGTTAATGTACAGTCTAGACACCTAGATAATAATCATCGCAAACATTAATCTATTTTCATATGTACGTATTATATTATCAAGGTCTCCCTAGAGATTTCATCTATAAAAAAATTATATTGATTGAAGATTATGGAAACATCACCTTGCCTCACTCATGTCATACCCTTGTTATTTTGGATTTCCGCACATTTTTTTATGACCTGTATCTTTAAAAAACCGAAATGACATCTTTTGCATAATGAACATCATAATTAACGTGCTCTTTTGTTTCTTGTATTTTATTATTGTCGAGCAACATTGTTTTTATTCCTTCATATGATACAACTTACACATATAATATTTGAATCGACCCACGTATCCTTCTTGCCTGGTGTATGCATGTCTTGTACCAGGTTTTGTGCATCCATTTTTCTTTCTTTCCAAATTCACTATAGGTAGCAGCCGTGAAGTTGGTAGTGGATGCTAATGGGAGCAGTTAAAAATGAAACACCTACAACGTAGGTGTGCCTTTATCTCGATCTAAATTGTCCATGCATCAATCGGTCTTGCATTGTACTTCCTTCGTCTCAAAATAAATGTCTCAACTTTGTACTCTTTTTTCTTAAAGAGTGGGTAATTTTTTTTAACTTTTGTCTTATCTAATGGCTATAAAAACTTTGTCTATTGGATTAACAGTTCGATGTTTCTAATTTATGTGGTAATTTTTAGTTAATTCTCTTTTTTCTGGTTAATAACCCGTCAACTATTTTTAATATATAATAGATAGATTTGCCATGGCCTGACTGGCTAGAGTCTGGACTCATACTGATCCACCCGGCCATCCCTTCCCAGGTAAATCTGTCCAATTTGTTATAAGCTCGCAATGTACTCTTTTTCTATTCTTTTTTTCAAATATGCACGGATGTGCATATCATATAGGACAAATAAAAAATGTGAAGAGTAGCAGACAAAAGAATTAAAGTTTGTCAGGGAGAATATTTACGTTCTGTCAAGTTTGTGTCGAATATATATACAACGGGGTTACATCTGGACTTGAGTTGTAATTAATAGTGGTAAGGGTATGAGTCGTACTAGGGTCAGACACTTGTACCTTCGCCTCATATATAATGAGAGGGGCACCACATGTTATAATCGATAATGACTTGAAACCAACAAGTACGAGGGGGAACCGGCGCCCGGTGTTGTACTATCTCGGGAAGGAGCATCCATAATCATTGCCCCGAGGAAGGACCTTGTTAACATATATTGTGTTGTTCTTGCATGGCATGATTAATTTAACAACGTCTAAAAAAATTGAAGACACAAATACAAATCTACTAGACCAAATTTTATGAACTAAAACTACCAACAACATGAAAGAAAACATAAAGATGATTCAAAACTACTAACATGGAGAGATGCCCTCGTTGAAACTAAGGAAAAATTAATTGATAATCTATCAGCGCCAGACGAGGACGCTTCGCCAAGGTGGTATGGCATGCCGCATCAAGGGATTTGTTATCTAGTGAATCCCATGGGATTGGGGTATTGAGAAGCTGCTCAGCAGACTCCCGCTCCCCCCCGAGTGAATTGCGGATAGCTACACTATCTGTCCCCTGTCGCAACATTGCGAGCTGCAGCAGATGGATCGAATGGTGCAGACCCATGAACACTAGACTGTGGGGCCAGTGTGCCAACCATGAAAACTTCTGCCTTGAATCCCCGGGCCCCAAAGCTATCCACGGTGGTGCTAGTCCAGCCGTGGCGCTAGTGAGCGCTTCCTACAATATCGTGACGCTAGTCCAGCCGGCTTTTGTGAAGATATGAGTTGGAGGCTCAGAAAGCCCAACTCATTGGCCCGGTAATGGATGCTCCCGTGTGCCAGCAGATCAAAAATGTTCAATGGAGCATCGAGATGCCATCTTGAGCCATCAATGGCGAACTCAAGGTCGCCGAAACTGATGCTGCTAGCGGGAGTCCAGGAAGAAACCATCTGCACCATGATGTTGATAGATGCTTGCCCTATGGTGGGTTCCAACTATTGTGGATATAATCCTGACAATACTATCAGGTGTCAATGTAGAGGCAAACATATCTATCAGTTAGTAGGATGTGAGTACACTCAAGGGTTTATACATGCTCAGGCCCTCTTAGATGATTGTAATGCAATACTCCTGTAATGTTCTTTGCTCCTCCTCTAAGTTACAATGTGAGGAAGTTCAACCCTTAGCCTGATGCCCTCCTCTCGGCTTATATGGAGTACACTAGTGTCATAACTGGCTGATATTATTGTTGTTCATGGTCATTACTGCTAGTAATTGTCGCATTTTACTAGATTATACTACCGTTGAGTAATGGATGTAATTAAGACATGGTAGGGGTCCTTGCTATCAACATGGGTGAGCTCCATGTGGAACCCCGCGCTACTACAAGTAACTAGGGTAGCAGCACTGGAGCATAACACAAGAACGATCAGCAGCAGGCTTATTTCCATTGTTGTTTCCCTTGTTGGTTTGATGCTAGCAACTAACCATGTTTTTTGAAGGTCAGCAACTACCATGTTGTAGCTTCATTTGTAACTTGTGGTCTCCATATATATGCATCTGGGTAACATGTGGAAACAAACCAACCGACAGAGGAAAGGATACATTCATAATTTAACACACTAGCTAGTACTCCCTCCAGTCCTTTTTAGTTCGCATATAAGATTTGACTGAAGTCAAGTCTTGTAAAGTTTGACCAATTTTCTAGAAAAAAGTGCCAACATTCACAATCTGAAATCAATATCACTAGATGTATCATGACTTAAAGTTTTATATTATATAACTTTAGCATGGCAGATGTTGATATTTTTTTATATAAATACGGTCAAACTTTGTGAAGTTTGACTCCAGAGAATTCTAATATGCAGAGTAAAAAGGACCGGAGGGAGTATAATCAAGTCTTGGATGCCGGCCTGAAGCATGCATGGGATTGGGGCGGGCTTCCGTAGGCATAAAACAGTTGTACTAGTACCATTTTCGAAAATTCTACCATTATAGATACAGCTAGCTAGCAGCTGTGGTTGCATCACTGATCTCTCCAAGTTTCGAGCTTTACAAGGAGCTTGGATTTTGTCGCCAAATCCTAGTGTGTGTTTTTACCATTGTACTCAAGGGTTGCTAGTTCAATATTTGATGCGATAAACCTCCTGATATAACATTATGACTTACTAGTGCCTGATTTGCTGGAGTCTGGACTCATAGTGATCCACCAGGCCAAGCCCTTTCCAGGTAAATCTGTCCAATTTCGTATAAGCTCCCAATATACTATTTTATATTCCTTTTCTCAAATATGCACGAGTGTGCATATCATATATTAAAGAAGAAAGGGGATGGGTGGGGGGGGGGGGGGGGGGGGGGGAGTAGCAGAGCAAAGAATTGAAGTTTCTCTGTGAGAACATTTATGTCTGTTGAGTTTGTGTCGAATATATATACAACGGGGTTACATTTCGACTTGAGGTGTAATTGGTAGTGGTAAGGATACGAGTGTGTACTAGACTCACACACTCGCACCTTAGGCCTCCTATATAATGAGAGGGGCACCACATGTCATAATCCATGATGAAATCAACAAGCGCAAGGGGGAGCCGCCCCCCGGTGTTGTAGTATCTCTGGAAGGAGCGCCCATAATTATTGCCCCAGGGATGGACCTCGTTAACATATATTGAGCTGTATGTGATCTTGCATGGCATGATTAGCTAGTTGAACATAAGGAAAACTTAATTGATAACCTAATTTGTGAATATATTGTGCTGCGTCAACTTTTTCTAAATTTGTGACTTTATTTTTTCAAACTCGACGAAATTTTTCTCTAATTTGTGAATGTTTTTCAAATTAGATGAATATTTTCAAATTTGTGAACTATTTTTTAAATTCCTTGCACTTTTTTAATTCACGATTTATTTCTGAATTTTCCAAAAGAAAATTGGATTTTAATTGTATTCCTATTTTATAAAAATTCAACGTTGACCAGTCAACTCATCAATCGCCGAATGATCAATGTTGACCGAAAAAAAATCGGCTGCGTATCGAGCAGCCGAGCAAGGATCGAACTATGCTTGGATGCGCATGTGAGCGCCGGCTCATGTTCCTATCGCTCAAGACGCCCTATAGGAGCACCTGCGGGCATAGAACAGGAAAGCTCATGACTGGGCTTGCGCGTTTTTGTTAATTTTTTGTTTCTATTTTTTTCCTGTTACTTTTTTCTTTTTCAAGTTTGTTTTTCTTCTATCAAAAAATTGTTCAGAATTTTTTAAAAATATCCCTTTTTCAGAACTTGAAAAATATTATCCTGTTGCCAAGTTTTGTTCAATGCTACAAATTCAGGAATTCAATTTTTGAACTGTTTTGAAAAAACAAAATTTCAAAAAATATTTGTATTTAAAAAACCTTTCGCAGGTTTTTAATTAGTTACAAATTAGAAAAATGTTGTGAATTACAAAATATATTCTCGATTTGAAAATATGTTCACAAACTCAAAAAAAATCATGTTTTCAAAACATTTTCTCAAATTCAAAAAATGTCGGGGAATTTCAGAAATTGTTCGGGTTATTGAAATGATCCTAATTATGAAACATGTTCATGTTTTTCAAACAAAAAATTGAGTTTTTAAGAATTTGTTCACAA
Organism: Triticum urartu; assembly: GCF_056163025.1. Taxonomy (NCBI): domain Eukaryota; kingdom Viridiplantae; phylum Streptophyta; class Magnoliopsida; order Poales; family Poaceae; genus Triticum; species Triticum urartu. The sequence continues at coordinate 745,378,612 of NC_141875.1, read as the reverse complement.
ACTCACGTTGAAAATTTCAAAAGATATTTGAATCTGGATTTAGACACCAAAGCTTCAATCCTTCACGCCCACATGATTCATTTTGGGAATTTTCACACTGCTTGCATGTTGATGGGTCGACCGAGTTGAATGAGCCCATGTGCTGGCCGTGATGAGTGATATTTTGTGCTCATCACACCGTTGTTTAGACAAGATAAATACTGATATTTGAATATCATTCCGATATGGACACTAATGACTAGTGAATGGAAGAGATCACGAGATCCTTAATTAATGTGTTTCCGTGGATAATGGACTAAACATGATCACATATCAATGTAAAGAAGGAAATACAATAGTTTGATGAAAGAGGCAAGTCAACAAGAAGTGCATGGATCAACTCAGAGCGCATGATAGCCCATGATATGAGCGCGCCCGCTCGTACCGCCGGTCGTAACCCACGCCACCGACTCCAGATGGTCCGCCTGGCTAAATTCTCTAAAGGGGCCGGCATCAGAATCTCAAAAGGGAGAGTACCATTCGCAAAACGAAGAACCAAAACCCATCTTCCGACCCTAGCCGTTGCCATTTCCCATCTAACCTCCATAGCATCCGACATCTTCATCACGGCAGCCATTTTCACCTAGTTAGTCATACTTGTAATTTGTGTATCGCATCCTAAACTATTGCAAGGCATATTATCAATCCATCATTTATATTCACGTTATTTTCAATGATCTAACCTTGTGATCAAATCGCCATGTGTGAGTAATTCGGTAAGAAATTGGCTAAGCAAGTTCTTGCAATCCTATGTATTTGTGCATGGGTCGTTGGAATTGACTGCGAATAATTGGCATTATTTGTATGAATTTCATGCAGTTTTCTTTTGTATTCTTCATTTTCTAAGGCCCTGCAGGTATCCAGGATCTTGTAGATCGATCAAGGAGGAGGTAAGAAGCGAGGATGCGTGGCACGTGATTCTAAACACCAGTGATAGAAAGATTTAGTAGGGTAGCCAAAAGCAATTCCATTGGGGACAAATGAGGTGTTGTTATTAAATGCCCAGGGCTTCTATGTATAATTAGTCTTAATAACTAGGGTAACAACGCTGACGGTAAGGGCCATTGATTAGACAACTGACTCTTGATATAGGTCATGACCAATCATGACTTACTTTGGACAAATCCTTCACTTCATCGTGTCACAACCTCATCGTAACGGTTGTCTTCCAGAGCTATATTTATTATCAAGACAAGATCTCAATCGCAAGTATAAGGTTGTGAGAGTAATACCTCATACCAATGCATGCTTCAACATTAGTGTTTTCATCCCTAGCGTTATTAAGGTCCGATTTGCAAAAACCAGAATATAATTCATTAGCAATAACTTGTCAACTCGTTTATCATATTTCATATCCTCTTGTGGGTTCGATAAACCAGTGTCACTCCTTGAGGAAAAGGACACTACAAGAATTAGGTAATTTGCCATATGTGGATCACAGACGGCAAACACCTGAATACAGACGACAAAGGTTTTGCCAGCAGCTTGCTGACGGTAAAGTTTGTCAGCAAAGAGTTCTTTGCCGTCAGCTTTTTATTGGCAGACGACAAAGAAAAGCATCTTTGCCGCCAGCCAAACTCTATCTTTGTCGTCAAGCCGAATAATATACGGCAAATAAAAGCATCTTTGCCGTCAACTAGACTACGCCTTTGCCGTCAGCCTCGTACACCCTAGATGGCAAAGAATTTTCTATTGTTTTAAAAAACATGAACCAACAGTCCAGGTGCAGAGGCCATACATGGTCGAAGCTACATGGTCGAAGGTGTAGGCAAAATCTTTCATAGCGATTTCACAACCAAAGTACGAGCATTGATGACGAACGATCGGATTTTACAAGATAAAACTAGTGTATTTACACAATATATCCATCATCACTCACTGATCCAAGAAAAAACTACTCTATTTTAACTTCTAAAAAAACTACTCTATTTCACACGGATGAACTGGGCAACTGGCCCTTGCAGCGCAGGCGCCGCCGGGGAGGTGGAGAACTCTGCGCCACCGAGGAGGTCGCGATCCAGCAGCCAACGCGCGAGGTGCCGAGGAGGTGGAGGGCTCTGTTCCCCTGCCGTGGCCGCAGCTCGTCCATAAACGATGTCGACGAGTCCGTCGAGCGCGTGCGCAAAGAAGGGAAGGTCCCGCAGCAGGAAGGAGGAGGAGGAGGATCTCGCAGCCGCCGGGCCCTGCTCGCTGCGCCACAGCCCAATCGCACTCACCCGCGCCGCACGCCTACGCCCGCCATTGCCTCGCCCACGCCTGCTGCTGCCCTTGCCCGTGCCGCTGCCCGGCAAGGTGAGCTCTTTGCCATCTGCAAAAAAACGCAGACGGCAAAAAAGATTTAGCCATATGTGTTTTTCTAATAGACAACAAAGTATGTATTTTTCGTCAGCCATTCTTTGCCATCAACAGCTATTAGCAATATTGATCTTCGCCGTCTGCCCTGACGAAATGCTGACAACAGTACGGACGACAAATCTCCTGTTTCCAGTAGTGGGAACGGGGATCTTCTGCCATCCAAAATGGATCACAAAGGGTATCAGCCCGCTGTTGTAGGATACAATGCGTGGCATAGAGGAGTCCCTTTGTCCTCACTCGTGTGCACCTCGAGATCAACTTCCTAGTCAATCATGCATTTTCAAATTGCTCCAAGCCAAGCATGCTAAACTTTGATGTGCCTTTTGGATGGGCTCTGAGAAAATAAGGTAGTCTATCATACCTATTGAGCCGCGATATCACATATACCCCTTCAAACCAACCGATTTCCCCCTCGGCCCAGCAGGAACATTCCATCATGGCACACGTCTTTGAGCATAGTGTCAAGATCGACATATGCCCCATATGTGCATCATTAACCCGCACACGCTCATGTAACTGTGAAGGTCAGCTTTGATACCAAATTTAATGCCCTGACCAAATCCATTGTTCACCAACCTATTCCTGGCCATTGCGCCTAGACCTAGACTGGACCAACATACAAACTATTCTTTCTTGCGCATTTATGCCCACTCATTTGAACCCAAAATTAACTTCCCGGTCAGTCACCCATCTCAACTCCATAGCAGCGCCTTGCCAGAGGCACCTTTGAGTTTGAGCCTAGTCTCTCCACTACTAGAAAAAGGGCTATAGATGAAATTGACACTAATGACGCACCAGAGAAGTGGTGCGCCACTACTATATACCAATGGCGCACCATGTGGTGATGCGCCATTAGTGTGGAAGACACTAATGGCGCACCAGGCACAAGGTGGGCCACAAGTAACATTTTTTTTTCATTTTTCCAAACATACTAATGGCGCATCCGGGCAAAAGTGCGCCATTAGTAGTTCTAACTAGTAATGACGCACCAACCATAGAGTGCACCACTATTATATTTTTTAATTCTGTTTTTTTTTGCAAAACTACTAATGGCACACCATTGCGAAGTGCGCCATTACTAGTTTAAACTAGTAATGGCGCACTCTGCCACGGTGCGCCATTAATATATATATTTTTGATATTTCATGGGCACTTTTTAATATTTTTGATATCACCAAGACAGATACTTTTTAATATCATGAATATTTTTAAATTTCATGGGCACTTTTTGAATTCATGAGGACACTCGATCTCGATCTCGATTTCACCCGCACCCTCCCCCGCTAGCTCCACCGTCACCGACGACCCACCGCACCCTCCCCCGCTCCACCGCCGTCGACGAGCACCCCCGGCACCCTCCATCTCGATCTCGATTCCACCCGCACCCTCCCCTGCTAGCTCCACCGCCGCCGACGACCCACCGCACCCTCCCCCGCTCCACCGCCGCCGACGAGCACCCCCCGCACCCTCCCCCACTCCACCACCGCCGAAGAGCACCCCCCGCACCCTCCCCCGCTCTGGTCAAATTATGTATGCAAGAACAAACCTTTAAACAATTACTAACATTCATAACAAAAATTATTTATAACATCACCATAAATAATAATAATAAAATATACTAATGGCGCACCGGCCTGGTGGTGCGCCATTGCTATCTAAAAAAAAGATTTCTAATGGCGCACCGGCGGTGGGTGCGCCATTGCTATCTAAAAAAAGATTTCTAATGGTGCACCGACGGGTGGTGCGCCATTAGTAAGCTTTCCCCTATAGCTAAGTCCTCCCTCTCCCTCGCCAGATCCCATTCGTCCCTCTCTCCCTCGCCAGACCCACGACGCCGCCGCCCCGACCCTCGCCGGACTCCACCCCCGCCGCCCCCGCGCCCCAACCCCCGCCGGACTCCACCCCTGCCGCCCCCGCGCCCCCGCGCCCCCACCCCCGCCGCCCCGACCCTCAACATCTTCGCCTTCCACCTCGCCGTCGGCGCCGAGCAGCGACGCAATACCGTACGCCCCCCGACTATCCTCCTCCCCTTACCCCTCCTCCTCCTCCCCTTGCCCCACGCCTGCGTCGGGGCTGACGGCCCCTTCTCTGTCTCACAGAGCAAGGTCTCCGGCGCCTCTACGACATCGACGCCTCACCGTCGATCCGCATCACCTCATCAACCCCGGCCCCGCACGAGCTCGCCATCGTCTTCCTCTCGGTGACCTGCACCGGTTCCCCTCCCCCCTTCCTGTTAACTGAACATTGTCAGGTTTAGGTTCTGTTAACTGAAAAAGTTTAGATTCAGAAACATTGTTGGACTGATAGGAAGTTTGTTGAACAGAGCAATCTACACATGTAATTTCTACTGTTATGCCTTTGTTACTCCAGTCAAAATTTCAGTCAAAATTTTCCTGTCAAAATTTTCAGTCAAGCACAACTAATCATGTAACTTGAGACCTTGCCCTGCGGCATTATAATGTTTGATGCCTGCATCAACACTTCTCTGTACCGCATGCGGTTGTTATAGTTGAGGGTCAAAAGTAGGGGTTAGCTTTAACATGATTCGCTAGTGCTTTCATCACATAACACATTCTTTGAAAAGGTGATATTCTGAGGTCGATGCTTTCTTGGGATGGGAATAATAGTCTGAAATACACATGATGGAAACCTTTGTTGATTGTGATCTCTGCACATGTTTAATGTCTATGCTGTTGTGCGGCTGTTATGTGTGTCTATGTCGGTGAGCTTGTGTTATGCACTTCTGCGTTTGACAAGTAATGACTTGCAAAGATGATGATCATCTTGCTAGTTTGCTGGGTTTTGTCTCCGACCATTGTGTCATGATGAATTTGCAGGTACCCCAAGAGGCCCTTGAGTTTGCCGGAATGTCGATTAACTTCCGTTCCGGCAAATTCGGGTACTCCTTGTGTCCTATTTTCAACAAAGGTCATGCTGAAATTTTCCGTAAATTTTAGCATGACTTTGCTAAAAATAGGACATATGGGGTACTTGCGACTAATGCATGGGCCGAGGTATCTTAGTACTTAATTAAGTAGGATCAACTACCCATTTATTCTTGCTGCATTAAACCATAGGTTTTAGGGTGCCTCGGTGTCGATAAGAACCTAAATGATGAAAGCTTAGGCTTTTAGGGTGCCTCGACGTCGGAAAACCCTAAATGATAAAACCTTGGCTTTTAGGGTGCCTCGGTGTCAATAAGAACCTAAATGATGAAAGCTTAGGCTTTTAGGGTGCCTCGGCGTCGACAAACCCTAAATGATAAAAGCTTAGCTTTTAGGATGCCTCGGTGTCGACAAACCCTAAATGATGTAGTTTTGAATTATGAACGTAGGATATGTCGTCATCGGACGATGAAAGTCTCCCGGGGGAGTGCGACTGGTGCCACGACGATCGAGGTCTGTGCGACATGCCTCACCTGGACGATGATCGGCACTTCAGCATTATGTTGGGGAACGTAGTAATTTCAAAAAATTTCCTACTCACACGCAAGATCATTGTGATGCATAGCAACGAGAGGGGAAAGTGTGATCTACGTACCCTTGTAGATCGACAGCGGAAGCGTTAGCACAACGCGGTTGCTGTAGTCGTACGTCTTCACGGCCCGACCGATCAAGCACCGAAACTACGGCACCTCCGAGTTCTAGCACACGTTCAGCTCGATGATGATCCCCGGACTCCGATCCAGCAAAGTGTCGGGGAAGAGTTCCGTCAGCACGACGGCGTGGTGATGATCTTGATGTTCTACCGTCGCAGGGCTTCGCCTAAGCACTGCTACAATATTATCGAGGATTATGGTGGAAGGGGGCACTGCACACGGCTAAGAATATGATCACGTGGATCAACTTGTGTGTCTAGGGGTGCCCCCTGCCCCCGTATATAAAGGAACAAGGGGAGGTGCGGCCGGCCAGGAGGAGGGCGCGCCAGGAGGAGTCCTACTCCCACCGGGAGTAGGATTCCCCCCTTTCCTAGTTGGAATAGGATTCGGGAAGAGGGAAAGAGGAGAGAGAGAAGGAAGGGGGGCGCCGCCCCCCTCTCCTTGTCCTATTCGGACTAGGGGAGGAGGGGCGCGCGGCCCAGCCCTGGCCACCTCTCCTCTCTTCCACTAAAGCCCACTAAGGCCCATTTACCTCCCGGGGGGTTCCGGTAACCTCCCGGTACTCCGATAAAATCCCGATTTCACCCGGAACACTTCCGATATCCAAATATAGGCTTCCAATATATCAATCTTTATGTCTCGACCATTTCGAGACTCCTCGTCATGTCCGTGATCACATCCGAGACTCCGAACAAACTTCGGTACATCAAAATGCATAAACTCATAATATAACTGTCATCGAAACCTTAAGCGTGCGGACCCTACGGGTTCGAGAACAATGTAGACATGACCGAGACTCGTCTCCGGTCAATAACCAATAGCAGAACCTGGATGCTCATATTGGCTCCTGCATATTCTACGAAGATCTTTATCGGTCAGACCGCATAACAACATACGTTGTTCCCTTTGTCATCGGTATGTTACTTTCCCGAGATTCGATCGTCGGTATCTCAATGCCTAGTTCAATCTCGTTACCGGCAAGTCTCTTTACTCGTTTCGTAATACATCATCTTGCAACTAACTCATTAGTTGTAATGCTTGCAAGGCTTATGTGATGTGTATTACCGAGAGGGCCCAGAGATACCTCTCCGACAATCGGAGTGACAAATCCTAATCTCAAAATACGCCAACCCAACATTTACCTTTGGAGACACATGTAGAGCTCCTTTATAATCACCCAGTTACATTGTGACGTTTGGTAGCACACAAAGTGTTCTTCCGGTAAACGGGAGTTGCATAATCTCATAGTCATAGGAACATGTATAAGTCATGAAGAAAGCAATATCAACATACTAAACGATCGGGTGCTAAGCTAATGGAATGGGTCATGTCAATCACATCATTCTCCTAATGATGTGATCCCATTAATCAAATGACAACACATGTCTATGGTTAGGAAACATAACCATCTTCGATTAACGAGCTAGTCAAGTAGAAGCATACTAGTGATGTTTGGTTTGTCTAAGTATTCACACAAGTATTATGTTTCCGGATAATACAATTCTAGCATGAATAATAAGCATTTATCATGATATAAGGAAATAAAATAATAACATTATTATTGCCTCTAGGGCATATTTCCTTCAGTCTCCCACTTGCACTAGAGTCAATAATCTAGATTACACAGTAATGATTCTAACACCCATGGAGCTTTGGTGTTGATCATGTTTTGCTCGTGGAAGAGGCTTAGTCAACGGGTCTGCTATATTTAGATCCGTATGTATCTTGCAAATATCTATGTCTCCCACCTGGACTAGATCCCGGATGGAATTGAAGCGTCTCTTGATGTGTTTGGTTCTCTTGTGAAATCTGAATTCCTTTGCCAAGGCAATTGCACCAGTATTGTCACAAAAGATTTTCATTGGACCCGATGCACTAGGTATGACACCTAGATCGGATATGAACTCCTTCATCCAGACTCCTTCGTTTGCTGCTTCCGAAGCAGCTATGTACTCCGCTTCACATGTAGATCCCGCCATAAAGCTTTGTTTAGAACTGCACCAACTGACAGCTCCACCATTTAATGTAAACACATATCCGGTTTGCGATTTAGAATCGTCCGGATCAGTGTCAAAGCTTGCATCAACGTAACCATTTACGATGAGCTCTTTGTCACCTTCATATATGAGAAACATATCCTTAGTCCTTTTCAGGTATTTCAGGATGTTCTTGACCGCTGTCCAGTGATCCACTCCTGGATTACTTTGGTACCTCCCTGCTAGACTTATAGCAAGACACACATCAGGTCTGGTACACAACATTGCATACATGATAGAGCCTATGGCTGAAGCATAGGGAACATCTTTCATTTTCTCTCTATCTTCTGCATTGGTCGGGGATTGAGTCTTACTCAATTTCACACCTTGTAACACAGGCAAGAATCCTTTCTTTGCTTGATCCATTTTGAACTTCTTCAAAACTTTGTCAAGGTATGTGCTTTGTGGAAGTCCAATTAAGCGTCTTGATCTATCTCTATAGATCTTAATGCCCAATATGTAAGCAGCTTCACCGAGGTCTTTCATTGAAAAACTCTTATTCACGTATCCTTTTATGCTATCCAGAAATTCTATATCATTTCCGATTAGCAATATGTCATCTACATATAATATCAGAAATGCTACAGAGCTCCCAGTCACTTTCTTGTAAATACAGACTTCTCCAAAAGTCTGTACAAAACCAAATGCTTTGATCACACTATCGAAGCGTTTATTCCAACTCCGAGAGGCTTGCACCAGTCCATAAATGGATCGCTGGAGCTTGCACACTTTATTAGCTCCCTTTGTATCGACAAAACCTTCCGGCTGCATCATATACAACTCTTCTTGCAGAAATCCATTCAGGAATGCAGTTTTGACATCCATTTGCCAAATTTCATAATCATAAAATGCGGCAATTGCTAACATGATTCGGACAGACTTAAGCATCGCTACGGGTGAGAAGGTCTCATCGTAGTCAATCCCTTGAACTTGCCGAAAACCTTTTGCGACAAGTCAAGCTTTGTAGACAGTAATACTACCGTCAGCGTCAGTCTTCTTCTTGAAGATCCATTTATTCTCAATTCCTTGCCGATCATTGGGCAAGTCAACCAAAGTCCATACTTTGTTCTCATACATGGATCCCATCTCAGATTTCATGGCTTCAAGCCATTTTGCGGAATCTGGGCTCACCATCGCTTCTTCATAGTTCGTAGGTTCATCATGATCTAGTAGCATGACTTCCAGAACAGGATTACCGTACCACTCTGGCGCGGATCTTACTCTGGTTGATCTACGAGGTTCAGTAGTATCTTGTTCTGAGGTTTCATGATCATTATCATTAGCTTCCTCACTAATTGGTGTAGGTGTCATAGAAACAGGTTTCTGTGATGTACTACTTTCCAATAAGGGAGCAGCTACTGTTACCTCGTCAAGTTCTAATTTCCTCCCACTCACTTCTTTCGAGAGAAACTCCTTCTCCAGAAAGTTTCCGAATTTAGCAACAGAAGTCTTGCCTTCGGATCTGTGATAGAAGGTGTATCCAATAGTTTCCTTTGGATATCCTATGAAGACACATTTCTCTAATTTGGGTTCGAGCTTATCAGGTTAAAGCTTTTTCACATATGCATCGCAGCCCCAAACTTTCAGAAACGACAACTTTGGTTTCTTGCCAAACCACAGTTCATAAGGCGTCGTCTGAACGGATTTTGATGGTGCCCTATTTAACGTGAATGCGGCCGTCTCTAGAGCATATCCCCAAAACGATAGCGGTAAATCAGTAAGAGACATCATAGATCGCACCATATCTAGTAAAGTATGATTACGACGTTCGGACACACCATTACGCTGTGGTGTTCCGGGTGGCGTGAGTTGCGAAACTATTCCACATTGTTTCAAATGTACACCAAACTCGTAACTCAAATACTCTCCTCCACGATCAGATCATAGGAATTTATTTTCTTGTTACGATGATTTTCAACTTCATTCTGAAATTCTTTGAACTTTTCAAATGTTTCAGACTTATGTTTCATTAAGTAGATATACCCATATCTGCTTAAGTCATCTGTGAAGATGAGAAAATAACGATATCCGCCACGAGCCTCAACATTCATTGGACCACATACATCTGTATGTATGATTTCCAACAAATCTGTTGCTCTCTCCATAGTACTGGAGAACGGTGTTTTTGTCATCTTACCCATAAGGCATAGTTCACAAGTACCAAGTGATTCATAATGAAGTGGTTCCAAAAGCCCATCAATATGGAGTTTCTTCATGCGCTTTATACCGATATGACCCAAACGGCATTGCCACAAATAAGTTGCACTATCATTATCAACTCTGCATATTTTGGCTTCTACACTATGAATATGTGTGTCACTACTATCGAGATTTAATAAGAATAGACCACTCCTTAAGGGTGCATGACCATAAAAGATATTACTCATGTAAATAGAACAACCATTATTCTCTGATTTAAATGAATAACCGTCTCGCATCAAACAAGATCCAGATATAATGTTCATGCTTAACGCTGGCACCAAATAACAATTATTTAGGTCTAATAGTAATCCCGAAGGTAGATGTAGAGGTAGTGTGCCGACTGCGATCACATCGACTTTGGAACCATTTCCCACGCGCATCGTCACCTCGTCCTTAGCCAATCTTCGCTTAATCCGTAGTCCCTGTTTCGAGTTGCAAATATTAGCAACAGAACCAGTATCAAATACCCAGGTGCTACTGCGAGCATTAGTAAGGTACACATCAATAACATGTATATCACATATACCTTTGTTTACCTTGCCATCCTTCTTATCCGCCAAATACTTGGGGCAGTTCCGCTTCCAGTGACCAGTCTGCTTGTAGTAGAAGCACTCAGTTTCAGGCTTAGGTCCAGGTTTGGGTTTCTTCTCTTGAGTAGCAACTTGCTTGCTGTTCTTTTTGAAGTTCCCCTTCTTCTTCCCTTTGCCCTTTTTCTTGAAACTAGTGGTCTTGTTGACCATCAACACTTGATGCTCCTTCTTGATTTCTACCTCCGCAGCTTTCAGCATTGCGAAGAGCTCGGGAATAGTCTTATTCATCCCTTGCATATTATAGTTCATCACGAAGCTCTTGTAGCTTGGTGGCAGTGATTGGAGAATTCTGTCAATGACGCAATCATCTGGAAGATTAACTCCCAATTGAATCAAGTGATTATTATACCCAGACATTTTGAGTATATGCTCACTGACAGAACTGTTCTCCTCCATCTTGTAGCTATAGAACTTATTGGAGACTTCATATCTCTCAATCCGGGCATTTGCTTGAAATATTAACTTCAACTCCTGGAACATCTCATATGCTCCATGACGTTCAAAACGTCGTTGAAGTCCCGATTCTAAGCCATAAAGCATGGCACACTGAACTATCGAGTAGTCATCAGCTTTGCTCTGCCAGACGTTCATAACATCTGGTGTTGCTCCAGCAGCAGGCCTGGCACCCAGCGGAGCTTCCAGGACGTAATTCTTCTGTGCAGCAATGAGGATAATCCTCAAGTTACGGACCCAGTCCGTGTAATTGCTACCATCATCTTTCAACTTTACTTTCTCAAGGAACGCATTAAAATTCAACGGAACAACAGCACGAGCCATCTATCTACAAGCAAACATAAACAAGCAAGATACTATCAGGTACTAAGTTCATGATAAATTTAGGTTCAATTAATCATATTACTAAAGAACTCCCACTTAGATAGACATCCCTCTAATCTTCTAAGTGATTACGTGATCCAAATCAACTAAACCATGTCCGATCATCACGTGAGATGGAGTAGTTTCATTGGTGAACATCGCTATGTTGATCATATCTACTATATGATTCATGCTCGACCATTCGGTCTCCGTGTTCCGAGGCCATATCTGTATATGCTTGGCTCGTCAAGTATAACCTGAGTATTCCGCGTGTGCAATTGTTTTGCACCCGTTGTATTTGAACGTAGAGCCTATCACACCCGATCATCACGTGGTGTCTCAACACGAAGAACTTTCGCAACGGTGCATACTCAGGGAGAACACTTCTTGATAATTAGTGAGAGATCATCTTATAATGCTACCGTCAATCAAAGCAAGATAAGATGCATAAAAGATAAACATCACATGCAATCAATATAAGTGATATGATATGGCCATCATCATCTTGTGCTTGTGATCTCCATCTTCGAAGCACCGTCGTGATCACCATCGTCACCGGCGTGACACCTTGATCTCCATCGTAGCATCGTTGTCGTCTCGCCAATCTTATGCTTCCACGACTATCGCTACCGCTTAGTGATAAAGTAAAGCATTACAGCGTGATTGCATTGCATACAACAAAGCGACAACCATATGGCTCCTGCCAGTTGCCGATAACTCGGTTAAAAAACATGATCATCTCATACAATAAAATTTAGCATCATGTCTTGACCATATCACATCACAACATGCCCTACAAAAACAAGTTAGACGTCCTCTACTTTGTTGTTGCAAGTTTTATGTGGCTGCTACGGGCTTAAGGAAGAACCAATCTTACCTACGCATCAAAACCACAACGATAGTTTGTCAAGTTGGTGCTCTTTTAACCTTCGCAAGGACCGGGCGTAGCCACACTCGGTTCAACTAAAGTTGGAGAAACTGTCACCCGCTAGCCACCTTTGTGCAAAGCACGTCGGGAGAACCGGTCTCGCGTAAGCGTACGCGTAATGTCGGTCCGGGCCGCTACGTCCAACAATACCGCCGAACCAAAGTATGACATGCTGGTAAGCAGTATGACTTATATCGCCCACAACTCACTTGTGTTCTACTCGTGCATATAACATCAACACATAAAACCTAGGCTCGGATGCCACTGTTGGGGAACATAGTAATTTCAAAAAATTTCCTACGCACACGCAAGATCATGGTGATGCATAGCAACGAGAGGGGAGAGTGTGATCTACGTACCCTTGTAGATTGACAGCGGAAGTGTTAGCACAACGCGGTTGATCTAGTCGTACGTCTTCACGGCCCGACCGATCAAGCACCGAAACTACGGCACCTCCGAGTTCTAGCACACGTTCAGCTCGATGTCGATCCCCGGACTCCGATCCAGCAAAGTGTCGGGGAAGAGTTCCGTCAACACGACGGCGTGGTGACGATCTTGATGTTCTACCGTCGCAGGGCTTCGCCTAAGCACTGCTACAATATTATCGAGGATTATGGTGAAAGGGGGCACCGCACACGGCTAAGAATATGATCACGTGGATCAACTTGTGTGTCAAGGGGTGCCCCCTGCCCCCGTATATAAAGGAACAAGGGGAGGTGCGGCCGGCCAAGAGGAGGGCGTGCCAGGAGGAGTTCTACACCCACCGGGAGTAGGATTCCCCCCCTTTCCTAGTTGGAATAGGATTCGGGAAGAGGGAAAGAGGAGAGAGAGAAGGAAGGGGGGGCGCCGCCCCCCTCTCCTTGTCCTATTCGGACTAGGGGGGGAGGGGCGCGCGGCCCAGCCCTGGCCACCTCTCCTCTCTTCCACTAAAGCCCACTAAGGCCCATTTACCTCCCGGGGGGTTCCGGTAACCTCCCGGTACTCCGGTAAAATCCCGATTTCACCCGGAACACTTCCGATATCCAAATATAGGCTTCCAATATATCAATCTTTATGTCTCGACCATTTCAAGACTCCTCGTCATGTCCGTGATCACATCCGGGACTCCGAACAATCTTCGGTACATCAAAATGCATAATCTCATAATATAACTGTCATCGAAACCTTAAGCGTGTGGACCCTACGGGTTCGAGAACAATGTAGACATGACCGAGACTCGTCTCCGGTCAATAACCAATAGAGGAACCTGGATGCTCATATTGGCTCCTACATATTCTACGAAGATCTTTATCGGTCAGACCGCATAACAACATACGTTGTTCCCTTTGTCATCGGTATGTTACTTGCCCGAGATTCGATCGTCGGTATCTCAATACCTAGTTCAATCTCGTTACCGGCAAGTCTCTTTACTCGTTTCGTAATACATCATCTTGCAACTAACTCATTAGTTGTAATGCTTGCAAGGCTTATGTGATGTGTATTACCGAGAGGGCCCAGAGATACCTCTCCGACAATCGGAGTGACAAATCCTAATCTCGAAATACGCCAACCCAACATTTACCTTTGGAGACACCTGTAGAGCTCCTTTATAATCACCCAGTTACGTTGTGACGTTTGGTAGCACACAAAGTGTTCTTCCGGTAAACGGGAGTTGCATAATCTCATAGTCATAGGAACATGTATAAGTCATGAAGAAAGCAATAGCAACATACTAAACGATCGGGTGCTAAGCTAATGGAATGGGTCATGTCAATCACATCATTCTCCTAATGATGTGATCCCATTAATCAAATGACAACACATGTCTATGGTTAGGAAACATAACCATCTTTGATTAACGAGCTAGTCAAGTAGAGGCATACTAGTGACGTTTGGTTTGTCTATGTATTCACACAAGTATTATGTTTCCGGATAATACAATTCTAGCATGAATAATAAACATTTATCATGATATAAGGAAATAAAATAATAACATTATTATTGCCTCTAGGGCATATTTCCTTCACATTAAGCTCGAGGAGACCTTCGAAGTTGAAACGGTACACAACGATGACAAGTGTTATTTTCATAATTAAGCATGACTTCAACTATTTCAACGTGTAATTCTCATCTTTTACAATTCGAGTATAGCTTATCCCATGCCATGCAAGACGCTATGTCTTGGAGAGGATGGATTTTGAAGACCATGAAATTTCTGAAACAAAGAAAATTCACCTAAGGACTCATCACGATGTGGACTTTGAAGTAAATCTATATATTTCTGAGAGCGTAACCCATTTTGCTTGCAAAAATTGGGAAGCATTTTGCAAGATGTATGGTTTTGATGAGGGTATGCTTATCACCATGGATCTTGGTAATCCTGACATCAACCAAGACAATATGGACATTTGGGTCCTTGTTGATACGCCTCCAGTTCTACCGCTATGTGAGTTTCTCAAACATATTTATTAGCTAATTTATATTGTTTATTTCAAAATAGTTGATAGCTTATTTCCATTGACAGCTTATTTTTATTGTTCAAAGAATGTGCGGGAGATGGTAGACAAAACCCACTACACCGATGGCGATACCCTGGTAAGATTTTTACTATTACGACATCCGTACATCTTTTGCATATTTCTAAAACTAGTACATCATTGCTAACTATGAAGTTATTACTATGTTTTTCAACAGATAATCCTAGAGAATTGTGTGCCTCATTTGATGTATAAGAAAGGTAGTCTTAATGTTTTGAACATACAGCCAGGTCATCCTACGAATCTCAACTGTCCATACGAGATTTCTAATAGAAGTGGAGACATGAAAATCAAAGGATGGAAAAAATATATGGACAGTCGTAAGGAGGTTCTTGGAAGCAAAAGGAACCGAAGCGCAAGAATTGGAGACAGGATGTTCTCCATTCTCCATAATGGAGAGTCAGGGTCTATATTGTTTTATGATATTTTAGCTTAAATAGGGTATTTAGGTCCTGCCTAATACTGATGATCATGTGCTAAGAACAATTAAGTAGGGTTGGTTCGATGACTATCAAGATGATGATCGTATGACTTGTTATTAATAACGAGTAGAAGTTGTATGATGATGATTAATAGGACTTGTTAGGATTAGTATTACTTCCGACAAACTCGCTACTCGCGGTCTCGAGACTTGTAATGTTCTATCTTTGTTCGATCTTTTGAATACGGAGACTAATATGATGAATTGTATTCGGAGACTAATCTTCTATTGTATTCGATGAATCTGCTCTTGCTGTGAGGTGCCGTCTATATTCTGTCCAATAATATATTTTGTAACATGTGCAATATTCAGAAAAGTAAAAAAAACCCTAATATTCATACTAATGGTGCATCACCCAACAGTGCGCCATTAGTATGCCAGATACTAATGGCGCATGGTGTTCTATATTAATGGCGCACTGCGTGGTGCGCCATTAGTACCAGATACTAATGGCGCACCGGTGGTGCGCCATTAGTAAGAAATACTAGTGGCGTGATACTAATGGCACACCAGTAATGCGCCATTAGTAGGCAAAACTGGTGCGCCATTAGTAGCCCTTTTCCTAGTAGTGCTCTAGTCTCCGTTGAGGCTCCGGGTCGGGTCGCTTAGAGCCAATCGCTGTGAATTCAATGGTAAAATAGGAACATAAATACCAGATAGGTATATGAGATTGCTATATATCTGCCCTTCAATTCAATTGATCAGCGATCCGTCTTAGATGAGAATTGTTGATCGGTTTGGTTAGCAGCATGCAACATGCCTAGAAGGTGCAAGCTGACAATGTGTTGTTGGTCGACGTGGTCGACACGTCAACTAGAAAGAAGGCAGAAGTACCGAACCAATTTGTGCCCTACCGCACATCCCCTTTATTCTCTGTTCGACGAGATTTTGTCGCGTGAAGTATCTATGAGCGTGGAAAGTTTTTTTATAATGTTTTTCCTAACTTTTCTCTTAGAATCACAGGAGGAACAAATACGATAGTGTTTTGCATGTGCACGTGAATGGGAAAGCTTCTCCATGCCTATGTGTATCTAGCTAAAGCTCATAAGATGGCCATTACTGATTCACTAACTTTTTTTTTAGTGTGGACTAAAGATTCGCATGTTAACTAGCAGGCTTAATCATGGATATATAATTAAATATTCCCGCAAGCTCTAACCGCAGGATATTTAAGTGTATTAGAGGATCGGTTGCCAATCTATTGGAGAGACTGCCTGCACGCACACGTCGCTTGGGTACATTGATCAGCCGTGTATGAAGTGTGTGCCCGTGAGATAATTGGAGTACAGAGTACCAGTTGTATTCTGCACCAAGTTGGTCACGTGTATATGCAGCGGCACGAGCCCAACTCATACATGCATGTGCCAATCAACCTAGTAAGTGTGCGTATTGATGCGGCCAGCCCCGTGACAGGACTAAAAAAATCAGTTTACGTGTACCTTGTCGTCAACTTTCAGCAGATAAAGAGGCACGCCGATAATCATCCGGGGGAACTGCTCCCAGGATAATCAATCGCTAGCAACGCGATCCCTCAACAGAACTGGCGGCGCATCTGCAGGGCACGAGCGGCTCTTTCGTACCCTAGCCTCTGGCTATAAAAGCCATCAACTCCTTTGGCACAGAGGGCACGGAGACCACGCAGCTACGCCGCAAGGCTGCCGCCCATTACACGCATATACACCACCCCGCAAGGCTTTTTCATCCTCTGATCTCTAGACGCACGTCCGGAGAGAAGACCCCCGCTAGCACCACACCCATCCATCATACGTCTACGCGGGCACGCAGCCGGCAGAAGACCAGATCGCATCAACAGGTCAATGCAGCCGGGCGAGAACACCGGCGCCAGCGACATGGACACCAAGCTCACGTTCCTGAAGGATGAGATTTTGATCTAATACATCTATTTTCTTCTGTCTCTTTCTCTCTAGCATGTATGCGCTACGCGGAGAGTGTGTACCGGTCTCTGGAGACGACACTTGTGTGATATCGTCGCCGCCACCGGAGACGACTGCACCGGAACAACAAACTGCACCGACACCGCCGGAGATCGTCTATGCCAAGCCTTTTATTTTCAGGTATCATGTTCTTGGCCCGAGATGACTCAGGAGCTGCCGGAGCTCGCCAACGACGCTGCCCAACCGCTAGCCCCGGTGCCCTTACCATGGCGGCCTTCATGGTGCTCGGTGAACGCCTCATGGCGTACAGGTCGCGACGCACAGATTGCCATGAACAAGGCCACGGTGAATAGGTTCATGGCAAAGGGTACACCGGCGTACAGGTTTTGCATCACGCTCTTGGAGGAGACGAAGTGGTGCAACTGGAGCTCGCTGACGACACAGCCCGAGACTCGCCTTCCCCTTCACGGTGTACAGGTCCTTGGTGGAACCAATATCCGCAACGACGGATCTAAGACCGGTTCCTCCTTCATAAGGCCCGCGTCCCTGACGAACAGGTCAATGGCGTACAGATCCTTCACCGAACCAAAGATTGCAACGACTCTATACAAGACCAGTCCCTCCTTCGAGAGGCGCACCCACCATGGCGGACAGTTCCTCGGCGTACAGGTCCATGGCATCGCCGGCGCACAGGTCACTCTTTCGCGTAGTACCAGCCCAAGGCGATGCGGCCTCTGCGATACCACTTTCCATGGCCCCGTGAGGCGGCCCCTTTGTCTTGGCGGACCGCCGAATACTCGGCGTCTAGCCGAGACGAGGCGCCAACCACCCCGGGCACGCCCATGTGAGCGCGCGTTGGTTTTTTTTATACTGACGCCGGTCTCCCCAAACCGTTACTCCCGCAAGGAGCAGCCCCTTGAACACCCCGATGAAGCAACAGGTCATCAAGAAGTCTGAGCCGACCGCGACCCATGCTACCCCAACACCAACTACTCCAACGCCGCCAAGACCGACGAGGCACGACGGCGAGGGCGGGCGCGGCCACCGCTAAGGCCACGTCACTTGCGGCGCGTGTACCGACGAGGACACGGGCTCTGCCGCTGCCCACACACACATCACCATCATCACGCATGGAGGACGAGAAGCGAAGATGACGAAGACGACCACATAGCTTAATCGGAGGTATCTCGCGGAGCAACCCGCGGGAGTAATTAACCGGGAGCCTTTCGAGGCCCCGGGAACCAGGAGACCACAATCGCCATAGTCAGGTTGGCCGTGCTAGTAGGCCACGGAGCGCACTTTTTCTTTACGGGATCTTGTACTTTTGTTTCTCCAATGAGATTAATGAAATACTCGTTTCCCGCATCCTTTTCTTTGTGTACTACTATACACTGGCACGCCCGCAATTTTTTATTTCTCCTGGCGCGTAGAGACATAATAACACGATAACCATCGTTGTTTGTTATTATTTTTCGTGTCAAACAAAATGGCATGCCCGGTGGGACATGGTTCTCCTCCCAATCCACACAGCATGCTGCATGACAAGGCATCGGCGAGGATTTCCGTTGATCGAGATCCCTTTTTCTGCAGGTGGACTCTCACATGGAAGCCACTCGGAGCCATCGGTGCTTCAGTTTGGATCGATGCCAGCAATGATCATCATCGAGCTCGGTGACAAGGTCTACGTGCATGAAGCTCAAGATCCTGCGCAGTTCCAAACTGTGCAATCGAGGAAGGCGCAAAGGCGGGAGGCCGCCAAGGCGAAGAAGGAGCGTCTCGAGCTAATGCTCGAGGCACGTGCCTTATTGAAGGAGTCGACAAGGGCGGATATGAAAGGAGACGTGGAGGCGGCTCAACGCCTTCGTGCCAAGGCCGCCAACAGGCGGGCAAGAGCGGCATCCCATCACGCCCCTACCCCATTTCCACACTTGAAGCCTTCACGACCAGCACCCCGACGCACCGAGGTTGAGCTGCTTGAAGGTTTGGAGGCCATCGCCCAGAACTTGCGGAAACTCATGGCGAACGCACGTTTGTCGGAAAGCCCGCACCCTCTTCAGAACTATAGGAGGAAGTATCGCAAGGTACAACGACTCCACCAACAAATTACCTCACGCCTTGCTCAGAGCACGGTGCCTGAGGAGGATTGGTCCCTCGAAGCAAGGGACTTGGCGGACAAGGTGTTCACTTACCAGAGCACCCAGGCCCCTCCGTACGACTTGTTCCCTGACGACTGGGCGCATGAGCCAACCAAGATCAAGCAGCTAGTGAGGCGGGCCATTATGAAGGAGTTCTGGAAGCGGCGTTCACGCAAGGAGCCTGTTCTACCGGGCCCTACAGTCTCCATCAACCTTGAAGATACTCGACGGTGGGCATGGGCGCCATGCCTCCACACCTCCGCGGTTGACGGACGATCTTTCACCAACAACAACAGGTTTTCTGTCCTTCGCCATGAAGCACCAGCGCCACGTGATGAAGACCTGCGGCGAGAATTTCGCCAACTCCAAGAGCAGATGAACAACATCCAGAGGCGGCTACTTGATCCCGCGGCACCAAGTACATCATCAACACAGGGTGCAGGAGGGACCAGACGTCAAGCCCTGAGTCATCGCCCTCAACATGAGCGCCACACGTTGGCACCTCGACGACCACCGTCACCAACCCGACACTTTCAACAACGGAGGCATCCCAACATGCCCCCACATTGGAACCGATGGTCAAGACACCAGGAGGAAGAAAGGAACACACAGCCCACTCAGCAATGGCGACCACGGGAGCCTTCGCGACCGACGCTTCCACTACGACCATCTTCTCCCAGGCGGGGAGATCGACCACAACTATAGGTAACGATGGACAGGACTTCCTCATCCACGCGACGACCTGCACCACCACTTCTCCCCATGCCACCAGTGCCAGTAAGGGCTGGCGGCGTGCCGACGGATAACCAACGCAAGCGCGAGAGGCGCCGGAGAAACCGCCAAGTTCTATATAAAGAACTCGAGGACTTAGTCCTTCGACACACCCAGGTACGCCTACGACCCGATGGCGCAGTCGTTCAAGAAAATGACAGAATCAGGTTCCGCATCTCCCCCGACTTAGAACGGCACAAGCGGTATAACTACCTGCTCAGTCGTTTGGCGCAGAAACCGCGCAAGTCCTCCACAAGCAGTGCAGAGCAAAGGAGCAAGGAGGTGCCTTCTTCATCCCTTCCCCCAAAAGATGGTGAACAGGTGAAGGCGGCCATGACACCACCCATATTGGAGGACCGGAAGACACCGCCCCCGACGTCCACACCGATGGACGACATTGAAGTAACCAAGTTTACGACCTCCACCAACAACGAAGCGGCTCCTGATGCTACATCCAAGTCCGCTCTCGAACCAGACGCAACACTTCCCACGAATCCTCCTCTTGTTCCTTCTGATAGGTTGGACCAAGATGGGGAGGCTAATAAGCTTCAGCACGAGGCAGACAAAGCGAAGGAGCCAGTTGAGAAGAACCTTGCTTTGTGTGGTACACTAGGAGTGCAACCCAGTCAAGAATCAAGTAATGGATGGCGACCTCCTCGCATCACCCAGGAGTTTGGCTATCCTTCAGATGAAGAGATAGTGCCAAACCCTAAGGCGGACTTCCAGAAGACTTTCTTACCCCGCCTTGGCCATGTGTGTGCATGGTTCAAAGGAGCAGAGGGGGGCCCTAAGACAAGCTCTTCATCATCACAAGAAGGTGCAAGATCCAAGGCCCCATGTCTTCCTGTAACTGCAGGCAAAGGATCGCTAGCGGATGGAAGCACTTCACGACATCGAGACATATCACCACACCGCTACACCGACATCAAGGCTCGTCTTCCTGAAGACCCTAATGAACTTCACCAGGTTGCAAGTCTGCCTGGAGCGAACACGCGACTGAGGTCCATTGCACGTCAGAGTGTAACGGATGGGCCCGCTGGAGGTGGAGAGCACCAAGATGACCCTGACGACGAAGAGAGCTTCCCTGACTCATCTTCTTTGCCTTTGTTGGAGAGGCAGCCGAACTCCCCTCCTTACCAAGAGCTTATCCCGTCTGATTTCTCAGACTCCTAAGATGGCATTAGAGATCTCCACACCGCGCCAGTTCGCATGGTGAACAGTGGCGGTGCCCCTGAAGATCCCGGTGCCGTCGTCCAGGAGCTAGGTGCCGCAAATGCAGTAGCTGCGCGTCAAGCTTCCTTAGAAGAACAGGTCAGGGACCAGCGGCAGGCAATCAACCAGTTGTCGTCAAAGCTTGACCAGTTCATCGAGCTCATGATGAACAACCAAGGTGCTCCATCACGAGGCGCGCCGCGACGGGTGGTGGATCCACAAGAAGAAGAGCTACTTGGTGACACTCATGTAGTGCCGCCTCTTAATGATGTGCGTCAATACCCAGACCCTA
Organism: Triticum urartu; assembly: GCF_056163025.1. NCBI lineage: Eukaryota > Viridiplantae > Streptophyta > Magnoliopsida > Poales > Poaceae > Triticum > Triticum urartu. The sequence goes on along the minus strand of NC_141875.1, from coordinate 745,356,746 downwards.
GCATGCACGCTCGACCATTGGTTAGCCCCATTGGTTCTGCCAACATGGCGCCAAATGCAAGCATGTTGAAGGACTGCCACGACATTGTTGAAGATATGGTGGCTAAAAAGTTCAAGCAAATGACGATAGATCAAGCACCTCGCACCTCCGAGAGCGAGCTAGAGAAGCCTTATGAGGCGTGGCATGACATGGTGGCATACCCCTCAGGGTGGCACCCACCGAAGTTCCTCCAGTTCGATGGAACCGGTGATGCAAGGGAGCACTTGGCGTACTTCGAGGCGGCATGCGGCGACACAGCAAACAGCTCGTCACTCCTCTTGCGTCAATTTTCAGGGTCGTTAACAGGACCTGCATTCCATTGGTACAGTCGTTTACTGGTCGGATCCATTGGAAGTTGGGCGGGCATGAAGGAAGTCTTCAAGAAGCACTTCGTCGCCATGAAGAAGGACTTCTCCATCGTTGAGCTGGCGAAAGTTCGACAACGACGAGATGAGTCCATCGACGACTACATCATCAGATTCCGCAACAGCTATGTGCGCCTCGCTAGAGAGATGCACCTTGAGGACGCCATCAAGATGTGTGTCCATGGGATGCAACTACATTGGTCACTTGAGGTCTCTCGGTGCGAGCCTAGAACCTTCAGTGCCCTAAGCATGGCGGTAGCAGCCACGAAGCTTGAGTTCGAGAAATCACCGCAGATAATGGAGCTCTACAAGAATGCCAGCGCATTCGACCCTGCCAAGCGCTTCGCCGTGACATCCAAGCAAGCTAACAATGGGGGCAAGCTGAAGGCGCCAGCGGAAGCAAACACCACTAAGATCTTCTCGTCTGCACCCCAAGGCCAGGTGCCCGTCTTGGGAGCAAGAGGCGAACAGGCAGCAGGAAGACAACGCCCGTCGATCCAGGAGCTCCTCAAGAAGCAGTACATCTTCCGTCGTGAACTTGTCAAGGACATGTTCAGTCAGCTAATGGAGCATCGAGCATTGAACCTTCCAGAACCTCGGAGGCCCGATCAGGTATGGATGACTGATAATCCATTGTTTTTCCCATATCACAGGTATGTGGGTCACGTCATCGAGGATTGTGTTGCCTTCAAAGAATGGCTCCAAAGAGCTGTTAATGAGAAGAGGATCAACTTGGACCCAGAAGCCATCAACCCGGACTACCACACGGTGAACGTGGTGAGTGTGGCCTCATCCCCTGCACCAGGTCAAGAGATGGAGCACGAAAAAAAGTGGGTGCCACTCGTGCAGGTTGAAGACCAGCTATCTAGCCTCATTCTGTCCACGACGCAAGCACTTCCACTCCATCAGGGGGCAACCCCAGCCATCCACAAGGAGGAGCCTTGGAGAATGGTTCGCCGGAAGCCGTACCCGAGGAGCCTTCCACCTCGACCTCCGCGCGCAGCTCCCATGGCGCAAGCCGCCCCAAGGATCCTAAGACGAGTTGATCCGAGTCAACGCCGCCCTCCACCAAGATTTGTCCCTAAGTCGGAGGGAAACGAGTCGTTCCCACAACCAGGGCGTGTGTTACCCACCTTGGAGCAGCTCATGCCACGCGCTCGAGTGCAGGTACCGGCAAAGGGGAGGCAAGAAGACCAAGAAGGAGCTAGACCATCCCAATCATCAAACAGCGAAAGCTGCAACGCCATCCTCAGCTATAGCGACACACCAAGCTCTGATTCGAATGATGTGTTCACACCCGAAGAGCAAGAGGTGTTCCATGCTGAAGACATGAAGAAGGACGTGCAAGCAGAAGAGGTGAACATGAACTTGCTGGAGGCAAAGTTCTACCTGAGCCACTGAAGATCAAGCCAACAAGGGTGCACAAGCCGGCTGCCTCAAGAGAGGCGCCCTTGCAAGAGGAAGTGCATGAAGAACAAGGCCAAGGGAAGACGAAGCAACATGACGTCGACTACAATATCATCGCCCACCTCAAGCGAATCCCCGCACTTTTGAGTGTGCATGATGCCCTGATGATGGTGCCCGACCTTCGCAAAGCCCTCATCAAGGCGCTTCAAGCTCCGGAGCTCTACGAGGTGTCCATGGCGAAGCATCGCCTCTTCTCCAATCCCCTATTCGTGAATGAAATAACATTTGACGAGGAAGACAAGCTCACAGATGATAGTGACCATAACCGACCGCTCTACGTGGAAGGTAACATTGGCACTGCACACCTTCGCAGAATCCTCATCGACCCAGGGTCTGCCGTGAATATCCTTCCCCTTCGGAGCTTGACGCGGGCTGGTTTCACGATGGATGACTTGGAGTCCACAAATGTAATGATCTACGGCTTCGACAACCAGGGAAAACCAACGTTGGGCGCCATCACAGTGAAGATCCAGATGTCTACGTTCAGCTTCAAGGTGCGGTTCTTCGTCATTGAAGCGAACACCTCCTACTCGGCCCTTTTGGGGAGGCCGTGGATTCACAAGTACCGCGTCGTGCCATCCACTCTTCACCAGTGCCTAAAGTTCCTTGACCCCCAAGGCACACAGCAGCGCATCATCGGCAACATCTCTCCTTACACTGTGCAGGAATCTCACCATGCAGATGCAAAGTATTACTTCCCTGTAGAAGGCAGCGACCAGCAGTTAGGGCGGACGACACCTTCGGCTGATGTCTTGATCAAACTAGGTGTGCCACCGGCGGCCGAGATAAAGCGCCTCCTCATGCCGTCCTCACCTTCCGGGGAAAAGGACTCCTTCCTGCGAAGCCATAGGAGCCAAGGACGTAGGCGATCATCCTCAACAGGGCGCCATGACTCCAATCGCTTTGCCCCTGCAGAGATCAGGAGCTCTACTTCGACCTTGCGTGGGACAGGATCTTTCGAGCCTGTTCCAACAGCCCTGTTACTATTGAAGGCAAGATTCCCGACATCAACGTCAGCCAACCTGAGGTGCCCAGGAGGGTCGAAAGATGCTAATAGGCGGCAATGATGCGCCACCAACGATCACGTTGCGGGCACGCAGGACTCCGAAGGAGGAACCCGAGCCCGCACCAGGAGTGGTTAGAACAAGAATAAAAGATATGGAGGAAGTCGCAAGGGGAGCTCAAGGCGTGCAGCCCCCGTCACTCTACATCTCAGTGGCTTCTCCGTTGGAGGTTTGGGCGATTCCCAACTCACCCGGATGTGGAGTCCATACCATTTTCTACAAGGTTCCCCAGGTAAAACAATGTGATTCTATATGTGAGTTTCCCAAACCTTGCAGTGACCCAGAGGAGGTGCTACACACGATGAAGGCTGAGCCCAAGATGGTTCGCTTGCTGGAGAAGGCCGGGATCACTCTTCGTCGAAACAACAGGATGCCTCCACCGCCGGCTATATGTGAAGAATGGTGGAGACAAGCAGAGGGCCTCGTCAAGCAAAAAGGCAAGGCCCAACCAAAGTTTGGGCTTGGCTACATCGATCTCGACGCCCCTAGCGATGAAGGGAAGCTTGGCCCCGTGCCAACACCACGAGAACCAGAAGACGAAGGGCGACCAATGCTAGAAGGGGACCTCTACAACACCAGCATGCCTTTCGGGTTGAAGAATGCTGGTGCAACATATCAGCATGCCATGACATGTGTCCTTGGCGATCTGACCCGCCCTACGGCGAAATGCTACACCTACGATGTCTCTGGAAATGAAGGGGAGGAGCCCGACGACGGAGCACGAGTCAAATGCCATGCCACGTCGGTCTCGTCGAGCAACGACTCTGACACTTCGCCCATCCTTCCTCATCAACCACACCCCATCAACGTCGAGCCAAGTGATGATGAGGAGTTCATCTCCGCACCAGCACCCCAAGAACTCGAAGACGGAGGGCAGCCGACCATCGACGAGCTTGTGCAGGTCAACCTCGGGACTGAAGATGACCCACGCCCCACTTTTGTTAGCGCCACGCTGACATAAGAGGAGCGAGAAGAGTACCGAAGCTTCTTGATGGAGTACCGAGATTGCTTCGCCTGGAACTACAAGGAGATGCCGGGGTTGGACCCTCGTGTCGCCACCCACAAGCTGGCCATCGACCCACAATTCCGTCCTATCAAGCAGCAACCACGACGCTTGCGTCCAGAACTCGAAGGTGATGTCATCGCTGAGGTAGACAAACTAATTGCTGTAGGTTTCATCAAGGAGGTCAATTATCCACCGTGGCTCGCCAAGATCGTCCCGGTGAAGAAGAAGAATGGGCAGATACGAATCTGCCAGGACTTCCGTGACTTGAATCGAGCCTGCCCCAAATATGACTTTCCCTTGCCGATCCCGGAGATAGTCATCGACTCCACCACGGGACACGGCGCACTATCCTTCATGGATGGTTCATCAGGCTACAACCAGATCAAGATGGATCCAGATGACGCCATCGACACCGCTTTTAGGACCCCGAAGGGCAACTTCTACTACATCGTCATGCCTTTCGGATTGAAGAACGCCGGCGCAACGTACCAACGTGCCATGACGTGCATTCTTGGTGATTTAATCCACCATTCGATGGAGTGCTACGTCGATGACATGGTGGTCAAGACCAAAGAACACGAGCATCATCTAGAAGATCTTTGAGTGGTCTTTGAGCGGCTACGACAACATCAACTCAAGATGAACCCGTTGAAGTGTGCCTTCGGCGTTCAGTCGGGCCTCTTCCTCGGCTTTGTCATTCGTCATGGAGGCATAGAGATCGAGCCTTAGAAGATCAAGGCCATCATCGACATGCCACCACCCCAAGATCTTAAGGAGTTGATGTCATTGCAAGGGAAGCTAGCGTACATCCGACGCTTCATCTCCAACCTCTCCGGACGCATCCAACCCTTCTCGAGCCTCATGAAGAAAGGAGCTCCGTTCGTGTGGGATGAGGGATGCCAACGCGGCTTTGATGATATCAAAAGGTACCTCCTTAATCCACATGTCTTGGCAGCTCCTGTCAAGGGGCGCCCACTCATTCTATACATTGCAGCGCAACCTACTTCGGTGGGTGCTTTGTTCGCCCAAAACAATGACGAAGGGAAGGAAGTGGCCTGCTACTACTTGAGCCGCACCATGGTGGGGGCCGAGCGAAATTACTCTGCAATAGAGAAATTATGCCTGGCTCTAATCTTCGCGTTAAAGAAGTTGAGGCACTACACGCTAAAGCACCAAATCCAGCTCGTCGCAAGAGCGGACCCCGTAAGGTACGTGCTAAGTCAGCCCGCGCTCATGGGGCGACTGGGAAAATGGGCGCTTCTCATGATGGAGTTCGATATCACTTTTGTCCCTCAGAAGGCAATCAAAGGGCAAGCGTTGGCGGAGTTCCTCGCGGCGCACCCGGTGCCAGATGATTCCCCTCTCATCACCGATCTTCCTGATGAGGAGGTTCCACTGTCGACCTCGACGCACTGTGGGAGCTCTACTTCGACGGTGCCTCTCGCATGGAGGCCGATGCTGATGGAGCCCCAAGACGAAGGGCAGGCGCAGGTTTGGTGTTCAAGATGCCGCAAAGAGGGGTGATGTATCACTCATTTTCCCTCCTCAAAGAAGAATGCTCAAATAATGAGGCAGAGTATGAGGCGCTCATCTTCGGCCTTCTCCTGGCGCTCTCCATGGATGTCCGCTCTTTACGGGACTTTGGTGACTCCCAGCTCATTGTTCGTCAAGTAAATGACATCTACGAAGTTCGCAAGCTTGAACTAGTACCGTACTACACTGCGGCCCAGAACCTCATGGAAAAATTTCAACATGTTGAAGTGCTCCATGTCCCACGAAGCAGAAATGCGCCTGCTGATGCCTTGGCAAAACTAGCGGCAGCATTGGTGCTCCCAGATAATAAAACCATGCAGGTAAATATTGAAGAAAGCTGCCTCCTCCCAACTGTTTTGGAGCTTATCCCGACGGAGTACGAAGTCAACTCCATCATGACGAACACCGTGGAGGAAAACGAGTGGCTGCAACCCTTCCTCGACTACTTCAAGCATGGCAGTCTCCCTGACGACCCCGTCGCGAGACGCCAACTACAACGACGACTCCCCTTTTATCTTTATGAAGCAGGTTTCCTATACAGGCGGTCTCATGGACAGGAGGTCCTACTTCGGTGCGTCAATCGAGGTGAAGCCGAGAAGATCCTCCAGGAGATGCACCATGGAGTCTGTGGCGGGCACCAAGGAGGAGCTAAGATGTATCATAGCATACGTCTTGCAGGATACTACTGGCCCGGCGTAATGGCGGACTGCCTTCGGGTGGCCAGGCCATGCCACAACTGTCAAGTACATGGCGACTTCAAGCATCAGCCGCCGGTCCCACTTCACCCTACAGTTCCCTCTTGGCCATTTGATGCCTGGGGAATCGACGTCATAGGCCTCATTGAGCCCCCGTCATCCGGGGGGCATCGTTTCATCCTCGCCGCGACAGACTACTTCTCCAAATGGGGCGAAGCCGTCCCACTACGGGAGGTGAAGAGCGACAACGTCATCAAGTTCCTAGAGCGAAATATCATATATCGCTTTGGGATCCCACACCGCATCACCTCCGACAATTCCAAGGCATTCAAGTCCAACAAGATGTACAGGTTCATGGAGAAGTACAAGATCAAGTGGAACTACTCCACCGGCTACTACCCTCAAGCCAATGGGGCGATCGAAGCCTTCAACAAGACGTTAGGCAAGATACTCAAGAAGACGGTGACAAGACACAAGAGAGACTGGCATGATCATCTCTTTGAGTCCTTATGGGCATACCACGTTATAGTCTGTACCCCGACACAGGCTACTCCATTTTCTCTCGTTTATGGGAGTGAAGCCGTACTACCATTGGAAGTCCAGCTACCCTCTTTATGGGTGGCTCTCCAGGCAGGACTCACCCAAGATGAACAGGTACAACTTCGTTTTCAGGAGCTTGACGCCCTTGAAGAGGAGCGACTTCATGCCCTGCAAAACCTGGAGCTCTACCGCCAGAACATGGTGAGAGCCTATGACAAGCTCATCAAGCAGCGCGTATTTCGGAAGGGCGATTTGGTCCTCGTGCTTCGTCGACCCATCGTCATCACGCACATGACGAAGGGGAAGTTCGAGCCAAAGTGGGAAGGACCATATGTCGTCGAGCAAGTCTACGACGGGGGTGCATACTGTTGGGGAACGTAGCAGAAATTCAAAATTTTCCTACGTGTCACCAAGATCTATCTATGGAGAGACTAGCAACGAGGGGAAGGAGAGTGCATCTACATACCCTTGTAGATCGCTAAGCGGAAGCGTTCAAGTGAACGGGGTTGATGGAGTCGTACTCGTCGTGATTCAAATCACCGATGATCCTAGTGCCGAACGGACGGCACCTCCGCGTTCAACACACGTACAGCCCGGTGACGTCTCCCATGCCTAGATCCAGCAAGGAGAGAGGGAGAGGTTGATGGAGATCCAACAGCACGACGGCGTGGTGGAAGTAGCGGGATTCCAACAGGGCTTCGCTAAGCGCTGCGGGAGGAAGAAGATGTGTCATGGGAGGGAGAGGGAGGCGCCAGGCCTTAGAGCCAAGAGAGAGGGGGAGGCGCAGCCCTTGCCCCTTCCTCCAAGGAAGGGTGCGGCCAAGGGTGGGGAGGAGTCCATCCTCCCCAAGGCACCTCGGAGGTGCCTTCCCCTTTTAGGACTCTCCTCTTTTTCCCATCTCTTGGTGCATGGGCCTCTTGGGGCTGGTGCCCTTGGCCCATATAGGCCAAGGCACACCCCCTACAGCCCATGTGGCCCCCCGGGGCAGGTGGCCCCACCCGGTGGACCCCCGGGACCCTTCCAGTGGTCCCGGTACAATACCGATGACCCCGAAACTTGTCCCGATGGCCGAAACAGGACTTCCTATATATAATTCTTTACCTCCGGACCATTCCGGAATTCCTCGTGACGTCCGGGATCTCATCCGGGACTCTGAAAAACATTCGGGTTACCGCATACTAATATCTCTACAACCCTAGCGTCACCGAACCTTAAGTGTGTAGACCCTACGGGTTCGGGAGACATGCAGACATGACCGAGACGTTCTCCGGTCAGTAACCAACAGCGGGATCTGGATAACCATGATGGCTCCCACATGTTCCACGATGATCTCATCGGATGAACCACGATGTCAAGGACTTAATCAATCCCGTATACAATTCCCTTTGTCTAGCGGTATGTTACTTGCCCGAGATTCGATCGTCGGTATCCTTGTACCTTGTTCAATCTCGTTACCGGCAAGTCTCTTTACTCGTTCCGTAACACATCATCCCGTGATCAACTCCTTGGTCACATTGCGCATATGATGATGTCCTACCGAGTGGGCCCAGAGATACCTCTCCGTTTACACGGAGTGACAAATCCCAGTCTCGATTCGTGCCAACCCAACAGACACTTTCGGAGATACCTGTAATGCACCTTTATAGCCACCCAGTTACGTTGTGACGTTTGATACACCCAAAGCATTCCTACGGTATCCGGGAGTTGCACAATCTCATGGTCTAAGGAAATGATACTTGACATTAGAAAAGCTTTAGCATACGAACTACACGATCTTTGTGCTAGGCTTAGGATTGGGTCTTGTCCATCACATCATTCTCCTAATGATGTGATCCCGGTATCAACGACATCCAATGTCCATGGTTAGGAAACCGTAACCATCTATTGATCAACGAGCTAGTCAACTAGAGGCTCACTAGGGACATGGTGTTGTCTATGTATCCACACATGTATCTGAGTTTCCTATCAATACAATTATAGCATGGATAATAAACGATTATCATGAACAAGGAAATATAATAATAACCAATTTATTATTGCCTCTAGGGCATATTTCCAACAGTCTCCCACTTGCACTAGAGTCAATAATCTAGTTCACATCGCCATGTGATTAACACTCACAGGTCACATCGCCATGTGACTAACACCCAAGACTTTACTAGAGTCAGTAGTCTAGTTCACATCACTATGTGATTAACACTCAATGAGTTTTAGGTTTGATCATGTTGCTTGTGAGAGAGGTTTTAGTCAACGGGTCTGAACCTTTCAGATCCGTGTGTGCTTTACAAATCTCTATGTCATCTCCTAGATGTAGCTACCACGTTCCATTTGGAGCTAATCCAAATAACTGTTCTGCTTGGAGCTATTCTAAATTGTTGCTCCATTATATGCATCCGGTATCTCTACTCAGAGCTATCCGGATAGGTGTTAAGCTTGCATCGACGTAACCCTTTACGACAAACTCTTTTACCACCTCCATAATCGAGAAAAATTCCTTAGTCCACTAGTTACTAAGGATAACTTTGACCGCTGTACTGTGATCCATTCTTGGATCACTCTTGTACCCCTTGACTGACTCATGGCAAGGCACACTTCAGGTGCGGTACACAGCATAGCATACTGTAGAGCCTACGTCTTAAGCATAGGGGACGACCTTCGTCCTTTCTCTCTATTCTGCCGTGGTCGAGCTTTAAGTCTTAACTTCATACCTTACAACTCAGGCAAGAACTCCTCCTTTGACTGATCCATCTTGAACACCTTCAAGATCATGTCAAGGTATGTGCTCATTTGAAAGTACCATTAAGCGTTTTAATCTATCCTTATGGATCTTGATGCTCAATGTTCAAGTAGCTTAATCCAGGTTTTCCATTGAAAACACTTTCCAAATAACCCTATATGCTTTCCAGAAATTCTACATCATTTCTGATCAACAATATGTCAACAACATATACTCATCAGAAATTCTATAGTGCTCCCACTCACTTCTTTGGAAATACAAGTTTCTCATAAACTTTGTATACACCCAAAATCTTTGATCATCATCAAAGCATACATTCCAACTCCGAGATGCTTACTCCAGTCCTTAGAAGGATTGCTAGAGCTTTGCATACCTATCAACATCTTTTAGGATTGACAAAACCTTTCGGTTTGTACCACATACAACCTTTCCTCAAGAAAATCGTCGAGGAAACAATATTTTGACATCCTATCTGCAAGATTTCATAAATAATGCAGTAATCGCTAATATAATTCCAACAGACTCTTAGCATCGCTACGAGTGAGAAAGTCTCATCGTAGTCAACTCTTTGAACTTGTCGGAAAACATCTTAACGACAAGTCGAGCTTTCTTAATGGTGACATTTACCATCATTGTCCGTCTTCCTTTTAAAATCCATCTGTACTCAACAGCCTTACGACCATCAAGTAGTTCTTCCAAAGTCTACACTTTGTTTTCATGTATGGATCCTCTCTCGGATTATATGGCCTCAAGCCATTTATCGGAATCCGGGCCCACCATCGCTTCTCCATAGCTCATAGGTTCATTGTTGTCTAGCAACATGACTTCCAAGACAGGATTACGTACCACTCTGAAGTAGTACGCATCCTTGTCATCCTACGAGGTTTGGGAGTGACTTGATCTGAAGTTTCATGATCACTATCATAAGCTTCCACTTCAATTGGTGTAGGTGCCACAGGAACAACTTCCTGTGCCCTGCCACACACTAGTTGAAGAGACGGTTCAATAACCTCATCAAGTCTCCACCATCCTCCCACTCAATTCTTTCGAGAGAAACTTTTCCTCGAGAAAGGACCCGATTCTAGAAACAATCCCTTATTGCTTTCGAATCTGAGACAGGATGTATACCCAACAGTTTTGGGTGTCCTATGAAGATGCATTTATCCGCTTTAGGTTCGAGCTTATCAGCCTGAAACTTTTTCACATAAGCGTTGCAGTCCCAAACTTTTAAGAAATGACAACTTAGGTTTCTCTAAACCATAGTTCATACGGTGTCATATCATCGGAATTACGAGGTGCCCTATTTAAAGTGAATGTGGTTGTCTCTAATGCCTAACCCATAAACTATTGTGGTAACTCGATAAGAGACATCATGGTATGCATCATATCCAATAGGGTGCAGTTATGATGTTCGGACACACCATCACACTATGGTGCTCCAGGCTGTATTAGTTGTGGAACAATTTCCACAATGTCTTAATTCTGTGCCAAACTCGTAATTCAGATATTCATCTCTATGATCATATCATAGATCTTTTATCATCTTGTCACGACGATCTTTCAACTTCACTCTGAAATTACTTGAACCTTTCAATAATTCAGACTCGTGATTCATCAAGTAAATATACTCAACGTCTACTCAAGTCATCTGTGAAGTAAGAACATAACGATATCCACTACATGCCTCAGCACTCATTGGACTGCACACATCAAAAATGTATTACTTCCAACAAGTTGCTTTCTTGTTCCATTTTACTGAAAATGAGGCTTTCGGTCATCTTGCCCATGTGGTATGATTTGCATGTCTCAAGTGATTCAAAATCAAGCGAGTACAAAACGGTCCATTTGCATGGAGGTTCTTCATGCATATACACCAATAGACATGGTTCGCATGTCTCAAACTTTTCAAAAATGAGTGAGCCCAAAGATCCATCAACATGGAGCTTCTTCATGCGTTTTATACCGATATGACTTACGTGGCAGTGCCACAAGTAGGTGGTACTATCATTACTATCTTTTGGCATGAACATGTGTATCACTACGATCGAGATTCAATAAACCATTCATTTTAGGTGTAAGACCATTGAAGGTATTATTCAAATAAACAGAGTAACCATTATTCTCCTTAAATGAATAACCGTATTGCAATAGACATAATCCAATCATGTCTATGCTCAACACAAACACCAATCTCGATGGTAGAAGGGAGCGTGCGATGCTTGATCATATCAACATTGAGAACACTTCCAACACATATCGTCAGCTCACCTTTAGCTAGTCTCCGTTTATTCCGTAGCTATTATTTCGAGTTACTAACACTTAGCAACCGAACCGGTATCTAATACCCTGGTGCTACTAGGAGTACTAGTAAAGTACACATTAACATAATACATCCAATATACTTCTATTGACCTTGCCAGCCTTCTTATCTACCAAGTATCTACGGTAATTCTGCTCCAGTGGCTGTTCCCCTTATTACAGAAGCACTCAGTCTCGGGTTTGGGTTCAACCTTGGGTTTCTTCACTAGAGCAGCAGCTGATTTGCCGTTTCATGAAGTATCCCTTCTTGCCCTTGCCCTTCTTGAAACTAGTGGTTTCACCAACCATCAACAATTGATGCTCCTTCTTGATTTCTACTTTTGCGGTGTCAAACATCGCGAATATCTCAAGGATCATCATATATGTCCTCGATATATTATAGTTCATCACGAAGCTCTAGCAGCTTGGTGGTAATGACTTCGGAGAACCATCACTATCTCATCTGGAAGATCAACTCCCACTTGATTCAAATGATTGTTGTACTCAGACAATCTGAGCACAAGCTCAACAATTGAGCTTTTCTCCTTAGTTTGCAGGTTAAGAAAATCGTCGGAGGTCTTATACCTCTTGACGTGGGCACGAGCCTGAAATTCCAATTTCAGCCCTCAAAACATCTCATATGTTTCGTGACGTTTCAAAACGTCTTTGGTGCCTCAACTCTAAACCGTTTAACTGAACTATCATGTAGTTATCAAAACGTGTATGTCAGATGTTCACAACATCCACAGACAACGTTCGAGGTTCAGCACACTGAGCGGTGCATTAAGGACATAAGCCTTCTAAGAAGCAATGAGGACAATCCTCAGTCTACAGACCTAGTCCGCATAATTGCTACTATCAACTTTCAACTAATTTTTTCTCTAGGAACATATCTAAACAGTAGAACTAAAGCGTGAGATACGACATAATTTGCAAAATCCTTTTGACTATGTTCAGGATAATTAAGTTCATCTTATGAACTCCCACTTAGATAGACATCCCTCTAGTCATCTAAGTGATTACATGATCCGAGTCAACTAGGCCGTGTCCGATCATCACGTGAGACGGACTAGTCATCATCGGTGAACATCTTCATGTTGATCGTATCTTCTATACGACTCATGCTCGACCTTTCGGTCTTCTGTGTTCCGAGGCCATGTCTATGCACATGCTAGGCTCGTCAAGTTAACCCTAAGTGTTTTTGCTGTGTAAATCTGTCTTACACCCGTTGTATGTGAACGTAAGGATCTATCACACCCGATCATCACGTGGTGCTTCGAAACGACGAACTGTAGCAACGGTGCACAGTTAGGGGAGAACACTTCTTGAAATTTTAATGAGGGATCATCTTATTTACTACCGTCGTTCTAAGCAAATAAGATGTATAAACATGATAAACATCACATGCAATCAAATAGTGACATGATATGGCCAATATCATGTAGCTCCTTTGATCTCCATCTTGGGGCTCCATGATCATCTATTACAAGAACATGATCAATCTCATACATTACATATATCATTCATCACATCCTTTTGGCCATATCACATCACATAGCATACCCTGCAAAACAAGTTAGACGTCCTCTAATTGTTGTTTGCATGTTTTACGTGGCTGCAATGGGTTTCTAGCAAGAACGTTTCTTACCTACGCAAAACCACAACGTGATATGCCAATTGCTATTTACCCTTCATAAGGACCCTTTTCATCGAATCCGATCCGACTAAAGTAGGAGAGACAGGCACCCGCTAGCCACCTTATGCATCTAGTGCATGTCAGTCGGTGGAACCGGTCTCACGTAAGAGTACGTGTAAGGTTGGTCCGGGCCGCTTCATCCCACGATGCCGTCGAATCAAGATAAGACTAGTAACGGCAAGCATATTGAACAAAATCAACGTCCACAACTACTTTGTGTTCTACTCGTGCATAGAATCTACGCAATAGACCTAGCTCTGATACCACTGTTGGGGAACGTAGCAGAAATTCAAAATTTTCCTACGTGTCACCAAGATCTATCTATGGAGAGACTAGCAACGAGGGGAAGGAGAGTGCATCTACATACCCTTGTAGATCGCTAAGCGGAAGCGTTCAAGTGAACGGGGTTGATGGAGTCGTACTCGTCGTGATTCAAATCACCGATGATCCTAGTGCCGAACGGACGGCACCTCCTCGTTCAACACACGTACAGCCCGGTGACGTCTCCCATGCCTTGATCCAGCAAGGAGACAGGGAGAGGTTGATGGAGATCCAACAGCACGACGGCGTGGTGGAAGTAGCGGGACACAGGGCTTCGCTAAGCGCTGCGGGAGGAAGAAGATGTGTCACGGGAGGGAGAGGGAGGCGCCAGGCCTTAGATTGGTTTGCTCCTCCTTTTCCCCACTATATATAGGGCCAAGAGAGAGGGGGAGGCGCAGCCCTTGCCCCTTCCTCCAAGGAAGGGTGCGGCCAAGGGTGGGGAGGAGTCCATCCTCCCCAAGGCACCTCGGAGGTGCCTTCCCCTTTTAGGACTCTCCTCTTTTTCCCATCTCTTGGCGCATGGGCCTCTTGGGGCTGGTGCCCTTGGCCCATATAGGCCAAGGCACACCCCCTACAGCCCATGTGGCCCCCCGGGGCAGGTGGCCCCACCCGGTGGACCCCCGGGACCCTTCCGGTGGTCCCGGTACAATACCGATGACCCCGAAACTTGTCCCGATGGCCGAAACAGGACTTCATATATATAATTCTTTACCTCCGGACCATTCCGGAATTCCTCGTGACGTCCGGGATCTCATCCGGGACTCCGAACAACATTCGGGTTACCGCATACTAATATCTCTACAACCCTAGCGTCACCGAACCTTAAGTGTGTAGACCCTACGGGTTCGGGAGACATGCAGACATGACCGAGACATTCTCCGGTCAATAACCAACAGCGGGATCTGGATACCCATGATGGCTCCCACATGTTCCACGATGATCTCATCGGATGAACCACGATGTCAAGGACTTAATCAATCCCGTATACAATTCCCTTTGTCTAGCGGTATGTTACTTGCCCGAGATTCGATCGTCGGTATCCTTATACCTTGTTCAATCTCGTTACCGGCAAGTCTCTTTACTCGTTCCGTAACACATCATCCCGTGATCAACTCCTTGGTCACATTGCGCATATGATGATGTCCTACCGAGTGGGCCCAGAGATACCTCTCCGTTTACACGGAGTGACAAATCCCAGTCTCGATTCGTGCCAACCCAACAGACACTTTCGGAGATACCTGTAATGCACCTTTATAGCCACCCAGTTACGTTGTGACGTTTGATACACCCAAAGCATTCCTACGGTATCCGGGAGTTGCACAATCTCATGGTCTAAGGAAATGATACTTGACATTAGAAAAGCTTTAGCATATGAACTACACGATCTTTGTGCTAGGCTTAGGATTGGGTCTTGTCCATCACATCATTCTCCTAATGATGTGATCCCGTTATCAACGACATCCAATGTCCATGGTTAGGAAACCGTAACCATCTATTGATCAACGAGCTAGTCAACTAGAGGCTCACTAGGGACATGGTGTTGTCTATGTATCCACACATGTATCTGAGTTTCCTATCAATACAATTATAGCATGGATAATAAACGATTATCATGAACAAGGAAATATAATAATAACCAATTTATTATTGCCTCTTGGGCATATTTCCAACACATACCTACTGATTGATTCCCAGGGAGTCCGGCTTATGCCTCAAATCATTGGAAGGTTCCTTCAAAAATATTTTTCTTAAATGTTGCCTCTTTCGTTGCCTTTTTTTTCCTTAGGGAGACCCTTTTCAGTGGGCTATCGGATCCATGATGCACTCTTCGTTGCATGTTGTGGATATTTTCTTGGTCTCCCCAGTTTTAACGGACTCAGTCCAACACCAAAAAAACTGGCTTTCCCATACCACATCATGCTGTTGATTGAAGTTTCGGCTACCCTAGGACTTGTCGGAGGGTGGCACAATGTGTCAAGTTGCCGGCAGAGCGGCTCCTACACCCACAATGCACGACACGTATTAGGCGTATGCTCTCGGAGGCAGCGGAGACGATTACTTGGGCACTTCTGAGCGCCGAGACCCCGCGCCCTTCATGTTTCCTGTCATGCTTCATGTTCACTGAGGCTCGCATCCCAGGGGAGACTATAGGAAAAGATTCGTGGTGGCTACCTGGCCCAATGCAAGTTGGTTCGGTGCCTAGCCACATGACAACCCTAGGATACGCCACCAAAAAGCTCCAGATAAAATGCCAGAGGGTTTTCTTGGTCCACAGAGGTGAACAGGTGCCTTCCAAGTTCTCAAGGTGGGTCTTCAAGAAGTCATGAAAGAAGAATCCCCGAGAAGTGCAAGAAAAATCCTCAAAAAGTTCAAGCAAGTTCATGAAGTCTGCGGCCAATCAATCCACACAAAAAAATCCAGAATCTCCACGAAGCAATAAAAAAAAAGAAAAATCCCAAGAGTCCAAGAAGTAGTCAAGTTGTCCCAAGCAGTAAGAGACACACTGGAAAGAAGGCGGAAGGTAGATGTTCACCATCCCTCAATCAGGCATGAAGAAAAAATCGCCAAGCTGTTCTCCCAAAACCATCTACCCTGAACCTACCATACCCAAGTCCCTGGGTTCATGAGGCATGTACAGGGGGCATGGCGGACTGTGGGGCCCCTTCGCACGATGATGGGCCAGAATATGAATCTCTGTTGCCTCTCGGAAGCATCCCGAAACACGGCGTCTTCATACACGTACACCGAGGCTTTTGCAGTAGTTGAGTTGTAATCGTCATGGTATTTCGACGATTCCCGATGACAAGTCCTTTGGTAGCCTTCTCGGATGTCACACCTATAGCTCGTGTATAACGGGAAAGCCAACATTTAAAAAAAAACAACCAAACCTTCCTTTTCGTTTTCTTCCTCCTTGTTCGCTTTGTTTTGTTGGGTATTTCTAGTTGTTGTACTTCCCCAACATCTTTTGCAGGCAATGAATAGGTACTTCTCGGCGTTGCCAATGACAACCTAACGTCGAGTACTCTACACCAACCAACATCGCAGGCGTCCGGGGCAACCAACCCGTATGCCATGAACGTCGACTATATCCCGACGTCAAACCTCTACACCGACCTACACCATGTTCGCATGGCGGCGCCGACGGCATCCCGACGACCAATCACCTACACTAACATCAACCGTGAGCGCCGGAAGGCGACACTTGCATGGTCCTAAGGGTGGTGCCGATGTCACTCCGGTACCCCGTCTCCAACAACAATGAAGCTTGGGGGCAATATCACCCCCTTGATCATCGATAAGGCCGATGGCGTCCCGGCATACCATCAGAATTTCCTCGCCATGCCATGGAAACCCACTATCCAAGGTGTAAGTGAGTTGTCGATGGTCTACTGACGCCTCACCTACATCATCACTAGAAGATCACGGGAGCAGTGTAATGCGCCAGTGCGGCTAGCATGAATCTGTGAAACCCTTCGATCTAGTCGGCTGACACCGCAACAGCTAGGCGGTCGCGACTAGGTTGATAAAACTTCTCCAAAATGTGGCATGGTATTGCGCTACAAAATGGAGGTAAGCTGAGATTGCTTCATTGATCGGCGCCATAGAAGCTACATGGCCCAACAAGCTGTCTCAGAAAGCGGAAGGATCTACCCGCGTTATCTTTAAATTAAAAAAAACAAGGCTGCAAGTAAATTGCGCCCATCGGTCGAACATTTTCACCAAGTCAAGTTTGATCGCTCCGCGCTCGAACTCAACTTGGCGAGGGGGCATTTGTTCGACGAGATTTTGTCGCGCGAAGTATCTATTAGCGCGGAAAGTTTTTTTATAATGTTTTTCCTCACTTTTCTCTTAGAATCACAGGAGGAACAAATACAAATAAAGAGGCACGCCCAGGATAATCATCCGGGGGAACTGCTCCCAGGATAATCGCTAGCGACGCGATCCCTCAACAGAAAACTGGCGGCGCATCTGCAGGGCACGAGCTGCTCTTTCGTACCCTAGCCTCTGGCTATAAAAGCCATCAACTCCTTTGGCACAGAGGGCACGGAGACCACGCAGCTACGCCGCAAGGCTGCTGCCCATTACACACATATACACCACCCCGCAAGGCTTTTTCATCCTCTGATCTCTACACGCACGTCCGGAGAGAAGACCCCCGCTAGCACCACACCCATCCATCATACATCTACGCGGGCACGCAGCCGGCAGAAGACCAGATCGCATCAACAGGTCAATGCAGCCGGGCGAGAACACCAGCGCCAGCGACATGGACACCAAGCTCACGTTCCTGAAGGGTGAGATTTTGATCTAATACATCTATTTTCTTCTGTCTCTTTCTCTCTAGCATGTATGCGCTACGCGGAGAGTGTGTACCGGTCTCTGGAGACGACACTTGTGTGATATCGTCGCCGCCACCGGAGACGACTGCACCGGAACAACAAAATGCACCGACACCGCCGGAGATCATCTATGCCAAGCCTTTTATTTTCAGGTGTCATGTTCTTGGCCCGAGATGAGTCGGGACCTGCCGGAGCTCGCCAACGACGCTGCCCAACCGCTAGCCCCGGTGCCCTTACCATGGCGGCCTTCATGGTGCTCGGTGAACGCCTCATGGCGTACAGGTCGCGACGCACAGATTGCCATGAACAAGGCCACGGTGAACAGGTTCATGGCAAAGGGTACACCGGCGTACAGGTTTTGCATCACGCTCTTGGAGGAGATGAAGTGGTGCAACCGGAGCTCGCTGACGACACAGCCCGAGACTCGCCTTCCCCTTCACGGTGTACAGGTCCTTGGTGGAACCAATATCCGCAACGACGGATCTAAGACCGGTTCCTCCTTCATAAGGCCCGTGTCCCTGACGAACAGGTCAATGGCGTACAGATCCTTCACCGAACCAAAGATTGCAACGACTCTATACAAGACCAGTCCCTCCTTCGAGAGGCGCACCCACCATGGCGGACAGTTCCTCGGCGTACAGGTCCATGGCATCACCGGCGCACAGGTCACTCTTTCGCGTAGTACCAGCCCAAGGCGATGCGGCCTCTGCGATACCACTTTCCACGGCCCGTGAGGCGGCCCCTTTGTCTTGGCGGACCGCCGAATACTCGGCGTCTAGCCGAGACGAGGCGCCAACCACCCCGGGCATGCCCATGTGAGCGCGCGTTGGTTTTTTTTATACTGACGCCGGTCTCCCCAAACCGTTACTCCCGCAAGGAGCAGCCCCTTGAACACCCCGATGAAGCAACAGGTCATCAAGAAGTCTGAGCCGACCGCGACCCATGCTACCCCAACACCAACTACTCCAACGCCGCCAAGACCGACGAGGCACGACGGCGAGGGCGGGCGCGGCCACCGCTAAGGCCACGTCACTTGCGGCGCGTGTACCGACGAGGACATGGGTTCTGCCGCTGCCCACACACACATCACCATCATCACGAATGGAGGACGAGAAGCGAAGACGACGAAGACGACCACATAGCTTAATCGGAGGTATCTCGCGGAGCAACCCGCGGGAGTAATTAACCGGGAGCCTTCCGAGGCCCCGGGAACCAAGAGACCACAATCGCCATAGTCAGGCTGGCTGCGCTAGTAGGCCACGGAGCGCACTTTTTCTTTACGGGATCTTGTACTTTTTTTTCTCCAATGAGATCAATGAAATACTCGTTTCCCGCATCCTTTTCTTTGTGTACTACTGTACACTGGCACGCTCGCAATTTTTTATTTCCCCTGGCGCGTAGAGAGATAATAATACGATAACCATCGTTGTTTGTTATTATTTTTCGTGTCAAACAAAATGGCACGCCTGGTGGGACATGGTTCTCCTCCCAATCCACACAGCATGCTGCATGACAAGGCATCGGCGAGGATTTCCGTTGATCGAGATCCCTTTTTCTGCAGGTGGACTCTCACACGGAAGCCACTCGGAGCCATCGGTGCTTCAATTTGGATCGATGCCAGCAATGATCGTCATCGAGCTCGGTGACAAGGTCTACGTGTATGAAGCTCAAGATCCTGCGCAGTTCCAAACTGTGCAATCGAGGAAGGCGCAAAGGCGGGAGGCCGCCAAGGCGAAGAAGGAGCTTCTCGAGCTAATGCTCGAGGCACGTGCCTTATTGAAGGAGTCGACAAGGGCGGATATGAAAGGAGACGTGGAGGCGGCTCAAGGCCTTCGCGCCAAGGCCGCCAACAGGCGGGCAAGAGCGGCGTCCCATCACGCCCCTACCCCATTTCCACACTTGAAGCCTTCACGACCAGCACCCCGACGCACCGAGGTTGAGCTGCTTGAAGGTTCGGAGGCCATCGCCCAGAACTTGCGGAAACTCATGGCGAACGCACGTTTGTCGGAAAGCCCGCACCCTCTTCGGAACTATAGGAGGATGTATCACAAGGTACAACGACTCCACCAACAAATTACCTCACGCCTTGCTCAGAGCACGGTGCCTGAGGAGGATTGGTCCCTCGAAGCAAGGGACTTGGCGGACAAGGTGTTCACTTACCAGAGCACCCAGGCCCCTCCGTACGACTTGTTCCCTGATGACTGGGCGCACGAGCCAACCAAGATCAAGCAGCTGGTGAGGCGGGCCATTATGAAGGAGTTCTGGAAGCGGCGTTCACGCAAGGAGCCTGTTCTACCGGGCCCTACAGTCTCCATCAACCTTGAAGATACTCGACGGTGGGCATGGGCGCCATGCCTCCACACCTCCGCGGTTGACGGACGATCTTTCACCAACAACAACAGGTTTTCTGTCCTTCGCCATGAAGCACTAGCGCCACGTGATGAAGACCTGCGGCGAGAATTTCGCCAACTCCAAGAGCAGATGAACAACATCCAGAGGCGGCTACTTGATCCCGTGGCACCAAGTACATCATCAACACAGGGTGCAGGAGGGACCAGACGTCAAGCCCTGAGTCATCGCCCTCAACATGAGCGCCACACGTTGGCACCTCGACGACCACCGTCACCAACCCGACACTTTCAACAACGGAGGCATCCCAACATGCCCCCACATTGGAACCGATGGTCAAGACACCAGGAGGAAGAAAGGAACACACAGCCCACTCAGCAATGGCGACCACGGGAGCCTTCGCGACCGACGCTTCCACCACGACCATCTTCTCCCAGGCGGGGAGATCGACCACAACTATAGGTAACAATGGACAAGACTTCCTCATCCACGCGATGACCTGCACCACCACTTCTCCCCATGCCACCAGTGCCAGTAAGGGCTGGCGGCGTGCCGACGGATAACCAACGCAAGCGCGAGAGGCGCCGGAGAAACCGCCAAGTTCTATATAAAGAACTCGAGGACTTAGTCCTTCGACACACCCAGGTACGCCTACGACCCGATGGCGCGGTCGTTCAAGAAAATGACAGAATCAGGTTCCGCATCTCCCCCGACTTAGAACGGCACAAGCGGTATAACTACCTGCTCAGTCGTTTGGCGCAGAAACCGTGCAAGTCCTCCACAAGCAGTGCAGAGAAAAGGAGCAAGGAGGTGCCTTCTTCATCCCTTCCCCCAAAAGATGGTGAACAGGTGAAGGCTTCCATGACACCACCCCCATTGGAGGACCGGAAGACACCGCCCCCGACGTCCACACCGATGGACGACATTGAAGTAACCAAGTTTACGACCTCCACCAACAACGAAGCGGCTCCTAATGCTACATCCAAGTCCGCTCTCGAACCAGACGCAACACTTCCCACGAATCCTCCTCTTGTTCCTTCTGATAGGTTGGACCAAGATGGGGAGGCTAATAAGCTTCAGCACGAGGCAGACAAAGCGAAGGAGCCAGTTGAGAAGAACCTTGCTTTGTGTGGTACACTAGGAGTGCAACCCAGTCAAGAATCAAGTAATGGATGACGACCTCCTCGCATCACCCAGGAGTTTGGCTATCCTTCAGATGAAGAGATAGTGCCAAACCCTAAGGCGGACTTCTGGAAGACTTTCTTACCCCGCCTTGGCCATGTGTGTGCATGGTTCAAAGGAGCAGAGGGGGGCCCTAAGACAAGCTCTTCATCATCACAAGAAGGTGCAAGATCGAAGGCCCCATGTCTTCCTGTAACTGCAGGCAAAGGATCGCTAGCGGATGGAAGCACTTCACGA
Organism: Triticum urartu; assembly: GCF_056163025.1. NCBI lineage: Eukaryota > Viridiplantae > Streptophyta > Magnoliopsida > Poales > Poaceae > Triticum > Triticum urartu. The sequence continues at coordinate 745,334,877 of NC_141875.1, read as the reverse complement.
CATCGAGACATATCACCACGCCGCTACACCGACATCAAGGCTCGTCTTCCTGAAGACCCTAATGAACTTCACCAGGTTGCAAGTCGGCCTGGAGCGAACACGCGACTGAGGTCCATTGCACGTCAGAGTGTAATGGATGGGCCCGCTGGAGGTGGAGAGCACCAAGATGACCCTGACGACGAAGAGAGCTTCCCTGACTCATCTTCTTTGCCTTCGTTGGAGAGGCACCCGAACTCCCCTCCTTACCAAGAGCTTATCCCGTCTGATTTCTCAGACTTCGAAGATGGCATTAGAGATCTCCACACCGTGCCAATTCGCATGCTGAACAGTGGCGGTGCCCCTGAAGATCCCGGTGCCGTCGTCCAGGAGCCAGGTGCCGCAAATGCAGTAGCTGCGCATCAAGCTTCCTTAGAAGAACAGGTCAGGGACCAGCGGCAGGCAATCAACCAGTTGTCGTCCAAGCTTGACCAGTTCATCGAGCTCATGATGAACAACCAAGGTGCTCCATCACGAGGCGCACCGCGACGGGTGGTGGATCCACAAGAAGAAGAGCTACTTGGTGACACTAATGATGTGAGTCAATGCCAAGACCCTAGCATGCACGCTCGACCGTTGGTTAGCCCCGTTGGTTCTGCCAACATGGCGCCAAATGCAAGCATGTTGAAGGACTGCCACGACATTGTTGAAGATATGGTGGCCAGAAAGTTCAAGCAAATGACGATAGATCAAGCACCTCGCACCTCCGAGAGCGAGCTAGAGAAGCCTTATGAGGCGTGGCATGACATGGTGGCACCCACCGAAGTTCTGCCAGTTCGATGGAACCGGTGATGCAAGGGAGCACTTGGCGTACTTCGAAGCGTCATGCGGCGACACGGCAAACAGCTCGTCACTCCTCTTGCGTCAATTTTCAGGGTCGTTAACAGGACCTGCATTCCATTGGTACAGTCGTTTACCAGTCGGATCCATTGGAAGTTGGGCGGGCATGAAGGAAGTCTTCAAGAAGCACTTCGTCGCCATGAAGAAGGACTTCTCCATCGTTGAGCTGGCGCAAGTTCGACAACGACGAGATGAGTCCATCGACGACTACATCATCAGATTCCGCAACAGCTATGTGCGCCTCGCTAGAGAGATGCACCTTGAGGACGCCATCGAGATGTGTGTCCATGGGATGCAACAACATTGGTCACTTGAGGTCTCTCGGTGCGAGCCTAGGACCTTCAGTGCCCTAAGCACGGCGGTAGCAGCCACGAAGCTTGAGTTCGAGAAATCACCGCAGATAATGGAGCTCTACAAGAATGCCAGCGCATTCGACCCTGCCAAGCGCTTCGCCGCGACATCAAGCAAGCTAACAATGGGGGCAAGCTGAAGGCGCCGGCGGAAGCAAACACCACTAAGATCTTCTCGTCTGCACCCCAAGGCCAGGTGCCCGTCTTGGGAGCAAGAGGCGAACAAGCAGCAGGAAGACAACGCCCGTCGATCCAGGACCTCCTCAAGAAGCAGTACATCTTCCATCGTGAACTTGTCAAGGACATGTTCAGTCAGCTAATGGAGCATCGAGCATTGAACCTTCCAGAACCTCGGAGGCCCGATCAGGTATGGATGACTGATAATCCATTGTTTTGCCCATATCACAGGTATGTGGGTCACATCATCGAGGATTGCATTGCCTTCAAAGAATGGCTCCAAAGAGCTGTTAATGAGAAGAGGATCAACTTGGACCCAGAAGCCATCAACCCGGACTACCACACGGTGAACGTGGTGAGTGTGGCCTCATCCCCTGCACTAGGTCAAGAGATGGAGCACGAAGAAAAGTGTGTGCCACTCGTGCAGGTTGAAGACCAGCTATCTAGCCTCATTCTGTCCATGACGCAAGCACTTCAACTCCATCAGGGGGCAACCCCAGCCATCCACAAGGAGGGGCCTTGGAGAATGGTTCGCCTGAAGCCATACCCGAGGAGCCTTCCACCTCGACCTCCACGCGCAGCTCCCATGGCGCAAGCGGCCCCAAGGATCCTAGGACGAGTTGATCCGAGTCAACGCCGCCCTCCACCAAGATTTGTCACTAAGTAGGAGGGAAACGAGTCGTTCCCACAACCAGGGCGTGTGTTACCCACCTTGGAGCAGCTCATGCCACGCGCTCGAGTGCAGGTACCGGCAAAGGGGAGGCAAGAAGATCAAGAAGAAGCTAGACCATCCCAATCATCAAACAGCGAAAGCTGCAACGCCATCCTCAGCTATAGCGACACACCAGGCTCTGATTTGGAAGATGTATTCACACCCGAAGAGCAAGAGGTGTTCCGTGCTGAAGACACGAAGAAGGACGTGCAAGCAGAAGAGGTGAACATGAACTTGCATGGAGGCAAGGTTCTACCTGAGCCACTGATGATCAAGCCAACAAGGGTGCACAAGCCGGCTGCCTTAAAAGAGGCGCCCTTGCAAGAGGAAGTGCATGAAGAACAAGGCCAAGGGAAGACAAAGCAACATGATGTCGACTACAACATCATCGCCCACCTCAAGCGAATCCCCGCACTTTTGAGTGTGCATGATGCCCTGATGATGGTGCCCGACCTTCGCAAAGCCCTCATCAAGGCGCTTCAAGCTCCGGAGCTCTACGAGGTGTCCATGGCGAAGCATCGCCTCTTCTCCAATCCCCTATTCATGAATGAAATAACATTTGACGAGGAAGACAAGCTCATAGATGATAGTGACCATAACCGACCGCTCTACATGGAAGGTAACATTGGCACTGCACACCTTCGCAGGATCCTCATCGACCCAGGGTCTGCCGTGAATATCCTGCCGCTTCAGAGCTTGACGCGGGCTGGTTTCATGATGGACGACTTGGAGTCCATAGATGTAATGATCTACGGCTTCGACAACCAGGGAAAACCAACGTTGGGCGCCATCACAGTGAAGATCCAGATGTCTACATTCAGCTTCAAGGTGCGATTCTTCGTCATTGAAGCGAACACCTCCTACTCGGCCCTTTTGGGGAGGCCGTGGATTCACAAGTACCGCGTCGTGCCATCCGCTCTTCACCAATGCCTAAAGTTCCTCGACACCCAAGGCACATAGCAGCGCATCATCGGCAACATCTCTCCTTACACTATGCAGGAATCTCACCATGCAGATGCAAAGTATTACTTCCCTGTAGAAGGCAGCGACCAGCAGTTAGGGCGGACGACACCTTCGGCTGATGTCTTGATCAAGCCAGGTGTGGCACCGGCGGCCGAGATAAAGCGCCTCCTCATGCCATGCTCACCTTCCGGGGCAAAGGACTCCTTCCCGCGAAGCCATAGGAGCCAAGGACGTAGGCGATCATCCTCAACAGGGCGCCACGACTCCAATCGCTTTTCCCCTGCAGAGATCGGGAGCTCTACTTCGACCTTGCGTGGGACAGGATCTTTCGAGCCTGTTCCAACAGCCCCGTTACTATTGAAGGCAAGATTCCCGACATAAACGTCAGCCAACCTGCGGTGCCCAGGAGGGTCGAAAGATGCTAATAGGCGGCAATGATGCGCCACCAACCATCACGTTGCAGGCACGCAGGACTCCGAAGGAGGAACCCGCGCCCGCACCAGGAGTGGTTAGAACAAGAATAAAAGAGATGGAGGAAGTCGCAAGGGGAGCTCAGGCGTGCAGCCCCCGTCACTCTACATCTCAGTGGCTTCTCCGTTGGAGGTTTGGGCGATTCCCAACTCACCCGGATGTGGAGTCCATACCATTTTCTACAAGGTTCCCCAGGTAAAACAATGTGATTCTATATGTGAGTTTCCCAAACCTTGCAGTGACCCAGAGGAGGTGCTACACACGATGAAGGCTGAGCCCAAGATGGTTCGCTTGCTGGAGAAGGCTGGGATCACTCTTCGTCGAAACAACAGGATGCCTCCACCGCCGGCTATATGTGAAGAATGGTGGAGACAAGCAGAGGGCCTCGTCAAGCAAAAAGGCAAGGCCCAACCAAAGTTTGGGCTCAGCTACATCGATCTCGACGCCCCTAGCGATGAAGGGAAGCTTGGCCCCGTGCCAACACCACGAGAACCAGAAGACGAAGGGCGACCAATGCTAGAAGGGGACCTCTACAACACCAGCATGCCTTTCGGGTTGAAGAATGCTGGTGCAACATATCAGCATGCCATGACATGTGTCCTTGGCGATCTGACCCGCCCTACGGCGAAATTCTACACCTACGATGTCTCTAGAAATGAAGGGGAGGAGCCCGACGACGGAGCACGAGTCAACTGCCATGCCACGTCGGTCTCGTCGAGCGACGACTCTGACACTTCGCCCATCCTTCCTCATCAACAACACCCCATCAACGTCGAGCCAAGTGATGATGAGGAGTTCATCTCCGCACCAGCACCCCAAGAACTCGAAGACGGAGGGCAGCCGACCATCAACGATCTTGTGCAGGTCAACCTCGGGACTGAAGATGACCCACGCCCCACTTTTGTTAGCGCCACGCTGACATAAGAGGAGCGAGAAGAGTACCGATGCTTCTTGATGGAGTGCCGAGATTGCTTCGCCTGGAACTACAAGGAGATGTCGGGGTTGGACCCTCGTGTCGCCACCCACAAGCTGGCCATCGACCCACAATTCCGTCCTATCAAGCAGCAACCGTGACGCTTGCGTCTGGAACTCGAAGGTGATTTCATCACTGAGGTAGACAAACTAATTGCTGCAGGTTTCATCAAGGAGGTCAAGTATCCATGGTGGCTCGCCAACATCGTCCCGGTGGAGAAGAAGAATGGGCAGATACGAATCTGCCAGGACTTCCGTGACTTGAATCGAGCCTGCCCCAAAGATGACTTTCGCTTGCCGATCCCGGAGATAGTCATCGACTCCACCACGGGACACGGCGCACTATCCTTCATGGATGGTTCATCAGGCTACAACCAGATCAAGATGGATCCAGATGACGCCATCGACACCGCTTTTAGGACCCCGAAGGGCAACTTCTACTACATCGTCATGCCTTTCGGATTGAAGAACGCCGGCGCAACGTACCAACGTGCCATGACGTGCATTCTTGGTGATTTAATCCACCATTCGGTGGAGTGCTACGTCGATGACATGGTGGTCAAGACCAAAGAACGCGAGCATCATCTAGAAGATCTTCGAGTGGTCTTTGAGCGGCTACGACAACATCAACTCAAGATGAACCTGTTGAAGTGTGCCTTCGGCGTTCAGTCGGGCCTCTTCCTCGGCTTTGTCGTTCTCATGGAGGCATAGAGATCGAGCCTAAGAAGATCAAGGCCATCATCGACATGCCACCACCCCAAGATCTTAAGGAGTTGAAGTCATTGCAAGGGAAGCTAGCATACATCCGACGCTTCATCTCCAACCTCTCCGGACGCATCCAACCCTTCTCGAGCCTCATGAAGAAAGGAGCTCCGTTCGTGTGGGATGAGGGATGCCAACGCGTCTTTGATGATATCAAAAGGTACCTCCTTAATCCACCTGTCTTGGCAGCTCCTGTCAAGGGGCGCCCACTCATTCTATATATTGCAGCGCAACCTACTTCGGTGGGTGCTTTGTTCGCCCAAAACAATGACGAAGGGAAGGAAGTGGCCTGCTACTACTTGAGTCGCACCATGGTGGGGGCCGAGCGAAATTACTCTGCAATAGAGAAATTATGCCTGGCCCTAATCTTCGCGTTAAAGAAGTTGAGGCACTACACGCTAAAGCACCAAATCCAGCTCGTCGCAAGAGCGGACCCCGTAAGGTACGTGCTAAGTCAGCCCGCGCTCATGGGGCGACTGGGAAAATGGGCGCTTCTCATGATGGAGTTTGATATCACTTTTGTCCCTCAGAAGGCAATCAAAGGGCAAGCGTTGGCGGAGTTCCTCGCGGCGCACCCGGTGCCAGATGATTCCCCTCTCATCATCGATCTTCCAGATGAGGAGGTCTTCACCGTCGACCTCGACGCACTGTAGGAGCTCTACTTCGACGGTGCCTCTCACATGGAGGCCGATGCTGATGGAGCCCCAAGACGAAGGGCAGGCGCAGGTTTGGTGTTCAAGATGCCGCAAAGAGGGGTGATGTATCACTCATTTTCCCTCCTCAAAGAAGAATGCTCAAATAATGAGGCAGAGTATGAGGCGCTCATCTTCGGCCTTCTCCTGGCGCTCTCCATGGATGTCCGCTCTTTACGGGCCTTTGGTGACTCCCAGCTCATTGTTCATCAAGTCAATGACATCTACGAAGTTCGCAAGCCTGAACTAGTACCGTACTACACTGCGACCCAGAACCTCATGGAAAAATTTCAACACGTTGAAGTGCTCCATGTCCCACGAAGCAGAAATGCGCCTGCTGATGCATTGGCAAAACTAGCGGCAGCATTGGTGCTCCCAGATAATAAAACCATGCAGGTAAATATTGAAGAAAGGTGGCTCCTCCCAGCTGTTCTGGAGCTTATCCCGGCGGAGTACGAAGTCAACTCCATCATGACGAACACCGTGGAGGAAAACGAGTGGCTGCAACCCTTCCTCGACTACTTCAAGCATGGCAGTCTCCCTGACGACCCCGTCGCGAGACGCCAACTACAATGACGACTCCCCTTTTATCTTTATGAAGCAGGTGTCCTATACAGGCGGTCTCATGGACAGGAGGTCCTACTTCGGTGCGTCAATCGAGGTGAAGCCGAGAAGATCCTCCAGGAGATGCACCATGGAGTCTGTGGCGGGCACCAAGGAGGAGCTAAGATGTATCATAGCATACGTCTTGCAGGATACTACTGGCCCGGCGTCATGGCGGACTGCCTTCGGGTGGCCAGGTCATGCCACAACTGTCAAGTACATGGCGACTTCAAGCATCAGCCGCCGGTCCCGCTTCACCCTACAGTTCCCTCTTGGCCATTTGACGCCTAGGGAATCGACGTCATAGGCCTCATTGAGCCCCCGTCATCCGGGGGGCATCGTTTCATCCTCGCCGCAACAGACTACTTCTCCAAATGGGTGGAAGCCGTCCCACTACGGGAGGCCAAGTTCCTAGAGCAAAATATCATATATCGCTTTGGGATCCCACACCGCATCACCTCCGACAATGCCAAGGCATTCAAGTCCAACAAGATGTACAGGTTCATGGAGAAGTACAAGATCAAGTGGAACTACTCCACCGGCTACTACCCTCAAGCCAATGGGGCGATCGAAGCCTTCAACAAGATGTTAGGCAAGATACTCAAGAAGACAGTGACAAGACACAAGAGAGACTGGCATGATCGTCTCTTCGAGTCCTTATGGGCGTACCACGTTACAGTCCGTACCCCGACACAGGCTACTCCATTTTCTCTCGTTTATGGGAGTGATGCCGTACTACCATTGGAAGTCCAGCTACGCTCCTTACGGGTGGCTCTCCAAGAAGGACTCACCCAAGATGAACAGGTACAACTTCATTTTCAGGAGCTTGACGCCCTTGAAGAGGAGCGACTTCATGCCCTGCAAAACCTGGAGCTCTACCGCCAGAACATGGTGAGAGCCTATGACAAGCTCGTCAAGCAGCGCGTATTTCGGAAGGGCGATTTGGTCCTCGTGCTTCGTCGACCCATCGTCATCACGCACAAGACGAAGGGGAATTTCGAGCCAAAGTGGGAAGGACCATATGTCGTCGAGCAAGTCTACGACGGGGGTGCATACCAGCTGATTGATTCCCAGGGAGTCCGGCCTATGCCTCCAATCAATGGAAGGTTCCTTCAAAAATATTTTTATTAAATGTTGCCTCTTTCGTTGCCTTTTTTTCCTTGGGGAGACCCTTTTCAGTGGGATTTCGGATCCATGATGCACTCTTCGTTGCATGTTGTGGATATTTTCTTGGTCTCCCCAGTTTTAACGGATTCAGTCCAACACGAAAAAAACTGGTTTCCCCTACCACATCATGCTGTTCATTGAAGTTTCGGCTACCCTAGGACTTGTCGGAGGGTGGCACAATGTGTCAAGTTGCAGGCAGAGCGGCTCCTACACCCACAATGCACGACATGTATTAGGCGTATGCTTTCGGAGGCAGCGGAGACGATTACTTGGGCACTTCTGAGCGCCGAGACCCCGCGCCCTTCATGTTTCCTGTCATGCTTCATGTTCACTGAGGCTCGCATCCCAGGGGAGACTATAGGAAAAGATTCGTGGTGGCTACCTGGCCCAATGCAAGTTGGTTCGGTGCCTAGCCACATGACAACCATGGGATACGCCACCAAAAAGCTCCAGATAAAATGCCAGAGGGTTTTCTTGGTCCACAGAGGTGAACAGGTGCCTTCCAAGTTCTCAAGGTGGGTCTTCGAGAAGTCATGAAAGAAGAATCCCCGAGAAGTGCAAGCAAAATCCACAAAAAGTTCAAGCAAGTTCATGAACTCTGCGGTCAATCAATCCACACAAAAAAAATCCAGAATCTCCACGAAGCAATAAAAAAAAGAAAAATCCCAAGAGTCCAAGAAGCAGTCAAGTTGTCCCAAGCAGTAAGAGACACACTGGAAAGAAGGCGGAAGGTAGATGTTCACCATCCCTCAATCAGGCATGAAGAAAAAATCGCCAAGCTGTTCTCCCAAAACCATCTACCCTGAACCTACCATACCCAAGTCCCTGGGTTCATGAGGCATGTACAGGGGGCATGGCAGACTGTGGGGCCCCTTCGCATGATGATGGGCCAGAATATGAATCTCTGTTGCCTCTCGGAAGCATCCCGAAACACGGCGTCTTCATACACGTACACCGAGGCTTATGCAGTTGTTGAGTTGTAATCGTCATGGTATTTCGACGATTCCCGATGACAAGTCCTTTGGTAGCCTTCTCGGATGTCACACCTATAGCTGGTGTATAACGGGAAAGCCAACATTTAAAAAAAACAACCAAACCTTCCTTTTTGTTTTCTTCCTCCTTGTTCGCTTTGTTTTGTTGGGTATTTCTAGTTGTTGTACTTCCCCAACATCTTTTGCAGGCAATGAATAGGTACTTCTCGGCGTTGCCAATGACAACCTAACGTCGAGTACTCTACACCAACCAACATCGCAGGCGTCCGGGGCAACCAACCCGTATGCCATGAACGTCGACGATATCCCGACGTCAAACCTCTACACCGACCTACACCGTGTTCGCATGGCGGCGCCGACGGCATCCCGGCGACCAATCACCTACACCAACATCAACGGTGAGCACCGGAAGGCGACACTTGCATGCTCCTAAGGGTGGTGCCGATGTCACTCCGGTACCCCGTCTCCAAGAACAATGAAGCTTGGGGGCAATATCACCCCCTTGATCATCCATAAGGCCGATGGCGTCCCGGCATACCATCAGAATTGCGTCGGCATGCCATGGCAACCCACTATCCAAGGTGTAAGTGAGTTGTCGATGGTCTACTGACGCCTCACCTACATCATCACTGGAAGATCACGGGAGCAGTGTAATGCGCCAGTGCGGCTAGCATGAATCTGTGAAACCCTTCGATCTAGTCGGCTGACACCGCAACAGCTAGGCGGTCGCGACTAGGTCGATAAAACTTCTCCAAAATGTGGCATGGTATTGTGCTGGAAAATGGAGGTAAGCTGAGATTGCTTCATTGATCGGCGCCATAGAAGCTACATGGCCCAACAAGCTGTCTCAGAAAGCGGAAGGATCTACCCGCGTTATCTTTAAATTAAAAAAAAACAAGGCTGCAAGTAAATTGCGCCCATCGGTCGAACATTTTCACCAAGTCAAGTTTGATCGCTCCGCGCTCGAACTCAACTTGGCCAGGGGGCATTTGGTCGACGAGATTTTGTCGCGCGAAGTATCTATGAGCGCGGAAAGTTTTTTTATAATGTTTTTCCTAACTTTTCTCTTAGAATCACAGGAGGAACAAATACAAATAAAGAGGCACGCCCAGGATAATCATCCGGGGGAACTGCTCCCAGGATAATCGCTAGCGACGCGATCCCTCAACAGAAAACTGGCGGCGCATCTGCAGGGCACGAGCGGCTCTTTCGTACCCTAGCCTCTGGCTATAAAAGCCATCAACTCCTTTGGCACAGAGGGCACGGAGACCACGCAGCTACGCCGCAAGGCTGCCGCCCATTACACGCATATACACCACCCCGCAAGGCTTTTTCATCCTCTGATCTCTAGACGCACGTCCGGAGAGAAGACCCCCGCTAGCACCACACCCATCCATCATACGTCTACGCGGGCACGCAGCCGGCAGAAGACCAGATCGCATCAACAGGTCAATGCAGCCGGGCGAGAACACCGGCGCCAGCGACATGGACACCAAGCTCACGTTCCTGAAGGATGAGATTTTGATCTAATACATCTATTTTCTTCTGTCTCTTTCTCTCTAGCATGTATGCGCTACGCGGAGAGTGTGTACCGGTCTCTGGAGACGACACTTGTGTGATATCGTCGCCGCCATCGGAGACGACTGCACTGGAACAACAAACTGCACCGACACCGCCGGAGATCGTCTATGCCAAGCCTTTTATTTTCAGGTGTCATGTTCTTGGCCCGAGATGACTCGGGAGCTGCCGGAGCTCGCCAACGACGCTGCCCAACCGCTAGCCTCGGTGCCCTTACCATGGCGGCCTTCATGGTGCTCGGTGAACGCCTCATGGCGTACAGGTCGCGACGCACAGATTGCCATGAACAAGGCCACGGTGAACAGGTTCAATGCAAAGGGTACACCGGCGTACAGGTTTTGCATCACGCTCTTGGAGGAGATGAAGTGGTGCAACCGGAGCTCGCTGACGACACAGCCCGAGACTCGCCTTCCCCTTCACGGTGTACAGGTCCTTGGTGGAACCAATATCCGCAACGACGGATCTAAGACCGGTTCCTCCTTCATAAGGCTCGCGTCCCTAACGAACAAGTCAATGGCGTACAGATCCTTCACCGAACCAAAGATTGCAATGACTCTATACAATACCGGTCCCTCCTTCGAGAGGCGCGCCCACCATGGCGGACAGTTCCTCGGCGTACAGGTCCATGGCATCGCCGGCGCACAGGCCACTCTTTCGCGTAGTACCATCCCAAGGCGATGCGGCCTCTGCGATACCACTTTCCACGGCCCCGTGAGGCGGCCCCTTTGTCTTGGCGGACCGCCGAATACTCGGCGTCTAGCCGAGACGAGGTGCCAACCACCCCGGCACTACTAGAAAAAGGGCTATAGATGGGATTGACACTAATGGCGCACCTGACAAGCGATGCGCCATTAGTATATACTAATGGCGCACCACCTTCTGATACGCCATTAGAGTTGAAACTACTAATGGCGCACCTGGCACAGGGTGCGCCATTAGTATCAAATTTTTTTTGAACTAGTGCGCCTGTCCAAACATACTAATGGCGCATCCAGACAAAGTGCGCCATTACTAGTTGTAACTAGCAATGGCGCACCTATCGGAAAGTGCGCCACTAATGTTGTTTTTTTTATTATATTTTTTATTCCTTTTTTTGCAAAACTACTAATGGCGCATTGTTCCACCGTGTGCCATTACTAGTTTAAACTAGTAATGGCGCACTGTGGGACAGTGCGTGTAACATCCCAAATTTTCAATTTGGAATGTTATACATTAGATCATCATGCATATCATATTTTCTTGCATTTTGGTTGATCCTAGAAATTTCACGCAACTCAAGGACCCTCGGAGAGAGTTGGAGATTTCGTTATTTTCATATTTGGGAGTTTTCTCAAATTTGAAAAGAGGATCATTTGGTTTATTAATTTCATCTTCAATTATTTTTCCAATGTCAAAAATATAAGAGAGGGAATAATATGACTTTCCCAAAATATAGGAACAATGAAGATTTAATAAATAGATCAAATTTTGTTTGCCGGTGTTTGTTTGCGTTTTATTTGGATAAGGAAAAATGCGCGTTTTCGAAAATTGCATTTTAGGCCCGGAGAAAAGTTCATTTTGTTCGACTCATTTTTAGGAGTCGGGGAAAATTTACTTTGAGAGTTTTGGAGCCCGTGTAGATGTTCTTTTCTGTGTTTTTCTGCGCGCGAAATCAGTTGAAAAAAATTCGCAGGCCAGCCGGGCCAAAGGCCCAGCCAGCCACCGCCTCAGCCTCCCTGCGCGCAGCATGCAGCAGCGCCAGGAGCCGGCCGGCCACCGCCTCGCCTCTTGCTCTAAATCGAATCCTAGTAGGATTCTTAGCCCCCTTTCCTTTGTTTCGTTTTCCTATTCCTACTCTTTTTCTTGTTCCCTACCCCAAGTAATCCCCCCCACCTATATAAATACCCCCATAACCCCCCCCTCTCCTCACACCAAAACCCAAGCCCCTCTCCTCCCCAAGCCGCGCAACACCCCGCACCGCCGCCCCTCACCCACGACGCCGCCGCCCAACGCCGCCGTTCGCTGGAACCTCGCCGAGGTAGCCGCGCCGCGTCTCTCCTATCCCCTCGGTTCGGTTTTTCTTATAAACCGTTCTGATTCTTTTCTTCTCTAACGATTCGTTTTCTTTCCGGTCCTTCGCTAAACCGTTCCGGTTTTCTAGATCGGTTTTTCGTTTCTTTTCGGTCTTTTTCTTTCAAAACCCTAGATCGGTTTCGTTTTCTTTTTCCGATTTAGTTGCCTAGAGATCGTTCACCGGACCGTTCGTCCTAACGAACGTGATCACCGGATTCTTCTAGGTTAACGAACGTCCGTTCGTTTAACCGTTCTTTGTTTTCTTTTCGTCGGATTTATTCCGCGATCGCGATCTCAGATCCGATCTTCGTTCTAGTTTTTCCCCTCGCTCGTTTATCGGAATCAGGTGATTCAAGCGCCTGGAGTTTCGTCTCGAAACCGCCGTTCCGTCTAATCAACTTGAACAAGCTTTTGCTACAGTAAAATTTGACCAAGTTTCAACTTGCTAGAACCGAGTTGTTTTCTTCCGCCGTTTGTTTTCCGTCGTTTGTTCGGTTCTTTCTTTCTTTGCAGCCGGAGTTCTTAAGTTGAACTTTCTGGTTCGTTCTCTTGTTCGAGTTTTACCTGTGCATTAGATGAGTACTTATTGTGTGCTTGTTGTTTTTCTGCGATAGATTACCCGGATTGCGCCGCCTGTTACTTCGAAACCCTAGGACTCGCGGATCATCAGCAAGGCAAGTAACACTTTGATCATACCTTTTCTACAACCCATGTTTTATTGCATTAGATCAATCCGCTCACATTGCATGATTAGGATCTAATTAAATTGTGGGATGGGAAGTAGATGAGGTAGTACCTATTACCTGTATTACTATGAAACCTTTGGGAGTTACTTCTACGTTTGCTTATTATGCCATGCTATGCTAGTAGACGTGGATTGGGTGAGTGATATCCATGACAGATGTGAGTTTGTTAATTTTAATGGTTTATCTAAGGTGGCAACTTAAACACACATCTGGGTGGATTGAGGCACCTGATGTCTATCAGGACTTGCCTGTTTTTTTCGGACCGCCACCCAGGCTCAAAGGGATCATAAGATCATTCATGCTAGTAACTTCTGTGTGCAGCCACAAGCCATTATGGGCTCTGGCATAGTTGACTAAGTCGTGCGAACTCTTACAGGGTAGACTAGCAGATGTAGGGGAAGTAGGTGTACCGGTCTACCCGAACGTAAGGTGCTAGCGCTTCTGAAAGACTGTGTCTCGGTCATCCGTCTTCTCAAACACCATGTAGTGCGAGAAACCAAACGGAGGCGATCGAGTCTTGTGGGGAAAAGTGCGCAAACCTTTGCAGAGTGTAACAAACTAATCATGATTAGCCGTGTCCCCGGTTATGGACAACTTGAGTATCTAGTACTTGAATATCGTGTGAATCTCAACATGTTACTCTAATTAATATTGATGGGTTTTAATTGTTCACTTAATTGGGATAGGAATGCTGTCAACCATTCTCGATGTTTAACAACTACCATGATAGTTAAATAAATTTATTCCTTTGCAGTAGGGAAAAATTGGCTTTACGCAAAACTGTAACCATAGAGCTTTCCACCAGCCATATATGCATATAGTATAGCTGTTTCATTCCATTACTCTCTATGTGTTACATTGCCAGCATATTCCATGTGCTGACCCGTCTCGGGCTGCAACTTTTCATGTTGCAGACTTTTCAGACGATGAGTAAGGTGCTTTTAGGTCGTGGTTCTATACTCAGTGATGCCGCTGGAGTTGATGGACCCATTTATCTTCCGAGTCTTCCGCTGTTATCGTTATTAGATGGCCTTAAGCCATATTTATTGTAATAAGTTCTTTTTGAGCCATCGATGTAATAAGTGTGTGATTGCAACTCTGCTATAAATCCTCGATGTACTGTGTGGTGTCAGCATTACTGATCCAGGGATGACACCGTAGCACAGTAGACTTGATCCATTCGGGTCGGGTCGCTACAGTGCGCCATTAGTATGTTTTTTTTGCAAAACTACTAATGGCGCACCACCAGAAGGTGCGCCATTAGTAACCTGGATTACTAATGGCGCAATTAGAGTTGGTGCGCCATTAGTAAGTGGGCAGCAACAAGATATTTTGGACAGCCTCTCCTACCCACACTCACTTTCTCCCCACTTCATTCTCTCCACCTCCTCCTTGTCTCGGGTGCCTCCTCTTTTTCACCTCATTTCCACCATAGATTCATTCAACTTAAGTGGTTAAATTACCTTGTTTTGATAGGTAAGTAAGGGGGGAAGCTATATTTATGTTGTTCTCCCTACAACAATGTGCACATGCACTTTTTATGGCCTAGCTAGATCTATGTATGTTCGTGGTGTTGCATATGTTTGTGGTGTTGCATTTGTGTTTGTGTTTGGAGGTGTACCGGTATTTGAAATGCGATAGTTGCCAATATTTTGCCGGAATGTTGATTCATTTCCGTTTCGGCGAGAATTTTGGCATTAAGCATTCTTTTTGGTCCTATTTTTAGGGAAAGTCATGCCAAATTTTTTCTTCATTCTAAAATATCGTTTTGCTCTACCCCGCAGGCGACCATGGTCCGCATGATGACCGAAGGCATCGTGAATAGGTTTTTGAGGTCCGCGAAGGCCGAGATGCTTCAAAAGAACGAGACGGAGATAAGATGTCCGTGTCAAAGATGCAAACTGAAGAGCCTTATTGCGGACCCGGAATCCAGGCAGCTGCGGGATCACCTGCTCTTGCGTGGTTTCATGGATGGCTATCGGTGGCAAGGTGATGAAGATGACTACGAAGTCGTCCATGGGGGCCGGGCAAGAAATGAGGAAGGGCAGCAAGACAACCACCGCGGCTCGGGCGGGCGAGAAGACGAAGAATCCCCAGGAGATGATC
The DNA here is from genome assembly GCF_056163025.1 of Triticum urartu. Lineage (NCBI taxonomy): Eukaryota > Viridiplantae > Streptophyta > Magnoliopsida > Poales > Poaceae > Triticum > Triticum urartu. Next base: position 745,319,658 of record NC_141875.1, on the reverse strand, counting down.
ACGACGGTGATGCTGTACACAGTCATCATGTAGAAGATGCAGGACATGATGATGAGGAAGATGCCGGAGCAGAGGACGGGCATGATCATGAAGATGATGATGCCGGCGGAGCAGACGACGCTGGACCATCGATGGGCTGGGTGCAGGACCCTCATATTCAAGAGCTGCTTCTCAAGCAGACGGATAACGCAAGAGCTGCCGCCCGAGAGAAAGCCAAGATGGATCAACTTGAGTTAGATGCGGTTACTCCATTGTATGAAGGATGCAGGCCCGAGGATACCCGCCTGAAAATAACGCTCATGGCTCTGGAGATGAAGGTAAAACACAAAATGACCGACGCATGCTTCGAGGAGAACATGTCATTCTGGCACGAACGTCTTCCCAAGGGGAACAAGTGCCCGACCAGTTTGGAGGAGGCGAAGAAAACCGTGTGTCCTCTGGATTTACTGCACGTGAAATACCATGTGTGCATGAACAATTGCATCATTTATCGGGACGAGCACGCGGAGTCTACCATATGTCCGGTGTGCGGCGTCACTCGATACAAGAAGAGGAAGAAAGCTCCTCGAAAAGTGGTGTGGTACTTTCCGATCACTCCTCGTCTGCAGCGGTATTTCACGGACCCTAAGGTAGCAAAGCTCCTGTGTTGGCACGCAGATAGGGAGGAGAAGAAGCGAGAAGATGACGCAAATGATCCGGAGATAGATAAAAAAGACAAGATGCTGAGTCACCCTAAGGATGCGAGCCAGTGGCAAGCGTTGAACTTCGAAGACCCAGAATTTGGGAACGATCCAAGGAACATCGTGCTGGGCGCGAGCACCGATGGAGTCAATCTGTTTGGCAGCCAGAGAAGCACGCATAGCACCTGGCCTGTGTTTGTGTGGATGTACAACCTTCCCCCCTGGTTGTGCATGAAGAGGAAGTACATTCACATGAGTATGCTAATTGAAGGACCGAAACAACTAGGGAACGACATCAATCTGTATCTGGGGCTGCTGAAAGAGGAGCTTGACACGCTGTGGAAAACGCCAGCCAATACGTGGGACGCCGCAGAGAAAGAATATTTCCCTATGAGAGCCGCGCTGCTCACGACGGTGCACGACTATCTCGGTTACGGATATGTCGCGGGGCAGGTGGTCCACGGATTTTCTGGATGCGTCAGGTGCATGGATGACACAACGTATCGCCAGCTAGATAGAGATCCTGGGTCTTCGAAAACCGTGTTCATGGGACATCGAAGGTGGCTTCGCGACGATGACCCGTGGAGAAAACGCAAGGATCTGTTCGATGGTGAAACCGAACCCCGAGGACGCCCGCGTACGAGGAGCGGCGAGGAAATAGACGAGCTGTTGAAAAATTGGAAAGACTGCCCACTGCCGGGAAAGAAGCAAAAGGCGCCAGAGCTGGGAAAGAAGCGAAAGGCGCCAGAGCCGCTGCTGAAGGTATGGAAAACGAGGTCTGTTTTCTGGGACTTGCCATACTGGAAGATCCACCGTGTGCCTCACAGCCTTGATGTCATGCATATCACGAAGAACGTGTGCGAGAGTCTGCTTGGTACCCTGCTCAACATGCCAGAGAGGACCAAAGATGGGCCGAAAGCAAGGGCAGACTTGAAATCAATGGGCATCAGGCAGGAGCTTCACACTATATATGATGATCATGATGATGAGGCGAAGCAGGACACGGAAAGTCGTCGCAAAGGCAAGAAGGCCAAGAAGACCGGAAATGACTACCCTCCCGCGTGCTTCACTCTAAGTCAGGAGGAGATCGAGAAGTTTTTCACCTGCCTCGTAGGAGTAAAACTTCCTTACGGTTACGCGGGGAAGATAAGCAGATACCTAGACCCAGCGAAGCAGAAGTTCAGCGGGATGAAGTCTCAAGACTGTCACGTGCTGATGATGCAGATACTTCCAGTTGCAATCCGTGGGATCATGGACGCGCACGTCCGTGAAACCCTATTTGGCCTATGCAACTTTTTCGACATCATCTCTTGGAAGTCTGTTGGCGTGAGGCAACTCAGAAGGCTACAGGAAGAGATCGTGGCGATACTATGCGAGCTTGAGATGTACTTCCCGCCCGCATTCTTCGACGTTATGGTGCATCTGCTGGTCCATATCGTGGACGATATCATCCAACTCGGGCTGACGTTCCTGCACAGCATGATGCCGTTCGAAAGGATGAATGGTGTCATCAAAGGATACGTTCGCAACATGTCACGTCCAGAGGGAAGCATAGCCAGGGGCTTTCTGACCGAAGAGTGCATCTCCTACTGCACGAATTATCTAGGCATCGAGAACCCCGTTGGTATGCCCGTCAACAGGCACCTCGGCAGGCTCGCTGGATGGGGTCACCGTGAGGGTCGTTGCGAAATGCATGTCGACTTCGAGGGTCGACTCGCCGACTTTGAAAGAGCAAACCTAGTCGCGCTACAACACATAGACGTGGTCGATCCTTGGGTGGTACAGCACAAAACCTTTATTAAGAAGACGTACAATGACCGAGGCCAACAGAGGACGGACGGAGATATACTCAAAGAGCACAACTCATGTTTCACGCGTTGGTTCAAGCAGAAGCTTCTGTCGTACCCTTTACATGAGGATTCTTCCACGGAAGAACAACTCATATTCGCCTTGTCACAGGGCGACGAGCACAACCTGATGACCTATGAGGCGTACGATATCAACGGCTACACATTCTACACCGAGGCCAAGGACATGAAGAGCGATGGTTATCAGAACTCCGGGGTAACGATGGAATCCTACACCGGTAACGACAAGGACAGGTACTACGGAAGGATCGAGGAGATCTGGGAGCTGAGCTACGCTGGAGAGAAGGTCCCGATGTTCCGTGTCAGATGGGCCAAGAGCGTCCTAAAAGAAGACCGGTATTTCACCACCATGGTTATACCCGAAGCCAAATCCAAGACCGCGGGCGCAAACGTCACCGCGAAAAATGAGCCATGGGTACTGGCTTCCCAAGTGGACCAATGCTTCTTCATTACTGACCCGTCAAAGCCCAGTCATGTTGTCATGAGGAGAGGCAAAAGGAAGATCATCGGAATGGATGGAGTAGCCAATGAGCAAGACTTCGACAAGTACGGCGACCCGAGGATCGAACATGACGACGATGATGAAGTAGCAGCATACACCACAAGAAGAAGCAGGACCACCCTACCTAAAGGACGTCCGTTCCACAGAAGAACTCCATTTGCGAAAAAGAAGGGCAAGAAGATTGTGAACAGATAGCTAGCTAAGATCGATTGTATTTAAATCGTAGCCTTCATTTCTCGATTGTATTTCATGGGTACTTTTTGAACTATCATGAATATTTTTAAATTTCATGGACACTCGATCTCGATCCCCCTCCATCTCGATCGCTATCCCACCTCGCCAGATCCGGTCCCCCTCGCCGCCGAGCACCACCCGGTCCACCGGCCGCCGCCGCCGACCCCCCACACCCTCGATTCCCCTACTCAATCGCCGCCGCCGACCCCCCGCACCCCTCCCCTACTCAACCGCCGCCGCCGACCCCCCGCACCCCGCGCACCCTCCCCCGCTCCACCGGCATTACTGTTTGATTATATTTTTTAAAAAATTATTACTGTCTTATAAAAAAATATTACTGTTACTGTCTTATAAAAAAAATATTACTGTTATGATTTAAACAAGTTTAAAAAATTATTACTGTCTTATAAAAAAGATACTAATGGCGCACCACGGTGAGGTGCGCCATTAGTATGGATGTACTTATGGCGCACCGAGGGGTGGTGCGCCATTAGTATTGTGCCATTGCTATAAGAAAAAAAAAATACTAATGGCGCACCAGGGTGAGGTGCGCCATTAGTATGGATTTACTTATGGTGCACCGAGGGGTGGTGCGCCATTAGTATTGTGCCCGGCCCCATCCATATTCCCTCCCCGGCCCCTCCCTATCCCCTCTCTCTCCCTCGCCCTCGCCCTCGATCCCCTTCCCCTCTCCTCTCCCGACGTCGCTGCCCCGCCGCCTCGACGCTGCCCCGCCGCCCCGACGCCGCCTCGACGCTGCCCCGCCGCCCCGACGCCGCCCCGACGCCGCCTCGACCTCGCCCCGACGCCGCCGCCCCGCCACCTCGACGCTGCCCCGCCGCCTCGACGCGACCTCGCCGCCCGGACGCCGCCCCGTCCACACCACCGTCGCCGGAGCACCACCACCACCCGGACCTCGTCCCCGACATCCTCCCCGCGCCCCACTGCCCTATCCCTACGGCCCTCGTGAGCTCCCCCTCCTCCTCTCCCCCTCTCCCCCTCTCCCCCTCTTGACTGGTTACTTGTGATTTTTTTTTGCTTCTCCAGCCATGTTTGTGTCTAGAACTCTAGATCATGGAGGAATCGCCCTCTCTGGTGCCGCTTCTCTGGGGTAAATTTAGCACTTTCTCAGTGGAATTGCAGTGTAATTCTTTTGTGTGTTTTAAGTGGTATTTACAGTGTAGTTTTAGTGTAATTACTGTGCATTTTCAGTGAAATTTACACTGTAATTGTTAGTGGAATTTACACTGTAAATGTTAGTGGGTTTACAGTGTACTTCTAGTGGATTTTTGCTCTGTATTTGCAAGTGGCATTTTTAGTGGAATTACTGTGTATTTCCATGGTTTTTACACTGTAATTATTAGTGTAATTTTGGGCCTTTGTATAGTTGATTCACAGCAGCAGCAACTGTAATTTTTCTGTAATTCGGCTTGTGGTTAGATGCCATCAGTTTTGGTCCTTTTCATCCTCCTGTAGTTAGCTTAGTCCACCTTTTGTTAGATTTTAACCCTTTTAGCTGCTTTTTGTACGGGTTTGAATTGCTCAGAGCGTGTACCGTTTATAGTTTAGTGTATGGACCTGTTTAGAAGTGATTTGCGGGGCAGAGGCAATTTGCGGGGCAGAAAGAACAAAGGAACAGGGACACAAGACATATGACACTTGTCATCCTTTAGTTGGCTGAAAAATATGGCTGAAAACGAATTAGATTTCATCCGGATGTAGAATAGACAGTCCCTTCTCTTATCGGGGTGGAACTCCCAACTTCACAAACAATTCCACATGATGCGGCGCCGATTGCGGAGTGATCTGTAGCAAAAGATTCAGACCAAAGTGTACTGTAGTTCACTGTAGTCTGTAGGTCATTGAATTCTTAAAATCGTCGTCCGAGTTCCGAAGTGCAAAGGTCATGTGAGGCACAATACTTCCTCCATCTCGGTTTATAAGACATGCGCATCGTTCTAGATTGACAATTTAACTAGCTAAATATGTAGCCAAAAACAAGACATCTATGCTATCTCACATCTAAGGTGTGCTACTGCACTACAGATTACCTGTTCTCTGGTTCAATTGTTGGTTCTATCTAATAATGTTGAGGGTTCTACTTTGGGGCTTTTTGATTCCAAGCAAACCTAGCTGATTTTTATCAAGAGGCCAAACATTCATCTAGTTTTGCTATGAACTGCTGCTAATGTATGATGTTTTCCTATGAATTTGCTATGTGGTACTGCTTATATATGCTAGAACTAATTTTGATATGGATGTGCTGATTGTGTCAAGTAGTAGTACAAGGTTGTTGCCCTCTGGAGGCTACCATTGTATTTGCATAGAGGAAATATTGATGGCCTATCTGTCCTGCATATTGTGCTTTGGATGTGCTTTGGCCTGATTGTTCACAGCAATATATATATACTGTGGTAATACTAGTGTAGGCTTGTATAGTTGTATAGTTTCAGATGTCTCCTGTTCTGGGTCATGGACTTTGTGCCATGGCCACATTGGTTGGCCTCAATTTGGCCTGACAAATGATGGTCTACTAGCTGGTCTACTAGCTGGCAAGATGCTTTGGCAGAAGTTCGGAATTGTTATGCTTTGGCAGGTACCCCGGGAGGCCCTTGAGTTTGCTGGAATGACGATTAACTTCCGTTCCGGCAAATCCGGGTACTCCATATGTCCTATTTTCAGCAAAGGTCATGCTGAAATTTTCCATGAATTTTAGCATGACTTTGCTAAAAATAGGACATATGGGGTACTTGTGACTAATGCATGGGCCGGGGTATCTTAGTAGTTAATTAAGTAGGATCAAGTGCCCATTTATTCTAGCTGCATTTGACCAAACTTTGTTCCTATTTAGAGAGAAACATGGCCAACAATGATGAGGCCGGGGGTTCGGGCGTCAAGGAATTCTGGGAGCTGTCCCAGGAGATGGAGGAACAACCTCACTTCCCCACCGATCCTGAGACCACTGATGGTACCGCCGAGGATGACCCCACTGATGCCACCACTGATGGTGCCGCCGAGGATGCCACCACTGATGATGGCGGCGCACGCACAAATGGCAACCAACCGAAGAGGCAACGGAAGGACCGGCGCCCGACCGTGCTCCGCACCCTCAAGGAGGAAGTTACTGAAGTGGACTCCGACGGGAATCCAACGGCGCCCGAACGAATAGTCAAGGGGTACTCGCTTCAGCTCGGGTGCATTCTCCGGAGCACCGTCTCGATCAACACCGAGAACCTGAGGCATCCTGACCGAGGGAATTTGCGCAACCTCCTCTTCACAAAGCTGCACGAACGATACAAGTTCCCCGCTGAATTTGAAAACACAAGCCTCAAAGGGAATAAAGTGAACAGTTCTGCCCTCACGAAGATGAGCACGACCCTGTCTACTTGGAAAAGCAATGTGAAGAGAATGATCGAGAAAGGTGAGAGTTATGAGAAGATCAAGGAGAAAAATCCTTCGATCACCGAAGATGACTACAACGACTTCAAGATCAATTGCTCGAGCACCGCAAACTCCGAATCAAGTAAGTGGGGGAAAGAAATGCGGGAGCTGAACTTAGGGGAACACACACTCGGTCCCGGCGGTTACAGAGTGGCGGAGCCTATATGGGACAAGGAGGAGGCGGACCGTGCCGAGCAAGGCCTACCGCCCCTCTTCGATAAATACGGTGACAAGCAGACCAGGAACTTTGTCAGGGCCCGGTACAAGAAGGACCCGAAAACAAAGGAGCTTACCACGGATCCGAAGACCAGGGCGCTTGAGCTTGTTCTGGTAAGGAATACACCCTCGCGTAATTAGCTCCATATGGTTGCATTCTAATTAATGAAGCCAAATTTCTAAATGGTTCACATTCCTTCCGCAGGCGACTGAAAGCAGTAGCGCGGGGTCGACTAAGAGCAACCCTTGGGACACCACTCTAAATAGGGTGTTGAATGTAATGAAGAACAAGGATAAACTCAGTAAGCCGACGTCAGTTGGTCGTGTGGCCGGCAAAGGCTTGTCGACAAAATGGTCGTCATACTATAACACTGGTGGGCGAAAGGAGAAAAAGACCAGCTCAAAAAGCCAGGCGCGCGAGGTTCAAGAACTCAGGGCACAGGTGGCGCGGATTCCGGAGATTGTCCAAGAGCAAGTGCAACAACAACTCGGAGCGACGATCACCGCCATTGTGCCTACCTTGATCCAGGGGATTAGTGCGTGGACTGCGGGCGGCCAACAGGGGCCGCCCCCGATTCCTAGCTTCACGGCCAGCAACTCGCAGAACGCGATGGCGGGGCCATTGGTGTCTCCAGCGGAGGCGGCATTGGTGTCTCCGACGCCGGCACGGGAGCTTAATGCACCCGGGTGTACGCCGGCCGGCACCTCTGCAGCAAGCGGCCCCTCCGTCAACTGCACGCCCGCCGTTGGCGGTGCCTCGACATTAGCCGAGCTCGACGCCATCATCACGGTAACTAATTAAGCCTCTCTCGGCCAAGGACTTCATTTCCTTGCCTTTGACTGGGCATCCCTGACGCCCTACATGTTTTCGCAGGGCGCCGCCGACATTCCGTGCACTCTCCTGCACTTCGTGAACAACGAGTTGGTCGATGTCGCCAATGGCAAAATCATTCAACCGGGCAACCCCTTGTTCCACGGTACCCAGATGCCACCCAACTTGTTTAGGGTTCAACTGGTTCGGGTGCTGCCAGGCTGCGACGAGTTGTTACCTCTGATTCGACCCGTCGGGGCCGACGATGATGACGTGATGACCCTCAGCGCCTGCCTGAGCTGGCCCCTGCTTTGGCCGAAGAGCCAGATTCATTTGGGGGCGGGGGACACCACCCCAAAGACAACACCGCCAGTCGTGCCGGCGCCAAGTCGGCCCCATGGCAAGACCACCGCAACGATGCCGGACATCCCTATGCCACTGGATCCAAACATGCATATGGCACAGGATCAGAACGACGACGACGATACATTTGCCAACGTCGATCAGTACTTTGCCGATCATGGGTACGGTGGCGACTTCATGGGGCCTCCTTCTCAAGAACCCAACCCAACAAAAGACGTGTGCGATCTAGCTGGTACCGCGGAGAAGCCAAGTTGCAACAGGCGTCGTCTGCCGTTCAGCTCTCAGGAGACGCCTCTAGCTGCCGACTTCATCGAGCCTCAGATAGGCGAGGTGCGAAATATTATCAGCCCCAACACACTCAAGAAGGCGGTCTGTGAGCAGAACTCGGTCCCATTACAGGAGAAGAAGAAGGCACGCAAAAGAAAGACTAACAAGGGTGCGGGCCAGCCGGCACCGAGTACGATCCGTGCTCAAGACGGGCCACCTGCACCTGAGGATATCTCGAGGAGGGTGCATGTGGCGGGTAGGCCGATGCTACCGAGAAATATGCTCGATGCTGCAACCGGTGCTATGCGGAGTCTGCATGACAGTGTTCTTTCTTTGGAGAAGCGGCGTCTCGGAGAGAAGGATGTGGCATACCCGGTTTTCGCGGCCAAGGTGCCAGAGGGCAAGGGCTTTGTGGATAACTCCATTGGGGGTACGATCGTCCTGCGGTTTGATGACATCCACGCTATGTTGAACCTTCATCCGCTGCACTACACCTTCGTTCGGCTATTTTCACTGAGTATGGAGATGCGGATCATTCGCGACAAGACCCCGACATCGTGATAGTCGACCCCTTCTACATGCGTGCCAAGATCTTGGGCAGCGCTGGGGACCAGCAAGTCGCGAGTTCTTACCTCGAAGGCGTCATTCTGGCAAACCAAGATAAGGATAACTTCCTCGTGCCTTACTTTCCCGAGTAAGTCCTCCCCTCAACCGCCCCGTAACATATGAATTCTTAGATTTCGATCATTTTTCTTTTAACATTCCGTGTTTTCTGCAGTGACACACGTTGCACGCTCATCCTCCTAAGCCCCAAATATTCCATGGCCACGTATTTCGACCCGGACCGTCAGTCGAACGTAGACTACACAAATGTCAAGAAGGTTCTTGATGATGTTCTCCCCGGCTACGTCAAATCTGGAGGCACCTTCACCAGGCCTATTCGTAAGTACGGCAAGCACGTGTTCTCCCACAATACGACGTTCTGCTGCGTCAAGCAGCCGCCTGGCGGTCAGAAGGGTGCCTACTACGCCATCCATCACATGCGGGCGATCGTACGGGACCATCATCAACTTCTGCTACCGAGTAGACTCAAAGATTGGGCCGCGAGCGTGTCGGCAATCCAAGACGCGGACATCAGACAAGAATTCTTTCGCATCCAGTCGGAGTTTGCGGAAATCATCCATCAAGATGTCCTTCGTACCTCGGGGCAGTTCTACCTCAGAAATCAACCGTCCAACAGTGACATCGACACAATCCTACAAATGCAGGCTGACAACGCCCGTTGTTTCATGACTCCCACGATAGACGGCGGCTTCATCCACGCTCCGGTCCCTTGAGTCGAGTCGAAAGCAGTGATGCTGTGTCTAGTTCTGAAACATCGATTGGCTCATGTTGTAATTAAACTTTAATGAACTTGTAGTATGTCTCTTTGGTTTCGAGAGTCGTTCAACTTAGATGTAATCGATGCTATTAATGTCTTGCTTTTCTCTTCCGATCGTTCTGTTGCATACTTATATATTGCTTATGTATTGTCTGTGAATTGGTACTAACGTTTCGTTTGGCTACTGCATAGCGATGCCGTGGTATGTCGTGTACAAGGGTAAGGTTCCCGGAGTCTACAACGACTGGGAGGAGTGTCGGAGACAGGTTCACCGATTCAGCGGTAACAGTTACAAAGGGTACACCACTAGGGCCGAGGCCGAATCTAGATACGCCCGCTATCTAGCGGGAGAGGGGAGGGAGCGTTGGAGGAACCGGATGAAGACGAGTTTCATCGTGATGATGCTCATCGTGATGACCGCAGCTCTCTTCTATGTGATGGTAGTTTAAATGATCGATATCGACTTGTAATGTGAAGACAAACTCGCGGTCTCGAGACTTGTAATATAATGTTCTATCTTTGTTCGGTCTTTTCAATTCGGAGACTAATATGATGAATTGTATTCGGGGACTAAAATGATGAATTGTATTCAGAGACTAATCTTCTATTGTATTCGATGAATCTGTTGTTGATGTGTGCTGTCTATATTTTGTTCAATTATACATTTTGTAACCTGTGTAAAAAACAGAAAATTAAAAAATAAAAAACCTAATATTCATACTAATGGCGCATCACATCATAGTGCGTCATTAGTATGCCAAAGGATACTAATGGCGCATCATTAAACAGTGCGCCATTAGTATGCCGAAGTTACTAATGGCGCATCTTGTTGTTGTGCGCCATTAGTATGCCAAAGCACCTGAGTATACATGGCCCCCTGGGAGGCATACTAATGGTGCACTATTGTATATACTAATGGCGCATCTGAGGTGCGCCATTAGTATACCAGATACTAATGGCGCACCAGTGGTGCGCCATTAGTAAAATATACTAATGGCGTGGCACTAATGGCGCACCGCTAATGCGTCATTAATGGCCAAATTAGGTGCGCCATTAGTAGGCCTTCTCCTAGTAGTGCGGGCACGCCCATGTGAGCGCGCGTTGGTTTTTTTATACTGACGCCGGTCTCGCCAAACCGTTACTCCCGCAAGGAGCAGCCCCTTGAACACCCCGATGAAGCAACAGGTCATCAAGAAGTCTGAGTCGACCGCGACCCATACTACCCCAACACCAACTACTCCAACGCCGCCAAGACCGACGAGGCATGACGGCGAGGGCGGGCGCGGCCACCGCTAAGGCCACGTCACTTGCGGCGCGTGTGCCGACGAGGACACGGGCTCTGCCGCTGCCCACACACACATCACCATCATCACGCATGGAGGACGAGAAGCGAAGACGATGAAGACGACCACATAGCTTAATCGGAGGTATCTCGCGGAGCAACCCGCGGGAGTAATTAACCGGGAGCCTTCCGAGGCCCCGGGAACCAGGAGACCGCAATCACCATAGTCAGGCTGGCTGCGCTAGTAGGCCACGGAGCACACTTTTTCTTTACGGGATCTTGTACTTTTGTTTCTCAAATGAGATTAATGAAATACTCGTTTCCCGCATCCTTTTCTTTGTGTACTACTGTACACTGGAACGCCCGCAATTTTTTATTTCCCCTGGCGCGTAGAGAGATAATAAAACGATAACCATAGTTGTTTGTTATTATTTTTCGTGTCAAACATTCTCTTTTGGTACAAGCTGCAAAATCATATTTAGTTGGGTAATGATTTACAACTACTGGCCCGCCCACGCATTCCGCCGACCGCGCGTTTGCCATTGGATCGAGCGGCATCCAACTATCCAACTCGTGTCGCGTGTCCCCGTGGATCAACAATACTTCTCGTCTCGCTCCCGTATCCTTTTCGCGTGTCATCCCTAACATCTCGTCTCTTAAGATGGCTCCCCTCCCCTCCTCTCTCTCCATGAACGGCATGGTCTCGACTGATTCCGTCCTCTCCTCTCTCTCTTTCCACCTCTAGACCCATATTTGCGTCACAGTCTCCATGGAAGCTTAATGCTGCACCCGACAGCTGTCAACATTGGAAATGGCAAGCACCAGTGCTCGAAACATGAGTTACTAAAGGTTGCGGTGCTGCTACTGGCAACAGGTAGAGGAGCTACGACGACAGTGACAACGAGCTGCATGTTTTTGCTGGAACCAGCGAATATTTGTGCTGCAACCGGTGATCGGTGAAGCTGCTACCGACAATTTTTTTGCTGCAATCATTCATGGTTAGCTACGATCCCGCAACAACGGTGACGTCGTTTTTTCTTCTATTTTTTCATTCTTTTTTTTCTAGCATTAGAGATTTTTTTTGCCACATCCATTGACTTAGCTACGATCCCCGACAGCAAGACGATATTTTTGTTGCAACGATGTCGGATTTTTCTACTACCATCAATGGCTTTTGCTACATCCATTCTTCACGACTTCTGGCGAGCTTTAACCGGCTTGCAGCAGGCTCCAACCTCGATTGACATGGCATAACGACAACCACACGATGCTACAACAGTACAGTCACGGACCCACAACCGCAACTTGTTTTTGCTGGAACAAGTGAGCGCGACGATCACCATGGTTAGCGCGGCCAGCGAGACGAGCCTGGCAATCACCACAGCAAGCGCGGCCATCGAGACAAGCTATACGGACACCATGTGAGCACTGACAGTTAGACAAGCGCGATGGTCTCCACGGCAAGGTCATTGGCGCTGGGGTCGTCGGGAGGTAATGAGTTGCGGCGGCACGTGGGAGAACAAACAAAAAAGCAGGGGGAAGAAAGAAGATGATGCACGGGCCAAATCCAACAACTGTCTACAAGTGTATCGGGCGACTGCATGGCGACCGACCCAAATTTGGGATGGTCAGCCGGCGCCTAGCGCGCTCCTATTTACTTTACTAATTTACAAGGAAAAGGGCTCGTGCGTTCCAACCGGAGAAAACAATTATAATCTTCAATAGCCATGATCACTCAGATACACTATCACTCTCAATTTCATGAAATCATGAATACTTGTTTGAACTCGTGCACCTATATAAATCGTGAACATTTTTCAATTTCGTGGTCCTTTTTACAAATTTTTGAACATTTTCTAAAATTCAGAACATTTTTGAATTCATGAACGTTTTACTATTTGAAAATATTTTTGTAAAATTGTGAACATTTTTAGAAACAATTTTCTAGAATCAGCGAACATTTCTAGAATCAATGAACATTTTTATGGAAATTGGTGGAATAATTTTTGAATTAAATGATTTTTTTATTTAACAAACATGTTTTGAAATGCATGATCATTATTTAATCAGCTAATATTTTATGAATGAATAAACTATTTTGAAAATCACGAGCAGTTATTTTAAGGATATTTTTCCATTCGTGAATGTTTATTAAATTGGCAAAAAAAATTTCAATTTCATTATCATTTTTAGTGCATAAACATTTTACAAAATCATGAACATAGTTTTGATTTCCTGAATATTGTTTTTCAATATTTTGAAAACTTTTGGAATAAGGAAACATTTTTTTTTACAAAATCACGAACATTTTTCGAAGCCCTAATTTTTTAAAGTAAACAAAATAAAATGGAAAAGGGAAAGAAAAATAGAAAAATGTAATTTAAAAAACACACTGCCTGGACATGGGCCGGCCCAAATGGATGCGCTGCGTCTTCTCCCAGCGCACAGTTTCCAGCATAGGAGGTCCCTAATGCATGGGTTGGCCCAGGCGGGGGGACTTCCGTGTGAAACATTTTGTATAACTTATTATAGGTGGCATTGGTGGGTAATGTTTTGCAAATTTGAGGGCAATTCCCGTGACGTACTGCCAGAAGCAATAGCCCTGAAATTTTGATAAAATTACCTCACATTAATTTTTCAATGTTTTTTATGCATTTGGATGCTACCTCCCAATTGAGATCCTAGGGTGCTTCCTCCTCGCCCTCCTGAGTACCACCACAGTCACTAGCGCAATAAGAGCAAATACAATAGTGGGCTTATAACCCACTTACATGACAGTTTTGCCTATGTGGAGGAGAGAGAGATGAAAAATTAAGGGAGTGAACTCTCATGCAAGAGCCTAGCTATATACATACTCCGAAGCATATGCACTAAATGCGAAGAAAGAGAAAGAGAGAAGGTAGAAAAAGTAATAGTGTAATAGTCCATCATATAGCCCACCTTACTATATGAATGGCTATAGAAGATGGCTATAGATGAGATGGTAGTATCATATAGCCATCAGCCGGCTATATAACTAACCATGCTCTAAGCAATGCACCAGCCACTACGTTGCCCAACAATGCCAAGAGCCAAGAATCATCCCCCATCCCACCGCCTTTACCCTTACCCTGCTCCTCCGCGCCCCTGCGATGGCTGCAGCAAAGCAGCGAGCGCCCCCCTGTTGCAATACGTGTTCGGCTGCTGCAGCTTTGCACCGCAGAAGTGATTGCCTACGTCAAGGATCATGCACGCCGACAAGTTGGACCTTATGCACGCCGGGTGCGCCCCTGTGAGCAGGTTGGCGGAGACGTCCACAAACTCCAGCATGTACATGCATGCCATGCTCGCTGGCAGCTGCCCGGAGAGCTTCTTGTGCGTAGGTTGATATGCCTCAGCGTGAGGTGGGCAAAGATGGAGAAGGGGATCATGTGGATGGGCAGTTATGGGCAGCAATCTATTGAAAAACCAAGTTCACCATTTGCTCTACTGCAATTCAATTTCTTTACCTTTCTATTTATCGGTTTGCAAATAAGACATTCAATTTCTTTACCTTTCTATTTATCGGTTTGCAAATAAGACATGTAAATCCAGCTACTATGGTCATATGTCTAAATAGATAGCACGCATGAATCCATTTGTTGTTTTTTGCCTTTCCTATACAGGGATCATGTCTACAGAAATCAGTATGCATGTACCAAAGATGGCCAGGATGATCCGTTGATGATAGCATTTTTCTTGACAGTTTTAGTTTTTTTTTTTGCAGAGGACTGTTTTAACTTCAAGGTACATTTTCCCTCCTAATCTGTATATGGATATTAGCTATGCACATCGTTGAAGAATAATAAATTGAACATAATATAGACAACACACTAGCAAGGCATCACTCCCCAGAATGGCACACGGGAAAGGAAAAAATAGATGTGAACCTATGACTGAAAAATGGCGCAGCGAAGAGCGCCTTAGGTTCTAGTGGCCTTGGATGCCGCCTGGATGACGGTGTCGTCGTGGGTGACCAGGTTAGGTCAGATATCACAGACGAAGTTGCGTGGAGATTGCGGTTTGGCTTTACATATCGCCAGCTGGCTGGTGGAGCTCAAAAAGCAACATTAGGGAGGGAAAATGGGTCAAAAGGCACAAATGTTTAATCTAATGTATAGTTACTAGCGGTAGGTAACCCCTTAAAAATATATCTTCCGAAGAGAGCAGGTAACATGTTGTGATGCTACCAGGCTATTTGGTAATTTGGCTCTATTGTGGCCTAGGATGCTAGCTGTCCACAAGATGCTAAATATTTTCTTATTCTTGAAACTTATCCTCCTAATTTTTTTTATTTCATTGAGCACGTAGAAGTCTATAGGTACTTGGTATTTTACTGAATAAAATACCATGACTCTCCACGAATACATCTTTAAAATACTACCACTGGGTGATGCACTACTTATCTACTGAATTTGTTTATGAAATATTACCTACTCAATTTGTCACTTATCTAATAAATTATGCATACATGTATGTTTTGTTCTTTGGTCCGACTCGTGAACCATTATTTTGTTTAGTGGTTGATTGATTCCTCAATTATTTTGAGACTTCTGAATGGTGACGTCTTTCTGCATCATTACCTTGTTGAAAGCATTGATTGAATATGCCTGGACAGATTTTTCAGGTTGAAAACCTATATTCTGGCCTTGATGATTGGATCCAGTGACACTGGCGCAGCGTTGCTCCCTTTGTGAAGGTCTGGCTTTGAAGAACTTTGTCGTCTTGTGTGGTGTCATGAGATGGTTGGTGTGGCTATGGTCACTGCTACAGTTTGTCAATCTAATCAGAATGCTTTTTTTGCTAGCACATAGCATTTGTCTTTTATGACTTTGCTAGTTGTCGGCGTGTGTGTATGTGTGTGTGTGTGTGTGTGTGTGTGTGTGTGTGTGTGTGTGTTGTGTGCATGTTAACCATATATAGGTTGGGTGTGTGTTCATAGTGTTTATATACTTTTAATGCTTCATTTTGAGCTAATTTTTTTTACCCCTTTGTCGCAAAAATGATCTAGCAAGTGTCGCCGGATCAGGCCGGACCACAGTTAGTACACGGAGAAATAACCAACGAGGTTTCCTCAAATTACATGGTACCCTGTGCATTGCTGCGTGAATTGGTTACAACATATTACAATGACATTTGGTTGTATGGTGCATGAATATTTGAATTAATAGTACGATGACCGAAGCTTATAATACATATTTTATTGTATTTGATTATTTCATAATCTTAGAAAAAGAAATGCATAAAAAATCATAATAGGATGAACAATTTTTTGTCAATCATGTTGCTTGACATATTTGCATGTTGAGTGAAAAATGTTAATGGGGATCACCAATTGCTAATAGGCGCTCATAACCATGATGTTGAGGCTAATCTTTCTAATACGTCGGAGGACTAAAATATCATTGTGGATGGAAACAAAACTAGCTCTAATTATTTGATGAGCAAGCCGCCTTGATGGATTCCTACTTGGAGATTGGCTAGTTAGCTGGATAAATTGCACGCACCAAAGACAGAAACACGGCGCGACACACGTCCTTTTTTTTATGGCTGCAGAAGCGTGTCCCTCCTTCGTTATTAGGGACTTGAGAGGCTAGTTCTCCACGAGATGCTCAACGATTTTCTTAGTCTTGAAACTTGTCCTTCCAATTTGTTAATATTTATTTTTAATTCATTGAGCATGTAGGAGTATAAAGGTATTCTGTATTTTACTGAATAAAATACCACAACTATCCACTGATACATCTTTAAAATACAAGCACTTGGTAATATCAAAGTGGTGGTGCGCTACTTATCTACTCAATTTGTTTATGAAATATTATCTACTCAATTGCCACTTGTCCTTTGTTGTGACTTATGAACCACTACGGTGGATTATTGATTCCTCAATTAGTTTAAGAATTTTTAGTGGTGATGTATTTCTGCATCATTACCATATTGAAGGCATTGATCGGATATGCTTTGATTGATTTTTCAGGGTGAAAACCTAGATTCTGGCCTTGATGGTTGGATCCCGTGATGGTGGTGCATGAGTGCCGCTCCCTTCCTCAAGGCATTGTTGTTGAAAAACTTCGTCGTACGTTTGGTGTCATGAGATGGTTTGTGTGGATATGGTTATTGCTATTGTTTGCCAATCAAATTTGAATGATTTGTTTTTTTCTTGCCCACACATAGCTTTGGTCTATTATGACTTTGCTGGTTGCTGGCATGTTGTGTGTGTGTGTGTATGTGTGTTTGTGTGTCTGTGTTGGTGTTGTTTATGTGCATCCGGACCATGCAGAGACCTGGTATGTGCTCAGAGTGTTTGATTATGAGCTAATAAAATATACCCTTTGTCGAAAAAATGATTTAACAAGTGTCATTAATTGTTCAATTGGAGGCCAGACCACGATAAGTACATGGAGAAATAAGCAACGAGGTTTTCTCTAGTTGGATGGTACCTTGCAGAGTGTTCCGCGAATTAGCTACAACGTACTACAATGACATTTGGTTGCATGGATCATGAATATTTAAATTAATAATATGAGGTCCGAAAATAAAAATACATATTCGATTGTATTTGATTATTGTATATATAATTTTAGAAAAAGCATTATATATAAGTAACAGAATAGACAAAAAACAAATTCTCATACATGTTGCATGACATGTTTGCATGTTGAATGAAAGATGTATTGAGGATCACCAACTGGATTGTTGATAGGCGCTCATAACCACGAAGTTGAGGCCGGCCTTTCTGATGCGTCAAACCACTAATTATTTGATGAGCTAGCTGCCTTGATGGATTCCTAACACATGAACACGGCGCGACAAATGACCGATTTGATATTTTTCATGGCTACAGGATCACGTGCCTCCTGCATTATTTCTTCCTTCCGAACTGCTGAAAAACGCACGTGCGCGATTCCGACCCTCCGAACGGCCGCAATTGAACCTAGGGAACAGGACTAGTGTGGACAGCCCGGGCCAGCTGTGGGAATATTGTTGATTGAGGATGCATCACATGCATTCACGTGTTCAAACCACAACGCATAACATGAAAACAGTACCACGGCTGGCAAGTTCTGTCTTTAAATAAATAGCAGCTGCCACAGGCTCGAGTTGCAACGCACAAACACACACTAAGACACATACACCACACACACACACACACACACACACACAGAGAGAGAGAGAGAGAGAGAGAGAGTTTTGGGCGACCATGGAAGGCCTGGTGATCAGACACCGGACTGTGGAGGTGAACGGCATATCGATGCACGTGGCGGAAGCCGGCCCCGAGGTGGATGCCAAGGGGGCGGTGTTGTTCCTGCATGGCTTCCCGGAGCTGTGGTACTCGTGGCGCCATCAGATGGACCACTTGGGGGCTCGTGGTTACCGCTGCATCGCACCTGACCTCCGTGGCTATGGTGGCACCACTGCACCACCAGATGTGGCCTCCTACACCGCCTTTCACATCGTTGGTGACCTTGTTGCCCTCCTGGACACCTTAGGGCTTGCAAAGGTACGATTAAGCTTACCTTGTAACCAAGTAATATAGTTTGTTTCCCAATTATCCATAGGACACATGAGAACACACATACACACACACACACACACACACACACACACACCCACACACACACACACACACACATACACACACAACACACACCCACCACACATAGGCCCGTAACACACCCGCAAATCAGATGCTAACACTGATTAAGATCGGAAAGAAATTACGGCATATCATAGAATGAGATTGTTCAACGCTGGAGTAAGAACATATTTTGATTAATAGTTAGAGTTTGAAAATGCATTCCGTGTGAAATTGTGGAAAAGTAATAAAAAAATAAAGTATACATGTACCAAACAAAATGACCACCACCAATTTTTCTATGTTGTGAATAGTTATGACAAGCAAAGTCTATAAAAATGTTGCACCACACATATGACTTAAAACATAAAGTCCCTGCGGAAAAAAGACTTACAAAACAAATGACCATATCCATATATTCTATTTTTATCGTTGTGGTTTTTATAACTAGATGGTACCCCATCCGTTTTTGCGGTGGATTATCTGAAATATATTTCATTGAGATTTTGTTATATAAACATAAATATTTAGATTAATAACATAATAACTAAAAATACATCGTCTCGTACTTAAGTAAAAGATGCCTTTTGCACCTAGCTACCATATTTTATAATCAAACAAGACGAATTTGTAATAACGCAAATGCCTGATTGCGGACACGTGAAGGAAACAAATATGATTTTTATACTAACATTGAGTCAGCGCACACACATGGAAGGTGATATTCTGTTTCTATGTATATTATATTATATATTATGCAGTGTTTTAGTAACGGTGCTAATCTTCTCGCTTTTTCAAGTAAATTCATAAGCCTTATGTTTTCTCGAGGGGCGAAAACCAAAATTTTCTTGATTATTTGTTAATATCGGTGGAGATTTGTTGTGCAATATAATTCATAAGCCATCCCCTGCATACATTAAGGTTGTGACTGATTTGATTTTGACATCATACCGTACGTGCCATGGTTGAAATGAAGGTGTTTGTGGTGGGGCACGACTGGGGCGCACTCATCGCGTGGTACCTGTGTCTGTTCCGTCCCGAGCGGGTAACAGCACTTGCCAACACCAGCGTTGCCTTCATGCGCAACATCATGATCCGCAACGGCCCCGACTTCGTGAATCCCATAGAGTACTTCAATCGCGCATACGGTCCCAACTACTACAAGTGCCGCTTCCAGGCAAGCCACCATCAAGCATTTGTCCGGAGCTTTCAGTTCATCTATGTATTTTCCAATGCCCACGAGTAACTATTGCTATGGAATCATTACAAAACGTATATATGTGTATGGTCCACATACAGGAGCCAGGTGTCGCGGAGAAGCAGTTCGCACCAGCGCACGCCAAGCGCCTCATGAGGCAAATGTTGTGCCATTGCTTTAGCCATGGCGTGTTCTGCGATGAGGAGATGGACGACCACAATTACCCAACATCACCGCTTCCGCCTTGGCTCACCGAGGCCGACATGGACTACTTTGTCACCTCCTTTGAAAAGACTGGCTTCACTGGTGCCATCAACTACTACCGCAACTTTGACAAGAACTGCGAGCTGGCGGCGCCGTGGGCAGACGCCAAAGTGCAGGTGCCGACCAAGTACATCGTGGGGGGTGGTGACATCACATACAACTTTGAGGGGATCCAGGAATACATCCACGGTGGTGGGTTTAAGGAAGATGTTCCACTGCTAGATGAGGTGGTCGTCATCCCCGGCGCCGGCCACTTTATCCAACAGGAGAGGGCCCAGGAGGTCAGCAATCATATATATGACTTCATCATCAAGTTTTGATCTTGAAGTCCGGATGGACTCAAGTATCCATGTGCTTGCGGTTGTCACTGTTTGATCTTGCGCCTGTCTGTTTTATTTTAAACACGTCTGTTTATCTTTCTGTTCCCATTCAAGATCTGTACACAGGCTTGTATATTGTATCTGTGCCCGTACAGTAAGCACTGGTAGAAAAAGGGCCTATAGTCCCGGTTCGTAAGGACCTATAGTCCCGGTTCCTGAACCGGGACTAAAGTGTCGGTACTAATACCTACCCCCTTTAGTCCCGGTTCAATCCAGAACCGGGACTAAAGCCCCTCCACGTGGGCAGTGCGCAGAGCCCAGTCAGGAGACCCTTTGGTCCCGGTTGGTGGCACCAACCGGGACCAATAAGCATCCACGCGTCAGCATTTCTGTGGCTGGAGTTTTTGTTTTTTTTTGAAAGGGGGGGTTGGGGGTTTTGGGGGGTTAATTTAGGTGTTTCATATATTGTGTTAGCTAGCTATAATTAATATAGAGAAGTGTCCTCTCTTATGTCCGTGCTTGGTCGACGCTACGTACTATACATACGTATAGAGAGGACTAGACACGCTGGCTAGCTAGTAAAGCAAACGAAGGAAACAGAAGATCGTCATGAACATATATGCATACAGAGAGAAGTGATATCGACCACCTCTCCTTCTCCGAGAGATTGGTCGAACAACAAGTTCTCGTATATCTATCTGACACTACCGGCTACATATATACAATAATTATCTCTTACAAATATAATCATACGGACTCAGGGCCCACATAGAATTCTCCGTCTTCAGGGATCACGTGGTCAAGAAAGAATGCCGCCAATTCCTCTTGAATTGCTCGCATGCGAGCTGGTGCTAGGAGTTCATCCCGCTTCCGAAACATCTAATTTGAAGAAGGGGGTCAATACATATATATATGAATGAATGAAACTCAACACAAATGATGGTAATAAAATAAAATTGTGAATGTTGTTATTTACGTACTTCATATTGTTCGTTAGAGTACCCGCCCCGCTCACACGTCGTGTGGCGGATGGACTCGCAGATGTAGTATCCACAGAAATCATTCCCTTGTTCCTGCCACAACCACTTTACAAGAAATAGAGGTCAATCAAACTGATAAGCAAGAATGCTAAATGGTATTGATGAAACTAGCGCTTGAATCACTAGGAGATGCGCGGAACATGCTACTATAGTACTAACTTTCGGGTGTCTAAATTCCAGCTCCTTCGGCAGTCCCGGAACTTTTTTGGTGAATTTTCTCCAAACCCTGCCGGACAAAGAAAACAATTACTTGATATCAGGAAATGAACAAAGTTGCTGATATGGTGGATAATGATCTATTTAACTTACTTCTTGAGGATTTCAGTCATGTCTGCATAGTCCTGGGGATCTTTTCGTTTTGAGTCTAAGACGGTTACAAGTCCCTGCTCAAGCTTAATCTCTAGGAGAATATAGTGGAAACTGCACACGCATGCATAACTCATGAATTACATTACTATAACCTTGACTAATATATAAGGGAAACCGAATATGCACAAGACAGTAACACTCACTTGAAGTTGTAAGGAAAGAGTATTATATCTTTGTTTTGATTTATTACGAACGATTGTAGCAAGTTGGCCTCGGTAGCTGTGGCATGAAGTTTAACCTGAGTTGCATCTATGAGATATGTGTTAATGAACCCAATATCACCGACTTGTCTTTTCTTCAATTCGACGATCTTCAATCTGCATAATATAGTGAGGATGATTATAAATACATGCAATGAAAGAGCTAAGCTATATAGAGAAACTTAATGACAGAAGTAGTACTACTTACAGACAGTAGCAGGCGACCGTTGTTTTATCGAGGGCCAATTGATCGAAAAACTGATAGATTTCCTCAAATGGAATAGGCAACAGATCAATTCCAACGAGGTCATGCTCCTTTTTAACTTTCACATACAAAGTACTCCTCCCCCCAGAGTCTCTGCAGATTTTCAAGTACCAATCATGCAATCTTCGCATCATCGTTGATAGAGATATTTCATCTTTGACGAGAGGCTTCCCGTACTCGTATCTTTGTATCTGCATGTCCATGGGTTCATAATGTACTTCGTCGGGCAGGTAATCTGCAAGATTGCTATAACCGGGCACCATCCTCGGATCATTAGCGACGTTGTGGCTAGGCACCTTGAGCGGGGGGCATGATTGCTTCACTTGTTTGCCGAGCTGGGCAATTTGTTTCCCAGCTCGTCGTTCTTTCAGCCTTTGATCACTGACAGTACTTCCCGACCGCTCCGCTTCGGCAAATTCCTTTCCAATAATGCGGTCATAGTTTCCTTTCGGCGGATCAGACTTCGGTGGTTTTGTCAGGGCAGCCAGAGTGTGCTTCACTTTCACCCGATCTACCTTCTCCTCCGGAGGTGGATGTTTCTTTGCTTTCACCCCTTCAAAGAATTTCCTCACTTCTTCTCGCGCGATCTTGGCGTTCTCCTCCTGGGTCCTCTCGTATGGTAACTTCTCTGGAGTCTTCAGAGAAGGACCGAATCTGTATGTCCTCCCGCCTCTGGTTGTACTGCTAGACGCCGACCGAGCAGACGAAGCGGTTGTCTTCTTTACTTGCTTAAGAGGCGGAGGAGAAGGACTACGACGCGCCGGAGCAGCTGGAGCGGCGGCAGGCCTCTTCCGCCCTTGCTGACGAGGCAGAGAAGGAGGAGGCTGGCTGCTCGGGCGCGTCGGCGCAGGCGGAGTGCCGCCACGTGCCGGAGAAGGAGCCGGCCGAGGGCCCTGATCGTCACTCGCCGGAGGAGGAGGCGGTGGAGGAGGCGGAGTGCCCTGACTCGCCGGAGGAGGAGGAGGAGCCGGAGGCATCCAGTTCGGAAGGTTGATGAGCTCCTTCCGCCATAGGCATGGAGTCTTTAGAGCAGACCCCAGCCGAGTCTCCCCTTCACCGGTAGGGTGGTCAAGTTGGAGGTCCTCAAATCCCTCCGTTATCTCATCCACCATCACCCTAGCATATCCTTCTGGAATCGGCCGGCAGTGAAAAGTTGCGCCGGGTTCAGTAGGATAAACAGAGCCAACAGCCGCCTTGACCTTCAAATTCATCCATTGCGTCATAAGGTGGCAATTTTGAGACTCCGTTATAGCATCCACAGGATAGCTGGCAGGAGCCGTCAAGGCATGCTCCGGCTGAAGCAGCTCGGTGGAAGCCACGCTGCTTCTGCGCTGAGATGGCGGGGTAGCTTCGGGGGAGGCTTCGGCAGTACGTTTGCTGCGATTTGCTTCTCGTTCCTCTATCGCTTGTACCCTTGCGTGCAGCGCCTGCAGTTCGGTCTGCTGCACTTTTTTCCTCCTCTCATGGGATTTGTAACCGCCTGCGTCCAGAAACCCAACCTTCCACGGAACGGAGCCTGGCGTGCCTCGTGTCCGTCCAGGGTGCTCAGGATTCCCGAGGGCCATTGTGAGCTCGTCGTGCTCTCTGTCTGGAAAGAACGTCCCTTCCTGCGCTGCTTCGATATACTGCTTAAGCTTACTGACTGGTATGTCCATTTGTTCGTTCGTCCAAATGCACTTCCCTGTTTCAGGGTCCAAGGTTCCGCCAGCCCCGAAGAACCAAGTCCGGCAACGGTCTGGCCAGTTATTTGTCTCTGGTTCCATCCCTTTATGAACCAGATCATTCTCAACCTTGGACCACTTAGGCCGGGCTACGAGGTAGCCACCTGACCCCGTGCGATGGTGAAGCTTCTTCTTCGCAGCATTTTGCTTGTTTGTCGCCGACATCTTCTGACTCTTTTCCGATGTCTTGTTGGCCACAAATGCGGGCCAGTGATCTCTGATCTTCTCATATCTGCCCTTGAATTCTGGTGTCTCATTATTTTCGACAAACTTATTATTCAGCTCTTTCTTCCACCTCCTGAATAGTTCTGCCATCCTCTTTAGAGCAAAAGACTTGATTAATTTCTCTTTAACTGGGTTCTCTGGATTATCCTCTGGCGGTAGGGTGAAATTTGACTTTAGCTCAGTCCAAAGATCATTTTTCTGCATATCATTGACAAGACACCTCAGGGTCTTCTGTAGCCGGCTTAAACCATTGCTGGATGCTTATCGGGATCTTGTCCCTAACCAGAACCCCGCACTGAGCAACAAATGCGCTCTTTGTCCGGAGGGGTTCAATAGGTTGGCCGTCGGGCGCGATTGCTGTGATCTCAAGCTTTTCATCCGAGCTCAACTTTTTCTTCGGGCCTCGTGTTTTTACCGAAGTTGTGCTCGATCCGGAGGGCTAGAAAAAAGAACAAAGACTTAATTAATATGTGTACATACCAAAACAATGAATGCATCAATCAGCTAGTCAGCATAGGCTTAACTAATATATATACCTGGCCGGACTCGGTTCGGTCACCGGAGCCGTCATCACGGTCTCCTTCTTGCACCGGCATTGGGTCACCGGAGCCGTCCTCATGTTCTTCTTCTTGCACCGGCATTAGGTCACCGTAGCCAGCTTGTTCACCCTCTCCTTCCAGACCATCGGTTTCGTTGAGATAGTACGAGACGGCATCACTTCCTTGTGCGATTATCTCCCTCAACAACGCTTCTTTTGTTGCTTCGTCTAGGGCGGTGTCCATAGTTTCTACAAATATTTACAACATGGCAATTATTATTCAAACATGACAGATGGATATATTAGTGCCAAACGTAGAACTAGCTACCTAATCATAGTAAGCTATCGGGAGGGGGTATATATCGACAACGACGACACTACATCTATGTCCCTCGACGACCCTCGTTCCCGATAAAAAAAGAGGAAGAAGAAGAAAAAAAGAGGAGAAGAAAGAATAGAGGAGAAGAACCCTCGAACCCTCGACCCCTAGACGACCCTCTTCTTCCTCTCATGTTCGAGAGGATCGCCGAGGGGTCGGGAGGTTGCCTAGTGTCAAAGGATTCAACAAAACCATGTCTTCATCATTAGGCGAAAGTAACATGTGCATGATGGTATGAAGCGCTTCAAAGTTGTTCTGGAACGGAGTCCCAGATAGGATAATTCGCTTTTTGGTACAAAGTTCAGAAAGAGCCTTCCGAATATTGCTATTTGGAAGGCGTTTGCTGAATTCGTACCAAAAGGCAGATTATTCTATCCGGGACTCCATTCCAGAACAACTTTGCAGAACTTCGTACCAACATGCCCTAGTTACTTCCGGCTAATGATGAAGGCATGGATTTCTTCAATACTTTGACACTAGGAAACCTCTCTCGACCCCTCGGCGATCCTCGACCCCTCGAACCCTCGACGACCCTGGAACCCTCGACCCCTAGACGACCCTGCCGGAACCCTCAACCCTATAGAACCCTCGAACCCTCGACCCTGAAACCCTCGACCCTTGACCCCTTAACGACCCTCGACCCTCTACCCTAGTTCCCGACCCTTGACCCCTCGTCGATCCTCGACACCCTCGTTCCCGATAAAAATTAAGAAGAAGAAGAAGAAGAAGAAAAAAAGAAGAAAAAAAGAGGAGAAGAAGAAACCCTAAATAGCTAGCAAGTATCGTAGGTGTGAGATACATGTGGCCTTCGGTGTCGGACACTACATCCACGTCCCACAAGTGACGTGGGCGTTGAAGCCCGCGCCACTTGTGGGATGTGGATGTAGTGTCCGACATCGACGGTACATGTATCTCACACCGACGATACTTTCTATTTAGGGTTTCTCCTCTACCGCTCGGCGACCCTCTCGATGACCCTCGTTCCCGATAAAATAAAGAGGAAGAAGAAGAAGAAAAAAGAAGAGAAGACTTCCTCTTCTTCCTCTCCTCTTCCTCTCCCTCTTCTTCCCCTTCTTCCTCGCTTCTCTCATGAATGTCCGGCGTTCTCGACCCCCCCCCCCACGTGTCGAAGAAAAAAAAGAAAAAAAAAAGAGGATAAGAAGAAAGGAATGGAGGAGAAAAGAGAAAATAGAATATATATATTCTAATTTTCTCTTCTTCTCCTCTATTCTTTTCTTCTTCTCCTCTTCCTTTTCTTCCTCTCCTCGTCTTCTCCTTCTTCTTCTCCTTCTTTCTCTACTTATTTTCCTTTTCCTTATTTTACTTTTTCCTCTCCACTAACATAAAATGCACTAACCTAAAATGCAACAAACATAAAATGCACTAAAGAGGCTCAACTAACCTAAAATCAGTGATAAAATGCACTAACCTAAAATCGATATCTACTAACAACTTAAAAAAATTAATACATATATGAAAAAATGCATATATGAAAAAAAAACATCATCACATATATCATCAACAGAAAAAAAACATCATCATATCATCAACAGAAAAAAAACATCATCATATCATCAACAGGAAAAAAACATCATCAACATCATCACATCATCAACCTAGGGCCGACGCCGGCGCGGGGCGACGACGGGTCGGGGCGGCGACGGGGCGGGGCGACGGCGGCGGGCTCGGGGCGGCGACGGGGCGGGGCGACGGCGGCGGGCGCGGGGCGACGACGGGCTCGGGCGACGGCGCGGGGCGACGACGTACGGGCTCGGGGCGGCGACGGGGCGGGGCGGGGCGACGGCGGGGTGGGGCGACGGCGGCGGGCGCGGGGCGACGGCACGGGGCGACGACGGGCTCGGGGCGGCGACGACGTACGACGACGACGGGCTCGAGGCGGTGTCGGGGCGAATGGGAGCGGTTGGCCAAAATTTCGCAAGTGCTGGCTTATATAGCCAGAGCAATGGCCCCGGTTCGTGGCACGAACCATGACCAATGCCCCCCTTTGGTCCCGGTTGGTGCCACGAACAGGGACCAAAGGCCAATTTTCGGCAGCCCAAAGGGCGGGAAGCGGCGGCCTTTGGTCCCGGTTGGTGGCACCAACCGGGACTAAAGGGGGGCAATGGTCACGGTTGGTGCCACGAACCGTGACCAATGCCCCCTTTAGTCCCGGTTGGTGCCACCAACCGGGACCAATGCCCTTGTGCGCCCCGCGCCCAAAAGTTTAGTCCCACATCGCTAGCTGAAGGGCGCCGGCACTGGTTTATAAGCGCTGCTCTGCCTCCCCATTCGAGCTCCTCTCTAATGCAGGCTTTCGGGCCTAAACCTGCTACTGCCTGTGGGCCTATTGGGCCTCTGCGGCCCTGAATCCTGGCCCATGTAGGGTTTCTAGTTGTATTCAGGCCGTGGTGGCCCAGTAGGTGGCATTTTTTTTTGGTTTTTTCTTTTTTATTTCTACATTTTTTTGGTTTTTTATTTTTTTATTTCTACTTAAAACTAAATACTTACAGTTTTTTAGTGATTTCTTTTTGCTTTTAGGTCACAAAAATTATAAACTTTCTGTTAGTGCCATTATTTTAAAATTTTAAATAGTTTAAATTTGAATTTTTAAAACTTTGTGTGAATCACTAGTTTATGAATAACTTTACTATAAAATTAGAATTTTTTTTCTATTTATTTTTTATTTCTACTTACAGCTAAATACTTACAGTTTTTTAGTGATTTCTTTTTGCTTTTAGGTCACAAAAATTATAAACTTTCTGTTAGTGCCATTAGTTTTAAATTTTAAATAGTTTAAATTTGAATTTTTAAAAATTTGTGTGAATCACTAGTTTATGAATAACTTTACTATAAAATTAGAATTTTTTTTCTTCTTTGCTATTTATTTTTTGTTTATACTTACAATTAAATACTTATAGTTTGATTTTAGGTCACAAAAATTATATTCTTTTTGCTATTGAAGAATATTATAGTTTTATTTTAGTTGATCATAACATAATATTTTAATTGATTGTTTTTATTTTCAGAAAAGTTTTGTAGTTCATTCTGTTTGCTATTAATTCATTCTTTGAGCTAAATGACTCTGAAATTGGAAAGCATTTCAAAATGAACTCTGAAAAGGTTGAAAGTTGGCATGGTATCATCATTTCACCCACATAGCATGTTCCAAAAAGTAGAGAGGGTTACGACAAAAACTTGATGCACTTCGTGTACAAAATGGACAATCACTTTCGAAGTATCAAAGTTTCAAACCATAAGACATGAAAGCATTTCAAATGAACTCTGAAAAAGTTGAAAGTTGGGATGGTATCATAATTTCACCCACATAGCATGTGCATGTACAAAACGGACAATGGTTGCATGTTCGTCTGTTACAAATTTGGCATGGTATCATCATAATAGTTGCGGGAGAAAGTCTTCACTTTTTCTTCGCTTGTGTCATTTGCTTATTGCGTCGTAACCACGGATAATCTTCATTGTTTATCAGGATGCTTGGGTCAGCCTTGACATTGAAGGGAGGAATTTCATGAAACTTTTCATAATCTTCAGACATGTCTGTCTTGCCGTCCACTCCCAGGATGTCCCTTTTTCCTGAAAGAACTATGTGGCGCTTTCGCTCATCGTATGATGTATTCGCTTCCTTATCTTTTCTTTTTCTCGGTTTGGTAGACATGTCCTTCACATAGATAACCTGTGCCACATCATTGGCTAGGACGAACGGTTCGTCAGTGTACCCAAGATTTTTCAGATCCACTGTTGTCATTCCGTACTGTGGGTCTACCTGTACCCCGCCGCCTAACAGATTGACCCATTTGCACTTAAACAAAGGGACCTTAAAATCAGGTCCGTAGTCAAGTTCCCATATGTCCACTATGTAACCATAATATGTGTCCTTTCCGCTCTCGGTTGCTGCATCAAAGTGGACACCGCTGTTTTGGTTGGTGCTCTTTTGATCTTGGGCGATCGTGTAAAATGTATTCCCATTTATCTCGTATCCTTTGTAAGTCAATACAGTCAAAGATGGTCCCCTGGACAACAAGTACAACTCATCACAAACAGTGTTGTCACCTCTGAGACGTGTTTCCAACCAACTGCTGAAAGTCCTGATGTGTTCACATGTAATCCAGTCGTCGCATTGCTCCGGGTGTTTGGAGCGCAGACTGTTCTTGTGTTCATCGACATACGGGGTCACCAAGGTAGAGTTCTGTAGAACTGTGTAGTGTGCTTGAGACCAAGAATATCCGTCCCTGCATATTATTGAGTCTCTTCCAAGAGTGCCTTTTCCAGTCAGTCTCCCCTCATACCGCGATTTAGGGAGACCTATCTTGTTAAGGCCAGGAATGAAGTCAACACAAAACCCGATAACATCCTTTGTTTGATGGCCCATGGAGATGCTTCCTTCTGGCCTAGTGCGGTTACAGACATATTTCTTTAGGACTCCCATGAACCTCTCAAAGGGGAACATATTGTGTAGAAATACGGGCCCCAGGATGACAATCTCGTCGACTAGATGAACTAGGACGTGCGTCATGATATTGAAGAAGGATGGTGGGAACACCAGCTCGAAACTGACAAGACATTGCGCCACATCACTCCTTAGCCTTGGTACGATTTCTGGATCGATCACCTTCTGAGAGACTGCATTGAGGAATGCACATAGCTTCACAATGGCTAATCGGACGTTTTCCGGTAGAAGCCCCCTCAATGCAACCGGAAGCAGTTGCGTCATAATCACGTGGCAGTCATGAGACTTTAGGTTCTGAAACTTTTTCTCTGGCATATTTATTATTCCCTTTATATTCGACGAGAAGCCAGTCGTGACCTTCATACTGAGCAGGCATTCAAAGAAGATTTCTTTCTCTTCTTTCGTAAGAGCGTAGCTGGCAGGACCTTTATACTGCTTCGGAGGCATGCCGTCTTTTTCGTGCAAACGTTGCAGGTCCTCCCGTGCCTCAGGTGTATCTTTTGTCTTCCCATACACGCCCAAGAAGCCTAGCAGGTTCACGCAAAGGTTCTTCGTCACGTGCATGACGTCGATTGAGGAGCGGACCTCTAGGTCTTTCCAGTAGGGTAGGTCCCAAAATATAGATTTCTTCTTCCACATGGGTGCGTGTCCCTCAGCGTCATTCGGAACAGCTAGTCCACCGGGACCCTTTCCAAAGATTACGTAGTGTAAATCATTGACAGAACAAGCACGTGATCACCGGTGCGCATGGCGGGCTTCTTCCGGTGATCTGCCTCGCCTTTGAAATGCTTGCCTTTCTTTCGACATTGATGGTTGGTTGGAAGAAATCGACGATGGCCCAGGTACACATTCTTCCTGCATTTGTCCAGGTATATACTTTCAGTGTCATCTAAACAGTGCGTGCATGCGTGGTATCCTTTGTTTGTCTGTCCTGAAAGGTTACTGAGAGCGGGCCAATCGTTGATGGTCACGAACAGCAACGCCTTAAGGTTAAATTCCTCCTGTCTGTGCTCATCCCACGTACGTACACCGTTTCCATTCCACAGCTGTAAAAGTTCTTCAACTAATGGCCTTAGGTACACATCAATTTCGTTGCCGGGTTGCTTAGGGCCTTGGATGAGAACTGGCATCATAATGAACTTCCGCTTCATGCACATCCAAGGAGGAAGGTTATACATACATAGAGTCACGGGCCAGGTGCTGTGATTGCTGCTCTGCTCCCCGAAAGGATTAATGCCATCCGCGCTTAAAGCAAACCATACTTTCCTTGGGTCCTTTGCAAACTCATCCCAGTACTTTCTCTTGATTTTTCTCCACTGCGACCCGTCAGCGGGTGGTCTCAACTTCCCATCTTTATTTCGGTTCTCACTATGCCATCGCATCAACTTGGCATGCTCTTCGTTTCTGAACAGACGTTTCAACCGTGGTATTATAGGAGCATACCACATCACCTTCGCAGGAACCCTCTTCCTGAGGGGCTCGTCGTCAACATCAACGGGGTCATCTTGTCTGATCTTATACCGCAACACACCGCATACCGGGCATGCGTTCAGATCCTTGTATGCACCGCGGTAGAGGATGCAGTCATTAGGGCATGCATGTATCTTCTCCACCTCCAATCCTAGAGGGCATACGACCTTCTTTGCTGCGTATGTACTGTCGGGAAATTCGTTATCCTTTGGAAGCTTCTTCTTCAATATTTTCAGTAGCTTCTCAAATCCTTTGTCAGCCACAGCATTCTCTGCCTTCCACTGCAGCAATTCCAGTACGGTACCGAGCTTTGTGTTTCCATCTTCGCAATTGGGGTATAACCCTTTTTTGTGATCCTCTAACATGCGATCGAACTTCAGCTTCTCCTTTTGACTAATGCATTGCGTCCTTGCATCGACAATGACCCGGCGGAGATCATCATCATCGGGCACATCGTCTGGTTCCTCTTGATCTTCAGCAGCTTCACCCGTGGCAGCATCATTGGGCACATCGTCTGGTTCCTCTTGATCTTCACCAGCTCCCCTCGTTGCAGCATCACCGTATTCAGGGGGCACATAGTTGTCATCGTACTCTTCTTCTACGCCGTCTTCCATCATAACCCCTATTTCTCCGTGCCTCGTCCAAACATTATAGTGTGGCATGAAACCCTTGTAAAGTAGGTGGGAGTGAAGGATTTTCCGGTTAGAGTAAGACCTCGTATTCCCACATTCAGTGCATGGACAACACATAAAACCATTCTGCTTGTTTGCCTCAGCCGCATCGAGAAACTCATGCACGCCCTTAATGTACTCGCGGGTGTGTCTGTCACCGTACATCCATTGCCGGTTCATCTGCGTGCATTATATATAATTAAGTGTCCAAATTAATAGAAGTTCATCATGTTGGGGAACGTAGCAGAAATTCAAAATTTTCCTATGTCTCACCAAGATCTATCTATGGAGAGACTTGCAACGAGGGGAAGGAGAGTGCATCTACATACCCTTGTAGATCGCTAAGCGGAAGCGTTCAAGAGAACGGGGTTGATGGAGTCGTACTCGTCGTGATCCAAATCACCAGAGATCCTAGTGCCGAACGGACGGCACCTCCGCGTTCAACACACGTACGGAGTAGCGACGTCTCCTCCTTCTTGATCCAGCAAGGGGGGAGGAGAGGTTGATGGAGATCCAGCAGCACGACGGCGTGGTGGTGGAAGTAGCGGGATTCCAACAGGCTTCGCCAAGGATTGCGGGACGAGGGAGAAGTGTCATGGGAGGGAGAGGGAGGCACCAGGGCTTAGATGTTGTTGCCCTCCCTTCCCCACTATATATAGGGCCAAGGGAGAGGGGGGGGGGCGCAGCCTTGGCCCTTCCTCCAAGGAAGGGTGCGGCCAAGGGAGGAGTCCCTCCTCCCCAAGGCACCTAGGAGGTGCCTTCCCCCTTTAGGACTCTTCCTTTCCCTCTTCTCTTGGCGCATGGGCCTCTTGGGGCTGGTGCCCTTGTCCCATATAGTCCAAGGCGCACCCCCTACAGCCCATGTGGCCCCCGGGGCAGGTGGCCCACCCGGTGGACCCCCGGGACCCTTCCGGTGGTCCCGGTACAATACCGATGACCCCGAAACTTGTCCTGATGGCCGAAATAGCACTTCCTATATATAATTCTTTACCTCCGGACCATTCCGGAACTCCTCGTGACGTCCGGGATCTCATCCAGGACTACAAACAAATTTTGGGTTACCGCATACTAATATCTCTATAACCCTAGCGTTACCGAACCTTAAGTGTGTAGACCCTACGGGTTCGGGAAGCATGCAGACATGACCGAGACGTTCTCCGGTCAATAACCAATAGCGGGATCTGGATACCCATGTTGGCTCCCACATGTTCCACGATGATCTCATCGGATGAACCACGATGTCAAGGACTTAATCAATCTCGTATACAATTCCCTTTGTCTATCGGTACGATACTTGCCCGAGATTCGATCGTCGGTATCCCGATACCTTGTTCAATCTCGTTACCGGCAAGTCTCTTTACTCGTTCCGTAACACATCATCCCGTGATCAACTCCTTGGTCACATTGTGCACATTATGATGATGTCCTACCGAGTGGGCCCAGAGATACCTCTCCGTTTACACGGAGTGACAAATCCCAGTCTCGATTCATGCCAACCCAACAGACACTTTCGGAGATACCTGTAGTGTACCTTTATAGCCACCCAGTTACGTTGTGACGTTTGGCACACCCAAAGTATTCCTACGGTATCCGGGAGTTGCACAATCTCATGGTCTAAGGAAATGATACTTGACATTAGAAAAGCTTTAGCATACGAACTACATGATCCTGTGCTAGGCTTAGGATTGGGTCTTGTCCATCACATCATTCTCCTAATGATGTGATCCCGTTATCAACGACATCCAATGTCCATGGTCAGGAAACCGTAACCATCTATTGATCAACGAGCTAGTCAACTAGAGGCTTACTAGGGACATGGTGTTGTCTATGTATCCACACATGTATCTGAGTTTCCTATCAATACAATTCTAGCATGGATAATAAACGATTATCATGAACAAGGAAATATAATAATAACCAATTTATTATTGCCTCTAGGGCATATTTCCAACTGTCTCCCACTTGCACTAGAGTCAATAATCTAGTTCACATCGCCATGTGATTAACACTCACAGGTCACATCGCGATGTGACTAACACCCAAGAGTTTACTAGAGTCGGTAGTCTAGTTCACATCACTATGTGATTAACACTCAATGAGTTCTAGGTTTGATCATGTTGCTTGTGAGAGAGGTTTTAGTCAATGGGTCTGCAACATTTAGATCCGTATGTACTTCGCAAATTTCTATGTCATCTTGTAGATGCAACTACTACGCTACATTTGGAGCCATTTCAAATAACTGTTCTACTTGGAGCTATTCCAAATTGTTGCTCCATTATACGTATCCGGTATCTCTACTCAGAGCTATTCGGATAGGTGTTAAGCTTGCATCGACGTAACTCTTTACGTCGAACTCTTTATCACCTCCATAACCGAGAAACATATCCTTATTCCTCTAAGGATAATTTTGACCGCTATCTGGTGATCTACTCCTAGATCACCTTTGTACCCTCTAGCCAGACATGTGGCAAGGCACACATCAGGTGCGGTACACAGCATAGCATACTATGGAGCCTATGTCTAAGCATAGGGGACGACCTTCGTCCTTTCTCTCTATTCTGTCATGGTCGAGCTTTAAGTCTTAACTTCATACCTTACAACTCAGGCAAGAACTCCTTCTTTGATTGATCCATCTTGAACACCTTCAAGATCATGTCAAGGTATGTGCTCATTTGAAAGTACCATTAAGCGTTTTGATCTATTCTTATAGATCTTGATGCTCAATGTTCAAGCAGCTTAATCCAGGTTTTCCATTGAAAAACACTTTCCAAATAACCCTATATGCTTTCCAGAAATTCTACGTCATTTCTGATCTATGATATGTCAACAACATATATTCATCAGAAATTCTATAGTGCTCCCACTCACTTCTTTGGAAATACTAGTTTCTCATAAACTTTGTATACACCCAAAATCTTTGATCATCTCATCAAAGCATACATTCCAACTCCGAGATGCTTACTCCAGTCCTCAGAAGGATTGCTGGGGCTTTGCATACTTATTAGCATCTTTCAGGATTGACAAAACCTTCCGGTTGTATCACATACAACCTTTCCTCAAGAAAATCGTCGAGGAAACAATGTTTTGACATCCTATCTGCAAGATTTCATAAATAATGCAGTAATCGCTAATATAATTCCAACAGACTCTTAGCATCGCTACGAGTGAGAAAGTCTCATCATAGTCAACTCCTTTAACTTGTTGAAAAACATCTTAACGACAAGTCGAGCTTTCTTAATGGTGATACTTACCATCATTGTCCATCTTCCTTTTAAAATCCATCTGTACTCAATAGCCTTACGACCATCGAGCCGTTCTGCCAAAGTCTACACTTTGTTTTCATACATGGATCCTCTCTCGGATTTTATGGCCTCGAACCATTTATCGGAATCCGGGCCCACCATCGCTTCTCCATAGCTCGTAGGCTCATTGTTGTCTAGCAACATGACTTCCAAGACAAGATTACATACCACTCTGAAGTAGTACGCATCCTTGTCATCCTACGAGATTTGGGAGTGACTTGATCCGAAGTGTCATGATCAATATCATAAGTTTCCACTTCAATTGGTGTAGGTGCCACAGGAACAACTTCCTGTGCCCTGCTAGTTGAAGTGAAGGTTCAATAACCTCATCAAGTGTCCACCATCCTCCCACTCAATTCTTTCGAGAGAAACCTTTCCTCGGGAAAGGACCCGATTCTAAAAACAATCCCTTATTGCTTTCGAATCTGAGACAGGAGGTATACCCAACTGTTTTGGGTGTCCTATGAAGATGCATTTATCCGCTTTGGGTTCGAGGTTATCAGCCTGAAACTTTTTCACATAAGCGTCGCAGCCCCAAACTTTTAAGAAATGACAGCTTAGGTTTCTCTAAACCATAGTTCATACGGTGTCATCTCATCGGAATTACGTGGTGCCCTATATAAAGTTAATGTGGTTGTCTCTAATGCCTAACCCATAAACTATTGTGGTAATTCGATAAGAGACATCATGGTATGCATCATATCCAATAGGGTGCAGTTATGATGTTCGGACACACCATCACACTATGGTGTTCCAGGCTGAATTAGTTGTGAAACAATTTCCACAATGTCTTAATTCTGTGCCAAACTCGTAATTCAGATATTCATCTCTATGATCATATCATAGATATTTTATCCTCTTGTCACGACGATCTTTCAACTTCACCCTGAAATTACTTGAACCTTTCAATAATTCAGACTCGTGATTCATCAAGTAAATATACTCAACATCTACTCAAATCATCTGTGAAGTAAGACCATAACGATATCCACTACACGCCTCAGCACTCATTGGACTGCACACATCAAAAATGTATTACTTCCAACAAGTTGCTTTCTAGTTCCATTTTACTGAAACCGAGGCTTTCAGTCATCTTGCCCATGTGGTATGATTTGCATGTCTCAAGTGATTCGAAATCAAGTGAGTCCAAACGGTCCATTTGCGTGGAGTTTCTTCATGCATATACACCAATAGACATGGTTCGCATGTCTCAAACTTTTCAAAAATGAGTGAGTCCAAAGATCCATCAACATGGAGCTTCTTCATGCATTTTATACCGATATGACTTAAGTGGCAGTGCCACAAGTAGTTGGTACTATCATTACTATCCTATATCTTTGGCATGAACATGTGTATCACTACAATCGAGATTCAATAAACCATTCATTTTAGGTGCAAGACCATTGAAGGTATTATTCAAATAAACAGAGTAACCATTATTCTCCTTAAATGAATAACCGTATTGCGATAGACATAATCCAATCACGTCTATGTTCAACGCAAACACCAAATAACAATTATTTAGGTTTAACACCAATCTCGATGGTAGAGGGAGCGTACGATATTTGATCAACCTTGGAAATACTTCCAACACATATCGTCATCTCACCTTTAGCTAGTCTCCGTTTACTCCGCAGCCTTTTATTTCGAGTTTACTAACACTTAGCAACCGAACCGGTATCTAATATCATGGTGCTACTAGGAGTACTAGTAAAGTACACATTAACATAATGTATATCCAATATACTTCTATCGACTTTGCCAGCCTTCTCATCTACCAAGTATCTAGGGTAATTCTGCTCCAGTGGCTGTTCCTCTTATTACAGAAGCACTTAGTCTCGGGTTTGGGTTCAACCTTGGGTTTCTTCACTAGAGCAGCAGCCGAATTGCCGTTTCATGAAGTATCCCTTCTTGACCTTGCCCTTCTTGAAACTAGTGGTTTCACCAACCATCAACAATTGATGCTCCTTCTTGATTTCTACTTTTGTGGTGTCAAACATCGCGAATATCTCAAGGATCATCATATATGTCCCTGATATATTATAGTTCATCACGAAACTCTAGCAGCTTGGTGGTAATGACTTCGGAGAACTATCACTATTTCATCTGGAAGATCAACTCCCACTTGATTCAAGCGATTGTTGTACTCAGACAATCTGAGCACAAGCTCAACAATTGAGCTTTTCTCCCTTAGTTTGCAGCCTAGAAAATTGTCGGAGGTCTTATACCTCTTGACGTGGGCACGAGCCTGAAATTCCAATTTCAGCCCTCGAAACATCTCATATGTTTCGTGACGTTTAAAAAACCGTCTTCGGTGCCTCAACTCTAAACCGTTTAACTGAACTATCACGTAGTTATCAAAATGTGTATGTCAGATGTTCGCAACATCCACAGACAACGTTCGAGGTTCAGCACACTGAGCGGTGCATTAAGGACATAAGCCTTCTATGAAGCAATGAGGACAATCCTCAGTTTACGGACCTAGTCCGCATAATTGCTACTAACAACTTTCAACTAAGTTTTCTCTAGGAACATATCTAAACAGTAAAACTGAAGCGCGAGCTACGACATAATTTGTGACGACCTTTTGACTATGTTCAGGATAATTAAGTTCATCTTATGAACTCCCACTCAGATAGACATCCCTCTAGTCATCTAAGTGATTACATGATCCGAGTCAACTAGGCCGTGTCCGATCATCACGTGAGACGGACTAGTCAACATCGGTGAACATCTTCATGTTGATCGTATCTACCATACGACTCATGCTCGACCTTTCGGTCTCTTGTGTTCCGAGGCCATGTCTGTACATGCTAGGCTCGTCAAGTCAACCTAAGTGTTTCGCGTGTGTAAATCTGTCTTACACCCGTTGTATGTGAACGTTAGAATCTATCACACCCGATCATCACGTGGTGCTTCGAAACAACAAACTGTCACAACGGTGCACAGTTAGGGGGAACACTTTCTTGAAATTTTAATGAGGGATCATCTTATTTACTACCGTCGTTCTAAGCAAACAAGATGCATAAACATGATAAACATCACATGCAATCAAATAATAGTGACATGATATGGCCAATATCATATAGCTCCTTTGATCTCCATCTCGGGGCTCCATGATCATCTTGTCACCGGCATGACACCATGATCTCCATCATCATGATCTCCATCATCGTGTCTTCTTGAAGTTGTCTCGTCATCTATTACTTCTACTACTATGGCTAACGCTTTAGCAATAAAGTAAAGTAATTACATGACGTTTAAGTTGACACGCAGGTCATGAATAAATAAAGACAACTCCTATGGCTCCTGCCGGTTGTCATACTCATCGACATGCAAGTCGTGATTCCTATTACAAGAACATGATCAATCTCATACATCACATATCATTCATCACATTCTTCTTGGCCATATCACATCATATAGCATACCCTGCAAAAACAAGTTAGACATCCTCTAATTGTTGTTTGCATGTTTTACGTGGCTGCTATGGGTTTCTAGCAAGAACGTTTCTTACCTACGCAAAGACCACAACGTGATATGCCAATTGCTATTTACCCTTCATAAGGACCCTTTTCATCGAATCCGATCCGACTAAAGTGGGTGAGACAGACACCCGCCAGCCACCTTATGCAACTAGTGCATGTTAGTCGGTGGAACCGGTCTCACGTAAGCGTACGTGTAAGGTTGGTCCAGGCCGCTTCATCCCACAATGCCGTCGAATCAAGATTGGACTAGTAACGGTAAGCATATTGAACAAAATCAACGCCCACAACTACTTTGTGTTCTACTCGTGCATAGAATCTACGCAATAGACCTAGCTCATGATGCCACTGTTGGGGAACGTAGTAGAAATTCAAAATTTTCCTACGTGTCACCAAGATCTATCTATGGAGAGACTAGCAACGAGGGGAAGGAGAGTGCATCTACATACCATTGTAGATCGCTAAGCGGAAGCGTTCAAGAGAACGGGGTTGATGGAGTCGTACTCGTCGTGATCCAAATCACCGGAGATCCTAGTGCCGAACGGACGGCACCTCCGCGTTCAACACACGTATGGAGTAGCACGTCTCCTCCTTCTTGATCCAGCAAGGGGGGAGGAGAGGTTGATGGAGATCCAGCAGCACGACGGCGCGGTGGTGGAAGTAGCGGGATTCCAACAGGGCTTCGCCAAGCGCTGCGGGACGAGGGAGAAGTGTCACGGGAGGGAGAGGGAGGCACCAGGGCTTAGATGTTGCTGCCCTCCCTTCCCCACTATATATAGGGCCAAGGGAGAGGGGGGGGGCGCAGCCTTGGCCCTTCCTCCAAGGAAGGGTGCGGCCAAGGGAGGAGTCCCTCCTCCCCAAGGCACCTAGGAGGTGCCTTCCCCCTTTAGGACTCTTCCTTTCCCTCTTCTCTTGGCGCATGGGCCTCTTGGGGCTGGTGCCCTTGGCCCATATAGGACAAGGCGCACCCCCTACAGCCCATGTGGCCCTCGGGGCAGGTGGCCCACCCGGTGGACCCCCGGGACCCTTCCGGTGGTCCCGGTACAATACCGATGACCCCGAAACTTGTCCCGATGGCCGAAATAGCACTTCCTATATATAATTCTTTACCTCCGGACCATTCCAGAACTCCTCGTGACGTCCGGGATCTCATCCAGGACTACAAACAACTTTCGGGTTACCGCATACTAATATCTCTATAACCCTAGCGTCACCGAACCTTAAGTGTGTAGACCCTACGGGTTCGGGAAGCATGCAGACATGACCGAGACGTTCTCCGGTCAATAACCAACAGCGGGATCTGGATACCCATGTTGGCTCCCACATGTTCCACGATGATCTCATCGGATGAACCACGATGTCAAGGACTTAATCAATCCCGTATACAATTCCCTTTGTCTATCGGTACGATACTTGCCCGAGATTCGATCGTCGGTATCCCGATACCTTGTTCAATCTCGTTACCGGCAAGTCTCTTTACTCGTTCCGTAACACATCATCCCGTGATCAACTCCTTGGTCACATTGTGCACATTATGATGATGTCCTACCGAGTGGGCCCAGAGATACCTCTCCGTTTACACGGAGTGACAAATCCCAGTCTCGATTCGTGCCAACCCAACAGACACTTTCGGAGATACCTGTAGTGTAACTTTATAGCCACCAAGTTACGTTGTGACGTTTGGCACACCCAAAGTATTCCTACGGTATCCGGGAGTTGCACAATCTCATGGTCTAAGGAAATGATACTTGACATTAGAAAAGCTTTAGCATACGAACTACATGATCTTGTGCTAGGCTTAGGATTGGGTCTTGTCCATCACATCATTCTCCTAATGATGTGATCCCGTTATCAACGACATCCAATGTCCATGGTCAGGAAACCATAACCATCTATTGATCAACGAGCTAGTCAACTAGAGGCTTACTAGGG
This sequence comes from Triticum urartu, assembly GCF_056163025.1. Lineage (NCBI taxonomy): Eukaryota > Viridiplantae > Streptophyta > Magnoliopsida > Poales > Poaceae > Triticum > Triticum urartu. The sequence goes on along the minus strand of NC_141875.1, from coordinate 745,279,175 downwards.
ACATGGTGTTGTCTATGTATCCACACATGTATCTGAGTTTCCTATCAATACAATTCTAGCATGGATAATAAACGATTATCATGAACAAGGAAATATAATAATAACCAATTTATTATTGCCTCTAGGGCATATTTCCAACACATCATCACATTAAAACCAAAGTGCATACATAGTTCTCATCTAATAACATATAGCTCTCCAGAGCATCTAATTAATTAAACCATACATTGAAACTATGTAAAACATTTCAATGCGAAAACAAATGCGATCATAATCGCAACCAAGGTAACAATTGATCCAACGGCATAATGATACCATGCCTCGGTATGAATGGCATATTTTCTAATCTTTCTAATCTTCAAGCGCATTGCATCCATCTTGATCTTGTGATCATCGACGACATCCGCAACATGCAACTCCAATATCATCTTCTCCTCCTCAATTTTTTTTATTTTTTCCTTCAACAAATTATTTTCTTCTTCAACTAAATTTAACCTCTCGACAAGGTCGGTTGGCATTTCTGATTCACATACATCCTAGATAAATAAAATCTATGTCACGTTGGTCGGCATAATTTTCATAAACAATAAATGAACCAATAGTTATAAAGATAATATAAATACCAAATCCGAATCATAGACAGGACGAGGGCCGACGGGGGCGGATACCAAACCATCGCACTATATAAGATGCAATAAAAATGTAGGAAAATGATACAAGTATCTATCTAAACATACAAGTAAGAATATTTTTCCTTTCAGAAAGAAGATAAGAACAAGAGGCTCACCACGGTGGTGTCGGTGATGAGATCGGCGCGGGTGACCGACGGCGGTGAAGACGGGGACGGGGCGTGACGGACCGCTAAATCTAGACAAATCTCGAGGAAAATGGAGCTTGGAGCTCGAGCTTCGAGAGGAGAAAGCTTAAGTAGTGTGGCTCGGGCATTCCATCGAACACCTCATGTGCATAGGAGGTGAGCTAGAGCACCACAAAGCCCTCTCCCCCTCGGCCAGAAAAAATAGAGCACTGTGCTCTGCTCGCGGGCGAGGGGTATATATAGGCAATTCATTGGTCCCGGTTCGTGGCATGAACCGGGACTAAAGGGCAGCCTTTGGTCCCGGTTCAAGCCACCAACCGGGACCAATGGTGGTGGGCCAGGAGGGAGGCCCTTTGGTCCCGGTTCATCCCACCAACCGGGACCAAAAGGTCCAGATGAACCGGGACCAATGGCCCACGTGGCCCGGCCGGTCCCCTGGGCTCACGAACCGGGACAAATGCCCACATTGGTCCCGGTTCTAGACTGAACCGGGACTAATGGGCTGATGCGGCCTGGACCATAGCCCTGTTTTCTACTAGTGAAGGTTGTAACCTTTTGTAATAATAATAATAATAATAATAATAATAATAATAATAATAATAATAATGATAATGATGATGATGATGATGATGATGATGATGATGATGATGATGATGATGATGATGATGATGATGATGATGATGATGATGATAGGTAGAGGATTGTCTCTATTATATGTCTTTTCTTTTAATACTTCATCTATCTTTGTTAAGATAATTATACTTCACTAGTCATCAACCCGTGCACCTGCACAGGCTAGTTATTTCAATAAATATTATTAAACTTTTTGATATGGAATAGTTCTATATAAACCAAATGCACAATTGATGAATACTAAGTTCAGTAATAATCTGTCAAGTTTACTATTTAAAACACAAAAACACATAGCTATTTCAAGAACACATGGGGAAACCTGGTCGATAAAAATAGAACACATAGGGAATCAAAATGTTAAATTATGTATACCTTTGAATATATAACCATAATCTTGTTATGCGAATACAATTCTGAAATATAAAGATTAAAATATGTCTCATTTACTACTCCTTTTAAGGTGTTTAAGCATATGACATGTTGATGGCATGCTAGGAATCATTGTTTCAAATTAGCATATAAACATTCTTAGCTTGTTAAAAACTCCAGAGTAAAAATTTAAGAGGTTAAAGTTGGTAGCAAAAACCCAAATAGCAGTTTTATATTTCGTATATCTGGAAAGAAAATTTGAATGGTTTTACATGCATGTAATTATCAGATTTTCTTTTGACGTGTTATCAATATGGGTATCTATCTAAAGATTTTTCCTCCACTCCACGCATCCCAGCAGCACTCCTTTCATCATAGTTTAAAATACATATATAGATTAAAGGTTTTCACAGTTGAATTAGCCATATTTGGGGTATCAAATTTGATAGATTGAGATAGCAATTCAGAAAAAATATTGTTCTTTCGTTTCATGGGATGCACGCCACTTCAGAAAATCAGATGCAAAACTGATATAAATATAGCTGCAAGAAAAAGGTAGTGCAGTGTGATCACTTCAGAAAAAAATTCTTAATGACATCTTCATACGAACTACATTCTAGTAGTACTTTGAGTAGCAATAGTCTTCGAAATTATGGAAGGTAGTTGTATAAAGCCAACTGTTAACTGGCTTACGATTTTAGTAGCAAGCTATAATATTCAGAAGTAGACATGATTAAAGAGTACCAACATGTACCTCCTTTCCGAAACAAAACGTACTACAGAAATAAGTTGTATCAAACAGGTTATTATTCCACTTTTTACACACGATCAATATCCATGATTCTTTGCAAGAAATAATGTGCATTTCCCACTCAATTATATTAACAATAGTTATAGGATATGGAGAAAAAAAGGCTAGTTAGTACTTGATGGCTAAGAATAAAATATTTATACTGGCATTTCGTTCAGTTGTAGCCACAAAACTTGCAGGACAGAATATTTCACAACTAACGACATAACAATATTAGATGAGACCGAAGCCTTGAACAGCTAAGGATTGGAAAGTTCCGAAGAAATAATCCTTAGAAAAGCAATTGAGATTCGTGACGCACTAACTAAGCTCTCTCCCAATGAACAGATATACCTCATTAAAAATCTAACGAATTTTAATGTCAACGGTACGTCACCTGGGCAGCTATTATTCTAAATCATGATATAGTACTCGTGAGGCACCTCCAAACTGAGTCCATGTTAGTTCTAGTGTGATTTCGTCAAACATATGCCGTAGTCACATGATACTGGTGGGATAATTGGATGAAGAGACGCGGTGCATGGCTGGCACTGCATGATGCCGATATCCTTAAAGTATCAATAGGTTCGAACATTGGTTTGAACATATCATCCTACTACAGATAAATTCTTACATATATACATAAGAAACTGGAACAAAAGAACATCACCTCCAGTCCTGAACTCGAAATGATTTTGAATTAGATTTTGCACCAGCTTCCACCAGAGAAGAACAATGTGGCATATGAAATTTTCAGGTATATATACAAATCGGAATCATGCCCATATGTGCTTCTTATTTCTTAACATAAATGCTGAATCAATTGAAGCTTTAGGAAAGAAGGAACTATTTCTATACAATTTCTGGAAATACATGGAGAGTAGTAGATTACCTCATATACTTGCCATGCATCCCTCTTACTTGATGATATCATCACAGTAATTGCATTATCATAGTACTATGTGCTCCAAGTAAAGAAACATCATGGATTTCCCTTGCACACAAAATCTCTTTCACCTCCATGTTCTATCCTTATCCAAAATGGCTTTGCTTACAGATGATGATAATATTTGACGAACTTAGTAGAGAAGTCTTAGTTAACTCCTGTGTGCTACTGAGGATACCAAGACAAAATAAAAAGAACTTACTCCCTCCGTAAAGAAATATAAGAGCGTTTAGATCACTACTTTAGTCAACTCTTTACGGAGGGAGTCGGAAAGAACTCTCAGTCAACTCTTGTATCATATTGAGGATACAGAAACAAATTTAAAAACAGTAGCAAGAAAACTTTGGATCAGCCAATACAGTTTTATGAACGGAGCTAAAAGTGACATAACCAACTAAGAATGATTGCCATGAAAACAGTAAAGAAAAAAACAGCTATACGGGTGCTTGAGCTTGCACCGTAAACAATCATGGAGTAGCTCTATCAAACAGAAAATTGGTTTATCTCTGTAGAGGCTGATGGCATAGTTTGAAAAGGGCATCCAAGAAAAGCTGTACATCTTGATGATACTACAAAAATTGAACTGTCTTTGTATCCTCAATTTCATGCATTGAAGGGTGCATGTTGCACAAATTGCCTACTGAGGGAATATGAGAAAGCAGTGCTGCACTGCATTAGCCTGGACCGCTGATGATGATGGCGCTGCTGCTACGACCGAAGTTGCAGCTTCTCAAACCAAAGGCCGGAGGTGGAGCTCCTGGTGTAGTAGCACCGTTGAAAGCATACGACGGCACTAGTGGCATGACTAAAATTACAGCTTCTTGATTCTTAGGCTGGATGTGACCTCCCGGCCGAGCAGAGCGTGGAAGGTCGGGGGACGAGAGGACTCGAGGGAACGTTGGCGGAGCAGGGCGGCGAAGATGGTAGGACGGGAGGACTCAAGGCAACGTCTAGATCGAGAACTAACCAAACTGTAGAGAGGCAAAGAAGAATAGGCAGATGCGTTGGATGGGACTCTAGCTAGGAGGAAGGCTTGCACACGGAGATGGGGTTTTCTTTTTTGACATCAGCACACGGAGATGGGTCCGGTTGTGTACGTGGGTGAATTGTGTGCGTGGCTTGTTAGGACTCTATATATTTTTAATTATGTACGTGTTTCTTTTTTGGAGAAATCTGTACGTGATCCTAAGGAAGGATGATCTTTTTATGCTAGTCATTACGTACGTGTATGTTTTTTTCTGCTAGTCATTACATACGTGTACGTTTGGTCAGGTTTTGTCTTTTTCCAGTAAAACTAAAGTAACGTAAATTGTAAGGTTCAGATAAATCAATTATATTGATTGAACGGTTAAAATAATCTTAATGATGTGGATTAACATGGGAGTTTGTATGATGCCTCCAATTAGTAAATATAAGAAGATCTATCTGAGATCGTTAGATCTCTCACAAAGGCTACCGAGACTTATGGCCATCGGAACCTAGCAGCGTGCGATTGGGGTCTATTTCACCGAGGATATGACCAGGCACTACCACAAGAATCTTGATGCAAGATTCACTGATCATTTCCTTGTAGTTCTTCCATTCATAAGCCTCTGTCAGGGGGGGTCATCATTCAAAACGATTGGGGGCATGTGCCAGCGTCATACCTTGCTTCCAACCTTACTATAGATTTTTCTTCCACACTCAGCTCTGATCTGACCCTATCAACCGGTTCACAAAGAAATAGATCCTTAGGGAAAATAAGGCACGGCTTCGTGTGTACATAAGCTCCACACTACTTGTGCCAGATTAAATGTTAACCGTGCCATCATGACATAAGTGCACACATTGTGATTCGGGGGAAGGAAGAGCCAGCAGTCAAATACAAAATTTCCCCGTGCCTAATCCAAACCAGACCGCCTACTATTTTTAATGTCACACACATGCCTATTGCGTGCACACGAATAATAACACACCCACGCTAAGACATGAGAAGAACACACCCACATGATAGACGAATCGAAAATGTAACCCATGCGCCGAATTGATAGGCACTCAATGTGAGGCCTTACCACACTAATCCAGCCGGCGTGTCATCTTACCAGATGAAACGCCTAATGGCATGACTCTATATCATGCCATCATATATTCGCCTAGCGGCAACATTTGTTGCGTCGACCATAGACCGAGTCTAGATTAGATCTTCCATCATGCCTGGCGGCTTTGCACCAGGAGAGAGCCTCACTCTTGGTTGCTTCACTTTCATAAACAAGACAGCACAATGTCAATGTGCTACATCAAGGCAGAGGGTTTGTAGAATCTTCATGAATTTGAAAGAAAATGTTTGAGAATTCAAAATATGTTCGTGAGGTCAAAAACATTAATTGTTTTTATATGTTCATAAAATTAAAAAAATGACTATGAATTACAAAAGTTCACTCAAAGAATGTTTGTTAATTCAAAAAAAGTTCAATAATATCGAAAAATGTTCATGCGTTGAAAGAAAATATTTATCAAACCAATTTATTTTGATGAATTTCAAAAGAATTCCCAAATTTCAAAAAATGGCACCGATTCAAAAGATGATACCCTATTCAAAACAATGTTCACAATTTTAGAAAAAAGATGTTGTGAATTCAAAGAATGCTCATTATTAAGAGAATGTTAGTGAATTTGAAAAATGTTTAGAATTCTATAAACAAATGTTTGTAAAATCAAAACATGTTCACAATTTTGAAAAAAGAATATTCAGAAAATAAAAAACCAAAATAAAGGAAAGTGAAAACGAACAAGAAATTAAAAAAGGATAGAAAACACTAATATGAAAAATAAGGAAATAACAAAAATTGAAAAAAAAAGATAATACCGAAGGAAAATACCGCTCTGGATAGGTCCAAAATGTGTATGCTCTTTGCGCGGGCGGAGGGGGGGGGGGGGGGGGGGTTACGCGCTAAGGAGAAGTCCTAAACAGTGCCTTTTAGCGCTCGTGAGCGCCACTAGATGAGCCGCAGCCCATCAGTGTCCTAGTCGCTCTCTCGCATGAAACGGTCTCGCTTACTGGGAGACACTTTGGAAAACTTCTAGTTGACCTTGACTATTGAACAATTGACTGTTGACCAGTTTCACAATTGACTTCTGAAAATCATGATCTGAAAAATGCATATTCGAAAGAAGTTCACAGAAGTCGAAGAAAGTTCATAAATTATCCATGAATTTTGAAAAGTTTGCAAATTTTACAAAAAATTCATGAGTTTAAATGAAAGTTCACATATTTAGGAAATGTTTACAAAAACTGAAAAAGAAGTTCGCAGTCTAGAAACAATTTCACATATTTGAGAAAAAATTATCTAGAGATTTGAAAAAAGTTCAAGGATTTGATTTTTTTGCATATTTTGAAAAAAAGTTCAGGAAAAATTAAGTAAAACATAAAAAGATATGGAATAATATAAAAAGTAAAAGAACCAGCAAGAATAAAGAAGAATAAAAAGACAGAAAACACCGGAAGGAAAACTAAATGAATACCAGACTAGGAGCTTCCCAAAACTTGGTGGCACTTACGGAAATTCCTATTTGACGCACGTTCCGTCAATCCGTGGAGCCAACGCACAGAGGAGCCGACCGAGCGAGCGATTGGGCCGGCCCATTTGTAGTACGTAGAAGCTTTCGGTTTTGCGAATCTTCTATAGGGTTCCCAGTAAATCTGACAACGGTCTTTAGAAAACAGGGTGAGATGGTTTGGTTCTTATGCTGGGCTTGATGCCTTGATCAGTTCAATTTATATTGGGCCGAGACGACCACGGGTCCAACCCGGTTTATAGGTTTGTTCCTCGCCTACACAACATCGAGCCAGCAATGGGCAAGGGACCGAGAAAAAAGAAAGATATCCATCTTCCTCCCAACTCCCCAACCGGCCAACCCCCACCCGCCCGGCGGCCGCACCACCCCATCTACTCCCCGCCGGCTGCCCCGATAGCTGTGCCGCTCGCCGTTTCCCGGCGTGGAGATGCCGCCGCAGGATCCGCATCAGTGGTAGCTGACCGCGCCGAGAAAGCCGCGGGCGCCGGGCGCGCCATGCTAGAAGTTGTTGTTCCTTCCCGCAAAAAAAGAAGAAGCTATTGTTCCTAACCCCCGGTGGCGGCCTCCATGATGGCAGCACCCACGGCTGAGCTCCCGCCTCCCGGCAGCAGACCGCCTCCAGGTTGTTTGGATAAGAAGTTTGTAGAGAACCAGATTTCCGTAAACGCAGTTTCTGTTATAACCACCAAAAAACCTGTTTGGGTTATCTGAGTAAAACGTGGATATGTATAACTATGTTTTACAAAACCCCAAAAACCCAGTTTATGGAAAAACGACCAATAGACGTTTTTCTAAAAACCTGTTTTCTATATACAGTATGAGATTGAGACCAACGTCTCCATCCTGCGGTGACAAGCAGACTGTCACTACGTTCCTCGTTTGCTTCACAACCATCGTCGTCGTCCCGTCCTCCAGTTCTGCCTTGTACATCGTCGCCTGCGTCGTGACCTCGTCGGCATGGCGTCTTGTTCCCGTCGTTCGGCTTGGGCACCGGCGAACAAAGCGATGATAGGCACAATGAGAGAGAGCGGCAGGAGCGCCCCAATAGTCATGGCTATCTCGCCTGAGTCGTCGACTCGTTGGCATGGCCGGAGCCAGTACTTGAGCAGCGCCGCCACGGGAAGCTCGGCAGTCCTTATTCTGGGGGTGGATGTGGTGGCCAGGAAAGTCAGACCAGGGCGCTGGGCCGAGTCTTTGAGTTGAGCGGCGAGGGGCAGGCTCGCTGCTGCTGCCATGTTGTTGTGTGATGCAAAGATTGCATCGAGCTGCCAGGATGCGAGCCGGAACACCTCATCTGTACGGATTGTTTTTCACGAGAAACAAAAAACTGCACGATCGTGTTTATCCCATCCAAACAAGGATTTAGATATGCTTATCTCAACAGAAAAACCAACTAAAACTGGTTTTCCTAAAAATCCTCCAAAAACCAGTTTTCTAAAATCTCATCTGTAGTTCTTTCTATCCGAACAACCACATAGCCGCGTCTCACACGCCCATTCGCGCGATCCTGGCGGCCACGGATGACCTCGCCAGCGAGCGCGTGGTCGTGTGGGAGGCTGGGTCCAAGCCGGCGTGTCCAGTGCGGCGGCACCATAGCCTTCGTCGCCGTCTGTGGCGGCTCCTGCAACGCCAGCCTGCAGCTCGTCGTCGAAGCGGCCCGGGTGGCGCACCTGCCACTCGCCCGCCTCGCGGCCATGGGGACCTCCGTGCTCATCTCTGGCGTGCTTGCGGTCCCACCTTGGAAAAGCAAGGAGTGCAGAGGCTATCATCGAGGCCGGTGAGGTCGACGATCCGACTACCTACCCGCTGCCAAAGGGTAGGCTCAAGCTCGACCACCTCCGGGACTTTCTCCGTCTACGGCCCCGCAGCGACACCATCCCGGCGGTCGCGAGGATGAGGAGCGAGCTCACGTTCGCCACAGACCGCCGTCCCCCGCCGTCATGCACCTGTAGCTCGACCTCACCAGAGCGTGGCTGGGGCGCAGGGCGCTCAGGTCGCTCGCCGACCGTCACACACGTCTTCTACCCCCGCGTGGTCGAGCCACCCGATGGAGGACCAGAATCGGGAGGTCAACGCCGGCATACTCCGCAACGTGGTCGTCCTGGCACTAAGGGTATCTCCAGCCGTTCGGCCCCCCAGGACGCCTAAATAGAGCGGCCTGGGGGCGTGCCGGCGCTAGTTCGGCCCCTGGGGATGATCTAGCGCCCAGTCACACCCCCATGCGCCGGCCTCAGGATACAGGAAATTTAAACTTGGTCGTTCCCGCTCACAAAATACGCCGCAAATCCGGCGATCGGACGTAGTCTGGCGTTACAAAAAACAGAGTTCGCATGCGCAATGATTCACTCAGCGGGTTCGGCTCCAGGCGTTGGCGGAGTCGGCGTGCGCGGGCTCGGCAGTGTCGGAGCTGCTTCGGTGCTGGGCTGTGTCGACGCGGCTTCGGCACTGCTGGGCGGCGACGTAGAGGCGTCGTTTGGGATTGGCGTCCGGAAGGTCGTGGGCGTCATGGGCGTCGTCGGCGTTGCCGTCGGCAGCTCGTTCACGATGAGGCCGCGCTGCACCAGGTACCACGCCTTGAGCTTCTCGTCGTTGCTCTGGAGCATGTCCGCCCCGCCCATCAGAAAAGCCATGTCGGTGTTCCTCTTCTTTGCGGCGACGTTCGTCCGGAGCAGGTCGAGTTTGATGGCGTTGTCGCGGGCCTTCTTGGCGATGGCCTTGTTCCGCCTGTCGGCGGTGACTGCTTCGCGCCGCTGAACTTCCACCCTCCACTCGGCGTTCGACATGCCCGGCGGCTTCGATGACGGCGCCCTCGGCTTCCTCTGCTTCGGCTGGACAACGGCGCCAGTCGCGTTCGCCGCCGCGCGCGGCATGGTGTACTTCTTCGGCGGCATGGCGGCGACTGGAAGGCGAGCGGGAGGGGGTTTGGCGGGAGAAAGGGGAAGAATGGCGGGAGGAAGGCGAGCGAGCGGGAGAGATGCGAGGGACAAGCGTCAACAAACGGCGGGAAAAGGCCCTCGGGCCGCCTCCAGGGCGGGCCCACGCGCCTTTTTCGCTTGCGCCGGCTCCCCAAGCGCCCCCAGGGCGCCGGGTTCGGCCTGGGTCCGCCGACACCAGTTTTGACCCGAGCCGGCGAAAAACGGCCTTCTGGGGACGCGACTGGGGCTTTTTTATGGCGCCGGCGCGACAAAATCATCTGAGGAGGCCCTGTTGGGGACGCGGCTGGAGATGCCCTAAGTTCAGCTATGCTCCACTGAGCTATGGTCGCCTCCTAGCTGAAAGTAACCAATCTCGACCCATAAGCTAAAACCACGGTTCGTACCAATAGTTTAGTTGGGTTTAGGTGGAGATAACTTCTGGTTTAGTTTGGTTTGGGTAGCACACGCCTTTCAGTGGCTTAGTTTGGTTTGATTTTCCTAAATTTGTCGCATGGGTTCAGTTTGGGTATAGTTGAGTTCCCCAACCATTGCCAGATTTAGTTCCCAATGGTTTTAATCGGTTTTGGGAACCTGCTAGGAGGTTCTTCAACCGGATTTTATTTTTTGTTATTCTTTTTTGTCTTTGTTCTTTTCTGTTACAGTTTCTTTTTGTTTTTCTATTTGTTTGAAATTTTCAAATTTCTGGTCCGAATTTCAAAAAATGTTATCATGTTCAAAATTGTGTTCACAATTATTTTTTAAATGTTCATGTTTCATAAAATGTTCAGGAACTGCAAAAAATGTTCTTGCTTTCAAAATGGGTTTATAATTTAATAATTTTTTGTGTTTGAATTTTTTTCTCTGTTTCAAAATTTGTTCAGGATTTAAAAACATGTTCAGTGATTTCATAAAATATTATTATTTTCCAAAAAGATTCATGCTTTCATAAAAGAATTTGTGTTTTCATATTTGTCCATGATTTCATAATATGTTCGCAAATAATGTTTAGGGATTTGAAAAAATGTTCTCGCCTTCAAAATATGTTCACTATTTTCATTAAACGTTTTGCGTTTCAAAAACGGTCCATGCATTTCAAAAAAGTTCTTTCAAATTTTTGATCACAACTTAACAAAAATGTTCGTGTTTCAAAAAATGTTCGCATATTCAACATTTTGTTACAAATTTTAAAAAATGACCATATATTTCTTAGTTTGTGTTCAAAAAAAATTCAGACAATGCGCAAATCTAAAGAAAAACTGTTTATCTTCACTTATATCTTTTGAGCTAGATAATTTTGCTCTATGTGCTTCACTTAGATCTTTTAGAGCACGGTGGTGGATTCGTTTAAAAAAAACTATTGATCTCTCATGCTTCACTTAAATTAATTTGAGAGTCTCTTAATAGCATGGTAATTTGCCTAATAATAATATGCTTGGTATTCAAGATTTGTGAAACTTTCTTTTGAGTGTGTTGAATACTAAGAAAAGATTGAAGCATGATAATTGTTTTGAGATATGGAGGTGATAATATTAAAGTCATGCTAGTTGAGTAGTTGTGAATTTAAAGAATACTTGTGTTGAAGTTTGTGATTCCCGTAGCATGCACGTATGGTGAACCGTTATGTGATGAAGTCGGAGCATGATTTATTTATTGATTGTCTTCCTTATGAGTGGCGGTCGGGGACGAGCGATGATCTTTTCCTACCAATCTATCCCCCTAGGAGCATGTGCGTAATACTTTGCTTTGATAACTTCTAAATTTTTGCAGTAAGTATATGAGTTCTTTATGACTAATGTTGAGTCCATGGATTATACGCACTCCCACCCTTTCACCCTTGCTAGCCTCTCTAATACCGCGCAACTTTCGCCGGTATCATACACCTACCATATACCTTCCTCAAAACAGCCACCATACCTACCTATTATGGCATTTCCATAGCCATTCCGAGATATATTACCATGCAACTTTCCACCATCTAGTTCATCATGACACCTCCATCATTGTCATATTGCTTAGCATGATCATGTAGTTGACATAGTATTTGTGGCAAAGCCAACGTTCATAATTCTTTCATACTTATCACTCTTGATTCATTGCATATCCCGGTACACCGCCGGAGGCATTCATATAGAGTCATACTTTGTTTTAGTATTGAGTTCTAATCATTGAGTTGTAAATAAATAGAAGTGTGATGATCATCATTCAATAGAGCATTGTCCCAAAAAAAGGGAAAGGCCAAAGAAAAAAAAAGAAGGCCCAAAAAAATATAAATAAATAATAAAGGGGCAATGCTACTATCCTTTTTTCCACACTTGTGCTTCAAAATAGCACCATGATATAGCGAGTCTCATATATTGTGCTTCAAAGTAGCACCATGTTCTTCATATAGAGAGTCTCATGTTGTCACTTTCATATACTAGTGGGAATTTTACGTTATAGAACTTGGCTTGTATATTCCAATGATGGGCTTCCTCAAATTGCCCTAGGTCTTCGCGAGCAAGCAAGTTGGATGCACACCCACTAGTTTCTTTTGTTGAGCTTTCATACATTTATAGCTCTAGTGCATCCGTTGCATGGCAATCCCTACTCACTCACATTGATATCTATTGATGGGCATCTCCATAGCCCGTTGATACGCCTAGTCGATGTGAGACTATCTTCTCCTTTTTGTCTTCTTCACAACCACCATTCTATTCCACCTATAGTGCTATATCCATGGCTCACGCTCATGTATTGCGTGAAGATTGAAAAAGTTTTGAAAAAGTTCAAGTATGAAACAATTGCTTGGCTTGTCATCAGGGTTGTGCATGATTTAAATACTTTGTGTGGGGAAGATGGAGCATAGCCAGACTATATGATTTTGTAGGGATAACTTTCTTTGGCCATGTTATTTTGAGAAGACATAATTGCTTTGTTAGTATGCTTGAAGTATTATTATTTTCTATGTCAATATAAACTTTTTTCTTGAATCTTTCTAATCTGAATATTCATACCACAATTAAGAAGATTTGCATTGAAATTATGCCAAGTAGCACTCCGGATCAAAAATTCTCCTTTTATCATTTACCTACTCGAGGACGAGCAGGAATTAAGCTTGGGGATGCCTGATACGTCTCCAACGTATCTATAATTTTTGATTGCTCCATGCTATATTATCTACTGTTTTGGACTATATTGGGCTTTATTTTCCACTTTTATATTATTTTTGGGACTAACCTATTAACCGGAGGCCCAGCCCAGAATTGCTGTTTTTTTGCCTATTTCAGTGTTTCGGATAAACAGAATATCAAACGGAGTCCAAACGGAATAAAATCTTCGGAAACGTGATTTTCTCACCGAACGTGATCCAGGAGACTTGGACCCTACTGCAAGGGATCAAAGAGGTGGTCACGAGGGTGGGAGGCATGCCCCCTGCCTCGTGGGCCCCTCGGTGCTCCACCGACGTACTCCTTCCTCCTATATATACACACGTACCCCCAAACGATCAGAACAGGAGCCAAAAACCTAATTCCACCGCCGCAACTTTCTGTATCCACGAGATCCCATCTTGGGGCCTGTTCCGGAGCTCCGCCGGAAGAGGGCTGTCATCACGGAGGGCTTCTACATCATCCTATCCCCTCCGATGAAGTGTGAGTAGTTTACCTCAGACCTTCGGGTCCATAGTTAGTAGCTAGATGGCTTCTTCTCTCTCTTTGAATCTCAATACAAAGTTCTCCCCTTCTCTTGTGGAGATCTATTCGATGTAATCTTCTTTTTGCGGTGTGTTTGTTGAGACCGATGAATTGTGGGTTTATGATCAAGTCTATCTATGAATAATATTTGAATCTTCTCTGAATTCTTTTATGCATGATTGGTTATTTTGCAAGTCTCTTCGAATTATCCGTTTGGTTTGGCCAACTAGAATGGTAGTTCTTGCCATGGGAGAAGTGCTTAGCTTTGGGTTCGATCTTGCGGTGTCGTTACCCAGTGATAGAAGGGGCAGCAAGCCACGTATTGTATCGTTGCCATCGAGGATAACAAGATGGGTTTTATTTCATATTGCATGAATTTATCTCTCTACATCATGTCATCTTGCTTAAGGCGTTACTCTGTTTTTAACTTAATACTCTAGATCCATGCTGGATAGCGGTCGATGAGTGGAGTAATAGTAGTAGATGCAGAATCGTTCCGATCTACTTGTCACGGACGTGATGCCTATGTACATGATCATGCCTAGATATTCTCACAATTATACTCAATTCTATCAATTGCTCAACAGTAATTTGTTCACCCACCGTAGAATACTTATGCTCTTGAGAGAAGACACTAGTCAAACCTATGGCCCCCGGGTCTATTCTCATCATATCAATCTCCATCACTTTTATATTGTTTTGCTATTTACTTGCTTTTACTTTTTACTTTGCATCTTTATATCAAAAATACCAAAAATATTCTATCTATCAGATCTCACTTTCGTAAGTGACCGTGAAGGGCTTGACAACCCCTAATCGCGTTGGTTTCGAGTAGCTATCGCTTTGTGCAGGTACGAGGGACTTGAGCGTGGGCTCCTACTAGATTGATACCTTGGTTCTCAAAAACCGAGGGAAATACTTACGCTACTCTGCTGCATCATCCCTTTCTCTTCGGGGAAAACTAACACAAGCTCAAGACGTAGCAGACGAACATAGGGTCCGGTGCTAGGCGTAGAATCTTCGGAGCCTAGCCGCGTTCCATGGGTTCGGCTCGAGTCGACTAGTCGATGCATCCCGCAGTCGGTACGCTCCACCGGTCAGAACTTGGTCAATAATGAAGTGACCTTCCCATTTGGGCTCGATCTTGTTCTTTTTCTTATCCGGCAGGCGTAGAACTAGTTCGCCAACGTTATATGTTTTGGCCCGTACTTCTCTGCTTTGGTATCTGCGAGCTTGTTGCTGATAAAATGCGGAACGGGCTTTGGCTACGTCGCGCTCCTCCTCCAGGGTGTCCAGACTGTCCTGCCGACTGAGCTCGGCTTCTCTTTCTTCGTACATGCGCACTCGAGGTGAATGATGAATTATATCATAGGGCAAGACTGCCTCTGCGCCGTACACCATAAAGAAGGGTGTGTGTCCGGTACTACGATTCAGCGTGGTCCGCAGCCCCCAGAGTACAGAGTCGAGCTCCTCTACCCAGTGCGTGTTAGACTCCGTTAAAGAACACACTAATCTGGGTTTAATGCCGCTCATTATAAGACCGTTTGCTCGCTCGACTTGGCCGTTGGTTTGTGGGTGATAGACTGAAGCATAATCGAGCTTGATGCCCATTTTCCTGCACCAGAGTTTTACCTCATCGGCTGTGAAGTTTGTGCCGTTGTTAGTGATGATGTTGTGGGGGACGCCATAACGGTGTATGACCCCAGATATGAAGTCTATCACTGGTCCGGATTCGGCTATTTTAACAAGCTTGGCCTCTATCCATTTGGTGAATTTATCCACCATGACCAGTAAGTATTTTTTCTTGTGGGTTCCCCCTTTAAGGGGTCCAACCATGTCAAGCCCCCAGACCGCGAAGGGCCACGTAATGGGGATTGTTTGAAGGGCGGTGGGTGGCATGTGGCTTTGATTTGCAAAGATCTCGCAACCGGCGCAACGTTGGACCAAGTCCTGTGCATTTGCCCGGGCCGTTGGCCAATAGAATCCTGTACAGAAGGCCTTGCTTACAAGAGCCCTGGCTGCGGCATGGTGACCGCCGAGTCCGGCGTGGATTTCTGCTAAAATGTTTCGCCCTTCCTCTTCGGAGATGCACCTTTGAAGTGTTGGAAATATGCCCTAGAGGCAATAATAAATTGGTTATTATTATATTTCCTTGTTCATGATAATCGTTTATTATCCATACTATAATTGTATTGATAGGAAACTCAGATACATGTGTGGATACATAGACAACACCATGTCCCTAGTAAGCCTCTAGTTGACTAGCTCGTTGATCAATGGATGGTTACGGTTTCCTAACCATGGACATTGGATGTCGTTGATAACGGGATCATATCATTAGGAGAATGATGTGATGGACAAGACCCAATCCTAAGCATAGCACTAGATCGTGTAGTTCGTATGCTAAAGCTTTTCTAATGTCAAGTATCATTTCCTTAGACCATGAGATTGTGCAACTCCCGGATACCGTAGGAGTGCTTTGGGTGTGCCAAACGTCACAACGTAACTGGGTGGCTATAAAGGTACACTACGGGTATCTCCGAAAGTGTCTGTTGGGTTGGCACGAATCGAGACTGGGATTTGTCACTCCGTGTGACGGAGAGGTATCTCTGGGCCCACTCGGTAGGACATCATCATAATGTGCACAATGTGACCAAGGAGTTGATCACGGGATGATGTGTTACGGAACGAGTAAAGAGACTTGCCGGTAACGAGATTGAACAAGGTATCGGGATACCGACGATCGAATCTCGGGCAAGTATCGTACCGATAGACAAAGGGAATTGTATACGGGATTGATTAAGTCCTTGACATCGTGGTTCATCCGATGAGATCATCGTGGAACATGTGGGAGCCAACATGGGTATCCAGATCCCGCTGTTGGTTATTGACTGGAGAACGTCTCGGTCATGTCTGCATGGCTCCCGAACCCGTAGGGTCTACACACTTAAGGTTCGATGACGCTAGGGTTATAAAGGAAGTTTGTATGTGGTTACCGAATGTTGTTTGGAGTCCCGGATGAGATCCCGGACGTCACGAGGAGTTCCGGAATGGTTTGGAGGTAAAGATTTATATATGGGAAGTCCTGTTTTGGTCACCGGAAGTGTTTCGGGGTTTATCGGTAACGTACCGGGACCACCGGGAGGGTCCCGGGGGTCCACCAAGTGGGGCCACCAACCCCGGAGGCTTGCATGGGCCAAGAGTGGTGAGGGACCAGCCCCTGAGTGGGCTGGTGCGCCTCCCACAAGGCCCAAGGGGCAGCTAGGAGGAAAAAAGGAGGAAACCCTAGGCTTAGATGGGCCTAAGGCCCACCCTAGAGGGCGCCTCCCTCTCTCCCCTCTTGGCCGCCCCTTGTTTCCCATCTAGGGCTGCCGCCCCCCCTAGGGGTGGGAACCCTAGAGGGGGCGCACCCTCCTCCCTCTCCCCTATATATAGTGAGGCCTAGGTCTGCCCATAACACACGATTCAATCTCTCGTTGGTGCAGCCCTGCATCTCTCTCTTCCTCCTCTTCTGCGGTGTTTGGCGAAGCCCTACAGGATTGCCACGCTCCTCCATCACCACCACGCCGTTGTGCTGCTGCTGGATGGAGTCTTCCTCAACCTCTCCCTCTCTCCTTGCTGGATCAAGGCATGGGAGACGTCACCGGGCTGTACGTGTGTTGAACACGGAGGTGCCGTCCGTTCGGCACTTGGTCATCGGTGATTTGGATCACGACGAGTACGACTCCATCAACCCCGTTCACTTGAACGCTTCCGCTTAGCGATCTACAAGGGTATGTAGATGCACTGTCCTTCCCCTCGTTGCTGGTCTCTCCATAGATAGATCTTGGTGATACGTAGGAAAATTTTGAATTTCTGCTACGTTCCCCAACAGTGGTATCAGAGCCAGGTTTATGCGTAGTTACTATGCACGAGTAGAACACAAAGTAGTTGTGGGCGTTGATTTTGTTTAATATGCTTGCCGTTACTAGTCTTGTCTTGATTCGACGGTATTGTGGGATGAAGCGGCCCGGACCAACCTTACACGTATGCTTACGTGAGACCGGTTCCACCGAATGACATGCACTAGTTGCATAAGGTGGCTAGCGGGTGCCTGTCTCTCCCACTTTAGTCGGATCGGATTCGATGAACAGGGTCCTTATGAAGGGTAAATAGCAATTGGCATATCACGTTGTGGTCTTTGCGTAGGTAAGAAACGTTCTTGCTAGAAACCCATAGCAGCCACGTAAAACATGCAAACAACAATTAGAGGACGTCTAACTTGTTTTTGCAGGGTATGCTATGTGATGTGATATGGCCAAAGGATGTGATGAATGATATATGTGATGTATGAGATGATCATGTTCTTGTAATAAGAATCACGACTTGCATGTCGATGAGTA
The DNA here is from genome assembly GCF_056163025.1 of Triticum urartu. Lineage (NCBI taxonomy): Eukaryota > Viridiplantae > Streptophyta > Magnoliopsida > Poales > Poaceae > Triticum > Triticum urartu. Next base: position 745,261,097 of record NC_141875.1, on the reverse strand, counting down.
TGACAACCGGCAGGAGCCATAGGAGTTGTCTTAATTTATTTATGACCTGCGTGTCAACATAAACGTCATGTAATTACTTTACTTTATTGCTAACCGTTAGCTGTAGTAGTAGAAGTAATAGATGACGTGACAACTTCAAGAAGACACGATGATGGAGATCATGATGATGGAGATCATGGTGTCATGCGGTGACGATGATGATCATGGAGCCCTGAAGATGGAGATCAAAAGGAGCAATATGATATTGGCCATATCATGTCACTATTTGATTGCATGTGATGTTTATCATGTTTATACATCTTGTTTACTTAGAACGACGGTAGTAAATAAGATGATCCCTCATAATAATTTCAAGAAAGTGTTCCCCCTAACTGTGCACCGTTGCGACAGTTTGTTGTTTCAATGCACCACGTGATGATCAGGTGTTTGATTCAAACGTTCACATACAACGGGTGTAAGACAGATTTACACATTCAAACACTTAGGTTGACTTGACGAGCCTAGCATGTACAGACATGGCCTCGGAACACAGAAGACTGAAAGGTCGAGCATGAGTCGTATAGAAGATACGATCAACATTAAGATGTTCACCGATGTTGACTAGTCTGTCTCACGTGATGATCGGACACGGCCTAGTTGACTCGGATCATGTAATCACTTAGATGACTAGAGGGATGTCTATCTGAGTGGGAGTTCATAAGATGAACTTAACTATCCTGAACATAGTCAAAAGGATTTTGCAAATTATGTCGTAGCTCATGCTATAGTTCTACTATTTAGATATGTTCCTAGAGAAAAATTAGTTGAAAGTTGATAGTAGCAATTATGCGGACTAGATCCGTAAAACTGAGGATTGTCCTCATTGCTTCATAGAAGGCTTATGTCCTTAATGTACCGCTCAGTGTGCTGAACCTCAAACGTTGTCTGTGGATGTTGCGAACATCTAACATACACATTTTGATAACTACGTGATAGTTCAGTTAAACGGTTTAGAGTTGAGGCACCGAAGACGTTTTGAAACGTCGCGAAACATATGAGATGTTTCGAGGGCTGAAATTGGGATTTCAGACTTGTGCCCACGTCAAGAGGTATAAGACCTCCGACGATTTTCTTAACCTGTAAACTAAGGGAGAAAAGCTCAATTGTTGAGCTTGTGCTCAGATTGTCTGAGTACAACAATCATTTGAATCGAGCGGGAGTTGATCTTCCAGATGAGATAGTGATGTTTCTCCGAAGTCATTACCACCAAGCTGCTAGAGCTTCGTGATGAACTATAATATATCAGGGACATATATGATGATCCTTGAGATATTCGCGATGTTTGACACCACAAAAGTAGAAATCAAGAAGGAGCATCAATTGTTGATGGTTGGTGAAACCACTAGTTTCAAGAAGGGCAAGGGCAAGAAGGGATACTTCATGAAACGACAATTCAGCTGCTGCTCTAGTGAAGAAACCCAAAGTTGAACCCAAACCCGAGACTAAGTGCTTCTGTAATAAGGGGAACAGCCACTGGAGCAGAATTACCCTAGATACTTGGTAGATGAGAAGGCTGGCAAGGTCGATAGAAGTATATTGGATATACATTGTGTTGATGTGTACTTTACTAGTACTCCTAGTAGCACCAGGGTATTAGATACCGGTTCGGTTGCTAAGTGTTAGTAAGTCGAAATAAAAGCTACGGAATAAACGGAGACTAGCTATAGGTGAGCTGACGATATGTGTTGGAAGTGTTTCCAATGTTGATATGATCAAATATCGTACGCTCCCTCTACCATCGAGATTGGTGTTAAACCTAAATAATTGTTATTTGGTGTTTGCGTTGAGCATAGACATGATTGGATTATGACTATCGCAATACGGTTATTCATTTAAGGAGAATAATGGTTACTCTGTTTATTTGAATAATACCTTCAATGGTCTTACGCCTAAAATGAATGGTTTATTGAATCTCGATCGTAGTGATACACCTGTTCATGCCAAAAGGTAAGTAATGATAGTACCACCTGCTTGTGGCACTACCACGTAAGTCATATCGGTATAAAACGCATGAAGAAGCTCCATGTTGATGGATCCTTGGGCTCACTCGTTTTTGAAAAGTTTGAGACATGCGAACCATGTCTGTTGGTGTATATGCATGAAGAAACTCCATGCAAATGGACCATTTGGACTCACTTGATTTTGAATCACTTGAGACATGCAAATCATACCACATGGGCAAGATGACTGAAAGCCTCGGTTTCAGTAAAATGGAACTAGAAAGCAACTTGGTGGAAGTAATACATTTTGATGTGTGCAGTCCAATGAGTGCTGAGGCATGTAGTGGATATCGTTATGTTCTTACTTCACAGATGATTTGAGTAGATGTTGAGTATATTTACTTGATGAATCACGTGTCTGAATTATTGAAATGTTCAAGTAATTTCAGGGTGAAGTTGAAAGATCGTCGTGACAAGAGGATAAAATATCTATGATATGATCATAGAGATGAATATCTGAATTACGAGTTTGGCACAGAATTAAGACATTGTGGAAATTGTTTCACAACTAATACAGCCTGGAACACCATAGTGTGATGGTGTGTCCGAACATCATAATTGCACCCCATTGGATATGATGCATACCATGATGTCTCTTATCGAATTACCACGATAGTTTATGGGTTAGGCATTAGAGACAACCACATTCACTTTAAATAGGGCACCACGTAATTCCGATGAGATGACACCGTATGAACTATGGTTTAGAGAAACCTAAGCTATCATTTCTTAAAAGTTTGGGGCTGCGACGCTTATGTGAAAAAGTTTCAGGCTGATAAGCTCGAACCCAAAGCGGATAAATGCATCTTCATAGAATACCCAAAACAGTTGGGTATACCTCCTATTTCAGATTCGAAAGCAATAAGGTATTGTTTCTTGAATCAGGTCCTTTCTCGAGGAAAAGTTTCTCTCGAAAGAATTGAGTGGGAGGATGGTGGAGACTTGATGAGGTTATTGAACCATTACTTCAACTAGTGTATAGCAGGGCACAAAGAGTTGTTCCTGTGGCACCTACACCAATTGAAGTGGAAGCTTATGATATTGATCATGAGACTTCGGATCAAGTCACTCCCAAACCTCGTAGGATGACAAGGATGCATACTACTTCTGAGTGGTACGTAATCCTGTCTTGGAAGTCATGTTGCTAGACAACAATGAGCCTACAAGCTATGGAGAAGCGATGGTGGGACCGGATTCCGATAAATGGCTCGAGGCCATAAAATCCGAGAGAGGATCCATGTATGGAAACAAAGTGTAGACTTTGACAGAACAGCTCGATGGTCGTGAGGCTGTTGAGTACAGATGGATTTTAAAAGGAAGACGGACAATGATGGTAAGTATCACCATTAAGAAAGCTCGACTTGTCGTTAAGATGTTTTTCGACAAGTTCAAGGAGTTGACTATGATGAGACTTTCTCACTCGTAGTGATGCTAAGAGTCTATTGGAATTATATTAACGATTACTGCATTATTTATGAAATCTTGCAGATAGGATGTCAAAACATTGTTTCCTCGATGATTTTCTTGAGGAAAGGTTGTATGTGATACAATCGGAAGGTTTTTTCAATCCTGAAAGATGCTAACAAGTGTGCAAAGCTCCAGCTGTCCTTCTAAGGACTGGAGTAAGCATCTCGGAGTTGGAATGTATGCTTTCATGATGATCAAAGATTTTGGGTGTATACAAAGTTTATGAGAAACTTGTATTTCCAAAGAAGTGAGTGGGAGCACTATAGAATTTCTGATGAGTATATGTTGTTGACATATTGTTGATCAGAAATGACGTAGAATTTTTGGAAAGCATATAGGGTTATTTGGAAAGTGTTTTCAATGGAGAGCCTGGATTAAGCTACTTGAACATTGAGCATCAAGATCTATAAGGATAGATCAAAACGCTTAATGGTACTTTCAAATAAGCACATACCTTGACATGATCTTGAAGGTGTTCAAGATGGATCAGTCAAAGAAGGAGTTCTTGCCTGAGTTATAAGGTACGAAGTTAAGACTTAAAGCTCGACCACGGCAGAATAGAGGGAAAGGACGAAGGTCGTCCCCTATGCTTAAGACGTAGGCTCTACAGTATGCTATGCTGTGTACCGCACCTGAAGTGTGCCTTGCCATGAGTCAGTCAAGGGGTACAAGAGTGATCCAAGAATGGATCACAGGACAGCGGTCAAAGTTATCCTTAGTAACTAGTGGACTAAGGAATTTTCTCGATTATGGAGGTGGTAAAAGAGTTCGTCGTAAAGGGTTACGCCGATGCAAACTTTGACACTAATCCAGATTATTCTGAGTAGTAAACTGGATTCGTATAGTAGAACAGTTATTTGGAATAGCTCCAAATAGAACGTGGTAGCTGCTCTAGGAGATGACATAGAGATTTGTAAAGCACACACGGATCTGAAAGGTTCAGACCCGTTGACTAAAACCTCTCTCACAAGCAACATGATCAAACCCAGAACTCATAGAGTGCTTATCACATAGTGATGTGAACTAGATTATTGATTCTAGTAAACTCTTGGATGTTGGTCACATGGCGATGTGACCTGTGAGTGTTAATCACATGGCGATGTGAACTAGATTATTGACTCTAGTGCAAGTGGGAGACTGTTGGAAATATGCCCTACATGCAATAATAAATTGGTTATTATTATATTTCCTTGTTCATGATAATCGTTTATTATCCATGCTATAATTGTATTGATAGGAAACTCAGATACATGTGTGGATACATAGAAAACACCATGTCCCTAGTAAGCCTCTAGTTGACTAGCTCGTTGATCAATGGATGGTTACAGTTTCCTGACCATGGACATTGGATGTCATTGATAACGGGATCATATCATTAGGAGAATGATGTGATGGACAAGACCCAATCCTAAGCATAGCACTAGATCGTGTAGTTCGTATGCTAAAGCTTTTCTAATGTCAAGTATCATTTCCTTAGACCATGAGATTGTGCAACTCCCGGATACCGTAGGAGTGCTTTTGGTGTGCCAAACGTCACAACGTAACTGGGTGGCTATAAAGGTACACTACGGGTAACTCCGAAAGTGTCTGTTGGGTTGGCACGAATCGAGACTGGGATTTGTCACTCCGTGTGACGGAGAGGTATCTCTGGGCCCACTCGGTAGGACATCATCATAATGTGCACAATGTGACCAAGGAGTTGATCACGGGATGATGTGTTACGGAACGAGTAAAGAGACTTGCCGGTAACGAGATTGAACAAGGTATTGGGATACCGACGATCGAATCTCAGGCAAGTATCGTACCGATAGACAAAGGGAATTGTATACGGGATTGATTAAGTCCTTGACATCGTGGTTCATCCGATGAGATCATCGTGGAACATGTGGGAGCCAACTTGGGTATCCAGATCCCACTGTTGGTTATTGACTGGAGAACGTCTCGGTCATGTCTGCATGGCTCCCGAACCCGTAGGGTCTACACACTTAAGGTTCGATGACGCTAGGGTTATAAAGGAAGTTTGTATGTGGTTACCGAATGTTGTTCGGAGTCCCGGATGAGATCCCGGACGTCACGAGGAGTTCCAGAATGGTTTGGAGGTAAAGATTTATATATGGGAAGTCCTGTTTTGGTCACCGGAAGAGTTTCGGGGTTTATCGGTAACGTACCGGGACCACCGGGAGGGTCCCAGGGGTCCACCAAGTGGGGCCACCAACCCCGGAGGCTTGCATGGGCCAAGAGTGGTGAGGGACCAGCCCCTGAGTGGGCTGGTGCGCCTCCCACAAGGCCCAAGGGGCAGCTAGGAGGAAAAAAGGAGGAAACCCTAGGCTTAGATGGGCCTAAGGCCCACCCTAGAGGGCGCCTCCCTCTCTCCCCTCTTGGCCGCCCCTTGTTTCCCATCTAGGGCTGCCGCCCCCCCTAGGGGTGGGAACCCTAGAGGGGGCGCACCCTCCTCCCTCTCCCCTATATATAGTGAGGCCTAGGTCTGCCCATAACACACGATTCAATCTCTCGTTGGTGCAGCCCTGCATCTCTCTCTTCCTCCTCTTCTGCGGTGTTTGGCGAAGCCCTGCAGGATTGCCACGCTCCTCCATCACCACCACGCCGTTGTGCTGCTGCTGGATGGAGTCTTCCTCAACCTCTCCCTCTCTCCTTGCTGGATCAAGGCATGGGAGACGTCACCGGGCTGTACGTGTGTTGAACACGGAGGTGCCGTCCGTTCGGCACTTGGTCATCGGTGATTTGGATCACGACAAGTACGACTACATCAGCCCCGTTCACTTGAACGCTTCCGCTTAGCGATCTACAAGGGTATGTAGATGCACTCTCCTTCCCCTCGTTGCTGGTCTCTCCATAGATAGATCTTGGTGATACGTAGGAAAATTTTGTATTTCTGCTACGTTCCCCAACATGAAGGACTCCGGTAGTGCTTTTTTTATACAATTCTCCCTCATGGACCCTGTAGGCCTTAGATCGCCGCACTATGCAGCGTGCCTCATTTTGGTCCTCCGGAAGTTCCTGCCTAGTTAGGTAGGCCAGGAATGGTTTTGTCCACGGGGCTATAATGGCCATCATTACATTGGCTGAAGGTGTGATTTCGGTGGCGGGGCCTCCAATTGTGTCGGCGTATTCGGTATCGGGCATTAATGGCTCGTCGAGGTTTGTATGTTATGTCGAACGGGAGGAGCTCAATAGCCCATTTGGCAATCTGACCCATAGCGTCGCGGTTGTTTATAATATCATTAAGTGGCACTTCCGAGGCTACTATAATCGAACACTCTTGAAAGTAGTGTCGCAGCATCCGGGATGCCATGAATACCGCGTAGGCTATCTTTTGATAATGTGGGTACCGTGATTTGCATGGAGTGAGTACGGTGGATACATAGTATACCGGCTTTTGAAGAGGGAATTTATGTCCGTCAGCTTCTCGTTCGACGACGAACACTGCGCTTACAACTTGATGGGTTGCCGTAATGTACAACAGCATTGGTTCGTCGATGTTTGGCGCGGCAAGGATTGGGTTGCTTGCCAAAATGACCTTTATTTCTTCCAATCCGGCTGTGGCAGCATCCGTCCACTCAAAGCGTTCGGTGCGCCGGAGGAGGCGATAAAGGGGTAAAGCCTTTTCTCCTAAGCGGGAGATAAAGCCAACTGTGACAAAACTTAGATTTTGGCCGGATTAGCTTCAATACCTCTACTGGAGACAATGAAACCCAGGAGCTTTCCGGCTGGTGTAAGTGCATCTAGTGCCTCTTAGTGATTTTGGTGTATTGAAGACTTATAGGTTAAGGGACTAATGCGTTTGTGAGTGTACACAGGTCTATAAGTCTATGAGGAGTTTCATATTTACAGGAAAAGTCGACCCCTAAAAATGAATATCTTCGACTGAAGATTTTGGTATTTCTGAAGACTTTCATGAAGACTTTGAAAGTGAAGAAATTGGTGTGTCCGTGAAGACTTGATATTCATGCGAGGAATATGAAGCTTGAAGACTTTCGTTTTCATAGTTTTGTTTTTCTCTTTCTTGAGTCATAGGAAACACCGTACTGTTAAAGGGGGTTGAGGAAATACTAAGGAAAAATTTCCATGTAATGCTCAACTCAAAATCCTACACCTACCAATCCCTTCGAGTGAAGCCATTGGAAATCTCATACAGTTCAGTCAATTTCTTCAGTGACAGAGACGAAGTTCGTCTGGTCTCTGAGGAATTTGTCCTGACTGAGGAGTTAGGAATTCGCCAGTGCGGATTGCCTACACAGTGAGGAACATGATAGCCCTGAGGATTTTGCTACTCAAAATTCCGACCGCTGCTGTGCTATGCGCCAGCTGTCCCAAAATATTTATCCACCTAACGGTCATATCATTGAAGGGCATTTATGTCTTATCATGTCGGGCTGCTCCCTAGGCTATAAATAGCCGCCCCCTACAACCACTAGCTAGTTGGCTGCTCCGGGAGAAACTGACACTTGTCATTTGAGAGCAACCCATCCTCTGAGGACTTTGAGCGAAAATCATCAAGTGAGGAAAAACCAAAAACCCAAAACCCAAACACCTACAAACCCCAAGTGATTGAGCATCACTGAAGAGATTGATCCTGAGTGGATCCGACGCTTGTTACCTTTGAAGACTCTGCTTCTTCCAGACGGTTAGGCATCATGGTCTAGAGCATCCAAGAGGAATTGTGGATCGCCGAGTGACAAAGTATGTGAAGGTTTGGAAGTCGCCTGAAGACTTACTACGAGTGATTGGATGAGGTCTATGTGACCTTAGTTCAAGGAGAATATGGTGAGGACTGGATGTCGTAAGCTGCCTGTTCAGGACTGGGTGTCCGGGACTGTGTGTCCTCGAGTTTAAATACTCAGCCGCTCCAACCAGACGTACAACTGAGACAGCAGTTGGAACTGGTCTACCAAATCATTGTCTTCACCAAGCTTACTGGTTCTATTTCCTCAACTCTTTCATTTCCTCATAACTGTGATGTGTGTTTGTTCATATCTGTGTTTGAAGACTTTGACTGAAGACTTTCTCAATTTCCTCAGTTCAATTTCTTCAGTCTGTTTGTCTTCATCATGTGTTATCCTGTGATTACGCTTCCTGTACTATGTGCCTGTCTTCAGTTCATCATGATGACTATGCTTGTATTCTGTTATGTTTACTTTTGAGTACTTATTCCACTTCTAGTAGTTCTTCACTAAGGAATTTCCTCACCGGCAAATTCCTCAGTGAAGAATTTCATAAAAATCGCCTATTCACCCCCTCTAGTCAATATAACGCACTTTCAATTGGTATCAGAGCAAGGTACTCCCTTGTTCTGTGTGATTTTGGTTTAACCGCCTGGAGTTTTAGTTATGTCGACCGCAGGTATGATCAAGGTCTCTGCTGGGTGTCCTACCTTCGATGGGACGGACTACCCCTACTGGAAGAATAAGATGCGAATGCATCTTGAAGCAATTGATAACGATCTTTGGTATGTTGTGGAAAATGGTGTTCCCTCAGTCACACCTTCTCTGAATGCTGCCGATGTGAAGAGATTCAAGCAACTCGACTCTCAAGCGAAGAATATCATATGTGGCCGTCTGAGCAAAGGACCGTATGGCAGAGTGAGTGCTTTGGAAACAACGAAGCTTATCTGGGACAGGTTGTCCAAAGTGAATGAAGGAGTCTCAACTCAGCGTGACTCTCGAGTTGATGTTCTTCGCAATCTCTTCAACCGCTTCAAAAGACTCGACAATGAAAATGTTCAACAAACCTTCGATCGCCTCACTGACATCTCAAATGAGCTTCAAGAACTTGGTGCCACTGACATCACCGACCATGAGGTGGTGAAGAAATTGCTGAGATCGCTTGATTCCTCATTTGACACTCTGGCATTGATGATACAAGAACGTACTGATTACAAGTCACTTGATCCCGCTGATATTCTCGAGAGGCTAAATACTCATGAGTTCCAACTTGCTGAAAAGGGAGATCTCTATGGTTCAAGCTATGGCAGAACACGTGCACTGAAGGCCAAGGCAGTATCTGAGTCCGAAGATGAAGACTCTGGTAGCAGCCTTGGTGATCCTGAAGAACTGAGCCATGATCTGGCTCTGCTCCTGAAGAAGTTCCAAAAGTTCTCAAGACGTGGTCGCCTTGGAAGATCCTCAAGGAGCAATGATTCCTCATCCAGTGACTACAAGAAGAGGCTCTGTCACAAATGCAAGAAACCTGGACATTTCATTCAAGATTGTCCTCAGTGGGAAAAGGAATCAAAGAAGAAGAAATACAAGGATTACAGTTCTGATGATGCGAAGAAAAAGAAGAAATCCACAAAATCCTCATCATCAAAATCCTCAAAGCCTTCATATCACAAGAAGAGCATCTCCAAGAAGGCCAGGGCATTCATTGGCAAGGAAATGGACTCTGAGGCTGAATCTGAAGAAAATGAGGAAGAGGAGTCATCTGAGGAGTCCGAATCCGGAGTGGCGAGCCTTGCTCTCGCTACTGCATTTGTCAGCAAGTCTATCTTCAACATTGAAGAAAATGACCTCACCAGCAAGGCTGATTAAGGCGATGATGACTACGCTCCCACCTATTGCTTCATGGCAAAGGGTGCCAAGGTACTCAAATATACCTCCTCTGAATCAAGTGAGAATGAATCTGATGAAAACCTTAAACCCAGCTATTCTAAACTTGCTAAGATTGCTATAAAACAACAAAGGGCTTTAGAAAAGGTTTAAAACATGCTAAATAAAAGTGATGATATGTTGGGTGAAGAAATGGATCGCACTGAAACTTTGACTGAAAATCTTCAGAGACTTCAGTCCAAGCTTGACAAACTTCAAAGTCATCGTAACACTCTCTTATCGGATCATGAGAAGCTTTCTTATGAATTTCTTCAAAGAAAGCAAGGCCTTGAGAAGCTAAGAGTGAGTTATGAAGATCTTCAAAAGGAGCGCGATTCATTACTTGCTCAACAAATCAGCACTTCTCAGGAAGAATTTGTTCCTCCATGCTTGAAGTGCATTGAACGTGAATCTGCTAATTCTTCACCTGAATGTTCAAATGCTGCTAATGTTTCAAATTCTTCACATGCCTTTGCTATCACAAATTTCTCATCTGAGGACATTGCTAGTATCACTGATGATGCAGGGCTGAAGGAATTGTACACGACAGACATGTACAAAAGCCTCAAAGGGCATCAGGCTCTTTGTGATGTGCTTAAAAAGCAGATCCTCAACAGGAACCCTAGGAAAGAGGGTATCGCTTTGAGAGGAAACTCAATGCTGATGGTACATATTGGAAGCCTGAGAAGTACCCCAAACTACATGGGTTGCTGTAAAGGGACCTCCAGTTGATCCATCTAACTTATCTGGATTTGCATGTGAATCTCCTCATTCTGATGATGAGTCAATTGACTCCAACTATAAGCTATTCAAAAATCAGAATGGTGAAGTATTTGCTAGATATGTTGGCACTAACTGCAGGAACGGCTCCCCTATGAAGAAAATCTGGGTTCCCAAAAGATGCCTTGAAAATCTTCAGGTGAATGTCATCATGACGCCACCTGTGAAGAATAGGAACCCCAGACCAAATTCTTCATATGGACCAAATTCCTCATATGGAGCAGAGTCCTCATATGAACATCATCGTGCTAACCCGTCTGTTTCGCAGGGAAGATCTAAGGATTATGGATATGTGCATTATTCTTCAAATCATTATGTCCATAAGTCCTCGAAGAATTTCTCTGCATACTCTTATGCTTACTCTAACCCCTCTTATATGAGACGAAATGGACTGGCTTCTATTCCATCCTTTTCGTATGGAGCTTGCAGAATGATGAAATCTTTGACACCCCTTCAGATGTGGGTGGTGAAGAAAAAGAAGTAATCTCTTCTGCAGGGTCAGGTCTCCAGACGCACGTAATCATCTGAAGAATTTGCTGGAGACCTGAGCATGCCTGATGGGATGCATGCTAATCATGAAGAAATGAACTTTCATTTCTCATGTCCTCATATTGCTTTGTCAGTCCTTTTACTTGATGAAATTGATCTGATGAATTGATGTCATATTCTTCACTGATGAAGTATATGAGTTTGTAAGATGCACTAATTCATCTGCAGGATGATCAACCCAAAGCCATTGAGTGGGTCCTTGATAGTGGATGTACAAACCACATGACTAGTGACAAGAATGTATTGATGGATGCTCCATTATCTCTGTCGCATCTGAAGCATATCATTTTTGCTGACAAAGGCAAAAGTCAGGTATTGGGTCTAGGTAAGGTTGCGATTACAAAGGATCGACACATGGACAAAGTCATGCTTGTTGAGTCCTTAAGATACAACCTTATGTCTGTCTCAATGCTTTGTGATCTTGATATGGTTGTTGTCTTTGGCAAGTACCATTGTGTTGTGGTTATGGAAGCTGACAATTCCAAAGTCTTTGAAGGCTTTACGAGAGGAGATGTGTATATTGTTGATTTCTCTACAGGACCACAACCATCCGTGTGCTTACTTGCAAAAGCTTCAGAAGGCTGGCTCTGGCATCGACGACTTGGTCATGCAGGCATGAGGAATTTGCACATGCTTGCAAAGAAGAAGCATGTCATTGGCATCGAGAATGTCAAATTCCTCAAGGATCACCTGTGCGGAGCCTGTGAAGCTGGGAAGATGACGAAGGCCAAGCATCCAGCAAAGACTATCATGACCACCACTTGCCCGTTTGAATTGCTTCACATGGATCTCTTTGGTCCTAATCATTATTCTGCTATTTCAAATGAAGCATCTCAATATGGCTTTGTTATTGTTGATGATTATTCTCGCTATACATGGGTACACCTTGTTACTTACAAACATGAAGTGCAGGAAGTCTTCAAACGATTTTCCTCGAGGGCTTCAACCAACTTTGGTGTGAAGATCAAGCACATCAGAAATGACAATGGCACTGAGTTCAAGAATTCTTGTCTCGATGACTATCTTGATGAACTTGGTATTACTCATGGGTTATCTCCTCCCTACACTCCTCAGCAGAATGGCGTCGTGGAGCGCAAGAACAGGACTCTTGCTGAGATGGCTCGCACTATGCTTGATGAATACAAAACACCTCGTTGTTTCTGGACTAAGGCAATTGATACTGCGTGCCACATCATCAACAGAGTATAACTTCATAAATTCTTCAAAAAGACTGCCTATGAACTCCTCACTGATAAGAAACCCAATGTAAGTTATTTGAATGTCTTCGGTGCTAAATGTTGGATTAGAGATCCTCATCACAACTCAAAATTTGCACCGAAAGCACATGAAGGTTTTATGCTTGGTTACGGAAAGGACTCGCACACCTACAGAGTCTTCAACAACGTTCTTCACAAAGTTGTTGAAACTGTAGATGTGCGGTTCAATGAAACTAATGGCTCGCAAAGAGAGCACCTACCTACTGTGATAGATGAACCAGCACCTGAGGAAACTATCAAGTTCAAGGCTACTGAGGATGTCATTCCTACTGAAGAATCTGCTAAAGAATTCATTCCAGAACATGAAGAACGTCAAGCTAATGCACCTAAAGAAAATGCTGAAGAAAATGGTGCTGAAGAAAACGCTGATTAAACTCTTCAACGACAACCAGCTCATCCTCGCATTGCAAAAGAAGTGCAAGTTGAAAAGATCGTCAATGCATCAAAGCGCCAGGTCCTCTCACATGCTCAAAAGCTTCACATTTGTCTAACTTTTGTGGGCAGTATGCTTTTGTTATTACAGAGCCAACTAAGGTAGATGAAGCATTTCTGGAGCCTGAGTGGCTTCAGGCCATGCAAGAAGAATTACATCAGTTCGAGCTCAACAATGTCTGGGAACTGGTCAAACGGCCAGATCCTCGCAAGCACAATATCATCGGCACAAAGTGGATCTACCGCAACAAGCAAGATGAAAATGGCCTTGTGGTGAGGAATAAGGCACGGCTTGTAGCTCAGGGCTACACACAGGTTGAAGGAATTGATTTCGATGAAACTTTTGCACCTGTTGCTAGACTTGAGGCTATTCGCATATTACTTGCTTATGCTAACCATCATGATATCACTTTATATCAAATGGATGTGAAAAGTGCATTCCTCAATGGTAAGCTTGAGGAAGAAGTATATGTTGCTCAACCCCCAGGTTTTGAAGATCCAAAGAATCCTGACAAAGTCTTCAGACTCAACAAGGCCCTCTATGGCCTCAAGCAGGCCCCACGGGCTTGGTATGATACCTTGAAGGAAATCCTCATGAAGAAAGGCTTCAAACCTGGTTCACTCGACCCTACTCTTTTCACTAAATCTTATGATGGTGAATTGTTTGTGTGCCAAATATATGTTGATGATATTATCTTTGGCTGTACTGACCAACGTTATAGTGATGAATTTCCCTATGTGATGAGTGAAGAATATCAAATGTCTAGGATGGGAGAGTTGAAATTCTTCTTAGGTCTTCAAATTCGTCAACAACACAATGGCATATTCATCTCTCAGGAGAAATACCTCAAGGATGTACTGAGGAAATTCAGCATGCAAGATTGCAAAGGCGTCAAAATTCCTATGCCGGCCATCTGTGCACTGATGAAAATGGTATTGACTTCAATCATAAGGTATATCTTCGCACACTGAACACCTCACAAGTCATCTGTTCTTGATTCGTTTCTCTAAGCATCTTTTTTCTTCAAGATTCCTCAATTGTGTGGATCTTCGATCTATACAACTCTGGAACCTAAGACAAAGAACGCTTAGTGAAAATCTTCAAGACTCATCTAGTCAAATTCCTCAAACTTGTTCTTTTTGAAAAACCTTCTGAGAACGCATATGACCTCTCCAAATTCCTCGCAACTATACTCTGTTCACAGGTACACATGTCAGCTGCTGAATCACTAGGTTCTCATCAACTTAACTCATTTGCAGCGTTCCTTGAAGAAAAATTGCATACTTCTTCAGAGAATTCGATTGTTCAAATTCCTCAACTGAAGAAAATGGCTGATGGTATAAGGCCACAGAAGGGAGGAAAGAGGCCCGAGGTAAATACAGCATTTAAAATCCCTGATGACATATATGCTGGGTACTGCACACCTACTGAGGAAACCAAGAATGAGCGCAAAGTGCGCAAACAAAGGATAGAGAGGAGATGGGCAAGAGAATGGAGGGAGTACAGATATGTCACTCCTAAGTACATGAAGAAATTCACACTCAATCCTCCATGCCCAAGAGCTCCATTGGCACCTGGCCAAATAGCAGATCCCACCAGCCTCAAGCGTGGTGAGGACTATCCTGATGAATGGGCCAAGCACCAAACCAAGTTGGCTAAGCAAGCCAGAGAAGTAATGAGGAAATTCAATGAAGACTCTGCCGCAGATGATACTCAGGATGCTGAAGATAATGTGAGTTCCAGGGCTGAAGACTGCATTCCAGCCGCTGAAGAAATTGCCAGGGCACCCACTAGTGGTGTGCCTGAAGAAACTGAAAAAATCAGGGCAACTACATCAGTTGTACCTGAAGAAAGTCAACCAGATTCCTCAGCTGCTCCTGGACCAACTTCAACTCCAATCCTTCCATCTGCGTCAGATGTGAAGAAGACCAAGGCTGCAGAGGGTGCTGTAGTGAAGAAAAGGAAAGCATCAGCTGCTTCAGATTCTTCAGCTCCAAAGAAAATGAAGCCTATGACAAGTTCGTTTGCAAATCCGATTGATGCTGTTCCCATCTCAGCCAGTCCATGAAAGGACCTTGTTCCTTTTGATGAAGAATATGTGATACCTAGCGGATCGGATGAAGAAACTCCTTCCGCTGCTTCGTCTGAACCGTTGGATGAAGAAATTGAAGTGGATGCAATCCCTTCAACACCTATCATTCCTCGCCTATGCCTCAGTTCACAGCTGAAGAGGCTGGCGTTGAAGAAATGGAAGATGAAGATGTGGACATTGGCTGCTCCACACCTGTAATCAGTGATGAATTATGGGAAAGTCAAATTCCTCAGTCCCTCACACAAACTGTTCACATGGGCTCTGAAGAAACTCATCTCACTGCATCTGTCCATGAGGAAATTCCAGCCACTAGCGCTGAAAAAACTGCTGCTGCTGAACAACCAACGACGCAGACTGCCACTGAGGAGGAACCAGAAATTCCTCAGCCTGAAGAACCTGCGATTCTGATTCCTGAGGTCATGATGCAACTCACTGACACTCCTCTGCCGAAGCCAAAGGATCCTTTCTCACGCAAGCAAAAGTTCAAGGCTGATGATTTCTTCGGCGAGCACGTATTCTTCGAAGATTACAACCCATATGACTCTGCTCGCATTAGGAAGAGGCATTTCTGGACTGCCAATCAAGGAGAAAATCTTCTACCATGAGCATATTCCTCACGTGGATATGGAATCTCTGTCGTGGTTCGCACCAGTCCTTAGTGTTCTTCACGATGCTGGACTGCTCAACTTTTGCTCTGACATCTGTGATTGGAATGAAGAACTGATTCTTCAATTCTATGCAACACTGCACATCACCAGAGGTGCTGAAGAAGTGAATTCATGGGTCCTGGACTGGATGTCTGAAAACACTCACTACACTGCACCAGCCTCTGAATTGCTTCGTGCTCTACCACTCAGTCCTCCCCTTGAAGAAGCTCGCTGCATCTACAATGAACCTGAGCTCACACATCATTACATGCAGGTGCTGATGAAGCCTTTGAAACCAGGTTAGGCACCACAAACCAAATTCCTCGTGAAGGAATTGTTGTACGTGCCCAGAACTGTCTATCATATTCTTACGAGGACAATCAGTCCCATCAAAGGCCACGACTCATCTGATGAGAAAATTGTTGGCATCATGAAGAATCTGGTATTCAACATCATTCATGGCATTCCTGTCAATTATCACGATTTCTTCATGAGGACTATGGCCAATGTTGCACTGTCTCCATTTGAGATGAAGCCTTATGCACCTTGGATTATGAGATTCCTCAGGACAAGGTCTTCACTCAACTACAAAGCTGATTTCCAGAATCACCTCAGCTACTTGCCCCCAATTGAAGTCCTCAAGCAGACATATTCCTCAGTTGATGGAAAGGATAAGGCACCAGCTGTAATTGATGAAGGCATTCGTCCATTGGATGGTCAGTTTCGCAAAGCTGCATCTTATTCCACCAATGATGACTCTGCCACACATGACTCTGCCAATTCACCTAAGTCCACTCCTCAAGCCACTGCTCCACGCGTGATGACTGACCGTGAACTTCTGCTTAGTCTTCACCATAAGGTGGATCGAAATCACAAATGGGTTAAGCGTTAGTTTGGTTCACTTCTTCACAACATGACTGCCACACACAATGCAGTGAAGAAAAACCACTACTACCTCCATCAAGTCTTCTGTCGCACCTGGGCAATCTTGTCACATCTATATGGTGAAGAAGATCCGAAGAACATGGGTCTCAAAGAAGATTTTGACTGGTCTGCACCTCCACCGAAGAAATTCAAGAAGGTCCAAGTTCCTTCTCTGGTGGCTAGCTCATTTTCTTCATCGCGCGACACTGATGAACATGAAGATTTGGACGACACTGCGGCAGGCCCTACATCAACAAACGACCCCAACAACGCTGGCGCTCCTTCATCAACATGATTATCTTCAGGGGCGTTAGTCCTCATTATCGATCCTTTTGGTCATTCGATGACAATGGGGGAGAAATATGACTTAGTCTTCAAGCGGGTCTACTATATGGGCGTTTTTTTATTTGCTAAGTTACAACTCTCGTTCTTCTGAAACTTTATTGGATCGAGTTGTAATCTTAAACCCGATGGTGCTCTGATACTTTTGATGCACTGTGCTTTGATACTTTTGATGCACTATTCTGCATGCTTATTCCTCGTTAATATTATTGCATGCATGCTGAATTTCATCAGGCACCATATTTCATCATGCATTTCAAATTCTTCATATTATATGTTAAATGCGTGTATGAATTACAAGATATAGGGGGGGATCCCCGTGATTCAACTCTTCAAGTGTGCATTTCTTCAAAGGCAAATTCCTCACTATGCACATCTTCAGGGGGAGTTCTTCTATATCTTGCAATCAAATTCCTCAATATCAGTAGTTACACTTCATATGCTTATCCCCGTTGAAAACTTAACCTATATTGTCATCAATCACCAAAAAGGGGGAGATTGTAAGTGCATCTAGTGCCTCTTAGTGATTTTGGTGTACTGAAGAATTATAGGTTAAGGGACTAATGCGTTTGTGAGTGTACACAGGTCTATAAGTCTATGAGGAGTTTGATATTTACAGGAAAAGTCGACCCCTAAAAATGAATATCTTCGACTGAAGATTTTGGTATTTCTGAAGACTTTCATGAAGACTTTGAAAGTGAAGAAATTGGTGTGTCCGTGAAGACTTGATATTCATGCGAGGAATATGAAGCTTGAAGACTTTCGTTTTCATAGTTTTGTTTTTCTCTTTCTTGAGTCATAGGAAACATCGTACTATTAAAGGGGGTCGAGGAAATACTAAGGAAAAATTTCCATGTGATGCTCAACTCAAAATCCTACACCTACCAATCCCTTCGAGTGAAGCCATTGGAAATCTCATACAGTTCAGTCAATATCTTCAGTGACAGAGACAAAGTTCTTCTGGTCTCTGAGGAATTTGTCCTGACTAAGGAGTTAGGAATTCGCCAGTGCGGATTGCCTACACAGTGAGGAACATGATAGCCCTGAGGATTTTGCTACTCAAAATTCCGACCGTTGCTGTGTTATGCGCCAGCTGTCCCAAAATATCTATCCACCTAACAGTCATATCATTGAAGGGCATTTATGTCTTATCATGTCGGGCTGCTCCCTAGGCTATAAATAGCCGCCCCCTACAACCACTAGCTGGTTGGCTGCTCCGAGAGAAACTGACACTTGTCATTTGAGAGCAACCCATCCTCTGTGGACTTTGAGCGAAAATCATCAAGTGAGGAAAAACCAAAAACCCAAAACCCAAACACCTACAAACCCCAAGTGATTGAGCATCACTGAAGAGATTGATCCTGAGTGGATCCGACGCTTGTTACCTTTGAAGACTGTGCTTCTTCCAGACGGTTAGGCGTCATGGTCTAGAGCATCCAAGAGGAATTGTGGATCGCCGAGTGACCAAGTTTGTGATGGTTTGGAAGTCGCCTGAAGACTTACCACGAGTGATTGGACGAGGTCTTTGTGACCTTAGTTCAAGGAGAATACGGTGAGGACTGGGTGTCCTGAGCTGCGTGTTCAGGACTGGGTGTCCGGGACAGTGTGTCCTCGAGTTTAAATACTCAGCCGCTCCAACCAGAAGTACAACTGAGACAGCAGTTGGAACTGGTCTACCAAATCATTGTCTTCACCAAGCTTACTGGTTCTATTTCCTCAACTATTTCATTTCCTCATAACTATGCTGTGTGTTTGTTCATATCTGTGTTTGAAGACTTTGACAGAGGACTTTCTCAGTTTCCTCAGTTCAATTTCTTCAGTCTGTTTGTCTTCATCCTGTGTTATCCTGTGATTACGCTTCCTGTACTCTGTGCCTGTCTTCAGTTTATCATGTTGACGATGCTTTTATTCTGTTGTGTTTACTTTTGAGTACTTATTCCGCTGCTAGTAGTTCTTTGCTAAGGAATTTCCTCACCGGCAAATTCCTCAGTGAAGAATTTCATAAAAATCGCCTATTCACCCCCTCTAGTTGATATAACGCACTTTCAGCTGGTACGCCGAAAACGCATTTTTCCGGATTGAGCTTAATGTCGTATGTTCGGAGGTTGTCGAATGTGATCCTCAAGTCGTCTATCAAAGAGTCAACATGTTTGGATTTGACGACCACATCATCTATGTATGCCTCTACTATTTTGCCGATTTGTTTCTCCAGACATGTCTGGATCATGCGCTGATATGTTGCGCCGGCGTTTTTGAGCCCAAAAGGCATTGTTTTGAAACAGAAGGGACCGTATGGTGTGATGAATCCTGTTGCGGCTTGGTCGGACTCCGCCATCTTGATTTGGTGGTAACCGGAGTATGCGTCGAGGAAACACAATGACTCGTGTCCTGCGGTAGCATTGATAATTTGGTCGATGCGGGGGAGGGGGAAGGGATCCTTTGGGCAAGATTTATTGAGGTCCTTGAAATCGACACAAAGGCGCCAGGATTTATCCTTCTTTGGTACCATCACCAGGTTTGCTAGCCAGTCCAGGTGTTTTATCTCTCTGATGATTCTGGCCTCCAATAACTTGGCTAGTTCCTCTCCCATGGCCTGTCTCTTAGGTTCGGAGAAACGCCGATGAGCTTGCTTGACCGGCTTGAATCCCTTTATGATATTGAGGCTATGCTCGGCCAGCCTGCGTGGGATTCCTGGCATGTCTGAGGGGTGTCAGGCGAATATGTCCAAATTATCACGCAGGAACTCTCGTAGTGCGGCGTCCACGGCGGGTTTTAACTGTGCCCCAATAGAGGCTGTTTTTGTAGGGTCCGTTGGGTGGACTTGGAATTTGACTATTTCATCCGCTCGTTTAAAAGAGGTGGACTTGGATCTCTTATCGATTATCACGTCGTCCCTGTCCACTGTGGAGCGTAGCGTGGTTAGCTCCTTGGCTGAGAGGGCTTCGGATAATGCCTCGAGGGCCAGTGCGGCTGTTTTGTTTTCGGCTCGGAGTGCTGTGTCCGGGTCACTAGCGAGGGTGATGATTCCGTTGGGCCCGGGCATTTTGAGCTTCATGTACCCGTAATGGGGTACGGCTTGGAAGATCGTGAACGCCTCATGTCCTAAAAGGGTGTGGTGTCCACTGCTGAACGGGGCCACTTGAAATGTAATTTCTTCGGACCTGTAATTCTCTGGCGTACCGAATACCACGTCTAGTGTGATTTTCCCAGCGCATCGTGCCTCCCGACTAGGTATGATTCCCCTGAAGGTTGTGCTACTTTGCTTAATGCGGTTCCAGTCTATTTACATTTTTTGAAGAGTTTCCTCATAGATGAGGTTTAACCCGCTGCCGCCGTCCATGAGTACTTTGGTGAGTCGAAAGACGTCCACAATTGGACTGAGGACCAGTGCAGCTGGTGCTCGGGCTGTTCGGAATTTAGGTTCGTCACTGGCATTGAAGGTAATAGCCGTGTCACTCCATGGATTTATTGCTGCTACGTGGCAGATTTCGGCCATGCTGCGGAGTGTTCGCTTGCGCCTATTATTTGACGCAAAGGTCTCAAAGACTGTTAACACCGTTTTATTATCCACGGGATGGTGCTCTGTGGCATTTGTGATAAGAACATCCTCGCCACTTTTGGCCACCTGCCAGAGTATCCAACATGCTCTAAGGCTGTGTGTTGGTATTGTATCCGTTGTACTGTGAATTTTGCAGGGTCCGTTAAGCCATCCCTCCAGTATGGTTCCATGCCCTGTAGAGGGTTTTCGTTTCTTTGCAACTAGCTCGGGCATCTTATGATAGTGCACCCTTTTACTTCGGACCACTACAAGAAAATTGACATACTGTGACGAAAATCCTTGTGACAGTGGTTGACAACGTCACCCAAGTACCTAATGTGTGACGTCTTGGAGGTCGTGTCATTGATTACCGCGAATCGGTGACGATTAATGTCAATGAATGAATTGGGGCACTGAGCACCACCTGTATGCCAATTTCTACGACGTTTTGCTAATTTCCATGATGAACCTACTAGTGTCACATATTATTACGAATGTGTGATGCTCTTTTTTGTCATATAACGACTACCACTAGGACCCATCATAACCGCTTCACCAGTTGTTGAGTGGTAGGACCCATGCATCAGTGTTTTTTTATGTGACCCATGATGTAGTTATTTTGTTCAACCTAATATTAATAAGTTGTGGCTTATTGACGGTGTTTGTGAGCTCATGATATTTTTTTTGAACACAGTACAGACGCAAGCGCGCATATACATGCGCATACACTCACCCCTATGAACGCACATACGCACCCCTACCCCTATGAGCACCTCCGAAAGACTGAGTCGGCAGGCACCTCGTCGGATATGGTAGAACTAATGCACTACTTGTTTTGTTCTTCTGTCTAAAAAAAGAGAAAAGGAAACTAAGCGATTCGATAAGTTTGAACCCACAAACTCCATGGTCTTTCCTAACTTGCTTGCCACTAGGCTAGGGCTCACGTGTTGATACAATTTTGTGCTAACATACTTTTAATGGTTTGACACCTATACGACCTATAGTTGCAAGTTATTAATTTGTTTATTAAGAGGCGTGCATGAGCCAATATGTTCCAGGAGCTATATGGCGATTTGGAAATATTCAAAAACATCAAAATTTTACTAGTAAACCATCTTAAAATAGAAATATATGGATGATGTGTATGCACCATACGATCATATCTAACCCATGTTATTCTTCACTATATGTGAAAAAACTAAAGATGAGCTAGAATATATTTTAGTGTTCTCCTACCGGTATGCACTATTTTTTATGTAACAATGTAAGCGTTTCAGAACAGCCTGACAATCACATTCTCAAATCGCCCGAATGATGTTTTGGAAGCGATTTGTGCACTCAATGCTCATCATGGTTGGTGAGGTGGTCAATTTGCAAGGCCGGCGCCTAATGTCGCCCTAATGTTTTTCTACATATTGTTATTTTCTGATAAATTCCTATTTCTGTCAAAGTTTGCTTATCATTAGAAATTGCATTTATATTTGACTGAAAACAGAACCTTCTCTCCACTAAAAATACTCTGACCTCCGTGTTTCTAAAATTTTGCACATTCCCTCAGTGTCAGTCATCCACGCAATTATTTTTCGCGTTTTTTCAGCCGCCCGAAACTACCTCGCCCGATTTCTACCTTATCTCCCGACCTTCTCTCCCCCACAACCGTATCCAAAGGCGAGGTGAGGCGAGATTGGAGGATCCCGGCGGCGCACCCTGCCTGTAGCCGCCGCCGCGATCTCGAGCGCCAGCGCCCCGCGCCTTCTCGCACATGGCTGCTCTCCCGCGCTCCCTCAGGCCTAGACCGCCCCGTTCGCTCCCCTCAAGGACCAGTCGTCACGTCTGGCCGGCCGACATCGGAGCCGCCAGCCTGTACAGGCGACATTAATATCTTGCCTCATCCTCGCCGGCCATGTTCAGAGGCTCCTGCGTCGACCCTTTCGTAGCGCCGGCACCGCAACAATTTCCTCCATGTCTGGCTCCCACGACCAAGCGAGCTTCTTCTGGTTGCCAATGGCGTTGGGAGGCTACGACTGTTGACCCTAATGACGGTGGCGTGGAGTCGTATGCACGCGACTTGTTGTTCCGGCAGGTCGCGGTCTCCATGGAGGTGGAGCGCCAGGCTCTCGCTAAGGACGGTGGTGGTCACAGATTCTTTCCTTTCTGCTCCGTATAACCTTCCCTTTTTTCTACCAAGTATTTTCTGAAAATTCCATCTGTTGTGCCCAAAATTGATTTCTGGGTAGCGTTTTACTCTTCCCATGTTAACAATAGAGTTCCTCTTTCCAGGTTGCGAGGCATATACTCAGATTTAAACTAGAAGATCTAGGTAAGCTAGATCAAAGATGAAGCTGTGATTCACTGCGAGTGGGGAAACAAGTTACATTGTCTTTTTTTGCCCCTTTTCAATGTATTAGTTGCACAGTTGCGCTGAAGTTTATTTTCAGCTACTTCCTTAGCCCATGCCAATTATATGTGACTCGACACCCTGTACTAATAACACTGTAATGAATGTAGATGTTATTCCTTCACTCTTCCAAACATTTAGTAACTGTACTCTACAAAACAGATGGTATTGGTCGTGAAGAACTCATGCTAAAGAATTTTTTTAGAGACCTTTGCTTTTTTGTTAGTCTCCTGTTATAACCTAAAATTGGATTTTGGCTGACTATTTTTACTACTCAGTATTCACATTATAGACCTATTTCTATTTTGTCAATCTAACATGATCACAATTACCACATTCAGTTGGACAGATTATGCTAAGCGCATGCTAATGCGCAAGACTATAAATTATCTATGTGAGATTAAGTGCAGAAGGTCTTTCATAAAAATCAATGTTAGTCTTTGTTTTTTTGTTGATATGTTTTGAGATAGCTTACCGCTCAGGCCGAGCGGTATAGTGAAGGTTAGTCTGAACAATAAAGATTTGTTAGGCATCAAATCAGACAAATTGGTGAACATTTGTGGAGATATAGAGAGCGGCCTTGTTATATAGGTTTCTACAAACTATGCATGGATTTTACCTTTCCTTCCAATGATGTCTACCTCTGACTTGTGAACAAATAAACTCAAAATTGATCCTTTTGTCATCCATATTGTTTGTTATTTATTGAGCCATTATCTATCATTACGGTAAAAATGCCATATAGGTTTCACAGTACCATTCTCCTGCAAGAACTCCAAGCAATCACTTCATACCAACTAAAATTCTTATTTCCCGATAAAAAATATATTTGAGAGATGAAGAGGAGGTTGCTTTCTCTGTTCGGTACCTTCCTATTTGAACTAGTGCTGACTTCCGTAAGTCAAATGTTGATTTACTGATTTTTCTCTAACTTGTTTTACCCAGGCACGTAAAGGTTCTACCATGCCAAATACACAAATACTGGAGGCCTAAGAGGTCTGCTTCACGTATTCGGGCTAAAAGAAAGAATTGAACAGAAAGGTACAGAGGCAAGAAATGCAAATGGCATGTACTTCTATGCTTTTCTCTTTATGTTCTTGTTGTTTCTTATTTTCTCGTTTTGTGTGCAGAGTGCACTCCTGACAGTAAAATTGAAAACAAAATTGAGTTACTGACTCGTTGTCTTATTGATGAAGATTGCCGCTTTTCAAGATTGATAGATGAAATCTTGCTCTTCCTTATGCATGTTCTTTAACCACTATAACTTGATATTGCATTTATTGTTTCATTGGCCCATCTGCATGTTTGTCTATACATTTAATAAGGTACTTCTCATTTTATTTTCATAATTTAATACTCTTGTACCATGGTATCTTGTCGATTTTCATGTAGTAAGCATGCAACGCTGCTGTGTTTCGTCAATTTCATAGGCACCGGGAGGAGTTAGCTGCAAGACTTGAATCACAAGAAAGAGAGGAAGAATCAAGAAAGTTTGAAGTTCTGAAGAAGAGCCGGCAAGACAGGAGTGAAGCCTGGGAAAATAAGCAAAAAGAAATTGAGAACCTGGTTACCTTTCTCTCAATCAAGGGATCGAGCAACTTAGTAGTCCTTGTCCAATCCTGATGGTGCATGAAGGAGCCATCCTTTTGTGATGGAAGATAGTTGTTGAATGATACATAACAATCATGAGGACAACACTTTCGTGGTCTTTAGTTATCGTTATCTAAATATTAGTTTCCAACTTGTATATTGTCGTGATTGTCAAACTTGTGAATCAATCTTGTTCTTTTTACTGTTATTTAGAGGATGATTTGGCTGAGATGATTGACTTTATAATATGATTAGGCTCTCAAATACGTTTGGAAAATACGTTTTGTAGCCGTGGGATACTTTGGTTGGTGCTGACATGGCAGCAAGTCATGACATTGCTTTGTCACTGAATATGGTAGATTATGCCATACTTGCCCCTAACACGTGACATTAATTGACCGTCACAAAAATAGCAAGTTGTTGACGTTCTAGAAAACGTCACCGAAGGTCCCATTTTCAGTGACATTCTTTTGCGCGCGCCGTCACTAGGAGTAATCTGTGATGGGGATTCCGTGACGATGCTTGTGACGCCCATAGAACGTCACTTAGGGGTAATGTGTGACGTTATTAGCTATTTGATGACATTTCTTGGCTCGTCATAGTAGGCCTGATCTCTTGTAGTGGACTGGGTGTATATTCGGAGCCGGATTATCCCAAAATTTTGTTTCGGTTTTCCAGGCGCTTTCCATCACACAGTACTTTTGTACTATTGACGCCAAGTCAGTGAAGCGTGATATGTCACGGCGACTTAAGGCGTTAAGGATTCCCTTGTCCGCGCAATTATTGCAGAAAAGTGAGACTGCATCTTGCTCGCGACAGTCCTTAACCTTGTTCATCACAAGGAGGAATCTGGCCCAATAAAGATGTATTGTTTCATCGGGCTCTTGCCTGATGTGGGAAAGATCGTTTATGTCTGGGTGGGTGGGTGGATTTGAGTCCGAATCCCTACTCGATCTGAGACCCAGGGGCCGAGGCGTTTCCAATCTTGGAAGTTCGGGTTCCGGAGTGTTACCCGATAAATTTGGCCCACTGCCTGTTCTAGGTTCAGGGCTTGGGTAATGTCATCCCGTAAGCGGGTATCCGATTCGGAGAGCTCAGGAATCTGGACATAGTTAGTCCTCAAAATAGAGGAAGAGTTGCCGCATTGTTCCTCCACCACAGCAACGTGATGGGTGACTGGTGGAGAGCTAGTCTCCCTTTGATCGGGTTTAAGTCCAATCCGATCATAGTTCGTAGCGACTCCCAAGGCGGCGATGCGATCCAAGAGTTCGTTTAGGGAAGAGAGCTCAATTGGATCCATCTGCTCGGTGACTTCCGAGCCAACGTGGAGGCTGTTTTTGATGACCCGGGAAGTCATCGTCGGTGCAGCGGCCGAACAGGCAGTCATGACGAAACTGCCTAGCCGGAGAGTTTGGCCGACAGCCAGAGCTCCCCCGGCGGTGATGTTGCTTTTAACAACGAGACGAGGCATCCTTCCTTACGGCGACGCCACAGAGGAACTCTCAATGAAAGCACCAATGTCGGTGTCAAAACCGACGGATCTCGGGTAGGGGGTCCCGAACTGTGCGTCTAAGGCAGATGGTAACAGGAGGCAGGGGACACGATGTTTTACCCAGGTTCGGGCCCTCTTGATGGAGGTAAAACCCTACGTCCTGCTTGATTTATTCTTGATGATATGAGTATTACAAGAGTTGATCTACCATGACATCGGAGAGGCTAAACCCTAGAAGCTAGCCTATGGTATGATTGTCTGTTGTCCTACGGACTAAAACCCTCCGGTTTATATAGACACCGGAGAGGGTTAGGGTTACACAAGGTCGGTTACAAAGGAGGAGATATCCATATCCGTACTGCCTAGCTTGCCTTCCACGCCAAGTAGAGTCCCATCCAGACATGAGACGAAGTCTTCAATCTTGTATCTTCGTAGTCCAACAGTCCGGCCAAAGGATATAATCCGGCTGTCCAGATACCCCCTAACCAGGACTCCCTCAACTCCATTCCAAAATAATTTTGGAGAGCTTCGTACCATCATGCGCCCTTTACTTCCGGCTAATTATGAAACCATAGATTTCTTCAATACTTTGACACAAGAGAACATGGACATATAGAATGGTAGATGAGATCGGAAAAAATGGATCAACTTAATTATGTGCATCCATAATGGGGGCATTCTTGATAAATCTCTTATAAATCTCGAGAGAGTTTGTCGGGTAGGGGCGGGAGGGGGTAGGAGACCGACAACGTTTTTTTCCTTAGGTTTGGGTGTCCTCGAGAGTTGGTCGAGCGAGAGGGGGGTGCTCCTGTGGTCTAAAATCGGTCTATGCACGATAGAAACATTTTACCTTAGTAACTTAGAAAAAAAATGTTATCGGGGAGGGGGTATATCGACCCCCCTCATGTCGAAGTTATCGGGAAGGGGGTATATCGACAACGACGACATACATACATGGAAAAACTGTTATGTGAGAGGTACGTATTTTCTTCCACGAGAAGCACAGCCGTGCCTCTCGTAAACGGAAAAAAAACATGTTTTTTTTCTTCCAGAGGCACGGTTTTATCGCCCCATTATTTTTGTTCAGTTTTTTCGGGAAAAAAAGAAGTTCGTCAAAACCTATAAATATGGGATTTAGTTTTGAAGATCTCGGCGCGAGGAATCCAACGATGAAAACGGTTCGAGATTTGGATGCATGGTTTAAGAGATAAAACATTTTAAATAAATGAATCTACGAAAAAGAAAGAACTTGCAGGTTGTAACAAGTAACGCACATGCAGTATGCCACCCGTCGCAACATGGGAGAATCGAGTACCTTTGGAAGAAATACTCCTCAATTAGTAATTTCGAATCAATAGAAAGAAACAATTTCGAGATCCTCTCACGTTAGAACCAACAGGTCCGAACGTCGTACCAGTGGAGCGAACTTCAACTTTTATTTTTTTAAGGTTAACTTCAATTTTTGATAACCACAGTCCACAGGGTAATAGTTAGGAACAAGGCGTCATGTGATCACAATTAGTCCGTCCCTGTTAGCCATGCGAGCTGTGAGTTCTCGGGAAACAAACCTTTGATCACAGTGAGCTGCAGTCGGCTATTTGGAAAGATAGCTCGTCCTTGGCAAGGTCGTAGAGCAAGTGGGCGAAAATGATACACTTACGGAAAATGTCTACGGAAACAACCTACGGACTCCATCTCCACCAATCTCCTCCCCCCTTGCTTTTCATGTGGGCCTACTCCTTCTTCTTAATTTTCAATCATGTGTTTCCACGTCAGCCCGTAGCTCTAATTCTGTAGAAAGCTGTCCGTGAGTGTAGCATCGTTGCAAGTGGGCGAAAATGATACACTTACGGAAAATGTCTACGGAAACCACCTACGGACTCCATCTCCACCAATCTCCTCCCCCATTGCTTTTCATGTGGGCCTACTCCCTCTTCTTAATTTTCAATCATGTGTTTCCGCGGCAGCCCGTAGCTCTAATTCTGTAGAAAGCTGTCCGTGAGTGTAGCATCGTTGGTGAGTGGGTGTGAAACACTAGATTTTTTTTCCAGATTAGCCTCTGCTTTTCAACAATCACAACTTTTTTCTCGTTTATCCAAATCCAGCGAAACCAACACCAAATTCTTTGTAATGACCCTATTTATCCAGATAACCAACTTAGACATGTTTTTGAAAGTTTAAAATTTGGTTTCAAATAGATTTGAATTTGAACTTCTTTTGTTCATAACTTGTGTTTTATAACTCCGATTTAATTGATTCTTTTTGCAGATCAAAGCTCTTGACATGTACCTTCAATTAAGATCAAAAATCACACAATTTTGCTGCTGTTAAAAATATGTTTATATCCGAGAGTTTTAATTGATGGTTTTGAAGTTTTCCGAAGTGTTTTTTCCATACTTTTGGATCTTTGAGTGATTGCTTATGTGTGGTTACACCTGCTTGCTCACGATATATTGAATGGAGTGTGACGAGTAGAACTATCAAGAATTATTAGTGCGAAGAGTCTTCATCAGCAGTACAAGGCAAGTTCACACTTTGATCATATTTTTCGTACCCATTTTTTTATGCATTAGTTTTACCCTCAAAGATTGCATGGGTAGGACTGGGAACAGGTGATTTTGCTATGTAGTTCATGAGGTAGGAACCTATGACATTTGTAACACCCCGGGAATATACGTTATGCTCATATTGCTTAGCCATGCTCGTGGACGGGGATTGGTATGTGAGATTCATGCAAGTTGCGAGTGATAAAAATTAAGGGTAACTTTAAGGTGGCTACTTTAATACACATCTGGGTGGAATGGTTGGGGCACCCTGGAGAACCCAGTGGCTTGCTCGGGGACCTAGAGAACCCAGTGCTTGCCCTAGGGGGTCCCGGAGTACCCATGTGATCACCCTATGGAATGCCACCGAGGCTCAAAGGGATCGTAAGATTATTCATGTAGAAACTTCCATGTGGAGCCACATGCCATTATGGGTTCTGGCATAGTTGAGTAAGTTCTGTGACCTCATTACTAGGAAAAGGCTAATCAGTGACGCGCCTGTTTTGGCCATTAATGGCGCACTACAGGTGCGCCACTATCATCACGCCACTAGTAACTAATACTAATGGCGCACCCCTGGTGCGCCATTAGTATACCAGACAATAGTGGCGTACCAGGGAGTGCGCCATTAGTATGTCAAACGGTGCGCCATTACTATGCCCCCCAGGGGGCCATATTTACCTTGTGCTCTGGGTAACTAATGGCGTACTTCTAGGTAGTGCGCCACTAGTGTGTTTATTGCAGTGCACCACTAAAGTGCAGTGTGGTGCGCCACTAGTATGAATATTAGAAACTTTTTTCTTTTCTGATATTTGCACAGGTTACAAAATATATTACTACACAGAATATAGACAGCACAACATATAAACAACAGATTCATCGAATACAATAGAAGATTAGTCTCCGAATACAATTCATCATATTAGTCTCTGAATTCAAAAGACCGAACAAAGTTAGAACATTACAAGTCTCGAGACCGTGAGTAGCAAGTTTGTCTTCACATTACAAGTCGATATCGATCATCTAAACTACCATCACATAGAGGAGAGCTGCGGTCATCACGATGAGCATCATCGCGATGAAACTGGTCTTCATCCGGTTCCTCCTCCGCTCCCTCCTCTCTTCCACTAGATAGCGCACGTATCTAGCTTCCGCCTCCGCCCTAGTGGTATACCCTTTGTAACTGTTACTGCTGAAACAGTGAACTTGTCTCCGACACTCCTCCCTGTCGTCGTAGACTCCGGGAACCTTACCATTGTACACGACATACGATGGCATCTCTATGCACTAGCCAAACAAAACGTTAGTAGCAATTCACAGACAATACATAAGCAATATATAAGTATGCAACAAAAGGATCGGAAGAGAAAAGCAAGACATTAATAGCACGATTCATGGTCCTACTAATAAATAGCATCGATTCCATATAAGTTGAACGACTGTCCAAACCAAAGAGGCATACAAGTTCATTAAAGTTTAATTACAACATGAGCTAATCGATATTTCAGAACTAAACATAGCATCACTACTTTCGACTCGACTCAGGGACCAGAGCGTGTATGAAGCCGCCGTCTATCATGATGGTCATGAAATCGCGGGCGTTGTCAGCCTGCATTTGTAGCGTTGTTTCTATCTCACTGTTGAACGGTTGATATCTGAGGTAGAACTGCCCCGAGGTACGAAGGACATCTTGATGGATGATTTCCGCAAACTCCGACTGGATGCGAAAGAATTCTTGTGTGATGTCCACGTCCTGGATTGCCGACAAGCTTGCGGCCCGATCTTTGAGATTATTTGGTAGCAGAAGGTGATTATGGTCCCGTACGATCGCCCGCATGTGATGGAGGGCGTAGTAGGCATCCTTCTGACCGCCAGGCGGCTGCTTGACGCAGGGGAACGTCGTATTGTGGGCGAACACGTGCTTGCCGTACCTACGAATTGGCCTGCTGAAGGTGCCTCCAGATCTGGCGTAGCTGGGGAGAACATCATCAAGAACTTTCTTGATATTTGTGTAGTCTTTCTTCGACTTACGGTCCGAGTCGAAATACGTGGCCATGGAATATTTCGGGCTTAAGAGGATGAGTGTGCAATGTGTGTCACTGCACAAAACACAGAATGTTAGAAAAAAAGAACGATCAAAATCTAAGAAATCATATGTTACGGGGCGGTGAGGGGATGACTTACTCGGGAAAGTAAGGCACGAGGAAGTTATCCTTATCTGGGTTTGCTAGAATGACACCTTCGAGGTATGAACTCGCAACTTGCCGGTCCCCAGCGCTGACCAAGATCTTGGCACGCATGTAGAAGGGGTCGACTATCACGATGTCTGGGGTCTTGTCTCTAATGATCCTCATCTCCATACTCAGCGGAAATAGCCGAACGAAGGTGTAGTGCAGCGGATGAAGGTTAAACATAGTGAAGATGTCATCAAACCATAGGACGATCATACCCCCGATGGCGCTATCCACAAAGCCCTTGCCCTCTGGCACCTTGACAGATCATTCTCTTGGAGACACCGCTTCTCCATAGAAAGAACACTGTCATGCAGACTCCGCATAGCACCGGTTGCAGCATCGAGCAGATTAGTCGATAGCATCGGCCTACCCGCCACGTGCACCCTCCTCGAGACATCCTTAGGTGAAGGTGGCCCGTCCTGAGCATGGATCGTACTCGGTGCCGGCTGGCTCGCACCCTTGTTACTCTTTCTTTTCCGTCCGTTCTTCTTCTGCTGTAATGGGATCGAGTCCTGCTCACAGACAACCTTCTTGAGTGTGTTGGGGTTGATAATATTTCGCACCTCGGCTATCTGAGGCTCGGTGAAGGCGGCAGCTGGATGCGTCTCCTGAGAACTGAACTCCAGACGACGCCTGTTGCAACTGGGTTTCTCCGCGGTACCAGCTAAATCGTCTTTTGCAGGGTTGGTTTCTTGAGATGGAGGCCCCAAGAATTCGTCACCGTACCCATGTTTGTTGAAGAACTTATCAACGTTGGTAAATGTACAGTCATTGTCGTCGTCGTCGTCCGAATCCTGTGCCATATGCATGTCCGGATCCTGTGCCATATCCATGTCCGGCATGTCCGGTAGCATCGCGGGGGTCTTGCCATGGCTTGGCGCTGGCACGACTGGTGATGTTGTCTGTGGGGTGGTGTCCCCCGCCCCCAAACGAATCTGGCTCTTCGGCGAAAGCATGGGCCAGCTTATGCAGGCGCTGAGGGTCATCACATCATCTTCGTCGGCCCCATGGGGTCGATACGGAGGTAACATGTCGTCGAAGCCCGACAGCACCCGAACCAGTTGAACCCTATAAATGGTGGGTGGCATCTGATTACCGTGGAACACGCGGCTGCCCGGTTGAACGATTCTGCCCTTGGCGACATCGACCAACTCGTCGTTCACAAAGTGCAGGAGAGTGCATGGAACATCGGCGGCGCCCTGTGAAAACATGTAGGGTGTCAGGGATGCCCAGTCAAAGGCAAGGAGATGAAGTCATCGGCCGAGAGGCTTAATTAGTTACCGTGATGGTGTCGAGCTCGGCTAATGTCGAGGCACCGCCAACGGTGGCCGTGCAAGTGACAGAGGGGCTGCTTGCCGCCGAGGTGCCGGCCGGCGTATTCTTCCCACACCCGGGTGTATTAAGCTGCAATGTCGGTGCCGCCGCAGGAGACACCGACGCCGCCTTCGCCGGAGACACCAATGGCGCCGCCGACGCGTCGCGAGTTGCTGCCCGTGAAGCTGGGAATCAGGGGAGGCCCCTGTTGGCCGCCCGCAATCCACGCCCGCAGCCCAGAAACCAAGGTAGGCATAATGGCGGTGATCGTCGCTCCCAGTTGGTCTCGCACTTGCTCTTCGACGATGTCGGGAATCCGCGCCACTTGTGCCTTGAGTTGTTGAACCTCGCGCTCCTAGCTTTCCGAGCTGGTCTTTCTCTCCTTTCGCCTAGCGGTATAGTACTCTGACCATTTCGTGGACAAGCCTTTGCCGGCCACACGACCAGCTGACGACGGCTTACTGAGCTTATCCTTGTTTTTCATTACGTTCAACACCCTATTTAAAGGGGTGTCGAAAGGGGAGCTCTGCGACGACCCCGCGCTACTGCTTTCAGTTTCCTGCGGAAGGAATGTGAACCATTTAGAAAATTGGCTTCATTAATTGGAATGCAACCATATGGAGCTAATTACGCGGGGGTGTATTCCTTACCAGAACACGCTCAAGCGCCTTAGTCTTTGGATCCGTGGTAAGCTCCTTGGTTACCGGGTCCACCTTGTATCGGGCCCTGACATAGTTCCTGGTCTGCTTGTCATGGTATTTCTCGAAGAGGGGCGGTAGGCCTTGCTCGGCACGCTCCGCGTCCTCCTTGTCCCATATAGGTTCCGCCACTCTGTAACCGCCGGGACCGAGTTTGTGGACCCCTAAGTTCAAATCCCGCATCTCTTTCCCCCATGACTTGATTCCACGGTTTGTGTCGCTCTCGCACTTGATCTTGAACTCCAGGTAGTCATCTTCGCTGATCGAAGGATGTTTCTCCTTGATCTTCTCATAACTATCACCTTTTTGAATCATTCTCTTCACCACGGCCCTCCAAGTAGCCAGGGCCGTGCTCATCTTCGTGAGAGCGGCACTGTTCACTTTATTCCCTGCGAGGCTTGTGTTTGCGAAGTCACCGGGGAACTTGTATC
Source organism: Triticum urartu (assembly GCF_056163025.1). Classification (NCBI taxonomy): domain Eukaryota; kingdom Viridiplantae; phylum Streptophyta; class Magnoliopsida; order Poales; family Poaceae; genus Triticum; species Triticum urartu. The sequence continues at coordinate 745,227,704 of NC_141875.1, read as the reverse complement.
GTTCGTGCAGCTTCGTGAAGAGGAGGTTGCGCAAATTCCCTCGGTCACGATGCCTTAGGTTCTCGGTGTTGATCGAGACGGTGCTCTAGAGAATGCACCCGAGCTGTCCTGCGTACCCCTTCACTATTTCTGGGGGCGCCATTGGATGCCCCTCGGAGGACACTTCGGTAAATTCCTCCTTGACGGTGCCGAGCATGTTCGGGCGCCGGTCCTTCCGTTGCCTCTTCGGTTGGCTGCCATTTGTGCGTGCGCTGCCATCATCAGTGGTGGCATCCTCGGCGGCACCATCAGTGGTGTCATCCCCGACGCCACTAGGGGTTGTGTAGTCAGGATCGGTGTCTTCCGCGGCGTCCTCATAGCGGTGAGGTTCTTCCTCCATCTCCTGGGACAGCTCCCAGAATGCCTTGTCTGAAACGCCGGCCTCATCGTTGTGGGCCATGTTTCGCTCTAAATAGGAAAAAAGTATGGTCAAAAAGTTGGTTATTTTTAAGGAACAAGATCTCTAAGTTGACCAAATAACCTAATTCTCGAGGAATGTCGCCAAAAAGTTGGCTTCGGTGTGCAGTACAAAACTGAATTTTGGAAATCTATAGAATGAACAAGCTAAGGGCTGTAAATACCCGCAAGGCTTCAAGGGTGACGGCATAATGGCTTAGTGTTATTTAAGGGTTGGTTTGTGAGGAATTATCATGGTCTCATCACTTAGGGTTTGTCGACACCGAGGCATCCTAAAAGCTAAGCTTTTATCATTTAGGGTTTGTCGACGCCGAGGCACCCTAAATGCTAAATTAAGTTTTCATAATTTAGGGTTTATCGATGCCGAGGCACCCTAAAAGCTAAGGTTTTATCATTTAGGGTTTGTCGACGCCGAGGCAGCCTAAAATCCAAGGTTATATCATTTAGGGTTTGTCGACGCCGAGGCACCCCCAAAGCCTAAGTTTTCATGCCTTTAGGTGAATAGGAAGTTACTTCTGCAAATATCTGTTGGGTCCAATAAGATAATCCAACCTTCGAACTGGTTTGAGCTATTGGTGAATGGAGATGGTCTAAGATTTCAGTAGTAAGAAGTGAAGTGGTAATTTTGAGAGCAAATGGTTAGGATGAGTGGTTGCTCTTTTCTGTTTAGCTTTACAATAGAATATTGTTAGTCATGCACACTTGTGCATTTTCAGCCAGGCCCAGTGGAGTTGGCCTAAAAACATTTCTTTCTTTAAGCCTACTACATCCATCTCAAGTATTTATGGTCAAGGGTTAGCAGGGCCATCCAAATAGAATATGTGGTATGGGCTTTTTTAGTAGGTCATCCTACCAGATTAGGGTTTATCGATGACGAGCAACTGACATTAGTAATAACTATGAGTTGATATCACACTTCTATATGTATAACACAAGAGGCAGTTGATCCTACTTAATTAAGTACTAAGATACCTCGGCCCATGCATTAGTCGCAAGGACCCCATATGTCCTATTTTTAGCAAAGTCATGCTAAAATTCACGGAAAATTTCAGCATGACCTTTGCTGAAAATAGGACATATGTAGTACCTGAATTTGCCGGAACGGAAGTTAATCGACATTCCGGCAAACTCAAGGGGCTCTCGGGGTACCTGCACAATCATCACGACACGATGGTCGGAGACAAAACCTAGCAAACTAGCAAAGTTACTGACGTGTTTACAGAAATTGTTTTCTGTAAAAGATGATCATCATCTTTACAAGTCTTTCTCAATGTCTACAACTATCAGACCATCACAAGTATCAACAGAACATGTCTACAACTATCAGACCATCACAAGTACCATCATTCAGGCCATCACAAGCATAACAGAGCAATGGTGTTTTCCTCAGTTACCTTTGATATGGCTGCTCGAATCCACTGACCTTCAGATCTGCTGACCAATCCACTAACCTGTTGTAAACTGTACATCATTGTAAAAACACATTTCATTTCATTTTATTTGGAAATAAATGCAAAGCATCCAATGCAGTAGCCCAAAAAACGGCATAATTAATTATTATTTTCCTTCCAACAATCATCCTATGGTCATCTACAACTAGTGGCACTAGACAAAATTGCACCGACAACTAGTGGCACTAGACAATGCCAAAATCCGCAGTGTTCTCAGTCACTGCAGATTTAGTGTTTTGAGGGATTCTGCAATCTGCAATGTGTTTTTAGTTAGAATCAGTCAATCATCAAGGAGAGGAGAGGAGGTGCCTGGATTTATACTGCTTGGCCCTAATTAATTGACAAAATATACGTCGTACAAGCAGGCAGGGACAGCAAAAGCATCTGCTTGCATGGACTGATCAGATATTGTTAAGTAGCAAAAGACATTATTTTCTCATCTTTGGTATGGATATCTAGCTGTCTATACAAATCAAAGGCAGCAGCATAGTAGTTAACGATAGAGGCTCTGCTGTCAGCGAATCCATGCTATAAAATAGGAGTACGAAAACCAACAACCTAGCTAGAGCCTACTGTAGCAGCACCAGCGTTAACTGAAGTATCACAGTGCTGCAGGAAGGGATGGCGGCCAAACTTGTATCATGAGCAAGGACTGATGACGAAACCCTAAAATCTTGCTGTACGAAACCCCAGAAATTGTCATGGCGCAATGGCCAGCAGTAGATCTACCATGGCTCGATGGCCACGGTCAAACAGAACAAGGAAAAGAAGCGGGGCAGAGGAAGCAGGGCGGACCTGCGCCGGAGTAGAAGACTCCACCGGAGGCCAACGAAGTCACTGCTGGTGCTGGGCGCGCGCACACCAAAATGGCTGTCTCCTGTGCAGCTGCTCTGTTTGCGTGAGGAAACCAACCGCGTTCGTCAGGGAGGGGAAGAGGAGCGAATGGGATTGAAACAAGGTCGTTCTCGCGGCCGGCGGAGTGGCGGCGGCGTTGCTGGGCGGGGGTGCTGCTCCAGGGACGGGGAGGGAGGCGCTGCGGTGCCGGAGGCGGGGCCGCAGAGCCTGGGCGCGTGTGGCTGCCCGGCTCGAGGAGGCAGGACGGCGGCGGTGGAGCGGGCGCGGGCGGACGGCGTCGGGTTAGGTGTGGGGCGAGGTGGATTTGGCGAGGGAGGGAGAGAGGCCAGAGGGAGAGGGGAGCAAGTGGAGTGGGGGAGGGTTAGCAATGGCGCACCTCTTAGGGATGCGCCATAAACATACGTATACCAATGGCGCACCACCGAGGGGCGCGCGATTACTAATTTTTTTTAGATTTTTAGTTGCATGTATTAATTTTTTAGAAAATGACCATAAATTTTTAAATGTTACGATATAAGTAGTTATTACTTTTTGTGAGTTAGAAAAATGTTTAAAAATATTCATGAGTTCAAAGAATATTAGCAAATTCATGAGTTTGTTAATAATTTTTAGTTGCATGTAATAATTTTTATATTTCGAAATTTAAAAACATTCATGAGTTCAAAGAATGTTAACAAATAAACATAAATAAAAATTGGTATATCAATGGCGCACCTCCTGGGGGTGCGCCATAAATACCTTGATAGCAATGGCACACCTTCTCCTGGTGCGCCATTAGTAACTTTTTTTTTGATTTTTAGTTGCATCTAATAATTTATTAGAAAATGACGATCAAATTTGAAAACATTTATGAATGTGAAAAAATATAATCAAATTTGTTATTTGAAAATATTTATGAATATGAAAAAATATTAGCAAATTTGTTATTTGAAAATATTTTTTTGGATTTTTAGTTGCATCTAAATATTTTTTAGAAAACATTTATGAATATGAAAAATATCATCAAATTTGAAAAAAATATTCATGAATTCAAAAAGTGCCCATGAAATTTAAAAATATTCATGAGTTGAAAAAATATTAACAAATTCAATACTTTTTGTGAGTTAGAAATTCAATACCAGAATAAACACATAAATAAATATTCATGAGGACTAGAACAGAATAAATATCATTTCCATATGTCGAAATACAATCGAGAAATGAAGACTATGATTTAAATACAATCGATCTTTGCTAGCTATCTTTTCACAATCTTCTTGCCCTTCTTTTTCGCAAATGAAGTTCTTTTGTTGAACGGACGTCCTTTAGGTAGGGTGGTCCTACTTCTTCTTGTGGTGTATGGCACTTCATCGTCATCGTCATGTTCCATCTTCGGGTCGCCGTACTTGTCGAAGTCTTGCTCATTGGCGAATCCATCCATTCCGATGATCTTCCTTTTGCCTCTCCTCACAACAACATGACTGGGCTTCACTGGTAGAAAAAGGGCCTGTTGTCCCGGTTCGTAAGGGCCTTTTGTTCCGGTTCCTGAACCGGGACTAAAGGGTCGGTACTAATGCCCTGTCCCTTTAGTCCCGGTTCAATCCAGAACCGGGATTGATGGGCCTCCACGTGGCCTGTGCGTGGAGCCCAGGCAGGAGACCCTTTGGTCCCGGTTGGTGGCACCAACCGGGACCAATAGGCATCCACGCGTCAGCATTTCTGTGGCTGGGGTTTTTGTTTTTTTAAAGGGGGGGGGTTGGGGGGTTTTGGGGGGTTAATTTAGGTGTTTCATATATTGTGTTAGCTAGCTATAATTAATAGAGAGAAGTGTCCTCTCTTATGTCCGTGCTTGTTCGACGCTACGTACTATACATATGTATAGAGAGGACTAGACACGCTAGCTAGCTAATAAGCAAACGAAGGAAACAGAAGATCGTCATGAACATATATGCATACAGAGAGAAGTGATATTGACCACCTCTCCTTCTCCAAGAGATTGGTCGAACAACAAGTTCGTGTATATCTATCCGACACTACCGGCTACATATATACAATAATTATCTCTTACAAATATAATCATACGGACTCATGGTCCACATAGTATTCTCCGTCTTCAGCGATCACGTGGTCAAGAAAGAATGCCGCCAATTCCTCTTGAATTGCTCGCAGGCGAGCTGGTGCTAGGAGTTCATCCCGCTTCCGAAACATCTAATTTGAAGAAGGGGGTCAATATATATATATATATATATATATATATATATATATGAATGAATGAAACTCAACACAAATGATGGTAATAAAATAAAATTATGAATGTTGTTATTTACGTACTTCATATTGTTCGTCAGTGTAGCCCCGCTCACAGGTCGTGTGGCGGATGGACTCGCAAACGTAGTATCCACAGAAATCATTCCCTTGTTCCTGCCACAACCACTTTACAAGAAATAGAGGTCAATCAAACTGATAAGCAAGAATGCCAAATCAATAGGAGATGCGTGGAACATGCTACTATAGTACTTACTTTCGGGTGTCTAAATTGCAGCTTCTTCGGGAGTCCTGGAGCTTTTTTGGAGAATTTTTTCCAAACCCTGCCAGACAAAGAAAACAATTACTTGATATATCAGGAAATGAACAAAGTTGCTGATATGGTGGATAATGATCGATTTAACTTAGTTCTCGAGCATTTGAGTCATGTCCGCATAGTCCTGGGGATCTTTTCGTCTTGAGTCTAAGACGGTTACTAGTCCCTGCTCAAGCTTAATCTCTAGGAGAATATATTGGTAACTGCACACGCATGCATAACTCATCAATTACATTACTATAACCTTGACTAATATATAAGGGAAACCGAATACGCACAAGACAGTAACACTCACTTGAAGTTGTAAGGAAAGAGTATTATATCTTTGTTTTCATTTATTACCAACGATTGTAGCAAGTTGGCCTCGGTAGCTGCGGCATGAAATTTAACCTGAGTTGCATCTATGAGATATGTGTTAATGAATCCAATATCACCGACTTGTCTTTTCTTCAATTCGGCGATCTTCAATCTGCATAATATAGTGAGGATGATTATAAATACATGCAATGAAAGAGCTGAGCTATATAGAGAGACTTAATGACAGAAGTAGTACTACTTACAGACAGTAGCAGGTGACCGTTGTTTTATCGAGGGCCAATTGATTGAAAAACTGAAAGAACTCCTCAAATGGAACAGGCAACAGTTCAATTCCAACGAGGTCATGCTCCTTTTTAACTTTCACATACAAAGTACTCCTCCCCCCAAAGTCTCTGCAGATTTTCAAGTACCGATCATGCAATCTTCGCATCATCATTGATAGAGATCTTTCATCTTTGACGAGAGGCTTCCCGTACTCGTATCTTTGTATCTGCACCTGCATGAAATCATAATGTACATCGTCGGGCAGGTAATCGCCAAGATTGCTATAACCGGGCACCATCCTCGGATCATTAGCGACGTTGTCGCTTGGCACCTTGAGCGGGGGGCACGATTGCTTCGCTTGTTCGCCGAGCTGGGCAATTTGTTTCCCAGCTCATCGTTCTTTCAGCCTTTGATCACTGACAGTACTTCCCGACTGCTCCGCTTCGGCAAATTCCTTTCCAATAATGTGCTCATAGTTTCCTTTCGGCGGAGACTTGGGTGGTTTTGTTAGGGCAGCCAGAGTGCGCTTCGCTTTCACCGGATCTACCTTCTCCTCCAGAGGTGGATGCTTCTTTTCTTTCATCCCTTCAAAGTAGTTCCTCACTTCTTCTCGTGCGATCTCGGCGTTCTCCTCCGGGGTCCTCTCCTATGGTAACTTCTCTGGAGTCTTCAGAGAAGGACCGAATCTGTATTTCCTCCCGCCTCTGGCTGTACTGCTAGACGCCGCAGAGCAGACGGAGCGGTTGTCTTCTTTACTTGCCTACGAGGCGGAGGAGAAGGACTACGACGCGCCGGAGCAGCCGGAGCGGCGGCAAGTTTCTTCCGCCCTTGCTGACGAGGCGGAGAAGGAGGACGCTGGCTGCTCGGGCGCGTCGGCGCAGACGGAGAAGGAGGCGGAGTGCCGCCACGCGCCGGAAAAGGAGCCGGTCGAGTCTCCTGATCGTCACTCGCTGGAGGAGGAGGCGGTGGAGGAGGCGGGGTGCCCTAACTCGTCGGAGGAGGAGGCGGTGGAGGAGGCGGAGTGCCCTGACTTGCCGGAGGAGGAGGAGGAGGCGGAGGCGTCCAGTTCGGAAGGTTGATGAGCTCTTTCCGCCATAGGCATGGAGTCTTCAGAGCAGACCCCAGCCTAGTCTCCCCTTCACCAGTAGGGTGGTCAAGCTGGAGCTCCTCAAATCCCTTTGTTATTTCATCCACCATCACCCTAGCATATCCTTCTGGAATCGGCCGGCAGTGAAAAGTTGCGCCAGGTTCAGTAGGATAAAAAGAGCCAACAGCCGCCTTGACCTTCAAATTCATCCATTGCGTCATAAGGTGGCAATTTTGAGACTCCGTGATAGCATCCACGGGATAGCTGGCAGGAGCCGTCAAGGCATGCTCCAGCTGAAGCAGCTCGGTGGAAGCCACGCCGCTTCTCCGCTGAGATGGTGGGGTAGCTTCGGGGGAAGCTTCGGTAGTACGTTTGCTGCGATTTGCTTCTTGTTCCTCTATTGCTTGTACCCTTGCTTGCAGCGCCTGCATTTGGGTCTGCTGCAATTTTTTCCTCCTCTCCTGGGATTTGTAACCGCCTGCGTCTGGAAACCCAGCCTTCCACGGAATGGAGCCTGGCGTGCCTCGTGTCCGTCCAGGGTGCTCAGGATTCCCGAGGGCCATTGTGAGCTCGTCGTTCTCTCTATCTGGAAAGAACGTCCCTTGCTGCGCTGCTTCGATATACTGCTGAAGCTTCCTGACTGGTATGTCCATTTGATCGTTCGTCCAAATGCACTTCCCTGTTACAGGGTCCAAGGTTCCGCCAGCCCCGAAGAACCAAGTCCGGCAACGGTCTGGCCAGTTAATTGTCTCTGGTTCGATCCCTTTATCAACCAGATCATTCTCAGTCTTGGCCCACTTAGGCCGGGCTACGAGGTAGCCACCTGACCCCGTGCGATGGTGATGCTTCTTCTTCGCAGCATTTTGCTTGTTTGTCGCCGACATCTTCTGACTCTTTTCCGATGTCTTGTGGGCCACAAATGCGGGCCAGTGATCTCTGATCTTCTCCTATCTGCCCTTGAATTCCGGTGTCTCTTTATTTTCGAAAAACTTATTCAGCTCTTTCTTCCACCTCCTGAATAGTTCTGCCATCCTCTTAAGAGCAAAAGACTTGATTAATTGCTCTTTAACTGGCTTCTCTGGATCATCCTCTGGCGGTAGGGTGAAATTTGACTTCAGCTCAGTCCAAAGATCATTTTTCTACATATCATTGACATAAGACACCTCAGGGTCTTCTGTAGCCGGCTTTAACCATTGCTGGATGCTGATCAGGATCTTGTCCCTAACCAAAACCCCGCACTGAGCAACAAATGCGCTCTTTGTCCGGAGGGGTTCAATCGGTTGTCCGTCGAGCGCGATTGCTATGTTCTCAAACTTTTCATCCGAGCTCAACTTTCTCTTCGGGCCTCGTCTCTTTACCGAGTTCTTACTCCTCGACGACCCTCGTTCCCGATAAAATAAAGAGGAAGAAGAAGAAAAAAAACAGAAGAAGAGGAAGAAGAAGAAAAAAAAGAGAGAAGAAACCCTTTTTCCCGATAAAATAAAGAGGAAGAAGAAGAAAAAAAAGAGAAGAAGAGGAAGAAGAAGAAAAAAAAGAGAAGAAGAGGAAGAAGAAGAAAAAAAAGAGAAGAAGAGGAAGAAGAAGAAAAAAAAGAGAGAAGAAATCTTTTTTCTCTTTTTTTTTCTTCTTCTTCTCTTCTTCTCCTTTTTTTTCTTCTTCTTCCTCTTTATTTTATCGGAAACGAGGGTCGTCAAGGGTCAGGGTCGCCAAACGGTAGAGGAAACCCTAAATAGCAAGTATCGTGGGTGTGAGATACATGTGGCCGTCGGTGGCAGACACTACATCCACGTCCCACAAGTGAAGTGGGCGTCGAAGCCCGCGCCACTTGTGGGACGTGGATGTAGTGTCCGACACCGACGGTACATGTATCTCACACCGACGATACTTTCTATTTAGGGTTTCCTCTACCGCTCGGCAACCCTCGACGACCCTCGTTCCTGATAAAATAAAGAGGAAGAAGAAGAAAAAAAAGAGAAGAAGAAAGAATAGAGGAGAACTCCTCTATTCTTTCTTGTCCTTTTTTTTCTTCTTCCTCTTCTTTTTTTATCCTTTTCTTCCTCTCATGTTCGACGACCCTCGACCCCTCGGCGACCCTAGACCCCCTCTCGACCCCCTCATGTCGAAGATATCGGGTAGGGGGTATATCGACAACGACATACCCGATACATACATACATACATATGACATGCGTCCATACATATATGAACAAAATTAATATCTACTAATTAACAACCTAAAGAAAAAACTAATACATATAGGAAGAAGAACAAAAAAGAAGAGAATAAAGAATAGAGGAGAAGACTTCCTCTTCTTACTCTCCTCTTCTTCTCCCTCTTCTTCCCCTTCTTCCTCGCCTCTCTCATGAATGTCCGACGTTCTTGACCCCCACCCCACGTGTCGAAGAAAAAAAAGAATAAAAAAAAGAGGAGAAGAAGAAAGGAATAGAGGAGAAAAGAGAAAATAGAATATATATATTCTATTTTTCTCTTCTTCTCCTCTATTCCTTTCTTCTTCTCCTCTTCATTTTCTTCTTTTTTCTTCTTCTTATTTACTTCTCCTTGTCTTCCTCTCCCCTCTTCTTCTCCTGTCTTCCTCTTCTTATTTCCTTTTTCCTCTCATTCTTTTTCTTCTTCTTCCTTATTAAAAATACATGAAGTAGTATTGCCTAATTCATTTTTCATATGAATATACAAACATTTGCATATTTACAATAATTAATATCACCAAAAAAATCTATGAACAGAAAAAAATCCTATTTTTTCTAAAAAACTATTGCATATATACATGAACATATATATACACAGAGAACATATATACATATATATATATATATCTATAACAAGCATATATAAGAAAAAAATGGCATATATATATAAAAATGCTAGCTAGGGAGGGCGCCGGACGGACTAGGAGGACCGCGGGGTCGGCGGCGAGGATGGCGACGAGGCAGTGGGCGCGCGCTCGGGGTAGGGGGCGCAGGCGACGGCGACGGCGGGCCGGGCGGCGCGCATCGGGGAAGGGGTCGGCGTGGGCGACGGCGAGGGCGGGCCAGGGCGGCGCGCGTCGGGGCAGGGACGCGGGCAACGGCGACGGGGGCGGGCCGGGGCGGCGCGCGTCGGGGCAGGGGCGCGGGCGACGGCGACAACGGGGGCGGGCCGGGGCGGGCGGCGTCGGGGCAGCCTGGCGGCGTCGTCGGGGGCGGCAACTGCAAGATAAGAGTGAAAACTTCCTAAGTGTGGACTTATATAGCAGAGCCTTTATTCCCGGTTCGTGGCAGCTACCGGGACTAAAGGTGGGCACTAGTCCCGGTTGGTTCTACCAACCGGGACCAAAGGCCTCTTTTCAGCAACCCAAAGGGCGGGAAGCAGCGGCCTTTGGTCCCGGTTGGTAGCACCAACCGGGACTAAAGGGGGGCATTGGTCACGGTTCGTGTCACCAACCGTGACCAATGCCCCCTTTAGTCCCGGTTGGTGCCACCAACCGGGACCAAAGGCCTTGTGCGGCTGCTGCATCGAAAGTTTAGTCCCACCTCGCTAGTTGAGAGGGGTGCGTAGTGGTTTATAAGCCACACTGCCGCACCCCTCTCGAGCTTCTCTCCATTGCAGGCTTACGGGCCTAATTGTCACTGCTATGCCTGTGGGCCTACTGGGCCCCATGCGGGCCTGAATCCTGGCCCTTGGATGGGTTTCTAGTCGTATTCAGGCCGTGGGGGCCCAGTAGGTGGCATTTTTTTTGTTTTTTGTTGCTTTATTTTATTTTATTTTATTTTGTTTTTTGCTTTATTTTTTAATTCTTTATGCTTTTAGTTTTAGAAAAATTATAAACTTTTTGTTAATGCCATTAGTTTTCAAATTTGAAAACACTTTTTTGTTTTTTTGTTTTCTTTGTTGCTTTATTTATTTTATTTTGTTTCTACTTACAACAAAATACTTATTGTTGCTATTTTTCTCTAGTTTTTTTGTTTTGTTTTCTGCATTATTTATTTTCTTTTGTTTTTTGCTTTATTTTTTTTATTCTTTTTGGTTTTAGTTTTAGAAAAATTATAAACTTTCCGTTAGTGCCATTAGTTTTCAAATTTGAAAACACTTTTTTTTGTTTTCTTTGTTGCTTTATTTATTTTATTTTTCTTCTAATTACAACAAAATACTTATTGTTGCTATTTTTCCAGTTTTTTTGTTTTGTTTTTTGCCTTATTTATTTTCTTTTATTTTTTGCTTTAATTTTTAATTCTGTTTTCTTTTAGGTTAGCAAAATTATAAACTTTCTGTTAGTGCCATTAGTTTTAGAAAAATTATAAACTTTCTGTTAGTGCCATTAGTTTATAAATTTGAATAGTTAAAATTTGAATTCTATGAAATTTGTGTCTATCACAAGTTTGTGATTAACTTACTAAAAAAATGAGAATAGATGTGCTTATAGAGAAAATTCAACCTAAATTCATACTAAATTTCTATGAATTTCAGAGACATTCACTATGAATTTAGGTTAAACTTTTCTCTATTAGGGCATCTATTTTCACTTTGAGAGGAGCTCAACAAGGCAAAGAGGGAAGGGCTTATAAACCGGTGTGAGCCCCCTTCGGTTGGCGAGGTGGGACTAAACTCTGCCCGCAACGAGGACCAACCCTTTAGTCTCAGTTTGTGGCACAAACCGGGACTAATGGTCATGTACCAGCGGCGAGGAGCAAAATTATAAACTTTCTGTTAGTGCCATTAGTTTTAGAAAAATTATAAACTTTCTGTTAGTGCCATTAGTTTTCAAATTTGAATAGCTAAAATTTGAATTCCTAGATATTTGTCTGAATCACAAGTTTGTGATTAACTTTACTTTTTCCAGTTTTTTTTTTGTTTTTTGCATTATTTATTTTCTTTTGTCTTTTGCATTTTTTAATTCTTTTTGCTTTTAGGTTAGAAAAATTATAAACTTTCTGTTAGTGCCATCAGTTTTAGAAAAATTATAAACTTTCTGTTAGTGCCATTAGTTTTCAAATTTGAATAGTTAAAATTTGAATAATGGTATTACGAGGGCCGAACCATAAGACATGAAAGCATTTCAAATGAACTCTGAAAAAGTTGAAAGTTGGCATGGTATCATAATTTCACCCACATAGCATGTGCATGTACAAAACGGACAATGGTAGCATGTTCGTGTGTTACAAAGTTGGCATGGTATCGTCATAATAGTTGCGGGAGAAAGTCTTCACTTTTTCTTCGCTTGTGTCATTTGCTTATTGCGCCGTAACCATGGATAATCTTCATTGTTTATCAGGATGCTTGGGTCAGCCTTGACATTGAAGGGAGGAATTTCATGAAACTTTTCATAATCTTCAGACATGTCTTTCTTGCCGTCCACTCCCAGGATGTCCCTTTTTCCTGAAAGAACTATGTGGTGCTTTGGCTCATCGTATGATGTATTCGCTTCCTTATCTTTTCATTTTCTCGGTTTGGTAGACATGTCCTTCACATATATAACCTATGCTACATCATTGGCTAGGACGAACGGTTCGTCAGTGTACCCAAGATTTTTCAGATCCACTGTTGTCATTCCGTACTGTGGGTCTACCTGTACCCCGCCGCCTGACAGATTGACCCATTTGCACTTAAACAAAGGGACCTTAAAATCAGGTCCGTAGTCAAGTTCCCATATGTGCACTATGTAACCATAATATGTGTCCTTTCTGCTCTCGGTTGCTGCATCAAAGCGGACACCGCTGTTTTGGTTGGTGCTATTTTGATCTTGGGCGATCGTGTAAAATGTTTTCCCATTTATCTCGTATCCTTTGTAAGTCAATACAGTCAAAGATGGTCCCCTGGACAACAAGTACAACTCATCACAAACAGTGTTGTCACCTCTGAGACGTGTTTCCAACCAACTGCTGAAAGTCCTGATGTGTTCACATGTAATCCAGTCGTCGCACTGCTCCGGGTGTTTGGAGCCCAGACTGTTCTTGTGTTCATCGACATACGGGGTCACCAAGGTAGAGTTCTGTAGAACTGTGTAGCGTGCTTGAGACCAAGAATATCCGTCCCTGCATATTATTGAGTCTCTTCCAAGAGTGCCTTTTCCAGTCAGTCTCCCCTCATACCGCGATTTAGGGAGACCTATCTTCTTAAGGCCAGGAATGAAGTCAACACAAAACCCGATAACATCCTCTATTTGATGGCCCATGGAGATGCTTCCTTCTGGCCTAGCGCGGTTACGGACATATTTCTTTAGGACTCCCATAACCTCTCAAAGGGGAACAGATTGTGTAGAAATACGGGCCCGAGGATGACAATCTCGTCGACTAGATGAACTAGGACGTGCGTCATGATATTGAAGAAGGATGGTGGGAACACCAGCTCGAAACTGACAAGACATTGCGCCACATCACTCCTTAGCCTTGGTACGATTTCTGGATCGATCACCTTCTGAGAGATTGCATTGAGGAATGCACATAGCTTCATAATGGCTAATCAGACATTTTCCGGTAGAAGCCCCCTCAATGCAACCGGAAGCAGTTGCGTCATAATCATGTGGCAGTCATGAGACTTTAGGTTCTGAAACTTTTTCTCTGGCATATTTATTATTCCCTTTATATTTGACGAGAAGCCAGTCGTGACCTTCATACTAGGCAGGCATTCAAAGAAGATTTCTTTCTCTTCTTTCGTAAGAGCGTAGCTGGCAGGACCTTTATACTGCTTCGGAGGCATGCCGTCTTTTTTGTGCAAACGTTGCAGGTCCTCCCATGCCTCAGGTGTATCTTTTGTCTTCCCATACACGCCCAAGAAGCCTAGCAGGTTCACGCAAAGGTTCTTCATCACGTGCATCACATCGATTGAAGAGCGGACCTCTAGGTCTTTCCAGTAGGGTAGGTCCCAAAATATAGATTTCTTCTTCCACATGGGTGCGTGTCCCTCAGCGTAATTCGGAACAGCTAGTCCACCGAGACCCTTTCCAAAGATTACGTAGTGTAAATCATTGACCATAGCAAGTACGTGATCACCGGTACGCATGGCAGGCTTCTTCTGGTGATCTGCCTTGCCTTTGAAATGCTTGCCTTTCTTTCGACATTAATGGTTGGTCGGAAGAAATCGACGATGGCCCAGGTACACATTCTTCCTGCATTTGTCCAGGTATATACTTTCAGTGTCATCTAAATAGTGCGTGCATGCGTGGTATCCTTTGTTTGTCTGTCCTGAAAGGTTACTGTGAGCGGGCCAATCGTTGATGGTCATGAACAGCAATGCCTTAAGGTTAAATTCCTCCTGTCTGTGCTCATCCCACGTACGTACACCGTTTCCATTCCACAGCTGTAAAAGTTCTTCAACTAATGGCCTTAGGTACACATCAATGTCATTGCCGGGTTGCTTAGGGCCTTGGATGAGAACTGGCATCATAATGAACTTCCGCTTCATGCACAGCCAAGGAGGAAGGTTATACATACATAGAGTCATTGGCCAGGTGTTGTGATTGCTGCTCTGCTCCCCGAAAGGATTAATGCCGTCCGCGCTTAAAGCAAACCATACATTCCTTGGGTCCTTTGCAAACTCATCCCAGTACTTTCTCTCGATTTTTCTCCACTGCGACCCGTCAGCGGGTGCTCTCAACTTCCCATCTTTCTTTCGGTTCTCACTGTGCCATCGCATCAACTTGGCATGCTCTTCGTTTCTGAACAGACATTTCAACCGTCGTATTATAGGAGCATACCACATCACCTTCGCAGGAACCCTCTTCCTGGGGGGCTCGCTGTCAACATGACCAGGGTCATCTCGTCTGATCTTATACCGCAATGCACCGCATACCGGGCATGCGTTCAGATCCTTGTATGCACCGCGGTAGAGGATGCAGTCATTAGGGCATGCATGTATCTTCTCCACCTCCAATCCTAGAGGGCATACGACCTTCTTTGCTGCGTATGTACTGTCGGGCAATTCATTATCCTTTGGAAGCTTCTTCTTCAATATTTTCAGTAGCTTCTCAAATCCTTTGTCAGCCACAGCATTCTCTGCCTTCCACTGCAGCAATTCCAGTACGGTACCGAGCTTTGTGTTGCCATCTTCGCAATTGGGGTATAACCCTTTTTTGTGATCCTCTAACATGCGATCGAACTTTAGCTTCTCCTTTTGACTTTCGCATTGCGTCCTTGCATTGACAATGACCCGGCGAAGATCATCATCATCGGGCACATCGTCTGGTTCCTCTTGATCTTCAGCAGCTTCACCCATTGCAGCATCATTGGGCACATCGTCTGGTTCCTCTTGATCTTCACCAGCTCCCCCCGGTGCAGCATCACCGTATTCAGGGGGCACATAGTTGTCATCGTACTCTTCTTCTTCGTCGTCTTCCATCATAACCCCTATTTCTCCATGCCTCGTCCAAACATTATAGTGTGGCATGAAACCCTTGTAAAGGAGATGGGAGTGAAGGATTTTCTGGTTAGAGTAAGACCTCGTATTCCCACATTCAGTGCATGGACAACACATAAAACCATTCTGCTTGTTTGCCTCAGCCGCATCGAGAAACTCATGCACGCCCTTAATGTACTCGCAGGTGTGTCAGTCACCGTACATCCATTGCCGGTTCATCTGCGTGCATTATATATAATTAAGTGTCCAAATTAATAGAAGTTCATCATCACATTAAAACCAAAGTGCATACATAGTTCTCATCTAACAACATATAGCTCTCCAGAGCATCTAATTAATTAAACCATACATTGAAACTATGTAAAACATTTCAATGCGAAAACAAACGCGATCATAATCGCAACCAAGGTAACAATTGATCCAACGGCATAATGATACCAAGCATCGGTATGAATGGCATATTTTCTAATCTTTCTAATCTTCAAGCACATTGCATCAATCTTGATCTTGTGATCATCGATGACATCCGCAACATGAGACTCCAATATCATCTTATCCACCTCAATTTTTTTTATTTTTTCCTTTAACAAATTGTTTTCTTCTTCAACTAAATTTAACCTCTCAACAATAGGTCGGTTGGCATTTCCGATTCACATACATCCTACATAAATAAAATCTATGTCACGTTGGTCGGCATAATTTTCATAAACAATAAATGAACCAATAGTTATAAAGATAATATATATACCACATCCGAATCATAGACAGGACGAGGGCCGACGGGGGCGGATACCAAAACCGTCGCACTATATAAGATGCAATAATAAAAGTAAGAAAATAATACAAGTATCTATGTAAACATACCAGTAAGAATATTTTTCCTTTCAGAAAGAAGATAAGAACAAGAGGCTCACCACGGTGGTGCCGGCGATAAGCTCGGCGCAGGTGATCGACGGCGGTGAAGACGGGGACGGGGCGTGATGGACCACTAAACCTAGACAAGTATTATGGAAAATGGAGCTTGGAGGTCGAGCTTGGAGAGGATAAAGCTTAAGTAGTGTGGCTCGGGCATTCCATCGAACACCTTGTGTGCATAGGAGGTGAGCTAGAGCACCACCAAGCCCTCTCCCCCTCGTCCAGAGAAAAACAGAGCACTGGGGTGCTCTGCTCGCGAGCGAGGGGTATATATAGGCACCTCATTGGTCCCGGTTGGTGAGATGAACCGGGACTAAAGGGGAGCCTTTGGTCCCGGTTCAAGCCACCTACCGGGACCAACGGTGGTGGGCCAGGAGCGAGGCCCATTGGTCTTGGTTCATCCCACCGACCGGGACCAAAAGGTCCAGATGAACCGGGACCAATGGCCCACATGGCCCGGCCGGCCCCCTGGGCTCGCGAACCGGGACCAATGCCCCCATTGGTCCCGGTTCTGGACTGAACCGGGACTAATGGGCTGAACCAGCCTGGACCAAAGCCCTGTTTTCTACTAGTGCTTTGACGGGTCGGTAATGAAGAAGCATTGGTCCACTTGGGAAGCCAGTACCCATGGCTCATTTTTCGCGGTGACGTTTGCGCCCGCGGTCTTGGATTTGTCTTCGGGTATAACCATGGTGGTGAAATACCGGTCTTCTTTTAGGACGCTCTTGGCCCATCTGAAACGGAACATCGGGACCTTCTCTCCAGCGTAGCTCAGCTCCCAGATCTCCTCGATCCTTCCATAGTATCTGTCCTTGTCGTTACCGGTGTAGGATTCCATCGTTACCCCGGAGTTCTGATAACCATTGCTCTTCATGTCCTTGTCCCCGGTGTAGAATGTGTAGCCGTTGATATCGTACGCCTCATAGGTCATCAGGTTGTGCTCGGCGCCCTGTGACAAGGCGAATAGGAGTTTTTCTTCCGCGGAAGAATCCTCATGTAAAGGGTACGACAGAAGCTTCTCCTTGAACCAACGCGTGAAACATGAGTTGTGCTCTTTGATTATACCTCCATCCGTCCTCTGTTGGCCTCGGTCATTGTACGTCTTCTCAATAAAGGTTTTGTGCTCTACCACCCAAGGATCGACCACGTCTTTGTGTTGTAGCGCGACTAGGTTTGCTCTTTCAAAGTCGGCGAGTCGACCCTCAAAGTCGACATGCATTTCACGACGACCATCGCGGTGACCCCATCCAGCAAGCCTGCCAAGGTGCCTGTTGACGGGCAGACCAACGGGGTTCTCGATGCCTAGATAATTCGTGCAATAGGAGATGCACTCTTCGGTCAGAAAACCCCTGGCTATGCTTTCCTCTTGACGTGACATGTTGCGAACGTATCCTTTGATGACACCATTCATCATTTTGAACGACATCATGCTGTGCAGGAACGTCGGCCTGAGTTGGATGATATCCTCCATGATATGGACCAGCAGATGCACCATAACATCGAAGAATGCGGGCGGGAAGTACATCTCAAGCTTGCATAGTATCACCACGATCTCTTCCTGTAGCCTTCTGAGTTGCCTCACGCCAACCGACTTCCGAGAGATGACGTCAAAAAAGTTGCATAGGCCAAATAGCGTTTCACGGACATGCGCTTCCATGATCCCACAGATTGCAACTGGAAGTATGTGCGTCATGAGCACGTGACAGTCATGAAACTTCATCCCGCTGAACTTCTGCTTCGCTGAGTCTAGGTATCTTCTTATCTTCCCCGCGTAACCGTAAGGAAGTTTTACTCCTACGAGGCAGGTGAAAAACTGCTCGATCTCCTCCTGACTTAGAGTGAAGCACGCGGGAGGGTAGTCATTTTCGGTCTTCTTGGCCTTTTTGCCTTTGCGACGACTTTCCGTGTCCTGCTTCGCCTCATCATCATCATCATCATCATTAGTGTGAAGCTCCTCCCTGATGCCCATTGATTTCAAGTCTACCCTTGCTTTCGGCCCATCTTTTGTCCTCTCTGGCATGTTGAGAAGGGTACCAAGCAGACTCTCGCACACGTTCTTCGTGATATGCATGACATCAAGGCTATGAGGCACACGGTGGATCTTCCAGTACGACAAGTCCCAGAAAACAGACCTCGTTTTCCATACCTTCAGCAGCGGCTCTGGCGTCTTTCGCTTCTTTCCCGGCTCCAGGCACTCTTTCCAATTTTTCAACAGCTCATCTATTTCCTCGCCGCTCCTCGTACGCGGGCGTCTTTGGGGTTCGGTTTCACCATCGAACAGATCCTTGCGTTTTAATCATGGGTCATCGTCGCGAAGCCACCTTCGATGTCCCATGAACACAGTTTTCGAAGACCCGGGATCTCTATCTAGCTGGTGATACGTTGTGTCATCCATGCACCTAACGCATCCAGAAAATCCTTGGACCACCTGCCCCGCGACATATCCGTAACCGAGATAGTCATGCACCATCGTGAGCAGTGCGGCTCTCATAGGGAAATATTCTTTCTCTGCGGCATCCCACGTATTGGCTGGCGTTTTCCACAGCGTGTCTAGTTCCTCTTTCAACAGCCCCAGATACAGATTGATGTCGTTCCCTGGTTGTTTCAGCCCTTCAATTAGCATACTCATGTGAATGTACTTCCTCTTCATGCACAACCAGGGGGAAGGTTGTACATCCACACAAGCACGGGCCAGGTGCTACGTGTTCTTCTCTGGCTGCCAAACAGATTGACTCCATCGGTGCTCGCGCCCAGCACGATGTTCCTTGGATCGTCCCCAAATTCTGGGTTTTCGAAGTTCAACGCTTGCCACTGGCTCACGTCCTTAGGGTGACTCAGCATCTTGTCTTTTTTATTTATCTCCGGATCATTTCCGTCATCTTCTCACTTCGTCTCCTCCCTATCCGCGTGCCAACGCAGGAGCTTTGCTAGCTTAGGGTTCGCGAAATACCGCTGCAGACAAGGAGTGATCGGAAAGTACCACACCACTTTTCGAGGAGCTTTCTTCCTCTTCTTGTATCGAGTGACGCCACACACCGGACATATGGTAGACTCCGCGTGCTCGTCCTGATAAATGATGCAATTGTTCATGCACACATGGTATTTCACGTGCGGTAAATCCAGAGGATATACGATTTTCTTCTCCTCCTCGAAACTGGTCGGGCACTTTTTCCCCTTGGGAAGATGTTCGTGCCAGAATGACATGTTCTCGTCGAAGCATGCGTCGGTCATTTTGTGTTTTACCTTCATCTCCAGAGCCATGAGCGTTACTTTTAGGCGGGTATCCTCAGGCCTGCATCCTTCATACAATGGAGTAACCGCGTCTATCTCCAGTTGATCCAGCTTGGCTTTCTCTCGGGCGGCAGCTCTTGTGTTATCCGTCTGCTTGAGATGCAGCTCTTGAATATGAGGGTCCTGCACCCAGCCCATCGACGGTCCATCGTCGTCTGCTCCGGCATCTTCATCTTCATGATCATGCCCTTCGTGTGCTCCAGCATCTTCCTCATCATCATGTCCAGCATCTTCTACATGATCACTGTGTACTGCATCTACTTCGTGATCATGTCCTGGAGATTCTTCGTCTTCTCGCCCGTCCTCGCCGTGGTTGTCTTTCTGCCCTTCCTCATTTATTACCCGACCCCCATGGATGACTTCATAATCATCTTCATCACCTTGCCACTGATAGCCATCCATGAAATCACGCAAGAGCAGGTCGTCCCACACCTGTACGGAAGCCGGGTCCATAAGGCTCCTCAGCTTGCATCTTCGACACAGACATCTTATCTCCGTCTCGTTCTTTTGAAGCATCTTGGTCTTCGTGGAGCTCAAAAACCTATTCACGATGCCCTCGGTCATCGTGCGGACCATGGTCACCTGCGGGGTAGAGAAAAATGATATTTTAGAACCAAAAAAAATTGGCATGGCTTTGCCTAAAAATAGGACCAAAAAGAATGCATAGTGCCAAATTCTCGCCGAAACAGAAATGAATCAACATTCCGGCAAAATGTTGGCAACTATCGCATTTCAAATACCGGTACCTGCAAACACAAACATATGCAACACCACAAACATACGTAGATCTAGGCCATAAAAAGTGCATGTGCACGTTGTTAGAGGGATAAAAAAGTAGATCTACAACATAAAGAAGCTTTCCCCTTACTTACCTATCAAAAAAAGGAAATTTAACCACTTAATTTGGGTGAATCTATGGTGCAAATGAGGTGAGGAGGAGGAGGCAGCCGAGACAACCTTGGAGGAGGAGGTGGAGAGAATGAAGTGGGGAAAGTGAGTGTGGTAGCTGGTTGTCCAAAATATCTAGTTGGTCTCACGTTACTAATGGCGCACCACCTAATAATGCGCCATTAGTAACCCTGGTTACTAATGGTGCATTATTAGGTGGTGCACCATTACTATTTGTGCAAAAAATATAATTGTTAGTAGTGGCGCACCTTGGTTGTGGTGCGCCATTACTAGTTTGAACTAGTAATGGTGCACTCTACCCTGGTGCGCCATTACTAGTTTTGAAAAAAAAGAAAAAAAATTGTTAGTAGTGGCGCACGGAGTGTGTGGTGCGCCATTACTAGTTAAAACTAGTAATGGCGCACTATGCCTTGGTGCGCCATTAGTAGTTTTGGAATAAAAAAAGTTGTTAGTAATGGCGCACCGTGTGTGTGGTGTAGTAATGAGGACACTAATGGCGCACCTGTATCTATAGCAGTGGCGCACCACATATATGGTGCGCCATTAATGTACATATTAGCTATAGCTCTTTTCCTAGTAGTAGGCTAGAAGATGTAGGGGAAAGTGGTAGGCTAGCAGATGTAGGGGAAAGTAGGTGGTACTGTCTATCCAGAGTAAAGAGTTAATGCTTCAGAAAGACTATGTCTCGATCTTCCGATCATGGATGTGGTCGAGTCTTGTGGGGAAAAGTGCGCAAACCTCTGCAGAGCTAATCATAATTAGCCGTGTCCCCAGTTATGGACATCTTGAGTATCTGGTATTTGAATTATTGGTTGATCTCTTCACGTCACTTAATTCATGTATTGGGTTGTAAATAATTTGGAAATTTTGTGATTGAGTTGGAGGAACCTTCTCAATAATGACATAAACTTGGTAGTAAAATAAAGTTAAATGAGAGCGAATGAAATGACTTTCCCAAACTTTCACTTTGCATTCTGATATCTATGAATTGAAATACAAAACCCAAGAGAGAAGATGACATGACTTCTTCCATTTAAAATGAAAAAGGGTTTTGAAAATATTTGAATTTCATTTGGAAATATTTCAAATTCAGAAACTTTATGCAACTCAATGACTTTCATGAGAGAAGATAAAATGACTTCTTCAAATCATATGAAATATGAGTTGGATGTTTAAAAGAAACAATTTAAAGTCCCTTTCAAATTATTTTCAATTTGAAGTTATTTGGTTTTTATTCAAGTTATTTTTCTCCAAAAATAAAATATATGGAAAATAGGGTAAAATGATTCCCTACAATAGAAAAATGGAGAGAAATAAATTTGAACTTATTTTGGTATTTTTAAAATGATTTTTATTTGGTTTTATTGCACGAGTAGCACTGTTTCCTTTATTTATTTATTTCTGGATTTTATTTGATGCTAGAAAAATGTTCATGGTATCGAAAATATTTTTCTGAAATTATAATATATAATATGGCTATGTTATATTTCATTTTATTTGGTTTTATTTTATTTTGTTGCGTCTATATTAAAAAAAAACTTCCTGCTGAGCTGGGCCGGCCCAGCCAACTGGGCCAGGCTAGCCGCAGCCCAGCAGCGCCAGCGCCGTAACCTCCTCCCACCGCTCATCTCCTTCCCCGAGCAGGAGCCCGGCTGCAGCGCGTCGCCGACCGCCGCCGTGTCCGAGCGCGACACCGTCCCTTCGCCCAAGCCACCCTCCCCTCCTCTCCTATGTAAGCCGAGACCCCAGCCATCTTCTCTTATCAACTCAAAGCACCACCGCCGCCCGCTCTCATCGGAAACAGCCGCCGCTGTCGAGATCCGCCCGCCACCGCCACTCCGTCAAGTCGCCGTCGACCTCCGTCGACTCCGCCCTCGTCTCCGCCGCATCGAGTCGCCCCTCCTTGAGCACTCAGCCGCCTTCTCCGACCACCGGAGCTGCCGCCCCGACCGGACCCGAGCCGCCGCCGGTGTCTTCCTCGACGCCGTCGACATCCGATTTGAAAGTTTGAAATTTGGTTTCAAACAGAATTGAATTTGAACTTATTTTGTTCACAACTTGAGTTTTATAACTCCGATTTAATTGATCATTTTTGCAAATCAAAGCTCTTGACAAGTACCTTCAGTTAAGATCAAAATCACACAATTTTATTGTTGTTAAAAATATGTTTCTATCCGTGACTTTTAATTGATGGTTTTGAAGTTTTCCGAAGTGTTTTCTTCGTTCTTTTGTATCTTTGAGTGATTGCTTATGTGTGATTACACCTGCTTACTCATGATAGATTGAACGTAGTGTGACGAGTAGAACTATCAGGAATTATGAGTGTGAAGAGTCTACATCAACAGAACAAGGCAAGTTCGCACTTTGATCATATTTTTCATACCCAGTTTTTTATGCATTAGTTTTACCCTCAAAGATTGCATGAGTAGGACTGGGAACATGTTGTTTTGCTATGTAGTTCATGAGGTAGGAACCTATGATCCTTGCAACACCCCGGGAATATAAGTTATGCTCATATTGCTTAGCCATGCTCATAGACGGGGATTGGTATGTGAGATTCATGCAAGTTGCGAGAGATAAAAATTAAGGGTAACTTTAAGGTTGCTACTTTAATACACATCTGGGTGGAATGGTTGGGGCACCCTGGAGAACCTATTGTCTTGGTCGAGCACCTGGAGAACCGAGTGCTTGCCCAAGGGGATCCCGGAGTACCCGTGTGATCACCATATGGAGTACCACTCAAGCTCAAAGGGATCATAAGATCATTCATGCTAGAAACTTCCATGTGCAGCCACAAGCCATTATGGGTTCTGGCGTAGTTGAGTAAGTTGTGTGACCTTTTTCAATGGTAGGCTAGCAGATGTAGGGGAAAGTAGGTGGTACTGTCTACCCAGAGTAAATAGTTACTGCTTCAGAAAGACTATGTCTCGATCTTCCGATCATGGATGTGGTCAAGTCTTGTGGGGAGAAGTGCGCAAACCTCTGCTAAGTGCATAAACTAATCATGATTAGTCTTGTCCCTGGTTATGGACATCTTGAGTATCTGGTATTTGAATTATTGGTTGATCTCATCACGTTACTTAATTAATGTATTGGGTTGTTAATAATTTGGGGATTTTGGGATTGAGTTGCAGGAACCTTCTCAATAATGGCATAAACTTGGTAGTAAAATAAAATTTATTCCTTTGTTGTAGGAAAAAATTAGCTTTATGCAAAATTTAAACTTAGAGCCTCCACCAGCCAAATATGCATATAGAGATAGGTATTTTTCATCATTGTTCTTTGGTGTGAATTTGCCAGTACATTCAATGTACTGACCTACATGGCTGCAACATCTCATGTTGCAGGAATCTTACGTCGAGTCAGTGATACGTTAGGGTTATGATGTCTACACTCAACTTTGCCGTCGGCGTTGTTGGGAACTCCAAAACTTTGTTGTTACTTCCGCTATATGGATTGAGGTAATAATATTTACATTACTTTATACATGTGATTTACCTATGTTATAAATCCTTGTGTACTGTGTGTGTCAACATACCGAACCAGGGATGACACTTAAGCATAGAGACTTCGATCCATTCGGGTCGGGTCGCTACAAGATGGTATCAGAGCACATGTTGACTGTAGGACATGACCCCTAGAAATTGGCGAGCCCATAGGAAAGATTTTCTGTAAAACATTATTTTCAAAAAGATCTTTTACCTCTTTTCCTTTATGAGCTTTATCAAATATTCCCTTTTAGTTAGACTATACCCTTTCCCCTTTTGACCACACGAAGATTTGACTGATGAGACCACTTCAAGAAGTACAAGATATTGGACAGCTAAGACCACTTCAGAATGAAGAGGATTTTACCGTGCATTATGATAATGGAAAGTACAACGGTTGAAGACTCCGAAGATTAGGAGAAATTAAAGGCTCTAAAGAATTTCAAGATTTGTATGACCTAGGAAGGCTACCCTTATGGAACTTCTCAGACTATTGAAGCTGTCAATACCCGAGACCAACGTGTGTCGGAGAAAGACCGGAACATGGAGCATTAAAACTCAAAGTTTTTGTCAGGAAAACCCTAAGGCAGGAGATATCAACTATGGAATGATAGCTCATGGCAATGACATGTGCATAAACACGGCTATCCATGATGTTATCGCCCGTTTACGCTATTGTCACCAGGCTGAGTTAAGCCTGCATTTCTTCGGAAGCATTGGATGACAAAAGGGCTAACGGAGCACCTATAAGCAAAAGATGAAGTTTTAACCTTAGCTGATGTATCGCCAGGTTCTGGAGCATTACATCAAGAATTTTAAGATGGACCTGCAGTAAGCCATATTTGACAAGGAAGCATTTCGAGAAGAACTCAGGACCCAGAAGCTGAAGGTAGCCAAGCTGGAGGAGCAAAACCTCGAGATACCGGAGATTCGTCAGGAACTGAAGGACAGTAGGACCATGGTTCATGCCAAGGATGTTGAAACCCAGAAGTGTGGAACGCAACTCCAGAATATTAAAGGACGTCACGAGAGACTTCGCGTCAACAGAAATGACCTGGCAGAAGAACTTGAGAAGATCAACAAGCACGATCAGAAGAAGACCAAACCCCTGTTATATACTTACGTTAGATGAGACGATTGTGAGCTGTCATTTGTTTGATGTTTTTTCGACAGCCACGAAAATTTTTTTTGTCTCTTCAAAACTATTGTTTGTATTGTGTGTATCCCTATCTATCTCTCTTATCTCACCCCAAACCCCTTGGAACCAATAGAGGATGAAGGGAGATGAACTCATATTTTCTGGACCGATGACTCAATTGGAGATGGACCCATGGATTCAGAACATGGAAGATCACATGAAGAATAACACTATCGCCGAAAAGGATATGGCCCAGCATGCTCTTCAGTGCTTTGATAGAGGTGCTGCTACTTGGTGGAGGATGTACCGAACCATCAATGGATGGCAAAGAGTAACCACTTGGGAAGAATTTAAGTTGACTCTACTAATGTCTTGGCTTGTGTCCCAAGCATTGAAGCCTTATGGGAATGATATGAAGAAACCTTGTGCATGCAAGCTCTGTGGAGAAATAGGACACAACCATAAAGAACACAAGGATGAATGCGCTCATTGTGAGGAAAGTCACCCAGCTGAAGAATGCCCAACTAGGAAGATTACTTGTTTCATGTGTGAAGGGACTACCCACTACCCTGCTCAGTGTCACATTTACCCCATGGTACAAAGAACCATCCATTGGAAGAAATAAGCAATGGAAGGAGCCCTCATGGAATATTTGGAAGAACCTATGATGAAGAAAGAGGTGGAGGACACATCCGAAGAAGACCCAATTAAACTCTGCACCAAGTCATGCTATTCATGTGGAGAAGAAGAACACATCTCCTAGAATTGTCTGAAGGGGGATCTAGTAGCATTTCCGACAGTGAAAGTAGAGTATGACCCACAGGAAATAGACACTCTGATTGGCACGGAAAAGTCCAGGAAGAGAAATAGACTGAATTCCAGGAACAACCCAATTTCTACAAAGAAGGACCTGAGTCATATCACATGTTTTAGGTGTAAAGATTCAGGGCACTACTTCAGCGGTTGCCCAAAAAGGAAGCCGAGGACCCAAGGAGGCTATGTAATTACAGGGAAACCTCGAGACTGGTCAGAAGTAATGTGCTTTCATTGTAATGAAGCAGGGCACTTTGCCAGAGATTGTCCCAATCAGAAGGAGACTTGTGCTAAATAGTTGAGCTGAAAAAGAAATATAATAGTAGTAGTGGGAACATTTCTTTTATATTCAGGTGTTCAGTTGAGGAATGTAATGGAAATGCAGGAAATTGTAATAGTTTGAGAATCAATAAAGTTAGCATCGTTGGTACTGATTTTGAATTTTATGAGTTGTTACTCTATGAAGAAAGATTTTGACCATTTTCGAGGATATGAGAAATATGGTCTATGGAAGAATTTGTGCATTTCAAGGGTGGTAGTACCCTGTGAGGACACTTGACCCCTGGAAAAGATAATGATATTCCACGGAGTGGACTTCGGACAAAATAAGTACAAGTTTTATCTCGATATGTGGGTTACCCCAAGAATATGAAGGGATGGAGTACTATTGGATATAAAGGAGGTATTATGTTGGTATTATGGAGCAATTGTAATCCCCGAATGTGTTCAACCTATAAATGTGATGTGGTGAGCACATAACCCACAGGCTCCAGGACCTGCCAAGAAGCAAGCACACTCTTGCTGAAGGAAAAACCCTGGAAGAAGATATGACTTTATCAACAGACGATGTTATAGGAGTAACACAAAACCTGAGAGTTGTGAAGGAACGATAGATGTTTGTTTGGCTTGCAGAATCAATGGATTTTCCGAACCCAGTTCATCAACAAGAGAAATTATGCAATGCTTGTGAGGATGACCGAGTGTTAGAATGCGAGATTCGCTAAACCATATAAAAGGTAATGATTTGGGTGTGGGATGGATTGATCACCATTCCGACTTACTCTTATTATTCGCCTTGCTATATGGCATGGTAAATCTGAGTGACTTACCCATAGTAGAGAGACGACGATCAAAACCTTTTTTAAACCTTAGAATGGTATGACAACTTTCCCTTGTACGAGGCAGTTGTTGCCAATCATAGGTCATACGGTGAGAATGAAGCCTAGGCCCGTTTTCTGCAGGGACCCAGTCAAATTGGTCGATGACCACCATGAGACATCGATAGTTGTTTAGTATTGGCGCTAGACCCATCATCTAAGAAGACCCAGTCACAGGAGGACCGTACCAAGATAAAAGTATAGAAGAATTGAGGAAAAGGTTATGCCACTACCGGAAGAGCCAGAGTAGGAATTTTCCCGAGAATTTGAGAAGATCGACACTTCCAATGATAAGGAAGGAGTATACAAGTTTTTATGGAACCGTAACAATGCTTCTAAGGGTGGTAGCACCCCCAGACCCTGTGACGATCGATGGATTTTGAGAAGACCCCGAACCTAACCTATTTCTTGCTACCCTCTCCGAATCTCGAAGGCGAGATTCATTTTAAGGGTGGTAGGTTTGTAACATCCCAAAATTCTAAATTTTGGTATGTTATATAAAACAAATAGTTTTGATTGATTGTTTGATTGTGGTGTGGTTGCTTGTGTGAAATTGAGTGAAATTTGAAACTTCTTGAAAGTTAAATGAGAGGGAATAAAATGACTTTCCTGAACTTTCCCTTTGCATTCTCATCTCGATGAATTCAAATACAAAACCCTAGAGAGAAGATGACATGGCTTCCTCCATTTAAAATGAAAAGGTTTTTGAAAATATTTGAATTTCATTTGGAAATATTTCAAATTCAAAAACTTTATGCAACTCAATGATTTTCATGAGAGAAGATAAAATGACTTCTTCAAATCATATGAAATATGAGTTGGAAGTTTAAAAGAATCAATTTAAAATCCCTTCGAAATTATTTTCAATTTGGAGTTATTTGGTTTTTATTCAAATTATTTTTCTCCAAAAATAAAATATATGGAAAATAGGGTAAAATGATTCCCTACAATAGATAAGTGGAGAGAAATAAATTTAAACTTATTTTGGTATTTTTAAAATGATTTTTATTTGGTTTTATTGCAGCAGTAGCACTGCTGGCTTTATTTAAATTTTTGTGGATTTTATTTCACGCTAGAAAAATGTTCATGTTCTAGAAAATCTTTTTCTGAAAATTTTGATATATAATATGCCTATGTTATATTTTATTTTATTTGGTTTTATTTTATTTTGTTGCGTCTGTATTAAAAAAACTTCCCACCGAGCTGGGCCGGCCCAGCCAACCGGGCCAGGCTCGCCGCAGCCCAGCAGCGCCAGCGCCGGAACTGCCTCCCGCCGCTCGTCTCCTTCCCTGAGCAGGAGCCGAGCTCCAGCATGCCGCCGGCCGTCGCCGTGTCTGAGCGGGACACCATCCCCTCGCACTTGCCCCTTGCCCAAGCCTCCCTCGCCTCCCCTCCTATATAAGCCGAGGCCCTGGCCCTCTTCTTTCCTCAATTCGAAGCACCGCCGCCGCCCGCTCTCGCCAAAAACAGCCGCCGCCGTCGAGATCCGCCCGCCGCCGCTCCTTCCAGTCGCCGTCGACCTCCGTCGACTCTGCCCTCGTATCCGCCGCGTCAACTCACCCCTCCCCGAGCACTCAGCCGCCTTCTCCGACCACAGGAGCTGCCACCCCGACCGGACCCGAGCCGCCGCCGCCGTCGACATCCGCCGTCGCGGTACGCCACCAGACCCCCTTGCCCGTCCGATCTAAAACTGATGAGCACATGGTTACATCATACATGACATTTCAGAAAAGTGCACAATTTAGTTGGAAAGAATTACTAAGCCGAATCAAGCAAACACATGGCCAGGTGAACGCTAACTTAACTTCATACTATAATCTTGAGTACATGGCTGCACTTTCATCTCCATTGTTGTTGGTTGAACTTAGGTATCACATGGAAGAAACCCAACAACCTATGGGCTCTTGAAGCAACCGGTTTGGAGGAACAAGTTTGGAGGAAATAAATTTCAAGTGAAGCTGATGTTGTCAGTTTTTACCTCTGATGTTTTGGTATGCCACACCCGTGTTGTGGGGAGACGGGGCTATAGGGGTACATCAACAGAAGCTACATCAAATTATCTTTCCAATGCAAAAAACCTCAAATCATTTGGAGTTGTGAGTCAAAAGTTGTAGTAATTCTCGTGGAAGGTGTCCAGGCTGTCAAGGCTTCGCGAATTTCCGAGGAGCTCTCGAACAACTCCCAAAGTTGAGTGCTTATTCCCCCAAGAAAGCCATGCAAACCTATTTACTTTTGAAACCATTTTCACACCTAGCCAAGGGGGTTTGTCCCTGCTATAAAACCCATCTCCCCCATCCTCTAGAAAAACCTTTTGTCAAACCATTCAGCTACAAGCTTATGCAGCAAGACTGCTAGAGAGATCCGAGAGATCTTGCTACCTTTGCTCTTGTGAGTTCATTCGGATTCGCGAGAAGAAGCCTCTTGTTCCCCCTAGTTCGTGCTCTATGGTTCCGGTCGTTTTGTGTGGATTAGTCCCGGTTTGTGGTTCTGCGATTGTTCGGACAGCGGGTTGGAGTTCTTGTAGCTTTGGTCAGCCATCCCCAACGTACGAGTTGCATCCAACCTTGGCAGGTATAAACCTAAAAGGAAAAAACTTGCGGTTACGACATTGCTAAGTATATAAGGTGGCTTAGCTTAATGTCATTTAATAACATCATGTTCATCATACATCCTTGGACTCTTTGTGTGATGCTATCACACGTGTCTTTATTTACTTATCTGTATAGTGAGAATTACTAATAATCATTGCATACATGCAATTATTTTGTTTGTTAATAGCCACATGACCGGATTATATCTGAGGAGTAGGCCCATACATACATATGGCCCATCCTAAGGCCTAAGAGTATCAAGCGGACAGTCAAAATACAATGGCCAAGGACTGTCAGCCATGCCCACTGAAGCTACAGGTCGAGACACAAGATACTAGTGGGGATACCCGCCATAGGACCAAGTGCCTACAGTCAGATTATCACGTCTCGATGAATGAAAATAAGCAGTCGGTCATCGAGAAGACGGGAGTGGTCGGACCTTAGGATACCGAGACCCCTACCATGTCTTAATTACATCCATTACTCAACGGTAGTATAATCTAGTAAAATGCGACAATTACTAGCAGTAATGACCATGAACAACAATAATATCAGCCAGTTATGACACTAGTGTACTCCATATAAGCCGAGAAGAGGGCATCAGGCTAAGGGTTGAACGTCCTCACATTGTAACTTAGAGGAGGAGAAAAGAACATTACAGGAGTATTGCATTACCACCATCTAAGAGGGCCTGAGCATGTATAAACCCTTGAGTGTACTCACATCCTACTAACTGATAGATATGTTTGCCTCTACATTGACACCGATAGTATTGTCAGGATTATATCCACAATAGTTGGAACCCACCATAGGGTAAGCATCTATCAACATCATGGTGCAGATGGTTTCTTCCTGGACTCCCGCTAGCAGCATCAGTTTCGGCGACCTTGAGTTCGCCATTGATGGCTCAAGATGGCATCTCGATGCTCCATTGAACATTTTTGATCTGCTGGCACACGGGAGCATCCATTACCGGGCCAATGAGTTGGGCTTTCTGAGCCTCCAACTCATATCTTCACAAAAGCCGGCTGGACTAGCGTCACGGTGTCGTAGGAAGCGCTCACTAGCACCACGGCTGGACTAGCGCCACCGTGGATAGCTTTGGGGCCCGGGGATTCAAGGCAGAAGTTTTCATGGTTGGCACACTGGCCCCACAGTCTAGTGTTCATGGGTCTGCACCATTCGATCCATCTGCTGCAGCTCGCAATGTTGCGACAGGGGACAGATAGTGTAGCTATCCGCAATTCACTCGGGGGGAGCGGGAGTCTGCTGAGCAGCTTCTCAATACCCCAATCCCATGGGATTCACTAGATAACAAATCCCTTGATGCGGCATGCCATACCACCTTGGCGAAGCGTCCTCGTCTGGCACTGATAGATTATCAATTAATTTTTCCTTAGTTTCAACTAGGGCATCTCTCCATGTTAGTAGTTTTGAATCATCTTTATGTTTTCTTTCATGTTGTTGGTAGTTTTAGTTCATAAAATTTGGTCTAGTAGATTTGTATTTGTGTCTTCAATTTTTTTA
This sequence comes from Triticum urartu, assembly GCF_056163025.1. Classification (NCBI taxonomy): domain Eukaryota; kingdom Viridiplantae; phylum Streptophyta; class Magnoliopsida; order Poales; family Poaceae; genus Triticum; species Triticum urartu. The sequence continues at coordinate 745,196,536 of NC_141875.1, read as the reverse complement.
GACGTTGTTAAATTAATCATGCCATGCAAGAACAACACAATATATGTTAACAAGGTCCTTCCTCGGGGCAATGATTATGGATGCTCCTTCCCGAGATAGTACAACACCGGGTGCCGGTTCCCCCTCGTACTTGTTGGTTTCAAGTCATTATCGATTATAACATGTGGTGCCCCTCTCATTATATATGAGGCCGAAGGTACAAGTGTCTGACCCTAGTACGACTCATATCCTTACCACTATTAATTACAACTCAAGTCCAGATGTAACCCCGTTGTATATATATTCGACACAAACTTGACAGAACGTAAATATTCTCCCTGACAAACTTTAATTCTTTTGTCTGCTACTCTTCACCTTTTTTATTTGTCCTATATGATATGCACATCCGTGTATATTTGAAAAAAAAGAATAGAAAAAGAGTACATTGCGAGCTTATAACAAATTGGACAGATTTACCTGGGAAGGGATGGCCGGGTGGATCAGTATGAGTCCAGACTCTAGCCAGTCAGGCCATGGCAAATCTATCTATTATATATTAAAAATAGTTGACGGGTTATTAACCAGAAAAAAGATAATTAACTAAAAATTACCACATAAATTAGAAACATCGAACTGTTAATCCAATAGACAAAGTTTTTATAGCCATTAGATAAGACAAAAGTTAAAAAAAATTACCCACGTTTCACTCCCTGCATTAGGGAGAGAAATGATGTACCTTGATCAAATATAAAAGAGTAGGACGTGCGGTGATCCCATGTAAAAACAAAGTGGACGTGCGTTGCGTTGACCAGATCAGAAAAAAGGACGTGTGCTGACCCCTATGCATCACCTCTATTTTGATCTACGTATCATCTTAGGTATGTACGCATCCCGTCCGTTACTGTCGTATTTCATTTTACATATCAGTTCAGATATGTATTCTGTCCTGCAGCCGTCGTATTACAGTGTATGTATCAGCTCAAGTATGTACGCTTCCGGCAGCGATCGTCCGTATTCACGTGGGTTCCATCGGCCGGTCGTTTCTCTTTTTTTGAAACGGAGGCAAAAGTTTCGCCTCATTGATTAATTAAGAAAAAAAGAATTACTCAATTAATTAATAGAAAACCGGGCGAAAACCAATACAAACAGAGCAATGACTAACTACTCACATGGCAAGAAAACCACAACCGCGAAGGCAGCAACCGCCAGACTCTTCGAAAACACAAAATCCACAAACCCCGACATTACTCCTACGCCAAGTGAACCCCCACAAGAACACCTCGACATAAGACATCAGGCACCTCTCAACCCACAACGACAACCCAAATCCAAGAGGATGGGCCAAGAAACCGAAGATCATCCATCAAGTAGCAAGAGACGCCTTGCCTATGGTGCCACTCTTGCCATCGGCCGGTCGTTTCTAACCTCCACGTACATGCATATCAGCGTTGTGAGATTTTATCCTTGGCTAGGTAAGCACCATACATGCAGCCATGCGATGCAAGACCGATCAGTCTATGGAAATACTCCTTCGGTCCTAAAATAAGTGACTTAACTTTATACTAACTTTAAAATTAGTACAAAGTTAAGTCATTTATTTTGGAAGTTAGTACAAAGTTGACACATTTATTTTAAGACGAAGGAAGTACAATGCAAGACCGATTGATGCATGGACAATTTAGATCGAGATAAAGGCACACCTACGTTGTAGGTGTTTCATTTTTAACTGCTCCCATTAGCATCCACTACCGACTTCACGGCTGCTACCTATAGTGAATTTGGAAAGAAAGAAAAATGGATGCACAAAACCTGGTACAAGACATGCATACACCAGGCAAGAAGGATACGTGGGTCGATTCAAATATTATATGTGTAAGTTGTATCATATGAAGGAATAAAAACAATGTTGCTCGACAATAATAAAATACAAGAAACAAAAGAGCACGTTAATTATGATGTTCATTATGCAAAAGATGTCATTTCGGCTTTTTAAAGATACAGGTCATAAAAAAATGTGCGGAAATCCAAAATAACAAGGGTATGACATGAGTGAGGCAAGGTGATGTTTCCATAATCTTCAATCAATATAATTTTTTTATAGATGAAATCTCTAGGGAGACCTTCATAATATAATACGTACATATGAAAATAGATTAATGTTTCCGATGATTATTATCTAGGTGTCTAGACTGTACATTAACTCTAAACCCACATGTGCTTGGATCACTTTCTCATGCATAATTACAGTGGCTCAATTTGTTCGACCATAATATGCAAAAACAGCATGAGCAAGATAGAAAAGCAGGCTATGTGTATATGATGAGACTGAAGGATAAATTTTCTTTTGGTAAAACAGTTGTAAATAACAAATAATGACAACTACGATTGTACATTTTAGTTCCGAAAAATATGCCATGGTATTCAGAAGATAAGAATGTTATTACTACCCCGGATTGTTCCAATAGTTTCGTTCCAAGCACTTAATTAAGTTCATCACTAAAGAAAAAATATAACTGGAAAATACATAAATACCTCTCAACAGAAGAGATGTGCTTAGAAAACGATTTACATCTTCTATATGTCTCTTGGCTATTTTTAGAGGTTCTTGATTAATTTCAATCTTGCAATGAATATAATTTTTTTAATACTTACGACAGAAGAGATGTCACTTCTTACAAGATACAAAAACACCACCAGCGCAAAGTTTGATTAGTATAAAGTTCTAATATCCTCAACATTATGGGATATGAGAGAATGTTTGAAATTTTATTGTTATCCATTGTATTGTTGTGTAGAAAATAAATTGAACTTTTCAGTTCAACTCACTTATATTCAGTTTGTGAAGCAAATTTTCTATTTTTATGTATGATTTACGCAATATGAAATTATATTGTTAAAAGATCATTTTGTAAGTGACACAAAATTGGGTCCCAATTCTTCTTTAGACAAATCGAGTAATATGTTCTTGAAATAAAATGCTAAGATATTGACTATGTAATTACATTTGAAAAATCCTAACCCACGCATCGAGCGGCCCACTTTGCTACTTCTATAATAGTAAGTCATAAATATCAGGAGGTTTATCGCCTCGAATAATCGACTAGCAGCCCTTGACAAAACACACACTAGGATCTGGCGACAAAATCCGAGCTTCTTGTAAAGGTCGACACTTGGAGAGATTAGAGATGCAACCCCAGCTGCTAGCTAGCTGCAAGGAAGTCCGCCCAATCCCACCCATGTATTAAATTATGGACGTATCATCCTCGATCCTCCGTCAGTTTGTTTGTTTCCACATGTTATCCTCATGCATATATATGGAGGCTACAACTTAAAAATTAAGCTATAACATTGTGAGGAGCTATAGCACCAAACCAACAAGGGAAACAACAATGGAAATAAGCCTGGTGCTGATCGTTCTTGTGTTGTGCTCCAGTGCTGCTACCCTAGTTACTTGTAGTAGCGCAGGGTTCCACATGGAGCTCACCCATGTTGATAGCAAGGGCGGCTACACCGCGGCGGAGCGCGTGCAGCGCGCCATGGCTAGCAGCCGGCAGCGCCTGGCGTCCTTTGTCGACGTGACCGCGCCAGTCCACTGGAATACCAGCCAGTACATCGCGGAGTACCTGATCGGCACCCCACCTCAGCGCGCCGAGGCACTCATCGACACCGGCAGCGACCTCATCTGGACGCAGTGCTCCACCTGCAAGCAATGCGTCAAGCAGGGCCTGCCCCTCTATAACGCATCCAAGTCGGACACCTTCCATCCCGTGTCATGCAACGACACATTGTGCCTGGCCAACCAGGAGCACTCGTGCCGCCGGGACGGCAGCTGCAATTTTGGGGCCTTCTACGGTGCCGGCGACGCCAGAGGGACCATCGACACCGAGGTCTTCGCCTTTCAAAACGGCTCGGCAAGGCTCACGTTCGGCTGCGTGGATTCGCTGTTCATCTCTCCGGGGTCCCTCGACGAGGCGTCCGGCCTCATAGGGCTTGGCCGCGGCCCCCTGTCGCTCGTCTCTCAAGCAGGCGCCAGCAAGTTCTCTTACTGCCACACCCCCTACCTTCGCAGTAACGCCACTGCCGGTGCCAGCAGCCACCTTTTTGTTGGCGCCTCTGCGAGCCTTAGCGGCGACAGCCCTGTGATGTCCATGTCTTTCGTGCAAGGCCCTAAAGAGGGCACATTCTACTACGTTCCACTTGTCGGGATAAGTGTGGGACAGACAAGGCTGCCCATCCCACCTGCGGTGTTCGCTCTGAAACAAAACGGCGGCGGCGGCGGTGTCATCGTCGACTCCGGCACCCCCACTACGGGTCTGGCCCACGGGGCGTATGGGCCCCTGCGCGAGGAGCTCCAGAGGCAGCTGAACGGGAACCTCGTGCCGCCACCCGCTGACAGTGAGATGGACCTGTGTGTGGCGGTGACGCAGGAAAAGAAAGTGCCGTCCATGGTGCTCCACTTCAGTGGCGGAGCCGACATGGTGCTGCCGCCGGAGAACTACTGGGTACCCCTAGACAGTTCCACGTCATGCATGGTCATGGAGAGATCCGACGACATGAGCGTCATCGGCAACTTCCAATTGCAGAACATCCACCTGCTCTACGACCTTGCCAAGGATGAGCTCTCTTTCCAAACAGCGGACTGCAGCAAACTCTGATCACCCACGTTTACTGTCACTGGAATAAATTTATTTCAACTCATGCATATGTGGAACTTCCATTGATATTGATGCTTCGAAGTTCGAATGGGTGTGATTTAGCATTTAGAAGTCAATCGATTTATATTTATGGGAATGTTTGGGTCACAGAACATCTACAGCGGGGCACTTCAAACTCGCCTCAAACGCCCGGACAAACGGCCCAGTCAATGACCGGTCAAAAAAAATCTGATCAGACGGGCACCTCAAACCGGCCTCAAACGCCCGGGTTGACTGACACCCCTCATATCCAGCCGAAGTATGGAGCGGATATGGGGAGGCCCAGGCACACCCGGGTGCGTCCATCACATCAGTTCCGGCCCATGCTAGCCCACCCGACGCCACATATATTCATCCCCATCTGCTCCTCGGACCAAATCCTAGCCACTTCACTCCACTCTACTCCTCCACCGAAACTCCCATCCGGCGATCTCCGGCCTTCTCCAGCATGGCAGGCAGTGGATCTGACTCCGACCCAGTACCATCTTTCATTGGTTCCACCCAGTAACCAGCGCCTCCCTGGAGTCCATAGGAGTGAGTAAGGACCACGTACGGATCCATGCGGTAGCTCTGAAGATGACCTGCAAGAAGGTCGAAAATTTTTGTTTATTAAAAATCATGTCGTTCCTGTAGTTCCATATAGCCCACAGTAGTGCACATATTCCAATTCGAATACGGGCCGCAGTATTACGTTCCACCCCAGCTAACCACGTCCCAAACAACGATCCAATGCTAACTGGAGGGACAATGTTGAAGGCTATATGAATCCTACTCCTACTAGGGGGAGGACTCCTCCTCTCCAGGCGCGCCACAAGGGCCGGCCGGCATCCTCCTTGGTCCTTTATATACGGGGGCAGGGGGCACCCTCGGACACAGAAGTTGATCATTGATCCCTTAGCCGTGTGCGATGCCCCCTCCACCATAATCCACCTCGGTCATATTGTCGTTGTGCTTAGGCGAAGCCCTGCGTCGGTAGCTTTATCATCACCGTCATCATGCCGTCGTGCTGACGAAGCTCTCCCTCGACACTCAGCTGGATCGAGAGTTCGTGGGACGTCACCGAGCCGAACGTGTGTAGATCGCGGAGGTGCCGTACTTTCGATACTAGGATCGGTCGGATCGTGAAGACGTACGACTACATCAACCGCGTTGTCATAACGCTTCCTCTTACGATCTACGAGGGTACGTGGACAACACTCTTCCTCTCTCGTTGCTATGCATCACCATGATAGATCTTGCGTGTGCGTAGGATTTTTTTAAAAATTACGGCGTTCCCCAATAGTGGCATCCGAGCCAGGTCTATACGTAGATGCTATATATGCACAAGTAGAACACAAAGGAGTTGTGGGCGTGGGTATATACATATTGCTTGCCGTCACTAGTTGATTCTTGATTCAACGGTATTGCTGGATGAAGCGGCCTAGTCCGACATTACGCGTATGCTTACGCGAGACTGGTTCTACCGACGTGCTTCGCACACAGGTGGCTGGTGGGTGTCAGTTTCTCCAACTTTAGTTGAATCGGATTCAATGAACATGGTTTTTTCTAAAGATCAAAAAGCAATCACTATACCGCGTTGTGGTTTTTCATGCGTAGGTAAGAACGGTTCTTACTAAGCCCGTAGCAGCCACATAAAACTTGCAACAACAAAGTAGAGGACGTCTAACTTGTTTTTGCAGGGCATGTTGTGATGTGATATGGTCAAGACATGATGCTAAATTTTATTGTATAAGATGATCATGTTCTGTAACACAGTTATCGGCAACTGGCAGAAGCCTTATGGTTGTCTTTTTATTGCATAAGATGCAAGCGCCATATAATTGCTTTACTTTACGGTTATGCGATAACAATAGTTGCAAAAGCAATAGTTGGCGAGACAACCATGTGACGACTGTTTTGGACATTATTGGGCTTTATTATCCATTTTTATATTATTTTTTGGACTAACCTATTATCCGGAGGCCCAGTCCAGAATTGTTGTTTTTGCCTGTTTTAGGGTTTCGAAGAAAAGGAATATCAAACGGAGTCCAAACGGAATGAAACCTTCGGAAACGTGATTTTCTCATCAGATAAGATCCAGGAGACTTGGACCCTCTGTCAAGAAAGCCACGAGGCGGTCACGAGGGTGCAGGGCGCCCCCCCCTAGGGCGCGCTCCCTGCCTCGTGGGCCCCTCGAAGCTCCACCGACGTACTTCTTCCTCCTATATATATCCACGTACCCCCAAATGATCAGATACGGAGCCAAAAACCTAATTCCACCGCCGCAACTTTCTGTATCCACGAGATCCCATCTTGGGGCCTATTCCGAAGCTGCGCCGGAGGGGGCATCGATCACGGAGGGCTTCTACATCATCATCCAAGCCTCTCCGATGAAGTGTGAGTAGTTTACTTCAGACCTACGGGTCCATAGTTAGTAGCTAGATGGCTTCTTCTCTCTTTTGGATCTCAATACAATGTTCTCCCCCTCCCTCGTGGAGATCTATTCGATGTAATCTTCTTTTTGCGGTGTGTTTGTTGAGACCGATGAATTGTGGTTTTATGATCAAGTCTATCTATGAATAATATTTGAATCTTCTCTGAATTCTTTTATGTATGATTGGTTATCTTTGCAAGTCTCTTCGAATTATCAGTTTGGTTTGACTACTAGATTGGTTGTTCTTGCCATGGGAGAAGTGCTTAGCTTTGGGTTCGATCTTGCGGTGTCATTTCCCAGTGACAGAAGGGGCAGCAAGGCACGTATTGTATCGTTGCCACCGAGGATAACAAGATGGGGTTTTTATCATATTGCATGAAACTATCCCTCTACATCATGTCATCTTGCTTAAGGCGTTACTCTGTTTTTTAACTTAATACTCTAGATGCATGCTGGATAGCGGTCGATGAGTGGAGTAATAGTAGTAGATGCAGGCAGGAGTCGGTCTACTTGTCTCGGACGTGATGCCTATATACATGATCATACCTAGATATTCTCATAACTATGCTCAATTCTGTCAATTGCTCAACAGTAATTTGTTCACCCACCGTAGAATACTTATGCTCTTGAGAGAAGCCACTAGTGAAACCTATGGCCCCCGGGTCTCTTTCTCACCATATCAATCTCCATCACTTTATTATTGCTTTTCTTTTACTTTGCTTTTACTTTTTACTTTACATCTCTATACCAAAAATACCAAAAATATTATTTATCATCTCTATCATATCTCACTTTTGTAAGTGACCGTGAAGGGATTGACAACCCCTAAGCGCGTTGGTTGCGTTGAGCTATTGTTTTTGTGTAGGTACGAGGGACTCGTGCGTATCATCCTACTGGATTGATACCTTGGTTCTCAAAAACCGAGGGAAATACTTACGCTACTTTGCTGCATCATCCTCTCCTCTTTGGGGAAATCCAACGCAGTGCTCAAGAGGTAGCAAGAAGAATTTCTGGTGCCATTGCCGGGGAGTCTGCGCAAAAGTCAACATACCAAGTACCCATCACAATCCCTATCTCCCGCATTACATTATTTGCCATTTGCCTCTCGTTTTCTTCTCCCCCCCCAATTCACCCTTGTCGTTTTATTCGCCCTCTCTCTCTATCCTCCCTCTCCCTCTCTATTTTCCTCTTTTGCCCGTCTGCTTTTTGTTTGCTCGTGTGTTGGATTGCTTGTTTGTCGCAATGGCTCAAGATAATACTAAATTGTGTGACTTCACCAATACCAACAACAATGATTTCCTTAGCACTCCGATTGCTCCTCTTACCGATGCTGAATCTTGTGAAATTAATACTGCTTTGCTGAATCTTGTCATGAAAGATCCGTTCTCCGGCCTTCCTAGTGAAGATACCACTACCCATCTTAATAGCTTCGTTGATTTGTGTGACATGCAAAAGAAGAAAGATGTCGATAATGATATTGTTAAATTGAAGCTATTTCCTTTTTCTCTTAGAGATCGTGCTAAAGCTTGGTTTTCATCTTTGCCTAAAAATAGTATTGATTCATGGAACAAGTGCAAAGATGCTTTTATCTCTAAGTATTTTCCTCTCGCTAAGATCATCTCTCTTAGAAACGATATTATGAATTTTAAGCAACTTGATCATTAACATGTTGCACAAGCTTGGGAGAGAATGAAATTAATGATACGTAATTGCCCTACTCATGGTTTAAATTTGTGGATGATTATACAAAATTTTTATGCCGGATTGAATTTTGTTTCTAGAAATCTTTTAGTTTGGCCACGGGAGGCACTTTTATGTAAATAACTTTAGGAGATGCTACTAAACTCCTAGATAATATTATGGTTAATTATTCTCAATGGCATACTGAAAGATCTACTAATAAAAAGGTGCATGCGATAGAAGAAATTAATGTTTTGAGTGGAAAGATGGATGAACTTATGAAATTATTTGCTAATAAGAGTGTTTCTTCTGATCCTAATGATGTGCCCTTGTCTACTTTGATTGAGAATAATAATGAATCTCTGGATGTGAATTTTGTTGGTAGGAACAATTTTGGTAGCAACGCGTATAGAGGAAATTTCAATCCTAGGCCTTATCCTAGTAATCCCTCTAATAATTATGGTAATTCCTACAACAATTCTTATGGAAATTATAATAATATGCCCTCTGATTTTGAATCTAATATTAAATAATTTATTTCTTCACAAAAGAATTTTAATGCTATGAATGAAGAAAAATTGCTTAATATTGATGATTTGGCTAGGAACGTTGATAGAATTGCTCTTGATGTTCATTTTTTGAAACCTAGATCTATCCCACCTAAGCATGATATCAATGATTCTCTCAAAGCCATGAGAATTTCCATTGACGAGTGCAAAGAAAGAACCGCTAGGATGCGTGCTAAGAAAGATGCCTTTATAAAAGCGTGTTCTTCTAGTTCCTATGAAAATAATGATGAAGATCTAAAAGTTATTGATGTGTCCCCTATTTAATATTTGTTTTGCAATATGAATATTGATAATGATGGGACTGAATATGATCCACCTCTACCTAGAAGGCGTTCCAATAATTCTGAATCTTTTGATCTTGATGCTAAATTTGATAAAAGTGGGATTGAATAAATTAGAACCCTAGCTGTTGCTAAACCCACTATTATGGATTTCAAGGAATTTAACTATGAAAATTGATCTTTGATTGATTGTATTTCCTTGTTGCAATCCGTGCTAAATTCTCCTCACGCTTATAGTAAGAATAAAGCGTTTACTAAACATATCATTGATGCCTTGATGCAATCTTATGAAGAAAAACTTGAATTGGAAGTTTCTATCCCTAGAAAACTTTATGATGAGTGGGAACCTACTATTAAAATTAAAATTAAAAATGATGAGTTTTATGCTTTGTGTGATTTGGGTGCTAGTGTCTCTACTATTCCCTAAACTTTGTGTGATTTGCTAGATTTCCGTAATTTTGATGATTGCTCTCTAAACTTGCATCTTGCGGATTCCACTGTTAAGAAACCTATGGGAAGAATTAATGATGTTCTTATTGTTGCAAATAGGAATTATTTTCCCATAGATTTTATCGTTCTTGATGTAGATTGCAATCCTTCTTGCCCTATTATTCTCGGTAGACCTTTCCTTAGAACGGTTGGTGCAATTATTGATATGAAGGAAGGGAATATTAGATTTCAATTTCCATTAAAAAAGGGCATGGAAAACTTCCCTAGAAATAAAATAAAATTACCATATGAATCTATCATGAGAGCCACTTATGGATTGCCTACCAAAGATGGCAATACCTAGATCTATTCTTGCTTGTCATGCCTAGCTAGGGGCGTTAAACGATAGCGCTTGTTGGGAGGCAACCCAATTTTATTTTTATTCCTTGCTTTTTGATCCTGTTTAGTAATAAATAAATTATTTAGCATCTGTTTGGGTTGTGTTTTTTGTGTTTAATTAGTGTTTGTGCCAAGTAGAACCGTTGGGAAGACTTGGGGAAAGTCTTGTTGAACTTGCTGTAAAAAACAGAAACTTTAGCGCTCACGAGAACTGCTGTCATTTTTATTTGGAGATTGCTATTTAGTTAATTATTTTTGCAGATTATTTATAGATAAATTCCTCACGTCCAGCAAGTTATTTTAGAATTTATGGGGTTCCAGATCTTTCGCTAGCTACAGATTACTACACACTGTTCTGTTTTTGACATATTCTGTTTTTCGTGAGTTGTTTGCTTATTTTGATGAATCTATGGCTAGTAAAATAGTTTATAATCCATAGAGAAGTTGGAATACAGTAGGTATAACACCAATATAAATAAAGAATGAGTTCATTACAGTACCTTGAAGTGGTCTTTTGTTTTCATTCGCTAACGGAGCTCACGAGATTTTCTACTTTAAGTTTTGTGTTGTGAAGTTTTCAAGTTTTGGGTAAAGATTTGATGGATTATGGAACAAGGAGTGACAAGAGCCTAAGCTTGGGGATGCCCATGGCACCCCCAAGATAATCTAAGGACACCTAAAAGCCAAAGCTTGGGGATGCCCCGGAAGGCATCCCCTCTTTCGTCTACTTCTATCGGTAACTTTACTTGGAGCTATATTTTTATTCACCACATGACATGTGTTTTGCTTAGAGCGTCTTTTATGATTTGAGTATTTACTTATTAGTTTAACACAATCATCCTTGCTGTACACACCTTTTGAGAGAGCCATACATAATTTGGAATTTGATAGAATACTCTATGTGCTTCACTTATATCTTTTGAGCTATATAATTTTGCTCTAGTGCTTCACTTATATCTTTTAGAGCACGGTGGTGGATTTGTTTTATATAAACTATTGATCTCTCATGCTTCACTTATATTATTTTGAGTCTTTATAGCATGGTAATTTGCTTAATAATAATATGCTTGGTATTCAAGATTTGTAAAACTTTCTTTTGAGTGCGTTGAATACTAAGAAAAAAACTGATGCTTGATTATTGTTTTGAGATATGAGGATGGTGATATTAGAGTCATGCTAGTTGAGTAGTTGTGAATTTGAGAAATGCTTGTGTTAAAGTTTGTGACTCCCGTAGCATGCACGTATGGTGAACCGTTATGTGATGAAGTCGGAGCATGATTTATTTATTGATTGTCTTCCTTATGAGTGGCGGTCGGGGACGGGCGATGGTGTTTTCCTACCAATCTATCCCCCTAGGAGCATGCGCGTAATACTTTGCTTTGATAACTTCTAGATTTTTTCAATAAGTATATGAGTTCTTTATGACTAATGTTGAGTCCATGGATTATACGCACTTTCCTTCCTTCCATCATTGCTAGCCTCTCTAATACCGCGCACTTTTCACCGGTATCATACACCCACCAAATACCTTCCTCAAAACAGCCACCATACCTACCTATCATGGCATTTCCATAGCCATTCGGAGATATATTGCCATGCAACTTTCCACCATTCCGTTCATTATGACACGCTCCATCATTGTCATATTGCTAGCATGATCGTGTAGTTGACATCGTATTTGTGGCAAAGCCACCATTCATAATTCTTTCATACATGTCACTCTTGATTCATTGCATATCCCAGTACACCGCCGGAGGCATTCATATAGAGTCATATTTTGTTCTAAGTATCGAGTTGTAATTGTTGAGTTGTAAGAAAACAAAAGTGTGATGATCATCATTTTTAAAGCATTGTCCCAAGTGAGGAAAGGATGATGGAGACTATGATTCTCCCACAAGTCGGGATGAGACTCAGGATGAAAAAAAAGAGGCCGTAAAAAAAGAGAAGGCCCCAAAAAAGAGAGAAAAAGAGAGAAGGGGCAATGTTACTATCCTTTTACCACACTTGTGCTTCAAAGTAGCACCATGATCTTCATGATAGAGAGTCTCTCATTTTGTCACTTTCATATACTAGTGGGCATTTTTCATTATAGAACTTGGCTTGTATATTCCAATGATGGGCTTCCTCAAAATGGCCTAGGTCTTCGTGAGCAAGCGAGTTGGATGCACACCCACTTAGTTTCTTTTGAGCTTTCATATACTTATAGCTCTAGTGCATCCGTTGCATGGCAATCCCTACTCACTCACATTGATATCTATTGAGGGGCATCTCCATAGCCCGTTGATACGCCTAGTTGATGTGAGACTATCTTCCCCTCTTTTTGTCTTCTCCACAACCACCCTTCTATTCCACACATAGTGCTATATCCATGGCTCATGCTCATGTATTGCGTGAAGATCGAAAAAGTTTTGAAAATGTCAAAAGTATAAAACAATTTCTTGGCTTGTCATCGGGGTTGTACATGATTTAAATACTTTGTGTGGTGAAGATAGAGCATAGCCAGACTATATGATTTTGTAGGGATAGCTTTCTTTGGCCATGTTATTTTGAGAAGCGTAAATTGCTTTGTTAGTATGCTTGAAGTATTATTATATTTATATCAATATGAACTTTTGTCTTGAATCTTTTGAATCTGAATATTCATACCACAATTAAGAAGATTTACATTGAAATTATGCCAAGTAGCACTCCGCATCAAAAATTCTGTTTTTATCATTTACCTACTCGAGGACGAGCAGGAATTAAGCTTGGGGATGCTTGATACGTCTCCAACGTATCTATCATTTTTGATTGCTCCATGCTATATTATCTACTGTTTTGGACATTATTGGGCTTTATTATCCAATTTTATATTATATTTGGGACTAACCTATTAACCGGAGGCCCAACCCAGAATTGCTGATTTTTTGCCTGTTTTAGGGTTTCGAAGAAAATGAATATCAAACGGAGTCCAAACGGAATGAAACCTTCGGAAATGTGATTTTCTCATCAGGTAAGATGCAGGAGACTTGGACCCTCCGTCAAGAAAGCCACGGGGCAGTCACGAGGATGGAGGGCACCCCCCTAGAGCGCGCCCCCTGCCTCGTGGGCCCCTCGAAGCTCCACCGACGTACTTCTTCCTCCTATATATATATCCACGTACCCCCAAACGATCAGATACAGAGCCAAAAACCTAATTCCACTGCCGCAACTTTCTGTATCCACGATATCCCATCTTGGGGCCTGTTCCAGAGCTCCGCCGGAGGGGGCATCGATCACGGAGGGCTTCTATATCAACATCCAAGCCTCTCCGATGAAGTGTGAGTAGTTTACTTCAGACCCAAGGGTCCATAGTTAGTAGCTAGATGGCTTCTTCTCTCTTTTTGGATCTCAATACAATGTTCTCCCCCTCTCTCATGGAGATCTATTCAATGTAATCTTCTTTTTGCGGTGTGTTTGTTGAGATCGATGAATTGTGGGTTTATGATCAAGTCTATCTATGAATAATATTTGAATCTTCTCTGAATTCTTTTATGTATGATTGGTTATTATCTTTGAAAGTCTCTTTGAATGATTAGTTTGGTTTGGCCTACTAGATTTGTTGTTCTTGCCATGGGAGAAGTGCTTAGCTTTGGGTTCGATCTTGCGGTGTCCTTTCCCAGTGACAGAAGGGGCAACAAGGCACGTATTGTATCGTTGCCATCGAGGATAACAAGATGGGGTTTTATCATATTGCATGAAACTATCCCTCTACATCATGTCATCTTGCTTAAGACGTTACTCTGTTTTTAACTTAATACTCTAGATGCATGCTGGATAGCAGTCGATGAGTGGAGTAATAGTAGTAGATGCAGGCAGGAGTCGGTCTACTTGTCTCGGACGTGATGCCTATATACATGATCATACCTAGATATTCTCATAACTATGCTCAATTTTGTCAATTGCTCAACAGTAATTCGTTCACCCACCGTAAAATACTTATGCTCTTGAGAGAAGCCACTAGTGAAACCTATGGCCCCCGGGTCTATCTTTCATCATATTAATCTTCCAATACTTAGTTATTTTCATTGCCTTTTATTTTACTTTGCATATTTATCATAAAAATACTAAAAATATTATCTTATCATATCTATCAGATTTCACTCTCGTAAGTGACCATGTAGGGATTGACAACCCCTTATCGCATTGGTTGCGAGGATTTATTTGTTTTGTGTAGGTGCGAGGGACTCACGCGTAGACTCCTACTGGATTGATACCTTGGTTCTCAAAAACTGAGGGAAATACTTACGCTACTTTGCTGCACCACCCTTTCCTCTTCAAGGGAAAACCAACGCAGGTGCTCAAGAGGTGGCAAGAAGGATTTCTGGCGCCATTGCCGAGGAGGTCTATGCAAACATCAACATACCAAGTACCCATCACATACCCTTATCTCCCGCATTACATTATTTGCCATTTGCCTCTCATTTTCCTCTCCCCCACTTCACCCGTGCCATTTTATCCGCCCTCTCTCTCTCCGTCCTAGTCCTCTTTCTCTATTTGCCTCTTTTTTTTGCTCGTTTCTTGTTTCCTCGTATGGTTGGAATAGTCGTTTATTTATTACTAAACAGAGAACCTAAGATCTATGGATCCGCATCCGCTTGCTAATCTTTTTAAGAGATCCAATTATAATGAACCAATTGCTAGTGAGTTTTGTGCACTAGATTATCTTTATGAAGTTTTGCTTGAAATTCGTGAATCTGAAAATTGTGATAAAGTACCTTATGGAGTGATTCCTGATGGATCTTTGAATAAAAAGCATGTTTGCAATGATGGTAGTATAAATTCTATTGATATAAATTGTTCTAATAATATGCAAAACCCTAAGCTTGGGGATGGTAGTTTTGCTATGGCCCCTACTTGTTGCAATGATCATGATTGGGGTGATTCTTCTTGTGATCTTGAAAATTTATTTAAGACCCATGATGAATATGAGATTGATAATAGTGTTTGCAATATTATTGAAAGTGGGTTTGGAAGAGTGTCAACTTTAGATCCCACATATCTGGAGAATGTTCAATCTTAGGAATTTTTTTATAAAGGTGGGTTTGGAGAGGTCATGACTTTAGTTAATGTTGATCCCACTATTTTGGAAGAATGTCAACTTTGCATGCATGTGGATCGTGTTGAAAATATTTTATGTGATAGCTATTTTATTGAATTTTCTTATGATCCTACATGTAATTATTATGAGAGAGGAAAATATGGTGGTAGAAATTTTCATGTTACTAAATTACCTCTCGTTATGTTGAGATTACTATTGTTTCTTTCCTCTTCCATGCATATGCTAGTTTTTTCTTGCCATGATAATTTGTTTTCCTATAAGATGCCTATGCATAGGAAGTATGTTAGACTTAAATGTGTTTTTCACATGTTTTATGATGCTCTCTTTGTGCTTCAATTCTTGTCTTTCATGTGAGCATCATTGAAATTATCAATGCCTAGCTAAAAAGGCTTTAAAGAAAAGCGCTTGTTGGGAGTCAACCCAATATTTTTCCTTGCTGTTATTCAATAAATAATTTATATAGCTTCTGTTTTGGTTGTGTTTTTTGTGTTTAATTAGTGTTTTTGCCAAGTAGAACCGTTGGGAAGACTTGGGGAAAGTCTTGTTAATCTTGCTGTAAAAAAACAGAAACTTTAGCACTCACGAGAAGTGCTGTAATTTTTATTTGGAAAGTGATATTTAGTTAATTCTTTTTTAAGATGATTAATAGATAAATTCCTCACGTCCAGCAATTTATTTTAGAAATTTTGGGGTTCCAGATCTTGCGCTAGCTACAGATTACTACAGACTGTTCTGTTTTTGACAGATTCTGTTTTCCGTGTGTTGTTTGCTTTTTTTGATGAATCTATGGCTAGTAAAATAGTTTATAAACCATAGAGAAGTTGTAATACAGTAGGTTTAACACCAATATAAATAAATAATGAGTTCATTACAGTACCTTGAAGTGGTCTTTTTTTTTCTTTCGCTAACAGAGCTCACGAGATTTTCTACTTTATGTTTTGTGTTGTGAAGTTTTCAAGTTTTGGGTAAAGATTTGATGTATTATGGAACAAGGAGTGGCAAGAGCCTAAGCTTGGGGATGGCCACGGCACCCCCAAGATAATCTAAGGACACCTAAAATCCAAAGCTTGGGGATGCCCCGGAAGGCATCCCCTCTTTCGTCTACTTGTATCGGTAACTTTACTTGGAGCTATATTTTTATTCACCACATGATATGTGTTTTGCTTGGAGCATCTTGTATGATTTGAGTCTTTATTTGTTAGTTTACCACAATCATCTTTGCTGTAAACACCTTTTGAGAGAGAGACACATGATTCAGAAATTATTAGAATACTCTCTGTGCTTCACTTATACCTTTTGAGTTATATAGTTCTGCTCTAGTACTTCACTTATATCTTTTAGAGCACGGTGGTGGATTTGTTTTATAGAAACTAGTGATCTCTCATGCTTCACTTATATTATTTTGAGATTCTTAAATAGCATGGTAATTTGCTTAAATAATCCTAATATGCTAGGTATACAAGATTAATAATAAAATTCTCTTATGAGTGTGTTGAATACTAAGAGAAGTTTGATGCTTGGTGATTGTTTTGAGATATGGAGGTAGTGATATTAAAGTTGTGCTAGTTGAGTAGTTGTGAAATTGAGAAATACTTGTGTTAAAGTTTGCAAGTCCCATAGCATGCACGTATGGTAAACATTATGTAACAAATTTGAAACATGAGGTGTTCTTCGATTGTCCTCCTTATGAGTGGCGGTCGGGGACAAGCGATGATCTTTTCCTACCAATCTATCCCCCTAGGAGCATGCGCGTAGTGCTTGGTTTTTGATGACTTGTAGATTTTTGCAATAAGTATGTGAGTTCTTTATGGCTAATGTTGAGTCCATGGATTATACGCACTCTCACCCTTCCATTATTGCTAGCCTCTTCAGTACCGTGCATTACCCTTTCTCACATTGAGAGTTGGTGCAAACTTCACCGGTGCATCCAAACCCCGTGATATGATATGCTCTTTCACACATAAACCTCCTTATATCTTCCTCAAAACAGCCACCATACCTACCTATTATGGCATTTCCATAGCCTTTCCGAGATATATTGCCATGCAACTTATCACCATTTCGTTTATCATGACACGTTCATCATTGTCATATTGCTTTGCATGATCATGTAGTTGACATCGTATTTGTGGCAAAGCCACCATTCATAATTTTTCATACATGTCACACTTGATTCATTGCATATCCCGGTACACCGCAGGAGGCATTCATATAGAGTCATACCTTGTTCTAGTATCGAGTTGTAATCATTGAGTTGTAAATAAATAGAAGTGTGATGATCATCATTTAATAGAGCATTGTCCCAATAAAAAAAGAGAAAGGCCAAAAAATTGAAGGCCCAAAAAAAGAAATAAAAAGGGACAATGCTACTATCCTTTTTCCACACTTGTGCTTCAAAGTAGCACCATGATCTTCATGATAGAGAGTCTCTTCTTTTGTCACTTCCATATACTAGTGGGAATTTTTCATTATAGAACTTGGCTTGTATATTCCAACAATGGGCCTCCTCAAGTGCCCTAGGTCTTCGTGAGCAAGCAAGTTGGATGCACACCCACTAGTTTCTTTTGTTGAGCTTTCATACATTTATAGCTCTAGTGCATCCGTTGCATGGCAATCCCTACTCCTTGCATTAACATCAATCGATGAGCATCTCCATAGCTCATTGATTAGCATCGTTGATGTGAGACTTTCTCCTTTTTGTCTTCTCCACATAACCCCCATCATTATACTCTATTCCACCCATAGTTCTATATCCATGGCTCACGCTCATGTATTGCGTGAAGGTTGATAAAGATTGAGATTACTAAATTATGAAACAATTGCTTGGCTTGTCATCAGGGTTGTGCATGATGAGAGCATTCTTGTGTGACGAAAATGGAGCATGACTAAACTATATGATTTTGTAGGGATGAACTTTCTTTGGCCATGTTATTTTGAGAAGACATAATTGCTTAGTTAGTATGCTTGAAGTATTATTATTTCTATGTCAATATTAAACTTTTATATTGAATCTTTCGGATCTGAATATTCATGCCACAATTAAGAAGAATTACATTGAAATTATGACTAGTAGCATTCCACATCAAAAATTCTATTTTTATCATTTACCTACTCGAGGACGAGCAGGAATTAAGCTTGGGGATGCTTGATACGTCTCCAACGTATCTATAATTTTTGATTGCTCCATGCTATATTATCTACTGTTTTGGACATTATTGGGCTTTATTATCCACTTTTATATTATTTTTGGGACTAACCTATTAACCGGAGGCCCAGCCCTGGATTGCTGTTTTTTTGCCTATTTTAGGGTTTCGAAGAAAAGGAATATCAAATGAAGTCCGAACGGAATGAAACCTTCAGGAACGTGATTTTCTCACCGAACATGATCCAGGAGACTTGGACCCTACGTCAAGCAACCAACAGGGAGGCCACGAGGTAGGGGGCGCGCCTACCCCCCCCCCCCAGGAGTTGCCCTCCACCCTTGTGTGCCCCCTGTTGCTCCACCGACGTACTTCTTCCTCCTATATATACATACGTACCCCCAAACGATCAGATACGGAGCCACAACCCTAATTCCACCGCCACAAATTTCTGTATTCCATGAGATCCCATCTTGGGGCCTGTTCCGGAGCTCCGCCGGAGGGGGCATCGATCACGGAGCACCTCTAGCGTTTCACACCTAACCCCTAACAGATCCCACCGGATCTTCCTCTAGGGGGTAGACAATGCCAATCATAATCAATTCCACCAGACAGAGTTCCAAGGATTTGTGAGGTGAAACTATCTCTGTCAGTTTTGAGAAGTGCAATAAAGTCGAGTTTTTTTTTGTTCTATCGATCTCTCTACAAGGAACCTTCTTTTAGCCAAGTCAGTCAGACCTATGCTATTCCAAAAGATTCCTTTCATAGATCATCGTGGAATTTCTTTTTAAGCTTAACCCTAGCACTTCTCTGAACAGCCGAAGTCGGGTATACTTTACTCTTCCATGTTCGTTTGGGCTTACCCCCAGCCCCCGACGTGTCTATGTCCGAATGATGACTAGGGAGAATAACTTTTGCCGGTGAAGGCTCTACACTATCCTCAGTGTCCGAACCTAGTAAATCCCCATCAGCCTCTGAAGGAGGCATTAAATTATCACATAATCTTTCTAGGGCTGATATTCCTAATTGTTTCACTTCGTCATTATTCATGGGTTTAACCGCCGCTAGATTACGAATAATTTCAGAGGCCTGCTCCACTTCTAAGCCTAGTAGGTCATTAATAGACTTCGCAATTTCTGTTTCATTCAAACCCAATGAAAATCCTAGGTTGTTGGCCTTAGCTAAAATTTCATGTTCTGAAAAATGCATAATGGAACAACTTTTATTAACAGATATACCTGTAGTTGCGTCGACATCACGAAGCTTGGCCGCCCTCATGGCACGCCCATACTACGGGTCATCAGCGTCTGGTTGGTCTTGGATCCGGTCAATAACACGCCTGCCAGCCATCACTCGGTCCATGATATTGATGCTTCCATTGATATTGATGCTTCGAAGTTCGAATGAGTGTGATTTAGCATTTAGAAGTCAATCGATTTATATTTATGCGAGTGTTTGGCACTCCAAACCTGCCTCAAACGTGTGGGCAAGCGACCCGGTTAGTGACCAGTCAAAAACATCCGACCAGATGGGCGTCTCAAACCGGCCTCAAATGCCCGAGTTGACTAGAACTCGATGTAGCGACCCGACCCGAATGGATCAAAGTCTTTGTGCTTAAGTGTCATCCATGAACCGGTATGCTGACACACACAGTACACGAGGATTTATAACAGAGGTAAATCACATGCATAAAGTAACATAAATATTATTACCTCAATCCATATAGAGGAAGTAACAACAAAGTTGTGGAGTTCCCAACAATGTCAATGGCAAAGTTGAGTGTAGACATCGTAACCCTAACGTATCACTTACTCATAGTGAGATTCCTGCAACATGAGACGTTGCAGCCATGTAGGTCAATACATTGAATGTACTGGCAAATTCACACCATAGAACAATGACAAATAATAACTATCTCTATATGCATATTTGGCTGGTGGAGGCTCTAAGTTTAAATTTTGCATAAAGCTAATTTTCCCTACAACAAAGGAATAAATTTTATTTTACTACCAGGTTTATGCCATTATTGAGAACGTTCCTGCAACTCAATCCCAAAATTCCCAAATTATTAACAACCCAATACATTAATTAAGTAACGTGATGAGATCAACCAATAATTCAAATATCAGATAATCAAGATGTCCATAACCGGGGACGCGGCTAATCATAATTAGTTTATACACTCTGCAGAGGTTTGCGCACTTTTCCTCACATGACTCGACCACATCCATTATCGAAAGATCGAGACATAGTCTTTCTCAAGCATTAACTCTTTACTCTGGGTGGACAATACCACCTACTTTCCCCTATATCTGCTAGCCTACCACAGAAAGAGGTCACACAACTTACTCAACTATGCCAGAGCCCATAATGGCATCTGGCTGCACATTGAGGTTTCTAGCATGAATAATCTTATGATCCCTTTGAGCGTCGGTGGCATTCCATAGGATGATCACATGGGTACTCCAGGATCGCCTTGGGCAAGCACTAGGTTCTCCAGGTGCTCGGTCAAGCCACTGGGTTCTACAGGGTGCCCCAACCATTCCACCCATATGTGTCTTAAAGTAGCCACCTTAAAGTTACCCTTAATTTTTATCTCTCGCAACTTGCATGAATCTCACATACCAATCCCCGTCTACGAGCATGGCTAAGCAATATGAGCATAACGTATATTCCCGGGGTGTTACAAGGATCATAGGTTCCTACCACATGAACTACATAGAAAAACCACCTGTTCCCAATCCTACTCATGCAATCTTTGAAGGTAAAACTAATGCATAAAAAAACTAGGTACGAAAAATATGATCAAAGTGTGAACTTGCCTTGTACTATTGATGAAGACTCTTCGCACTCATAATTCCTGATAGTTCTACTCGTCACACTCCGTTCAATCTATCATGAGCAAGCAGGTGTAACCACACATAAGCAATCACTCAAAGATCCAAAAGAACGAAGAAAACACTTCGGAAAAGTTCAAAACCATCAATTAAAAATCACGGATATAAACATATTTTTAACATCAACAAAATTGTGTGATTTTGATCTTAACTGAAGGTACATGTCAAGAGCTTTTATCTGCAAAAAGAATCAATTAAATCGGAGTTATAAAACTCAAGTTATGAACAAAAGAAGTTCAAATTCAAATTTGTTTGAAACGAAATTTTAAATTTTCAAAACATGTTTAAGTTGGTTATCTGTATAGAGGGTATCATAACGAAGAATTTGGCGTTGGTTTCGTTGGATTTGGATAAACGAGAAAAAAGTTGTGATTGTTGAAAAACAAGGGCTAATATGAAAAAAAACAATCTACAACTAAGTCCCTGGACACGTGTCAGAAAACGACAGGCTGAAAACCATTCACTGCGGAGACTAAACAACGAAAGTTTGCTATAAAGGAGATACCGATTTGAAAAGAGAAAAAACATCGCGATCTAATCTGGCCGTTGGTTTTTGATAGGTGTGAACCCGATGAACGAGTTCATGCCCGAGGGTGGCCCAATTTTCACGTCGTAGGATCAAATCGGGAGGGATAACTAGCTGCAATCAGCCGGGATAACTAGCTTTATACCTGCCAAGGTTGGATGCAACCCGTACGTTGGGGATGGCTGACCGAAGCTACAAGAACTCCAACCTGCTGTCCGAACAGTCGCAGAACCACAAACCAGGACTAATCCACACAAAACGTCCGGAACCGTAGAGCACGAACTAGGGGGAACCAGAGGCTCCTTCTCGCGAATCCGAATGAACCCACAAGAGCTAATATAGCAAGATCTCTCGGATCTCTCTAGAAGTCTTGCTGCATAAGCTTGTAGCTGAATGGTTTGACAAAATGTTTTTCTAGAGGATGGGGGAGATGGGGTTTTATAGCAGGGACAACTTCCCTTGGCTAGGTGTGGAAATGGTTTCAAAAGTAAACAGGTTTGCATGACTTTCTTGGGGGAATAAGCAGTCAACTTTGGGAGTTGTTGGAGAGCTCCTCGGAAATTCGCGAAGCCTTGACAGCCTGGACACCTTCCACGAGAATGACTACAACTTTTGACTCACAACTCCAGATGATTTGAGGTTTTTTGCATTGGAAAGATAATTTGATGTAGCTTCTGTTGATGTACCCCTATAGACCCGTCTCTCCACCACACGGGTGTGGCATACCAAAACATGAGAGGTAAAAACTGACAACATCAGCTTCACTTGAAATTTGTTTCCTCCAAACTTGTTCCTCCAAACCGGTTGTTTCAAGAGCCCATTGGTTGTTGGGTTTATTCCATGTGATACCTAAGTTCAACCAACAACAATGGAGATGAAAATGCAGCCATGTAGTCAAGATTATAGTATGAAGTTAAGTTAGCGTTCACCTGGCCATGTGTTTGCTTGATTCGGCTTAGTAATTCTTTCCAACTAAATTGTGCACTTTTCTGAAATGTCATGTATGATATAGCCATGTTCTCATCATCCTCCCTCCCTTGATGAAGAGTCGTCCTCGACTCTCTGTGATCTGCAAAAGATAAGTAGAAGGGAAGTAGATAATATCCATGCAAAGAAATGATGCAATCCTCATTTGTAGCTTTCACCTTTGAATTCTGTTACGTCTGATCATGTACTTGTTTGTCACAACTTAGAGTTTCTTCAGGGATGATTTGTGTTATTTCAATGATCGAGATGTCCTCATCATCCCTCCTCTCTTGAAAAGGAGTCGTCCTCGACTCTACCTGGTCATCACACAAAGGAAAGCATGGCAATACCAATTCATAATGCAAAGGTTTCAGGATATAAAGAATTTTGGTTTTCAACTTTGTTATCATATGGACAATGCAAACATGATATTTTGGTCGACTTAGGAGTTCCTTCAAGCAAATATTTTCATGGAGCACAAATTTATAACCAACTATGAGCATGTCCATACCATCCGCCCTCTCTTGGAGAAAAGTCGTCCTTGACTTCATTTGGTCTACAAAATTATAGCACAAGGACAATACAAAATAACTAGGAAAAGAAAATGATGAATAATCATGTGCAACATTCAATTTTATTGGATCCATTATAGTCTCTTCAAGATTGACATAATCAAATGGCTGGATGGATGATGTACCAAACAATTCTTCTCTAATCTTATCACGCCATTGCTTCAAAAACTCATAAGTGCATACCTCTGGCTTCATCAAAATGGAAGATCCTTTTTGTTTTACCTCATTGAGTACTTGAATGCCTTTCTGAAAATCAATCTTCATACATGCACCTTGTGTAGTGGTACTCCATGCTCTCCATATTTGTTCTTGGATCTCAATCTCCCATCGTTGCAAGAGAGTTGATAGGTATGCCTATTGCACCTGCACATATTGCAAAGAAAGAGAATTTTGTGAAAGGTTAGTTATTGAAAGTTCCTCTCTCTTTTCACTTGGTGGACTACTAATTTCCCATGGTTGTGAATCACTCATCTCGCTATTCTCTTGTTGAAAAATCTCAACCTCACATTTAGTGGACTCACATAACTCACTTATCCTCTCACTCTTATTGTATGATATATTGGGTTGTGGATCGCTTATCTCTCTAATGAGGTGTGGAAAGATCTCAATCTCACATTTTGTGGACTCACCCACCTCATTTTTCTAATCACTCTCAATATATGGAATTGTGGAAAGTGGACACTCTTCCTCACATTTGGTGGAGTCACTCGACTCATTTTTATTTTCACTCTCAAGTGATGGGATTTTTGAAAGTGTACACTCTTCCTCACTTTTTGTGGAGTCACTCAACTCATTTTTCTTTTCACTCTCAAGTGGTGGGATTTTTGAAAGCGGACACTCTTCCTCACTTTTGGTGGAGTCACTCGGTTTGCTTTTCTTATCACTCTCAAGTTGTGCGATTTTGGATTGTGGACTCTCTTTCTCACATGGAATTTGTGGCACCTGTTTCTTGGATGTTGGGATAATAGTGGTGGTCAAGATGGGAACATTAGGAATGAGCTTCTCATGTAAACATGGGCTATGAATCACCGGATTCGGTTCATCAACCATCCTGCTTTGTGGTGGGTCGTCGGTGTGCCGATGGGTGCCATAACTTTGTCGTCGGCCATGACGTCCTTGCTGCGATTGATGAGCAGCAGCGACCCCTGTTCAAGAATTCATCCCATTAACCAGTTAACTTGCCGATTAATCCCTACTCATAGGGTCACCGAGTAGCCAATAAACTAAAAAATCGTCCGATTAATTAATTAAATGGTCGATTAACTTGCCGATTATCCAATTAATCTCTTACTCATGAGCCAACCGAGAAGCTACCAGTTAACGATTTCCTCAACAATGGCAGCGACACGCCTAGGGGCAGCAGTAGCCTGCCCTCGAGCATGCCATCCTTGCCGTATTTCAGGAGCAGTAGCGACACATACATGAGCAGCAACACCATGCCCAGGAACAAGTCCTCCTCGCTGCACTTCTTGTGTAGTAGTGACACGCCCATGAGCAGCAACATCAAGCCCTCGATCATGCCTTCTTTGTTGCACTTCATGAGTAGTAATGACACGCCCACGAGCAGCAACATCAAGCCCTCGATCATGTCTTCTTTGTTGCACTTCATGAGTAGTAGTGACACGCCCATGAGCAGCAACATCATGCCCTTGAGCACGTCTTCTTTGCTGCACTTCAGGAGCAACAGGGTATTGTCAGTGTCAAATCCCATCGCCACCTGTTGGAGGTCGCTCGTGAAACATCCTTCCAAGGTCTCAAATCATGTTCTGTAATTCCTGAAACTCAGTACGTGTGATCGGGGCATCTTCTTCCCCATGGTTTTCTCCATGAACACTCGATTTAGATCCTGCCATGTTAATAAGGCCAACAATGGAATAGGATAATTTTGTGGAATCACACAACCTCACCTCTTACTCACCAAAGTTCTTATGAGTTCACATCGAATTGTACTTCTCCCGGATGTGTTAAAGCGATTGAAAGACAGGGATCAAAGAACCAGCTTCGGTTTTTGGTGGAGCTTGGTGGGGTAAACAACAAGGAGCTTGTGCTGAAATCAAGTTGATGCAAACCAAGAAAAATATGGGGATAGATCTACTGCACCTTTGCACCAAGATTAAAAAGACACAACACACATGCTTCTGAAATTTTTTTACCAAGTTGAAACTTTTGGATCTTACACAACATTTTCTTTTTCTCTCTTGACTTTTTTTCCACTCATTTTTTTACTCTCTTTGATTTTTTGCCACTCTTTTTTTCTCCCTTTTTCTAAAGGACAACAACCAAATCTAAAAGCAATTACGAAGATGAACTTGGTGCAGATCTAAAAGATTAAGAACATGCAAGGTATGCAAAAACAAGATCTCAGCACCAACACTAGTGCAGAACCGGGCAATATCACCGGTTCGTAAGGCCCTTTAGTGCCGGTTCGGTAACCGGCACCAAAGGCCCCCCCTTTAGTACCGGTTTAGCACGAACCGGTGCTAAAGGGCAACCACGTGGCACGAGCCAGCTCCGTGGGCACGTAGGACATTAGTACCGGTTGGTAACACCAACCGATACTAAATGTTTGGGTGTGTTTTGGTTTTATTTTTTATTTTTACTTTAATTTTGTGTTTTCAATTTAATTTAGTGATTGTTTTACATTATAATGAGTTGTTAAATCGTTAGGTGAATGTACCGCAGATTAGTTTGACTGGATGCGTGGATCCTAGCTAAGTCATCAAGTATATGTCATATCCATATTATATATACTTGATCACCTACTTAAGTGATCAAGGTAATATGGATATGGCATATATTTGATCACTTAGCTAGAATCCATCCAGTTGAAACTAATATGCAGTTTCTTTCATAAATGATATAATAACTCATCATCATCATCATCATCATCATATTAATATAAAAACTCTTGCATCATATATATCATCACCAACAGTTTTCATAGCAAAGATATCATCGAGTTCAACATGGTAATGATATTATAAGCGTTCATAACACCACAAAAGAAAATCACTCTTTGAGATTAAGTTCAGGACGAAGAACACGGACATGAGAGGACATGTACTAAGAGCATGAACTAGCTAATTAATAACTCCTGCTGCTCTCTCTCAGGTAAAATAGCATAGAACATGTATAGCTTTGCTGATTCATCATATTGGAGCATGCAGATGAACGTGTCTCCTAATCGTGGGTTGCGCTTCTGATTGCTGCCCCTAGTACTTCTCTGTGATCGTTCACAATTTTGCTCCAGTCTTTTACTATTAAGCATTGCTCGCTATTAGAAATCCTGAATGCACTAAAGTGCATTGTAGGATATCTTGGCCGTAAGCTAACAATATTCATGGTACCTTTAGTCTCGATCCACTCAGGCACAACATTCATCGGGAGTCCCTTTTGAAGAGCATCGTATAGTAACATACTTAGCAATGAAGTTTAGCTTAAAAATATATTGTATGCAAAAGATGCACTGAGGAGAAATAGTAGAAATCTTACCATCTTTCCTAAATATATGTGACCAGAGTTCAGTACGAACACTATTGGTCGCACGTTTTGAGTACTAACATTTCTAAGTGTAGGAAAGAAATCTGTCTTGACAGCATCAAGATCCTCAAGCCATGAAACATAATGACTTGTCTCCTCGCAGTTTAGTTCAGCCCCGGGATAGTGGACGGTCCTGTGTACCAAGCGCCGGACATGTTTGCTTGATTGGAAGTAACCTGTCAATATATATTGATATCTATTAATTTTTCAACTGGTTCAAATAATCTCATATCGAAGACATAAATATGGTTGAGAAACTCACATAATGGTAGAACTGGAGGCGTCTGCACATCGACCCAGATGTCTCTATTACCTTCAATATCATCTTCCGGACGAATATCAAAGGTGATAACCATATCAGGCTCAAATGCATAAGCCTTGCATAGTGCTTGCCAAGTTTAGCATTCAAAATAGGTGTATGTGTCTGCATTGTATAATTTGATGTTGAAGGTATAACCATGCTTGGTCTTCAAGTAAACTCTTTTTACCTCCATAGTTTCGTTAGGACTGAAACCTATCTTATCCAAGACAAAAATTCTTGCATGGCAGGGGATATGCTAGTAGAATAGTGAAAAATTAAAATTAAAAGTTGAAGCAAATGAAGCATAAGTCATGCTTAATTACGAAAAAAGACTTGTCGTTGTGACTTACTGTATCCACTTCGAAGTTCTCATCCAGCTTGATGCTGAAGCGTCTATCATCAACTAGAAATTTTCTGCCGCACAGGCTGCGCTGGTCTTCACAGTATTCGCACATAATGAAATCGTGTTCGTCGTCAGACGACATTCCTATGTTCATAGGTGAAACATTAAACACTTATTAGTTCTATTAATTCAACTAGTTCAACTAATTAATTGAACTAATTCAACTAAGCACTTATTAAAAATATACATAATTAATTGAACTAATTCAACTAACTAGTTCAACTAATTAATTCAACTAAACTACTTCTATTAATTTTCTTACTAAAAATAAGGTAGCTAGTTCTATATAATAAAATGTTAATTAGATAATGAAATCTCATATAACTAAATTAAATATATATCTAACATATAATTTATATCTAATTCATCTAACATTGGACATTAATATCTAACATATGTTCATATATAGGTGAAACATTAAACACTTACTAGTTCTATTAATTCAACTAAATAAACTAGTTCTATTAATTCAACTAAGCATTTACTAAAAATAAACTAGTTCTATTAATTTCTTACTAAAATAAAGTAGGTAGTTCTATATAGTAATATTTTGATTAGATCATCAAATCTCATTAACTAAATTTTCTTACTAAAAATAAACTTGTTCTATTAATTTTCATACTAAAAATAAACTAGTCATATTAATTCAACTAGTTCAAATCTCATATATATACCTAATTAATATCTAGCTATACTAATTCAACTAGTTCAACTTGTTCTAATTCATGTAAAATTGACATTAATATTTAACATCTTTTCCATATAATTCATCTAACATTAACATTCTAACATTATTATCTACGTAATTTATCTAACATTAATCTAAACAACAGAAAATAGAAAATAATTAAAAACAATGTGTGTGTGTGTATCTGTGTGTGTGTATCTGTGTGTGTGTGTGTGTGTACGAACGGGGGGCGGCGGGCGATGCGACGGGGACGGGCGGCGGGCGAGGCGGCGGCGGGGGTGACGGCGACGACGGGTGGCGGGGGCGACGGCGGTGGCGGGGGCGACGGGCGGCGGGGCGGCGAGGGCGGCGCGCGATGGGCGACGGGCGCGGCAAAGAACTTGGATCGAGAAGAAGTGGTGGTCGATGAAACTGATTTTTTCGTAAGTGCCATATATATAGGAGGGGTCTTTAGTACCGGTTGGAGCCACCAACCAGTACTAAAGGCCAATTTTCGCCAGGCCAAGGGGCGGGAAACACCCCCTTTAGTACTGGTTCGTGCCACGAACCGGTATTAAAGGCCCAATCATTAGTACCGGTTGCAGCCACCAACCGGTACTAATGGTTGTGCGCTGCCACCGGCGGTGCACAATGTTTAGTCCCACCTCGCCGAGCGAAGGGCAGACGCACTGGTTTATAAACCCAGCCGCGGCTGCTCCTTCGAGCTTCTCTATATATCTGTCTTTTGGGCCTAACTAGGGCGCGCTGTCATGTGAGTCTGCTGGCCCTTCTGGGCCTGCATTTGCTCACCCTAGGTCTGGCAGGCCCACTGGGCAGTGCCCCAAGAAATTTTTTATATAGTTTTTTTCTTTTCTTCATTATTTATTTTCTTCTATTTATTTTTGAGTAATTTTTTATATAGTTTTTTTCTTTTCTGCATTATTTATTTTCTTCTATTTATTTTTGAGTAATTTTTTATATAGTTTTATTATTTTCTGCTTTATTTATTTTCTTCTATTTATTTCTGAGTAGTTTTTTTGTGACCCTCTCTATTTTGATACTCCAAAATGATAATACGATTGCAAGTTTCAACATTTTCAGAATTTATTTTGTAGTGATTTTCAATTTCACGGTCATTTATCTCTCTAAACAATTAGGTAAATGACCGAAAAACAACAAATGATGTCAGAACATGTTGGAAATTGATTACGTCGCTTTGAATACTGCATACTGAACACAAAAGAAGTCCGGAGTTCAAATAAGTTTAAAAAATCTTGAAGTGCCCGTATAACAGATGAGTTCTCGTCCGAAACCCTGATACTCCGAAAGAGTTTGTCCAGTTTGTACACGAAGTGCGTCCAGTTTTTGCCGTGACCCTCTCTACTCTTTCGCACATGCTATGGTGGTGAAATGATGATACCATGCCAAGTTTCAACATTTTCAGAGTTCATTTTGTAGTGATTTTCAATTTCACGGTCATTTACCTATCTAAACAATTAGGTAAATGACCGAAAAACAACAAATGATGTCAGAACATGTTGGAAATTGATGACGTTGCTTTGAATACTGCATACTAAACACAAAAGAAGACCGGAGTTCAAATAAGTTTAAAAAACACTGAAGTGCCCGTGTAACAGATGAGTTCTCGTCCGAAACCCTGATACTCAGAAAGAGTTTGTCCAGTTTGTACACGAAATGCGTCTAGTTTTTGCCGTGACCCTCTCTACTCTTTCGCACATGCTATGCGGGTGAAATGATGATACCATGCCAAGTTTCAACATTTTCAGAGTTCATTTTGTAGTGATTTTCAATTTCACGGTCATTTAGCTCTCTAAACAATTAGGTAAATGACCGAAAAACAACAAATGATGTCAGAACATGTTGGAAATTGATGACGTCGGTTTGAATGCTGCATACTGAACACAAAAGAAGTCCGGAGATCAAATAAGTTTAAAACACATTGAAGTGCCCGTGTAACAGACGAGTTCTTGTCCGAAACCCTGATACTCCGAAAGAGTTTGTTCAGTTTGTACACGAAGTGCGTCCAGTTTTTGCCGTGACCCTCTCTACTCTTTCGCACATGCTATGCGGGTGAAATGATGATACCATGCCAATTTTCAACATTTTCAGAGTTCATTTTGTAGTGATTTTCAATTTCACGGTCATTTAGCTCTCTAAACAATTAGGTAAATGACCAAAAAACAACAAATGATGTCAGAACATGTTGGAAATTGATGACGTCACTTTGAATGCTGCATACTGAACACAAAAGAAGTCCGAAGTTCAAATAAGTTATTAAAAATAAAAAAGAGGTGCAATGCTGGTTAATTTTCTTCAAGCCTTTCAGAATAGTTTAGACTGCACTGCACATAGCTCAGTGCAATCTATGCTATTCCGAAAGGCTTGAAGCTAATCAACGTGCAGGTCAGCATTGCGCCTCTTCGTCATTGTCTCTGCACTCACGGCTTATAAACCGCTCATACTACCTCTCTCTTGGCGAGGTGGGACTAAAAATCATATTACTAAGAAACTCTAGTACCGGTTCATGCCATGAACCGGTACTAAAGGTCTTCGTGGGGGCCCCAGCCTGACCACAGGCGCACTGGCCTCATTAGTACCGGTTCGTGGCATGAACCGGTACGAAAGGTTGCCCACGAACCGGTACTAATGATGCCCGCCGCCTAGCCGTTGGAACCGGCACTAATTGTCACATTAGTGCCGGATCAAATCCAAACCGGCACTAATGTGCTTCACATTTGACCATTTTTCTACTAGTGCAACAAGGCTTGGATTTATTTTTGGTGGGGATTTGGACTTCTAGGACATAAAATATAGCATGAAAAACACTCGATCTAAAGGGATGATAGCAAGATAAACTTGGATAACAGATCCTACTGTGTCAACCTGGCTCTGATGCCAGATGATAGGTGCGAACCCGATGAACGAGTTCACGCCCGAGGGTGGCCCGATCTTCACATCGTAGGATCGAATCGGGAGGGATAACTAGCTGCAACCAGCCGAAATACCTAGAACCTATATCGAAAACTTGGAATCCATCTCTCCAAATACTCATATATTTACACCTCAGTGTTAAACTACAATCCACAACAAATAAAGTACCACGCAAAAAAAAAGTATACACCAGCGAGCAGTTGGTGGGACGCCTAGCTAGTACTAATCGAACTCATCAAATTATTGGACATCTGTTTTTTGGGGAGTGCCGGTTTTTATTTAGTATACTACAAGTTTTCTTAACACAGTATAGATGCAAGCGCTCATATATACGCGCATACACTCATCCCTATGAACACGCACACACACACCCTACCCCTATGAGCATCTTCGAGAGACTGAGTGGGCATATCATTTTGAGATCTACGAAGTCACCGTACGCACCTGTCGTCGACGGAAACGTCTCCTCCCAATGAAAGTGAATCGCCGGAAATCCTGAAATAAATTCAGGAATATTGCGAGCATCAGGACTTGAACCCTGGTAGACTGGGGATTCTATAGGTTTGATCAGATCACATTCAATTGTCTACAATCTAGAGTATCTTCAAAATTTATATCGCACAAATCTAAACAAATATAATAACATTAAATGTATATACCATCTTAAAGATACAACCAATTTCTACAAATTAAGGACAGTGATATGGTGGCATTTTTTATCTTATTTGCATGAATCGGGGGAGTACATCCAAAATTAATATCGCATAGATCTAGATGGATATAATAACATTACATGGATATCATCTTGAAGATACAACCAATTTCTACAAATTAAGGATGGTGGGGTTAGGGGCAGTTCGAGGCATTTGTCCTACTGTACACACCTTGGTAGTATTCATCGTCCTCCACTAGTAACCCCTCGCATGAGGTGCTCCGATATAATTTAAAATAAACCAGGAGTAGGGTATTATCTCGACCATGAGAGTCCGAACCTAGGTAAAACCCCGTGTGAACGTCCTTCTTGTACTTTCGACTATGCTCCACCTTATCGAGGGCATAAAAAATTTCTGCTCCAGCAATTGGTGTGCCAGTCAAGTGCTGCATCAGCCGCAGACCAAGTCTACTTGGCTCCTTCACTTTCATAGACAAGACAGCTTGACCTCAACACGCTACCTGAAGGTAGAGGGTTTCTAGAATGTTCATGAATTTGCACAAAAATGTTCACGAATTCAATTTTTTTACATATTATCAAAACATTACCGATTTCTAAAAAAAGTTCGTGAGTTTAGAAAATTTTATTTATTTTAAAAAATTTCAACAAAATTATTATTAATTACAAATAATTTCATTGACTCAAAAATGTTTGTTAATTCAAAAAATTTCATTAATTTTGAAAAGTGTTTGTCAAATTTTTTTTGATACACTTAAAAGGAATTCCCAAATTAAAATAAATGTTCGCTGATTCAGAAGATACTCCCAAATCAAAACAATCTTTATGAGTTTTGAAAAAATGTTCAAAATCCTAAAAAAAATGTTTGCGAATTCAAAAAAAGGAAACATTAAAAAATTGTGAATTTAAAAGTGTTCAGAATATGATAATTTTTTTTCATAAAATCAAAAAATATTCACATATTTGAGAAAAAGTCCGCAAGAGATTTAAAAAATGTTCAAGGATTTTATATTTTGCAGATTTTCAAAGAAACGTTTATGCAAATTTAAATAAAACGTAAAAAGGATATACAAATAATATAAAAAGTAAAAGAAACAAGAATTAAAAAAGACAGAAAACACTGGAAGGTTAACCGAATGACATAACTAAATGAAAACTAGAGGGCTCCTGGCCATAAGGCATTTGTTTGCCCACAAAAAATGGCAAGTACAAGCGAATCAATTACCCCTGTACATTCCCAGACCCCTAATGGATCTTTTGCACCTAACATTCCTACGCCCAAACCTTTCCATCCAAAGAAAAAACGCCCGACCGTCCGATGTGAGAGTTGCGGTCACTACGGACACGTGTCATCATCTTGCCTAGCGCGCCGCAGAGCACAAAGATGGCAATGGATTCCCAAACGACGCACAGTTTCCATTCCTACCCCTCACGGTCCGCCTTCCGCCTTGGCCTCACCACCTCCACAGCCTATCGCTGTCACTCCACCGCCCTCTTCCTCCACCGTCGCTCTCCAAGCTGCAACAATGGCGAACTACCCACTGAACCCTGTCCCCATCCTGCCTTTGGGCTGGGCGGTCGAGCCTAGACGTGCTAACCGGGTGGTTCGCAGTGGCATGGTGGTCTCACCCATCGCGCCGCTCAATCACGACTTCCTCGCCATTGCGGAAGCCAGCCACTTTGTCCCCCTGCATCGTCGTCAGGCCATCCGAGATGCGGTTGAAGGTATGCTGCATGAATCTCAGCTGTTCACCACCGAGGCAAGCGATCATCCTTTTGGCATTGGCATCTTTGGATTTGTTGACTCCTTTGCGCGAGACACGGCAGTTGCGACTCCTTTAGAGCTTGAAGATGAAGATCTTCTCATTACTTTCGTCCCGCACAATGCTGCTTTGAATAGGCGTACCACCACTTTTGGCCCGCAAGTTTGGCTGCTGTACTTTGGATTTCCTTATGATTATCAGACTGAGTTTTATATCAACAAATCTGTTGGGGGTTTTGGCGGTCTGATCTCATGGTATAACCCTAAACAGGACCGCAGGTATGTCATGGTTCATGTTCAGCTGATTCACATGAGACTGATACCCAAGAGCTTCGTGGTTCGTCAACTTGGAGGGGCCTGTGATTGCTGGACTGTTCAAGTCACCATAATTCGCAGTAGTGATTGGAATGCACATCTTCTTGACGTCCCACCTGCTGGCGAAGAACCACCGCCCCCAATGGCGACCCGCATCCCCTGTTCGGCCCTGAGATGACAGCAGAGCAGCTCTACCAACAACAAGAGCACAACTGGTTCAGGCAGAATAGCGCTCCACCTGCCATGGAACAGCCATCAAACTCTGAAGGTAATTCTGATTCTGATACTGAAGAGGTTCAGATTGACGCTGGTTGGGGCGAGTGGCCGGCTCCTGTTGCCCCGCAGCCACAGTTACCGCCGTACCTCATGAATTTCCAGGCATGGCTCGCAGCACAGGGCCTCACTGTCCAAGATGGCCTCGTTCCTGAGAACAACATCTCTGATAATGCTGCCCAAGCCTGGAACGGTTCCATCACGATGTCTGATGACTCCAGCACAAACCAGGAGGAACTGGCAATGGTTGTCTTTGAAAGTAATGAGGTACCTGCTCCTGTCAATGCCATGAACACAGTACACGCGCACAATGCTGAACCCATTACCCTGTCTGTTCATGTGCATAACAATGGGTTTCAGTTTAGCCTGTCTGCACAAGGTAATGAAGTGATGAACTTTCTGCTGGCCAATCCTGCCCCCCCCCCGCTTACAGCTCAATACCTTTCTCTCTGCTGCCATCCGCCCCATCATCGCATCCTTTGGTCCATGGAGCACTGGCTATGGCATCCGGGATCGGTCTGAGCAGCTTCAAGTGCAAATCTCAATTACGCCGGAGGGCCTTGGCATTAAACAACTCCCCAGCACCAACTTTGCACCCCGCTCTTCGGGACAAACTGCAGTTGTCATTCAGGAACTCGAGGAGCCACAGGCGGCCCAACCTGACATTATTCAGAACACTGACAGGGCCATCACTTCAGACCAGAGTCATGGGATTCAGATTTCTGAAGTTCAGTCTCCTTTGTTTCTGAATACTGAGGTCCAGAGCCATGCGATTCCGCACCCTACTGTTGCCTCAGACGATCTCCCTGCTTGGCAAGATGATGCACCGATTGGTAGTTCATCTACACAGCGTGATGAAGTTGCCCTCCCCATCCCGGGTTCTCAGTCCATGTCTAAGGGACGCATTCACGTCTCTCCATCCAAGAATTCTGTGACAGCCAGCATCACACCACCGTCACTACTGAATATCCTCGAACCAGCTAACCTTCAGGTGACTAGCTCTGAGGACTCTGGCTCATCTATGCAAGTTCCTTCTGATAGCAACTCTGCCGATTACATGTCTACTGACCAGACGCGCAAAGATAGAAAGAAGAAGCCCATTGCTATTGATGAATCCAATCTGCGTCGCATTACCCGCTCCAATAAGTATGATGGCTTCAAAGCCCCGTCAATGGCAGATGGCAGGTCCACTAAAAGCAAGGTCAAAGCTCGCCAAGTGCCCGAAGCCCCCAACCACAACTCCACCACCTCTGCTGCGCCCAGCTCTGCACCTCCACCAACACCAGTTCCTGTGCTTCAGATGATTGGCACGGTCAGATGCGGCGTTCCCGCGGCTGAACTCTCCGAAGACATCCTTATGGCTGATCAGGAGAGCTCGACCTCGTCTTCCTCTTAAAGTCACAGCCTCATGCCCCCCATGTAGCAATGGAATGTTCTGGTCTGGAACATTCGAGGAATAAACTTCGACGACAAGTTACTAGCTATTGGAAATGCTATCGAGACCTGTGGTTGTGATGTAATATGCCTGCAAGAGACTAAGCGCATGCATTTTGATTTGGCTTTCCTTAAAACCTTTTGTCCTAAATGCTTCAATCAATTTGCTTATGTTCCTTCCCGTGGAGCTTCTGGGGAATTATCACTATTTGGAGTGGCTCAGCTTTTACTGGTTCAGTCTGTTACTCTGACATTCATGCTCTTGGAGTCACTCTAACCTCCATAGTTTCCGGAAATGTCTGGTCACTTTATAATATTTATGGGCCTTGCCAGGGCAATGATCGTGTTCTTTTCACTGACTGGTTGTATGCTCTGGATATACCAAACTCTGAAGATTGGTTGCTAGTGGGTGACTACAACTTCATACGATCGGCTGAAAACAGAAATAAGGTGGGAGGGGATCCAAATGACATCTTAATGTTCAATGATATTATTCGGACGCAAGCACTAATTGAAATACCGCTCAAAGGCCGCTCATACACCTGGAGCAACATGCAGACCGACCCGCTACTCGAGCAACTAGATTGGTTTTTCTCCTCTTGTCATTGGACTCAATCCTTCCCAAATACATTAGTTACCAACCTGGGCAAGCCAATTTCCGACCACACACCATGTGTGGTCCATATCGAAACAACCATCCCCAAAAGCAAGATTTTTCGATTCGAAAACTACTGGACCAACCACGCAAACTTCCTGCAAGTCGTGGCAACATCTTGGAACAAACCATGCCATGCCAAAAATGTTGCGCCATCATCTGCAAAAAAATGAAAAAACTTCGATACGATCTGAAATCCTGGAGCAAAAACATATCCAAGCTGTCTATTCTCATCCAGAACTGCAACCAGGCCCTCCTTGAGCTCGATGGGATTGAAGATCAGCACCCACTGTCATTACCTGAAGCTAATTTCAGACACATTATTAAAACCCACCATATGAAGCTCTTGCATTTTCAGAATCAGTACTGGAGGAAGCGGTGCACGATCAGGTATATCAAATTTGGCACTGAAAACACAAAGTTATTCCATGCACTTGCCACAAAAAGGTATAGGAAGAATTCCATAGCCACACTGAAGACACCTGATGGAGAAATAGTCAGTGACCACAAGCCTAAAGAAGCGCTTCTGTTTAACACTTATAAGCAAAGATTGGGTGAATCATCCCCACCTAAAATGAAATTTGTCCTACCTAACATCATCAAGAGAATTGACGGACTCGAAACCCTATCACCGTTTACACACAATGAAATTGATGAGGTAGTCAGAACTATGCCAAATGACAGAGCTCCTAGACCTGACGGCTTCAATGGGCAATTCTTGAAATCTTGCTGGCATATCATCAAAAACGACTTCTAC
This sequence comes from Triticum urartu, assembly GCF_056163025.1. Taxonomy (NCBI): domain Eukaryota; kingdom Viridiplantae; phylum Streptophyta; class Magnoliopsida; order Poales; family Poaceae; genus Triticum; species Triticum urartu. The sequence continues at coordinate 745,159,182 of NC_141875.1, read as the reverse complement.
AAGCTTTGTGAGGAATTCTAGAGTGGCAACTTAGACCTCGCCAGCATCAACTCAGGTTTCATCACCCTCATTCCCAAAATCAACTCCCCCGAGACTGCAAATGACTTCAGACGGATCACGCTCCTTAACTGTTGTCTGAAGAACATAACAAAGATCTTGGCTAATCGGCTGCAGAAAATTGTGCTCAAAATCGTGCACCGAAACCAATACGGTTTCCTTCGCACCTGAACCATTCAGGATTGCCTCGCTTGGGCCTTCGAATACATATATCAGTGCAAGCTATCCGGCGCTCCAATCATACTACTCAAGCTTGACTTCGCCAAAGCGTTCGACACCATCGAACACCCTGCCATGCTTGCTATCATGAAACAAATGGGATTCGATGATAGACGGCTCAACTGGATCAAGAACATTTTTGAGTCAGGCACTTCTTCTGTGCTTCTGAATGGTGTCCCGGGCCGACAATTTCACTGCAAACGTGGCGTTCGTCAGGGAGACCCACTTTCTCCTCTCATTTTCGTCCTTGCTGCCGACCTCCTACAAGCTGCCATAAATGATGCGTACAGACAACACACGATCCAGCTCCCGATACCTTGCAATCAACCAACTGATTATCCTGTGGTACAATACGCTGACGACACCATTTTGTTGATGCCTGCATGTCCCAAACAAGTCAAAACCATGAAACAGCTGCTACTGGACTATGCTGATTCCATCGGTCTAAAGATAAACTTCCAAAAGTCATTGCTCATACCACTCAATATACAGGAGGACATGGTTGACCAACTCACCCAAATTTGGGGATGCACTAAGGGTAAAATTCCCTTCACCTACCTTGGCTTGCCAGTGCGCACCACCAAGCCGACCATGGTGGATTTGATGCCACCAGTGGAAAGAACTGAACGAAGGCTATCTTCCTCCCTTTGAATGCTGGATCATGGGTCCAAACTGAATCTCCTAAACTCACTCATAACATCCATGCTCATTTACCCGATGTGTACGCTGAAATTCCCCCCCCCCAATTGATTGAACACCTGGACAAAATCAGAAGGTGTTGCTTGTGGCGCAAGAAAACTGACCAGGGGGGAAAAGCAACCTCCCTAGCTGCATGGGACTTAGTCTGCCGCCCCAAGAAATGTGGAGGCCTAGGGATCCTCGATATCAAAACCCAAAACACAGCTCTACTTCTCAAGTTTCTGCACAGCTTCTACAACAAACATGACATCCCCTGGGTCCATCTGATTTGGAATACTTACTACAACAACAAGGTGCCTCATGCCACGGATACTTGTGGCTCTTTCTGGTGGGAAGATGTCATGAACTTGAGCGACATTTATCATGGGATCACTATGGTACAAATTGGCGCAGGCGACACCGCACTGTTCTGGAAAGATCTTTGGAGTGACCAGCTGAACGAAGAAGCCTTCCCCCGGGCTTTCTTACTCACCAAACTTGAGGATGCTTCGGTTGCTGACTTCTTGGCAATAACCAACATCCACACTGGCTTTCACCTCCCCCTGACTCCGCTGGCACGGCAAGAACTTCAACAACTACAGGTCCAAACGGCAGACACCACCCCTGATAGCGACAAACTTGACAAGTGGACCTATCCCTGGGGAGCCAAGTACACTTCGGCTAGATACTATAAATTCTTCTTCAGGAATGTCTTGGCTGATCCAGCCTTTGCTTGGATATGGGACTCCAAATGCACGTCCAAGATCAAAGTGTTTGCATGGCTACTCCTAGCAGACAGAATCAACACGAGAAACATGTTGAAAAGGAGGCACTACAACGTCGGCAACAATGTCAACTGTGCTATTTGTAGCTGCAATGAAGAAGAGACCGTTGAGCACCTTTTCTTCAACTGCCCCTTTAGCCGAAGATGCTGGAATGCGCTTGGTATCTCTTGGCCAAATGATGGAAACAGATTGCAGCTTATCCGAGGCGGAAGACTCCGTTGGCCCTCACCATTGTTCATGGAAATCTTCATGTTATCCGCCTGGAGTATCTGGAAAGAACGAAATGGAATTATCTTTAGAGGCATCCACCCCACCTTCACCTCTTGGAGATCTAGACTATGAACTGACCTAGATTTACTACGCCATAGGGTCAAGCCCCCCCTAGTAGAGTTTATCTCTGCCTTCATTGTAACACATTTGTAACCACCTACACTTTACTCCCCCCTCTGGGGGTGCTCTCGCACACCCTTGTAATTATCCACCTTGTAATCATGTAAACTAACACTCTGACAAAGTGATATAATATATGTGTCAGTAGGATCCTTTCCTACTGTCTTTGACCCCTAAAAAAAACTGGGCTAGGAGATTCCCATTGCCGGGCTGCCCGAGAGGCTCGCAACGTTGCGTATGAGCTGGGCGCAAGTAATTGGGCTGAGTCTAGTACGGAGGGGTGTGGGCCGCTTCGCTAACCAGCAACTTGCACACTGAATAGGATTTGGAGAGCAACTAATTAACGAGCGCTCCTTCGGGATCCTCACAACGATCAGGATCACTTGGCGCACTCTCAGCCGCCCGTCACGTGTAGCGCTCTGTGCTCTCCCTCCAGATTTTGTATTTTTATTTTTTCGCACGTGTTTTCGGCCTTTTCAATCGTTTTTTGGGTTTTTTCGACGTTTCGGTTTTCCATCGGTCTTTCTTAGCTTTTAGAAGAAAAAATTTAAAATTTTATTTTATGCGAATAAACATGTTTTCTTTTTTTTCTGTGAGAGTCACGATTTTCCATCCGTGGGAGGCACTATTTTGGTTTCGTGAGAGTCACGGGCGTGTCACTCGAAAACGAAAAAAACGCATTTTTTTATTGTTTTTCCATCCGTGAGAGGCACAGTTTTGCTTCCGCGATAGGCATGGTTGTGCTTTCGTGAGTGTCACGGCTGTGCCTCTCGGAAACGGAAAAAACGCGTTTTTTGTTTTTTTTTCTTCTTCCATTAGAGGCACAGGTTTGCTTCCGCGAGAGGCACAGTTGTGCTTTCGCGAGAGGTACGGCGGTGCCTCTCGAAAAAGAAAAAAAACGCGTTTTCTATTTGTTTTTCTCTTCCGTGAGGCACAGTTTAGCTTCCGCGAGAGGTATAATTGTGCTTTCGCGAGAGGCACGGCCATACCTCCTCGAAAAAGCCAAAAAAACACGTTTTCTTTTTTCCTTCCACGAGAGGTACGGTTTTGTTTTCGCGAGAAGCACAGTTGTGATTTCATGACAGGCATGGACATGCCTCTTTCGGAAAGGGAAAAAATTTGTGCTCCAAGTTTGGTTTTTTCATCCGGTTTTTTTCATCAAAAAAAGTTCGTCAAAACCTATCAACATGGGATCTAGTTTTAAAGTTCTTGACAGAACGAATCCAACGATGAAAACGGTTCAAGATTTGGACGCACGATTTAACAGATAAAATGTTTTGAATAGACAGATATATGAAAAAAAAGGAAAACTCTTAAGTTGCGACTAGTAGGGCACAATGTAGAAAGGTGGGAGTGATTTTTGCAATGAATACTCCTCAATCGCTGCTTCGGACCTAGCCCACGGTGTAGTTGATAGGCCTGCTCTACCATCAGAGAAAATATGTGAGGTCCTGTAGCCGTAGGATTAGAACCAACAACGTAAGGATTGAAGGGAACTCCTAGCCGAACTGAAGCCCACGCTCGAGCGCTTTGGGTCGGAGCATGAACTACTTAAAAATCAAACTCAAAATGAAAAGTTCACAGTAAAACGGTTGAAATGGGAATAGACATATCGACGACAAAGTCAACAGCCTCATGCGTTAACCACGAGACCACACTAAAATTTGTTGCCTCCTATGAAGAAAAAGCTCTATATACAATATAAATATACACTACGACGAAAAACCTTATACACATAATTTTACTAGCAGCGCAGTTTAAAATAATGCGTTACTGGTACTTAGCAATAGCGCGCATAAAAAAGCGTGCTACTACACTAGTACTACAAATGCTAGGACGTTGCTGACGGAGTAGGTTTAGTAGTAGCCCCGGTTTTTCAAAAGCGCTACTGCTATTGAACTTAGCAGCAGCATTTTTCACCCACCCTTGCTGCTGCTAAGTTTAGTCCACTCGTTGCAACTAATTTAGTCCGACCTCGCTCCGCGAATAGGTGTTTACCACCTTAAATACAATACTTTTCAAACCATCACAACCACTTGGTCTTCATTGAAATCTATGTGTAGGATCTAAACTGGGGAAGATTTCTATTGACAATTTAGATTCTACACAAAAAGATCATTGATGACCAATGTATTTTTATTTATTTTTGCATGCTTAGCCTTAGCAGTAGCGCGTTTTCCCACAAGGCGCTACTGCTACTGGGATAGCAGTAGCACTGCTTTGGTAAAAGGCTCTACTGCTATGGCGTTTAGCGGTAGCGCTTTGTCCTAAAGCGCGCTGCTGCTAAGCCCATCCTATCTTCTCCAACCGGCCACCCCTCACTCTCCCATGTCCACTCCCAGTCTCACTCTCCCGTGCGTTCCGCCGCCGTCGACGTTCAGCCCTCCCCCGCCACCGCATTGTCGTCGCCCCAAGGTATCCTCTCTCTCCTCCTCCCTCCTCCTGCCCCCTCTGGTCTCCCTCCGGCGGCCCTCCTGCCTCCTCCCACCACCACCTCCTCCTCCCTCCGGCGGCCCTCATCCCTCCTCCCACCACCACCTCCTCCTCCCTCCGGCGGCCCTCCTCCTCCCCCTCCTTTCTCCCTCCTCCTCCCTCCTCCCCCCCTCCAGTCACTGCCCCAGCTCCATACGCCACCCCTCCCTCCTTCCCCCCCTCCATTTGTCGCCATCTCGGCCTCCTCGCTCTCTCCTCCCTCCCTCCCTCCTGCCTCCCTCCCTCCCTTCCTCCCTCCTCCCATCCTCTACAAGTTTGTAATTAGGTATAGAAATAGTTTTAGTAATAGAAAATTTTAGTAATATAATTAGGTATAGAAATAGTTTGTAATTTTAGTAATATTAATATAGCTAGTTAAAATTTTACTATAGAACTAGTTTATTTTTAGTAAGAAAATTAATAGAACTAGTTTATTTTAGTAAGTGCTTAGTTGAACTAGTTAAATTAATGTCATTATCGTTTTGTGATCAAAGAATGTTATATGAGATTTGATGATCTAATTAAAAGTTTACTCGGTGGAATATGCAGGCTTTGTAGAGTCGTGTCTCCTTGGAGTGATCGTCATCCGAGCTACCTCTACTTCCTCTACACCCGAGTCGGTGAGCTAAAAGTCCACCTCCTCCTTCTCTACTCCTCGGTGTTGAATAGAGTAGAACTAGGGTATTTAGTTATGCTTCTTAACCAAATGAAATGTTCGGGTTATAAGATATATTGAAATGTTTGGGTGCGAATGCTTATGATAATTGATTCGGATATATGAGAGAAGGGACATCTTTGTATCGCAGGGAAAATCTGTGTGGTCTATGTTTTGCCGGAGTGTTGATTCATTTCTGTTCCGGCAAATTTCGGGTGCTCGATATGTCCTATTTTAGCAAAGATCATGCCAGATTTTTCTGTGAATTTAAGCATGACTTGTGCTAGAATATGTAGGAAATATCGGGTGCCCCGGATTTGCTAGAAAGAGAATTAAACGACATTTCGAGTTGACTTTAAGTCTGTCGGGGCTTCATATATGACAGTCAAAAAATCGGTGAGGGAGAGTCTCCATCATATATGAGAGAAGAAGAATGCGAACTGTTGTCGTGGGGGTTGCTTCTCCTTCTTCTCTTTGTGCTAGACCTTTGTTATGCACTAGGGGAAGAAGCAGTAGCGACCATCATCGACGGTCGAAAAAACGGTGAGGGAGTGTCCACTATATATGAGAGAAGGAGAATGCCGACTGTTGTCGTGGGGGTCACTACTCTTTCTTTGCCTTGTGCTAGATATTTGTAATGCACTAGGGAAAGGAGGAGTAGCGACCATCTCCGACGGTCACAATATCAGAGAGGGAGTGCCCACCATATACGTGAGATGAGAGTTTAGGAAGGAAGACTCGACAGACCTAAGTCAACCCGTTGCATATTGAGTAATAGTGATCTGTGTGTTGAGTTTCCTGGTAGTTGCCTTCGATTGATTTTCAATTAATGTTTCAACTATGAACATAGGAAATGTCTGACGATGAAAAGGATTTCGGTATGTGCGAATACTGCGAAGACGAGCGCGGCCTGTGCGACAGAAATTTCTTAGTTGGTGGTAGGCTCTTCAGCATCAAGCTGGATGAGACCTTCGAAGTGGATACAGTAAGTCACAACGACAAGTCTTTTTTTCGTAATTAAGCATGACTTCTGCTTCTTTTTCTTCAACTTATAATTTTAATGTTTTACTATTCTACCAGCGTATCCCCTGCCATGCAATAATTTATGTCTTGGATAAAATTGTTTCAGTCATATGAAAACTATGGAGGTAAAGAGAGTTCACTTGAGGACCGAGCATGGTTATACTTTTGCCGAAAAATATAAAATGCAGACACATACACCTATTTTGAATGCAAAAATTGGAGATCACTATGCAAGGGTTATGCATTTGAGCCTGATATGCTTATCACTTTTGATATTCGTTCGGAAGATGATATTGAAGGTAATATCGACATCTGGGTCGATGTGCAGACGCCTCCAGTTCTACCATTATGTGAGTTTCTCAACAATATTTATGTCTTGGATATTGTATATTCAAAAAATAGTTGACAACTAATTTCTATTGACAAATTATTTCCATTCAAGCAAGCATGTCCGGCGCTTGGTAGACATGACCTACTACTGTCTCGGGGTTGAACTAAACTGCGAGGAGATAAGTCATTATGTTTCATGGCTTGAGGATCTTGATACTGTCAAGACAAATTATTTTCCTGGACAGCAAAGTCTTAATACTCAAAATGTGCGACCACTAGCGTGCGTATTGAACTACGGCCACATCTATTTAGGAAAGATGATAAGATCTTTACTATTTGTCCTCTGTGCATCTTTTGCATACATTATTTTTTAAGCTAAACTTCATTGCTAAGTATGTTACTACGATGTTCTTCAATAGGGACTCCTGATGATAGTTGTGCCTCATTAGATCAAGGCTAAAGGTCGCATGAAGATGGTTAACTTACGGCCAAGACATCCTACATTGCACATGAGTGCATTCATGATTTCTAAAAGCGAGCAAGTTTTAATAGTCAAAGACTGGAGCAAAATTGTGAAGGATGACAGAGAATTACTAGAGGGCAACAATTAGAAGCGCAACCCACAATTAGGAGACAGGTTCATCTGCATGCTCCAATATGATGAATCAGGAGTGCTAAACATGTTCTATGCTATTTTACCTGAGAGAGAGCAGCAGGAGTGATTAGCTAGCTAGAATGAGTTTGAAGATGATCATGATGTGCTACACTATGACTATGATGATTAAATAGCTAGTGTTGGTGGTAATGACTATGATGATTATTATTAGCTAGTGTTGGTGGTGATTAGATGGCTACACTATGACTATGATGATTAAATAGTGTTGGTGGTAATGACTATGATGATTATTAGCTAGTGTTGTTGGTGATGATATGATGCAAGAGTTTTTATATTAATATGATGATGATGATAATGATGATGATGATGAGTTATTATATCATTGGGTGAAAGAACCACGGATTAGTTTCAAGTGGATGTATCCTCAGTGACCAAGTCATGGATTATCGTGATCCTAAGTGACTTCATGTAAAAACAATCTCTAAATTGCCACTGTAGGAAACTTGTATAAATGTGTATGAATACGACATAAAATAAAAAAGAAATAAAATACGGAATAATAGTAGTAGCGCAGGCAGTGAGACGGGCTACTAGTATTTACCAGTAGCGCCTTTTGCACGACGCGCTACTACTAAGTAGATATAGCAGTAGCGCGGGCTAGCAAACACTACTGCTAACCTTTATATTGACACGCTACTGCTAGGCTTTTCCCTAGTAGTGATATAGTAGTATTATATTGACACTATAAATTATTTCAATAAAGAAAACGTAATGTTTGAAAAGAATTCACAAAAACCACGAATTTAAAAAAAACTGAAAAGGTTCTTACCAATTGAAGAAAGTTCACGAAAATGGAAAAAGTTCGTGACTTTGAAAAACAAACTTAACAAATTTGAAAAGGCATAAAATTGAAGAATGTCCATTGATTCGAAAAATAGTTTGAAAAAAGTTCATCAACTTTTAATAAGAAAATTATGAATTCCAAAAAAGTTCTTCAAAAAAATTCAGGGATTTTAACAAAGTCCATCCCTGTTAGCCATGTGAGTTTTGAGTTCCCGGGGCGGACGTGTAATCACAGTGAGCTGCAGTCGGCTCTTTGGAAAGATAGCTCGTCCTTGGGAAGGTCGTAGAGCAGGTGCATGTTCTGCAACTGGAAGTTGCCGATGACGCTCATGCCGTTGGATGTATGCATCACCATGCATGACGTGGAATTATCCAGCCGCACCCAGTAGTTCTCCGGCGGCAGCACCATGTCTGCTTCGCCACTGAAGTGAAACACCAAGGTCGTAGAGCAGGTGCATGTTCTGCACTGTTCTCCCGTTCAGCTGCGTCCGGAGCTCCTTGCTTAGGGGCCAGTAGGCCCCATGGGCCAGAGTCGCAGTGGGGTTGCATGAGTCGATAATGACCCCGCCGCTGCCGTTTTGTTTCAGAGCAAACACCGTCGGTGGGATGAACAGTCTTGTGTGTCCCACACTTATCCCGATGAGTGGGACATAGTAGAATGGGTACTTTTTGGGGACATTCACGAATGACATGGACATCACAGGGCTGCCGCCGCTAAGACTCGCCAAGGCGCCGACAAAAAGGTGGCTGCTGGCACTGGCAGTGGTGTTGCCGCGAAGATAGGGGGTGTGGCAGTAAGAGAACTTTTTGGCTCCAACCTGAGAGATGAGCGATAGGGGCCGCGGACAAGCCCTATGAGACCGGACGCCCTGTGAAGGGACGCCCTATGAGACCGCGGACAAGCACAAGGTGTGGTTGCATGGCACGGGATGAAAGCTGTCCGAGTTGGACGCATTATAGTAGGGCAGGCCCTGCTTGACGCATGATCCTTTGAGGCTGCAGGTGGAACACTGCGTCCAGATGAGGTCGCTGCCTGTGTCGATGAGGGCCTCCGCGCGCTGCGGTGGGTTGCCGATCAAGTACTCAGCGACGTACTGGCTGGTGTTCCAATGGACCGGCATGGCCGTTGGCCATGGCGCGCTGCACGCGCTCCGCCGTGGTGTAGCTCCCCTTGCCATCAACATGGGTGAGCTCCATGTGGAACCCTGCGCTACTACAAGTAACTAGGGTAGCAGTAGTGGAGCACAACACAACAGCGATCAGCACCAGGCTTAGTTCCATTGTTTCACTCGTTGGTTTGGTGCTGGCTCCTCGCCATGTTATATCTTAATTTGCAACTTGTGGCCTAAATTAAATATGCATGTCTACTATTCAAGGTGAATGAGTATGTAGTTGTTTGCACACAACCACTAATGCAAAGAAATAGAAACAGATGGCGAATCAATTTAAAAATCAAGATATTAATGCAATTAATTAGACAAATAGTTAATTAAATGTGCAATTAAATAGATCTAATGAAATAGGGATTTTTTGTGCTGAATTAATTGAAAAATCAATTCATTGATATGAAGGCTAATAATTAGGCCTACAGACAATTAGAAGTGTAGCTATTTTCCAGTTAATAAGACAATTAATGAATTAGGCAGAAAATTAATCACACTGAATCAACCATATAGCCATTAATGTGAAAACAATTTAAAAAAAACTAGCGCCTAATCAATTTGAAAATCAAATCATTAATACAATAAATCTGCTAGACGGTTAATTACATGTACAATTCATTAGGTCCATTTAAAAATAGATTTTTTCCCGCTTAATCTCTATTATTAAAGACGTATATGTGTGTAGTCATTCGCCCATAACCATTAATGCAAAAATTAGAAACAGAGTAACACAATTAATTAGGTACATTTCAATAGGAATTTTTTGCATCCAATCAATTTCAAAACTAAGGTATTAATGCAACTTATTAATTAGTTAGACAATTAATTAGCCCTACAGGTAATTAGAAGTACTCCCTCCATTTGTATATAAGGCCTAATGTGTTTTTCTAGACTAATTTTGACCATACGTTAGAGCAATAATATATAACATGCATGTAACCCCAAGCACACCGTTAAGTTCATATGTGGAAGGAGTATCTAATGATATAATTTTCATATGATACATCTCATATATTATAAATCTTATCAATAGTCAAAGCCAACCTCGAAAAATGCAGTAGGCCCTATATATATATATGGATGAGTGAGTAGGGATTTTCTTCGCGCGGAATCAGTTTAAAAGCGCTCGTGGGTGAGGAAGGCCAGCCGACTTTCGCTGGCATTGTCGAGTACTAGCGGGCTCTTAGGGCATGGCGGACCAATGCTTGCCACCATGGACAACGGCCAACAAGCCCTCGTGACATGGGCGACCAAGCGCTCGCCCAGATGGATGGCGATCGTGCTCTGCAGGACGTCCACACACTCGACGGTAGCTCACTGGAGGACGAGCAAGTAGTGACGTTCGAGGGCTCCAATTGCGCCTTCGAAGACAATGATGATGATCGAGGACAATCGGCCAAACGACAACATTTTTTTATATTGTTCTATCCTGTAGCAACGTACGAGTATGTATGTAGTTAGTCTGGATAATATGTGGAAACAAACCAACTAACGGAGGATCAATTATGATACATTCATAATTTAATACACTAGCTAGTATAATCAAGTCTTGGGTGCCACTAGTAGAAAAAGGGCCTGTTGTCCCGGTTCGTAAGGGCCTTTTGTCCCGGTTCCTGAACCGGGACTAAAGGGTCGGTACTAATGCCCTGTCCCTTTAGTCCCGGTTCAATTCAGAACCAGGACAGATGGGCCTCCACGTGGCCTGTGCGCGGAGCCCAGGCAGGAGGGCCTTTGGTCCCGGTTGGTGGCACCAACCGAGACCAAGAGGCATCCACGCGTCAGCATTTCTGTGGCTGGGGTTTTTGTTGTTTTTTAGAAAGGGGGTGGGGGTTGGGGGGTTTTGGGGGGTTAATTTAGGTGTTTCATATATTGTGTTAGCTAGCTATAATTAATAGAGAGAAGTGTCCTCTCTTATGTCCGTGCTTGGTCGACGCTACGTACTATACATACGTATAGAGAGGACTAGACACGCTAGCTAGCTAGTAAGCAAACGAAGGAAACAGAAGATCGTCATGAACATATATGCATACAGAGAGAAGTGATATCGACCACCTCTCCTTCTTCGAGAGATTGGTCGAACAACATGTTCTCGTATATCTATCCGACACTACCGGCTACATATATACAATAACTATCTCTTACAAATATAATCTCCTAACATACGGACTCATGGTCCACATAGTATTCTCCGTCTTCAGCGATCACGTGGTCAAGAAAGAATGCCGCCAATTCCTCTTGAATTGCTCGCATGCGAGCTGGTGCTAGGAGTTCATCCCGCTTCCGAAACATCTAATTTGAAGAAGGGGGTCAATACATATATATATGAATGAATGAAACTCAACACAAATGATGGTAATAAAATAAAATTGTGAATGTTGTTATTTACGCAATTCATATTATTCGTCAGAGTAGCCCCACTCACAGGTCGTGTGGCGGATGGACTCGCAAACGTAGTATCCACAGAAATCATTACCTTGTTCCTGCCACAACCACTTTACAAGAAATAGAGGTCAATCAAACTGATAAGCAAGAATGCCAAATGGTATTGATGAAACTAGCGCTTGAATCAATAGGAGATGCGCGGAACATGCTACTATAGTACTTACTTTCGGGTGTCTAAATTGCAGCTTCTTCGGGAGTCCCGGAGCTTTTTTGGTGAATTTTTTCCAAACCCTGCCAGACAAAGCAAACAATTACTTGATATATCAGGAAATGAACAAAGTTGCTGATATGGTGGATAATGATCGAATTAACTTACTTCTCTAGCATTTGAGTCATGTCCGCATAGTCCTGGGGATCTTTTCGTCTTGAGTCTAAGACGGTTACTAGTCCCTGCTCAAGCTTAATCTCTAGGAGAATATAGTGGAAACTGCACACGCATGCATAACTCATCAATTACATTACTATAACCTTGACTAATATATAAGGGAAACCGAATACGCACAAGACAGTAACACTCACTTGAATTTGTAAGGAAAGAGTATTATATCTTTGTTTTCATTTATTACCAACGATCGTAGCAAGTTGGCCTCGGTATCTGCGGCATGAAATTTAACCTGAGTTGCATCTATGATATTTGTGTTAATGAACCCAATATCACTGATTTGTCTTTTCTTCAATCGACGATCTTCAATCTGCATAATATAGTGAGGATAATTATAAATACATGCAATGAAAGAGCTGAGCTATATAGAGAGACTTAATGACAGAAGTAGTACTACTTACAGACAGTAGCAGGTGACCGTTGCTTTATCGAGGGCCAATTGATTGAAAAACTGAAAGAACTCCTCAAATGGAACAGGCAACAGATTAATTCCAACGAGATCATGCTCCTTTTTAACTCTCACATACAAAGTACTCCTCCCCCCAGACTCTCTGCAGATTTTCAAGTACCAATCATGCAATCTTCGCATCATCATTGATAGAGATCTTTCATCTTTGACGAGAGGCTTCCCGTACTCGTATCTTTGTATCTGCACCTCCATGAAATCATAATGTACATCGTCGGGTAGGTAATCTCCAAGATTGCTATAACCGGGCACCATCCTCGGATCATTAGCGACGATGTATCTAGGCACCTTGAGCGGGGGGCACGATTGCTTCCCTTGTTCGCCGAGCTGGGCAATTTGTTTCCCAGCTCGTCATTCTTTCAGCCTTTGATCATTGACAGTACTTCCCGACCGCTCCGCTTCGGCAAATTCCTTTCCAATAATGCGCTCATAGTTTCCTTTCGGCGGAGACTTGGGTGGTTTTGTCAGGGCAACCAGAGTGCGCTTCGCTTTCACCGGATCTACCTTCTCCTCCGGAGGTGGATGTTTCTTTGCTTTCACCCCTTCAAAGAAGTTCCTCACTTCTTCTCGCGTGATCTCGGTGTTCTCCTCCGGGGTCCTCTCGTATGGTAACTTCTCTGGAGTCTTCAGAGAAGGACCGAATCTGTATGTCCTCCCGCCTCTGGCTGTACTGCTAGACGCCGGCAGAGCAGACGGAGCGGTTGTCTTCTTTACTTGATTACGAGGCGGAGGAGACGGACTACGACGCGCCGGAGTAGCCGGAGCGGCGGCAGGTCTCTTCCGCCCTTGCTGACGAGGCGGAGAAGGAGGAGGCTGGCTGCTCGGGCGCGCCGACGCAGGCGGAGTGCCGCCACGCACCGGAGAAGGAGCCGGCCGAATGCCCTGATCGTCACTCGCCGGAGGAGGAGGTGGTGGAGGAGGCGGAGTCCCCTGACTCGCCGGAGGAGGAGGAGGAGGCGGAGGCGTCCAGTTCGGAAGGTGGATGAGCTCCATCCGCCATAGGCATGGAGTCTTCAGAGTAGAACCCAGCCGAGTCACCCCTTCACCGGCAGGGTGGTCAAGCTGGAGGTCCTCAAATACCTCCGTTATTTCATCCACCATCACCCTAGCATATCCTTCTCGAATCGGCCGGCAGTGAAAAGTTGCGCCAGGTTCAGTAGGCAAAATAGAGCCAACAGCTGCCTTGACCTTCATATTAATCCATTGCGTCATAAGGAGCCAACAGTTCGTTTGCTGCGATTTGCTTCTCGTTCCTCTATCGCTTGTACCCTAGCGTGCAGCGCCTGCAGTTGGGTCTGCTCCACTTTCTTCCTCCTCCCGTGGCATTTATAACCGCCTGCGTCCGGAAACCCAGCCTTCCACAGAATGGAGCCTGGCATGCCTCGTGTTCGTCCAGGGTGCTCAGGATTCCCGAGGGCCATTGTGAGCTCGTCGTTCTCTCTGTCTGGAACGAACGTCCCTTGCTGCGCTGCTTCGATATAATGCTTAAGCCTCTTGACTGGTATTTCCATTTGCTCGTCCGTCCAAATGAACTTCCCTGATACAGGGTCCAAGGTTCCGCCAGCCCCGAAGAACCAAGTCCGGCAACGGTCTGGCCTGTTAATTGTCTCTGGTTCGATCCCTTTATCAACCAGATCATTCTCAATCTGGGCCCACTTAGGCCGGGCTGCGAGGTAGCCACCTGACCCCGTGCGATGGTGATGCTTCTTCTTCGCAGCATTTTACTTGTTTGTCGCCGACATCTTCTTACTCTTTTCCGATGTCTGGTGGGCCACAAATTCTCATATCTGCCCTTGAATTCTGGTGTCTCTTTATTTTCGACAAACTTATTCAGCTCTTTCTTCCACCTCCTGAATAGTTCTGCCATCCTCTTAAGAGCAAAAGACTTGATTAATTGCTCTTTAACTGGCTTCTCCAGATCATCCTCTGGCGGTAGGCTGAAATTTGACTTCAGCTCAGTCCAAAGATCATTTTTCTGCATATCATTGACATAAGACACCTCAGGGTCTTCTGTAGCTGGCTTTAACCATTTCTGGATGCTGATCGGGATCTTGTCCCTAACCAAAACCCCGCAATGAGCAACAAATGCGCTCTTTGTCCGGAGGGGTTCAATCGGTTGGCCGTCGGGCGCGATTTCTATGATCTCAAACTTTTCATCCGAGCTCAACTTTCTCTTCGGGCCTCGTCTCTTTACCGAAGTTGTGCTCGATCCGGAGGGCTAGAAAAAAGAACAAAGACTTAATTAATATGTGTACATACCAAAACAATGAATGCATCAATTAGCTAGTCACCAGAAGCTTAACTAATATATATACCTGGCCAGACTCGGTTCGGTCACCGGAGACGTCATCACGGTCTCCTTCTTGCACCGGCATTGTGTCACCGGAGCCGTCCTCACGGTCTCCTTCTTGCACCGACATTAGGTCACCGGAGCCATCATAATCATAGCCAGCTACTTCCAGACCATCGGTGTCGTTGAGAAACAACGAGCAGACGGCATCACTTCCTCGTGCGATTATGTCCCCCAACAACTCTTCTTGTACTTCGTCTCGGGCGGTGTCCATAGTTTCTTCAAATATTTACAACATGGCAATTATTATTCAAACATGATAGATGGATATATTAGTGGCAAACGTAGAACTAATATTAATTAGTGGCCTCGACGCTGCTTCTCTAGGGTTTGGGGTGGCCTCGACAACACTTCAAGGATAAAAAAAGAAGAGGAAGAAGAAAAAAAAGAGGAAGAAGAAGAAAAAAAATCGGGAACGAGGGTCGTCGAGGGTCAGGGTCGCCGAGCGGTAGAGGAAACCTTAAATAGCAAGTATCGTGGGTGTGAGATACATGTGGCCGTCGGTGTCGGACACTACATCCCCCTCGTGTTGAAGTTATCGGGAGGGGGTATATCGACCCCCCCCCCACGTGTTGAAGTTATCGGGAGGGGGTATATCGACCCCACCCCACGTGTTGAAGTTATCAGGAGTTTATATCGACACGACATACGTACATGCGGGAAAATAATATTATCAGGGAGGGGGTATATATATCGACCCCCCCCCCCTCGTGTTGATGTTATCGGGAGTTTATATCGACACGACATACGTACATGGGAAAATAATATTATCGGGGAGGGGGTATATCGACCCCCCCCCCTCGTGTTGAAGTTATCGGGAGGGGGTATATCGACCCCCCCCCCATGTGTCGAAGAAAAAATAAGAAAAAAAGAGGGGAAGAAGAAAGGAATAGAGGAGAAGAAGAGGAAAAAAGAGGGGAAGAAGAAAATAATATTAATTCTATTTTTCTCTTCTTCTCCTCTATTCCTTTCTTCTTCTCCTCTTCTTTTTCTTCTTTTTTCTTCTTCTTATTTATTTCTCCTCGTCTTCCTCTCCCCTCTTCTTCTCCTTTCTTCCTCTTCTCATTTCCTTTTTCCTCTCATTCTTTTTCTTCTTCTTCCTTCTTAAAAATACATGAAGTAGTATTGCTTGTTTTTTTTAAAATAATGTTCAAACAGAAATTTTAGAAAAAAAATAAAGCTTTTGCCTAATTCATTGTTCATATGAATATGCAAATGTTTGCATATTTACAATAATCAATATCACCAAAAAAATCTATGAACAGAAAAAATACATATAATCAGGAAAAAAACATATATGAATTTGCAAAAAACAGGGGGGGAAGAGGGGGGCGGTGCCGGCCCTGACCAAAGCGAGAGCCGACGGCGGCGCGGGGCGGCGACGGCGTCGGGGTGGCGACGCGGGGCGGCGACGGCGTAGGGGCGCGACGTGGGGCGGCGACGGCGTCGGGACGGTGCGGGGAGGTGACCGCGACGGTGCGGGGTGGCGCGCAGCGACGGAGTCGGGGCGGCGCGGGGTGGCAACGGCGTTTGGGTGGCGCGGGACGGCGACGGAGGCAGGGCGACGACGGCGACGGCGAGGCGCAGAGGGGCAGCCTGGCGGCGTCGGGCGGGGAAGACAAACTGAATGGAAATTTTCACAAGTGCTAGTTATATAGACGAAGCATTGGTCCCGGTTCGTGGCACCAACCGGGACCAATGCCACCTTTAGTCCCGGTTGGTGCCACCAACCGAGATCAAAGGCCGAAGCGGCGGCCTTTGGTCCCGGTTGGTGGCACCAACCGGGACTAAAGGGGGGCATTGGTCACGGTTTGTGCCATGAACCGTGACCAATGCCCCCTTTAGTCCCGGTTGGTGCCATCAACCGGGACCAAAGGCCTGCGCTGCCAAAGCCGCGGTGTGGTGGGATGTTTAGTCCCACCTCGCTAGCTGAGGAGCGGCCGCACCTGTCTATAAGCGCTACCCCGCCCTCTCCATCGAACTCCTCAGAACTGCAGGCCTTTGGGCCTAATCTCACACCGCTATGCCTGTGGGCCTGCTGGGCCTTCTGCGGGCCTGAATCCTGGCCCATGGATGGGCTTCTAGTCGTATTCAGACCGTGGTGGCCCAGTAGGTGGCATTTTTTACTATTTGTTTTTTCATTTCTACTTAGAACTAAATACTTATAGTTTTTTGGTGATTTTTTTCTTTTAGGTCACAAAAATTATAAACTTTCTGTTAGTGCCATTAGTTTTAAAATTTGAATAGTTTAAATTTGTGTAAATCACTAGTTTATGAATAACTTTACTATAAAATTTGATTTTTGATTCATTCTTTTTCCTGCTATTTAATATTACTGTGTTTTATCATTATACTCAATTTGGTAATTTTAGTTAGTCATAACAAATATTATAGGCATTTTTTTCTTTTTTGCTATTTATTTTTTCATTTCTACTTAGAACAAAATACTCATAGTTGTTTAGTGATTTCTTTTTTCTTTTTGGTCACAAAAATTATAAACTTTCTGCATTATTTAGTTTCTTTTGTTTTTTGCTTTATTTCTTAATTCTTTTTGCTTTTATTTTTAGAAAAATTATAAACTTTCTGTTAGTGCCATTAGTTTTCAAATTTGAAAACACTTTTTTAGTTTTTTTTTCTTTGTTGCTTTATTTATTTTATTTTGTTTCTACTTACAACAAAATACTTATTGTTGCTATTTTTATTTTTTTTCAGTTTTTTTTGTTTTCTGTATTATTTATTTTCTTTTGTTTTTTCTTTATTTTTTAATTCTTTTTGCTTTTAGGTCAGCAAAATTGTAAACTTTCTCTTAGTGCCATTAGTTTTAGAAAAATTATAAACTTTCTGTTAGTGCCATTAGTTTTCAAATTTGAATAGTTAAAATTTGAATTCTTTGAAATTTGTGTGCATCACAAGTTAAAAAATGAACATAGATGCACCTATAGAGAAAATTCGACCTAAATTCATAGTTTTCAAATGAACTCTAAAAAATTTGGCATAGCATACTCGTGTGTTACAAAGTTGGCATGGTATCATCATAATAGTTGCGGGAGAAAGTCTTCACTTTTTCTTCGCTTGTGTCATTTGCTTATTGCGCCGTAACCATGGATAATCTTCATTGTTTATCAGGATGCTTGGCTCAGCCTTCACATTGAAGGGAGGAATTTCATTAAACTTTTCATAATCTTCAGACATGTCTGTCTTGCCCTCCACTCCCAGGATATCCCTTTTTCCTGAAAGAACTATGTGGCGCTTTGGCTCATCGTATGATGTATTTGCTTCCTTATCTTTTGTTTTTCTCGGTTTGGTAGAGATGTCCTTCACATAGATAACCTGTGCCACATCATTGGCTAGGACGAACGGTTCATCAGTGTACCCAAGATTTTTCAGATCTACTGTTGTCATTCCGTACCGTGGGTCTACCTGTACCCCGCCGCCTGACAGATTGACCCATTTGCACTTAAACAAAGGGACCTTAAAATCATGTCCGTAGTCAAGTTCCCATATGTCCACTATGTAACCATAATATGTGTCCTTTCCGCTCTCGGTTCTGCATCAAAGCGGACACCGCTGTTTTGGTTGGTGCTCTTTCGATCTTGGGCGATCGTGTAAAATGTATTCCCATTTATCTCGTATCCTTTGTAAGTCAATACAGTCAAAGATGGTCCCCTGGACAACAAGTACAACTCATCACAAACAGTGTTGTCACCTCCGAGACGTGTTTCCAATCAACTGCTGAAAGTCCTGATGTGTTCACATGTAATCCAGTCGTCGCACTGCTCCGGGTGTTTGGAGCGCAGACTGTTCTTGTGTTCATCGACATACGGGGTCACCAAGGTAGAGTTCTATAGAACTGTGTAGTGTGCTTGAGACCAAGAATATCTGTCCCTACATATTATTGAGTCACTTCCAAGAGTGCCTTTTCCAGTCAGTCTCCCCTCATACCGTGATTTAGGGAGACCTATCTTCTTAAGGCCAGGAATGAAGTCAACTCAAAACCCGATAACATGCTCTGTTTGATGGCCCATGGAGATGCTTCCTTCTGTCCTAGCGCGGTTACGGACATATTTCTTTAGGACTCCCATGAACCACTCAAAGGGGAACATATTGTGTAGAAATACGGGCCCCAGGATGACAATCTTGTCGACTAGATGAACTAGGATGTGCGTCATGATATTGAAGAAGGATGGTGGGAACACCAGCTCGAAACTGACAAGACATTGCGCCACATCACTCCTTAGCCTTGGTACGATTTCTGGATCGATCACCTTCTGAGAGATTGCATTGAGGAATGCACATAGCTTCACAATGGCTAATCGGACGTTTTCCGGTAGAAGCCCCCTCAATGCAACCGGAAGCAGTTGCGTCATAATCATGTGGCAGTCATGAGACTTTAGGTTCTGAAACTTTTTCTCTGGCATATTTATTATTCCCTTTATATTCGACGAGAAGCCAGTCGTGACCTTCATACTGAGTAGGCATTCAAAGAAGATTTCTTTCTCTTCTTTCGTAAGAGCGTAGCTGGCAGGACCTTTATACTGCTTCGGAGGCATGCCGTCTTTTTCATGCAAACGTTGCAGGTCCTCCCGTGCCTCAGGTGTATCTTTTGTCTTCCCATACACGCCCAAGAAGCCTAGCAGGTTCACGCAAAGGTTCTTCCTCACGTGCATCACGTCGATTGAAGAGCGGACCTCTAGGTCTTTCCAGTAGGGTAGGTCCCAAAATATAGATTTCTTCTTCCACATGGGTGCGTGTCCCTCAGCGTCATTCGGAACAGCTAGTCCCCCGGGACCCTTTCCAAAGATTACGTGTAAATCATTGACCATAGCAAGTACGTGATCACCGGTACGCATGGCGGGCTTCTTCCGGTGATCTGCCTCGCCTTTGAAATGATCATGATTGGGGTGATTCTTCTTGTGATCTTGAAAATTTATTTAAGCCCCATGATGAATATGAGATTGATAATAGTGTTTGCAATATTATTGAAAGTGGGTTTGGAAGAGTGTCAACTTTAGATCCCACATATCTGGAGAATGTTCAATCTTATGAATTTTTTTTATAAAGGTGAGTTTGGAGAGGTCATGACTTTAGTTAATGTTGATCCCACTATTTTGGAAGAATGTCAACTTTGCATGCATGTGGATCGTGTTGAAAATATTTTATGTGATAGCTATTTTATTGAATTTTCTTATGATCCTACATGTAATTATTATGAGAGAGGAAAATATGGTGGTAGAAATTTTCATGTTACTAAATTACCTCTCGTTATGTTGAGATTACTATTCTTTCTTTCCTCTTCCATGCATATGCTAGTTTTTGCTTGCCATGATAATTTGTTTTCCTATAAGATGCCTATGCATAGGAAGTATGTTAGACTTAAATGTGTTTGTCACATGTTTTATGATGCTCTCTTTGTGCTTCAATTCTTGTCTTTCATGTGAGCATCATTGAAATTATCAATGCCTAGCTAAAAAGGCTTTAAAGAAAAGCGCTTGTTGGGAGTCAACCCAATATTTTTCCTTGCTGTTATTCAATAAATAATTTATATAGATTCTGTTTTGGTTGTGTTTTTTGTGTTTAATTAGTGTTTGTGCCAAGTAGAACCGTTGGGAAGACTTGGGGAAAGTCTTGTTAATCTTGCTGTAAAAAAACAGAAACTTTAGCACTCACGAGAAGTGCTGTAATTTTTATTTGGAAAGTGATATTTAGTTAATTCTTTTCGAAGATGATTAATATATAAATTCCTCACGTCCAGCAATTTATTTTAGAAATTTTGGGGTTCCAGATCTTGCGCTAGCTACAGATTACTACAGACTGTTCTGTTTTTGACAGATTCTGTTTTCCGTGTGTTGTTTGCTTTTTTTGATGAATCTATGGCTAGTAAAATAGTTTATAAACCATAGAGAAGTTGTAATACAGTAGGTTTAACACCAATATAAATAAAGAATGAGTTCATTACAGTACCTTGAAGTGGTCTTTTTTTTTCTTTCGCTAACAGAGCTCACGAGATTTTCTACTTTATGTTTTGTGTTGTGAAGTTTTCAAGTTTTGGGTAAAGATTTGATGGATTATGGAACAAGGAGTGGCAAGAGCCTAAGCTTGGGGATGGCCACGGCACCCCCAAGATAATCTAAGGACACCTAAAATCCAAAGCTTGGGGATGCCCCGGAAGGCATCCCCTCTTTCGTCTACTTGTATCGGTAACTTTACTTGGAGCTATATTTTTATTCACCACATGATATGTGTTTTGCTTGGAGCGTCTTGTATGATTTGAGTCTTTATTTGTTAGTTTACCACAATCATCTTTGCTGTACACACCTTTTGAGAGAGAGACACATGATTCAGAAATTATTAGAATACTCTCTGTGCTTCACTTATACCTTTTGAGTTATATAGTTCTGCTCTAGTACTTCACTTATATCTTTTATACCACAATCATCTTTGTTTTATAGAAACTAGTGATCTCTCATGCTTCACTTATATTATTTTGAGAGTCTTAAATAGCATGGTAATTTGCTTAAATAATCCTAATATGCTAGGTATACAAGATTAATAATAAAATTCTCTTATGAGTGTGTTGAATACTAAGAGAAGTTTGATGCTTGATGATTGTTTTGAGATATGGAGGTAGTGATATTAAAGTTGTGCTTGTTGAGTAGTTGTGAAATTGAGAAATACTTGTGTTAAAGTTTGCAAGTCCCATAGCATGCACGTATGGTAAACGTTATGTAACAAATTTGAAACATGAGGTGTTCTTTGCTTGTCCTCCTTATGAGTGGCGGTCGGGGACAAGCGATGATCTTTTCCTACCAATCTATCCCCCTAGGAGCATGCGCGTAGTGCTTGGTTTTTGATGACTTGTAGATTTTTGCAATAAGTATGTGAGTTCTTTATGGCTAATGTTGAGTCCATGGATTATACGCACTCTCACCCTTCCATTATTGCTAGCCTCTTCAGTACCGTGCATTGCCCTTTCTCACATTGAGAGTTGGTGCAAACTTCATCGGTGCATCCAAACCCCGTGATATGATATGCTCTTTCACACATAAACCTCCTTATATCTTCCTCAAAACAGCCACCATACCTACCTATTATGGCATTTCCATAGCCTTTCCGAGATATATTGCCATGCAACTTTTCACCATTTCGTTTATCATGACACGTTCATCATTGTCATATTGCTTTGCATGATCATGTAGTTGACATCGTATTTGTGGCAAAGCCACCATTCATAATTTTTCATACATGTCACACTTGATTCATTGCATATCCCGGTACACCGCAGGAGGCATTCATATAGAGTCATACCTTGTTCTAGTATCGAGTTGTAATCATTGAGTTGTAAATAAATAGAAGTGTGATGATCATCATTTAATAGAGCATTGTCCCAATAAAAAAAGAGAAAGGCCAAAAAATTGAAGGCCCAAAAAAAGAAATAAAAAGGGACAATGCTACTATCCTTTTTCCACACTTGTGCTTCAAAGTAGCACCATGATCTTCATGATAGAGAGTCTCTTCTTTTGTCACTTTCATATACTAGTGGAAATTTTTCATTATAGAACTTGGCTTGTATATTCCAACAATGGGCCTCCTCAAGTGCCCTAGGTCTTCGTGAGCAAGCAAGTTGGATGCACACCCACTAGTTTCTTTTGTTGAGCTTTCATACATTTATAGCTCTAGTGCATCCGTTGCATGGCAATCCCTACTCCTTGCATTAACATCAATCGATGAGCATCTCCATAGCTCATTGATTAGCATCGTTGATGTGAGACTTTCTCCTTTTTGTCTTCTCCACATAACCCCCATCATTATACTCTATTCCACCCATAGTTCTATATCCATGGCTCACGCTCATGTATTGCGTGAAGGTTTATAAAGATTGAGATTACTAAATTATGAATTGCTTGGCTTGTCATCAGGGTTGTGCATGATGAGAGCATTCTTGTGTGACGAAAATGGAGCATGACTAAACTATATGATTTTGTTGGATGAACTTTCTTTGGCCATGTTATTTTGAGAAGACATAATTGCTTAGTTAGTATGCTTGAAGTATTATTATTTCTATGTCAATATTAAACTTTTATCTTGAATCTTTCGGATCTGAATATTCATGCCACAATTAAGGAGAGTTACATTGAAATTATTCCTAGTAGCATTCCACATCAAAAATTCTATTTTTATCATTTACCTACTCGAGGATGAGCAGGAATTAAGCTTGGGGATGCTTGATACGTCTCCAACGTATCTATAATTTTTGATTGCTCCATGCTATATTATCTACTGTTTTGGACATTATTGGGCTTTATTATCCACTTTTATATTATTTTTGGGACTAACCTATTAACCGGAGGCCCAGCCCAGGATTGCTGTTTTTTTGCCTATTTTAGGGTTTCGAAGAAAAGGAATATCAAATGAAGTCCGAACGTAATGAAACCTTCAGGAACATGATTTTCTCACCGAACATGATCCAGGAGACTTGGACCCTACGTCAAGCAACCAACAGGGAGGCCACAAGGTAGGGGGCGCGCCTACCCCCCCCCCCCCCAGGAGTTGCCCTCCACCCTTGTGGGCCCCCTGTTGCTCCACCGACGTACTTCTTCCTCCTATATATACCTACGTACCCCCAAACGATCAGATACGGAGCCAAAACCCTAATTCCACCGCCACAACTTTCTGTATCCATGAGATCCCATCTTGGGGCCTGTTCCGGTGCTCCGCCGGAGGGGGCATCGATCACAGAGCACCTCTAGCGTTTCACACCTAACCCCTAACAGATCCCACCGGATCTTCCTCTAGGGGGTAGACAATGCCAATCATAATCAATTCCACCAGACAGAGTTCCGAGGGATTGTGAGGTGAAACTATCTCTGTCAGTTTTGAGAAGTGCAATAAAGTCGAGTTTTTTTTTGTTCTATCGATCTCTCTACAAGGAACCTTCTTTTAGCCAAGTCAGTCAGACCTATGCTATTCCAAAAGATTCCTTTCATAGATCATCGTGGAATTTCTTTTTAAGCTTAACCCTAGCACTTCTCTGAACAGCCGAAGTCGGGTATACTTTACTCTTCCATGTTCGTTTGGGCTTACCCCCAGCCCCCGACGTGTCTATGTCCGAATGATGACTAGGGAGAATAACTTTTGCCGGTGAAGGCTCTACACTATCCTCAGTGTCCGAACCTAGTAAATCCCCATCAGCCTCTGAAGGAGGCATTAAATTATCACATAATCTTTCTAGGGCTGATATTCCTAATTGTTTCACTTCGTCATTATTCATGGGTTTAACCGCCGCTAGATTACGAATAATTTCAGAGGCCTGCTCCACTTCTAATCCTAGTAGGTCATTAATAGACTTCGCAATTTTTGTTTCATTCAAACCCAATGAAACTCCTAGGTTGTTGGCCTTAGCTAAAATTTCATGTTCTGAAAAATGCATAATGGAACAACTTTTATTAACAGATATACCTGTAGTTGCGTCGACATCACGAAGCTTGGCCGCCCTCATGGCACGCCCATACTACGGGTCGTCAGCGTCTGGTTGGTCTTGGATCCGGTCACTAACACACCTGCCAGCCATCACTGGGTCCATGATATTGATGCTTTGAAGTTCGAATGAGTGTGATTTAGCATTTAGAAGTCAATCGATTTATATTTATGCGAGTGTTTGGCACTCCAAACCTGCCTCAAACGTGTGGGCAAGCGACCCAGTTAGTGACCAGTCAAAAACATCCGACCAGATGGGCGTCTCAAACCGGCCTCAAATGCCCGAGTTGACTGGCACTCGATGTAGCGACCTGACCCGAATGGATCAAAGTCTTTGTGCTTAAGTGTCATCCCTGAATCGGTATGCTGACACACACAGTACACGAGGATTTATAACAGAGGTAAATCACATGTATAAAGTAACATAAATATTATTACCTCAATCCATATAGAGGAAGTAACAACAAAGTTGTGGAGTTCCCAACAATGTCAATGGCAAAGTTGAGTGTAGACATCGTAACCCTAACGTATCACTTACTCGTAGTGAGATTCCTGCAACATGAGACGTTGCAGCCATGTAGGTCAATACATTGAATGTACTGGAAAATTCACACCATAGAACAATGACAAATAATAACTATCTCTATATGCATATTTGGCTGGTGGAGGCTCTAAGTTTAAACTTTGCATAAAG
Source organism: Triticum urartu (assembly GCF_056163025.1). Classification (NCBI taxonomy): domain Eukaryota; kingdom Viridiplantae; phylum Streptophyta; class Magnoliopsida; order Poales; family Poaceae; genus Triticum; species Triticum urartu. Next base: position 745,134,143 of record NC_141875.1, on the reverse strand, counting down.
CTAATTTTTCCCTACAACAAAGGAATAAATTTTATTTTACTACCAGGTTTATGCCATTATTGAGAACGTTCCTGCAACTCAATCCCAAAATTCCCAAATTATTAACAACCCAATACATTAATTAAGTAACGTGATGAGATCAACCAATAATTCAAATACCAGATAATCAAGATGTCCATAACCGGGGACGCGGCTAATCATAATTAGTTTATACACTCTGCAGAGGTTTGCGCACTTTTCCTCACATGACTCGACCACATCCATTATCGAAAGATCGAGACATAGTCTTTCTCAAGCATTAACTCTTTACTCTGGGTGGACAGTACCACCTACTTTCCCCTATATCTGCTAGCCTACCACAGAAAGAGGTCACACAACTTACTCAACTATGCCAGAGCCCATAATGGCATCTGGCTGCACATTGAGGTTTCTAGCATGAATAATCTTATGATCCCTTTGAGCGTCGGTGGCATTCCATAGGATGATCACACGGGTACTCCGGGATCGCCTTGGGCAAGCACTAGGTTCTCCAGGTGCTCGGTCAAGCCACTGGGTTCTACAGGGTGCCCCAACCATTCCACCCATATGTGTCTTAAAGTAGCCACCTTAAAGTTACCCTTAATTTTTATCTCTCGCAACTTGCATGAATCTCACATACCAATCCCCGTCTACGAGCATGGCTAAGCAATATGATCATAACGTATATTCCCGGGGTGTTACAAGGATCATAGGTTCCTACCACATGAACTACATAGCAAAACCACCTGTTCCCAATCCTACTCATGCAATATTTGAAGGTAAAACTAATGCATAAAAAAACTAGGTACGAAAAATATGATCAAAGTGTGAACTTGCCTTGTACTGTTGATGAAGACTCTTCGCACTCATAATTCCTGATAGTTCTACTCGTCACACTCCGTTCAATCTATCGTGAGCAAGCAGGTGTAACCACACATAAGCAATCACTCAAAGATCCAAAAGAACGAAGAAAACACTTCGGAAAAGTTCAAAACCATCAATTAAAACTCACGGATATAAACATATTTTTAACATCAACAAAATTGTGTGATTTTGATCTTAACTGAAGGTACATGTCAAGAGCTTTTATCTGCAAAAAGAATCAATTAAATCGGAGTTATAAAACTCAAGTTATGAACAAAAGAAGTTCAAATTCAAATTTGTTTGAAACGAAATTTTAAATTTTCAAAACATGTTTAAGTTAGTTACCTGTATAGAGGGTATCATAACGAAGAATTTGGCGTTGGTTTCGTTGGATTTGGATAAACGAGAAAAAAGTTGTGATTGTTGAAAAACAAGGGCTAATATGAAAAAAAAACAATCTACAACTAAGTCCCTGGACACGTGACAGAAAACGACAGGCTGAAAACCATTCACTGCGGAGACTAAACAATGAAAGTTTGCTATAAAGGAGATACCGATTTGAAAAGAGAAAAAACATCGCGATCTAATCTGGCCGTTGGTTTTTGATAGGTGTGAACCCGATGAACGAGTTCACGCCCGAGGGTGGCCCGATCTTCACGTCGTAGGATCAAATCGGGAGGGATAACTAGCTGCAAGCAGCCGGGATAACTAGCTTTATACCTGCCAAGGTTGGATGCAACCCGTACGTTGGGGATGGCTGACCGAAGCTACAAGAACTCCAACCTGCTGTCCGAACAGTCGCAGAACCACAAACCAGGACTAATCCACACAAAACGTCCGGAACCGTAGAGCACGAACTAGGGGGAACCAGAGGCTCCTTCTCGTGAATCTGAATGAACCCACAAGAGCTAATATAGCAAGATCTCTCGGATCTCTCTAGAAGTCTTGCTGCATAAGCTTGTAGCTGAATGGTTTGACAAAATGTTTTTCTAGAGGATGGGGGAGATGGGTTTTTATAGCAGGGACAACCTCCCTTGGCTAGGTGTGAAAATGGTTTCAAAAGTAAACAGGTTTGCATGACTTTCTTGGGGGAATAAGCAGTCAACTTTGAGAGTTGTTGGAGAGCTCCTCGGAAATTCGCGAAGCCTTGACAGCTTGGACACCTTCCACGAGAATGACTACAACTTTTGACTCACAACTCCAAATGATTTGAGGTTTTTTGAATTGGAAAGATAATTTGATGTAGCTTCTGTTGATGTACCCCTATAGACCCGTCTCTCCACCACACGGGTGTGGCATACCAAAACATGAGAGGTAAAAACTGACAACATCAGCTTCACTTGAAATTTGTTTCCTCCAAACTTGTTCCTCCAAACTGGTTGTTTCAAGAGCCCATTGGTTGTTGGGTTTCTTCCATGTGATACCTAAGTCCAACCAACAACAATGGAGATGAAAATGCAGCCATGTAGTCAAGATTATAGTATGAAGTTAAGTTAGCGTTCACCTGGCCATGTGTTTGCTTGATTCGGCTTAGTAATTCTTTCCAACTAAATTGTGCACTTTTCTGAAATGTCATGTATGATATAACCATGTTCTCATCATCCTCCCTCCCTTGATGAAGAGTCTTCCTCGACTCTCTTTGATCTGCAAAATATAAGTAGAAGGGAAGTAGATAATATCCAGGCAAAGAAATGATGCAATCCTCATTTGTAGCTTTCACCTTTGAATTCTGTTACGTCTGATCATGTACTTGTTTGTCACAACTTAGAGTTTCTTCAGGGATGATTTGTGTTATTTCAATGATCGAGATGTCCTCATCATCCCTCCTCTCTTGAAAAGGAGTCGTCCTCGACTCTACCTGGTCATCACACAAAGGAAAGCATGGCAATACCAATTCATAATGCAAAGGTTTTAGGATATAAAGAATTTTAGTTTTCAACTTTGTTATCATATGGACAATGCAAACATGATATTTTGGTCGACTTAGGAGTTCCTTCAAGCAAATATTTTCATGGAGCACAAATTTATAACCAACTATGAGCATGTCCATACCATCCGCCCTCTCTTGGAGAAAAGTCGTCCTTGACTTCATTTGGTCTACAAAATTATAGCACAAGGACAATACAAAATAACTAGGAAAAGAAAATGATGAATAATCATGTGCAACATTCAATTTTATTGGATCCATTATAGTCTCTTCAAGATTGACATAATCAAATGGCTGGATGGATGATGTACCAAACAATTCTTCTCTAATCTTATCACGCCATTGCTTTAAAAACTCATAAGTGCATACCTCTGGCTTCATCAAAATGGATGATCCTTTTTGTTTTACCTCATTGAGTACTTGAATGCCTTTCTGAAAATCAATCTTCATACATGCACCTTGTGTAGTGGTACTCCATGTTCTCCATATTTGTTCTCGGATCTCAATCTCCCATCGTTGCAAGAGAGTTGATAGGTATGCCTATTGCACCTGCACATATTGCAAAGAAAGAGAATTTTGTGAAAGGTTAGTTATTGAAAGTTCCTCTCTCTTTTCATTTGGTGGACTACTAATTTCCCATGGTGGTGAATCACTCATCTCGCTATTCTCTTGTTGAAAAATCTCAACCTCACATTTAGTGGACTCACATAACTCACTTATCCTATCACTCTTATTGTATGATATATTGGGTTGTGGATCGCTTATCTCTCTAATGAGGTGTGGAAAGATCTCAATCTCACATTTTGTGGACTCACCCACCTCATTTTTCTAATCACTCTCAATATATGGAATTGTGGAAAGTGGACACTCTTCCTTACATTTGGTGGAGTCACTCAACTCATTTTTCTTTTCATTCTCAAGTGATGGGATTTTTGGAAGTGTACACTCTTCCTCACTTTTGGTGGAGTCACTCAACTCATTTTTCTTTTCACTCTCAAGTGGTGGGATTTTTGAAAGCGGACACTCTTCCTCACTTTTGGTGGAGTCACTCGGTTTGCTTTTCTTATCACTCTCAAGTTGTGCGATTTTGGATTGTGGACTCTCTTTCTCACATGGAATTTGTGGCACCTGTTTCTTGGATGTTGGGATAATAGTGGTGGTCAAGATGGGAATATTAGGAATGAGCTTCTCATGTAAACATGGGCTATGAATCACCGGATTCGGTTCATCAACCATCCTGCTTTGTGGTGGGTCGTCGGTGTGCCGATGGGTGCCATAACTTTGTCGTCGGCCATGACGTCCTTGCTGCGATTGATGAGCAGCAGCGACCCCTGTTCAAGAATTCATCCGATTAACCAGTTAACTTGCCGATTAATCCCTACTCGTAGGGTCACCGAGTAGCCAATAAACTAAAAAATCGTCCGATTAATTAATTAAATGGTCGATTAACTTGCCGATTATCCAATTAATCTCTTACTCATGAGCCAACCGAGAAGCTACCAGTTAACGATTTCCTCAACAATGGCAGCGACACGCCTAGGGGCAGCAGTAGCCTGCCCTCGAGCATGCCATCCTTGCCGTATTTCAGGAGCAGTAGCGACACATACATGAGCAGCAACACCATGCCCGGGAACAAGTCCTCCTCGCTTGACTTCTTGTGTAGTAGTGACACGCCCATGAGCAGCAACATCAAGCCCTCGATCATGCCTTCTTTGTTGCACTTCATGAGTAGTAATGACACGCCCACGAGCAGCAACATCAAGCCCTCGATCATGTCTTCTTTGTTGCACTTCATGAGTAGTAGTGACACGCCCATGAGCAGCAACATCATACCCTTGAGCACGTCTTCTTTGCTGCACTTCAGGAGCAACAGGGTATTGTCAGTGTCGAATCCCATCGCCACCTGTTGGAGGTCACTCGTGAAACATCCTTCCAAGGTCTCAAATCATGTTCTGTAATTCCTGAAACTCAGTACGTGTGATCGGGGCATCTTCTTCCCCATGGTTTTCTCCATGAACACTCGATTTAGATCCTGCCATGTTAATAAGGCCAACAATGGAATAGGATAATTTTGTGGAATCACACAACCTCACCTCTTACTCACCAAAGTTCTTATGAGTTCACATCGAATTGTGCTTCTCCCGGATGTGTTAAAGCGATTGAAAGACAGGGATCAAAGAACCAGCTTCGGTTTCTGGTGGAGCTTGGTGGGGTAAACAACAAGGAGCTTGTGCTGAAATCAAGTTGATGCAAACCAAGAAAAATATGGGGATAGATCTGCTGCACCTTTGCACCAAGATTAAAAAGACACAACACACATGCTTCTGAAATTTTTTTACCAAGCTGAAACTTTTGGATCTTACACAACATTTTCTTTTTCTCTCTTGACTTTTTTTCCACTCATTTTTTTACTCTCTTTGATTTTTTGCCACTCTTTTTTTCTCTCTTTTTCCAAAGGACAACAACCAAATCTAAAAGCAATTACGAAGATGAACTTGGTGCAGATCTAAAAGATGAAGAACATGCAAGGTATGCACAAACAAGATCTCAGCACCAACACTAGTGCAGAACCGGGCAATATCACCGATTCGTAAGGCCCTTTAGTGCCGGTTCGGTAACCGGCAACAAAGGCCCCCCCTTTAGTACCGGTTTAGCACGAACCGGTGCTAAAGGGCAACCACGTGGCACGAGCCAGCTCCGTGGGCACGTAGGACATTAGTACCGGTTGGTAACACCAACCGATACTAAATGTTTGGGTGTGTTTTGGTTTTATTTTTTATTTTTACTTTAATTTTGTGTTTTCAATTTAATTTAGTGATTGTTTTACATTATAATGAGTTGTTAAATCATTAGGTGAATGTACCGCAGATTAGTTTGACTGGATGCGTGGATCCTAGCTAAGTCATCAAGTATATGTCATATCCATATTATATATACTTGATCACCTACTTAAGTGATCGAGGTAATATGGATATGGCATATATTTGATCACTTAGCTAGAATCCATCCAGTTGAAACTAATATGCAGTTTCTTTCATAAATGATATAATAACTCATCATCATCATCATCATCATCATCATATTAATATAAAAACTCTTGCATCATATATATCATCACTAACAGTTTTCATAGCAAAGATATCATCGAGTTCAACATGGTAATGATATTATAAGCGTTCATAACACCACAAAAGAAAATCACTCTTTGAGATTAAGTTCAGGACGAAGAACACGGACATGAGAGGACATGTACTAAGAGCATGAACTAGCTAATTAATAACTCCTGCTGCTCTCTCTCGGGTAAAATAGCATAGAACATGTATAGCTTTGCTGATTCATCATATTGGAGCATGCATATGAACGTGTCTCCTAATCGTGGGTTGCGCTTCTGATTGCTGCCCCTAGTACTTCTCTGTGATCGTTCACAATTTTGCTCCAGTCTTTTACTATTAAGCATTGCTCGCTATTAGAAATCCTGAATGCACTAAAGTGCATTGTAGGATATCTTGGCCGTAAGCTAACAATATTCATGGTACCTTTAGTCTCGATCCACTCAGGCACAACATTCATCGGGAGTCCCTTTTGAAGAGGATCGTATAGTAACATACTTAGCAATGAAGTTTAGCTTAAAAATATATTGTATGCAAAAGATGCACTGAGGAGAAATAGTAGAAATCTTACCATCTTTCCTAAATATATGTGACCATAGTTCAGTACGAACACTATTGGTCACACGTTTTGAGTACTAACATTTCTAAGTGTAGGAAAGAAATCTGTCTTGACAGCATCAAGATCCTCAAGCCATGAAACATAATGACTTGTCTCCTCGCAGTTTAGTTCAGCCCCGGGATAGTGGACGGTCCTGTGTACCAAGCGCCGGACATGTTTGCTTGATTGGAAGTAACCTGTCAATATAAATTGATATCTATTAATTATTCAACTGGTTCAAATAATCTCATATCGAAGACATAAATATGGTTGAGAAACTCACATAATGGTAGACCTGGAGGCGTCTGCACATCGACCCAGATGTCTCTATTACCTTCAATATCATCTTCCGGACGAATATCAAAGGTGATAACCATATCAGGCTCAAATGCATAAGCCTTGCATAGTGCTTGCCAAGTTTAGCATTCAAAATAGGTGTATGTGTCTGCATTGTATAATTTGATGTTGAAGGTATAACCATGCTTGGTCTTCAAGTAAACTCTTTTTACCTCCATAGTTTCGTTAGGACTGAAACCTATCTTATCCAAGACAAGAATTCTTGCATGGCAGGGGATATGCTAGTAGAATAGTGAAAAATTAAAATTAAAAGTTGAAGCAAATGAAGCATAAGTCATGCTTAATTACGAAAAAAGACTTATCGTTGTGACTTACTGTATCCACTTCGAAGTTCTCATCCAGCTTGATGCTGAAGCGTCTATCATCAACTAGAAATTTTCTGCCGCACAGGCCGCGCTGGTCTTCACAGTATTCGCACATAATGAAATCGTGTTCGTCGTCAGACGACATTCCTATGTTCATAGGTGAAACATTAAACACTTATTAGTTCTATTAATTCAACTAGTTCAACTAATTAATTGAACTAATTCAACTAAGCACTTATTAAAAATATAGATAATTAATTGAACTAATTCAACTAACTAGTTCAACTAATTAATTCAACTAAACTACTTCTATTAATTTTCTTACTAAAAATAAGGTAGCTAGTTCTATATAATAAAATGTTAATTAGATAATGAAATCTCATATAACTAAATTAAATATATATCTAACATATAATTTATATCTAATTCATCTAACATTGGACATTAATATCTAACATATGTTCATATATAGGTGAAACATTAAACACTTACTAGTTCTATTAATTCAACTAAATAAACTAGTTCTATTAATTCAATTAAGCATTTACTAAAAATAAACTAGTTCTATTAATTTCTTACTAAAATAAAGTAGGTAGTTCTATATAGTAATATTTTGATTAGATCATCAAATCTCATATACCTAAATTTTCTTACTAAAAATAAACTTGTTCTATTAATTTTCATACTAAAAATAAACTAGTTATATTAATTCAACTAGTTCAAATCTCATATATATACCTAATTAATATCTAGCTATACTAATTCAACTAGTTCAACTTGTTCTAATTCATGTAAAATTGACATTAATATTTAACATCTTTTCCATATAATTCATCTAACATTAACATTCTAACATTATTATCTACGTAATTTATCTAACATTAATCTAAACAACAGAAAATAGAAAATAATTAAAAACAATGTGTGTGTGTGTGTATCTGTGTGTGTGTATCTGTGTGTGTGTGTGTGTACGAACGGGGGGCGGCGGGCGAGGCGGCGGCGGGGGTGACGGCTACGACGGGTGGCGGGGGCGACGGCGGTGACGGCGACGACGGGCGGCGGGGCGGCGAGGGCGGCGCGAGATGGGCGACGGGCGCGGCAAAGAACTTGGATCGAGAAGAAGTGGTGGTCGATGAAACTGATTTTTTCGTAAGTGCCATATATATAGGAGGGGTCTTTAGTACCGGTTGGAGCCACCAACCACTACTAAAGGCCAATTTTCGCCAGGCCAAGGGGCGGGAAACACCCCCTTTAGTACCGGTTCGTGCCACGAACCGGTATTAAAGGCCCAATCATTAGTACCGGTTGGAGCCACCAACCGGTACTAATGGTTGTGCGCTGCCACCGGCGGTGCATAATGTTTAGTCCCACCTCGCCGAGCGAAGGGCAGACGCACTGGTTTATAAACCCAGCCGCGGCTGCTCCTTCGAGCTTCTCTATATATCTGTCTTTTGGGCCTAACTAGGGCGCGCTGCCATGTGAGTCTGCTGGCCCTTCTGGACCTGCATTTGCTCACCCTAGGTCTGGCAGGCCCACTGGGCAGTGCCGCAAGAAATTTTTTATATAGTTTTTTCTTTTCTTCATTATTTATTTTCTTCTATTTATTTTTGAGTAATTTTTTATATAGTTTTTTTCTTTTCTGCATTATTTATTTTCTTCTATTTATTTTTGAGTAATTTTTTATATAGTTTTATTCTTTTCTGCTTTATTTATTTTCTTCTATTTATTTCTGAGTAGTGTTTTTGTGACCCTCTCTATTTTGATACTCCGAAATGATAATACGATTGCAAGTTTCAACATTTTCAGAATTCATTTTGTAGTGATTTTCAATTTCACGGTCATTTATCTCTCTAAACAATTAGGTAAATGACCGAAAAACAACAAATGATGTCAGAACATGTTGGAAATTGATTACGTCGCTTTGAATACTGCATACTGAACACAAAAGAAGTCCGGAGTTCAAATAAGTTTAAAAAATATTGAAGTGCCCGTGTAACAGATGAGTTCTCGTCCGAAACCCTGATACTCCGAAAGAGTTTGTCCAGTTTGTACACGAAGTGCGTCCAGTTTTTGCCGTGACCCTCTCTACTCTTTCGCACATGCTATGGTGGTGAAATGATGATACCATGCCAAGTTTCAACATTTTCAGAGTTCATTTTGTAGTGATTTTCAATTTCACGGTCATTTACCTATCTAAACAATTAGGTAAATGACCGAAAAACAACAAATGATGTCAGAACATGTTGGAAATTGATGACGTCGCTTTGAATACTGCATACTAAACACAAAAGAAGTCCGGAGTTCAAATAAGTTTAAAAAACATTGATGTGCCCGTGTAACAGATGAGTTCTCGTTCGAAACCCTGATACTCAGAAAGAGTTTGTCCAGTTTGTACACGAAGTGCGTCCAGTTTTTGCCGTGACCCTCTCTACTCTTTCGCACATGCTATGCGGGTGAAATGATGATACCATGCCAAGTTTCAACATTTTCAGAGTTCATTTTGTAGTGATTTTCAATTTCACGGTCATTTAGCTCTCTAAACAATTAGGTAAATGACCGAAAAACAACAAATGATGTCAGAACATGTTGGAAATTGACGACGTCGCTTTGAATGCTGCATACTGAACACAAAAGAAGTCCGGAGTTCAAATAAGTTTAAAACACATTGAAGTGCCCGTGTAACAGATGAGTTCTCGTCCGAAACCCTGATACTCCGAAAGAGTTTGTTCAGTTTGTACACGAAGTGCGTCCAGTTTTTGCCGTGACCCTCTCTACTCTTTCGCACATGCTATGCGGGTGAAATGATGATACCATGCCAATTTTCAACATTTTTAGAGTTCATTTTGTAGTGATTTTCAATTTCACGGTCATTTAGCTCTCTAAACAATTAGGTAAATGACCGAAAAACAACAAATGATGTCAGAACATGTTGGAAATTGATGACGTCAGTTTGAATGCTGCATACTGAACACAAAAGAAGTCCGGAGTTCAAATAAGTTTAAAACACATTGAAGTGCCCGTGTAACAGACGAGTTCTCGTCCGAAACCCTGATACTCCGAAAGAGTTTGTTCAGTTTGTACACGAAGTGCGTCCAGTTTTTGCCGTGACCCTCTCTACTCTTTCGCACATGCTATGCGGGTGAAATGATGATACCATGCCAATTTTCAACATTTTCAGAGTTCATTTTGTAGTGATTTTCAATTTCACGGTCATTTAGCTCTCTAAACAATTAGGTAAATGACCGAAAAACAACAAATGATGTCAGAACATGTTGGAAATTGATGACGTCACTTTGAATGCTGCATACTGAACACAAAAGAAGTCCGGAGTTCAAATAAGTTATTAAAAATAAAAAAGAGGTGCAATGCTGGTTAATTTTCTTCAAGCCTTTCGGAATAGTTTAGACTGCACTGCACATAGCTCAGTGCAATCTATGCTATTCCGAAAGGCTTGAAGCTAATCAACGTGCAGGTCAGCATTGCGCCTCTTCGTCATTGTCTCTGCACTCACGGCTTATAAACCGCTCATACTACCTCTCTCTTGGCGAGGTCGGACTAAAAATCATATTACTAAGAAACTCTAGTACCGGTTCATGCCATGAACTGGTACTAAAGGTCTTCGTGGGGGCCCCAGCCTGACCACAGCCGCACTGGCCTCATTAGTACCGGTTCGTGGCATGAACTGGTACGAAAGGTTGCCCACGAACCGGTACTAATGATGCCCGCCGCCTAGCCGTTGGAACCGGCACTAATTGTCACATTAGTGCCGGATCAAATCCAAACCGGCACTAATGTGCTTCACATTTGACCATTTTTCTACTAGTGCAACAAGGCTTGGATTTATTTTTGGTGTGGATTTGGACTTCTAGGACATAAAATATAGCATGAAAAACACTCGATCTAAAGGGATGATAGCAAGATAAACTTGGATAACAGATCCTACTGTGTCAACCTGGCTCTGATGCCAGATGATAGGTGCGAACCCGATGAACGAGTTCACGCCCGAGGGTGGCCCGATCTTCACATTGTAGGATCGAATCGGGAGGGATAACTAGCTGCAACCAGCCGAAATAACTAGAACCTATATCGAAAACTTGGAATCCATCTCTCCAAATACTCATATATTTACACCTCAGTGTTAAACTACAATCCACAACAAATAAAGTACCACGCAAAAAAAAAGTATACACCAGTGAGCAGTTGGTGGGACGCCTAGCTAGTACTAATCGAACTCATCAAATTATTGGACATCTGTTTTTTGGGGAGTGCCGGTTTTTATTTAGTATACTACAAGTTTTCTTAACACAGTATAGATGCAAGCGCTCATATATACGCGCATACACTCATCCCTATGAACACGCACACACACACCCTACCCCTATGAGCATCTTCGAGAGACTGAGTGGGCATATCATTTTGAGATCTACGAAGTCACCGTACGCACCTGTCGTCGACGGGAACGTCTCCTCCCAATGAAAGTGAATCGCCGGAAATCCTGAAATAAATTCAGGAATATTGCGAGCATCAGGACTTGAACCCTGGTAGACTGGGGATACTATAGGTTTGATCAGATCACATTCAATTGTCTACAATCTAGAGTATCTTCAAAATTTATATCGCACAAATCTAAACAAATATAATAACATTAAATGTATATACCATCTTAAAGATACAACCAATTTCTACAAATTAAGGACAGTGATATGGTGGCATTTTTTATCTTATTTGCATGAATCGGGGGAGTACATCCAAAATTAATATCGCATAGATCTAGACGGATATAATAACATTACATGGATATCATCTTGAAGATACAACCAATTTCTACAAATTAAGGATGGTGGGGTTAGGGGCAGTTCGAGGCATTTGTCCTACTGTACACACCTTGGTAGTATTCATCGTCCTCCACTAGTAACCCCTCGCATGAGGTGCTCCGATATAATTTAAAATAAACCAGGAGTAGGGTATTATCTCGACCATGAGAGTCCGAATCTAGGTAAAACCCCGTGTGAACGTCCTTCTTGTACTTTCGACTATGCTCCACCTTATCGAGGGCATAAAAAATTTCTGCTCCAGCAATTGGTGTGCCAGTCAAGTGCTGCATCAGCCGCAGACCAAGTCTACTTGGCTCCTTCACTTTCATAGACAAGACAGCTTGACCTCAACACGCTACCTGAAGGTAGAGGGTTTCTAGAATGTTCATGAATTTGCACAAAAATGTTCACGAATTCAATTTTTTTACATATTATCAAAACATTACCGATTTCTAAAAAAAGTTCGTGAGTTTAGAAAATTTTATTTATTTTAAAAAATTTCAAAAAAATTATTATTAATTACAAATAATTTCATTGACTCAAAAATGTTTGTTAATTCAAAAAATTTCATTAATTTTGGAAAGTGTTTGTCAAATTTTTTTTGATACACTTAAAAGGAATTCCCAAATTAAAAAAAATGTTCGCTGATTCAGAAGATACTCCCAAATCAAAACAATCTTTATGAGTTTTGAAAAAATGTTCAAAATCCTAAAAAAAAATGTTTGCGAATTCAAAAAAAGGAAACATTAAAAAAATTGTGAATTTAAAAGTGTTCAGAATATGATAATTTTTTTTCATAAAATCAAAAAATATTCACATATTTGAGAAAAAGTCCGCAAGAGATTTAAAAAATGTTCAAGGATTTTATATTTTGCAGATTTTCAAAGAAACGTTTATGCAAATTTAAATAAAACGTAAAAAGGATATACAAATAATATAAAAAGTAAAAGAAACAAGAATTAAAAAAGACAGAAAACACTGGAAGGTTAACCGAATGACATAACTAAATGAAAACTAGAGGGCTCCTGGCCATAAGGCATTTGTTTGCCCACAAAAAATGGCAAGTACAAGCGAATCAATTACCCCTGTACATTCCCAGAGCCCTAATGGATCTTTTGCACCTAACATTCCTACGCCCAAACCTTTCCATCCAAAGAAAAAACGCCCGACCGTCCGATGTGAGAGTTGCGGTCACTACGGACACGTGTCATCATCTTGCCTAGCGCGCCGCAGAGCACAAAGATGGCAATGGATTCCCAAACGACGCACAGTTTCCATTCCTACCCCTCACGGTCCGCCTTCCGCCTTGGCTTCACCACCTCCACAGCCTATCGCTGTCACTCCACCGCCCTCTTCCTCCACCGTCGCTCTCCAAGCTGCAACAATGGCGAACTACCCACTGAACCCTGTCCCCTTCCTGCCTTTGGGCTGGGTGGTCGAGCCTAGACGTGCTAACCGGGTGGTTCGCAGTGGCATGGTGGTCTCACCCATCGCGCCGCTCAATCACGACTTCCTCGCCATTGCGGAAGCCAGCCACTCTGTCCCCCTGCATCGTCGTCAGGCCATCCGAGATGCGGTGTAAGGTATGCTGCATGAATCTCAGCTATTCACCACCGAGGCAAGCGATCATCCTTTTGGCATTGGCATCTTTGGATTTGTTGACTCCTTTGCGCGAGACACGACAATTGCGACTCCTTTAGAGCTTGAAGATGAAGATCTTCTCATTACTTTCGTCCCGCACAATGCTGCTTTGAATAGGCGTACCACCACTTTTGGCCCACAAGTTTGGCTGTTGTACTTTGGATTTCCGTATGATTATCAGACTGAGTTTTACATCAACAAATCTGTTGGGGGTTTTGGCGGTCTGATCTCATGGTATAACTCTAAATAGGACCGCAGGTATGTCATGGTTCATGTTCAGCTGATTCACATGAGACTGATACCCAAGAGCTTCGTGGTTCGTCAACTTGGAGGCGCCTGTGATTGCTGGACTGTTCAAGTCACCATACTTCGCAGTAGTGATTGGAATGCACATCTTCTTGACATCCCACCTGCTGGCAAAGAACCACCGCCCCCAATGGCGACCCGCATCCCATGTTCGGCCCTGAGATGACAGCAGAGCAGCTCTACCAACAACAAGTGCACATCTGGTTCAGGCAGAATAGCGCTCCACCTGCCATGGAACAGGCATCAAACTCTGAAGGTAATTCTGATTCTGATACTGAAGAGGTTCAGATTGACGCTGGTTGGGGCGAGTGGCCGGCTCCTGTTGCCCCGCAGCCACAGTTACCGCCGTACCTCATGAATTTCCAGGCATGGCTCGCAGCACAGGGCCTCACTGTCCAAGATGGCCTCGTTCCTGAGAACAACATCTCTGATAATGCTGCCCAAGCCTGGAACGGTTCCATCACGATGTCTGATGACTCCAGCACAAACCAGGAGGAACTGGCAATGGTTGTCTTTGAAAGTAATGAGGTACCTGCTCCTGTCAATGCCATGAACACAGTACACGCGCACAATGCTGAACCCATTACCCTGTCTGTTCATGTGCATAACAATGGGTTTCAGTTTAGCCTGTCTGCACAAGGTAATGAAGTGATGAACTTTCTGCTGGCCAATCCTGCCCCCCCCCCCCCCCCCCGCTTACAGCTCAATACCTTTCTCTCTGCTGCCATCCGCCCCATCATCGCATCCTTTGGTCCATGGAGCACTGGCTATGGCATCCGGGATCGGTCTGAGCAGCTTCAAGTGCAAATCTCAATTACGCCGGAGGGCCTTGGCATTAAACAACTCCCCAGCACCAACTTTGCACCCCGCTCTTCAGGACAAACCGCAGTTGTCATTCAGGAACTCGAGGAGCCACAGGCGGCCCAACCTGACATTATTCAGAACACTGACAGGGCCATCACTTCAGACCAGAGTCATGGGATTCAGATTTCTGAAGTTCAGTCTCCTTTGTTTCTGAATACTGAGGTCCAGAGCCATGCGATTCCGCACCCTACTGTTGCCTCAGACGATCTCCCTGCTGGGCAGGATGATGCACCGATTGGTAGTTCATCTACACAGCGTGATGAAGTTGCCCTCCCCATCCCGGGGTCTCAGTCCATGTCTAAGGGACGCATTCACGTCTCTCCATCCAAGAATTCTGTGACAGCCAGCATCACACCACCGTCACTACTGAATATCCTCGAACCGGCTAACCTTCAGGTGACTAGCTCTAAGGACTCTGGCTCATCTATGCAAGTTCCTTCTGATAGCAACTCTGCCGATTACATGTCTACTGACCAGACGCGCAAAGATAGAAAGAAGAAGCCCATTGCTATTGATGAATCCAATCTGCGTCGCATTACCCGCTCCAATAAGTATGATGGCTTCAAAGCCCCGTCAATGGCAGATGGCAGGTCCACTAAAAGCAAGGTCAAAGCTCGCCAACTGCCCGAAGCCCCCAACCACAACTCCACCACCTCTGCTGCACCCAGCTCTGCACCTCCACCAACACCAGTTCCTGTGCTTCAGATGATTGGCACGGTCAGATGCGGCGTTCCCGCGGCTGAACTCTCCGAAGACATCCTTATGGCTGATCAGGAGAGCTCGACCTCGTCTTCCTCTTAAAGTCACAGCCTCATGCCCCCCATGTAGCAGTGGAATGTTCTGGTCTGGAACATTCGAGGAATAAACTCCGACAACAAGTTACTAGCTATTGGAAATGCTATCGAGACCTGTGGTTGTGATGTAATATGCCTGCAAGAGACTAAGCGCATGCATTTTGATTTGGCTTTCCTTAAAACCTTTTGTCCTAAATGCTTCAATCAATTTGCTTATGTTCCTTCCCGTGGAGCTTCTGGGGAATTATCACTATTTGGAGTGGCTCAGCTTTTACTGGTTCAGTCTGTCACTCTGACATTCATGCTCTTGGAGTCACTCTAACCTCCAAAGTTTCCGGAAATGTCTGGTCACTTTATAATATTTATGGGCCTTGCCAGGGCAATGATCGTGTTCTTTTCACTAACTGGTTGTATGCTTTGGATATACCAAACTCTGAAGATTGGTTGCTAGTGGGTGACTACAACTTCATACGATCGGCTGAAAACAGAAATAAGGTGGGAGGGGATCCAAATGACATCTTAATGTTCAATGATATTATTCGGACGCAAGCACTAATTGAAATACCGCTCAAAGGCCGCTCATACACCTGGAGCAACATGCAGACCGACCCGCTACTCGAGCAACTAGATTGGTTTTTCTCCTCTTGTCATTGGACTCAATCCTTCCCAAATACATTAGTTACCAACCTGGGCAAGCCAATTTCCGACCACACACCATGTGTGGTCCATATCGAAACAACCATCCCCAAAAGCAAGATTTTTCGATTTGAAAACTACTGGACCAACCACTCAAACTTCCTGCAAGTCGTGGCAACATCTTGGAACAAACCATGCCATGCCAAAAATGTTGCGGCCATCATCTGCAAAAAAATGAAAAAACTTCGTTATGATCTGAAATCCTGGAGCAAAAACATATCCAAGTTGTCTATTCTCATCCAGAACTGCAACCAGGCCCTCCTTGAGCTCGATGGGATTGAAGATCAGCGCCCACTGTCATTACCTGAAGCTAATTTCAGACACATTATTAAAACCCACCATCTGAAGCTCTTGCATTTTCAGAATCAGTACTGGAGGAAGCGGTGCACGATCAGGTATATCAAATTTGGCACTGAAAACACAAAGTTATTCCATGCACTTGCCACAGAAAGGTACAGGAAGAATTCCATAGCCACACTGAAGACACCTGATGGAGAAATAGTCAGTGACCCACAAGTCTAAAGAAGCGCTTCTGTTTAACACTTATAAGCAAAGATTGGGTGAATCATCCCCACCTAAAATGAAATTTGTCCTACCTAACATCATCAAGAGAATTGACGGACTCGAAACCCTATCACCGTTTACACACAATGAAATTGATGAGGTAGTCAGAACTATGCCAAATGACAGAGCTCCTAGACCTGACGGCTTCAATGGGCAATTCTTGAAATCTTGCTGGCATATCATCAAAAACGACTTCTACAAGCTTTGTGAGGAATTCTACAGTGGCAACTTAGACCTCGCCAGCATCAACTCAGGTTTCATCACCCTCATTCCCAAAATCAACTCCCCCGAGACTGCAAATGACTTCAGACCGATCACGCTCCTTAACTGTTGTCTGAAGATCATAACAAAGATCTTGGCTAACCGGCTGAAGAAAATTGTGCTCAAAATCGTGCACCGAAACCAATACGGTTTCCTTCCACCCGCACCATTCAGGATTGCCTCGCTTGGGCCTTCGAATACATATATCAGTGCAAGCTATCCGGCGCTCCAATCATACTAAAGCTTGACTTCGCCAAAGCGTTCGACACCATCGAACACCCTGCCATGCTTGCTATCATGAAACAAATGGGATTCGATGATAGATGGCTCAAGTGGATCAAGAACATTTTTGAGTCAGGCACTTCTTCTGTGCTTCTGAATGGTGTCCCGGGCCGACAATTTCACTGCAGACGTGGCGTTCGTCAGGGAGACCCACTTTCTCCTCTCATTTTCGTCCTTGCTGCCGACCTCCTACAAGCTGCCATAAATGATGCGTACAGACAACACAAGATCCAGCTCCCGATCCCTTGCAATCAACCAACTGATTATCCTGTGGTACAATACGCTGACGACACCATTTTGTTGATGCCTGCATGTCCCAAACAACTCAAAACCATGAAACAGCTGCTACTGGACTATGCTGATTCCATCGGTCTAAAGATAAACTTCCAAAAGTCATTGCTCATACCACTCAATATACAGGAGGACATGGTTGACCAACTCGCCCAAATTTGGGGATGCACTAAGGGTAAAATTCCCTTCAGCTACCTTGGCTTGCCAGTGGGAACCACCAAGCCAACCATGGTGGATTTGATGCCACCAGTGGAAAGAACTGAACGAAGGCTATCTTCCTCCCTTTGTATGCTGGATCATGGGTCCAAACTGACTCTCCTAAACTCACTCATAACATCCATGCTCATTTACCCGATGTGTACGCTGAAATTCCCCCCCCCCCCAATTGATTGAACACCTGCACAAAATCAGAAGGTGTTGCTTGTGGCGCAAGAAAACTGACCAGGGGGGAAAAGCAACCTCCCTAGCTGCATGGGACTTAGTCTGCCGCCCCAAGAAATGTGGAGGCCTAGGGATCCTCGATATCAAAACCCAAAACACAGCTCTACTTCTCAAGTTTCTGCACAGCTTATACAACAAACATGACATCCCCTGGGTCCATCTGATTTGGAATACTTACTACAACAACAAGGTGCCTCATGCCACGGATACTTGTGGCTCTTTCTGGTGGCAAGATGTCATGAACTTGAGTGACATTTATCAAGGGATCACTATGGTACAAATTGGCACAGGCGACACCGCACTATTCTGGAAAGATCTTTGGAGTGACCAGCTGAACGAAGAAGCCTTCCCCCGGGCTTTCTTACTCACCAAACTTGAGGATGCTTCGGTTGCTGACTTCTTGGAAATAACCAACATCCACACTGGCTTTCACCTCCCCCTGACTCCGCTGGCACGGCAAGAACTTCAACAACTACAGGCCCAAACGGCAGACACCACCCCTGACAGCGACAAACCTGACAAGTGGACCTATCCCTGGGGAGCCAAGTACACTTCGGCTAGATACTATAAATTCTTCTTCAGGAATGTCTTGGCTGATCCAGCCTTTGCTTGGATATGGGACTCCAAATGCACGTCCAAGATCAAAGTGTTTGCATGGCTACTCCTAGCAGACAGAATCAACACGAGAAACATGTTGAAAAGGAGGCACTACAACGTCGGCAACAATGTCAACTATGCTATTTGTAGCTGCAATGAAGAAGAGACCGTTGAGCACCTTTTCTTCAACTGCCCCTTTAACCGAAGATGCTGGAATGCGCTTGGTATCTCTTGGCCAAATGATGGAAACAGATTGCAGCTTATCCGAGGCGGAAGACTCCGTTGGCCCTCACCATTGTTCATGGAAATCTTCATGTTATCCGCCTGGAGTATCTGGAAAGAACGAAATGGAATTATCTTTAGAGGCATCCACCCCACCTTCACCTCTTGGAGAGCTAGACTATGAACTGACCTAGATTTACTACGCCATAGGGTCAAGCCCCCCCTAGTAGAGTTTATCAATCCCTTCATTGTAACACATTTATAACCACCTACACTTTACTCCCCCCTCTGGGGGTGCTCTCGCACACCCTTGTAATTATCCACCTTGTAATCATGTAATTGTAATTATCCACCTTGTAATCATGTAAACTAACACTCTGACAAAGTGATATAATATATGTGTCAGTAGGATCCTTTCCTACTGTCTTTGACCCCTCAAAAAAAACTGGGCTAGGAGATTCCCATTGCCGGGCTGCCCGAGAGGCTCGCAACGTTGCGTATGAGCTGGGCGCAAGTAATTGGGCTGAGACTAGTACAAAGGGGTGTGGGCCGCTTCGCTAACCAGCAACTTGCACACTGAATAGGATTTGGAGAGCAACTAATTAACGAGCGCTCCTTCGGGATCCTCACAACGATCAGGATCACTTGGCGCACTCTCAGCCGCCCGTCACGTGTAGCGCTCTGTGCTCTCCCTCCAGATTTTGTATTTTTATTTTTTCGCACGTGTTTTCGGCCTTTTCAATTGTTTTTTGGGTTTTTTCGACGTTTCAGTTTTCCATCGGTCTTTCTTAGCTTTTAGAAGAAAAAATTTATAATTTTCTTTTATGTGAATAAACATGTTTTCTTTTTTTTCTGTGAGAGTCACGATTTTCCATCCGTGGGAGGCACTATTTTGGTTTCGTGAGAGTCACGGGCGTGTCACTCGAAAACGAAAAAAAATGCATTTTTTTATTGTTTTTCCTTCCGTGAGAGGCACAGTTTTGCTTCCGCGATAGGCATGGTTGTGCTTTCATGAGTGTCACGGCTGTGCCTCTCGGAAACGGAAAAAACGCGTTTTTTGTTTTTTTTTCTTCTTCCATTAGAGGCACAGGTTTGCTTCCGCGAGAGGCACAGTTGTGCTTTCGCGAGAGGTACGGCCGTGCCTCTCGAAAAAGAAAAAAAACACGTTTTCTATTTGTTTTTCTCTTCCGTGAGGCACAGTTTAGCTTCCGCGAGAGGCATGATTGTGCTTTCGCGAGAGGCACGGCCGTACCTCCTCGAAAAAGCCAAAAAAACGTTTTCTTTTTTCCTTCCACGAGAGGTACGGTTTTGTGTTCGCGAGAAGTACAGTTGTGATTTCATGAGAGGCATGGACATGCCTCTTTCGGAAAGGGAAAAAATTTGTGCTCCAAGTTCGGTTTTTTCATCCGGTTTTTTTCATCAAAAAAAAGTTCGTCAAAACCTATCAACATGGGATCTAGTTTTAAAGTTCTTGACAGAACGAATCCAACGATGAAAACGGTTCAAGATTTGAAAGCACGATTTAACAGATAAAATGTTTTGAATAAACAGATATATGAAAAAAAAGGAAAACTCTTAAGTTGCGACTAGTAGGGCACAATGTAGAAAGGTGGGAGTGATTTTTGCAATGAATACTCCTCAATCGCTGCTTCGGACCTAGCCCACGGTGTAGTTGATAGGCCTGCTCTACCATCAGAGAAAATATGTGAGGTCCTGTAGCCGTAGGATTAGAACCAACAACGTAAGGATTGAAGGGAACTCCTAGCCGAACTGAAGCCCACGCTCGAGCGCTTTCGGTCGGAGCATGAACTACTTAAAAATCAAACTCAAAATGAAAAGTTCACAGTAAAACGGTTGAAATGGGAATAGACATATCGACGACAAAGTCAACAGCCTCATGCGTTAACCACGAGACCACACTAAAATTTGTTGCCTCCTATGAAGAAAAAGCTCTATATACAATATAAATATACACTACGAGGAAAAACCTTATACACATAATTTTACTAGCAGCACAGTTTAAAATAATGCGTTACTGCTACTTAGCAATAGCGCACATAAAAAAGCGCGCTACTACACTAGTACTACAAATGCTAGGACGTTGCCGACGGAGTAAGTTTAGTAGTAGCCCCGGTTTTTGAAAAGCGCTACTGCTATTGAACTTAGCAGCAGCATTTTTCACCCACCCTTGCTGCTGCTAAGTTTAGTCCACTCGTTGCAACTAATTTAGTCCCACCTCGCTCCGCGAATAGGTGTTTACCACCTTAAATACAATACTTTTCAAACCATCACAACCACTTGGTCTTCATTGAAATCTATGTGTAGGATCTAAACTGGGGAAGATTTCTATTGACAATTTAGATTCTACACAAAAAGATCATTGATGACCAATGTATTTTTATTTATTTTTGCATGCTTAGCCTTAGCAGTAGCGCGTTTTCCCACAAGGCGCTACTGCTACTGGGATAGCAGTAGCCCTGCTTTGGTAAAAGGCTCTACTGCTATGGCGTTTAGCGGTAGCGCTTTGTCCTAAAGCGCGCTGCTGCTAAGCCCATCCTATCTTCTCCAACCGGCCACCCCTCACTCTCCCATGTCCACTCCCAGTCTCACTCTCCCGTGCGTTCCGCCGCCGTCGACGTTCAGCCCTCCCCCGCCACCGCATTGTCGTCGCCCCAAGGTATCCTCTCTCTCCTCCTCCCTCCTCCTGCCCCCTCTGGTCTCCCTCCGGCGGCCCTCCTGCCTCCTCCCACCACCACCTCCTCCTCCCTCCGGCGGCCCTCATCCCTCCTCCCACCACCACCTCCTCCTCCCTCCGGCGGCCCTCCTCCTCCCCCTCCTTTCTCCCTCCTCCTCCCTCCTCCCCCCCTCTAGTCACTGCCCCACCTCCATACGCCACCCCTCCCTCCTTCCCCCCCTCCATCTGCCGCCATCTCGGCCTCCTCGCTCTCTCCTCCCTCCCTCCCTCCTGCCTCCCTCCCTCCCTTCCTCCCTCCTCCCATCCTCTACAAGTTTGTAATTAGGTATAGAAATAGTTTTAGTAATAGAAAATTTTAGTAATATAATTAGGTATAGAAATAGTTTCTAATTTTAGTAATATTAATATAGCTAGTTAAAATTTTACTATAGAACTAGTTTATTTTTAGTAAGAAAATTAATAGAACTAGTTAATTTTAGTAAGTGCTTAGTTGAACTAGTTAAATTAATGTCATTATCGTTTTGTGATCAAAGAATGTTATATGAGATTTGATGATCTAATTAAAAGTTTACTCGGTGGAATATGCAGGCTTTGTAGAGTCGTGTCTCCTTGGAGTGATCGTCATCCGAGCTACCTCTACTTCCTCTACACCCGAGTCGGTGAGCTAAAAGTCCACCTCCTCCTTCTCTACTCCTCGGTGTTGAATAGAGTAGAACTAGGGTATTTAGTTATGCTTCTTAACCAAATGAAATGTTCGGGTTATAAGATATATTGAAATGTTTGGGCGCGAATGCTTATGATAATTGATTCGGATATATGAGAGAAGGGACATCTTTGTATCGCAGGGAAAATCTGTGTGGCCTATGTTTTGCCGGAGTGTTGATTCATTTCTGTTCCGGCAAATTTCGGGTGCTCGATATGTCCTATTTTAGCAAAGATCATGCCAGATTTTTCTGTGAATTTAAGCATGACTTGTGCTAGAATATGTAGGAAATATCGGGTGCCCCGGATTTGCTAGAAAGAGAATTAAACGACATTTTGAGTTGACTTTAAATCTGTCGGGGCTTCATACATGACAGTCAAAAAATCGGTGAGGGAGAGTCTCCATCATATATGAGAGAAGAAGAATGCCAACTGTTGTCGTGGGGGTTGCTTCTCCTTCTTATCTTTGTGCTAGACCTTTGTTATGCACTAGGGGAAGAAGCAGTAGCGACCATCATCGACGGTCGAAAAAACGGTGAGGGAGTGTCCACTATATATGAGAGAAGAAGAATGCCGACTGTTGTCGTGGGGGTCGCTACTCTTTCTTTGCCTTGTGCTAGATATTTGTAATGCACTAGGGAAAGGAGGAGTAGCGACCATCTCCGATGGTCACAATATCAGAGAGGGAGTGCCCACCATATACGTGAGATGAGAGTTTAGGAAGGAAGACTCGACAGACCTAAGTCAACCCGTTGCATATTGAGTAATAGTGATCTGTGTGTTGAGTTTCCTGGTAGTTGCCTTCGATGATTTTCAATTAATGTTTCAACTATGAACATTGGAAATGTCTGACGATGAAAAGGATTTCGGTATGTGCGAATACTGCGAAGACGAGCGCGGCTTGTGCGATAGAAATTTCTTAGTTGGTGGTCGGCTCTTCAGCATCAAGCTGGATGAGACCTTCGAAGTGGATACAGTAAGTCACAACGACAAGTCTTTTTTCGTAATTAAGCATGACTTCTGCTTCTTTTGCTTCAACTTATAATTTTAATGTTTTACTATTCTACCAGCGTATCCCCTGCCATGCAAGAATTTATGTCTTGGATAAAATTGTTTCAGTCATATGAAAACTATGGAGGTAAAGAGAGTTCACTTGAGGACCGAGCATGGTTATACTTTTGCCGCAAAAATATACAATGCAGACACATACACCTATTTTGAATGCAAAAATTGGAGATCACTATGCAAGGGTTATGCATTTGAGCCTGATATGCTTATCACTTTTGATATTCGTTCGGAAGATGATATTGAAGGTAATATCGACATCTGGGTCGATGTGCAGACGCCTCCAGTTCTACCATTATGTGAGTTT
This sequence comes from Triticum urartu, assembly GCF_056163025.1. Lineage (NCBI taxonomy): Eukaryota > Viridiplantae > Streptophyta > Magnoliopsida > Poales > Poaceae > Triticum > Triticum urartu. Next base: position 745,110,422 of record NC_141875.1, on the reverse strand, counting down.
CTCAACAATATTTATGTCTTGGATATTGTATATTCAAAAAATAGTTGACAACTAATTTCTATTGACAAATTATTTCCATTCAAGCAAACATGTCCGGCGCTTGGTAGACATGACCTACTACTGTCTCGGGGTTGAACTAAACTGCGAGGAGATAAGTCATTATGTTTCATGGCTTGAGGATCTTGATACTGTCAAGACAAATTATTTTCCTGGACAGCAAAGTCTTAATACTCAAAATGTGCGACCACTAGCGTGCGTATTGAACTACGGCCACATCTATTTAGGAAAGATGATAAGATCTTTACTATTTGTCCTCTGTGCATCTTTTGCATACATTATTTTTTAAGCTAAACTTCATTGCTAAGTATGTTACTACGATGTTCTTCAACAGGGACTCCTGATGATAGTTGTGCCTCATTAGATCAAGGCTAAAGGTCGCATGAAGATGGTTAACTTACGGCCAAGACATCCTACATTGCACATGAGTGCATTCATGATTTCTAAAAGCGAGCAAGTTTTAATAGTCAAAGACTGGAGCAAAATTGTGAAGGATGACAGAGAATTACTAGAGGGCAACAATTAGAAGCGCAACCCACAATTAGGAGACAGGTTCATCTGCATGCTCCAATATGATGAATCAGGAGTGCTAAACATGTTCTATGCTATTTTACCTGAGAGAGAGCAGCAGGAGTGATTAGCTAGCTAGAATGAGTTTGAAGATGATCATGATGTGCTACACTATGACTATGATGATTAAATAGCTAGTGTTGGTGGTAATGACTATGATGATTATTATTAGCTAGTGTTGGTGGTGATTAGATGGCTACACTATGACTATGATGATTAAATAGTGTTGGTGGTAATGACTATGATGATTATTAGCTAGTGTTGTTGGTGATGATATGATGCAAGAGTTTTTATATTAATATGATGATGATGATAATGATGATGATGATGAGTTATTATATCATTGGGTGAAAGAACCACGGATTAGTTTCAAGTGGATGTATCCTAAGTGACCAAGTCATGGATTATCGTGATCCTAAGTGACTTCATGTAAAAACAATCTCTAAATTGCCACTGTAGGAAACTTGTATAAATGTGTATGAATACGACATAAAATAAAAAAGAAATAAAATACGGAATAATAGTAGTAGCGCAGGCAGTGAGACGGGCTACTAGTATTTACCAGTAGCGCCTTTTGCACGACGCGCTACTACTAAGTAGATATAGCAGTAGCGCGGGCTAGCAAACACTACTGCTAACCTTTATATTGACACGCTACTGCTAGGCTTTTCCCTAGTAGTGATATAGTAGTATTATATTGACACTATAAATTATTTCAATAAAGAAAACGTAATGTTTGAAAAGAATTCACAAAAACCACGAATTTAAAAAAAACTGAAAAGGTTCTTACCAATTGAAGAAAGTTCACGAAAATGGAAAAAGTTCGTGACTTTGAAAAACAAACTTAACAAATTTGAAAAGGCATAAAATTGAAGAATGTCCATTGATTCGAAAAATAGTTTGAAAAAAGTTCATCAACTTTTAATAAGAAAATTATGAATTCCAAAAAATTTCTTCAAAAAAATTCAGGGATTTTAACAAAGTCCATCCCTGTTAGCCATGTGAGTTTTGAGTTCCCGGGGCGGACGTGTAATCACAGTGAGCTGCAGTCGGCTCTTTGGAAAGATAGCTCGTCCTTGGCAAGGTCGTAGAGCAGGTGCATGTTCTGCAACTGGAAGTTGCCGATGACGCTCATGCCGTTGGATGTATGCATCACCATGCATGACGTGGAATTATCCAGCCGCACCCAGTAGTTCTCCGGCGGCAGCACCATGTCTGCTTCGCCACTGAAGTGAAACACCAAGGTCGTAGAGCAGGTGCATGTTCTGCACTGTTCTCCCGTTCAGCTGCGTCCGGAGCTCCTTGCTTAGGGGCCAGTAGGCCCCATGGGCCAGAGTCGCAGTGGGGTTGCATGAGTCGATAATGACCCCGCCGCTGCCGTTTTGTTTCAGAGCAAACACCGTCGGTGGGATGAACAGTCTTGTGTGTCCCACACTTATCCCGATGAGTGGGACATAGTAGAATGGGTACTTTTTGGGGACATTCACGAATGACATGGACATCACAGGGCTGCCGCCGCTAAGACTCGCCAAGGCGCCGACAAAAAGGTGGCTGCTGGCACTGGCAGTGGTGTTGCCGCGAAGATAGGGGGTGTGGCAGTAAGAGAACTTTTTGGCTCCAACCTGAGAGATGAGCGATAGGGGCCGCGGACAAGCCCTATGAGACCGGACGCCCTGTGAAGGGACGCCCTATGAGACCGCGGACAAGCACAAGGTGTGGTTGCATGGCACGGGATGAAAGCTGTCCGAGTTGGACGCATTATAGTAGGGCAGGCCCTGCTTGACGCATGATCCTTTGAGGCTGCAGGTGGAACACTGCGTCCAGATGAGGTCGCTGCCTGTGTCGATGAGGGCCTCCGCGCGCTGCGGTGGGTTGCCGATCAAGTACTCAGCGACGTACTGGCTGGTGTTCCAATGGACCGGCATGGCCGTTGGCCATGGCGCGCTGCACGCGCTCCGCCGTGGTGTAGCTCCCCTTGCCATCAACATGGGTGAGCTCCATGTGGAACCCTGCGCTACTACAAGTAACTAGGGTAGCAGTAGTGGAGCACAACACAACAGCGATCAGCACCAGGCTTAGTTCCATTGTTTCACTCGTTGGTTTGGTGCTGGCTCCTCGCCATGTTATATCTTAATTTGCAACTTGTGGCCTAAATTAAATATGCATGTCTACTATTCAAGGTGAATGAGTATGTAGTTGTTTGCACACAACCACTAATGCAAAGAAATAGAAACAGATGGCGAATCAATTTAAAAATCAAGATATTAATGCAATTAATTAGACAAATAGTTAATTAAATGTGCAATTAAATAGATCTAATGAAATAGGGATTTTTTGTGCTGAATTAATTGAAAAATCAATTCATTGATATGAAGGCTAATAATTAGGCCTACAGACAATTAGAAGTGTAGCTATTTTCCAGTTAATAAGACAATTAATGAATTAGGCAGAAAATTAATCACACTGAATCAACCATATAGCCATTAATGTGAAAACAATTTAAAAAAAACTAGCGCCTAATCAATTTGAAAATCAAATCATTAATACAATAAATCTGCTAGACGGTTAATTACATGTACAATTCATTAGGTCCATTTAAAAATAGATTTTTTTCCCGCTTAATCTCTATTATTAAAGACGTATATGTGTGTAGTCATTCGCCCATAACCATTAATGCAAAAATTAGAAACAGAGTAACACAATTAATTAGGTACATTTCAATAGGAATTTTTTGCATCCAATCAATTTCAAAACTAAGGTATTAATGCAACTTATTAATTAGTTAGACAATTAATTAGCCCTATAGGTAATTAGAAGTACTCCCTCCATTTGTATATAAGGCCTAATGTGTTTTTCTAGACTAATTTTGACCGTACGTTAGAGCAATAATATATAACATGCATGTAACCCCAAGCACACCGTTAAGTTCATATGTGGAAGGAGTATCTAATGATATAATTTTCATATGATACATCTCATATATTATAAATCTTATCAATAGTCAAAGCCAACCTCGAAAAATGCAGTAGGCCCTATATATATATGGATGAGTGAGTAGGGATTTTCTTCGCGCGGAATCAGTTTAAAAGCGCTCGTGGGTGAGGAAGGCCAGCCGACTTTCGCTGGCATTGTCGAGTACTAGCGGGCTCTTAGGGCATGGCGGACCAATGCTTGCCACCATGGACAACGGCCAACAAGCCCTCGTGACATGGGCGACCAAGCGCTCGCCCAGATGGATGGCGATCGTGCTCTGCAGGACGTCCACACACTCGACGGTAGCTCACTGGAGGACGAGCAAGTAGTGACGTTCGAGGGCTCCAATTGCGCCTTCGAAGACAATGATGATGATCGAGGACAATCGGCCAAACGACACCATTTTTTTATATTGTTCTATCCTGTAGCAACGTACGAGTATGTATGTAGTTAGTCTGGATAATATGTGGAAACAAACCAACTAACGGAGGATCAATTATGATACATTCATAATTTAATACACTAGCTAGTATAATCAAGTCTTGGGTGCCACTAGTAGAAAAAGGGCCTGTTGTCCCGGTTCGTAAGGGCCTTTTGTCCCGGTTCCTGAACCGGGACTAAAGGGTCGGTACTAATGCCCTGTCCCTTTAGTCCCGGTTCAATTCAGAACCGGGACAGATGGGCCTCCACGTGGCCTGTGCGCGGAGCCCAGGCAGGAGGGCCTTTGGTCCCGGTTGGTGGCACCAACCGAGACCAATAGGCATCCACGCGTCAGCATTTCTGTGGCTGGGGTTTTTGTTGTTTTTTAGAAAGGGGGTGGGGGTTGGGGGGTTTTGGGGGGTTAATTTAGGTGTTTCATATATTGTGTTAGCTAGCTATAATTAATAGAGAGAAGTGTCCTCTCTTATGTCCGTGCTTGGTCGACGCTACGTACTATACATACGTATAGAGAGGACTAGACACGCTAGCTAGCTAGTAAGCAAACGAAGGAAACAGAAGATCGTCATGAACATATATGCATACAGAGAGAAGTGATATCGACCACCTCTCCTTCTTCGAGAGATTGGTCGAACAACATGTTCTCGTATATCTATCCGACACTACCGGCTACATATATACAATAACTATCTCTTACAAATATAATCTCCTAACATACGGACTCATGGTCCACATAGTATTCTCCGTCTTCAGCGATCACGTGGTCAAGAAAGAATGCCGCCAATTCCTCTTGAATTGCTCGCATGCGAGCTGGTGCTAGGAGTTCATCCCGCTTCCGAAACATCTAATTTGAAGAAGGGGGTCAATACATATATATATGAATGAATGAAACTCAACACAAATGATGGTAATAAAATAAAATTGTGAATGTTGTTATTTACGCAATTCATATTATTCGTCAGAGTAGCCCCACTCACAGGTCGTGTGGCGGATGGACTCGCAAACGTAGTATCCACAGAAATCATTACCTTGTTCCTGCCACAACCACTTTACAAGAAATAGAGGTCAATCAAACTGATAAGCAAGAATGCCAAATGGTATTGATGAAACTAGCGCTTGAATCAATAGGAGATGCGCGGAACATGCTACTATAGTACTTACTTTCGGGTGTCTAAATTGCAGCTTCTTCGGGAGTCCCGGAGCTTTTTTGGTGATTTTTTTCCAAACCCTGCCAGACAAAGAAAACAATTACTTGATATATCAGGAAATGAACAAAGTTGCTGATATGGTGGATAATGATCGATTTAACTTACTTCTCTAGCATTTGAGTCATGTCCGCATAGTCCTGGGGATCTTTTCGTCTTGAGTCTAAGACGGTTACTAGTCCCTGCTCAAGCTTAATCTCTAGGAGAATATAGTGGAAACTGCACACGCATGCATAACTCATCAATTACATTACTATAACCTTGACTAATATATAAGGGAAACCGAATACGCACAAGACAGTAACACTCACTTGAATTTGTAAGGAAAGAGTATTATATCTTTGTTTTAATTTATTACCAACGATCGTAGCAAGTTGGCCTCGGTATCTGCGGCATGAAATTTAACCTGAGTTGCATCTATGATATTTGTGTTAATGAACCCAATATCACTGATTTGTCTTTTCTTCAATTCGACGATCTTCAATCTGCATAATATAGTGAGGATAATTATAAATACATGCAATGAAAGAGCTGAGCTATATAGAGAGACTTAATGACAGAAGTAGTACTACTTACAGACAGTAGCAGGTGACCGTTGCTTTATCGAGGGCCAATTGATTGAAAAACTGAAAGAACTCCTCAAATGGAACAGGCAACAGATTAATTCCAACGAGATCATGCTCCTTTTTAACTCTCACATACAAAGTACTCCTCCCCCCAGACTCTCTGCAGATTTTCAAGTACCAATCATGCAATCTTCGCATCATCATTGATAGAGATCTTTCATCTTTGACGAGAGGCTTCCCGTACTCGTATCTTTGTATCTGCACCTCCATGAAATCATAATGTACATCGTCGGGTAGGTAATCTCCAAGATTGCTATAACCGGGCACCATCCTCGGATCATTAGCGACGATGTATCTAGGCACCTTGAGCGGGGGGCACGATTGCTTCCCTTGTTCGCCGAGCTGGGCAATTTGTTTCCTAGCTCGTCATTCTTTCAGCCTTTGATCACTGACAGTACTTCCCGACCGCTCCGCTTCGGCAAATTCCTTTCCAATAATGCGCTCATAGTTTCCTTTCGGCGGAGACTTGGGTGGTTTTGTCAGGGCAGCCAGAGTGCGCTTCGCTTTCACCGGATCTACCTTCTCCTCCGGAGGTGGATGTTTCTTTGCTTTCACCCCTTCAAAGAAGTTCCTCACTTCTTCTCGCGTGATCTCGGTGTTCTCCTCCGGGGTCCTCTCGTATGGTAACTTCTCTGGAGTCTTCAGAGAAGGACCGAATCTGTATGTCCTCCCGCCTCTGGCTGTACTGCTAGACGCCGGCAGAGCAGACGGAGCGGTTGTCTTCTTTACTTGATTACGAGGCGGAGGAGACGGACTACGACGCGCCGGAGTAGCCGGAGCGGCGGCAGGTCTCTTCCGCCCTTGCTGACGAGGCGGAGAAGGAGGAGGCTGGCTGCTCGGGCGCGCCGACGCAGGCGGAGTGCCGCCACGCACCGGAGAAGGAGCCGGCCGAATGCCCTGATCGTCACTCGCCGGAGGAGGAGGTGGTGGAGGAGGCGGAGTCCCCTGACTCGCCGGAGGAGGAGGAGGAGGCGGAGGCATCCAGTTCGGAAGGTGGATGAGCTCCATCCGCCATAGGCATGGAGTCTTCAAAGTAGAACCCAGCCGAGTCACCCCTTCACCGGCAGGGTGGTCAAGCCGGAGGTCCTAAAATACCTCCGTTATTTCATCCACCATCACCCTAGCATATCCTTCTCGAATCGGCCGGCAGTGAAAAGTTGCGCCGGGTTCAATAGGCAAAATAGAGCCAACAGCTGCCTTGACCTTCATATTAATCCATTGCGTCATAAGGTGGCAATTTTGAGACTCCGTGATAGCATCCACGGGATAGCTGGCAGGAGCCGTCAAGACATGCTCCGGCTGAAGCAGCTCGGTGGAAGCCACGCAGCTTCTCCGCTGAGATGGCGGGGTTGCTTTGGGGGAAGATTCGGCAGTTCGTTTGCTGCGATTTGCTTCTCGTTCCTCTATCGCTTGTACCCTAGCGTGCAGCGCCTGCAGTTGGGTCTGCTCCACTTTCTTCCTCCTCCCGTGGCATTTATAACCGCCTGCGTCCGGAAACCCAGCCTTCCACGGAATGGAGCCTGGCATGCCTCATGTTCGTCCAGGGTGCTCAGGATTCCCGAGGGCCATTGTGAGCTTGTCGTTCTCTCTGTCTGGAACGAACGTCCCTTGCTGCGCTGCTTCGATATAATGCTTAAGCCTCTTGACTGGTATTTCCATTTGCTCGTCCGTCCAAATGAACTTCCCTGATACAGGGTCCAAGGTTCCGCCAGCCCCGAAGAACCAAGTCCGGCAACGGTCTGGCCAGTTAATTGTCTCTGGTTCGATCCCTTTATCAACCAGATCATTCTCAATCTGGGCCCACTTAGGCCGGGCTGCGAGGTAGCCACCTGACCCCGTGCGATGGTGATGCTTCTTCTTCGCAGCATTTTACTTGTTTGTCGCCGACATCTTCTTACTCTTTTCCGATGTCTTGTGGGCCACAAATTCTCATATCTGCCCTTGAATTCTGGTGTCTCTTTATTTTCGACAAACTTATTCAGCTCTTTCTTCCACCTCCTGAATAGTTCTGCCATCCTCTTAAGAGCAAAAGACTTGATTAATTGCTCTTTAACTGGCTTCTCCAGATCATCCTCTGGCGGTAGGCTGAAATTTGACTTCAGCTCAGTCCAAAGATCATTTTTCTGCATATCATTGACATAAGACACCTCAGGGTCTTCTGTAGCTGGCTTTAACCATTTCTGGATGCTGATCGGTATCTTGTCCCTAACCAAAACCCCGCACTGAGCAACAAATGCGCTCTTTGTTCGGAGGGGTTCAATCGGTTGGCCGTCGGGCGCGATTTCTATGATCTCAAACTTTTCATCCGAGCTCAACTTTCTCTTCGGGCCTCGTCTCTTTACCGAAGTTGTGCTCGATCCGGAGGGCTAGAAAAAAGAACAAAGACTTAATTAATATGTGTACATACCAAAACAATGAATGCATCAATTAGCTAGTCACCAGAAGCTTAACTAATATATATACCTGGCCAGACTCGGTTCGGTCACCAGAGACGTCATCACGGTCTCCTTCTTGCACCGGCATTGTGTCACCGGAGCCGTCCTCACGGTCTCCTTCTTGCACCGACATTAGGTCACCGGAGCCATCATAATCATAGCCAGCTACTTCCAGACCATCGGTGTCGTTGAGAAACAACGAGCAGACGGCATCACTTCCTCGTGCGATTATGTCCCCCAACAACTCTTCTTGTACTTCGTCTCGGGCGGTGTCCATAGTTTCTTCAAATATTTACAACATGGCAATTATTATTCAAACATGATAGATGGATATATTAGTGGCAAACGTAGAACTAATATTAATTAGTGGCCTCGACGCTGCTTCTCTAGGGTTTGGGGTGGCCTCGACAACACTTCAAGGATAAAAAAAGAAGAGGAAGAAGAAAAAAAAGAGGAAGAAGAAGAAAAAAAATCGGGAACGAGGGTCGTCGAGGGTCAGGGTCGCCGAGCGGTAGAGGAAACCCTAAATAGCAAGTATCGTGGGTGTGAGATACATGTGGCCGTCGGTGTCGGACACTACATCCCCCTCGTGTTGAAGTTATCGGGAGGGGGTATATCGACCCCCCCCCACGTGTTGAAGTTATCGGGAGGGGGTATATCGACCCCACCCCACGTGTTGAAGTTATCAGGAGTTTATATCGACACGACATACGTACATGCGGGAAAATAATATTATCAGGGAGGGGGTATATATATCGACCCCCCCCCCCCTCGTGTTGATGTTATCGGGAGTTTATATCGACACGACATACGTACATGGGAAAATAATATTATCGGGGAGGGGGTATATCGACCCCCCCCTCGTGTTGAAGTTATCGGGAGGGGGTATATCGACCCCCCCCCCATGTGTCGAAGAAAAAAAGAAGAAAAAAAGAGGCTTCTTCCCCTCTTTTTTTCTCTTCTTCTCCTCTATTCCTTTCTTCTTCTCCTCTCCTTTTTCTTCTTTTTTCTTCTTCTTATTTATTTCTCCTCGTCTTCCTGTCCCCTCTTCTTCTCCTTTCTTCCTCTTGTCATTTCCTTTTTCCTCTCATTCTTTTTCTTCTTCTTCCTTCTTAAAAATACATGAAGTAGTATTGCTTGTTTTTTTTAAAATAATGTTCAAACAGAAATTTTAGAAAAAAAATAAAGCTTTTGCCTAATTCATTGTTCATATGAATATGCAAACGTTTGCATATTTACAATAATCAATATCACCAAAAAAATCTATGAACAGAAAAAATACATATAATCAGGAAAAAAACATATATGAATTTGCAAAAAACAGGGGGGGAAGAGGGGGGCGGTGCCGGCCCTGAACAAAGCGAGAGGCGACGGCGGCGCGGGGCGGCGACGGCGTCGGGGTGGCGACGCGGGGCGGCGACGGCGTAGGGGCGCGATGCGGGGCGGCGACGGCGTCGGGACGGTGCGGGGAGGTGACCGCGACGGTGCGGGGTGGCGCGCAGCGACGGAGTCGGGGCGGCGCGGGGTGGCAACGGTGTTTGGGTGGCGCGGGACGGCGACGGAGGCAGGGCGACGACGGCGACGGCGAGGCGCAGAGGGGCAGCCTGGCGGCGTCGGGCGGGGAAGACGAACTGAATGGAAATTTTCACAAGTGCTAGTTATATAGACGAAGCATTGGTCCCGGTTCGTGGCACCAACCGGGACCAATGCCACCTTTAGTCCCGGTTGGTGCCACCAACCGAGATCAAAGGCCGAAGCGGCGGCCTTTGGTCCCGGTTGGTGGCACCAACCGGGACTAAAGGGGGGCATTGGTCACGGTTTGTGCCATGAACCGTGACCAATGCCCCCTTTAGTCCCGGTTGGTGCCATCAACCGGGACCAAAGGCCTGCGCTGCCGAAGCCACGGTGCGGTGGGATGTTTAGTCCCACCTCGCTAGCTGAGGAGCGGCCGTACCTGTCTATAAGCGCTACCCCGCCCTCTCCATCGAACTCCTCAGAACTGCAGGCCTTTGGGCCTAATCTCACACGGCTATGCCTGTGGGCCTGCTGGGCCTTCTGCGGGCCTGAATCCTGGCCCATGGATGGGCTTCTAGTCGTATTCAGATCGTGGTGGCCCAGTAGGTGGCATTTTTTACTATTTGTTTTTTCATTTCTACTTAGAACTAAATACTTATAGTTTTTTGGTGATTTTTTTCTTTTAGGTCACAAAAATTATAAACTTTCTGTTAGTGCCATTAGTTTTAAAATTTGAATAGTTTAAATTTGTGTAAATCACTAGTTTATGAATAACTTTACTATAAAATTTGATTTTTGATTCATTCTTTTTCCTGCTATTTAATATTACTGTGTTTTATCATTATACTGAATTTGGTAATTTTAGTTAGTCATAACAAATATTATAGGCATTTTTTTCTTTTTTGCTATTTATTTTTTCATTTCTACTTAGAACAAAATACTTATAGTTGTTTAGTGATTTCTTTTTTCTTTTTGGTCACAAAAATTATAAACTTTCTGCATTATTTATTTTCTTTTGTTTTTTGCTTTATTTCTTAATTCTTTTTGCTTTTATTTTTAGAAAAATTATAAACTTTCTGTTAGTGCCATTAGTTTTCAAATTTGAAAACACTTTTTTAGTTTTTTGTTTTCTTTGTTGCTTTATTTATTTTATTTTGTTTCTACTTACAACAAAATACTTATTGTTGCTATTTTTATTTTTTTTCAGTTTTTTTTTGTTTTCTGTATTATTTATTTTCTTTTGTTTTTTCTTTATTTTTTAATTCTTTTTGCTTTTAGGTCAGCAAAATTGTAAACTTTCTCTTAGTGCCATTAGTTTTAGAAAAATTATAAACTTTCTGTTAGTGCCATTAGTTTTCAAATTTGAATAGTTAAAATTTGAATTCTTTGAAATTTGTGTGCATCACAAGTTAAAAAATGAACATAGATGCACCTATAGAGAAAATTCGACCTAAATTCATAGTTTTCAAATGAACTCTAAAAAATTTGGCATAGCATACTCGTGTGTTACAAAGTTGGCATGGTATCATCATAATAGTTGCGGGAGAAAGTCTTCACTTTTTCTTCGCTTGTGTCATTTGCTTATTGCGCCGTAACCATGGATAATCTTCATTGTTTATTAGGATGCTTGGCTCAGCCTTCACATTGAAGGGAGGAATTTCATTAAACTTTTCATAATCTTCAGACATGTCTGTCTTGCCCTCCACTCCCAGGATATCCCTTTTTCCTGAAAGAACTATGTGGCGCTTTGGCTCATCGTATGATGTATTTGCTTCCTTATCTTTTGTTTTTCTCGGTTTGGTAGACATGTCCTTCACATAGATAACCTGTGCCACATCATTGGCTAGGACGAACGGTTCATCAGTGTACCCAAGATTTTTCAGATCTACTGTTGTCATTCCGTACCGTGGGTCTACCTGTACCCCGCCGCCTGACAGATTGACCCATTTGCACTTAAACAAAGGGACCTTAAAATCATGTCCGTAGTCAAGTTCCCATATGTCCACTATGTAACCATAATATGTGTCCTTTCCGCTCTCGGTTCTGCATCAAAGCGGACACCGCTGTTTTGGTTGGTGCTCTTTCGATCTTGGGCGATCGTGTAAAATGTATTCCCATTTATCTCGTATCCTTTGTAAGTCAATACAGTCAAAGATGGTCCCCTGGACAACAAGTACAACTCATCACAAACAGTGTTGTCACCTCCGAGACGTGTTTCCAATCAACTGCTGAAAGTCCTGATGTGTTCACATGTAATCCAGTCGTCGCACTGCTCCGGGTGTTTGGAGCGCAGACTGTTCTTGTGTTCATCGACATACGGGGTCACCAAGGTAGAGTTCTATAGAACTGTGTAGTGTGCTTGAGACCAAGAATATCTGTCCCTACATATTATTGAGTCACTTCCAAGAGTGCCTTTTCCAGTCAGTCTCCCCTCATACCGTGATTTAGGGAGACCTATCTTCTTAAGGCCAGGAATGAAGTCAACTCAAAACCCGATAACATGCTCTGTTTGATGGCCCATGGAGATGCTTCCTTCTGTCCTAGCGCGGTTACGGACATATTTCTTTAGGACTCCCATGAACCACTCAAAGGGGAACATATTGTGTAGAAATACGGGCCCCAGGATGACAATCTTGTCGACTAGATGAACTAGGATGTGCGTCATGATATTGAAGAAGGATGGTGGGAACACCAGCTCGAAACTGACAAGACATTGCGCCACATCACTCCTTAGCCTTGGTACGATTTCTGGATCGATCACCTTCTGAGAGATTGCATTGAGGAATGCACATAGCTTCACAATGGCTAATCGGACGTTTTCCGGTAGAAGCCCCCTCAATGCAACCGGAAGCAGTTGCGTCATAATCATGTGGCAGTCATGAGACTTTAGGTTCTGAAACTTTTTCTCTGGCATATTTATTATTCCCTTTATATTCAACGAGAAGCCAGTCGTGACCTTCATACTGAGTAGGCATTCAAAGAAGATTTCTTTCTCTTCTTTCGTAAGAGCGTAGCTGGAAGGACCTTTATACTGCTTCGGAGGCATGCCGTCTTTTTCATGCAAACGTTGCAGGTCCTCCCGTGCCTCAGGTGTATCTTTTGTCTTCCCATACACGCCCAAGAAGCCTAGCAGGTTCACGCAAAGGTTCTTCCTCACGTGCATCACGTCGATTGAAGAGCGGACCTCTAGGTCTTTCCAGTAGGGTAGGTCCCAAAATATAGATTTCTTCTTCCACATGGGTGCGTGTCCCTCAGCGTCATTCGGAACAGCTAGTCCCCCGGGACCCTTTCCAAAGATTACGTGTAAATCATTGACCATAGCAAGTACGTGATCACCGGTACGCATGGCGGGCTTCTTCCGGTGATCTGCCTCGCCTTTGAAATGATCATGATTGGGGTGATTCTTCTTGTGATCTTGAAAATTTATTTAAGCCCCATGATGAATATGAGATTGATAATAGTGTTTGCAATATTATTGAAAGTGGGTTTGGAAGAGTGTCAACTTTAGATCCCACATATCTGGAGAATGTTCAATCTTATGAATTTTTTTTATAAAGGTGGGTTTGGAGAGGTCATGACTTTAGTTAATGTTGATCCCACTATTTTGGAAGAATGTCAACTTTGCATGCATGTGGATCGTGTTGAAAATATTTTATGTGATAGCTATTTTATTGAATTTTCTTATGATCCTACATGTAATTATTATGAGAGAGGAAAATATGGTGGTAGAAATTTTCATGTTACTAAATTACCTCTCGTTATGTTGAGATTACTATTCTTTCTTTCCTCTTCCATGCATATGCTAGTTTTTGCTTGCCATGATAATTTGTTTTCCTATAAGATGCCTATGCATAGGAAGTATGTTAGACTTAAATGTGTTTGTCACATGTTTTATGATGCTCTCTTTGTGCTTCAATTCTTGTCTTTCATGTGAGCATCATTGAAATTATCAATGCCTAGCTAAAAAGGCTTTAAAGAAAAGCGCTTGTTGGGAGTCAACCCAATATTTTTCCTTGCTGTTATTCAATAAATAATTTATATAGATTCTGTTTTGGTTGTGTTTTTTGTGTTTAATTAGTGTTTGTGCCAAGTAGAACCGTTGGGAAGACTTGGGGAAAGTCTTGTTAATCTTGCTGTAAAAAAACAGAAACTTTAGCACTCACGAGAAGTGCTGTAATTTTTATTTGGAAAGTGATATTTAGTTAATTCTTTTCGAAGATGATTAATAGATAAATTCCTCACGTCCAGCAATTTATTTTAGAATTTTTGGGGTTCCAGATCTTGCGCTAGCTACAGATTACTACAGACTGTTCTGTTTTTGACAGATTCTGTTTTCCGTGTGTTGTTTGCTTTTTTTGATGAATCTATGGCTAGTAAAATAGTTTATAAACCATAGAGAAGTTGTAATAAAGTAGGTTTAACACCAATATAAATAAAGAATGAGTTCATTACAGTACCTTGAAGTGGTCTTTTTTTTTCTTTCGCTAACAGAGCTCACGAGATTTTCTACTTTATGTTTTGTGTTGTGAAGTTTTCAAGTTTTGGGTAAAGATTTGATGGATTATGGAACAAGGAGTGGCAAGAGCCTAATCTTGGGGATGGCCACGGCACCCCCAAGATAATCTAAGGACACCTAAAATCCAAAGCTTGGGGATGCCCCGGAAGGCATCCCCTCTTTCGTCTACTTGTATCGGTAACTTTACTTGGAGCTATATTTTTATTCACCACATGATATGTGTTTTGCTTGGAGCGTCTTGTATGATTTGAGTCTTTATTTGTTAGTTTACCACAATCATCTTTGCTGTACACACCTTTTGAGAGAGAGACACATGATTCAGAAATTATTAGAATACTCTCTGTGCTTCACTTATACCTTTTGAGTTATATAGTTCTGCTCTAGTACTTCACTTATATCTTTTAGAGCACGGTGGTGGATTTGTTTTATAGAAACTAGTGATCTCTCATGCTTCACTTATATTATTTTGAGAGTCTTAAATAGCATGGTAATTTGCTTAAATAATCCTAATATGCTAGGTATACAAGATTAATAATAAAATTCTCTTATGAGTGTGTTGAATACTAAGAGAAGTTTGATGCTTGATGATTGTTTTGAGATATGGAGGTAGTGATATTAAAGTTGTGCTTGTTGAGTAGTTGTGCAATTGAGAAATACTTGTGTTAAAGTTTGCAAGTCCCATAGCATGCACGTATGGTAAACATTATGTAACAAATTTGAAACATGAGGTGTTCTTTGCTTGTCCTCCTTATGAGTGGCGGTCGGGGACAAGCGATGATCTTTTCCTACCAATCTATCCCCCTAGGAGCATGCGCGTAGTGCTTGGTTTTTGATGACTTGTAGTTTTTTGCAATAAGTATGTGAGTTCTTTATGGCTAATGTTGAGTCCATGGATTATACGCACTCTCACCCTTCCATTATTGCTAGCCTCTTCAGTACCGTGCATTGCCCTTTCTCACATTGAGAGTTGGTGCAAACTTCATCGGTGCATCCAAACCCCGTGATATGATATGCTCTTTCACACATAAACCTCCTTATATCTTCCTCAAAACAGCCACCATACCTACGTATTATGGCATTTCCATAGCCTTTCCGAGATATATTGCCATGCAACTTTTCACCATTTCGTTTATCATGACACGTTCATCATTGTCATATTGCTTTGCATGATCATGTAGTTGACATCGTATTTGTGGCAAAGCCACCATTCATAATTTTTCATATATGTCACACTTGATTCATTGCATATCCCGGTACACCGCAGGAGGCATTCATATAGAGTCATACCTTGTTCTAGTATCGAGTTGTAATCATTGAGTTGTAAATAAATAGAAGTGTGATGATCATCATTTAATAGAGCATTGTCCCAATAAAAAAAGAGAAAGGCCAAAAAATTGAAGGCCCAAAAAAAGAAATAAAAAGGGACAATGCTACTATCCTTTTTCCACACTTGTGCTTCAAAGTAGCACCATGATCTTCATGATAGAGAGTCTCTTCTTTTGTCACTTTCATATACTAGTGGGAATTTTTCATTATAGAACTTGGCTTGTATATTCCAACAATGGGCCTCCTGAAGTGCCCTAGGTCTTGGTGAGCAAGCAAGTTGGATGCACACCCACTAGTTTCTTTTGTTGAGCTTTCATACATTTATAGCTCTAGTGCATCCGTTGCATGGCAATCCCTACTCCTTGCATTAACATCAATCGATGAGCATCTCCATAGCTCATTGATTAGCATCGTTGATGTGAGACTTTCTCCTTTTTGTCTTCTCCACATAACCCCCATCATTATACTCTATTCCACCCATAGTTCTATATCCATGGCTCACGCTCATGTATTGCGTGAAGGTTTATAAAGATTGAGATTACTAAATTATGAAACAATTGCTTGGCTTGTCATCAGGGTTGTGCATGATGAGAGCATTCTTGTGTGACGAAAATGGAGCATGACTAAACTATATGATTTTGTAGGGATGAACTTTCTTTGGCCATGTTATTTTGAGAAGACATAATTGCTTAGTTAGTATGCTTGAAGTATTATTATTTCTATGTCAATATTAAACTTTTATCTTGAATCTTTCGGATTTGAATATTCATGCCACAATTAAGGAGAGTTACATTGAAATTATGCCTAGTAGCATTCCACATCAAAAATTCTATTTTTGTCATTTACCTACTCGAGGACGAGCAGGAATTAAGCTTGGGGATGCTTGATACGTCTCCAACGTATCTATAATTTTTGATTGCTCCATGCTATATTATCTACTGTTTTGGACATTATTGGGCTTTATTATCCACTTTTATATTATTTTTGGGACTAACCTATTAACCGGAGGCCCAGCCCAGGATTGCTGTTTTTTTGCCTATTTTAGGGTTTCGAAGAAAAGGAATATCAAATGAAGTCCGAACGTAATGAAACCTTCAGGAACATGATTTTCTCACCGAACATGATCCAGGAGACTTGGACCCTACGTCAAGCAACCAACAGGGAGGCCACAAGGTAGGGGGCGCGCCTACCCCCCCCCCCCCCCCGAGGAGTTGCCCTCCACCCTTGTGGGCCCCCTGTTGCTCCACCGACGTACTTCTTCCTCCTATATATACCTACGTACCCCCAAACGATCAGATACGGAGCCAAAACCCTAATTCCACCGCCACAACTTTCTGTATCCATGAGATCCCATCTTGGGGCCTGTTCCGGAGCTCCGCCGGAGGGGGCATCGATCACAGAGCACCTCTAGCGTTTCACACCTAACCCCTAACAGATCCCACCGGATCTTCCTCTAGGGGGTAGACAATGCCAATCATAATCAATTCCACCAGACAGAGTTCCGAGGAATTGTGAGGTGAAACTATCTTTGTCAGTTTTGAGAAGTGCAATAAAGTCGAGTTCTTGTTCTATCGATGTCTCTACAAGGAACCTTCTTTTAGCCAAGTCAGTCAGACCTCTGCTATTCCAAAAGATTCCTTTCATAGATCATCGTGGAATTTCTTTTTAAGCTTAACCCTAGCACTTCTCTGAACAGCCGAAGTCGGGTATACTTTACTCTTCCATGTTCGTTTGGGCTTACCCCCAGCCGCCGACGTGTCTATGTCCGAATGATGACTAGGGAGAATAACTTTTGCCGGTGAAGGCTCTACACTATCCTCAGTGTCCGAACCTAGTAAATCCCCATCAGCCTCTGAAGGAGGCATTAAATTATCACATAATCTTTCTAGGGCTGATATTCCTAATTGTTTCACTTCGTCATTATTCATGGGTTTAACCGCCGCTAGATTACGAATAATTTCAGAGGCCTGCTCCACTTCTAAGCCTAGTAGGTCATTAATAGACTTCGCAATTTCTGTTTCATTCAAACCCAATGAAACTCCTAGGTTGTTGGCCTTAGCTAAAATTTCATGTTCTGAAAAATGCATAATGGAACAACTTTTATTAACAGATATACCTGTAGTTGCGTCGACATCACGAAGCTTGGCCGCCCTCATGGCACGCCCATACTACGGGTCGTCAGCGTCTGGTTGGTCTTGGATCCGGTCACTAACACACCTGCCAGCCATCACTGGGTCCATGATATTGATGCTTCCATTGATATTGATGCTTTGAAGTTCGAATGAGTGTGATTTAGCATTTAGAAGTCAATCGATTTATATTTATGTGAGTGTTTGGCACTCCAAACCTGCCTCAAACGTGTGGGCAAGCGACCCGGTTAGTGACCAGTCAAAAACATCCGACCAGATGGGCGTCTCAAACCGGCCTCAAATGCCCGAGTTGACTGGCACTCGATGTAGCGACCCGACCCGAATGGATCAAAGTCTTTGTGCTTAAGTGTCATCCCTGAATCGGTATGCTGACACACACAGTACACGAGGATTTATAACAGAGGTAAATCACATGTATAAAGTAACATAAATATTATTACCTCAATCCATATAGAGGAAGTAACAACAAAGTTGTGGAGTTCCCAACAATGTCAATGGCAAAGTTGAGTGTAGAGATCGTAGCCCTAACGTATCACTTACTCATAGTGAGATTCCTGCAACATGAGACGTTGCAGCCATGTAGGTCAATACATTGAATGTACTGGCAAATTCACACCATAGAACAATGACAAATAATAACTATCTCTATATGCATATTTGGCTGGTGGAGGCTCTAAGTTTAAATTTTGCATAAAGCTAATTTTTCCCTACAACAAAGGAATAAATTTTATTTTACTACCAGGTTTATGCCATTATTGAGAACGTTCCTGCAACTCAATCCCAAAATTCCCAAATTATTAACAACCCAATACATTAATTAAGTAACGTGATGAGATCAACCAATAATTCAAATACCAGATAATCAAGATGTCCATAACCGGGGACGCGGCTAATCATAATTAGTTTATACACTCTGCAGAGGTTTGCGCACTTTTCCTCACATGACTCGACCACATCCATTATCGAAAGATCGAGACATAGTCTTTCTCAAGCATTAACTCTTTACTCTGGGTGGACAGTACCACCTACTTTCCCCTATATCTGCTAGCCTACCACAGAAAGAGGTCACACAACTTACTCAACTATGCCAGAGCCCATAATGGCATCTGGCTGCACATTGAGGTTTCTAGCATGAATAATCTTATGATCCCTTTGAGCGTCGGTGGCATTCCATAGGATGATCACACGGGTACTCCGGGATCGCCTTGGGCAAGCACTAGGTTCTCCAGGTGCTCGGTCAAGCCACTGGGTTCTACAGGGTGCCCCAACCATTCCACCCATATGTGTCTTAAAGTAGCCACCTTAAAGTTACCCTTAATTTTTATCTCTCGCAACTTGCATGAATCTCACATACCAATCCCCGTCTACGAGCATGGCTAAGCAATATGAGCATAACGTATATTCCCGGGGTGTTACAAGGATCATAGGTTCCTACCACATGAACTACATAGCAAAACCACCTGTTCCCAATCCTACTCATGCAATCTTTGAAGGTAAAACTAATGCATAAAAAAACTAGGTACGAAAAATATGATCAAAGTGTGAACTTGCCTTGTACTGTTGATGAAGACTCTTCGCACTCATAATTCCTGATAGTTCTACTCGTCACACTCCGTTCAATCTATCGTGAGCAAGCAGGTGTAACCACACATAAGCAATCACTCAAAGATCCAAAAGAACGAAGAAAACACTTCGGAAAAGTTCAAAACCATCAATTAAAACTCACGGATATAAACATATTTTTAACATCAACAAAATTGTGTGATTTTGATCTTAACTGAAGGTACATGTCAAGAGCTTTTATCTGCAAAAAGAATCAATTAAATCGGAGTTATAAAACTCAAGTTATGAACAAAAGAAGTTCAAATTCAAATTTGTTTGAAACGAAATTTTAAATTTTCAAAACATGTTTAAGTTGGTTACCTGTATAGAGGGTATCATAACGAAGAATTTGGCGTTGGTTTCGTTGGATTTGGATAAACGAGAAAAAAGTTGTGATTGTTGAAAAACAAGGGCTAATATGAAAAAAAAACAATCTACAACTAAGTCCCTGGACACGTGTCAGAAAACGACAGGCTGAAAACCATTCACTGCGGAGACTAAACAATGAAAGTTTGCTATAAAGGAGATACCGATTTGAAAAGAGAAAAAACATCGCGATCTAATCTGGCCGTTGGTTTTTGATAGGTGTGAACCCGATGAACGAGTTCACGCCCGAGGGTGGCCCGATCTTCACGTCGTAGGATCAAATCGGGAGGGATAACTAGCTGCAAGCAGCCGGGATAACTAGCTTTATACCTGCCAAGGTTGGATGCAACCCGTACGTTGGGGATGGCTGACCGAAGCTACAAGAACTCCAACCTGCTGTCCGAACAGTCGCAGAACCACAAACCAGGACTAATCCACACAAAACGTCCGGAACCGTAGAGCACGAACTAGGGGGAACCAGAGGCTCCTTCTCGCGAATCTGAATGAACCCACAAGAGCTAATATAGCAAGATCTCTCGGATCTCTCTAGAAGTCTTGCTGCATAAGCTTGTAGCTGAATGGTTTGACAAAATGTTTTTCTAGAGGATGGGGGAGATGGGTTTTTATAGCAGGGACAACCTCCCTTGGCTAGGTGTGAAAATGGTTTCAAAAGTAAACAGGTTTGCATGACTTTCTTGGGGGAATAAGCAGTCAACTTTGAGAGTTGTTGGAGAGCTCCTCGGAAATTCGCGAAGCCTTGACAGCTTGGACACCTTCCACGAGAATGACTACAACTTTTGACTCACAACTCCAAATGATTTGAGGTTTTTTGAATTGGAAAGATAATTTGATGTAGCTTCTGTTGATGTACCCCTATAGACCCGTCTCTCCACCACACGGGTGTGGCATACCAAAACATGAGAGGTAAAAACTGACAACATCAGCTTCACTTGAAATTTGTTTCCTCCAAACTTGTTCCTCCAAACTGGTTGTTTCAAGAGCCCATTGGTTGTTGGGTTTCTTCCATGTGATACCTAAGTTCAACCAACAACAATGGAGATGAAAATGCAGCCATGTAGTCAAGATTATAGTATGAAGTTAAGTTAGCGTTCACCTGGCCATGTGTTTGCTTGATTCGGCTTAGTAATTCTTTCCAACTAAATTGTGCACTTTTCTGAAATGTCATGTATGATATAGCCATGTTCTCATCATCCTCCCTCCCTTGATGAAGAGTCGTCCTCGACTCTCTTTGATCTGCAAAATATAAGTAGAAGGGAAGTAGATAATATCCAGGCAAAGAAATGATGCAATCCTCATTTGTAGCTTTCACCTTTGAATTCTGTTACGTCTGATCATGTACTTGTTTGTCACAACTTAGAGTTTCTTCAGGGATGATTTGTGTTATTTCAATGATCGAGATGTCCTCATCGTCCCTCCTCTCTTGAAAAGGATTCGTCCTCGACTCTACCTGGTCATCACACAAAGGAAAGCATGGCAATACCAATTCATAATGCAAAGGTTTTAGGATATAAAGAATTTTAGTTTTCAACTTTGTTATCATATGGACAATGCAAACATGATATTTTGGTCGACTTAGGAGTTCCTTCAAGCAAATATTTTCATGGAGCACAAATTTATAACCAACTATGAGCATGTCCATACCATCCGCCCTCTCTTGGAGAAAAGTCGTCCTTGACTTCATTTGGTCTACAAAATTATAGCACAAGGACAATACAAAATAACTAGGAAAAGAAAATGATGAATAATCATGTGCAACATTCAATTTTATTGGATCCATTATAGTCTCTTCAAGATTGACATAATCAAATGGCTGGATGGATGATGTACCAAACAATTCTTCTCTAATCTTATCACGCCATTGCTTCAAAAACTCATAAGTGCATACCTCTGGCTTCATCAAAATGGAAGATCCTTTTTGTTTTACCTCATTGAGTACTTGAATGCCTTTCTGAAAATCAATCTTCATACATGCACCTTGTGTAGTGGTACTCCATGTTCTCCATATTTGTTCTTGGATCTCAATCTCCCATCGTTGCAAGAGAGTTGATAGGTATGCCTATTGCACCTGCACATATTGCAAAGAAAGAGAATTTTGTGAAAGGTTAGTTATTGAAATTTCCTCTCTCTTTTCATTTGGTGGACTACTAATTTCCCATGGTGGTGAATCACTCATCTCGCTATTCTCTTGTTGAAAAATCTCAACCTCACATTTAGTGGACTCACATAACTCACTTATCCTATCACTCTTATTGTATGATATATTGGGTTGTGGATCGCTTATCTCTCTAATGAGGTGTGGAAAGATCTCAATCTCACATTTTGTGGACTCACCCACATCATTTTTCTAATCACTCTCAATATATGGAATTGTGGAAAGTGGACACTCTTCCTCACATTTGGTGGAGTCACTCAACTCATTTTTCTTTTCACTCTCAAGTGATGGGATTTTTGAAAGTGTACACTCTTCCTCACTTTTGGTGGAGTCACTCAACTCATTTTTCTTTTCACTCTCAAGTGGTGGGATTTTTGAAAGCGGACACTCTTCCTCACTTTTGGTGGAGTCACTCGGTTTGCTTTTCTTATCACTCTCAAGTTGTGCGATTTTGGATTGTGGACTCTCTTTCTCACATGGAATTTGTGGCACCTGTTTCTTGGATGTTGGGATAATAGTGGTGGTCAAGATGGGAACATTAGGAATGAGCTTCTCATGTAAACATGGGCTATGAATCACCGGATTCGGTTCATCAACCATCCTGCTTTGTGGTGGGTCGTCGGTGTGCCGATGGGTGCCATAACTTTGTCGTCGGCCATGACGTCCTTGCTGCGTTTGATGAGCAGCAGCGACCCCTGTTCAAGAATTCATCCGATTAACCAGTTAACTTGCCGATTAATCCCTACTCGTAGGGTCACCGAGTAGCCAATAAACTAAAAAATCGTCCGATTAATTAATTAAATGGTCGATTAACTTGCCGATTATCCAATTAATCTCTTACTCATGAGCCAACCGAGAAGCTACCAGTTAACGATTTCCTCAACAATGGCAGCGACACACCTAGGGGCAGCAGTAGCCTGCCCTCGAGCATGCCATCCTTGCCGTATTTCAGGAGCAGTAGCGACACATACATGAGCAGCAACACCATGCCCGGGAACAAGTCCTCCTCGCTGCACTTCTTGTGTAGTAGTGACACGCCCATGAGCAGCAACATCAAGCCCTCGATCATGCCTTCTTTGTTGCACTTCATGAGTAGTAATGACACGCCCACGAGCAGCAACATCAAGCCCTCGATCATGTCTTCTTTGTTGCACTTCATGAGTAGTAGTGACACGCCCATGAGCAGCAACATCATGCCCTTGAGCACGTCTTCTTTGCTGCACTTCAGGAGCAACAGGGTATTGTCAGTGTCGAATCCCATCGCCACCTGTTGGAGGTCGCTCGTGAAACATCCTTCCAAGGTCTCAAATCATGTTCTGTAATTCCTTAAACTCAGTACGTGTGATCGGGGCATCTTCTTCCCCATGGTTTTCTCCATGAACACTCGATTTAGATCCTGCCATGTTAATAAGGCCAACAATGGAATAGGATAATTTTGTGGAATCACACAACCTCACCTCTTACTCACCAAAGTTCTTATGAGTTCACATCGAATTGTGCTTCTCCCGGATGTGTTAAAGCGATTGAAAGACAGGGATCAAAGAACCAGCTTCGGTTTCTGGTGGAGCTTGGTGGGGTAAACAACAAGGAGCTTGTGCTGAAATCAAGTTGATGCAAACCAAGAAAAATATGGGGATAGATCTGCTGCACCTTTGCACCAAGATTAAAAAGACACAACACACATGCTTCTGAAATTTTTTTACCAAGCTGAAAGTTTTGGATCTTACACAACATTTTCTTTTTCTCTCTTGACTTTTTTTCCACTCATTTTTTTACTCTCTTTGATTTTTTGCCACTCTTTTTTTCTCTCTTTTTCCAAAGGACAACAACCAAATCTAAAAGCAATTACGAAGATGAACTTGGTGCAGATCTAAAAGATGAAGAACATGCAAGGTATGCAAAAACAAGATCTCAGCACCAACACTAGTGCAGAACCGGGCAATATCACCGGTTCGTAAGGCCCTTTAGTGCCGGTTCGGTAACCGGCACCAAAGGCCCCCCCTTTAGTACCGGTTTAGCACGAACCGGTGCTAAAGGGCAACCACGTGGCACGAGCCAGCTCCGTGGGCACGTAGGACATTAGTACCGGTTGGTAACACCAACCGATACTAAATGTTTGGGTGTGTTTTGGTTTTATTTTTTATTTTTACTTTAATTTTGTGTTTTCAATTTAATTTAGTGATTGTTTTACATTATAATGAGTTGTTAAATCATTAGGTGAATGTACCGCAGATTAGTTTGACTAGATGCGTGGATCCTAGCTAAGTCATCAAGTATATGTCATATCCATATTATATATACTTGATCACCTACTTAAGTGATCGAGGTAATATGGATATGGCATATATTTGATCACTTAGCTAGAATCCATCCAGTTGAAACTAATATGCAGTTTCTTTCATAAATGATATAATAACTCATCATCATCATCATCATCATCATCATCATATTAATATAAAAACTCTTGCATCATATATATCATCACCAACAGTTTTCATAGCAAAGATATCATCGAGTTCAACATGGTAATGATATTATAAGCGTTCATAACACCACAAAAGAAAATCACTCTTTGAGATTAAGTTCAGGACGAAGAACACGGACATGAGAGGACATGTACTAAGAGCATGAACTAGCTAATTAATAACTCCTGCTGCTCTCTCTCAGGTAAAATAGCATAGAACATGTATAGCTTTGCTGATTCATCATATTGGAGCATGCATATGAACGTGTCTCCTAATCGTGGGTTGCGCTTCTGATTGCTGCCCCTAGTACTTCTCTGTGATCGTTCACAATTTTGCTCCAGTCTTTTACTATTAAGCATTGCTCGCTATTAGAAATCCTGAATGCACTAAAGTGCATTGTAGGATATCTTGGCCGTAAGCTAACAATATTCATGGTACCTTTAGTCTCGATCCACTCAGGCACAACATTCATCGGGAGTCCCTTTTAAAGAGCATCGTATAGTAACATACTTAGCAATGAAGTTTAGCTTAAAAATATATTGTATGCAAAAGATGCACTGAGGAGAAATAGTAGAAATCTTACCATCTTTCCTAAATATATGTGACCATAGTTCAGTACGAACACTATTGGTCGCACGTTTTGAGTACTAACATTTCTAAGTGTAGGAAAGAAATCTGTCTTGACAGCATCAAGATCCTCAAGCCATGAAACATAATGACTTGTCTCCTCGCAGTTTAGATCAGCCCCGGGATAGTGGACGGTCCTGTGTACCAAGCGCCGGACATGTTTGCTTGATTGGAAGTAACCTGTCAATATAAATTGATATCTATTAATTATTCAACTGGTTCAAATAATCTCATATCGAAGACATAAATATGGTTGAGAAACTCACATAATGGTAGACCTGGAGGCGTCTGCACATCGACCCAGATGTCTCTATTACCTTCAATATCATCTTCCGGACGAATATCAAAGGTGATAACCATATCAGGCTCAAATGCATAAGCCTTGCATAGTGCTTGCCAAGTTTAGCATTCAAAATAGGTGTATGTGTCTGCATTGTATAATTTGATGTTGAAGGTATAACCATGCTTGGTCTTCAAGTAAACTCTTTTTACCTCCATAGTTTCGTTAGGACTGAAACCTATCTTATCCAAGACAAAAATTCTTGCATGGCAGGGGATATGCTAGTAGAATAGTGAAAAATTAAAATTAAAAGTTGAAGCAAATGAAGCATAAGTCATGCTTAATTACGAAAAAAGACTTGTCGTTGTGACTTACTGTATCCACTTCGAAGTTCTCATCCAGCTTGATGCTGAAGCGTCTATCATCAACTAGAAATTTTCTGCCGCACAGGCCGCGCTGGTCTTCACAGTATTCGCACATAATGAAATCGTGTTCGTCGTCAGACGACATTCCTATGTTCATAGGTGAAACATTAAACACTTATTAGTTCTATTAATTCAACTAGTTCAACTAATTAATTGAACTAATTCAACTAAGCACTTATTAAAAATATAGATAATTAATTGAACTAATTCAACTAACTAGTTCAACTAATTAATTCAACTAAACTACTTCTATTAATTTTCTTACTAAAAATAAGGTAGCTAGTTCTATATAATAAAATGTTAATTAGATAATGAAATCTCATATAACTAAATTAAATATATATCTAACATATAATTTATATCTAATTCATCTAACATTGGACATTAATATCTAACATATGTTCATATATAGGTGAAACATTAAACACTTACTAGTTCTATTAATTCAACTAAATAAACTAGTTCTATTAATTCAACTAAGCATTTACTAAAAATAAACTAGTTCTATTAATTTCTTACTAAAATAAAGTAGGTAGTTCTATATAGTAATATTTTGATTAGATCATCAAATCTCATATACCTAAATTTTCTTACTAAAAATAAACTTGTTCTATTAATTTTCATACTAAAAATAAACTAGTTATATTAATTCAACTAGTTCAAATCTCATATATATACCTAATTAATATCTAGCTATACTAATTCAACTAGTTCAACTTGTTCTAATTCATGTAAAATTGACATTAATATTTAACATCTTTTCCATATAATTCATCTAACATTAACATTCTAACATTATTATCTACGTAATTTATCTAACATTAATCTAAACAACAGAAAATAGAAAATAATTAAAAACAATGTGTGTGTGTATCTGTGTGTGTGTATCTGTGTGTGTGTATCTGTGTGTGTGTGTGTACGAACGGGGGGCGGCGGGCGATGCGACGGGGACGGGCGGCGGGCGAGGCGGCGGCGGGGGTGACGGCGACGACGGGTGGCGGGGGCGACGGCGGTGACGGCGATGACGGGCGGCGGGGCGGCGAGGGCGGCGCGCGATGGGCGACGGGCGCGGCAAAGAACTTGGATCGAGAAGAAGTGGTGGTCGATGAAACTGATTTTTTCGTAAGTGCCATATATATAGGAGGGGTCTTTAGTACCGGTTGGAGCCACCAACCAGTACTAAAGGCCAATTTTCGCCAGGCCAAGGGGCGGGAAACACCCCCTTTAGTACCGGTTCGTGCCACGAACCGGTATTAAAGGCCCAATCATTAGTACCGGTTGGAGCCACCAACCAGTACTAATGGTTGTGCGCTGCCACCGGCGGTGGACAATGTTTAGTCCCACCTCGCCGAGCGAAGGGCAGACGCACTGGTTTATAAACCCAGCCGCGGCTGCTCCTTCGAGCTTCTCTATATATCTGTCTTTTGGGCCTAACTAGGGCGCGCTGCCATGTGAGTCTGCTGGCCCTTCTGGGCCTGCATTTGCTCACCCTAGGTCTGGCAGGCCCACTGGGCAGTGCCCCAAGAAATTTTTTATATAGTTTTTTTCTTTTCTTCATTATTTATTTTCTTCTATTTATTTTTGAGTAATTTTTTATATAGTTTTTTTCTTTTCTGCATTATTTATTTTCTTCTATTTATTTTTGAGTAATTTTTTATATAGTTTTATTCTTTTCTGCTTTATTTATTTTCTTCTATTTATTTCTGAGTAGTTTTTTTGTGACCCTCTCTATTTTGATACTCCGAAATGATAATACGATTGCAAGTTTCAACATTTTCAGAATTCATTTTGTAGTGATTTTGAATTTCACGGTCATTTATCTCTCTAAACAATTAGGTAAATGACCGAAAAACAACAAATGATGTCAGAACATGTTGGAAATTGATTACGTCGCTTTGAATACTGCATACTGAACACAAAAGAAGTCCGGAGTTCAAATAAGTTTAAAAAATATTGAAGTGCCCGTGTAACAGATGAGTTCTCGTCCGAAACCCTGATACTCCGAAAGAGTTTGTCCAGTTTGTACACGAAGTGCGTCCAGTTTTTGCCGTGACCCTCTCTACTCTTTCGCACATGCTATGGTGGTGAAATGATGATACCATGCCAAGTTTCAACATTTTCAGAGTTCATTTTGTAGTGATTTTCAATTTCACGGTCATTTACCTATCTAAACAATTAGGTAAATGACCGAAAAACAACAAATGATGTCAGAACATGTTGGAAATTGATGACGTCGCTTTGAATACTGCATACTAAACACAAAAGAAGTCTGGAGTTCAAATAAGTTTAAAAAACATTGAAGTGCCCGTGTAACAGATGAGTTCTCGTTCGAAACCCTGATACTCAGAAAGAGTTTGTCCAGTTTGTACACGAAGTGCGTCCAGTTTTTGCCGTGACCCTCTCTACTCTTTCGCACATGCTATGCGGGTGAAATGATGATACCATGCCAAGTTTCAACATTTTCAGAGTTCATTTTGTAGTGATTTTCAATTTCATGGTCATTTAGCTCTCTAAACAATTAGGTAAATGACCGAAAAACAACAAATGATGTCAGAACATGTTGGAAATTGACGACGTCGCTTTGAATGCTGCATACTGAACACAAAAGAAGTCCGGAGTTCAAATAAGTTTAAAACACATTGAAGTGCCCGTGTAACAGACGAGTTCTCGTCCGAAACCCTGATACTCCGAAAGAGTTTGTTCAGTTTGTACACGAAGTGCGTCCAGTTTTTGCCGTGACCCTCTCTACTCTTTCGCACATGCTATGCGGGTGAAATGATGATACCATGCCAATTTTCAACATTTTTAGAGTTCATTTTGTAGTGATTTTCAATTTCACGGTCATTTAGCTCTCTAAACAATTAGGTAAATGACCGAAAAACAACAAATGATGTCAGAACATGTTGGAAATTGATGACGTCACTTTGAATGCTGCATACTGAACACAAAAGAAGTCCGAAGTTCAAATAAGTTATTAAAAATAAAAAAGAGGTGCAATGCTGGTTAATTTTCTTCAAGCCTTTCGGAATAGTTTAGACTGCACTGCACATAGCTCAGTGCAATCTATGCTATTCCGAAAGGCTTGAAGCTAATCAACGTGCAGGTCAGCATTGCGCCTCTTCGTCATTGTCTCTGCACTCACGGCTTATAAACCGCTCATACTACCTCTCTCTTGGCGAGGTGGGACTAAAAATCATATTACTAAGAAACTCTAGTACCGGTTCATGCCATGAACCGGTACTAAAGGTCTTCGTGGGGGCCCCAGCCTGACCACAGCCGCACTGGCCTCATTAGTACCGGTTCGTGGCATGAACCGGTACGAAAGGTTGCCCACGAACCGGTACTAATGATGCCCGCCGCCTAGCCGTTGGAACCGGCACTAATTGTCACATTAGTGCCGGATCAAATCCAAACCGGCACTAATGTGCTTCACATTTGACCATTTTTCTACTAGTGCAACAAGGCTTGGATTTATTTTTGGTGGGGATTTGGACTTCTAGGACATAAAATATAGCATGAAAAACACTCGATCTAAAGGGATGATAGCAAGATAAACTTGGATAACAGATCCTACTGTGTCAACCTGGCTCTGATGCCAGATGATAGGTGCGAACCCGATGAACGAGTTCACGCCCGAGGGTGGCCCGATCTTCACATCGTAGGATCGAATCGGGAGGGATAACTAGCTGCAACCAGCCGAAATAACTAGAACCTATATCGAAAACTTGGAATCCATCTCTCCAAATACTCATATATTTACACCTCAGTGTTAAACTACAATCCACAACAAATAAAGTACCACGCAAAAAAAAAGTATACACCAGCGAGCAGTTGGTGGGACGCCTAGCTAGTACTAATCGAACTCATCAAATTATTGGACATCTGTTTTTTGGGGAGTGCCGGTTTTTATTTAGTATACTACAAGTTTTCTTAACACAGTATAGATGCAAGCGCTCATATATACGCGCATACACTCATCCCTATGAACACGCACACACACACCCTACCCCTATGAGCATCTTCGAGAGACTGAGTGGGCATATCATTTTGAGATCTACGAAGTCACCGTACGCACCTGTCGTCGACGGGAATGTCTCCTCCCAATGAAAGTGAATCGCCGGAAATCCTGAAATAAATTCAGGAATATTGCGAGCATCAGGACTTGAACCCTGGTAGACTGGGGATACTATAGGTTTGATCAGATCACATTCAATTGTCTACAATCAAGAGTATCTTCAAAATTTATATCGCACAAATCTAAACAAATATAATAACATTAAATGTATATACCATCTTAAAGATACAACCAATTTCTACAAATTAAGGACAGTGATATGGTGGCATTTTTTATCTTATTTGCATGAATCGGGGGAGTACATCCAAAATTAATATCGCATAGATCTAGACGGATATAATAACATTACATGGATATCATCTTGAAGATACAAACAATTTCTACAAATTAAGGATGGTGGGGTTAGGGGCAGTTCGAGGCATTTGTCCTACTGTACACACCTTGGTAGTATTCATCGTCCTCCACTAGTAACCCCTCGCATGAGGTGCTCCGATATAATTTAAAATAAACCAGGAGTAGGGTATTATCTCGACCATGAGAGTCCGAACCTAGGTAAAACCCCGTGTGAACGTCCTTCTTGTACTTTCGACTATGCTCCACCTTATCGAGGGCATAAAAAATTTCTGCTCCAGCAATTGGTGTGCCAGTCAAGTGCTGCATCAGCCGCAGACCAAGTCTACTTGGCTCCTTCACTTTCATAGACAAGACAGCTTGACCTCAACACGCTACCTGAAGGTAGAGGGTTTCTAGAATGTTCATGAATTTGCACAAAAATGTTCACGAATTCAATTTTTTTACATATTATCAAAACATTACCGATTTCTAAAAAAAGTTCGTGAGTTTAGAAAATTTTATTTATTTTAAAAAATTTCAAAAAAATTATTATTAATTACAAATAATTTCATTGACTCAAAAATGTTTGTTAATTCAAAAAATTTCATTAATTTTGAAAAGTGTTTGTCAAATTTTTTTTTATACACTTAAAAGGAATTCCCAAATTAAAAAAAATGTTCGTTGATTCAGAAGATACTCCCAAATCAAAACAATCTTTATGAGTTTTGAAAAAATGTTCAAAATCCTAAAAAAATGTTTGCGAATTCAAAAAAAGGAAACATTAAAAAAATTGTGAATTTAAAAGTGTTCAGAATATGATAATTTTTTTTCATAAAATCAAAAAATATTCACATATTTGAGAAAAAGTCCGCAAGAGATTTAAAAAATGTTCAAGGATTTTATATTTTGCAGATTTTCAAAGAAACGTTTATGCAAATTTAAATAAAACGTAAAAAGGATATACAAATAATATAAAAAGTAAAAGAAACAAGAATTAAAAAAGACAGAAAACACTGGAAGGTTAACCGAATGACATAACTAAATGAAAACTAGAGGGCTCCTGGCCATAAGGCATTTGTTTGCCCACAAAAAATGGCAAGTACAAGCGAATCAATTACCCCTGTACATTCCCAGAGCCCTAATGGATCTTTTGCACCTAACATTCCTACGCCCAAACCTTTCCATCCAAAGAAAAAACGCCCGACCGTCCGATGTGAGAGTTGCGGTCACTACGGACACGTGTCATCATCTTGCCTAGCGCGCCGCAGAGCACAAAGATGGCAATGGATTCCCAAACGACGCACAGTTTCCATTCCTACCCCTCACGGTCCGCCTTCCGCCTTGGCTTCACCACCTCCACAGCCTATCGCTGTCACTCCACCGCCCTCTTCCTCCACCGTCGCTCTCCAAGCTGCAACAATGGCGAACTACCCATTGAACCCTGTCCCCTTCCTGCCTTTGGGCTGGGTGGTCGAGCCTAGACGTGCTAACCGGGTGGTTCGCAGTGGCATGGTGGTCTCACCCATCGCGCCGCTCAATCACGACTTCCTCGCCATTGCGGAAGCCAGCCACTCTGTCCCCCTGCATCGTCGTCAGGCCATCCGAGATGCGGTTGAAGGTATGCTGCATGAATCTCAGCTATTCACCACCGAGGCAAGCGATCATCCTTTTGGCATTGGCATCTTTGGATTTGTTGACTCCTTTGCGCGAGACACGGCAGTTGCGACTCCTTTAGAGCTTGAAGATGAAGATCTTCTCATTACTTTCGTCCCGCACAATGCTGCTTTGAATAGGCGTACCACCACTTTTGGCCCACAAGTTTGGCTGTTGTACTTTGGATTTCCGTATGATTATCAGACTGAGTTTTACATCAACAAATCTGTTGGGGGTTTTGGCGGTCTGATCTCATGGTATAACCCTAAATAGGACCGCAGGTATGTCATGGTTCATGTTTAGCTGATTCACATGAGACTGATACCCAAGAGCTTCGTGGTTCGTCAACTTGGAGGCGCCTGTGATTGCTGGACTGTTCAAGTCACCATACTTCGCAGTAGTGATTGGAATGCACATCTTCTTGACGTCCCACCTGCTGGCGAAGAACCACCGCCCCCAATGGCGACCCGCATCCCATGTTCGGCCCTGAGATGACAGCAGAGCAGCTCTACCAACAACAAGTGCACATCTGGTTCAGGCAGAATAGCGCTCCACCTGCCATGGAACAGCCATCAAACTCTGAAGGTAATTCTGATTCTGATACTGAAGAGGTTCAGATTGACGCTGGTTGGGGCGAGTGGCCGGCTCCTGTTGCCCCGCAGCAACAGTTACCGCCGTACCTCATGAATTTCCAGGCATGGCTCGCAGCACAGGGCCTCACTGTCCAAGATGGCCTCGTTCCTGAGAACAACATCTCTGATAATGCTGCCCAAGCCTGGAACGGTTCCATCACGATGTCTGATGACTCCAGCACAAACCAGGAGGAACTGGCAATGGTTGTCTTTGAAAGTAATGAGGTACCTGCTCCTGTCAATGCCATGAACACAGTACACGCGCACAATGCTGAACCCATTACCCTGTCTGTTCATGTGCATAACAATGGGTTTCAGTTTAGCCTGTCTGCACAAGGTAATGAAGTGATGAACTTTCTGCTGGCCAATCCTGCCCCCCCCCCCCCCGCTTACAGCTCAATACCTTTCTCTCTGCTGCCATCCGCCCCATCATCGCATCCTTTGGTCCATGGAGCACTGGCTATGGCATCCGGGATCGGTCTGAGCAGCTTCAAGTGCAAATCTCAATTACGCCGGAGGGCCTTGGCATTAAACAACTCCCCAGCACCAACTTTGCACCCCGCTCTTCGGGACAAACCGCAGTTGTCATTCAGGAACTCGAGGAGCCACAGGCGGCCCAACCTGACATTATTCAGAACACTGACAGGGCCATCACTTCAGACCAGAGTCATGGGATTCAGATTTCTGAAGTTCAGTCTCCTTTGTTTTTGAATACTGAGGTCCAGAGCCATGCGATTCCGCACCCTACTGTTGCCTCAGACGATCTCCCTGCTGGGCAGGATGATGCACCGATTGGTAGTTCATCTACACAGCGTGATGAAGTTGCCCTCCCCATCCCGGGGTCTCAGTCCATGTCTAAGGGACGCATTCATGTCTCTCCATCCAAGAATTCTGTGACAGCCAGCATCACACCACCGTCACTACTGAATATCCTCGAACCGGCTAACCTTCAGGTGACTAGCTCTAAGGACTCTGGCTCATCTATGCAAGTTCCTTCTGATAGCAACTCTGCCGATTACATGTCTACTGACCAGACGCGCAAAGATAGAAAGAAGAAGCCCATTGCTATTGATGAATCCAATCTGCGTCGCATTACCCGCTCCAATAAGTATGATGGCTTCAAAGCCCCGTCAATGGCAGATGGCAGGTCCACTAAAAGCAAGGTCAAAGCTCGCCAACTGCCCGAAGCCCCCAACCACAACTCCACCACCTCTGCTGCACCCAGCTCTGCACCTCCACCAACACCAGTTCCTGTGCTTCAGATGATTGGCACGGTCAGATGCGGCGTTCCCGTGGCTGAACTCTCCGAAGACATCCTTATGGCTGATCAGGAGAGCTCGACCTCGTCTTCCTCTTAAAGTCACAGCCTCATGCCCCCCATGTAGCAGTGGAATGTTCTGGTCTGGAACATTCGAGGAATAAACTCCGACAACAAGTTACTAGCTATTGGAAATGCTATCGAGACCTGTGGTTGTGATGTAATATGCCTGCAAGAGACTAAGCGCATGCATTTTGATTTGGCTTTCCTTAAAAACTTTTGTCCTAAATGCTTCAATCAATTTGCTTATGTTCCTTCCCGTGGAGCTTCTGGGGAATTATCACTATTTGGAGTGGCTCAGCTTTTACTGGTTCAGTCTGTCACTCTGACATTCATGCTCTTGGAGTCACTCTAACCTCCAAAGTTTCCGGAAATGTCTGGTCACTTTATAATATTTATGGGCCTTGCCAGGGCAATGATCGTGTTCTTTTCACTGACTGGTTGTATGCTCTGGATATACCAAACTCTGAAGATTGGTTGCTAGTGGGTGACTACAACTTCATACGATCGGCTGAAAACAGAAATAAGGTGGGAGGGGATCCAAATGACATCTTAATGTTCAATGATATTATTCGGACGCAAGCACTAATTGAAATACCGCTCAAAGGCCGCTCATACACCTGGAGCAACATGCAGACCGACCCGCTACTCGAGCAACTAGATTGGTTTTTCTCCTCTTGTCATTGGACTCAATCCTTCCCAAATACATTAGTTACCAACCTGGGCAAGCCAATTTCCGACCACACACCATGTGTGGTCCATATCGAAACAACCATCCCCAAAAGCAAGATTTTTCGATTTGAAAACTACTGGACCAACCACTCAAACTTCCTGCAAGTCGTGGCAACATCTTGGAACAAACCATGCCATGCCAAAAATGTTGCGGCCATCATCTGCAAAAAAATGAAAAAACTTCGATATGATCTGAAATCCTGGAGCAAAAACATATCCAAGTTGTCTATTCTCATCCAGAACTGCAACCAGGCCCTCCTTGAGCTCGATGGGATTGAAGATCAGCGCCCACTGTCATTACCTGAAGCTAATTTCAGACACATTATTAAAACCCACCATCTGAAGCTCTTGCATTTTCAGAATCAGTACTGGAGGAAGCGGTGCACGATCAGGTATATCAAATTTGGCACTGAAAACACAAAGTTATTCCATGCACTTGCCACAGAAAGGTACAGGAAGAATTCCATAGCCACACTGAAGACACCTGATGGAGAAATAGTCAGTGACCACAAGTCTAAAGAAGCGCTTCTGTTTAACACTTATAAGCAAAGATTGGGTGAATCATCCCCACCTAAAATGAAATTTGTCCTACCTAACATCATCAAGAGAATTGACGGACTCGAAACCCTATCACCGTTTACACACAATGAAATTGATGAGGTAGTCAGAACTATGCCAAATGACAGAGCTCCTAGACCTGACGGCTTCAATGGGCAATTCTTGAAATCTTGCTGGCATATCATCAAAAACGACTTCTACAAGCTTTGTGAGGAATTCTACAGTGGCAACTTAGACCTCGCCAGCATCAACTCAGGTTTCATCACCCTCATTCCCAAAATCAACTCCCCCGAGACTGCAAATGACTTCAGACCGATCACGCTCCTTAACTGTTGTCTGAAGATCATAACAAAGATCTTGGCTAATCGGCTGAAGAAAATTGTGCTCAAAATCGTGCACCGAAACCAATACGGTTTCCTTCCACCCGCACCATTCAGGATTGCCTCGCTTGGGCCTTCGAATACATATATCAGTGCAAGCTATCCGGCGCTCCAATCATACTACTCAAGCTTGACTTCGCCAAAGCGTTCGACACCATCGAACACCCTGCCATGCTTGCTATCATGAAACAAATGGGATTCGATGATAGATGGCTCAAGTGGATCAAGAACATTTTTGAGTCAGGCACTTCTTCTGTGCTTCTGAATGGTGTCCCGGGCCGACAATTTCACTGCAGACGTGGCGTTCGTCAGGGAGACCCACTTTCTCCTCTCATTTTCGTCCTTGCTGCCGACCTCCTACAAGCTGCCATAAATGATGCGTACAGACAACACAAGATCCAGCTCCCGATCCCTTGCAATCAACCAACTGATTATCCTGTGGTACAATACGCTGACGACACCATTTTGTTGATGCCTGCATGTCCCAAACAACTCAAAACCATGAAACAGCTGCTACTGGACTATGCTGATTCCATCGGTCTAAAGATAAACTTCCAAAAGTCATTGCTCATACCACTCAATATACAGGAGGACATGGTTGACCAACTCGCCCAAATTTGGGGATGCACTAAGGGTAAAATTCCCTTCACCTACCTTGGCTTGCCAGTGGGCACCACCAAGCCGACCATGGTGGATTTGATGCCACCAGTGGAAAGAACTGAACGAAGGCTATCTTCCTCCCTTTGTATGCTGGATCATGGGTCCAAACTGACTCTCCTAAACTCACTCATAACATCCATGCTCATTTACCCGATGTGTACGCTGAAATTCCCCTCCCCCCCCCCCAATTGATTGAACACCTGCACAAAATCAGAAGGTGTTGCTTGTGGCGCAAGAAAACTGACCAGGGGGGAAAAGCAACCTCCCTAGCTGCATGGGACTTAGTCTGCCGCCCCAAGAAATGTGGAGGCCTAGGGATCCTCGATATCAAAACCCAAAACACAGCTCTACTTCTCAAGTTTCTGCACAGCTTCTACAACAAACATGACATCCCCTGGGTCCATCTGATTTGGAATACTTACTACAACAACAAGGTGCCTCATGCCACGGATACTTGTGGCTCTTTCTGGTGGCAAGATGTCATGAACTTGAGTGACATTTATCAAGGGATCACTATGGTACAAATTGGCACAGGCGACACCGCACTGTTCTGGAAAGATCTTTGGAGTGACCAGCTGAACGAAGAAGCCTTCCCCCGGGCTTTCTTACTCACCAAACTTGAGGATGCTTCGGTTGCTGACTTCTTGGCAATAACCAACATCCACACTGGCTTTCACCTCCCCCTGACTCCGCTGGCACGGCAAGAACTTCAACAACTACAGGCCCAAACGGCAGACACCACCCCTGACAGCGACAAACCTGACAAGTGGACCTATCCCTGGGGAGCCAAGTACACTTCGGCTAGATACTATAAATTCTTCTTCAGGAATGTCTTGGTTGATCCAGCCTTTGCTTGGATATGGGACTCCAAATGCACGTCCAAGATCAAAGTGTTTGCATGGCTACTCCTAGCAGACAGAATCAACACGAGAAACATGTTGAAAAGGAGGCACTACAACGTCGGCAACAATGTCAACTATGCTATTTGTAGCTGCAATGAAGAAGAGACCGTTGAGCACCTTTTCTTCAACTGCCCCTTTAACCGAAGATGCTGGAATGCGCTTGGTATCTCTTGGCCAAATGATGGAAACAGATTGCAGCTTATCCGAGGCGGAAGACTCCGTTGGCCCTCACCATTGTTCATGGAAATCTTCATGTTATCCGCCTGGAGTATCTGGAAAGAACGAAATGGAATTATCTTTAGAGGCATCCACCCCACCTTCACCTCTTGGAGAGCTAGACTATGAACTGACCTAGATTTACTACGCCATAGGGTCAAGCCCCCCCCTAGTAGAGTTTATCAATGCCTTCATTGTAACACATTTGTAACCACCTACACTTTACTCCCCCCTCTGGGGGTGCTCTCGCACACCCTTGTAATTATCCACCTTGTAATCATGTAATTGTAATTATCCACCTTGTAATCATGTAAACTAACACTGACAAAGTGATATAATATATGTGTCAGTAGGATCCTTTCCTACTGTCTTTGACCCCTCAAAAAAAACTGGGCTAGGAGATTCCCATTGCCGGGCTGCCCGAGAGGCTCGCAACGTTGCGTATGAGCTGGGTGCAAGTAATTGGGCTGAGTCTAGTACGGAGGGGTGTGGGCCGCTTCTCTAACCAGCAACTTGCACACTGAATAGGATTTGGAGAGCAACTAATTAACGAGCGCTCCTTCGGGATCCTCACAACGATCAGGATCACTTGGCGCGCTCTCAGCCGCCCGTCACGTATAGCGCTCTGTGCTCTCCCTCCAGATTTTGTATTTTTATTTTTTCGCACGTGTTTTCGGCCTTTCCAATTGTTTTTTGGGTTTTTTCGACGTTTCGGTTCTCCATCGGTCTTTCTTAGCTTTTAGAAGAAAAAATTTAAAATTTTCTTTTATGTGAATAAACATGTTCTCTTTTTTTTCTGTGAGAGTCACGATTTTCCATCCGTGGGAGGCACTATTTTGGTTTCGTGAGAGTCACAGGCGTGTCACTCGAAAACGAAAAAAAATGCATTTTTTTATTGTTTTTCCTTCCGTGAGAGGCAAAGTTTTGCTTCCGCGATAGGCATGGTTGTGCTTTCATGAGTGTCACGGCTGTGCCTCTCGGAAACGGAAAAAACGCGTTTTTTGTTTTTTTTCTTCTTCCATTAGAGGCACAGGTTTGCTTCCGCGAGAGGCA
Source organism: Triticum urartu (assembly GCF_056163025.1). Taxonomy (NCBI): domain Eukaryota; kingdom Viridiplantae; phylum Streptophyta; class Magnoliopsida; order Poales; family Poaceae; genus Triticum; species Triticum urartu. Next base: position 745,072,161 of record NC_141875.1, on the reverse strand, counting down.
CAGTTGTGCTTTCGCGAGAGGTACGGCCGTGCCTCTCGAAAAAGAAAAAAAACACGTTTTCTATTTGTTTTTCTCTTCCGTGAGGCACAGTTTAGCTTCCGCGAGAGGCATGATTGTGCTTTCGCGAGAGGCACGGCCGTACCTCCTCGAAAAAGCCAAAAAAACGTTTTCTTTTTTCCTTCCACGAGAGGTACGGTTTTGTGTTCGCGAGAAGCACAGTTGTGATTTCATGAGAGGCATGGACATGCCTCTTTCGGAAAGGGAAAAAATTTGTGCTCCAAGTTCGGTTTTTTCATCTGGTTTTTTTCATCAAAAAAAAGTTCGTCAAAACCTATCAACATGGGATCTAGTTTTAAAGTTCTTGACAGAACGAATCCAACGATGAAAACGGTTCAAGATTTGAAAGCACGATTTAACAGATAAAATGTTTTGAATAAACAGATATATGAAAAAAAAAGAAAACTCTTAAGTTGCGACTAGTAGGGCACAATGTAGAAAGGTGGGAGTGATTTTTGCAATGAATACTCCTCAATCGCTGCTTCGGACCTACCCCACGGTTTAGTTGATAGGCCTGCTCTACCATCAGAGAAAATATGTGAGGTCCTGTAGCCGTAGGATTAGAACCAACAACGTAAGGATTGAAGGGAACTCCTAGCCGAACTGAAGCCCACGCTCGAGCGCTTTCGGTCGGAGCATGAACTACTTAAAAATCAAACTCAAAATGAAAAGTTCACAGTAAAACGGTTGAAATGGGAATAGACATATCGACGACAAAGTCAACAGCCTCATGCGTTAACCACGAGACCACACTAAAATTTGTTGCCTCCTATGAAGAAAAAGCTCTATATACAATATAAATATACACTACGAGGAAAAACCTTATACACATAATTTTACTAGCAGCGCAGTTTAAAATAATGCGTTACTGCTACTTAGCAATAGCGCGCATAAAAAAGCGCGCTACTACACTAGTACTACAAATGCTAGGACGTTGCCGACGGAGTAGGTTTAGTAGTAGCCCCGGTTTTTGAAAAGCGCTACTGCTATTGAACTTAGCAGCAGCATTTTTCACCCACCCTTGCTGCTGCTAAGTTTAGTCCACTCGTTGCAACTAATTTAGTCCCACCTCGCTCCGCGAATAGGTGTTTACCACCTTAAATACAATACTTTTCAAACCATCACAACCACTTGGTCTTCATTGAAATCTATGTGTAGGATCTAAACTGGGGAAGATTTCTATTGACAATTTAGATTCTACACAAAAAGATCATTGATGACCAATGTATTTGTATTTATTTTTGCATGCTTAGCCTTAGCAGTAGCGCGTTTTCCCACAAGGCGCTACTGCTACTGGGATAGCAGTAGGGCTGCTTTGGTAAAAGGCTCTACTGCTATGGCGTTTAGCGGTAGCGCTTTGTCCTAAAGCGCGCTGCTGCTAAGCCCATCCTATCTTCTCCAACCGGCCACCCCTCACTCTCCCATGTCCACTCCCAGTCTCACTCTCCCGTGCGTTCCGCCGCCGTCGACGTTCAGCCCTCCCCCGCCACCGCATTGTCGTCGCCCCAAGGTATCCTCTCTCTCCTCCTCCCTCCTCCTGCCCCCTCTGGTCTCCCTCCGGCGGCCCTCCTGCCTCCTCCCACCACCACCTCCTCCTCCCTCCGGCGGCCCTCATCCCTCCTCCCACCACCACCTCCTCCTCCCTCCGGCGGCCCTCCTCCTCCCCCTCCTTTCTCCCTCCTCCTCCCTCCTCCCCCCCTCTAGTCACTGCCCCACCTCCATACGCCACCCCTCCCTCCTTCCCCCCCTCCATCTGCCGCCATCTCGGCCTCCTCGCTCTCTCCTCCCTCCCTCCCTCCTGCCTCCCTCCCTCCCTTCCTCCCTCCTCCCATCCTCTACAAGTTTGTAATTAGGTATAGAAATAGTTTTAGTAATAGAAAATTTTAGTAATATAATTAGGTATAGAAATAGTTTCTAATTTTAGTAATATTAATATAGCTAGTTAAAATTTTACTATAGAACTAGTTTATTTTTAGTAAGAAAATTAATAGAACTAGTTAATTTTAGTAAGTGCTTAGTTGAACTAGTTAAATTAATGTCATTATCGTTTTGTGATCAAAGAATGTTATATGAGATTTGATGATCTAATTAAAAGTTTACTCGGTGGAATATGCAGGCTTTGTAGAGTCGTGTCTCCTTGGAGTGATCGTCATCCGAGCTACCTCTACTTCCTCTACACCCGAGTCGGTGAGCTAAAAGTCCACCTCCTCCTTCTCTACTCCTCGGTGTTGAATAGAGTAGAACTAGGGTATTTAGTTATGCTTCTTAACCAAATGAAATGTTCGGGTTATAAGATATATTGAAATGTTTGGGCGCGAATGCTTATGATAATTGATTCGGATATATGAGAGAAGGGACATCTTTGTATCGCAGGGAAAATCTGTGTGGCCTATGTTTTGCCGGAGTGTTGATTCATTTCTGTTCCGGCAAATTTCGGGTGCTCGATATGTCCTATTTTAGCAAAGATCATGCCAGATTTTTCTGTGAATTTAAGCATGACTTGTGCTAGAATATGTAGGAAATATCGGGTGCCCCGGATTTGCTAGAAAGAGAATTAAACGACATTTTGAGTTGACTTTAAATCTGTCGGGGCTTCATACATGACAGTCAAAAAATCGGTGAGGGAGAGTCTCCATCATATATGAGAGAAGAAGAATGCCAACTGTTGTCGTGGGGGTTGCTTCTCCTTCTTATCTTTGTGCTAGACCTTTGTTATGCACTAGGGGAAGAAGCAGTAGCGACCATCATCGACGGTCGAAAAAACGGTGAGGGAGTGTCCACTATATATGAGAGAAGAAGAATGCCGACTGTTGTCGTGGGGGTCGCTACTCTTTCTTTGCCTTGTGCTAGATATTTGTAATGCACTAGGGAAAGGAGGAGTAGCGACCATCTCCGATGGTCACAATATCAGAGAGGGAGTGCCCACCATATACGTGAGATGAGAGTTTAGGAAGGAAGACTCGACAGACCTAAGTCAACCCGTTGCATATTGAGTAATAGTGATCTGTGTGTTGAGTTTCCTGGTAGTTGCCTTCGATGATTTTCAATTAATGTTTCAACTATGAACATTGGAAATGTCTGACGATGAAAAGGATTTCAGTATGTGCGAATACTGCGAAGACGAGCGCGGCTTGTGCGACAGAAATTTCTTAGTTGGTGGTAGGCTCTTCAGCATCAAGCTGGATGAGACCTTCGAAGTGGATACAGTAAGTCACAACGACAAGTCTTTTTTCGTAATTAAGCATGACTTCTGCTTCTTTTGCTTCAACTTATAATTTTAATGTTTTACTATTCTACCAGCGTATCCCCTGCCATGCAAGAATTTATGTCTTGGATAAAATTGTTTCAGTCATATGAAAACTATGGAGGTAAAGAGAGTTCACTTGAGGACCGAGCATGGTTATACTTTTGCCGCAAAAATATACAATGCAGACACATACACCTATTTTGAATGCAAAAATTGGAGATCACTATGCAAGGGTTATGCATTTGAGCCTGATATGCTTATCACTTTTGATATTCGTTCGGAAGATGATATTGAAGGTAATATCGACATCTGGGTCGATGTGCAGACGCCTCCAGTTCTACCATTATGTGAGTTTCTCAACAATATTTATGTCTTGGATATTGTATATTCAAAAAATAGTTGACAACTAATTTCTATTGACAAATTATTTCCATTCAAGCAAACATGTCCGGCGCTTGGTAGACATGACCTACTACTGTCTCGGGGTTGAACTAAACTGCGAGGAGATAAGTCATTATGTTTCATGGCTTGAGGATCTTGATACTGTCAAGACAAATTATTTTCCTGGACAGCAAAGTCTTAATACTCAAAATGTGCGACCACTAGCGTGCGTATTGAACTACGGCCACATCTATTTAGGAAAGATGATAAGATCTTTACTATTTGTCCTCTGTGCATCTTTTGCATACATTATTTTTTAAGCTAAACTTCATTGCTAAGTATGTTACTACGATGTTCTTCAACAGGGACTCCTGATGATAGTTGTGCCTCATTAGATCAAGGCTAAAGGTCGCATGAAGATGGTTAACTTACGGCCAAGACATCCTACATTGCACATGAGTGCATTCATGATTTCTAAAAGCGAGCAAGTTTTAATAGTCAAAGACTGGAGCAAAATTGTGAAGGATGACAGAGAATTACTAGAGGGCAACAATTAGAAGCGCAACCCACAATTAGGAGACAGGTTCATCTGCATGCTCCAATATGATGAATCAGGAGTGCTAAACATGTTCTATGCTATTTTACCTGAGAGAGAGCAGCAGGAGTGATTAGCTAGCTAGAATGAGTTTGAAGATGATCATGATGTGCTACACTATGACTATGATGATTAAATAGCTAGTGTTGGTGGTAATGACTATGATGATTATTATTAGCTAGTGTTGGTGGTGATTAGATGGCTACACTATGACTATGATGATTAAATAGTGTTGGTGGTAATGACTATGATGATTATTAGCTAGTGTTGTTGGTGATGATATGATGCAAGAGTTTTTATATTAATATGATGATGATGATAATGATGATGATGATGAGTTATTATATCATTGGGTGAAAGAACCACGGATTAGTTTCAAGTGGATGTATCCTAAGTGACCAAGTCATGGATTATCGTGATCCTAAGTGACTTCATGTAAAAACAATCTCTAAATTGCCACTGTAGGAAACTTGTATAAATGTGTATGAATACGACATAAAATAAAAAAGAAATAAAATACGGAATAATAGTAGTAGCGCAGGCAGTGAGACGGGCTACTAGTATTTACCAGTAGCGCCTTTTGCACGACGCGCTACTACTAAGTAGATATAGCAGTAGCGCGGGCTAGCAAACACTACTGCTAACCTTTATATTGACACGCTACTGCTAGGCTTTTCCCTAGTAGTGATATAGTAGTATTATATTGACACTATAAATTATTTCAATAAAGAAAACGTAATGTTTGAAAAGAATTCACAAAAACCACGAATTTAAAAAAAACTGAAAAGGTTCTTACCAATTGAAGAAAGTTCACGAAAATGAAAAAAGTTCGTGACTTTGAAAAACAAACTTAACAAATTTGAAAAGGCATAAAATTGAAGAATGTCCATTGATTCGAAAAATAGTTTGAAAAAAGTTCATCAACTTTTAATAAGAAAATTATGAATTCCAAAAAAGTTCTTCAAAAAAATTCAGGGATTTTAACAAAGTCCATCCCTGTTAGCCATGTGAGTTTTGAGTTCCCGGGGCGGACGTGTAATCACAGTGAGCTGCAGTCGGCTCTTTGGAAAGATAGCTCGTCCTTGGCAAGGTCGTAGAGCAGGTGCATGTTCTGCAACTGGAAGTTGCCGATGACGCTCATGCCGTTGGATGTATGCATCACCATGCATGACGTGGAATTATCCAGCCGCACCCAGTAGTTCTCCGGCGGCAGCACCATGTCTGCTTCGCCACTGAAGTGAAACACCAAGGTCGTAGAGCAGGTGCATGTTCTGCACTGTTCTCCCGTTCAGCTGCGTCCGGAGCTCCTTGCTTAGGGGCCAGTAGGCCCCATGGGCCAGAGTCGCAGTGGGGTTGCATGAGTCGATAATGACCCCGCCGCTGCCGTTTTGTTTCAGAGCAAACACCGTCGGTGGGATGAACAGTCTTGTGTGTCCCACACTTATCCCGATGAGTGGGACATAGTAGAATGGGTACTTTTTGGGGACATTCACGAATGACATGGACATCACAGGGCTGCCGCCGCTAAGACTCGCCAAGGCGCCGACAAAAAGGTGGCTGCTGGCACTGGCAGTGGTGTTGCCGCGAAGATAGGGGGTGTGGCAGTAAAAGAACTTTTTGGCTCCAACCTGAGAGATGAGCGATAGGGGCCGCGGACAAGCCCTATGAGACCGGACGCCCTGTGAAGGGACGCCCTATGAGACCGCGGACAAGCACAAGGTGTGGTTGCATGGCACGGGATGAAAGCTGTCCGAGTTGGACGCATTATAGTAGGGCAGGCCCTGCTTGACGCATGATCCTTTGAGGCTGCAGGTGGAACACTGCGTCCAGATGAGGTCGCTGCCTGTGTCGATGAGGGCCTCCGCGCGCTGCGGTGGGTTGCCGATCAAGTACTCAGCGACGTACTGGCTGGTGTTCCAATGGACCGGCATGGCCGTTGGCCATGGCGCGCTGCACGCGCTCCGCCGTGGTGTAGCTCCCCTTGCCATCAACATGGGTGAGCTCCATGTGGAACCCTGCGCTACTACAAGTAACTAGGGTAGCAGTAGTGGAGCACAACACAACAGCGATCAGCACCAGGCTTAGTTCCATTGTTTCACTCGTTGGTTTGGTGCTGGCTCCTCGCCATGTTATATCTTAATTTGCAACTTGTGGCCTAAATTAAATATGCATGTCTACTATTCAAGGTGAATGAGTATGTAGTTGTTTGCACACAACCACTAATGCAAAGAAATAGAAACAGATGGCGAATCAATTTAAAAATCAAGATATTAATGCAATTAATTAGACAAATAGTTAATTAAATGTGCAATTAAATAGATCTAATGAAATAGGGATTTTTTGTGCTGAATTAATTGAAAAATCAATTCATTGATATGAAGGCTAATAATTAGGCCTACAGACAATTAGAAGTGTAGCTATTTTCCAGTTAATAAGACAATAAATGAATTAGGCAGAAAATTAATCACACTGAATCAACCATATAGCCATTAATGTGAAAACAATTTAAAAAAAACTAGCGCCTAATCAATTTGAAAATCAAATCATTAATACAATAAATCTGCTAGACGGTTAATTACATGTACAATTCATTAGGTCCATTTAAAAATAGATTTTTTTCCCGCTTAATCTCTATTATTAAAGACGTATATGTGTGTAGTCATTCGCCCATAACCATTAATGCAAAAATTAGAAACAGAGTAACACAATTAATTAGGTACATTTCAATAGGAATTTTTTGCATCCAATCAATTTCAAAACTAAGGTATTAATGCAACTTATTAATTAGTTAGACAATTAATTAGCCCTATAGGTAATTAGAAGTACTCCCTCCATTTGTATATAAGGCCTAATGTGTTTTTCTAGACTAATTTTGACCATACGTTAGAGCAATAATATATAACATGCATGTAACCCCAAGCACACCGTTAAGTTCATATGTGGAAGGAGTATCTAATGATATAATTTTCATATGATACATCTCATATATTATAAATCTTATCAATAGTCAAAGCCAACCTCGAAAAATGCAGTAGGCCCTATATATATATGGATGAGTGAGTAGGGATTTTCTTCGCGCGGAATCAGTTTAAAAGCGCTCGTGGGTGAGGAAGGCCAGCCGACTTTCGCTGGCATTGTCGAGTACTAGCGGGCTCTTAGGGCATGGCGGACCAATGCTTGCCACCATGGACAACGGCCAACAAGCCCTCGTGACATGGGCGACCAAGCGCTCGCCCAGATGGATGGCGATCGTGCTCTGCAGGACGTCCACACACTCGACGGTAGCTCACTGGAGGACGAGCAAGTAGTGACGTTCGAGGGCTCCAATTGCGCCTTCGAAGACAATGATGATGATCGAGGACAATCGGCCAAACGACACCATTTTTTTATATTGTTCTATCCTGTAGCAACGTACGAGTATGTATGTAGTTAGTCTGGATAATATGTGGAAACAAACCAACTAACGGAGGATCAATTATGATACATTCATAATTTAATACACTAGCTAGTATAATCAAGTCTTGGGTGCCACTAGTAGAAAAAGGGCCTGTTGTCCCGGTTCGTAAGGGCCTTTTGTCCCGGTTCCTGAACCGGGACTAAAGGGTCGGTACTAATGCCCTGTCCCTTTAGTCCCGGTTCAATTCAGAACCGGGACAGATGGGCCTCCACGTGGCCTGTGCGCGGAGCCCAGGCAGGAGGGCCTTTGGTCCCGGTTGGTGGCACCAACCGAGACCAATAGGCATCCACGCGTCAGCATTTCTGTGGCTGGGGTTTTTGTTGTTTTTTAGAAAGGGGGTGGGGGTTGGGGGGTTTTGGGGGGTTAATTTAGGTGTTTCATATATTGTGTTAGGTAGCTATAATTAATAGAGAGAAGTGTCCTCTCTTATGTCCGTGCTTGGTCGACGCTACGTACTATACATACGTATAGAGAGGACTAGACACGCTAGCTAGCTAGTAAGCAAACGAAGGAAACAGAAGATCGTCATGAACATATATGCATACAGAGAGAAGTGATATCGACCACCTCTCCTTCTTCGAGAGATTGGTCGAACAACATGTTCTCGTATATCTATCCGACACTACCGGCTACATATATACAATAACTATCTCTTACAAATATAATCTCCTAACATACGGACTCATGGTCCACATAGTATTCTCCGTCTTCAGCGATCACGTGGTCAAGAAAGAATGCCGCCAATTCCTCTTGAATTGCTCGCATGCGAGCTGGTGCTAGGAGTTCATCCCGCTTCTGAAACATCAAATTTGAAGAAGGGGGTCAATACATATATATATATATGAATGAATGAAACTCAACACAAATGATGGTAATAAAATAAAATTGTGAATGTTGTTATTTACGCAATTCATATTATTCGTCAGAGTAGCCCCACTCACAGGTCGTGTGGCGGATGGACTCGCAAACTTAGTATCCACAGAAATCATTACCTTGTTCCTGCCACAACCACTTTACAAGAAATAGAGGTCAATCAAACTGATAAGCAAGAATGCCAAATGGTATTGATGAAACTAGCGCTTGAATCAATAGGAGATGCGCGGAACATGCTACTATAGTACTTACTTTCGGGTGTCTAAATTGCAGCTTCTTCGGGAGTCCCGGAGCTTTTTTGGTGAATTTTTTCCAAACCCTGCCAGACAAAGAAAACAATTACTTGATACATCAGGAAATGAACAAAGTTGTTGATATGGTGGATAATGATCGATTTAACTTACTTCTCTAGCATTTGAGTCATGTCTGCATAGTCCTGGGGATCTTTTCATCTTGAGTCTAAGACGGTTACTAGTCCCTGCTCAAGCTTAATCTCTAGGAGAATATAGTGGAAACTGCACACGCATGCATAACTCATCAATTACATTACTATAACCTTGACTAATATATAAGGGAAACCGAATACGCACAAGACAGTAACACTCACTTGAATTTGTAAGGAAAGAGTATTATATCTTTGTTTTAATTTATTACCAACGATCGTAGCAAGTTGGCCTCGGTATCTGCGGCATGAAATTTAACCTGAGTTGCATCTATGATATTTGTGTTAATGAACCCAATATCACTGATTTGTCTTTTCTTCAATTCGACGATCTTCAATCTGCATAATATAGTGAGGATAATTATAAATACATGCAATGAAAGAGCTGAGCTATATAGAGAGACTTAATGACAGAAGTAGTACTACTTACAGACAGTAGCAGGTGACCGTTGCTTTATCGAGGGCCAATTGATTGAAAAACTGAAAGAACTCCTCAAATGGAACAGGCAACAGATTAATTCCAACGAGATCATGCTCCTTTTTAACTCTCACATACAAAGTACTCCTCCCCCCAGACTCTCTGCAGATTTTCAAGTACCAATCATGCAATCTTCGCATCATCATTGATAGAGATCTTTCATCTTTGACGAGAGGCTTCCCGTACTCGTATCTTTGTATCTGCACCTCCATGAAATCATAATGTACATCGTCAGGTAGGTAATCTCCAAGATTGCTATAACCGGGCACCATCCTCGGATCATTAGCGACGATGTATCTAGGCACCTTGAGCGGGGGGCACGATTGCTTCCCTTGTTCGCCGAGCTGGGCAATTTGTTTCCCAGCTCGTCATTCTTTCAGCCTTTGATCACTGACAGTACTTCCCGACCGCTCCGCTTCGGCAAATTCCTTTCCAATAATGCGCTCATAGTTTCCTTTCGGCGGAGACTTGGGTGGTTTTGTCAGGGCAGCCAGAGTGCGCTTCGCTTTCACCGGATCTACCTTCTCCTCCGGAGGTGGATGTTTCTTTGCTTTCACCCCTTCAAAGAAGTTCCTCACTTCTTCTCGCGTGATCTCGGTGTTCTCCTCCGGGGTCCTCTCGTATGGTAACTTCTCTGGAGTCTTCAGAGAAGGACCGAATCTGTATGTCCTCCCGCCTCTGGCTGTACTGCTAGACGCCGGCAGAGCAGACGGAGCGGTTGTCTTCTTTACTTGATTACGAGGCGGAGGAGACGGACTACGACGCGCCGGAGTAGCCGGAGCGGCGGCAGGTCTCTTCCGCCCTTGCTGACGAGGCGGAGAAGGAGGAGGCTGGCTGCTCGGGCGCGCCGACACAGGCGGAGTGCCGCCACGCACCGGAGAAGGAGCCGGCCGAATGCCCTGATCGTCACTCGCCGGAGGAGGAGGTGGTGGAGGAGGCGGAGTCCCCTGACTCGCCGGAGGAGGAGGAGGAGGCGGAGGCGTCCAGTTCGGAAGGTGGATGAGCTCCATCCGCCATAGGCATGGAGTCTTCAGAGTAGAACCCAGCCGAGTCACCCCTTCACCGGCAGGGTGGGCAAGCTGGAGGTCCTCAAATACCTCCGTTATTTCATCCACCATCACCCTAGCATATCCTTCTCGAATCGGCCGGCAGTGAAAAGTTGCGTCGGGTTCAATAGGCAAAATAGAGCCAACAGCTGCCTTGACCTTCATATTAATCCATTGCGTCATAAGGTGGCAATTTTGAGACTCCGTGATAGCATCCACGGGATAGCTGGCAGGAGCCGTCAAGACATGCTCCGGCTGAAGCAGCTCGGTGGAAGCCACGCAGCTTCTCCGCTGAGATGGCGGGGTTGCTTTGGGGGAAGATTCGGCAGTTCGTTTGCTGCGATTTGCTTCTCGTTCCTCTATCGCTTGTACCCTAGCGTGCAGCGCCTGCAGTTGGGTCTGCTCCACTTTCTTCCTCCTCCCGTGGCATTTATAACCGCCTACGTCCGGAAACCCAGCCTTCCACGGAATGGAGCCTGGCATGCCTCATGTTCGTCCAGGGTGCTCAGGATTCCCGAGGGCCATTGTGAGCTCGTCGTTCTCTCTGTCTGGAACGAACGTCCCTTGCTGCGCTGCTTCGATATAATGCTTAAGCCTCTTGACTGGTATTTCCATTTGCTCGTCCGTCCAAATGAACTTCCCTGATACAGGGTCCAAGGTTCCGCCAGCCCCGAAGAACCAAGTCCGGCAACGGTCTGGCCAGTTAATTGTCTCTGGTTCGATCCCTTTATCAACCAGATCATTCTCAATCTGGGCCCACTTAGGCCGGGCTGCGAGGTAGCCACCTGACCCCGTGCGATGGTGATGCTTCTTCTTGGCAGCATTTTACTTGTTTGTCGCCGACATCTTCTTACTCTTTTCCGATGTCTTGTGGGCCACAAATTCTCATATCTGCCCTTGAATTCTGGTGTCTCTTTATTTTCGACAAACTTATTCAGCTCTTTCTTCCACCTCCTGAATAGTTCTGCCATCCTCTTAAGAGCAAAAGACTTGATTAATTGCTCTTTAACTGGCTTCTCCAGATCATCCTCTGGCGGTAGGCTGAAATTTGACTTCAGCTCAGTCCAAAGATCATTTTTCTGCATATCATTGACATAAGACACCTCAGGGTCTTCTGTAGCTGGCTTTAACCATTTCTGGATGCTGATCGGGATCTTGTCCCTAACCAAAACCCCGCACTGAGCAACAAATGCGCTCTTTGTTCGGAGGGGTTCAATCGGTTGGCCGTCGGGCGCGATTTCTATGATCTCAAACTTTTCATCCGAGCTCAACTTTCTCTTCGGGCCTCGTCTCTTTACCGAAGTTGTGCTCGATCCGGAGGGCTAGAAAAAAGAACAAAGACTTAATTAATATGTGTACATACCAAAACAATGAATGCATCAATTAGCTAGTCACCAGAAGCTTAACTAATATATATACCTGGCCAGACTCGGTTCGGTCACCGGAGACGTCATCACGGTCTCCTTCTTGCACCGGCATTGTGTCACCGGAGCCGTCCTCACGGTCTCCTTCTTGCACCGACATTAGGTCACCGGAGCCATCATAATCATAGCCAGCTACTTCCAGACCATCGGTGTCGTTGAGAAACAACGAGCAGACGGCATCACTTCCTCGTGCGATTATGTCCCCCAACAACTCTTCTTGTACTTCGTCTCGGGCGGTGTCCATAGTTTCTTCAAATATTTACAACATGGCAATTATTATTCAAACATGATAGATGGATATATTAGTGGCAAACGTAGAACTAATATTAATTAGTGGCCTCGACGCTGCTTCTCTAGGGTTTGGGGTGGCCTCGACAACACTTCAAGGATAAAAAAAGAAGAGGAAGAAGAAAAAAAAGAGGAAGAAGAAGAAAAAAAATCGGGAACGAGGGTCGTCGAGGGTCAGGGTCGCCGAGCGGTAGAGGAAATCCTAAATAGCAAGTATCGTGGGTGTGAGATACATGTGGCCGTCGGTGTCGGACACTACATCCCCCTCGTGTTGAAGTTATCGGGAGGGGGTATATCGACCCCCCCCCCACGTGTTGAAGTTATCGGGAGGGGGTATATCGACCCCACCCCACGTGTTGAAGTTATCAGGAGTTTATATCGACACGACATAAGTACATGCGGGAAAATAATATTATCAGGGAGGGGGTATATATATCGACCCCCCCCCTCGTGTTGATGTTATCGGGAGTTTATATCGACACGACATACGTACATGGGAAAATAATATTATCGGGGAGGGGGTATATCGACCCCCCCCCTCGTGTTGAAGTTATCGGGAAGGGGTATATCGACCCCCCCCCATGTGTCGAAGAAAAAAAGAAGAAAAAAAGAGGGGAAGAAGAAAGGAATAGAGGAGAAGAAGAGAAAAAAAGAGGGGAAGAAGAAAATAATATTAATTCTATTTTTCTCTTCTTCTCCTCTATTCCTTTCTTCTTCTCCTCTTCTTTTTCTTCTTTTTTCTTCTTCTTATTTATTTCTCCTCGTCTTCCTCTCCCCTCTTCTTCTCCTTTCTTCCTCTTCTCATTTCCTTTTTCCTCTCATTCTTTTTCTTCTTCTTCCTTCTTAAAAATACATGAAGTAGTATTGCTTGTTTTTTTTAAAATAATGTTCAAACAGAAATTTTAGAAAAAAAATAAAGCTTTTGCCTAATTCATTGTTCATATGAATATGCAAGCGTTTGCATATTTACAATAATCAATATCACCAAAAAAATCTATGAACAGAAAAAATACATATAATCAGGAAAAAAACATATATGAATTTGCAAAAAACAGGGGGGAAGAGGGGGGCGGTGCCGGCCCTGACCAAAGCGAGAGGCGACGGCGGCGCGGGGCGGCGACGGCGTCGGGGTGGCGACGCGGGGCGGCGACGGCGTTGGGACGGTGCGGGGAGGTGACCGCGACGGTGCGGGGTGGCGCGCAGCGACGGAGTCGGGGCGGCGCGGGGTGGCAACGGCGTTTGGGTGGCGCGGGACGGCGACAGAGGCAGGGCGACGACGGCGACGGCGAGGCGCAGAGGGGCAGCCTGGCGGCGTCGGGCGGGGAAGACGAACTGAATGGAAATTTTCACAAGTGCTAGTTATATAGACGAAGCATTGGTCCCGGTTCGTGGCACCAACCGGGACCAATGCCACCTTTAGTCCCGGTTGGTGCCACCAACCGAGATCAAAGGCCGAAGCGGCGGCCTTTGGTCCCGGTTGGTGGCACCAACCGGGACTAAAGGGGGGCATTGGTCACGGTTTGTGCCATGAACCATGACCAATGCCCCCTTTAGTCCCGGTTGGTGCCATCAACCGGGACCAAAGGCCTGCGCTGCCGAAGCCGCGGTGCGGTGGGATGTTTAGTCCCACCTCGCTAGCTGAGGAGCGGCCGCACCTGTCTATAAGCGCTACCCCGCCCTCTCCATCGAACTCCTCAGAACTGCAGGCCTTTGGGCCTAATCTCACACCGCTATGCCTGTGGGCCTGCTGGGCCTTCTGCGGGCCTGAATCCTGGCCCATGGATGGGCTTCTAGTCGTATTCAGACCGTGGTGGCCCAGTAGGTGGCATTTTTTACTATTTGTTTTTTCATTTCTACTTAGAACTAAATACTTATAGTTTTTTGGTGATTTTTTTCTTTTAGGTCACAAAAATTATAAACTTTCTGTTAGTGCCATTAGTTTTAAAATTTGAATAGTTTAAATTTGTGTAAATCACTAGTTTATGAATAACTTTACTATAAAATTTGATTTTTGATTCATTCTTTTTCCTGCTATTTAATATTACTGTGTTTTATCATTATACTGAACTTGGTAATTTTAGTTAGTCATAACAAATATTATAGGCATTTTTTTCTTTTTTGCTATTTATTTTTTCATTTCTACTTAGAACAAAATACTTATAGTTGTTTAGTGATTTCTTTTTTCTTTTTGGTCACAAAAATTATAAACTTTCTGCATTATTTATTTTCTTTTGTTTTTTGCTTTATTTCTTAATTCTTTTTGCTTTTATTTTTAGAAAAATTATAAACTTTCTGTTAGTGCCATTAGTTTTCAAATTTGAAAACACTTTTTTAGTTTTTTGTTTTCTTTGTTGCTTTATTTATTTTATTTTGTTTCTACTTACAACAAAATACTTATTGTTGCTATTTTTATTTATTTTCAGTTTTTTTTGTTTTCTGTATTATTTATTTTCTTTTGTTTTTTCTTTATTTTTTAATTCTTTTTGCTTTTAGGTCAGCAAAATTGTAAACTTTCTCTTAGTGCCATTAGTTTTAGAAAAATTATAAACTTTCTGTTAGTGCCATTAGTTTTCAAATTTGAATAGTTAAAATTTGAATTCTTTGAAATTTGTGTGCATCACAAGTTAAAAAATGAACATAGATGCACCTATAGAGAAAATTCGACCTAAATTCATAGTTTTCAAATGAACTCTAAAAAATTTGGCATAGCATACTCGTGTGTTACAAAGTTGGCATGGTATCATCATAATAGTTGCGGGAGAAAGTCTTCACTTTTTCTTCGCTTGTGTCATTTGCTTATTGCGCCGTAACCATGGATAATCTTCATTGTTTATCAGGATGCTTGGCTCAGCCTTCACATTGAAGGGAGGAATTTCATTAAACTTTTCATAATCTTCAGACATGTCTGTCTTGCCCTCCACTCCCAGGATATCCCTTTTTCCTGAAAGAACTATGTGGCGCTTTGGCTCATCGTATGATGTATTTGCTTCCTTATCTTTTGTTTTTCTCGGTTTGGTAGACATGTCCTTCACATAGATAACCTGTGCCACATCATTGGCTAGGACGAACGGTTCATCAGTGTACCCAAGATTTTTCAGATCTACTGTTGTCATTCCGTACCGTGGGTCTACCTGTACCCCGCCGCCTGACAGATTGACCCATTTGCACTTAAACAAAGGGACCTTAAAATCATGTCCGTAGTCAAGTTCCCATATGTCCACTATGTAACCATAATATGTGTCCTTTCCGCTCTCGGTTCTGCATCAAAGCGGACACCGCTGTTTTGGTTGGTGCTCTTTCGATCTTGGGCGATCGTGTAAAATGTATTCCCATTTATCTCGTATCCTTTGTAAGTCAATACAGTCAAAGATGGTCCCCTGGACAACAAGTACAACTCATCACAAACAGTGTTGTCACCTCCGAGACGTGTTTCCAATCAACTGCTGAAAGTCCTGATGTGTTCACATGTAATCCAGTCGTCGCACTGCTCCGGGTGTTTGGAGCGCAGACTGTTCTTGTGTTCATCGACATACGGGGTCACCAAGGTAGAGTTCTATAGAACTGTGTAGTGTGCTTGAGACCAAGAATATCTGTCCCTACATATTATTGAGTCACTTCCAAGAGTGCCTTTTCCAGTCAGTCTCCCCTCATACCGTGATTTAGGGAGACCTATCTTCTTAAGGCCAGGAATGAAGTCAACTCAAAACCCGATAACATGCTCTGTTTGATGGCCCATGGAGATGCTTCCTTCTGTCCTAGCGCGGTTACGGACATATTTCTTTAGGACTCCCATGAACCACTCAAAGGGGAACATATTGTGTAGAAATACGGGCCCCAGGATGACAATCTTGTCGACTAGATGAACTAGGATGTGCGTCATGATATTGAAGAAGGATGGTGGGAACACCAGCTCGAAACTGACAAGACATTGCGCCACATCACTCCTTAGCCTTGGTACGATTTCTGGATCGATCACCTTCTGAGAGATTGCATTGAGGAATGCACATAGCTTCACAATGGCTAATCGGACGTTTTCCGGTAGAAGCCCCCTCAATGCAACCGGAAGCAGTTGCGTCATAATCATGTGGCAGTCATGAGACTTTAGGTTCTGAAACTTTTTCTCTGGCATATTTATTATTCCCTTTATATTCGACGAGAAGCCAGTCGTGACCTTCATACTGAGTAGGCATTCAAAGAAGATTTCTTTCTCTTCTTTCGTAAGAGCGTAGCTGGCAGGACCTTTATACTGCTTCGGAGGCATGCCGTCTTTTTCATGCAAACGTTGCAGGTCCTCCCGTGCCTCAGGTGTATCTTTTGTCTTCCCATACACGCCCAAGAAGCCTAGCAGGTTCACGCAAAGGTTCTTCCTCACGTGCATCACGTCGATTGAAGAGCGGACCTCTAGGTCTTTCCAGTAGGGTAGGTCCCAAAATATAGATTTCTTCTTCCACATGGGTGCGTGTCCCTCAGCGTCATTCGGAACAGCTAGTCCCCCGGGACCCTTTCCAAAGATTACGTGTAAATCATTGACCATAGCAAGTACGTGATCACCGGTACGCATGGCGGGCTTCTTCCGGTGATCTGCCTCGCCTTTGAAATGATCATGATTGGGGTGATTCTTCTTGTGATCTTGAAAATTTATTTAAGCCCCATGATGAATATGAGATTGATAATAGTGTTTGCAATATTATTGAAAGTGGGTTTGGAAGAGTGTCAACTTTAGATCCCACATATCTGGAGAATGTTCAATCTTATGAATTTTTTTTATAAAGGTGGGTTTGGAGAGGTCATGACTTTAGTTAATGTTGATCCCACTATTTTGGAAGAATGTCAACTTTGCATGCATGTGGATCGTGTTGAAAATATTTTATGTGATAGCTATTTTATTGAATTTTCTTATGATCCTACATGTAATTATTATGAGAGAGGAAAATATGGTGGTAGAAATTTTCATGTTACTAAATTACCTCTCGTTATGTTGAGATTACTATTCTTTCTTTCCTCTTCCATGCATATGCTAGTTTTTGCTTGCCATGATAATTTGTTGTCCTATAAGATGCCTATGCATAGGAAGTATGTTAGACTTAAATGTGTTTGTCACATGTTTTATGATGCTCTCTTTGTGCTTCAATTCTTGTCTTTCATGTGAGCATCATTGAAATTATCAATGCCTAGCTAAAAAGGCTTTAAAGAAAAGCGCTTGTTGGGAGTCAACCCAATATTTTTCCTTGCTGTTATTCAATAAATAATTTATATAGATTCTGTTTTGGTTGTGTTTTTTGTGTTTAATTAGTGTTTGTGCCAAGTAGAACCGTTGGGAAGACTTGGGGAAAGTCTTGTTAATCTTGCTGTAAAAAAACAGAAACTTTAGCACTCACGAGAAGTGCTGTAATTTTTATTTGGAAAGTGATATTTAGTTAATTCTTTTCGAAGATGATTAATAGATAAATTCCTCACGTCCAGAAATTTATTTTAGAATTTTTGGGGTTCCAGATCTTGCGCTAGCTACAGATTACTACAGACTGTTCTGTTTTTGACAGATTCTGTTTTCCGTGTGTTGTTTGCTTTTTTTGATGAATCTATGGCTAGTAAAATAGTTTATAAACCATAGAGAAGTTGTAATACAGTAGGTTTAACACCAATATAAATAAAGAATGAGTTCATTACAGTACCTTGAAGTGGTCTTTTTTTTTCTTTCGCTAACAGAGCTCACGAGATTTTCTACTTTATGTTTTGTGTTGTGAAGTTTTCAAGTTTTGGGTAAAGATTTGATGGATTATGGAACAAGGAGTGGCAAGAGCCTAAGCTTGGGGATGGCCACGGCACCCCCAAGATAATCTAAGGACACCTAAAATCCAAAGCTTGGGGATGCCCCGGAAGGCATCCCCTCTTTCGTCTACTTGTATCGGTAACTTTACTTGGAGCTATATTTTTATTCACCACATGATATGTGTTTTGCTTGGAGCGTATTGTATGATTTGAGTGTTTATTTGTTAGTTTACCACAATCATCTTTGCTGTACACACCTTTTGAGAGAGAGACACATGATTCAGAAATTATTAGAATACTCTCTGTGCTTCACTTATACCTTTTGAGTTATATAGTTCTGCTCTAGTACTTCACTTATATCTTTTAGAGCACGGTGGTGGATTTGTTTTATAGAAACTAGTGATCTCTCATGCTTCACTTATATTATTTTGGGAGTCTTAAATAGCATGGTAATTTGCTTAAATAATCCTAATATGCTAGGTATACAAGATTAATAATAAAATTCTCTTATGAGTGTGTTGAATACTAAGAGAAGTTTGATGCTTGATGATTGTTTTGAGATATGGAGGTAGTGATATTAAAGTTGTGCTTGTTGAGTAGTTGTGAAATTGAGAAATACTTGTGTTAAAGTTTGCAAGTCCCATAGCATGCACGTATGGTAAACGTTATGTAACAAATTTGAAACATGAGGTGTTCTTTGCTTGTCCTCCTTATGAGTGGCGGTCGGGGACAAGCGATGATCTTTTCCTACCAATCTATCCCCCTAGGAGCATGCGCGTAGTGCTTGGTTTTTGATGACTTGTAGATTTTTGCAATAAGTATGTGAGTTCTTTATGGCTAATGTTGAGTCCATGGATTATACGCACTCTCACCCTTCCATTATTGCTAGCCTCTTCAGTACCGTGCATTGCCCTTTCTCACATTGAGAGTTGGTGCAAACTTCATCGGTGCATCCAAACCCCGTGATATGATATGCTCTTTCACACATAAACCTCCTTATATCTTCCTCAAAACAGCCACCATACCTACGTATTATGGCATTTCCATAGCCTTTCCGAGATATATTGCCATGCAACTTTTCACCATTTCGTTTATCATGACACGTTCATCATTGTCATATTGCTTTGCATGATCATGTAGTTGACATCGTATTTGTGGCAAAGCCACCATTCATAATTTTTCATACATGTCACACTTGATTCATTGCATATCCCGGTACACCGCAGGAGGCATTCATATAGAGTCATACCTTGTTCTAGTATCGAGTTGTAATCATTGAGTTGTAAATAAATAGAAGTGTGATGATCATCATTTAATAGAGCATTGTCCCAATAAAAAAAGAGAAAGGCCAAAAAATTGAAGGCCCAAAAAAAGAAATAAAAAGGGACAATGCTACTATCCTTTTTCCACACTTGTGCTTCAAAGTAGCACCATGATCTTCATGATAGAGAGTCTCTTCTTTTGTCACTTTCATATACTAGTGGGAATTTTTCATTATAGAACTTGGCTTGTATATTCCAACAATGGGCCTCCTCAAGTGCCCTAGGTCTTCGTGAGCAAGCAAGTTGGATGCACACCCACTAGTTTCTTTTGTTGAGCTTTCATACATTTATAGCTCTAGTGCATCCGTTGCATGGCAATCCCTACTCCTTGCATTAACATCAATCGATGAGCATCTCCATAGCTCATTGATTAGCATCGTTGATGTGAGACTTTCTCCTTTTTGTCTTCTCCACATAACCCCCATCATTATACTCTATTCCACCCATAGTTCTATATCCATGGCTCACGCTCATGTATTGCGTGAAGGTTTATAAAGATTGAGATTACTAAATTATGAAACAATTGCTTGGCTTGTCATCAGGGTTGTGCATGATGAGAGCATTCTTGTGTGACGAAAATGGAGCATGACTAAACTATATGATTTTGTAGGGATGAACTTTCTTTGGCCATGTTATTTTGAGAAGACATAATTGCTTAGTTAGTATGCTTGAAGTATTATTATTTCTATGTCAATATTAAACTTTTATCTTGAATCTTTCGGATTTGAATATTCATGCCACAATTAAGGAGAGTTACATTGAAATTATGCCTAGTAGCATTCCACATCAAAAATTCTATTTTTGTCATTTACCTACTCGAGGACGAGAAGGAATTAAGCTTGGGGATGCTTGATACGTCTCCAACGTATCTATAATTTTTGATTGCTCCATGCTATATTATCTACTGTTTTGGACATTATTGGGCTTTATTATCCACTTTTATATTATTTTTGGGACTAACCTATTAACCGGAGGCCCAGCCCAGGATTGCTGTTTTTTTGCCTATTTTAGGGTTTCGAAGAAAAGGAATATCAAATGAAGTCCGAACGTAATGAAACCTTCAGGAACATGATTTTCTCACCGAACATGATCCAGGAGACTTGGACCCTACGTCAAGCAACCAACAGGGAGGCCACAAGGTAGGGGGCGCGCCTACCCCCCCCCCCCCCCAGGAGTTGCCCTCCACCCTTGTGGGCCCCCTGTTGCTCCACCGACGTACTTCTTCCTCCTATATATACCTACGTACCCCCAAACGATCAGATACGGAGCCAAAACCCTAATTCCACCGCCACAACTTTCTGTATCCATGAGATCCCATCTTGGGGCCTGTTCCGGAGCTCCGCCGGAGGGGGCATCGATCACAGAGCACCTCTAGCGTTTCACACCTAACCCCTAACAGATCCCACCGGATCTTCCTCTAGGGGGTAGACAATGCCAATCATAATCAATTCCACCAGATAGAGTTCCGAGGAATTGTGAGGTGAAACTATCTCTGTCAGTTTTGAGAAGTGCAATAAAGTCGAGTTCTTGTTCTATCGATGTCTCTACAAGGAACCTTCTTTTAGCCAAGTCAGTCAGACCTCTGCTATTCCAAAAGATTCCTTTCATAGATCATCGTGGAATTTCTTTTTAAGCTTAACCCTAGCACTTCTCTGAACAGCCGAAGTCGGGTATACTTTACTCTTCCATGTTCGTTTGGGCTTACCCCCAGCCCCCGACGTGTCTATGTCCGAATGATGACTAGGGAGAATAACTTTTGCCGGTGAAGGCTCTACACTATCCTCAGTGTCCGAACCTAGTAAATCCCCATCAGCCTCTGAAGGAGGCATTAAATTATCACATAATCTTTCTAGGGCTGATATTCCTAATTGTTTCACTTCGTCATTATTCATGGGTTTAACCGCCGCTAGATTACGAATAATTTCAGAGGCCTGCTCCACTTCTAAGCCTAGTAGGTCACTAATAGACTTCGCAATTTCTGTTTCATTCAAACCCAATGAAACTCCTAGGTTGTTGGCCTTAGCTAAAATTTCATGTTCTGAAAAATGCATAATGGAACAACTTTTATTAACAGATATACCTGTAGTTGCGTCGACATCACGAAGCTTGGCCGCCCTCATGGCACGCCCATACTACGGGTCGTCAGCGTCTGGTTGGTCTTGGATCCGGTCACTAACACACCTGCCAGCCATCACTGGGTCCATGATATTGATGCTTCCATTGATATTGATGCTTTGAAGTTTGAATGAGTGTGATTTAGCATTTAGAAGTCAATCGATTTATATTTATGCGAGTGTTTGGCATTCCAAACCTGCCTCAAACGTGTGGGCAAGCGACCCGGTTAGTGACCAGTCAAAAACATCCGACCAGATGGGCGTCTCAAACCGGCCTCAAATGCCCGAGTTGACTGGCACTCGATGTAGCGACCCGACCCGAATGGATCAAAGTCTTTGTGCTTAAGTGTCATCCCTGAATCGGTATGCTGACACACACAGTACACGAGGATTTATAACAGAGGTAAATCACATGTATAAAGTAACATAAATATTATTACCTCAATCCATATAGAGGAAGTAACAACAAAGTTGTGGAGTTCCCAACAATGTCAATGGCAAAGTTGAGTGTAGAGATCGTAACCCTAACGTATCACTTACTCATAGTGAGATTCCTGCAACATGAGACGTTGCAGCCATGTAGGTCAATACATTGAATGTACTGGCAAATTCACACCATAGAACAATGACAAATAATAACTATCTCTATATGCATATTTGGCTGGTGGAGGCTCTAAGTTTAAATTTTGCATAAAGCTAATTTTTCCCTACAACAAAGGAATAAATTTTATTTTACTACCAGGTTTATGCCATTATTGAGAACGTTCCTGCAACTCAATCCCAAAATTCCCAAATTATTAACAACCCAATACATTAATTAAGTAACGTGATGAGATCAACCAATAATTCAAATACCAGATAATCAAGATGTCCATAACCGGGGACGCGGCTAATCATAATTAGTTTATACACTCTGCAGAGGTTTGCGCACTTTTCCTCACATGACTCGACCACATCCATTATCGAAAGATCGAGACATAGTCTTTCTCAAGCATTAACTCTTTACTCTGGGTGGACAGTACCACCTACTTTCCCCTATATCTGCTAGCCTACCACAGAAAGAGGTCACACAACTTACTCAACTATGCCAGAGCCCATAATGGCATCTGGCTGCACATTGAGGTTTCTAGCATGAATAATCTTATGATCCCTTTGAGCGTCGGTGGCATTCCATAGGATGATCACACGGGTACTCCGGGATCGCCTTGGGCAAGCACTAGGTTCTCCAGGTGCTCGGTCAAGCCACTGGGTTCTACAGGGTGCCCCAACCATTCCACCCATATGTGTCTTAAAGTAGCCACCTTAAAGTTACCCTTAATTTTTATCTCTCGCAACTTGCATGAATCTCACATACCAATCCCCGTCTACGAGCATGGCTAAGCAATATGAGCATAACGTATATTCCCGGGGTGTTACAAGGATCATAGGTTCCTACCACATGAACTACATAGCAAAACCACCTGTTCCCAATCCTACTCATGCAATCTTTGAAGGTAAAACTAATGCATAAAAAAACTAGGTACGAAAAATATGATCAAAGTGTGAACTTGCCTTGTACTGTTGATGAAGACTCTTCGCACTCATAATTCCTGATAGTTCTACTCGTCACACTCCGTTCAATCTATCGTGAGCAAGCAGGTGTAACCACACATAAGCAATCACTCAAAGATCCAAAAGAACGAAGAAAACACTTCGGAAAAGTTCAAAACCATCAATTAAAACTCACGGATATAAACATATTTTTAACATCAACAAAATTGTGTGATTTTGATCTTAACTGAAGGTACATGTCAAGAGCTTTTATCTGCAAAAAGAATCAATTAAATCGGAGTTATAAAACTCAAGTTATGAACAAAAGAAGTTCAAATTCAAATTTGTTTGAAACGAAATTTTAAATTTTCAAAACATGTTTAAGTTGGTTACCTGTATAGAGGGTATCATAACGAAGAATTTGGCGTTGGTTTCGTTGGATTTGGATAAACGAGAAAAAAGTTGTGATTGTTGAAAAACAAGGGCTAATATGAAAAAAAACAATCTACAACTAAGTCCCTGGACACGTGTCAGAAAACGACAGGCTGAAAACCATTCACTGCGGAGACTAAACAATGAAAGTTTGCTATAAAGGAGATACCGATTTGAAAAGAGAAAAAACATCGCGATCTAATCTGGCCGTTGGTTTTTGATAGGTGTGAACCCGATGAACGAGTTCACGCCCGAGGGTGGCCCGATCTTCACGTCGTAGGATCAAATCGGGAGGGATAACTAGCTGCAAGCAGCCGGGATAACTAGCTTTATACCTGCCAAGGTTGGATGCAACCCGTACGTTGGGGATGGCTGACCGAAGCTACAAGAACTCCAACCTGCTGTCCGAACAGTCGCAGAACCACAAACCAGGACTAATCCACACAAAACGTCCGGAACCGTAGAGCACGAACTAGGGGGAACCAGAGGCTCCTTCTCGCGAATCTGAATGAACCCACAAGAGCTAATATAGCAAGATCTCTCGGATCTCTCTAGAAGTCTTGCTGCATAAGCTTGTAGCTGAATGGTTTGACAAAATGTTTTTCTAGAGGATGGGGGAGATGGGTTTTTATAGCAGGGACAACCTCCCTTGGCTAGGTGTGAAAATGGTTTCAAAAGTAAACAGGTTTGCATGACTTTCTTGGGGGAATAAGCAGTCAACTTTGAGAGTTGTTGGAGAGCTCCTCGGAAATTCGCGAAGCCTTGACAGCTTGGACACCTTCCACGAGAATGACTACAACTTTTGACTCACAACTCCAAATGATTTGAGGTTTTTTGAATTGGAAAGATAATTTGATGTAGCTTCTGTTGATGTACCCCTATAGACCCGTCTCTCCACCACACGGGTGTGGCATACCAAAACATGAGAGGTAAAAACTGACAACATCAGCTTCACTTGAAATTTGTTTCCTCCAAACTTGTTCCTCCAAACTGGTTGTTTCAAGAGCCCATTGGTTGTTGGGTTTCTTCCATGTGATACCTAAGTTCAACCAACAACAATGGAGATGAAAATGCAGCCATGTAATCAAGATTATAGTATGAAGTTAAGTTAGCGTTCACCTGGCCATGTGTTTGCTTGATTCGGCTTAGTAATTCTTTCCAACTAAATTGTGCACTTTTCTGAAATGTCATGTATGATATAGCCATGTTCTCATCATCCTCCCTCCCTTGATGAAGAGTCGTCCTCGACTCTCTTTGATCTGCAAAATATAAGTAGAAGGGAAGTAGATAATATCCAGGCAAAGAAATGATGCAATCCTCATTTGTAGCTTTCACCTTTGAATTCTGTTACGTCTGATCATGTACTTGTTTGTCACAACTTAGAGTTTCTTCAGGGATGATTTCTGTTATTTCAATGATCGAGATGTCCTCATCATCCCTCCTCTCTTGAAAAGGAGTCGTCCTCGACTCTACCTGGTCATCACACAAAGGAAAGCATGGCAATACCAATTCATAATGCAAAGGTTTTAGGATATAAAGAATTTTAGTTTTCAACTTTGTTATCATATGGACAATGCAAACATGATATTTTGGTCGACTTAGGAGTTCCTTCAAGCAAATATTTTCATGGAGCACAAATTTATAACCAACTATGAGCATGTCCATACCATCCGCCCTCTCTTGGAGAAAAGTCGTCCTTGACTTCATTTGGTCTACAAAATTATAGCACAAGGACAATACAAAATAACTAGGAAAAGAAAATGATGAATAATCATGTGCAACATTCAATTTTATTGGATCCATTATAGTCTCTTCAAGATTGACATAATCAAATGGCTGGATGGATGATGTACCAAACAATTCTTCTCTAATCTTATCACGCCATTGCTTCAAAAACTCATAAGTGCATACCTCTGGCTTCATCAAAATGGAAGATCCTTTTTGTTTTACCTCATTGAGTACTTGAATGCCTTTCTGAAAATCAATCTTCATACATGCACCTTGTGTAGTGGTACTCCATGTTCTCCATATTTGTTCTTGGATCTCAATCTCCCATCATTGCAAGAGAGTTGATAGGTATGCCTATTGCACCTGCACATATTGCAAAGAAAGAGAATTTTGTGAAAGGTTAGTTATTGAAATTTCCTCTCTCTTTTCATTTGGTGGACTACTAATTTCCCATGGTGGTGAATCACTCATCTCGCTATTCTCTTGTTGAAAAATCTCAACCTCACATTTAGTGGACTCACATAACTCACTTATCCTATCACTCTTATTGTATGATATATTGGGTTGTGGATCGCTTATCTCTCTAATGAGGTGTGGAAAGATCTCAATCTCACATTTTGTGGACTCACCCACATCATTTTTCTAATCACTCTCAATATATGGAATTGTGGAAAGTGGACACTCTTCCTCACATTTGGTGGAGTCACTCAACTCATTTTTCTTTTCACTCTCAAGTGATGGGATTTTTGAAAGTGTACACTCTTCCTCACTTTTGGTGGAGTCACTCAACTCATTTTTCTTTTCACTCTCAAGTGGTGGGATTTTTGAAAGTGGACACTCTTCCTCACTTTTGGTGGAGTCACTCGGTTTGCTTTTCTTATCACTCTCAAGTTGTGCGATTTTGGATTGTGGACTCTCTTTCTCACATGGAATTTGTCGCACCTGTTTCTTGGATGTTGGGATAATAGTGGTGGTCAAGATGGGAACATTAGGAATGAGCTTCTCATGTAAACATGGGCTATGAATCACCGGATTCGGTTCATCAACCATCCTGCTTTGTGGTGGGTCGTCGGTGTGCCGATGGGTGCCATAACTTTGTCGTCGGCCATGACGTCCTTGCTGCGATTGATGAGCAGCAGCGACCCCTGTTCAAGAATTCATCCGATTAACCAGTTAACTTGCCGATTAATCCCTACTCGTAGGGTCACCGAGTAGCCAATAAACTAAAAAATCGTCCGATTAATTAATTAAATGGTTGATTAACTTGCCGATTATCCAATTAATCTCTTACTCATGAGCCAACCGAGAAGCTACCAGTTAACGATTTCCTCAACAATGGCAGCGACACGCCTAGGGGCAGCAGTAGCCTGCCCTCGAGCATGCCATCCTTGCCGTATTTCAGGAGCAGTAGCGACACATACATGAGCAGCAACACCATGCCCGGGAACAAGTCCTCCTCGCTGCACTTCTTGTGTAGTAGTGACACGCCCATGAGCAGCAACATCAAGCCCTCGATCATGCCTTCTTTGTTGCACTTCATGAGTAGTAATGACACGCCCACGAGCAGCAACATCAAGCCCTCGATCATGTCTTCTTTGTTGCACTTCATGAGTAGTAGTGACACGCCCATGAGCAGCAACATCATGCCCTTGAGCACGTCTTCTTTGCTGCACTTCAGGAGCAACAGGGTATTGTCAGTGTCGAATCCCATCGCCACCTGTTGGAGGTCGCTCGTGAAACATCCTTCCAAGGTCTCAAATCATGTTCTGTAATTCCTTAAACTCAGTACGTGTGATCGGGGCATCTTCTTCCCCATGGTTTTCTCCATGAACACTCGATTTAGATCCTGCCATGTTAATAAGGCCAACAATGGAATAGGATAATTTTGTGGAATCACACAACCTCACCTCTTACTCACCAAAGTTCTTATGAGTTCACATCGAATTGTGCTTCTCCCGGATGTGTTAAAGCGATTGAAAGACAGGGATCAAAGAACCAGCTTCGGTTTCTGGTGGAGCTTGGTGGGGTAAACAACAAGGAGCTTGTGCTGAAATCAAGTTGATGCAAACCAAGAAAAATATGGGGATAGATCTGCTGCACCTTTGCACCAAGATTAAAAAGACACAACACACATGCTTCTGAAATTTTTTTACCAAGCTGAAAGTTTTGGATCTTACACAACATTTTCTTTTTCTCTCTTGACTTTTTTTCCACTCATTTTTTTACTCTCTTTGATTTTTTGCCACTCTTTTTTTCTCTCTTTTTCCAAAGGACAACAACCAAATCTAAAAGCAATTACGAAGATGAACTTGGTGCAGATCTAAAAGATGAAGAACATGCAAGGTATGCAAAAACAAGATCTCAGCACCAACACTAGTGCAGAACCGGGCAATATCACCGGTTCGTAAGGCCCTTTAGTGCCGGTTCGGTAACCGGCACCAAAGGCCCCCCCTTTAGTACCGGTTTAGCACGAACCGGTGCTAAAGGGCAACCACGTGGCACGAGCCAGCTCCGTGGGCACGTAGGACATTAGTACCGGTTGGTAACACCAACCGATACTAAATGTTTGGGTGTGTTTTGGTTTTATTTTTTATTTTTACTTTAATTTTGTGTTTTCAATTTAATTTAGTGATTGTTTTACATTATAATGAGTTGTTAAATCATTAGGTGAATGTACCGCAGATTAGTTTGACTGGATGCGTGGATCCTAGCTAAGTCATCAAGTATATGTCATATCCATATTATATGTACTTGATCACCTACTTAAGTGATCGAGGTAATATGGATATGGCATATATTTGATCACTTAGCTAGAATCCATCCAGTTGAAACTAATATGCAGTTTCTTTCATAAATGATATAATAACTCATCATCATCATCATCATCATCATCATCATATTAATATAAAAACTCTTGCATCATATATATCATCACCAACAGTTTTCATAGCAAAGATATCATCGAGTTCAACATGGTAATGATATTATAAGCGTTCATAACACCACAAAAGAAAATCACTCTTTGAGATTAAGTTCAGGACGAAGAACACGGACATGAGAGGACATGTACTAAGAGCATGAACTAGCTAATTAATAACTCCTGCTGCTCTCTCTCAGGTAAAATAGCATAGAACATGTATAGCTTTGCTGATTCATCATATTGGAGCATGCATATGAACGTGTCTCCTAATCGTGGGTTGCGCTTCTGATTGCTGCCCCTAGTACTTCTCTGTGATCGTTCACAATTTTGCTCCAGTCTTTTACTATTAAGCATTGCTCGCTATTAGAAATCCTGAATGCACTAAAGTGCATTGTAGGATATCTTGGCCGTAAGCTAACAATATTCATGGTACCTTTAGTCTCGATCCACTCAGGCACAACATTCATCGGGAGTCCCTTTTGAAGAGCATCGTATAGTAACATACTTAGCAATGAAGTTTAGCTTAAAAATATATTGTATGCAAAAGATGCACTGAGGAGAAATAGTAGAAATCTTACCATCTTTCCTAAATATATGTGACCATAGTTCAGTACGAACACTATTGGTCGCACGTTTTGAGTACTAACATTTCTAAGTGTAGGAAAGAAATCTGTCTTGACAGCATCAAGATCCTCAAGCCATGAAACATAATGACTTGTCTCCTCGCAGTTTAGTTCAGCCCCGGGATAGTGGACGGTCCTGTGTACCAAGCGCCGGACATGTTTGCTTGATTGGAAGTAACCTGTCAATATAAATTGATATCTATTAATTATTCAACTGGTTCAAATAATCTCATATCGAAGACATAAATATGGTTGAGAAACTCACATAATGGTAGACCTGGAGGCGTCTGCACATCGACCCAGATGTCTCTATTACCTTCAATATCATCTTCTGGACGAATATCAAAGGTGATAACCATATCAGGCTCAAATGCATAAGCCTTGCATAGTGCTTGCCAAGTTTAGCATTCAAAATAGGTGTATGTGTCTGCATTGTATAATTTGATGTTGAAGGTATAACCATGCTTGGTCTTCAAGTAAACTCTTTTTACCTCCATAGTTTCGTTAGGACTGAAACCTATCTTATCCAAGACAAAAATTCTTGCATGGCAGGGGATATGCTAGTAGAATAGTGAAAAATTAAAATTAAAAGTTGAAGCAAATGAAGCATAAGTCATGCTTAATTACGAAAAAAGACTTGTCGTTGTGACTTACTGTATCCACTTCGAAGTTCTCATCCAGCTTGATGCTGAAGCGTCTATCATCAACTAGAAATTTTCTGCCGCACAGGCCGCGCTGGTCTTCACAGTATTCGCACATAATGAAATCGTGTTCGTCGTCAGACGACATTCCTATGTTCATAGGTGAAACATTAAACACTTATTAGTTCTATTAATTCAACTAGTTCAACTAATTAATTGAACTAATTCAACTAAGCACTTATTAAAAATATAGATAATTAATTGAACTAATTCAACTAACTAGTTCAACTAATTAATTCAACTAAACTACTTCTATTAATTTTCTTACTAAAAATAAGGTAGCTAGTTCTATATAATAAAATGTTAATTAGATAATGAAATCTCATATAACTAAATTAAATATATATCTAACATATAATTTATATCTAATTCATCTAACATTGGACATTAATATCTAACATATGTTCATATATAGGTGAAACATTAAACACTTACTAGTTCTATTAATTCAACTAAATAAACTAGTTCTATTAATTCAACTAAGCATTTACTAAAAATAAACTAGTTCTATTAATTTCTTACTAAAATAAAGTAGGTAGTTCTATATAGTAATATTTTGATTAGATCATAAAATCTCATATACCTAAATTTTCTTACTAAAAATAAACTTGTTCTATTAATTTTCATACTAAAAATAAACTAGTTATATTAATTCAACTAGTTCAAATCTCATATATATACCTAATTAATATCTAGCTATACTAATTCAACTAGTTCAACTTGTTCTAATTCATGTAAAATTGACATTAATATTTAACATCTTTTCCATATAATTCATCTAACATTAACATTCTAACATTATTATCTACGTAATTTATCTAACATTAATCTAAACAACAGAAAATAGAAAATAATTAAAAACAATGTGTGTGTGTGTGTATCTGTGTGTGTGTATCTGTGTGTGTGTGTGTGTACGAACGGGGGGCGGCGGGCGATGCGACGGGGACGGGCGGCGGGCGAGGCGGCGGCGGGGGTGACGGCGACGACGGGTGGCGGGGGCGACGGCGGTGACGGCGACGACGGGCGGCGGGGCGGCGAGGGCGGCGCGCGATGGGCGACGGGCGCGGCAAAGAACTTGGATCGAGAAGAAGTGGTGGTCGATGAAACTGATTTTTTCGTAAGTGCCATATATATAGGAGGGGTCTTTAGTACCGGTTGGAGCCACCAACCAGTACTAAAGGCCAATTTTCGCCAGGCCAAGGGGCGGGAAACACCCCCTTTAGTACCGGTTCGTGCCACGAACCGGTATTAAAGGCCCAATCATTAGTACCGGTTGGAGCCACCAACCGGTACTAATGGTTGTGCGCTGCCACCGGCGGTGCACAATGTTTAGTCCCACCTCGCCGAGCGAAGGGCAGACGCACTGGTTTATAAACCCAGCCGCGGCTGCTCCTTCGAGCTTCTCTATATATCTGTCTTTTGGGCCTAACTAGGGCGCGCTGCCATGTGAGTCTGCTGGCCCTTCTGGGCCTGCATTTGCTCACCCTAGGTCTGGCAGGCCCACTGGGCAGTGCCCCAAGAAATTTTTTATATAGTTTTTTTCTTTTCTTCATTATTTATTTTCTTCTATTTATTTTTGAGTAATTTTTTATATAGTTTTTTCTTTTCTGCATTATTTATTTTCTTCTATTTATTTTTGAGTAATTTTTTATATAGTTTTATTCTTTTCTGCTTTATTTATTTTCTTCTATTTATTTCTGAGTAGTTTTTTTGTGACCCTCTCTATTTTGATACTCCGAAATGATAATACGATTGCAAGTTTCAACATTTTCAGAATTCATTTTGTAGTGATTTTCAATTTCATGGTCATTTATCTCTCTAAACAATTAGGTAAATGACCGAAAAACAACAAATGATGTCAGAACATGTTGGAAATTGATTACGTCGCTTTGAATACTGCATACTGAACACAAAAGAAGTCCGGAGTTCAAATAAGTTTAAAAAATATTGAAGTGCCCGTGTAACAGATGAGTTCTCATCCGAAACCCTGATACTCCGAAAGAGTTTGTCCAGTTTGTACACGAAGTGCGTCCAGTTTTTGCCGTGACCCTCTCTACTCTTTCGCACATGCTATGGTGGTGAAATGATGATACCATGCCAAGTTTCAACATTTTCAGAGTTCATTTTGTAGTGATTTTCAATTTCACGGTCATTTACCTATCTAAACAATTAGGTAAATGACCGAAAAACAACAAATGATGTCAGAACATGTTGGAAATTGATGACGTCGCTTTGAATACTGCATACTAAACACAAAAGAAGTCCGGAGTTCAAATAAGTTTAAAAAACATTGAAGTGCCCGTGTAACAGATGAGTTCTCGTCCGAAACCCTGATACTCAGAAAGAGTTTGTCCAGTTTGTACACGAAGTGCGTCCAGTTTTTGCCGTGACCCTCTCTACTATTTCGCACATGCTATGCGGGTGAAATGATGATACCATGCCAAGTTTCAACATTTTCAGAGTTTATTTTGTAGTGATTTTCAATTTCACGGTCATTTAGCTCTCTAAACAATTAG